>NC_135574.1:129761017-132261017 GCF_965152235.1 Eretmochelys imbricata
GATACAAGCTAATAATTTGGACTGCCTTGAGAAGAAAAGGAGAGAACAACTAATTTAAGTAGTTTATATATTATAAACTTTCTAGTTTCCATCAGTGAAAGGACTAACATGCAGGAATCAGTGGTTTATTAAGGTGTTCACTTGGCTATCTCAAATTACACTTTTAGAGAAGATGTCCTGAATTTAGGATTTGTAAAATGCTTACCTTGGAGTATCACACTTCACTAGCTATGCTGAAGGCTGGTTGTAAAGGAAAATGGCGTTGTACACTTAGGCAGTATACAGTGTCTTTAAAGCAATTATTGTAGATGTAGTATCTATGAACCTTCATAAGACAAATACCCACATTGTAGCTACATTTTTGATCTCTGAACTAAGTCTTGTGTTGCGTCAGTATAGCGATGCCTTAATTGGCCACGGTTTCTGTTTTAAAAACAGAGTGACCTTAAGGGCTTATTCTTCAAAGGATGTTTGCCTGGTTTAAGTGTCTGGCACACATTCAGTTTACACCCAGGATCACATCCAGTTCTGCAGGTAGTTCCCTCCTTTAACTGTCAACAAAAGCTAATAGTATACAATGTGTTGCATTGACATAAGTGAAGATAGTTTGGGTTGCTGTTTGTGTGTATTCTCCTTTAAACTGTGATAGCAATGGAATCTAAACTCAACAAAAGTAAAGCTTCTGGATAGGAAAAAGCTATTTCATGTGAAGTAATTTGTATTTTTACCTCTTTAAATGTGTACTACAGAGTGCTGACGTTTAAAAAAATAATTTCTGACTTAATTCACTCAGTAAGGCATAAGTGAAAAATGAAACAATGGAGTTCGATAAGTTTCATATAGCAAATGTAGTAATCAAAAAGACAACTTGTGTATTTAGGCAATTCTCATGTTTTGTGTGTATATTCAGCAATTGTACCCTTGTCACCATGGTTAGTCTTTCCAATGTATTAAATGTAATCATTTGGATACAACTTGCTATACTCCTGGCATTAAAAAGGCTTGTCCTATTCTATTTACATCCCCCTCTTTTCCTGACCCATCCCCAAAATAAAAATGTGTGTGGCATAAAATGTAAAGTTGCATGAATGTTAGTTCATTGTACTGAATTTCAGAAATACTCAGTTCTAGGAACAGTGTTTTCCTCCTATATACTGAAGAAAAGCCATGTTTTGGTCATAATGGAAAGGAAATTATATGAAAATAGAATATCTGTATTTATTTGCAATAGGAATGCCCCAGTATTCTGGTTAAGTTGTTTTTGTGTTTTCAAATTAAAACAGACATAGATTTTTTTTACCTGTAATTTAAGGGTCCAATCCTGCAAACACATGTAAATAGTTTACTGATGGATGAAGTCCTAATGACTTCACTGGGACTGTGCTCGTGAGCAAGATCACTCCTGCATGTATTTGCGTGACTTGCCCTAATAGAGCAACTTCTTCCACAGGAGCAATTTGGCTTATGAGCAAATGATGGCTTGATGATGGTTTTTAAATCCCTGATGGTCTCTCTACCTCTCAAAGCATAACAAGTTTTCAGTAGAGCCCTGCAGCAGGACTGGGATCCTGTGGGTCCCAGATGGACCCGCTGCCATAATACAGTAGTGGGAGTGGGATAAAAAAAATCAAGAAACAATGTGTGAGCAGGTACGAGTGAGTATTGCAGGGTGAGACAGGAGCAGGATTTAAAAAAATAGTTCCACGTAGAGCTCTAGTTTTGAGTACAAATGAATTTTTGGACTGTATTCTTGTCTCTCAAAGTTCACTTTAGAAAAAATTTGAAACTATTAGATAAGTCTTAGAGCACCTTCAATTCTAAAGGATCCAAAAGTGTTTTACAAACTGGAGTAGTATAGCTAAACACAACTGAAATGCAGTCACAGCTGGAGCAGAAGTCAGTAGCCAGCTAGTGCACTGCACAATAACAGGAAGAGCGGAATTTGGCCATGTCTTTTGAAAAGTGCCATGCAATCTCTGATGTCTACCCAGAGCAGCCGGGACCTTGTTTTTAAGGTTCCACTCGAATGGCACCACTTCATGATATAATTTTATCTACATTGGAAGGCACTTTTGAACTTAGAAAGCAGGGTCCTTTATAGAGATTTCAGAACAGTTGTGGTCCCTGCTCCTAAAGCTTTCAAATGCAGAACTGTAAGCTAGACAAAAACGGATAGAGAGCAGGTTGAAGGTTAAAACCAAATATTTGTATTTATATAGTGAGCATATAGTGTTCCAGGGATTTCCACACCTGATATATTTAGATCACTAAGTCATACCTCTCTCCCAAGTTATCTGACTAGATAAACTCAACTTGTGCAGTAACTTGTGTGAGAGATGCTGCCAGCTCAAACCACACAACAAAGCTTTTCCCATTCATCTTCCTATTTCCAGCTTTAATTATATATTCTTGAGGAAACTCATAAATTCTCTGTAATACCCTCACATATCCCTATCAGGCTTTTAGCAGATGGATTTGTTGCAGCCCTCAATTTTTTCTCCCTACATACCAAAAAATAAAGCTGAGATGAACATAGCTGACTTGTAGCTACTTGTAGAATGTCTTATTATGGCATACTTAAGTCACAAAGGAGAACTTTTCAGAAACTCATGAATGACTGAGAGGAAGGGATTATAGTTGAAACACTTTACAACCTTACTAACAGTGTTTCCTACTGAGTGAACACTAAAGTTATAACTATTTGTCCTGGCCAATTAGTGCTGTGGTGTTAGCTAGTAACCTGGTAATGTCAAAAGGGCCAGGTTCTTTTTACTAACTTATTCTGGCATATGCCTTCTGATAGTACAAGCAGTGAGTTGGATGTTGAGTAAATGATCTAGCCACTATTACGGCTGTGTCATCCAGAGCTGTTAAGCACATCCATTCACCATCAAGAGGATAAAAAGGGCAGTTCATAAGTATAACTTGAGATCCGCAGGGGCAGGGTAGGGAGCTCAAGAAGCCTCAGCAGTAGTTAAACCCCCCCCCCCCCCCCGGCTGACCACAGTAGAGCCTGTTGTAACAAAGAAGGATCTTTTGGTTCATATAGTTGTTCTCTGGGGGCATACAAGAGCCAAGCCAGCGAGATGAGGGGACTCAGACCTGAGTTGTCTATCTGCCAAGAAATGCACCACTGATCCAAAATATAATCCTGCACCACTTGTTGCTGCTGTTCGGATGTACTGTCGGAGAGGCTCAACTTTTTCAGAAAAGGACTTTAGATTTTTTAGAATCTTTAGACTTTGGGGATTTTTCAGAATCTTGACTTTAACTGGGATTTTGATGTGGCTTTGAGATGAAATTATGAAGTAAGCTGTCTTGATAGTTTACCACATATAATAATGTAGCTAGGGCCCTGCCTTCACACCTGACTTTCAGGGGAGCATGGGAGTCAGGACCGGAAGGTTGGAAATGAGTTGTCCGGGTTGCACCGATGATGATATGAAGGGCAGAGTTGATCACTGAGTCCAGCTTTCCACAATGATGTCTGGAGCCCCATGCGGCTGCACAGTTTTTGGCAGGTGCAATAATTAGGGCATTGGTAGATGTCTATAAGGTTGCAGCTCTTCCACCCCATGAGTTGCCAGCAAGAGGAGTGTGACACTCGACTGGATTTTAGGGAGTGTCTTCTTTGAAAAGTACTTAGCCAAGATGTCAAGATCAGGTAACAGACAGGACTCCAGTGCCTCAAGCTCCTTCTGACTCTTGCCAAGTAGATGCCTTTAGTGTACACAAACTTAGCTGCCGAGGTGGGCGGCAGGTCAGCTGTATATATATTAAAGAGCATCAGCACTAGTACAGATCCCTGGGGAAGTCTGTTGTTCATACAATATGGGTTCCTTGAAGCGTCTCCACACTTGATGATCACTGTTCTGTTATAAATGAGCTGCAAAATAAAATCTACACGTTTCTTGTCCAGGACAATAAAGTATAATTTTAGCTTATTAGCAGCTTGTTTTACTAACTGAATAAGGTAAAAGCAATTTATATTTCCAAGACTTCAAGAAAGGGAAAAGTATAAATGTTTAACCTCTTACTACCCAGAGGTGGACAGTTTTTCCTGCATTAGTAAAATATCTTGAGGGTAATATTCCATTGCCGAATCTCCACCTTTAAAAGAAAAAAGATCCCCCCCACTTAGCAGTTTTACAGATTCATCAGCTATATTTACACTGGTTAAAAATGAAAAGGGAGTAAGTAAGGCTTCTGTTACTAAGGCCATGTCTACACTTCCAAGCTTACAGCAGCTCAGCTGTACCAATACAGCTGTGCTGCTGTAACGGTGCTCATGTAGCCTCGTTATGCCGATGGGAGAGAGCTCTCCCATCAACATAAAACCAGCTCAATGAGCGGCGGTAGCTGTGTTGGCGGGAAAGCGTCTCTTGCCGACATAACACTGTGCACACAAGCACTTATGCCAGCAAGACTTACGTCGTTCACACCCCGTGCGACAAAAATTTTGCTGATATAAGTGCTAATGTAGATGTGGCCTAAGTTACTTTTTGATTTTATGAAGTGTACAAAAATAACAGTAGAAGCCAGAAATGTCACATTGTTAATTTGCTATTTAGTTGCTTTGAAATGTTCTCCGCCTCCAAAAGGAGAAAAAAATCACTCTTATGGGCATTCTGCTGCTATCTCCCCTCCCTCGATGAATCAAAGTCAAAATTCCCAGGAGCCAATGGCTCATCAGGCTGAAGTGGGTAAGGCACAAGGTGTCATACCTAATGGAACAGAAAGGGAGCAATGTGGCCAACATCACAACCAACTGCCTTTGACTGCCCTAACCTGCTGGATCAGGTACCCAGGTTGGCCTTTCAGTGTGAGATCAAGCAAGACTCAAACCCACACCTTTCAGGATTGTGGTCAAGCACTGTAACCACCCAGCTATCCATGGCAGCCCTATAAAGAGATGGATGGCTGCAGGTCTTACAGCTATGGTGGATGGGTTTTTAGGACCAGATCCAGCTTCATTTGAAGTCAATGGAAGTTTTACCATGGTTTTTAATGGAGCTGGATCAAACCCTTAGTAAAGCAGCTCAAAACTAAAGCTAAATCAAGTTAGATTATTTCCAGGACTATGAATGATTAACATGAAATGACATTTTAACACTACCGCATAGTAGGTGCTTAGTTAAAACCTTAAAATCCTCACTGTACATACTATTTACTGTGTAACAATGAAATCTGTCTTAAACCATTCAAATGACTAATGAAACGTGGTTGCTTAACAGAAGTAGCTTTCTAACAAAGGTGGGGTAGAATTGTACTCTATATGTTTGGGATACTTTGGGCCAGTCTCTTAAGACAAGAGGTTGCCTAATAAGGGTGGTGTCTCTTACAAATTTCACTATAGACATTGTAAAGTGGAAAAACCAGGTGTCCTAGGACTGTGTCCTTGCATATCTACTGGGAAACAGATGTACAAGGGTCAACACTTGAGCAACAGTGACAGGCATGCTCTTGTCAAGAGTCTAGCCATGCCTTATAGCTGCAGATTACTTTGAACTGCATGTGGTATAGATTACACATCCTACCCCATGCTTAATTACAAATTACTAGTCAAGATTCTGAATAATGGACACTCATATTCTTCCACACTTTGGAGGGGAAAAGCCATGTCATGCTTAACAGCAGTGCACATTTTTGTCTGTCGAGTAAAACAGAACAGATTCAGTCTTTTCTCTATGAGATGGAGAGCCATCTGTTTTCAGTTCACCAGAGCTAATATATTTGTCATTTCATACTTGACAAATCATTTACAGCCCTGACCTGCTTTCAGTGAACACCATGGGAGACTCTTCAGGGCCTGTAGTGCGTGTTAGATTGGGCTTTTATCAGTATGATAACAAATAAAAGATAATGCAACTCTGAATTGTAATCGAGAATTACTTAGATATAATGTTAATTCTGAGGCCATAGAAAAAAGATTAATGCTGATATCTGTATTTAAAGCCATTGAGATTAAAGCTTTCTTTCCCACCAAACTGTGAGATTTGTTGATGAGAAGAAATTCATATTGAGATTTTGACATTGCCAAAGCTTTTCGAACAGGTTAGTTAGGTGATAGGAATGTTTGAGTGCAGAAGAACTGGATAATTTTGATCATGGCCCTGATCCTACAACGTGTTCCATGTGAGTACTCCTTGAGCCTGCACAAATCTATATTGACAGGAGTCTGTCCATATGGAAAAAGTTGCAGGATTGAGGACTGGATGGGTAACGTTACTGGTTCCCGAATAGTCTTTTAATATGTTGCGTGGCATTGCTTTTTATAAGCAACAAAATGTATCTATAAGCAGCTGAGTTTTTAATTCCTATTTGCTTTATTCCTGGCTCTGGTTTTTGGGGAATGGATGTTTGTTTGAATTGCTCAAGTTGTTTTTCAGGACTTACAACTTTATTTTTCAGGACTTTTTGAATCATCTTTTTGTTTTTATTAAGATAGCCTCCAATTAATTAAGTCTGCAAAATTATAAATAAAATGGAGAAGGGGAGTGAAAGTTCCAAAATCCTTACATAGTAATAGCTCTACTGCTTACTGCCCACTTTTTTAACGTGGATCCCAACCCCTTTTCTTTTTCCATGTTCTTTTTCACTGTGGTTTAAAGGCTAGATAACTATACTTTGCTGGTTGTCATATTAATGAAAAGGTGAGTTACATACAGTTGTTGCAGGGATGCCACTTTGCTTAATTGGCACATACATGCTGTATTTATCTTGTTACGTAGCAAAACCAATACAATTTTATTTAAAAAATTAGGTAATACTAAGATTAATGTAGCCCCTTCAGTGAACTAATTCCCCCCAGCCCCTGGAATTCAGCTAATTGTAAGGTGAGAAACCTGAAACAGGTGGACTAACAGGTATGTGTTATAGCCTTAACTGTTTGTCAAAACATGTCTGTTTTCATATTTGGCATTTAGTGTTGTCTGCAAGCTATTACCAAATCATTTACATATAGTTTCTTGGTGCCTGCCATTTGAGGTCACATTGAGAAACCTGTTTAAGGCTCATATTCCTTGTCATATCCTGCATGCATTTTCTAAAAGGATGATTAATTTAGTTTGAATGCTAGATAATGCGAGACTAAAGAGACTCATTTTAAAAGATTTCATGTGTCAGTTGACTCTTACAGTAACGTACATAGAAGTAATTTCCGAGCCAAACCATTGCCTTACTCACCAGATATTTGGTTTTCTGGTGTGCTTAAATCCCACAGGCTCCACGTTGGGTGGGCCGACAAGGACAATCTATTCTGGGACCAGATTGCCTGGAAAAACAGCCATAGCCTACAGTTTGTGGAGGTGCTCAAGCGTAGATATAATAGATTAAACTGTGTAGCTAGGCTTGATTTGTGCTCTGTTGGGGTCTATAGCTTGTAGGCAAATAAAATTGATCTAAGAGTACTCAGTGTTCTGTGATCTTATTGATTCACCCTACAAAGATACAGATTCAGTAACAGCACACTGGACTGAGGTACATAGAAAATACCCTTTGAGAATAGGCTAATAATTTTGGACGAAGTTCTCAGCTGGTGTAACTCAGTTGACCAGCAGAGAATTTGGCTCTTTGTTTTTTTTTAAATGACAAAATTCAATATTTTTGGATGACACTGTCATATCCACAGCAGAAGCCCATTTCCCCTGCTTCCTTGGCTTCCTATTGTCCCTGCTAATCAGGAAACTGCACCAGAGAATGTGGAAATAGCAAGCGTTGCACAATCTGAAACTGATCTAATTTCAGAGGAATGTGCTTTTAGCAAAAGAATTTGTATTTTATAGATAAAGTTGGTAAGTAATTTAAAGAGATTAATCCATTTGTTTTTTAAACACAGCACTATTTCAGTAGTCAACTGAACTTCATTATTACTATTATTGAAAATTAATCACTATTGTGTTTAGACTTTAAAAAAAAAAAAACTTTTCCTGGACCCCTCAATTTAAAATCAGCACAGGAAGTTTCCCCAAATACTGTATTATACACAGTCTGGAAGCATGGCAGCCACTGACTACAGTCTGCTGTTCATTATTGTATTGTGGCATATTGTGGTGAAGTTTAGCTGTCAAACTACAGTCTTAAATTCATAGTGGGAAAGCGTTTTCTTCATTCTTGCAGCACTGTGTGTGCTCCTCTTTCAGAAACCAGGAACATTTCTCGCCTGGGTCATAAATCTCTCTTTGTGATTATCCTGGTAGACAGAAATAATAATTCTAGAGCTCATTTTGGCTCTTGGAACTCAACCCTGTCACAAACAATAATTATGCCTGTCTGAGTCCTAGCCATTATCGCTTAAACTGTTCTGACTGGTCAAACAGCAATGCCATTTGAATCATTTAAAAAAAAAAAAAAAAGCCAGTGTGTTAAGGTCATTATTTCTTCTGTAAAAGTACCAATACAATACATGGTTCTTTTTACAAGCTTCCAGGGGGAGGTTGGTATTTTGTTAATATTCATCTAATCTTGACCCTTTATAGTGCCTTCACCATAAATGAATCAACATGTCATTTTAACCAAAGCCTCTATCACAAATCATTTAGATTAAAAAATAACATATTCAGATTTTTATTGTGAAGAGTTTTGGTACTGGAATGGTTAGAGGGTAAAAATAAGAGATGATCCAAAGATTTGAATGAGAAGACAAAGCTCAAATAAGACCCATTTTAGTAAAAGATGCCAATTATAAGTTGTTAAGCTTTTAACATCATCACTGTATGTTGTCCATGTGATGGAATGAACCCCATTTTATAGACACTATGTTATACTGAATATAAACCATTTCTCTGAATCCAAGCGATAACATACTTGTTTGAAATAAGATGAAGTACTACTGTCTTATCAGAATCAGCTCATGATGAAAAATTTACTTCAAATGTGGCAGACAACTATATTTTCTCACACACAGTTTGAATTTCAAAAACCTCTTTTGTCCTTCAGCTACAGCTATTTTGTCTTTTAACCACAGCACTTCTATATTTCCTTTAAGGTCTGATTTTAAAAGTCCTGGAGTGCTTTCTTTCTTCTGTGTGATATTCATCATGGAGTCTCAGATCTCTTCATATCATAAGGGGGCTTTACCAGTATCAGCAGATTGTCTTTGTTCTTTCCATACATTTAATCACATCTTTCAGCTTGGAAAAGTTTATTTCTTCCTCTTGCAAGGCCATTATAGCACATCATTTACTTGTGGTGAGAAAGAAAATATAATATCCATTCAGAATATTATTATTATTACCATCTCTATACATTTATAAAGGAGAAGAGACATTCATGGGCAAAGATCTAATGTATTATGGGAACTGTAATTGGACTAATAAAGGATTAAATTTTAATGATTAACCATTCGGGGTAGAATAGGATAGAGCACAACTGAGAGGAAAGGTCAGCTTCCCCTTTTGTTTCCTTTACTGCTTCTCTCATATTCTCTTTCATGTCCAGTGGGATTTTCTTTAGATCTAGGCTGATCATATATAGATCTAAGATAATAGCAAAATATTGACTCTTGCCCTGGCACAAATGCTGTTTTATGATTATGCAATTAGACATTTTCTCTCATGCTTTGTCGCTAGCCATTCATGCAAAAAGTCCTTTTTATTTATGCTTTACATGCATACCTTTTCCACAACTTTAAATATTATACATTCCTATGGCTATACAGTCCTCCTCCGTATCACTACATTCTTGTGTATATATACAAAACTAGTCCATCAGCCAGTCCTACAGAGGTCAAGGGTATATCACCATTCCTATGGGTATATCACCATTCCTATAGAGACACTAATTTGGTAGTGCATTACTCAAAGTAGGCTAAGTGCAACAATATAGGCTGCAAAATATTTCTGTTATAAGCAAAAAGAGAGATCATGCACAGCTGTGTTTATTATCCTAGAACAGGGGTTACAACTAATGGGTCACCCCCATCCACCTTTTCTTCCATTTTAAAATCATTTAAAAAAATGTCCCTAGCTCTTAGGGTTGCAGTGATCACATTTGTTGTTGTTGGTGGTGGTGGTGGTTTGCCATGGGTATCCTAACACAGGGGTGCCTTCCAGGATCTGAAGACAGCCTGAAATAATAGTTCTGAGAGGTGTGAGCTGCCCTAGTCAAGTGCATGTGGACTCTGAAATTCTGCAGGCGTGGAATCTGACATTTTTCCAATATGCCACAGATTGCAGCAGTAGCTGGCAAAGGATTATGGGGCATGAATATGCTCACTAAAAGGACGGGGTACTGACCAATTTGTAGACCACACCTCTATCTTTACACGAAACACTTCACTTTAAATCTTATACATTTATAAACTCAGCAGACTGTTTAATTAAATGGCAATACTGTAAACATGAGACCCTCTGAGTGTCATATTAAGTGTCACTACACATAGCCAAAGCTGCCATGCCTCATAACAGGGAAAACTCTGATTGGGAGCCTATAGTTTGGGTGCTGAGATTTGTTGCTGCCAATCAAGTCAAAACAAAACAATTCCCCTCTCCAAGAGAACAGGCAGCTAACAAATTCATGATCTAGCTCCAGGTGTTCAGGAACAGCTGTTTAGAAGAGTTCAGGAGAGCCAGTATTTCTTAATACAGTACAACTGAATGAAATTACAGCTGTGTCATCATCTGCCCACCTTTTATTTTCCATGCTGAGAGGGAAGGCTTCATACATAATGACTTCCTGTTTTGCTGTGCTCTGACATGATGTATTAGAGAAAAAAAAGTATTTGAAGCTTTCTACAAATCAGCTCCTGCAGCTGAGTTGGATTGGTATCACTGTGTTGGTATTTGCAATGACAGAGACCAAGCAATGAGATGAAAGCCTGGTCTACACCCATTTTTGTACCGTTTATGTTGGTACAGTCCCCCGTGTAGACGCATTTATACCAGTGTAAAAATACCTTATACCCATATAGCTTATTTGCCTTTCTGTGCAGGCCTAGCTATACTGGAATGAGCATCTTTCAACTGATATAATTGTGTCCACACTGTGGGGAAGAGGTTATACAATTTTTGTTGTAGACAAGCCTGAAACTACAGAGGCTGATCGACTAGGCTTATACCCCAAGCTATTTGGGCTCATTGTTCAATTCACCAGGAAGCTTTCGCAGAAAAGAGGCTGCCAGTGGAAACTAGAGGTACTTGACAAGGCTGCTAAAGATGTGAACTTTAATAGATCCAAGCCTCTTCCCTATTTTATGTGAAGAATGGGGCACCCAACATTGGCAGCTCCTCTGCCACAATGAAGTTTGTTAGTTTTCACATGGTGAAAATTTGAAGCTCTTGCTTGAGTGGAGAGACATACCAAGGGTTTTCTTTACTGAATGTGGCTCTGCCCCTGCTGAATACTTCACTGATCAGCAGTGGCTTACATTGAATGCTTCTCTTGAGGGGCAGAAAGTGACATGGGTTTTGAGCCTGGGAGTTGTAAGTCACCTGCCCTTCCCATATTGTTAAGTGGAAGGGAGGGAAAAGGTTGAGACCCATTGTCCTAGAAATTATTATATTCACTTCTCACACGCTCTATCCTGCACATCCCCAGACATTTTTCCTAATATAGGTACAGTGTTGGTACTGGGTCTTTGCTATTTTCAGTCCCTTCTGTACCTCATTCAACATTAGTATAAATTTCCACTCTAGTTAGCTGTGATCATTTTATTTTAGCGTAGGATTTTATACTGCTATTTGTATTATTTGAGCACATTCCTGATTTAAAAAATTAGCAAAGGCCATAGTGGGCTTCATGGAGTCTCTGCCCCCCCCCCTTTTTTTTAAGGATAGAAAGCTCTGCTTGGGATAGGATTTTTTTTTGTTAGGTTTTTTTTTGAGGTGGGGAGCAGCAGGGAGCCAGGGTTGACTTGACAGGGGAATGGCTGATATTGTGAATGTTTTTCTGGTTATGTAGAAAAGCTTTAACAAAGCAAGAATGTTGCACAGAATTTCCTAAAGGTTGGTGAGATTCTGGATTAGTTTGTTCTGCGGCAGTTCATTGCACCTGTGATCACCTCAGTTGATAATATTTTGCCGTCAGTTTAAATGTGCATGATTCTGGACTTTGTGAATGGTATTGTTTCAGCAGAGTACAGCAGACCCGGTAATGTGTAGAGAAAAATGCTCTCTCTAAGGTAGCTGGGGTTTGAGCCATTATTTGCTTTGAAGATTAGGACCAATGCCTTAAAGAACATAGGCTTGATGAATTTATGGCAGCCTAATCTGAGAAGGAGGCAGGCAACTAATAGGCACGAATAGCACAGGTAGAAACAGCAATATGAAAGTGATAACCATCGTGGCTTAGAACTAAAGTGAAATACTAACTCTGGGAAAAGTGCTGAAGGTGATTAGAAGCACTGCTGAGTTGTTTTTTTTTAAATGCAGACTACAACATAGATCAGATATTGGATTAATTGTTCATCAGAAGACTATTTGTTCTCCTTAAGATCAGTTAACTTTCACCCACCATTTCCCAAACTAATTTCACGCTTATTTGGTACAGGGCAAGTGGGATAACATCTAGAACTTCACATTAAGGAAAGCAGAGCTTTCTATATGCATTGTGAAGAGTCTGCAGCTACCTCTGCTATGGAACTGTATGTTAGGAAGAGTCAAAATCAATGCTTCACTTAACATAACTAAGGAGGATTCTTTAAACATGCCATCTTGAATAATTTCATATTCTCAGGTTCTTGGCTTGTCAGTTTTAATATCAGAGTTCAGAGTACTTACTGACTTCCAACCTGCAGCTAGGAGAAAAAACCTCTTATCCTTCTCATCTTCAGACAGACATTAGCCATTTAATCCTCTCATTACTCTTGTAAGGCAGGTATTGTTACCCTCATGTTACACATGGAGGAACAGCAGTAAATGACTTGGCCAAGGCCACAGAAGACATCAGCCTCGGAGCTGGAAGAGAATTCAGAGTATCTTGTTTCCGATTCGTTTGTTCAATTAAATCAGGACCCTCTTGCTCTAGTTTATGCACAACAATCCTATCAGCTAAAAATGGTTTCAGAGTTCTAGCCCCGTGTGATTAAGGTTCTGTGGGTCATCTAGATTTAGGAATTTCAGCTAAATCGTACCCAGAAAAACAAAACAAACATTATCCTTTCATAAATAACAATGAAACCTGTATTGAGACTATACCTGGTCATTGCACCCTTTTCCCAAATTTTCTGCTTTTTTATATGGTACCCAAACGTGTGCTAGGGCTTTAGAAATTTAAACCAACAGGTCATGTTTCTGAACTTTTTTTTAAAATGCTACCCTTCTTGGTTCCTCCTCCTAGCCAGTCCCAAAAATGCAGTATCACTAGAAATGCTGAAAAAGTCAGTTCAGCACTTTAAAAGCATGAGTGAAAAACACAAGTCACGTTTGTGACCTTCTTGCAAAAGCCTCATGAGCATATCTGGGAATGATCCTATTCCCAATTAACTCAATGACAAAACTCCTGTTGATCTCCCTTGTAAAGGAGCAGCCTCATACAGCTAGCATGTGTAGGCTCACTGAACGTAATGGTATTCTTGTGATAATCAGAGTTTGCACCATTTTGTAATCTTATAAAATAGATGTCCACTGCAAAGTAATTAGCATTAAACAGGTTTCATTGGTGACTGTATAATGTTATGTGCCTTTATCTTTCAAGTAATCACAAAACCAGTTATTTTACATATGTTACCATGAGCATTATCATCACTTATTTTTAACACTTCTACAAAGTAGAAAAAAACTTTTAATTTTAAAAAAATTGAATTTGTAAAGTTTACATAAATTTAAAGCGTTAGGCCAAAATATTTAGTTTCTACAGAACTGTAATGAAATTTAAAAGGAAAAAAGCATATATCAACTTCAGAACACACTTTCCTACTGGACAGTTTTGAAAGCAAAACTAAGTCCCTTTCATTTTGGACTCCAGGTGGCACTGTAGGCACTAGTATTGCTTGGTTGGGAGAGCAGAGATTAAGCACTCAGAAAACACATGGCTTTCTTGACAGACAATTGCTTTCTTTTTTTGAAAAGAAGCTGGGAAATAACTTTTCAATTAAGGTTCGTTATTGTATTTCCTGTTCCAGCCACAGTCTATTAAGACTATGCTAACAAATTTTAGTGTATATGTCTCTAGCTTGGCTAATGAGTTGACAGAATACTAGTCAATGAGAAAGGAAAGGAAGGCCTAGCTGACTTCCTTGTGTTTAGTCTGTTAATCAGGACATCTTCATGACTATACATTCTCAAGGGATGGGGCTATCAGTATCATGTTCTCTAGGGAGATTTCCAGGTTAGGAGACCTCGCCCTCAATGTTACAAAATGTTTCTTGGCATCTCTTTATATCACATTGGCCCACTCAAATACTACCGGTTTCTTTAATGTTTGTCCTTTTAAAATTTAGAGACATATGATATCCATATACACAATCATATAATAATTCCTCATAAGGTAATCCCTTCAGACTTCCGCATCCCCTTTAAGTTTATTGTGCATCTCTCAGTTCCACAAAGCTTACAGCTGTCTTCCTACCAAAGACGTACTTGGGATTGTGCCTAATATATAAGGTGTAATCTCATCTGTGTTGTACTGAAATTTAACTCCTTGTGCTATGATATGTCTGTAGATATAGCTAAAGCTCACATTGATGGGTTCTTCTACCATCTCACATTGCAAATTTATCTAACCTGCTGTTGAAGAGATGTCCTAACAACATTATTGCTTTCCATGTATTTTCTCCTACCAAATACTTGGGTCTTGGATGTACTTGCTCTATTTTATTTATTTTTTGCCCATGGGCTATACTGTGCCATCAATTTTTAAGCAAAACTCCAAGAGCTTTAAGGGGGTGCATTTTACAGCTCAATGTTTTTAACCTTTCTAGGTCCTTTCATAAAACAATCTTGCCCTAGATTATTCCTAGGTATGAAGAATGACAGGTAGATTGTCACAAGTTTCTTTACCATGTAAAAGATAGTCCAATATGTAACTCAGGCTATTCATCACAAGAGGTTTCACTCGGAAGAGTAAAGAGATTGGAGAAACTATTTCAAACAGGAAGCCCCTTAAACTAGCCTACGTTGTCTCTGAGGTTTCTTACTCCTAACAGAATTCATATGGTCCACATATTTCTGTGCCCCCCGTGCAGAAAAATGCAAAAGAAATCTCTGAGGGGACACATGCGTCTTCCCCAGCAGCCCAGGTAGCACATCTGTTTGAGCATGCCTGGTCTCTGGAGCAGCCTCAGAGATACAAATCACTGTGTGGGGAAGGGGGCTGGGTGTGCATGCTTGGGGGGGGGGGGGGGGCAAGATGTTGATCACTGTCAGGGGGTGGGGCTGGCCAACAAGTGAGAGAGACTGTCCCTCTCGCTTGCTACTAGGGCTTGCCGAGCAAGAAGTGGGGTATGCCTTTTTATTATGTACGAGGAAGGCTCTGGGCCCGAGGTAGAAATGTAGCAGCCTGCATGCCTAGTAACAGGTCTATAAATTAAAAACACACACAATTAAGTATTAGTACTATGTTACTGAAACTTGTTGTTTTTTAAATTAAAGAAAATAGTTTTTGTAAAAAAAAAACAAAAAAACACAACAAAACCCACTTTTTTTAATGTTGCTGTTGATGGTTAAGTGATCTCATTCCGAGACAGAAATGTAGCAGCCTGCCTCAGTCAATTCCCCCAGGAGCATAACACATGTAAAAGTTTTAAGGCCCCTACCTTGCCAGAGTGATGTAAAGCCCTATAAAATGACAGTAAGGGAATCAGCTAGGAAAATCTATGTGCTTTTTCTCTTTTTTCCTGTGTGAAAGTGGCACAATGGGGTTAGATTACAGTTCAGGATTTATTTTACTTCCCCTACAAAACAAAACGACAAAGGGCAAATAAAACATTTACCAAACAGCCAATAAAACATAAGGACAACCAGAACCAGGTCTAGGACAATGATTAGCAAAACTGTAGGACTTTCATGTGTGAAAGTCTGAGCAATTTAAAATGACATTCTATCTTTTTTTTGGCTCCTTAGTGTTCTGTAATGTAATTTAATTGAAAATCCAGGATTATAGCTGGAATGCAGGGTATTCGTTACCAAGTGTTTGTAACTTAACTTTCATACGTTTAGGAAATGCTGACTAGTTAGTGAATTTTTTCTGTAGTGTAGTTTAAACAACTTACCAAAACAATTGAAACTGTTGTTGCTACAGGTGTATTATTTTGACAAATAAAATTTTCAGATTTTTTAATTTTTTTGGCACAGAATCCTCCCAGGAGTAGTTTCTGAAGCATTGTAAAAGTATTTTTTCTTAAAGGCATAGGCCAGATTTCAGCTGGCCTATTTACAGCAAGTTAGGATCTTACCTATATTATGTGTGTTAGACCACTTCAAATCAATTTTACCACACAGGTTGGGTTGTTGTTGATGTCCCCTTTTAACCCCATCAAATAGCGAAGGTGGAATTTTAAATTAAACCTAAACCGATTTTAAATGAAACAATAGGAAGCCTTTCTAAACAATTTTCAAGAAAGAAAGACACATTTAGGGTTTTCAACAGTCCTTTAAAACAGTCACAAATATTAAATTTTGTAGATTAAAATAGCTCCTTTATTGTTGTGCTCGTTTCGAAAACATCCAAGAGTGAAGCTTAGTCTGTCCATTGTAATTGTACTGTATAACAGAACAGTCGATTCTGGCCGTACTTAGTTCTTTATCTGTTCATGACTCTTTTAGAAAGTACTGGTTTTGTTTTCCCGTTTCAATTTTTGCAGTTTTTCCTTAGAAGGGAAAAGGAGTATCTCTCATCCAGCTCCTTCTGAAAGAACATCCGAAGTAGCAATTGGTGGTAGTACTGAAATTTTTAGCATCCATTTTCCTGTTACAGCTGGATCTATGAAAGCTGTGAGGGTAGCAGCACACTCATATTTTTGGTGGGAACGTAAGCAAGTTCAGACTGAAGTTTTCTGGTATAACACATTGTAGCCAGACTACAGGCGTTTCTCATTTTAAATCATATAACTGTTTCCAGTCAATCATCATGGAAAGTTTTTGTTCATATAAACTATTTGAGGCCGATTTGAGGCTTGCTGCAGGAGGATTATCTTTGAGAATGTACCATGTTGGTTTTTCTTTAGATTTTTAATGTAATCCAAGATTTAGAAAATGGACACTGGGCTGCTTTTCAAACATTCCATCCCATTCTCTGGAAGAAGTAGACTACACCATTTTCCAAAATGAATCCACTCAAGATGGCCAGCAAAGTGAGCTTTTGGCTTAAATTCACGGTAACTGCAGAAGAAAACAAAACAAAATGCTCAGTATGTCCAATAATTGAAGTTGATGGAAAGTTTGTGTGAAGCTTTATATCAATATGTACATTTAAACAGGTCACACAGAAAAGATTCTTTTAAGATTCTATGCACAGCTGGGAAGAAAATGTCTCCTTAAAAGCTAACATACAATTTTCAACTTCAGTAAAAATGATGAAAATCAAACTAAATATGTTACAATGTTACACAAATCATGAATTCTACTTTCTTTCTATGTCTGAGTGACTCACACTGCGTGCCTCAATTTGTAACTGATTTGCATCTACAGAGATAATTATTCTGAGATAAGTTTAAAGTTTTCTACACACATTTTCTGCTTCATTCACTTTTTATGAAAGGTCCAGTGTCAAAATTTTAGGCTAAAAAACAAAAAAAAAACAAAAAAACCCCACACCAAACAAGCCACCCCTATTTCAACAATACTTCAGAAATTAAACAGATATATTTTCAGTGATTTAAAAAACCAAAGTAGAACAATGTGTAGTGGTAACTTGTAACAGTATCTCTTACATTTAACAGATATTATACTAATAAAACAGAAGCAGAAAAGTACCTCTAATTGCTTGAGAGTTTGATGTCAGGACAAATACTTTTATGAGTTTGAGGCACAAAGGCGTATAGTCATGTTCCCAAATAACAGCAGGAATCAGTAGAAGTTTTCCATAGCTAGACAACAACAGGGCTTTCAGAAGAAAGATGAAGTCTGACTTTGTTTTCAGGCTCTCAGGTCTTGCTAGCCAAAGGGCAGTAAAGATGCCAACCAAAAATGCCATTTGTTCTGAGTGGAAAATGGGAGAAAAAACAGCATGACACACCAAATCAAAACCTTTCTTGATTAATCTTTGTGAAAATGACAAGTGCCAAATACAATTGAGCTTTTGACTATTTAAATAAAATTTTATAATCAGTCATGAACAAAACATCCTCTCATTGCCTCCACACCCACCATACATCTTCATTAGCCTAACCAAGCATGACTCATTTACCAGTAACCCAAACCAGCCCAATCTCCATCAAAAGGATTCAGTCACTTTTATCTATATGACTGCACACATCACAGGAAAATTAACGTGCAAACTTTCCTCTATTTCTATTTTTCCTTCCTAAATACAGCCTGTCTTTTCAGCTAGTCTTTACCCTGTAAGCCAATGTCATCATTACTTATATTCCCTGAAAGCTTAGCAATAAAGAATCTTTTGGCTCAGGGAAGAACACAAAGGCTCAAGGTGTTACTGAATTACTAGGCCTTCCCTACACTAGTACACCATCAGTTAATTCACCATCAGTGCCGCTCCAGCAATGGTAGCATTGGAGAAAGTGCTAGCGAAGACCGAGCTCAGAGGCAGTTTTACCACCCTTTAATAAAAACCTGCTCGGAGCAAGGTTAGATACAGCAATATGAACATCAGTCCTCATCTACAGTAGCACTTTTTGCTGAGGATGTGCACAGGTGATGAATTACAATTTAGTTTTTGGTAGCATAGCTACACCCCTAGATTGAAGGTATTAAACTTCAAAGTTGAGAAAATCCTTATGGTTCTATTAGATGTGTCTGAATTACACAGCAGTACCACAAGGATTTAAATATACTTAAAAAAAAAAGTTAAATTTTTATTTTTTCCCTTCTGTTGTTTCAAATACACTTTTAGAAGCTTGGAAACAACATCTCTTCCCTAGCTACCAGGTTTGTCATTATTCAATTTGGCAAATGTTTTTAAAAATTTGTTTAAGGTTCAGAAGTCAAATTTTTTTTCCTGGTTACTGTTTATTTTCATAATCATCATTGTCAATATCACTCCAACTCTAGGAATAAGCTTTGCAGGGAATCAATATGTAAGGAATTTATGTTTCCAGTTGCTAGTTGCCTCTCCAGCAAAAGAATAAAAATAACATTTGGCCAGTCACAAGAAGTGGTTTTAGTTTTCTTTCCTTTTTCAATGGCATGTAAAATAAACTAGCAATGGAGAATCCATATTTTTAGAATAGGACAAATGAGAAACTTGAACTAATATAACCTGTTTAATGCACCCTATTAGTAGAAGTAATATATTTGGGACTGATCTGTCTTCAACATGAGGAAAGGCAACTGGCATTAAAATGTTATGGTGGGCAACCTAAAATAAGACACAGCACGTGGCAGAACCTGTTTATTAACTGATATTTGAATCAATTAAATCTTACATAAAATGCAGCATGCTGCTAATATCCTAGAAGTTCAGTCTTTGGAATAAGGCATAGCTGTCCATTACCCCTTATAAACACCACCATGTAAATAGATGCCTATTCAGACTTAATATTCTGAAATACTGTCATCTTCCGGTATGGATATTTAATGCTGATCACACCAGACTGCACTGTAATCAGGTGATTGCCATGTACAGTGGCATTAAAGGAATACAGGAAACAGTATATGAATAAATGAAGTAACTTATGTAGTGCTATTTTTCCCTGAAGGACCACAGAAATGTTTTAGACTGTCTATATATAAATCTATCACAGATCACTCAGCCACCTCTAGGGTGGAATATGGCATGCATTTAGTGCTAGCAAATTCTTCAATGTATTGATCTTTAAGATTTAATATAAAAGATCATTTGAAAGTGATATGAAATAATCATAGTTCTCACCTAAAGAAGCAATTCCAAACATTCTATAAAAATCCCATTCTTTAGCATATCTGATTAAGTCATCAGGGTCTGTGTTTTGGCTTGAATCCTGTAGCTGCAGCCACCTGAGATAAGCTTCACAAAGCAAACAAAATATGCAAAGCTTCCCATGAATCTGATATGAAAGAATGTTGACAGCATCAGTATCAAATCTTTTTAATTCAAGGTCATCTCTTAGCATCTCTAGGCACACAGCTGAGGTAGCTTTATTACTTTTGCCCAGGAATAGAAACAAATGACTTTGGTTCAGTTCTACTAGATTAGCACACGTTTTAATAACAATTAGCTGCTTTAACATATTAGCCCGATTGGAGAGGTTGGGCGTGGCAAGTCATATGAGCAGCTCTGGGCAGAAGAAAGCATAAAGTTGTGGTACGTGAGTGTGTTTGGATGTGGAGGGGAAAAAGGGGGCTCAATACAAGCATAATTCGGTGTCTCAAACAGAGCTTAAAGTATCACCTGAAAAATGTGACTTAAAAAAAAACAAAAACAAAAAAAAACACAGACCAGGGCATGTGTCCAAAACAAATGTGTATCCATATCTAATGTGCCTGGTTTATAAATAAAGTGAGCTTCCACCACTAGCAATAAGAAAACTCAACTAGGGAGGTGACTATCAGTCTAGTTCAGGGGTATTCCATTTTTTGTCAAGTTCCAAATTTCTTGGTCAAAGTATAGTCAAGGTCCAGACCTCCAGCCAGCTCCCTCCCTACTCTCCCCCCCCCCCATTGCCAGCCAACAAAGTTAGGGGACCGTATTTCCCTAATCTGAAAACAGGATGCATGGGGCTGGTCTGAGCCACCTGGCATTGCTGCTTGCCCCCCATCCTCCCGTTTCTCCATGCCCCCAATTGAGCCAAGTGGCAGAGATGGAGGAATGGGTATGGGCTGGGATCTGGGCAGCAAAACAGGGTGTGAATGTGTACTTTTGAGCTCAGAGCCAGGATGTGGGATGTGAAGCTATTGGACTATGGTCCAGCTAGTGGTGTGAAGCCCCTTTGGAGACTGGGATAGCAGAGGGGCAGGAAGGAGGCTCTGGGTTGTGGGAGGGACCAAGGAGACTTCAGATAGCAGCCCTGGGGAAAGATAGAGGGAGTCCGGGATGTGGCAGAAGAAGGTAACTGGAGGTGGACTGGGGAGGGAAAGAAGCCAGAAAGGGCTCCAGGGACTGGCACCGAAGGATGGGGTGGGGAGGACATGAGACCGGGGAGTGGGCTCTGGGGCAGAGAGCACGAGGCCAGGTGGGGCAGTGGGCTCTGGGGACCACTGGGAGCATAAAGCATAGCTCTGCATGGCTCCAGCCCCACCCCCAGCTCAGCCCACACGCAGAGGTGACGTATAGTTGTGGTTAGTGCAGGGAGGAGGGACGAACAGATGAAAGGTTTGGGGGGGGGGGTCACATCCCCCTCCCCCCGATTTTTCAGGATGCCCAGAAACAAGGAGAGCACACCCTCCCGCCCCAGCAGTGGCTCTCTGTGTCCCTGCAGCACAGGGAGCAGGAAGCAGCAGGGCGGCTGGCTGAGCTCCTTCTCCTCCCCCCTTCATGGGGCTGCTTCACCTTTCCTGCTGCTGGAGTCCCATGCATTGCCTCTGCTTCCACACCCACCCCAAACCTTGGTGGATGATCTGCAAAGCAGGAAGCAGCACTGGGACTCCAGTGGCAGGAAAGGCAAAGCAGCCCCGTGGGGAGAAGAGCTCAGTGGGATGCCCTGCTATCTCCCCATGCTGCATGGACTCTTTGCTGAGCAGTATCGGAATTTGAGGTCTTGCAAGTCTGTTTCCCATTCAGAGCCGAAATCAGAGAGATAAGAGTCAGATATTTTCTTAGCGTGGTCAGTTGGTTTACAAGTCCTGCTTCCTTGGGCGGAGATATTCATAGACAAATCCCTCTTAGGCCTGATCTGCACACAAAGCTGTGCCAGCATAACTAAAAGTGTGATAAACTGGTGCAACTTTTGTGTGGATTCTCTTATATCAGTTAAAAACCAGTTGTATAGTTTTACAGGTGCAAGCAAAACTGCTACAAGCCAGGTTTAAGTCATATAAGAGTCCACACAAGAGTTACACCAGTTTAACTAAACCAATTTCAGTTACATTGGTGCAATTTCTGAATGTAGATAAGCCCTTCCAGAAGCCTCAGGTAAGACATCTCTATCCTGTTCCCAGAAGCAGGTATTTTGCCAAACTCCATGCTCCTTTTCACCCTTCAGCTCCTGCACTTCTCACCTGGGAAACCACTAATCCACAATGCTCACCAAGATCACATAGCCTAGAAAGAGTGACTAACTTTCCTGAGTGACCTGGACCCTGAGTGACTAACTTTCCTTTTGTGCAGCTGCTCTGCAGCACAAAGGGCTTCTCTACATGATGCGATAATGTGTACTAAAAAGGGTGTGAATTCTAAAGTGCACACAAAGTGTTGTGCATTAACTGGCCTATGTAAACCCTGCTGGTGTGCATTAAAAGTTTTAGCGGGAACTTTTAGGCGCGCCAGCAGGGTTTACACTGGCCAGCTAGCATGCAACACTTTGGTGCACTTTACAATTCACACCGTTCCTGTATGCATTGTTGTACTGTGTAGACCTGCACATAGGATCTTCAGAATTTCAACTGCCAGACACACAAAAGTGCTTTAACCCACACAAAGTGTTTTAAACTTCTCAACAGCTCTCTGGGTCCAGTCATTTTGCATGACAGCTTTAGCTCTTTCCAGGGCATTTCACCCTGGGTACTTATGCATCAGTGATTCTTAACATGCAAGCCATCATCATCTTTGTAACTTATTTTACTACAGCAGAGGAAGCCTGTAAGAGGGTAATACTAGTCTTTTCTAGTATAGTAATATGTTAGTACTGTACCTTATACTACTGCTGAATTTAAAGAGACATTTCCAGTAGAGATTGTAATTAGCAATTTACAGCAGAAGTGGACCTCTTCCAATGGCTCTGGTCAGAAAACTGACTACTGAAATATGGCCCCTTCTTGTTCAACAGCTCTGCTCCTCGTGTGCATTCCAAATCACGTGTGATCACTCTTCTGACAAAAATAAGTTTTTAACTCTTGTAAGCAATATCTTTAATACGATAGCTGTGTTTGCTAACTCTACCTGGACTGTAGCTCTCCTAGCAGCAGCTACAAAGTTTGGTATTCCACTTGCTTTGTTTATAGCATTAGACCCTTAACTTGGGCAGAGAACAAAATAGTAGTTAAACTTTCTTGGACTTGTGGAGGGGCAGGAGAAAAAAAAACAAACAACATCTTAGGGCAGCTACTAAATCTTGTTTTCACTGTGATTCTTATTTACTTGTCATTAGTCTCATACATCTTGTACAAAGCCAAAGAGGGGAAAAAAATCCAGCAACTTACATTTATCTGTGTATTGAAAAGAATATGCCTGTAAGCCTGTGTTTTGCATAAGATGGCATTAATCAAGATGATAACAGGATCATACTCAATGTACTTGTCCACAGGTTTCTGGCAGGATTTCTGAAATTAACAAAGTTACAAGTTGTAAAAACAAGCAAACTAGATGAGTTTATTTAAAAATCTGCTGTTCTTACTTGTTTAGCACAGCAACACTACAGTGGCATCCAAGTATTTCTTAAAGTTATGTCAGGATTTCTGTGATGAAGCCCCTATTTTCAATGGATTTTAATTCAGGCAAAAAAGTTACCTCCATTTTTTTATCCTGGCGTTCAAGCTTTCAGTTGGTTTCCCATCCCAACCAAATAAAAGATATCAGCTATTTTTATATGTTCTAAAATAAAGTTTTGATTTATATACATAACAATAAGTTACACCTGGGTGCACTACATGGTATTGTGTGCCATCTCAGGCAGAGACAACTAAGTGCTTTCAAACATCTAAGGAATGCACCAGCAGCTTGCTAAGGCTTGTTATTTGAGCATGGCCGATTTTTAAAAAAACCTAACCTTACATTGCAATAATTTCTGTAATGTAAATAAAGATAGCTTTCTACTCTGAACTAAGAGACAATGCTGGGGAAAAGAACCTTTTCTTTGCTGTGCAGCCCTTTCACAATATAGTAAGCGTTGTGTTATTCGGCCCTGTCCCAGCTGGAAAGCTCTATAAACTAGCATTTATAATCTTCATAGAAAGTCTGATTTATAGTCTGGTTGGCAGGGGGCCGGTAGGCTCCCTATGTGGCTTCCCGGAAGCAGCAACCTGTCCATGCTGCTCCTAGGCAGAGGAACAGCCACGAGGGGTTCAGAGTGGGTGTGTGGGGGAGGAGGGGTGCAGGGCTGAGGGTTGGGGTGTGGAGCACAGGCTCTGAGAGGCTTTTGGGTGCAGCTGGGGGTGCGGGGCGCCGAATCCAGGAGGTGCTCACCTCAGGCAGTTCCCCACAAGCAGCGACCAGTCCCTGTGGCCCCTAGGCGGAGGCGTGGCAGGCAGCTCTGTGTGCTGCCTCCACCCCTGCCCTGCCTCCACAGCTCCCATTGGCCAGGAACCTCCATTTTTAATCCTGTTATTGCTGGAGAGTTTAAGAATCCAAAAACAGTTAATGAAATGTACCAGAAACCTGTCCCCATCAGTAGTGAAGCCACCATCAGGAGCAACGAATCACAAGACTTTGTGTTAGAGGTATGGTCCCCCCCCCAGCCAGTATATTTTGGCCAGGTTCTAAGGGAACCGCATTTTGGATCAGAGAAGAGAATGTTATATGGGATTATGTAGTAGGACAGAGTTAGAGGTATTGGATTCAAAAACTGACTCAATTAACCAGCAGTTTGATAGGCTTGAAATTAAAAAGTCAGAGAGATGGAAGAAAGGATACAATTAATTGACGAATGTAACGACCATTTAATAGAGTGTGAAATCTACCATGGAACAGATTACAGTTCTAATTAAATGCAATGTCTCATTTCATTTTTTTTTTCTTCTAAAGACGAATCATGAAAGAACATTTTGAAAAGGCATTAATTTACACAGGCTTCAGGCTGGTGTAGCACAAGAAACTTATAAAGAACTGTTTGGAGTGGTGTTCACAGAAACTCTGGACAGTCAGAAGCAAAATGAACTCACCTCTGAGCACAAGGGATTAGTGTAGGTGCTTGATGGAGAGACATGCCAGGTGCCCCCAGGTTCGCATTAAAAGCACAAAACTTTAGAACATGGATGCATAAGTGGAAATCTAGGAGAGACTTCTCTATTTGGAGCCAACAAAGAAGAAAAGGATGACAGAGCCAAAGTAAGGGGACACGCAGAAAGACTCTACACTGAAGAAGGTCAACTAAGCAAATGCCTGGGTCAAGGATACAGGCAGCATGGTGTTAGTGAATGATTTGCACGCAGTTTAGAAATACCATCCCATCCCACCCTACCCAGACTGGAGACCCAGAAATCCCAACAGGGATTCCTGTGAGGAGGCTGCTGTGAACATGCACCAATAAATAGCAATTTTGATGACAACTGTGGGTTTTCTACTTTGCAGCTTCTGGAAACGATATACACACACAAAACATATGAAACAGCCAATGTAGCATCATGATGAGGAGTTCTAGTCTGTCACCACCAACACATGCTATACATAGAACACAACAGAAAGAGGATTAGCAGGAACAAAAACTTGTCACATCACAAAACCATGGCTGGGTGTTTTGACAAATTAAATAGTCTGCAATAACTGCTGAAGTATGTAAATTAATCACCCTTCCTCAGCCATCTTGCACAGATAAGATGCATTATAAAAAGGGAATTGCTTATATTAAATTAGACTATTTGAGTCTTAGATTGTATTGAAGTTAAATCCTCTGCCTTTATCCTGCTAGAGGCCCAATTTGCATGAACTCCCTCAGACTAATTGTAGGAAAACACTTCTACTACCACATAAATCTGCTGAATTACGTAAATAAGAATGATAACACAACCTATTTTATTTTCAGTTTTCAGAGTAGCAGCCGTGTAGTCTGTATCCGCAAAAAGAAGAGGAGGACTTGTGGCACCTTAGAGACTAACAAATGTATCTGAGCATAAGCTTTCGTGAGGTATGGCTCACTTTATCGGATGCATTCAGTGAAGTGAACTGTAGCTCATGAAAGCTTTTGCTCAGATAAATTCGTTAGTCTCTAAGGTGCCACAAGTCCTCCTTTTCTTTTCTTTTCTTTTCAGTGTTGCTTTTGGATTCCTGACAGCTTCTTTGCCCCAGCTCCACCAAATGAATACTTAGCCCTCATTCCTGCTTTTTCTCTCCTCCTTGCTGCTTAAAAAAATGGCTTTTCAATTAAATTTTAACTGCATAAAAACTAACTGCAGATTGTGTGTGTATTGCTCAATTAATCCAGCTGTTTTATTTTAAAGTGTGAGGGAGAGACTGGTTGAATTACATAAAAGTGCCTTGAATTGCTTATGCGGTGCCACCTAGGATTGTGATTTTTACCCCACTGAAGCCCTCCTTTTAAATGTGGCTAGGAGTTTCCCTACCTTCTCTTTCCTTCCTTCCTTCCAAAGAGGTATGTTTACAAAAACAGAAATTTTCTCTCAATTTTTGGGCATTGTCAAACCTTAACAACTTCCCTTTACTTTCTTTGCAGTATGTCTCCAGGATGGGAAGCAGGATCACCCTTTAACTATGGACACCCAAGATAAAGGAAATCATATATCCTCTATCTTTACTGGGGGCAATGAGGTATAGAGAAGACTTCTACATATTCGTTATCAATTGCCATTTTTCAGTAGAATTTAGTGCATTTATCTATGGATGGTCACATGGCCAGTAGATCTCATTAGTGGAGACACGACTTCTTTGTCCTTAACTGTGCTCTTACGGTGTGAACTATGATGCTTGATGGAAGGAAGACTATTTCTTGAATTTACTTTGTGACTAAATGTTATGACAGTTGTGAGGACTACCTCTCCGAACAACAATACAATAGTGGGTCTCATCCAAGAAGGCTCCCAACTTCAAAAGCTCCTTTGATTAGAGATAATTATTATAAAACCTGCTTTAATAGATAGAAAGTATAATGACACCTGCCATAGGGATTCAAGTCAATTCTTTTAGGACCAGAATGAAATTCCAAGGTTGTGCTGTATAGCCTTTTGGGGCTAGAAATAGGGTAGTTGCCTTAAGGAAGCATGTCCGGGTTTGATAAAACTTCCTCTTTTTGAACATGCTGAGACCTTACAACACAGACACTTGATCTTTTGCTTGGACAATCTCATACACCAACATTAAACCCTTGTTGGAGGAATTCAAAGCTATGTTGCATTTGGTTAATGTGGTAATTAAACCATTGACTTTGCTTCAGTCTGTAGAACAAGTTCTATTTGTTGACTACTTTCCAGGCTCTGTAAATGTGATATTTACCTCATCCAAGTATCCATTTTGAACCTATTTGGTGTGGGATGGAGGATAAGTTTTGGCAACAGCTGACCTCCTCTGTGAGGTAGACACATTGGCTGGTCCAACTCTATGTTAATCAGGCAACAGAGAAATAGACTCTTCTAGCATAAACAGAATCACTGCGGCTTTCTCCATGCCATCTTTTGCATGATTCTCAGGATCAGTGAAAAAGGCATATTGCAGAGACCTTGCCCTGCTTTGCAGAGATTATCTAACACCTTGTATTCTGGGTCCTGATGCACAGAGGCGCCACCGGGCACTTGATTGAACTTTTTGCATCTGGATACAGCAATCACCAATCCATCAAACTGATTTACAATGAATAAGGATACTTCTGGGTGCAGGTTTCAACTTCTGCAATGTAAGATCAGGCAAATCCACAGTCTGACCATCTTTAGGAAACACTAAAACCAAGGGAGGGAAGGGAAATGTCAATGTGCATTTTTAAGATCTGCAGAAATCTCAATTATAATGCCTTGTCTTTGCTCTGAGAGATCTACTGAACTGTGCACATTTCTAATGAGTCTGGAGAGATTCTGAGCATGCTTGCAGCTGTTTGATCATTAATTGATTGCTCTAGTGGGAGAAGAAGAGGATGGGAATGTCAACTTTCTCCATCATAATAAATAATTTATCTCTGCCTAGCGTTCAGCCTCTTCTAGGTCAAGAAAGACACTCTCTCTCAGCTTATGTTAACCACTACTTTTTAAAACCCAGAACTAATCGAAGACCTTCACAAAACAGGTGTTTACTGTATATGCTGTTTACTATTAATATCAGAAATTGCCAAGCATAAAACTGAAGTGACAGAACACTTAAAGTTATTGTACATTTTGTCCAAATTCCCTGCTCAACTATTTTGTGTTGTGTGCTCATCATTTGGAGTTTAGTTACAAATTTAGGGGTTGGCAGGTGGCAAGTTACATTGCTTTATTTCTCCTCAAGTTGCCAAGAGCCCAAATATCATGCAAAAATATATGAGCTATATACCCAGTAATAACAATGAAATTCCAACAAGGGTAATTTTTTAGCATAAACATTTTTCTACAGAATGTGCCACCAGCAATTTTTTCTGATTTGCAAGGAATAGACAAGTTCAGGGGCTGTACTGGGATATAACATAAACATAGATGGAAAACAAGGGGTAACTGAGGCACACTTCCAGGTACTTCCATTTCAAAACCAAAAATCAAAATCAAAGTCTTTCATACAATTCTGTAAGTGACCCTATTTTTCACCCGCTACTAGAAATACCCATAAACAAACCATTGGCAACAAGAACACAGGTAAGTACTACCAAAAGCTGAAAGCTATAAATAAGGAAAGGTCTAAAACAGTCCTTAAAACAGAAAGGATATTTCAACTTTAACTATGAAGTCAGTAAGAACATTTGGGAACATTTGAGTAAGCATTTTAATGCCAATGAAATGCACTGGAAAAAGTGAGGAGTTTTGGAGGCAAATTGCCAAGAAAAAAGGTTAAATATTTATAATAGTAAAAAAAGAAATACTCCTCAAATAGGTACTTGCTTGGTATGTACGGCCTCTAATGCAGACATTAAAGACTGGGATATAAAGAAGTAATTATAACAGTTCTCAAATGCACATAAAAGTGACCACCATTCTAACCCTGGTACTGAGGCAGGCTGCCTCCCAATCTCATTCAAGGCACTACTGAGTAACCTTCAGGTCTAGGTTTTGAAACACATGAAACCCAGACGTGAGGGATGGGCCCACTTCGCAAGATAGTCCTGACTTTAGTATGAGACTGTGAGGTCTGGTGGCATGAGAATACCCTGAACTAGGCACAGCCAGCCAGCACTTAGGACCCAATCTATTAGAATCTGCTCCTCGAAAACACCTGTTACTAAAACTGACTGGCCACCAAGCTGAGGGGAAGAAGAAAGATCCACTCCAAACACAGGGCCTGCCTATTGGGGGCTGGAGGGGATTGCAGGAGGAGGAGGAGGAACTAGATAGAAAACAAAACACAATTTAGACTGAGGGGATTTGGTGGGTTTGTGGGAATGAGAGATTAAAGAGATGTGGGACCAAGAATAACCACACTGCACGACCTCCTGGAGCAACCTGTATTTAGTAAGGGGGCAGGGGGAGGAGAGGAGGACAAGGGACAGAGCGCCGGTGCCGGGTTACTCAGCCGGGGGGATCCCGGCCACAGCGCCGCTCCCACAGGGGCTGCCCCGGGGAGCTGGAAGGCTGCCCGTGCTGCGGACGCGGCGAAAGGGTGCGTGTTTGTACGTACAATGCAGAAAGCAAAGGGGCCGGTCGCTAAAATACCCGCCCGGGAGAGCGCTCAGGGGGCCGGACGCCTAGCCCCCGAACCGAGACAGGGCCCGAGCCCGGGCGACCCCCACCCTCACCCCAGCCCTCCCCACCCCACGGCCCGCCCCCCGGCCCGGCCCACTCACGCAGATGGCGATGCGCAGCACCCCGCGCTGATAGTCCCTGTAGAGCTCAGGAGCCTCCTGGCTGCACTCGACGCACTTGTAGCCGCCGGGCTCCCCCATCGCTAGCGAGGGGCCGTTGCAGGACGAACCGTCCCCGTCCACTTCCAATTGCTTCGCTTCCCAGGTCAGGCTAATGGGGAGGAAAGGCGCCGCGCAGGGCGTCATGGGAGCTGTAGTTTTCAGACTGTGCTCGCTCAAGGGGCGCAACGGCCGGAAACTACAAGTCCCATAAGGGAGCGAGGCCGCAGTTTCCCTTCCCCCCCCACCCCACCCCACCTGTCGCTGCGGGGGGCGCGGCAGCAAGGCACCACCTTGGACATGCAAGTGCGGGAGGCGCACGCGCGCTGAGACGATGGCATCTGCCAGCGGGACCTGCCGCCGCTGTTGCTGGGGCACCGTTGCGCTGGGGCTGCTCGTGCTGCTGGGGGCGGCGCGGGCGGCGCTGGACCTGAGCGAGCAGTACCCGGCCCTGTCGTTGCTCAAGCAGGAGCGGCACCGGCAGCAGCGGCAGGGCCAGGCTGGGGGCTGCCCCCAGGCGCCGGACTGGGGCGAACAATACTCGGCCGAGTGCGGTAAGTCGGGTCCGGCAGCGCCATGTCCTGCCCCGCTGCCTGCTGGGGGAGCCGCCGGGCAAGGACCCGCGGAGGGGGCGCCCTAGGCAGGCGGCAAGGATTTCACAGACTCTCAGGGTTGGACGGGACCTTAGGAGGTCATCTTGTCCAACCCCTTGCTCAAAGCAGGACCAATCCCCAATTAACTCATCCAAGACATTTTTGCCCCAGATCCCCAAATGGCCCCCTCAAGGATTGAACTCACAACCCTGGGTTTAGCAGGCCAATGCTCAAACCACTGAGCTATCCTTCCTGGGAGGGGTTCCCCCTTGTCCCAGGACCCCTCTGTGTGAGGGTGACATGTCACCCGGAGTGAGTGCGCGTGGGAGGCGCGTGGCGTGTTGTTGGCCGTGGCGGGGGGAGGCGCGCGGCATGTGCTCAAGTGTGAGTGCACGCCCAGCGTGTCCTTCCTTGTCCACGCCTCTTGTGAGGCGGTGGCTGTCAGTCATTCTTTGCTGCTCTCTGCCCCCGGGGTCCTTTCTTCCAGCCCTGGAAGGGGCTTACTTACCCCTGTAGTCACCTAGCTTACGAGTGGTGGGTTTGCCCTGTTTTGCTTGGCCAGCGCTGGCCTCCCTGCCATACCCCTGTGTCCGCCGTGCCATGAGCCTGGCAAGCGTATGAGGTGAGAGGTGAACGGTAAATACTTGTGTTAGGTACCTGTCACCTGAAGGCAGTGGGATGATGTGGACTCCTCCTCTTCTTTGACTGTATGTTGCACAAGGAAGGGTTGTGAGTGATAAAGGCATTTCTAGTGAAATTCACTTCTTTTCTGTGCTTTGTGGGGCTGGGATGACCCTGGAGGTGACTGAAAGTAAAACAGGAAAAACAAAGCACAGGTTCTTCTCTTGTCATAGGGACACTGATCAATTTTAGAACTTTGGCTCAGATCCTCTCAGCTGCTTTGTTTGGGCATAACTCCATGAGCATGAAGAAATTTGTAGGCTCTGGCCCTTTAATTTTAAGAAATGCTGTTGATACAGCCCTGTTTTCTTGGATAACTGAGCTTCAGATAATCAAGATTTAAATGTGCAACGTAACTTATTGTTACAGCATCTTTTTATAAACTGTATTCCCAGCGAACACTTTAGAGTTGTATCGTACATTAAAAATAATCAATGATGATACCAAATCATGACTTTGTCTGTTGCAATAAGCTTACACGAAGAAAAAAGTTTTCAGTTTTCAGAAGGCCGACAAAGTGCGAGTCCTCTTGCCTGATGTTGTTGGTTCTAATCCAAAATGAATGAAAAGAAAGCTGGCAGGTTTGCAGTGTGCAAATACAGAGCCTGTGCAAGCCTGAATTGTGTATTTGGTGGTATGGAGACTTGCCAGCTCCTTATTCTTTAGTGTGTTGAATAGGATTCAGTTTAAAAAAAAAGTTGTCTTGCTGGTAAAGTTAATAATTGTTTCACTGGTTCTGTTTGTTTTGTTTGTTAATAAAGAATCTGCTTAATTTAGACCCTAATTTTGCAAAGGTTTAAGCATGTGCATAACATTACTCCCATGAGAAGCCATCAGTGGGACTAAAGTTCTGCATACACTTAAGTTTTTGTAGGACATTCAATATAACATTTGATCATAAGCGTCTATTTGTTCATCCTTTCTGACTTAGATATAATGCACATCACTTACAGGCAATACATGTAAACAAAACCAAATGAATATAGCAATATGAAAAATAGAAAAAACAAAATCCAATGTAATAGAGAAACTGCCAGATTTATTTATGTAACTCTAGCTTGTGACTTCCATAGTTTCCAGTGTTGTTGTTTTGTGATGTGTGTACTGGTATATCCTGTTAAGGTTGTTTAGAGAAGTTTAAAACAAGTTTAGCAAAGACTTGTGAAATAAATATTTTTGTCCGTATGTGTAAATATATATATTTGGATATGCTCTTAAGACTGCTGCCCTTTAAATTGTTTATGTAAAGCATCCACCTTATAGCAAATGGAAACGATTAGATGTTTGTATTACTGTAGCATCTAGGACCCTTAGTCAGGGACCACATCCCCATTTTGCTAGGTGCTGTAAAAACACAGTACAAAATTGGTCCCTGCTTCGAAGAGTATAAAACACAAAATTCTTAGCACTGTTTGTTTGTTCTATGTAGCCTGCAGGCGAGGCAGGTCGGTACTTTTGTATGTTTACAGGTTGCATCCTAATAAATATAAGGTCGCTTATCAGTAGCTTGCTGTTTCTTATGTTTATAATGAAATAGGTACTTATATGACAGGCTGAGTTAGAATTCTCCAATGGAGAGATGTTTGGAAGACAAAAATTTCGATGTACTGATTGGGATACAGCTTGTATGAAAGATGCTGTGCAAAATAAAACATGTAAAATGGTAGTTCATGATTAGTTGAACTAATAATATCAGGTACATTAACATTAAGTTGAAAGTTTTTCTTCCTTATGACTGCATTCATCATACAGCGACTCCTTATTGATTTAACTATGAAACAATATCCATGCTAGTTTTAAAACCAGTGGCACATCAATCCATTCTCAGCTGTTTAGAAATCTTTCAGTTGTGGTTAAATGAATCAATAATTGAAAAAACTGCCCTTTTGGCTGAGAGGATCTGGTTGTCTCAAACTTCCCTACTGCTGTCATGCTCTCAGTCAGTTCCTGTCTATATTGTAGATCCAGGATGGCTTCTCCTCTGGTTGGATTCTCTACTTCATGGTTCGTAAAGTTGTCTTCTTAGTAACCAAGGAAACAATTTGATGCAAGTTTGACTGTATTTATTAACCTATAGATGTATGGGTAGTGAAATTCCTCTGTGAGTACAGTAATGTTAGAGTTTTGAGAATCTTGTAAATTGGTCCAGGATTTTTTTTTAAATGTCCTCTCTATCCTGTGGTTTGTAACAGATAGTCCATTCTATTTTTTCCCCTTGTATCCTAGGGGTTCTCAAACTGGGGGTCACAAGGTTATTATATGGTGTGGTCACGAGCTTTCAGCCTCCACCCCGAACCCCGCTTTGCATCCAGCATTTATAATGGTGTTAAATATATAAAAAAGTATTTTTAATTTATAAAGGGGGCCTCACTCAGAGGCTTGCTATGTGAAAGGGGTCACCAGTACAAAGGTTTGAGAACTACTGTTGTATCCTTACGCAAATAACTTAATCACTAAATGACAAGTAGTTGAATTGTAGCTCGCTGGCATAATAAATACTTCTGATGTAATGGCACGGCACCCCACCCCTCCACCTTGATTCTTTATGCAGATTGGGCATGTTGCAGGAATTACCAGATGAAACCTTATAGCATGCATTAGGGAGAAGGTCACACTAGGTGATCGCTGTAGTCCCTTCTGGTCTTAAAATCTGTGAATCTTGGACTCCTCAAACAGTATAATTCCTGGTTTCAGAGTAACAGCCATGTTAGTCTGTATTCGCAAAAAGAAAAGGAGTACTTGTGGCACCTTAGAGACTAACCAATTTATTTGAGCATAAGCTTTCGTGAGCTACAGCTCACTTCATCGGATGCATACTGTGGAAAGGACAGAAGATCTTTTTATACACACAAAGCATGAAAAAATGGGTGTTTACCACTACAAAAGGTTTTCTCTCCCCCCACCCCACTCTCCTGCTGGTAATAGCTTATCTAAAGTGATCACTCTCCTTACAATGTGTATGATAATCAAGGTGGGCCATTTCCAGCACAAATCCAGGGTTTAACAAGAACTTCTAAGGAGGGGGAGGGAGGGGTTAGGAAAAAACAAGGGGAAATAGGTTACCTTGCATAATGACTTAGCCACTCCCAGTCTCTATTCAAGCCTAAGTTAATTGTATCCAATTTGCAAATGAATTCCAATTCAACAGTCTCTCGCTGGAGTCTGGTTTTGAAGTTTTTTTGTTGCAATATTGCAACTTTCATGTCTAATCGTGTGACCAGAGAGATTGAAGTGTTCTCCGACTGGTTTATGAATGTTATAATTCTTGACATCTGATTTGTGTCCATTTATTCTTTTACGTAGAGACTGTCCAGTTTGACCAATGTACATGGCAGAGGGGCATTGCTGGCACATGATGACATATATCACATTGGTGGATGTGCAGGTGAACGAGCCTCTGATAGTGTGGCTGATGTTATTAGGCCCTGTGATGGTGTCCCCTGAATAGATATGTGGGCACAGTTGGCAACAGGCTTTGTTGCAAGGATAGGTTCCTGGGTTAGTGGTTCTGTTGTGGTTAGTGGTTCTGCTATTACCAGCAGGAGAGTGGGGTGGGCGGAGAGACGTGGTAAACACCCATTTTTGTAGTGGTAAACACCCATTTTTTCATGCTTTGTGTGTATAAAAAGATCTTTTATACTTTCCACAGTATGCATCCAATGAAGTGAGCTGTAGCTCACGAAAGCTTATGCTCAAATAAATTGGTTAGTCTCTAAGGTGCCACAAGTATTCCTTTTCTTTTTTAATATAATTCTTGTTATGAGAATCATCCCTTTTGTGGTTCATTTAGAACTATAACTTCATTTTCTACTTGCAGTGACTAATTTTTAGTTGCTGTTCCAACTTGTATTTTATAAATAGATTGTGTTGCTTTTTGTTCTGTCGATCTTTTTTTTTTTTTTTTTAATTCAGTGTCAGTAAGTGCAAAGAGCAGAGAATTATCTGGTTATACCATTTTTGTTTCCGTTTTATAATACGGACACACAAGTAAGATGTTTCCTACAATAGTAAAGTGGAGGAGCAACAGCTTAACAATTGAATCAAGAAGGCTCGTATAGAGTTTTTTGCATTTCCACTGTTAAATGTTTTTTAAATCATTGCTATTTGCAGTAGATAAGCAAAGGATTAATTTTGCTTCTTGCACATGTGGTAGAAGTCTTTTGCCTTCTTCAATATTTCAAACTGGTTGTCAAGTTTCCTTCCCCACTCTGAACTCTAGGATACAGATGTGGGGACCTGCATGAAAACCTCCTAAGCTTATTTTTACCAACTTAGGTTAAAACTTCCCCAAGGTACAAACTATTTTCCTTTTTCCCTTGGACTTTATTGCTGCCACCACCAAGCGTATAACAGATATATAACCGGGAAAGAGCCCGCTTGGAAACGTCTTTCCCCCTAAAATCCTCCCAAACCCTACACCCCCTTTCCTGGGAAAGGCTTGATAAAAATCCTCACCAATTTGCATAGGTGAACACAGACCCAAACCCTTGGATCTTAAGAACAATGAAAAAGCAATCGGGTTCTTAAAAGAAGAATTTTAATAGAAAAAGTAAAAGAATCACCTCTGTAAAATCAGGATGGTAAATACCTTACAGGGTAATTAGATTCAAAACATAGAGAATCCCTCTAGGCAAAACCATAAGTTACAAAAAGACACAAAAACAGGAATCTACATTCCATTCAGCACAGCTTATTTTCTCAGCCATTTAAAGAAACAGAATCTAACGCATATCTAGCTAGATTACTTACTAAATTCTAAGACTCCATTCCTGTTCTGTTCCCGGAAAAAGCATCACAGAGACAGACAGAGAGAGACTTTGTTTCTCCCTCCCTCCAGCTTTTGAAAGTATCTTGTCTCCTCATTGGTCATTTTGGTCAGGTGCCAGCGAGGTTATCCTAGCTTCTTAACCCTTTACACGTGAACGGGTTTTTCCTCTGGCCAGGAGGGATTTTAAAGGTGTTTACCCTTCCCTTTATATTTATGACACTGGTGAAGAAGATTTTTTATTTCAGAGTTTCTTGTATCTGTAGTCATTAAACTCTGTAATGCCTGAGATTCTATTTTGATTTCTTCAATTAAGCAATGTATTATTTTTTTCTTCCCTTTGCTCTCCCCCACTTCCCCACCCCATTTACATACTCTTTCTGGGTGTATCCCATTTTTGGATTTCTATTCATGTTAGACTTTCTATAGTGCCTTTCACTGTAACATGTTAACTACTGCTTTTTCATGTGTTTGTGTCCCATCCCTTATTTTTACCATTCTTTCTACTTTTGTCTCCTTAATCTTTCTCATCTATCCCTTTCCAGTCTTCACCCCACTCTTTGCTGGCCAGCATGCCAGCCACCTTTCCTCTATCTGAAGGCTGGACGTAGACCCATCCAGTGGTTCTCCCTAGGACCTAAATGTGCTGGCTCAAGGAATGAGGGACCAAATAGTCTCAAACTGACATACACTGTTTTTCCCAATCACTTTCACACTTCTTCCTCCTTATGTTTTTTTTCCCCTTCTCTCCCTCATCTCCTCCTGGTTTTCTTCCCATATAGCTTTTCTGTGCTACTACTCTTGCACACAAATTTTGATCAGCTCCATAGGCAGAAATAGTAGTGAAACTAACTGTATAATAAGGTTCATGTCAGCTATTGCACTTCTTGTCATCACCTCTGGACCAAACATGATGTATGGAACATATCAACAGTCCTACTTTATGGGATTGCCCTGTAGAGGAATTTTTAAAAGGTGGGGTTGGCATTAGGAAACATGGCATTTGCATGATCTTGTACATTTATACCCTGCTTAAGTATAACAGTTCAAGTAGACTATCCAGAGATAATTCAAATATTTGTTTTTGCAGATTCACCACTTTTGCATTTCCATGAGTCAGACTGTGAACTAAGAGGGTCTTCATCCTGTGAATCTCTGCTTTCTCTCAATACTGAAAAAATTCTGGTATGGTGTATACTATTTTATTATGTACAATAAGAATGCCAATTGGTTGTAGATGTGAGAGAAATGGGTTTGTGCATTTATTTGCTAGATGTTGGAATTATTAATAATATTAGAAATTATTAATATTATGGGAGACCATAAGACACTCATTTTACCAAAACCTCCTTTTTTTAAGTCCAAAGGCCAAATGGTATTTTATAGCATTGCTCTAAACGTGCCTAACAGCTTAAAAATAAGCAGTCAGTTTAACCAGTACAATAACAAATTTCAGAGTAGTAGCCGTGTTAGTCTGTATTCGCAAAAGAAAAGGAGTACTTGTGGCACCTTAGAGACAAACCAATTTATTTGAGCATAAGCTTTCGTGAGCTACAGTTCACTTCATCGGTAGCTCACAGAAGCTTATGCTCAAATAAATTGGTTAGTCTCTAAGGTGCCACAAGTACTCCTTTTCTTTTACAATAACGAAGTATTCATAAGCATGTGATCAGTATACTTACTAAATAGGCTTGACCAAGGGAAAACCATCTCATTGTGGTGTGCTCCAACATGATCAGGTAGGGTCTGACAAAGAAACCTCAGATTCATAATGTGACGTGTCATTCCATATTCTTTATGAAAATATGCTTATGATATGAATATGACATAACTGAGCTGTACTCTATGCCAGATGGCTCGTGAGATATCATTAGAAAGGTTATGATATACAAATTAGATAATCACATTCAGTAAACCTGTATCATTTCTGTATCTGAAGTTAGGAATATTGACTATGTATCTGTATTTCTACTATGCTACTTTGGATGATGCCCACTGCTAACACTTCAGGTACAACAATAGAAAAGCCAGTCAGGGCGGATGGCCCATCAGCGAGGACAATGAGCTGTGAAAAGCTTGGCCTTCCTGTGGACACTCCATAGTGCTACTGTACTATAGGGTCAGGTGGTCTTGTCACCTGGTACTAAACATTACCTGGGACTTCTTGTAACTTTCCAGTGTAAGGGAAGGGGGGTCAAGTTTAGGAAACAAAGGATTCTCGCCTTATGTAAATCCTATTTAAGGGTGAGGAGGAAGGCAAACAGGACTCCTCCTCTCCCTGGCCTGTCTGCCCAAGAAGAAAGACTGCAAAAGGGAAGGCAAGGGGGGGAGTCCAGACTGAGACAGAGGTCCAGTCTGAAAAGGAATATAACTGGAACTCTGAACCACAGAAACTTTGCAAGCTGCCTGCAACAATAGCTAGGGTGAGAAATACTATCTGTAACCAATTTCTTTAGTGAAACTAGCTTAATTTGCGTGTTTGATTTCATTTGCTCAGTAATCTGCTTTGTTCTGTTTGTTTTCCCCTTTTACCACTTAAAATCTGCCTTTTATAGTTAATAAAATGTATTTTGTTTATTATTAAACCTAGTTTCTGTAATTTCTAACTGGGGCGGGGTGGGGGGGTGGGGAAGAAGTGTGCACACTTATCTCCACATTGAGGGAAGGGGCGAATTTCATAATAGACCTTTGGTCTGCACTCCAAGGAAGGTGGACATCTGAGTGCAGGGCTGATCTGCAGGTAGGTGTAGCCCTGCCTGTGTATGTTAGAGGAGGTTTTAAGAGCCTGGCTCAGCAAGACAGGTTTAAGGGGACCTATACTGGCAGAACAGGTAGACTCAGTGGTATCTTAGCATATCAGGTGGTTTCCCAAGGGTTCCAACCCATCACACACAACTCTTTTTATACCCTTTAACAAACAAATGATGTCATTGCCAATTATTGACTTCATCTAAAAAACAATTTGAGACAATTCACCCTTCATTCCAGTCTTAATCCAAATAAGATTTTATTCCCAAGGCCTTTCCTCTCCTCCTCCTTGCTGACCAACAGATTTTCCATTGCAGCTGGGTCCACATAGGCTTTACTTTTAAGATAACACTGGTATGTGGGGTGGGAAGGTTTATGTTGGCTCCTTTTAAGACAGATTCCTTTTGTCTTATTTAATACCATGTGAAGTCACACCTGTTGGTCAGAGTCCTCCTTTTTAGAAACTTCCCTGTATCATATTAGGTATTCTTTGAACGAGACATCCTCCCTACTTCATTCCTTCTGGCCTTATAACTCATTATTTTCAAGGCCTTCATTCTACTTGCTAGTCAGGGCCTGTTTTTACAACACGTATATTTTCTTAACCAAACTTAAGCTAATTTAAAATTCTTTAATTTCATATTTATCCTACACTACAAATTAGTTCAGTTTGGCTTTGTAGAGGGAATTTGTACAAATTGTTTTCTTCTATGGCCACCTGCTCTTGGATCAATACATTACACAAGAAGAGTGCTCATGAAAGATTGACAACTTTGGATGCTTAGGACTTCTACCCTTGGAACTAATGCCATCACCAGGCCCGTGCACTCTGCTTATTTGCACTCTGTTAGTATGTCTCAACTCCTTTCAAGAAATGCTGCCTCTGGAAGTGATAGATTAGTGCACATTCTTCATAGTGAATCTTCTACTTCTGAGACTGCCAAAGGTGCCAGGACTCTATCAGTAACTAATTTAAGTTACTACAGAATGGCCACTATGAACTGGTGTTGTAAAAGGAAGAAGTTTTGTATCCCATTACCTGTCTCCGATTCAGTTCAGTCACTGTACATCACATTTTGTTACATCGCAAGTGTCATCATGTACTATAGATGTATACACTAATAAAGGCAGATTATCATTGCATAGAGAATTCTGAAGGGACAGTTTCAAGATAAAAAAAAAATCATAGTGTTTTATAACAATAATGCTGGCTACCCAACTTATTTTATTAAAGATCAGAGTAGTTTAGAGGATATATGATCTCAGTGCTGTATAATGGCCACGACTTTGTATAATCTCTTATTTCTGTAGTATGTCAGTGAGAAAGAGAGTCGTGTGTGTGTTCGCAGGGGAAACTGTTTTAAAAAATAATTGGTCATAGCCTGTGTAAACATGCACTGTGAGAAAACTATCCCAGTTGGAGGCAATCACTTTTGGGGTAATTTAAAAACAAAAAAACCCTAACTCTCCTATGTAGTGCAAATCAGCCATTGCAGTTCTCAGACTTAATTCTTTGTTCTGTCACCACAGCAGTTATTTATTTGGCCATGTCTACCAAATCTCCTGATTGACCTAGTTGTGACATTATTAACATAAACTCTGACCGTATAGATCATTGTTGCAACCAGGGTCCTATGGTTGCGCCATTTCTTATACAGAGGAGGCTAAGTGGGGTGTCTATGGAAAGGTTGTAGTTTGCTTTTATGATTATACTGTCTGTATGTGTGTATCATTTTTGTATTTGAAGTTATGAATATTGGCTATGTATTTGTTTGATTCTAAGTAGTCTCAGTGAAGCATTTGGTCAACTTCTTGAGAAAGGACTATTCTCAGGAAGTGCCCAATCAAGAAATACTTAACTGACAATGGACTTTGGGAGACGCCAATCCACATCTGAGCTTTCCTGGGAACGTTCAAACTAACATGTAAACAATGGTGTCGGCCTGCAAAACGCTGAATCATTCAGACATGTGGCTTGTCCAGGTGGCTACAGACTCCATCTTGTTGCTGTGATTCTGAACAGGAGAACAAAGGGGTTTCTGCCCATAAGAGAGAAAATATAAAAGACCCTGGAAACCCCTCCATTTTATCTTCAGCTGGCTCAAAAGATAGCCTCTCCACCCCAAAGAGATGCCTGAAAGAAACTGGAACAAAGGACAGTAACTACAGGGTGTGAGTGATTGCTGGACCCAGACTAGGAAGGAGTCTAGTCTGTGAAAGAAGCTTATTGGAACATCTCTGAGGGTGAGATTTACCTGCATTTAGTTTCCTACTGTATTAAGCTTAGACTTGCATGTTTTTGTTTTATTTTGCTTGGTAATTTACTTTGTTCTGACTGTTATTACTTGGAACCACTTAAATCCTACCTTTTATACTTCAATCACTTTTTGCTTATTATTGAACCCGGGGTTAGTGACTAATACCTGGGGGAGCAAACAGCTGTGCATATCTCTCTATCTATAGAGGGCAAACAATTTATGAGTTTACCCTGTATAAGCTTTATACAGAATAAAATGGATTTATTTGGGGTTTGGATCCCATTGGGAACTGGGTGTCTGGGTGGTAGAGACAGGAGCACTTCTTAAGCTGTTTTCAGTTAAGTCTGCAACTTATGGGGGACGTGGTTCAGACCTAGATCTGTGTTTGTAGCAAGCTAGGCTCAACAAGACAGGTTACTGAAGTCCCAAGCTGCCAGGGAAAATGGGCTCAGAGGTAGTCTCAGCACATCAGGTGGCAGTCCCAAGGGCATTTCTGTGACCCAACTCATCACACTAGTAATCCCAGGGTGTTCACTCCATACTAATGAAATATACTTACACGTCTATACGTTTCCCTGTAGTTCAAGACCATAAACTTTCTGAAATCTAGAACAAAAAATATTAAAGAAATCAGTGCTGTTCTAACAGTTTCACTTTCCAGGGAACTGGATGGATATTGGATAAAGCACCTTATTTTCCCATATCCCAAGCAAATAAAAACAAGCTAATGATGGAACTAGTCAATAATATTTGAGATTATTAATTTGAGAGACCACCAAGTACTAATTTAACCATAAATTCCTTTAAGTCCAAAGGCCAAATGCTATTTTATACAATTGCTCTCAACATGTCTTACAGCCTAAAAATAAGCAATTATACCTAATATTGTAATATACTAATCACATGCTTATGAATACTTTATGTACAAACAGGCTATACCTAGGGAAAACCAAACTTAAGATAACGCTAATTCTTTAATTTCATACTTATTCTACAACCAATCTCTCTAATCCTGGACCCTGTTAATTTAAACTGCCCAGGAAAATTAAAACGGAAACACCATTCTATTATCACAGCTGGGAATTTTTTTCTGACTTCACTGATACAAACTCTGTATCCCAGCTCGTTGGTGTCATCACCAGCTCCTGTGATTTGCCCCTATTATCAACAGTCGTGCAAGGTCCTTTTGATTGAAATTTATTTTCCACTTGAAATCTTGAGCAGAATGCTAGTTCCAACAACATTTCATGTCAGATGTATGTTTGGTTCCTAGACATATGGTGAAAGGTGCATTATAAAGATGTGCAGTAGGGAGGAAGCAGGTCATGATTATTCATATCTTAATTTTAATAACAGATTTTATAAGATTAATCTACAGATGTGAACTACAAGATCTTGTATGATGGATTTTCTATGAACAAAACCTTTTAGTTCATTCACTAATACCTTTTAATTACCTTTGACACTTAGCCCTGCAAAGTATTCTTTTGTAAATGTACCTTAAACATAGTAGTAGTGAAATCCAAAAATGATTACCAGGAGTTTGGATTTCTAACTGTATCAGGGTGTTTAGTGTAGCTCTAATTTCCTAGTTGAGACAACAACTGAAATATTATTACACTTTATCCTGTTGTTCATTCCAATCTTGTATAACAAAGAAACCATGCCCCTCCCATCATATTTGAGGCATCAGATTCCAGAAACTGAAACAATAATACGGAGACTATATGAGAATTATGGCGTTTTTAATAAGAAATGCCATTGTCAGTGGATAGGGAAATTATAATTAGGATTTATTGCATAGTAATAAAGAAACTGATATTCCTGTCGATAAAATCCCAATTAAATATCAGTCACTATTGATTTGCTTTCTCCCGAAGATTTTTTTTTTTTTTTTAATCAAAGATAACAGGTATGTATTGGCATTTGAATAATGCTAACAGTTTCTGTAAAAGGTTTTTCTTCCAGCCAGTAGTATAGCTTTAGCATGTATTGGGCAGTGGCTTTCTTGTGCAGTTTAGGCAATGTTTGTTCTAGGGTGTGATCATTCCATTAGTAAGGCTAAGATTTAGTCACAGGTATTTTTAGTAAAAGTCATGGACAATTTACAGGCAGTAAACAAACATTCATGGCCCGTGACCTATCCATGACTTTTACTATATAAATATCCCTTATTAAAACTTAGTAGGTCCTGGAGCCCCGAGCACTGCTGCTCTGGGAGCCTCAGGACACTGCCGCTGTGGGGCCTCAGCCACCCCTGCTCCAATGTCCTGAGGACCACTGCTCAGATGCTCCCCAGGGCCGCCCCGGGACAGCTGCTCCGGTGCTTCCCCCAGGCTAGCCATGCGAGCAGCGACAGGTGCAGCTTGCCCCGAGAGTGCCCCCGGGACAGCTGCTCAGACCCTCCTCAGGGTTAGCTGCCTGAGCAGCGGCTGATGCAGCTGGCCCTGGGACAGCCCCCGGGACTGCTGCTCAGACCCTCCTCAGGGCCAGCCACCCAAGCAGTGGCTGAGGCAGCTGGCCCTGGGACAGCCCCCAGAACTGCTGCTCGGACCCTCCTCAAGGCTGCCCCTGGGACCGCTGCTCAGGTGCTCCCTAGGGCCAGCTGCCCTGAGCTGTCTGAGCAGTGGTCGGTGCTGTTGGCGGTACCGCTGCTCGGGGGCTCCCTGGGGCTGCCCCCAGGACCGCTACTCGGGCACTCCCTGGGACCAGCTGTCCCAGGACCGCCTGAGCAGCACCCGGTGCTGCTGGGCCCAGGGCTGCTCCAGCAGCACCTGGTGTGGCTTGCCCCGAGATCAGCCGCACTGGCCATTGCAGCTGCGAAAGTCACAGAGGTTGCGGAATGTCATAGAATCTGTGACTTCCACGACCTGCATGACAGAATTGCAGCCTTATCCATTAGTGCCCATTACTGAGATGCACTATAGAGTGAAACTTTTTAATGTAACAATTTTGTGCTTGTCTTGAAGGGGACAATGGCCTGTGATGGGATGTTAGGTGGGGTGGGATCTGAGTTATCCAGGAAAGAATTTTCTGTACTATCTGGCTGGTGAATCTTGCCCATATGCTCAGGGTTTAGCTGATCGCCATATTTAGGGTCGGGAAGGAATTTTCCTCCAGGGCAGATTTGGAAGAGGCCCTGGAGGTTTTTCACCTTCCTCTGTAGCATGGGGCACGGGTCACTTGCTGGAGGATTCTCTGCTCCTTGAAGTCTCTAAACCACTATTTGAGGACTTCAATAGCTCAGACATAGGTGAGGTTTTTCGCAGGAGTGGGTGGGTGAGATACTGTGGCCTGCGTTGTGCAGGAGGTCGGACTAGATGATCATAATGGTCCCTTCTGACCTTAGTATCTATGAATCTATAAGAACAAGGCTGAACCTTTTGGTGGGGAGGAGAAAAACAGGAATGAAGTTGAAGACATGGGTGAGGGAGGGACATCTAAAGCAAAAGAAGAAAACTGAAGTGAGAGAGGAATAAGGAAGACCAGACCTGTCTTTCGCTTGCTTCTTGACATAACTCACTTTTGGAAAGTCTTTCTCAAATGAGCTGTGTCATAAATATAAAGGGAACCTTTAAATCCCTCCTGGCCAGAGGAAAAACCCTTTCACCTGTAAAGGGTTAAGAAGCTAAGATAACCTCGCTGGCACCTGACCAAAATGACAAATGAGGAGACAAGATACTTTCAAAACTGGAGGGCGGGGGGAAACACAGGGTTCTCTCTGTCTGTGTGATGCTTTTGCCGGGACCAGAGCAGGAATGCAGGTCAGAACTTCTGTAAAAAGTCAATAAGCAATCTAGTTATATATGCGTTAGATTCTGTTTTGTTTAAATGGCTGATAAAATAAGTTGTGCTGAATGGAATGTATACTCCTGTTTTTGTATCTTTTTGTAACTTATGGTTTTGCCTAGAGGGATTCTCTATGTTTTGAATCTGATTACCCTGTAAGGTATTTACCATCCTGATTTTACAGAGGTGATTCTTTTACTTTTTCTTCAATTAAAATTCTTCTTTTAAGAACCTGATTGCTTTTCATTGTTCTTAAGATTCAAGGGTTTGGGTCTGTGTTCACCTATGTAAATTGGTGAGGATTTTTATCAAGCCTTCCCCAGGAAAGGGGGTGTAGTGCTTGGGGGAATTTTGGAGGGGAAGACGTTTCCAAGTGGGCACTTCCCCTGTTGTTATTGTTAGACACTTTGGTGGTGTCAGCGTTTAACCTAAGCTGGTAAGAATAAGCTTAGGGGGTCTTTCATGCAGGTCCCCACATCTGTACCCTAGAGTTCAGAGTGGGGAAGGAACCTTGACAAGCTGTTATATTTAAATTCTTGAATGCATGCAGTCTGTGATACTTCCCTTAGAATAATTTAGATGAGCAGTAATCTAAATATGGGTAGCATTGACTTCAGTAGCAAAAATCTTTCACCCAACTTTGGTTAAATTCATCAGATTTTTTTTTTAATTGTAAGTTTTAAAATTTATTAATGTAAATGTGATTACAAATAAGTAAAACATTAATCTTGTGGTAATGTCCAAAGGCCCCAGTCAGGATCAGACTCCATTGTGCTAGGTGCTGTACAAACATGCAGGACAGACCAAAAGAGTCGAACTGATCAAGAGCTTCAGGATTGCGTTCCCACTGTACAGTGGGATTTGCTTTTGGTACTAAAAATGTTGCCCACGTTTATTTGATTCCTTTAGAATTAATATGCCTTAAATTTCTCTCAGCCAAAGGTTTAGCTTCATTGACTTCAACAAGAAAAATTGGAGACAGTAGTACAAAGTCTTTTTGATTGGTTGTTCAGCTACAGCTACTTCTGTCTACAATTTTGCTCCTATAATCCACTCTAATGCCTTTGGTTGTTTTGTGTGGTGTTTACTGCACTGTATACTTACGTTGTGGCAAAACTTGGCAGATTTATCCTTGAAGTTCTGGCAACTGGCATAATGTGAGCATATCTTGATGCTGGGAAGAGTTGGGACTCCTTGGTGTATACAGTTTTTGTCGGCAGAGAGACCAAGACTTTTATAATAGACATTTAAAGATCGAAAATAGAGTTGGTAACTTTGGAGATCCATCTCTTTTGTTCATTTGATAGCAATTGTCTAGTTCTTTTTGAAAATGTAACCAATTATTACATGACAATGGACGTAATCCATCTCAAAATAAAGGATTCTGATATATCTGCAGCGAGATCCAACTCTGGGTCTATGTTGGAACAGTTCAGTCAGCAGTGTTCTGTCATTTACCATTTCTGTTTTCAAGGTGGCCAGACATGACCCGTTGACTAGACATATGTTGCTCTGAATGGTGTGCGAGGGATATAATATGTACAACTCCTAAATAATGAGGTAGCTGACATATTAATGAAGCTGTATAATAACTTCTATGATCTACATTTGGGGGAAAAAACATGGGACCAGATCCACAGCTGATGTAAATTGACTTAGCTGATTGAACTCAGTTATGCCAGTTTAGTCCAGCAAGGATCTGGTACAGAATCTTTAGATCATTTGGAGCCCTCTTTCTTCTCTACAGCTTTGACAAAAAAGGAACTCAACCACTTAAAAATGTACTTGAATTAAATTAGTAAAGATTACTAGCCCAGACACCACATCCTTCATTTAAACTTGATCCATAAGAGGTATGTTTGCATCATGGTTTGAGAAAAGCATCTTTGTGACCCTAAACTGCAATGGGAGCTCTAGGCAAGACTCAAGGAGTCAGTGGGAGTTCTCTGTATGAATCAAAGGTGTTTATAATTGTTTGGATGTCTCCATGTACACTTCATTTTCATGTTATCATGTTCTGCAGATACATTTTCTGGAAAGAGATTTTTCCAGGCAATTCTGCTTTTGTGGTCCCTACTTTCTCTATAATTCCAGTATATATGCTTTAATTGTAAAGGCATGCAGTAGTGAAGAGATTAACAATGCCAGATTTAAAAAAAAAAATTTAATGAAACTTCTGTCTTTTATTATTGGGTCTATTTTCTTATGTATTTGTTTTATAGTCCTTCACTCTTCTCACTGGACAAAGGGTAAAACTTCCCTCCCACTATGTAATACATTGCTTAGGGACATTTCCATAATTCAAGTTAAAATGGGATGTATACTACAGTAAGAACATTGTTTTATATTTTTTGGTTGTCCTAGGTGTATATTCTTTCATCTGGTATGTTAAGTTGGCTGTAGTATCAGAGGATAGCAGTGACATCTGAAAAGCAGTTTATCCCCTCACGAAAGGTTAGGAATAAATGTTAGTGCCTTTCTTCAGTTTTGTTATATCATGCATTGTGCTTTAATACTAGTAGTTACTTTGATGTCAGATGTTCTTTTAAGGATTTAAGCCTTAAATTGTCCAATGCTAAATTCTGATTTTGTAGGATTTTTTTTTTGCTATTGTCAGCTAAACGTTAAAACCATAATGTTTTACAGAGCCAAGCAAAGTCACTTGCGGAACAAAAACGATTCCCATTTGCCACTGATAATGACAACACAAATGAAGATTTGGGTAAGATAATTATATAATGTTTATTGGGGTGATTCTGGATGCCGCTCACAGGCACAAAGTTTTGATACTGTAAAATTATAGTTGGTAATTCTGATGGATGCTTTAGGATCACTTTTATCACTCCTTGAGCAATAAAATTTCAGCCTTTTGTTTTTAATTATGTGGAAAGAACATCATTTACCTTTTTTTCCCCATAGTACTTCTTTCTACTCTGCACAGTGGGACATTTCACCATTCATTTGGTCATGCAAATGTGAAGAAAATATTTTCCCAAACCCTGTTAAACACTCATGAACTCTTCCTACTCTCTTTCCTGTCATTGCTGATAACTGAAGATTTTCTGGATATTTGAGAGAAGCTTTCTGTCAGGTGAAATTGCTGCTCCATTGAGCTTGGAACTGCTGTTTTTCCTACCTTTTCCAAGTCTGAAAGGGGGGTGGAAGGTTCTTGTGGATTTCTTTCTCTGTGCACTTGTTGGCACACTAGAAGTACACCTGGTGAACTGCTGTGACGTTGCTCTACGGTCTTCTGCTTCTGTGCTGAGAGGCAGGTGTCTTCTAAACAGGTCTCTGAGGGAACCCTGTGCTGCTGAGGGGTTTTTTATTATTTATTTATTTTTTAAAATTGTTTGCCATTTTCTCTCTCTTGCTTCAGCTTGGTCTCTGTCTGGTAGGGGGAAAGTTCTTGGAAGAATTTTGAGGAAGGTTGGAGACTCCCTTATTCTAGCAGTAAATCTTCAGCCCCCTCCAGTGGTTCAGCATTTGCCACATGGGAGCCCAGGTAGCAACATCAAAGGAACCCCGTTCCTATGTTTGGCTCCAGGGCCTGTCACCCTACCTGCCCTACTCCTCTTTCAGATACATCTTTTCTGGAGCATGTTCTTAGGAGTTTCCTAGTTGTCTGGCATTTTTCTGAGCTTAGGTCCTTCTATTTGTGCTTCTCCTGCTCTAGTAAACCTTAGGGGAAGAAATGTGAATTGTGTGGGGACTCCTCAAAGTGTGGCCTGCTCATATCGCCTACAACATTGTAGGCAGTGTCTTTTCACTGTTTTGCTCCTTGCCCCAATCCTTCTCTTTTCCATAAAACTAGTGTATTCAGTTATCAGTCTGCCCTTATGTTACAATAGTTTATTACCTTGGGAATGATTGTGGTATCATATGACTGATGGCTAATGAAGTAGATTTAAGAATTTGGCAGAGAAGAAAGACAAATGAAGAAAATGCAAGGAGCCTCTCTAGCTGCCATTGGCTCTCTTTCACTCCTCATACTGCATCAATACTGTGTGCAGCCTCACCTCCTGACTGATTCTTAAGAGGTGTATGCATAGTGAAGTTTTTTGTATGTATACAAAGACATATCCTTACATAGTATAAACAAACACTTCACTCTGCCCAGTGCAGACATGTTAATAGTGGTGCAGGTTGGGCTAGGCCCTCTCCTAAACCAATGTCCAGGACAAAATTAAGAACTGTCTCCCCACAATGACAGCACTGTCCACCTGGATGTGTATTTTTTCTTTCCTTTACATCAGCAATGGTTTGCAACAATGCCATCAGAATGCGTTTGCTTTGCAAAAGACAGGTTCACATGACGGAAAAACATTGCAATTGCTGTTAATTAGCACCTTTGTTGGCAATCTCAGCTGAGATGCCAAGGATTGAATAGGCTGAAGAATGGCTCTCTTGTCCCTAGAAATGATCCCTCCAAATCAGGGTTGGGAAATATTGGCATGTGAAAATCTGTACTCAATCTCTACCTGTTCTGTGGATAAATGGATCATTGTTCCCTAGGGTTATATATCCAGCATCTTTTCACAAACACTAAACTCACTGAAAAATATACTACATATTCTAAGTATTTCTGTCATGGTGCTAGATGAACATGTTAGAAAAACGAGTTTTGTGATGAATGTAGATAACCTTAACAAAACTATTGCTTTCATCTTGCTTACTAAAGAGTTATTTAGAAAGTGAGATGTAGCCTGAATTCCTACTGTCTTTTTCTGATAACTCCTCTGACAAACTTAGCTGGGCTGTCACCAAAAACAAATATTTTGACACCTCTTCACCAAGTACTGCATCCTAAAATAAACGTAACATGTTGAGTTTCTACTAATAACTCTTCTGATGCTTGAAAAATAAAGCCTTGGTAACTCCTCTTAGCAATACAGTTGTCAAGGTAAACTAACAAAAAAAAAAAAGTTTGATAACTTTAGCTGTCTTAATATCTGCAGTTATAAGATGTTCTGAACAAACAAACTTGTATCTTAGGCTGCTACAGCCAAATTCTGCAATTCGATGGGCACATGCAGTTCCCATTATCTTCACTAGAAGTTGCATCTGTGTATCCAAGAGCAGATTTTGGCTCTTCAATAAAGTTTAAGAGCTTACTGCCAGACCTATTTAGAAGACCTACTAAAAGCGTTCTATCATAAATGTGTAAAATTTTCATCCCTGACACTTACAACGTAAATACTGCCATAGGTTGAGACTTTTCTCCAGTATAACTGTAAAAGGTAAGTTATCTAAACCGTTCTAAGAAGTTTGGCAATCTTCTACAAAAAACATGTACCACTGCTGAGTAAACAAGTGAAAAAAACACAGTAGCCTCTCACGTGAAGTATTTTTTAAGTTAAGTATTTTCAGTTGAAATACTGTGGACTACTCTTTATACCAGACAGTAAGCTGTGGAGGGCAGATATTGCTTTTCAAAAAGAAAAATAACATTGTCCAAATGCCCCAACATTATATAAGTGCAGAAGACAGGATTAGGAAAAGCCACAACAAAAGACCTCTACATTCTAACCTATCATCATCTGTCTCTCCCAGTGTTGACCTGTCTTGTCTATCTTCTAGACTCCAAGCTCCTTAGCACAGGATCTGTCTTTGTGTCTTATTCTGCACTGACCACATGGACACTGAATAATATGCAAAAATTAAACTAATCCATTGTAATAACGTCTACCATCTGAGGATTTCAAACTGTTCTACGATCACTAATATATTTAGCCTTACTGTCTTTTATGACATGGAGAACATTTTACACATAAGGAAACTGAAGTAGGAAGGCTGGGTGCCTGATTTTCAGGTGTCCTGAGCACCCACACCTACATTTATGGAGCAGCAGGCACTCAGAACCTTTCAAAAATAATCCCTACGTGACTTCCCTGTTATACATAATAAACCTGTGATGGAGATGGAATAGAAACCAGGTCTACTGACTCCCTGTACTGTGCTTTAACCACAATACCATCCTGTTATTTATATTACTCACTCGCTTGCTGGAACATTAAGGTTTCAAAGTCAAGCACTCTGAAGTTAGGAAATGACAAAATTAGGGTTACTTCAATCCTAGTCTCCTGGTTCCTTATCCCAGACTCTTTCCCTAGCCCACAGGCCATCAATCATTTTTTGTGATGGTATAGAAAAGGTCCAGACGCTAGAGAAAGTAATACAAAAATAGATTATAATATGTAAAAAAAAAAAAAATAAATTTTTTTTACAGTCTGTTCAAAAGCATCTGGCTGTTCTGATTTGGTCCCCATTCTGCCTGTTGAGTACTCCTGCCCTAACCAGTCCCAGTTCTCCTTCTGCACCCCAGTTTGTTGTCAGCTCATCTCCAATTCCCCTGGTGCTGGTTCCTAGTTCCAGTTTTTGTCCAGACAGTCCCAGTCTCTTCTGGCTCCTCATCTGATCTGTATTCCCCCCTCCCCCCATTTCCCTCACCAGCTCCCATCCTCCTTGCTCAGTCAGTACCAGCCTCCCCTCTCTCTTACGCTCCAGCTATCCTTGCTCAGTTAGTCCTAGTTCCTCTTCTCTGCCCCCAACCTAGGGTTGCCAACCCTTCTGGATTGGCTGGGACTCTACCCGAATCTGCATCGATCTCCCGGTGGGTATTGAAAGCAATCTGGGAGATATTAATAGGCTGCTAAAAGTCCAGTGGCAGTGCAGCGGGGCTAAGGCAGGCTGCCTATCTGCCCTGGCTTTGTGCAGCTCCCAGAAGTAACCAGCATGTCCCTCTGGTTCCTAGGCTACTAGCCCTGCCTATAACTATGATAGCATCAAGTGGCTATATTTGGGATGGGAATCTCCTTGTGCTAAGTGATTTATAGTAAGATACTTAGCCCTGGTATACACTGGGGTGGGAGGATCAATCTAAGTTACACAACTTCAGCTACGTGAATAACATAGCTGAAGTCGACGTACTTAGATCGACTTACTGTGGTCTCTTCACCGCGGTGAGTCGACTGCTGCTGCTCCCCCGTCGACTCCGCCTGCACCTCTTGCGGTGGTGGAGTACAGGAGTTGATGGGAGAGCGCTCGGGGGTCAATTTATCACGTCTAGACTAGACATGATAAATTGACCCCAGCTGGACCCGATCCGGGAGGGTAGTGTAGATATATCCTTAGTTTACATTTTGTTAAATGTGACCAAATTTTAGAATATTTGAAAAACTGACACATTATCTATGTTGTTTTTATTTTAATGTGTTTGTAATCTTGCTTTGCCAGCAATTGCCTACGTGTTGATTGGCAGCGGCCTATATGATGAAGCAATAAGACATTTTTCAACAATGCTACAGGTAACTGTTCGCTTGTTCTATTTTTGTAATTTTAAATGTAAAGATGATGAACCTTGAAATCAATCATTGAGGAAATAGATTTGTATAAAATACAGATTGTTATAAAATTCTAGCTTAGAACCATTATAGCATTTGAGGCTGACAAAGCAGATAAAATATTTAACTCTTAATAAATCCCAGGACTTAAATTGGAGAGATTCTGCTATCAGATGTGAAAATGAATACAATGGATAAATGTGGTTTTTAAAAAAATCTCATGATCCCAGTCTCCTAATAAACTACTAAAATATAAGCCAATTTATTTAACTGTTTTAGAAGGAATAGCTTCAAAAGAACAAAAACCATACCTCATTTTGCACAGTTCAGTCTCCTAAAAGTTCACTTGATTAGGACTTCGTACCGTATTAGATTGAGATTTTTTTTACTACATATTGCCAGTAACTTACTGGCAGAATAACCTCATATGTGGCACTGACATTATGGGAGCTCCACGTTGTTATAAACCAGACTCCATCCCAGGTTAATACTGGGTTGTCAGTTAAGAACTTGGCTGCTGTAATATTTAAGCAAAATTTTATTTATTCTCTAGTATAAATTTCTTTTCTGATTGGATGGCGTGGAATCCATATTATTTTATCATTCAGATTGTTTCATGGCAGGCTGACAATTTTTTAAAAAGGGTACCATAGCTTAGTCAAACTTGATTTATAAATATGTATCCTTATGGACAAGACGGTCTAATTGACTGAAGCATAGGCCTGCTTTTTAAGCCAATACAGATATAAAATACATCAGTGGTAGGCTATAAAATGCCATTTAAAAAGTTCTGCTTTGTAATGTAATAGCATCCTTCTATGTTTTTTTAACTTTTTCTAATGGCATATGTGTTTATTTGTACACTGGGGGTATGTTTGCACTGCAGCTATGCCTCTGTAGTGTAGACAGTTTCCACATCAACAGAAGGGTTTCTTTCATCCATGTAGGTAATGCACCTCTCTGAGAGATGGTAGCTGAAGTTCTTTTGTCGACTGGGAGTTAGGTTGACCTAGCTGTGGTGCTCGGGGTTCAAAATTTTTCACATCCCTCAGTGATGTAGCTAGATCAACTTAATTTTTAGGTGTGGACTGGGCCACCTTAGGAAGGGGGCAGCTCCCACCCAGGGCAGTAGCAGGACCTGGCTGGCTCCATCCTTGGAGGAACCCATGGCATGGATCAGCCCAGGGCTCCTTGCCTCCCTCCTCCTGCCCAGAGCCTCTTGCTCCTGCAGGCTCTAGAAGATCTAAAATATTGAACGCTGCAACTGACCAGGTATCCAGGGCAGCAGCTGGGAGAGCAAGCAGGGAGTCCCCAGCGATCAGGGAGGGGAGAAGGGGAAGACCACCAGGCTGTTGCCAGGGTGGGGCTGTGCTTCTTCCCGGCCCCTGCAACCACTGGGGACTCCGTGCACGCTCTCGTCTCTGTTGCCTTGCCTTGGGTTGGGCACTTGGCTGGCCACAGCCCTATACCCCCTACGGTGTGGGAACCTCTGAAATAGGAAAAAATTAGCACAAAAGTTACTTATGTGTAGATTTGCTGATGACTGCCCATGCCACATTTTAATATCCGGCATTTTTGCTATAGTTTTCATTTAAAAAAAACCTTTGTGGTTAGAATTATTTTTACCACGGGAAAAGGGGTTTCTCTTCACTCACTCTACTTAGATTTGGTGAAGAGATTTTGCTCATTTTCCAAGTAATTCCCCTGTAGGCAGAGATGAAACATGGACATTTTTAGCTCATAAATTGCAAGTTATGAGCTTGTGATGATGATGGGTTATAATAATCTCTCTTGTGTCTTTACCTGGAGACCATGACTGAGGCCTGTTAATATTAAACACTGAGCATTAAGTAAAAGTAAGCAGCTGAAGAAAGATACCTTCGATTCACTTTAATTTTTTTTAAAGATGGTTTTACGTGTGTTTTGCTCTGAATAGGAAGATCCAGAGCTGGTTAGTGCTATTTATGGACGAGGGATAGCATATGGGAAAAAAGGACTTCATGTGAGTATTTAATAATTTAAATGATTGTCAGACATACTTTCCTACAAACTGTAAGAGATTACAGGAACTATATCAACTAGAATTTATTAAACATATGTACAGTCCCAAAGGCTTTCAGTGTGTATTGTCATGCTATTAATGTTTTCTCTGAAACATCCTCTTCCTCTTATCTGAAGATGCTATATGACTGGGGACCATACCTGTCAGACATCAAAATCTTGGGGTGTGTGTGTGTGTGTGTGTGTGTAATCTCATGAAGATCCCTAAAGACTGATAGGAAGTGGTAGAGGGGGACCAGCTACTTTGTTTAGCAAACATACAGTGAGATGCTCATGATGGCATTACTGTTTGGGCTGTTTCAAGCAGCTTCTATTTTGTACTCTTTGAATTGTCTTATTCATACTCTGTAGTGTTTGTTGCTACCCCTCCTCGTGGGGAGGGGGGTCATCCCTAAATACATACCCCATTCTTGGATTCAAATCTTCAGTGGCACTAACATGAATAATTTTTGTTTAACTAATAAGTATCTGAACTGTACTTTTGTTTAACACAATAGCACCTAATTGAACCATTTTCAAAGCCGTTTGTAATATAAAGATCAATAAGTAAAGACCAACACAATGATCCAGTGTTTGAAGAGTTGGATATTAATGATTTAAAAAAAAATTAGTAAGGAAAAATGGATTTTAAAAAAATAGCCTTTTGTTTTATATAGTATAATTAAGCATCCAGATCCTGTCAGGAAGCTGCAGTTGGCTTTTAGAATTCTGACTTCCTCCAGTCCAGATTAATTGGATGACTCAGTGGAAAATCCCATTATGCAGAACCACTGTGTGCTAGAGAATGTTGACAGGTACTCACTTTCTGTGATCTTCATATTCATTTCTATCTCAGCAAAGAGTTCTCTGGTTCTCTGCACAGCTGATTTAAAAAAAAAAAAAAGGTCCACTCCACAAAAGATGGCTTCTGTGAGAAATATTTTGAAGTTTTTTTTCCTGACTTGATTCTAAAGATGGGCAAAAGGTTCAGGCAAAAGCTCGAGGTTACTTAAAATTCCTTCCCTTCCCCAAAACCCAAACAAACAAATGAACCAACCAACAAAAACAAAACTCTTATCTCAAGTGGAGTTTCTCTGGCCCAAAACAACAGAAGAACCAAAGAAGCTATAAAGTCTAATGTGGACTTTGCCAATCTATTTAATGTGTAGTTACACCAGTACTAGGATAATACGTGGCAGTACTGCAAAACCTTTAGATAGGTAGGGGAAGTATTGGGAATGCCACCATATTTTCTAACCGAGATCATCAAAAGGTCTAGATGACGCTGGTTTAAAGCACTAGTGCTCCGCACGGTTCCAATCGTTGTTGCAGGTGAATCAGTAGTGATAATGGTGGTAAACTTTAGGGAAAAGTTTAATATAGACAAGGCCTAAGGAAATATTTTCTTCAGAGATTTGGGATAAAAAGAGGAGGCCTTATGAACCAGATATAATATTATCTGTGTAGACTCTGCAGCTAGTTTTGTCATGGTTCAGCTAGGTTATTGGAGATACAGATGTCTTTGAGTTAACTTGATTTTTGAAAGTCCTTGAAACTATGAAACACAGCACTGGCCTTTCTGGCCGATGCAGCTAATTAATTGCTAATTTGTTCTTCCGGATAAAGCTTTCCTCCATTCATGGGAAGTAGTGTCAGGAGGAGCTTGTGATGTCACAGAAGGGAAGGAACTCCGATCACATTTATTTAGCTGTAGCTGTCTCTGCTGGGACTGCTTTACTCAGCAAGAAAAAACAGTTAGTGTACACTGAATCAGACTAAAATGTTTTATGGTACACATTGTAGATCGAGGCGGGAAAACATTTTGGCCTGAGGGCCACATCGGGTTTCTGAAATTGTATGGAGGGCCAGTTAGGGGAGGCTGTGCCTCCCCAAACAGCCAGATGTGGCCTGGCCCCTATCTGACCTCCCCTGCTTCTTGCTCCCTGACAGCCCCCCCACCCCATCCACCCCTCCCTGTCCCCTGACTACCCCAAGTTGCCTCATCCAACCCCTCCTCTCATTCCTGACTGCCCCTCTGGGACCCTTGTCCCATCCAACCACCGCTTCTCCCTGACTGCCCCCCCGCCACCCCATACAATCCCCTCTTCCTGATTGCCCCCCTGGAACCCCTGCCCCCATTCAACCTCCCCGTCAGGGTTCCCTCCCCACTTTGAATTCTAGGATACAGATGTGGGGACCCGCATGAAAGATCCCCTAAGTTTATTTTTACCACCTTAGGTTAAAACTTTCCCAAGGTACAAATTTTGCCTTGTCCTTGAACAGTATGCCGTCACCACCAAGTGATTTAGGCAAAGAACAGGGAAAGGACCACTTGGAGTTCCTATTTCCGCAAAATATCCCCCCAAGTCCTTACACCCCCTTTCCTGGGGAGGTTTGAGAATAAACAAGATGAGCACAAACCAGCCTTGGATTTTTAAGATCCAAAAAACCCAATCAGATTCTTAAACAGAACTTTATTAGAAGAACAAAAAAAGATAAGAGAACACCTCTGTAAGATCAGAATGGAAGATAATCTTACAGGCCGCCAAATTCAAAACATAGAGAATCCCTCTAGGCAAAACCTTAAGTTACAAAAAGACACAAAAACTGGAATACACATTTCCTCCAGCACAGCAAATTTCACAAGCCAAAACAAAGAAAACCTAGCGCATTTTCTAGCTAGATTACTTACTAACTTTACAGGAGTTGGAGGGCTTGCATCCTTGATCTGTTCCCAGCAAAGGTATCACACAGACAGACAAAAGCCTTTCCACCCCTCTGGATTTGAAAGTATCTTGTCCCCTCATTGGTCATTTTGGGTTAGGTGCCAGCCAGGTTACCTGAGCTTCTTAACCCTTTACAGGTAAAAGGACTTTGCCTCTGGCCAGGAGGGATTTTTACAGCACTGTATACAGAAAAGTGGTTACCCTTCCCTTTATATTTATGACACCCCCCTGTTCGCTGCCCTCTGACCGCCCCGACCCCTATCCACACCCCCAACCCCAACTGCTCCTTGCCCCTGAAGCACCGGTGACTGGTGGCGCTAAAGCCATGCTGCTCAGAGCACCAGGATAGGCAGCTGTGCCGCCTGGCTGGAGCCAGCCACGCCATAGCGCAGCACAGAGCACCGGGTCAGGCCGTGGCTTTGCAGCTGTGCTGCCCAGCAAGACCTCGCCGCCCAGAGCATTGCGTCAGTGGCGCAGTGAGCTGAGGTTGCGGGAAAGGGGGAACAGCAGGGGAAGGGCCGGGGGCTAGCCTCCCAGGCCAGGAGCTCAGGGGCTGGGTAGAAGGGTCCCGCGGGCCGGATGTGGCCCGCAGGCTGTAGTTTGCCCACCTCTGTTGTAGAGCCTCATATTTTTTGATTATAAGGGAGAGTGACGATGACTTTATATTAGTTGACAAAATACACTTCATAGTACCACGATTCTTGGTGGAGAGATTTTGAGCACTAAAACATAATGCTTATTGTATAAGGAATATTTGCAGTGCAACCCCAGTAGGTGAACATGAAACACTGAGGAGTCTGTTTGCAAAATATTGCAGATGATGCATATGGATAAAAGGAGTCCCTTTTAGTTATTAAGTTTTGGTATACAAACAGCTTGTTCAGTTAATACTTGCACTATAAAGCATCTTGTTCCTATTAGAAATGACAGTGAAGTACTTTGATGTCTGGAGGTTACTGTTTATTGATTGTTTTTTGACCTTTGTCCTTAAAAATTATTAGTGTAACTCTAAGATCACTTAGTATAATAAGAAACCATGCACTGACTGCTTATATAGTTTAATTTATCTTTTTAAGGACATAAACAATGCTGAGCTTGCCCTATATGAGCTGAGCAGAGTAATTAGTCTGGAACCAGATCGCCCTGAAGTATTTGAACAGCGAGCAGAGGTGAGATTTTTCTTTCTCAGACTTTTCAATTGCAACTCTTTCAAATATTTAAAAGTATTTCTTCTGGCTTCATTCACCTTTTTAATGGTTAAAACTCTTGCTTTCTCCACTAAATATATCTCCCTGTTTAAATGCTTTTAAAGTATACGTATTTGCTACAAGAAAAGTACATATTTCATGGTATTTGTGAAAACTTGTACAGAATGTTTAGTGACTAAAGCCAAATAGATTGGCAGGTAATTGACATAAACAAGTGTTTAGCTTTGTATATATTGAATAACACAGAATCATACTTTTCTTTGTAACTCATTGTAATGAATCAAAATAGTGCATAAAAACCCTCTTCAGTTATGGTGATTGTACTACAAAAAATTCCTAAGTTCAATCATATTGCATTAAGGCTGCCAGTTAAACCATCCAACATTCAAATTGTGTGTTAATATAGCACTTTTGTGCTCAGAAACATAAATGTGATTAATCAAGAATTCCGTAACTTTTAACTGAAGATAATGTTCTATGTAGTCAATTACAAAAATGTGCACAATTTCTGCAGCCCAGCATCTCCCACAATTCTGGATGTCTGGGCTGCTCCCCTCCTCTCTGCAGTTATCGAAGGTGAAACAAAGTCCTGGTGCCTTGTGCTCTGGCCGCTCTCCCGTTCTCCCACTTGCTGCCAGATTCTCTGCCTCCACCACAACATGTGGACAGTAGTTCTGTCTCTCCTGCCTATTTTCTTCAGTGAGCTTTTTGGCACTTTGGGTGATGGCGAGCAATGTTCTCCCTTTCCTTCTCCCTGGTTTGGTTTACAGTCTGCGACTTAACCCACCCTGCTCCTCTGCTGCAGTGTCTTTCTGCTGCCTCCTCTGCACCTCTCAGGCATGACAGAGCAGCCTGAAAAGCACCAAACAAAATCTAAACGGTTCTCCATTTGTGAGACAGCCTTCCTGGGCTTGGCAGATGGTGAGTTGTGCCCAGGCTGTACCCAGTCTTCTGTCCGTAATTCAGTTAGGTCTTGGGGCTATGACTTGGAAAGGCGTGTGGTATCCCCTACTCACCAGAGCAGTTGCCTCTCCAACTTGGAAAAAATGGATGAGGAATCTCTGAGCAGAACAGGGAGAGGAAGACCCAGCCAGCCAATTTAGGGGATAAGCCCAATGGGCCCCTAGAGACCGCTCCCTTTTCCACTGAGGACAGTGAATTGTCAGATTCTGAATCCGAGCAGGAGTAGGTTAAAACTCAGCAAATATTTTTTTTCCCCCTGAGAAATTTGAGGCCAGGCGTTGAAAGGTTGTCTCCACTGTTCATATTCAACATGAGTAGACACTACATTTCTACCCTCAAAATCCTCTTGTGAGGTTTCGATTCCCGAACAATCTTTTGAAGAAGTGATTCGGGATGAATGGGACAAGCCCAATATGGGCAAGCACACTGACAAAGATGACCTCAGGTTTTATAAGATTCAGGAATCAAAAGCTCCTATTGCAGAGATAGTGAAGGTTGACACCACTGTAAGGTCCTGAGCAAGAGATACGGTTATCCCCTCAGAAGGGGAATTCTACCCTAAGGGCTCCACAGATAGTAAGATGGAGGCCACTCAAAGACTTTTGAGGATCCTCAGCCACCTTTAGGGCATCCCCAGCAGCTGTCTGCTTTGCAAGGGCATCTCTCTCCTGGCTGGAAGATCTCAGGGCCATAAAGGGTAGAGATCACCCTGACTTGGCTCTATTTTAAATAGTTTCCCTGTCAACAGCATTCATAGGTGAGGCCTCAAGGCGTGCAATGAGGTTCTCAGCCAGAGCCATGGATTCCAGTTCAGTAACCAGCAACCACCTACGGCTCCATCCCTGGAAGATGGATACCCACTCAAAGCATGTTCTGTGCTCTGCCAAGTTTAAAGACTCCATTCTTTTCAGGGAAAAGCTACACAGGGTAGTGGCGGACCCAATGTGGAAAAATCTAGTTGGGCTTTTCTGGTGCGACTTACTGCCTTCAGAGAAAGTACAGACCGGCCTTCAGACAGAGAGGATCCTTTTGGCCTTCATCCTCTCAGATACACCAGTGAAGGCAGAGCAGGTTCTTCAAAGGAGAGCTGTGGGACCAGGCTTCGGGGGAAAGCCCAGAAGGAACACCACCCTTTCCAAAGCCTCTTTATGACAAAGACCACGTAAGCCTCTGCCCAGAGCTGAAGCTAGAGGGTAGGCAGAATTTCTGTTTCCTGGAGGAGTGGATTGCATTGCCAACAGACAGGTGGGTCAGGGAGATAGTGAGTCCAGGATTTTCCCTCAAGCAATGGGCTCCCCCATCCATTATTCATCCATTCCCCCAACTCCCACAACCCTATAAAGTGTAATCTGATCCAGAATGAGATGTCTTGTCTTTTAAATATGGGAGCAATTGAGAGTATTCCCTCAGAAGCACATGACGGGAATCTAAGCCATTCTTGTCCTCAAAAAGCTCAACAAGTGGATGAAGAAAACAAAGTTTTGGATGGAGACCCTGGCATCTATAGTGTCATCCCTGTCTTGGGGAATTTTCTGACTTCAGTGGACCTGGCGGATACATGCTTCCATATTTCTATCAGATTTTTAAGGTTTGCTTATGGCAGGAACCATTATCAGTACAGGATGTTCCCATTTGGCCTGTCCTCAGCCCTCAGGGTCTTTGCCATCAATTTCTTTGTAATCAGCCAGACTCAGGTCACAGGGTATCCAATGACATCCCTTCCTGGAATCCTGGATGACATCTTGATCAGAGCTCCATCTCTGTCATTAACACACACAGCCAAGTCTTTGACATTTAATCTCCTGTAGCTACGCTTCTTTGTTACCAATGTCAAGAAAAGCCTCTTGACTCCATCCACCAAAAATACCTTACTTAGGAGTGGACATGGGCAAATCTTTGCTATCAAGGTATCTATCTCTAGAAAGGTTCCAGAAGATTCAGGACCTTCTTCCATTATTCTGGAGCCACAGGAGGCCTACTGTAGCACTGTGCCTTCTACTTTAGGCCTCCTACTGTTGTGCACAGGGGTCACTCCATGGGTGCAATCACACATCAGGTGCCTTCAAGGCTCCATCTTAAATGTGTGGGACCACTCCCCAAAACACATTAAGTATCATCAAAAGTCCTGATGCAGGTGCTTATCATCTTAAAATGGTGGTCAGCCCAGGGCAATGTCCATGAAGATATGCCCATATGTCTTCCAAATTCTCTGGTTCTCACAACCTAATCCCAGCCTGGAGGACTGGGGAGCACACCTGGGGATGCAAACAGCTCAAGGCATCTGAAGCCTGGAGGAAATGGCTCATAGTGTAAACCACTTAGTACTAATAGCAATCAAGCTGGCACTGTGATGGTTCCAATCCAGTATAGTGGGGAACCACACCCTAATTCATTATCATGTATGTGAACAACCCAGGGGAAGCAAGGAGTCCAGTGCTACACGTAAAAGAATGGAAATTATGCGGTGGGTGGAGCACTTCTCCTATCCCTGAGAGTGATTCATGTAAAAGGGAGACCTGAATCAAAGGTGGACTGGCTCGACTTTGAATGGTGCCTGAATCACGAGGTCTTTGAGTTAATCGGCCAGCCTTCCTTCAGCTGACCTCATTAGAGAATCATATGAATGTGAAGAAAACCAAAATACTTCACTGGGGTGGTGGATCCCAGAGCCATGTGGAGAGATGCCCTATGCACAGATGACTGGAGAGTCTTCTCTGTGCATTTCCACCTTTCCCATTACTAGGGAAATTGCTCCAAATACAAAGTGAGAGCAGGTGCCAGTAATACTGATAATCCCACATTAGCCGAGGAGACCCTGGTTTTCAGACCTGATAGAGCTGAAAATTGGACCTTCACCACCACTTCCAAAGAGACAGGACATTCTCTTGCAAGGTCCTCTTCATCATCTGAACCTGAACTGGCTGCATTTAAGAGCCTGGCTATTGAAAGGGAAGTGCTAGTATTGCTGGGTCTGTCCTCCCAAAGTCATCAATACACTACTTACATCTAGAAAAATATCCACACTAAAAGCATAGTCCTCTGTCTGGGCCAGGTTCTGTGGCTAGTGCCAGGAACATGAGGCATATCTCAGGAATTTTGGCCATTTTGAACTTTCTCCAAGAAGGCTTCGACAAAGGTCTCCAACTGAACATTATAGCGTAAGAACATAAGAATGGGCATACTGGGTCATACCAAAGGTCCATCCAGCCCAGTATCCTGTCTGCCGACAGTGGCCAATGCCAGGCGCCCCAGAGGGAGTGAACCTAACAGGTGATGATCAAGTGATCTCTCTCCTGCCATCCATCTCCACCCTCTGCAAACAGAGGCCAGGGACACCAATCCTTCCCCATCCTGGCTAATAGCCATTAATGGACTTAACCTCCATGAATTTGTCCAGTTCTCTTTTAAACCCTGTTATAGTCCTAGCCTTCACAAGCTCCTCAGGCAAGGAGTTCCACAGGTTGACTGTGAGCTGAGTGAAGAAGAACTTCCTTTTATTTGTTTTAAACCTGCTACCCATTAGTTTCATTTGGTGGTCCCTCGTTCTTATATTATGGGAACAAGTAAATAACTTTTCCTTTTTCACTTTCTCCACACCACTCATGATTTTATGTACCTTGATCATATCCGTCCTTTAGTCTCCTCTTTTCCAAGCTGAAAAGTCCTAGCCTCTTTAATCTCTCCTCATATGGGACCCGTTCCAAATCCCTAATCCTTTTAGTTGCCCTTTTCTGGACCTTTTCTAATGCCAGTATATCTTTTTTGAGATGAGGGGACCACATCTGGACGCAATGTTCAATATGTGGGCGTACCATGGATTTATATAAGGGCAATAAAATATTCTCCGTCTTATTCTCTATCCCTTTTTTAATTATTCTTAACATCCCGTTTGCTTTTTTGACTGCTGCTGCACACTGCGTGGATGTCTTCAGATAACTATCCACGATGCATGTCAGGTGTTTGTCCTTAGTAGTGTGATGTTTTCAGGATCCACGGGTTTGCTGGTGCGACAAAGTGGGAATTTTCTGTAATATTTTTATGAAGCCTGGACATGCCTCAGTTTCCGTTGCATTGCTTTGCATTACTTTGCATTGCTATCCAATGGGCATAAAAGGGCTAATGCTGCTCTTGGAGCAGAGCAAGTGATATGAAGTAGTTGGGTCACCTAGTTGTCTGGGGTGGAAGGAATGGGTCATTAAAGGCCTGGCTGAAACCAGCCTCTGTCAGTGACAAATCTGGAAGGACAACAGAATTCCTAATAACTGAACAATTGACACCCAACATCAAGAAACTCCAGCAGGTGGGCATGTGAATTCAGCACGTCTCTGCCTGAGGATAAAGAACCGAAAGGTGTCAGGTAGCTGAAATAAGGCTTACCCTTGCGGGTGAGACAGAGCACTCAGTTTGGACTGACAGAGACCGAAATAAAGAGCCAGCATGGACCCCACGTGTGCTTGGCGCTGGAATGCTGGCTTGGCCTGAATGGGGACTGTGTCTTAGCCTTTATTTCTGTGTGCTAACCTAAGGACTTCCCAGTGCTGTGTTCCAGTTGACTAATAAACCCTACTCTGTTTTGAAAAGACAGCCTGCCGCAAATGCTTGATGAGGTGCTTTGATCCCTGAAGAGTGTAAAAGTCTATGACCAGGAGTCTTTCAGTTAGACTCCATGGGCAGAGTTCATGGTGTCAAACAGGAGTGCTGGAGCTCAGAGGTTCAGTCTCAGGAATTGAGGCTGCATGACCCACTCCTAAGAAGGAGTGGGATCCCTTAGGGGTCTGCCACACAGAAGGGGTTTCTCCAAGGGACTATTTAAAAGTTTGCTTGTAGCACAGAGCCTGTGGCCTGGTAGAGAACCCACAGGTAGGCAGATTTCTTAAAGTAATCTGATTAGCCAAGTCAGTGGTCAGGCTGCTTTTTCCAAGAACCCGTTGCTTGTGCTGAGAGCCCTGACAAGTCATCTCTTTGAACTACTAACACCAGCATCACCATTCCATTTCAGGTTTCAGAGTAACGGCCGTGTTAGTCTGTATTCGCAAAAAGAAAAGGAGTACTTGTGGCACCTTAGAGACTAACCAATTTATTTGAGCATGAGCTTTCGTGAGCTACAGCTCACTACATCGGATGCATACTGCATACATGGAAACTGCAGAAGACATTATATATACACAGAGACCATGAAACAATACGTCCTCCCACCCCACTCTCCTGCTGGTAATAGCTTATCTAAAGTGATCATCAAGTTGGGCCATTTCCAGCACAAATCCAGGTTTCCCCACCCTCCGCGCCCCCCCCCCCAACTCACTCTCCTGCTGGTAATAGGCCATCCAAAGTGACCACTCTCTTTAAAATGTGCATGATAATCAAGGTGGGCCATTTCCAGCACAAATCCAGGTTTTCTCACCCCCCCACCCCCATACACACACAAACTCACTCTCCTGCTGGTAATAGCTCATCCAAAGTGACCACTCTCCCTACAATGTGCGTGATAATCAAGGTGGGCCATTTCCAGCACAAATCCAGGTTTTCTCACCCCCCCCCCCCCCCCCCAAACTCACTCTCCTGCTGGCAATAGCTCATCCAAACTGACCACTTTCCTTACAATGTGTATGATAATCAAGGTGGGCCATTTCCAGCATAAATCCAAGTTTAACCAGAACGTCGGGGGGGGGGGGGGGAGAAAAAAACAAGGGGAAATAGGCTACCTTGCATAATGACTTAGCCACTCCCAGTCTCTATTTAAGCCTAAATTAATAGTAACCAATTTGCAAATGAATTCCAATTCAGCAGTTTCTCGCTGGAGTCTGGAATTTGAAGTTTTTTTGTTGTAAGATAGCGACCTCCATGTCTGTAATTGCGTGACCAGAGAGATTGAAGTGTTCTCCGACTGGTTTATGAATGTTATAATTCTTGACATCTGATATGTGTCCATTTATTCTTTTACGTAGAGACTGTCCAGTTTGACCAATGTACATGGCAGAGGGGCATTGCTGGCACATGATGACATATATCACATTGGTGGATGTGCAGGTGAACGAGCCTCTGATAGTGTGGCTGATGTTATTAGGCCCTGTGATGGTGTCCCCTGAATAGATATGTGGGCACAGTTGGCAACAGGCTTTGTTGCAAGGATAGGTTCCTGGGTTAGTGGTTCTGTTGTGTGGTATGTGGTTGTTGGTGAGTATTTGCTTCAGGTTGGGGGGCTGTCTGTAGGCAAGGACTGGCCTGTCTCCCAAGATTTGTGAGAGTGTTGGGTCATCCTTCAGGATAGGTTGTAGATCCTTAATAATGCGTTGGAGGGGTTTTAGTTGGGAGCTGAAGGTGATGGCTAGTGGCGTTCTGTTATTTTCTTTGTTCGGCCTGTCCTGTAGTAGGTGACTTCTGGGAACTCTTCTGACTCTATCAATCTGTTTCTTCACTGCCGCAGGTGGGTATTGTAGTTGTAAGAATGCTTGACAGAGATCTTGTAGGTGTCTGTCTCTGTCTGAGGGGTTGGAGCAAATGCGGTTGTATCGCAGAGCTTGGCTGTAGACGATGGATCGTGTGGTGTGGTCAGGGTGAAAGCTGGAGGCATGTAGGTAGGAATAGCGGTCAGTAGGTTTCCGGTATAGGGTGGTGTTTATGTGACCATTGTTTATTAGCACTGTAGTGTCCAGGAAGTGGATCTCTTGTGTGGACTGGACCAGGCTGAGGTTGATGGTGGGATGGAAATGGTTGAAATCATGGTGGAATTCCTCAGGGGCTTCTTTTCCATGGGTCCAGATGATGAAGATGTCATCAATATAGCGCAAATAGAGTAGGGGCGTTAGGGGACGAGAGCTGAGGAAGTGTTCTAAATCAGCCATAAAAATGTTGGCATACTGTGGGGCCATGCGGGTACTCATAGCAGTGCCGCTGATCTGAAGGTATACATTGTCCCCAAATGTAAAATTAGTTATGGGTAAGGACAAAGTCACAAAGTTCAGCCACCAGGTTAGCCGTGACATTATCGGGGATAGTGTTCTTGACGGCTTGTAGTCCATCTTTGTGTGGAATGTTGGTGTAGAGGGCTTCTACATCCATAGTGGCCAAGATGGTGTTATCAGGAAGATCACCGATGGATTGTAGCATTCCATTTGTCTATCATAACCTGCTTTCTGATAGCCATAATGTTTGCCACATGAGTGTCTGAGCTGGTGGCCTTATCTATGCAGGAGCCTTACTGCTTGTTCCACGAGGACACAGTGGTGCTCAGAACTCTGGAATAGTTTATTCCATGCTTCCCAAGAAGAGGTTCTTCCCTCATTCTATCTGAGGTCACAATATCCTACCGAGAAGAGGGAGTGCACCTTTGATGTCAGAAGAGCCTGAAAATCTACTTCAAACATACAGAATCCTTGAGAAGGTTGGGTGCCCTATTCATGTCTTTCCATCCAAAATGCAAAGGACCCAGAGCTTCCAAGCCTCCATTGCTAGTCTGTGCATTATGGATTAGTCTGTGCATTATGGAGGCATACAAGGCACCAGAGTCTGATCCTAGAAGGGTTCAGGGCATGCTCTCAGCTATCCCTGGCTAACTCATAGGCAGAAAGAGCAAATGCACCCACACAAGCAATTGGCAAGGCAGCCACCTGGTCAACGGCTGCTACCTTTATCAAGCACTATAAGGTGGCCTTCCTGTCATCTGCAGAAGCTCCATTTGGCAGGAAGGTGCTGGAGGCAGTAGCCCAGATATAAATCTTTTAAATGGGGAGGGATACCTTTTTTCCTCCCCTCTCTTCTTTCTGACCTTTTCTACAACCCTCCCTACATCTCTTCACCTCTTGCTACTTCCCAGACATCCAGACTTGTGGGAAATGCTGGACTGCAGAACCGAAAATTTCTTACCGACGGTTTCCTTTCTGCAGGTAGAGGCTCCCACAATTCTACCCACCCCAAATGGTTTTTATAAGACAAAAAATCAGATGCTGGCATGGGATTTTTACCATGTGAACGTTTTATGGTTCACTGTACATAGTTGGTCTAGTTACGACTGGGACTGTTTTTACTAATACTGCTTATACAAGCTTTTATGGCTTTGGAATAACTCATCTGATAGTAAGTGGAATCAAAGGGGGAATGACCCAGAGCTCATAGCTCCAAGACTTTGATTTGCATCAGTGAGCTGCAGAAGGAAGGGGAGCTGCCCAGACATCCAAGTTTGTGGGAGACACTACTAGCAGAAAGGAAATGATGAGTAAGAAACTTTCAGTTCTTTTTGCAGTCCAAATATCAAGAAAATGAACAGCTGTCAAAATACGACATAATGTGTATATGACTTTTTCTAATAAAAAGTTCTGATTCACAGTTTTTCATGCTATTTTAGGTATGGTGGTTCTGCAATACTCTCTTAATTTGTATCTAGGGGTGTATATTCTAGAGCTGGTCAAAAAAATTTCGATGGAACAGTTTTTTCTGTTGGAAAATACCATTTTGTTTGAAATCAAAAAGTTGATTGTGTCAACTTCAACTATTTTGACAGAAGTTTTAAAGTGAATTAAAATTAGAATAGACTATTTCAACTCATTTTGTTCTGACGTTGTAGGATATTGTACTGACGTTATCAAAACGAAAGTATATTTCCAAATATTTTGTTCTTTGAAATATTTTGAGATTTTGACTTTGTCCTGAATCAGGAGAAAACCAAATGTCAAAATGTCAGAATTTTCAGTGGGATGAAAATTCTGTTTTCTGACTAGCTCTAGTAAATACACAAATTAAACTACATGTATACTTGAGAACAAGATTAATTGTACAGGCATGAAAGCGAAAGCATGTTGCAAGATAAAACAGTTCTAAGATTGCTCAGCATGCACTAGGACAACTCAGTGTACTCTTTCTAGGTTAATTGCTTACTTTGGATTTATAGATATTGTCCCCCCTGGGCCGAATTAGTGAGGCACTGGCTGATCTCACCAAAGCTATTCAGCTGCAGCCATCGGCACGACTTTACAGGCACAGAGGTACTCTTTACTTCATATCTGAGGTTAGTTTTTGCCATTAGATGCTACTTTCATGAAAGAATAAGGATTTCTCCCCTCCCCATTGAAAACTGATCTTCAAATAGTTGTGATTGACCAGCAGTTTGCTTGCCTTTTTAGAGAATTGTGATCCGAGGAGGCCTTAAAGTATTTTGTTTTCATGAATAAGTTAGTGGAGAGGAGCAAAGTGGAGATACATTGTATAAAAATTAATGCAGACAATCTATAATCTCATAACTACTTTTGTGCCTTCTGGGGTCTGTGGGGGTGCGCAGAGAAACTTGCTTTGGTAGTGAATACCATAATTGCCAACGGGGATTATGGTCGGATACTCATTTTTAAAAAGGAAAAATATACAGAACTACTGCTCTGTGTGTGTGTACACACCCCCCAGACCACCAATATAAAACAATCTCTTATCCTTGCAAAATGCTGAAATCCTATCTTCTTGCTATGAAAATAATTATTACAGTAAAAGCTGTTTTATCCAGCACTTCTCCAGCCAGAAAGCTCTATAAACTAGCATTTCTGATCTTTATTGAAATTCCGGTTATAGTGCAGTTGGTGCAGGGCCAGCTGGGGGTTGGGGCATGGGAGGAGGTGTGGCGCACGGGCTCTGGGAGGGAATTTGGGTGCAGGAGGGGGCATGGGCTCTGGGAGGCAGTTTGGGTGGGGGCAGGAGGCTGGGGTGCAGGAGGTGGTGCGGGGTGACAGATCCAGGGGGCACTCATCTTGGGTGGTTCCCCACAAGTCGTGGCTGCTCCTAGGCAGAGGCATGACGAGCAGCTCTGCACGCTGCTTCTGCCCACAGGCACCGCCCCCGCAGCTCCCATTGACTGCGGTTCCCAGCCAATGGAAGCTGCGGAGCTAGCGCTCGGGGTGGAGTCGGGGCAGTGTGCAGAGTCGCCTCCTGCGCCTCTGCCTAGGAACAGCCGGGATAGGTTGTTGCTTGCGGGGAGCCGCCTGAGATGAGTGCGCCCTGGATCCAGCATCCTGGATCTGGCATCCTGCACCCCCTCACCCCAAACCTCTGCCCTGAGCCCCCTCCCTCTTAGTTAAGCAGCATTTTTCACTTACCAGCACTCCCTCTCCCCCCACCCCCTTCCCCCAGCATGCTGAATGAAACAGCTTTTACTATATTATTATTATTTTGGCATTTTTAAGGACATGGCTTCAGGTTAGTTTAGATATTGTTACCTCAGAAATGGTATGCACATTGAATAGCTGATATCCCAAGGGGATGATGTGAAATCAATTTATTCAGTTGACTTCACTCAGCCTATTTTCAACCCATTTCTCCATTCAATTAATCCAATTTTTTTCTTGCAACAGTTGCTATGAGAGGAAAGATGGAAATAAATTGTGCTGTACATTCCCTTTAGTTTGCCATTCTGACTGACATTTGGCTATCTCTGCTGCTTTATATGATGCTGGAGCTGAATGCCTTCTATTTTCCTTCTTAAGGATATTTGCTTTCCTTGTTCCTTCTAAAGAAGAGGCATTTTATGTCAGTGCTGTTGAGATTGAGTCAGCATCTTAGTATAAACCTAGAACTCCAGATCACTCCGTTGGAGTAAAATGCATACATGTAACCATAAGAGGGTTTGTCTGTATTCCTCTTTATCAGCTAGATCTAGCAATTTCTGTGTCCTCTGAAAGCTGTTTTTGTCCAACAGGACTATGCAACAGCTCATGAAGACTTTCAGCGCTCCTTGGAACTGAACAAAAACCAGCCTGTAGCTATTCTATACAAAGGCTTAACCTTTTTCCATAGAGGACTTCTGAAGGTAAATTTGTTTTTAAATATCCACTTACAGAACAATGCCTTTAATATTAAAGTTACTTCTATAAAATATTCTAGCTATTGTAGAAATTCTGTAGGTGTCCTTGTTTTTTCTCATGCCTGAGATAAATCATCATACCAAACCTTTTTAGGCTCTGTTAAATCCAGTGGCACTTCTTGGTTCACTGAAAATATATCTGATGCATCATAGTGACATGTAGATATCAGATACTCTCACTGGAACGCATGTGAATGATGGAATATATGATGTCAAATAGGGACAGATTTTCAAAAGTGCTTGACACCCAGGGGCTGACACTGAAAATGTGTCTAGTTAAGTCCAAAATTTCTTTCTATCAAATGAAAAAGAATGCCTAGGAATATTGGCAAGGAAGGGGGCTGGAGAGGAAAACAGTGGTAGCTTCCTTACCTCATGGATTAGGAGAGGGTAAGGAGGGATCCTCTCCAGGTAGCCAGTGCGGATTTTTACATGTGCATTTCATGTATGTCAAACTTGAAACTCTCACGCATACATTATGGAAGGGAAAAGCCATGTGCCTCCAAAGACTCGAAACAGAAGGCAAATAACTCCCCTTCACACAAAATGGATTTTCTAAAAATCACATGATTTTGGAAGTCTGTCTCAGATTTTTGAGTGTTTGAGGTTAACAATACTGGATCTGTTCCTAACTTACTGGAGTGGGGGGGAGCTGCTGGTGCTTTTTTCTCAGGGTTCCTCCCTTCCCAGTCCATCTCCCGGCTGCTGCTTGTTTTCCCCTATACTTTTTCCATTCCTGAACTTTCAATCAAAAATCAGGAAAGAGAAGGTTAAGGACCTTAAGTGATCAGGCTGTCTATTGTAAATCTTATCTTAAAGTAGCACGGGGGCCCTTGGTAGTGAACTAGATCCCCAGTGTAGTGCTGACGTGAGAGAAATGTGCTACCTACTGAATCACCGGCACACTGGGTTACCATTGGTGCACTTCTATCCAAATTGTGATTTTAAACTCACCCTGATTAATTTGAGACTTGATGAGATAGATCCTGGAGTGGATGCATGATTGTAATTAGTGCAGTAACTGAATTCTTAACACACTCAAACTAGAATTAAAATACTGTAATTTGCTGGTTCTGTCGTTTACCTGTTCTCTAATTCAGAACACCTATATTCATTTGTTTAAATCCCACCCTTGCCTCAGGGCTTAGTGGGCCTTAAGTTCTTCTACTGACTAAAGTCCTGCCTGTGCTGTTTGTCATTTAGTAAAGCATTAAACTAAGAAGTATCAAGAGAATTAATTTGAGTCCTAGTTAACGAGCTGTGAGTCTGAGGTTTAGGTTAATGAAGTCTGGACCATATAAAGTAATTTGAACTCCAACTGACATGGCTCTGCCAGCAAAAACCCTACTGTAGATCAGCAAAAAAGATTATTTTGCCAATGTAGCTTATTTCATTTGGGCAATTAGTTTAAGCTATACCAGCGGTAGAACTCTTTTGCCAGTATAAGTTGCATCTCCATGAGTGCGATATACTGGTATATCTATCCTGGCAGACTGGTTTAAGTGTAGACTAGGCATTAATTCCCTCTGTAGGGCTTTGAGCCAGAATCTGTAACCACTTGAAGGGCTTTGAGCAGGAATCTGTAACCACTTGAACGTAGGGCAGAATACATCAGAACAATAAGAGGGGCAGGGCTGTGAAGTGAGTCTGCCTGTAAAAGTTAAAAGGGGTGTTGTAAATGATGTGGGGAGGGGGGGTCTGGAGAAAGGAAGGATGGCTTTGTAGTTAAGGCATTGGACTGAATGAAGAGTTCTGTCCCTTGCTCCATGTGGTACTGGGAGAGTCACTTACTTCATAGCTTAGTATAGCAATAAAAAGGATTATAGCTTTTTTAGTTTTGTGATTTGTAGCACAAACTACTATAATATTTTACTTGTACATTTTTGGATTTTGTAATGTATAATGCCTTGGTCAAACTTTCCACAGGTCTTATATAACAGCACAAAATCGTTAGTAATTATTAAATTACTGTATTTTAAATTCAAAGTTATAGAATTTAACTTTAGACAGGGATAATTAATGACAGCTAATTATGATGTCTACTTTTGTTTTATGTAGGAAGCTATTGAATCATTCAAAGAAGCCCTGAAGCAGAAAGCTGATTTCATAGATGCATATAAGAGTCTGGGACAGGCCTATAGGTAAGCACGTTCAGAAATAGCTTTTTAATAGCACAGGCTTAAAGCCTCTAGCACACTTTCAACACTACATATCAATAAAAATAACACAATAGTCTTTAATCATCGATTTGTTTCTCTATATTTTGATGTGTTATTGTTGATAGTTATCAGTAGCATGGACTTCAGGGTTGAGCTCAATATAAATAATACAAAGGCAAAGAGGTTTTAATATAAATCCAAAGTAAACAGGTCTCTTAAGGTATATCTACACTGCAGTCAGAGATTTGATTGCAGCTTGGGTAGGTATACCCCTGCTAGCTTTAATCTAGCGAGCACAGCTAAAAATAGCAGTGAAGATGTGGTGCTGGGGCCCCTGAATGAGCTAGCAATGCAAGCATGTACCCAGGAGGGCTTGCATAGTCCATGCTTCCATGTCTTCACTGCTATTTTAGCCCTTGCTAGCTAGATTAAAGCTGACACGAGTATATCTACCCAAGCTGCAATCACACTTCCAATTGCCATGTACACATATGCCTTAGGCCCTCATTTACCTGATCTTTGGCTTCTATCAGTACCATAGTTGAAACATATCCTCAAGTGATATTGTATGAAAGGGGGGTAAACATTATGAACCACAGTTTACTATTTTACTCTCATAATAAGAACTTGCTAGATAGTTTCTGAAATAATAATATTTAGACAGCAATGAGTGGTTTTTGCATGTTTAGGTTTTGACTTAATTATATAGTGCCACAAGTGTGATAGATGCTATATTAATTAATATAAACACAGGTTCTCTGCCCTTAAGTATTTGCAATCTAAATACTTACACTAAAACTGGTAATTATTAAGTAATTATTTTTAAAAACCAACCTGTTGTTTTTTGCTTTAAGTATCGGCAAAATAAATTCTTTTTGAAAAACCTAATGTATTTAAATTGCACTCTTATTCAGGAGTTAGGTAATGGGTCACTCTTTAGTTTTGCTTTTAATAATGATATTGAAATGACAAGAAGAGAACTTGACTTTGTTTATTAAGGCTTTGAATGTGTGTCTTTAAAAAGGTGATCTACAGATAATAACTAGGAAGAAAAGCAGTTGTGGATAGGTTATATATTTTAAAAAATGAATAATACATAAACCAGTCATCACCCTGACTACTATGCCTGTATACTGTATTCCTTCTCTTCCCCACAGCCCTCTGTACTTCGTCAGTTTTTTCTTTCATATTTTGGACTATTATGTTTGGAAAACACCTACATTATGTGATTGGTGCTGCTGCAATATAAATTGTTTCCTGTAATCTAAATTTGGCCCCCTGGCAATATGTATTATAATATAGTCTTGAATAACATGATCACCTACTATTTTTTTCTACAGGACCCCTGCCTCATATTGTGCACAGGATGGACTGTGCTTGTTGACTGTGTACCTATTCACAAGTTTCTATCCTTATAATTCAGTCTGTTATTTGCCTATGCCTTATTTACCACAGCATCTAAACCTTGCACTGAGTATGCAATTATTAATTCTTCAAGGGTTTTCTGTGACACTCATCACTGTAGTATGGATGCTTCACAGATGTGAATTCATTGATCTTCACAACATCCCTTTGAAGGAAGAAGTGGGGATTTTTATTCCTGTTCTATACATGGAGAATGGAAGCAAAAATTGTCAAATGTCTCGTATGTTTGGGTGCCCAGTTTAAGGATCCTAGGGCCTGACTTTTTCAGAGAATTCACAGTTGCCAACCCCAAAAATCATGAGTCAAACCCCCCAAAAGCATGAGATTTTTTTTTAAAAGATTATGTTGTGATTTTGATCTGTCATTTTTGAACTCACTGCCCAATGTGTGGGTGTGACAGTTAGCATTGCCAGCTTTCTCTGATTTGAGAAAGGTGATTTTGGCCACCACTGCAGGAGCTTTTACTGTGTCCCTGATGCTGGAAGCTCTGCACGATCTCCCTAATCCCAAAATTCTAATTTAACTGTCCCTCCATCTGTCCACCCCCCATCCCTCCCAGCGCAGCAATTCATTATCCAACCCTCTCAGCCCTCGCATCAGTTCTGTCTTCTCCCATCTCCTACATCTACTGCTCCTGCAGGTTCATGATTCTTCTCTGCCTGGAGTGGGAGCAGGTCCTGGGGCTCTCTCCCTTCCCAGTCCTTGTGTTGTAGGGATAGAGAGGGGAAGGAGGAGGAGCAGAGGGAAGATTGATCCATCTTTCACCACAGGGAGGAGGAAGCAGAGCCCTTGCACTGCTGGTCTGTGTGTGCCCTCCTGTGAGAAAGGTGTAGACTGCTCCCTCTCCCTTCTCTCCGCTCGTGTGAGCGGAGCAGAGAGAGATCTGCGTTCTCCTATAGCTGTTTCCCAGGAGGTAGGTAGCCAATAAGAGGATGTGGGGGCCCTTGCACTAGGCAGGGTTGAAATTCAGGAGAGGGATGGAGCTTCTTGCATCATTGTGAGGCTGGTTCAACCCCCAGCCAGAATTGTGTTACGTGTGAAGAAATTGCAAGAGTTGGTGACACTGGAATATTTAACATTTCATAGCCCTTTTAAATGTTCATAACACAGGTCCCATTGACTTAATTTACATTTATTAATGCTTAGCACAGGTACAAATCAGACCCCAGGGCCTCAAGTTGGGAACCCAGAAAATGAGGAACACACAATTAGTGACCCACCTGTGAAAAGCTTGGTGTATGTGATTTCTTCAGAGTCACGTTGGAATTCTGTGGCAGAGTAGGGATAGAATCCTGTTCTCCAGGATGCCCTTCAGCTGTCTTCACCATGAGATGCTTCTTTCTCTTCCTACCGTCCCTGCCTCATTCATTACACATCTTCCAACTTCTGCAACAAATGTGGCAAGGATCGTACAGAAAAAAGCCTCCTTCATTGTGCACTCTTGCTTCATTCCCTGAGCGCCATTCATCCTGTCCACTGAATAAATAAGGCAGAGATGCTGCAGGGAAAAAAGTATGATTATCATGTAATTCAAGACTGTATGCGCAAGGGGGTAGAATTAACAATCGCACAAGCAACCTTATAATAGCATATTTTAAAAAAATAGCCTATTAAGGTTATGTCGTGGATGTCTCAAAATGGACAAGGTAGGGTGGTATTTCAGCACATTAAGTTCATACTTTTGTCTTTCTTGCCAAGCACAGACCCAATGCAATCACCAGTGCCTTGGTGCACATCTAATCATGCACTTTCCTGGTAACATCATACCCACCATGCCTGAGTGCTGGAGCCTGCCTGTAAGGCAAGTCCTGTTTTATTTTCCCCAGTAGTGTATGTGTAAATCTGAATCCATTAAGATACACAATATTAACTTTTTGAAAAGTAACCTCTTTATTCTTGAGGAGGTTTTTAAGCACAAATATTGCTTTCTTTTCTAATATAGGCAGGCTCCGTCAATGGGGGGTTTGGCAACTGTTAGCAAAATGGATGTTGGGATATGTAAGTGACGGGAGCTGGCAGTCATGGGTATGCGGCAGTGTTGTTTCATTTCTTATTCAGGTCTGCTAATTTAAAATTTAGCAAATTTTAAAAACACGCCAAATGTGTCTCTCAAGTCACTTGGAAAACAAAGCTTTATTTGCCAACATTTTTCAAACAGTATTTGCAGATCACCTTTTAAGCTAAAGATTAGATCATAAATGTATAGAATATTTTTAAGGACAGAAGGGGTTCATTGTGATGATCTAATCTGACTGCCTACATAACACAAATCTTAAAATATCACCCAGTAATTCCTGCATCAAGTTCAATAACTTGTGGTTGAAATAGACCATATCTTTTTTCAGATCATCTGCTTTTGAAAAGGCTTTTGAATATGAACATTAATCAGTTAATGAACCAGCTTAAAAAACATAAACTAGTTCTTCTGCTTGGTAATTGCATGTGCTTTGATTCTTTATTTTTAGTGCTGCTATCTTAAATGTGCGTGGTTGATTGGAACTCATTTAATATATTAAAATTGGATACTGTAAACGTAATTCAGAATCTTTGGTTTTACATGCCAGTTTTATCAAAAGGATATTAATTTTATTTTTAAAACTATATCATGTTCTATTGGCTGTATCTACTTCTGAAATTAAATAATTCTAAACATAATGATCAGTTTGGCCACTAACTGAAAATTGGCACGTTTTTTCAATTGGCAGCTTCTGAAAGACATAAAATTTACCAACACTTCTGAATCAGTCCTTATAAATTGCTTATTTTGAGGGGGAGGGATATCAGCTGGACTGCTTCAGTTGTATCTTATTCAAGGGTGCTCATTGTAGGAGGCTTTCATTCTTGTTTTTTCTGAGGAAGTACTGTTCAGGAAATGCATGAAGTTTCATAGTCAGTCAGTGGTTAATGCCCCCAAAATTGTGTGAATCCAGGGTCTAGTGCAGTGGTCTCAAACTCAGACGACCACGAGGGCCACATGAGGACTAGTACATTGGCCTAAGGGCTGCACCACTGACCCCCTGCCCCCTGCTGCCCCGCCCCTACTCCATCCCTTCTGTGAGGCCCCATCCCTGCCCCACCTCTTCCCATCCCTTCCCTGAAATCCCCACCCCAACTCCACCCCCTCCCTGTCCCCGAGGGCTGCGGCAGGGGAGCTCAGGGCAGGGAGTTGGGGTGCAGGAGTGGTGTGGGGTGCGGCAGGGGGTTCAGCTGCAGGAGGGTTTCGGGGGGTGGGTCTGGCGTGGCGCGCATCGGGGGCAGGGCAGGCTCCCTGCCTGCCTGTCTGCCTGCCCGCCCTGCCCCCACGCCGCTTCGGGAAGCAGCCAGGACCTGGGGGGCACAGGGGCCTGTGTGTTGCCCTGGCCGCTCCTCCAGGTACCTCCCCCAAAGCTCCCATTGGCCACGGTTCCCCATTCCCGGCCAATGGGAGTTTTGGGGAAGGTACCTGGAGGAGCGGCCAGGGCAACACACAGACCCTTGTGCACCCCCCCCCCCAGGTCCCGGCTGCTTCCCGGAGCGGTGTGGGGGCAGGGCAGGCAGGCAGGGAGCCTGCCCTGCCCCTGGTGCGCACCGGGCCGGAGCTGCTCTAGGTAAATGCTGGGGGGGCGGGGGTGCAGAAAATAATCGTGTTTGAGACCCCTGGTCTAGTGGGATTCTATATCCAAGAGTAGATTCTTTAAGTGAAGAATTGTTAACAATAGTTTGGTTGTCACTGCTCAATAAGTTGCAGAACTCTTACCTTAGTCAAAGAAATTGTCCCTAATGTGATTTAAAAAAAAAAACAGCCCTAGCTATATCATATATTTTCTTAATATCTTCATTTGGACTGCATTAAAATTATTTGGTAAAAAGGTAAGTTTGTATGTTCACCACTGCTTTTTATGTTCCTCACTTATGACTTTATGGAATTACCTAGGGAACTTGGTAACTTTGATGCTGCCACAGAGAGTTTCCAGAAGGCTTTGTTGCTAAATCAAAATCATGTTCAGACGTTACAGCTCAGGGGAATGATGCTTTACCATCATGGTAGCCTAGACGAGGCACTGAAGAATTTTAAGGTAAGTACAGGTAGACCTTAAAGATCCATACTAAATTAAGGATTGATATTTTTTAATTAGACCTAATGCTTATCAAATTACAGTTAAAATGAAACACAATAATATTATCTTCCACATTCTGAATATGAATGAAAATTTGTATTGCAAGTAAAATACAATTCTGTATACAATCTCTGTTTTGTAAGTATGATTTGTAGTCTTACAATTAGTGAATGATGAACCAGTTCTGGCATGGGAGGGAAGTGAGACATTTTCCCCCAGATTTACCAATTGTTAATACTAGACTCTTAAATGGTATTTTATAAGGTTCTGAAATACTCATATTGGTCTTATTCACTAATATTTTGGTCAGAAGTGGTACCCAAAGTTTTGAAATTCCATAAGGGGTTGGAGGGTTGTTCTCATAAGACAAGTAGCCAGTTCTGTAATCTCAAGGGTCAGATAAGCATCTGAACTTTTGGATGCTTATCTGAATCTTTTTAGTTTTCTCCATCATGAACAGTAACAGCTAACACTTGCGCAGAGTGATCCATCTGAAATTGTAAAAACAGGTGCCTGCCCATGAGGTAGATAAATTATATTCTAATTTTGCAGATCCAGAAACTAAGGCACAGATGTTAAATGACTTGCCCAAAGTCACACAGTGAGTCATTGGCAGAGCAAGGAACAGAGCCAAGTCTAAGAATCCCTACTTCCCTATCTTAACAGGCACACTTTCCTTCTTGTTTATTTAGAACATTGTATATCTTTATGTAAATTACCATGTGTCCCTGTTTTGTAACTCAGTTTGTAGATCTTGTTGTATTTAAAAAACAGCTTAAGTTTAAATAGCAAGTGCTGTATGAAGAGATGCAGATAACCCATGGGTGTTTAATATATCCATATAATCAGAGAATTTTGTTTTGGTGTACCAAATTCTAAAGTATGCAGTTGTCTAGCATTATGCTAAAACTATCATGATGTAGTGCAGAATTGACTGTAAGGTCAATAGTAGTGCAGTGTGAATTTCAGACTATGTTGCTTGGTGGAAAAGAAGAACTGATGGTGGATACATTGTATAAAGTTGCATCTTAAGAAAAATGTCTCCTATTTTTAGGGTCTGTTTGCACTAGGAAATGACGTGTTACGACAATGCTGATCAACAGTGGGTTCCTTGTAGCCTCACTCATCTGGTGCTGAAAACTGTTTAGCTGCAAGTGCAGCTTCAACAAAATCACTTGGTTACCGAAAGTGTGATCAAGATCAAGTTTCACGAGCACTGTTACATTTTGTGTAATGGTGCTGAAAATATTTTTCTCCACCTTAGCTAGCAATTAATTAAAGTGTTTTTAACATCAGTTGAAGAAAAGTCATTGGGAAAACAGTTGCTGACAACTTTTGAAAGTAAAAGACCATTCCCTGGTGTCGACCTTTCGAATAAAGAGCTTAGTAATGTATATTAGACTGTTCCAAGATATCCAGGTTAATTTTTGTATTTATTGACTTATTTCTTTAATCTTCTAGAGATGTCTTCAGCTAGAGCCATACAACGAAGTATGCCAGTATATGAAAGGTCTCAGTCATGTTGCAATGGGGCAATTTTATGAAGGCATAAAAGCTCAGACTAAAGTTATGTTAAATGATCCACTACCAGGCCAGAAGGCTAGCCCAGAGTACCTAAAAGTGAAATACCTCCGAGGTAAGTTACGGTTACGCAGGGCTGGGGGGAATCCTTTGACACAGGATTAAAATTGCCTAAGTGTTAGTCATTCATGGAAAACTATTGTTAAATAAGATGTATTTATTCACCTGAGTGCTGTGTTGAGTGAGCTGTCTTCACAAGTGTCTTGGTGCTTGTTTGTTCAGAGCTAAAACCCAGGACCAGAAATCAAACTTGGGTCTTGGTTAAGTAGTGAAAGTAACTATGATACCACTTAACTGGCCTAGACTTTTAACAATTTAGCTAGGATCAAGTTTAATATTGATTAATTTAGTAAAGTATTTATCTTAAATCTCTTAACAAATATATAATCCTGTTTTAAATTCTTATTTGGGGGTAAATAACTGTTGGCCAAGAACAAAAATGACACTTATTTGTATTGTTTTTCTTTACCTCTGCAGAATATTCTCGATATTTGCATGCACATCTTGATACCCCTCTTACTGAATATAACGTAGATACAGATCTTCCTGGAAACTTTAAGGACCATTGGGCCAAAAACCTTCCCTTTTTAATAGAAGACTATGAAGAACAGCCAGGATTGCAGCCACATATAAAGTGAGTGATTTTTAGACAGACCATTTAGAGTATTCCTGGTAGGATTTTTTTCAAAAAGGGGCACCTGAGGGTTAATTTATCACACATGGTTAACTTAGCCTGTCTGAAGCCCACAGAAAATGCCTGGAGCCCACAGAAAATGTTTGGCACTTTTTAAGTTCAGAGTGGCTGCAAATGCTTGATTTAGCTCACTAAAAAAGAGGCAGAATCAGAACTTGGTCAAAATGATCTTCTCTAGTTCCAAGTAATTCAGTAAAGATAATTCAGGTTACACAGCCATGTTAACTGTTTTGTTCTTTATTTTGTCTTGGAACCTGGATTAGTAATTAGATTATAGATCACTTTAGTTTTAGAGAAACTCAGGATAGACTTCCATCTGGACATCCATCCTTAGTGTAGAAACCTCAACTTGGAGTTTCCTTACTGTTGAGTATTTAAGTTTTTTTTTTTTTTTTTTTTAAAAAGGGTATAGTTTCTCAGACATTAAATATATTAATTGTAACTCTGACTTAATGAAATTGTGTCTTAGCATAATTTATGTTACATTCCACCTCTAGAGTGGTAGTAATCAGTCACAGAAGCAAAGGCTTTGTCAGAATAGGATTTAAAAGTTTAACGATCAGGGAAGTAGACCTTTTCCCCATATGAGATTTTCTTTCTCTGAAAACTAGCCTTCAGTTTTATGGTCATTTGACACAACATGGTTTAGAAACTTGTCATTTTGTAGGTATATGCTCAAACCTACATTTCTTATGCATGCAAAACATTTACTGACTTCAGAGGGAGTTTTAGAGAAGGAATTACAGAATCCGACCACTAGTCTGTGTTACTCCTCATGTTTTCTTCCATGCCATAGCTCTGATCCCTATGAAATTCAGGATTAATATACACTGAGGAGATGACTCACTATAGAGCCTTGCAATTTATTAGATATTTGTTGGAAATCACTTATTCTAATAATTGAATCTGATGGTGAAATATTGTTCCTGTTGAGATGAATGAGTTTTTCTATTGACTTCATTGGGGTCAGAATTTCACCTCGATTGTTTTGTGAGTGTATCTACAGCACGTGTGTTTTTTGGTACTGCTTTTAATTGTTTTCTGGGCTTGTGTTACTGACCACCACAAATACAGATTGTTTTTAAGCTGTTTTCAGGAGCCATCATGGCACATGGTGGTTGATATTTACTTTGTGACATTTTTTCTTCAAGGGATGTGCTATTTCAGAATTTTGAAAGCTATAAACCTGAAGTGCAAGAACTTGTATGTGTGGCTGATCGTCTGGGTTCACTGATGCAATATGAGACGCCAGGATTCCTTCCAAATAAGAGGATGCACAGAGGTATGCGGGGGGACTCTGCATCTGGGAATGGAAATGAAAAATGTCAAGGCTTGCTTTGATAGCACTATGAGCTAATAAACTTAAGGTTGTTCTACACCGGGTACTTACATCGGCATAGCGACGTCTCTCAGGGGTGTGCAAAATCCACATCCCTGAAGGATGTAGCTTTGCCAACTAACTCCTGGTGTAGACAGCACTAGGTCGATGAAGAATTCTTCCGTAGCTACAACTTATATGGGAGGTGCGTTACCTACAGTGATAAAGCTGTAGCAGTTTAAGTAAAAACATACCCTTAAAGTGATATGCAGTTGTAAAACTTTTTTCTTTACATTTCCATTCACCTGAAATGTATTAACCAAAAATGTGTAGATGTAAAATTTACAAATACCCACACTTTGTATCTTAACATGTACATATTTTCAGAGGCATCATGGTCTAGCTCTGGACTGGAAACCACGAACTACTGGATCTTTATACCAGCATTAACATTAACTGCTTCTGTTCCCTTGAACAGGTCCCTTAACTTGGCTGCTTCAGTTCCCTCCTGGAAAATGGAGAGTCTCTGATTGGACTAACTGGTTCTATATATTCTTTGTTGTTCAGCAATGGGGCTGGCTGCGTTGGAAGTAATGCAAGCTGTACAGCGGACATGGGCAAACTCAAAAGTTCGAATGAATGGGAAAACCAGATTGATGCAGTGGAGAGATATGTTTGACATTGCTGTGAAATGGCGAAGGTAATGCTTAAGAGAAGAGAACTACTAAGCCTTACCTTGTGATATTGATGCAAATTCCTGTTAGTGGAATTTAAGACCGACTGGAACAACTGCAGGCTTTGTACTAGATGTGAAGGCAGATCTCTTCAGAATCTTAGTCCCTACTGCTTTAACTGCATCCTCACTTATGGGCTGGTCCACTGTGCAGTGTTTGCAAAGATTTTCATAAAGGGATGTTTAACAACTCTTCATCCAAAGGAGGAATACTCTTGCAGGTTGAGGTCTCCTTGGTCTGCACTTGGCAGAGATTAGAGGCACTGCACTTTTTCACAAGATGAATTTGAAGAGCTAAAATAAATAAGTATTTTAAAGGGGACAGAGGGTAGTGGGATACAAATCCATCTAGCAGAACAGAGGTTGGTTATTGTAAAGTAGTTTAGACTTTTTTCACATGCAGAGGACACTTGCATTGTATTTTTTTTCCCCATCAGTTAATCCATTTGGACAGGGAAGTTCATTAAATAGTATAAATGCTACTGAGTTAATTGTAGGAATCAAAAAGATTTGGTATGCAGCGCATGCTTTAAAGTTCCTTTTTATAAAGAAATTTTGGGCTTTTTGTCTGAACTTTGTAAGGAAGAATAGAAACAAGTTGATAGCTTGTGATGGCACTCATTGTTTTTAAATGGGAGCCTGGATCTAACCATCTTTCTAGCCTCTGCTTTCAATTTTACTTGTTCTCAATAAGGTAAAAATAACTTGAATAGTAAAACTATTTTTGTTGTAAAAATTTTTTTAAAAAAATGTATACACTACATTTACTGAGTTATTTACAAAAATCTTACATTTTTTTCACCACTTTCTCCAACATACTGCCCCTTCCTGGGAGTTGCAATTCAGTTTGAAGAACTTTGTTCTAGATTACTGTTTCAAATGCAATCCAACTGATGACCAAAAGTTTCTGAGAAATGCACAAGGCACAGTAATTAGCACCCTTAGTGACAGTCACAGCAGAGATATAAATGAGAATCAACTATTTCATTCTTCTTTGAGTGATTGGCCACATGGATGTCACTCTTGGCACATGTGTGTGAGATTGGATTATTTTAGTTCTTAGTGTCCATTGGGGCCATGCCTGTGCTGTAGATGGCTTTAAGCTGCCCACCCCCACCCCACCTGAGGGCAGAGGGCCCAACTGTCCCTCAGTTCCTTTTTACAGCCTGTGGCAGCGAAATGAAACCCTTGTAACGTCCACTCTTTGCTTTGGTTTCAGAGTAACAGCCGTGTTAGTCTGTATTCGCAAAAAGAAAAGGAGTACTTGTGGCACCTTAGAGACTAACCAATTTATTTGAGCATAAGCTTTCGTGAGCTTTACAGCTCACTTCATTGGATGCATACTGTGGAAACTGCAGAAGACATTATATACACAGAGACCATGAAACAATACCTCCTCCCACCCCACTCTCCTGCTGGTAATAGTCCATCCAAAGTGATCACTCTCCTTACAATGTGTATGATAATCAAGTTGGGCCATTTCCAGCACAAATCCAGGTTTTCTCACCCCACCCCCCTTCCAAAAACCACACACACAAACTCTCTCTCCTGCAGGTAATAGCTCATCCAAACTGACCACTCTCCTTACAATGTGTATGATAATCAAGGTGGGCCATTTCCAGCATAAATCCAAGTTTAACCAGAACGTCTGGGGGGGGTAGGAAAAAACAAGGGGAAAAAGGCTACCTTGCATAATGACTTAGCCACTCCCAGTCTCTATTTAAGCCTAAATTAATAGTATCCAATTTGCAAATGAATTCCAATTCAGCAGTTTCTCGCTGGAGTCTGGATTTGAAGTTTTTTTTGTTGTAAGATAGTGACCTTCATGTCTGTAATTGCGTGACCAGAGAGATTGAAGTGTTCTCCGACTGGTTTATGAATGTTATAATTCTTGACATCTGATATGTGTCCATTTATTCTTTTACGTAGAGACTGTCCAGTTTGACCAATGTACATGGCAGAAGGGCATTGCCGGCACATGATGGCATATATCACATTGGTGGATGTGCAGGTGAACGAGCCTCTGATAGTGTGGCTGATGTTATTAGGCCCTGTGATGGTGTCCCCTGAATAGATATGTGGGCACAGTTGGCCAATACAGACTAACACGGCTGTTACTCTGAAACCTGTCATTATGCAAGGCACTGCATTTAGCCGTATGGAGTGGAAATCTATCAACTGCATGAAAAAACTTGTACAGACAGACATCATCTTCCTTTCCAAGTGCAAACAGATGGACATCGTACCAAAAGGACTGAAGGTAAAAAATCCATTACAATCTATATACCACACAGACTATGCTGACAGATTGTGCCACACGCTCTCAAAGAAACTGCGGAATCACCTGATCAACATCCTCTACAGCAAACAGGGAAAGATTAAGAATGAGCTCTCAAAAATGGATACTCTCATAAAAAACCAACCTTCCACACACACTTCCTCGTGGCTGGAATTTACTAAAACTAGACAAGCCATTTACAATGCACACTTTGCTTCTCTACAAAAGAAAAAGGACACTAAACTTTCTAAACTACTACATGCTACAAGGGGCCACAGCAATGGTTCCCTCAACCCACCTAGCAATATTGTTAACCTATCCAACTATACTCTCAGCCCAGCAGAAGCAGCTGCCCTATCTCGGGGCCTCTCCTTCTGCCCCTCCACCCCCACGAACATGATACAGTTCTGTGGTGACCTAGAATCCTATTTTCGATGTCTCTGACTCAAGGAATATTTCCAAAATACCTCTGAACAACATACTAATCCACAGAGGCCTCCCTACGAACATTACAAAAAGAAGGATTCTAGGTGGACTCCTCCTGAAGGTCGAAACAGCAGACTGGACTTCTACATAGAGTGCTTCCGCTGACGTGCACGGGCTGAAATTGTGGAAAAGCAGCATCACTTGCCCCATAACCTCAGTCGTGCAGAACACAATGCTATCCACAGCCTCAGAAACAACTCTGACATCATAATCAAAAAGGCTGACAAAGGAGGTGCTGTTGTCATCATGAATAGGTCGGAATATGAACAAGAGGCCGCTCGGCAGCTCTCCAACACCATATTCTACAAGCCATTACCCTATGATCCCACTGAGAGTTACCAAAAGCAACTACAGCATTTGCTCAAGAAACTTCCTGAAAAAGCACAAAATCAAATCCGCACAGACACACCCCTGGAACCCCGACCTGGGATATTCTATCGACTACCCAAGATCCATAAACCTGGAAATCCTGGGCACCCCATCATCTCAGGCATTGGCACCCTGACAGCAGGATTGTCTGGCTATGTAGACTCCCTCCTCAGGCTCTACGCTACCAGCACTCCCAGCTACCTTCGAGACACCACTGACTTCTTGAGGAAACTACAATCCATCGGTGATCTTCCTGATAACACCATCCTGGCCACTATGGATGTAGAAGCCCTCTACACCAACATTCCACACAAAGATGGACTACAAGCCGTCAAGAACACTATCCCCGATAATGTCACGGCTAACCTGGTGGCTGAACTTTGTGACTTTGTCCTTACCCATAACTATTTTACATTTGGGGACAATGTATACCTTCAGATCAGTGGCACTGCTATGGGTACCTGCATGGCCCCACAGTATGCCAACATTTTTATGGCTGATTTAGAACAACGCTTCCTCAGCTCTCGTCCCCTAACGCCCCTACTCTACTTGCGCTATATTGATTACATCTTCATCATCTGGACCCATGGAAAAGAAGCCCTTGAGGAATTCCACCATGATTTCAACCATTTCCATCCCACCATCAACCTCAGCCTGGTCCAGTCCACACAAGAGATCCACTTCCTGGACACTACGGTGCTAATGAGTGATGGTCACATAAACACCACCCTATACTGGAAACCTACTGACCGCTATTCCTACCTACATGCCTCCAGCTTTCACCCTGACCACACCACACGATCCATCGTCTACAGCCAAGCTCTGCGATACAACCGCATTTGCTCCAACCCCTCAGACAGAGACAAACACCTACAAGATCTCTATCAAGCATTCTTACAACTACAATACCCACCTGCGGCAGTGAAGAAACAGATTGATAGAGCCAGTTGAGTTCCCAGAAGTCACCTACTACAGGACAGGCCTAACAAAGAAAATAACAGAACGCCACTAGCCGTCACCTTCAGCTCCCAACTAAAACCCCTCCAACGCATTATTAAGGATCTACAACCTATCCTGAAGGATGACCCAACACTCTCACAAATCTTGGGAGACAGGCCAGTCCTTGCCTACAGACAGCCCCCCAACCTGAAGCAAATACTCACCAACAACCACATACCACACAACAGAACCACTAACCCAGGAACCTATCCTTGCAACAAAGCCCGTTGCCAACTGTGCCCACATATCTATTCAGGGGACACCATCACAGGGCCTAATAACATCAGCCACACTATCAGAGGCTCGTTCACCTGCACATCCACCAATGTGATATATGCCATCATGTGCCAGCAATGCCCCTCTGCCATGTACATTGGTCAAACTGGACAGTCTCTACGTAAAAGAATAAATGGACACATATCAGATGTCAAGAATTATAACATTCATAAACCAGTCGGAGAACACTTCAATCTCTCTGGTCACGCAATTACAGACATGAAGGTCGCTATCTTACAACAAAAAAACTTCAAATCCAGACTCCAGCGAGAAACTGCTGAATTGGAATTCATTTGCAAATTGGATACTATTAATTTAGGCTTAAATAGAGACTGGGAGTGGCTAAATCATTATGCAAGGTAGCCTATTTCCCCTTGTTTTTTCCTACCCCCCCCCCCCCCCCCAGACGTTCTGGTTAAACTTGGATTTATGCTGGAAATGGCCCACCTTGATTATCATACACATTGTAAGGAGAGTGGTCAGTTTGGATGAGCTATTACCAGCAGGAGAGTGAGTTTGTGTGTGTGTATGGGGGTGGGGTGTGAGAAGACCTGGATTTGTGCTGGAAATGGCCACCTTGATTATCATGCACATTGTAGGGAGAGTGGTCACTTTGGATAAGCTATTACCAGCAGGAGAGTGAGTTTGTGTGTGTGATTTTTGGAAGGGGAGGGGGTGAGAAAACCTGGATTTGTGCTGGAAATGGCCCAACTTGATTATCATACACATTGTAAGGAGAGTGATCACTTTAGATAAGCTATTACCAGCAGGAGAGTGGGGTGGGAGGAGGTATTGTTTCATGGTCTCTGTGTATATAATGTCTTCTGCAGTTTCCACAGTATGCATCCGATGAAGTGGGCTGTAGCTCACGAAAGCTTATGCTCAAATAAATTGGTTAGTCTCTCAGGTGCCACAAGTACTCCTACTCTTTGCTCTGTGCATTGCTAGTGTGAATTGGGATTATAGTTGGTAAAATGCATGTTGATAAAAAGAAATTGCTTTGTTAGGTAGTCCACATAGACTAGACACACCAACACCCAATGCAGGGTTGCTAGCAACACAGCAGAAGCTAAATCACCAGAATTCATTGCTTATCTCTTGTGTGATGCTTTGATGTCTATGAATGATGAGTATTCTCAGTGCCTACTCTGCCTAGAAGAGGAACCCATCCCTGGGTGATGATCTGTATGTTGCTCCTTCTGTGTATGCACTTAGAGCTAGAGCAGCCTGCTGGAAGCTGTTCCTCCTTGGGAAATTAATACAAGCCTCCTCTGACTCAGAGAGGAAAGCTACTGCCCAGCCTCAGACATCTGGTAAGTCTTGCTCCATTAGTGCCCTGATGAGCCAAGATTTCAGTCCGAGTTTTCAGGCCACATCTACTGAAAGGCCCCATTTGTCTGCCATTATTCCAGCATTGACGTCCTCTGATGGGCAGGAGAGAGCATGGTTTTAGGGATGAGCAAAGCACAGGTCACCATCTCTGGTGCCTAGTAAGTTGAGACTTCTCATTTGTGTTGGGCTCCATCTAAGAGCCAGAAGCCTGTTAAGGCCCCTTCTGCTTCCCCGGTACTGACCACTAAGAGAACAGAAGTGGTACGTACTAAATATGTGGACTCCACTTCTCTGTACTCCTTTTCTTTTTGCGAATACAGATTAACACGGCTGTTACTCTGAAACCTTACCACTGAGCACCTTGGTACGCAGAGTCTTGGCACCAAGTGCATCAGTACTAAAAGCCTAGTAGTACCTTCTACCTCAGTCCTGGTTGCCTTGAAACAGTGTCCAGCAGTATCTACTACCTTGCTACCAGCTATCTTTTAGTACTAAAGCATACATGGTGCCAAATGGATTTGGTGCTGGAGTCACCTTTCTTTAAGAGATTTAAATCACCAGCTTCAGAGTTACCAGAATATCAGGCTAAGGAGGTATTCCTGGTACTGGCCTCTCCTTCAGAGGCAGGGCACTCCTAGTAGAGTGGCCCCTTCCCTTGGAGGAAGTATATTACTACTACTACTACTCCACCTCTGAGCATTGTAGGGACTCATCTCCCACCCATCTGCTCTCAACTCCCTGGATAGCACAGTGAGAAGTAGCAGAAAGAGGCCTGGGAGTCATAGGGAACATCCCTCCTGGAACCCCTCCAAGTGTTGTTCACACCGCAGTGCATACTATGGCTAATGCAACAGCAATGAGAAAGGTTGTCATAGCTTCACTACTTGAGGGTTCCTAGAGAGTTCCAAACAACAAGCAAGGAATTACCATTTGAGGGCAACAAACTTTGGCCCTCCACTCCTTTAAAGACCTCCACTCCTTTAAAGATAGGTAACTCTACTCTCTGGGCCTCTTTTTTCCACCCCAAAAAGAAGTTAAACAAGTCAGCAACCCTTATTCAGACAGCACTTCTCTGTCCAATATTATCATCGGCCACAGAGGACTTCAGAGCTACAGAGGAAGAGAGAGATTCCACTGGAGATGGCCCTCTGTCTAGTCTTCTGCTGCCCCTCAATCTGAGGCTTCCACCAGGCAATTTCAAAAGCATGGTAGAACCACCAGAGGATATTTTGTGCTTTAGACCCCCTCCCTGCCCTTTTCACATCAACATGGCAACTGCCTCTTTTATTTCCAGGTAGGTTGGGCTAGAATCATCTTGGACCAGTTGGTCCTACAACTGGAAGCAGTGGAGGAAGTGCCCTTAGAATTTAGGGGCAGACATTTTTATTCCCGTTTCTTTTTCATTCCAAAGAACCAGTAGTTGGCGACCCATCCTGGATTTTCAACATCCCAACAATTTCATTTGCTGGTTCAAGTTCAGGATGTTCACTTTGGCCTCCATAATTTTCTTGTTAGATCCTCAACGTTGGTTTGCAGCTCTTGACATGCAAAATGCGTTTCCATACATCCGTTCATCCAGCCAGCTAGATATACCTGAGATTCCTGGTAGAAACATCTAACTAAATGACCATTGTGGCCCCCTCATCGCTGTAGTATCTGAACATGTCAGTATTTAATGTATTTATCCTCACAACACCCACAGGAGGTAGGGAAGTGCTATAATCTCAGTTTTACAGACGAGGAACCGAGGTACAGAGAGACTAATTGACTTGTCCAAGATCACACAGGAAATCTGGCAGAGCAGGGAGTTATTCCTAGGCTACAGCCCTAAACATTGGACCATCTATCAGTGAGTCCATCACTACCAGTACAGAGTCCTGCATTTTAGTTTTCCACAGCAGTGAGGATACTCATCAAGGACTACTACAGACTCTGGCAAAAGAACTGAGAGACAATGGGGAGGGAAGTGTGAGGACATCTAGGGCACTGACATGACCCCAATCGATATTGCTGGCCAGAACAATCTAGTCTTATGTGCATGCGCACCAAAAGCTGGAAGTCATGTGGACAATACATCCTGAAGAACCAGTTAGTGTATGTTTGTAACAATTTAGACTAATGGTTTATACTATAGTATTGCCTAGAGGCCTTAACCAAGTCAGGACCCCATTGTGGTAGACTCTGTACAGACATAAAATAAAAAGACAGTACCTGTCCAAGAGAAGTTAGTCTAAAAGACAAGATATAACATGGGTGAAACAAGTGGAAGAGGGGGGATGTGGTAACAATAATATGAAAAGTTTTTATCCTAAACTGGCAGTGTGCACAATTATTAGGTATAACAAGCTAATCAGTAACAGTAATCTGTTACTGTTCTTACAGGTAAATCTACCCCAAATAATATCTGAAGCATATCTGTCAGGCAATATTGAGGAAGCTTTTCCTCCCATCACCTGTGCTCCACCTGTTCTTTGGATAAATGGAGGACTTCGCTCTTGAGCTAGTGCCCCCATTTTAGCAGCCCTATGTGAGAAAAGATAGGGAAGTGACGTTACTGCCCTCTTTTTCTTATGGGAAATGGTTCTTAGATACCAGAGGAGGATACAAGTTGCTAGGTTACGGCATGTGTTTAAAAGTTTCTGTGGGTTCATTTTTTCCTGAAAATACTCTTGTTTTCCCTTTTGTATTAGGTAGTTAAAAAAGAGCTGTGAAAGATTGTAGGATACGTTGCAGCGATATACTCTGCTAGCATAGAGTTAACTATTTCAAACTGCCTAGCTGCATTAGTGAGAATTTTATTAACTGCTTTCTTCCTGTTACAGAGGCTGATACACTTTTCAGTAAAAAAAAATTCAGCATCTTGTTTTATGATCTCTGAATTCAAGCTTTGCCTAAAGCCACTGATGCATGAACCAGCTTTTCAGAGCCACAGGTTGGCAGTTATGTTTAAGATGGAACTTTAGAAATTTTCACAACTGATATTTTCTCGATTTTTTAAAATATACCTGTAGTAAGACTTCTTTAGCGGCACCAATTTTAACGAGGGTATTTCTTTGTAGGATAGCTGATCCAGACCAGCCCGTGCTTTGGTTAGACCAAATGCCAGCTCGAAGTCTTAGTAGAGGCTTTAATAACCACATCAATCTAATCAGGTATGACGTTTTTGCCAAAACTTGTTTGCATTAGGAATTGTGCTAAAATATGTAGGCTGCTCATGAACTGTTATAGCTGACCGTGTTCAGTGTGTGCATACTATGTTAATTTATAACATTTTGTTTTTAATTCTAGTAGAGCTTTTGTTTGTTTTTCCACTCATTAAAAACAAGCGATCATCTCTTGTGATTTTTTTTCACCCCCTTCTTTTTTCTGAATCTAATGTTTTATGTTATCTTTATTTTGGGGAGAGATAACTAGGTCCCAAAAGATAACTTTTCATTCTAGTTTTTAATTCCCAAATTAAAATACCTACTTCATATACCTAAGATTAAACCCATTGTGGTTGATGTATTTTCCACAAATGCTACTCCCAGAAGGCAATACTTTCAGCTGTAATTGCACAGTACTAGGCAATCTGTGTTTCCTACTTTGTAACCATCATCCATTAGTAGTATTTCGAGGAAATGTTTCAGCATGGAAAGGTTAAAGACACAGGTGTCAAAATACCTAAGAAGCTGAAAGGTAACTGTAGTTTCAGAAAAAGGTTTGAACTTGAAAAATTCAAATCATTGTTGTACGTTCCTTCTTCTTCATACCATAAAAGTTTCTGTATAGCAAGCATTACAGCTCCACCTACCACGAAGCAATGGAGAAAGGAGAGAGACATGTGGCAAAATCACTGTCAATCATGGATGGAGAGTGTGTGTACACCCGCAAATATGTGGCTATGCTCCCATCTTCCTTTATGGGAAGCAGGATCCTTGTTTAGTCCTGCTACTTTTATTTCTAACCCTGTTTTTCAGTGTTACTCAAAAAGGAAAAAATTAGAAAAAGATCTTTCTAAAAATATTTTACAGAAAGAATCACTGATGTTTAAAGCCCGCAGTACACAGGATGATAGTATTCGTTCTCTCTCTCTCACTCCCTCACTGCAACTCCTACCATTTCCCATTCCACAGATTGTAGCTCAACAATTGCCTTGTAGGGCCAGATACATTAGCTGTTCCCAGCTCTTCAGGGACACTGTTCTGCTCAGACTTCTGTATTCTTCCTCTCAAATTAAATTCTGCTTCCTGGGCCCCAGTCTTCTCTTAACTTTTGCTTTATCCTCCTCTCTCTCCCATTAAAAGTGCAACAGAATCGAAACACTCTTCATTCTTAAGGTGTGGAGGGCAACCCCTACCTCAGGCCATAACTCATTACCTGTTTTTTTCCCCCCAATATGGGAGATAGAGGGAGAAGCAGAGCTTGAACCTCCAGCTTTGGCTTGTGTCGTCAGCATTAAAAAAAAGAACTCTAAGGAATGCACTACTCTTGCTAGGGTTATTAATAGTGAGGAAAGAGTGCCTACTTTGCAAAGGGATTTCTCTGTCTCTGACCTCCAGTTCAGTAACCCTGTTTGTCTCTCAGTAGTCTAAATATTTTTTATGCCTGTCATCAGATAACACCAGCAATCCTATAGTTTGATGTTCCAACAAGTCTAGTGAGTTCCTGTGAGATGTCTAGTGAAATGGGTTACTGTATCTTCATAAGGTGCAGGACCAGACTGAATCAATTTCTGACCTTTCCTTTTGGCCTGACCTGTGCTCCCGGGGTTTGTACCATGGCTTGAATAATACTGATAGTGCTTTCTTGACAGAAAGATTGATTAATATCCCTACCTGGATTACAGTTTGCAAGGGCCTAAATCTTCCCAGACTAATGAACCTTCCTGTTTCCCCATCACAAGTTTTGACTGCATCCTTTCTGAGTCCAAGAGCCCACTTTCTCCTTTGCACATTATTGAATTCCTTTCTGAGAATAACCATTTAATCTGGGATTGAATGAGGCAGATGGAGAGAGGAGTAGGTAGTAGTACTCTCCCAAGCTCTGCCTTCCATCCACTCATGACCATCAAAATGAGATATCACTTGCAATAGATTATGCAGTACTGCTGATCTGTTGCACAAATCTGCACAAATAGGATAATCCTTTCTTGTGTGCTTTAATCAGCCATGAAATAGTTTTGCAATACTGCTAATTCATATATCATAACTAGGCTTCAGATGAAAACCTTGTTGAGATTAATGGGATCATTTCATACCCCTGGGCTGTTGTTTCAGGTAGATTTAGGCATTGGTTTATGTTCAGTTTATATTTTGAAGGTTATTTTCACAACTATAAAGACTAGGGGCTTAATCTTTATCAAACTTGGATTCTTGAGCACAAGATAGCAGCCTCAAAAAAGTAGTACTGATTTTCAGAGCTGCACGAACTAGCCCAATTTGATTTCTATATATAGTAGTTAGATGAACCAAAAAGTTGTGTAGGTTGTTTCAAGGAGTACCAAGAGCAGTAAGTTTGATTGCTTGCAGTAGAGCCCATAGTAGACTGCTGGGAGGCTGGAGGTGAACCAAAATAACCTCTTTCTTTTTCCCACACTTCGACTTGCAGGATAAAGTACGTGTTCTCCTGGGAGTGGGGAAAAAGGTTTGGAAACTTGTTACCTTCACTCACCTGATTTCCTTGCATAGTTATGAAAGATCAGGTCAGACGGTGCTCAGCCTAGTCTTATAGGATCCCTTTGGCCCATACTGTCACCATTGTTTCTGTACATAATAGTCCTTTTGTTAGGTCCATACTAACAATACCTTCTTTGTCTGGGACTCCTTTATGCAGGGTCCAATTCCATTCAACAGTTCTTACTACCTCAGTCTGGCATCTTGGAGGATGATAAATTATGGTTTCTGTATTCGATTTTTTCCTTGTAGAGGCTTAACCGCTGGAGAGTCCCAGAAAACTTTCCACCGTAGTCTTTTAGTCACTTGAATATGGAACATTTCTGTTGGGTGGTCCTTTGGGAACGCCTCACAAGGGTTTACAAAGTCTTTTCACTTGATTTTCTTAGGGTTCTGTACGGGTCTAGGGCTTAGCATTCTTAAGCTGCCATTTCTGCTCTTTTGAGACCGTATAAGAGTGCCTTAGGCTCATCTCCGTCTGGTTATAAGTTATCAAATCTTTCTTTGCCTTTTTGAAAGTCTAAACTTTTGTTTTTATGGGCAAAACAAGGATTTGAGATCTGTTCTCAGTGATGAAAGCTGTCAGTATTCCTCCAAGTATATGTTGAGACACCCACTACTACTATCTGTTCTTGGGCATTCTGAAGAGGTGGCAGCGCCTATCAAGTAGAGGGAGTTGAGGAACAACAAATAACTCTTGAGCCACTACCTGATGTCTTTTCTTATTCATTACCACTTCTCACTGGCTAGATCCAGCATCCTTTTAGGCTGGCTTTGGTATCTGAGTTCTCCAAGCTATCATTCAGTTAAATGCTGTTTTCTTATTTTTACTCCTTCATACTTCTGCCTGTTGTACAGAAAGCTTTTGTGTAGAATGAAATAAGATGGGACGTACAACAAGGGCAAATCTTATCAGTAATTGTTTATCATCCATTCTCTTTCCCTTTCTTTTCTAACATACACACTTGAGTATTCTAATTCTGATCAGTGTTTATTCCCACTGAGGTAAATGAAAATCAGTAGGACTGTGTGAGTAGTAAGGAGTGCAGCACAAACATGAGTTAAGGTGCTATAATCAAGCCCTGAATAATTATAGAAAGAGGCTAGAGACTGGCTATAAACATATCTCCTATGATTGACAGTGATTTTAGCCTCCTGGTATATGTAGCTGTAACGTTTGCTATATAAAATCTTATTTTGTAGACTGGAGAACATGAAGGATTCCTACAAATGCAATAATGGTACGTAATGTTCCCGTTCAAGGCATTATGTATGGCTACAATTCTGACAGGACTCTTTTGAGAGTTCACAGGCTCATACCTAATGTTCAAGGAAGAAGGCGCCAAGTCAGCTGTTTGTTTGCTTGTGGACTGCTGATTAAATATTTAATTTCCTGGAAGAGCAGTAGAGTGCAGTATTTAGATAATATCTAGAACTGAAAATCTTCTTGAAAATGTCCTGGAGTTGGAAACATCTGGTGTCTTTCTAGATGGAAATTTGTTTTAAAGTTATTGCACTCCACTCATTCTCCCCCACCCCTTTAAAAAAAAAATGTGCATACTTGATATTTTGCAGTGTCCTTAAGATATTCCCCTACTCTGAATCTGGATTCAGTGAATCATCCCAGAAAACTTTGATTTAAAACAAAAATAATTACAATTTTATGTGTGGGATTTAGGGACAGTTAATACAAACACATCCATGAGAAGAGGATACTTAAGTTGTTTAGAACAGACATCACAATCACATACCAGTGCTCAAAGTAAACCAGTTACGGTTAGGATTATCAGTCCCTGCATTTTTCTTCACAGATAAACACATACAGCTTTCTAGTATACAAAAAATATTTGCAAATCCAAATTGGTAATTGTGGTACTGATTTTTTTTTTTTTTTTAACTGTACACAAGAACACTGGTGGTAGTGCGAGAGCACACATGAAAAGTAGCTTGTTGAAAAGCAGCAAGAGCAGTGAGACCTTGAAGATTCTACAAGCCCCTATTGAAAATACATGGCTTACTTATTTATTCAGACAAACCTCTGATTAAGCTTCCACTACTCTTCCATACACTACTGTATGGAAACCACATATCATGCTTTTATGAACAGCATACGTGTTAGTTATGAAGTGGACTATCCTAGTAGACATTTTAAAAGACATTTTTGTTTATCTTCTCTCTACAGGGGACAAGTCATTAACATGAGGTACCTGGAATATTTTGAAAAAATACTTCATTTTATCAAAGACAGGATCCTTGTTTATCATGGGTAAATGGTTTATTTAATATTTTTTCCTTCCACCTTCAATATCAATTCAAAATTGTATTATATTCATAGACCATACAGAAAGTCTGGGGAAATATTTTCATAAAGTTCCAGTACATCCATAACTGTGTCCTCTTACCAATGGGAGAAGAAATGCCATATGAAAGAAAGCAAAGTAATCTTCTCTTTTACATATGAATGATAATAGTAATTCAAGTAATTAATTTTTAAGAGTACCTGTACCCATCCTTCTGGCCTATATCAGGCATGGGTGGATCTTAGCCCTGTCTTACAAGGGAGGGTGTTCAAAGTGGTCATGGAAAATGTTGTTGATCCATACTCCAGATTACGGGAATGTGAAATAATTAATTTTTCTGAACAATATTGGTGATTGATGTGTGCAGCCTATAGCAGGGTGGGAGACGTGGGCATGGCTTTGTATGGATCATCTGTGGAGGGTAATATGTAGGAAATTGTTATCTTTGACAGGTATTATGAAGGCTGGGGATCAGAGTGTTTTCAGCCCTTATAAGTGAGTGTGATCTGTAGTTTAAAAAGCCACCCTAAAGGCTTTTCTCTGGAATAGTGAAGTCTGGAGAAAGTTTGATGGGAGGTGATTAAGGACAAAAGGAAGATACTTAATATTGCTGTTGGACTATAGAGGATATTTTCTGACTTCCTCACAAGTGAATTACAACCTTCTAATGTCTCTAATTTTGTTGAAGAATTGCGACTTTTAGGTCTGTAATTGAGTGCCCAGGGAGGTTGAAGTGTTTTCCGACTGGTTTTTGGATGTTATAATTCTTGACGTCTGATTTGTGTCCATTTATTCTTTTGCTTAGAGACTGTCTGGTATGGCCAATGTACATGGCAGAGGGGCATTGCTGGCACATGATGGCATATATCACATTGGTAGATGAGCAGGTGAACGAGCCTCTGATACTGTGACTGATGTGATTAGGTCCTATGATGGTGTCCCTTGAATAGATATGCGGACATATCTACATAGGAATGTAAGATGTTCACTGGTTAACCGGTTAGCATTAATCATACCGGTTAACCACCTTAACTGTTAACCTCAGGCTGGCCTGCTGGTCAGCCCCAACAGCCCCACACCGGCTGGCCCAGCAGCCCCACATTGTCCGGAGTGGGCCCTGCTGCGCTGCCCGGCCAGCCCGCCAACCCCAGCTCCCCAACCCTGCCCCCCACCAGCCAGGTCGGCCCCAACAGATCAATCAGTTAACAGTTTAAACAATTAAAATATATTTAGTTTAAACGGTTAACTTTTTAAATGGTATTTACATCCCTAGTTCCTCTAGATCAAGTGGCAAAGCACGGTGTGGAAAGTTTGTGATATTGCTGCCGATGTTGTACATACCCTGTGTGCAAACAGTATATTTCAGTAGCTAGGGGGTGTTGATTTGCATCTTCCATAAACAGCAGATTTACTTTTGGAAAATTAAATTATTCTCCTATTTAGGAATAGATAAACTTCTGTGCTTTATTAAAACGTATTGCTCAGAGTGGTCCTGCATGCTCTTGTTTACTGGGCGCTAGGGGAATACAATTTATACTCCCATATGATGTCTGAGAGCAGAAAGCTTTTTTTGCAAAGCCTAGTTATTGTTTCCTGACCATGACCATGACTCCCCCCCCCCCAAAAGTCTAAGGCATTTGGGCTGCAATATTAGAAATAGTTTCGACATGTCCACTGGGCTCTGGGGCTTGACCATGCTCTTTTTCTTTGTGCCAGATTCTCCCATCAGCAGCACAGACAGAGCAGTGGATTTAGCATTCCCACTTCACCCATTGCAATCTGAGATTTAAATGCTGATTTTGGTGGGTGGGGGGCAGCAGGGAGTTAACTCTTGCAACCCAGTGTCTCCCACAGTTCTGGACGTCTGGGCTGCTCTTCTCACCTTTCACCTCACAAAAACAGATCAGTGATTTTGGTGCCATGCAGTCTGGCCACTCCCCCTGTGTTCCAGCTTGCTGCCAGATTCTCTGCCTCTGCAGACAGAGTGTGGCAGTTTCTTTTGCTCCTGCCCTAACTCCTTCTATTTTAACTTTTCTGCTCAGTTTTTTTGGGCAGTGTTGAGCAGTGTTTCCTCCTTTGCATTCCTCCTCCTCCTCCTGGGTTGGTTATCCCTTGGGAGGTTTAACCCTCCCTGAGCCTCTGTTGCAGCATCTCCCTGCTGGCTCCTTTTCCCCTTGCAGGCATGGCAGAGCAGCCAAGAAAGCACTGGGTCAAATCCAAGTGATGCTCTATTTGTGAAGTATCCTTCCCTGGCTTGGCAGACAGTAAGGAGTGCCCAACCTCCGTCCGTAATCTGTTAGGTCCCAGTGCTGCGAGTTGGATAGGCAGTTGGGATCCCTTGCCCATCAGGGCAGCCACAGCTCCTATGGGGCAAAATGAACTGGGACCAGTCCTATTCAACATATTCATAAATGATCTGGAAAAAGGGCTAAATAGAGAGGTGGCAAAGTTTGCAGACAATACAAAATTACTCAAGATAGTTAACTCTTCACAGTCAGCTTTGGATTTACAGAGGGATCTCACAAAATTGGATGACTGGGCAACAAAGTGGCAGATGAAATTCGATGTTGATATTATGAAAGTAATGCACATTGGAAAACATAATCCCAACTATAGATACAAAATGATGGTTTCTAAATTAGCTGCTACCACTCAAGAAAGAGAACTTGGAATCACTGTGGATAATTCTCTTAAAAACATCTGCTCAATGTGCAGCAGCAGTTGAAAAAGCTAACAGTGTTAGGAACCATTATGAAAGGGCTAGATAATAAGATAGAAAATATCATAATGCCTCTATATAAATCCATGGTACACTCACATCTTGAATACTATGTGCAGTTCTGGTCACCCCATGTCAACAAGTATGTATTAGAATTGGAAAAGGTACAGAGAAGGGAAACAAAAATTATTAGGGGAATGGAACAGTTTTCATATGAGGAGAGATTAGTAAGACTGGGACTTTTCAGCTTGGAAAAGAGATAACTAGGTGGATATGATCGAGATCTACAAAATCATGACAAGTGTGGAGAAAGTATGTAAGGAAGTGTTATTTACTCCTTATACCACAAGAACTAGGGGGTCACCAAATGAAATGAACAGTCAGCAGGTTTAAAACAAAAGGAAGTATTTTTTCACACAACGCACGGTCAATCTGTGAAACTCATTGCCAGGGGATGTTGTGAAGGCCAAAACTATAACAAGGTTCAAAAAAGAACTAGATAAATTCATAGCCAAGATGGTTAGGGATGGAACGCCATAGGAACGAGTGTCCCTAGCCTCTGTTTGCCAGAAGCTGGGAGTGGATGACAGGGAATGGATCACTCGATGATTGCCTGTTCTGTTCATTCACTCTGAAGCATCTGGCATTGGCCACCGTCACAAGACAGGATATTGGGCTAAGATGGACCATTGGTCTGACCCAGTATGGCTGTTCTTATGTTCTTAAGCCTTCGTACTAAAGGTATGGGACCATTGCTCAGAAGACATGAAAGATCAGGTATGGGTTCTGACAGATGTTCAACTCCTTACAGTGATGATCAGCCCACAACATCCAGAAAGACCTACCCATCTGCCTTCCAGATCCTTTAGTCCTTGTAGCAGGCACAAGCCTGGAGACCCAAACAGTCCATGGCCTCTGGAGTGAGGAGGAAAAGGCTGACAGTATAAACCATATTTATGAGGGGACTGGGAGCTTTTTTACTTTACAAGTTAATTAGATCAGGGAGTTTCAGGGATCAGACCAAAATTCCCTCTGTCGAATACTTGATCAATGAAGATGGTCCAATTCACTGTGTCTCAAGAACTGAACAGGATTCAAGGGTCCTCATGGAGGTATTGCCAAAGAAGTATCCGCTGGTGTTTTGCCTGACAAAGAATATAGCATTGTTTCTGACTTCATCCCAAGAGTGAGACCTGGACTTCCTTTAGGATGTTTCTTTGCACTGCCTCTCCCATTATGTCTGAAGATGAGGAAGCACTGGAGCTCAGGATCTCCACAACAGGCTAAAACCAAAAAGGGAACACCAAGCAAGGGGAGGTTGTAGGGATGACCAATCTTACCAATGCTAAAGAAGCCCAAATATAGGAACAGTGCTCCAGATCCTAATCTCTTTCCACAAACTCTAGCTTCCCTTCTGAAGAAGGGGAATTCTTGGCTTTGGATAATAGACAGGAGTCAAAGGTGCAGGAGAGAGGTTCTATTTGTCCCCTAGATGTGTGTGAAGCAGTGAAGTTAGCTTACCAAATCATGAGCTGGATTCTCCGTCACTTGAAATTTTTAAATCAAAATTGGATGATTTTGTAATGTATGCTCCATCTTCATCCAAATTATTGGTTTTCCTAAAGGAATCACTGGGTGAAACTTGATGGCTTGTGTGATGCAGGAGATCAGACTAGATGACCATAATGCTCCCTTCTGGCCTTAAAATATATGAAACCATAGAGAGGAAGGGGGTGACTACCATTGAGATCTAGCCAGAGAGAGGATGAGTAAACTAAAGCCAAGGACATGTATCTCCAATCCCAAATTCAGATAGAATTTGCTATCCTCCTTGATTCATCTTTTGAAGAGATCTATAGGAAGAAGTAAGAAGGCCCAACAAATGGAAGAGACTTAGTTGTCAGGCCCTGAAATTCTACAATCCTATAACTAAAGGATTCTCTGTTCACAATCCACAGGATTGGAGCAGTGGCATCTTGGAAAAACACAACATAAAATATGAAGATGTCATTCCCAAAGATCTTATAGAAAGGGGAGTCAGGGCTTTCAGAGTATTATACTTGTGGGAGAAGAGACCTCAATGGTGATACAAAATTATATTAATAAGTATTATAACTTATTTTAAAAGCCATTAAAAGCTTGTTTGCACGTTTTCTGAATATTGATATAGCTACAAGAATGTTAGAGCCAGGATGCTTGGAAATAAAACAATTCACATTTGGCTAATTATATTACAAAATGTTAAAACTAGTCAAAGGTATTCCAGAAGGTTTCTGCTTCTATCTCCCAAAGACAAGCAAACCTCAAGCAGACACAAACCATGTAAACACTTTTTGGAAGAAACCTGATTGTGAAAGGAGTGTAGGTTTGTGTTATCAGAATAAAAAATCTAGGTAAAGTGGGCTCTACCAACCCCACTCTCTGGCAAAGAAATCTGCTTGTGCTCTTAAAAATTTAGAGGAAAATGTGTATTTGGAAATGTTTTAAATGTTCTTTTATTTTTTAAATATGGGAATGATAAACACCTTTGTGAAACGCAGACTTGCAAATATGTTAGCTAAATGCAAAGCTCCTAATGCCATTGCTGTGTAAATGGTAAAATGCTTTATGTTCCACCATGGAATCTAATGACTTTGCTAAACTAGTGAGAAACAATTAGAGCTGGCCTAGCACTTCTTGTTCTTTAAACTAAATATTTTTAATAACTTTTAAAAGAGATTTAGCATCCAACAATTTAAAACTACCCCTGCCTCCCCCACCCCCACTGAAATATTGTGACTTTAGTGAAGCATGCACCTGTAAGCAAGGCTTTATGAGCTGCTGAAGAATCTTCCAAGTTCCTTCAAAAGGTGGCTTCTCCTCCACTCGCAAAAGGGTGTGCCCCTCTATCCCAGTCAAGGGTACTTGAGCCTCACAGCTTAGATACTGAGAGTACATGGGATACTGTGTGTGTGTGTGTATTGTGATTGCATCTACATAGACGATCAAGTCAAGCATGTGTAGTCTGTGTCTTAACCATTCAGTAGCTGAAGGAAGGGCCTTTAAGTCCATGAGGGAACCATAAAGTCTTTGCCAATGCGTGCAGCCTGCAAGTATATGACCAACATTGTCTAACTGGCCACAGTGGCAAAATGCGGAATCAAAAAGGCCCCACTGATGATCATTAATAGCACATCTGGTCACTCTGCATCAGAAGCAATTAGGCTTTACTCAGAGATGATGTGAAAGGTCAAAACTAAGGGGCTGGACTGTTGGATCTGTCATGATATCGGCATTCGCTATGTTTTGAAGCTTGATCATGACACCTAGTATGCAACCTGGAGGTGTAGTTCTCTTCTTTTCAGCTTGTTTGTCCCAAATGTCTGAGTGCGTGAGAGATCGGGCTCCAGAATGGAAGATTTGCCATCTTATTACTTGATTTCCTTTCTGTGAGTGACCTCTGTTTCCAGTTTGCCCTACCTAACCAGCTTTTTTGGGTGTCTGTGGGTCTTTTGTGGATCCAGGTAAATGGTTAATATTGTTGAATAAGTCTTTATCATCATGTATGTGTTTAATTTCCTAATCAGAATTTAGCATTTCCTCGCAGCTTTGAAAGTATGAATCTGGGGAAATGGTAAGAAGGGGTGTGGTGAAGTCTGAAGGCCAGTCTGAATGTTTACAGAAGAGGTGCAATCTGAATGTCTAATCTGTGGTGAATTCAGTTTAGGGTTGCCAACTGTCTAATCACACAAACCCAAACACCCTGGCCTGGCACGGCCCCTTCCCTGAGGCCCTGCCCCACTCACTCCATCAGCCCTCCCTTGGTTGCTCACTCTCCCACACCCTCACTCACCAGGCTGGGGCAGGAGGTTGGGTTGTGGGAGGGGGTGCAGGTTCTGGGCTGGGGCCGAGGGGTGTGGAGTGTGGGAGGGGGCTCTGGGCTGAGTCTGGAGCAGGGGGTTGGGGTACAGAAGGTGGTGTGGGATACAAGCTCTGGGAGGGAATTTGGGTGCAGGAGGGGCTCAGGGCTAGGGCAGGGGATTTGGGGTGTGGGAGGGAGTTTGGGTGCAGGAGGGTGCTCCAGGCTGGGGCAGGAGATTGGGGTGTGATAGGGGGTTTGGGGTACTGGCTCTGGGATGGGGCTCAGGGTTTGGGGTGTGGGCTCTGGGAGGGAGTTTGGGTGTAGGAGGGGCTCCGGGCTGGGGTTGGGGTGTAGAAGGGGCTGAGGGGTGATGGCTCTGGCTGGGCAGCGCTTACCTCAGGTGGCTTCTGGGTGGCAGCACAGCAGGGCTAAAGCAGGCTCCCTGCCTGCCCTGGCCCCACCCTGTGCCGCTTGTGGAAGCAGCCAGCACGAGGGGGATAGGAGGCTCTGTGCACTGCCCTGCCTGCAAGCACCGCCCCTGCAGCTTCCATTGGCTGCAGTTCCTGGCCAATGGGAACTGCGGGGGAGGTGCTTGCAGGCAGGGGCAGCGTGGAGACTCCCTACCCCCTCACACACACTCCCCTGGGCCACAGGGACTTGCTGGTTGCTTCCCGGAGTGACACAGAGCCAGGGCAAGCAGGCAGGGAGCCTGCCTTAGCCCTGCTCGCCGCTAGACTTTAAGCGAGCTAAAATCTCCCGGATTGGCTTCAGTAGCCTCCGGGAGATAGAGCCCGATTCCGGGAGACTCCTGGCAAAACTGGGAGGGTTGGCAACCCTAATTCAGTCATAGAAAGAAAATCATTAAGTAAAAAATGTCTTATTGTATTGTTTAATTTTCACCCCCTGACCAAATGGGAAGAGCGGGGAAATTTGCCAAGGGAAATGCAATAGAATATAATGTAGTAGTTCACTCCATTGACCATCATAAATGGTTGGTTACAGTAACACTAGATGGATGTTCTGAAAAATGCTAGGTTTGTTTGACCGTTGTGTTTCTGTATGTTAAAATTGTTGCATATGTTTTATTATAGTGCTAATAATCCTAAAGGTTTGCTAGAAGTTAGAGAAGCACTGGAAAATGTACATAAAGTAGAAGACCTTCTCCCCATAATGAAGGTAAGTTTTGCAACAACCTTCAGCTCGTGGGTAACAATTTAAATGGACAGTTGTATGTCTAATTTAAAATGAACAACTGTAGGAACTTTGGCTGTATTCTAAAGAATTAACATACTAATCAAAATAACTGCAAATCTGCTCATCTAAGGCTTGATCCTTCCCTTAGATGCATGTGATGTGTACCTGAGAAGACTTAATCCAATAATTATTTTTAATTAGTAAAAGAAAAATATGCCTGTAAAAGGGAGGAAAAAATTCTGTGTGTACTGGTTCCTTGAAGCCAGGCTTCCTAGTGATGAGGATTTTTATTTAGAACCTGAATGACTGGTTCAGCTTAACTGTGTAAAACATAATTGAACAAACTGAAGAAAAGAGATTATGGAATTGGAGTTTATGGAGTATGGAACATTTTTTTTTTCAGTTCAGGGCCACTGATTTGAATGTGGCCCAGAGCAGCAATGAGCAAAAGTAGTTGCCTGTTAATGGCTGATGACCAACGTGGAATGAACTGGTGATCTACTCTGATCTAGTGGAAAAGTGCCAGAATCACCAAACCCAGCTCGCCCCTTCCAATTATTAGCACCCTGTTGGTAGCCTCCATAAAAAGGCTTTGGATTATGTGGCATGGAGACTGAGTTACTCTTTCATCCCTACTAACCCTTAGGTCCTTCCAGCTCAGGGTTTAGTTCTAAGATTTTTCAAATAAATCTAATGTTAGTTGAGTATTTAAATCTTTGGGAATATGGCAAGAAGGGCTTGATTTAAAAAAAAATCTCTAAAATGAACAGAATATAAATAAAATATTCAGACTTGAATAGTTCGGAAAGGAACATTCACACCAATCAAAGCAGGGTAATTCAAACTGATCAGGTATAGATGTCTTCACAGAAGCTTAAACACTGCTACCTAGGTTTTCTGTGTGGTTCTCTGATAAGTGGCGCAAATGTCACCTCCAAGTTACTTTCTTAAAGCATATATTAAGGATTGTCTGAGGGTTAGGGCAGTTTAAGACCATACCTTTACAGCCCTGTCAGCTCTCAGTCTCCAACCCGGTGCTCACCTTTTTTTGGAGTGGATTCCAGTAAAACTAAACAAAAGGCTGGGAAGGAAAAATTGAAAGATATTTGATTGTCCTGTACAACACATTATGATATTGGAAATCATAATGTAAGGCCCTCTAAAGCAAAATGGATGCCACTTTTTGCGGAGGTACTTGACAAAGGGAAATGTTATCAGCTGATTTGAAAACACAGATTAGTACAGAGATGACAAAAATATATAACTATTTAAGGAACTGTGAATGATTTAGCTAGAAATAAAGATCTCTTCCTAAGAATTGGCAGCAAATATTCCTGGTCTTCAAAAAAAACAATGATTTTGATCTGATTTGGATTGCATGTGTACCCTTCTCAATTGTACATATCACATTGGAATGCTATTTCTCAATAAAAGCTTTTAATTTTTTTAAATAATGAAATCCTTGGCCAAAACATAATTCCATTGATCATACTATTGTATTTTAAAAGACATGGTTGCAAAAGCCATTCACTCAACAATGGAAATAGAGCAATTGTCTTTAATGCTGCATGGATAAATTGAGAGAGCCAGTTAGTATTTAAGTGGTCTGGTTGTTCAAATAGGTGGGTAACTTTGAATAGAACTTGACTCTTAGCTTTATTTGAATAAAGTTATTGTGGTTTATAATTGTCACATTAGTTATGGCTTTTGGCTTCAATTTTAAATTTAAATCGCTATTTTTTGGCTTTGCAAAATTTGAAAAAGCGTTTTGTTTTGTTTTTCCTTCTGGTGAGGAGAAAACTATGCAAAGGATGTTGAATGAGATTGACTAACAGTAAAAAATTGTGAGCTATGTTCTGGAATGCAATTTAGAGTAATTCATTTAATTACAAAGTATAAACGTAAAATACAGACTCTACAACTTATATTACTGTTTTCACATTAATATGCCAAATGATGAGTATCATACTGGGGCTTGGGAAAAACATTTGTCTGTATAGTTCTAGCTTAGTCTTTTTTATTTAAATTTTTTATTTAGAAGACCATAGCTGCACTAGCTATCTCTTGTTAAAACTGTCCTCTAGAAATCAGTGTTACAGAACAGTGGCTAGAAAGCTTATCCGACTATATTTATTCTAATATATTTCCTTTTTTCTGAAAGCAGTTTAACAGTAAAACAAGAGATGGGTTTACTGTAAACACAAAAGTCCCTAGCCTCAAAGATCAAGGGAAGGAATATGACGGATTCACAATTACAATAACAGGAGACAAGTACGTTTGCTTTAAAAATTCATATTTTTAATATTCTGATCTTTAAGGAAATGGCAATGAAGAAATGTTGAAGTATGAATTATCAATAGCAATTAATTTCTTGTTCTAGTGGCATTTTGTACTTGTGTGATTGGGCCCTTTGTGTAAATGACTTAGTCTCACTGAGTCTGGAAGTGGTTCTCAAGTGTGCAGCATCTCAGCCGACAGTGACCCTATTATTCAACTCATGCTGTTGAATGCACTTTGAAAAGTTTTATCCTTCATAATGGTATCCACAAAATTCTGATCAGCAGACCTGTATGGCTGACAGTTTTGATTCACCAAGCCATCTCCACATGTATAGAGTAAAATGTTTTCTGCTTTGAGGACTTTTCAGTCTACTTCATAGACCATAAAAACAGATCTGAATGCTCTGAATCAGAATGGATTGGAAATCACCATCATAGTGGATCCATTCTAAAAGTAGGGATGGACAGAACAGGGGTTTTTGGCCTTCTTATTTTACTGAGATTTTTGAGTGTTTTGTGGCGCTTCAGGCAATACCCTACTAGTTAGACTCATGTAATTCCTAGTTGGTAAATTGTAGTGAGGAGGCATTGGGTCCATTACTGGTTGAGATAGTAAATACCCCCTTTGAGAAGCAAGAAGCCAGCACTCCTAAGCCCATGTTCAAAAGATCTTTGTGGTCTGACTACAACAATTGATAATGGGAATTGATAATTTTCTTAGATAATGGGAATTGATAATTTTCTTAGACGTTCTTTCCATTCAGATTACTTAGGGAATCTAAATTCTACACTATCATTTAAAGTGTTCTACAACCTACTGCAGGCATCTTTAGTGTGGAAGGTAGACATTTTACTGAACCCCAGTGGATTTTTCCCTTTTGAATTTTAATCTCTAGACCTTCTGCACATTCATAATGGGATGATGCACAAGATAGTTTCATTATATTAGGAAAGTATTTATCTCTGTGAAACTGTCACAACTATGAAAATTAAATTACAAGTGTAAAATTTGGTAAGAATCTGAATAGTTCCACATAAAGACCAAATTTGTAGTAATTAGCACTAATTAGGAAACAATTCCATTTCTGGAGTTTCAAAGTTAACAAAACAAACATTCTGTGGATTCTAAACATATAAAACAGACTGAAATAGAAGGTACCGTGAGAGAACATAAGCACGGCCATACTGGGTCAGACCAAAGGTCCATCTAGTCCAGTATCCTGTCTTCCAACAGTGGCTAATGCCTGGTGCCCCAGAGGGAATGAACAGAATAGGTAATCAAGTGATCCATTCCCAGCTTCTGGCAAACAGAGGCTAGGAACACCATCCCTGCCCATCCTGGCTAATAGGTCCATCGGTGGCTATCTTCCATGAATTTATCTAGTTCTTTTTTGAACCCTGTTATAATCTTGGCCTTCACAACATCCTCTGGCAAGAAGTTCCACAGGTTGACTGTGAGTTGTGTAAAAAAATACTTCCTTTGTTTGTTTTAAACCTGCTGCCTATTAATTTCATTTGGTGGCCCCTAGTTCTTATGTTGGGAGAAGGAGTGAATAATACTTCCTTATTTACCTTCTCCACATCAGTTATGATTTTATAGACCTCTATTATATTCCCCCCTTAGTTGTCTCTTTTCCAAGCTGAAAAGTCCCAGTCTTATTAATCTCTCCTCGTAAGGCAGTCGTTCCATACCCGTAATCATTTTTGTTGCCCTTTTCTGAACCTTTTCGAAGTCCAATATATCTTTTTTGAGATGGGACGACTACATCTGCACACAGTATTCAAGCTGTGGGCGTACCATGGGTGTATATAGAGGTAATATGATATTTTCTGTCTTATTATCTGTACCTTTCTTAATGATTTCAAACATTCTGTTCACTTTTTTGACTGCTGGTGCACATTGAGTGGATGTTTTCAGAGAACTATCCACAATGACTCCAAGATCTCTTTCTTGAGTGGTAACAGCTAATTTAGACCCCATCATTCTATATGTACAGTTGGGATTATGTTTTCCAATGTGCATTACTTTGCTTTTATCAACATTGAATTTCATCTGCCATTTTTTTGCCCAGTCACCCAGTTTTGAGAGATCCTTTTGTAGCTCTTCGCAGTCTGCCTGGGACTTAACTATCTTGAGTAGTTTTGTATGATCTGCAAATTTTGCCGCCTCACTGTTTACCCCTTTCTCCAGATCATTTTAAATTTCTTGTTTTCATATTGTGTGGATAAGTTTTTTTTTTTCTGAGTAACACCTCTGAAAAGTTACAAAGACAGACAACTTGGCAAAAATAGTAGGCTGAGTAGGGCTCAAATTTAGTTATGGTAAAACAAACATCCTTGAAACTCAGACATTAAGCAGTAACATCCCATTTGAAGGCAAAAATATTGAGAGTAGAACAGTTCATATACCTGTGCTGCACCATATGAGCCAACAGAGACCTCAAGAAGGAAGTGAGATCAGGGATAGGAAAGGCATCCATTGCATTTACTAAACTCAACAGCATATGGAAATCAAAGATATACGGCACCTAAACAAAACTAAGAATTTTCAATTCAAACCTAATCTCATTGCTATCATACAGCTGTGAGAGCTGGAGATCTACTAAAATATCAAACAGAAAACTAGACACATTTTAAAATAAATGCCAACAAAAGACTCTGGGAATTGGTTGGAAAGACTTAGTCACCAACGAAGAGACCTGAGAAATCACCAACCAGCAGCTCATTGCTACCAGAACCAGAAAGCGTTAGACATATTTGGGGCATCCACTTGTGGTGCCAGCACACACGCTCCGCCATGAAGCTGTTAAGTGGAAACCAACTGGTATGAGGAAATGCGTGCACCCAAGAGAAACCTTAAAAAGAGCCCTTAGCAGGGAGGGCAGGCTAGTCTATCTCAATACCACAGAGCAAATGGAAGGAGCAGCAAATAACGGTGGTTAATGGAAGAGGCTGGTTTCCACCCTGTCTGCAAACATTGGTGCAGGAAGGGTGTAAATGTAAAAATAAAACTTTAATGCTCTGTCTAAAAAAATCCCCAAAGCCTCTAGACTTCCGTCCATCAAAATATTAGCAGTTATTTGCAATTAAAAATTGCAGATAGCACCTACCACTTTGTCAGTAAGAATATTAAAATATATTCTCTGATGTTTCTATTTCAACCTCAGTGCTTCTCATTTGAGTGGGCAGCAGATTTGTTTTCTTGCTTTAAGTAGGGGTGATATGGGAGAAGGTTTTGGCAGAAGGAAGAAATATTAGCCTTAACTATCTTGCATTTTTGCACCTCTTTTAAGTATTTGATTAGCGTCTTGACATTTATTCAAATAATCTTTTGTATTAGAGTTGGGAACATATTATTTTCAGTGGAAACTCAGACAACGGAAGAAAGAACGCAATTGTATCATGCAGAAATAGATGCACTATATAAGGATCTAACAGCCAAAGGAAAAGTACTAATTCTATCTGCAGAACTTGGGGTAAGGTTTTTATGGAAGCAATTAATTTGATTGAAGCTAGCATGAATTTTGACCTGATTTAAGGGGCAAATTTTTAACAGTGAGGGTAATTAACCATTGGAATCTTACCAAGGGTTGTGATGGATTTTCCATCACTGGCGATTTTAAAATCAAGATTGGATGTTTTTTTTCTAAAATATTCTCTGGTTCAAACAGGAATTAATTAGGGAAGTTCTGTGGCCTGTATTATGCTGGAAGTCAGACTGGATGATAACATGCTGTGTGGTCCATGAATCCTCTATATAATTAATTTTTAATATCTATACTATCATTTTTTATTTTTGTCAAAATACATTCCAGTTTACTGTGCATTCAGATTGTTTGGCACAGTTCCTAAATAAGTAATAAAATTCACCTCTTATTGAAATGCTACTAGTAAGAAGAAATTAAGTGAAAGATTACCCTTAAACAATGGAAACCTATTAAGTTGCTCTGCTTTGCTAAGTAATAGTTTAATTCCAAACACACAGCATGAAATGTTCCATAATAAAAATGCCATTATTTTTTTTTATCCTGGCTTGCAACCACGGCATATTATTACCATGATGAGCACTATTTAATGTTGTTCATAGACTGGTTCTTGACAGCTAGTTGTAAAATGAGAATTGACATAAATACATGATAAAACAATAGAATTGTTTTCAAGTTGATTGCATTCTACCTGAGAAGCTCGCTGTGCTTTAGATTTATCAGGATCTTTAACATAGCATAATGCCTTAATGCTGGATGAAATACAATGCTAGTTTGTTGTTCAAGCTAGTTCCTTAGCTTGACCTTTTTGAGTTACTTGATCTTCCAATGTTCACAATAGGGATGGTTCAATTTTATTGAAACTTATGAAATATTTTTCTTAAAAAACAAAAACAAAAAAACAACCCACCGTATTGTTGAGTATATTGTATAATTACTTAATGGAGGGTATTACAAAGTACACTAACATTCTTATATGTTTCTTCATCTCATATCTGTACACTAAAGTATTTTTTGAGCCCCTGCTTGCATTTTTTTTACCTAGGAGGCAGATGCTGTGTGCAACCTAATCCTGTCTTTAGTTTATTACTTCTATAACTTAATGCCACTCTCAAGAGGATCCAGGTTAGTGACTGATTTTGTGCATTATCTGTCCATCTGCTATTCTATTTTAGTAAATGTGGGATTGTTTATCTGCTTAGTGGATTTGTTAATAAAGGGACTTGTGATAAACTGCAGTTTCTCATGTGTTTCTAGGGTCTCTTATTCTAATGATACTGATAACATTCCTGATGCTGTAGCCCTCAGGAGGCCAAACCTTTATTGACCACTGTGGTCTGTGGTTAATCAATATTAACTAATTAATCAGTCAGTAACCAGTCCATCAATAAGGCTATAGAACTACAGCTCCTCAGTACCTGAATCCCTGATTTTTACTAAGGTGTCAGATGTCCGTTTTTATCTCTAATTAAAAAAAAATACCTTGAAGTGCTTTTTTTAATTTTTAACTACCAAGTAAGAAGTTGAATTTGTGTAATGTAAAATAATTCCAACTGAAAAATATTACGGAAAGAGACTTGTTGCTCTTTATTTTTTAGCGTGATAGCTTATTCGGTGATCATGGGAGCACTGATGGCAAGTGGGAAAGAAGTAGCAGGAAAAATACCAAAAGGAAAGGCAAGTTCTACATAAAAATACACTGGCTCAACCTAGATAACAGAAGTGATACTTCTAAGTATGGAGAAGCAGCTGAAGGAATAAGCAAGGACTCGGTGTGTGTATCAGGTGTTTGTCCATGCTTTACCATGGTGGCTTACAATTTTATAGTGTTTTTTTAGGATTCATTGCTTTTTGTGTTTTTGTGGATTCTCAGATGACAACTCTGATATAAAGTATGTTTCAGCATCTATGGTTAGCCCTGAGGCTGCAGCTGTTCCCCTCTGATATGGACCTTCCCACAGTAATCCATGCCTTAATAACTTTGAGGCCAGATCCCAGTGGTGACCTCCTACTTGTGGTTCCCCTTGAAGAAGTCTCTGAAGATTCAGCTTGAGCAGAATGCAAATTTTATCTCTGGAGTGCAGTGGGCTCTTATGGGCACGCAATAGTAGTGTTTTCTCTTTGCTTGCAGATGAAGTTCAATGTGGTTGCAATTTACAGAGTTCTAAATGGTCTGAAACACATTTATATGAAAGAACATCTCATCCCATCTTCTGCCACAGGAGTTATGTATGAACTGCTGAATTACCTTTGCTGTTGGTTCTGGAGTTTAACGTGAAGTTCTGGTCTGAAAAGTGACTATGTAAAAATGATACCACCTCTCTCATCAGATATGTTCCTTTTGTGTAGTTAGTCATAGCTGCTGACTTTACTGACAAAAATAAGCTGTTTCTTTGAGGAGTATCTCTAAGGGGCCACACTCCAGGTGCACATGCACCTCTCGAGGCTTTGATCTGAGATTTTTCCACTAGCAGTGCCTAGGCCCTCAATCTGGTACTCAATTACAGTAGAACCTCAGAGTTACGAAAACCTCAGGAATGGGGGTTGTTCGTAACTCTGAAATGTTTGTAACTCCGAACAAAACATTATGGTTGTTCTTTCCAAAATTTACAACTGAACATTTACTTAATACAGCTTTGAAACTTTACTATGCAGAAGAAAAATGCTGCTTTTAACCATCTTCATTTAAATGAAACGAGCACAGAAACAGTTTCCTTACCTTGTCAAATCTTTTTTTTTAAACTTTCCCTTTTTTTAGTAGTTTACGTTTAACACAGTACTGTACTTGCTTTTTGGGGGAGGTGGGAGGTCTCTGCTGTTGCCTGATTGCATACTTCTGGTTCCAAATGAGGTGTGTGGTTGACTGGTCAGTTCGAAACTCTGGTGTTCAGAACTCTGAGATTCTGTTGTACCTTATGAAACATCCATTCGAACCTATGGCAGCCTGTTCTCTGTTCCATTTATCTATGAAGATGGCCTTTTTAGTAGCCATCATGTTTAGTAGCCATGGCCTGTAGAGTTGGGGAGATTGGTGCCTTGATGGCAGATCCTCCCTTTACAGTATTCTTCAAGGATAAGGTTTCTTTACATATACATCCTAAATTCTTATCTAAGGTTCTCTTGGAGGTTCCTTCTTTGCCAATCTGTTCATTTTACCAGTGTTTTTTCCCAGAGCCACACAACTCTCTGCAGGGGCCTCTTTTAATACCCTGGGTCTTAGAATGGCTGTGGCCTTCTACTTGGATAGGATAAAGCAATTTTGAAGGTTACCCAGGCTGTTCATCTCCTTCACAAATAGATCCAAGGGATCCATGATTTCTGCTCAGAGACTATCAGGATGGATATCTGGATATATCACATGTTATGAGACTGCAGGCTTTCATCCTCTTCAAAGGATGACAGCACATTCTACCAGGTCACAAGCAACATCCACTGCTTTGCTTAAGAACATACCAGTGTCTGAGATGTGTAGGGCTGCTGCGTGGGTTTCAGTACATACATTTTGGAAGCTCTACTCTTTAATCCATGTCATCAAATCCAATGCAGCTCTGGCTGCTGCAGTACTATCTTCAGTTCTGAGCTCAGTTCCAAAGCTCACTCATCCCTCTGGAAGTCACCTGAAGTGGAGCACTCTGAGACACTACTCGAAGGAGAGGAAGAGGTTACTCACCTTGTGCCATAACTGTAGTTTTTTGAGATGTATATCTCTATAGATGCTCCGCTACCAGCGCTTCCTTCACCTCTGCTTTGGATTGTTCTCTGTAGACACATTTGTGTGGAGAAGGAACTGAGGGTGGTTTGTCCACTTCTCCCTACGTTGCCTCGGTGTCCAGCATGAGGAGGCATAGGGCATGTGTGCAGGCTGAAGGGGCACTGCTAGTGTACAAATCTCTAATCAAGGACTCGAGAGGTGCATGCGCAATGGAAATTGAGCACCATACGGGGACACATCTTGAACAAACTGCAGTTACTGCACAAGTTGTGTAACCTCTTTTTTTACTGTTAGCACTGCAGAACCAATTCAGCTAAGGGAGAATGAGCTGGTTTCTGTTCCTCCTTATGGCTCACCAACAGAATTGTTGACCAAGCTCCAATGAGTTAAAAAAAACATTGAAGAAAATATTATGCAGGTGTAACCGATAAGAGTTTGGCTTGCAATACCCTTTACTGGCGATGAAGCATGAAAAAGGAAGTACAGAACCTAGCTTCTCTCTTCACTATTGATGAGTTTAGAAGGCTGATAGCAAGAAAAAATTGAGCTAATTCAATATTGAAAATTAAGACAATAAGTAGAGAACAAATAAGAATGGCCATGCTGTGTCAGACCAGTGTTCCATCTAGCCCAGTATCCTGTCTTCTTATGGTGGCCTGTGCCAGATGCTTCAGAGGGAGTGAACAGAACAGGGCAATTTTGAGCAATCCATATCTTTTCATCCAGTCCCAGCTTTTGGCAGTTCACAGTTTAGGGACACCTGGAGCAAGGGGTTGCATCCTTGACCATCTTTTGAACCCCCAATTATACTTGTGGCCATAATGTGCCATGGCAACAAGTTCCACAGGTTGATTTTGCGTTGTGTGAAGAAGTACTTCCTTATGTTGTTTTAAACCTACTGCCTATTAATTTCACTGGGTGACCCCTAAGTATTGTGTTTATGTGAAGGGGTAAATAACACTTTCTCCACACCATTCATGTTTTTATAGACCTGCCATATCCCCTCTTAGCCGTCTCTTTTCCAAGCTAAAAGGTCCCAGTCTTATTAATCTCTCCTCATATAGAAACTGTTCCATATCCCTTCTCTGTACCTTTTCCAATTCTAATATATCCCTTTTCAGATGGGTGACCAGAATTGCACACAGTATTCAAGGTGTGGGCATACCATGGGTTTATATATTGGCATTTTGATATTTTCTGTTATCTATCGCTTTCCTAATGGTTCATAACTTTGTTAGCTTTTTTTGATTGCTGCCTCACATTGAGCAGATGTTTTCAGAAAATTATCCACAATGACTCCAAGATCTCTTTCTGGAGTAGTAACAGCTAATTTAGACCCCGTCATTTTGTATGTATAGTTGGGATTAGGTTTTCAAGTGTGCATTTCTTTACACTTACCAACGCTGAATTTCATCTGCCATTTTGTCACCCAGTCATCCAGTTTACTGTGATCCCTTTGTAACTTTCGCAATCAGCTTTGGACTTAACTGTCTTGAGTCACTTTGTATTGTCTTTAGATTTTGCCACCTCACTGATCATCTCCTTTTCCAGATCATTTATGAACATATTGAACAGCATAGGTCCCAGTACAGAGTCTTGGGGGACCTTGCTATTTACCTCTCTCCACTGTGCAAACTGACCATTCATTTCTACCCTTTGTTTCCTATCTTTTACTTATCCATGAGAGGACCTTCCCTCTTATCCCTGACTCCTTAGTTTGCTAAAGAGCCTTTGGTGAGGGACCTTGTCAAAGGCTTTCTGAAAATCCAAGTATACTGTATCAGCTGGATTACCCTTGTCCACATGCTTGACACCCTCAAAGAATTCTAATAGAATCTCACTGCCAATTCTAGTCACTTCAAAGTGAACTGCACTTTGAATTTTCCATGTCCAGGAGCAAGTTTTTGTCAGTGGAGGGCCAATTACTAACCTGTTCTTTCCAGCAATCCGCCGGAGCATGAATTTGGCAGGGCAGAGTGCCAAATGTATTTTTCTGAATAGTTTTTTGATTGACCTTTATGAGATGAAATAGGGCCATGGTGGACAACCTGCGGCCCGTGGGCCTCACGCAGCCCATCAGGGTAATCCGCTGGCCGGCTGCAAGACACTTGTTTACATATAAGTCCACAGGCACAGCCGCCCGCAGCTTCCAGTGGCTGCGGTTTGCCGTTCCCGGCCAATGGGAGTTTCGGGAAGCTGCGTGGGCCACAGGGACATGCTGGCTGCCACTTCCTGCAGCTCCCATTGGCCGGGAACGGTGAACTGTGGCCACTGGGAGCTGCAGGCGGCCGTGCCTGCCGACAGTCAATGTAAACAAACTGTCTCACTGCCCACCAGCAGATTACCCTGATGGGCTGTGTGCGGCCCGCAGGTTGCCCACCACTGAAATAGGGTGTTGCACTTTGACTGGCTTTTACTGATGTTGCCCAGATGTCTTGGCTATGTTTAGTAGTATACATGTCAAAATTACGAAAAAACCCACCCTTAAATCATAGTTCTTACTAATGCTAAACTGGCGTTCAGAAATACATAATGGGAAGAATTAGATTGATACAAAATGCTAGAAAAGCCCAATATTATCCCAGATTTCTGGCATTACTGAATTTCTTCAGTAGGCCATCCACTAATACTACAGAACAAACATCCAGCCTTCCAATTTTTATTTATTAATGGGGAATGCAATCTATTGTTTTAAAACCACCCTTGATTTCATAATGTTATGGCATTTAATCACTTGTGTCCATTAATTCTGATTAAGACATCAGAAGATATGCTAGATTCCACTGCAAAAGGATGAGAACGTTGGTGACAACACAGGTACGTCTCTAATTCCATGGGTTTAGTCTTTTTTAATAGATTAGGAAAGGCACTGGTCATTCTCATGGATGTACTAACAATAAGTTAGCACTTTTCAAAATGCTATACTTTCTTACTCCTTTGTAATTATTTGTTGATGATCTGTTTTGTTTCAGTTGGTTGATTTTGAAGCCATGACAGCACCTGGTTCTGAGGCCTTTAGCAAAATAGCCAGAAGCTGGATGAATCTCCAAAGGTAAATGTCTTGTCAAAGAAAAAAAATTCAAAATTCTTATATGCAGACTTAAACAAAATGTATACGTGTATGTAAAACAAATATGACCTGTGATAGTCCTTAGTAAACCATAAATGTTAAAAGAAAAGGAGTACTTGTGGCACCTTAGAGACTAACCAATTTATTTGAGCATGAGCTTTCGTGAGCTACAGCTCACTTCATCAGATACATACCGTGGAAAATGTTAAGATGATCATGCTTCCTCTGAGCCAGTTTATTGTACTACAGCCTGTCATGATAAAATTCATTCTAGTGCACAGGGCATGCACAAGGCCATATGTACCCATGAAAATCCACTTAATGCCTATGCTAAAGGTTAATGTGGTACATATAGCCTTGCATAGACCCTCTGTACTGCGGTGAATTTCACCGTTGGTTATCAGCAGGATATGAGAATTGTTAAATTGTTTAAACTGTAACTTAATACAGATTTTTTTAAAAAATTGCCACCAGCTAAATACCATATAGCACTTGTCAACCTGCTAACTTTCACAAGAACTATATTCTATTTAAATGAAGGAAAGCATAAACATTCAGGTACATTAATTTGAATCTGAGACTGATTGCACTTTCAGATAATAAATGTACTTGTAAGTCAAACAATTTCAGTTTCCTTATATAAACAACACTATATAAAGGAAAGGAATACATTAAATATACCGCATTGATGCAACATTGAAGCAGACCATATTTTGTTGTATTTTTTTAATTGAAACCACACAAACTTTGACTTTATCGTCTTGTATACATATTATGGTATTAAAATTAATACTCATGTGCAAACTGTAAATGTTCATTTTGCAATTTTTAATCTCTCACACATTTCATTAATGTATTATTAAAGTATTAAAACAAGTGTTGACACCACCTTCACTATGAAGAGTAATGCAATGGTATATCAGTTTGGAGTGGTTATTTTACAAAATGAATAATGGTTGTTAGAGAAGTAAATCATAGTTCATCCTAATTATTGCAATCCCAGAAGGCTCCTTTATGTTGTGATTAGCTCATTCTCCATGCTGAGGCTACTTGCTGAGGTGTGAGTCATGGTGAGCAAAAGATCTGAGCAGCAAACTCCTGACCAAGATTGGGCCCTAAATCAGTACAGACTGAAACTTTGTCCTTGAAGTAAATTTTTAAACTCTATTGCCGTTTAATTTTGTTCTCTTTTTCAGTATTTCTCCTTCTTACAAGAGTCTTCCGTCAGTATCAGAGAGTTTTCCAACATTAAGAACAATGATTGAGGTGCTAAATGCAGATTCTTCTCGTTGTCTTAAAAGAACTATAGTTGCTGTGTAATTTATACAAATAAAGGGCCAAGACCTCTTGTTTTGTAAATTATTTTTGAAAAGGAAAAATTATGAATAAACTGGGTCCTTTGTTACTTTTGATACAATTTTTGATAAATGTAATGCTTGAACCATTTTCTTTACCTTAGGGGCTCTAAACAAACAGGAAAATCTTTGTTTGATTGAAAATATATGATGAATGTTTCCATGCCACTGCTTTCCAAATAGAAAATTTATTTCAGTGACCAAACCTAAGGGTGATATAATTGAATGGGAACTATTTCGAACCTGCTGCAGATATGGATTTTGTTCTTAAAGAATGTTTTCCTTAATGCACTTTGAAAATCCCATATCTGCTCCGTCTTTCAGTTATATGTCTTCAGGTTCTTCAAAACAAAAAATTTAACTGTGAAAACTTTATGAACCATACTTATGTGTATAATGCATAAATACACACGTTACATAATGTTGTCCTCTGAAGAAGTGTTTCAAATACCTGTTTGACAAATAATGTCAGGAACACTTGTAAAGAAATTGGTTTCAGGAAAACAAACTTTGGAAATAAAAATAAACAAATGATATGCTTAAAATGGGCCTTTTCTGGTGAGCAAATGACAGACTTATACTGGTGGGCGTTGTTACTTGCAAGCGAGGCTGGCATGCTGCTGTTGGGTTTCTTGATGGGGAGGGCACCAATAGATTGTGAATGTACTGGGAGAGCCACCTGGAATGGTACTGAGGCTGGTTTGTCAGATGGTGGTAGGGAGGGACAGCATCCTGGGGAAACTCAGAGCTAGTTGGTAGCCCATCAGGCTGTCCTGGCTCAACTCAGGCAGTGAGGGTGACACTACAAACTGTATTCTATTGAAAGAGGTGGATTTTCTTTCAGGCAGCAACAAAAGTGACCACCACCATTTGCAGGGAGTCCCAGTAAATTGTGGCTTATCTTCAGAATCATGGGGACCGATGTAGCCTATGCAGATTCTGTCTCCTGAGTGATCTTGGCAGCTTTTGTGAAGTAGGTCGTTTCAGCCACAAAATCTCCAGTAGACTACGGTGGGTTAGATGTTTTTTTCCCTCAATGTGTCCATTTTCTCAATTACTTAATCTGACTAGTTTTTTGGTCTTTAATGTTCTCCTGCACCTCAAAAACAGTAAACAAAAAAACCCCACTTCTGTTTCTAGGATCATGACTTTCAGAAGTCTTTTTTTACAATATCACTCTACAAAATTCACTCTTTGTTGTCACAAGCACTTTGTGAGCACAGTATTCCCTCTGCTAGTCTCCGTTAACTATGTCCTTTGTTTTATGTACTCTGACTTTTCCAGAGCTCAGGGTTACGTGGGCCACTGCAAGGCTGTCCCCTAATCAGAGCAAGTGTGAGAAATATCTGAGGGAGCAACTTCTTTGCAAGGGATGTAAAAATGATATACCTGCAACCATTTGGAGCTTGAATGTGACAGGTGCAGAGAGATCATTTAGCAGCAGGGGGCAGGCAATCCCTAACACCCTGATTAGCAGACACTGCCCAGAAGAAAATAGATACACGTCTTTACGTAACCCTTCCTCCTCCAGGCAGTGGGTGTTGCAGCTCCCTGATGAACTCTAGCTACTCAGGATACACCCAGCTTCCCCTCTCTAACACCCTACTGCCACAAGAGGTGGCTTTTTGAATTTTTGAGGATGTACATGAGGAATAAATAATGTCCCCCTAAAGAAAGTGGCAAAGAACCAAGAATGCCCATGTCTATGTGACTGAAAGGAGGGGCCTCTGAGAATGTAATTTGTGGTGCAGTGGAGTTAGGATAGGAAGGAGAGTTTAAACATTGCACCCCTGAAGAGGAGTTAAGTATTAAAAAACAATACTGTGCTGTCACCTGTAGACTATATTACAGAGTGACTGCCATCACTCCATATTTAAAAAGAAATGGAGTACTTGTGGCACCTTAGAGACTAACCAATTTATTTGAGCATGAGCTTTCGTGAGCTGTAGAAGTGAGAAGTGAGCTGTAGCTCACGAAAGCTCATGCTCAAATAAATTGGTTAGTCTCTAAGGTGCCACAAGTACTCCATTTCTTTTTGCGAATACAGACTAACACGGCTGTTACTCTGAATCCATATTTAAAGTTGCATTTCAGTTTCCATTCTAAGCTCAGTGTTCCCCTGTCCCTAAAATCCAGTCACACTGGTTTCAAATCAGTAAGTTAGATCTGGGGCTGTGACAAAATCTTTCAACAAAGTTTGAAGTTACCTGAACAGGAGGGTTCCTAATTTGAAATCCTAAAGATAGTGTACAAAAGGTTTAGTTTTCTAAAAAAGTCACTATAGCAAAGAACAGAAAACGAGAGAAATCAAAACTTAGTTTATGGGGGTCCCTCAGCAGATCTAGAGTAGAGGTTCTCAATCAGGGGTATGTGTACTCCTGGGGGTACCAGACGTCTTCCAGGGGGGTATTCAACTCATCTAGATCAGTGTTTCTCAACCTTGGGGGGGTCACAGCATGGGTTTAGGGGGGTCGCAAGTACAGGGCCAGCATTAGGGGTGGCAAGCATGGCAATTGCCCAGGACCCCACACCACAAGGGGCCCTATGAAGCTATGTTACATGCTTCAGCTCTGGGCGGTGGGGCTTGGGCTTCAGACAATGCTCACAAGTGAAAAACAGCCTCAAGTATCACACTGAAATGTAAATACATAAATGTATGTAATTTATATTCCAATTGATTTATTTTATAATTATATGGTAAAAATAAGAAAGTAAGCAATTTTTCAGTAATAGTGTGCTGTGACACTTACTTGTATTTTTATGTCTGATTTTATAAGCAAGTAGTGTTTAAGTGAGGTGAAACTTGGGGTACACAAGACAAATCAGATTTCTGAATGGATACAGTAGTCTGGAAAGATTGATAACCACTGATATAGAGACTACACTAAAATTTTTGTGGATTTACAACCCCATTTCAGTTGTTAACTAGGATCATTGGCTCAAGCCACCTTAAAAAAGGACATCACTTGATAACTGGAGACCTAAACTTTCACTTGTATGAAAAGCATCTCTTGCCCATTTCTTTGGGGGGAGAGAGACTTCAATGTAACCTCAAAAAATGGATGTGGTTGGAGCCCCTGTTTGCTTTGAACATTATAGTTCATAGTGCACACCAAAGCTACATGAGAAGGGTAGTGAAAACATCCATCTCCTTCCACTTATCTCTTACTCCTCCCATACATCACTGAAACAAATCATACTTGGTTCCACATTAGCTACCCCCCTGTGTAATGCAAGTGCTGTTAGAATATTTTTTTCCATTGTGCATTTGTAACTCCCATTTAATGATAATGGAGCTGCAAGTGCAGCAAGAGTGGTCCTTTGGAGAGAAGAGCTTATTTAAGTTAGGATTAGATTTTAAAGCTGTTTGAATCTTGGTACATTATTGGTGTACATGCACTCACCAGACAACATGTTTAATATCTGTTGGGTGACTAGGTCCAGACAGTGCTTGAAGACCTCGTATGCAAGCAGACCCAGGGCTGCAAGAATAGTCAGTCATGTCTGACTGGAAAGTTCTGTGACTTCGCCCAGCCAAGAGTTACACTAGTAACAGTGGTTCAGCAGGAAGTATACTGATTATTCCTTTCACCTCCCTTCCCCAATTATTTTTGTTTTTCCTCCTGCTATGCTGCAGAAATGGACAGACCTTGCCCAAAGGTCAGAAAAGCAGACAGTTATGAGCAGGGGTTGGGGTACAGGAAGTTTTCCTTAAAGCCATGCTCTCTACCCACCCCTGCGTATGTGCAACAGGAACATTTCTGAGTTGGATATTGAAAGAGCAGAGTTCACTTGAGGGAGCTTATTTCTATAAAACAATTTTTGGGACCAATAAATGTGACTTTAGAGTACTGAACTTTAGCACCCTAAACTCTAGAATCCCCCAGGAAGTCTAGAATAATGGAAAAATATCTCATGGAAATTTGGTGTATGGTATATTTACTAGGGAGTATTTGTCTAACTCACAAAATTGTCACAGCATTTGGGATGATTGGCATTACTTGCTCAAGAGAGGGAAGCATGTGACGGAACAGCAGCAGAAGTTAAAAGTGCAGACCCTAGGTCCATTGACCAAGCTTGTATTATGGGAAAAATTGCACACAGCCTTCCTCCACTGTCTGGCTCTAACTAGTGCTAATGATCATTCTCTTCAAAGTCTTATGATCAAAAGGGAGTACGTTTAAAAGCCTAAAATAAGTGTGGTGTTCCCCATAAGAGAAATGAGAGATGGGAACTGTTACAGTAATTTGCAGCCAAATTGTGATCTTGGAGTCTTATCTTGTTCACCCTCCTGCTTGGACATCTTCCTATAAATAAGTACTACCCATTTCTATTGTACCTTCTATCTAAGGATCTCAAACTTTTTACAAACAATAATAAATAGAATATCTCTGTGATAAAAGTAATTGTCTTTAGCCAGGTGGAAAAATGGAGGTAAAGCAGCTTTGCAGTTGTCAGGAATAGAACACAGATCTCAGGACGGGCTTTATAATAGCCATAAGACATCTTTCCTTCCAGATTTTAAGTTTTCCTATGATTGTATCATTTAGGCAGAAGGGGGAAACATACTAGGGTGGGCTGGCTGGCTAGGAAGATACCTTTGTGCTTTCTCTTATACTGTCCCTCATGCCTAGGAGGAACTCCCCATAAAACGTCTGCAAAGCGACGTCCATATCCTTCAAATCCCTCTTTAAAACACTTCTCTGTTGTGATGCCTACAAAAAGCTTGACAACTTGGTTACTGGTGGGCTGACCAATACTGTCTTAACATTTCCTTATATTCACATGGCTGTCTTTGTGTCCATCAGTTGTCTCTTGTCTGATACTTAGTCCCTGCCCCCCAAAGTGCTTACAGTCTGTCTTTTTATTCTGTGTTTGTACAGTGCCTACCATAATGGGATCCTGGTCCTTAGTAAGGGCTACTAGGTGCTATGATGATGATAAAGTCAAAGGAAAAAGTTTTTTGAGGTGGGAGGGGGCAGGAACATTTCCCTGGCCTCCTCCACAAACAAATCCTTGCTGTAGGTATTTTTATCTACCATTCTTTCTTCCACTCTTCTGAGTTTATGCGCATCTACCCTTTCTTTCAAAATAAAGACATCTCAAAGAAAAATATTAATTGAAAATGAATAGACAGGTGTGGTTGGTGTGTGACAACTTGTTTCTCTGGATGTGATATACAGAGGCGGATTACTGAAGAGTGAGCTTGAGTCAGCTGCTTCTAAACTAGTTTAACAAATACAATGGGTGGACTAATGGAAGATGAATGGGAGAAGCCTATTGTATGGTAAGAAGTTAACCTTCATCCTTTCCCCCATCAGTCCAGACATGGTGGGTTTTGCGGCAATACCCTTTTCAGCTCCGAGATGGGTACATTTGGATATGACAGCCCACACCCAGGCAGCATCAGAGACTCCTCAGCCTGTAATCTTCAACCATAGGCATGAACCCATATGGATACTGGTTAGAATTCATGTGTTGACCTTGCAATCAGTACCTATAGCAGATAGAGCTCTAGTCATCTGTGCTTCTATCCTGGCAGCTCGTACCTCTCTTATTTTTAATGAAATAGAATTCTTCTTCTGCACTTCTTTTAACCCTTAGGACTTTGTGCTATTGGAAACATTCCTCCTGTACCACACCAACCAGAGCAAAAGTTTTATTTATTGTATTTGTTTATAGAAAAATCAATCGTTTATTCATTGTTCTGGGTACTTTCACCTTAATAGAAATACTACCCAATACTTCTATATATTTATGCAATAAAATGTAATTATTCTAACAGGCTGCCCAGTTACAGTCAAGCTACTGAACTTCCACTTATCTTAAAAAAAAATCCAACCACTACTACTGAGCCTGTTTTAATATGTTGAGGGAACCAACTCCACACAGCATAATTTAGCTAGTAAGAGCTTGCTAAATATCTCTACTGTTGGGGGGACAAAGTGAGAAGGGTAAATTGATTAGGAGTCAGAAAATGTAGATTCTATTTCTTGCTCTGTCACTGACCTGCTGGGTGACCTTAGGCAAGAAATTGCCCCATGCCTCAATTTCCCCATCAGTAATTACCTCCTTTGGAAAGCACTGGGTATTATTAATAATTACTGTGGAAAAAGCAGCAGCAGCAAGACTATCCGATTCAGGATGATACCTCCCTTATGAGTCATGGGGTTTCCTCCAATATGTTTATTACACTGAATAAAATACTGAAATAGAAAGAATCAGGAAAATCACCAAGCCAGCAGTACATACGAGACATGCTCAGAAGTGCCTGACTAAAACCACGCCAAACAAGTCACTGTGGATGAGATAAAGAAGTTAGCTAGCCACATAACCCCCTGAACACGCTGCCAAAATGAAATGTGGAAAACTAATGTAAAGTCCCACTAAATAGAGAAGTAGAGACCATAAATATAAGGGTAAATTCTAAGGGTGGGGGGTGACCAGTGTGACAGAGAAGTCAAAAAAGAAAGACAGTGTATACTCCAAAATTCAAAGGACGTGCAAGAAACATTTCCCCAGATGATCAGAAATGGTCACATTTACTAGTAACAATTTATGAGTGAAAAACTGCATAAAAGAAAGGAAAGAGACCTGCCACTGAACCAACACAAGGGCAATGATGGCAAAGATGAATAGGGGCTCACACCCACACAGGCTGGGAAGCCCTGGGGTAGGGCTCGATGCAACCATGCTCTGCCAGAGAGATGAGACCAGAGATTTCTGCGTTTTATTTTTGCAGGGCTTGTCATGCCGACACAAACCACTTTGCCTTGGCGGCGGCAGCACCAGCAGCTAGGAGGTGAGTGAAGGGAGGAGAAAGGAGGGGTGAGAGAAAGGGGGAGTGTCCGGAGACGGGAGGGTGCGGGGGAAAGGGGGAGTGTTGAGGGAGGAGTGCGGGACGAAGCAGGGGGGAAAGGGCAGCAGAGGGTGTTGAGCAGGAGGAGGGCGCTGCTGGGGCCGGAGGAGGCGGTTCTTCCCGGCGTCGCTCCGGTCTCAGCGTCGTGTGCGGGGCAGGGGCACGATGGCCTCCATGGCTGCGGCGATCGCCGCCTCCCGCACCGCGGTGCTGAACGGGAACCGGCCGCTGGACGAGCGGGAGCGCAAGCGCTTCAGCTACTTCTCCTCGCTGAGCCCGATGGCGCGCAAGATCATGGCGGAGAAGGAGCGGATCCGCGAGCGCTACGGGCCCGACTGGGAGCGGCTGCCGCCCCGCCAGCAGGACGAGATCATCGACAAGTGCCTGGTGGAGCCGCACATCCAGGCCCGCTACGCGGCGCATCGCGGGGCCGCCCGCGCCGCGCCCCCCGCCTGCTACCCCGGCCTGCGCCTCAACACCGGCCAGAAGGTGGTGCGCTTCGGGGACGAGGTAACGGCGTCGGCCCGGGGAGAGCCTGCGGGCGGGATGGCAGCCTGCGGGGGAGGAGTGGGGGTGGTGGCTGGGGGGAGAGGGGCAGGGTGGGGGGCCTGGGGGTGAAGGGTGGGGGGCGGTGGCTGGGGGGAGAGGGGCAGGGAAGGGGGCCTGGGGGTGAAAGGTGAGGGGCAGGGCCTGGGGGGCATGGGGGTGAGGGGCAGGGTCTGGGGGGAGAAGGGCAGGGCCTGGGGGGCTTGGGGGTGAGGAGTGAGGGGCAGGGTGGGGGGCTTGTGGGGAGAAGGGCAGGGTGGGAGCATTGAGAGAATGGGGCAAAGAATGAGGAGCAGGGGCATTACGGGGAGAATGGTGGTATGGAGGGCAAAGAGTGTGGTGAGGTGAGGTATGGTAGAACAGTGGTGTTGGGGGAATGGGGGCAAAGAGTGAGGGCATTGTGGGGGGGAGGGATGGTGTGCAGGTATTGGGAGGTACAGTGGGAGACAAGGTTGGGGACATTGGAAGCTATGGGGGTTGTGGAAAGGGGACTCTAGGGGGAGGGAGCCTAGTGGAGATTATTAATAAAGCAATGTCAGCAGGTAGTGGCCAAAGCTGTGGTGTTGTCAATTTTCAGCATAGTTGTGAGATGGTCTTTCAACACTTCATGCTGTTGCCAAAGCTGAAGACTGTGCTAAATGCAGTTATGAGTGCTCTCCCTATACTTCGGGGACCTTTGGCCTTGTCTGCTCTAAGAGAATGGAGACCTGTGACTCTCCGCTGATGGCAGCAATGGTAGAAGTTGTGGAACTAGCCAGGGCACAGGTGTTCTTACCAATGTGTTCTGCAACACTGCACTGAATAGGGTTAGCCAACATAGTCTTGACAAATTCCTGATCCTTGTCAACACAATGGCTACCATCAGCGGAGCTGCGCTGGTGGTGAGTTATGGATCCCAGTTTCCTAGTGTAGATGCAGAATGGAGGAATGTCAGTTTGTGAATGAATGACAAAATATGTGACCGCAATTAGTAATAACTGGAAAAGTGGAAAAGTTCATCTTTGCAAGTAGCGTGGATTACAAAGAGGATTTTGTGGACACTAATTTTTAAAATAATTGAATGGTAGTGGAGAAATAATCACCAAAAGTAGAATTGAGGCAGTGTTTACATTGCATCAAATCTTTTCCTTTTTCTGCTCATAAGAACAATATTGAAAATATTCCCCAGTTCTGGTCCTTTTTTTAGATACCTTTTTAAAAATTCTTGTTCACTCTTTTCCACACCTAATACGGTGCCAGGAAAAAACAAGGATGTGGAAAGTTAGACAGTTGAAAATATAGGTATTGAAGCTTTTGATGTTCTTGCCTTTAACACTAAAATGTGTTTGGAGAGAATCATAGGTACTTGGATAGTAGAGTATGGAGTATGTGCCTTTCAAATTAAAGTCCCGTAAACAAATATGTGTAAACCTCTGAAGCTCTCCTTTATTTGACTACATTCTTTATCTCTCCTTGCATATGAGGGTCTACTCTATTTAGTTTTTAAATGAATGCAAAAAACCACAGCCATACAATTTTTTAAAAAAGTCTCAGGCTATGAAAGCACACACAATGCACAACATCAATATAATTTGTTATCCTGATTTAAATTCTTAAGGCAAACTACTGTCAAATTATTTTTTTGGTTCTCTAGACACATGACAAATTAATCTGCTTCTGAACTTGTAACCACCAATTTAATTTGAAGTGGCTAGGGCTTGTGTTAACCCCTACTAATATCCATACATAGGATTTGTAAGCACTGCTTGCAGACTTAGATAATCACCATAGTGTTTCAGAGCTGGCTGTATTATAGAAGACCCTCATTCTGCATCTGCTGTGTAAGGGAAATGTCTGGTTAAGCAGCATACATGTTTCATACCTGGAGTTTGATGCAGAAACATAGGGTCAACTTGACTCTTAGACAGTGCTGATGGAAATCCTGAACATTTAGTCTTCATCAGTAAACAGACCATCAGTTTTTGGGGGGCGGTGGAGATGGTTGAAATTGAAATTGAAAACTGTTTATCTTGGGCATTTTAGTCTTCCCCATTCTTAGACTACATGTTTTACTTTCACTGTTTTGAGATTGTGAGGGCTTGCTGTTTTGAATTGTCTTGGGGCCAGAAGAAAAGTGCCAGGGGTTGTTCTGTTGCAGCATATGGACAAAATCTTTTCCCACTTCACAAAGTGACAGGCAAAATGCCTCTGAGGTTTGGCAAATTCGTTCCCTCATTTGGCAAAAAAAGCATCAAATAGGAATGGTACTGTTTTTATCCCTTGTGTATTCTTTAACTGAGGATAAACGCAGTTAATCAAATGACTTGGTATAGAGAGTTAAATTTAGGTTATAAAGCATATGCATCAACTGACTTCCTTTTTCACTTTCCAGCCAAGGTTTATATAAACTATCTTCCTGAAAAAGAGGTCGTGCTCTCTTCTGGCATTCTCCTGTTCCATTTTAGTCTTCCAACTGCACTACCAAGCCTTAGGGGCCTTTCCTGGCTCATCGTTCCTTGGCTCTCTCTCTCTCAGCCTCCCTTTCTGGTGCCAAAGCTGAGTCCTGGACATCTTCCATGGCTCCCTAATTTCTCTTTCTTCTCCTGTTACCACAGAGCCACTTTGTTCTGCTTGGGACAGTCTGTTGCTGTTGCAGTTCAACTTTCTAGGTCTGTGAAAGCCTCACCTACTGGGCTTTCGTGTTATCTCTTGACCTGACACTTGCTCAGCTGTACTACTGCAACTCCGCATTGACAGCACAACAGATCCCTAAGATGCTCCACACCTGGCACCTCTCTTTCCCTTCGTCTCTCTCACTCCCAACAGGCACAAAATGAAGGGATTTTTCCCTTCCATTTGCCAGCTAACATGCATCTGCGAACGCTTGAAAACTGTCATGGAGTGCAGAGAGAATGAACAGTGTGAATTTGCATAGCAGAATTTTTCTAATAAGCCTCTTTTAAAGAAAAGAAAAATGAAACAGGGCTATTGTTTTAATGAGTGCAGCATTCAGTTCTGTTTCTTCCACAGTAGATAGGAAGATTTAATGCAATAATTTGGTCTTGGTGCGGAAGATTTTAATAGTGTACTTATGTGAAAATTATGCTGTCTAGGTAACTGGAAAAAAACAAACCCCATCCTTCTTACCACGTCTAAATTCACTGTCTCCCTTTTAGCTCTAGTACCAGGGTTCCATCTCTATCTATCTACCCAAGCTATCCCTTGTCTGTAGGAAAATAATAGGATAGTGAAATTTTCCTCTCTAGCATTTCATTTGAAGTTTTAATTTTAAATGAAACACAAAACAATTACTTTAGCTGTTTTCATAGTAGTCCTGCAAAAAGACATTGTGCAATTCTACGGGTGAGGAATTCTTTAGAGATTTATAGTGGCCTCAAAGATTTTCAGTGTTTACATTCATTCTGAAACTTGCCCAAGAGTTAAATCATTAGCATTAAATCTCAATTGAACTGCAGAAGTGTTTCTCCAATTATGGAAACTTTCTATTTAAACAGGGCTAATATATTGCAGTAGGTTTTTGTTTAAAAAAGCAAATTGTCCCTAAAAGGAGGCATTTTGTATGAAGAATCTAGTCTTCATCATTCCAGTTCCTTTTGCCTACCATTCACTCCTGCCTCATATAAAACAAATGAAACATATTTTTCCTTTACAAATGCACAGTGGCTCTATATGACCCTTTGTTTTATGCAAATAAAATGAGCTTTTGAATCTGGAACTGGAAATTCTGTAGCATTTTGGGATGCAATTGACATTACAAGGATAAAACATTTCAAAGGGTTACTCCAGGATTTTAGGGAAGGTTGGGGATAAACCAAAAAGTGAAGCAAACAAAGACTGTTTTTGTTGCACAAATTGGGAGTTAGATTCTCTGATTTCTATTCCCTGCATTACCATAAAGTTGCTGTATGATGTAGAACAGCGATCATCAATAGGTGGACTGCGGGCTAAATCCATACTGTCAGACACCTTTGAACAGACCCTGAAATCTTGTTGTTTACTTATTGTCGTTTTTTATTATTTTTCTCTGGAGTCTGGACCTTGAGTATACCTTGACCAAGAAATTTGGACCTTAACGAAAAATAATTGACTTCCCCTGAGAATGTCACTTGTATTCTTTGTGGTTCAGTATCTCCATCTGTAAAATGGGAATAAATAATACCTCTAAGACTGAATTAAGTGAAGCTTAATTCATTAGTCTGGGATTTTCAAAAGAGCCTATCAGTGGAGTTAGATTTCCAAATCACTTAGAATTTTCACAGAAGCTTTAACGTGGATAACACCTTTGTGCTCTTCAAATGGAAATCACTATAGAAGGATATGTTAAACTAGCTCACATTGTACAATATATCACCAAAGAGAAAGTAATTTGGAATTGAAAGTAATGCATCTTGCATTGGTTATTTTGGAATGAATTTAGATCAAATTAAAGGAGAGCTGGTTTTCAGGAACGGCAGTGTGTGGTGGTACTAGCATCCTTTAGGGAAGTCTTGATTTCTGCTAGGGTCATCTTGCACTCTGCCAAATGTTTAGGGCCTGCTCCGACTCCTGTGACATTAGTGGAGTCTTTCCATTTACTTCAATGGGAGTTGGTTCAGGCCTTTTATTATTATGTTTTAGGTGAAAACTTAACTTTTTTTTTTTTAAAAGCTAACAAAAACGTGACTCACATAAGACATGATTTTAAAAGGGGTTGGGCAGCTCCTGGGAACTGAGCACGTTGCTGGATTGGACTCATAATAACCAAACGTATGTTTCAGATATATCATCATCATGTAACTTGGAAAATGTTAAATTGGGGTTAAGGGGAACAGCTGAGATGTCCAGTTGGCTTGGTGATATGATGAGCATTTAACATGCAAGTCTAATTTTTCCAAAGATGCCTGCAATATTTTCTGTTTTGTATCCGCTTCAGCTTGGTGATGTGAAGCAATTGAACACCTGATCCTTTTCTTTTTCACTTACAAGTAACTATTGTAATAAACATTTTCTGCTTTAAAAGCTTTTTAAGTTGAACTGCTATAGATTTCTGTTATCAGGAGCACTGAAAATGCACTGCAGATTTTCACCAGAGTTAACCCCTTCCCGCTGACTCCAACCCTTTCCCCTCAATAATACTTATAAAAGATGTAGTGTTGCTGTTCATTTTTGCTGCAGTAAGATATTCAGTTACCAGCACAGGAGCCCTTTTGTTGTGCGTTTGTGACTGAACAGTTGCTATCAGATGCTCTGAACAATGTTTATATCATGTACAGAGAACAAGGAGCACAGAAGAAAGATACTAGTATGTCTTCCATTTTGAACAGCAGATGCCATTTTGCAACAAGCTGCCTGAATGTAGCAACTTTGTTGCATGCTTCTCTTTTGTCTTTGATATTTTGCAGCTGGCTGCTGAAGACAACTATGTGACTGAGTTCTTGTTTATTTTTAATATTTTTTGTCTTGGGCTGAGAATTTCCACAAGCCAGAGTATTCATCTCTTACATCAGTTATCTAGTAGGAGGAACAAAAGGCTATTTACCTCTTTTTGGGAGAGAGCTCCATTTGTTACCTGTTGAAAACACAAGTTGATCAAATGTGGATCGATGCTAATTGACGTTGATGATGAATAACCTTGAAGCTTTTGTTCTCCTTTAATATTCTTTAAAGCAGTATTATGAGCATAATTTTATTCCCCTTTCCTTTTCCCTTACCGGTGACAGGCATACAAGAATGTAGTGATCATATAGGAAAGACAAGGTTACTTAACTGGGGTATTTCCAGTATAGTAAGTAGCTTGGGGGCTGAGGACATATTTCAGAAAAATAGTTTCAGTTCTGAGATCGTCACAGAGCTTTGAGTTTACCAGTTAGCTTCTAAGCTTTCTTCATTTTAAACCTCTGTTGTGGCTCTTGGCCAAAAATTATGTTGGCCTAGGGTGGGGTGAAAAGGGGATTATGAGAAGAACATAGTGCGGTGAGTTTATAGCATAAAAGTATCTGCCAAACAGGAGAGTTTCCCAGACTTAAAAAGCACAAAATGTGAGGAGCATTATTTGTCTAGTACAAAAGCCATTCACTTTAATGTATTTAATATAAAATGGGACTGATCAGTTGCTAGCACCACATATGCCCAACATAAGCCTTATTTGTCATTAATTCATTATTTGTAAATATTGTTTATTTTCCAAAACATCAAAATGAATGAACAAATTTGGAAAATATTTTGTTTATGGTATAGGAAAAACATACTTTCTCATTTTGCACCTCCTGTCTTGGTGTGTGGTACATGTTTGTGCCAGGTATGCTAGCAATTGCATGTACAAATGTAGATTACGCAGGTAGCAACCCTATTAAAGTGGAGTTATACTCAAAACAGTAATTGTTTAAAAATGGCACGTTACTCAGGAGAGTGTTTCATGTAGCTCACGAAAGCTTATGCTCAAATAAATTGGTTAGTCTCTAAGGTGCCACAAGTACTCCTTTCCTTTTTGCGAATACAGACTAACACGGCTGCTACTCTGAAACCTGTGTTTTGAGTGATCTCAGCTTTCTTTAAATAAATATAAATCTGTCAATATATATAGTGGCAAAGAGTATTCACCCACGAAAGCTTATGCTCCAGTACGTCTGTTAGTCTATAAGGAGCCACAGGACACTCTGCCGCTTTTATAGATCCAGACTAACATGGCTACCCCTCTGATACTTGACTACATATATATAAATATTCCTGTTAGCACTGAAGAGCCACCACAAGTATAGGAAAGGAAGACAGATTCTGCTGCATCAACATCAGAATTAGGGTGACCAGATGTTCCGATTTTATAGGGACAGTTCCTATTTTTGGGTCTTTTTCTTATATAGGCTCCTATTACTCCCCTCCCCTCCCCCCCCCCCCCCCCCAACCCCTGTCCCGATTTTTCACATTTGCTGTTTGGTCACCCTAATCAGAATTGATAACTAACTTCCAAATGGAAAATATTTGTTCTTGTTCATGGAATGTGAGCTGGAAAGAGCCTAGTTTGACTGTCAGACCCCAGGTTGAGTCTGCAGGACTTACAGTTGAAAAAACATTTTTATTTCTAAACTGAGCAAATTAAAAATGGAGTTCCTAAGTAGCAATAACTGTGGAACTCCCCTTGCAGTTTTTGGTGTAATTTTTCAGAATATAATCGCCATTTAACTTTTGACATAATGTGGTTCCCTTACACTGCATAGGATATTGATCTCGGTTTGATCATCATTAAAGTAGATATAAATATTTGGTTATTGTGTCTCAAATAACGTAATTGGTGAAGATCAGACATACAGTACATTTTTAATATTCTTCTTTGTATAGCAATGGCATATAGAGGTCTAGACCAGGTTAATACCCCCATGTTGCTGGGCAGTGTACAAAAATAGAATAAATGACAGTCCTTGTCCCTAAGAATTTACACTCTAAAAGAGAGCTTTCATTCACTCAGTGAGTGCTACTGTTTGTCTCTCTCTCTCTCTCATTCTTTGTCTGGTTCTAATTTAATTTTGTTACTATTTTACTATTTTGTTACACTTCAAGTGATGCAATATAAGTGTACCTCTTTGATATTTTTATTAAATAAGAATGTTTTTTTGATTTTTAGAGAGATTCTTGAATTTCATTTCAGGACATAACTTGGCAAGATGAACACTCGGCCCCTTTCTCTTGGGAAACCAAGGTAAGTTTGCTACTTTTTTATTTAATGTCAGTTTCCCTTGGAGTTGATCCTGCTCCATTTGAGAATTGATACATTAAGGTAAGCAGTGTAAAGTGACCCATAGAATAAATAAAAATTAGACTAAGTATGTTTTCGTTGACTTAAATAGAAGCAGGATCAGGTGCTTCGTTAGCTAATACTTAGTTTCCAAATGTAAGTGTAAAACTGTTGTTATGCAATCAGATTTTCATAGTTTAGAAAATTACTAATCAAATCTGGACAGCAAATCAAATTTCCCTGTTTAGTGAAGAAAAGAAACGAAAGGATTAAATAATTATGAATTACCTACCTCACAGGTAAAGAGGTGGGTCCTATTTAAAATATGTTTCTATGACAAATGTAAGTGGTTTGGGGTGAGGAGAGAAGCATGCAAGTAGTTGGTAACCCAAGTTAATTTTATAAAGCCTGTTTTAGACTTCATCTGGTGTCCTGTGCACCAGGCTGTGGTGAAACCTGTTGAACTTGCTGCTTCTGTGTGAAGCCCAGGTTGTTTCCCTTCTTCCCAAAAAGGAGGAGTGCATAGATAAGTATCTTACACTCTGTTGGATTTGTTCTGCTTATTGAAGATGTCAAAATTGTGGCAAAAGTACTAGCTACAGTGCGTTTCCCACAATACTAAAATAAAGCTAGTGATCAACTTCTCTGTGTAACTGCAGAGTGAGGACACAATTCAGAAATATCATGTTTGTCAGGGTTTTTTGGTTGTAGTTTCTGATGGTGAACTCTTAACAGCAAGCTATTTTAATTTCTCATAATGGAAAATGCAAGTACAAACACATCGACTGTGTATCTCTTTCGTGTTTTTAAAAAAAAAAGTAAAGTTAGTCACAGATTCAGACTTCTGTCCTCTGGCTGCTGGTAGATTGCGGGGGGGTCCACATTTCACAAATGCTGGGGGCCCTGGAGCTACCCAGAGGGAAGACATCATGATAAGCTTAAAATGCAATATTGATCAAGTACTGCAGGAGTTATATGGGGATGGCAGGGAACAGTTGCCTCAGATTAACTTACTCTAGTTGGCCCACTCTAGGAAGAAACCACTAACTTTAGTTTGGATGGGCCTAGATCAGGGGTAGCCAACCTGAGCCTGAGAAGGAGCCAGAATTTACTAATGTACATTGCTAAAGAGCCACAGTAATACATCACCAGCACCCCCCGCTGCCACCTTCAGCGCCTCCTGCCCGCCTGCAGTCCTGCTGATCAGCACCTCCCGCTCCCTCCCCATGCCTCCTGCCCACTGCGATCAGCTGTTTTGCAGTATACAGGAAGCTCTGGGATGGAGGGGGGAGGAGCAAGGGTGCAGCAGGCTCAGGGGAGGGGGCAGGAAGGGGCGGGGGCCTAGGGGTAAGGGATGGAGTGGGGGCAGGGCTTGGGGTTGAGCCGTGGAAAGTTGGCACCTGTAGCTCCAGCCCCGGAGTCAGCACCTATGCAAGGAGCCGCATATTAACTTCTGAAGAGCCGCATGCGGCTCCGGAGCCACAGGTTGGCCGCCCCTGGCCTAGATGGTGGGCATTATGCATAAATTGGGGTGTGGTTGTCAAGAAAAGAGTAGCAGTGATACAGAGAATGCTGAACTCTTCTCCTTACTGATAATCAGTAATAAATTGTACTGCCATTGGCCTTTACCTTTGGTGGTACAATCACAAACAGCAGAAATAAGGAGTGAATGTGGTCTTCATGGAGTTACGTTACATTTACAGTTTCGTAAGATAATGTTTGTAGGTTCTATCTTGATACCTCTTAGTATATCCTTTATATCTATGACCAACCTCCTGGAAAATATTACATCTCGTGGTAGCTGGTCTGCTTTTAAAGTCAAGATAATTAATAAACCATGATGGTTGCACAGTACATCTAGGGAAGAGAATCTCAGTTTAAAAGTTTTTGTTTTGTTCTGACTGTTCCTGTATAGCTAGTGATTAAAGTTTACTCCAGCCCAATCGATTATCCACTGATGAAACTACTAAAATGTCGGGAGGTTGGCAACAATAAACTAGTGAGGCTGCGTGAGTGTGTCAACTTAACTAAAATAAAGTGTTTATCTAAGTTACTGTATCTATTTACAGTGTTGCCTGTTGGCATCCTTCATCTTTTTCTTTAAGAAACTTCTGTCTCTGGCAAAAGGAAGATCCGAGAATGAAGTGAAAATCCCTATTTCTGCGGGATAGGAGTAAGAGAGGAGAGGTTGTCATCTACCAAACTTTAAGGAATATTAGTTTGCTTCAGCTAACCAGAGTGATGGCACATTGGGTGGCCTTTCTTGCAGATTTATATGCAGCAGGTTAAAATGTTAGAATACAGTGTAGATTGTAAGCTCCTTGGGGAAGAGACCATCTTTTTGGTTTGTGTTTATATAGCACCTAGCACAATAGGGCTTGGTCCATGACTAGGGGTCCTAAGCACTATGATAATACAAGTAAAGCAATTACTGGGCTACAAGTTGCTTTGAAAAAATTAATCTGAACTGAATCAAAACTTTCCCCCCACTTTGTAACAGCAGCTCCTAAACTGTTTTTGCTAGCCTGTTTTTTGAGTTTTGTCAAGATTTAGTTAAATTGTTATCAAACAGAGCTGGTTTAGGGAAAAAAAAGAGCAGGGGAAATTCTTTTCATGAAAATTTTCAAGAAAAACTTGTTCTCTCTCTGCCCCACCCCCATCAACATTTTTCTAAATTTAAGATTTTTCGACCTGCTCTATAGCTGATCAAAAATGGATGAATTTTACACAGAAATTTCAAAATCATCACACTTCAAAAAAATCTTTTTATCCACTATATTATCAAATACTACATTTTTATTTTTTAGTTTATGAGGAAAGCAGATTGCTCTTAAGTGAAAAATTGAATGAAGCATCAAATCAGAGTCCCTTTCTTCCAACTCTGGGATTTTTTGTTTTCCCCTCTTATGCTACATTTTCCCCACACGTTGCATTTTGTCAGGTTCCTTCCTTCGGCTGACTCATTAGACTTTTTTGAGTTTCGGCCATTCTGAGGAATATACCATATTTAGTGTTTAGTCTTTCATCTGCAAATAGTTTATATTTAAAAACGGACATAAAAGGGTATTTTTAATTCTGTCAGAAGGATTTACATATAAAATTAAATGAGGACATAGGGATACAGCGATATTCCTATGTACATCTAGAATCAGACACTATATAAAAACAGTATTCTTGTTCCACTAGGAGTAATATATGCAGGAAAATCCAATTAAAATCCACACAAGACTATCTGGCTCCTTCTTAGCCTGTAATATAATATGAAAGATACATATTTCCTTGCCTTTGAATTTTAGGAGGCATGTTGGGGAACCAGCACTCCTACCATGTGTGATGGGTGAAATTCTCCATTATTACCAAATCCTAGTTAAATTCTCCCCCCACGCCCTAGAGTTTCAATTGTATGGAGTCATTTTATTGCCCCTCTAACCAATTCCGTCATTAGTTATTACTGAGATGCAGTTTTCCATTTTACTGTAACTGAAGACGCTGTAAGTGTGTTGCTTATCTGTGCAATAGTGGAAGGTTTATACCTGGAGAGCAGAGTAACAGTGTGAGTTCCACTTCATATATATTTGAATCTAGCTTCTTGTGACTCAGTCCTGCTTTCTTAGCTGGTTTAAACTGTGACTTATTTATGTGATTAGTTCTCTCTCAGTCTGAGTTGCTTGTGTTTAAAAAAAAAAAAATCCATATTTCATCTTGCATTCCTCATTTCTATTCAGTCTTCCCCCTGCCTGCTCATTCCTGTAGCAGTTATTTTTATAGCTTTGTGGTGAATGGTATTCTTAAATCTTTTCTCCTTTATGTGAGTGGGCCTTGGTTTACGTGAGGAGAAAAATGTGATAAACTTAAAGATTGACATTTAAATGTAAGGGGGGAAAGTACTGATCTTTCTTTTAAGCATATACTATAAAAATCATACAAACCATGAGAGAAATTATAAAGTAGCCTTATCAACAGTCATCCATAACCTTTATTAATAAACTTGGAAGGATTAGTTTTTTATCTGTAAATGTTGATAAACTTTGAGTTTGTACACACACAAACTGATGGGAAAAGTACTTCCATCGATGATGATAGAAATTTACAGATTGGTAAAGTAAGAAAAATGCTGCCTGAGAATTTATTAGAGTTAAGGATATTTATTTTGTATATTTTGATATGTGATGTAGACAGTTTGTGTTGTAACAGTTATAAAGCTTTAGCTCTTTAATCTCAACATCTCCTGTCATCAAATAATTAACTGACCCTCACATAATTTCCTGCAACAGTAAAAATTTAAGACCATAAAAAAATTATTAATTGAAATAATATTTTAAAAATGATTTTTTTGAAGCTTGTTTATTATGAAAGATACTAAGAGAGTAGGGAGAAAGTTGGAAAGAATTGCTTTATCTCACAGGGAGTTGGAGTAAATGGTGATTTCCCTCAGGCCTTAGGTTACAGCATGATGTTTCCAAGTGTGAAACATGGTTGAAGGCAAGCAAATACCATAATAGTTCATTTAACTTTGAGGCCAGTGTATATAACGATTTGGAAACTTTTAAAGACCCTTTCTATTTCTAGATCTCTCTATCTAACTGTACCTAGTAATTTAGCAATCATTTTATAGGCTTAGTCCAGGAGGCTATGAGGATACTGTAGGTAGCGTATGGTGGAACAAAAGCTTACCCAGTATCCACGGAAATTTCATTGCTAGCTACGCCCTTGTTTGTGAGGACAGAAAGCTTTTTTCCCTGTCAGTTCTGTGGTCTGAACACAGGCTTGGGAAGTAGAAATTCAACAGATTAAATCCAGGCTCTGACATAGGCTTCCTTTTGTGGTTTTGGGAAAGTCACTAAGCCAGTATTTTCAAGCGTGGGTGCTAAACCAGGTATTTGAATCCATATTTAGGCACTTAAATATGTAGCTTGATTATTTTTTTTCCACGGGCATATGGCACAGCCAGCTGAAGTGCACAAATATGGAGTTGGGTGCCTGTCTTTAGGAATTAACATTTGAAAATCTTGTCCTTCTGTTTTCTCAAAGGTTTTTGTGAGGCTTGACTAACATTTGTAAAGTACTTTGAAAACAAACAAACCCTTCTTAGAGCATGATGATTATTATCAAGGCATTGGAAATGGTGAGGAAGTTTTTAATCATATAATCATCCTTTCCTGTCACTTATATTTTGCCTTTACATGATTTTTCTGGTTTTATTTAATTGTCTTTCAAAACTTCAGTAGAGGGTACCAAAATCGATTAAAAGTTCTCAGCATTTCAGATATGGAAACTTGTGCTCCAAATCAAAGATTTAAACCAGTGAGGACTGGAACACAAGTTTAGTAGGGACTAGGTGGACACCATTTCTGAAGTTATGTAATGTGCATCTCATGTATTTTATTTTGGACATGGACTCAAAGTATTTTTAGTCTTGAATGGCTGGTTGCTTGGTTGTTTTGTTTTTTTCTGTGGAGTCTTTTTAAAACCTGTTGATGGTTCTTTGTTGGTTTAGAGGTTTTAATCCTTATCCTTGTTATATCACTGTTCTTGTGCATGGCTGTGCTATTTTGGAATGTATGTTTGTTCTGTTTCTTTGTTCAGCAAGTTGAGGTCCTTATTTTAATTAATTTTAATATTTTTGTCCTTTGAGTAAACTGGGCTTTATTTTGTTGCTTAATACACTAGGCACTGCTTAAAATGAGCTTTCTTTGACAGTGTTTCTGAAGCCTTTGTCTCAACAACTTAGATATCTTGAGACTGCCAAGCCAAACAGTTTATTTTGGCTGTGTGCGCTCATCTGTTCAGTAAAATCCTATACATTCCTGGTAAGTGAATAAGATGTAAAAAATAGCTCTTAGGTGTCTTTTAGTCTTTCTGTTTTTAGTATAGACTTTATGAACCAAGACCTAGTTTTATACAGTAAGATTATCTCAGGCTCTGAGGGTATGGTGCACTCTTAACATGCACACTATGTGCCTGATAATCTCACCACCAAATCTGGTGTTTATCACCTTGTGCTTATGGCTGCGTTGTGCTTATGTGGATTCTCGCCTTCCTTCCTTCCTTCTTTCCAAAACTCTAACTTAAAATCCATGCATTTTGTACTAATACTGAGCACTTTTATTGCCTTTCATGCAAGGATTAAAAAATGTTTTACAAGTATTAATCTTTGCCATACTCTTGGGAAATAAAAGATGGAATTCAGTTATACCAAGAAAATGAGACCTGGATAGGTTGACTGGTATTAAGTCACATAGTGATTTGGCAGTGGAAATAGGAATAAAGTGAAGGAATCTTGACTTCCAGTCTCCTGCCCTAGCTGCTGTAAAGCCACTGCTTCCCATATGTGGCCATATTTTTTACTTTCCTTTTAATACGAATTAATTGTAACATCTTTGCTTCAGTCCTTTTTCTTTTATTCTTACACTTGTTGACATTAAGCTTTCCATTGTCACATCTATGCATGCATAAGATTATTTATTATTATTATTTGAATGATGATAGCATCCAGAGTCTCCAACTTGAGATTGGGATGCCATTGTGTTAGGCATTGTACAAACAGGTAGCAAGAGACAGTCCCCAGACAGAGGAGCTTACAAAAATAAGCAAAACGGACAAAGGATGGGAGAAAGGAAGGATTTTTTCCATTTTACTGATGAGGAACTGAGACTGACTTGCTCAAGGTCACACAGAATCTGTGGCAGAGCTGGGGAATGAATCCAGGCTTCCTGAGATCTAGTCCTGTGCCTTAAGCATAACACTTTCTTCTCTGAAGCCAGATCTCCTAATATCCTGCATTGTTTACTAGAAGAAAGAAAGATGGCCATTAGCATAATGACTTTACTTATGCCAGTCCTTCATTGTAAAAACATCTTGTTGAGAATAGCTTGGCCTCCAAAGTGTTTAACACAAACCTAAATGCACAGTAGGTCTGTCTTGCAAAACTAAGAAAGGCTTACATACAGTGTCCCCTTTTACAGATTACCTCAATCAAGTTTCCTGTAGTAGATAGGTAAGAGCTATCTGTCATGATTAAGGCTGTGATTCTTTCATGGAGGTTGTGGAAGTCATGGATTCTGTGACTTCCACAACCTCCGTGACTTCGGTAGCAGCTGGTGCGGCTGACTTCAGGACCCCCGGAGCAAATGGCCCTAGGGCCAGCTGTTCGGGTGCCCCACAGCCAGCCACACCGGCCGCTGCTGGAGCAACCCAGGGCCAGCCGCACCAGCTGCTGCTCAGGAGGCCACAGGCAGCTGGCTCTGGGGACTGCCCTAGCAGTGGCTGGTCCTGCGGACTGCCCAAGCAGTGGTCCTGGGGGCGGCTCCGGGGAGCATCTGAGCAGCGGCCCCAGGGCCAGCCACAACAGCCACTGCTGGGTGGCCCCAAGCAGCTGGCTCTGGGGCGCCCAGCTCTGGGGACTGCCCAAGCAGCGGTGTTCCCTGGGGACCACCTGGAGGCTGTCCGGAGAGCGGTCCCTGGGGCAGTCAACCCCCAGCACTGGAGAAGGGCCCCCCCAGTAGGGGTCCCCCTGAGCAGCGGGACCCCAGAGATAGAGTTTTATTCACTGGTGTTTTTGGTAAAAGTCATGGGCAGGTCATGGGCTGTGAATTTTTATTTATTGCCCGTGACCTGTCCATGACTTTTACCAAAAAAACCAATCACTAAATATTAGCCTTAGTCATGATTAGAGCCCTACCAGATTCACAGCTGTGAAGAATGCGTCATGGACCGTAAAAATCTGATCTCCCCCAAGACCAGATTTTACAGAGTTGGGCAGCTTGAGAGCAGTGGCTGCTGGTGAGAAGTCCAGCCCTGAAGGCAGCATTGCTGCCAGGAGCAGCACAGAAGTGAGGGTGGCATGGGATGGGGGGAGGGCAGGGATGGCCTGGCAAGTGGGCGACTGCCAGTGCCCCATGGTCAGTGTGATGCTGTGGTCAATCTCTCTCTCTCTCTCTCTCTCTCATACTCACACTCACACACACAGCCCAAGTCCCCTTTAATTACCAAGCGCTGGGTCTGGAGCCGAGGAGGGGCAGGGCTAAGGGCGCCCCAGCTGGTGGCTCCTACTGCGTGCCGGGCTCCAGCTGCTAGTCCCAGATGGGATGGGGAGGGACAGGACTTCCTCTTCCTCTGCACGGGCTGCTCCCGAGGCTGGTTCAGACCCATTTCTGGGAACCTCCTCGACTGCTAGCTGGGAGCCCAGCTCTGAAGGCAGCTCTGCCACCAGCAGCAGCACAGAAGGAAGGGTGGCAGTACCACAGCCCCTTTACAATAGCCTTGTGACCCCCGCCCAACCCCACTTTGGGTCAGGACCCCCATGGTTACAGTACTATGGAATTTAAGATTTAAATATCTGAAACAGTGAAATTTATTAGTTTTTAAAATCCCATGACCATGAAATTGACCAAAATGGACCCTGAATTTGGTAGGGCCCTAGTCATGATGTTTGCATTACAGGATTGGCAGGGCTAGATTATACTGGCCACCAGTTTAGTTGATGCCTCTGACTCAGTGTTCAGAGATGGCTAAATTGCAAAATGCATAGTTGGAAAATAGTCTTGTTTTTTGTTTTTTTTATCCTTCTATAACCTTTGTTCTGGTTTTCAAAGTGATGGGTTTTGAACCAGAAACCTGATCTCCTGAAACTTGAAAGAAGAAGAGTGTGACAGTTCTTGGGGTATGCAGGACTGTGTGTCATGTTATTACTTCCTGCCTCCAGCATGAGGGGGTCTTGCCTGTGAATCAGCTCCCTAACACCACCATCCTTATAGCCATTCAAGTGCTCTCCTCTGGGCTATGCCAGCCCTGTCTTCACCTTGCAGCTTTACAATAGGTGCAACCCGGTCCCTGAGTCTCATTGAATTGGTCCCCTGTGATATCCAACTCCTGACACAGGTTACTCACTGAAATTGCAGATCCTCTGCCCTCAGTGCAGTGTACCTCAGTTTACTAGTTTTACCTTAAATCACCACTCCTGTAAAGTCTCACAGCACTTGTGAGTACTTATGGCAAAACAAAAGTAGGTTTAATTAAGAAAGAATGGAGAGCTAACTAGAAACAAGAGTATGTGGTGGAAACAAATTATTACTATACAAAACAAAATCATAAAGCATGAACCTGGGATTCAGGATTGTAAAATCTCTCCAGGACAGTATTCCTAAGTGTCTTTGTAGTGGCACACAAGGTGAATATCCTCAGTGCTATAGCAGTAACAATCTGCTTCTGCAGCTTTTACCTTTACTAGTAATGGAGGGAAATCTTTTACTAATAACACACTGATGTGCCTTTTAAAAACACACACACACAAACTTTTGAAGCATTGTAAGTTTTATTTTTTGTTCTTTTGCTTTTTTATTGAAATATTTGTTCAAGTGGCATGATTAGAGCAGTTTATGTCCTTTCACTCTCTCTCACCCATGGTGACTGTTTTATAATTAGTCCCATGTTGGTTGTGTTCTGCATCATTTGATAACACAGATCACTCCATACATTAATCGTGGAACTACAAGACTCAGGCTATCAGTTACGTGTTGCTCTCCTGCATATAAATTATGTAGGATGTGTAAAGCCACTGAATTAATCCAATTCTCTGGAGAGTTCAGATGCTAATCCATGAATCAGTTGTGTAGCAGACTGGTGACCAGTGCAAGGCAAAATGTGCATTATGACAATTAGCTCCAAAGTTAAGATTCACACTTCTAATTTTACGTATATCTGAAAAATGGGAGTTGGGTGTGCAAGAAATGCAAGATCAAGTCTCTCTTGGAACTCCAGGAAAGTTTTGTGTGTACAAGGAGTGCAAAATTGGGTCCCAACACATTTCCAGTGAAAATGAGATCTTATGGGATTATATTTGTGCCTGAGGACACCATCTCATGTATTTAAAAAGATGGACTGACAAGTAAAGTGAAATGGGAATAATGTTAATGCATATAATCTTTAGTGAGCTTTAACTATTTTTAGTTAAATTTAATTGAAATAGCTGCTCAGTGCTGTGGTACACCAAACCTTTAGGTCAGGAGTGGGCAAACTTTTTGGCCTGAGGGCCACATCAGGGTTCCGAAACTGTATGGAGGGCTGGGTAGGGAAGGCTGTGCGTCCCCAAACAGCCTGGCCACTGCCTCCTATCCGGCCACTGCCACTTCCCACCTCCTGACTGCCCCCCTCAGAACCCCCTCAACTCCCCCTTCTCCTTGTCCCCTAACCGACCCCCCCCAGAACCCTCCCCATCCAACCCCCCCTATTGCCTGTCCCCTGACTGCTCTGATCCCTATCCACACCCCTGCCCCCTAGGACTCCCTTCCCCTTATCCAACCCCCCCACTCCCAACGCTGCCAGGCAGTCTCGAGCACCTGGGCAGGCCGGCGGCTCTCACAGCCATGCTGCCTGGCAGGAGCTTGCAGCCAGCCACCCAGAGCGCTGACGGTACGGTGAGCTGAGGCTGCAGGGGAAGGGCTGGGAGCTCAGGGGCCAGGCAGGATGATCCCGTGAGCCAGGTATGGCCCACAGGCCATAGTTTGCCCATCTCTGCTTTAGGTTATCAGTAGTGTGCCAGGTGTAAAGGGCTGAAGGCACTTCAGCTGCTACTCTTGTACCTTGTAGGCACTAGCCCTGATGGATCGCAGTAAGCACTGCAGTTAGTATATCACTCATGCATGTGTATTCTTGGCAGGCTGTGTGGGTGCTGTGTGTATTCACCGGCAGTGCTTGTGTTGATGCACAGTGCGATGTACCATCAGTGTGCAACTCGCCATCATCAAGCACACTGTATTTTGGGAAATGTTGGCAATGTGTGGTGGGGCAGAAACGAGTCATGCAGGTATGACTGGGAGCAAGGGGACAACTTCCTAGCACGTAATAGTTTCCACCCCGTAAGTTTTGTCTTTTTTTAAAATCCCACAAACCTGCATGGCACTGTTTCCTGTCTGCCATCTCTGACAGAAGCATTGAGCCCGCACAACTCTGCACTGTTGTCATGAGTGTTGCAAACACAGGACACACAATCCTCCAGTGTTTGCAAAGCCATAGGAAGAGCCACAGGACAATTTTGTGGAGGACATATTGCTGTGGAACATAGTGAGAACCAGTTCGAGGTGGTTGTCAGTGTTCACAGAGCAGCTGCAGATGATGGAGCATCACTTCTGGGCCTAAGAAAGAAGCACTGACTGGTGGGATCGACTGTAATGCATGGTTGAGATGAAGAGCAGCAGCTCTAGAGCTTTTGGATGCGCAAGGCCACGTTCCTGGATCTGTGCGCTTAGCTCACCCCAGCTGCCCAGGGCAGGGAAAACGAGAATGAGAGCTGCACGGAGGGTTGAAGAGTGGGGGGTGATTACTTTGGGGAACTTGCAGTGTTGGATTGCTACCTGTCAGTGGGAAATCATTTTGGAGTTGGAAAATCCATTGTGTAGTCCATTGTCATGCAATTGTGCAGAGCCTTAACTGTCTCCTGCTATGCAGGACTGTGACTCTCAGCAATGTGCAGGACATGCTGGATGGATTTTCAGCAACTGCAGTGGAGCAGTAGATGCCTTATTACTTGAAACCACTTGAATCCTACTTCTTACACTTAATAAAACCACTTTTGTTTATTAATGAACCCAGAATAAATGATTAATACCTGGGGAGCAAACAGCTGTGCATATCTCTCTCTCAGTGTTATAGAGGGTGGATAATTTATGAGTTTACCCTGTATAAGCATTAGACGGAGTAAAACGGATTTATTTGGGGTTTGGATCCCATTGAGAGCTGGGTTTCTGGGTGCTGGAGTCAGGTCACCTGCAGAGCTGTTTTTATTTAAAGCCTGCAGCTTTGGGGGTGTGGCCCAGACCCTGGGTCTGTATTGCAGCAGGCTAGCGTGTCTGGCTCAACAAGGCAGGGTTCTGGAAGTCCCAAGCTGGCAGGGAAAACGGACTTGGGGGTAATTTCAGCATGCCAGGTGACAGTCTCAAGAGGATCTCTGTGACTGAACCTGTCAGTTACAAATATTCTTATTTTGACACCAGCCCACCTTGCCACAGTACATCAACAAAAAGGGCTACTTTTCTGTGGTTATGCAAGTGTGGCTCACTGGGGACACTTCACCAGCATCAGTGTTGGCTGTGGACACTCACATCTTTAAGAACACAGGACTGTTTAGAAAGCTGCAAGCAGTGACTTACTTTCCCAACTGGTGGATTACTGTTGGGGATGTTGAAATGCCAGTAATGATCCTGGGGCACCTAGGATACCCCTTGCTCACCTGGCTCATGAAGCTGTATGCTTGCCACTTTGACAGCACCAAGGAAAGATTCAACTACCAGCTCACCAGCTGCAGAATAACAGTTGAATACACTTTTGGTAGATTAGATTGAAGGGAAGCTGGTGTTGTTTACTTACAAGATTGGATCTCAGTGAGAAAAATACCCCAGTGGTTATAGCTGCCTGCTGTATCCTACATCAAAGGAGGAAAAGCTGCTGTCAGAGTGTAAGGCAGAGGTCAAATGGCTGTCTGAGTTCAAAAAGCCAGACACAAGGGCGATTAGAAGGGCTCAACATGGAGGTATGTGGCTGAGGGAGGCCTTAAAAGAGAACTTTAACAATCAGAAACAGTGATATGGTGTGATGGACTGTGTTCTATGTGCCCAAAAGTTTTGGGGGCTTTTAGGAATTGTGTGGTGCTTGGTGCACATCTATGAATATAACACTATCAGTGCACCTATTAATTTTTCAGTGCTTGCTGTACATCTATGATGATTACACTGTTTGCCCACAGAACTCATAGGATCAGTGACGCTTTCAGTAGCGCTAGGCATTCTGCACATATGTTTTGAAGTAATAAAGATGAATTGTGTACCAAAACCAGTGCAATAAAAAACAATAAAAACTCAGAAATAAATTAATGAACGGAATTTAAGGGGAAAGAACATTCATGTCCATTTCCGTTCATTTTGGCTGCAGATACAGCAAGTGTGGCTTTCACAGGTCAGTGTAAGTGAAGATGTGGTTGTATCCTTACTATCCTGAATGTGGCGTGGTAGGGGTAGGCATGCTGCCCTGATGCCACATGGTATGTTGGGTGTATAGGGAATGGTAAAATTGAGCTCTCCATTGACTGCAAAGGGAGGTGAGCCCGTGATTGTTAAACCTATAGATCAGCAAGAGTCTGTAGCATCTGTGCTGCTGGAGAAGCTTCATTTACATTTCCCTTTCCTTTTCTTTCAAGGCCTCCTCGGCCTCTCTCTTTTCCACTCTTTTTCCTTCTCCATACTGTCCGTAGTATTCACCCTCCAGGTGAATCTGCTCACTGTCTGATGCAGCACTGGCTTGCACTGAACATATCCTCCCATGTCCTCATCCTTCTCCTTATCTGGCTCAGGTGTTCTGCATGTGAGGAGGGGGAACCCCAGAAAGCCACAGCAGTGGCAGCTACAGATAAAACACACAGAGGTATCGTATTTATAGTCACAACGGAAAGCAAAAGTTAAGATTCGGAACTCCCTTGCCTTGCTCCCCTGAGGTTTTAAACAAGACATGCTTTCTGACATTTCAACTTTGGAGCACCTGTGCACAGTGCAGCTCTCCAGTCCTAGCCATAGTGAATATGGCCTAGCAGGAGGTATTTGGGGGCAGGGCGGGGGGGAGGGAATTGTTCAACTGCATGAAAGAGTCAAATTTCAGCCCCTACTTCCATGGGGTGCAAGTACAGGGCAGTGGCTCTGAATATTGGCACTGTTTTCCACAGGCAGTGCTGATTTTAAGTAACAAAGACACAGAGCACAGCTGCTTGTGGCATCCTGAAGCCAGTCTGGCCCGTATGCTGCTAGTCCATTAGCTTCGTCAGGCACCATTGCAGTTATCGCTGACTGGCATGGGGAAGTGTCCTACCATGGAGGAAGAAAAAAGGCTTTCACCCCTAGAAACCATGATTGCAGAGTTCCTCCATGAAAATTTCATCAAGATCTCTCAAGAGGATTCAAGGGACATCGCTGTGTACATAAACAAACTACTCTGCACGGCCCCCCTCCCTAACTCTACAGGGGAATGAAAAGCAGATACCAACTCTACCTCTTCTAGTACAAGTAAATTAATGAAAAGTTGCTACCAGTGTCCTGCTGTGTTGGGGTCTGGCACCATCTGTACATCTAAACATTGTAATGGGAAATGTATTCACACACTCTCTGAAGTTCCTTCCTGTGCATCGGGCTTGCTCATGCTCAGCTTTTGGGACTGACTGGACTGCAGTGGAGTCTGGAACAGATCCTGGCTCGCAGCATAGCTGGACTCCTCTTTCCCCCGGTCACATGTCACCCATCCTCCTCCACCACTGCCTCACTATTCATGGCAGAATATTTCAAGCTCCACCAAGGTATCCCCATTGGTCTGTAGGGTGCTGGTGGGGGTGTCTGCCAAGTATAGCATGCAGCTCATTGTAGAATCTTCAGGTCTGCAACTTGGCATCAAATTGAATGTTGGCCTCCCTGGCCTTCTGGTATTCCTGTTGTAGTTCCTTTGCTTTTACTTGGCACTGCTGCTGGTCCCTGTCATACCCGTTTGCCTGCGTCCCCCACACAGTCTGCTCATAGACATTCCCATTTCTACAGCTGCTCCGTGACTGTGCCTGTACAACCTCTTCTCCTCACAGGCCCAAGAGATCCAATATCTCTCCTTTCTACTGCAGCAAGAGCATGTATGCAGCATGATAGGTTGGGCAATTGCATGCAACAATGAAGAGCTACTAAGCGTGCTCACCAGTCAGGGAAGGGCATTTCAAAAATTTGTAGGGTTTTTAAAGCAGAGGAGTGGGCCTTCCCATCTCTGTGACCCCCTGGGCAGTGGAGGTCACAATTGTGACCAGAGTGTTCAATGTTGGGCATTATGGGACAGTTGCTGGAGGGCTGTTAGGGTCAATACAGGTCACGCAGTGTCTATCCCTGCACTTTGCCAAGCATGACTCAACATTGTTTGGGGAGGTGATGTTACTACATTGCCATAACTGGGCACTGACAATTGTAGGAGACAAATTTTGGATGCAGACCCATGCACAACTAGATCAATGCAAAGTGACTATGTCAGCCTGTCTTTGTTGTGTAGACCAGGCCTTACTCTGGCTGTAGTTCCCTCTGAGTTTCACCCTGTATGTCTGTTCCCTGCAGCTCATGGATAGCCATGCTGCTGCTGCTTCCCAAAAGTGTCCAGTCACTTCCTGGTTCATGGTCTTTTCATGGAGTTTCTGAATCTGCTTTCTCTACCTATCTGGCCAGAAGGCAGCATATGTGCAGTGGGGCAGGGGTTGGTAGAAATCTTAGTCTAATGCTTAGCAGATTTGTCACAGAAGGTTCGTGTTGGAAGAGGGATACTATCCGTGCTCTTCTAAAAACTCATTTTACAAAACTCCTTACATTTCCCCTTAAGACCATGTAGTGTTAGGTTTGTAATGATTTTATAAATCTAATTTACTTTTCACCATTTTTGCTGTTTGTTTACTGTTTGCATTGGAAAATGTAACTAGACTTGTTTCCCTTTCTGACACTCATTACAGTACTGTTGTGTTCTGGATCATAGCACTGCAAAGAAATATTTAAGTAAAAACATGTTCACTGAAGCATGACATGAAAACATTTTAATGTGTAAGTTTTGTAAAACCAGTTTTCTACAAAATATAAATTGTCTGTCTCAAATTATGTGTGCCCTCTGGAGTACTGTCAGGGTACCAGCAACATATTATAATAATAACAAACTACTCGTAAGTAAAGTAACTAATGCGGTTGTTGCTTTTCAAAGTCAAATCACTACTGACAATCTTTACACTATTTTTGAAAGATCACTGGTCACAACAACTATAGCTGTGTTTTCTTTATCCATTGATACAATGAGATCTTTTGGGAATTAATTACACTGAGGGTAGTAGTACAAAACAATATAACCACAAAGTTACAAAATGTTGTAACTCTGAAAAAAGTGTACATTTATTAGTTTTTTTAAAGCTGTTGCTCTTAATTTTAAAAACAGACAATGAACTGATAGAATGCCTGTTACTAATTAATTAGCATGTATAGTTAAATAAATATGTCCCACTGTTTCTGAATTAGATGAAGTTGTAATGTCTAACCCATTATTGGACCTTCAAAGAAGGTAATGGAAACTTGTTTGCCTGATACACATTATAAAGTTTCTCACCTTAGAAGTCCTATTAAAGGTACTTTCTATGCCTTTCTAAACATATCCATTAGCCACTGTCTATTGTTGGACAGAATCAGATTGCTCAAATATATGTGATTACCTCTCCTCTAGTGTGTGGTCTGCAAAGGAGTTATAAGACTTAATTCTGTCAGATTCTTCATTCAGTAGTTCAGGGGTGTAGAAGCTTGGAAGAAAACTGCCTTTCTGTTGGTTGGTCCTGTCCTAAAAGCCCTTTGGCATAGGTGCAAATGTTAACATATACGCACCATCCTTGTAGTAACTTAAATCACCAATTACACACCTCTGATCTCAATCATAATGTAATTATTTTTGCCTTTGTGAAGAGATTTGAAATGCATTGCTTTTTTCCCTTTAATCCCTACAGAGTCAGATGGAATTCAGTGTTGCATCTCTGTCTATACAAGAACAAGGTTCACAAAATGAACAGAGGCAACTAGTCAAAGCAGTTCCCAGTGTCCAGGCCCCCAAATCTTCTCAGGGTAATAAGGTACCTAGCTCCGATGGGCTAATGTCAGCAAGGAAGGAAGAAGAGTCATCTTTCTGGAAGATACATGCAGAGCGCTCAAAGGTTGAAGGCGAACAGTCTGAGTTCCAGTCGTTGACCCCCAGCCAGATCAAATCCATGGAGAAAGGAGAGAAGTCCCTTCCAGCATATTACAGGCAAGAGTCTGCTCCAAAAGAGACAACTAAAGCTGAGAAGTCCAGCATAGCTAAACAAGAAAAGTTTGTCACCCCAAGCCTTCCTGCCACATCCCTAGAATGGGAGAAACCTCGACCCAGTCAGCCCTCCACTAGCACTCTAGATGACATCTTTCTTCCTGAACAACCGGAGCAACTTGCATCTGCAGGGTCCAAAAATGAAGATGCCAGTGGAACGATGCTTTCAGACCCACAGACATTTGGACAGGTAAGGACCACTATTTAATCCATTATCTTTAATTTTTGAGAGTATGTAACACAAGTCCAACGAGGTCACTCAAGAAGATTAGGGATTCTGTGGAGCACTAAACGCTAGCTAAGCTTGTTGTCTTTTTTTTTTATGCTGCAGATTGAAGAAATCCATTCAACCAAATGCACTAATTTGTCTATTTCTGGAATGTGTATTTTTAATATAGAATACGTAATATCTTATAGTTACATAAAGCCTCTTATCCAGTAAACACTCAAAACCAATTCACCTCTGAAATGGCAATCCTTTCTGAATAGAACACAGCAGCTGATTAAAGACAAACTACACAACAGTTAGGACAGTAAATGAGAGTATACCATACTCAGTTGAAACTAAGGAACATTTAGGGCTATTTTTCACTTGGAATAGCAAGTCTCACGCTCATTTGATACTCCTGTAGTTTAAAGCTTTTCCAATTGAAACTAGAAATTAGAGGTACTTGGGTGAACAAGGGAAGTTCTCTAAACGAAAGGCAGCATAATCGAGAGATGAGTTGAAGCAGCTAGATTTGTTTTTAAAGCTTTCCCCTTCTCGGTGCTGCCCAGCAGTCACTTCCCCAGTGGGGCTGCTTTCAAATGTGTTCTGTTGAAAAGGCTAAAGCAGGAGTAGAGCAAGTTCATAACAGCCTTTTCAACTCAAAAGCCATCTTGAAAGCAACTCAGCTGCCTGATAGGAACTATTTGAAAAGCAGCTGCTCATCTGAGAAAAGGAAAGGCACAACAGGATATGATTTTGGTCAGCATCCAACCTAAGTAATGGGGAGAGGAAGGAAAGAAATATGTAGTTTAAAAACCAAATACTAGGAAAGGCCTCCCCTTTTTCACTGTTACCTCTTCCTGCTTGTGTAGCGTCTCGTGGTGTCTCCTGGAGGTAGCTACTTTATGAACATATATACAAGTTCCACTGTACAGGAATCACTTCAACCACCATTGTAATGGATTTTGAATCCTTTAAGGCAGAAGGCCCTCAGATAAATATTACATACAAAATTTTATATAACAAATACTGTAGCAAATTATTTTGGCACTGAAAAGTTTTCTTTAAAAACCACACTAAGGAAGTATTAGTAACAATTCAGTAATTAAGGTTTCATTGAGATTTGCACTTAAAGCAGGATTAAAACTGCCATTTTGCGTTTATAATTATTGAATGTAGTAGACTCTTAATTTGACACACTAACTTTTTAGAAGACAATTGAATTTTCTGTGTAAAAACCCTCACTTCTTGAAATTTCACCCTGTTTTCTCTTGTTTGTTTAGGGTTTTGGTTTTTTGTTTTTTTGTTTGGCTAAAACAACCACTGTTCCCACAAACTCCAAACTTCATAACCTTGCATTCTGATAATAGCTCAGATGTAGGCCACTTTTGAAGCTTTACATTTAAACAGCTATTTTGGAGAGCCAAAATTAGATAACTGCTCGGGTCTATCAGCTACTACAGTTTTTTGATGCAACCGGCCTGGCTCACTGACTTACAGCAAGTCTGAAAAACGAGATGGGGAAATTCATGAATTTTTGTGGGGGTCTATTTGCCAAATGTGACTCACTTGCTGTGCTCTGCATATGACCCTGGAGAGCCAGGGAGGCAGGCTGGGCAAACAGGAGTTATGGGGGTATGCTCTGGGGAAGAGATGGCGTTTTAAGAGGTCATGGGGGAGGCATGCAGGGAGGCTGGGAGAGAAGAAGCTCATGGGCAAATGCTTGGGTGATGGGAACCAGGGCTGTGCTCAGAAGCTGGTTTGAGAGAGGAGCCTATTGTGTCTGCATCAAGGTATTGGAGGAGCTCCTCTGACACTGCTGCCTTTTCTCCTGGGTGCACAAAGGCAGCAGTGTTGGAAAAGCCAAGTGTCTCTGCTGAGGTGTCTGCATTAAGGGCTCTTCATGGCACTGTTGGTGCAGAGACACTGAGTTCTGAGACCTTTCACATGGCCTAAGTCCACCTCATCCCCATCCCCTGCTCTTCCAGATGGCCATCCACCCATCGGTCTGTAATCCCAAAGATGTGTATGCTATGGGTGGCAGAGGAGACTTACATGAGGTTGAGAAGGCAAACTGGAGTGTAAATGTGGTAATGAATGTCTTAACTGCTTATTTCATTGCTTGCTACAGCTTGCCTCAAGGGGCTATGCACTAATACATTCTAGTATTTGTTTGTGGTGTATCACTATATACCTCAAGTAGTTAAGGTACTTGGTTTACAGTCTCATTCCTTACAACAGATCAGAGATAAGCCATTTTATTTGTGAAATTTGAAGGGAGCTGATGTGAGGCCACTGAAGTCAAAGTTGCACACCCTGCTCAATATTTATCAAACTGTCAAAACTTAAGAAAAATGTTTAGGAAGCTATTTCTTTTTTTGAAAAGGGGGGGTGGGGGAGTTTCTTGGCTTCTCCCTGCAAATAAATACTGGCGGAAGTGTGTATTAATGGCCAGTAATATACCCTGTCATAGTAACTTGTGTTGAATTTTAATGTATTTTTTTCTAATTGGTTCAAATATGATTGTCTTGACCCCAAAGTGATTCTTCTTGGTCCAAATTTCAGTGCGTCAACAGGGAAGTCAGTGTGGGGAATATTGTGTTGCACCTGTTTTGTAAAAAGATGACATCTCCAGGGTAATTGACTTTCATAAACCCTAAATTCATTTTATGATGGCATGCTCCAGCGGTATGAAAGTGTGTAAGATTTCAATTAAATTTCTTAGTAGTGACCTTCTGAACTTGGAAGCATGTGGGTAGATAATGTTGTTCTTACATAATAAGTAATCTGTTTGAATCAGAATGTACAGTTGATGGGTTATGTATGACCCTCCCCTCCCCCCGTCCTGAAAAATAATCATAATGTGAGTTAGCAAGAAGGAATAAAGAAATCCTTTGACCAGTAGAACACACAGTATTACTCTGATAATTGGAAACACCTTTTTGCTCCTCAATCATACGTGGGTTACATATGTCTAGTATTTTCCAGTGCAGATGCTTTTCAAGCATGCAGGAGTACAGGGGAAGAAAGTTAAATGGTGGTAGACTCTCTGCCTTAATTTATGGGCTTTAAAAATTTTATTTACACTCTTTTAGATCTAAGGGCCAGTCAGTTCATTTGATCCTGTTGATTTAAAGAAAATGCTAAAATTATCTAAATTTTGTGTTTCTCTTACAGATTAATACAAGCAATGTTATCTTGAAGACTGGCTTTGATTTTCTAGACAACTGGTAAAGATACTCCAAAATAGTTCAGAGCAATTTTTGGAAAGAAAAAGGGGCATCTTTCTCTTTATATGTTAAGTTACTAGCATCTGTGTTTTTTAATAAAAAGTTTCAAACTCAATGTTGGCTTTGTATAAACATTTTTATAAGACCAGATGCAATTTTGTATTTTAAAATGATCCAGTGATAGAAGTGTGCTCTCATTTTGGATTTTTTTAATGTCTGTTACAAGTTGAATAGTTATTGTATTGGGGGGAATAATTTTCTACCAATTTATGTATTAAGGACCAAAAAAACCCAAACCCCTAATCAAAACCTCTATATTTAAAAAGTGAATCTATGAAGAACAGGTTTCTATTTTCAGTAGCAACCTAGCCAGCATGGCTCAAACAATTCCATAGGTCACTACAAAAATCAAAATGTGGTATTACTCTAAGTAAGCTACCAAAACAACAGTCATGCCTCCTTCAGATAACTGTATAATGAAAAAAGGCATGGAAAAATAAGCATATTAAAAATTGTATTAACTTTGTATATTTAGTTTGTCAGTAATTTCTCTACCACTAGTTTTTGAGAGGGGGCAAGGGTTTTGCCACAAGAATTGGTCTAAAGTAGCAGTGCAGCTGTACTCAAGAGGTGGAATAAAGTCTGTTTTGGGGGAAATATTTGTAAAACATAAGGGAATATTGCTTGTTTTGGGTTATAAAGTAAAAAAAAACAATCTTCAGGGAAATGCAAACCTACAAAGGCCACTGCTTCCCTTGGTACGGTACATAACTCCTGCTAGCAGAAATGCTGGAATAAAACACCAGTATCTCCAGGAGTAGAGACTACCACCTAAGTTTGTTACAGTAAACTGATATAATTTGTGGCAAAGCAGAGCAATAAGGCTGTTTGTACCCTTTTAAAACAGGCATTCCTCTGGAGGACAAATCAATCTTGTTTCTGGTGCTCTTTTCCCTTGTGGATACGTTCTCCGTGATGTCCAACACCCAGATGATGATTGCTCCTAAGATAGAAATAGAATTGGGGTGGGGGGGAGATGGGGCACTTGGAAAGCTGGTTTCCCATTCTGTTTTTGAATGATCCTTAGCTGGTGTTCAGTATAGAAAACTGAGACTATAGCTGTCATTTGAACTGCCATCTCTGAAATGCAGCATGATTTACACACTGACTCCAACTGTGTTTACCTTGCCTTGAAGCCTTAATTCCCCTTACGCACAACCAGTGAATGGTCTCTTTGATGCCGAAGGCTTATGACCTTTCACTTTTACCTCAGTAAGTGGTTCCCAGAATGTTTGTTTGCGATAGCTGGCAAAACGTGACTCATTTTATTTAGAGTCCATGCCAAAGCTATATGAAGGCCAATTGATGGGTAGTCTCTACCAGCTAGATTATAATTCCTCTAGGTCTCCCTTGGGATGACATTTGACAGTTTGTAATCTTTAACTGTGGCAGTTACACTGTGAAATGTGCTGGTTCTTTCTGGGGAATGTTGTCCTATATGATCTAAGTCTGTTTAGGTACTGGAAGAGTTGGAATTTTTTTTAGTCTACAGATTGATGCAGTCCTGTATTGCTTGCTTTGTAGACAGACATAGGCTGGTATCAACAGCAGTAAAAAGTTATTCAGTAGAGCCTAATGGAATACTAATTTCAAAATCTAGCCTCGTTCAAAACAAAAATACCCACTTCTAGTAATAAAATGAACTTAAGCTGAAACCTCATTCAAGTTTGTTTAAATGCTAAATTGCCACACATACTTAGGTTAAGTGTATTTAGTAGCATAGCCTTATAATATTTTAGAATTTTCTTTCTTTCATTCCTCCTTGATATGTACCCCTTCCCCCCCCCCCCCCCAAAAAAAAAAAAAAAGCTATAAAATGGGTCTTGTATTAGTACACTACAGTTCAGGAGAAAACTTGAGAAGTTTGCTCCTTTTATTTTTGCCAGATTTCTATGAGCCTGGATATTTACAACTTTTGCTGTTCAGTTTAATGTTTCTAAATGACTCTTGTTGGAGCTGTTACACTCATCTGGCATTAAAATTATAACTTGAGCACAAATTCTACAGATGTAGTAAATGGTGCAGATTTGTACTTTTTTTTTTGTAGACTAAGTCCTTGGAAAAAAATTTTAAACTGATGAATGACACTAACATGCATTTCACAGGTACTAATAGAACTTCAGGTCTAAGTGCTTTCTATTCGTTGAAATATTTGGCTACGCAATAAATGCTTTAAATCCAAGCAGGAGGCATAAACTTTAACTTTACTTCAATAGTTGTAGCTCCTTAAGAAATTTTCCACAATGTTGGGAGGAGCATTCTTATACATCTCTGCTAAAAAGACTAAAAATGTATAATCTGCTTTGATCTGTGCTCTTTCTTTCCTTCCTCCTTTGGTGTAGTGCATATTGTACACTTTGGGACTAGCTGGTAGAACATGCTGCAAAAAATTTGCTCATCACAATAGGTTTTTCCTTGCTGTGCTCTGATGAGAGTTAGTGCTCCTCCCTTTCTTTGATATGTTTTTTTATTAAAAATTCTTACAGAAAAATTGTACTTGGTCACATTTTCTATTAATAAACCTTTAATAAATCCACTTTAAACAATGTTTTTATTGCTTATTTTACTGTACCTTGCTGGCTCCTTACCTCCCCTCCAGCAGAGTTGTAGACTATATTTGGTAACCATATATTGTATTGTAGGGGGAAGATGACTTGACTTGAACAATTCTGAACTTTCAAAATATAGGTATTTTATCCTGCCATCTTTCTGATCATTGTATGTATTTAACACTACAGAAATGTAATAAAAAATTAGAAAAAGCAGTAAAGTTTTTTATTTTTAACTTTAGAATGATCTCATTTTAGGAACAGCTGTGATGTTATCCAGTAGGATGAGGAAGGAAGAGAATTAAATTCAGAGCTTAGTACAGACCACCATCTAGTTTAATTATAATGTGGACTGAAATACTAATGAAAAGATTAGAATTTGATACTTATGCAGCCTTCCAAAGCAAGTTTAAAAAAAAAAACACCCAAACCTGCAGCTATTCTATCCATTTAAATCAGCAGCCTGAACGAAGATATTGCAGCTGCAATATGGAAAAACAGAAAATATTGAATAAAGATGGATTAAAAAAATAACTTACTTTATCCATAAGCATCAGTATCATGAATGGCTAAATACAGATCTCAGGTATGTCCCATAAAATGGAGGCATCACTTACGCCCCTTAATTGTTTTCATTATGAGCAGTAGCAATGAATTGCAATAAAGCATCTTGGACACAGTTTTGCCTGCAGCTGCTAATTTAACATTTCCGCAAAAACTCCTTTACCAGAAATACGCCTATTCTGAGCTGGATTACTTAACTACAAAACAAATGAATGTCTGAATTTTTACCAACATCAGAAGGGTTCTAGAAATCATTTTAAGGAACTGAATTTTAAGTCAGCAGCAGAAAAAAAAAATCTGAGATGGAGAGACAACATGAACAAGCAGGATCTGTCCTAACTGCATCTGTATTAGGCAGGATGTGGGGAAACCTAGGGAGCTGGCATGTTCTTTCCACAGTTACAGGAGGCAGAGCCTCAGCTGGCATAAATTGTTTTAGGTCCATTGCAGTCAACGGGTCTAGGACAATTTACACCTGCTGAAGATCCAACCTCTGACATAGAAGAGAATAACTTGTTTTTGGTAGGATGGATGTCAGTACATGAGGGCTGTTCCACTTTTTTTTTTTTTTTTAAAGGAAAAAATGGATAAATACTTGTTGGTAACTCATCATAGTCCCTCCAATTCCTAGTTTGCTTTTACAGAGGGCATGATGGCTGTACCAGTCAGAAAGGAGACCAAGATTTGTCAAACAGATCCTTGGCCACATGGAAAAAACACATAGCTTGGACCAGATGCTTTCTACTGTATTATTCTATCAGGGGTAACAAACCCCCTATTTCAAAATACATGGGATTCAGACCTCAATACTCAGATTTGGGGAGATGCATACCAAGGACCAGGGTAGTTTGCATGGAAGTCCTGTGGCTTGGCTCAGTTCATGGTGTCACAGTGGTAGGGCCTCTTAATGCTGTCTCAAAAGGCCACCTTGGGGTTCCAGAGCATGAGGCAGATACTATACAAAAGTGAGTGCTGGGGTGATCTGTATTCATGTGGGGAGGGGAGAGGGATGTGTTGGTTCATTCCTTGTCCATCTCTAGATTTCAAGCCACAAGAGGGGCCCCTGCAGGAGCAGAGAGGACAATGGGCCCTTACTCCACTTAGGCTTTGTCTACAAAACGCCGGCACTTCGTTGGCAAAACTTTTATCGTTCGGGGTGTTTAAAAAAAAAAAACACACGCACAACACCCCCCGCCCCCTCCCGAATGACAAAAAGTGCCTGTGTGAACAGTGCTTTGTCGGCAGGAGAGCTCTCTCCTGACAACAAACAGCAGCTACACTGTGGGCCTTGTTGCGGTACAGTTGTGTCGCTAAAAGCCTTGTAGTGTAGCCATACCCTTAGTGTTTGAGGTTACGCCTCTCTCTTCTCCTGTAGGTTGCCCAGCTGGGATATTTCATGTTCCCTTTTTTCAAAGAGATGCCAGGATCAAGAGTACAAGAGAGGACAGGACAAGTTTAAAAAAAAAACAAAAAACAGGATAAACACAAATGACCCAGCTACATTTCAGTCCTGCACACAATTACCAACTTATTCCCTAACCCTACTTCCCCTTCACAGGGCACAAAGAGGGAGGTGTAGCAGGAATTAGTGGTTACTGATCTCTGCTGTGTGACAGGGGTATTAACTGTTTGTAACCTTGGCCCATGTCATGTGACTGGGGCCAGGAAATCATACGGTTGGAAGGAACCTCAGGAGGTCATCTAGTCCAACCCCCTGCTCAAAGCAGGACCAATCCCCATATCCTTAAATGGCCCCATCAGGAATTGAACTCACAACCCTGGGTTTAGCAGGCCAATGCTCAAACCACTGAGCTATCCCTCTCCCAAGATCAAATGCCCAACATGGGGCTTGAACCCACAACCCTGAGATTAAGACTCTCATGCTCTACCAACTGAGCTAGCCAGCCTGTCTTCAAAGTTTAGTGGCTTACTACTGCATCACCACTTTGTTAGAGAAAGATCAGAGCCCACATTTATCTTGACTTCCCTCTCCTAACCATCTAACGCAACTGGGAACTGTACAAAATAAGACCATTCCTGTGCAACGCCCAGAACAACTGCCCAGTCGGAACAGGCATCACTGAAGCATCTGGCTGAGCGTAAGGTATTGTTGAATGCACATAATTATCTCTGGTCAGTCTGACACAATGCTTTATATAAAGACCTTTGAGATGCCTGCAAAGCAAAAGGTACTAAGCAAAACTTAAAAGTGTTGTAGAACAAACACATGAAAGGATTTACAGAACACATTTAAAATTTAACACTACCACAGCTTAATAGCTGTGAACCCAAGCCATATTTTGGAGCAAAGGTAAATGGAAAAATTCAGCATGGTGAATTTATGTATTTGCAATGACAGTAAGTCAGTAATTGATTGTGGCTGCTATGAAAGTAAGGCAGGGAGCTGTGCAGCCTTGAAACCCCCCTGTCAGGTGGGTCTCCATCCAACAGAAGTGATGGCTGCGAGTTAGAAACCTCAAGTGAATGCCCTCGAGGGATCACGGAGGAGAAATACAGGCGTAGTTGTCCTGAAATAGGCAGAACCTTGAGATTCGGTAAATCTGCACAGCTATACTCAGATGAGGCAAAGAAATCTGTACACGTACACGGTTGGCTTGTAAATTATTTTGACAACAGAAGATCAAAGGTAAAAGCCTGGCCCACTGATGGCAAAGGAAGTTTTGCCATTAACTTCAAGGGGGCTATGATTTCACCCCTTGTAATTCAGAATGCTCACTTAAGAGAAAAACCTCCTTTCTTAACTTCCCCCACTCTGCTTTTTTTTTTTAATTTATTCCCCAGCTTTTCTTTTCATCTTAAATATTTTTGTGCCAAAAGGAAAAAAACTCTTACTATATTTTGTTACAGTATTCATAACATTTTGTATTTTACAGTAGTACAAGTATAAACTTTCAATATTGCTTACAACTACCTGTATTAATACTTTTGGCAGAATTTCAGAGTCTGGTCTCCCTTTTCACATACACAATTCTTTGCAGGCACAGGTGAGATAATTTTCACATCTCAGGCCATGTCTACACTACAAAGTTAAATCGACTTTATGTAAGTCGACATCGAGCCTCCAATTTAAGCAAGTCAGTCTTGCATGTCCACACTATGCTCATTGTGTCGGCGGAGTGCATCCTCACGAGCTGGGCTTGCATCGATGCACGCAGCACTGCACTGTGGGTAGCTTATCCCATAGTGCATATAGCTGAGTGGAATGTTGGGTTGGGCTTGCAATGCCTTATGGGACAAAAACATGGGCACAGGTGGTTATGGGAACATTGCATTAGCCTCCCATGATGCACTTTTCTCCCTGAAATCAAACAAACCAAGCATTTTCCGCACTTTGTTTCATAAACCTGGGTTACCTGTGCGGATGCCACAGCACGATAAGCATGGACCCCGCTCTGCTGTACACTGACCTCACACCTTATCCTGCAGTATTTACGCAGTCAATATAGGAGCTGCCGCACAGCGCAATGTGATGCCATGAGTTGCTGGCGACAGTCACGCATCACCTTGACCGTAACTCGTGCTGAATGAACTTTGTAGTGCAGTCTTTCCCGCTTGCCTCCCCCTACCAGAGCTTCTCTCTCCTGTGTGTAGCTACATGCTGCAGCGTGGGTGCAGCCTGCTTTTCACTATGGCTTGTAGCTACACAAACCTTACACACCATCAGCACTGTCACAGGCGCCGACTTTCCAGAGTGCCGGGAGGTGCTCGACACCTGTCTCTGCCCCAAGTCCCGCCCCCACTCCACCCCTTCCCCCCAAGGCTCCACCCCACCCTGCCCCCGCTCCAACCCCACCTCGCCTCGTCTCGCCCTGTCCCACCCCCGCCCCCTCGAGCATGCAACATCCTCAATCCTCCCCACCTCAGAGCCTCCTGAACACTGTGAAACAGCTGATTGCAGTTGGGGGGAGGCGCTGACCCACGGGTGGGCAGGAAGCGTGCGGGGGAGGGGGAAGTTCTGATGCAGGGGCTGCTAGTGGGGGCTCAGCACCCACCATTTTTTCCTCATAAGTGCTCCAGCCCCAGAGAACTCACAGAATCAGCACCTATAACCACTGTAGCCAAGGCCTTAGTCCAGGCCCTCAGCCACGGCACCCTGTGCATCAACCCTGCTTACCTGGAAGGCCAGACTGAGTTGGATGCCATCATTTCTTCCCTTCAGGAACCTGACCAGTGGTTTTACGCAGGGTTCCAGCTGCCAGCCCCAGCCTCGTCCCCGGAGACATGGCCCCGGTCCCGGCCACAGCTCAGGGAGGTGGGGGGTTACGGACGGGGTAATGGGGCTGGGTTTCAGCACCTCCGCTATTTAACGTGTTCCAGTGTCACTGGATAGGAACAAAGCAGACAGAGGAATAAAAAGGATTTTAAAACAGTCTGTGCATGCCCCTGGATAGTAACCTAAGCAGGCCTAGCTTCATCAGACACCAACAGTGGGTTTCTGGTGTCTCTGTCTGGCTCCCCTAAAACAACTCTCCTTTTTCTTTTTAAACCTTGCTGTAGTTCTTTTGATCTCCCATGTGTACAGGCCTTTTCCCCTGTCCTGGCATTGTCTCTTAACAACCCTCAGGTGTTCGCAGAAAAATGTTTATCTTGAGCCTTTCTTGCTTTTCCCTGACAGCCCCCTATTAAACTCAAACAACCTATTCAGACAGTGAACATCCCAATCATCAGGTCACATACAGTATTAATAAATTATTATAGCACAGTTCTAAATAGATCACTAATAGGTTTGGTTTGATTATAGCTTTCATAAAACCGCTCAGGCGTGCTTGAAAACAAACACTTTAGAATGCTCATGATAAAGGCTGTTCTTTACAGATAAATTGCATTAGTTATTATTTATTATTTTTATAGCTGTCAAACACTTGCTTTTTACAGGACAGATTCTGCTCATATATCACTTTACATAGGGTCCGATTCTGCAATCTCTCTCCATACATAACTCCTATTGACTTTCATGGGAGCGCTGCACAGAGGAAGCTGACAGGATCAGGCACATAATGATTTTGTATAATCTTTGGCCCTAATTCTTTGTTCACTTGCATCAGCATAAATCAGGAGTAAGTCCACTGAAGTGAGTGGATTTATATCATTGTACAGCCAGAATAAGCGAGACAAAAAGGAGGCCATTTTTGGCTACTGTCCTATTAAAGAAATTACTCCATGGCCAACAATTGATTGAAAAGCAATCTCACGTTCTAACTTCACATTTTCCTTTCACCAAATCATTAATGGCTGGAGTCATAAAGGTTTAGTATCATTGACCCTCCCGCAGATATAGCAGTTCATTGAATATTCACGAAAATAATAGCACTGGATCATTAGTTCATTTTCTATCAATTCTGATCTCTGTTGTGTTTTCCTAGAAGTTCCATTAGCATTTATGATTAAGTGCAATGACAAAGTGTTTCCTTTTTTAATCGTATGACCCTCGTAATGCTTCCTCCAGCACTCTCCTAAGAGGGAAAAAAGATGTGTACAGGGTGCTGAATAGCAAAACTATAGGATCCCAACACGAACAGTGCCAGAGTATTACAGTTACCCACAAAAACCACACACGTGCCTTCCCACCCAGTCTAAACAGCTGACTTGGAATGTTATTATTCAGGATTTTGATTTCCACAGGAATGTAATAAACATGACAAGTATATTTGTCTAGGCAAGCTAATTTTAGATGTTGTTAGTTAGCTAGTAGGAATGCTAAAACTATGACTAAACCTTCATTTTAAAAAATATTTTTGTCGGACACAATGCATCTAGGGTTTCATAACTTCAGCACTTCATATACCAGCCACTCAAGAAACTTGGAACCGTCCGCTTCAATGGCTGCATGTTAGCAGCTGTGCATAAGTAGCACAGTGTATTATCCGAGACAGCGTATATTGTTATTTCTATTATGGTAACACCGAGAGACCACAACTGAGATCAGGACCGCAGTGGACTAGGTACTTACAAAAAAAAAATAGTATCCCAGTCCCAAAGAGTTTACAATCTAAATAGTCAAAGAGCATGGGTCGTGGAAACTGAGGCAGAGAGGGGAAGTTGGTGGGAGTCTTAGAAATAGGTCTCTTGATTGCCAGTGCAGTGCCCTGCCTAGTAGGCTAAGTTTCCCCTACTTTAAGGGACTTCTAGCTCATGCTGAACTAATAGCCCTTCCCTCACGTTTTTCCAGTTCCACCAAAAGCAGGATGGTGCTGCCAAGCATGACTGGCTGGATAACAAACTCTCCCCTCTAAAACTGGATGTGACTTCCCCAGTGTCCCTTATAGCAAGACACAGGCCAAGTTAGTGCAATCTACTCAGTTGACTTAAATAGCCAAGAGAACGCCCTCATTGTTTAGGCACCTGTCAAATTCCACAGCCAAGCCTCACCCTTGTAAACTCAAACTTCAGCTTTGTTACGTTTAAAAACCAGGCAGGAAATGAGTTACCTTCTGTCAAGAGGGGTAGGTTTTGCAAGGGTTTTCTTTTTGTACAGTCGGGGTGTACAAGCTCATCTAGGAAACACACTTTTAGTTTACACCATTAAAATCAGTCTAGCAACTCCAGCAATGGCAACCTTACTCCATAGCTTATTCCACAGGAGATGGGGCTTAATAGACATTTTAGATTTGTTGGCATTTGCAGTGTAGCAATCCTAAAGCCAGACTCTCCAAAGCCCTTAGCTGAGTAAATTATGTTATGTAAACACCAAATTACATTCCTTAAGCCTCCCCATAAGGGACTGAATAGGGAATTAGAGAATGTTCTGTTTATCCCAACTGATGAAAGATATTGGCTACACTCCATTATTGCAGCTGAGGAGTATACAGGGCACTCTGGAGGTCATGTTTGTGCTGAGGAGACTTGAAGCCATTTTACCATTCCCTTGAGCCCACACCAGTTGTATGCTGTGCTGCTCCCTGGAATATGTTAGAGGGACTGGAGTGCTGCTCTGATTTACACCTGCTGCCATTGGCCTCAAAAGGCTGTTACCACAGCTAGAGAACACCAGGAGACCGGAAAGTCCTGGCTCTGCCCCCTTTCCACAGCCATGACACTTACCCTGTCCACAGGAAGAGATGGCATAGGAACTGCTATGGTGGTTCTTTGCCACTAGCACAGTTGTTCTCAAACTGTGGGTCAGGACCTCAAAATGGGCTCTCCAGGGCTGACATTAGACTTGCTGGGGCCCAAAGCTGAAGCCAAAGTCTGAGCCCCACCACCCAGGACCAAAGCCACAGCCTGAGGGCATCAGCCCTAGATGGCGGGGCTCAGGTTACAGGCCCCCCGGCTGAAGCCCCTGGGGTTCAGTTTTGGCCCTCCCTCCCCCGACCTGGGGCAATGTGGCTCAGGCCTCCCATCTGGGGCAGAGAGGCTTGGGCAGGCTCAGGCTTCGGTCCCCTCTCCTGGGGTCACGCAGTAATTTTTGTTGTCGGAAGGCGGTCACGGTGCAATGAAGTATGAGCATAGTTTTAGCATTCCTACTAGCCAATTAATTGTTGCTTAGCTGGATCAGCTGGTTCCCAGCACCTGCCTGCTGGGCTCTCCTTAGGCCAGGGCTTGCTGCTCCCTGGCTCTGCAGACACTTAAAGGGGCAGATCGCCCTGCTACATGTTCTCCTCCCTCCCACCCAAAGAGTGGAGTCAGAGATGCACTTTGTCTTCCTAGTCCCCTGCTTCTCATGAAAAACATCCACACAGAAACTGGCTAGATAGTGGACCATAAATGTATTAGGCTGCAGAGCTGAGTACCACTGGCTCAGGCTTGGATTTGTTTCTCTCATGATATGCAGCCATTTTAGAGGGGTCTGGTCTGAGAGGAGAGTAAAAGGTGCCTCTCGTAAATGGTATCTAGGAGCCTCAACGGTCCACTTTATACCAAGTCACCCAAATCAACCGCTGCACATTCTTGTACTCAGGACAGCAACTTCTTACTCAGGTACAAAATGGGGTGCTCTCCATCCTCAAATTCTTGCAAGAAGACAGATCCCAGGCCCCGTTCCAATGTCAGATGAACTCTTTATTAAAGTCTGAGTGCCAGGGCACTGCTGAGGATTTGTTTTATTACACCAAATGCAACTGCACATATGAAAGTCCATCACACTTTTTGGGGTGCCTGGTTTCACAACAGGTCTGTTAGTGGGGCCATAATCATGCAAAAGTGGGGTATGAAGCACTGATAGCACCTGGCCAGCCTGAGGAAAGATTTGATTGCTCCTTTGTGGTGGCGATAGGGCATTCTACCAGGGTTTTTACCTCATCTATCAAGGGTCTGATCCTCCCATTCCCCAGCATAGAGCCTAAGTACTTCATCTCTGTGCAACCAACCTGACACTTGGCTGGGATGGCTGTGAGACCCACTGCCCTAGGGGACTGGAGTACTACTCTGACATGTTGGCGGTACTCCACGTAGGTGGTAGAGTAGACCACTCCATTGTACACTCTGTGGGGCAGGAGTACTTAGTCCAGGAGTCTCTGAAATGTCACAGGAGTGCCATAGAATCCAGACAGAAGGGTCTGGAAGTGATACAGCTCATAGGGCATGGAAAATGCAGTTAACTCCTTAGAATCAGGTGCCAAGAGGATATGCCAGTAGCTCTTCATACGATCGAGAGTGGTGATGTACTCAGCCTCCCCCAGGCCTTCTAGTATCTTGTTGATCGGGGTATAGAGTAGGCAGCAAACCTACCCTTCCCTGCTCAGTGACTATAAAAGATATCTGGCCTTTCAAAATCATATTGGGAAACAAAAACACATTTGCCTACAACCTTTGGGGAGACCAAGTATCAGCTGGATGCAATTTGGAGTTGCTACATTATTTAAAAAAAATTAAAATCCCAGAAATCAGGATTTAGAGTGGAAATGCCAACTCTCTTTTAAGAATACAGCCAAATCTGCTGCCACTTCCACTTTAGAAAAACTCTTAGGGACATGGACAGCTCCATCTGTCACTCACTATTTTCAGAATAGATTGTAGCATTGGTTGCTTGTTTCTGTGGCTGGGGTCAGAGCGTGTGTATTTGTCTCCATGCTAGGTCATGAACAGCTGGGTACCCTTGGATAAAGCACAAGTTCTGTCTTGACTTACATTTACGGCTGGGGGGTGGCAAAGGGTATAAGCAAAGGCAGAATTTAGCCCAGAAAAGAGGAGAGGAAGGATGATAGAGTGGTTAGGGCATTAACCTGGGACTCAGGAGAGCTGTGTTCAGTTCTATATTTTGCCACTGACTTCCCATGTGAACTTAGGCAAATCACTTGGTCTCTCTGTACCTTAGCTCCCCATCTGTTAAAGGGAGGCGATAGTGCTTCCCTTCCTCATAGCAGCGTTATGCAAATAATCACATTAACAATTATGACGTGCTCAGATACTATAGCACCAGGGTCCATAAAAGTATCTATTAGACAGACAAACTACCGGCTGTATACTTCCCGCTGCAGCTTAGTTTAGATAAGGGTTACCTTATTTCTTTAATATTTATATTACACTAGCACCTAAAGGCCCACGTAAGAATTGAGGCCCATTTCATGGTAAGCACTGTACAAACACTCATGAAGAGACACGATCACTACACAGTCTAAGGACTTGATCCTACACCCAGATCAGCATGAGCAGACTTATGCCCATACAGCACTTCACGGAAGTCAATGGGGCTCCTTGCAGTCACAGGGCCATCTGTGTGTGTCATCTGCTTGAAGGATTGAGACTTCGGGTTGAGTAACATAAGCACAGGAAGGAACGGAGGGACACGGTCAAATACAGCACAATATGTATAAATGCATATCAGTTCAGTATTTTGTTATGAATAGAAAAGGTTAACAGGACCCGTTCTCCCCATCTGCCCTGCTAATTTCTTACTGGCATCGTAGGAAGTTGGGTTTCGAGGAGAGATTTGAACTGGTTGGTGGAATCGTGGTGCTGGGAGGGAGAAGTGGCCTTACAGAGGAGTTCAGAGAAGGCGTTCCATGCATAGGGTGCAGCAATACACTCAAGTTTTCATGTAAGTACTCATAGGGTACATCTGTACAGCCAAGAAAAACCCACGCCTGGGCCAGCTGAGTACTATCCAGCTGTAAAATTCACTTCATTTCCACCATGCAGCTCACACTGAGATAATATTTATACAGGAGGGGGGCTTTGCTTTGCACGTGCCATATTTTATCAAATGCAAGTCTTGGTTCCCAGTTCTTTAGTATGCCATTTTTTCCCTCTTAGCATTCATAGCTTGATTTTAACATTTGTAATTAATTGATCTTTTATAACTGAGAGACAATCTCATTCTGATGAACAAGGCTAGCAACAGCAGTGTTTCCCTTTATACTTTTATTTAATACCATAGTATTTATTAACATACATGTGTATTTATGTGGCTTTGCTGTTGAGATGTAACCTATGAAGAATTGAATTGGATGCATGGATGCTTCTCCAAGATAATCTGTCTTGTTTGGTTAAAACGGAAATATCCAGTTGTGATTGTGAGTCTAGTTATTACAAAAGGTTCAGCATCCAAGTGAGAGTGGCAGACTGCTGTCTTGCTATCATAGGACAAAAATCATCCTAGTGCAGAAGGCCTGGATGTAGCTCAATGCATGATTTTAAGTCTCACTTAATCCCTTGAAATGTAGTTTTCCTCTGTGTAAAAAAGCAGCAGCTGGAGTCAGTGGAGACTGACCTTTCCTTGCGTCACTGGTGTGGGAACGGGGCGGGGGGGAGCACAGCCCCCACATTTTAACAAAAGAAACCTCTGCGCCTTCTGCAAGATATTGAAGTATTAATTCCTCCCCCACTTTGGCCCTGTCCCCTGCGCCCCTGCCTTCTACAAAGGTTCTGGTGCTTGAAGGGCCATTGAGCCCCCCTCCCCCTTTTTAAAACCTGGCTGGGAGGGAGCATGCTGTGACCTGGACTGGTTGGCCAGCGTCCGGGTCCCACTCTGCATTGAGCCACATACTGGCAGCTGGGCCCTCACCTGTTGACTATCAACTCTTGGTGCTGGGGACCCACCGGTTCTAGGAAGCATGAAGGAGCTGTCACCCAAGGACTTCAGGGTGGTCAGCAGAGAGAGTAAGATAAGGCGTGTGTGTGAGTGCGCTCCAAAAGGGTGGGGCAGGTCTTGGCCCCCCATTCTTGCAGTCCTTCTCATGCCCATGCCATGTGTGGAAAAAGTATTAGCCTTTTGAAACCTTGACCTATGTCAGGGAGATACAGTTCAGTCTGTTATACCAGCACTCCCATTGATCAGACATTTCACTATATCAGAAGTAAACTAAATCTGCAAAAGAGAGCAAATTAACCAAAAGAGAGCAATTAAACCATTAGTCTGGAAGGGATCTTCACAGAGAACTGGAGCAGATTGTCATAATGCATCCAAATTGTCGTGGAAACAAATGGAGAAATTGGAAAGGTTGAAATCCTGCGTGTGTCAGGGATGCATAGGAGACCTTCAGTATATTCCTTTGGGAGTGTGACTGCAAATTGCTAGACAAAGACATTTGGAACTTTCAAGAATACTTTGTTCCTTGCAAGAATGTCACTTGAGGAAGACACATTTGCTTTACAACAAACAAGTTTGTAGGTGTGACCATTATGTTATAGAACTGCATAGTAAAGCTAAGTCATGGGAGTAAGAACAGCTAATAGATGGACTAGTTAGACACCGCACCATGTGTGGGATAACTGATAACCAAGTTGGAGCAAGTGTAAGCAGTGTCAGGATGAGCTCCACCCTGACATCTGGTGGTGAGGTGTGGCAAGTTGTGGAAAAGAACTTCAGGGGCTGATCTCATTTGCATAGGCACACCCACCCTGCCTAGAATGAGGCCATAGCTGCCCAAATGGTCAATCTGGCTGCTGTGGGATCCCCAGTGTCTCTGTTATTGGGGCAGGAAGAATAAATTGTTATTACCCTGATTATGGGAACTGTGCTTGGAACTGTACTTGGCCTTTTGTTATGCTGGAGGGACTCACCATCAACTAAGTAGCACTCGCTAGTCAAAGGTCATGGGTTCCAAAACTCTGTGAATTGAGAGAGGTTGGGGACAAGTATTAATGCTTGGTGGCATGGGCCTCTTGGTGAGGGCCTTACATGCTAACTGCACTTCCTCTTCTCTCTACTGTAGAATATCAGAGCTAATTTTGATTCCATTAGGAGTCTAGTTACAGGCTGCTGAGCTCACTTTGGGCTAATGGTGCACCAGCACGGAGGCTCCTCTACTACAAGCTGAATTCACCAAAGAGCTGAACTGACTAAGAGCTGAAATCACTGAGCGTTGTGTTAAGTAGTGGGGGAGCCTGAAGATATACTGTGGAGAAGTTTGGGGGATGGCTGGAGTGCCTTGTGGACAGGCTGGTGGAGCAGTTCATGGGATGGTGGGAGCTGCTGGTGGGACGCAGAGTGGAGCAGTTCATGGACCGGCTGGTGGAGTAGTTCGTGGGATGATGGGAGCTGCTTGTGGGCCGTGGAGCGGAGCTGAGCGAAGCAGTTTGTGGGGCGGCTGGTGGAGCGGAGCGGAGCGGAGCGGAGGCCTATGGAGCTGTGGGGCGGTCAGCTTCAGATCATGTAAGGTGCCTTTTACCCCCGCCCTCATCTCTACCCAGGTTGGGAGGTAAAGCTCTGCAGATAAACTTTTGAACTCTGGGGCTGCCCTGACCAGGTCATTGGACTTTTGAGACTTTGGGTGATTTGGGGTTACTGGACTCAAGAACCAAAGGGAAAGGGCATGCCCCAATTTGCTTGGGGTGGGTTTTTTTGCTCATGGGTTGTGTTATGAATTCTTTTGGTGGTGTTTCCCCAACACAATGCCACATTGTTTCTCTCTGTTATTAAAAGGCTTTTTGCTACACTCAGACTATGTGCGAGAGGGGAAGTATTGCCTCTGGGAGGCATCCAGCAGGGGTGGTATATATTTGTCCCAGGTCACTGGGTGGGGGCTTGAGCCGGTTTGCGCTGTGTTATTGGAATGGATCCCCTAGATATTGAACCCGGCCCTTGTTGCTGCCAACTCTGACGGGCAGAAGAGTTACACAAGGTTACTGGGAGAAATAGACTTGACTTTGCAAAGAATGGTCGATATATGCAGGACTAGTGGAAATTGAACTTTCCAAATGAAAGTGTAAGCAGTGAAGGAATTGACATGAATCTTGTTAAAATGCATGGCAAGGCATAAAAGCAGAATGCAAGGGTAACCAAACTGCAAACATCAGTTTCGAGTGAAATAAGCAAGGAAGCAATCACAACATGACACCAAGGTCTCCAGCACAAGGTGTGCAGTGTCATGCATAGAAGAAAAACAAACTGTTAGGCAAAAGTGAGCCACTGGGAGAATACTTTGCAAATAAACATAAGAGCAAAATACATGTATAAACATAGAGGTAGAGGACTAAGTACTAGTTAAATGTCAGATACAGGCCTGGTAAGGAGTTTCCTGTAGTGGACAGTCTTTCAAGGTCAGTGACAGTGAGTTGCAGAAAGAGAAATTAGAATTCACCCTGACTCAAGGTCCACCCATTTCCCAAACAAAACTTGGCAAGAAGAAACATGAAAGTGCTTGAAAACGTAACCTTGAAAAAGTGCTTGAAAAAGATCTCCCCTTCATCTGTCCAGCTGCAAAGCAAATGGGAGGAAGAGAAAGTGGAGGCCTGCAAACAGTTCACTCTCCCTGCCAGAGAGAGGTGGGAGCAGTGGCCATTTTACACCTCTCAGTGACCATGAGCTGGCGAGGATCAGTCTCCTTTCCCTGCCCCACTCACCCAATAAAGATGAGGTGAAAATAGGAAACAAAATCAGGGATAACCAACCAAAATACCCCTTTTCCCACCCCATCCCTCCTGCTTGCAGGCCTAGCCAGTGCCATTTATGGCAGGCCACCCTGGCAGGAGCCTGGAGAAATGCTGAAGGCCGGGAAAGCTCTCCACATGTGGCATGTCCCAGCAACATACTGGATGGCAATTACTTCTCCTGAAAGACAAGCAGAGTGCGAGTCAGTTGGGTGGTGAATAGCTGTTGTGGACAAAGCAAACAAACTATAGCTCTTGTTGATAGCACAAGGGCCAGATAATGGCTTAAAGTCAGAGCTGGTAGTGGAGGGGATTTCCACTCTTATCCAAACTAATCCCTCAGGTGGGGGCTGGGCACAGCAGCAGCAGCTCCACCAGCCTGAGAGAGGGAGGGTGTGTAACACACCGACAGACCCCGGGAGCTTAGTGCATGAGCCTCTACTGCATGAGCTAAAAGCCAATTGGCCCTTAGCTAAGGCTGGAGCAGACTCATTAATCCCTAAGGGGTCTCGGTGCCAGTGGAGGGGACAGAACACCACACCCAGGAGATGTGTGGGTTACAGGCACACAGTGTGCGTTCTGCTCCCTTCCCCACAGACAGCTCCTCATCCCACCCCTCCCCTTTCAGAGAGGCTGACACCCCCGATGCCATATGCACAGCAGCTTCATTCCCTGGCCATGTCCTGGCTCCTTTAGCCATCCCTAGCTCTAATATAGCACTTATCTGTCAAATATTTTGGGGAAGTCCTATGGCCTGTGTTCCACAGGAGGGCAGACTGGATGGTCACAGTGGTCCCTTCTGAGTCTCAAAGTACTTTCCTCAGGAGGTCGGAGAGGGGAAGTGACTTGCCAAGGCCATACACAGACCCGGTGGCAGAGATGTGCCAGGTCTCCTGAAGTCCCAGTGCAGTGCTCTGCCACCCACCAGGCCACACTGTTCTCAAAAAGAAACACAAAGTCAGTGTTACTCAGTGAAATTCACCCTGGGATTCAGAAGTCCCCCCCCCAGAGCAGGAGGAAATGTAAAGTGGCCAGGACTCAAGGTTTCCTGAGAATAATGTTGAAAAATAAAGCAACTGAGAGGTCACACTGCAGCTGGCCAGCAGAGAAGATACACACTTTTGCAAACAAGCTTTTTCTGCCCACACCACAGAAAGCCAATGAGTCACAGTATCTCAGGTCAAAAAAAAAAAAAAAAAAAGAGGGTTCCTTCCCACACAATAGGATACAGATACTGCCAAGTGGAAATCAGTGACTGGGAGGGTGTACAGTTTGTAACTAAATACCACAAGTCCTGTTCCCTTGAACAGGGTAGGTAACAAATGGCACACAGAATGGCACCGTCCCCCGGAAACCCCATTCACAGGAGTCAGGTCAGGCACCTCTGCCCTGTGCAAGGAAACTGTACTCCCGCCATTCCCCTCCCCCAGTCCCTGGTCTTCTCACCTGGGAAACCCGCTAGCCCAAGGCTGTTCACAAGACCACATGGCCGAGGAAGGTGAACCTGGGCATGTACCCTCCAGTTTTACAGCTACACTGCAACGTGAAAGAACATCAGCGCTTTAGTTGCCAGACACAGGAGAGAGCTCTGAGCCACACAGTGCCCTTAAAGGCCCTCTGGATGCAATCACTGCACGGCAGCTTCAGCTTTTCCTATGGGACATTTAATCCTGAGTGCTCATACCTCAATTAGCATCTTTCGCATAAAGTATTCTTTCCTTACCCCCAGCCAGGAAATGATACTTCTGGCCCCAAATAGGCAGGCGAGCTTCCCCGAAGCTGCCAGTGGATAAATATCTGTGCTGTAGTCCAATAAAATCAGAAGCAGATTGCTTGGTATGAAACAGTTAAAGGCAGCACCAAAGGAACCACCCACTACTCGACATAACCTATTGGAGAGGGAAGGGATTGACACCATATCTCCAGCAGAGGGGAGTTTCCCAGGGCTCTGCACCATGAGGATGATATACTTTGCACTCCAAAAGCATATTCTGTCCAAGAATCTCAATGTGCTTTACAAACAATAACGGATTAAAGCCTTTATCCCTGGGGGATTAGGCAAACCACTGTTATTCTCCTTTTGCTGATGGGGAAACCAATGCACAGAGATTTGCTCAAGGTGACACTGCAAGGCCAGGGCAGAGTGAACCCCACCCCCAAAACTGGACATTTGAGGCCTGGCTCATCACTGTGTTTTATGCCAGTGTAACACCATGGATTTCAGTGGAGAGTCAGGCCTTTAATTTCCTGACTCCTATTCCAATGCATTAACCACAAGCTTATCCTTCCTCTTAGCAGTGCAGACACAAAACAAAGAAGAGAGAGGGTGCAGAAACACACGTCTCATATTGTCAAACAGACAAAGGGCATATGGACAAAGGTCCCATTCCCCTGAAGGCAGACACTTGGCTCTTGCAGGAGATAAATTTTAATTCTCCTTCCAGGATTTCCACAAATGACACCTTTCTCCCTTTAGGGCAGGGAATAAAAAGAGTTCATCTTTAGCGAATGTGAGGGCACGTCTACACTTGCCATTTAAAGCGGAAAAAGTCCCTTTTGCACAAAAACCGTGGGAGCGTCTACACTTGCCAATGACTTTTTGTGCTGAAACTCAGAAGTTTCACCACAAAAAGAAAACCACCTCCACGAGAGGCACACAGCTCTTATCGGTGATGTGCAAGTGAAGACACATTCTTCCTGTTTACAGAGCTTTTAGCCTCTGGAGAATATCCCACAGTACCTAGGTGACCGCTCTGGCCAGCAGCTCTGATGCCAGGTAAACAGATGTCCATCCCTCCCCCTGTAAAGCCCGAGGAACTTTGAAACTCCCCTTCCTGTTTTCTTGGCAAGTGTGCACTTATCTGGCCAGGTGACAATGCTCCACGGAGCAAATCATCCCCTGCTTGGAGCAATGCTGAGCTACTGAAGCTGATCAGTGTTTGGGGAGAGGAGGCTGTGCAGGGACCCAGGATGCCCCCGATCACCCTCCTCCCCCAAGACCTATTGTCAAAATGGAAAGAGTTGCACTGTGGGATAGCTGCCCTCGGTGCACTGCTCTCAAATGTGAACATGATCTGACGCCTGTGGAAGCAAGTGAGTACACAAACCAGTGATTTTCTTTCACCGGTTCACTATCACCGGTGAAACTGACAGCGCAAAAACTCTGCAAGTGTAGACATCGCCTGAGGTGAATTCCTGTGCTATGGGAGACAAGGCCCAGTTTGTCTACTCAAGCCAGGTTATGTGAGACAACTCCTCACTCAGCTATGATCCACCCAGCATCGACCATCCTCCAAGATACTTCAGTTTTCAGATCCACCTTTTACCGCACTTGTGCTATGGCCAGATCTCCAGAAAAACAATGGGGGGCATTTCCAAAATTCTTAAGATCGCCACATGCTAGTATCTTTTGGAAATCAGTTTTGGACCCATAAAAGTTACAACTCGCTTTTGATTTTGTAACGTTTTACTCTGAGCCCCCTTCGTTCACTGAGGGTGACTCCACTCCGGTCAAGTCAGCACAAGGACTACGCACTGCTGACATCTCACTTAAGCCCCATTTTGGGGGGCTTGAAAATCATTGTGGGGGCAGATTTCATCCTTCAACAATAAGAAGCTATCTGCCTACCTGAGTCACCCCCTTAAAGCTGAAAGTCTGGGCATGGGGTTCCTGCCCAATAGCAAATCCCAAGTACTGCTAGGTTTCTCTGTTATCCCTGGTCTGTATCAAGGCTATGAGTGAAATCCTGGCCCCATGGAGTAAAATCAATGTAAGTTTTGCTGTTGACTTCAGTGGAGTCAATTTCAGCTACCATATCATTCCTATGCTCTGCCCCTCTGCTCAGAGAGCAGAATTTTTGTATATTTCAGTATCCTTCTTGCTCAACAGCAGTATAAGCCAGGCAGAGCAGAGGAATGGCCCGAAATGCCACATGTGCATTTGCTCCCAAGCCAAAACACAGCTGGTGGCTCTAATTTTAGCCCAAGAGCCTTGAAAGTGCCTCTAAAGCTACTGCATATCTCGATAAATCTTCTAAATTGACGCCGGTGGGCTAACGCTGGTTTTCAAAAGGAAGAGGCCTAGTGCCGAATTTTAAATGTTACTTCGAACAGTGGTGAAGTGCTTTGCCTTCCACATACCGTTACACAATGCACCTGAGGACTATGGCAGCAGATGTTGAGAGGTGCAAGCAAGAGCCAGAATGGAGCCTCCTGTCACTGTAGTTAATCCACATCCCCGAGAGGTGATCGCTAGGTCAGCAAAAGAATTCGTCCATCTACCCAGCACTGACAACACCAGGGGTTAGGTCAGCTTAACTACGTCACTCAAACAACAAGGAATCCAGTGGCACCTTAAAGACTAACAGATTTATTTGGGCATAAGCTTTTGTGGGTAAAAAACCCCACTTCTTACCCACAAAAGCTTATGCCCAAATAAATCCATTAGTCTTTAAGATTCCACCGGACTCCTTGTTGTTTTTGTGGATAAAGACGAACACGGCTACCCCAGGATACATCACTCAGTCTCTGTGCAGATAGTACTAGGTGGATGGAGAATTCTTCCATCAATGTAGCTACTGTCTCTTGGGGAGATGGATTACCCATGCTGATGGGAGAACCCCTCCTGTCGGTGTAGGCAGGGTCTACACTGAAGTGGTCCTATGGCACTGCGGCAGAAGTACAGTTGTGCTGCTGAAGCTTTTTAAGTTTAGACAAGCCCCTAGAAGTGTCACATCCATGCTAGTGGAGCAGTGTGAGAAACTACTGTAAAATCTTTCAGGAAGGGAGTCATAGGTGCAGCCATTGAGGAATGAGGGGGAATCTGCCTGCTAGCTTTTTACTATTCTGTTGATGTCCTCTCTCTCTCAGTGCAGTTGCAGGACTAATGTGTTCTCTCACCTGGTCCTCTGTACGCCTTCTTTTAGCATGTTTTGTATCACACAATGAAGGTTTTTTTTCTTTTGGGGTTTAAACAGGGATTTATGATTATTATTCAGTGGAATTTCCCCTGGAGGACCTGTGTAATTTAAAGCTCCAGGATTATATCAGTTCTGTGGCCTATGTACCTCATTCCCCAGGGCTTTTACTGTACCCACCTTACATGAGCTCTGACTAGCTATTGATTTTTCTTTCATAACAATATGCCACTTCTCCCCAGCATGCACACACACGGGAGAGAAAATGTAGAGATAATGGGGAGAAATTGAATATTGCTCACTGCAATTGGGGTCTGTTACTCACCTCTTAGCAGCACCTCCTCATGGTTCATTTGAGGAATTAGCATGTCACTATCCACACCCCATCATGCGGTCACTCAGCCAGTTGCATCAGTCACTCACTCTGCAGCCCCTTTACTGATAGTCAGGAGCTGTTCCTCCTCTCCTTCATGGCCTAGCCTTCCAGCCAAGTCACAATCATCCTCCCCTTCCAGGGGGTCTCATCAGAGTCTCTTTCCACAAAGGCTCAAGTACTGTAGTCTCCATATCCACCGTTCTAACTGTGCCGCATCCACAGTGGCTGGAAAAGGAATCTGGGCCAGCCCTCTACTCTGGGTTCCAGTCCAGGGACCCTAGAACCAGCAGTTCAGGTCCATACTCTCTCAGACTTCACTGCTCCATCCCTGAACTGCTTCCTAGGCACCTACTCTCCTCCTTGTAACAGGAAGCCCCTACAACCCCTTTCCAGGCTCAGCTCCTAGGCTTTAGAGAAGCCCTGCCTGTTCCTGACCAGGTGATTTTCATTCTCAATTAGTATCATAGCCTTTTAGCTCCCCAGCAGGGTGTCTCTTGCTACCTTAACCCCTTCAGGGCTGGTGTGGGGTGAGCACCCCAACACGTGAATGTAAAAAAGATCCAAACCAATAGCAAATGAGCACTCATGTAGGGTGCTAAGTTAACAGCTCTGGAGACTGAATTGTCCAAAGGAAAGAAATTCAATTTAATGTTATTACTCATGTGGGGGGATAGTCAGCCCTGTGCAGAGGGTCAACAAAGGTCCTATCCCCTCCATAAGCAGTACTGCCAACCCCAGGTGTTCAAAAACCAGGAGTCAGGCTGTCCCAAAATCATGAGAGTGGCTTAAAATCATGATACTTTAAAAATAATAAATTGTGGGTTCTTTCATTTGCATTCTAGTTTTTGAACCTTTAGGGTGCACTCGGGTCACTTTTTCTAGCTTTTTTCCTACAATCGTGAGGGCTCGAAACTTACTTTTTAAAAAAATTAAAATGGAGATTCTCACATCATCACGACTCCAAGATCTGAGGCTTTAAGAAAAACACCAACTATCATGACACTCACGAGACAAGTGCAAGAACTGGCACCACTGCATGACATCCCCAACGAGGGATTTAGTGGGATTTAACTGATGCCTTCTGCACCAGAGTGAATTTCATCCTAGGTGAGCCATTGAAGGTCCATCAAAACTGCATCTGAGAGCAAGTCTCCCAGCCCAAGTCCCCAGACTTACGCTAGTGCGTGAAAAATAGATGTGTAGATGTTATGCCTCAGGCTGGAATTTGGGCTCTGAAAGCTATGGGAGGATATGGGCTTGAAAGCACAAGCTCCAGCCCGAGTCACAATGACAAGGCAAAGTCTACACAGCCATTTTTAGTGCACTAGTTCGAGTCCCGTTAGCACAAGTCCATGGAGCCAGGATGGGAGGCTTGCTGCTGGATGCAGTGTGTACAAAGCCTTTGTGAAAGATCATCTTTCCAGCCTGCAGACTAGTCCCAAGTCCTGGGCAGTGTCTGCTGATAGCAACTAGGGGAGCTCCCAGGCATGGTACGCTTTGGCTTCCAGGCTCTGTGCAGCAGCGGCATGCCCCACTGTAGAATGGGTTTATTGTACATCTCTCAAGACCAGAGCAAGCAAGATTATCTAATCTAACCGATCTATGGTACTTACATAGCTCCTGTTACCATCAGACCTGGGTGCCTTTTTCTCACTTTTGCTGTGAAGGGTAACTCATTTTTCTTGTTATTACTCTATTAAAACCCCTTAGCTAAAGTATGGAAGTTGGGCAGGCGAGGGAACCAGCTGGACCAGGTGTCTGAAAGCCCTGGAGTTCCCAGTTTGGGCCAATCTGCATGGCAGGGATGCCACAGAACTGTGGATCTGGAAGCTCATCCCGGGACTTCCAGGCTCCCAGCTTCCCAGCATGGAGCCTGGCAGCACTGAGAGCCCCAGCTTGAGCCAGGGTTCTCAGGGCTTCCATCTTGCAGCTTGGAAGCACTGAACGCCCCAACCCAGGGGCAGTCCACCTAGGAGGGCAGCCCCAGAGCCTGGAATCCAGGCTCTGCAGCAGGGAAGCCTGAACCCATTGGACCCCTGCCTGTGGTTCAGTGAAGATTTGTCAAACCTTATACATTTCTGCAAAACTCTTCAAGTTCAAGGGATTGACATTTCCTGATGAAACCTGCTATTACCTGCTAGTTAGTTTGTGTTACATGCCCCTCTTTGTGCCCAATCCACAGAGGATGTGGTACAGCCACCAGTTACAAAGCTTCTCTCTCCTTCACTCAAACCGTATTGTTCTATTTTCAGCTCTGTTGGTCCCCAGTGTCTCAGGTCATGTCTACACTACAGACTTAGGTTGACACAAGTTACATTGGCGCACAACTGCTGAAGTTTGTATAACACTGGTGACTGCTTCCGTCGGTGCTGCACGTACTCACCAGGAGTGCTTGTGTTGATGCAAAGTGCTGGGTGTGATGTTACACTCCATATTCTTCATAGAAATATTGTTATGATATGAATATGGCCTAACTAAGATACGTTTTATGCAAGATGGGTCATGTGAGATATCATTGGAAAGGTTATGATTTTCTGAATGTGTTTATCCAATTTGTATGCATGTATCATTTCTGTATCTGAAGTTAGGAATATTGACTATGTAACCATTATAACTGTGCGTGTATTTGGGGGAACACCCACCAGAGAGTAAGCAATCAGCCTTAATGGGCCATTAGGAAAAGACAATGAATCTTTGAAGATGTGGATCTCCCATCTTCGCTGGAGTTCCTTCCTGTGGACATTGCAAATAAACCTTGTTTCATGGTTGCTTTGACACTGCAAGTTCAGGTGATAAGGTCACCTGGTAAAAAATACCACCTTGGACACTGCTGGTATTTTTCCACTGGGAACAAAGGATTCCCACCTTTTGTAGTTAATAAACTTATTTCTTGCTTATATCATAACCCAGTTTGTGCAACTCATATCTGGGGGGCCAGAAGCTGTGCATATCTTTCTTCACATTGAGGGAAAGGGTGATTTTTATAAGCTTGCGCTGTGCAGATTTTTCTATATAGCGCAAAACAACATTATTTTGGGTTTACTCCCCAAAGGAGGTGTGCACATGAGTGCTGAGTAAATCTATGATCTGATTCTTCCCACACAGTGTTGGTTTCAGTCTGTGTCTTCAGCTGAGTGTGGCCATACCTGTGTGTGTGCTGGAGAAGATTTCAGAGCCTGGCACAGCAAGAACAGGGTGAGGGAGCCCAGGCTGGTGGAACGAGCAGAACCAGTGAGACCCCAGCACATCAGCACTCATCCTGCAGGCTTCTCTGAGTAGTTACTACAACACCTGAGGAAGCTCTTAGAAGGAAGGTAATATGGATGGTGAGCATTCAGCTGTTGTCACCTGCACAGGATGTGCCATGTTTGTCTTTCTTCCACAGGACAGAAGCGACTTTGTCTGTACAAAGTGCAAGCTGGTCTCCAATTTGGAAGAGAAGGTCTGGAGAAACAAGTATCGACCCTGCGTTGCATAAGAGAAACTGAAGATTTCCTGGACAGACATCAGGATAGGCTTCTATGGGCACAACATTCTGAAGATTCAGAGCAGGCTGCGCAGCGGGGACAGAAGGATGGTGAAGAAATTTGGCAGCATGTGACCTCCAGAAGAAGAAAGGGGAGCGCCCATGTACCAGCAATGCAGATACAGGTAAGCAACTGTTTTCATGTTCCCTCCACAGGTACGAATGCAGAGAGTGGACTAGATGCCACATCTGAGGGAAGGGAGCAGAAGGAGACTCCGCCGATTGGAAGGCATGAGATGCACTGTCTTAGGGAAGGGATTTCCATGACCACTGCTCCCAAGAGAAGGAGGCGGGTGGTGGTGGGTGGTGGTGGTGGTGGAGTGAGTCATCTATCTGCCACCCTGACCGGGAAAACCGAGAAGTCTGCTGCTTTCCAGGAGCTAGGATTCATGATGTGACGGAGAGACTGCCAAGACTCATCAAGCCATCGGATCACTACCCCTTCCTACTTCTCCATGTGGGCACCAATGATATTGCCAAGAATGACTTTGAGACAATCACTTCAGACTACGTGGCTCTGGGAAGAAGGATAAAGGAGCTTGAGGCGCAAGTGGTGTTCTTGTCCATCCTCCCTGTGGAGGGAAAAGGCCTGGGTAGAGACCATCGAATCATGGAAGTAAACGAATGGCTACGCAGGTGGTGTTGGAGAGAAGGCTTTGGATTCTTTGACCATGGGATGCTGTTCCAAGAAGGAGAAGTGCTAAGCAGAGACGGGCTCCACCTATTGAAGAGAGGGAAGAGCAGCTTCGCAAGCAGGCTGGCTAACCTAGTGAGAAGGGCTTTAAACTATGAAACTTCAGAAAAACCTGAGAGTCTCTGGATTTAGTTTAGAAGTGTGAGCAACAAGAATGATGTCATGGTGGGAGTCTGCTATAGACCACTATAGACCACCAGACCAGGGGGATGAGGTGGACAAGGCTTTCTTCCGGCAACTAACGGAAGTTACTAGATCACAGGCCCTGGTTCTCATGGGAGACTTCAATCACCCCGATATCTGCTGGGAGAGCAATACAGCCGTGTACAGACAATCCAAGAAGTTTTTGGAAAGTGTAGGGGACAATTTCCTGGTGCAAGTGCTGGAGGAACCAACTAGGGGCAGGGCTCTTCTTGACCTGCTGCTCAGAAACCGGGAAGAATTAGTAGCGGAAGCAAAAGTGGATGGGAACCTGGGAGGCAGTGACCATGAGAAGATCGAGTTCAGGATCCTGACACAAGGAAGAAAGGAGAGCAGCAGAATACGGACCCTGGACTTCAGAAAAGCAGACTTTGACTCCCTCAGGGAACTGATAGGCAGGATCCCCTGGGAGAATAACATGAGGGGAAAAGGAGTTCAGGAGAGCTGGCTGTATTTTAAGGAATCCTTATTGAGGTTACAGGAACAATGTGTAGGAACAATCCCGATGTGTAGAAAGAATAGTAAAAAAGAAGCTTACAAGAAATGGAAGATTGGACAAATGACCATGGAGGAGTATAAAAATATTGCTCAGGCATGCAGGAGTGAAATCAGGAAGGCCAAATCACACTTGGAGTTGCAGCTAGCAAGAGATGTTAAGAGTAACAAGAAGGGTTTCTTCAGGTACGTTAGCAACAAGAAGAAAGTCAAGGAAAGAGTGGGCTCCGTACTGAATGAGGGAGGCAACCTAGTGACAGAGGATGTGGAAAAAGCTAATGTACTCAATGCTTTTTTTGCTTCTGTCTTCACGAACAAGGTGAGCTCCCAGACTACTGCACTGGGTAGCACAGCATGGGAAGGAGGTGATCAGCCCTCTGTGGAGAAAAAAGTGGTTCGGGACTATTTAGAAAAGCTGGATGAGCACAAGTCCATGCTTTTGGGGGGATGGGCTTGGATGCGCTGCATCCAAGAGCGCTAAAGGAGTTGGTGGATGTGACTGCAGAGCCATTGGCCATTATCTTTGAAAACTCACGGTGATCGGGGAAGTCCCGGACCACTCGAAAAAGGCTAATGTAGTGCCCATCTTTAAAAAAGGGAAGAAGGAGGATTCAGGGAACTACAGGTCAGTCAGCCTCATCTCAGTCACTGAAAAAATCATGGCTCAGGTCCTCAAAGAATTAATTCTGAAACACTTAGAGGAGAGGAAAGTGATCAGGAACAGTCAGCATGGATTCACCCAGGGCAAGTCATGACTGACTAATCTAATTGCCCTCTATGACGAGATAACTGGCTCTGTGGATGAGGGGAAAGCAGTGGACATGTTATTCCTTGACTTTAGAAAAACTTTGATACGGTCTCCCACAGTATTCTTGCCAGCAAGTTAAAGAAGTATGGGCTGGATGAATGGACTATAAGGTGGATAGAAAGCTGGCTAGATTGTCGGGCTTAACGGGTAGTGATCAATGGCTCCATGTCCAGTTGGCAGCCGGTATCAAGCGGAGTGCCCCAAGGGTCGGTCCTGGGGCCGGTTTTGTTCAATATCTTCATTAATGATCTGGAGGATGGTGTGGATTGCACCCTCAGCAAGTTTGCTGATGACACTAAACTGGGAGGAGAGGTAAATACGCTGGAGGATAGGGATAGGATACAGAGGCCCTAGACAAATTAGAGGACTGGGCCAAAAGAAATCTGATGAGGTTCAACAAGGAGAAGTGCAGAGTCCTGCACTTAGGACCTAAGAATCCCATGCAGTGCTACAGACTAGGGACTGAATGGCTAGGCAGCAGTTCTGTGGAAAAGGACCCAGGGGTTACAGTGGATGAGAAGCTGGATAGGAGTCAAAAGTGTGTCCTTGTTGCCAAGAAGGCTAATGGCATTTTGGGCTGTGTAAGTAGGAGCATAGCCAGCAGATCGAGGGACGTGATCATTCCCTTCTATTTGACATTGGTGAGGCCTCATCTGGAGTACTGTGTCCAGTTTTGGGCCCCACACTACAAGAAGGATGTGGAAAAATTGGAAAGCATCCAGCGGAGGGCAACAAAAATGATTAGGGGACTGGAACACATGACTTAAGAGGAGAGGCTGAGGGAACTGGGATTATTTAGTCTGCAGAAAAGAAGAATGAGTGGGGATTTGACAGCAGCTTTCAAGTACCTGAAAGGGGGTTCCAAAGAGGATGGATCTAGACTGTTCTCAGTGGTAGCAGATGCAGATGACAGAACAAGGAGTAATGGTCTCAAGTTGCAGTGGGGGAGGTTTAGGTTGGATATTAGGAAAAACTTTTTCACTAGGAGGGTGGTGAAGCACTGGAATGCGTTACCTAGGGAGGTGGTAGAATCTCCTTCATATGAGGTTTTTAAGTTCAGGCTTGACAAAGCCCTGGCTGGGATAATTTAGTTGGGGATTGGTCCTGCTTTGAGCAGGGGGTTGGACTATATGACTGCCTGAGGTCCCTTCCAACCCTGATATTCTATGATTCTATGATTCTATGATCAGGTGGCATACCAGATGGGGGGTCCAATCCATCACACAGGGCACCATGGGTAGGTATCCCAGGGTGCCATGCACCACTGCCTGGTGCAATGCCTTTCGGGGAATTTTTGCAATGTGTTGTGGGGTAGAAATGAATCATGCAGGTATCTCTGGGAGCCAGGAGTGAAGTTCCCAGCATGCATCATTCTGCATCCCATAATACCATCCATATCCCATATATTTTTAAAAATCCTACAAACTCCTGTTACACTTTTCGGTCTCTGCCATCTCTGACAGAAGCTTGGAGCCCACAGAGCTCTGGACTATTCGCATGAACGATGCAAATACAGGACACACAAGTCTGTATTGGCAGACCTGCAGGAGGCATTGCTCCAGTGGGGGACATGAGGCTTTCTTCTGGGACAGATTGCTGAGGGACGTAGTGAGAAGCAATTCAAAGCTGGTGCCATTCATGGAGCAGCTGCTGCCCGTGGAGTACTAGTTCTGGGCCCAGAAATGAGCACTGACTGGTGGGATCGCACTGTGATCAGACTTGGGATGACCAGCAGGGGCTGTAGAACCTTTGGATGCAGAAGGGAACATTCCTAGATCTGTGCGCCACGCTTACCCCAGCCCTCCCGCACAGGGATTCCAGAATGAGAGCTGCACGGACAGTGGAGAAGAGAGTGGGGCAACCACATTCTGGAAGCTTGTAGTGCCAGTTTGTTGCCAGTTAATGAGAAATCATTTTAGAGTTGGAAAATGCACAGTGCGGGGGCTGTTAATTCTCTTCTGCTTCTCAGGACTGTGACTCTTGGTAATGTTCAGGACGTAGTGGATAGATTTGAAGCAATGGGGCTCCCGAACTGCGAGGGGACGACAGATGGCACACACATTGCTATTTTGGCACCAGCTCACCTCGCCACAGAGTGCATCACCAGAAAGGGCTGCTTTTCTCTGGTTATGCAAGTGTCGGTGGGTCACTGAAGACACTTCATCAGTAACAGTGTGGGTTGGTCAGGGAAGGTGCATGATGCTCATATCTTTAAGGACACAGGACTGTTCAGAAAGCTTCAAGCAGGAACTTTCTTTCCTGACCAGTGGATTACCATTGGTGATGTTGAAATGCCAATAGTGAAACTGGGGGACCCAGCCTACCCCTTGCTCCCCTGGGTCACAAAGCCATACACTAGCCACCTCAACAGCACTAAGGAAAGATTAAGCTACTGACTCAACAGCTGCAGAATGACATTTGAATGGGCTTTTGGTAGACTGAAAGGGCGCTGGTGATGTTTACTCACTAGATTGGATTTCAATGAAAACAACATCCCAATGGTTATAGCTGTGTGGTGTGTCCTATGTAATATCTGTGAGGAAAAGGGAGGAAAGCTGCCATCAGGGTGAAGGTGAAGTGGCTGTCTGCTGAGCTTGAGCAGCCCGACACAAGGGTTAGCACAAGAGCTCAGTGTGGAGCTATGCAGTTAAGGCACGCTTTGAAAGAGCACTTGAATGGTCAGCCTCAGTCATTTTCTCTGCTGGATGGTTCGCTGGGCCTGAAGCTTTAGTGCTGCTAGAAATGGTGTGATGCTTGCTGTACATTTATGACTGCGTGTTTTACTGAAGCTATGAATTATGCAGTTCTTGTTGTATATTCATAAATATTAGATGGTGTATTTTACTGGAGCTATGATTTATGTGGTGCTTGCTGTACATTTATAAATATTACTGTGTGTGTTACTGAAGCTATGAATTATGTGGTGCTTGCTATACATTGATAAACATTAGCCAAGGCTGTGAATTACATGGTTCTTGCTGTACATTGATAAATATGACTGGGTCCTTTCCTGTAACTGTACAGCACCAGTTCTGTGGTGCTGTACAGTTACAAGTAGTGGGTGCGTTAAGTACTGCTATGCATCTTGCACTATGTGTTGTGAACTAACAAAGATACTTTTATTTTCAAAATATTGAAATGTATTGAGTGGCAAAACCAGTGCAGGAAAACAATGTGCATAAAACAACAGGCAATGCAATATTAACTTTTAATGTAGCTGAACGGAATGGAACTTTAAAATTGGAAAGGCATCAAACATTTATGCCCAGTGCACATTTCAGTGCTCATTTCAGTGCACAAATGTAGGCCGTTGTGGTTACACATACACCAGCCATGGTTCTCATAGGGCAGGGTATGTGAAGGTGTGGTTTTCCTTTCTGTCCCCCAGCATAGCATGGTGGGGGTAAAGGATGCTGCTGGTGATGCCACATACTATCTTGGGAGGTGGCGGGAGCTGCTACCATGGAGTTCTCAGAAGGTGGGACATATGGGATTTTTGGACCTGTAGGTCAGCCAAGGTCTGCAGCCTGAGAAGACCCACTATGTTCTAGCCAATCTCCCTCTCCTTGTCCTGCTGGGCCTCTCTCCTATCAGCTTTCCTTTTCCGTATTGTCTGCCATATTGGCCCTCTAGGCCCTTTTTTACAGTCTGATGCAGCCCTGGCTTGCAGGAGCTCAGAGAACATGTCCTCCCTTGTCCTCTTCTTTCTCCGCCTCTTCAGGGTCAGGTTCTCTGCAGGTGTAGAGGGGGCACCCCTCAAGGCCACACCAGCATCAGCTGCTGATAAAAACAGACAGAGGTACAATTGTATTTACAGTCCCACTGGCAAGGGAAAGATAAGGCTCAAAACGCTTTTCCTTATTCCCATAAACACTTTTAATAAGAAATGCTTATTGAGTCTTCAGTTTAGGAGCACTGCTTCTCAGCACAGCTCTCCTGCCACAGCCATGGTGAGTATGGCCCACCACAGGCAAGGGAGGGAGGAATTTCTGTTGCACGAAACAGTAAAATGTCATGCCCTATTTCCATGGGTACGCGTGCAGGGCAATGGCGCTGAATACTGGCACTGTTTTCCATGGGCGGTGGTCATGTTAGCTGATACCTCACACCTGCTGCTGGTGTCTCAAAGCCACCCAGGCCCATGTGCCCCTAATCTGCTTACTGCAATGGTGCCTGTCACACTCATTGCAGATTAGCTTGGGAAATTCCTCTACCGCAGAGGAAGCAATAAGGCTGCTGTGACGCTGGCAGACCAGGTGCCAGCTCATGCCAAGGTCCCCACGCCTCGGCTGAACACTGACAACTACAGAGCTGGCAGCAGTCTGGCTCACTTGCGTGTTAGTGTTGGTAAAATAGATATTAGGATATGTAAGAATGTGTGTAGACTTTACTGAATGCTTGCGAGTCGCTGCAGGCATTAATCTCACTTCTAGCATCTCTATCCCATGTTATAAGGTAATATCTGAGCATTTGTATTGTAAGCCTCTTTGGCGGTGGGCTTGTCTACACTTGAAATGCTGCAGCTGCACTGCCGTAACACTTCAGTGTAGACTCTCACTACAGTGAGGGGAGGGGTCTCCCAGCGCTGTTGGTAATCCACCTCCCCAAGAGGCGGGAGCTAGGTGAACGGAAGAATTCTTCTGCTGGCCTAGCGCGGTCTACACTGGGGTTTAGGCACAGCTCCAATCCAGCTACAGGAACTTGCTTGGGGCATGGAGGGGAAGGGCTATGACAGGGACACAGGCAGCAGTGCTGTGTCTAACTCGAAGAGCTGCAGTGGGCATAGCAGAAGGCTAGGGAGGCAAATAGTTGCCTCTGGTGAGGAGCCGCAAACATGCCGCTTCTACAAGGAGGGGGCTGGGTCAAGGTGATGGTGAATAGCCTCCCTACCCCCACAGTGAGTTCTTCTTATCAGGGCCGGCTCCAGGCACCAGCTTTCCAAGTAGCTGCTTGGGGCGGCATTCAGAATGGGGCGGCAGTCCGTGTCCCGTGGCGGCTTTTGGGCAGCAGCTCCGCCGCTCTTCTGGGCACGGCGGCAATTCGGCGGCGACTGCTTGGGGGCGGCAAAATTGGTAGAGCCGCCCCTGCTTCTTATAGCCTTGTGTTCAGAACAGAAGAGCAGTGCAGGATCCATGCTTTCGGACAGAGATGGCAGGCTTGCACCTTGCCAGGGCAGTTGAAAAGCAGCTGGAAACTAGTGGGATGCCCATGGAATGATGGGATTGAGAAACCTGCATCATGTGACGCTGAACTTGCCCCCATGAGGCATTGCAACCCTTTCCCAAAACACCCCGCAGCCAGCTGCACAGTGGGATAGCTGCCCACCGCGCACTGCTCTCTGTGTCGCTGCAAGAGCTGCTACTGTGGAGGTGCTCTGCTGACAAAGGAGCATAACGTGGCCATGCAACAGCGATTTAATTACAGCAATGGTTGTATGTCGCCGTAACTCAAGTCAGCTTAACTTTGTAGTGTAGACACAGCCTTAGACAAGTTCAATGTCTTCAAGTCAGCAGGGCCTGATGACATACATCCTAGAATACTTAAGGAAGTGCCCGAAGAGACCTCTGAGTCATTAGTAATTATGTTTGAGAACTCCAGCAGCCCCCCAGGCCAGCTGCTGCTCAGGCGGCCCCGAGCAGCGGCCGGTACGGTTGGCCCTGGGGCTGCTCCAGCTGCTCAGGGTGAATTTCACTCATAGCATCTTCATTAACACACTGTACCTGCTTATGAGGGCCACCTGGGGCTTGGCTATATTACATGATATTATCCTGATCAAACACGACTGTAAAGAGTGGAGTTAGCAGACACGCTGTTCATCACATCTTAATGGTCAGCCTAGACCCAGGCTAATTGTATTCAGTTTTGTGTCAGCTGTTAAACCTCAACCAGAGTCTACATCGATTGCTAGCATTGTGTTAGCTGACTTGACTCTTCACAATCATCATGTTCAAACACAATCAAATATTGTAATGTAGCCAAGTCTTTGGAGATGTCAGCTGGTGCCCACCATCAAAGGGATACTAAGAATTCATTACTGCTTTAAAAGCAACGAAGGCACTATAAAGGTGGGTGAAATTCTAGCTTCATGGACGCCAGCAGCAAAACTCACAATGATTTCAATGGGGATAGAATTTCAAACAAATTATTGTTCATCCAGACATTGATGGACTGGAAAAAACACCCACTCATTGATTTTGCTAACGTTGTCAATGTCCTACACAATTTACATTTAATGTAACTTTTTTCCAGGTAACAGGCCAAGTGTTTAAATGTCTGTGCCTAACAACCATATTTAGGCACGTACATATAAATGCCCAATTTTTCCATAGGTACTTACCATCCACAACTCCCTTTGGCTTCAGTGGGACCTGTGGATGCTCAAGGGCTTGGAAAAATCAGGCCTCATATACTTAGGTGCTTAGATATGCATGTATGTACTTTAGGCACCCAAATTGAACACTTTTTGCTATTGTGGCTATTTATGATTTGCACTTAGTCAATATAACTACATAATAAAGCACAGTGTATGACACTGTCGAGGCTATACTTCCACACAGCCAACCCAGACTTGTAAAGAAATATTTGCGGAGTTTAGGTTGCTGAGGGAACTATAACTCTGAATTGGCCGGTTTCTTATGGGTTTAAAATGTCAGACTTAGCTCTGTACTAATCTGGTTCTGCATTGAACATATATATATATATATACACACTCCCCATCCCCACTCCCACCCGTTCCTGGGGTTTGTGCAAACTGTACAATAACTCTTTTGTTCAGTCAGCCAGTCATGAACCTGTTTTTGATCAGCAATTTTTACCACAGCTCTTGTTGGCTCAGAAAAGGGCTCATATGTGCTTGAAATGTCCTGTATCTGGAAGGAATAATCACATCTCTGTAGTACAGTACAGTAGATTCTGGCTGAGAGATGTTAACGGTTTCATGTCTAAGCCCTTTGGGAAGTTGGACTCCTGACTAAGGAGAGTTATTGGCTATTGTGACAGTATCGAGAATGTTCTATTTCTCCCCTTTCTCAATGGGATTTTCAGCGTCAGTGAAAGATGTGGGTATGGTTTTGGTCACCCTCCTTCTGGATTAATTTTAAGGGAACTTTTAAATCTCCCCCTCTTGTGAGGAAGGGTTTTGCCACACATTTCTATGAATCATTGCAAATCTGCTTTAGTCATTTATTACTTAGCAATCGTCCTCATCTAACTTGTCACACAGCTGGAGACCCTGCAGAGGCAGCAGCCTCTGTCACAGGCTTCAACCATAACCAAATCAGCTGACAAAATACCAAACCAATCAAATCCTGCCTTAAAACCCACTTCTGGGAAGCCCACAAACATCAACCATGCCATTAAAAATGTTTCTAGCAACCCATTGTTAAAATGCAGAACAACCAAACAGAAAGAAATGCCAAGTTAGCCCCATCCTGTGGGATTCCTGGTGTGTTTTGTCGCAAGTCTTTGTCTAGCTGTTCAGGTTTCAGAGTAGCAGCCGTGTTAGTCTGTATCCGCAAAAAGAAAAGGAGGACTAGTGGCTCCTTAGAGACTAACCAATTTATTTGAGCATAAGCTTTCGTGAGCTACAGCTCACTGCATCGGATGCACCTGTTTAGATAGTGAGGGACCGCAGGGCAGGAGCTGTATCTTCCAATGTGTCTTTCACAGGGCTGAGTACAGCCATTCTCTCTAGCCCTACACTTTCAGGCCATTTCTAAATCTTACTGCATCCTCCTACACAACATCGAAGGGTCCAGGCTTTCCTTTCTGTTCTGACACCGACACTCTCAACCAGGCTTATATCATCTCACATCTTGACTACTGCAACCTTCTCCCTTCTAGTCTTAACTACTGTAACCTGGCACCCCACCTCATGTCCATTCAGAAAGCTGCTGCTAAGGTCACCTTCCTAACCTGACATTCTGCCAGCTCACCCTCATCTTTGAGTCCTACCAGTGACACCCCCCACCTTTTTCACTGGATCACTTGCAAGCTTCTCATGCTTATTTTCAAAGCCTCTCACAATTCAGCTCCCCTTGACCGATCCACTGTTACCAGCGTGCATTGTCAGCCTTCCCCATTGGCTCCTCCAGCCTTGATTGACTGCATGACCCCTTCTCCCTCAAATACCATCACTGTGTTGCCCATATCACCCATGTGTGGCACACCCTTGACACAAAAAATCTGTCAGTCCACTATTGTCTGAGCCTTCAAATCCCTTATTTAGATTTAGAACTATCGATTCACACACATTTTGGACCAGACATCCAAACACTGTAGGAATATTAGCCTCCGTAAAGAACACTCTCAATTCTGAAAGAGGCCATGCCTAGTTACTTTTGTTCTAACTGGCCTGGGAATTGTGTCCTGCTAGAATTTCAATAAGTTCTTTTCCAGAGGATAAACATGTAAACCGTCCATCCGCCATGTCAACATATGGTGACTGTGACTGAGAGCTGCCCGGTTAATCACTGACCCATTTCTATTTCAGTCACACAACATGCTCCAGGCTCTGAAGTGACATGACAAATCCATTGCACTGTGGCACCAGACAATCTGTTTTCAAGCTGGAATGGCCCCAGAAGCCACCCTTCTGTCTGTGCACTGCAGGACAAATAATCAAGTTGCAATGTCAGCCTGACCCAGGAACCTCTTTGTGCCAACTGGCAGCGAGCACAGGGGGCACAGCATTATATTATATATATTATATCCTGGGGGGCACAGGATTCCCCCAGGTCCAGTATATGGACAATAATTCACCAGAAGGTGGAATAGAAGGGCTCTACTGAGAGCCAATAGCCCACTGTCCATCATAATACTTTCAAAATACATATATGGATCATATTTACTGTATCTATACTGGAAATTATGGTCTTAAAGCCTGGAAGTTAAAGGTAGGTCACCAGAGGGTGACATGCCTGGGACAGGCTCTGTTCAGGCAGGGGGCGGTAGATGCTTCTCTCGCTGGTCATTGTGAATTGTGTGTGTCACACTACAAGTCTATTTGCATAAGTACAAAATTGAGCTGAGACTGTGAAATCTGCTGACAGGCACACACAGCAGGACAGGTGTGTGTGTGTTCCAGTTTATGAGTAAAGTTCAAATGATTGTTTGGATATATCTGGGGTTGAGAGGAGACTGTGAGCAGCCAGTGGTACAGAGGATGCTCCAAGGAGACGCTCGGAGGGCTGGCGTGTGCCTAACATTAACCTGCAGAGGGACAGTGGAGCCTGCATAGGCTGAGAGGAAATGTTTGTGTTGCCCATGGCCGGTGGAGCTGGGGAGCTGACCCACAGACAAGCTAAGGGCAGGTGGGAGCGAGGTGCCACAAACTCCTCAGTACCCCGGAGAAACATCATAATCCGGGGGGACCTTCCAACAGTTTAATTTTGCATCAGCACAGCACAGATGACATTGCTGTGTCATACCACAGAGATGCCATCAATGCAATCAGTGCATTTTGGACAGGAGAGCTTGCATGGGCTGGGACTGACTTCCTCCCCCCCGACCAATCAGGCTACGCCTGTGAAATCTGGGATGGGTGGCAACCCAAGCAGAGCCTCCACCTGCCTGAGTGACTGAAAGAGGGACAGGATGTAAAACGCATCAGGCTGTAAATTTCCAGTTCATTGTTTTGAAGAGGGATTTCTTTTCCCCTCGGTCAACTAATTTTCAGCATATTTGTGCTTTTGGCCATGTTGCTTACCCACTGGACAGACCTGTCACAAAATAGCTGGCAATTCCCTTGCTGATAGGGTGGTGGTGATGAAACGTCCCCCTATTGACTCTTTGCCAACCAGGATGCCAATAGGACTGTTGCTAGTTCTATCACTCAGGCCAGTTCTATCACATATGGGTGTTCAGAAGCCGTCTATTTGGAATGGCAGCAACAGTCGAGAAGCCATTGTTCCTATCATGGCCATTCAGGTAGGCTAGCTAAAGGTCTGTGCTAATTTCTCTCTGTCATACTTTACAAATATGGAGATTGTGCCTTTTTATGGGCAGGGAGGGACATGGGGAGAGGGAAAGGGTCTTTTGTTTTTGTGTACAATGTTTAAAGTGGTAAATAGGCCCCATTCCTACAATCTGACCTATGCAAGCAGAGCCCTGCACCTATGCAAAGTTGACTTCACTGGAAGGCTCACATGAGGATCAGCCAGTGAAAATCGGTATTACTTTCTTGGTATGGAGTTATAACACACTCATAAAGTGAGTTACCCAGGACAGCCCACAAGGGTCAGCTAGCTGGCCACTACCACTGCTAGCCGACGGATTTAGAGCTATTGATAGGCATCGGTATTTCATTTCCGTACGTCCTGCATTCAGCCCTTGCTGGGTGTCATTGCAAAGCACCTTTTGCTCTTTGGTGTGCTTCCAGAAGAAGAGAGGTTATTTATTTTCAAACAACAGCACGATTCTACTTCTTTTTAGCTATGAGTGTAGTTAAAGACCATTGTGATCTCATTCTCTCTTTCTCTCTAAGCATTTCAATTACTGGAAATAACGGCCGACAAGTACAGTGTTCAATTTCAATGTAATTTCTGACCTCTCTTTTATAATACCTGGAGGTCTCATAAAGAAGCACTGTCAACTTTAAAGTCATACTTCGGTCTGGCATTTTTTAATGCGCGGTTCTTGCTGACTGCAAAATTAGAAGAAACAAATTATGCTTCTCCGTTTTTCCAGTTTGTTACTTTTTGCATTAGAGCGCACTTCAGTATAGTCAGTTTCACTGTTTCCTCTGTACTGTCCTTTTAGCTAGCCAGTTTCTCCTGCTATTTGTGTGGTGCTTTCACACACCAACTGGGGAGGGACAAAGCATTTTAAAAATGAAGACACTGTACTCGTAATGCCTCAAAAATTGGGAGAGGGACTCGAGGGCATGCATAAAATGATCCTCCTTTTAATTTTTTTTTTTTATTCATTGCTTGTCATTCCAGTTGATACTGTGCCTTTCAGCTTAGAAGCCTGCTTTGCTTAAAAACCACTTATAGCAAATGCTGTAGGAACGGAGGCATTTTCCTTGAGAGCCTTGATAGGACCACATAGCTCAGCTCATGAGAAGTCAGGTGACAGGACTTTCCGTGGGCAGCGGGCAGCTCAGCTATCATCCAGCAGTCTGAGGTTTTATAAACAGGTTCGGTCTGGGGCTCTCTGCAGGGGGAGGAAGGCTGAGGGTATGTCTACACTACGAAATTAGGTCGAATTTATAGAAGTCGGTTTTGCAGAAATCGTTTTTATATAGTCAATTGTGTGTGTCCCCACACAAAATGCTCTAAGTGCATTAACTCAGCGGAGTGCGTCCACAGTACCGAGGCTATCGTCGACTTCCGGAGTGTCGCACTGTGGGTAGCTATCCCACAGTTCCCGCAGTCTCTGCTGCCCATTGGAATTCTGGGTTGAGATCCCAATGCCTGATGGGGCAAAAAACATTGTCGCGTGTGGTTCTGGGTACATGTCATCAGGCCCTCCCTCCCTCTGTGAAAGCCACGGCAGACAATCATTTCATGCCTTTTTTCCTGAGTTACCTGTGCAGACGCCATACCATGGCAAGCATGGAGCCCGCTCAGCTCACTGTCACCCTATGTCTCCTGGGTGCTGGCAGACGCAGTACTGCATTGCTACACAGCGGCAACAACCCATTGCCTTGTGGCAGCAGACAGTACAATAGGCCTGAAAACCATCCTCATCATGTCCGAGGTGCTCCTGGCCGCCTCGGTAAGGTCGGTCAGGAGTGCCTGGGCAGATATGGGTGCAGGGTCTAAATTAGGAGTGACTCGACCAGGTCATTCGCTTTAGTTCTGCAGGCAGTCCTACTGTACCATTTTATGGTGAGCAGGCAGGAGATGTGGATGGCTAGCAGTCCTATTGTACCATCTTCTACCGGGCAGGCAGGAGATGAGGATGGCTAGCAGTCCTATTGCACCATCTTCTGCCGAGCAGCCAGGAGATGTGGATGGCTTACAGTCCTTCTGCACCATCTGCTGCCAGCCAAAGATGTAAAAGATAGATGGAGTGGATCAAAACAAGAAATAGACCAGACTTGTTTTGTATTCATTTGCTCCCCCCTCCCTGCCTCCCTCTGTGAAGTCCTGCCTAAAATACCAGAGGGTGGGATAGCTTAGTAGGTTGAGCATTGGCCTGCTAAACCCAGGGTTTTGAGTTCAATCCTTGAGGGGGCCATTCTGTGTGACAGTTGTTTTGTTTCTCCTTGATATAAAGCCACCTCCTTTGTTGATTTTAATTCCCTGTAAGCCAACCCTGTAAGCCACGTCGTCAGTCGCCCCTCCCTCCGTCAGAGCAATGGCAGACAATCGTTCCGCGCCTTTTTTCTGTGCAGACGCCATATCATGGCAAGAATGGAGCCTGCTCAGATCACTTTGGCAATTAGGAGCGCAATAAACACCACCATTATCCAGCAGCATATGCAGCACCAGAACCTGGCAAAGTGAAACTGGGCGAGTAGGCGACGTCAGCGTGGTGACGAGAATGATGAGGACATGGACACAGACTTCTCTCAAAGCATGGGCCCTGGCAATGTGGGCATCATGGTACTAGTGCATGCCGTGGAACGCTGATTCTGGGCCCAGGAAACAAGCACAGACTGGTGGGACCGCATAGTGTTGCAGGTCTGGGACAATTCCCAGTGGCTGCGAAACTTTCGCATGTGTAAGGGCACTTTCATGGAACTTTGTGACTTGCTTTCCCCTGCCCTGAAGCGCATGAATACCAAGATGAGAGCAGCCCTCACAGTTGAGAAGCGAGTGGCAATAGCCCTGTGGAAGCTTGCAACGCCAGACAGCTACCGGTTAGTCAGGAATCAGTTTGGAGTGGGCAAATCTACTGTGGGGGTTGCTGTGATGCAAGTAGCCAACGCAATCAAAGATCTGCTGATATTAAGGGTAGTTACCCTAGGAAATGTGCAGGTCATAGTGGATGGCTTTGCTGCAATGGGATTCCCTAACTGTGGTGGGGCGATAGACGGAATCCATATCCCTATCTTTGCACTGGAGCACCAAGCCGGCAAGTACATAAACCGCAAGGGGTACTTTTCAATAGTGCTGCAAGCACTGGTGGATCACAAGGGATGTTTCACCATCAGCATCAAAGTGGGATGGCTGGGAAAGGTACATGACGCTCGCATCATCAGGAACTCCGGTCTGTTTCAAAAGCTGCAGGAAGGGACTTTATTCCCAGACCAGAAAATAACCATTGGGGATGTTGAAATGCCTATAGTTATCCTTGGGGACCCAGCCTACTCCTTAATGCCATGGCTCATGAAGCCGTACACAGACAGCCTGGACAGTAGTCAGGAGCTGTTCAACTACAGGCTGAGCAAGTGCAGAATGGTGGTAGAATGTGCATTTGGACGTTTAAAAGCACGCTGGTGCAGTTTACTGACTTGGTTAGACCTCAGCGAAACCAATATTCCCACTGTTATTACTGTTTGCTGTGCGCTCCACAATATCTATGAGAGTAAGGGGGAGACATTTATGGTGAGGTGGGAGGTTGAGGCAAATCGCCTAGCTGCTGGTTATGCGTAGCCAGACACCAGGGCAGTTAGAAGAGCACAGGAGGGCACGGTGTGCATCAGAGAAGCTTTGAAAACCAGTTTCATGACTGGCCAGGCTACGGTGTGAAAGTTCTGTTTGTTTCTCCTTGATGAAACCCCCCGCCCCTTGGTTCACTCTACTTCCCTGGAAGCTAACCACCATCCCCTCCTCCCTTCGATCACCGCTTGCAGAGGCAATAAAGTCATTGTTGCTTCACATTCATGCATTCTTTATTAATTCATCACACAAATAGGGGGATAACTGCCAAGGTAGCCCAGGAGGGGTGGTGGAGGAGGGAAGGATAAGGCCACACAGCACTTTAAAAGTTTAAAACTTTAAAACTTATTGAATGCCATGAATGTCTGTTGCTTGGGCAATCCTCTGGGGTGGAGTGGCTGGGTTGCCAGAGGACCCCCCACCGCGTTCTTGGGCATCTGGGTGAGGAGGCTATGGAACTTGGGGAGGAGGGTGGTTGGTTACACAGGGGCTGTAGCGACTGTCTGTGCTCCAGCTGCCTTTTCTGCAGCTCAACCATATGCTGACACGTATGAGTTTGATCCTCCAGCAGCCTCAGCATTGAATCCTGCCTCCTCTCATCATGCTGCCACCACCTTTAAGCATCATCCCTCTCTTCAGACCGCCAATTACTCTCCTCAGCCCACCACCGCTCCTCCCGGTCATTTTGTGCTTTCCTCCACTCTGACATTGTCTGCCTCCACGCATTTGTCTGTGCTCTGTCAGTGTGGGAGGACAGCATGAGCTCAGAGAACATTTCATCACGAGTGTGTTTTTTTCGCTGTCTAATCTTCACTAGCCTCTGGGAGGGAGAAGATCCTGTGATCCTTGAAACGCATGCAGCTGGTGGAGAAAAAAAAAGGGACAGTGGTATTTAAAAAGACACATTTTGTAGAACAATGGGTACACTCTTTCACGGTAAACCTTGTTGTTAACATTACATACACAGCACATGTGCTTTTCGTTCCAAGGTCGCATTTTGCCTCCCCCGACCATGTGGCTAGCTCCTCCCCCCTCCCCATGGCTAACAGCAGGGAACATTTCTGTTCAGCCACAGGCACACAGCCGAGCAGCAATGGGCACCTCTGAATGTCCCCTTAAGAAAAGCACCCTATTTCAACCAGGTGACCATGAATGATATCACTCTCCTGAGGATAACACAGAGAGATAAAGAACGGATGTTGTTTGAATGCCAGCAAACATACACTGCACTGCTTTGTTCTACAATGATTCCCGAGTACATGCTACTGGCCTGGAGTGGTAAAGTGTCCTACCATGGTGGATGGAATAAGGCTGCCCTCCCCAGAAACCTTTTGCATAGGCTTTGGGAGTACATCCAGGAGAGCCACGAATGCCAGGGCAAATTAATCATTAAACATGCTTGCTTTTAAACGATGTATAGTATTTTAAAAGGTACACTCACCAGAGGTCCCTTCTCCGCCTGGCAGGTCCGGGAGGCAGCCTTGGGTGGGTTCGGGGGGTACTGGCTCCAGGTCCAGGGTGAGAAACAGTTCCTGGCTGTCGGGAAAACCGGTTTCTCCGCTTGCTTGCTGTGAGCGATCTACAACTTCATCATCATCACCTTCCTAGTCCCCAAAACCTGATTCCGTGTTGTCTCCATCTCCATTGAAGGAGTCAAACAACACGGCTGGGGTAGTGGTGGCTGAACCCCCTAAAATGGCATGCAGCTCATCATAGAAGAGGCATGTTTGGAGCTCTGACCCGGAGCAGCCATTTGCCTCTCTGGTTTTCTGGTAGGCTTGCCTCAGCTGCTTAAGTTTCACGTGGCACTGCTTTGGGTCCCTGTGATGGCCTCTGTCCTTCATGCCCTGGGAGATTTTGACAAATGTTTTGGCATTTCAAAAACAGGAACGGAGTTCTGATAGCACGGATTCCTCTCCTCATACAGCAATCAGATCCAGTACCTCCCGTTCGGTCCATGCTGGAGCTCTTTTGCGATTCTGGGACTTCATCATGGTCACCTCTCCTGATGAGCTCTGCACTCACCTGCAGCTTGCCACGCCGGCCAAACAGGAAATTGAAATTCAAAAGTTTGTGGGCCTTTTCCTGTCTACCTGGCCAGTGCATCCGAGTTGAGAGTGCTGTCCAGAGCGGTCACAATGGAAAACTCTGGGATAGCTCCCACAGGCCAATACCATCTAATTGCATCCACAGTACCCCAAATTCGACCCAGCAAGGCCAATTTCAGCACTAATCCCCTTGTCGGGGGTAGAGTAAGGAAATCGATTTTAAGAGCCCTTAAAGTCGAAAAAAAGGGCTTCATCGTGTGGACGGGTGCAGGGTTAAATCGATTTAACGCTGCTAAATTCGACCTCAACTCCTAGTGTAGACCAGGGCTTAGTGATCTGACTAACCCCTGCAGCGATGTGAATATTGTTAAGCAAATAATTATAAAAAATATCTCTGTCATGAGCTCCAATAGCACCTCCCTCCGCAGACAGGCTGGGCCACCAGAATGAGACAGTGGTTGCTAAAAGGTTGGGTGTATGACATATTAGAAACTGAGATAATCAAATGATCTTCAAAGTAGTTTGACAGAGCCAGAGCTGTGTGCTTACACTGCCTTTCAGAAAAGCCAGCACAGTCAGGAGCTGGACTCACAATCTCCCTCTCTCTCACTCACAGCTCAGGTGACAATAAGAACTGTGGGGAACTACAAAATTTGCCGTGCTCAGCAGCTTTACGTGTGAGGTCACTTCTCCCTTCTGAGAATGGGCCTCGTTCTCATGCAGAGAGGATGATAGTCCAATGCTTAGGGCAGTAGTCTGGGACTTGGCAGAGCTGGATTGAATTCCCTGCTCCGTCACAGGCTTCTTGGGTGACGTTGGGCCCAGAACCTCCAAGGTACTTAGCTGCTGCTCTGCTGAGCCTTGCAGTGCCTTTGCCCAGGAACTCGAATGGCCAGCGGCAGTCTCAGCCCCGGGTTAGGCACCCAGGCTCCCCATACTGAGATAGGCACCTCCCTCTGCTCAGGATCCTCTGCGGTGAACCCTCTCCAGGAGCGAGGCACCTAAGCCAGCTCAGTCGCTGAGGCAGCCCACACCCTAGCAGCCAAAACTGCCTGACTCCTGCTCAATACCTCTCTCACACACACCCTACATTGCCCTGTACTCCTGTGTGTCTTTTGTGGGGGTGCTCTGCTGCCCCTCCACCTATCAGTGACATGCCTCCAGTCCTCCTGATACAGAGGCTGGCAGATAGCAGGTGTGCTTTCAGCACGCCTATGGAATCAGGCCCTGCTGATGAGACAGGTGTGTGTATGGGGGGGCACCTAGTTTGAGAATCCTGCTTTGGCTTGAGCTAGGGCTCTGAGCAGCTTGTTAGCTGTGAGGTGGTCCTGGCAGAAACGCAGGCGTCTAGGGGATGTGGACACCTATGAAGTTAGGTGGCAGCTGAGTGGCAGCTTTGAAAATAGCCGTGGCACCTAACTGGTGAGCTAGACAGCTAGTCTCCTAAGTATCTTTAAGGATCTGGGCCTTAGTCTTTCTCTGTGCTCCTCTGTAAAATAGGGATAATGGCACTTCCCTACCGCACAGCAGTGTTGTGAGGTTAAATACGTTACAGACTGTGAGGTGCTCAGACACGACTGTGATGGGGCCAGATAAGTACCCGTGAGAGCTAGAATCCTGAGTCTGTTCAACTGGGTGTGGGAGTCGTGCTTAATTTGTAATGAGAGAAGTGCCAGGGCTCAAGCAATTCTTTTACATTTATAACAGATGTGCCAAGCCGAGGGGGTCAGGGCTATGAACGGCCACAATTAGAGCTGCTGGAGCTCAGCCCTGGCACAAATTAAGCTTGGTGTGGGAGGCTAGGTTGACTCGCAAGGTTTTGGTTGCTAGCTCTTTTGCTTCTTTGTGATTCAACCAGCAGGAATCTCCTCAAAGTGGGTGGGGGGAAGCTTTTTGTGTCTTTGTTTACTTTGCCATTTTTTTCTTTTTAACTGCAGAGACAGATGTTTTTAAAGCCACCCCTGGTTCTTCCCTGAGATGTCTCACTCTCTCATATCAGGCCTGTTTTCCCCAAGACACTCCTGGCTCCGGGAAGACAAAAAGCCAAATATAGTGAAGATAAGATACCACTCAGTGCGACTTCTCCCTTCTCTGCATCATTTGATAATACTGTGGCAGTAACAATGTTATACAAGACAGTAATAAATATGAACAAAGCCCTGATCCTACATATAGCCAGCCATGTAGTTGTAGGTTTGATTTTAACTGTGGGGGTAAATGGATGTTGGCTAGAGTTGGGCCTGAACTGAAGCCCCATATTAGAATTCCAGATCCAAGTGTCCTGTCTCTGTAGTGGGCAGAATTAAAACCACAGATCTGAAAAATGCTGAAACTGAGATTGAATTCTAGATCCCAATTCAAATTTTTTTCCAAAGTTAGAGGACTTCCTCCCAGGGCTGCCAGAGAGGCACAAAGTCTTACAATTTGAACAATAAACACACTCTGGGGGCTGCATACCTTGGTTTACCGAATTCCGTAAGTGTCCCCAGAGGAATCTTCTACCCAGACACAGGATAATTTATTGAAAGTCAGAGAAGTGGCTGTTTTAGCCATCACCACTCCTAGTGATTTTATTGTTTTAGCCTCATGCTTGTTAAAGCTTGATTTCCCTTTCCGAACAGTTTGTGGGATCCACAGTTCCAAAAATAAACCCATAGCTACGTCAGTGTGACAAAACTTGGACGTTCAGAAATGAGAAGCTGCTCTACAGACATTTCTTTTGCTGCGAGAAATGATTTGCAAAACAAACCCAGCAGAGATTATTTATTACAAAGCAAATACAAGTTATGGATATTCTAGAGGGAACCAACCTGAACGGGCAGATGGAGACTTGCTCGGCCTTTGATTTTATTATTTACTAATTAACACTGAACACCAAAGCTATCTGAACACTACTGCACAGCACCCTGAAACTGACTGACATGGTAGTCTACACAGCAATCTGGAGCGAGTGGGAACGAGCCTCCACGCCCAGGTTGACAGACTTGGGCTAGAGGAGCTCATGCTATCGCTGTAAGAATAGCTGTGTAGAGAACACTTTGAAGTTGCGGCTCGGGCTGGAGCAGAGATTTGCAAGGCTAGGAAATGGCACTTGCCACTGACTAGACCTAGTTTGCCTAAAATGGAGCAGAATGCAGCCACTTATCTTCCTGGGTGGAACACGGCTCCTAGCTGCTCAGGTCAAACTGGCACCAGTGGTCTCAGAGGGCCACACATTCATACTGAAGATGAACACAGCCATTGGCTGCATTGTAGAATGGTGTGAAACTTATTTGCCTTGTGGGATACACTTTGGTCCACCTGGTATTAGGGGATGGAACAGAGGAGAGTCAGAGGAAATAATCTGCATCTCAGTGAGCTCTGTAGACAGGGCCAGCTAATGGATAAACATCATTCTGAGCAAGCCAGAATCACAGCCCCCATTGTATAAATGTTCCAGGATGAATGTGAATAATAAATCTATCACTCCACTAGTGCTCCCTGATTTGCAACACTCTGGGATGCTCTTCTATAATGCTGGCCCAGCGTTTGTTGGGAAAAATCCACTTGGAAGCCAATACCATTTTGATGAAGTTCTGCAGGCTACTGTACCTTCAAAAGCACTTTGCTAACCTGTAGACAAGCAATCATGAGGATTCTTAATGAGTGGGTTTCCGTGGTGCAACGAATAAGTATGTTGGGAGTGAACGTGATTATATATCATAAAAGGCTTTGGTCACTCATCACTGTCAGTTTCAGGCTGCTTGAAATGTGCACGTGCCTCATTCAAAGGCATATATACACTGTAGCAATCAATATAAATCTTTAAACGAAATAAAACAAATTTCATCCCATAAAGATCTAATTCATTAATATAATGGGGGTGGAGGAGAGAAAGGGTGGGAAGAATAAGTGCTCCCCTTGCACCACAGCGCCTGTATACATTTGCATGGAAAGGGTAACAGCTCTTTGGTAGGAGGTTTGAGTGTCACAATCATGAGATCCTGCTGAAATCCAGGTTGGACATCTTCAAATGTTCATTGTCAGGGTGATAAACTAGTAGAGAAATAAAGATCAACGGTTATGACTGATAATCCCAGCTACCACCATCAAACCCCGGGTGCAGGAGGAAAGGCCCTTGTAACAGCACCATCTTGTTTTGAATTGGTGCCGTACAATGCAGGGGAATTCTGATTTTTGTGCCAATGAGCTAGTTCCCTAGTTTAGTTGTAGTCAATACAAATATTTGTCAGCAAAGATAATGGCGAGATTCAAGCACTTAGTCATGACTAAGAGAAAGGCAACAAGACAAATTCTTCTCTCACCTACACCTGTAAATCTGAAGTAACTCAGTGGACTTTGCTGGAGTCACTCTGAATTTACAACAGTGTAAATAAGAGTAACATTTTAGTCCAATTATTACAAGGAAAGAAATCTTGGGATGCCAAAAAAGAAAATTTAATAATTCCCAGTAGCAGGGACAGAAGTTGAACCTCCACCTCCCCCTGACTCTCTCACACGGAACATGTTCAACATTAAGCTCGTTAGTTAAAAAAGGAATGCATTGTAGATCTCTAAGAATTAGTTTATTTATAATTATTTATTATTATACTGTGGTAGCACCTAAAGGCTTCCATTCCCATTGTGCTAGGAAATGTATCACCATCTAACAGCCAGATGGACCCTGCCCCAAAGAGCTCCTAATAATTGAAGTGTGGAATGAGAGGGAACAGATGGGCACAACAGAGAGACGGGGGAGCACAAGGAAACAATGAGAAGATACAGATCACCACAGTAACAAGAGGACAAAGTGCAGCAGCTGCCTGTCAGGCACGGCCTACAGTAAAGGGTGGTACGGATCCACAATGACTTAGAAAGAACCAGGAGGCATTTTTCTCCAATCAGCTGCACCCATTTGCCCCAGCAGTGAAGTGGGCCCAGAGAGAGTAAGGAGGAGAGACCCCAGAAAGAGGAGAGAAAGGGAGCAGTGACTATGAAATGGGGCGAGAAGGTGAAAAATCAGCTTGGAGGAGATAGAGTTATGTAGTAATGGTGAAATCCTGGCTCCCCTGAAGTCAATGGCAAAACCCCCCGCTAAATTCACTAGGGCTGGGATTATTCCCAATTTTTAAAAAGTGACAAAGTTCTAGAGCAGATTTCCAGGTTGTCAGTTTTAAAATGAAGTTATGATCATACCTCATTTATATTCAGGTTAATGAAGTCTCTGTTTTTCTTACTTAGTGCCAGGAATACCCCTGAAATAAACACCAGGACATCATAGTTATAAAGACTCCCCATTCACATTCATACACATAAGCAACCTGTCCTACTGTGAAGCACTATTTGTGACTGTTCCATAGAGAGGAAGGAGCTGGCTCTCTATAAAGGCTTAGATCACAAGTGACTGGTGAACCCTTAGAATGGGTTTGAGAACTGAAGTCCTTGTGAAGGCAAAATGGCCATTGACTTCACTGGGACTTTTGCCTGAGTATGGACTTCAGAAATGAATCCAAAGCTGGTGGTTTGGATGTGAGACACACCCAGATGTTTGGATACATGTCTTACTCCTGAGGGCATTCAGTGCCAAAAAATTAAAAATTCTGCACCAAAAAAATTAAAATTCTGTGCACAATATTTTAAAATTCTGCAAATTGTATTTGTCAAATAAATGTGGAGGCTCCAGCATGGTATTGGGGACCACAGCCCACTGGTGGCACAGAGGTGGGAGATCACTGTGCAGCTCTCCCTCACCACCCCCACCCGGGACACAGACTCAGCGGTGAGGCTGCACCCAACCCTGACAGTGCAAGGAGCAGGCCCTCCCCAGAAACACCCCAGAGCCTTGCTCCTCCATGCCAGGTGCACCAATTATGGGAGACAGGCTCAGCAAGGCAAGATCCAAATATGGAGGGGCTTAGTGTGGGGGGGAATCCAGGTGTGGGTTGAGAGGGTTCTGTGTGGAGCAATCTGGGTGTGGGTGGCTCAGTGGTGTAACCGGGTGCAGAGGGGATCTGGATGCACAGCGGCTTATTACGGGGTTCAGGGTGCAATGGTGATGGGACTCTGCAGGGGGTCCAGGTGAAGGTGGTTGGAGCTCAGCAGGGGGGGTCTGGGTGTGGGAGGGCTTGGGGGGTCCAGATGCTGGGGGAGTGGGGCTCAGTGGGGTGGGTATCCACGTGCAACTGGTTGGGGCTCAGTGGGGTGGGGATCTGGGAGTGGGTGGCTTGTCAGGGTGGTCCAGGTGCAGGGGGAATGGGGCTCATCGAAGGGGTTCTGAGTGCAGGGGGTGAGGCTCAGCGGGAGGGTCTGGGTATGAGAGGGTCTGGATGCACGGGGGTTGGGTGGATGGGGGAGCAGCTCCCTATACAGGGATCCCTCCCCCTGCAGCTGAGGCGCAATGGATGCAGGAAGGGCAGGGGGGAGTTTGCAGAGCTTCCTGCAGCCAGGGAAGAAATCTGGAGGTGGGTCTGATCTAGCCCCGGATGCCGTGCAGGGGAAGAGGAAGTCCTATCCTCCCCAGCCCAGCGTAGCCCGGACTAGTAGCTGAGCTTGGTGCAAGGTAGGAACCACCAGCCGGCTCTTCCCCAGTCCCGCTTCCTGCCCCACAGTGATTTACCTCTCTGACAGCTGCCCTGGGCACACAAAACATACTGCTGGTGAGGGTCATATGACCACTCTTGTGGTTTCCCTTTGCTTCCCCATCAGAAAGTCATTTTTCTGCAGGAAGCAAAGAAATCTGCAGGGGACATAATTCTGCGCATGCACAGTGGCGCAGAATTCCCCCAGTAGTAACGTCTGAATTTTATCCAGACTATCTGCATTTCCTGATTCTAAAAAGTGATGGTGGGAATATAGCAGGAATACAGCAGAAATACGTACTCCCTCTCTGTGTTTTGACCCTTCAATTTCCAGCACAGGCTGGAACCACAAAGGAAAAAGGAGCAAAAAACTTAATAATATGGTTTAAGAAAGTTAACTAAACCGTTTTTGATCCTCATAAAGTGGTTGGGTTTGGTCTAAGGTTTGAGCAAGGGTCAGAGGATCACTTTAATTTAGGCTGATTTACCCATCCCTATTAATTGCTATTAGTCTGGACAGAGAAAGACCCCTGCATGCAAATGAATCAAGAGCCAGAATTCATAGCTGTATTGTGGGTTATATTTTTCAGTCAAAAACCCAAACAAATAGTTTAAAAGTGTGCAATGTCAACACATGTGCATGTCTAACAATCCCTTACTTGACAGCATTTGAAACTGGGGCCTTCAAGATCGTAAGGTAGACCTCCAGTACTTGAGCTTGAGAAGTAACTGCACTAGTTGGTTGCGGCAGTAGACTTATCTTTTAGTGGACCAGCCTTTACCAGGGATATAACCCAAACTTTGTGAGTGTGTTACACATATGATTTCAGCAAAAGTGGATACTCACGGTTTGCATTCTCTAGGCGAATTAAGCAGTTTAGGAAGTCATCAAAATCAATATGGAACTGGTCATCAGCATATCTGAGGACAATCAGCTGCAGCAGGTAATTATTGAGTTGAAATCCTTTAAAAAACAAACAAACAAATACATAAATAAATAAAGAAGCAGCAGCAACAACCTAACTGACCTGAAAAGAAATCTGTGAGACTTCAATAAATAATCTAGTTATTTGTTGGAAATTTGTTAGTGGGCAAGTACTCTATGAACTGATTCCCTGTCTCTAGCAGAAACTGAGCTGACTGCAAACTGGTTTTCATTTAAAATCGATGTAGAATTCAGAAATAAGAATTTTTGAAATTTTGCAGTTTTCACTCTACAAATTGTTGTCTGTGTGAGTGAAAGTTCAGTCCCCGGTCGAGGATCTGCCCCATAGTATTTCTGTTTTCCCAACATAAATCAAATATTTCTTTTACCTGCAGCTGTTAGGGCACTACGAAGCTCATAGGAGGACATGGTGCCAGATTTATCAGAATCAAACTTAAGGTAGACATGCTGCATGGGGGAAAACATAGACATTCAGCATTTAGTACGTTAACAAATCTCATGTATTTGTAGCACATAAAGCAATGGAGTTTCATGTTCTAGATGCTTATCTTTAAAACTCTTGATGTAGCGCAAACTTTTAAGGAAGTTGAGAGGACTTTGATCTGGATCCAATCTGGTTGTGTAACTGAGGGTATATTTGGGATCAAGCTGTCTCTATCATATTCGTTATGAGCTGAGTGAAAGTTGTTATGGGTTGAGTTAAAACCTCATTGAGATCGGTAGGTGTGAACTCACTCTTCAATTAACATAACTGTAAGGGTGAGCCCCCACCTAAGACAAAAGGAGTATGTGAAACCGTCCAAAACTTTTTGCTGAGTATTTTGTGTCTGTGTACCTGTATGTGTGAGAGAGGCAGTGCTTAAAGTGGTCTGAAAGAAGTAATGGGGGTGGGGGGGTCTGTCACAACCTTAGCCTAATTTAATTTTCATGCACTTGATACAGACAGCTCACAATTTTTGCATACATATAATACACAACACATAAAATTTTTAGCTCAGTAAGGTATGTATACCTATTTGTGTAATGCAAATTACTAAAACAAAATATATCCTGAGAGTTTGAGGGGGGAAGGTCTGGGGGCTTTGTGAAATTCAGTGGGGTCTATTTGGGGATAGGGGGCTGGTGTGCAGTGAGATTCAATGGCGCTGGGGGTCTCTTTGGGAATAGGGACTGGGGAGGCATTAAGAGTGGGGTTGAGGGGGTTGCAGTGACAGTGGAGTTGGGGGATCTCTTGGAGGTGGGGGTGCAGTGAAAGTCAGTAGGATTGGGGGGCGTCTCGAGGGGGAGAGTGTGCAGTGACATTCAGTAGGGTCTGGGCCTCTCAGAGCATGGGGGTGCAGTGACAGTGGGGATCGGGGTTCTGTGAGATTCAATGGGCTCGGGGGGATCTCAGGAGTGGGGGTGCAATGACCCTGAGGTTGGGGGTCTCTGAGAGGATGGGATACAATGTGAGTCAGTGGGGTTGGGGGCCTTATGGATGGGTGTGCAGTGAGTGTGGTTGGGGGTCTCTCAGGGTGCAGTAAAAGTGAAGTTTGGGGTCTCTCTTGAGGATGGGGGTCTAGTGACGGTGGGGTTGGGGGGGTCTCTCTGGGGCTAGAGAGTCTCCTTTGGGGGCCTGTTCTCTGCCTCCCATTCTTGCTGCTCCACACCCCATCCCTCTCTGCTGGCCTGGCTCTGAGCCTGCTCCCGCAAGGTGGTGGGGAGCTGGAGGGGTAGGGTCTGAAGCCCCCGTGGATTCTCCCAGCCCCATCCTGGCTTCTGGGCTGTGCCAGGGCTGGTCTCCCTATCTGAGCTGCTACATCTGCTGCTCCCATCTCCTGTAGTTCCCAGCCCGAGGCTCTGCTCCCTCAGGGACACAGGCCCCCATCTGCATGATCGGCAGGCGAAGGAGCCAGGAAATGGGCACTACCTGTGGCCGAGCCCTGTGCTGTATGAGGAAGCAGCAGGAGCCTAGGGAGCTTATGAGGCAGGAGCTCTGGTAGATGCTCTGTGCCCCACATTAACCCCGCCTGAGCTTTACATTTCCCCACGTAGATCTGCAACCCCCTGTGACCACCCCCACTTTAATAAGGGAGAACATGTATGAGAGACACTCAGAGAGACAGCTGAAAGCAGTGGCTGACCCTGGAAGAAAGCTAAGGAGTGGTTTTTGGGTCAGGGTGCCGGCTGAAAAGAGCACTCTTGGTGCTATGAGCAAAAGAAGCTGTTTCCTGCTATTTGTTTCCTTCTGCCATCAGAGACACAGAGCTTTGCATGTTCTTTGTAAATAAACAAAACGGCATCAAAGAAACACCTGACCACCACCTGTTCCTGCTCCTAACTGGAACAACTTACTAGACCCTGAATTTCTGGCTAGCCGCTTGGGTCAAAAGGGGAATTAGGAATCATGCTGAGGTGAAAATCAAACAGCACTGTTTATCAAGCTGAAGTAAAGTTCCACATTTTCCTTGTGGGACAGGATATATCGATCGTCACTCAATTCTGAATTAGTTATATCCATTGTTATATTCACTCTGAACGTTTTAATCAGAAATATCTGTAAATCTCTCCATTGGGGGCATGCATTTCTTAAGTGTACCAGTTTAAAAAAAAAAATCAAACATTTGTATTAAAGGACTGACAAAGTGAAGTGATCCAGAAAAACAATTGAGATTTTGGATGAAAAATCCAGGAAGCAGAAAATTGCAATGATCACATCTTGGATGTAGCATAAATTCAGAAAAGATTATTAATGACCCATGAGGAAACAATTATTGTGCCTTGAGATGCAATCCTGCAAACATATACTCACATGCTTAACTTTACTACCATAATAGTGTCATTGATTTCAAAGGGATTACTCATGGTAGTAAAGGTAAGTAAAGTGTGTAAGTGTTTGCAGAATTGGAGCCTAACCAGCTAACATTGTTCCAGACCCTCAGTATTGCTTACTGCTGAGGAGATAAACAATGGAACAAAATAACTCATCACATGACTATTTTCCACTAATCACAAGTCAGCATTTTCTTCTTGTGTGAAACAATAGGAACAGAATCCTCAAATGTTATTTTGATTAGCCTCCTATTAAAGCACATTTCTGAAATTCATTATCCCAAACATAGTTTCTTAGCTTACCAAAATTACTGATATTTCCAGTAAACCATTCTGGTTTGGGACAATGGAAAACTAAAAATTGGTCATACTTCCCAGAAGAAAAAACATTTTGAAGAGCTTGTGTTTTTAATCAATATTTTGTGCTTTTGAAGATGTATGCCATTAGATTTTTGTCTCTGAAAATCATAGAAATAGAGGGCTGGAAGGGACCTTAAGAAGTCGTCTAGTAGTTCATCCTGTGCTGTGGCAGAATCAAGTATATCTAGACCATCTCTGAAGCGTGTTTGTCTGACATTTTCCTAAAAAACTCCAATGATAAAGACTCAAAATAACGAATACAGTCACATACCAGCCACTTCTTTAGTTTGTCCCAGAAAATCTTGAACTCATTAAATTCCAGTTTCCCATTACCACTGGACTAGTATAACCCACATTAAGGAAAAATACTGGTTAAGTGAAATCCCATGTTATGTCCAAATCTACCAGTCATTCCTTTACTCAGATAACAATAGCTGCACTAGGAAGCCTATGATGCTGTTGAGAGCAAACAATTGCAACGATTGCTGTTGGAAACCTAGAACGTTGGGTGATAGCTCTGCTGAGTAACGTAGGGAGAACACTGTCCCAAAGCAAGAGCAGCTTTGGATTCCAATTGGATAGGAACGATTCAGAGAATTAAATAGATATGTGGGCACAGTTGGCAACGGGCTTGGTTGCAAGGATAGCTTCCTGGGTTAGTGGTTCTGTTGTGTGGTGTGTGGTTGCTGGTGAGTATTTGCTTCAGGTTGGAGGGCTGTCTGTAGGCAAGGACTGGCCTGTCTCCCAAGATTTCTGAGAGTGATGGGTCGTCCTTCAGGATAGGTTGTAGATCCTTGATGATGCGTTGGAGAGGTTTTAGTTGGGGGCTGAAGGTGACGGCTAGTGGCGTTCTGTTATTTTCTTTGTTGGGCCTGTCCTGTAGTAGGTGACTTCTGGGTACACTTCTGGCTCTGTCAATCTGTTTCTTCACTTCAGCAGGTGGGTATTGTAGTTGTAAGAATGCTTGATAGAGATCTTGTAGGTGTTTGTCTCTGTCTGAGGGGTTGGAGCAAATGCGGTGTGCCCACATATCTATTCAGGGGACACCATCATAGGGCCTAATCACATCAGCCACACTATCAGAGGCTCGTTCACCTGCACATCTACCAATGTGATATATGCCATCATGTGCCAGCAATGCCCTCTGCCATGTACATTGGGCAAACTGGACAGTCTCTACGTAAAAGAATAAATGGACACAAATCAGATGTCAAGAATTATAACATTCATAAACCAGTCGGAGAACACTTCAATCTTTCTGGTCACTCGATTTCTGATCTCAAAGTGACTATCCTTCAACAAAAAAACTTCGAAAACAGACTCCAACAAGAGACTGCTGAATTGGAATTAATTTGCAAATTGGATACAATTAACTTAGGCTTGAATAGAGACTGGGAGTGGTTGAGTCATTACACTAAGTGAAACTATTTCCCCTTGTTTCAGAGTAACAGCCGTGTTAGTCTGTATTCGCAAAAAGAAAAGGAGTACTTGTGGCACCTTAGAGACTAACCAATTTATTTGAGCATAAGCTTTCGTGAGCTACAGCTCACTTCATCGGATGCATACTGTGGAAAGTGTAGAAGATCTTTTTATACACACAAAGCATGAACAAATACCTCCCCCCACCCCACTCTCCTGCTGGTAATAGCTTATCTAAAGTGATCACTCTCCTTACAATATGTATGATAATCAAGTTGGGCCATTTCCAGCACAAATCCAGGTTTTGGAAATGGCCCAACTTGATTATCATACACATTGTAAGGAGAGTGATCACTTTAGATAAGCTATTACCAGCAGGAGAGTGGGGTGGGGGGAGGTATTTGTTCATGCTTTGTGTGTATAAAAAGATCTTCTACACTTTCCACAGTATGCATCCGATGAAGTGAGCTGTAGCTCACGAAAGCTTATGTTCAAATAAATTGGTTAGTCTCTAAGGTGCCACAAGTACTCCTTTTCTTATTTCCCCTTGTTTATTCCTTCCCCCCCCACCCCCCACTGTTTCTCAGACGTTCTTGTTAACTCCTGGAAATGTGCTGGAAATGGCACACCTTGATTATCACTTCAAAAGGTCTTCTCTCCCCCCACTCCACTCTCCTGCTGGTAATAGCTCATTTTAAGTGATCACTCTCCTTACAAAGTATATTTTTTCATGGTCTGTGTGTATATATAAAATCTGCTCACTGTACTTTCCACTTTATGCATCCGATGAAGTGAGCTGTAGCTCACGAAAGCTTATGCTAAATAAATTGGTTAGTCTCTAAGGTGCCACAAGTACTCCTTTTCTTTTTGCAAATACAGACTAACACGGCTGCTACTCTGAAACAAGGGGATTGTAAAGGTGCTCAAGCACTTCTGAAAATCAGACCACTTACTTGGATGCCTAAGCGTGGATTTAGGTGCTGAACTTCACACACTCAGGTTTGAAAACTTAGGCCAGAGTAGTTTAGAAGCAGCCATCTTCTATAGAGTGGCACTTCCCACTATTCAGCAAAAGAATAAATGGTCTCCGGTTTTATTAAAAACTGGGCAGATTTGCTTGAGAGCCTCACAAATCTTAACCATTTTTAACCAGCCTGGGCTGAGTTTTGAGTTGGTAGCTGTGACTCAAACCAGAGGCAGTTTTGTTTTGTTTGGGCTTTTATTGCAAGTATTTGTGAGGAGGTGCCACAAATAACAAGGGCTGGAGAAACAAAAACAAAAGAGGAGAACTTAGTAGCTGGATAGGAGATGGATACAGCAAGCAGCAGCCAGCTGCTATGTTAGGGCTGTGGCTGCTTGGTCTGCAATATTAAATGGCCAGCTATCAGGGGAGCAGGCTCAGCAAAAGTACCTATGAAAGGGAAGAAGCTATTCTAGGAAGCTTCAGTAGTGATCAGGCAGCTCTAAGACAGCTGTTTCTTGGGAAGGAACTGGATTTCCACTTTTTCGAATGCAAGGATCTGGTTGACAGTTATTTCCAGATTTTTCAGATTTCTGCCCAGTAGTTGAAATAACAACATCTTTTATATAAATAAAATGAGTGAGATTTTCAGAAGAGCTCAGACATGGACTGCACTGAAGTCTCTGATATAACCTGAATGCTTTTGAAAAGTCCCACTTTAAGTTTCTATAATAAAAGCTGGAATACAATTTTGACACCATCAGTTTGTTGTGCTTAGTGTACCTCCACTATTTCACAATATTGCACTCAAGTCTAGCATCGGGGATGAAAAAGCTCTCTCAGGGCACTTGCATACATTCAGTGCCAGTGTGGCCCCAGAGAATTCACATCAGCATTTATGTGAAAGGATACATCCACGAGAGAGATGATATTTCTACATGTCATGAGGCTTACTTTCTCGAATGCGATGGTGTTTGCTGAAAAAGCATAACAATCAAGTTAAATAAGAAATAAAGTCATTGGGCATAAACTTAAAGTCTAAAAAATTAACAATGGAAAAAAGTGGAACAATGCACTTCATAAAGAAAGATATAGTTCCAAAGATACTCCTATGACCACTACCAACTCTGCTGCCTCTATTCACATGAGGAACCTCCAGCGACTTCAGTTAAAATCTCATTCAATAGGACTACTCAAAAGAGTAAGAGTTGCAGGACTAGCTTTGTAAAAATCCTTTAAAAATCTTAAATATAATGACATTATTAACAGTCAAGCAGGGATTGACCATCTCATCAATCTGATGATTCAGAGTAGAGCTGATAGAATCACAGTTTCAAAACCATATGTCTATATATTTTATGCATTTATTGTTGTCTTAAGGGGTGTTACACACACTTTTGAATTAGCCACTAAAAAATAACTGCCTGATCCAAAGCTCAATGCAGTCACTGGGAGTCTAATGGGACCCACCATTATTGACTTCACTGGGTGTTGGATCAGTCCCTTAGAATTTACTTTAGGTAACATTTTCAGAAACGCCTATGGACTTAGGCACTTCTGAACGTTTTACCTTTTAACACAACTATTAAACATTTTGATTTCCAGTGTTTTCATGATGAGGGGGAGAGAACCAACCAACCAGAATCGGAGTAGTATAATAGTGCAACAGGATGCACCTGCCATTTAAGATTTGAGAGACCTGTAAGCCAGCACTTCCCTCTCCCAATTGTGACTTTTTAAAATATCTATGGAGCAGAAAATGTGGTCAGTGAAGGGAGGAAGTTGGCTTGGGGAGGTGAGCTGGGATCTGTAGAACACCACACTGCTGACTCAGCACATAGGCCCTGAGACAGGAGCCTTATAAGCAGGGTGCTCCAGACCTCTCCTCTCCTTTGGTGGTAAGAACAGACTGGGGTAGTTCCCAACTGGCCTTGCTCTGGGATCCAGTGGTGTGGAATTGCTGGGAAATGTCATTTCCCTAGCAACTAATTTGGAATCCTGATCTGGGCAATGCATGCTGTAGGCAGCTGAACCCATTTTGTTTCTGAGGCAAACTCTTGAGGAGGGTCTACAATTTCTAAAGTAACTGGAGGTCCTTTGTGCTGCTTGTTTGATGAGTCAAACCAAAGCCCTGGGCAGGGGGAGGTTTTTTTTTCTTCTGTTTCTAATCTTTGGCCTGCCACAGATAGCGACAGGCCCAGATCTGCAAAAATATTTGGGTTCATAACTCCCATTAATTCAGTGGGAGTTGAGTGCCTAAGTATTTTGAGGCTCTGGGCTGTATGGACTCAATCCTGAGTTAAGTGGAAGGGGAAATCTGCTGAACTACACCTATAACTGCAGAGTGTGGTAAGATGTTCACCAACCTCAACGCAACAAGCCCTTGCCACCTCCCCATATCCTGCATGACTACATAGTTCCCAAAAGGAGCACAGCTGGAGGTTGAGGATGGGCTGTTCCTGAAAGTGCTGAGCCCAGATTCACAGGATGATAACAAAGTGCTCAGCAGCAGATGCACCAGAACAACCGGAGACCAGAGAAATGGGTGACGCATTGCTAAGCATGCTTCATCAAAGTATCCCACAGTGCTCAACAAACCTGAGGAGATGATTAACAAACTAAGCGAAATAGGTCTCTGTAATCCACACTGCATATTTCTTAACTGTCTATGGCCAAATACTGTTCTTGGTTACTGTGGTGTAAATTTGGAGTGATTCCACTGACTTCAAGTGAGTCCATCAGGATTTTCATCAGTGTAACTGGGAGCAGAATTTATCCTTTCTTATACAGAGGCCACTTAGAACATAAGAACAGCCATACTGGGTCAGACCAAAGGTCCATCAAGCCCAGTATCCTGTCCTCTGACTGTTGGCAAAAGTAAACTGGACAAATGCCCAGTTTTGCCAAAAAAGCGGGTGCGACCCTTAGTGGGGTGCGACCCCTATCAGGGTGCAGAAGAATGGGGGGGGAGGGAGCAAGTGGCAATGCCAGCCCTGTGTGGTAGGGAGGTCTTGGGAGAGTGGCTTGGGCCAGGCCATCCCCACATGGGTTGGTGGCAGGGGGTCTTGGGTCAGCCCCACATGCAGGAGTTGGGGGGCCTCGGGCTGGTCTCAAATGGGCAGGGGTAGGGAGGGACTTCAGGCCAGCCCCAAGCAGACAGGTGGCAGAGGGGGCTCGGGCTGGCCCCATGTGTGTGGGGGAGAGAGGGGTGCCTCGGGCCAGCTCCACATGAGCAAGAGGCAGGGAGGGCTGGGCGAGGGGACTTGCGGGGGGGCAGGGAGCGGGCCTTGGGCTGGCCCAGTGTGGTGTCCCGTTTTCCCTTTAGGAAAATATGGTCATCCTACTGAAGTGAAGCCACTTCAGGGTTGAAACCAAACAACTGTGTAAGAACACTCTGCAGAGCTACAGAACAGCTGAGGATGGAAAGTGAAGAACACTGTGTCACACTGGAAGCTACAGGACAATTACAGGTAGGAATTAAATAACAGCAGCTGTGTTTATGTTCTCATTTTGTGGACCTAGTGTGCCTTGTGCATGAGCAGATATTTAGTGGGCATTGATGCTATTCAGTGAATGGAGCACTTGCTGAGATGAGCACACACAGACTTCCTGCATACTCCCATCAAATGTAAACACAAGCTGCTGTTTGTATTGTGGAGAATGGCTTGGAGTTTCCTTTTCCTTGACTATTTTAAGAATCAGAAATCCAAATGAAATTTAGATACCCCAGAAAACCAGAGAACATTAGTTCTGCTCCAGTAACTCATTGAATCTCATATTCTTCAGGAGGATAAAAAATAGACTTTTTACTTTTCACAATTTCTTCTTTGGTTTTGTCACTATTTCGTTACTATTATCATCATTTGTTTGTTTTATGGTACTGCCTAGAGACCCTGTCCAACATGGAGGCCATATTGTGCTAGGCACTGAACATACACATAACAAGAGACAGTCCTTGTCTCAAAGAGATTACAATCTAAATAGACAAGACAGATGAAGGGTGGATGAAAGGAAATATGATCCCCATTTTACAGATGGGGAACTGAGAGATTAAATGATTTTGCCTAGGTTATGGTATAGGTAGGATCTCCTGAGTCTCAGTCCACTGCCTTAGCCATAAGTCAATCCTCTTTCTCCAGAGCTGGCATCACTGACCTGAAATGGATTTTGTTGGGAGACAGCGTAGGCTAGGGGTTACGTCAGGGAACTTGGGTTCTGTAACCCGACTCTGCCACTGACTTGCTGTGTGACATTATGCAAGTTACTAGGCAGTGCCTCGGTTTTCCCACCTGTAAAGTGGGGATAATATCCACTTTTATAAAGCCCTTTGAAGTCCTTGGATGAAAGCCGCTATATAAGTGCAAATAAAGTTGTTAACACTTACTTTTTTTTAATACAGCATTCAGAACGTATTCAAGTTCTTCTGCAGTTATCTCCATGTCCTAGAGTTGAGAAATTAAAGCAGCTGTTACTTTTGTGTGTCTAGATTCAGACATATTGAAAGCCTAACAGAATGCAAATAGCATCCATTTGACAACCACAAAACTCTACTGCACTACTGTCACTGGGTTTACAGCTTGCCGCTGAAATCCAAGAAATAGTGAATCACACAAACAACAGAAGGACTTAAAAAAAAGGAGGAGATGGCAAAATACAACTGAGCTGCTCACTGACATGCTACATGGAATCACAGTTCTTCTCAAACAGGAGGTGTTTATTTAAACAAAATGACTGCAGCTTTCAGACACAAACAGGCTCCCCCACAGCTTGTGTTCTAGTGTTGTCTCCTTTGTTTACCAGGGACCACGCCATCAGGAACTTTATAAAGGACACAGAGACATCTAGAGGCTGAATATATACTGCAAGTAAACTTATTACATATGGAACCCTGAATTTTTACTTCACATGGAATTATGTGACAACAGACTTATATTTTCCAGCTACATAGAGTTGTTCCCATCCCAGTTTTTTCAAGACATTCATGACTTTTATAGTTTCATAAAGTTTAAAGCTAGACGGGATCATCAGACCTCCTGCATTTCACAGGCCATTGAACTTCATCCAATACCCCTATGTTGAGCCCAATGATGTCAGCTAAACTAAAGCATTTTAGTCCCCAGGAGACAAAACTATTGTGTGCCACAAGCAGAGAACAGGAAAGACCACTGCCCACGGCCCCTGTGATGCCAGTGAATTGATTGGCTTTGATGAACCTGGCAAGTGATACATGGCCCACGCAGCAGAGGAGGCAACCCTCTCCCCCAGTTTCCTTGCTAATCTGACCTGGGAGAAAATTCCTTCCTGACCCAAAATCTGGTGATCACACGAACAAGACTCACCAGCCTGATTGCACCACCTCAGAGCACCAGCCCACCCCAGCTGGAATCACGTCTCTACCTGTGGCATATCTCCGCTGTGTCAGAGGAAGGTGAGGCCTCCTTCCCGAAGATTACAAGTGTGTATTGGGGAAAAACTTCCTTACTGACCTCCTCAGGGGACCACCTAAAGCCCTGAAGCATGACCAGTAACCAGTCATGACCATAAGACAAAGCTAAAAGCATTCTGAGTATGCACTCACCTCTCCTGCAACCTGTTTAAACAATGCCCGGAACTGTTTTTCTTCTTCTGTTTCTTGTTGTGGTGTGGTTGGTTTAGGGGGCTACAAGAACAGGGATAATTAAACGTATCAGAGAGCTAACATTCGTTCTTGCACACAGATTATGAGTAACAGTCACAGTAACACACTTTATGGTAGAAGGGAGCACCAGACCATCTAGTCTGGCCTCCTGTATATCATAGGGCAGTGACACAGCCAGCACCCGCCCACTAAACCCAACCTCTGAAACGAGACCTAAGTATTACAGTCCATAGGAAACTAAATTATGATGTGTCACAGGCAGAGAACAGGAGGAACTGAGATGCACCAATGCTTGAGGCCCCTGCAATTGCAGGGTAACAATTAAGCAAGCCAGCCATTCTTTCAGCGCATTTAGGAGAGCTATGCATTTTGAAACAGATACACCTTTCAGATTTTATCATCTTTTGTATGAAAAACTTAACCCTCCCTGGCACTCAATGTCTCAGAAATGTTCACCTTTCATTTCCGATAGCCCATGCTATTGTGTACTCCTAAGGTGTAGGCAGAGCACTGGAGCTGAACAGCTGATCAATGGTGGCCTCCAATGCTACACTGTCTCAAAACTATCAGTTTTCCATTTTATAACCACGTTCAGCCAAGTGAAGCCTGGGATAAATAGGTGCAACTGTCATGGACGTCTCCAGGCCAAATTCAGTGGTGATATTAACTGCTGTGTGAAATACAAGGCTGGGTGTAAGTTGATTGTAAAATAGATGTAGGCAGCAAAGTAGTGTAACTTGCCCTGCTTTGGCACTCAGTGGCTGTGCAAAATGAATGCAACTTGCATTCCAATGCACTGGAAAGGTATGCGCCGAAGGAAAATCAATTAAGTGAGGAAGGTCCCACACTGTGCCCAACACTGCCATAAAATAAGTAGTATAAGTTACTGTATAGCCACTGAATGCCAACATGGTGGAAATTACATTGATTTGACACTTACACTCATTTTTCTGACCAATATACCCCCGACATGACACTCAGCCCACCATTTATCTACTACCATTCAGATGCCAGATGGCAAGCACTTTAATAGCTTGGCTAGATGAATAGATGTATATCACTAATGACTGTGACCTTGAGAATCTGGAAATGTGAAGCTCAATTTGTTACCCAGTCTCTGGAAGCAAGGGAAAACTGAGTGAAATATTGCCAAAGAGATGCAAAGCTGAATCTTGGCTTACTTTCCTTCCGCAAGCATTTCCACTGAAACCAGTGGGACTATTTGCAGGAATAAGGTGAACAAGATCTAGCTCAGTCAATACCCAAACATAGTGACTACAAAGTGGTTCAAGGGCTGCCTGTCAGATTTTTTTTAAGCATAAAAATCAGCTTAATGTTCAGCCGCAAAAATTGTCTAATCATTTTTATGAAAATGCAATATCAAGCTTCTGACCCCAAAATGTTCTGAGAATGTGTATGCATGTTTGAGTGTGAATAGGTTCTGTGGCCCGAACTGTGTAATACTGCATAGTATGGCTAATGGGCAGATCCTCAGCTGGTGCACATTGGCTCAGGTCCATTGATTTCAGTAGCTATGCTGATTTATACCAGCTGAAGAGCCAGTCCTTAATTTCTTTCTGGTTTCAGCTGCCTAACAGCAAACAATTGGAAGAATTATTAATTATTATGATTGTATTATTAGGGTTGTTTTACTAAGCCCAACACAACTGTATATTTCACACACACAAGGTTGACATTTTCATAACATTCACTTGAAATGAAAAAGTACAAATAGAGCATAGTGGATGATGCTGACTTATCCAGTCCTTATTTTAGCTCTGTAGATTTACCTCTGGGAGATTAATGTCAATGTTTCCATCCACATTCCTGAGGAAAACAAAAACGTACTCAATAACAAAAGACTTTGCTGGGGATCCTTTCTGTTTAAATTTTCCAGGAGTAAAAGCAAATACGGTATTTTTACTGAACAAATTATTCACTTTGGTGAAATTCATCCCCATGCAGCGGGTCAGGTCTTTGCATCACATAAGCTCAAAACAGAGCTTAAGTGGTTCCTAGGCCTAGTCTGAGCCATCTCTACAGGGGCTGATTTCAATTTTTATACGTTGTGCAAATGCTTTTTAAAAATAACATATTCTTTATTAAACATGGTCATTCACACAGGAAACAAACAGGAATATTATTACATTTGCAGAACAATATATACTATGGAGCAGCTACTAACTCTTCACAGTTAAGGTTGCAATTGAGTTTTCATTACAAGTCTGATTTTCCCACCTCCTAATACCCACAAAAATAGTCAGAGTGGGCTAAAAATTGGGAAATTAAGTCTGGAGCTATGGTAGAAATTTTCTACCACATCTTAAATGCATTGAAAAAGGGGTTTCTGATTTAGGCCCTCCTGAAATAGAAGCGTTCACCAGAGTTCAAAAACTCATCAAATTTTTTCTTCCCCACTTTGTAGCAAAAAACTTGCCAATCCTCTCCCACAAAAAAAACAAAACAAAAAACAAAACAAAAAAAACCCCAACCAAACAAAAACAACACACCCAACAACAACAAACAAAAAGAAAAGGGGAAAAGCCTAGATTACTAGATTCCCCTGGCTGAGATCTAATGCACAGCACCACGGGTTAACTTTTGTTAATTACAAGAGTTGCTCTGGCAATGAACTCCATTTAGTTCATTGGGAGCCTCACATAGCAGGCAAGGGCATGCAGGAAGTGGACGGGAGGGATGCTTCTTCATCTCTGGGGTCTCTTGTCTGGAGCAAGATGGGGAGAATGCCCTCAGGAATCTCTCATGGTTCTTAAAAAAGCCAATTAACATGGCTGGTGTGTGAGAGTTTTGGAAGTTGCAGGAGGCCTGTTTGACTGACCACCCTCCACTGATTACTTACTCTGTGATGGCTTTTTTCTCAGAGAAGATTCTCAGGCAGAAGTCAGCTTCCTGGTGTGGCTCAAAAGTAGTAGGAACAATAACATAATCCCCAGGTGGCAGCTTGACTCGGTCAGAGACTTCCCTTAAGTTAATGTAGGTTTTGCTCCTTGCCTTGGAAGGGTTGTATCTGAAAAAGTCTTTGTTCAAGTGTCCATCTTTGCTAGGGCTCTGCAATGGAATTTGAAGCAGGGATTTCAGTTTTATTCATTATTGTGTGCAAAGTAACTGATGTGCATGGTTCAGATATGTCAGATTCCCACCTCCCTTCTTGATCTAGAATCATAGGGCCAGATACATGCATGATTCACTGGCTCCAGGATCAGGAAGTCACCATTAGCCACGGGCACTCCTCTCACCTTATTCTCCTGTGCTGAATGGAGCTTGGATACCAGGGGAATCTAGCTCTCAGACTTTAAGGCATTTTATGCAGGGGCTCTAGGATGGAGAAACTCCATTTTAGCAAAGCCCTTCTGCACCAATATAAGGACATTTTAAAGGAAAAGCTACCATTCTCATCATTATTTAAAGAACGTAGGTGATTAGATACCACAGCAATGGGTGTGATGCAGAAATCTTGACTGACACACAGAGAGATACAAGGGGGGAGAGAGAGAAAGAGCAAACATGGCTACTACATTGTAAAATACTAAGTACCTCATAAATAGCATAGCCAATTGTCAGCATTTCAGCACCTAGTTTCCTGAGTTTACGTCGATTCTTTTGCATCAGAGCTGCTATAAATGTGCATTCATCTTTCCCATCATCTTTCTCTGTCAAATGCAGCTTGATCTGTGGATTTGTCCAAAAGGTGTCTGCCAAAGCAAAGAACACAGACGTTTTTCCCCTCCAAAAAAAAAAAAAAAAATTTAAACTGAGCCAAACAAGGACAATAGAGAGAGTAATTTGAGGTTTGGGGGTTTTATGTTTGTTTTATTTTTCCATTTTCCATTATGTACCTTGATGATTTCAATGCAATTCTGCACACAAAGAGCCAAATCCTGAGGGACTTGGGTTTTAGTATAAACAATAGCAGAATTTAGCCCCAATATCTCATTAAATGGCAATGGTTTAAATTGGAGATGAAAGTTACAAGACAATTAATTGGGGTTTTGTTGAAAATATAAAAGCACAAAGGGTCAACTTCTGATCTCATTCATATTGGTGTAAATCTGGCATAACTCCATTCAATCAGTGGAGTGGCTTCAAGTCTACACCAGCATGATCAGAATGTGATGGTAAGGGCTGGATTCTCCTCTCACTTACAGTCCTTTGACAAGGGTGTAACTTAACTGATCTCAGTGGAGTTACTCCTAGTTTGCACAAATGTACATGATAGGAGAAAGAGGTGCACAAAACTGAAAGGCAAAGAAAATTATTTCTCTCAAGTGGAATCTTGTGACTGTTTTGATATTTTGCTGGGTTTCAGCTAGTTGAGACTCCGCCGGCTTTATTCAGCACATGGTTGTGGAAGTTACAAAGGGGTGAAGAATTCTGTGTCTCTAATGGATGCTTCCATGGGCGTGTGAATTTTTTCTAAAGGAATCTCTGTTCACCTAAAAAATTTCTGCACCCTCCAGCAGTGGAACCTCTGACCCAGCTCCCTTGATGGACTGTCACCTCCCACTTGTTGGTAGCATTGTCCCCAAGAGCATCTGGGGTGAGGTTGCAGATCTCAACTTTATCAAAATGTGTTTTGAAGTCTTCAAAGTTCATCCTAAATGAAAGGAAGGGAAAACAGTCAGTGCATCACATTAGTGACCGAACAGAAGCAGCAGCCTAGGCAGAAACTACTCCCAAAGACCAATTCAAAATGCAGAGTATCAGAACATAGGGCCGGATCATGAGTTTCTGTAAATCAGTGTAGTTTCATTGACTTCATTGGAGCTATGCTGATTTACACCAGTTGAAGAGCTCTCTCCATAGACCTGATTCTCCTCTCCTTACACGAGTGTAATCACAAGTAACTCCATTGACCCCAATGGGCCTGATTCTGATCTCTCTTATACCAATCTTAAAATAGTGAGACTCCACTGACTTCATCTGAGTTACTCCTGATTTACACCAGCATCAGGGACAGAGCAGAATCAACCCAATGGAGTGATACTAGTGTAAAAACTGGTGTGAGAAGGGAGGCTGTAGTCTTCTAGCCTCACAGCTCCTGGGCCCAGTGATCCTTTTAAGTGCAAAAACAGGACAGAGGGGTTAAAGTTCTGCCAATATTGAACTATAACCAAGTGTGATACGCTGCGTACAACCATTCCTACTCACATACCAAGAAGCGTACAGACAGCCCAATGTGCAGCAAGACATAGGAAGGGTCCACTGGCACTTCACTTGCTGTGAACGGGTCTGCTTTCAGACCTGAACCAAACTGGAGTAAGAACCAGTAGGGAAAGTATTTACCAAATCAGAGACTGGTGTGCAATACAGCAGCTGCTGCTGGATAGCATGGGAAATAGAGCAGGAAAACAGTGTAGCAGAAACCAGTTATAGCAGGGCGGTCTGCTCTGTCTCAGAAAAGGTTAAAAGACAGTCCTTGGAGAGGGCTGAGGCTGAGAGCCAATAAGAGAAGGCTGATTGGAAACACAGCCATAGCTGGGGCCATGCCCAATTAGGAGACAGCAGGCCCTATAAAAGGGCTGTGAACCAGTAGCTGAGTCAGTCTCTCTAGCTCTTGAGAGAGAAGGACCTGGCTGCCTGCCTGGGAGAGAAGGGTATTTGAGACAGAGCAGTGCTGGGGAAAGGGAGGGGGAGCTCCAGCCTGGCAACTCCCCAGGCTGCAGGCCTTGATAGAGGCCTATGCAGGTACAGGGTCTGGGAGGAGCAGCCTGTGGTTAGGTAGAGGCAGCTGGTCTGACCCCCTTGCCAATGATGAGTGGCCATGACAGATTGCAGTTTGCCCCAGTGAGTGGGGGCTAGATGATGACTGACAGTAGCCACTGAGGCAAGGTGGGGATAGAGGGTTGGGGGTTCCCCTGGGAGGGGAGACCTAGACTGTGGGGTGCTGCTGGGGGCAGAACCCTGAGGTAAAGGGCACTGGGGTCCAGGAGGGACATCGGCCTGCAGAGGGCATGCTGTATGCTGGAAAAGAGCTAATTCCCAGACAACCAGCAGGAGGCGCTGCGCCAGGGAGTCTTGCTTCGCTACACCAGGTATCCAGTTGGGGAGCTAGGCCCAGATCCTCAAAGATATTTAGTCTCCTAACATCTATTGAAATCAACCTTTGAAGATCTGGGCCTTAGTGACTGAATGACACAAATGAACAATAGCAGGAAAAAGCCAGTGAGCTCCAGGCAATGTGTATGGGTGGGTGTTGACAGGATGCGATCCTCACAATAGCACACCGGGGTAGCAACATCACAGTCCCACCAGCTATAATAGATTCCATATTCTGCTGAATAAGTAATAGGTGCCTAGGGTTACTTTAACTTACACTGTCCTAGAAAGTTTTCATCGCACACTTTTGATAGGGGAGCAAATGGCAGAGTTTGATTTCACTGTCTGCATCTCCCTTTTTGTGTTGTGTCTCCCTTCAATGTATTGCTAGCTCTGCAAGCCAGGTGCACTCCAGCTTCTTGCTTCTCTTCTTGGTACACTGAGAATAAGGGCTGGATAACAACCCCTTTTGCTTCTGTGTACCTAGCACAAATATCCTGGCCGTGTAGCACAATTTATGTCTTTTGGGCCAAGTGCTGCAAATTCTGCTCTTTGTTACACAGATGTACATGTGAAGTACTTACCAGCACATCATTGGGGTTGCTCTGGATTTACACTGGTGTGACTGAGAGCAGAATTTGGCCCTACATCTTTAAAAGAGAGGGAGGGAGACAGAGAGATTTAGAAGCTGATTTGCTAACTAGCCCCAGGGTTAATCTTTCCCCTCTGGCAGAAGCACAATAATGAATGTGGAATTTGCCTCTCCTCTCTACCCTCCCTTATCAAGGCTGACGTTAGTTACTCTTGGTGTAAATCCAGAGTAACTCACTGTAAGTTACTGAGATCAGAATCTAGCCCTGAACATGTTACCCTTAAGGTCTTGCTAGTTCCTAGTTAACAGGAAAAGAGGGTAAAAGAGACAAATTCTTATCAAAAACGTATTTCCCATTTGAAATGTCTTAAAATTTATGTTTAAAACAGTTAACGCAGCCTTCTGTAGTTTGCTTCATGCCACTCTGATCTGAATGCGTGAGAATAAACTGGTAAAACATGACAGAAAAAAACACCACATGTAGGTGCTATTATTTAAAATGTAACACATAATCCGTGTGCCCTGAGAAATGCATGAAAGCTAGCCATATCCAGAAGCTATAGTATAGCACTGGTTTTTAAACTGTTAGTGAGCTGTTTGTTTAATTTTCAGGTGCAGTATGTAACAGCTTACAAAGTAAATATCTGTTGGGATCCCTGAAATTAAGACTTAACTATTATTATTTATTATTATGATGTCTACTGCAGTAGAATCTAAGGACCCCCCTCAACTCCATTGTGCTTGGTGCTGTAAACATAACACAAAGATAGTCCATGCCCCAGAGAACTCACAATCTGAACATTCAAGATGTTGAATAGAATTGTAGGGGAACTTGAGAAGTCATCATGTCCAGCTCCCTGTGCTGAGGCAGGACCAAATAAACCCAGACTATCCCTGGCAGGTATCCAGTGATGAGGATTCCATGACCTCCCTTAGAAGCCTATTTCACAGCTTAGCTACCCCTTATAGTTAGAAAGTTTTTCCTAATATTTAACCTAAATTTCCCTTGCAGCAGATTAAGCCCATTACTTCTTGGCCTACCTTCAGTGAATATTGAGAACAATTGATCACAGTCCTTTCTGTAACAGCCCTTAACAGATCTGAAGACAGTTATGAGGTCCCCCCGTCAGTCTTCTTTTCTAGACTTTTCAAAACAGGCCCAGTTTTTTTAACCTTTGCTTATAGGTCAGATTTTATAAATCTTTTATCATTTTTGTTGCTCTTCTCTGGACTCTCTCCACATTTTCCATGTCTATCTTAAAGTGTGGTGCTCAGAACTGGACACAGTACTCCAGCTGAGGCCCCATCAATGCCAAGCAGAGTGGGACAATCACCTCACATGCCTTACAGACAACACTCCTGTTAACAAACCCGAGAATATTAGCCTTTTTTTCCCACTGCATCACATTGTTGACTCATTCTCATATTGTGATCCACTATAACCTCACATCCTTTTCAGCAGTACTACCCTGCTAGCCAGTTATTCCCCATTTTATAGCTGTGCATTTGATTTTCTGTCTGAAGTAGAGAACTTTGCACTTATCTCTACTGAATTTCTTGTTAAATTCAGACTAATTCTCCAATGTGTCAAGACTGTTTTGAATTCTAAATAGTACTTAACTCTTATATAGCGTTTTTCACCACTAGATCTCAAATCACTTTACAAAGGAGGTCAGCATCCTTTTTCAGATGGGGAAACTGAGGCACAGAGGGGCCATTTCTTGCTCAAGGTCATTCAGCAGGCCAGTGGCAGAGCTGGGAATAATTCATGGGTCCTCTGAGTCTCAGTCAAGTGCTCTATCTACAAGATCACACTGCTCTAAATGACAGCAAAATATGAGAAAAAAACAGCTGAAAACTCTTCAGAAGTTGTTAGGCTGCTCTGTGCTGATTTCACTACTTTCATGTCCTTAAGGATGCACAGCATTTGTGTAGCCTCTGACATGCAACATTGAAACTCATGAGTCATTCTTTCACCTGGTGTGGCACATGCTGCATTGGGAGAATCACCCAATTCAAATGGCATTAGTAAGTTGAAATGTGATGTACAGGAGTGGAGTATTTAGATAATACAAAACTTGACAGACTTGTTTTTGAAGCATTCCTTACATTGTGCAAATCACCTGTGTCTGAATAACCTTTCAGGAAACAAGTCCATTACAGTGTCATTCATTTTGATCTTGAGAACTTTCGAATGCACAGTGTTTTAAATATATTAATTACAGTTGCTAAGTATGGCATTTTAAACATCGTACAGATATACTCTGCTATTAAGACTATGTAAACTGAGAGTGGCTTAAATGGAGAGAGTAGTATTGTACCAGTCCTCTTTGGATTAAAGCACTAATTTCCCAGTTCAGAGCTAGTTTCCTCTGCCTCACTTGGCCTGCCTGCTCACTGTATTCTCATCAGCATATTTATTTTTCAAAAGGGTACCATACCAGAATTCTCCATCATCTAGCACTGTCTGACACAGGCGTTTTTGCTCCGATGGGCTGACTGACTGCCATTCAGGAGAACTACAAGAAAACAAAGTCAGGCTTTACAAGGCTATCAAGCACTTCATTTCCCTTGGCTCAAAGACACCAGCTGGATATATTAGCAGATTACACCACTTTCAGATTGATTTTATTTGAGCAGTAGCCACAACAGGTGCCTTTAAGGAGCCTGATTCTGCTGCTGTTAAAACCGATGGCAAACCTTCCATTGACTTAGACAGAAGCAGGATCAGGTCTTATATCTTGAGGTTACAGTACTGCTGTACTGACCAGTACCACTGTGTTTGCAATGATCCCCACAGTGAGAATAGGGAATGCTACAAAAACCAAGGTAAATTTAAGTACTGCGAGTGGTATATCTCTAGATGGTACATCCACTGTACTGTAAACCTTGCTGTGCATCTGTATCGTTATTGCCATGAAGTTTGTTGCTAGTATAGAACCATCCGGTGGTCCCAGATGAAGTCAGTGGGAGCAGGATGGTGCTCTTTAATTGTACAGATGAGTGGAGAGAGAAACTGAAATACCTGATGTCCCAAATGAAAATCTATTTTTTCATTTCCATTCACTGCTGCCATTCCTGGTTCTAGCAGGGATGGAAGCAGAAAAGCCTAGATGTTTAATGAAAGCCTGCTCTTACAGCAGTGTATATTTCAAACCTGATTCTAAGCAGGAAGTACCAGAAATCTCTAATGAGATTACTAACCTAAGCCCTGAGCCTGCAAGTCAACGTGTTAGTGTAGACTCCCAGGCCCACATGGAGTCCCACTGGCTTCAGTAGGACTGTGTGGACGCTGTGATCTGCATTAGCAGTTCCACATGCAGGATCAGAGTCCCTTTTGGCAGATACAGCACTTTGGCTAAAAATCTCAAATGGCTGGATACCTATTCTAAATTGAACTACTAAATCTTTTGAGATTTAATAATCTCTAATTATACTGCTAAACTATTCTCACATTTTTGGAATTTACAAAGGATCATAACTACACTTGGAAATGTAAATATCTGGGATTGATTTGTTGATCGTTTTAAGAGAAGGGACATTTGATAAATTTCCAGCACTGATTCAAATCTGCTAATTATTTCACTGTTTTTAAAGGGGCTGTCAGGATGTGTTATGGAACTGTCTCCTCTCATTTATACCAGCGTAAATCAGGAAAAACTCAGTTGAAGATAATGGAGGTAAAGCAATGTAAGTGATCTCAGAAACAGGCCATGTATAAATGTATTCAGACATGAAAAATCCAGCATTGATTCAAATGTCCCTTCTCTTAAAACTAGTAGGAATTTCCAGAATAGAATCTACTGTTCACCATTTATGCTGTTTGCTTTTTAAATGACTATTTGCATTTCATCCAGCTTGGATAATGAAAGAGGCTAGGGAGCTTCACAATTTTTCCCAGTTGGCATTTGTTGGGTCTTTTGCTCTTTACACAGCCAATGTAATATGAAGGAACCACACAGGCAAGTGTGGTCCAAATAACTGTCTTTAATAACTACACAACATGCAAGGCCTACCTACCATATATACCTTGGAGCTCTGGCTTCAGAAACATAGAACACAGTAAGTGCCATTAGAGGGCTCACAAAATATTTAAAGAGATACTGTCCAATTCCTACACACTACCTCAGCACTTTCCAGCTCTCCTGTAATAGCACAGTGTTTGGATGTTTGTGTTGCAAATGCTGCAGGGGAATGTTTAAATAATACAAATTATACATTTTCCATTGGAATTATCTTAAAAATAATGACATTTATATTAATAGTGGATTTTGTTTCTATTTTTAACAGTACCTACATTTTGAGACTAAACAATCTTGACAGTGCCTCTTTAAATGGTAGCTGAGCAGTCTTGACAATACTGAAGTCAGGATGTTAGGACGACAACAGCACTGTTCTGCATGTGTAGGCTGTTAATTAGACTTGACTTCCCTCCTCGGCAGTCTGACCTCTATTCAATACAAATAGTTATTATACATAAAACTAACTTGTCACTCCAACGGCCATTCCACTCCACTTGCCCCCATGGATTTCTTGGCCGTATGAGTTGCACCTTTCGGCCTCGGGAGCTCACCTAAATAGGAAGACCAAAAATAGAGAAATTCTTGAGTGGCCTTAAAATATAATGGGACTATTGCTATTGTAGTAATCCCTGGCTGGCTGCTGTCATTAACTAAGAGACAATTCTCCAGAGTGCCTAGGCTAGATAACACTTCTGGGCACTGGGGAACTCTGCTGGAGCAAATGTGCAGAGGGTAGAAGGGATGGTGGAGAGGAAGGAGAAACCTCCCACTGGGCTGTGTTAGAGTTTCACTTCACAGGGGAGAAGAGTGGTGCTGGGTGAATAATGGAGTTTTTAGTTTGCTGTAAATTAAAAAAAAAAAAAAAAAAAATTTCAGGCCAAACTGAAAATTAAATTGTCTAATATTTCTGGCAAACCCCCAAAAGTTGAAAAAAAAATAATTTCAGGTTGAACAAATCACTTTGTTTGACCCAAAATGAACCATGCCGTTTCAATTTCGTGCATCTGAAAATATTTTTAATTTCTAAAAAATGAAAGGACATTTCAAAATAAAAAGTGGTTTTGAATCAAAAATCCACATGCTTCAAAAATGTCAACACTAAACGTTTTGGTTTTTACAGAATTTTTTTTCCCAACCGAATCGGTTTGGTGAAATCAGCACATATTTGTAAGATATTTAGTGTCACAGAATCAACATTTTTTGTCCCCCCCAAAAAAAGTTTTAGTTGAAAACTTTCACTCAGTTCTAGGGAAGAACCAGAAGATACATACAGTCCTCTGGCTCCCAGGCCTCACCCCCTAAGTTCCTTTAGGCACAAGAAGCTGGGCACAAAACCTTAGACTGGGGGAGAAGGGGCATGCCCTGTGTGGCCTGCCAAAATCCAGTCCCCTCCTCATACACTGCAGCCACCCCAATTCGCCAGCCAAACTGCATCCAGGAGATGTGAAGAACAGGATTTATGATCTTTCACTTTCCAGCTCTAGGTTTGCACCTCTTGCCAGCTCACTCTTCATCACATACTGTCAACATAGCAACAATTGGGACGTACCTCGTCAATGCCAGTTACTGAATAAGCATGACCCTTTATGAGGCCGAAAGGGGTTCGAGCTTCTGACTCAGCTGCGCTGCTGGTCTGAAATATGAAAATACGCTTTGACATACCCTTCCTTGAGAGGACATTGTACGTGGTGACACTCTGTCAGTATCCGGGCCCGTCACAGCTAGATACACTGAGAAGTAAGTGGCTGTACTAAAAGGTACTGTGAATGACAGTATAGCTTTTCCTCTTCCTACAATACTGCACACTGGCACAGCCTTTTAGGGAAGACACTTTTGCAACAGAAAAAATGATTTTATTTGTTTCACATATTAGAAAAATATGGGACTTTCTACTAAGATTGTCATCAATAGGAATGCTCTCAGCATTCCAGGGGGAAAAGACCAAGCATCTAGTGGGGATGGTGAGTGAATTATCTTCTCTTACCCCTATGGCAGGTTCCTCTAGGTCAGGGATAAGACACACTGGCATAGTGGTGTAAGGAAGCTTACAGCTGCTGCCCATGTGGTATCTCTTCTATGGATAAATCCAGTGTTGTAACTAGGGTTGCCAACCCTCCAGGATTGTCCTAAATCTGGTATCTTTCATGAACAACAACATTAATTTACAAACTCAGGCACTGACTCTGCAAACCCCCCTGTGCCCACACAGAGCTTACTTCAGGATTGCAGACAAAAATAATAATAGCACAAAAATTGTAACATTGTAAAATTGGGGGGAGGGATAGCTCAGTGGTTTGAGCTTTGGCCTGCTAAACCCAGGGTTGTGTGTTCAATCCTTGAGGGCGCCATTTGGGATCTGGGGCAAAAATTGTGGATTGGTCCTGCTTTGAGCAGGGGGTTGGACTAGATGACCTCCTGAGGTCCCTTCCAACCGTGGTATTCTATGATTCAATGAACAGCAATCACTGAAGCCAGTAGACACTGACTCCTGCCCTGTGACAGGGCCGTGAACAGCTTTACCTCTGACCCAGGTCAGGTGAATGGAGCCAGGAAGTAAAATTCACTGTTATTACACACATTACATACATACATAAATTGCACATACAAAACTGAAATCCAATGACTCTCTTCTTTCAAACAGCTGCCATAATGACTAAACTGGAATTGCATGTACGTTAGATTACAGCTATTGGTTATAAATGATTGAAGTGCTTATTTGCTACTATTGCAAATTATTTGCTATTAATTTCAGTGGGATTTTTTAAATTTTTTACTTAAAAAATACCCCCCACAAAACTAAACCCTCTCTAGTCTTTTACTTACATCAATAGAACAGCCCACCAATGAACCTCTTTCAAGAGCTTTTCCCAAGATTTCATAGAAATTTTCTGGAGCCTTTTTGACTTCGTACATTTCTCCAACTCCTCCAGTGAAATCTTCCATGGCTTCTAGTGTACTGCCTCCTTTTAGGGCTTCATAACTCCCATTCAGTCTGAAAGTTACACATCCATAGTGAGAAATGTTTTTAAAACCTTTTTTTTTTTTAGGTTACACTGAGCCGGATTCTCACCTATTTACACTGGTGTAAACCAGCAGTAACTCAGTTGAAATTAATGGACTAAAAACTGGGTTCAGTGACAGGAGAATCTCAGTCTTGTTAATTACATTGTAAACTCTCCCCCCTCCCCCACCTCCTCATTCTAATTTCCAATTCATTATTGGTTCAAATCCAGCACAGGCTGGCAGTGACCATACTGTAAGTCTGGTTCTCAAACTTTTGTAGGGGTGACCCCTTTCACATAGCAAGCTTCTGAGTATGACCCCCCCCTTATAAATTAAAAACATTTTTTAATATATTTAACACCACTGTAAATGCTGGAGGCAAAGCGGGGTTTGGTGTGGAGGCTGACAGCTTGTGACCCCCCATGTAATAACCTTGCAACCCCCTGAGGGGTCCCAACCCCCAGTTTGAGAACCCCTGCTGTAAGTTGTTCAGTGACCTGCTGGATGCAAAACCAATAGATAGTCTTATTCCAGTTTTTAGCCATAACAGTTGGCATCATTATTAGCACTCTCAGCAGAAAAACAGAGAGCAGGTTTTAGGTCTTGATCCAGTTCTCACTGAAGCCAACTGGAGTCTCTCCATTGACATTACTGGAAGTTGGATCAATCCATCGGGGATTAATTTAGGACATAGTATCTCCAGGTCAAGGCTGAGGAAACTGCAATGAACAAATAAAAGCTGATGATTTTCATTGTATGACAAACTGAGCAATGCATGCACCAAAGGCAGACAGTACTTACTTCGCATAGGCTTTTTCCAGTAAGGCGCTCCAGAATTCATTGTGTTCAGACGAGTGTAGAAAAACCAAGCGGTCTTTAAAGGTGGGTAATCGATCATCAATAACAATATCCAGCCACTCATTGTGCTGCCAAAACTGTGTTGAATGGAGGATGAGAGAATTGTTTGATAACTTGTAATATTTCATAAGGCGAGCACGCCTCTCTAACTACCATATTCCCATGCTCCAAAAGTGTCTCAGTAACATTTGGGGGCTGTTATAAGACTAAAATCTCGCCGCTTTTGTGAGGCAGGTGAAATCTGACCCAAAATAAGCACCACATTTCCCCCACTAAGCCTCTTCTCAATCAAGTCAATAAAGAAACTGGTGGGCTTCTATTTTCTAAACCTGACACAAAGACACAGCTGCTGTGAAACCTCCATAGACACAAACTGCCATACCTGGAACTGCAACAATATTCTGATCCTGAGCCACTTTATATATGCTGTAGCGTCAAACTGTAGTAAATTATTTAAACTACACTGAATTCATATGAGAGCTGTGTCTTGGGACAGACTTTCAATTAACATATACATTACAAACTGAAGGACACTGAGTGCTATGGGACAAAATAGTAAGTAACAGACTGAATTCATAGCAGGCAGGAATTTTGTACATCCCCCCACAATTTCTCTGAGTCCTTATGATAAACTCCAATAGAGTTTTCCAGAAATTAAGTAAGGTTCTATATAAATTATTCTAAAAATCTAACATTTAGCAGAATATACAATTTATATAGAATTTTTAAACCAACCTAAGGAATTCTATAGCAGAGATCTATTCTATTCGATCCATGTTCTTACATCATGCCCACCACCATGGTGTCTGAGCACCTATAGTTATATAAAAAGAAAAGGAGTTCTTGTGGCACCTTAGAGACTAACCAATTTATTTGAGCATGAGCTTTCGTGAGCCACAGCTCACTTCATCAGATGCATACCGTGGAAACTGCAGCAGACTTTATATATACACAGAGAATATGAAACAATACCTCCTCCCACCCCACTGTCCTGCTGGTAATAGCTTATCTAAAGTAATCGTCAGGTTAGGCCATTTCCAGCACAAATCCAGGTTTTCTCACCCTCCACCCCCCCACACAAATTCACTCTCCTGCTGGTGATAGCCCATCCAAAGTGACAACTCTTTACACAATAAGAAAAGGAGTCCTTGTGGCACCTTAGAGACTAACCAATTTATTTGAGCATGAGCTTTCGTGAGCTACAGCTCACTTCATCAGATGCATACCGTGGAAACTGCAGCAGACTTTATATATACACAGAGAATATGAAACAATACCTCCTCCCACCCCACTGTCCTGCTGGTAATAGCTTATCTAAAGTAATCGTCAGGTTAGGCCATCAGGACAGTGGGGTGGGAGGAGGTATTGTTTCATATTCTCTGTGTATATATAAAGTCTGCTGCAGTTTCCACGGTATGCATCTGATGAAGTGAGCTGTAGCTCACGAAAGCTCATGCTCAAATAAATTGGTTAGTCTCTAAGGTGCCACAAGGACTCCTTTTCTTTTTGCGAATACAGACTAACACGGCTGTTACTCTGAAATCTTTACACAATGTGCATGATAATGAAGTTAGGCCATTTCCTGCACAAATCCAGGTTCTCTCACTCCCTCACCCCCCTCCAAAAACCACCCCCATACACACACAAACTCACTCTCCTGCTGGTAATAGCTCATCCAAACTGACCACTCTCCAAGTTTAAATCCAAGTTAAACCAGAACATCTGGGGGGGGGGGGGTGGGGTAGGAAAAAACAAGAGGAAATAGAAACAATCTCTCTGGTCACGCAATCACAGACATGAAGGTCGCTTAAAACAAAAAAACTTCAAATCCAGACTCCAGCGAGAAACTGCTGAATTGGAATTCATTTGCAAATTGGATACTATTAATTTAGGCTTAAATAGAGACTGGGAGTGGCTAAGTCATTATGCAAGGTAGCCTATTTCCTCTTGTTTTTTCCTACCCCCCCCCCCCCAGATGTTCTGGTTTAACTTGGATTTAAACTTGGAGAGTGGTCAGTTTGGATGAGCTATTACCAGCAGGAGAGTGAGTTTGTGTGTGTATGGGGGTGGTTTTTGGAGGGGGGTGAGAGAACCTGGATTTGTGCAGGAAATGGCCTAACTTCATTATCATGCACATTGTGTAAAGAGTTGTCACTTTGGATGGGCTATCACCAGCAGGAGAGTGAATTTGTGTGGGGGGGTGGAGGGTGAGAAAACCTGGATTTGTGCTGGAAATGGCCTAACCTGACGATTACTTTAGATAAGCTATTACCAGCAGGACAGTGGGGTGGGAGGAGGTATTGTTTCATATTCTCTGTGTATATATAAAGTCTGCTGCAGTTTCCACGGTATGCATCTGATGAAGTGAGCTGTGGCTCACGAAAGCTCATGCTCAAATAAATTGGTTAGTCTCTAAGGTGCCACAAGAACTCCTTTTCTTTTTGCGAATACAGACTAACACGGCTGTTACTCTGAAACCTATAGTTATATATTAAATTCTAGAAGTTTGTTTTAAAAATGTATATAATTATCACTCTCTATTACATTATATTGGACTATTTAGAGCAGGAGTGGGCAAACTTTTTGGCCCAAGGGCCACATCAGAGAATAGAAATTGTATGGTGGGCCATGAATGCTCACAAAATTGGGGTTGGGATGAGGGAGGGGGTGCAGGCTCTGGGGATGAGGAGTTTGGGGTGTAGGAGAGTGTTCTGGGCTGGGGCCGAGGGGTTCAGAGGGCGGGAGGGGGATCAGGGTTGGGGCAAGGGTGCGGGAAGGGATGCAGGTTCCCCGGCTGGAGCGGGGCCGAGCCACATGGTGCGGCCCCTGACCCAGTGCCCCAGCCACAGTGGGGCTGAGCCGTGTGGTGCGGCTTGTGGGCTGGCTTAAAATGGCTCACAGGCCGAATCCGTCTTGCGGGCTGTAGTTTGCCCACCCCTGATTTAGAAGAAGCAGGAATCTGAACTAAGTCAGATACACTGATATTAAAAGTCATTAGGAATTGTATTATATTTCTTGATCTGAACTAGATATAAAATATCATGTGACTCAAGCCATCTTAAAAACCTACATATACTGTGGGGGCAAGTCTTCCTCTTGATTATGACTATGTAACCCCTTTGACTTCCTGGCAGTGGGGTTGGACACATGTAATTGAGTGTAGAATTTGGCCCTGGGTATTTAAACCTTTCTGGGATGATGCCATGATTTCTAACACTGTACTTCCCTTTATAATAGAAAAACAGCGTGGGACGGTGAAAAATTAAATTTTTTTCTAGGTTTCTTCTCAAGACTCTCACTTAAGGTGAGTTTAGCAAGTACTGCTTTGAATAACTCAGACATCATTCAGAGGTCAGACTAGATCAGTGGTTCTCAACTAGGGATCTGGGCCCCCCTAGGGGCTGTGAGCAGGTTTCAGGGGGTCCACCAAGCAGGGCCAGCATTAGACTCGCTGGGGGCCAGGGCAGAAAGCTAAAGCTCGATTGCATGGGGCTGAAGCCCAGGGGCTCTGAGCCCCACCACTCAGGGCTGGGGCTGAAGCTGAAGCCTAAGAAATGTAGCTTTGCAGGGCCCCCTATGGGTGGGGCCTCGGGTAATTGCCCTGCTTGCTACCCCCTAATGCCAGCCCTGGCTTTTATAGGCAGAAAAACAATTGTTGCGACACAGGTGTGCTGTGGGGTTTTTATATCATGTTGGGGGGGGGCCTTTAAAAGAAAAAGATTGAGAACCTCTGGACTAGATGATTTAATGGTCTCTTCTTGCCTTAAACACTATGAAATCCAATTCTACAGTAAACAGACAACCCTGCCACTAAATGGACCAATGCATTTAGCTACCCAGCCCCTAGAAGTGTTTGCATTTTATGCTGTTTTACCTGAAAGTGAAATATTCCAGCATAACCCGGTCCAAAATTTTGATCTTGAGGTACAACTCTGGCTAATGTTTTTTCATTCAGTGTAAGAGAAGCTATAGCTGCCAATAGCCAGCAGTCACCTGCCAATTGAAAAGACCAATACACAGATCACCAATAATATATCGTGAACATATACACAATCTACAGGACAAAGATACTGCAGCAGCCTTGTCTCAAACGGTATGGGTAAGATTCTGACATCAGTTACGTTGGTGTAACTGAAGTCAATGGAATTATTCTGGATTTATGCCACTGTAATAAAGATCACAGTCCTGCCCTACATGTACTACAAGTTCTGCATTTAATTATGTATTAAGAGTTCTCATTGGGTGGAGTAAACTCACATTGATTTCATTTATTTGTATCTTATTTCCTGTGCAATGTGAGATGCTACACAAACCAGCCATAACTGACTATGAACACAACTACTGTCAGCTGTTTTCCTCCATGCAGTGGGCTAAGTTTGCTCTTATTTACTATTTCATTGTAAATCCAGATGAATTCCACTGAAGTCCGTTCTTATTTGGGTTACACTGATGTTACTGTAAAGCAGACTTTAGCTCATTATAGTGAAAGTTCACAAAGTCTGGGAAGTACTTTTTGCCATTGGGGGAAAAAAAGGTGTGATGGGGCTTCATTTGCTGACTCTACATGTGACATTTCACATGACTTCCTATTATAAGCTGGGAGTATGATGGCTGGTTGCCCACCACCCAGCAACACATCAATATCCTGTTTAACTTAAAACTTCAGGAGAAGACTGGCTGGCTACCTGGCACCAACCAGGCAAGATGCCACATGGAACCATTCAATTCTCAGCTTCCTTGGAAGTCTTATAGCATCTGAGCCAAGACCTGATCTCACTAAAATAAAGAACAAAGTTTCTATTGGCCTCAACAGGACCAGACTTTGACCTTTTTTGTGTGTTTTTCTTCCTCAAGATGAAGGCAAGAACTTGGCTTTGTGTTAGAGACTCACAGGAAGGGAAACTGCTTACGAATGAAACAGAACAAAAATGAGTCATGTGAACTTTTTCCAAACCAGCAGGTCTGCTGCAAGCTCTGTGTTGTTTGCACAGAGTGAAGGGAGTAATGAGTGTCTCACAGGAGGCGGGAACTGCACAAAGGTCTGAAAAATCCCTATAAGCCATTTTGGAAGAGCATTAGGAAACCATCCAACTTGCAATGTACACCTTATGGAAATGTCCTGTGGAATTCCGCTGGGATTAAATGAATAAGTTTCTATGGAAATGTAATAGGACTGCACAGAAATTACTCTAAAACCTATAGAATTCAATAGAAAATTATAAACCTTCTTTGGAGAGACAAGGTGGGTGAAGTAATATCTTTGATTTATTCACCCACCTTGTCTCTGACCAACACAGCTACAACACCACTGCAAACTTTCTTTATGTTTTTTGGATGATCTTATAGTGTTGTATAGCAAAAATATAATTCTCTGAAATTCTGTACCATTCTATAGCTGTGACACTTTTTGAGTGTAGTGCAATTCAATCCAAAGCACCCATTGTTTAGAGTGGGGTGAGCGAGAAGCTAAAACGAATTTAGAAGTTAGTCACATAACACCATGTGCCTGTACTAATGACCTTCATCTTTTTAAAATGAATTTTTGTATTCTTATTTGCTCTTTCTCTTTCTCTTTTTTTTTTCACTTTCCAGATTTTATCTTGCAGGACCAAGTAGATATGTCATGGCACTACTACCCAGTCAAGTTGTATCAGTGCATAATATTGCATCATCATGTCAAACACAACATTGGCATCAGCCTGTGGTGTTGCATTGATATGGTGGCACACAACATCAGTATGTGTCTGTGCAGTGCCCTGCCATGAGGATAGCTTCATCGTGATTTTAAGACTGCCCCAAAAGTATTTGACACTCTAAATTGCTGTAGATGCTATTATGCGCTTACAGGACGCAATCCTGGGACTCGCCTGTGAATTTCATGACGGATGGCAGCTGGCAGCACTAACTTCTCCCTAGCTTTTCACAGCTCTCTCTCTTTAATTTGGAGGGAAGAAAGTGAGCGAGCGCCTCCATAGCAACCAATACTTTATCGAGGCATCCAGAAATGGGTATGGGGTTAGAATGAGAACACGTGACTTCTGAGTTTCACTTCTTCCACCAATTTAGGGAACAAGAGACTGGAGAGGCAGTTTTGCCTACTGGATAGAGCACTTGACTGGGCTCTAGACACAGCTCTGCTGCTAGGTGACCTTGGGAAAATCACTTCCCTACTCTGTGGCTCAGTTTCCCCACCTGTAGAATGGGGGTATTGATACTAAACTCCTTTGTGAAGGACTTTGAGATCCACTGATCAGAAGTGCTACATAAGAGCTAGGAATTACTATTTGATAATAACCATCCTCCCCCACCCCCTTCTAGAATCTTCTGCACCACAGCACTTGGATAAGTGTGGAATAATTCTGTAAAGGGAAAACACTCACCAAGATCCCCTTGACAAATGTCAGTTCTTGTGGCTCCTCCAGTTATAAACTGTGGGTCTTTAACAATTTCCTGAGAGAGTAAGAGAGAAAAAAATCATTTAAAATATGCCTGGAAAAATATAGCATCATTTAGGGGATGAACCTGTCACCAATATGCTACATGCATTACTGCAAGCCTTGAGGAACTGGCTACCACACAATAGTACAGACACTGTGATACACTGTGTTGAGCCTTTGTTGCTAATTATTGCATGTCACAATGAAACGATCATTTGTTCTCATTTTTTCTAATTAACGTCATGCTGATGAAAGGTACTGGATTGACAACCTTGAGAGAGCGAAGTCCTGTGTTCACTTGCAGAGCATTTATAGCATAGGCAGTGGTTAGCAACCACAACATCTTCCCTTAAAGAGAAAAAGGCTGATCCCAACCTTTGTTTGCCTTACCAAGTATTGTCAGTTTTAAGTGGGAGCTGGAGCAAGTGTGACACTCCACACCCTTGAACGTCCAAAGGTTGAGAGGGGCTGAGCCGATAAGACACTTGTAGAAAGGAAAGCAATGTTGACTGGCATTTCTTTGATTATTTTAAGTTCAATTAAAAATTTCACAGATGTTCTGCATTGGATAGAAAATTAGGTTTGTAAAACAATGAGTCTGTCAGGGATTTCCCCCCTTGAAATCTAACTTAAAGTTGTCACTTCAAGAAAAAGCAATCACTTTTGCCGCTGGTTCTCTACTGCACTTGTGGCTCGTTGAATGGAGCCGTTGGAGTATGATGGGTAAGGCTGCAATTTAGTCACAGAGGTCACGGAAGTCACAGAATCCGTGACTTCCAAAGACCTCCGTCACTTCAGCCAGTGCAGGCTAGGAGCTGCAAGGTCCCCTGCCGCCTGTGGCAGCAGGGAGCTGTGGGGTACCCCCATAGTTCCCAGCCACCACGGGTGGCAGGGAGGAGCACCGCACCGCCCCATCGCCACCGCTCCTGGCCACCATGGGTGGCAGGGGGAATCCGCCACTCCCCCCTGTCACAGGCGGCAAGAGGGACCCATGGGTGGCAGGAGAGATCCGGCTTCCGGCAGCACGGGGGGATCCCTGCTGCTCCCACCCACCATGGGTGGCAAAAGGGACCCGCAGAGCTCCCAGCTGTGGCGGGCAGCAGGGAGGATCCCCAGAGCTCTTGGCCACCACGGAGGCAGGGGAGACCCCCCGCTGCTTGGAACCACCAGTGGAGGGGGAACTTGGAGCTCCCACCCCCCGCAGCTGCCCAGGCTACCCATTTTGTCATGGTTATTTTTAGTGAAAATCAGGGAGAGGTCACAGGCTTCTGTGAATTTTTCCTTATTGCCCATGACCTGGCCATGACTTTTATTAAAAATATTCATGACAGAATCTTAGCCTTAATGATGGGCCCCTATTGATCTTTGTCCTTGAAGTACCCCTTTTATCGAAATATCTTAGGTACTTCTATGGCTCTCTGACTATAGTGCCTCAGTCTTTGATGTAGTTATCTTTGCAATACCTCTGTGAGCTAGGGAACTACTCTTATCCCTGTTTTACAGATGGAAAACTGAGGCATAGAGAAGTTTGCCCAAGATCGCACAGGAAGTCTGTGGTGAGCACTGACTGAACCCACTCCTTTAAAATGGCAGGCGAGTGCCCTACCCCTGGATCATCTTTCTTTCAATGGATAGGCCTCCCTCTCCTTTTCTACCCTCACAGACTCCCTGGCACACCTAAGAGATCTCCCCGCAGTTCCACCTTTGTGCTGGAATACATGTAGCTACAAATACCTTCTCTTGTCTCCCTCAAGAATGAAGACAGATGCTAGTCCCCATCTGTGAATGGAACCAGCCAGTATTCATTCAGGACAACCAGAAAGCAATCACCTCAATATTCTATAACAATGGGATCTACTATAGTGACAAAGAGAAACTTTTTTAATATAAAGGACACACAGAAAATATGATAGTATAAACATCTAGCTTGCCATCCAGAGCAATAAAGATAAGCTGGCAGAATTGATTGTTACAGAATGAAGGCCTGATCCAAAGCCCATTGAAGCCAATGGAAACCCTCTCATTGCCTTCACTGGGCTTTGGATCAGGCCCTAGGGAAAGAAAAGAAATAACATGAACAAAATGTTCTCTCATACATTTTGCGACCTATCTCCGTTTCTCTCTAGAAAGCCACCCTGCCTCTCATGACTACCTAGGGAATACTGTGTGTCATCAGGAGGGCTGCAGATGCACACCACCTTGATGTACCTAAGTCAGTAGTCAAGTTATACCTGCACAATCCCACAGAAATCACAATGGGTCAGGGGTGCTGGAACAATTTGTATAGTGGGGATGCTGAGAGCCACTGTAAACCCTGAATATGATGGAAACCACTTCAAGCCAGGGGTGCGGTAGCCCCCCCAGCACCTATGCTAGGGGTCCAAATCTGTACAATGCTAAGCTCCTAAAAGTTAATTGGATAGTGGGGGTGTAAGTGAGAGCATAATTCAGCCCTCTATCTCTATGCAGTAGCAGTTTCAATACCATAAGAATAAACACCTTTCAGTGACACCATGTCATCTTCTGAGGCATTTCAACACAATGGCAAATGAAACTCAATGTCAATCCATGCAAAGTAATGCACACTGGAGGGGATAATGTAAACCACTAAAACACTTCACAGCATTCTAAATTAACTGGATCAACTCAGGAAAGGGACATGGGCATAAGTATGGCTAGCTCAATTAAGACCTCTCTGCTCAATATGCAGCTGTGGTAAAAAAGCAGCAAAGATGTTACGTCGCATAAGGAGTGGCGTGCGAATAGTATGGAGAATATTAGAATGCAGTTATATAAATCAATGGGGTTCAGAGAAGGGCAATGAGAATGATCCTAGGCCTGGAAATAGTCTCTTGTGAAGAGGGATTGATAAGATTGGGACTGTTTACCTTAGAAAGGAGATGAATAAGTGGGGACATGATAAAAATATACAATAATCATCAATGGTCTAGGCAAGGTAGATTGGGAGCTCTGTTCTCCTACCACATAACACAAGAACAAGGGGCAATCAATTAAATGAATAGGTGGGAACTTCAAAACTGATTAAAAGGATATTTTTTCACATAATGTGTAATTAAACTGTGGAACTCATCCTAGGTGCTGGAACTAAGGGTACACCCTCACCCTCTGGCTTGAAGTGGTTTCCATCATATATAGGGTTTACAGTTTGGTTCAATGGCTTTCAGCACCCCCACTATACAAATTGTTCCAGCACCCCTGGAATTCATTAAACTTGAAGTTTTTGATGCCAGGAACTTATGAAATCATTGGACATTTATATGGATCTCAAGAATGTCTAGCGTTAATATAATTAATGACAATACAAAATTGTGGCAGGGATATTAAATCCCATGTTTCAGGATTTAAGCCAATATCTAATTACTAGAGATTGGGATGAGATGCGCCTAGTGCAGGGATGTTATACTTTCCTCTGAAGCATATGGCACTGGTCACCATCAGACACAGGATATTGGACTAGATGGACCTTGTCTGAGGCAGTATGGCAATTCCTCTGTTCTTAGGGAAAGAAAATAATTCTGAAGCACTGGGGAATGCAGCTTCTGCATGATTTATACCTACTGTGGCCATTAAATATCACCCAACTGTCCTGTTTCTATTCCAGGCTGAACACTATGGGATAAATTCATCCTATGACTGTGCCAGCTTCCACTCAGACACAGGGTCCCTGAGATGGAAAATCCACCAAGTGATGATATGGTGATACACAGTAGCCGTCTGTAATTTCCTTCCACCAGGGGGCCCTAGAGGAGACTAGCACAGTCCAAAAAGTGGCTGGTGCTGGTTCAGGAGGAGACAGGGTCCAAGTGCATTGATTCAGCACCTCACAGCAGTAGTTGGTAGTGGAGCAGCTTCTGTGGATCTCTGGAAGAATTTTAAGCTGCTTCCACCCAAAGGACAGTCCAATGGAAAAGAGGCAGCCACCTCTGATTAAATATTCCCCTGGTTGCACCAGCAAGAGTGATTCTTGCTCAGTGAATTCTGGTTCACGTTGTACCAGAATTCGGTTGTTTGTTGCCTGATGAAACCTTTTCTGAGGCAAATGGTCACAGGGGATCAGACCCTAAGCACTGTACATAACCCTACCCTGGGATGTTGTACATGCCTTTGACACATACCTAAGTTGTCTGCTTTATCTTACGTTTTGGCAACATTTGTATAGCTTGTCATGCCAATAAAGTCTCATGGAATTCAACTGAACAAAATGGTTAAGTCCTGTGCATCCAGTTAGTCAATCTGTCCTAAAATCCTGTTGCAGAACTGGTTGTATAAGTGATAGAACAGTTTCAAGGCTCTCTCCTCTGTGGCACATAGTAGGAGTGCCCAGTTAGGTCTCAGGTCTCTAGCTGTCACCTATCTCTGGGCAGGGACCCTTGTCCCATGCCATGTGACTGGAGGTTTTAAGACTGCTCAGCCTCTTGCCTTGCCATGCGATGTCCCCAGCCACCCAGTCTGCCTAATGGCCAGTGCTTGTGCTTTTTTCTTTCTTTCCGAGGGCTATGAACAGTGTATTGCCAGCAGTAACAAGTTACTGCACTGCCCTTTCTAAGCAAGCACAATAATTGAAAAGATTCCAGAGAAAACATAATGAACAACAAAAGAACCGAGACATGCTAAAAGCTAACCAGAGATCCACCCATCAGTCTTAGGGGCCCTGGTAGGCCAAAGTCCTTCCAACCCAGGAGCCCCCTTGGACAGAAGGTCCTGTCCATTTGCTGGATCAGAAAGCAGGCCCTCAGTCAGTAGAAACCCAGCCTCGTTATAGCAAAAGCCCTTTTTTTATTTGGTGGTCTCTGGAAAACCCAGTTTCAACCAGTATCTGCAACCCCTCCACCCCCACACTGGGAGTGGTATATCTCTGGAGGTGTTTACAACCTATATGGTTACTTAATCGCCCCTCAACTGTTTTTGGTTCTTGGAGGAGCTGTGATTAGCCTGCCCCCTGGAGTTGCATAGGATCCCTGGCCAATAGTGATCCATAAACTGAATACGGTATGGTCCCTAAAGATATTGCATACAATTGCAATATCTGTCACAAGTGGGGCCACACTATTTCAGTTAAGCACACTATTTCAGTTAAGCCGCTTTATTGATGCCTTTGCAGAAGGAGGAAGTTCAATAGAAAAACAATAACAGGGGAACAAATGCAATCCTTCAAACACAGCAGTTCCCTAGAAGGAAAATGAGTTGGTTTGTATTTATTTTAGTGTATTTAATAGTCGTAATTCTGTAGTGTCAAAAGATTCTGATTCCTTCATAGCTAACCAAGGCCCAAGTCCAGGTCCAGGTCCGGGCAATGAAATCTGGCAATATCCCAAAATTAGTAAGTTAAACAGCCTGCAGTTTTAGACTTTCAGGGCACACTATAAAGTGAATCTGTTTTGCCAGGCTTTTGTACATGGGGCAGATGGCTGGGGATTAAAACGCTCAGCAAGGGTGGGGTATTATTTACAGTGTGTGATTATTTTGTTATGTTGGGGTGGGGAATAGGGATAAATTGCTGAAGTTGTATATGTATTATACTGTGTACATTTTTGGTTCTAGGCACCTAGGAAGTGGGAGAGATGCTTTAAAAAAATATCTACACATCTAAATAAGTTTAAAAATACACCAACACATAAAGGTGCATGTTCAGAGCAATTTATAGCAGCAGCTATATGTAAAGATCATATGTAGTGTACCTGACTCCACACAGGATAAAACACGGACAATCTCCACAGGAAAATAAAGGTCAGCGGCACCGTTTGGTTTTCTCATGCCTATTGAATAAGCTTTATAGCAACTCATGTTTTTAAAAAGTGGGTATTTGTCAAAGTGGGTAGTCAACATCACATAAAACCCTATAACGTGGCAAGCCCTTCACTTTGCTATCTACATGAGCCAGTTTGCTACGCCCAGACCTGCTGCCATGAAATATTGCCAAGTTCTGGAGTTACCCCCTTTGCAGATAATCCCCGCTGCATACGGCAGCATCCCTGTGAATCCATTTGAATGCTGACTTGTTAAAGACCTAGTAGTGGACCTGGCAAACGGGGTAGCCCTGGAGGTGCATTTTGACCAAAGTTCCCAATTCAGGAGGCAGCAGCCAAGTGATTAAAAAAGCAACCCACCCTCTCAATGATCAGACTGCATGTCCCAACCCATGCTGAGTGCCCCACCTGCAATGTGCTGAGCATATTGCAGCCAGTTCTCTGTTCCATCCTGGTCTCTTTATGCTAGTTTGGTGGCAAAGGGAGGGTAGAATTGGCCTCAAGAATAAGGGTTTTGCTGAGTGGCATAAAGCCAGAGAAAATGGCTCTGTGCCAGATCCCCCTTGCAGCACCGTGATAGAGTGTGCTGGGGTTATGGCTGGGGGAAGGGTTCAGATTATCCCTGTTCTGCAGCTATTTCCATCTGAGGAATAGCCCCAAGAGACTTGATACTGGCTGAGTACAAGCTAGAGCAACCATGAGACTGCTCTAATTTACACAGGGTGCCCAGGTAAGAATACAGTGAGGCACAAAGGTGGTTTAAAGCCACCTTCCCCCCAGGCCCTGTTTCTGCAGTGAACAGAGCAGCGATCTGGTCCTTTAGATATCACTGAAAACTGAGGGAGCTTAGTCTCACTTGGAAAGCATTCAACACCTTTCAGCCTTTATGGAGCATAATACTGCATCTTTGTAACGAAAAGGCTCAATCCTGCTCCTATTGAAGTAAACACAAACATGCCAAAAGAGCACAGTCTTACAGAGGAGGAGAAGAAAGACATTAACATCTGCACAGCAGGTAAAAATGAGAAACGTCCATGGGCGATTAAAGTCATTAGCCCGAGCTGCAAGTCACACATTAAATCAGCATAATTTATGCTCATGTAGGGATGAGGATGGCACCTTTAGAGTGTTTCCTGGATTCAAAGGAAGTGGCAGAGGGCAAGTGACCTGCCCACATTCCTTCAAGCCAAATGCCTTCCATAAAGAAGCAGTAGTGAGTTTGATGTGTCACAGTTACAGAAAACACTGGCAAGTCAAACCAGAACTTGTCATGACCTGACCCACCTGCTTGTTAAATACACCCTGACATGCGACCTGTAACTAAATGATTTAAAAAAAAAAAAAACATTCATAGTCCTAACAACATTACCGTGGAGGAAAAAGTGAGGGGGATTTTTATTTTAATAATAGGCATTGTATTAGAATTGCTGCTTAAAGGGAACTTAAGTATGCTGCTTAAGTATGAAGCGATTAAGAAACTCACATTTTAAGAGAGAGATGATTAACTCAATCTGTCCCCAAACGCCCTAAAACTTTGTGTACCTCCCTCAATAACCTTTACTCCCTATGTATCGGGTGCACAGATCTACCGCCGTACTCTTTCTGTGCACAACCTCCCGAGGCCAGGACATTGGTAACCAACACCATCTAGTTCTGGATGATAGCATGGTATTGAGGTATCCCAGCTCATTTTTACAAATGATATTTCATATCCTACTTGTATAAAATACCCTTCCCACCAGACTAAATGACTTGTCGTAGTAATGAGATAAGGAGCCTTTCAAGTCCAGGCCACTAGTGGGAATCTGTCTTAGATTAATAGTAACCAAACTATATTACTGTCTGATAATTGTTTGGTAGCCTCTGTAAAATGAGTTGGTGGTCACAGGGCAGCTCCTAGAGAACTATCTCTGTATCATAATTAGCACCCTTGTGGCCATTCTCGTGAGAGACGTAGACCTCAATTCTCCTTTTGCTTACCACAGTGTAAATCGGGGGTAATGTTCCTGAATGTCCCTTACGACAATGTAACCCAGAGTAGAATCAGGTCCCAAGGAATGAATGGGCATGAAATCTGAACCATGGGTGGCCCTTGTCTGCTTTAACAGATTTCAGTTTCCAGGGCTACCAAGCCTACACCTTTCAGGAGCACTAAATTTTAAAATCACTTCTCCTTGTGATTTTGCATAGCAGTCTCCACACTTTGGGAATGTGACTTTACAGGTGCTCTTGTTCTGCTTATATACAGCCCTACCATATTACATTGTTAGAATTGTGAGTGTGTTGTTACTACGCAGTATCCAGGAGTCACCTTGAAGGAAGGCCCTGATCCCTGTCATTTTAATCCAGTACGAATGGTGATGCAAGGGCTAGGCGAGAGGCGAGTTGCAGTGGTTCAAAGTAGTGGTAGCTGCATTTACAAAGGGGAGATGGGAGGTCATAAGGAGCCCAACTCAACCCCCAAAGTGGGAGGTATTGGGTGAAACAGGGACAATGACCAGGGCAGGCAGGCAATCCACTGATGGAATGACTTTCAGAGATTCCCATCAGCAGAGTTTGCGCAACCCCCCCCGTCCTCCACAGAGGGGAATTCCACTGTTGGGTGCAATAGTATTCCATGATACAGGAAGGAGAATGTCACAGCTGTCCATGGCAAATTTGCTGATTTGGCTATATGCCTGACTGCATATTCAATAATTATTGAACAAAAGGCTATTTACAAACTAAACATGGAATGCAGTTTCAAGACACACCTTCATGTTTCTTACTAATGGAATGCAGATACAGGTGCATGGCAATGCCTTACTATGTAATATGATTTCATTCCAACACCAACACTCCTCCAAAATCTGGGAATTGACATTATATTACACTACAGAATATGATACATACCTGGGGAAACTGACTGGAATAGCTGTTGTGGAATGGATTGTTCCGCAATAACTATTCAGGTCACTTTTCCCCATGTAGACATTCCCTAAGTAGATGTAGCTTACATACCAAAGAGATGAAAGAAGGTGATACTCACAGTAGTCCAAACACTACTTTAATTTATAGTTTCTTCTGGCTCAAGAGAGGGTAAATTACAATAACTTGGTCTCACTTCCATATTGAGAGTGTGTGTGTAAGCCGGTCTGAGAGAGTCTGAACTGGTGTAAAGAAATCTCACTTTCATGATCTTACATTTCACCTCTGCCCCCAAACTGACTGCAACATTCAGCTCCAGTTCTGGAGGTTGGTGGGGGTTGTTCAGATCAGGAGAGTTTTGGTTCAAGTCCATTTCTAGACCGCAAATTCATTTGCATTGGCAAGCGATGGGGAAAAAATTCTTTAGTTTTTTTCATTCCGTAATTTAAATGCCTGTGACATTCCCAGGCACTGACTATTACAGAACATGTGATATTTATGCTGGGCTAGCCACTAACAATCTAAATAATACATCAGGGTATAGAGAAAAGAGAGGTGGATCATGCCAAGAGGAAAATAATGAGGAAGGGGTCACATGTTCTCCAACATTAATAAAAAAGTATCTGTTGGAAGATATAGTTTTAAAGGTTTTCTTTTCCAATAAGAAAGAGAAAGCAGGACAGTATTGCTAAACAGCTTTTATTATTTTACAGCATTTGGGATTTGGTATATAGGTCCATATCCTCAGCCTTTGTAAATCAGCAGGGCTCCATTGACTTCAGTGAGGTTATGCGAATGTACACCAGTTGGCCTATACTGTGTGTACACACACACACACACACACACCTTTGACAAATTAGAAAGTCCTTCTTATACTGAATAAAGGAGATAAAGCTATTTTTGGGTGCAAATCTGAGAGCTGGCAATGCAGTTACTCCATTTATTTTAATATTCTTTACACAAACTACTATATAGAGGGTTTATTATCTGACTTCTAATAATATTTGAGGTTTTTTTAAATTCCACAGATGATTATTTCTTCAAGTTTTAAAAATGCCAGGTCAATTTGGCAGATGAGAGAGACAGCATTAGTCAGTCTCCCTTACACAAACAGAGAGAGACAAGATGGGTGTGGGAATATCTTTTATTGGACCAACTTTTACGTTGGTCCAATAAAATATATTATTACCTCACCCACCTTGTCTCTCTAATATCCTGGGACCAACACAGCTACAATTACACTGCATACACAAAACTCCGTGACACTTAGCCTCCGTTATTCCCACTTACTGATATGAAAGGGAGACTAAACTGGCTTGATTTACATGCTGAAGAGCCAGAAGAAGGTGAAACTCAAAGTAGGGTATGGGCTGCTGTAACTTATACCTTCTTATCTCCTCCTGTTAGCTGCTTTTCTTGCTACTCTGCTCACACGCACACACAGCAGAAATCACAGCCTAAAGGCACATCCCATGTCAAGTCACTTATTTGGCTTGAAATTCTTCCAAATTCAGCTTGCAAAAACTAGTGACAGCTGGAAGAGACGCTGAAGACAGACCACTCTCCATTGCTCCAAATAATGACTTGGAACAATTATGATACTAATGGACCCCTGGTAGAAAAAAAACATTATTGACTACTTGATAGTCACTGTGTGTTTCAGAGGGAAAGGTAAACAGGACTTTTGCAAATATTTGCAGTTGGTACCAGATACAGTATGTAAGAATCACAGAACCACATCATTTCACTATGACCACACCTTCAAATTTATAGCTTATCTTCAGAATATATGTTCCACAATTGGATGTAGTCAATGGACTTTATGCCATCTCACACCTAGCACCTGCAGGAAGCCACCCTGTCCCTGGGACAGCAGTAGAGACAGCACCTGGGCGACCTCAGTCCCATGTGGGTTAGGCAGCCTGGGGAGTAGGACCTGATGTGAGAAGTATCTGTAGCAATTCCATAGTTAAGTTTGAATTTTTCCCTTAAAGCGGGGATTCAGCCTCTTTGTTATGTATGAAAACTAGAGAGCATCCTTCCCATAATTACAGCACATACACTTTGGATACAAAATGAATTTTCTGAGACTTTACCAGGAAATCTGTTAATTAGTTTAGGAACTATAATTAACTAAGAATGGATCTTTTGAGAAATATAGCACCCGCTGGCAGACCCTTGCTTTGCCCTTAAAATCTCAGTAACAGAGTAACACAGGCTCTTTAATTAAAACTCACTAAAATCTTGTGCAAAGGCTACACTTGACTATTTCTTTTATCAGTGATAATTTCCCTCCATTTTTCTTCCTAGCTGAAAGACAGAAGTCTTAACTCTGCACTGCAGTGACGCCATGCCACACCTGTATGATTAGGATCAAAGCATTTTATGGTCTGTGGCCGCAGCTTGGATTAAAATCAATTTTTAAAGACAAGTTTGTTTTTATTTTTCCATTCTCTTCCCCCTTCAAGGTGTCATTACTGGGCTGAGTTAAAGTTCCTGTTGAAGGAGAAACTTTCAGTTGTGAAGTATGGCAGGAAAAGATGAGCATTAATCCTTAACAAATATTTCAAATGTAACCTGTGCACCAGATTTCAGCCAGTTTTTACTGACTGAAAAGTGTATGGCAGACAGGGCACAGCTAAGGTTGCTTGAGTGGCCCATCTGCATTTCCAGACCTTAACATGTTTGAATTTCTTTTAAATTTAACCTTAACTGTGGATTTCCTAGTTTTAGAACAGAAAGAAAAGGAGGACTTTTTGCAGATACAGACTAACACGGCTGCTACTCTGAAACCTAGTTTATAACAGTAGGTTTTGGGATCATTATAATGTACCCGGAATGTCTTTTACTCTGAATGATTCATATGTACTCTCAACCTGAGCTCTATCCTAACATAGTGTTTGTCTAGGAATAATGCTAGGCAGCAGGCTTGTTGGAGGTAGTCTATATGGACCACTACTCAGCATGCTACTATACAGACTACAGAAGGGGGCACCAAAGAACAAAACTAACTAAATGCAAAATTCTCAAGTGGATAAGTCAGGTTTTCTGACAGGGTAGAGGTGATGAGAAGGGGTTACAGGAGTTATGGTTTGATATGGAATTTTTAAATGTCATTTAAAAAAATGTTTCAAAACCACCACATTGTACACATTGTTTGTGCATGGTATGATCTGATTACGGTTTCCATCATTTTTCTTCTGCCCCTTCAATCGTTGGCTACACATTTATGCAGCTGGTCTTACATTAGGCCCGATTCTGCAAAGATTAAGGCAGGTGCTTAACTTTAAACATGTGAGTAGCACCACTGAATTCAACAACATTCAATCTGCTGTGGATACGAACTACCACAGCCCTTACCGAGGATGGAAAATATGGCCCTTACAAATTGACTAAAAATCATGGACTCAGTTCACTTTGGATTACACAGGCACAAACCAGGAATAATTCTGTTGAATACAATGGAGTTACACTGCTGTAAAAACCACCAGAGGAGGGTCAGACCAAAAATAAGTAAGACATACAGCATGCACATGTATATTGCTTATATGTAAAGCTACAAGAGATCTAATTTACACCTGTATTTATCTATCCATCTATACGTGTACTTCTATCTCTCTCCACACACAGACCATGTCAAAATTCTCTCTCTTATTCCACATGAGCAGATCCTGATTCATACTGAAATTCTTTGGGGCAGAGACTATGGGTGAAATCTATGAGACTATGGCCCCACTGAGAGAAAAGGCAGAACTCCCATTGCCTTCGACAGGGCCAGGATTTCACCCCTTGTGTCTATAAAGCTCCATATACACGTATGGCGCTCTGCCCCTCTTATGTTCCTTTTTGTTTTGGTTTATCATTAAGAAGTCCAGTGTCATCTGACTCTTGGCAGGAGAGATGGAGATATGACGCATAGCAAACGTGAGAACAACCTCATACTCACCCCAGGCCTTTTCCATACAAAGGGGATGGGGGGCTTCTCACTGTAGAAGAGAGAGGAGATATTGGCTGGGAAGTCGCAGTCCTCAAATAGGGTCCCCTTCTGCTGGCAGTGGCACTTCAGCTCCTCATATGTCTGGCCAGAGGAGTGTGTGGCATGAGCACTCTGAGGTAGAGGGGGAGACCGCGGTCTCGAGTCCCGGTATGTGTAAGGCATTGTTCTGCTCCACGGGCAGTAGCAAAAGCTCCAGTGATCACAGAGATAAACGGGAGGTGGAGGATCAAGGGAAGGGGGGAGAGAAAAATGCCAGAAAGCAAACAGAAGAGAAAAGAAACAAGATGCTCTCTACAAGAAAGAATTAAAAGAGCCTGTGTGCTGCGGGGAAGTGAAAAATGTGCCCAAGCACCTCCTCTTTTGCACCTGTTTGAATGACAGGGAGACCTCCCTGTCCACCTGAAACAACAATAGAAAGGAACGCCCTGAGAGCAAACAGAAAAACCCTGTTTGGCCTTTTTAGGAGTTCCAGCTGCTTGGCATGCGCCCTCTGGTATACTATCTCAGGAACCACAAACAGGAGTTAAGAGAGAACTCTATTTCGTTCATGTGACGTGAACCTGCTGCACCCAGGAAGAGACAGCGAGAATGTGAACACCCTCAAACCAACCCTTTCTTACTCTAATGATATGGCCAGGGTGTGGAACTATTTTCTGAATAACTTTGAGAAACGCCACTGTGCATGAAAATCTCTCACAACTCCTGATAGAAAGTTACCTAATTATGGGCTCTCACCAGTTAGGTTCCTTTCACCACTCCCTATCCCTGATCAAAGGTCACGTGAGATAACCTCCGCAAGGAGGCCGCCAATGCCCCAATCCTCCTTCATATAACAGCAGAACCAGAAGGAACTCCAGAGCTTCTTCACAGACTAAGTGGCACAAGGGGGTCTCCTTCCTGCTATGTACTCCATGGGACAGGACAAGGATGGGAACTGCCCATAGGCCCAGGAATCTTCAGCATTGAGTATGATATCAAAATGAGGGAAAGTTATGTTGAAGGAGGGAGGGATGATGAGGGGTGTGGGTGGAATGCTCACAGGATGAATTGCCCAGGATGTTATGTGGAGTGCAGACACAGCATGGCTGGGTGGTGCGGGAAGGTATGTGTGTGGGGTTTGAATGGTGAGGGAAGGGGGCACTTTGCCCTGAAAGGGGATTTTAGTGGGTTGTGGGGAGGGAGATTTGTATACACTGTAGACCATGTTTTGGAGCAAGATGTGTATATAACAGCTACCTAATTAAGCAAACCTATTTTTGTGGCCCATGTCTATCCATCCTTCTATTTCATGAACTTTTGTTTGTAGCTTTCACAGCATGTCCATTAGATTGTAAAATCTTCATGCTAGAGAGTGTGTCCATCTATCTGATCTGCAAAGTGCCTAGCACAGTACGAGTGCTGTGAAGAAATAAAAGTAAAAAATACTATTTCAAAGCCAAAGTTGGAATGGACATTCTTCCAGGCCTGTAAAGGTTGAAGATGCAGACTACTTGACAAAAAATATAGCTAATGTATTACAAAACACTGCCTTGTCATGCAAACACTGCTAGCTTTTCTTCCATTTTAATTGGTACTCTGCCAGCTCAGTCAATCTTGCTGCTAAGATACGATTTATGGAAATCAGTTAGATGAATCAGAATGCATTCCTTTCTGTTCTGTTCTTTTCATAACAATGTGGGAAGGAAACCCTTCACTTTCAGAGTGCGTATTTCCTTATTTACCTCCCAGAATTGTATTATTGCTATGACTGCCTAGATACCCCAACTGAGCTCGGGGCCCCACTGTGCTCAGCTCTGCATAAGCACATTGTAAGAGAGAACCCTTGTTCTAAAGAGCTTACAGTCTAACCAGACAGGACAGACACAAGAGGTCAGGGGAACAGAGCCATAGAGAGGGGAAATGAATTGCCCAAGCTTACACATCAGGTTAGTGGAGTACAAGAAAATAATGAAATGATTTTGTGATCTTCATGCTCATGATGGGCGCAAGATTGATAATGCTGAAGATTCCTGATCTGAAGGAACCATCACCTGTATGGCTAAGTGGACAATTAAATCCATTCAATTTCTGGTGAAACTAACAACCAGGATGCAGATTCCAGTGTTGATTATTGTGATACTCACATCTGGACAGAGTAACAATCCATTTCACGTAACTTGCTCACAGCTTTTGGATGCTGCTGGGCTGGATTTGAACTGGTGAGCTAGAAGCGAAAGGCCTTGTGTCTTATTATTCCTCTCTTGAGCAATAGAACACTGGCTTTTAGCATTGTGTCCTCCCTTCGAACTCTCAGAGCAAACACATGTTGCAAGAGGCAGTGCGATGTCAGTCTGTTCATAGCTAAATGTGACCATGTGAATGGACAGATGGTGACATTTAAAGGGAAGTAAATGTAGTGCTTGGGATAGCTGGGAATACCAAAGTCCTTTCTGTTCATCCACAGAACAGGTACAACATGGGTAGCAGCAGTGCACACTCCTCCACAGTGTCTCATTTAAAACCTCAAGATCCGAACTGACCACTCCAGGGGTGAGAAGACAATTCAGTCCTTGGTCTCCGCTTCGCCTGCCAGGAAGGGAGCTAAGCTGCGGTCAGCTGTGATGTGGATGGATTGAGATAAACTCACTTCCTGCAGGCCACTGAAAAACCTGTGCTTTTGTAATTCATTTCTGTGGGGTGTAAATATCTTAATAGGAGCTACATGTCCAGACGTACTCTTCAAGGGCACAGCACGGCGACATGAGGGATGTAAAGGCTGGCAATTCATGCTAGGGCTGAATTCTTGTTCTTCTTTTCCTCCAGGCACCATTAAACATCTCTTCACAAGATACCTTGCAAACAGTTTTATATTTCCTACAGCCAAGGTTCTTATGCTTTCTCATAGTGTGGGCCACAGGCTAATAGAGATTGTCTCCTAGCAGCTGGTGATCACACGGATCCAACTCCCCTCCCCCTGGTGATCACCTGGACATGGCTGATCTTTCACTGGTGATGGCACAAATCTGTCCCCACTCCGGCTGGCGACTGCACAGACCCGCCTCCAGGCCCGTTGGGGATCATACAACACCCATATGAAGGGTAATATCAGGATAGCACTGTATTTTTTGTCTGTTAAAACAGTTTAACAGGTGGCCACAAGGAGGAGCGTCAGCACTATGTGCCCAGCCAGCTCTCCATAGTCCATCAGCAAGTGTTCTGCTCACCACAGTCTGGGAACCACTAAACCACGCTAGGTTCTCTTCTCTATGCCTTCTTCCCTTGCACTCTCTGATGATAATTCAGTGTTCTCGTTTTGTCTCTCTCTAATCCATCTAGCTATGGTCTTATAACACACCCATCACGGCAGTAACTGAGCATCAGTGTCCCCATTGTATCTGAACAACTAAGCCCAGATTTTAAAAGGTATTTAGGTCCCTAACTCCCACTGCAATCTATGTTCAGTGGCTATTTCGTGCCTTTAATAAAATCAAGTTTGCTACATGTCTCCTTGTGAAGTTTCCCTCCACTGCTCATTTCTGTCATTGCGTGTCATATTGGCAAACACTACCAGCTCTAATTTGCTTGGAGGTTTGTTGGGTATTTTTTAAAAGACTGCTATAAGTAAGCCCAATGCATAAAGACCCTGGCTCAGACCTGTAAATCTTATGCCTTTTCTCTGCCTTCCTTTGGGTGAGATTCTCACCCCCTCCTTCAGCCTCAGTATAGCTGGTAAAAGGGTCACGGCACCATAAAGGACCTTGAAAGCCTTGGGTCTGACCAGTGGAGAATTCCCCCAAATACAGGAACGGAGGACGCCATCCCGAGCCCTGGCATAGGGGTGTGCCAGAGGCAGGGCTGCAGCATGGAGCACTGCTGAGATTCTGGACAGTCCTGCTGCCCATAAGGAAGTGGAAAAACAAGCTGCCATAACTAAATTTTACCGGGGTTTGTGTTGGATTCCGGAGCAGCCCAGAATCAGGAGGTAGAGCTTAAAGCCATTTTAGCCCCCACCTCCCAATGGCCTACGAGTAAAATTTTTGGTGGGGCTCAGGGTTGAAGCGGTCACAGGGGACGTAGGAGCCAGATCCACCTATACTTGTGGATCTGGGAGGGGTGAAGCACCACAGGTAGGCATGGCATGACAGAGGGGAGGAGCCCCATGTGCCAGCTTGCAACACCACTCAAATTTGGGGTGGTGGGGCAGGTAACCTGGGCCACCTCCTTAACAAAATTCTCCTTGTGTCCCTGGATCAAACATTGGTGGGGCGCAGGGCCTGCAGGCCCATATGACCTGGTGCCTATGCCTGAGAGTTCTGCGCTCTGTCTAGGCACAGCACACAATCTCCTCCTTGGTCAGTAAACTTGTTGAGTGTGTTTTTCTTAGTCATATTTCTATTATTTCTCTGCTATCCAGACCTGACTGACTCTTACCATTCTGGGTTTAAAGCGGGTCACTCCAATGAAACAGACCTGATTATGGTCTTTAATAACCTTTCCGTTGTTAAATCTCTTGGTCTGTCGTCATTTTTAATTTTGCTGGATTTAGCCACAGCCTTTGACCTGCCTGATTTTGTAGGACTCTTGTTCATTGGCTATCCTCCACATAAGCTGAACTCGACTTGATTCATCCTACTCTAAAAGATTGTTTCAGGTTATATGAATTTATCCTCATCCCACTAACACTGCGAGTAGACAGTGTTTTGAGGGTCACTGCTGGGTTTTGTCTAGAGTATTTTATCATTTCCCTTGGGTCTGTAAGGATACAATTAAACATTTAAATAAATTACAAGGCTTTAAATACCACCCATATGCTGATGAAGCTCAGTATCTGTTTCTTTCCTTCCCCTCTCAGTTTTTTTTAAATGAAACAAGACACCTTTGTTTTTATGATATTTAAACACTAGTCTCAGTTTATATTGGGTAGATTACCTCTGAGTTTCACATTGAGCTTTAAGTTCAAATGCTCCAATCACAGTCATTAAATCACAAAGTTTCTTCTTGGCTCAAAGTTGCTCAACTGGGCCCAACTCTGTGTGAAACTCTGGCCAACCTCACTCATACCTTGGGTCAATTTCCCTGAAAGGATCACAAGCTGCAGCAAACCTTTCACGAATCAGGGTCATGTTTTGGGGTTTAACGACCGTTCAAGCCAGCTGAAATCATTTCCAGCATGGAGTTTTTGTGGAGAAAGTTTTGTTTGGTGTGGAGTCATAATATAACACTTAGTACACTTTCTCTGTTGATCATAAAGTAGTCTGGATAGATGGGTAAGCATTTACAGAGGGGTGAACACCAAGGTTCAGACAGGTTAAGTGATCAAGTTCACACAATGAGTCCATGGCTGGGTTGGATCTCCTGTGCCCTATCCACTGGACCACCCTGTCTGTCTAGATGTCACTTGCTATACATTAGCCAAATGTGCTCAGAATGTTTCAGATTTACTATTCTGTCTGAAGAACAGAGAGAAAAAAGATTTTGAAGATCAAGGGTGAAAATCCCTCAAGCCAATAAAAAATGCATTAAAAACAATAGATACCAAAAATTCTAGTCCAGTTAATGCTCATTGTTATTATTAAACAGTTATATTGGGGTAGTGACAAATGGTTGTAGCCATGTTGGGGCCCATGGTGGCAGGCACTGTCCAATCATCAAATAAAAGAAGTTTCAGTCTAAAATGTTTTGTCAGTATCTGCAGAGTACAGTACACAATTGGTCTTGGTCTGCACAGCACCTCACATAATGGGTCTGGTCCATGACTAGGGCCCCTAAGCACTATGGTAATACAAATAATAAATAATAATAATCTTTACTCCAACTCTCTGTGTCCATCTTCATAGCCAAAACTTTGGGTTTGTTCTGTAGGATAACTGATGCACATTAGCTCTCTTGCTGCAAAACCCTAGTGAAGACAGGTGTGTTGTTTTTACCACGATGTAGCTAGGAGAGGTCAACACTATGCCCCTTGCCTGCTGTTAATCTCACTTAGCTGACCTCACAGCAAAACTACAGTGCTTTGTCTCCACTAGGATTTTACATCGAGATAGCTAACACGCGTTAGTTATCCTGTGGTAAAAAACACACCTTGTTTGTCACTGAAGACAAAGCCTGTGGTTTAAGTACTTCATTGCAGGGGGAGCTGGTACTGTCCTCTATATTAGGTTGCCTTGCTTCACACTTCCCCTTATAAAAGAGACTTGAGACCTTGTTTGAGATACTTTTCCACCTTCACTGTTTGCAGCAGGCGTTTGAAAATCATTCCGGGGTGCGTGTGTGTGGGGGGGTGTGTTTCCATGAAATTCATTTAGGTTTTGCTGAGATACAAGCACTTGAAAAATCACCATTTTCTTCTTGTTTGCATTGCTCAGGAATACATTAGTAGCCTGACAAAATAACTAACCATGAACATTATTTCTATCCTCTTGTGTGTAAGCATTATACAACAGTCTTTATTTGCAAGGGAACATACTTATTTTTGACAGGACCCTTGCCTCAGCACAGGAAGGATGCATAAGGAGACAGAATTAAGGTTGCACAACTGTAACTGTAACTCAGGCATTCCATAACTTGCAAGTGCTTGAATTTGCAACATAAACAACATCTGTCTAATGTAGTTTTATATGTAATATTTACATACAAACCGCTTTTCATTGAATCATAGAATATTAGGGTTGGAAGGGACCTCAGGAGGTCATCTAGTCCAACCCCCTGCTCAAAGCAGGACCAATCTCCAACTAAATCATCCCAGCCAGGGCTTTGTCAAGCCTGACCTTAAAAACTTCGAAGGAAGGAGATTCCACCACCTTCCTAGGTAACGCATTCCAGTGTTTCACCACCCTCCTAGTGAAAAAGTTTTTCCTAATATCCAACCTAAACCTACCCCACTGCAACTTGAGACCATTAGTCCTTGTTCTGTCATCAGCTACCACTGAGAACAGTCTAGATCTGTTTTGTGCTTTAGTGATTTATATTGTCACCAAAAATCCTTAATTTAAAAAGCTGTATATTGTCAGTTTGAACAGAGTTTATTCTCCTTAAAAGCAGTTATCAGTCCTAATAAGTACAATAAATTTCATGCAGAATTTTAGTACAATAGTTTTCTTGGACTTTCATTACTGGGTCCTTTAAAGTCCTGACAGGGAACAGAGAGGACTCTGGGAATTTCTTAATACCTTTCGCACTCAGAATACTTTAGGCCAAATGTATTCTTCCCTATCTTTATGCCTTGGATAAAATTTTCCACTATACAACAATCCTGATGTCACTCACTTTATTAGAAACCTAACTACTGAACCAAGGAAAGAACTAAGGTAACATTTTATTTCAGGTCTTTGATTCTTTACATTAAAAAAAAAAATCAAAACAGAATGAAAATGGATCCCAAACTGCAGCACAATAAATATTTGTTAAAGTATCCAGTAAAAAATGGAAGAACATGAAATTCTGATTTTCAGAACGACTGTTATGCTATTTAACTCTGAAATACAGAAAATTGACAAGTTATAGTTTTACTTCCTGTAAAACAATAGTAGATATAGCAAATATCTAAAGCCTGGTCTGCTTTTGTTTAAAAAATTATAGGCTTAATAGGGTAAAGGAATAACACTGTCCCCAGTGACTATTTGATAGCCACACCTACGAACATTATATAGTGTAGTACACACACCACACATACATTATGCATTACAGATGATCAGGGATCTAGCGGTATAGCTTCACAAGGGGGCAGAATCGGCTAAGAAACTAGGCAGTGTAGTTCTAAGAGGACTTGTTAACACCCTTTTCTGTGGTGTGAATTTTCAATTACTTCAAAGCTTAGACCAGAAAATAGTTACACACAGGCATTTCTACTCCTACGCAGAGCAACGTTCACTGTGAGCCTATGCTGACAGGATTGTAGCTAGCAAGTCATTGGCAGACATGTTGTCTTCTGCCAACAGAAGATCCCTAATCTTCTGAGGCAGAGCTACCATCATACAGAATAAGATCACATAGTGGAGGCAGCTAGACACAGAGCTCTACCAGTATGTTCATAAAAAACCTGATAAAGAACCAGAAAAACTGCCAGGCCACTAATATATATTGTCCCAGTAAAATAAAAATGGCATGCTATGTCATAAATAGTCTATGCACAGCCCTCACCTACTGTTTACCAAATGTACCTAAGTCCAGCTTCACAGTATTCCTTCTATTCCTTAATTTTGAAATATATGTACACATTATTAATGGTAATAACTCACTCTCTCTACATATCTATCAGAGTGAAGCCAAGACTGGGACTTTGAATCAAATTGCTTGACATTTCAGGGAAGTTCAGATTCCCATCTGTAGATCCAAACCCAGTTTGGTTCTGGAGAGGATCTCAAACTGGAAGAGACCTAGTCAGTCAGTTCTGGTTCAGAGGTGACCAAAATCTTGTGCGAGCAGCTGAGTAAGGGCCTGAGCCAAAGCCCAAAGGAATCTTCCCACTGATTCATTGGGCACTGGATCAGGGCCCTAATGAGGTTTTTGCCATTTGAGACTGAAATCTCACAAGAACTGTTCAAAAGATTTCAGGGCTATTGAATGTGAACCCTAGCCCTACTTTAAAACTACCATGGATCTGAAAACTACCTACACAGCTCCCTTCTCCAAATCCTTATCTCTTAAAATGTTTCTGCCAGTTTGAGTAATACTTCCAGTTCTCCCAGTATTCCCCACTTTAAGAATGGGGAACCTCTCTCAAATTGGTAAATGTGGGAAACTTAAGTACAACCACTGTACATATATCTAGCACTTTTGACCCTAATGCATTTTACATTTTATACACCTATACCACTGCTAAATTGCAGCCACTTCTGGGATGGAAGGTAGCAGCCAGCCAGTGCCCAGAATACTGCCCAATGATGAGAGGGAACATTTTGTCTTAGAGCGAAAAACAAAAATAAAAATGCAATGATTTTTTTTTAAACATCCCTGCAAAGCAGACCAGATTAAAGATCTCTCACACCCAGTAAATTTGTATGGAACTTAATTTTTCACCTTGGAAAGTTAAAGAGATTCGGATATTTGCTTCCTGGGACTGTAGGAATTTAAATCCCAAGGCATACAACATTACGTCCCTGAGAGCAATAGCCAAGCCTCTTCCCCCACACTTGTCTGTGATGCAATAATTAAATAAATTGACTGAGCTTATACTGCTGGTTTCCTCAGATGGAAAGCATTGGGGTGGGGTTGCACTGCCTCCCTTGCACCAGGCAATGCCAGTGTAGCAACATTCAGCAAGTCTCACTATATAGTGTTCTCCTCTGGGCTCTCCCCAGGTAGAACACTCTTCAAGCACTGCCACTCAAGCGGTGTATTTCCTTTCCTTCCCTTGAGCAACGCTGACAGAGAAGCCCCAGGGTCTAGTAGATAAGGCATTGGGCTGGGAATCAGGAGATCTTGACTCTATTTCCAGAACTGCTACAGACTTGCTGTGTGACCTTGGGCAAATCACTTCCACATTGTGTCTGTGTTTCCCCTCCTATCCTTTGTCTGTCTTGTCTATTTACATTGTTAGACCTTTGGGGCAGGGACTCTCTTATGATGTATGTGTACTGTATCTAGCACAATGTCAAGATAGGCCTCTGTGTGTTACTGTAGTGATAACAACCATCTGTAAAGTACTGTGAGATACTTTAGGATGAAAAACTGTGCACACACACAGAGGAATATTAGTTATCCTTATATAGGAATCATTTAAAAAATGCTGTTAAAAACATTGCATCTTCCATGGGGAGTGGAGGGTGGGAAAAGAGAGAAATTTATACAAATGCAGAGAAACCTCTGTACCCTGGACCTGCAAACAGAAGTCTTATCAAACCAAACGTAATTATAAGATGGAACAAAGTGAGCTAGTGTTAATATAAACTCATTTGTAGGTAATAAATCATTAGATGAGCACCACAGATAGAATATCAATGCAGTGCAGATCTTCCTCAAGGGCAATATTCCTTTGGAAGCTTTCTACGCTCCGTGTACCAGTAGCCATGATGATATTTTGAGGAGGACTGAGTTAATTAAGTTAAGCAAAGAATAACTGTGTTCAAGAGCAGGAAGGTACATTCTGAACAAATTGCTCAGCATGGTAATCTACAAAACAACTGTTTACTTTGCTCATGACTGGGTGATTGGGGGAGCCTAATAGACTTATGGGAGGCTTATTTGGCTGTTTCCTTCTAGAGGAATTTGAATGACTCATTGGTGGATAAACTGGGAATAACTGCCAGAGTTTGGTATATCATTAAATGATATTAAAGAGTGGGATTATTCAGGAGCAGCAGGCATAGCAATTGGACATCAGATACTTACGGTAATACCAGGGTACAAAATATATAGGAATGACAGGATAGTCATGCAGGTGGGAGAGTGGCATTAGATGTGAAAGAAAGCATAGAGTCAAACATAGCAAAAATCTTAAATGAATCAAACAGTACAATAGCATCTCTATAGATAGAAATTCCATGCTTGAATCATAAGAATATAGCAGTAGGAATATATTACCAACCACCTGACCAGGATGGTGATGGTGATTGTGAAATGCTCAGGGAGATTAGAGAGGCAGTAAAACAAAAAACTCAACAACAATGGGGAATTTCAACTATCCCAATCCTGACTGGACACATGTCACCTCAGGATGGGATGCAGAGATAAATTTTCTATACATAATCAATGACTGCTTCTTGGAGCAGCTAGTCCTGGAAGCCACAAAGGAAGTGGCAATTCTTGATTTAATCCTAAGTGGCGCACAAGATGTGGTCCGAGAAGTGAAATAGCTGAACTGCTCAGTAAGAGCGATCGTAATGTAATTACATTTAACATTCCTCTCTTGTAGGAGAGAAAATACCAAAGAAACCCATCACAGTAGCATTTAACTTCTAAAATGGGAACTACACAAAAATGAGGAGCGTAGTTAAACAGAAATAAAAAGGAAGAGTGAAATTCCTGCAAGCTGCACGGAAACTTAAAACACACCATAATAGAGGCTCAAACTAAATGTATACCCCAAATAATAATAATAAAAATAAAAACAAATAAATAATACTAAATAAAAAACAGTAAGAGGACCAAAAAATGCCACCATGTCAAAAAAGAGACATTAAAATTGGGAAAAGTACAGATAAGGAAAACAAAGATGATTGGGGGTATGGAACAGCTTCCATAGGAGGAGAGATTAAAAAGACTCGGACTGTTCGGGTTAGAAAAGAGATGACTGAGGGGAGATATGTTAGAGGTCTGAAAAATCATGACTGGTGTGGAGAAAGTAAGGAAGGAAGCGTGATTTACCCCTTCACATAATACACAAACCAGGGGTCACCCAATTAAATTAATAGGCAGCAGGTTTAAAACAAACACAAGGAAAGTACTTCACAGTCAACCTGTGGAACTCGTTGCTAGGAGATGTTGCAAAGGCCAAAAATATAACAAGGTTCAAAAAAGAATTAGACAAGTTCATGGAGGATAGCTTCATCCATGGCTATTAGCCAATATGGTCAGGGATGCAATCCCATGCTCCGGATGTCCTTAAACCTCTGACTGCTAGAAGCTGGGACTGGATGACAGGGGATGGATCACTCAATAAAATACCCTGTTCTGTTCATTCCCTCTGAAGCATCCAGCACTAGCCACTATCAGAAGACCAGACATTGGGCTAGATGGACCATTGGTCTGACTCAGTATGGCTGTTCTAGTGTTCTTATCTAAGGGACAAAGCTTTTATGATGCAGAGAATCCCAGATCACTAGTGCTCTACCTTTTTAAACTAAGTAGCACAAAACCCCCCCAGAAAACCATGAAGCCTTTTGAAGGATCATTGCCTGAAATAGCTGCAGTGGCAAAGTCTATGCAGAGCCATGCTGGCAAACAGTTGTCTCCTCCTCTACATTCTACTCTATTTATCCTCGATCAGGAATTGTGCATTAGCCTCTTTGTGGCTAGCCCCATCCAGAATCTGCGCTGCAGAATCACTGCTGGACCACAACTATGAATTTTGCTTAACATACCTGGCACATCAGCAATGAAGCTGTTCAATGCATGAGCAGCTTCAGCTCAGGCATTTTCCTTACAAAGTGATAGCACTCTACATCCCAGGGGCTTGTATCCTTTTTTCATTGGACTTCTCACTTGTGATGGACTGGGGCTTAGATGCCCCCTTGTCAACGTCCTTCCATGCTGCGTGCTCTGATACAGGTACCTTGTCTCATCTTTTTTCCTGTACATTTGTTCTCCTGTTCTCCAGTTTCCCTCTCTCCTCTTTTTTGCTTTCTGTTGCTTAGTTTCTATTTTTGTTTTTCAAAAGAAGTTAGGAATCAGGAGATTCCCAGCTCTGCCACAGACTTCTGGGTGACCTGGGGCAAGTCACTTACTCTCTTACTCAGTTCCCAATTTTCTGCTTGTGGGTTCTCTCCTTTTCTCCCACCATTTGCCTGTCTTGTCTATTTAGACCAGGGGTCAACAACCTGCAGCACAGCATGCGAGCCGATTTTTAGTGGCACTCTGCAGCCAGCTGGGGTCCCAGCTGCTGGCCCCACACATCCCACTGCCAGCCTGGATGGACAGAACCCCAGGTTGGCAGTGGGCTGAGCGGCTCAGCCTGCTGCCGGTCTGGGGTTCAATATGCTGCCCGTGCTGCCGGTCTGGGGTTCAGTCTGCTGGCCTGGGGTTCAGTCTGCCGGCCCCTGTAAATGTACAATTTATTACTGGCACGCAAAACCTTAAATTAATGAAGACTTGGCACACCACTTCTCAAAGGTTGCCGACCTCTGATTTAGATGGTAAGCCCTTGAGGGCAGGGACTGTCTCTTGATATGCTACTATACATCCCCTAGCACAGTGGGGCCCTTTTGCTGCTCGGGCCTGTAGGTGCTACCTTAATACAAACTAAAACAGATAATAATGTTTTTGCTCTTCTCTTGTTTTCTCTTTCCCTGCCCCCTGTTTTCTCACACCCAGTTCGGTTTTCTCACACACAATAAATTCTCTTAAAATAGTGCTTTTTTAGCTCTTGTAGGAAGCAGTGAACTTCTGTTTCTTTGGAGATAGCCATGATAGGTGAGTCACAGGATTTGTGAAGATCTGGCCCTCTTCTGGGCAGTTATCCAAGACAAACTCCTGGAAGCCCTTACTCGGCTTTTCCTTGGCTTCAGTAGGCATTCTGAGTAAGAATTGAATGATACCCAGCTGAGGATTGGGCCCTATATTACTGAACACAAGGTGACAGTGACTGAAAAATCTCCTTCAACTTTAAACCTCGGAGCTATTAGACTTTCCTTCTTGTTTATTGTCTCCAATTAGTCACAAATTTTTCCACTGTTCTTCACCGTGAGAACTTGTAGCAAATGCTGAGGTATTCCATAACATCCCTGTTTCATCATATGTACTTTGAATGCTGTGATTCGATGTTTTTTTATGCGAAAATTGGGCAAGCCCTTCGAACAGCTCCATGCTCACCAGCTGCCTTCAGGGAATAGCATTTTCAGAGATTGAGGGCAGAAGTCATCATTGTATATAAATACAGAAAAAACAGGAAAAAAACATTTACCAAACTATTTCTTATCAAGTTTTCATTATAATAGTTAACAAAATCACTTTGTATAGTCTTTTGCCATCACAGATCACAAAAATAAATAAATTAGGCTCAAACCAGGGACAGGGACAGCAACAGTTCTCAGAGGGTAAGGGGGAAATTGGTTTTTTACTTCTGTACATAAATCTATTTTTTAAACAAAACTTTCCCTCCTCACTCTGTTTACTTTAAAATAGGTCACTCATGTGCAGCAAAGTGAGCCTAGAGAACATAGGTTTTGTAGGGTATGCAGAAATTAAATTCAGGCCCCAATACAACATATATAACAGGGAGCAGGGTTCTCAGAATTATTCATAGTGCAGACTTCTTAAGAGAGAAAGGGGGAAATTTTCAAAAGCACCTAAGAGATGTAGGAGACCACATCTAATTTTTAAAGTGATTTAGGCACTTAGGTGTTTCCCAATGAGACTGACACCTAAGTGCCTGAATCACTTTTGAAAATAGGATGTGGGCTCCTATGTCACTTAGGAGTTTTTGAAAATATTACCCTAAGTGTCTCATGGACTGGTTCCCATACCACTGCCTGGCCTCCTTGTGACAACTACAGCTGCTGCTTCCATGGAAAGGGAAGTAGGAAAGCATCTAGGTATTTTTAACTGTCTTTAACACAATAAGTGTTTTGTCCTTTTTGGAAAAAATGGTAATGACACTGTCCCCTTTCATTTCTTTTCCCCATGACCATCCTTTCTCTCTCCTGATCCTCCTGTACATCCTTCACTGTAACTATGTCAACTTTTCCTCCTCTATCCTTGCACATGCTTTCCTTTCCTCTGCCCCTTCCTTTCCCCCCGTACACGCTTCTCCTTTCCCCTTGATTCTCCCTGCACATGCGCTCCTAGACATCACTTTCCTTTCTGCAAACAAAGCAAACGAGACATGAATGGTTACAAGCATTCCTGGGAAACAAAAAGGCTCACAAATATGAACGCAAATTAATTTTTGTCAGTAATTCAGTGCAGCATTTGCACAGCTCTATTCAAGGTGTATCCTATTCTTTAAAAAGAAAAGAAAAGAAAAGAAAAGAAAAGAAAAGAAAAGAAAAGAAAAGGGGAGAGAGAGAAAGAGAAAGACGACGAAGACAAACCCCCAAATCCAGTAGAATTCTATCACCTCTCTCTCTGGAGTCTGTATTGTTGGATATCTTAAATGAAAGAAAGTAAAGAGATTATTTTCTTTTGAAGCCAAAAGGTCTATCTTTAGGCATGTATTAATTAAAACCTGTACAGTGGAACCTCTTATAACGAAGCTTCTTATTCACAGAACAAAGCAGAGGTTCACTGCACTCAGACTTGTTATTTGCATATTGCTACGCACTGAAAAAAAATTGAACACAGTCACTCTGCTTCATTATAAAGAGAGTGTCACTACATCTGGGTTAACTATACATGGATCCATAGTCTCAGTAGGGTCCATAGTATCAGACATGGATCCATTAGTCTCTAACTCAGAAAAGTCTCAATGCAAAATTAGGGAGGGTGGGAAGCCAAATTGAACAAAACCAAATACATAATTTACATTTATTTCTGTGTAAAGGGAAAGTGCTTGAATTTCCCTCAGCCCTACCTAGAACTTTCCTCATCATTCCAGACACTTATTCAGAGCGCAGACTGTCCATAGCGAAGGAGTAGCCTAAAACCTCGGTCTGATCAGCAGATACAAGTGCCTGAACTAAAATGTCTTTGCATTCTCTGTATCTAATATTTACTCTTTAGCTAGCTGTCTGTTCAATATCTCTCTGTTAGGGTTAACATTTATGAAGAGTATTTGATAACGTTTGCACACTGAAATTGGTTCATCTGACAGCAACGATTCCATGTTGGCACGGCAGGGCAGTAAGAATACCTGGCAAGGACTGATTTAATTTCAATATTGCCAAAGAGATGACAAAAGTAGGACACAGTGGAAATAATGGCTATGATGCTGATGAAATCAGCTCTTCAGCCACTATTTGCTCTTCTTCACTGAAGGAGGCAATGAGGATTAATAACAGATGGAAAAACACAGCAACATATCCCAGAACATTTTGAACAGAAATCAGATAAGAGGGGAAAGCTAATGTGTAACCCAGATTAGGCAATGGTGGGAATAATATAGGAAGCAAATCATCATTTTGAAATCAGACACAAAGCATGGGAAACCAGACTGGGATCCTCTGCACTGACTTGTGAGCAGGTTTGAGAGGTGTGTGCTTTCTGTGTACCCTTCAAGTGGCTGTAGCCAGGTGGGATTAATTGGGAAACATGCCTATCCCTTTGTCTTTGCGTGTACAACCAGTGTCTTAGGGAGGAAAAAGCAAACAAGCAACTTCCTAGAGTTCCTAATGGCTGCACAGGTGGCAGTCAAAAGTCTGCCTGAGGTAAACTTCTGCTACCTCTATCTCTGGAGTCTATATTGCTGGATAGCCTAAAACGAAAGATCGGAAAGAGATTCTTTTCTTCTGAAAGCTCAAGTTCTATCGCTAGGCCTGTATTAGTTTCCAAAACCATGGCAACCCTACTCTACTGCAGATAAAACCTGACAAAGGGCCCACACCTAATTATTAGAAGAATGCCTTTACAGGCTAGCTTTAAAAATGGTTTAAAAGTGAGGAGAGTGGTCACTTTGGATGGGCTATTACCAGCAGGAGAGTGAGTTTGTGTGGGGGGGGGCGGAGGGTGAGAAAACCTGGATTTGTACTGGAAATGGCCCAACTTGATGATCACTTTAGATAAGCTATTACCAGCAGGAGAGTGAGTTTGTGTGTGTATGGGGGTGGGGGTGGGGGTGAGAAAACCTGGATTTGTGCTGGAAATGGCCCACCTTGATTATCATGCACATTGTAGGGAGAGTGGTCACTTTGGATGGGCTATTACCAGCAGGAGAGTGAGTTTGTGTGTGTGTGGGGGGGGGGGGGCGGAGGGTGAGAAAACCTGGATTTGTGCTGGAAATGGCCCAACTTGATGATCACTTTAGATAAGCTATTACCAGCAGGAGAGTGGGGTGGGAGGAGGTATTGTTTCATGGTCTCTGTGTGTATATAATGTCTTCTGCAGTTTCCACGGTATGCATCCGATGAAGTGAGCTGTAGCTCACGAAAGCTCATGCTCAAATAAATTGGTTAGTCTCTAAGGTGCCATAAGTACTCCTTTTCTTTTTCCAGGAACAAATTTACTCTTAAATGTAGCAGTGTATCTGTAGTAAGCAGGGAAGGGAAAGGGGTGAAAGGTTACAAGAACATGAGCTGGTTTTTTATCTGGCATTACTATGGGCCCATATGCATAACAGAAAGTCACAGTCCAGGCCAGTGAATGTGTAACAGAAGACCATGCTATGCTTGGTTAAAGGTTGTGTATTGATCTGTAAACCCACCAATGGGTCTAGTGTTCAGCCATGCTCATGTTTCATCTGGTCCCATCTGGTCTGATCTAGTCTCCACTCACCGCTCCACTTGGTGATGCAATGTAGCTCTGTGGAACAGCACTGGAAAGGGTCTTCCCTTTCAAAAAGGCATAAATGTGCCAGCAGTCATGGTAGAGTGCTTCAGATACAGCAGGTGCTGAGAGGAGCCGGGTTTGCGGAAGATACCATAAGAGAGCAAGGTGAGACGAAGGACAAAGACTAGCAAACCTGTTGATTGAATAGATGGTTTTGCTTTGAATGTTAATTTTTAAATGACTCTTTAGCGCTGGTGAAAGTTTCTGGACTGGCATCCCCAGAGAGTGAAATCTTCTCTTTCAGATACAGGCACAGCCTCAGTGCTCATCTGGAGGAAGTAATGCTATGGATTTGGCTGCACTAGGAAATGGTCTTACTGGTAACAAGGGTGGCCAGCAATGGATCTGTGACAAACTCGGAGAATGTCTGTACTGTTTTTTAATGAATATTGAGTGTGACCATCTCCCTGTTCAATTTGGTATAGTTACCTGCCTGAATGCAGAGTTAAATCAAAGAAGGCTGTAAAGGGGGGTGGTTAAGGAACCCAGGATATGTGAAACAACCCCTCAGAGAAGACATCCCCTTAGGGTATGTCTACTCAGTAAGTGAACACTCATGGCTGGCCTGGGTCAGCTGCCTTGGGTTTGGGTCTCAGGGCTGTAAAATTGCTGTGTAGACATCCAGGATGAGGCTGGAGCCCAGCCCCTGGGATCCCCCCCCTTGCGGGGTCCCAGAGCCCCAGCTCCAGCTTGAGCCCGAACGTGTACACAAGAATTTTACAGCCCCTGAGCCCCATAACCTGAGTCAGCTGACTCGGGCCAGATGTGGCTTTGTTCAGGGGCTTTTATTCCAGTGTAGACATACCCTCAAGTATGCAGCCTCAAAGGATTTAAGGTAACAATAGCTGGCTCCATTCAGGGTAAATTGGGGTATCTTCCCCAAGGCTAAGCCTGGATAAAAGGAGACCAAAGAAACCCTGACAGAGATTAGAAAAGGGAGGGGGTTTGGATGAGTGAGAGGGGCTGGCTGGCTGGCCAGGATGTGCCAGTGAAAAGGCTCACAGGCTGACAGAGAGACAAAAGGAAGGCTGCAAGCAGCATAGGCTGCTTCTTCTAAGTCCGAGCCACCTAAGCTACAGGTAGAGAGAGAGGTTCAACTTAGGTAAGGACATATATGTCAGGACTCTATGTTGGATTAAGCCTACTTCTTTAAGAGCTGTGTACTTTTGGGGCAAAATAAATCAGGCTTTGTTTTGAAGAAGTGTTTTCTATCTCACTGTAAGCACATGCTGGCACAGGCTCCCACTGATCTCAGAGTCCAAGGACAGCTGGACCTAGAATTAGACATGATTAGTACCAGGGCCTATAACTCAGGCCCTGTTCTGACAGTGGATGAATTGCAGAATTCCAGTCCGGGAGTAGCCTGCTGTGTGTGTGGGTGGGGGGCGCGGGGGTGCACCTGGAAAGACGAGGAGAAGGGACACAGTACAGCTAGCCTGGTAATCACATGCCCCAAGGCAGAAGACAGTTTCACTGCTGGTGTAGATGGGACAAAATTGTTTTCACCATGGGAAAGGATTCTTAAAACTTGGTTTCTAACGGGCCAAAGTCCTATTAGAAGTAAGGTCTAGAGATGGAATGGCAGTGCCCTTTAATTCTTGGCCTTTCTGTTGCAATTGCCTACTGATCACCTGGGAAATGCTAAGGAGATGATCTGGCTGGAAATACATTCAGCACAGCTGGAGAAGTAGCTATGCCTTTTATGAAAAGAGAAGCAGGAAAGCATCTTGTTCAGTTTAGTTGCAAGCAGTCTGCTACAATTTACTAAATAATCCCATAAATTTGATGCCCAAGAGATTTAGCTGTGTCTTGTTTGAAACTTTGGGATGGGAAGTTTGCTTTGAGCACCATCAACTGATTTAAGCCAAAAGCTGATGCTGAAGGAAAGAAGGAAGGAAATGTTGCAGTTCTGAAGGCCATGACTGGACTAATAAAGGATGTAGTATGCTAGCTAAATAGGGAGAAAGAATAGATGTGTATTTTAGGCATAGAACTGGGAGTCAAGAAAGCTGGGTTCTATTCCAGTCCTCTTCCCCAGACTTGTGTGACCTTGAGCAAGTCCCTTCGGGCCTGATTTTCAGTAAGTAGGCAGGCGTGAAAATTTCCAGCTACTCTATTGTGCATGAGCAAATCCCCAGCTTGCACACACGTAGCTAGAGAGGTGTACACAACTGGGGATTTAAATGAACTTGTTAGCGTGCAGGCAGACACGGTAGTGCATCTGTCGACTGGTGTGAATTTTAGTTTGTAGTTAGAAGAAAAGGAGGACTTGTGGCACCTTAGAGACTAACCAATTTATTTGAGCATGAGCTTTCGTGAGCTACAGCTCACTTCATCGGATGCATACCGTGGAAACTGCAGAAGACATTATATACACACAGAGACCATGAAACAATACCTCCTCCCACCCCACTGTCCTGCTGGTAATAGCTTATCTAAAGTGATCATCAAGTTGGGCCATTTCCAGCACAAATCCAGGTTCTCTCACCCTCCGCCCCCCCGCCCCCACACACACACAAACTCACTCTCCTGCTGGTAATAGCCCATCCAAAGTGACCACTCTCTTCACAATGTGTATGATAATCAAGGTGGGCCATTTCCTGCACAAATCCAGGTTCTCTCACCCCCTCACTCTTCCCATTTGCAAAATGGGGTAATACCTCAGACAGGTGCTGGGAGGTTTCCGGCATTACTAACTGAAAAGCCCTTTGAGATCCTCAGATGAAAGGCACTACAGCTGGACAATGAGGTATCATAAATCATGCCAGGAAAGTGCCTGCCACCCAGAGAATGGATTCAGATCATACCACCACCAATCAGTGTAAACAGTGAGCACCAAGAAGGAAGGTGGTGAAAAGGAACAGAGCCCATTTCAGACGATGTTGCTAGGGTACTTTTCTCAGCAGGATCAGACTGCCAGATTCATAGCAGCTGCCAGTCAGACCTTCTACAACTACCAAAGATGAGCAGAGCTGAAAACTGAGCCTGTTTTCTCACCTTGCACCATTCATGAGCCCTGCAGAGCCAGGAAAGGGCTAGAAGATGGACACAATTCTGAAACCCTTGCTCATGTTAAGTTGTATTATACCCCATAAGTGGTTCTACTGAAATCAGCAGAAACACTTACGGAGTAAGGCACTGCTTGTTGTGATGAAGGGTGTCAGAATCTAGCCCTAAATAAAAACATTTTGAAGTATGATGGATGTTACTATCTTGCAAATTCACAAATTATCACACGTTTTAACATGCAAGTTTCCAATCCACAGCTTCAAATTTAAAGACGATGCTCCAAAAATTCAGAAACAGGCAAAATTTGGTATATGAGTAGAGATAATTAGAACATGCAAAATTTGTAAGAACACATCAGTATTGGGTATGCATGTGTCTCTCTCTCTCCTATTCTTGAGCTCTCCTATTGTTGAGTTCTCCTATTCACAGAAATCCAGAGTGAACTCACACAGTGAAATTTGATTTCTAGTGAAGTAAAACGAGTCGAAAATTGTCTCAGTACAAGATGGAAATTGCTAATCCAGTATAGCAAAACATTGTTCACGACTTCTAGAACAGCAATTGTTAGAGGGAAGTAATGTGGAAAAAAATATCCCAACATCTGCTAATGCTGAAGTTTCCACGGAAGGAGGGAGAGAGAGAACACAACCCATGTCAGACACGTGTGAGAATTACCAAGTGTGTGTACTGCATTTTGAAAATAAGTGCTAATTACTATGATGATTAGATACACAGAGGAGAAAGACGGTACAGTGCTGGGGGAGGGGAAGGGGAGCAGCAGGGTGGGAGTTCAGAGACCTGGCTTCAATTCCCTGCCTTGCCACAGACTTCCTGTATAAGCTTGGGCAAGTCACACTCTCTCTGTGCCTCTGTTGTCCATCTGTGAAAGGGGGTTAATAGCACTTCCTTACCTCACAGGAGTGTTGTGAAGATACAGACATTAAAATGAGATGCACTCAGATGCTACGTGCCAGGGGGCTATACGAGTACCAGTGACACACACTGGGGATGGGATCGTCAAGAGTACCCAGCATCTGCTCCCATTGAGCTCAATCGATATTTTACCATTGTTTTCAGTCAGAGCAGAGTTAGGCCAATACTAAACTCTTTTGAAAACTCCCACCCATCTGATTTCCTGACCTGTGAGGAAAAGCAATATTAACATTTCACACTGCCTGTCAGAGGAACAAAGTAAATGGCATGTTAATTAGCTAACACTTCCCCCCACTTACTTACTTTCTTTTTTTTTTTTTTTCTTCCAAACAGACTTTGCTGAAATTGTTCTTCAACATGAATCCAGGAGTGAGCCTCCTGTGTTTCTTCCTGTGCCTGAGCCCCGTCGTGTGTGACCGGGTGTACGTCCACCCCTTCCATTTGTTTTCCTACAACAAAAGCAGCTGCGAGAAGCTGGACAACTTGACACAGGAGGAGAAAATGTTTGTCCCCATTTCCATTGAGTCCCAAACCATCCCTGCCTATGAAGAGAGCCTGAAAGACAAAACCAAGCTGGGAACACAAAGCTCGGATACCAAGCGTGACCAAAAGCTGAGCTACTTGAAAGACCTAGTGCATGTCCTTGGTATGCGCTTCTATGGGGCGCTGAAGGAAACATTGAAGGGTGAAAACATTCTCCTGTCACCTACCAATCTCTACAGGTCTTTGTTGTCATTCTACTTAGGGGCCTCCGAACAGACAGCAGCTGATTTACAGAACTTCTTGGGATTCGTTCCCCCCTCCGGTGACCCAGACTGCACCTCCAAAGTGGATGGACACAAAGTCCTTTTGACCCTGAAGACCATGGATGACCTGCTCCTCTCAAGCGGAGCTGATGATCTGCTTTTTACCAAGCTTTCCTGCCTCTTCTCTGCTCCCAGTGTGCGTTTATCCAAATCACTCGTGCACAGTCTGGCCCCTTCTGCCGATTATTTTTATGCCCGAGCTGTTGACTTTACGAACCCAAGTCAGGCAGCAGAACTAATCGAAAACTTTGTGAAGGGCAAAGATGCCAGCAGAACCCAGAATGTACTGACAAACATAGACCCGTCTACCACCCTGCTGTTTGTGACTTACATTCAGTTTAAAGGTAAGAACGACGAGAATTAATTTCAATGGCAATCTCAGGGGGGCAGCTAATGACCTCCAGATTCATCGGTTTCTGCAAGCCAGCACATTTTGTACCTCACAGCTCTCCCACCTTGGGCTTCGCTTTCTTAGGTTAAGCAAGATCAGGCCTGATCAGCAGCTAGATGGAAGACCTCAGCTGAAAACCTAGAGTGCTGCAAGATGTGGCCTTAGTATTACACTTAATAAATAATAATAGCCATACTGTTTGTATTGTTGGTAGAGCAAGTTCCTCTTTGTGCTTGGCACTGTACAAAAACAGTCACTTTCCCCCAAAGAGCTTATGGTCTAAACTGACAAGAGAAAGGGTGGGAGAAAGAAAGTATTACAATCCCCGTTACAGATGTGAAACCGCACTTAATGTGAATAAGTGACTTGCCCAGAGACACACAGGAAGTCTGTCTCAGAAACTGAGCCCAGATCTCCCAAGTCCCACTCCCGTTTCTTAACCACAAGGTCATCCTTCGCCCTGGTGCATATGCCATCAGTGCCTCATCTACAGACAGACCGTGATAGGCAACATCTGTCAGCCAGCCACAGAGTCATTGCTGTGCGTAAGGGGGACTGAGGGGAGAATGGAGGGAGATTTCCTCTGACCAGTTGTGTAGAGATCCACAGGTTTGGGTCCCCAGCCGATGAAACAAAGCAATCGTACCCACTGTCTGCCTGTTCTGCCTCTCTGTTGGCCCCAGGCAGGGCAAAGATGCTACATCAGAAACCTCCCTGAGTATAAGTTCTAAGGTAAGGGTTCCACTCCTGCACATTTCACATGGCACAGGTGGAAAGAGCTCCTGATCCCCAAAAGTGCCAGCATATTTTTCAGAAGAAGAGGAGTTTCACAAGAATAGGAGAACTCAACTCGATGTTCTGCCCAATTCCAACCAGGATAGTTCCTTTCTGCTTACTTAGAACTCCCCCTGTAGCTCCAGTTGGATAGTTAGCCTCCACATTCCCTTCTACAATACTGGGGTGGTGGACTGCTGCTGGCACACAGTAGCTGCCCGAGTCCATCCAAGAGGTGGCTGCTCTTCAGGGGTGGATGAGCAATGGCTACGCCTACAGTCTGTTAAGGCATGTTGGGATCCTTGAAATTGAAAGCCTCCACTTCCATACAGCCTCTCTCATGAGAGTCATGCATTACTACTGGGACAAAGGTCAGGAACCAAATAATATTAATATTTAATTAAGTGGTTATATTGTGGTCACTTTGGTGCTGATCTCCATTAATAGGCTTTTCAAAACAGGCTTGGGGATGGCCTGCTCTGCTCCTGTTGAAGTTGACTGGAGTTTGACCTTGGCTTTCAATGGGAACAGAGTTAGCTCAGTGCTGAGTGCTTTGGAAAACCTCATCCTAAGTCTTTATTAAACAAGGGTAGAGAGCACACTTTTACAGTGATACCAAGGAGTCAAGTGGCTGCGACCACCAACTGTGATGACAAGAACGCTATTGCCAAATAAGTCACACAATGTATTAATGGCCAAAAGAGACCGGGGAGGAATTGTGGACCAGTCACTAAGCTAGACCCCTGGGAGTCAGAAGAACTGGGTCCCATTCCTGGATGTGTCACTGTCACATTGTGTGACCTTGGGTGAGTCACTTAAGCTCTGTGGGTAAAATTTTCAAAAAACCCTTAGTGACAGCAGCTTAAGTCCCCTTTTCAAAAGTGGCTTAGGCACGTAAGGGCCTAAATTCCAACTGACTTTCAATGAGACTTAGGCTCCTAATGGAACTTGGGTGCTTTTGTGCCTCAGTTTCCCCACCTGTAAGTTGGAGATCAGACTTCCCTATCTCTCATCAGTGTGATGAGCTTCAATTTTTTAATGCTAGGGCTTGTCTACCAATGAAATGCTACAATGGTACAGCTGCTTCAATGTAGACTCTCTCTACGTCAGTGGGAGGGGTTCTCACATCAGCATATGTAATCCACCTCCCTAAGAGGCAGTAGCCAGGTGGACAGAAGAATTAGACCTTGTGCTCTCTACACCAGGGCTTAGGTAAATTTAACTATGTTGCTCAGGGGTGTGGATTTTTCACATCCCTGAGCAACGTAGTGGAATGGACCTAACTTTTTAGGCTAAACCAGGCCTCAGTAAACTAAATTTGAAATCCTCAGATGAAAGGTGCTGGCTCTTCGAGGGAGTAAGCTTATCTTCAGACTGGTCTATGAGGTGCTTAGCTCAGTGTTGGTGCTGTAGAAATAACAGGCATTATTATAGGTTTCAGAGTAGCAGCTGTGTTAGTTTGTATTCGCAAAAAGAAAAGGAGTACTGGTGGCCCCTTAGAGACTAACCAATTTATTTGAGCATAAGCTTTCATGAGCTACAGCTCACTTCATCGGATGCATTCAGTGGAAAATACAGTGAGGAGATTTATATACACACAGAACATGAAACAATGGGTGTTACCATACACACTGTAATAAGAGTGATCACTTAAGATGAGCTATTACCAGCAGGAGAGCGGGGGAGGGGGTCCGGGGGGAGAAAGAAAACCTTTTGTAGTGATAATCAAGGTGGGCCATTTCCAGCAGTTAACAGGAATGTCCAAGGAGCAGTGGGGGAAATAAACATGGGGAAATAGTTTTACTTTGTGTAATGACACGCCCACTCCCAGTCTCTATTCAAGCCTAAGTTAATTGTATCCAGTTTGCAAATTAATTCCAATTCAGCAGTCTCTCGTTGGAGTCTGTTTTTGAAGTCTTTTTGTTTTAATATTGCGACCTTTAGGTCTGAGATCGAGTGACCAGAGACATTGAAGTGTTCTCTGACTGGTTTATGAATGTTATAATTCTTGACGTCTGATTTGTGTCCATTTATTCTTTTACGTAGAGACTGTCCAGTTTGACCAATGTACATTATGAGATGATTCTTAACTTTTAACTTTGCTGTCAGCTGGGCACAACCAGAGGGGGTAGAGTTTTTTATAACAAAGCTATTTCTTTGGATCGCCTTCCCCTGTGTTTGAAACTCACTGTTTGATTTAGGAATGTACGTTTGTCATGTCTCTCTACTTCACCGGTCTAGCTCTATTTTGTCTGCTCTCTTAGGAGGAAGATGCGCACACATGTGCCACAGACTCCACATGGGGGCTAGAGAAAAGCAGTTCAGACATGGGTGAATTAGAAAATAACCATTGTTGCAGCCCTTCCCTACTGTTCAGCAGATCTTGCTTGGCTCTTCTGTTTATTGAAGAGCAGCCATGTTAACTTACACTTACAAGCTTCACATTTTCTCCCAGTAAACGCAGGAGAGGAAAATATATCAAATTCTTCTAGGCTATATTACATGATCATAAGATATTACCCATAGTCATGGGACTGTCTAGGTGGTAGTGATCCAATTAGAAACCAAGGTTTCACTATTCTAGACCTCCAAGTTGTAACCCACTCTTATATAGTTATTTTAAATAAAGACTGAGCCCCTCTCCACATTACAGAATGCATTGTGGTACAACCATCATGTTCATAAAGGGACCGTTAAGCATAGTACAGCCACAACAAAAGGGAACAAGAACCATTTTTGAAATTCCTTGCAAGCCACGCTTGATTAAACACACAATTTACTGGGGGGAGGAGGGGTTAGAAAATGTTTTTCAAAGTTGCAAAAATAAATAATTAAAAATCAATGCGAGAAGCTGGATCCTATAATAGCACAGTCAGATGGTAGTGCTGGGTGAAAATTTTCCACATCCAGACTGTTTTTCAGTAGAACATTTTCCACAGAAAGTTTAAATTTTCTGCAAAAACCTGACACTTAATTGTAAACCCCAAAACATTGGTTTTCAATGGAAAATGTTTGGTTTTTTGACAAAAGGTCAAAGTTTTCCACAGAATAGAAAGCCATTTTCTGACCAGCTGTACTAGATGGGTACAAAAAGTGTGTTACTAAGTATGCGAAATATTACTTGAAGCATAGATGAACAACAGTTCTCTCCTGGTGGTGGTGCGGTGGGGGTGGGGGTGTGTGTGTCCAGAGTCCTCTCCTAGCTTGTCAGGCTAGAGTTTCAGCATGTTTCTGCTAGCCTCTATGTCTTTCTCCCTCCCTTCTCTTGTCCTCCTTGATATAGGCTTCTTTCCTTTGATAAAGCAGTATAAAGGTTACACAAAGCCAGTGACTTGACACTAGTTGACTCCCAGTAAAAAAGCATTTCTTTCAGTTGTCCAGCTAAGATGATCTTTTCCTATTATACAGGCACTCCCTTCTTTCTTTCTTTCTCTTTCATTTCCTATTACAAGAAAAACACACTTTAATATGGCTAAATGTAAACATATATAGAGGAACAAAAAACGTAGGCCAGACTTACAGGATGGGGGATTCTATCCTGAGAAGCTGTGACTCTGAAAAAGATTTGGGGGTCATGGTGGACAATCAGCTGAACATGAGCTCCCAGTGTGATGCTCTAGCCAAAAGGGCTAATTTGATCCTTGGATGCATAAACAGAAGAATCTTGAATAGGAGTAGAGAGATTATTTTATCTTTGTATTTGGCACTGGTGCAACTGCTGCTGGAATACTGTGTCCACTTCTGGTACCCACAATTCAGGAAGGATGTTGATAAATTGAATAGGGTTCAGAGAAGAGCCACAAGAATGATTAAAGGATTAGAATACCTGACATAGCGATAGACTCGAGGAGCTCTATTTAATTTAACAAAGAAGGTTAAAGGGTGACTTAATCACACTCTAAGTACTGTGACAAAGTTCCTCCTCTACCTTGGTGGGTCTTGCGCTTATTGGCAGATTTGCTCGCCTCGGAGATTCACGTTAGCCTTCAGTTTGGATGTTTTCATGAACCCACAGTCCAGGTCAACTCCTCCTGTGTCTGATCAGGAGCTGGGAGGTTTGGGGGGAATCTGAGCCCGCCCTCTACTCGGGGTTCCAGCCCATGACCCTGTGGAATGCAGCTGTCTAGAGTGCCTCCTGGAACAGCTGTGCGACAGCTACAATGCCCTGGGCTACTTCCCCATGGCCTCCTCCCAACACCTTCTTTATTCTCACCATAGGACCTTCCTCCTGGTGTCTGATAATGCTTGTACTCCTCAGTCCTCCAATAGTCCACGTTCTCACTCTCAGCTCCTAGTGCCTCTTGCTCCCAGCTCCTCACATGCGCCACAAACCGAAGTGAGGTCCTTTTTAAACCCAGGTGCCCTGATTAGCCTCCCTTAATTGATTCTAGCAGCTTCTTGATTGGCTGTAGGTGTTCTAATCAGCCTGTCTTAATTGTTTCCAGAAAGTTCCTGATTGTTCTGGAACCTTCCCTGTTACCTTACCCAGGGAAAGGGACCTACTTAACCTGGGGCTAATATATCTGCCTTCTATTACTCTCCTGTAGTCATCTGGCCCAACCCGGTCACAGTACCTAGGTGGGTAACAAGTATTTAACAATGGGCTCTTCAATCCATCAGAGAAAGGTAACATCATTCAATGGCTGAAAGTTGAAGCTAGCCAAATTCTGACTGGAAATAAGGAATAAGTTAGAACAGTGAATAATTAACTTACCAAGGGCTGTGCTGGATTCTCCATCGCTAACAATTTTTAAATCAAGATGGGATGTTTGTCTAAAAGATAAGCTCGAGGAATTGTTTTGGGGAAGTTCTATGGCCAGTGCTCTACAGGAGGTCAGACTAGATGATCACAGTAGTCCATTCTGGCCTTGGAATTTATGAATACTGTGTGTATTTAATTAAAGGTTCTTTCCCACCTACTTCTTCTGAACAATGATGCGACAAATGGGCTGGCAGAGTCTCAGTAGCTTGGGGATTGCCTTCAATATTTTTGGAGGGTGAGTATTTCATTACCAGGAAAATGGGGATAGCTCCCTTCACACACTAATATTATACAAAAGACTTAATAGAAACATAGTATGATTTCCAAAACAGTTGGCCAGATACTGTTTCCTTAGCTGGGGAAATCCATGTAGTCAATGGAACTGTGCAGATTTACAGTTGCTGAGGATCTGGCCCACCAAATGGTAATGAGGTTGACCCTGCACCCAAAGTCCATGACAAGCTCTTGGAGAGGTCAGTGATGCAAAAATCAGGCTCAAAATTCATTATAGCAACTAGTACTGATATTGCAGAGACAGCACACGGTCATAGTCATGCTGATTTGTTTGCCAAACCAAGGACTTTTCACTGGCAGTATTTAGCAAAATAACGTATGACCAGCAAGTGAAGTTCCTCAGCTGTGTTCAGGGTTCAAATTGCAGGCTTTTAGCAACCAAGGTTTGTGTTTAATAATCCCAGTGAAATTGAGTCACCTCACTCTGATCAGAGAGCTAAAGTGAGAGTTATGTTTATTTAATAGGATCGTAACAACTGTGCTGGAGCAGACCCGATGTCCAGCTTATCCAGTGTCCTGGCTCTGACAAAGGGCAGTACTAGCTGCCTCGGAAGAAGGAAAAAGAATCCACACGAGAGGCAGCTATGGGATAACCTGCCACCCCCTGCCCCCACCCGGGAAAATTTTCTCCTAACCCAAAATAGTTAGAGTTTGGCTTATGGTATGGCCTGAAGTGTGAGGGTTCCAGAACTCCTTAAAAACATATTTACTTTTACAATGCTGGATATGCTTGTTTTCCATATAAATGTCCAATTTGTTTTTGAATACTGCTGTAGTCTTGGCCTCTAATACCATGTGGCAATGAGTTCCACAGGCTATGCTTTTACCATGTATGAAAAAAAATATTTCCTTATTTTAAAGTTGCTTCCTTCTAATTTCAGTTTATGTCCCCTTATTCTTATATTATAAGAAGAGGTGAATAGCTGTGGCCAATATACCTTCTCTACCCTTCATTATTATGTACACTTCTTTCATGTATCTTCTTACCCGTTTCTTCTTTAAGGTGAAGTAATATTGTGCATAATACTCTTCTCATGCAAGCATGTTTCAGAGGCAAGAATTTCTGTACTGTAATGTACAGAGTGTGTACATTTATTTCATGTGCTAACAGTAGCCTCATTTTCCATATTTATTATTCATAACACATTTGACACTAAAAACATTGATACATCTAGGCTTGGAAGGACTAGATTGGTAAATGTCAAGTTCACCGTGCACTCACAAACTGATGAAAAAATTGTATAATAGATTATAAAAATTTACAGGTAGGCAAATTAAAAACAGGCTGCTTGAGAACTTAGTAGAATTTGATTTAAGGATATTTACTTTGTATATTTTGACACAATGTTGAAAATTTATGTTTCAATGGTTATAAAGCTGAAACTTTTTAAATCTCAACATCTACTGTCATTAAATTATTGTCTAACCACCACATAATTTTCTGCAACTATGAAAACTTAAATTTATAAAAAATTTTTAAAAATGCTTAAAACCATAATTTTGTGCAACTGTGAAAATTTACATAAATCAAAATAGAAAAAACTGCTTAAAAATAAACATCGCTATTATTCATCTAAATTATTAAAAAAATTAAAATAAAATTCTGCCATGCCTAAATATATCTATTTGTTGATGGAGACTAGCTCTCAGGTTAGGACAAGTCCTACTTTCCACCACTATCGTATCAGTTTCTTTTTAATATTCACCAGATACAAAGCATTTGAAGACAACAATAGCAAACTGTTGAATGACCACAGGAGTCCCAATAACAGTCCGATGGTTCTTTTACATACGGTGCCGTAGGTACTGTAGCCTTTGCCTAAGGCCACCCCGGGTGCATTCAGCAGCGCAGCATGAACACTCACATAGTTAACATTCGGCATGTAATTCTCTTACACAATGTCACATTTGTATTCTCAAAAGAAAGAGAGACTCTGGTAATGATTAAATAGCGATAACACATAAATAAATTGGACCTTCTCCCTTTCTCACTCTGGTTTTCAGCCAATGTGAAGAAAGCCTCCCAGCTGAAAGCGCTTCAGGAGTTCTGGACTGATTCAAGCACAAAGACCCTGGTGCCTATGATGTCCATAACTGGAACATTTCAGTACAAGAGGGACGACAGCAAGAATTTTTCGGTAATCAAAGTTCCTGTCAGCGAGAACGCTTTCCTTGTGCTGGTGCAGCCTGTCAACAGCAGTGACCTGAACCCAATAGAGTCGGAACTTTCCTTGCATCCATCTTCGACTTGGCTGCAAAATCTGTCACCCAGGTATATTTAAATGTACAAACAAAATCTCACATAAGAATATAGGGATTACTAAACCAGAACAAGCCAATGGCCCATAGCTGGCCAGTTTCCTCTCTCTAACAGTGGCCAAATCCTTCCGAGGAAGGCATACCAACCCTTCTGAAACACAACACTGCATCTGGTTGTGCAACACTGTTACACCAGGAGATTCCAGAGGATGATCAGTTGTCTAGAAGCATGAGGAAAGCTAGCCCTTGTATTGCTCCTCGCTCGTATAACTACGTGTGCTCTCAAGTCACAACCTTTCACCCTTATTTTGTCCCCTCCTTTTACGTGTTGATAACCTGGATTCTGGAGTTACATCCTGGCTCCACTGAAGTCAATTGGAGTTCGACTTCAGTGGGGCCAAGATTTTACCCCTGGTATTTTGCCTCTTCCCAAAAAAGCAAAAAACAAACAAAAGCCTTGCTAGAACTGGTAATACAGGGCCCACCAATGTGGCTACTCATGCTTAAAGTTAAACACTTACCTAAATGCTTTACTGGATCAGGGCCATATTTCATCAGCACTCCACCCATAATAATGGGCAAGTTACCCCTCAGAAACAGCACACATAGCTTCTATTGTTCTGTGACACTGAAAAATGATTATTCTTGTGTGCCTATATGCACAACACTTCTGCTTAGCCTCCCACTGGTTTTAAAATCCAAGGTCACTTTTCCCCCATGGATATTGGTGGAACAATAATCATTCATACCTTTCTTTTTTTAAATATATTTTCTACAGACATATTAAATTATCTTTGCCAGAGTTAACAATACAAAGCGCATATGACCTTCAGGAACTGCTCACAAACATGAATTTGTCTGCACTGCTGGGGAAGAAAGCAAATCTTACTAAAATAAGTGATGCCAATCTTACCGTTGGAAAGGTACAGTACATGCCATCCGTATTAAGAAATACCTTCACCCATGTATCTTGTCCAACCAAATGTATATAAATCAGCTAAAAATATAACACAACAAAAGGCAAGGACAGTGGTGTTGGGGAGGGAGGGGAGGAAGGGGGAAGGGCCATACTGAATGGCCATGAAGAACAAAAGGAACTGCTCTGGGAACAACCCCCAGGCTGAAGTTTGTTTGCATAAACAGTTCAGACATCATCACTACTACATGCATTAAAATAGCACCACTATCAAAAAGTCAGGTTTGAGGTCCCATTGCACAAGGCGCTGTACAAAAATATAGGGAGACATGGTCCCTGTCAATCATAAATAATGTAATAGAGCTCCAAGTGTGTCCATGAGCAGGAGCATGGTTTGACAAATGTATTCTGCTATGAATATTTCGGCAAGCTCAAACTGTAACCTCTGTTGCTGAGGGAGGGCTGTAGGTATTCGGCTATTCAGTGCCCGCCCTGAATATTCCAGAGCCAATGGGGCACAGGAGCTGCTACCTTACCTGAAACCTGCATCTGGAACATGGACACGCTAGACCAGTTTCTCTCAACCTTTTTAGTGCTTGCAGTGCACCTTGGACTTAAAAAAAAATTTTTTTTTTGATCCTCCCCTCCCCAAGCCTGAGCCCCACTGTCCAGGACTGAAGCATGTAACTTAGCTTCATAGGGCCCTCTGTGGTCGGGGCAATTGCCCTGCTTGTCATCCCCTAATGCCAGTCCTGCACTTGCGAACCCCCCACCCACCCATTCCACGACCCCCACGTTGAGCAACATTACACTAGTCTTTTAAGATGACAACTGTGCATCAAATTGGGATGGTCTATTTATTTTACCTTGTTTTTGTGTTCATTTTTCCAAGTGGCATCATTTGTATGGTTACTACAGACACACGCTGCTTTTATATAGCGCTATTCATATTCAAAACACGGTACAACATCAACTAATTTCCATATAATCAATGGCTGATTTAATGTGTTACTAATGAATCTTCTTTCAAACCTTTAAAAGAATGATCCTTTGCAAGTTAATACCCAGGTAGATAGCTTCTGAGGCCTAGCTAAATTTCCAAAGTTGAGAGATGGTCACTGAGCAATGGAAGGAAAACTTCTGAATGCTGGGGTAGGTTTTTGTTGCTCCCAAAGTGCCATCCTGACTTTATATAACTGCCCCTATCAAGAACCCTCTCTCACCCTGTTAACAGGTAGTCATCCGAAAGGAGGCAGCACCTGGAACTTAAGTCAGAGGTAAAGTAGTAAGTCTGTACAGGAAACCAGTGCAATGAGGTTGTCAAAAGTGAGAGACATTACCTATTTGGGGGCAGAGAACTAACATCCAGACCTGAGGGGGAAGACTAGGGAGATGGTCTTTATATTCATGAAAAGGAGAAAAGCTTTCTTGGAGACAGCGTGTGACTTTACTCCTGATTTTTCTACCTAGATGGACTGACTAGGGTGAAATCTCACCCCATCGAAGTGAATAGGATTTCTATATTTAACCCATAGAATCAGGCTGAGTGTTTGCCTGGTTGTCTAGCTTTCTTTTTTTGGTGGGCACGCTTTATTGGAACACACACCTCAATTATCTATAAACTGCATCTTATGTGTTTACTGCTGATCTCCATGTCACTGGTTATTACAAGTAAATGAAAATACTTCATAGGCGTTCATTTATCACCTCAATTTCATGCTCTGGTGACTCCAGATTCACTTAAATATTTGCTTTCCAGGTTATAAATAAGGCCCTTTTCAAACTGAAGAACGGAGTAGATCTACCAGAAGATCTCTTAGAAGAAAATGGAGGCTCGCTGCCACTGGAAGTAACACTGAACAAACCGTTCCTACTAGCCGTTTATGAGAAGAATTCAAAGGCAATGGTTTTAATTGGCAGAGTAACAAACCCACTGAACGGTGTTTAAAGCCAAGGGCTGCAGGGTGGGGAGGGGGGAGTGTCTCTGAGCAGCTGTAGTCAGTTTTGAAATGAAGCAGATGGTATTTCAAATACAACTTTTAAAAGATAATATGCTAGTGATAATTGTGTATCCCCCCCCCCCCCCACATTAGTCATCCACTGAGAGGGACGAAAATCCTTTGTCTGTCTGTTTGGAACATGATGATTCCAGTGTGAAATCTTTATGGCACGAACAGCAACATTACAAGCTGCAGTGTGAAGTTTGACTGCTTAACGTAACTGGTGGTTTATTGCAGACAAATATAAAGAAGGGGTAACTTCAGCTCTTTTATACATTTGAAAAGTTGGGTGGTTTTGTGGGAGCAGCACAGCTTGTATTACAGAAGTAGTATTAAAACAATACCATGTGAGCATGCTTTTGGGATGTTTCTCTTCTCCCCACCCCCCATCCGAATGGAAAATAATATGTATTTCCTAATTGTATTGGGAAACTAAAATAAGGTTGGTTTGCACTGATGAGCTGAAAGAGCAATATTATTATACACACCTCTTTGGAAAGCCTTATTTTTCCACTAGAAAAGTTCAGATTATTTTTAAAACCACAAATTATTTAGACATCTACACTGAGAGCCATTTATTATACACATTTATGACCTTAAAGAAAGAGACTACTACTATTTAGGGCCCAGTTCTGTAATTCTTAACTCTCAGAGTAGTTCTAGCTCAAGCACATAGTCCCATTGGAAGTAATTTGGACTTGTGACATGAGTACGTGCCACTACATACGAGGCAAGGTTGCAGAACCAAGTTCCTAGGGCCAGATCAGTCAAGTCACTGAAGTCAATAGATTCCCTGTTGGCTCTGATGGGAGTTTAATCAGGCTCTTAGATCGTAAACTTGTGGAGGTAGGGGCTGTGGATGAAATCCTGGACCTACTGAAGCGAATGGCAGTTTTACCATTGGTGTCAAAGGAGCCCGGATTTCACTCCTTGTCTGGCGACCTGTATGTAAAGCACACAACACACTGCTGGCACTCTACAAATAGTGCTAAAATGCTCCAGAATGCAACCTTTTACAGATTGTCATGGATAAGAGTAACTAATACAGCCAAACCTGGGAAGACTATGACGTCAACTGCAGTATCTATACATTTATTTGATTTGCTGTATGTATTCCAGAACGCACTGTAACATTTAAATATTGGGCTTGCATTGTACACACAAGCAACTTTTATGTTAAATATTCAGAACAGGAAAAATTCACAAATAAAACATTTACAAATGGCTTTGTCAGTACTATAGTTATCGTACAGTTTATAACTGGATCCCTCATTCATTCCCACTTTTGAGATTTGCTGTAACTCTTAGCCCTGGTCTACACTAGGAGTTAAATCGATTTAACGCTGCTAAATTCGACCTAACGCTGCACCCGTCCACACAACGAAGCCTTTTTTCCGACTTAAAGGGCTCTTAAAATGGATTTCCTTACTCCACCCCCGACAAGGGGATTAGCGCTGAAATCGGCCTTGCCAGGTCGAATTTGGGGTACTGTGGACACAATTAGACAGTATTGACCTCCGGGAGCTATCCCAGAGTGCTCTATTGTGACCGCTCTGGACAGCGCTCTCAACTCAGATGCACTGGCCAGATAGACAGGCAAAGGCCCGCAAACTTTTGAATTTCAATTTCTGTTTGGCCAGCGTGGCAAGCTGCAGGTGACCATGCAGAGCTCATCAGCAGAGGTGACCATGATGGAGTCCCAGAATCGCAAAAGAGCTCCAGCATGGACCGAACGGGAGGTGCGGGATCTGATCGCTGTATGGGGAGAGGAATCTGTGCTATCAGAACTACGTTCCAGTTTTCGAAATGCCAAAACGTTTGTCAAAATCTCCCAGGGCATGAAGGACAGAGGCCATCACAGGGACCCGAAACAGTGCCACGTGAAACTTAAGGAGCTGAGACAAGCCTATCAGAAAACCAGAGAGGTGAACGGCCGCTCCGGGTCACAGCCCAAAACATGCCGCTTCGATGATGAGCTGCATGCTATTTTAGGGGGTTCAACCACCACTACCCAGCCCTGGTGTTTGACTCCTTCAATGGAGATGGAGGCAACACGGAAGAAGGTTTTGGGGATGAGGAAGATGATGATGATGAGGTTGTAGATTGCTCACAGCAAGCAAGTGGAGAAACCGGTTTTCCCGACAGCCAGGAACAGTTTCTCACCCTGGACCTGGAGCCAGTACCCCCTGAACCCACCCAAGGCTGCCTCCCGGACCTGCCAGGCGGAGAAGGGACTGCTGGTGAGTGTACCTTTTAAAATACTATACATGGTTTAAAAGCAAGCAAGTTTAATGATTAATTTGCCCTGGCATTCGTGGCTCTCCTGGATGTACTCCCAAAGCCTATGCAAAAGGTTTCTGGGGAGGGCAGCCTTATTCCATCCACCATGGTAGGACACTTTACCACTCCAGGCCAGTAGCACGTACTCGGGAATCATTGTAGAACAAAGCAGTGCAGTGTACGTTTGCTGGCGTTCAAACAACATCCGTTCTTTATCTCTCTCTTTTATCCTCAGGAGAGTGATATCATTCATGGTCATCTGGTTGAAATAGGGTGCTTTCCTTAAGGGGACATTCAGAGGTGCCCATTCCTGCTGGGCTGTTTGACTGTGGCTGAACAGAAATGTTCCCCCGTTAGCCACAGGGAGGGGGGAGGCAAAATGCGAACTTGGAACAAAAGCACATGTACTATGTTTGTAATGTTAACAACAAGGTTTACTGTGAAAGAGTGTACCCATTGTTCTATAAAATGTGTCTTTTTAAATACCACTGTCCCTTTTTTTTTCCTCCACCAGCTGCATGTGTTTCAAGGATCACAGGATCTTCTCCTTCCCAGAGGCTAGCGAAGATTAGAAGGCGAAAAAAACGCACTCGCAATGAAATGTTCTCTGAGCTCATGCTGTCCTCCCACACTGATAGAGCACAGACGAATGCGTGGAGGCAGACAATCTCAGAATGCAGGAAAGCACAAAATGACAGGGAGGAGAGGTGGCGGGCTGAGGAGAGTAAGTGGCAGACTGAAGAGAGGGCTGAAGCTGAAAGGTGGTGGCAGCATGATGAGAGGAGGCAATTCAATGCTGAGGCTGCTGGAGGATCAAACTAATATGCTCCAGCGTATGGTTGAGCTGCAGGAAAGGCAGCAGGAGTACAGACCACCGCTACAGCCCCTGTGTAACCAACCGCCCTCCTCCCCAAGTTCCATGGCCTCCTCACCCAGACGTCCAAGAATGCGGTGGGGGGGCCTCCGACCACCTAGCCACTCCACCCCAGAGGATTGCCCAAGCAACAGAAGGCTGGCATTCAATAAGTTTTAAACTTCTAAAGGCTGTGTGCCATTTTCCTTCCCTCCTCCACCACCCCTCCTGGTGCCTCTCTCCTCCACCATCCCTCCCGGGTTACCTTGGCAGTTATCCCCCTATTTGTGTGATGAATTAATAAAGAATGCATGAATGTGAAGCAACAACGACTTTATTGCCTCTGCAAGTGGTGATCGAAGGGAGGAGAGGGTGGTTAGCTTACAGGGAAGTAGAGTGAACCAAGGGGCGGGGGGAGGGAGGGTTCATCAATGAGAAACAAACAGAACTTTCACACCGTAGCCTGGCCAGTATGAAACTGGTTTTCAAAGCTTCTCTGATGCGCACCACGCCCTCCTGTGCTCTTCTAACCGCCGTGGTGTCTGGCTGCGCTTAACCAGTGGCCAGGCGATTTGCCTCAACCTCCCACCCCGCCATAAACATCTCCCCCTTACTCTCATAGATATTGTGGAGTGCACAGCGAGCAGTAATAACAGTGGGAATATTGGTTTTGCTGAGGTCTAACCCAGTCAGTAAACTGCACCAGCGCGCCTTTAAACGTCCAAATGCACATTCTACCACCATTCTGCACTTGCTCAGCCTGTATCATAGAATCATAGAATATCAGGGTTGGAAGGGACCTCAGGAGGTCATCTAGTCCAACCCCCTGCTCAAAAGCAGGACCAATCCCCAATTAAATCATCCCAGCCAGGGCTTTGTCAAGCCTGACCTTAAAAACTTCTAAGGAAGGAGATTCCACCACCTCCCTAGGCAACGCATTCCAGTGTTTCACCACCCTCCTAGTGAAAAAGTTTTTCCTAATATCCAACCTAAACCTCCCCCACTGCAACTTGAGACCATTACTCCTTGTCCTGTCATCTTCTACCACTGAGAATAGTCTAGAACCATCTTCTCTGGAACCACCTCTCAGGTAGTTGAAAGCAGCTATCAAATCCCCCCTCATTCTTCTCTTCTGCAGACTAAACAATCCCAGTTCCCTCAGCCTCTCCTCATAAGTCATGTGTTCCAGACCCCTAATCATTTTTGTTGCCCTTCGCTGGACTCTCTCCAATTTATCCACATCCTTCTTGTAGTGTGGGGCCCAACACTGGACACAGTACTCCAGATGAGGCCTCACCAATGTCGAATAGAGGGGGACGATCACGTCCCTCAATCTGCTCGCTATGCCCCTACTTATACATCCCAAAATGCCATTGGCCTTCTTGGCAACAAGGGCACACTGCCGGCTCATATCCAGCTTCTCGTCCACTGTCACCCCTAGGTCCTTTTCCACAGAACTGCTGCCTAGCCATTTGGTCCCTAGTCTGTAGCTGTGCATTGGGTTCTTCCGTCCTAAGTGCAGGACCCTGCACTTATCCTTATTGAACCTCATCAGATTTCTTTTGGCCCAATCCTCCAATTTGTCTAGGTCCCTCTGTATCCTATCCCTGCCCTCCAGCGTATCTACCACTCCTCCCAGTTTACTATCATCTGCAAATTTGCTGAGAGTGCAATCCACACCATCCTCCAGATCATTTATGAAGATATTGAACAAAACCGGCTCCAGGACCGACCCCTGGGGCACTCCACTTGACACCGGCTGCCAACTAGACATGGAGCCATTGATCACTACCCGTTGAGCCCGACAATCTGTAGTTGAACAGCTCCTGACTACTGTCCAGGCTGCCTGCTTCATGAGCCATGGCATTAAGGGGTAGGCTGGGTCCCCAAGGATAACTGTAGGCATTTCAACATCCCCAACGGTTATTTTCTGGTCTGGGAATAAAGTCCCTTCCTGCAGCTTTTGAAACAGACCAGAGTTCCTGAAGATGCGAGCGTCATGTACCTTTCCCAGCCATCCCAGGTTGATGTTGGTGAAACGTCCCTTGTGATCCACCAGGGCTTGCAGCACTATTGAAAAGTACCCCTTGCGGTTTACGTACTCGCCGGCTTGGTGCTTTGGTGCCAAGATAGGGATATGGGTTCCGTCTATCGCCCCACCACAGTTAGGGAATCCCATTGCAGCAAAGCCATCCACTATGACCTGCACATTTCCCAGGGTCACTACCCTTGATATCAGCAGATCTTTGATTGTATTGGCTACTTGCATCACAGCAGCCCCCACAGTAGATTTGCCCACTCCAAATTGATTCCCAACTGACCGTTAGCTGTCTGGCGTTGCAAGCTTCCACAGGGCTATTGCCACTCGCTTCTCAACTGTGAGGGCTGCTCTCATCTTGGTATTCTTGTGCCCCAGGGCAGGGGAAAGCAAATCACAAAGTTCCATGAAAGTGCCTTTACGCATGCGAAAGTTTCACAGCCACTGGGAATCGTCCCAGACCTGCAACACTATGGGGTCCCACCAGTCTGTGCTTGTTTCTCAAGCCCAGAATCAGCGTTCCACCACATGAACCTGCCCCATTAGCACCATGATGCCCACCTTGACAGGGCCTGTGCTTTGAGAGAAGTCTGTGTCCATGTCCTCATGACTCTCGTCACTGTGCTGACATCGCCTACTCGCCCGGTTTTGCTTTGCCAGGTTCTGGTGCTGCATATACTGCTGGATAATGCATGTGGTGTTTAATGTGTTCCTAATTGCCAAAGTGATCTGAGCGGGTTCCATGCTTGCTGTGGTATGGCGTCTGCACAGAAAAAAGGCGCGGAACGATTGTCTGCCGTTGCCCTGACGGAGGGAGGGGCGACTGACGACGTGGCTTACAGGGTTGGCTTACAGAGAATTAAAATCAACAAAGGGGGTGACTTTGCGAGAAATTGAATGGCCCCCTCAAGGATAGAACTCAAAACTGGGTTTAGCAGGCCATTGATTTCATGGAGGAAGGGAGGAGAAAATGAATACAAAACAAATCTGATCTATTTCTTGTTTTGAGCCACTTCATCTATCTTTATACATCTTGCTGGCAGCAGACTGTGCAGTACGACCGCTAGCCATCGTCATCTCCTGGGTGCTCAGCAGAAGATGGTGCAGTATGACTGCTGGCCATCATCTTCTGCTGGCTGCTGATTAAAAGTGCATTGCTGGTAGGACTCAATCACCATTAGACTAAACTTAAAAGGAAAATGACCTGGCTGAGTCACTCCCATGTTTGCCCAGGCGCCCCTGACCTCATCGAGGTCGGTTACAAGAGCACCGTGGACTACGTTGACGATGGCTACCAGTCATACTGCACTGTTTGCTGCCAAAAGGCAATAAACTGCTGCTGTGTAGCAATGCAGCACTACGTCTGCCAGCACCCAGGAGACATACGGTGATGGTTAGCTGAGCGGGCTCCATGCTTGCCATGGTATGGTGTCTGCACAGGTAACTCAAGTAAAAGGTGCAAACCGATTGTCTGCCCTTGCTTTCACAGAAGGAGGGAGGGAAGGGGAGCCTGACGATATGTACCCAGAACCACCCGCGACAATGTTTTAGCCCCATCAGGCACTGGGATTTCTACCCAGAATTCAAATGGGCGGCAGAGACTGCGGGAACTGTGGGATAGCTACCCACAGCGCAACGCTCCGGAAGTTGACGGGTGCCTCGGTACTGTGGATACATTCCGCTGACTATATGCACTTAGAGCATTTATGTGGGGACACACACAATCGACTGTATAAAAATGCTTTCTACAAACCGACTTCTATACATTCAACCTAATTTCATAGTGTAGACATACCCATAGATTCACATTTTACAACAGAAGTTAAGCTGCAATTTAGCGCACCATGCACACGGTCATAGCTGCCCGTGTAATATAGGCAACTGCCAAACTTTCAGAAATCTGTTATTGATTTTAAAATGTCCCTTCTCATCATCAAAGCACAAAAGGTTTTATTTTCCTGGTGAAGATTGTATTATCTCATATGTATGACTCATTCAGCAAACAGAGAGCTCTCCTAGCCGTGCTGCTAGGGAGTTCCGTAACAAGATAGCACTGTCCACAGACAAGGAATTCTATATTGTCTGACTTCCCTGCTCTGCCCAAGTAACAATTTTATTATGATAAAATAAAAAAAAGGGTGAGAGCACTTAGCAGAATGGGAGATGCATGTAACAGTGGTCCCATGCAGTGGATGCTTAGTGAGTAGGAAAGGAGAGCACATGGAGGGCAGGAAAGGGATACACTGCTATGGACAAGGATGAGTAGATTATGAGTAATAGTGAAGACTAGGACGTGGTAAATGCTGGCTCAAGCACTGCAGCATTGTGAGGATGAGATGCAAGCTTACATGGCATTTAAAGACTCAGTGATTATATAAAAATGCACTGGACTTTAATTTGTTCCCATTGTCGGTTATGGGTTTTAAAAGTTTACTACTTTTTGCTCTCCTTTGCCCTACAGCCTCAATAAAGCCACATGAGAGAAAGATCACCTCCTCTCTGGCTCACCACCAGAATTGTTAAAGCTGCACAATCTTTCATACTGGGGATGATTCATAAGCCAGGAAAAACTCAGATTTTGATTTTCATGCCCAAGGGTGAATCTGCAAAGCTGACATTTAGAAAAGCTCTCTAAACTGAGCATATTTGTGCAGGACTTATGGACAGAATGAATATGGAGTCATTGTGGATATTTCTCTGAAAACATCCACTCAATGTGCAGTGGCAGTCAAAAAAAAGAGAACATTAAGAAAGGGATAGATAATAAGACAGAAAATATATTTCTTCTATTAAATCCATGGCATGCCCACATCTTGAATACTGCATGGAGAGGTGGTCGCCCCATCTCAAAAGAGATTTATTGGAATTGGAAAAGGTTCAGAAAAGGGCAACAAAAATAATGAGGGGGATGGAACAGCTGTCGTATGAGGCGAGATTAATAAGACTGGGACTTTTCAGCTTGGAAAAGAGATGACTAAGGGGGAATCTGATAGAGGTCTATAAAATCATAACTGGTGTGGAGAAAGTAAATAAGGAAGTGTTATTTACTCCTTCTCATAACATATGAGCTAGGGGTCACCAGATGAAATTAATAGGCAGCAAGTTTAAAACAAACAGGAAGTATTTATTCACACAACACACAGTCAACCTGTGGAACTCCTTGCCAGAGGATGTTGTGAAGGCCAAGATTATAACAGGATTCAAAAAAGAACTAGATAAATTCATGGAGGACAGGTCCATCAATGGCTATTAGCCAGGATGGGCAGGGATGGTGTCCCAAGCCTCTGTTTTCCAGAAGCTGGGAATGGGCGACAGGGGATGGATCACCTGATGATTACCTGTTCTGTTTATTCCCTCTGAGGCACCTAGCATTGGCCACTGTCGAAAGACAGGATATTGGGCTAGATGGACCTTTGGTCTGACCCAGTATGGCCGTTCTTATGTTAATCTTATTTTACAGTGTACAGCTGCACTATAAATTTTATTTAGGCACACCACAAACAAAAACATCCCATTTAAGTCTGCCATTTCTCAACAAAACAAACATTTTATTTAAAAAGAAGGCCGGGGTATTAAGCTTTTCTATTACTCACAAGTACATTCTTTATCTATAATTTCCCATTCACGTGTCAAGACTCAGGATACTGCCACATTACTTATCTCACATTTAATACCTTTTGATAGTACTGTTTTTTTTTTATTAAATTCCTCAAAGCCTTTTGATTAGTACAATAATGCCCTATTCTGTGGGGATTCCAGGCTTCTCAACTGAAATCTGTGGCTCACCAATAGTCCACAAAATGAAATATTCAGTGAACAATGATAGAGAAGTCTTCTCCCTTCTCTGCCATATCCCCTAACAATGGTCCATAGAATGAAGTAGTTAAACACTGAGCTAATTGATTAACTTAATATATTAATGTTGATGTAAGCTATTTTCTATTTAAAACAAGACCATCTTTCTTCCCACCTGAAGAAAGTGTGGAACTGTGGTGATTGATGGAAGAGGAGAATGAGAAAACTGTACACTCAGCTGAGAGGATCTGGCTGTGGAATGAACTTCTGGAGGTCAGAAGAATCCAGACTTCAATCAACCTTTAGAAAAATACTACAAAAGCTTCTTTAATAAAGCTTTTCAGTCATAATCCATGATATTGATAGCAACCACCCTCGCACCAAAACAAACCCTACTTCAAGACCTTTCTGTAAACTAAAAAGGGAAAAAAGCCAGACTCTTCAAGAAGTCCATTAAGGCCTTTGAGACCACGAATCTACTTTATACAGAAAATGCTCAGTTACTAGGAATAGCCAGTTGTGTAAAAATCTATGTAGAAGAGGACTAAAGGTAGGGTGCAAAATCTGGATCTTTCAAAACTAGATGTTCCCTGAAAAATCCAATGAGTTTTTGAAGGAAGGAGGTAAACACTCCATCATCAAAATATTTACTGCAGAGACAAGATAGATTCTCCTGTTCCAGTTCCCCTACACTATTTGGAAAGTGTGCCTTGTTAAACAGCTTTCAAGGAGGGGACCACTTCACCTCTCATCTGGTATCTTGTAAGAGGTTACTACAAATCTCACCAAAAGGTACTGAAATACTACTCTCCTTTTTTTAAATCAAAAATAGCACAGACTAGGGACACTGATGTAGAAAACTAAGTCGTAAATATACATTTGTATAACAGCCAAAAGACCCTTTAAGTCTTCACTTGTTTGCTATATGGTGGTTGCTTCCTCTTCTCAATTTAAAGCTGGTCTTCAGCAGAAAATAAATTGAACTATATACACAAAAGGGCATGGGGGTCCTGAAAGGAGGAAAGAACCTTGTGGTTTAGAGAAAAAGGTTTGACAAATGAAACACAAAATATTCCATCTGCACCAGTGGCCCATGCAGGCTTTGAAATTCACTATTATGTCAGGAATACAGTTGAATTTAAATCCATGCACATTCCACAAAGTAAAAAGTGGTTCCACGAATCTTAAAAAAAAGTGTGTCCATCTTCCACAGCACTAACAAAGGCATGATTCCTGGCTTTCAGGAAGAGATGCTGACTGCAATTTAAATTACAATCAATGGCTACCAGTCAGACATGATTTCCCAGTATTTTACAGAAATTGAGACAGTAATATTGTAAATCTAGAAAATGGAGGCCAGATTCTATTAAATTTAAATTAAAAGATGGATTCTTAACAGGTGAACAATTCTTACTGCAAACTGTATACTGAACACACTGCCAAAATAAGCTTCAATGTATTCTTTTGTTCAGTCAGGAAGTTACATGCTGTATTTGAAACTCAGTGGGAAGCTGACAGTAATAGCTTGAGAATAGCAAACTTCAAACTGCATTTTATTAAAAAGATAGGAAGAGGACTCAATTATATTTGAGAAAAGTGACAAGCCTAGCAACCAGTCATGCACAGGCCACCTTACACACAAAATCCAGTGTTAGTTCAGTCCAAGGCATTACAAGTCCTCAATCCAGGGCAGTAAAGGTACTGACTTAAGTTATCAGTCTGCTTGTGAGGACAAGCACATCGTGGGTTCCACACAGTGCTATCACTTTTGACAACATTCAGCATATCACATCTTTGCAAAACAAGCCACTGCTGCTACTACTATACAAAGTCCCGTTCTCTTATCGCCTTTTACATGTAAAACAACTGGACCTAGCTAGGGCTTCAGGAAACACCCAAAGCCTGAGAAACCCTGAGAAAATGAAAGCTTTTCATAGTATATTTTTAATACAATACCATCTCCAAGTAATAGCCTCTGACAAAAACTAGACGCTCTACCCAGACATGGCATGAAACACCACATAGACATTCTACCATCTCCAACTCCTTCACTGCAAGTCTTCAGCCTTCCTCGATGTCTGAAAAGAGGTGGGCTGTGCAGTGCTCCTGGAAGGTTAATAAATGCAGGCTCTGGACCAAGGAGAATCCCAGTGTCAAGACGCTAATGGGAAACCATCTTCCCCTCATTTATATTGAGAGAGCTCTAACTTGAGTGTCACTGTTGATCTCAACTATGGCAGCACAGCCTGATTAGATGCAGTCCCTCATATAACCAGGCCCCATACTATTCAGGTCTTCATAGGTCAAAGCCAGCGCCTTGAGCGCCACTCAAACCATGCTCAGCAATTCTCCTAGTTCCTTCATCCAACTCATCAATATTAAGCCTGATTTCACAGAAGTACAGTAATATTTGCTCCACTGATGAAGCTAGGTCTCATGTGCTGGGATTATAGAACAGAACACCATCTGCATACTGAATACACTGAAGCCAATGCTGCTGCTTAGAATTAAAGATCTACTACTCACTCACAATCAGTGAGTACCACTCGTTCTGGTGGCCTGATTAAATTCCAGACTGGGTAAGTTACTTTCAGCCTACTTAGAGTCTATCTGTGCAACTAACCAGTCTTCACCTTCTATTTTAAAATTTTGCAGTGGAGTGTCGGCTAAGCACTGTTAACACTATTTGCGTTTCACCCCAGATGTGGTTACATTTCATTGGTGGATAAAATGATTCATAGCATGTGAAGTGCTTCAGGATCCTTCCGGGTAAGAAGTGTCATAAAATAAACTCTGAGAAAAATTCAGCTAAAGGGACAATAAAAGCTTTCAGTTATTTCACAGGACTCCACAAGATCCAACTCGGAGGGGAAAATACACAGTTGTGATAATTTTGCAACAACAAGAAATAAAGTGTTCTCATTCCAGTGAACACTATATTCCAGGAGAGTTTTCCCGTTGTATATGTATTCATTAGTTCTAGAGGTCTGAAAGTAGCCACGAGTGGCACATTTATATACTAGATGTCAGCACATAGGATCACCATTTGAAAATTAAGTTTAAAGATGACTCAGGATTTAAACATTTTGATGAAAAACCCCTAAACCCATGGACTCCACTGCACGATTCCCTCCCCCACTCAATGACACAGTTAGGAAGACAATTTATTATATATTTATTTTAATCGTTAAGTCAGTTCTTCCACACTAAGATTTACAATAAAAATAAAAACATTTGTTTTGCTTTTAATCTAAAGTAGAAAGTTTAGAATGCTTTAAACTGCCTTCCATACAATGGAAAACTACATTGAATGCTCTCTTGTAATTTATTGTTGAAACAAGTCTTTGGGTATCTTGACAGAAGATGCATTGACTTGTTGCTGGAGACGCATTAGGAAGCACTTCATTGCTACATAGTGTTTGGTAAAAGAAAGAAGAGGGAAATAATTCCCTCCCGTTTTTGGAGACCTGGTTCATCCTCATCACACGTTTTCAAATATATTTAAGATTGTTCCACTGTAGTCTGATCCTTGGCAGCGAGAACAAGCTCTAGAAGAGCTGAAAAGCTTTTTATGTTGCTTGTCTGCAATCCCATCTTTTGCATCTAAAAAAACCCATGGAAGACAGGGTTAAATTGTTGTCTGACATTTTTTGTAAGATAAGGTAGACACCTTATTTGTTTGCATTATTCTACTGTAAAAATCTAGAAAAGAAGCATATCATGTTTTGTTGTGTGCTGACAAAGCAAAGTCCATTATTATACGTGTTCATCTCTGTAAAGAGAGAACTATCCAACTTTTAAGAATTTTCATTTAATACGTTTTGCAGGCAAATATTTAGCAGTTTTCCAGGGTGCCTGTTGCTAATGATCCCTATAAAGTTTATCCAGCAAACTTACCACTTATGAGAATTAGCTCTCTGAGGACATATTTTTGACAAGTGTGCCTTGTGTGACAAGAAACTATTGCTTAAATAAACTACTGAAATAATTTTAAGGTGTTTATTTTGTTCTACTGTAACAATGGATAATTTTCAAATTTATCTTCTCAGCAATTATAGAGGATCTGATCTAAAACATGCTATGTGTGCATGAACTGAACTCTCCTAACTGAAGTCAGCTTGTGCTGACAGAGTTAAAACTGATAATAATGCAGTAACTAGGGCTGTTGATTAATCATAGTTAACTTACGCAATTAACTCAAAAAAATTAATTGCGATTAATCACTGTTAAACAGAATACCAACTGAAATTTATTAAATATTTTAAATGTTGTTCTACATTTTCAAATATATTGATTTCTATTGCAACACAGTATACAAAGTGTATAGAGCTCACTTTATATTATCTTTATTACAAATATTTGCACTGTAAAAATGATAAACAAAAGAAATATTTTTCAATTCACCTCATACAAGTACTGTAGTGCATTCTCTTTATCATGAAAGTGTAACTTACAAACATAGATTTTTTGTTTTGTTACATAACTGCACTCAAAAAACAATGTAAAACTTTAGAGCAGTGGTGGGCAACCTGCGACCCATGGGCCGCACGTGGCCCATCAGGGTAATCCTCTGGCGGGCCGCGAGACAGTTTGTGTACACTGACCATCCACAGGCACAGCCACCCTCAGCTCCCAGTGGCCGTGGTTCACCATTCACTGTCTTGCGGCCCACCAGAGGACTACCCTGACAGGCTGCATGCGGCCCATGGGCCGCAGGTTGACCACCACTGCTTTAGAGCCTACAAGTCCACTCAGTCCTACTTCTTGTTCAGCCAATCGCTAAGACAAACAAGTTAGTTTACATTTACGGGAGATACTGTTGCCTGCTTCTTATTTACAATGTCACCTGAAAGTGAGAACAAGTGTTTGCATGGCACTTTTGTAGCCGACATTGCAAGGTATTTATATGTCAGATATGCTAAACATTCGTATGCTCCTTCATGATTCGGCCACCATTCCAGAGGACATGCTTCCATGCTGATGCTTATTAAAATAATGCATTAATTTAGTTTGTGACTGAACTCCTTGGGGGAGAATTGTGTGTCTCCTGCTCTGTTTTACCCACATTTTACCATATATTTCATGTTATAGCAGTCTCAGAGGATGGCCCAGCACATGTTCGTTTTAAGAATGCTTTCACTGCAGATTTGACAAAACGCAAAGAAGGTACCGATGTGAAATTTCTAAAAATAGCTACAGCACTCGACCCAAGGTTTAAGAATCTGAAGTGCCACCCAAACTCTGAGAGGGACAAGGTGTGGAGCATGCTTTCAGAAGTCTTAAAAGAGAAACACTCTGATGCAGAAACTACAGAACCCGAACCACCAAAAAAGGAAATCAACCTTCTGCTTGTGACATCTGATTCAGATGATGAAAATGAAAATGCGTCGGTCCCCTCTGCTTTGGATTGTTATCGAGCAGAACCTGTCATCAGCATGGATGTAAGTCCTCTGGAATGGTGGCTGAAGCATGAAGGGGTATATGAATCTTTAGTGCATCTGGCACATAAATATCTTGAGACCCTGGCTACAACAGTGCCATGTGAACACCTGTTTTCGCTTTCAGGTGACACTGAAGAGGGCAGCATTATCTCCTGCAAATTGTAACCAAACTTGTTTGTCTGAGCAATTAGCTGAAGAAGTAGGACTGAGTGGACTTGTAGGCTCTAAAGTTTTACATTGCATTCAAAAATAAAACAGTTATTTTTTGTTCATAATTCTACATTTGTAAGTTCAACTTTCATGATAAAGAGATTGCACTACAGTACTTGTGTAACCCCTTGGGGTTTAGAGAGCATGGCCCCTTTAAATCTTTTTCCTAAGGAGGGGAGGGGAGGGGGAAAGGAGGGAAAATCCAGGTGGGGCTCTGGAGCAAGAGCAAGAGAGAGAAGGGCTGCAGCCCACAGGCCCTCGCAAAGTGAAGCAGCAGGGAACCTGCCTGAAGTGTGGCAAGGACAGTAGCCAGGAGGAGCAGTGTGCAAGGGAGGAATTGCCCGAGAAGGACAGGCCGGAGCTGGACCCAGTATCACTGCTGCCCAGTGCTGCATGGGGCTGTGAGTACTGGGGCTTGTGACTCTGCATTGGGAATGAGGAGGGAGGCTGTAACTAGTTAAGTGGGGAGGTGGTTGCTCTGTGTGGCTTTGCAGAGAGCAGCAGAAGAGGGCACCAGCGGGGTTTGTTGGGGGAATTTTACTGGCGCTGAAGACGACCAGGAGCACCCAAGACTCACCACTGAACTGGAACTTTGCTCAGGCCTCCTGAACTCTGTGTGCAGACACATTTGCTTGGTGTCTGCCCTTTCAGACTGTGCTACCACTAGGCCTGTGGGGCCTTGGTTTGGATGCAACCCTGTTTTACTGCTCCTCTTATATTTCCCCTTGTTGTTTTTCTCCTCTCATCCCTCTGTAAATAAATATCTCCCTTTGTTATATCCATTGTACTTTTCCTGGGGTGGGTGGTGCGTGTGTGTGTGTTCATTCACTCTGGGGGGTTTGGAACAGGTGCCCCTGGGGTGGAAGGGATTTTTCCTGCTGCATTCCTGCGCACGCCTTCTCTTGGCCAGAGCTGCCTGCAAAGCAGACTCCATCTTGGCCATGAGGATGCTAAAGTTACACTTGTATTAGGTGAATTGAAAAATACTATTTCTATTTTTTCCAGTGCAAATATTTGTAATAAAAATATAAAGTGAGCACTGTACACTTTATATTCTGTGTTGTAATTGAAATCAATATATTTGAAAAATGTAGAAAACATCCACAAATATTTAAATAAATGGTGTTCTATTATTGTTCAACAGCACAATTAATTGCAATTAATTTTTTTTAATCGCTTGACAGCCCTAGCAGTAACAATATTTGCTACTTTTATTTTAACAAGGGGTTCCCACAAAGTCTTCTCCCTTAACCCCTGTGCTAAACCCCAGTACCAGGGAAGCATGTGTTTACAGGAAGTTTGATGGACTAGAGGATCTATTTATTTATCATCACACTTAAATGCTTTTCCACAACCATAACCAAGGGAAAAAGCGACATTATTTGGTAACTAATGTTACGAAGCTGCACTTAGCTAGTAATATTTATGCTTTGCTTCTGAAAAATATACCAAGTATGTCCATAGTTCAGCATGAACGTTCAGTTTGCGTAATTTGAAGTGAGGAGTGTACACACACCCTACCTTGAGGAAACCTCATTTATTCTTTGAGCACCCTAAAGCATGCTAGATAATACAAGTAAATAACATCACACATTAAAGAGACAATCACTGCAGGGAAGTGACAAGTTAAGAGAAGACAGACAAGAGGATGGGGGGAAGAGGGTTACAAATACAAAAACATGAAAAAGCTTAGTGATACTGCATGTCTTGTGCATTTTTTCTATTTGTATGTGTTTGTTAAGGTTTTGTTTTATATATGACATTATGATATTTCAAAAGTGAATCAAGTTTAAGCATTGTAATACTTATTGCTTTGCTGGCATTTTCACAGCCCTTCAAAAAGATTAACTACTCCTCACGTAGTAACTCAGGTAAGAATGCCAACACATGAGGAAATCAAGGCAGAGGGTGTTAAATGTTCTCAGGGCCACAAGAGTTGCTGGGTCAGAGAACTGCTGGTCAGTTGCTTCCTTAAATTAGAATTAAGGAAATGCTTGCTCTGGCTCTGGACTCCGACCATAGAAGAGGCTTATATCTCTTCTTATGCTTCATTCTCACAACAGAAAGTTCTGAAGATCATTGAATTGAATTTGAACAAAGAAATGCAAGACTTCTTCCCAACCCATATAATTAAATGAATAAAGCGGAAAAGTGTAATATATTATTTTAGTTTTTATTTGTGGTAATTGAGAATTGCTTTATGCTTAGGAGATAGGCTTTAATGGAAGTCAGACTTATACAGGCATTTGCATGCAACCTTTTCTAGCAGACCTAAACAAAACTGTAAACAACTAAGACAGGTCCACAAGAAATAGCCAGTGATAACCCTTTAATAAGCAGACTTTTCTCTTCCAACTTACCTGGTCTCCAAAGTACTCAACATCCAGGGCCAACTGTAGTCTGATTTTGTTATCATCACTCATGCCCCCGTTTGAACTAACATGGTTTGGAATTACAGTTTTTCTGGCCTGTTTGAGTCTTTTCAGGCTCTCTTCCATTTTCTTTACAGAGCTCAAAACATCTGATACAGTTTCATAATACCTGAGTAAAGAGAGGTTAATGGAATTTAAGTTCCTACGTAAGTAAGGATTTCAGGCAATATGCCATTTGATCCAAGAAAAAGGCAAAATAATATGGTATTCTTCTGAAGAATGAGACACTCTCTCATCAGGATATTTATAGGGGCAGGTTTGGAGAAGAGAGCTCAGTGTTAAAGACAAGACATGTCTCTTTACTATCCAGCAGTCTTTCTACCCACCCACAGAATAAGTGTAATTTCTAGATTTCGAACACTTTGAGGTGTCCAATATTTAAATGCCTTTTTATTTTCAACTATGAGTAATTACTGAAACAATAAAGATACTTAACTCCTATACAGAGCACCTGATTCATAGATCTCAAAAGCTTTTTAAAAAAATGGGTAACTTATTACATGCATTTTAAAGAGGGGAAAAGTGCAGCAGAGGTTAAGTGCTTCACCCTAGGTCACACAGTCCGACAGTAGCAGAGCTGTGAACAAAACTTGGGTCTCCTGACTCCCAGTCCTGCATGTGGTATACACAAGACCACACCACCTCCCTATGAACATACCTTGCTAACAACGGAATATGCCTGCTTTGTTTTTGAAATAAAAAAAACTGACCGGTGAGTTAAGGTTACAGTTTTGGCAAACACTGAGATTGTTCTGTATGGTTCTATCATCTTTTCACTTACTTTTGTGTGCTTTCAGATAGGGCACTTTCCAACCATTGATGAATCCTGGGTTGCGTCAACATATCCTTGTACTCATTCTGCAGTCGGTAGAAAGGTTTAAGAGCACTGTCGACGTAAGGTGATGCTTTAGTTGGCACCTCCTGGTAAATCATGTAGGAAGCAAGGTGGAGAACAGAGCAGATAAATATCTTGTTATTTAAGAATGCCATGTCAAATATACCATACACGTGAAACGCAAAGCATAGTCAATGGCAAAAAGGATGTTAATGCTGCTTGGGCATATGTCATCTCCTTGCAGGACGTGGAGTTGAGCCAAACTCAAACTGAAAATCAGCTCTAGGAGAACAGAGGGAAAAGTGGCATAGGCAACCTTTCCCTCCCTTCCCCTATTTGTCCTTTAATAGCATTAGACAGAATCCTGTGGGTGAGAGTGAATAGCTGGTAAAGGGAGGTGAAGTGTGTGTTCATTTCAGCAACTGTGGGGTGGTAGAATAAACGTGTCTGTTAATGGGGAGTACTGGGGCATTGCTGAAAGAGGCAGAGCTCAGACTGCAAATAACTCTGCATTTCCTGGTTTTCAGAAGTTTGAATTTTGCTCAACTCAGTGTTCTGCAAGGGGACGACATATCACCAAGCAAGCCTCACTTTGCCTTAGAGTTTTTGCCATTGAATCTCCTAGTTTTGAGAACAGGAAAAGATGTAACTGGCAGGAGTCAGTAGTCACCTAGGCAGTTGTATGTATATCCCGCAATTTGCGTATTGAGGCAAATCAGCCTGTTGTCAGCAATCCCCACATGATGGTGTACTCCGTGCAACTTCTGCAATCTTGTGACTCAGGAATTGTCCAGAAACTGCCACACATTTAACAGAATACTTCTTTTCCCTCATTGGCGAAGGTATCTGTTCCACTATGTGTCTTTGGAAACACCACATTAATCTGCCCCGAGATCAGGAAGTAGCCATTTAATAAATTCTCTCATGTGGTATCATACCGACATGTACATGGATCTACTGTGCTTGACCACAGACCTCTGCCATTTGAGCTAATGGAGTGACAGGTAGCTGTAGTAGATAGTCATCCGCTATCTGGACCAGACTAGAGGGGGAGGAGAGACGATGCCAGGGAATTTCAGAGATATTTCCTGAGAGCACAGTAATGGTGAGACTCAGGAATTTTGGTTCCATTCCAGGCTCTGGAGGGGAGTGTACTCTAATGGGCACAGAAGTTTGGGAGTTTCCCGAGGCTTGACCCCTTCTGCCCCATGCCCCCAACTTGTCCCAGTCTTGTCTCTTCCCTACCCCTGGCTCCTCATCCCAGTCCGACCCTCATTGACCAGCCAGCCCTAGTCTTAGATACGTATATCGCCCCACTACCATAGCATCTGAGTCCCTGACATTTTTTAGTGCATTTATCCTTACACCACCTCTGGCAAAGCCCCATTTTTCAGAGCGGCAACTGAGACAGACTAAATGTTTTGCCCAAGGTCACACAGGAAATAAAACCATGTCTCCTGAGTCTCCCACTAGCAAGGTGGATAAAAATAATTGATTTTTTTTTTTAAATCGGATTTATTGAAATCAGATTTTTAAAAAGAAAACCTTATTATAATTTAAACATCAAAATAAAAAAATGTCAGATTTCATTTTAAACAGGTTTAATACAAAATCTGTTAAGGCCTAAAATTATCATCACCTCTTAAAACACTGAAATAAAAAATAGGTACGCTGAATCCATGTGCCTCTAGCAACAGCTTTAAGTTAAAGGCTGCTTTTCTATATAAAGACAGTATCGGGGGGAAAATATCTAACTTTTGAAGTCAAGCGTTAGAGAAAGGACACCACAGGCCATGTACTGTTTTAAAGGCTTGATCCTGTTGGGGACCAAGGGGTTATGCTTCTGGATGCAAGAGACTGGCCAAGATAATCACCGGCATTGAGACCAGGCCTCTGACTCCAGGAGACACCAACAAAGATCATTAGGATCATTCACAGAGCCCACCCGAGGTCTCGTAGGCATGTTTTATAGCTTCTCCTTACCTGAGCTCTGAGTGGCTCAGTTCTCATTTTAAAGAAAATCACATCACTGAACTGGGGGAAGTCACTAGCTAAGCACCTGGAACCTGGAAATGCTCAACCAGCTATTGACAAGAGTAGCTGCTTCTGAAGGCGCACACAGAATATTTTCTTCATTTGTGCAAATTCATTCAAAGTTGAAAAATCAATTGGGAGTTGAAAAAGCAGGAAAACTTGTCTCTTCCTTTCAGTCTATGAATAAAAATGAGGAGGGAGGGGATGAAATCTACTAGTTTTAAAAGTCTGAAGGACAATTAAGTAACTTAGGAGACTGTCTCATTTTCAAGAGTGAGTAGGAACTTATGCTCCATTCATTTTCATTTAGGCATATTCAAAAATTTTCCCAGGCTGACCTAAAATAATCAATGTAATTCACTGATTATAGTTAACCCCTCTATGTAATAAAGTATTTACTTGTACATGAAATGTTTTGTTAAGAAGTTTATGTATCCAAAACATTTTACATAAATGTTTTAATAAAAATACATTGTATATGCTGTTTTATGTTTAATTAAATTCCAGTTACCATCCTAATGCAGCTTGACAGAAATCATGAGCAAAAACTGAATTATCTGGAAAATAAGCAATATATGATTCACCATTTTCTAACATACTAAAAATGTACAATTAAAAAAATCTGAAAATAATAAGCTACATAAATGCTTAAATAAATGTACATAGTTATAGAGTACCATCCTAGGTAGCAAAAACATGTACCAAATATAGTGAAGGCTCTATTCAGTAGTAAATCAACAGAGGATGTTATGAAGACCAAGACACTAACAGGGATCCAAAAAGAACTAAATACTTTCATGGAAGATAGGTCCATCAATGGCTATTAGCCATGCTGGACAGGGATGGTGTCCCTAGCCTCTATTTGACAGAAATTGGGAATGGCAACAGGGGATGGATCACTTGATTATCTGTTCATTCCCTCTGAAACACCTGCCATTGGCCACAGTCAGAAGACAGGATACTGGGCTAGATGGACCTTAGGTCTAACCCAGTATGGCCATTCTTATGTTTTAATGGTTATATCAACCATTGAGAATTCTTTAGAAAATAACTGAAGTACAAATGGAAAAACTGATTAAAATTGATTTAAATCAAGGCTTCCCCCCATCCAAAAGAAAATAAATTCATGAAATGAACAGGCTTGACAGCATCAGTGACTAACAGACTAACGCTCTCTATTTGTCCACAAAACAGGTACGATCATACCTAGCCATTGTGCTTACAACTCGGACTTAGGACAAGACAGATGAGGGGTCTGTGAAGAACAGGACCAAATCTAAGGATGAGAGGACAGATCAATTTCCATATTGTTTCCAATCTGCCCTGACAACGGTGCCAACAACAGTTTTGCCTCAAGGGCACTTGCTACTTGAAACCAACTGTTCTCTAGGACACCTAAGGGTGACAGCAGGTTTTAGCAACTACTGTCACACTTTAAGAGCCAAGTATGATATTTTTCTTAAAGACCATATTAAAGTTCTCTTGAGCGTGGCAAGAATGAAATGGTGGCAGGAATTAAACAGTCACAAAGTAGGGATATTTGCAAGCAGCTATAGATAGGTGTGGTAGAAACCCTGAATACATCAGCTGGTTGTATTCACAGCCTTTCATGAGAGCACTTCTTTTCACATGAGATCAGCACTGACCTTATTGGTTCTTCTATAGTGTCTTGGTACTTCTAGTGCGCTTTTCAGATAACTGAAGCAGGATTCACTCAAATCCTGAATAATCTTATTATTCAAGGTAGGCATGGAGGCTGATAAAGACGCCTGAGAGTCTTCCAAGGCTCCTGTTGAATTACAAATGTGGAAGCTGAAACTAAGCTACACTGCCAAGCCCCAGACATAAGCAAACTTGTGCAACCCTTTCCATCCCCACTCCATACAATACATCTTGTTCTAGGATATGTAACAAAGACATTTCTGATATTATTTCTGCAATCAAATATTTAACATTACACAGCTTAGGAAATAGTTACTAAAAGTCCATGTCACAGCCAGAAAAAAAAGGGGGGGATGGGGGAGATCATCAGATTAATTGCTTTCTAGTGTTGGTAATAGTAGAGATGAGGCACACTCAGGAAGTTCAGAATCAGATACAAACTCTCCCAAAGTTCAGTAGAATTTTTTCCAGCTCTGAAGCTCCCATTTAAGACTATTTCTAATTAACTGTTCTAGTCCAAATTAGATTTTAAAGAACTATCAAATGGTATAGTTTTTTTAAAAAACTCTTACTTGTAAATATTACAAGAATATACATACACATAATGTTTTCCCTTTGTTTCCCCAAATGACTAAAATCAAACTCCCAGTTTTACCTGTGATGCAGGATATATTCTTGAAGCCAATCATTTCAAGTTTTGGTTTGATAATTTCCAAGAGTTCAGGAAGCTGAACAAAAACAGATATGCATACAACCATTATTATGAACATATATGGGTTTGTTCTCTCAAGGTCTGAAAATCTCCCATGCATTAAAAGGAGAGACTGTGTTATGTTTAAATACTGGGTATATTTTTACTGACTATTAAATGGGAATCAACAAGACCAAAATACATGACATATCCGAGAAAATGGCATTAAGCATTTGGTGCCCTCCCCCCACCATGGCCCTTCAAGGCAAAACATTAGAATTAACGAAACACCATATTACTCATATTATTGTAACAAGCTGGCTCCTTCAAAGGTTTTAGGAAGTTCAGTTTAATCAAAAGCACAGGAAACCCTCCAAGCAGATCTGTACAACCCAACCATCTGTGAGATTTAGAATTTTGCTTTAAACTCATTGTTAACAGTAAAATCTTGCTGAGGCTCAAAGGTTAAAATAGTAAATATTTGTTTAGACCAGAAATAGCTCAAAACATGAAGCCTGATTTTGCACTGTGCCCCTGGACACCAGGTCCTTGCTGTTCATCATTCATACAAGGAGAGGTGCAAGACTGGGGCAGTGCTAACTGGTGCCAAAAGTGAACAGAAAAATCTGGTTTCAGCAGCCAGTGCAACAGCTGCTGAAAAATTCATTATACTGAAAAACTAGACTCCTTAATTACCTGTACCTGGACTGGTAGCTCTGTAACCAACCAGATCTGAATAAAAACAACAGCGCCTCCCTAAAGCTTTGCTGCTTGTGATACCTCCCTACTTCGACTATGCTAGTTTCAGCACTAGTAAATATTTAAGATGTTGTGAGCAATATGCCAAACAGTATTGACATGTGATCAGTGAAAATGTTCTTGTACATATAGTAGCATGTACTAACCTGCTCCTTAAGTCTATCCAAATCTGCAGCAATATATACCAACTGAGTATTGGATATAGAAGGTAAACGCTGTGTTTCTGGAGCGCCATTTCCCTGGTCCTCACTGGGATTTGGGTTTACAGAGGATTCCTTGCTACTGGTTGCCACCGTTTTTTTGTTGTCCTTTGTACTTTCATTGGAGATGGGCCTGAGCAAAAGCTGTAGTAGCCAAGTGAGAAATGAACTTCAGTCTTTGAGAAGATAGTTACAGCTGAGCTCAAAATTGCAGTGTATAAAGTCTTCTGCAAATTTTTCCCAACACAGTACAACATTTGCAGAAGTTATAAGCATCTAAGTTTCTATTCTGCCTCGTTGTACTTGGTTTACATAGGGTTGTTCTTTTTTTTTTTTTTTTTTTTAATATTAACAAAAGGCCGCAGAATATCTAACATTGTACAGCACCATCTCAAGACCCTGGTGTGTAAAAATCAATGTCTTTAAAGAGATCTATGTATTCTGTATCTGAATCTGTTCTTTGGGCCAAAGTTCATAAAATGAGGTGATGACAGTCAAACCACTGTCATTGGTTTAGATTGCAGAGACTGGGAGAAGGATAGAAATTGAGAACTTGACTATGCTTTTTCATTTCACAAAGGATGTTGCAATTTTCACACTCCTAAAAATGTTACCCCTGTGAACTTTAGGGGTTCCACTGGCTGATTTCCCCAGCAGTATAGTGACACTGTAAACAATACTGCCATTTTTCAGTTGAAACATAGAAGAACTGAAGCATGAGTATCAGTCCCATTATAATGACTTGAGAGGAGACAACTCTGTGAATGGGTTGTCTCTCTATGGCACTTTTTCATATAAGTAAAGATTCAAGATAGTTCCCAACAGTGACCATTAACATTCTTTTGCAATATCTTTTTTAGTTTTAAGGCTCTATTTAAACTGTACTTGATACACATTTCTTAGTCTAAAAGGTACTAATATATTAGAAATTATAGATTTAAACTGAACACATTTCATTTGGTACGTATAGGCCATCAATAAGTATCAATGGCATAAGCATGTCATTCTCTTACCTCATTAATAAACACAGAGTAGCGTGCTAAAATCTGCAGTGTAAATTTCCATAGGCGGTGTGCTAATAATGGTAAAAACATCTGATCTGACCAACACTTCAGAAGACTCACCCATACCAGGTGAGTGGCCAAAAGGCAATATGAGCTTCCAGCTAAAAAAATAATTAGGGGATAATGGTTATATTACTAATCATGATTTAAGATCTTGTTTTGAAAATTTATTTTTCAAAGCTTATGGAACTGTACTTTTACTGTTAATTTTTTTAAATCAAAATACTTTGAACTTTAAAAATGACTTCAAAATGGTTTTCAACATCACCAAGATAATTTACTGAAATTGTTTAAAGCCAAATTTTTAATATCAGACCTACTTTCCCCTGGATCAAGTGTCCATTAACATTGCATAAATGTGCAACACAAAGGTGACATAAAATCTTGCCCTTCGTTCAACTACATTGTCTCTATATTTACTGACTATTCACCTAATAGGATAACTAAAACTAGTTCTGAAAATGTTATCTTATCAGGTTTCACAAGGTACATTAAAAAAGTTACTAAGTTGACTGAGTGCATGAAAGTTGCCAATCAGAGCAGCAACTGTTCTGTGTCCTGACAACACAATGCAATAAACAGCAGCTGTTATCACTGTTCGGTACCAAAGGAGTGTTAAGTTCAATAAGTAAAAGCTACAATTACATGAATACTTTTAAAGCAGTTTTGGCAATCGAGTTATACAGTTTGCAAATGAATAGTACTTAGCTCTCAGTCTGTAAATGCTTTTCATTTAGTTTCTAAGATTAATGCATAAATCCTAGAAACAAAGGCAACGTGTCCCATATCTCCAACTCTGCTGTCCTGTTTTCTCATAATCTTTAGTCCTATCCTTAGAAAATTTGTTTTATACAGATTAGAGAGACTAATTCCATTAAAAAAACCAAACACTTTCACTGCCTTTAATGTTTCTTTTAAAAGGCCCTGTACGTTTCTCTCCTGGCTCTTCCCACAGCACCAGTCCTTTTCCTCCATTCCCATTTAATATGTTCTGCCTCCTAATTCACTCAATAGATTATAAATTCACTTTTCCAGTCTCCTAATACACTAAATAGATATGAATTCATTGCTCCTGTCTAATTTCTGGCCAATGTAGCAGACAAATGACTCCTAGAGTTGATGCCTATACTGCTGAGATTAATAAGTGCATTTGCTGCTTAGAAATGGTCATTTCTTCCTCACTTTCATAACTGTAGTGTTCTGAATAGGAAAGATGTTCGCGCCAATAGCATGGCGTAATTTTTTAATTGCATCTTCTAGGAGACCTACATTAATTTAGATCCCTCATCTCATTTGTGTAAACCAGGTACCACTATTTGTATTAATGAGTTGATCTAGCCCATTTAATTGACTTACCAGTAAAAAAAGACTGACATGATTTTAAGATCTAAAGCTTTGTGTGACTGATTACTCTAACAATCACCGTCACTACCTGGAAACAGTTTTATTTACACAATAAAAACTACAAGTTTTAGTAAAGGAAGTTTACCTGGTGCCTCTTCTAGGCTATCTGAAAGTGCAGCTTCTAAGGCTCCTGCTACCTCTCTAAATCTGACAGAAAGAAACAAATATTGTTCAGTATTACAAGTTATGATTATTTAAATTGGCGTCTAAACATGCCTTATACTATCAGCTATATAAAGAAGGTGTGGATTTTGTTTGGGGAGATTTTTTTTTGTTTTTTACTTAGTTTGATCCCTACCTGGAAAGCATTTAAAAGAGAAATAATGGAATTTTCCAAGCAGAAATGAAGTGGGACAAGTGGGAAAGAGATTCAAGTTATAATCTTAAACATCCTGTAAAAAGCAGCAAGTTTGAGGATGATTCAGTGTCTATACTTTTAGTAAGAAACACTAACTTGTTTACTTTATTGCTTTCACACTGAAAAAGTCAACACATTATCTCACTTCTTACATTTGCTTTAGTTAACCTTCAGGTAGGTCACATGATCATGGTGCCTGTAGCTTTCTGCATGTTTGCTAATGAACAGTGAGTGGCACAAGGTCCTGCAAACAGTTCTGTACCTGATAAAAATCAATAGTTCCTCCCTTGATTTGGATGCCCTGACCTCTTTTTTTTTTTTTTTTAAACTACAAAAAACTTTGGGGGTTAGTACTGAAAACTTTCAATTCTCATTTCAACATACATTACCTAAACAGTGTACACAGCCTAAAGATACGTATCTGTTCAATAGCTACCACAACACTGCATACAACAAAGGCTTTGGACAGGCACCCATAGACGGATATTTAAGAGATTATGCAAGGGCAATTCACACCGCTTACCATCTGAGCTCAATGGGGGGGGAGGAGGGGAGGGTGTGTGTGTGAGTGTGAGTGTGTGAGAGAGAGAGAGAGAGGTAGGTATACCAAGTTGTAAATATAGGAGACAATCTGAGACAAAGAGCTTCTGGTGGGATGAAACTGACACTCTCAGGGAGGGGACACTGTTTGTTGGGAGACAGTAAGAGAGACCTGCCCAGGTTCTCTGCCAAGGGATGACAAGCCTCTAGGTAAGACAGATGTGTGTAGACCTTTATTTTACGAATTCCTTATCTCTTATGCTATAATTCATTCTTACTGTTAAGATTACACAACTATTTTTTTAAAGGCTGTTTTGATCCACTGTTTACACCTCTGATCATAAGCTCCAGAAGGGAAAACTACACATACTGAGTCCAACTGGATCAGCTGAATAACCATAGCTGGTACACAGGCTACTTTAGCCCAGGACCTGGTCTAAGAGTGGAGAATTGCAGGATTCCATCCCAGAAAAGGTAAAGTCATGAGACCTAACACCTATGGAGGTACACCCAGTAAAATGAGAGAAGGGATTAGAGGTACAGCTAACCCAGAACCATGGCAGATTAATTGATATGATATTCAACCCTTTATTTTAGAGCTTTTAAAAAACAGAACTCTACCATGATAGCAAGTTTATTAAGCATTCCACCAGCCTTGCAAAAACTCTATTAAATCTACATTCTTTCTAATTCCAGGAAGAAGATAAGCAGAGACTGAGCTATAGAAGATGCACAAGGTTTGAAAACTAGTCTAGACCAGTCCCTGGCAGTCTTATCAGCAGTGACACTCTGTACCAACTTCACCATAACTCTAACTGGTTTTCTGGCTTGTCTAACTCAGTGAAAGTTGTATAAAATAATTACATGCCCTGGTAACCAGTTGCAGTATCCATGCTTTTTCTTCAGATTTATTTACATTTTGGCTTCTCCATTTTAAGAAAGCTGCTTTTATGTGACAAGTACAGCTCCCAGGGACATAGGAGCTTTGGTTGTGGGCTACATTCTTTTGCCATGGCTAAACTTCGCTTTTGCTTCCTTCCTTACAAGTAAATAAATCAAATACTGACCTTATTTGGAAATAAACAGGCAAATTCCACTTATTGTTAAAGCTGAGGTAGGCAGGATGTAATCTTAATCTTTTCACGCTGGCCTGCGATCCACACTGACGTTCAAATCTCTGTATAAAATCCATGCTTATAGTGTATCTCTGTATGAAGAAAAAACACATTCTGACTACTGTAATTTAGTTTTTCCTATTAAATAGTCAAGACTGTATGCTGATTCTATTATGTGGTCTATAAAGATTATAGTTGTACTCATTTCTCAAAGTCAGTTGACGCTACCCCAACTTTCTAATCTCCATAGGTATGTCTACACTGCAAAAACACCACTCATGGCAGTGATCTCAGAGCCCGAGTCTACAGACTTGAGCTGAAGCTTCAGTTCTAAAAATAGTCATGTAGATGTTACCACTGAGGCTGGAGCTTGGGCTCCTGAAACCCACCCCCTCCCTGGGTTTCAGAGCCCAAGCAGGAACATCTACATGGCCATTCTTAGTGCTATAGCATGAGCCCCATGAGTCTGAGTCTATAAATCTGGGCTCAGAGACACACTGCCACAGGATTTATTTTGTAGTGTAGACATACCACATAAGGCCAGAGCCTGGGTTGCAATGGAACTGAAGCAATCATCCAGTTTATTCCATGGTGAAGGGAAATGAGACTGACCATGAATTATGCCATGAGTGTGCAAGTTCCATAGCTACACCTCCCTTTCATTGGCGCTCTGTACTTGTCCAAGTATACTGAACTAACAACTCAGAGGTGCTCCAGGACTTGTGAGCTGACCCAGTGGTCTGGAAGTGGAAGAAGAGAAGCTCCCATGTTGCTCAGTGTTAGGAGAAGAGGAAGGTGGGATCAGGTGATTGTGGGATAGTGTCAATGCCAGGCATGTAGGGATAAAGCTGTGAAGTAGGAACGGAATGAACTGGTGTGGGAAGGGAAGGAGGAGAGAATTTGAAACCGATTGATAGTATGAGGTTTACTTTACACTATAGGTGTAATAAATTAGGCCCTTATTTTAGATAGCTATCTTAGATGTTTTTGGTTGTATACAGATGTTTTACAAATAAGTAATTCAGAATAACTATCTAGACTACTTCCTTTCAGAGTCGTGTACCTCAAGTGGGATGTTTACAAGTACCTCAAAGCCATTCTGCATGGCTTTGAGGTATGTGATTCATCAAGACATACATTCGGTGTTTTGCAAGGCACAAAGCTAACCACCACCTGAGGAAAAGGAGATGCATTCTGAGTAGTTCTTTGTTACTATACAACATTTATGCACTATTTTATTCAAAAAGAGTGACATTAATGTAATGTTAAGGGTGAGATATCTAACAGAAATTAGGAAATGCAGAGTTAAGGTTAAAATCTGTCCTTCTTGCTCATTCTTTAAAATATGGTCTCCATACCATATGTTTGCCAAAAAATATGTAACAGAATACAAATCTGAGTTTCTTAACAACCTTATATATATAATAAATTCAAGTACAACACACAGTCTGAGACTTGATCTAATTTACACATCTCACTAAGATTATTAAAAACAGAGCTGATGAAAACTGCTTCAGCAGTTCTATGATGCTTAAAGTTGAATAAGTATAACATTCTAAGCCACACTAGCTTTGAAGTCACCTAAAAAAACCTGAACAAACTTAAATGTAACTTAAAATACTGAACCAATTTTATATGAACTTGGCTTGGTTTGCATTAGACAGAATAAAATTAACATGAGTTAAAGACTACAAGACATAAGGGGTATGTCCACACTGCAATTAAAAACCTGCAGCTGGCCCATGCCAGCTGACTCGAGCTCACGGGGCTTGGGCTAAAAGGCTATTTAATTGTGGTGTAGACATTTGGGCTTGGGCTGCAGCCTGTGCTTCAGGCCCAAGTGAGGTGGGTGGAGCGAACAGGGGCAGCGGACATAAAAAAAAGGTACCACCCGCTTGTACTCACCAGGCGGCGCTCTGGCTCCTCGGTGGCACTGAAGGCCCCCGCTGCCAAAATGCCGACGAGGACCCAGAGCGAGTGAAGGCCCCCGCCACCAAGGACCCGGAGCGCCGTCGGGTGAGTAAAAATTAAAAAAGGCGTTTATAAATTAAAAAGGCGCCACTTATGCTCAGAGGGGGAGCGGCCGCTCCCCCCCGGCTACGTTACTGGTGGGAGAGTTCCAGAGCTCAGGCTGCAGCTCAAGCCCAAACATCTACACCACAATTAAACAGCCCCTTAGTGCTAGCCAGCTGGCACGGGTCAGCCATGGGTTTTTCATTGCAGTGTAGACACAGCTTAAATGCCATTTCTTAGGCTAACCGTAGGGCAATGTACAGCAGTGCCATAAAACAGTCAGCATACACAGAGTTAATGTGCCATAGTGGAATCTGAGATACTGCAGTATTTCCCTTAAAAAGGAAACTCTTGGATACTACCTGATAGCTGTTGAAAAATGCTGCCTTTATAATCACCACCACCACCGTGCAAGTAACACCATACACACCCTCACTGCTTCGGATACTGAAACTCCTGTATGTCCTTAACCCAGGGGTCGGCAACCTACGGCACACGTGTCAAAGACGGCATGCAAGCCAATTTTTAATGTCACGCTGCTGCCTGCCGAGTCCCAGCCACCGGCCCCGCTCAGCCCACTGCCGAACCCAGGCTGGGACCCTGGCAGGCAGCAGCGTCCCATTAAAAATCCTGCCCACCCCGTCCCACTCTTCTCTGTCCCGTCCCACCCCCCCATGGTGGCTCCTGCTGCAGAGCAGGCAAGCTCCCCCCTCCCCCACCTCTTCCCCCAGCATGCTGGGTTCCTGCCCCTCCTCCTCTCCCTCCCTGCCACCAATCAGCTGATGGCCCTTGCAAGCTTGCTGCTCCGGGGAGGAGATGAAAAAGAAGTGGGGAAGGGGGGTGGAATCAGGGCATATCCCCTCCAGCCCCCTGCTGTGAGCTGCTCTGAGCAGGGGGCTGGGAGCAACCCCACGACCCCAGGCCTCTGCCCTGACCTCTGCTCCCCCCTCTCACACACCCAGCCCTCTGCCCTGACCCCTGCACCCCCCCCACACCCCCAGCCTCCTGCCCTGACCCCTGCACCCCCCCACGGCCCCAGCCCTGACTCCAGTGCCCCCACACATACCCAGCCCACTCACACCCCATGTCCTGACTCTCGCACCCCCCACATTCCCACCCCCACCCTGAGCACCAAACGGGAGCTCCTGCACCCCCTGCACCAAATGGGAGCTGCCCAGGTAAGCACCCCACACTCAAACCCCAACCCTGAGCCCCCTCCCTCATTCTAGCTCCTAGCAGGACCCTACACACCAACCCCGAGCTTGCTCCTTCATCCCCAGCCCTGTGCTCAGTGCACTCCCACCCTCAGCTCAGTGCAGAGAGAGAGAGGAAGAGAATGGGCTAGAACAAAGGAGAAAGTAGGTACCCACTCTATGTGGGCAGGGCTGGGATCCCAAACCGGCAGCGGGCTGAGCGGGGCCGGCAGCCGGAACTCTGGCTGACAGGAGCCGGCGGACTGAACCCCAGACGGGCAGCGGGCTAAGTGGCAGCAGACTGAGCTGCTCAGCCCACTGCCAGTCTGGGGTCCCAGCTGCCAGCCCCGCTCAGCCCGCTGCCGGTCTGGGGTTCTGGCTGCCAGCCCCTTGCCAGCCAGGGTCCCGGCCGCAGGCCCTGCTCAGCCTGCTGCCGGCCTAGGTGAACGGAACCCCAGGCTGGCAGCCAACTGAGCGGGCCAGTGGCGTAAGATCAGCAATTTAATTTAATTTTAAATGAAGCTTCTTAAACATTTTGAAAACCTTGTTTACTTTACATACGACAATAGTTTAGTTATATGATATATAGACTTATAGAGACCTTCTAAAAACGTGAAAATGTATTACTGACACATGAAACCTTAAAGTGAATAAATGAAGACTCGGCACACCACTTCTGAAAGGTTGCCAACCTCTGCCTTAACCAATCCCTGGGGCTGGCCATTTATCCAGATCTGTCTAATAAGTAGTCGTTGGCTTTTTGGAATAAGCATCAATGAATCACACCACATTTCTGATTTGAACAGAGCAGCTCTGCTGCAGTGCGTTTGTAATGGTAGGACCTTTACCACATACTGCAGCATTGTGTGCAGTGGTGTGCAAAAATCTCTTATGAAGCACTAAAACATCTACAAAAAGAAGGCCTAAAGCTACTGTTAGGTAGCTTGCTTTTTTAAATTCTCATCGGTCTTAGGACCTACAACGGGGATATTAAGCTCCTGGGCAGCCTTGAAACTGAAGAAACTATTAGAACTAGTCTTCAATGGCAACTTACAGTATGGTTTGCCCCTGAGATGGTTAAAGCACAGTTCCATTTTGGCATGTGGAGAAGATCAGCAAAATTCTTAACCCATAAGTCATTTTGACACTTGAAATTTTAATTTCTTATTGATTTTAGGTTAAAATATTTTAATGACTCAGATTCAGAATTGCTAAATTCTCATTTAAGTAGTCAGTTGGAGAAGTACTCTATTTTGATTGCATGGTGTAACTGAAGGTCAAATTCTTTTAATCTGGATTATGGATCAATATCAGATTAATTTTAAAAGGCAAGCTTTTAAAAGTTGTTTTTTTGTTTTTTTTTTTAACATGGAGATAAGCTTTCAATAAAGATACAAAGATTCCAATTTAACCTGAGCAGCATGAAGAACAAAAGCACTATGCAACTGATACACTGTCATACACAGGGCATTCAATGGAACATTGAAGAGCAGCTGATGCTTTATGGAAAACTGAAAAGCATTCTCTTTAGAAACAAACACACACATACACATTTGCTGTATTTCCTTATCCAAGACAGCTGCATGAAAACAGGATCTCTTTCTTTAACCTCCTTCTGATGCTTGTCCCTTATTTAAGCCCCGAACCCGCAAGCACATGTGCTTAACTTTAGGCATGTGAGTAATTACATTGTGTGTTTACAGGAAGGAGACCTTAAATTCTAAGAGAAATTGATCTGTTTTTATTACAGATAGTTTTGCATGAAAATAGGGAGAACCATTTGACAGATACACCTACATATGCAAAGAGTTCAACATTTTCTTAAACAGTCCATTTGCACTGATGTACCTGGTATGCCTCCTCCCTCTCCCACCTTGAGATCGTTTGTTACAAATAGTCACTCCACCATCTTAAAAGGAGTAATGTAAGAATCCTTTTCAATAGAGCTAGTTACAAAGAGGATTCTATCCATTAAGAGAGTACAAGTAAGAAAAATAAACCAAAAGAAAGCTATTTTGACATTCTGGTTTAGATAAGGACACAGGCATCTCACCATCTGAACGCATGACAAAAGCGGAAGGCTTACCATTTCCTAATTTGTCATCTGTTCAGATGGCAAGCTGCAGTCTCTATGCCCTACTCTACATCAGACTGAGCTTCCAGCTGACAAGTATCAGTAAAATGTCATCTCTCACAGATATACAGTAACATTGTTCACAATTATGAAAAAACTGTAGTGACAAATATTTCCATACACTTCATAATCCATTTTTGAACACACATAGTAAATATTTATGACATTATAAAGCAGTTCTTTCAAGAGTCCATTTCTCCAAAGTCTTATTTACATCCACATTCTCTCAAAATACTTGAATTATTCAAGCTGCCCTCTGAAACACCTTTAGTCACAGCATTGTTAGTGATGAAAAAGGCTAAAGGTTGAGAGAGAAAGATGGGATGTCAAAGAAGGTGGGGGGTTTTTTTGTTTTTTTTTAACCTTTCCACAGTAAAGGGCAAGTCACATTCAAATGCCAAGTTGCTTCCCAGATGTTTAACTAACACAACAGCGGTCTATTTCTAGCAGTTCCAGCCTTAAACATTCAGTTCTCCCTTTCCCTCCTTTATTTACATTGTGTTTTTCTATAAACTAGAGATATCTGCTATCTTGCAAAGGTTAAGACCAAATTCACATGACCGTACAAGTCCCACTAACATCAAATGCGTGGGCAGAATGCATGCTGAAGGCAGAATTTGCTCCTAAAAAAGTTAAAATAGAATTTAAACTATCACATGATCTCTACCACACTATCTTATTTGGAGGCATGCAGCAACATGAATTTTCACAATAAAATCTGAAAAAACAAGCTAGAGAACATGACACACAAGTTCTTCCCCACATCAAAGTTATAGCAAATGTAAAAACATGTAAAATTACCTCATGAAATACATCGGGGTTTCCAGGGTTAAAAAGTGATTGTAATTTTTCTTCTAAGCCATGTACTATTTCTGGCCACACTGAATTCACTAAAAAATCATATCCAGGAACAATATTTGCTTTTTCACTGCAAGAGGATAAATATTTCATTTATTGCAAAAAAATTTTCATAAAAAGGTAAGTTTAACTCATGAAAGTTCAAATTTGGCAATAATGTTAACCAAAACTCAGGCACTGCATTACATAGGCATGTTATATAGGCATGTTTACTCAGCTAAACCAGTTCTTTCTTTCTGTGTTCTTCACAATTTTCATATTTATTATGTCTACATTGGAGCACCATATTTGAGACAACCAAATTTGTTCCAATTTAATACATTTTTTAGAAAAACAATAGTTTTATGTAGAAGCACATTTTTAGTAAATTCTGAAAAAACACAAATATTTATCAGTAAAAAAAATTCCTACTCTAACATGTATGTTTTAAAGTTTCAACAGGTCCCTCATCAATCAGATGCCAAATGGAAATAGGATGTTGGGAAGAAAGGGAATTCCTCTCTTTGCTTCCTCTGAGTCTCATTTCTACATGCAGCAATTGGTGTTATGCTTCCAAGTGGAAGATTAAAAGTTTATCTTGAATTTCCAAATTCAAAAGCTGACAGAGCAGAAAAAGAAAGAAGCATTTATAATTCTAGTAGGGTACATCAGAGTAAATACTAAAAACATCCTCCTATAAAAATAAGGATTAAAAATGCTGAGGGAGTAACAGAATTGAGATGTTAGTAAAATCTAAAGACATGTAAAAAGCACAACAATAGATGGCTAAATAGAAAAGTAATTCTGCAATCTCTAGAGACTAAATTCTAAGCACTGCTAATTGTAGCAGTCTACTACATTAACCAGCCTCTGAATAGATAAATAAATGGATAAAAGTTTAGTAGACTTGAATTCTGTAGGCTTCAAAACAGGCAGTTTAATTGCAACAGGAATTAAGCGTTTTTGAGTAGACAGCAAAAAGAGGTATACAGATCAATCAAATCTGTAATTCCAGAACATATAATGAATTAGTCAAAACTATGGGGGAAAACTAATAATTTTTTTCTTTTTTGTTATGCAGACAATCTAGTAACTTTGAAAACTGAATTTTCTAATAACTTCCTTGTGCCCCTCTCCTTGGATGGAGGACACAGTCAAGTTCCCTCGCATCAAAGAAAAATCTAACCCAACCATTGGTTTACAGATAATGACTGTGGCAACCACTCCTTCTGGGAGTACTATCAGAGGGGGATGGGGGTTAAATCCTCAGTAGGCCCAGTCTTCATTTTGTAATGAACCAATGCTCCAAGGGCTGACTGGGCACTAGATCCAGGAGTTTTGGTCATATTTCCACCTGTTTGTAGCTTGATGTGAAAGGCAGCGATTGCCCAGCTACTTGCACCTCTGGACAACCTACTAGACTTCCAACACAGCAGCACAGGGAAAGGACTCATCATATCAGGCATTCAGCAGATTGTTTCCTTGCCAGAGATATCAGTCACATGGACAAAAGTGTCATTGAATGAAATGAAGATATGACGGACACCTTCAGCAACCTGAGGTTCCAAGCTGATGACCTGCTCTTCCTTCTTCTCCTTAAATGTATAAGGTGCCATTTCCAGGCACCCTACAGACTGAGGGAAGCCACCCTAGGGTCAGGGTGCTTCAGAACCCTGACCCAGATCCATTGCCTGTATAATGGGAGCAAAGAGCAATCAAAACCTCTCACTGGCTTCTCTGAACAATGTCACTTTTCAACACAACTGGGCTTCTTGGCGACTCTAGCCCCTGGCTTCCCGGAGGCCTAGTGCCCTGCTCTGAGGGCTTTCCCTCTACTCTTCAAGGTGGCTGGTCCCAATTGATAACAGTAGGGAAGGTCCCAGACAGACTGGCTGCAGAAGGCCAGGGCTGCTGCAGGGTCAGGCCAAGCTGATAGACTATTGTAATGGTACTCAGTTTCATTATTGTAGTATACAGTTTCTCCCCCTTCTCAGGCCCAGTGCTACAGCATCAGGAAAACTTGTTCACATTTTTTTTTTTTTTTTACACGCGTAGATCTAAAAGAGAAACAGTATTGATTTTAATCTTTAGGAAAGGACTGGCAAATCCTTTGTGTATTGTAGTTAAATATCATACAGGTCATTCAGAAGTATTGGATAATCAACAACTGGCACAACTATAGCTGACAACCAGTTACCTTGACATAGCTCCCCCTGTTACTTCACGCAAGAGACGGCAATGGTGAGGAACAAACTCCAGCAGTTTATTGTACATGGCCTGCAGGCCATTGGGATGAGATTGAACATACTGTTCCACAATCACCTGCCAGGAAGATTTTAATATGAATCATCAGACAGGAGAACATGCAACGAAAAAACAATCAGATGTAAAACATACACACGCTGAATTCAATAAATATTACAACTGCTACAATGTAATGCCCATTTTGAGTTATATATTTTCTTTATCTTATGTAGCACTCTGGTTGGCTTAACCAGCCTCTGGAATCATTCAAATGTGATTAGCATAATGGTATTTAGGTGCTTCAATAACAAAACTTTAATAAGTGGACTAGAATAGGAATGTAGCAATACACAGAAAGCTCATGTTTCAGGAGTCCTAGTCTATCAACCTACTCTTACTTATTTATTGTAGCAATTTGTAGCATTTATAAGATGCATAGGAATGGAGTTATTCTAAGGAACAATGTTAGATTAAAAATGATGTTAAAAGACATTTATGTAAAGCAATTTACCAAAAACATCTGAGATTATTAAAATCTAAGAACTTTAAAACTGAATTTAGTTTTCTACTTTCTATAACTTTTTTGCAGCTCTCAACATTGTTAAACAGTCAGTTTCTAATCAACTGTACTTTCAGGTTTGCATACACTGCCACAATAGCTGGACTGCAAACACCACAGTGGATTATTTCTTATAAACTTTTCCTTGGACTTAATATTAAAAAAAAAAAAAAAATCACAGAAAATTTTCTACTGGTTTTAGTTTTTGTAAGAACAAACTTTCCAAAACCTACAATTTGGACTTTGTTGGGCCTGATCAAAAGCCTACTGAAGTCAGCTGGAGTCTTTCCACTGACTTTAATGGACATAGGATTGGGTCCACAGTCCCTTTCAAATAGCTTTTTATTGTTAGTTTTCAAAATCAACCCAAGCAACAGTGAGCTTTTGTTACAGGGTATTTTACCCTTTTAAGTGAATTACTATTAATTACTTGTATTAGCGTAGCACATAGGAGCCCTAGTCATGGACCAGAACCGCACTATACAAACACAGAACTAAAATATAGATTGTAAGCTCTTTAGGGCAAGGACTAAGTACAAAACAATACAAAACAGATAGATGCAATACTGTCTGTTTTCAATGTTGTCCCACTGATTCCTTGTATTCCCCATCCATCCATCAGGATATTGTATATTTCCCCTTTTAGTCCTTTAGGATAGTAGGTGAGAGAAAGAAGGGATCTTGGGAACCTAACATAATAACGGACAGAATTTCTTGCCTTTCCTGTGGTTGTTTTGGTTTAACTAAGGATCTGAGAGCAGTACTCCTAATGAACAGGGTGAGGGCTCTATTCTTTTCCTCTTTCAAGACGCAAAGGTTGTTCCTTAATTTTTAGTGGTTCTTCCCTGTGAATTTTTGCATACATGGGTGAGAGGAACAAAAATGGGGCAACAAAAATGATTAGGGGTCTAGAACACATGACTTATGAGGAGAGGCTGAGGGAGCTGGGATTGTTTAGCCTGCAGAAGAGAAGAATGAGGGGGGATTTGATAGCTGCTTTCAACTACCTGAAAGGGGGTTCCAAAGAGGATGGCTATAGACTGTTCTCAATGGTAGCAGATGACAGAACGAGGAGTAATGGCCTCAAGTTGCAGTGGGGGAGGTTTAGATTGGATATTAGGAAAAACTTTTTCACTAAGAGGGTGGTGAAACACTGGAATGCGTTGCCTAGGGAGGTGGTGGAATCTCCTTCCTTGGAAGTTTTTAAGGTCAGGCTTGACAAAGCCCTGGCTGGGATGATTTAACTGGGAATTGGTCCTGCTTCGAGCAGGGGGTTGGACTAGATGACCTTCAGGGGTCCCTTCCAACCCTGATATTCTATGATTCTATGATTCTATGAGAGGTGAGTCAGAATGGTTCATAACAGTTTTCTCTCATTTATTCCAAAACTTTGCAGGTTCTGTCCCTCTCTCTGAGCAGAAAAAAAGAACACGTTCACTGTTGTCAGTGGAGCTGTGGCCACATTGCACATCAGAAGAGGAAACTACTCTTCAACAACAAGAGTGAAAGAACCATAGCTTAAAGGGGAAACGAAGCCAGCTATTAGCCTCCAGATGCAAAGGCATCTCTCATTACATAATGAAGACATCTCCCTAATATGATTCATAGAGTCAGCCACCCTGTAAACAACTGCTACACAGATCAGCCCCTGGGACTAACGTAAAGAATCACAGGTGTGGAATCATCAGCTAAAAGGAACTGAAGCAGAACAACCTGAAGTAGTAGTTTAAGGACACATCTGCCTGGATCTTCAGGGAGACAGGCTAGGCTGAGGAAAGGCTACTGTACAGCCCCAGGAACAAGAGAGCACAATATGGGAATGTGCTCAAGTATCTGAGAAATAAAATCCCTTTGTTACTGATTTTGATAAAGAGATGTTGTTCTGCACCTTAAATATTTGTCATTTTTATCAATAAACCAGTCACAGCAGAGCATAAATAGGACTGTTACAAGAACAGTCTGCTCTATCCTAGGAGTAGAGAGAGAAAATGCAGTACCACTCAGCACCTCACACTGCTCAATAGCAGCCCCTTCAACTGAGAAGAGCTTTATTAAGTCTCTCTCAACTGAGAGAATGGTGGCCATAACAGTGTCTTAAGGGTAAAGTAGCGTGAGAATGAACAATTAAATTGACCCACAACCCAAAGCCACCAGATAAGGAGGAAAAATATTATGCAATACAGAGACCAACATGTGAGGGTAGGAGAGATTCCTTACTGTTCACAATAACACACAGGAGGAGCATACATTATGAATATTTTGTTCTTTAATAGAAAAATTTACATGTGTGTCATCAGGTATTATTGAGATGACTCTGGTATTATATAGGCTTTTCCCCCAAGCAGACATTGTATGAATTGGCCAGATCTTTCAGAACCATTAGCAGTGTTGAAAGCTTTAAGATACTAATTTTGGTATAGCAATTTTATAATTCAATCAAAAAACAAGGAAAACACCCAAAGCAAGACAGTCAATTAACAGCCTTACTGAATATAATCTAAACTAGGGGTTTACTCAAATCCCAGCAGGGAGTGGGTGTCCTCCGAAACAATATGGAGGTGTTACCTGTTCCTGGAAAGAATTCCTAATTGGCTCTGAAGAAAAGTGTATAAAACTTAATATAGGGGGTTTAGCTCTTCAAGTTTCAATAGAAAAAAAACTATTTTAAATATGAGAACATGTAGAATAGCACTTCCTAACAACTTGGTAAATGATTTATATATACTTCTACCCCGATATAACGTTGTCCTCGGGAGCCAAAAAAATCTTACCGTGTTATAGGTGAAACCACGTTATATTGAGCTTGCTTTGATCTACCGGAGCACACAGCCCCGCCCCCCCGAGCACTGCTTTACCGCGTTATATCCGAATTCGTGTTATATCAGGTTGCATTATATCAGGGTAGAGGGGTGTGTGTGTGTGTAATATATATATGTATTTATGTACATGATTAACTGACAGTAACAATTGCTTGAGTGCATATAAATCAGACTAATCTGTGGAAGTGACAGGAAAAACTGACAGACACACACACACACGCTAGAACAATGTGCAGAATCTCAGAATAATAATTAACAGATAATTATACTTATAATATTTTTAAAAGCCAAGAGGAGAAACATAACTCAAACCTGAGTGATATGCCAATTTCACTTGATATATCCCCAATGCAAACTGAGAGGAAATTACATCAGTTTGAGAATCAGGAACTTTATTAAGACTACTGTAAACTTATTTTCTATGTCTATTTGAAAATGAGGAATGACCCAATGCCAGATATGCCAACAATGGGTTTTTATTACCATGACAGATATTGAAACCGCATGCAGTATCTCTGGGGGAAACACATTGGATTAAGTTTATGTATCACTGTGGACCCGGTATTGGATTTATGACTGTGGTCTACTCCACTTGGGAGGGTTACCACCACAGATCCTCCAGGAACTAGAGGAGTGGGGTATGATTAAGATGAATCAGTCACACCTCCAGAGAAGGAGTACCCCCTGAGAAGGCTCTTGCATTCTGGTTCAAACTGGGTTTCCAGAGATTAGGAAGACAAAAAAAGGTGGGTTTGGTATAGAAAGGCTGCATTTAAACTGATTGCAGGCCTTTTTTCTGTTCCAGCAACAAACAGGACCTTCTGTCAAAGGGGTCCTCAATCCCTGCAGGAGGGTTGGAAAGACTTTGGCCTACCAGGGCCCCTAAGACTGATGGGTGATCTCAGACAAGCTTTTAGCATGTGTCTAGGACCTTTTGTTGTTTTTTATGTTTTTTCTGGAATCCTTTTACTTTAGGAATAACTGGGCTTGCTTATAAAGGGCGGTGTAGTAACTGCTGGCATAACACTGTTCATAGCCCTCAGAGAGAAAGAAAAGCACAAGCACTGGCCATTAGGCAGACTAGCTTGCTGGGAATATCACAGTGCATGGCAGGAAGCTGTGCAGTCTTAGAACTTTCCGGGTCAGAAGAAATTGGGACAAGTGACAGTCAGAGACCTAAGACCTGACTGGGAACTCCTGGAGTAGACTATGAAGGGATGAATACAGGTTCAGTTACCCTGAAACTATTACACATCTCTTAGCATGATGCCCCAGGGAGAGCTTGAGGCCTTGTTTACCATGGCCAACTAAATTTGCCCTTAAATTGAACCAGCGGTAGTGATGGTGGGAATGTTAGTGTTGATAAGCTGGTAGAAGTGCCAGTGACCAGCTGATGCCAAGTATACATTAGTATTTTGACTATTGCTATTACTAATACAGATTTTTTTTGTGGGGGAAGGGGAAGTTTCCAGTGTAGAAAAGGTCTACAAACACATCTGGGCAGCTAACAAAGGCTTTGTCCACACTGGCAATTTTAGGGAAGCCTTCCACCACTACGTAACCAACAGTGCAGCAGCACCAGTGCTAGAAACAGTGGGAACAGCAGTGCAGATTATTCACCAGCACTTTTAACTCCCAAATTGAATAATCCAGGCCAGAGCATGTCTCGACACTGTGGAAAAAACCCTGGCACCGCTGGTTTACACTAACACTACTTCCACCATTGCCAGTAGAGCTGCATCAACACTCGTGCAATGGTGGAAGCCTTCCACCAGAACTGATAGTACAGATAAGACCAGAGAGATCAGATACTTCCTGACCCTGGAGAAAGACGGTGAGATTGAAACAGAATGCATTGTCAAGAGCAGAATTTCTGAAATTTGAGATATTCAACTTGTTTAACCAATGTTCTGTAATTAAGAGGTCTGGCCTTACTAATTACAGTATTGTAGCCTAACATTAGTGATGATTATATTTTGCTTCGCTTCTGTTTTATTTTCATTTTCTATTGCTCATGCCAAATATATTTAAGACAACTGAAAATGGATACTGATATTAGGGGATACTATCGAGCAACCTGAAGCTGGAAATAGGAGCTTTGAAGATGCTAACTACACTCAGAGGGAGCATGAAGGAAGCTAGGCATGTTCACAAGTAAACAAATTATTTTCCCAAGCAAGTTACTTTTCTCTGGCTCTTATCTTACCTCATCTACGTATGGTTTTACAAGAACCTGACCAACTAATGCCTCTGCATCTCGTGTTTTGTCTATTGTTGCATAGGTCCGTAAGCAATGACGTACTATGTCAACATTGGATGTTTGAAGGCCTTCCAAGAGCAGCCCTTCCAGAGACTGCTGCAACATAGCTGTTATTCCAGCTATACGCTACAAAAAAGAAGAGAGATAATAAAAACAGAGCACTGCCCTCTTTACAGGACTTATGTGCAAGAAGATTTACCAACTTCAACACACACTTTTAAAATTAAAATGTGTACATTCAAAATTGTAGTAACTGTATCCATTTAACATTAAAATCCAATGATTAAAATATACCTATGTATTATCACTGTATATTTAACTCCATATCATGAAATTACTCAATTTAACAATGTTAAACTAGAGAAAAAGTCAACTATTTTCTTTCATATATTGAAAAATCAATCTGGTAAACAGTCTAGGATCTGACTGACATGGGAGAAATGATAAGTCAACAATTGTTCCTCCCCAATTAACTAACCTACACCTTGTGTCAACACACAAACCCATTTGAATCAATTGCAACATTTACCCCCTGGATTTTTTGAGAAAAGCAGTGACTGAGTCCCAAACATTTCAGGTCAAAGAACTGAGAGCCAATATGACTGCATCCTATTAGCACAAACGAAGGACTGTCATGGTAGGCAGCTGCCAGGGCTAGCAGCTGCTTCAGCCAGCAAACTTCCTTTAAGTTTGTTGGAGGAGGGTCTCCCTCTGGCAACATCTTCTCCACGTAAGCCCCACTCATTCCCAACACTCTCCCCAGAAATACCCCCTGGGCCATGCCTTTCCAGGAGATTCCCCCAGTAAGCGTCCCACTGTACAGCTAATGTCTCCCAATATGAAGCTGATGATTCAACTGTTGACCCTCAGTCTAGTCCCTTTTATGCCCCCTCTCAAAGTATCCCCCAAAAAATAATCTCCTTGGAAATGCTCTCAGAATCCATCCTGAACATCCTAAAATGGCAACCAAATGTAGGTCACCAGCTGCAAGTAATCATTTGAAAACACACAACTGGGTCACTGGTCCAGGGGGAACTGTGTCTATACTGCAATGAACTGGAGTTTGAACCCTGGGTCCTGGTTTGACTCAAGCTCATGGGGTCCTGGGTCTGAGCTCTGGGTTAGTGCAATCTGTGTGTAGACGCCAGGGCATTAAGCTTGAGGCTGAGTTTGAACCCTGGGCTTATACTGCAGTTGTCTACACAGCAATTAAAGACCAGTGGCTGGCCCACATCAGCTGACTCGGGCTCATGGGGCATGGGTCTGTTTAACAGCATGTACGCATCTGAGCTCGAGCCCAAGCCCGAGATGTGGGACCCTGTGAGGTGGGAGGGTCTCAGAGCTCGAACTGCAGACTGAGCCTGAACATCTACACCTCAATCAAACAGCACCACAGCCCAAGCCAGCTAGCACGGGCCAGCTCTAAGAGTCTAACTCAGTGTTGGGCAACCTGCGGCCCGTCAGGGTAATCCGCTGGAGGGCCGCGAGACAGTTTGTTTACATTGACCATCTGCAGGAGGCCACAGGTTGCCTAACTGCAATGCAGACATACCCTAAGAGGTGGTTCACTGGCTGAGGAAGCCATCAAAGATAATAGCCACTACACCTCAATTAGTTTAAGGAGCATTGCTGTGGACACAAAGGCAAAACTTTAATCAATTCAGGGTAGTTACTCTGGACACACTCAATTGTTTATTCTTCAGTCTGTATAAGATAATCAGAGTTATTAAATCCCCTGAGTACCAAGGCCTAGATTTAGACTAAGGATAAGATGTTATGCTGACAAACATTTAATATAATTTCTTATTTTCTATTCCTATTCTCAGCAGTTCATCTAAAAGATGTTGGAAAATAACAGCATGGACACCCACAGAAGATACCATTGGTAAAGGATGGTTTTAAACTAGGAACCTGTTTTGCTCAGAACAAACTAATTAAAACATTACTGTTGACGTAATGTTCTGTACCTACTGCATATGTTAGATTTCATGGAGGTTAAGCAGGGTAACAGTGGTACTTACTGGTCTGACTTTGTCCAAAAGAGGCATTCCTTTGCTTTGTACTGCATGAAATTGTAATTGGTTAAATTCTGTGGCAATTCTCTCTAAAATCTGTCCAGTCAAAAGTGGGCTGAAAAAGAATGTGTGTTTGTTAGGTTAGAACTAGCAGTTCAATACACAATAAGGTCTCCACAAACAAAATCATGTCCACCTAATGGTCAGATGCACACTGCTCCCTGCCCAACTCTCAACTCTAACATTGGGGAGGGAGGGTATGAGGTCAGAGTTACAATGTTTTCCCTGTGAATAATGGTAAGAGGCAGGCATACTGGGCACAAGATCCTGCCTCAGCGGCCCAGAACATTGGTCCATGCAATAACGATTCTGCTTGTTGTCACAGGGGAAGACAGTTTTACAGAACTCAACAGCTCTGGAAAGGAACAAATCTGACTGATGAAGGAAACCCGCTCTTTGCCAATCCCCTGTGGCATGGCAGCAATAATGAAGGCCATCTCTGAGGAAATAGCCATGCCTTCTTGATCCTAGCATGGCTCCACTAAACTTCCCCATTCCCTACAATTGAACTGCTACCCCTGCACCCAGTCTCAGTTTTCACTGTGTCCCCTCTTTAAACAGTAGGAGAGGGTGTATCCAGGGCTCCTACATCCATTCTCCCTTCTAACCCTCCCATACTGACCGTGTCCCCAGACATGCCCTCCTGTACCACGACTGAAGAGCAGCGGAGCTGATCTCATGCACCAAGAGGCGCACAAGACTAGCATTTCCCCTGCCTATGAACTACAGCTAGTTTGCAGGCAAGATGAGGTATGTGAGGATCACATCTGGTACTTCAGCTTCAAGGCAGCTGGAGAGAGAAGTCCCCCCGCATCTTTCCTTAGAGGAAGAGAGAAGGGAACTTGTCCCTGAAGTTATCTGAGAAGTCCAAGTACCAGTCTGGCTCTTCATGAAGCTCCCTCCACCACAGATACGACATCATCACATACACATCATCTTGCTGTTGGCAATTTTCTTTTCAATTATATGAAAAGGTTGAGGAAACAGGAGAAGCTACTTTTTGTTTTACTCCCAACAGTACTGGAGTTAATGGTATATTTGCAGAAACATAGGAGGGATTTCAGAGCCAAAGGTGTTACAGATTATTGGCAAATGGATTCTGAAAAAAATAACACTACAAAATTTTTGAAATGTACTTTTTAAAAAATTGATTAATGAGCATGCAACAATCTACTTTTACTCAAAAAAACACTTTCAAAAATTCAGCGTTTATGAAAATGTTAAGTTCTATATTTAATTTACTGCCACTTTTGCAGAACAATAACTGAGATTTTAAGAATCCTGTAAAATTTAGAACTATGGCACTATCTTAACTGTGGCCTTGCTATCATTCCACTGTATTTAAAATTCTAAACATGTAATAAGGGTATCTGTAAATTCTGGTACAGTACAACAATGAAACCACACTTGTTGGTTAGGACTATATCTTGAATGTTTGCACATTCCTTACCTGTTTGCTTCTAATAAGGACAATTCTTTAGAGCTTTGGGAGTGTAGAATTTTCTCAATTTTTTCAACTGATTGAATAACCTGAATAAGTCTCAAGACACACATCTGTAAATAAAGCATTATTTATCATCATCTTCATCTCCTGTTTCAGTCTCCATTTTCTAATTAACAACTCTGAGAATGGTATTGGGGCCACTCTTCACATTTTTGTTTGAAAGTTTCTTAAGAATCTGAATTGGTTTAGGAGAAAAAACAGACGACCCAGGAAATTATACACCAGTTCAGCCTAACTTCGATACTTTGAAAGATACTGGATCAAATTGTTAAATAATCAATTTGTAAGTACCTAGAGGATACTAAGGTGACACGGAATAGCCACCATGGATTTGTCAAGAACAAATCATGCCAAACCAACCAAATTTCCTTCTCTGATTGTCCTAGTAGATAGAGGGGAAGCAACAGACTGGATATATCTTGATTTTAGTAAGCTTTTCATGCAGTCCCATATGACAGTCTCATAAGCAAACCAGGCAAATGTGGTAAAAATGAAATTACTATAAAGTGGATCAAAACTGGTTGAAAGACCATACTCAAAGCGTACCTATTAATGGTTCGCTGACAACCTAGGAGGGCGTATCTAATTTGGTCCTGCCAGGGTCAATGCTATTTCTGGTACTACTTAATATTTATATTAATTACTTGGATAATGGAGTGGACAGCATGCTCATAAAAATCTGTAGATGACACCAAGCTGGGAAGGGGTGCAAGCACTTTGGAGGACAGGATTAAAATTCAAAAGAACCTTGACATACTCAAGTATTGGTCTGAAATCAACAAGATGCTATTCAATAAAGACAGCAAAGTACTATACTTAAGAAGGAAAAATCAAATGCACAACTACAAAATGGGGAATAACTGGCTAGGTAGCAGTACTACTGCAAAAGATTGGGGCAGACAGTGGATCACAAACTGAATACAAGTTAACAATGTGATGCAGTGGCAAAAAAGGCTAATATCATTCTGGGGTGTATTAACAGGAGTGTTGTACGTAAGACACAGAAGGTAATTTTCCTGCTCTGCTTGGCACTGGTGAGGCCTCAGCTGGAGTACTTTGTCCAGTTCTGAGTGCCACACTTTAAGACAGACTTGGACAAATTGGAAAGAGTCCACGGGAAAGCAACAAAAATTATAAATGGTTTAGAAAACCCCATCTATGAGCAAGGTTAAAAAAATGGGCACGTTTAGTCTTGAGAAAAGACGACTGAAGGGGGACATGAGAACAGTCTTGAGATATGTTAACAGCTGTCATAAAGAGGACCATGATCAATTGTTTTCCACGTCCACTGAAGGTAGGACAAGAAGTTATGGGATTACTCTGCAGCAAGGGAGATTTAGTTTAGATATTAGGAAAAACTTTAACTCAAAGGGTAGAAAAGATCTGGAATAGGATTCCAAGGGAGATTGTGGAATACCCATCACTGGAGTTTTAAGAACAAGTTAGAAAAACACCTGTCAGGGATGGTCTAGGACTCTAGGCTTATTAGTCCTGCCCCAGTTGAGGGGCTGGACTTGATCATTTTGAGGTCCCTTCCAGCCTTTCATTTCTATGATTCTAATTAGATATAATGGTGTTAAGCACAGTAGGAACTACATTACATTTTAGTACATGTCCAAATAATTCTTGTTCTTCCACCTCAAAATAAATTAGATGTTTTTTGTGTAAGTCAAAAATTAAACATTTTTCTCTCCATGTTTATTATACTACATTTAAATTATGTGGAACTTTACACACCAGTATGAAATGGAAATAGTAGTGCAGTCTTTTTTATAGAGTGAAAAGTGAAGTACGTGTTAATAGTAAAAATGGCTTGACCTAATGATAAAAGGAAATTTAGGATTATGATTGATTGACCATCACTCACCTTATACTACCAGTAGTCTCCAAACAATGGATGTCTAACCTTTACATGTATAAAAGCAGTGCACAGTATGATATGGACAGACACAGCCATCTCTCTAAATTTCTTGTTTTAACACAGTTATTTGAGGGAGGTGGGGGGAGATACATAACTCTAATTAGTGTATTTTCTTCCCCCAGCTATTTGTCTGTTGTACCTTTTTTCTTCTGATATCCTCTTGTTTAGACATACGTTCATCTACTGCCCGAATTCCTTCACTCACGCACGACTTAAGGCTCTGAAAGAGACATGAATTAATTTGGAAAATCTGGCTTAGTGATATGGAAAAATTTAAGCCTAAGAACACACCAACTTGTGTCAATTAAAAAAAAGAAGGGTTTGGTTGTCCTTAAGAATTGTTAATTTTTATGGGATTGCAATAATTTTCGTATTTAAAAAAAACACTTCTCTCTCCTGTTAGGATGTAAGAGACAAATGAACAATAGGGAAAACTGATTAACTGATATACAGAGGAAACAAGTTGAAATATACAGTACATGAACTGCTGTCAAATGCACAAAGTAAATAAAACTGAAAATAGAGGAATAATATTTTCAATTATTTTTAAGAACTGCCATTCTGGGTCAGGCCAATCGTCTATTTAGCCCAGTATTTGGTCTACAACAGTAGCCAGTACCAGAGCTTCACGGGGAGTGTACAGAACAAGGCAGCTAGTGACCCACCCTGTCTTTCCTACCCAACATATGGCAATCAGAGGTTTAGGGTCATCCTGAGCATAGGGGTGCATCCCTGACCATCTTGGCTCATAGCCATTGATGGGCCTATTCTCCATGAACTTATCTAGTTCTTTTTTTTAACCCAGTTATAGTTTTCGCCCTCACAACATCCCATGGCAAAAGGTTCCACAGGCTAATTATGTGACGTGTGAAAATATACTTCCTCTTGTTTGTATTTAATCTGCTGCCTGTCAATTTCACTAGGTGACCTCTGCAGGAAAGGGTAAATCACACTTCTCTAGTCACTTTTTCCACACCAGTCACGATTTTACAGACCTATTAGGTCTCCCTCCCTCCCACCCCCCCCCCCCTTAGCGGTCTCTTCCCTAAGATGAACAACCCCACCCTTTTTAGTCTCTCTTCACATGGAAGATGTCCCATACCCTTGATCATCTCTGTTGCCCTTCTCTGAACCTTTTCCAGTTATATTATATCTTTTTGAGATGGGGCAACCAGAACTGAATACAGTATTCAAGATGTGGGTGCACCATGGATTTAATATAGTGATAGAAAATAAGACAGAAAATATTCTATCTGTTTCCTAATAGTTCCTTACATTCTGTTTGCCTTTTTGACTGCTACTGTGCACTGAGTGGAAGTTTTCAGAGAACTATCCAGGGTGACTCCAAGATCTTTCTTGAGTGGTAACAGCTAATTTAGATCCCATCATTATATATGTGTAGTTGCGATTATTTTTCCCAAAGTGCATTATTTTACACTTAACACTGAATTTCATCTGCTATTTTGTTGCCCAGTTTTGAGAGATTCCTTTGTACCTCATGAAGTCAGCTTTGGACTTAACTATCTTGAATAATTTTTTGTCATCTGCAAACTTTGCCACTTCAACGTATTCATTAATGGTCTGGAAAAGGGAACAGTGAACAGCACAGGTCCCAGTACAGATCTTTGCTTACCTCTCTTAAATTTACCTAAGTGTTACTTGAAACAAACAGTAAGTTTTCAGACAGGAGAGTGATTTTTTTAAGTTGACTGTGTCTCTTTAACTTATGCTTTATTTAAAAAAGAAAATGAGTTAAATGTACTAACTTGCAAGCAGTACACAGGTACCCTAATATGATTTTGTTTTTTGGAACTGAAGGTAATATGTGGATTTAAACATTTTTCCACCATGGAGGAAAGATAAGGTACTAGCACATGGGCATTTTCCACCTCAAAGAGATGAGGTTATAAGTCAAGTTTTCAACAAAAATCCTCTAGGAACATCTGTGAAGAAGATTTTTACCAATGTATTTCAGCTGCTAAATGCAATTCATGCTAGGTGAACTACTGTAACAAAGGTGTCAAAGGAGAAGGGGAGGAAAGAGGTCTTTGTGAATAATGAATACAACTGGGAGGGAGGAGATGCATCCTCTATTTCTGGTTCTGCTGTAGACATCCTTAAGGGCTCTGTGCCTCAATTTCGGGTGTAAAATAATGCTAATTCTTCACTACACAGTGGTTTCATGAGGCTTATTCATTTATGTCCTTAGATCACTTGAGGTCCTTGGATGGAAGGCATTACAGAAAATGCAAAATAAGAGTTATGTAGTAGCAGAAGTAATATCACACTGTCCTCTGAAACAATGAACAGGAAATGATGTCTTACATTTCTCATTTTCAAAGAGAAGACTCTGATAAACCATTATCAATTCGAGGAATTTAAAAGGTAATTAATTTTCATAAGATATAGTAGGAGATCTAAGTTTACCGAGCTATTTTGAGGTATATATGGATTATTTCAAACATACCATGACTTCTTCTCGTAGCTGTCCCAAAGGCACTGAAAGCTGATTGAGGGCCTTATCCATGCCAACCTACAGAAATGATCAAAACATACAGTTGGGAAGATATTTGATTATAATAATGTTTGTTTCACTTAACATGTGAATTAATTATTGACTGTATCCATTAGATACAGCACTGTTTTATAGACCTATACAATCCTCACAAAAAAGTCATCTCATCTTGATTCATACTTATTAGTGATGTGCCAGTATGGTCATTTAATACTACAAGGAAGACACAAAAAAATCAGCACTACTATTTGTCTTAGTGGTGCAGAACAGGAAGAAAAATGAAAAACTATGTAAGATAGATATTTGTACTATGCATTCCAATGCACACCATACAGAAATGCAATGACCAAAAATGTGCATAATTACACATAAATGTAATTTATTTTTCAATCAGCAAAATCATGTAAATTGGTGTAGAAGGGTAGCATTAGAGACATTTCCATTTGAAAAATGAAGTGTGGAGCTTGGTCAACTGGACTGAACAGTACTGACTTGTTACATAGTCTGCATGCTTATAAGCATGGCCATTTCTGAAGGATTCTTACAGGAATCTCAGATCTGTGTCGCTCAGTTTTAATAATTCAGATATCTGGAGCTTTACATGTATTAGGGGCTTTTCACATTTTAAGGGGGTTGGGGAATTCTCAACATTTATTTACTACCTTCATACTAAATCCATTATCTATAAGAAATCGCAATTATTGCTTTTCATCTTACTGCAGACAAACAGCAGTTATATAGAAAGTACAGGTACAGTACGTGTTTTCCAGTATCTCTCAATTTGAAGGGCAACAATTCAAGGCTTTTTTACCTAACATGCCAGGAAAGAAAGACATTCACTATTTTGTGGTGTAACTAAATATCACACTAAAACACACACACATAAAATTAAACCTGAAGACTTACCAGATTTGTTGAAAGATTAACAAAATCTGCATAGTCCTTGTTTATGAGTTCTACCATAGAAGTTTTAAGGAGTTTGTAATAGAGCTCCAGATCATCTCTGAGCTCTTCCAACTGGACACGCTTTCTGCAGTCAGACACAAAGTGATCGACATCAAAGTCTGGCTGAAAATGAAACGAGCAAAAGGATACAGGGATGTAAATAAAAAACATACAAAAGAAATGGATCTTTCCTGCAATAAAGCATTCTACATGAAACTAAACTGCTGAGCCTACCTGAAGGGGGAAAAAAGAAATGGTTTGCAGAAAATTGACAAACCATACTCTAGAGACAGATTTTAGCTTTCTGGGATCCTAGACTCATTGGGACAGACGATACTGTCTTCTAACGTGTATTGCAGTACTGTATTTACCAAACCCCTTTATTGCTGCTTTAAACTGCCCATGGATTTATCTGAAAATATGTTACAAGTATGAGCTCAACCCTGAAGCTTTTTTTATAAAGCCCCATTGCACTTTGTAGCTAAGCATTCAGCAGGCATTGTTAAATGTTTGATTTTAGTCATGCTGCAGTGGAGAAGTTCAAAGCTTCTGTTAAGATTGCAGGAGGTGGAAAGGAAAAACAAAGCTATGTAGATCAACCAACAGATGACAATTTTCAAGACTACTAGACAACACTGAGAAATCAGATTGATGACCCGGAAAAAAAATCAATATCAAATTAAGATGTTTCAGTGGAAGGTGAGAGAGGACAATGGAAAAGAAGCTGAAGCTGCTTTTCCACAGTAAATTATGAAATCTCTAGGGAAGTGTCATGGAAATAGGAGTCTGCCTTTCAAGTTCATTCCATCCAGAGTCAAATGTATTCTCACTCACAGTCTAGAAAAAACAAATGATTAAAATGGACACAAAAACCTGTGCACACAAACAGACAAAAGAGGACACAAATAAACATTCTACAAAATGTTAATTACTGATGTTGATTGTGTTCTCTTCAGACTTCTTGATTCTTATAGAATCAACAAGAATGTAGTGAAAAGGAGTACTTGTGGCACCTTAGAAACTAACCAATTTATTTGAGCACAAGCTTTCGTGAGCTACAGCTCACTCACGAAAGCTTATGCTCAAATAAATTGGTTAGTCTCTAAGGTGCCACAAATACTCCTTTTCTTTTTGTGAATACAGACTAACATGGCTGCTACTCTGAAGAATGTAGTGATTCAACATATAGGCCTAATCTAAGCCTAAAAATTAGACTGACCTAACTACATCACTTAGGGCTGTGAAAAATTTTGTATCCTGAGCAACATAGTTAGGTCAACCTAACACTGCAAACATATTCTATTGAAATTGGATTTTTAAAATTTAAATTACACTTTAATTTAAATTAAATACAGGTTTATTTATTGTAAACAAACCTATTTAAAATTAAATTTGAAACTGAGACTCTGTGTTAATGCCTAAACTTATTTAAATTAAAAGACAAAACATAATATTAAGCAGTCCATATGTTTGCTGCCAAGTTTTAAAGGAAGTCAGACCACTGAACTGGTGAAAATCATTGGCTAAGCACCTGGAACCAGAGTTTGTGGAAGTGCTCAACCAGCTTTTGAAAGCAGTAGCCTCTTCTGCAGCTGAAGAGAGAATATTTTCTTCATTTCAATTTATTCAACTACTGTAGTTCAATTGAATGACTATCTCAAAGTTCAGAAACCAACTGGGAGTTGCAAGAACAGGAGAACTTGTTTTCTTCTTCCAATCTATGAATAAAAACTGCGCGCAAGAGACTGACATCTTTTAGTTCTAAAATCCTGAAATAATGGTGACCAGAAATCATCAAGTCAGTTCATTAGTACCGATATTATTTCCTTGGTTTAATAAAGCAATCAGTTCTAAATACAAAAGACGTTTTGATAAACTCCTTTTGATTATATATTGAGCACATTTAAGGTAGTCTTATTTAATAAAAAATAAAATGCTATTTTTGTGCATTAATTGAATTTGGATTTCCATTCAGATAAAGCTTGGCCCAAGGCACAAATAAAAAATTAATCATGTAGTAAAAAGTTAAACTATATAATTGCTTAAATAAATGTGTACAGAGATAGCGTATTCTCCTGGTTAGCAAAAAGAAGCACCAAATGTAGTGTAAAAACTATATTTAACTGCGAATCAACATGTTTTAATGTTTATCAACCAATGAGAATCAATCTTTCTTTGGGAAAATCACTAAAAAGTAAAAATGCAAAACATGACTAAAATCAATTATTTAGTCAATCCACCCTGAAAGAAAGAGAGGTACTGAAGTTGATAAGAATAATGTATGAGGAAATTGAGAAGCAGCACTGCAGGAATGTCATTTGGAAGCAGTTACAAGCACAAACATCAAAAACAGACAACAATCAGATGGACAAGAAAAGGAAAATCATTAAAACAGATTTATGTTTCAAGTTTCCCCTATTACAGATGAAAAATTAAAGCTTTTTCTTAAAACCTAGTTTATATTTCTTATGCTACACTATTTATTTACAGTTACACCCCCAAATCTAACATCTACCTGAAAATCTGTGATTTCTTCTCAGCTTCCCGTGTATTTCTCCTAGAAGTATATTCCTAAGTGTCATTTTGCAGTCATCCTAAGAAGGATTTTAATACCTTACATATCTTTATCCAAAGAATAACCAAATGCAAGTAGTCCGGAGTAGTGCACATATTCCAAACCATCACAGTAAAAGGATTTTCTGACAGCCGCAAATACTCTGGCTGATATACCCATCTGAGATGGATATAAGAAACTGTAAAGAGCCATGACTCTAATACACAGGCCTACCTCAGTCACAGAAACTGAAAAATCTGCTCAGAGACTAGCCCTATTAAATTTTTGCATATTTTCCAACAATCATATACTGCACAATCCTCCCCCCCTTCCACCCTAAGCAATTAAGTGCTGTGCCTGTGTTTTTACTGCAAAGTCTTTCAGCCACTCCTAGACAACTGATAGGCTCAACTGGAAACAGAAAACAATACATAAATAGAAATCAAAGGGAAAAAAATTGCATCTAATCTAGAGACTTCAGATCTGAACAGAGCTATGCTAGAAGTGTCTTTCAGGACAAAAGTCAATATACACTAAGCAGACTGGTGCTTTACTCTCTCCTAATTATTACAATAAAATAATTAATCAATCACCTGAGACAGTGGGCTGTTAAACTCATGTTTTGCTTCTTTTGACAAGACTAAGCCATCCATTGTAACAAACACAATCGCTTTCATTTAACCCCTAGAAACTCAATTTCCTCTCTTTTCACTAATTTTTCAATAGCAGTAAAGTTCCATCACCAAATCTGATAGAAAAACCAACCAAAACTCCCTCTTCCCTGTTACTGTCACTCTAAAACGAACAGAGCTGAAATGGTGGTAGAAGTTTTGTTGTAAAAGTCCCTAATATAGTCAAAGCTTACCAAACAAAGTAGTAGATTCAGCTTAGTCTTTCCTTGACGCACTCATTTTAAAACAGGTTAGACGAAATTGTCAATAATTTATATATTTCAAATCTACTTGTTCTAGTGGTTTACCAGCTTTTTCATTCTGCACACCACTTCATAGAAGAGCCCTACACACACCGACCTCATTGACCATTCATTTCTTGGGTTCTCAACATAATAATATTTTTGGACTACCCAAAGCGTTTAGTCTACACAGAAACAGAGAATCACCAGTGATCTATACTATAATTAATACAGATAGCAGTACTGTTAAGCTTAAAAAAAAGCTAACCTCAAGGTTTCAAAAATCATTTGATTGGCTTAAAAATATAAGATGTGAAAATAAATTATAAATTTTTGGTTCTTTTAATTTGTCTTCTGTGTCATTAAGGTACATCCAAGTTCACATTTTCAAGTTTGTCGCTGCAAAAATTAGGGCTAGAAACTTCCTTTCATTTTTTTAAATGGAAGCTGAGATTCTCACATAATCATGTACCCCCCAGAGCTGGAGTTTTATAAAAACCATCAAACACTGCAAGACTGGAAATACAATTGCAAACATTGGCAACACAGCAAACAAGCCCCCACAACAAAAAGTGCTTCAGCTATCCTCATGGGTGATTCCAGGGGCCTGTATTCAGAGAGCAAAACCCAGAGAGGGCACCTCAGTTATCCAAGTTATCCTGAAAACAAATTTCAAGATTTTCAAAAGTTCTGCTGCCTATCACCTCTCAACACTGCCCCCCCCACACACATCGCCATAGAAAAGGCGAAGAATAAAGTTGTCCCAAAGAAAAACAAGCAGCAACTATTGAGAAAAACAATAGTTTCTAACCTCCCACATAATACAAAATCAAGGGCTCAATTTTTATCTTCAAAACACCCAATGGGCTTTGTCCACTATCAACAAGATCGTGGTCAACAACTTCGCTCCTCTGCACAGTGGAACCTTCTACGATAAAGGGGAAGTTTGTGTCCCGGAGAAAAAGCTTTCCTAGGGGCCAGCCCAAGACTGTGGCATGAACTCCCACAGGAACTAAGGATCACCATAAATCTCACCACCTTAACATAACATAAAAATGTCCGTACTGAGTCATACCAATGGTCTCTCTAGCCCAGTATCCTGTCTTCGAACAGTGGCCAATGCCAGGTGCCCCAGAGGGAATGAAAAGAACAAAAAGAAAAGGAGTACTTGTGGCACCTTAGAGACTAACCAATTTATTTGAGCATAAGCTTTCATGAGCTACAGCTCACTTCATCGGATGCATAAAGTGGAAAATGCAGTGAGGATTTTTTAGACACACACAGACCATGAAAAAATGGGTGTTTATCACTTCAAAAGGTTTTCTCTCCCCACACCCCACTCTCCTGCTGGTAATAGCTTATCTAAATGTACATGTACATTGGTCAAACTGGACATCTCTACGTAAAAAAATAAATGGACACAAATCAGATGTCAAGAATTATAACATTCATAAACCAGTCAGAGAACACTTCAATCTCTCTGGTCACGCGATTACAGACATGAAAGTTGCGATATTACAACAGAAAAACTTCAAAACCAGACTCCAGGGAGAGACTGCTGAATTGGAATTCATTTGCAAATTGGATACAATTAACTTAGGCTTGAATAGAGACTGGGAGTGGCTAAGTCATTATGCAAGGTAACCTATTTCCCCTTGTTTTTTCCTACCCACCTGACGCCCCCGTTCCTCAGACGTTCTTATTAAACCCTGGATTTGTGCTAGAAATGGCCCACCTTGATTATCATACACATTGTAAGGAGAGTGATCACTTTAGATAAGCTATTACCAGCAGGAGAGTGGGGTGGGGGGAGAGAGAACCTTTTGAAGTGATAAACACCCATTTTTTCATGGTCTGTGTGTCTAAAAAATCCTCACTGCATTTTCCACTTTATGCATCCGATGAAGTGAACTGTAGCTCACGAAAGCTTATGCTCAAATAAATTGGTTAGTCTCTAAGGTACCACAAGTATTCCTTTTCTTTTTGTGAATACAGACTAACACGGCTGCTACTCTGAAACCTGAACAGAACAAGTAATCATCAAAAGATCCCTCCCCTGTCACCCATTTCCAGCTTCTGCTTCATGTGCAAAGTGTACTTATTTTATCGTGCCTTCTCTAATATAAACATATAGCAACATGGGTGTTGTCGGTGTGTGTATATATACGTAAACATGAATTTCAGAACACACATTTCCGCCCCAGGGGAGAGGATGAGAGAACAAACATGTGACAAACATTAGTCATGCTGCTCAAGGCACTAATGAAAAGCACTCAGGTGATGGTACAAAAACCTAATCAGAATAGGAGGAGGACACCTGACGCCTATCTCAGTACTCAGACTTCAGCTTTTGAGGCTAGTGCTCCAGGCTTCCACTGTCTACTTAACTGAGCCATCACCATACACCCAGCTTATCGCTCAGTTGTGGGCGCTCAAAGCCACCACGGAGTTTGGGCTGCTATGCTGATTAGGGTTTGAAGCAGGCCTTGCCCCATGGCGGGTTACAGAAGGGCACCCAAGGCAATGACACCGAAGCCAGGCTACAGTTCGAGCCTGGTGAACTAGAGCATAGCCCAAAGGGACGGAAATCCGCTCATTAATAACAAGCGTCCCCCGCTCAGCCCTAGGAAAGGAGTGTGGACCTGCCCCCTCTGCCAACCGCCCCAAGGGCCCCAGCCGAGATGAGCCCGCCCCACACATCGCCCTGCGCAGCCCGGCCAGCGGCAGGGGACCCGTCACTGCTCCGCTGGGGAGTCGGGCAGCCCCCGCTCAAGCCCGGAACACGCTCCACCCCCGCCCAGCCCTGCTCCCCCGCAGCCAGCGCAGGGACGGGCACCCCCGCGCCGCCCCACGGGCGCCGCCCCACGGGCACCGCCTCGTCCACTGGCCCCGCGGTGACCCCTCCCCCCGTCCAGCTCCCCCCACCTTCATGAACTCGTCCTTGTCGAAGCAGAGGTTTCCGGGCCCGCGGGGCAGGCACATCCCCCCCCTCGCCTCCATCCCCGCGCGCGGGCCGGCCCCGGGCCCCTCCTCTCCGCCCCGGCTCCCGGCTCCCCGAGCTGCAGGCGGCCGCGGCGGCTCTTCCGCCAACATGGCAACGCGGCGGGCGCGACACGGACGAGTCGCCGCCTCCGAGCTGGGAGAAGCCGCCACCGGCGAACGCGGCCCCTAGCGGCGCCAGGCGTCACTGCACCGCCCCCACCGCCCCGTCTACACGTTCGTAATCCGAATTCGGCGAAACTTGAGGAAACCGAGGAGGACCCTGCACCGTTCCCTGAAGGTCTAGATCGGCGCGGGACGCGACGGGTCTGAGTCAAGAGGCCCTAGGAGGAGCCCCCGAGCTGGGATGTTGCAGCCAGGCTTCCTCCACCCACGGCGGATTAACCACCCTGCGGCCCTGCCCCGCACCCGTCTCCTCCGCGGCGGTGCTGGGGTGGCTGCTGTGCCGTTCAAACGCTCCCCACAGGAGCGACTGCCTCAGGGAGCTGCAGTGAGCGCGGTGGGGCAGATACTAATGAGAGGTGTGAGGGCAGCGCTAGTGCCGACATGAGGGAGCGAAACTGCAACAGATCTGAACTCAGAGTAGCATGGCTGGTGTGAACTTCCCCCTCTCCCCCACACCCCTTCCGTGCTTAAGAGCTAATGAAAGAGGTGACTGGGGCTCAATAATTTTTTTTTACTTTAATAACTGATGCAGCAAGCCCAGAGGTGCCAGGGCTATGGACTGCCAAGCCTAGAGGTGCCAGGGCTCAGCCCTGGCACAAATTAAGCACTGCCACCCCTAGTATTTAGCCTGGTGCCCTGACTCGGGGTCAGTTCTCTAACGTACATGAGGTTTCTGGTCCCAGACAATTTAGGGCAGTGATTTTGACCATATTCTAGTACTGCAAAGATAGACAGGCTTTGCCTCAGCTTCTGAATGTGACAAGATTTTCTAAGTGTCAGAGGGTGACTGGCCCCTTTAAGAGGCATAAAGTTTCCATGCATCCCAGTTAGACCCAACTTTCATAGGAGATGGGTATCTAGAGTCATATATTAAAGGTATATGTGCATTTCTGTTATATAAAGGGCTCTAAGGTTGGTGTTTGGCCCCTTTAAGAGAGAGCAGGTTCACTGCCCAACTGCCTTTAGGGAAGGCACCTGAGCCTTATAAAGAGGGAGACCACTGCAGCTGGTTGTTGGCTGATGCTTGTTCCTTTATAAAACACAGGTGCCTTCCCTCAAGACCAATTGGGCAGCAGATAATTAGTCCAAGTTCACTAGAACCTGCTCCTCATTATAGGAGCCATCTATTTAGCCTTTAACATATGACTCTGGGTACCTATCTCCCATAAAAATTGGGTCTAATTCCAGACTCTTGTGTAGCATACTCAAGGCACAGTCCAATTATACAGTGGTTTTACCAGATTGGAATCCAAATCAAAAGATGTGTTCTGTATTTGCATCCCCATTTGTCATTAAAATGCTATGTGGGTAAGGAATGTATTTTTTTGTGTGCGTTTGTACATTGGTGAGGGCCTTGGTCCTGACTGAGGTCTCTGGGTGCTAGTATAATATAAATATACAATAATAAACACTCCATGGGAACCTCACAATTTACCAATGAGAACTGAGGTAAAATAGTTAAGAGAGTCATAGTGAGCTGATTTCAGAACTCATAAGTACTGATATTGATTCTGCCCTAGTCCACTAAACTAGACAATAGACACCCAAAGTGGTGCTAGTCAATGGGAGTGGTGCGATGGAGTGGAGATATTACAAAAATGTAGAAGAATGGTGAGGATAGACAGTCTTACCATAGAGGTGGATGAATCAGACATTACAATGAGTTGTCTGAAGGTATCTTTTCTGCCACTACTTTTTTACCATGACTACAGTACATTTCTGTTATAAGCCTCTGGTCCATCCCTCTTCCTTTTACCTTGGCTTTACTCATGTTGCTGTTCTCATTCTTTGATTTTCAATCATCTGCAGGTATGCTGGGCTTTTTTTAAAATGCCATTTCACACCATCCATTCCAAATAGTAGGGAAATGGTGCTTTTAATAAACTCTTGTGGAAACCTTCCAACTATGTTTAATCTGCAGGCTTCGGTGACAAAGGATTAACATATGCCTCTCTTTCACGGGAGCCTTGGAGAGACTGAAGATGAGACATCTGAAAGTCATTTAAATAACACTTCAGAATCAGCACAGTTGCAAGGATAAGCCCTTTGTCTGCAGCCATATTGTAAAGCCTAAGGCCTTCATCTGCAGCCAGATTAAAAGAGCAGCTGAACAGTAGCCATTAGCTGAGAAGCAGGAAGTCACATCTTCACATTCCATTTAAATAACATTAAAACAATGTAATATCAGGCTGTTTAGAAGGAGACCCTGTCCTAATGGCACCCACTCTACCACCAGATAAAGAAAAAGATCTTAATATGGTTAAAGAAAACTTAATTTAATAGCATTCTGTCAAGAAATCACTTATCAATAGTTGTAGTTGTGAAATCCTCATTTCTTTATTGTTTTGTCATTATGGTCCCCACTTCCCTATTGTTTATCTGTATGGTCTCTGGTTCTTTAATTGTTTCCATCTGTTACATAATTAATTTTGCAAGGTGTAAATTAAGGTGGTGGGATAGGATTGGTTAGAGAATTTTGTTACAATGTGTTAGGATTGGTTAGTAAAATTTTAGTATAATGATTGGTTAAGATAGAGCTAAAAAGGACTCAAATTTCACTATATAAACTGGAGTCCGAAAGGAAGTTCTTTGGGAACTAATTCCAGGACACAGCCCCAAAGATCAGAGCTGCCAGACCTCAACAATCTGTCAATGACACCATGTAGAAACTGGAGTCCCCCAGGTGGACCTGATCCTGACTGGCCAGCAGGGAAAAGTTAGTCTGTTTTATTGGGAGTGGTAAGCACTGTATGTGTAATGTGTGCACTCTGTTTTTGGTAATTGTTAATAAATAGAGGATAAGGATATTACTGAGTAAGGCACTTTCACTGGTAAAAGGTCCTGCAAACCTGCAGGGTTATGCTTGAGCCCTAGGAATGCCTCTAGAGTGTGAGCGTAACAGAGAATTTTGTGCAGGTAACACAGTTGCAAAAGCAGGAAGATTGTGGGGGGGGGAAGAGGTATTTACAGACTGCATGGAGGCTAATAGCTTTTAAAGATCCCAGTGTCACTTCACTTCCCTGAGCAGAGGACACTTAAAGGGATGCACATTGATATTATAAATAATGTTTAGTATAATTGAATCATCACTTTCCTGAGGGCTGCCAATGACTAATCTACTATCTTGGAAATGCTTCCATTCTAGTGTACATTAGTTAAATGAGGAAGTAAAGAAACCATGTAACCTCCTGTCTCAGTCTTAAGGTTTCTTTGGGTGTTATTTTTATTAAAAAGCACTGCTTGCCAGGGACATAGCATACAATTTAGGATAAAGGGTAGAAGTACAAGAGCATGCTGCATGCAGAGATAGAGATACTAAAATTAATTCATGGGAGATGCGCAGGCTACCAAGAACCTCCAGGAAATGTAGATAACATTAAACAAAATGATGTACTTGGTGCTGATGCATTGCTTTGAGCGCATTCCCTTAATAAAATGGCATTTCTGCCACTGCAATGCTTGGCTGTCTGCCCACATTGTTAAAGGCAAATTCTATTTTGGCTACTTCCTGTAGATGTTTCAGACTGAACTCTAATTAAGAAACTTAAGTTCAAAGCAAAGGAAGATGTTTCTGACTAATACGTCACTTGCATCCATTGTTTTCTGTTGACTGCAAAGCACATGGCAGTGGGACTACTCATGTGAGTAAAGTGAGCAGGAGTTAGTTCTTTGGGTCCAAGCCTGCACATTGAGGTCAATGGGGATTTTTCCACTGACTTCAGTCACAGCAGGATAAGGCCCAAGACCCTGGTTCAGCAAGAATCTTAAGCATCCGTACCTAACTTTAGACACATGAGTAGTTCCACTGGGGCCAATGAAATTCCACTCATGCTTAAAGTTAATATGTGCTTTAGCATCTTGATGAATCAGGGCCCATATGAGCCAGATGAAGAATTAAGATTGCTGAATTCCCCAACTGATGTGCAATTTAAATCTGGACCATAGAATTGCACTGACATTGGTTTGGTCTGTTTTGGTGGTGGTGGGTTTTTTTTGTTTTGTTTTTTGTTTTTAAATAATTTATTACATATTTGATTTATGTAAAAGTTTTGCAACTTTTAAAACATGTTTTATGTGTAAAACACATTAAAATGTTGCAAAATTGGGCTTCTTTTCATCAAGGGTAATTCATGTGCGAGATTCTCTTCAGTGCCAGAAACAGTGCAGGCAGGAGTGAAGAGGGGGGGCGTCAGGTTGTAGCACATTGATTCTCAAGCTACCCTAGTCCTATCCCTGACAGAAATCAGAGCAGACAAGGAGCTGCTCCCGATGACAGAGTGGAAGAGGTGTGCATAAGAACTACCTCTGCTAGCTTTATGCCAGTTGAGAATTCCCCTCTGTTGGGGAACAACTTAGCTGGCCAATTTTGTCCAAACTACATCCTCAGACAGCACAAAGTGGACAGAACCGTGGCTGAGAAACTAGCCCTGTGTGCTTTAATATACTGTGTAGTACAGGAACAAGGCTACCCAAAAGATTGCTGGCTTCCATCTTTAGAAAACAGAAGGAAGGAGTAAATATATCTTCTAGTAAACATACTGGAAGTGAATACACAAATATTTACATCTGCATAACTAGCCACTGGATGTCACCGATGCTTCACAGAAACAGAGAAGCATGCTCATTTTTGTGGCTGTAAATAATGTGACTCAAGAACAAGAAGTCTAAAAGAGAAGTAGTTATGTGTTTAGTATGACTCCAAGAGGAGCAGGTTAAAGCAATGTAAACATGGATCAAATTGGGACCAATGACTTGTATTGAATTCTGATACACGAGAAGAGGAGAACAGGTACTCCATTAAACAGGTCAGGGGGGCTCTTCCTAGTTCTAAGCCTGCAATTATCCCTTGTGGAATTTCAGAAGGTCACAAGGCATGTACATAACCAAGCTGAAAGATAAACTTCTTATGGGATTCAATAACTATCCCATTCCAGAGTGCAATCCAGACCAGTGAGGGGTTGTGCCACCCCTGGCCTGCAACCTTGGGTGCCTCACAATGTCTTGCTGCTGTAGATCCCACCTGGGACGTTCACAAACAGCCTGCCAGCAAGCAGGTAACACCCAGAGTGTCTGTGTATAGCTGCAGCATGCCAGCCACACATCAATCACACTCTGGTTTTCACCAACCTTTGGTTACCATTTTCAGGGTGTCCCCAACACATGCCAAGCCCCAGATTTCCCCTCAAAACATGAGTTCTGCAAAGTCCAGCCTTCTCCTAGACAGCCCAGATATAATAGGTCCATTGTCCCCCCGTAAGGGGATCAACAGCTTGCTACCCTAAATGGAGATACCCACACAGTTCACAACACTGGGTTAGTTTTGGCTAAAGAATAAAACAAATGTATTTAACTACAAGGAGATATGTTTTAAGTGAATAGAAGTAATGAGGCATTAAAGTCAGAAATTAAATAAAGATAACACACTTCCTAGTACTAAAACTTAACAAACTAGACTTGGTTCAAGGTGAAGTCCCTTATCACATGTTTTCAGTAATATTGTTGACCAAACTCTGAGGCCAGGATCTGTTCCCAAAGTCCAAGGGCTGTTTCTTCAGTCTTCTTAGGTGAAAGAGAGAGATGGATAGGGAGAGAGAGCTTGGGGTGGTTTTGCCCCTCACTTTATAGTCCAGTCCCCCTTTGAAATGCCTTTTCCTGAGGGTTACCCCTGGATAAAGTTGATCCTCTCTGTGAGGAAGGAGTCATGCAGTTTCATGGTGAAAGAGGTTTCATGCTATTGTTTGCTAAGATGTCAATCTGTTTGTTCCTGCCTCCCTCTTTGCCAAAAATGGCCTCTTAATAGGTGATTGCCCATCAACTTTGATGACACTTGGCTAAAGATGTCAGCTTGTGATTTGTCTTTGAGAAACAGGTTGACCCATTCCCCACACTTATCTTGCAAACACACTTCAGTCATGATTTCAGCTTATGTTCATAACTTTACAGATAATGTTGCTACACACACGGTATCGTGATATTGATCAATGAGTGATTAGTTATCCAATGATACCTCACAAAACATATTTTGTACAAAGATTATTACAATAGTGTGTAGGGTGTGAATAAATGAATGTGTTTGATAACAATAACCACTAGTTGAGTTGTATGCATAATATATACATCACATAAATTTATATCCATACCACCAGCACATAAGGAAATTATGGAAATGACTCAAATGTGCCATCATTGTCTAAACTGGTTCAAAGGAGAAGTGCACACTTTGGGCTTTTAACAAGGGTTGTAGCATAAAAGGGCAATGTACTCATCAAACTATTCCTGGGAGTGTCTGTGAACTGTCTTTATGTCTGTGAGGTAAGGTTCAAGGCGATATTAATAGTAAATGGGTTAATCCTAATATGTGACCTATATTAATTATTATCTATTTTTGTTACAGTAGCACTCAAAATGTGGTAAGAGTTCTATAGGCATATAGAAAGAGAGAGTCTGCTCCAAAGACATTACAATCTATAACAAAAGACAAATAAAGAATTGGGGAAAAGGATACACCATATAACAAAGGCCATCTGTCTGACTGGCCCACATCTTGTAAGAAACCCCCCCAACCCCACTAAACCATTAATTAATTTTAGTTCTGTTAACTGCCACAGTTTACAGTATTAATTGGTTTTGTAATAATTGTCTTTTCCTTTCTGTTGGGTTTGTTTTTAATTTTTAACATTGCCTATTTCCATATTTAGTTAGTTTTATCCTTGCCTATTCATTAAACCACAGGTAAAACTGAAGGTGCCAGTGGCAAAACTAAGCAGGGTGTTTTCTAGTGCTACCTTTATGGGATCCAAAGAAAATATAACAAAGTCCAGTTTTGCTCTCAGTTACTTTGGTACAACCCTGATGATTTCAATGGACTGTACCAATGTAACAAAGAGCTTGACCTCCATAGGCATTAGGTGACAAAGGCACAGTTGAATATAATGGGTAACAACTGAATCAAAGGTATCCAAGTGGAGAGAGAAATATTTTTAGATTTAAAGACCTAAACATTGGCAGGCATCATACTATAATTTTATTTTATTCAGTATTTAGGCCAAAAGCAAACACCTGTATGAGATCTGTCATCCTCTGAGCACGGTGAGACTTATATATTAAGATGATCTGCAAATACGAAATACAAAAAACCAAAACCATTGCAAAATATGTTGAATGCAGTATTGCCAACACCAACCACTCAAAAATCTTGAGTCAAGCTCCAAAAAATCATGACCTTAGCTTAAAAATCATGAGATTTTAAAATAATACATTTTAGGTTATTTTTATTTGCCTTCTGCTTTACAAGCCTTTTTCATTCTTTTCTTCAAAATCATGAGGGTAAGAAACTTACAAAAACTACTTGAGTCTGATTTAAATCACATGACTCCAGGAACTGGTGCTTCAACAAACACAACATATATTGTGATATGCGTGATAATATCTCCAGAGTTGGCAACACAGCATGACAAAGAGGAGTCATTGGCTACACTGGGAATATTAGTGTTGCCATTTGTTTCTTTTTCAGGTTCCTGACCATTACAGATTGTTGGCTCTTACTTCAAGCAATCACCAAGCATGTGCTATGCTGATGATGTCACAACTACCAGGGAACTCCATAGTGGTTTGAGTACAGGTCTAGGAACTTGGAGTTCTGAAGCTTTAATCCCAACTCTGACACTAATTTCCTCTGTGGCTGTGGCCTGAGGCAATTTACTTAACGTCTACCTGTCTCTGTTTCCCCATCTATAAAATGGCAATAATGAAATTTACCAATCTCAAACATTTCTTGTGAATTGCAAAGATTATAAACACTTTGAAGATTAGATTGCAAGGTCTTTGGGGCAGGGACTGACTTTTTGTTCTGTGTTTGTACACTACCTATCACAATGGGGTCCCGTCCCATGGCTAGGGCTCCTAGGGGCTATGGTAATAATAATAATAACAATAAATAAAGATTGAAAGTGTTAAATAAATTACTAAGGATTATTATTATTTAGTTAGTTTGGATAAGAACCCCAAACTAACCAACTTTTGGAGTCTTTGAAACTGGGCTAAAACTCATGGGCATGCCAACTTTTTAGTGGTATTTTATCACAACCACTTCTGTTCCTATCTAGACCCAGTAATACAGATTGGCGTAGCCAAAAGTGTAAAAAGATGTGGGGAAAAAGAATTATTCAAACTAAACGTAGGTTTGGTTAAAGCTCTGTCTGGACTTTTGGGGCAGTTCTTACTTTATGTGTATAATCATATTTTATCTGAATAAATTTTGCCTAGTCCTACAAGAAAACTGAAAGGTTGCATGCAGTTTTTCTTCCAAGGAGAGTTTTTCCTCCTGATATGGATGGAAAGTAATAACAAATACCATCTGTTGTAAATTAAGTTACTCTCTTAGCAATCTGTTAGATCAGGCTACTGTTCAACCCGTACCCACTGGCAGCTCAGTCCACAACAGAGTGAGTGATCAGAAATGAAGTGGAAGAGAGAAATGTGCTGAGAGCAATTTCTGTTAGCTCAGGGATTGGTAGCGTTGCAGCGACCACAGTCTTGAGACCAGCATAAAGGTTCTGAAAACATTTTACTCTTCCCATCGCCAAAAATAGCAGCAAAAAATAGGTTATATTCAGCCCTCAAATTCTGCTGGTGCATTTGAATTGCAGGCCCTGTGGCACAAAGTCATCTCAGAGGGACAAGAGCAACATCACAAAGTGCTTGCAACCACTCTCTGCTGGGAGCCAGCCCAGAGAGGAAGTAGAATCAGCAGGAGAGATGTCAACGTAAGATGAGCTGTAAATTAAAACTGTCTGCCTCTGACAGAACCTTTGTGGCAGAGAGGCAGTGATGCACTCCATTCACTACCTGAGCTCCCTCAGCAGTGAATATCCCAGCTTGTGCAGCTTCCCTGTGGGTGCAATTTTCTTCAGCCAGCCAGCCACTGACTTTTTTCCTTCATGTTTCACTATTGCCTGATGATTACAATGTGTCAAATAGTTTAGAGCAGCAGGTGTCTGAGCAGACACAGTATAGAATCTTCTAATGCAAAGCTTTGACTGCTGGACAAAGGCAAGGTGATTTTCCAGTAGAAACAGGTATATTTCCTCTATTTGTGTAGAGGGCCAAAAGTAGAGCTGGTGGATCATTACTTATTATTTCTATTGCAGTAATGTCCAAGGGTCCTGATCATGATCAAATAACCATTGTGCTAGGTACTGTAGAAAGACATGATCCCTGCCTTGAAAACATTAAAGTATATTACATATAAAAATATATCACTCGATTACAGACCTAAAAGTGGCAATTCTTCAACAAAAAAAAACTTCAAAAACAGACTCCAATGAGAGACTGCTGAATTGGAATTAATTTGCAAACTGGATACAATTAATTTAGGCTTGAATAAAGACTGGGAGTGGATGGGTCATTACACAAAGTAAAACTATTTCCCCATGTTTATTTTCCCCCACCCCCCACTGTTCTTCAGACATTCTTGTCAACTGCTGGAAATGGCCCGCCTCGATTATCACTACAAAAGTTCCCCCCGCCCATCGCTAACCTGCTGGTAATAGCTCACCTTAAGTGATCACTCTCCTTACAGTGTGTATGGTAACACCCATTGTTTCATGTTCTCTGTGTATATAAATCTCCCCACTGTATTTTCCACTGAATGCATCTGATGAAGTGAGCTGTAGCTCACGAAAGCTTATGCTCAAATAAATTGGTTAGTTTCTAAGGTGCCACAAGTACTCCTTTTCTTTTTGCGAATAGAGACTAACACGGCTGCTACTCTGAAACCTTCAATCTACATGTAATTAATGGATTTTATCAAGACACTTATGTTGGCCATAGCTGAAGATCAGGCCCGTAGCATCTAGAGATGGTTGAATTTATAACCCACATTTCAAATTAAATCAAATGAGCCTTTCAGTGTTTGAAAACTCTCTCTCTCTCTCTCTCTCTCTCTCAGATCTCCTGCTATACTGCAATCTCCTTGCTGAAATCTCTCTCAGCAGCACCTCTAGCATCCCTGTATGAGTGGGATAATTTTAGAAGTCTCATAAGTTCCAGAACTTTCCCAGAGTTACACAGGGCAGTGTATACTGACAGGACCCTCTTGTCTCCTTATGGAAAAGTCAGATGGAGCATAACAGAAAATAATATCCCTGCTACCGGATTCTATGAGATGGCTCCACAGACCCATAGAAAGATTTGTATTCTCTAGTAAATTCTATGTGTAAGATTATCTTATTTATTTTGGCCTCTTTGTGTTGCTCTAGTTGCCCAAAGTTGCCAGAAAGCCACCAGACCTTGGATTTGGATTCCTCTAACACTGGGGAGTCCCATGGCCTAGAACCACCTATACCAGGGTAGGTTTCACTTTGCCCCAGCAAAGGGAAGTGGTGGTGGTGGGAGTGCGTATGGCTACTCTCCAGCAACAGATGGCTCCTTGGGCATTATAGCCAGAAGACATACTGTAGAGTAGATGTGCTTTAGAGAACTATGGAGCCCAAGCCCACATACAACTGACCCCGGAATCAGGCAGCCACAATCAGTTCCCTCTGCGCCATACCCCAATGGATACAGGGTACAGCAGAGAATCTAGTTCTTTAGGTTTTCAGAATAATTTCTATAGAACCCTATTGGGGATAATTACTTTTAAATTCCAAAGGACTTTCCAATAAGGGTGGGGAACCCAGAAGCATAGAACATCCAGCTAGAGCCCAACAGAGAGAGAGAGAGAGAGTGAGCGAGCAAGCTCTGAGGTCAGCTCCAATGGAATAGCACTAAAGATACTGGTAGGACTAATAGGGGTTGGGTGTGGGATTTTGAAGTCTAGGATCTGTTAGGAGGTCATGGAGAGGAAGCTGGAAAGATTATGGGGCAGCTGCGAAGACTGAAGCGAGGGATGGCGCTCAAAGAAAGGAAAGGCCTCCACACTGTCCCTTATTCATAGGAAGAGCTAAAAAGCCACAGGTATTATTATCCTCCTTCAAACCTCCCCTTAAAGGCCACCTGTGCCAATGATGCCCACAAATTGCTTGACAATGGTGAGTCATTTGGTGTTCTGTGACTGCTGCTTATTACACTATTCATAACTTGGATCCTCATTACCATGTGCTCCATCCCCACCCCAAACTCCACCTGAATCTTCTCATAGTTAGATTATAAGCACTTTTTGGCAGTGACTGTCTTTTCATTATGTGTGAGTACAGTACCTACCACAATGGGTATATCATCCCTGATTAGGGACTCCAGGCCCTACTGTACACAAACAAACAACAATAATAATAATTAAAAGAAAAGAAAGAAGAACATAGAAGTAGGGAGACTTTCAAAAGCTCAGGTAAATTTGGGGTAGATAGAAACTTTCTGGAGCTTATCTAGAGCAAAACTTTTGATATTTCCCAATCACAAATGGGGAACATCATTGGGGAACATCATAAGTGGTATATACGGCAGGGAAGGGATAGTCAGAAGAGAAGGAGGACGGACAGTTGTAATGCTGGAGATGCTCAAGGTTTTGAACTGCTCACAGGCACTAAACTGTAACAGCTTTGCAAGGATTGTAACCTCAGCTGTGAATAAACTTTGAGTCATCTTCCTACCAATATGATTCACTGGCCCCTTATTTCATTGTCTTAGAAGCCATAGCAAGTTAGGTTTCAAATGCACTTTTATTACGGTTGGGGTAATTCGAGCTCTCATCTGTTGTAAAACACTGGTCCTCTGAAGTGTCTTCCTTATTCCTGCCTATAATTTGTTAAAGTTATCTAGTAGATATTTTTCTAAGAACACAGGAATAGCCATACAGGATCAGAGCAGTGGTTCAGCTTGTCCTACATCCTGTCTCTGACGGTGGGTAGGATCAGCGCAAATAGCGTTTATTGAACCGACAAAAGGGATTTTATTTAAACATGGCCGTAGCTAATTCTTAGAAGTGCTCAGATGCCACAGGGGGACAGGCACCTTAAAGCAAATAGGCTACCTGAGATGCCACAGTCATCTTCTATCCTTAGTCCAACTACCAGCTGCATTGTCACCCTCAGAGAGCAAGGCAGTAATGGCATATATAGGCCACAGTTTATGCTGATAGTACAGGTACACTCTTTACCAGATAAGGAGGAGAGGTTTCCTCACAGCATGTAATGATGGCAGGATTGATTGAGTGGGGAGTGGAGGAGAAGAAGGGGTTTGAACCACCTTTACTATGACCTAAGGATCGTAACATACTCACTTGTCTCATCTAAGTCCCAGGAACCTAAGTAGTGAGTGAATGTTTCATTAAAGTCCCAATAGGTTTATGACTCTAGGCCAGTAATGTATACAGGTTTTTTCCACGATTCTCAGAAATGTTGTTTAAGATGGTGCACAGAGTATTCCACTTGTTCTAACAGCATGTGCAGCATGTTAACCTCGCACCTCATTTGGATTACGGCTTGAAGCTTCTGCTACTGTGGGAGGGAAGCTGCCTAATTGTTTTTGTTCATTTGTTAACCATAATTGTTTTCCCCCAGCCTCTGTTCTTCTCTTTTGATGTATGCTATATCACTTGGCCTCTAACAGATGTAGTTAGTGATTCCCGCAGTTTGGTCAGGTACGGGGCAGTTGCATTATTCAGTTCAAGATAAGTCTTTATTTCAAGTTTCAGCTATTTGCATAAATTTTTATCCAGCAGAAAAGAAGTTCGAAGATGTACTGTCCTTTGAGAACTTTGCCCTAGTTTTTTCTGCCTCTCCACAACCTTAATGCAACTAGAGTATAGTCAAAAAATTGCCGTAGTGCGCACGAAAGTTGACTAATGCATGGGAAAGCAGAAAAAAATTGATCTAGAGCATGCGTCACAGGAAAGGAATTATGAACAGTTCTGTAATTCATTTTGGAAGGAAGAAGTTTCTGAAAGTCTCACATACTGAGCCATTGTCAGAACTGTACCTCATTCCAAAAATCTAAGTATCTTGGAAAACCCAGGCCCATCACTCAATAGACCTGTTACCTGAAGTCTTCTCTCTCAGCATATATTATCTCCCATGGGAATATGATTACTGTTATAACAAACTTTACAGATTTCAAGTGCCTTCCATCTGAAGGTCTCAAAGCACTTAACAATAATGAAGCCTCACTTCACCCCTATCATGTTTTATGCCCATCTTACTTTTGCGGAAACTGAGGTACAGAAAGTTTAAGGATACATGCCTAAGGTTATACAGAGAGTAAGTTGCAAAGAAAGGAACAGACTCCAGGAATCCTGATGCCAAAACTCATACCACTACATACTCTCCGCTCCTTCCCCTAGTATGTGGTTTGCCACAGGAGGAAAGAAGTCAGATAACATCCAGCTACAGTAAGAGAACTCAGAGTTTTACTTAGTAGCATTGGATCCTACCTTTTGATTTAGAGTAAGAAAATCCTGCCTGCTTCTTTCTTGTATATACCCAAGGTTGACACTTGAATTTTCCCTTCCCCAAAGTCACATTGCAACACTGTGACAAAGTTTAATGATATTTGCATTTGCAAATCCTAACACACCACCACAATGTCTATAGACACAATTTCAACAGGTGGCAATCCACCATCAGGATCATAATTTTGTGACAACCAAAATAAAATGTCATGGTGAGTGGCAACTGCACCCCAACTTCCTGTTCTCTTCTGTCCTCATCTCCTGAGGAAGAATAGATGGACAAAGGAGTAGCTCCCCTCCTCTCTAAATCACCAGATATTAAAACCATGCAACTACCTTGTGTGTGTACATAGACACACATGCACAAAAATAAAGAGCTTACTGCCCTTGCAAAATTCCTTATTAAAACCATGAACTGCCCTTGCAAAAGTAACTTTATTCTAAGCCCCACACCACCTCCCACTACACAATCAAGTCTCCTGACACATCCTGATGTGTCCCCAACATCAAACTTCTCCCAATAGTTCCAGACAACCTCTCTCATCTGTTTAGCTTAACAAAGAGAAGGTTAAGGGATGAGTTGGTCACAGCCTATAAGTATCTACGTGGGGAACAATTATTTAATAATGGGCTCTTCAATCTAGCAGAAAAAGGTATAACAGGATCCAGTGGTTGGAAGTTGAAGCTAGACAAATTCAGACAGGAAAGGCATAAATTTTTGTCCGTGAGAGTAATTAACCCCAGGAACCATTTACCCAGTGTTGTGGTGGATTCTCCATCACTGACCATTTTAAAATCAAGATTGGATGTTTTTCTAAAAGATCTGCTCTGGGAACTAGTTCAGGGAAGTTCTATGGCATGTGCTATACAGGAGCTCAGACTGGATGATCACAATTGTCCACAGGCACCAATTTTCTAACGTGCCAGATGGTGCTCGACCCCTGGCTCTGCCCCAGACCCCAACCCCACTCCACCCTTTCCTCCAAGGCCCTGCCCCTGCCCCACCCCACCCCACTCCCACTGCACCCCGCCCTGCCTCTTCCTGCCCTTGCTCCACCCCCACCCCGCCTCTTACCACCCCATTCCACCCCTTCCCCCAGCGCGCTGCACCCTTGCTCCTCCCCCTCCCTCCCCAAGTCTCCTGCAAGCCATAAAACAGCTGATCACGGTGGGCGGGAGGCACGGGGACAGAGGGGAAGGCGCTGATCAGCGGGGCCTGTCAGGGGGCAGCAAACACTGGAAGGCAGAGGGGGAGTTGATGAGGGGCTGCCGGTGGGTGCTCAGCACCCACCATTTTTTCCCCATGGGTGCGCCAACCCCGGAGCACCCGTGGAGTCGGTGGCTATGCAATGGTCCCTTCTGGTCTTGGACTCTATGAATCTCTAATCAGGCTCCTTGACCTTACTCCACCTCAGCCAGGCCCTCTTTTAGCCCTTACTCTGAATGCACCAGCATGCTTCCTTCTCCCACCCCACAAATGATTGTCAGCAGACTACTAACACCATGCTCTCTATCACTCCATGAGGGTTTCACTGCAAAGCATGCAGGAAGATGAACAGACATGCTTTCTCCTCTTCTACTGTTATATTCCTTCCCCTACTTTCTCCCCTCCTCTGCCATGCTCGTTAATATTTTTTCTTTCTTTTTCTAATTATTTTCTTTCCTTTTCTGTGTTTTAAGTCATCCTTCCTCTGCCTTTTCTTTCCATCTTCCCTTCACTCCACCTGCAAAATCATACCTTCAATCCCAGTTTCCCCAAACCCATTCAATACATATAAGGTCTGATCCAAAGTCCACTGAAGTCTATGGTAGTCTTTCCATTGCCTTCAGATCAGGCCTATATATGCATAGTCAAATTATCATGGGACAGGATGGTTACCCTTTTAACTTTACGTGAAAAGTTTGCCACCACCAATTTATTACTGACATGGAGCTTGGGATATTTGCCATCCTCTTCTTGAGCAGAGACCGCATGCTGGGATATGGTAGACCTATCCCATGTGACTAATTTCCTTCAATTGCAGCGGTGGAGTAGTGATTGATGGATCTTGTGCCCGCCTTCCCATCTTCTATGGTCTGTAAACCTAATCCCTTTTAAGATTGTCTATTAAATGTGTGTCTTGGATTCGTGCAGTACCAGGATTTCTTTAAAGATAAAATCAGTTGTACTTTTGGCCTATTTGGACTAGGTATGCCCTGTACAAACCATTAAATCAATTTTGGAGGGTGTCATTTTCCACTGGATTTCAGATTTCTCTTATCTCTTGTAACCCACATTTAACCCAGCGCGCACACAGGGTCCAAGAGGCAGAGAAAGTACACTGTCCCTTCAGCATGATGCATTCCAAGAATGCAGCCAGTTTTTATCTGGTATCTATCCCAGCCTCTTTGGGTGATTTTCAGAGCTGTCAGAGCCTGGAAACTTTTGCCAGAGCAAAGTTAAAAAGGAAAGAGAAAAAGCCAGGATGAAGTCTCGGATTAAACTTGAAAACAGAACACTTTGCAGTGAGATACATAAAGAATAATGTCCTGCTGAGACAAATTAGAAGAGCCCCCTACTCCATGCTGGATTACCTGGGACAGCTGCTAGTGTCAATAATGCAAGGATGTGGTGACGTGCAGGATGAATACTTGGCAAGTCCAGTTAGCACCAGATATCAAACCCTGCTAAAACACCGACTTGTGTCTGGCAGTGTGCAATATCTGTGATCTAGCTGAATACGACAGTATGTGAAAACCAGTCAAGGAGCGAGGAACTCAAATTGCTATTAAGCATCCTGCCTTCAAATTAGCATTGGAAGACACTGCCTTACAAACTAACCCTCAGTCATAAAGACACCCATCAGAAAGCTACTCCTATAAAAATAGCTGGATGTCAAATGTTTCAAAGCACAGCTCTGGGAATTACATGCCCCTTCATTACCAACAGAGCACTTTCTAATACTTATTTTTTGGTGATAATTTTACCATTAAAACAACCCGCTTCCCAGCACAAATACCACTCACACAACAATCTTGCTTGAATAGTGGCAGTGCTGAAAAAAATATAAGTCTCTTCGTTGCACAACACAGTTCTGTGACTATTCTGTCAATTCTTGCCTGTGATATCCTCAGTTCAGAATCTAAATAGCCATCTAGCCTTAATCCTCCTTTATTGAGGGAAAGGGGTTTGCTAGTCTCCCAACAGTCTCTGTGTGCCTTTGTCTGGTCCAAACAGCACTAGTTCAGATGAGAGTTCCTAGAACTTTATTCTGGGCAAAATGATCTTTTGACATCATTTAATTGCTTCCTTTCACCTTCAAATGCACTAGCAGTGGGGTTCCTTCTGTCTGGTAGGAATAGCGAGTGGTGAGTGGCACAAGTGACTAATCCTCCACAAAACTGCTAGCAGGAGGTGCCAACACAGTGACTGTACATCCATGATCATCACCCTTTCCCCCACCTTTCCAGAGCACAAGGACGTCACCTCCAGGATAAGGAAGCTTGACACAGCTCTGCCCTGAGACAAGCCTGAATCCATGTCTCTCTATGCTGCAGCGTGCCAAGCTCTGCAGCTACAGGACTCTGTCCCCACTACAGAACATCACAGCCAGACTGCTGCTAGAAATGACACCCTCTACAGTAACACAGCAGAGATATCTGTTGTTTTTTTAATTCCAGAAGGAACTCATAGTAATTTGGGGAATAATATTTCCATTCATCGAAAACTGCCATGACAGTGCATTATGTGACAACCCTAAGCATGACCGACTTCAAGGATTCGTTATAGCAGGGGTGGCCAAACTTACTGGCTCTGAGCCACATATGACAATCTTCAGAAGTTCGAGAGCCGCAGTGCTCCTGCTGGGGCTCGGGGCTTCTGCCCTGCGGCAAGTTGGTGGGGCTAGGGGATTCTGCCCTGCAGGGTCAGGAGTCTCGGGGCTTCAGCCCTGCGGGGCACGCCTGCTGGAGCATGAGGCTTCAGCCCTGCTCCTGCTGAAGCCCCAAGCCCCAGAAGATGCCTCCCACAGAGCTGAAGCCCAGAGACCCCCCCTCCCTACTCAGCAGAAGCTCCTAGTCCCACCACCTCACCGCAGGGCAGAAGCTCTGACCTCTCCCAACCAATCTGGTAAGCAGAGAATGAGGGGGTGGGGGGCTCTGAGAGCTGCAGTTTAACTAGAAAAGAGCCACATGCAGCTCATGAGCCACAGTTTGGCCACCCCTGCACTATAGTACCCTCACACCTTAATTTTTAATAAAGTGGTTTAGGAAAGTTCTAGCAATTAAATAATAGTTATTTTTATCTTCCCCGTGGCTTAAGTACTATGTCCTCTGCAGTTTTCTTACTTTAAAGAGGAACGTACATTTTCAGTTGTGCAGAATTGCATAGAAGAGACAGCCTTCAAAGCATTAGAAGGAAGCTAAGCAGAGAAATTGTACAGGAGAGTTGTCCACTGACTCTGCACGGATTTTTAAAGGATGCACGCCGGCTTGTCTGCAGAATGTTTAGCATCTGAATAGTTGAAATGTGAACTTAGGAAAGGCCCTGGCATGACAGAAACATCATCCAGGGAAAAAGAAAAGGACTTGTGGCACCTTAGAGACTAACCAATTTATTTGAGCATAAGCTTTCGTGAGCCACAAGTACTCCTTTTCTTTTTGCGAATACAGACTAACATGGCTGTTACTCTGAAACCTATCATCCAGGGAATAAGCCTGTCCAGGAAATAAGGCCATGGGTTCCCCTAGGATGCCGGTCAATCACCCTAGTTGTCATGTGTACCTTGTACATGGTATGTTGCAGGGCTGCAACTGGCAGGTCAGGCTCTTGTACCCGATATGGACTGGCTACCGAGCTTCCTTTCCAGAGAGATATGCCAGAGATGTGTTCACTATATGATCCTTTAATGTTCTGTCAGCTAGGGCTGAGGTTAGCTTAAATAAGGTATGTTACACACGTGGTGCCACCTAGTGGCTGAACAGGATCATACAGTTTAGCATTCTATTACACTAGTTACACCCCCTTCTTTAGGGGAAATGTAACAGATATGGCAATTTTCTGCAATAGCCTTGAAAAACTGTATTGAATGAAGTTTAAATATCTTTGGAGCACATTGTATTATGTATTATTGTGGGCCTGGATGAGCAAAGGACTACACTGAACAATGTGACAGACCAGAATGGTCTATTGGGACAATATGTGCAAAGTGGAATTCTTGGGAAAAATCTGTGGGTGGGGGGGAAGGGGGGGAAGGCAAATCCCTCTCCACCTGCCCACACTCACACACTGGTTGTGCAAAAACCCAGCCTTCTGCAGCCATGCACTGAGGAGGGGACCACTGTCTGCTGATCAGCTGTTCCCAGAATCGGAAGATCAAAGGCCCAAACTGTATAAAGGAATGGGCTGATCTGCATGGTCTATGTGCTTGTTCTGAGCTAAGGCTGCCATGAACTTGTAACCACAGAAAAGTCTCTTGGTCAGGAAGGTGAGAGTGACTGTTCTCCTCCCAAGAGAGGTGATGGCTGAGGAGACAGAATCCTAAATGTGGGTGCCCCTGCTGGACCACAGAGGGGAAATACAGATGCAGTTGCCCTGAACTGTGACATATATACATGGGGGGCGGGGGGGTGTAGGTGAACCAAGGCAATTATTCCTGCAATACTCTCAAATGCTAGTCAAGGACCAAGAGTCCTGGGATCTGTTTCATCCCTATGTCTCTCCCTTATGATATGAAAGAACAAATTACATCAGGCATGATCCACCTAGCACATGCTTTCCTCAGCCTGCACTCCAAAGGGGTGCTCCTATTCTTTTGGGTAGTACAATATTTCATCCCTCTACCTGCATCTTGGGTTAAAGTGAATGCACCTGAAATCACATTCAGCCTGTGTTACCTGTGACTGATCAATCCTTTCCATTGCTATAACCTTGTCCCCACCTAAGGGCAGCAAGTACAAAAAATTGCCCCCATAGTCCTGCAACCAGTAGGCTGCCTTGAATATTGGCACCAAATAGGAAAAACTTCAAGTACACATAAGCTTGCCTTGGATATCATTTCCAAGTGAGCAGAGAGCATCCAATGAGTCAGAGTGAGACACAACCAAGTGAAACCCAAATAAAAATGTAAAAAGTTTAGGAGGGATTGGTACAGCCCCCCCCCCCTGCCCCCGGGTATGTCTGCACAGCAAAAGCTGTGAAGGAACTAGCCTACCTGAGCTAGCTTGATTACAGATAGCACAGGTAACAAAAGCAGTGAATCCAGTGAAGTGCGAACTTCAGCCTGCGTTGGAATTAATATTATTTATGCAAGGTGTTACCACAACACTAATTTAACCATAAATTCCTTTATTAAATCCAAAGGCCAAATGGTATTTATACACTTGCTCTAAATATGCCTAAAATGCCTAATTAATAACCAATTTACTACATCCAAACAGTAACAAAATATTTATAAGCATTTGATCAAGATACTTACAAACAAACTAAACCCATGGGTGCTTAGGCCCCTATTGGTCAGCTCCAATCAAGCAAATATTAGCAATGAACCCTTTCAGAGTTTATTTTTTACACCCTTTAACAAACAAGTGATGTCATTGCCAATTATCGGACCTTAGCTAAGGTCAAATGAAGCAGTTTCTTATATAGCCAATTATTTGCTGCACCTGGTGCCCAATTAACTGTGTTTTATTTCTATTACTTCAGCTCAAACCTTAAGTAAGATAACAATGTTATTCTGAAAGGTCACTAACAAGTTTAACACAACAACTCTTCTTTCCCATGAGCTCATTCTTTTTGGTCACATGCTTTGGGCCTATTGCTCATGCTAATATCCCAACTTAATTTAAAACCATCGATCACCCAATCTAATGTGGGCCTGTATTCCTTCAGGGTGGGTAAGACAGGCCCAGCACAGAGCCTGGGTACATACTTAAGCTCCCTTGCTGATGGTGAGATGGGAGAGACTCCGGGCCACATCCTCCGCTGTTATAAGTAGAAGCAGCTCTGTTGCACATTTACACCAGCCAAGCATTTGACCTGCCATGTTTCCCTAGCTCAGTGAATGGCAGCTGTTATTGTTTCATAGAATCATAGAATATCACGGTTGGAAGGAACCTCAGGAGGTCATCTAGTCCAACCCCCTGCTCAAAGCAGGACCAATCCCCAACTAAATCATCCCAGCCAGGGCTTTGTCAAGCCTGACCTTAAAAACTTCTAAGGAAGGAGATTCCACCACCTCCCTAGGTAATGCATTCCAGTGTTTCACCACCCTCCTAGTGAAAAAGTTTTTCCTAATATCCAACCTAAACCTCCCCCACTGCAACTTGAGACCATTACTCCTCATTCTGTCATCTGCTACCACGGAGAACAGTCTAGATCCATCGTCTTTGGAACCCCCTTTCAGATAGATTAAAGCAGCTATCAAATCCCCTCCCCCCTCCCCCGTTCTTCTCTTCCGCAGACTAAACAATCCCAGTTCCCTCAGTTTGTCTTAATAGTTAGTCTCAGTCACACCAATTATGTGACATTGTTTATTTAAAGTACTTCCATTTATTTATAGCTGCTCTAAAATCATCATCAGCTCATCATTTCAGTGGAATATTTTGGCATTGAAATGAGTTTCAAACATTCCACTGAGGTTTAAATCTATCTCAGAATAGATGGAACTTTCTCTCACACATTAATATTGCTTCCAAAAATAAAAAAGCAAGACCAGATCAGGTTCTTCTTTTTCTAGATTTCTCCTGGGATGCTTACTTGCAGATTTCTGTACCTGAAATATGTGATCTGCTCTTGCACACCCCATTTCACCCTTTGTTAATCTCTTTCTTCTTAGAAGAAGATACTGAATGGTTGTGAAGCAAATACATTTCTTCCAAAAGGCCAAGCACAGAATTTTCATAATTAAGGATTGGGACAAATGATCGAGCTGGAAACTCAGCTGAATCAAATACTTAAAGGTTTGGATGAATTCAGATAAGTGAAATGCCCACCTGTAGGTCCACAACAAGACCCCTTCCTCACTACTTATGTACTTATGCATGTAGATAGTCAGGATAACACACTGGGCTCAGCGGCAATAGCAGCTTCTCTGTTAGGCCCTACGCACTTTTGATTAAAAGTCTTTTCCATGTTGGTATAACATGCTCTCTGGAGGGCCACTAAGGGGACAATTCCTGTAGCATGTGAATTTGGAAGCAGAATTACGGGGGTCAACAAAAAGGGGATGTTTTACAGCTGCAGGGGTCACCAGGACCCTTCTGGACAAAGCATTAAGGGGTTCTCAAATCAGGCCTGATATAGGGAAGAGGGCAGACAGAATCTGAGTGCTGCCAAGGTCAACCTGCGCCAGACCTAGCTTAAAAAATTAATTCAGATTAAACTATATGCAAAGAGCGACACGAACATTATATCACCGAAAGGGGATAAGACAACTCTGGGGAGAGGCTTTGTATCCTGTTCATCTTCTCACTCACTGGTTTACATCCCGAACAGGTTGTTAGTGCTCAGAATCCATATCATCCCCTGGCTGATCTGGGTATGATTAAACGAGCTGGTTGTCCCATTGGTCCATAGTGAACAAATATCCACGTCACAGAGGGCAAGAGTGCCAGAAGGAGCAAGCAATTTCCTCAGCAAGGCCAAGGAGTGAATAGGTTGGAGAGAGCACTACCTTCTTTCTCCAGTGGGGAGCCCTTCTGCTTAGGCTCAGACACGTTGGTGGGGTGTGGAAACTTACCCTCAGCCAATTAAGCTGCATGTAGATAACCATGGTTGCTGACCTGAATGTTTATACTACCACCACCATCTGGATCTCTGGCTGACAGGAGAGTTTGACTGATAGAAAATTATATAGATTTTGCTTGATTGTCACAGGGCTCTGGCCACATGATCATAAAATTAATTTCCTTTGGGTTTTTATATATCCAGTCATCAAAAGCATTATAGGGGAAATTGTCTCCATTCTTAGTGCTATTCCCTCTTCCCTCATTACAAAACTATACCAATTTCATAATCTTGCAGATTTTTGTAGCTTGAAACCACCACATAATTAGGCAAAATCCAGCATAATAAATCTCTTCTCAGGACCAGTGAGGGCTTTTGTTATTTCCATACACAAAACAAATCATTTACTTTCAGTCGAGATTGCTTTCCTTAAACTAAAATAAAAGCAAAGAAAGAACAATTATCCAGTCCCTATGATAGACACAAAGAGTGAGACACAGACCTTCTATCTTGAATCCTTTCAGAGGCTTGACCCCAGCTGACAGACTTCTTCACTTACATTGCATCAGACACAGAAAACTGAATCATGGCTACCCACACCACAGCTTTAGGCACAGAAAGGCCAGGTGGTTTCACAAGGCATGACACCCTAGGAGATGGGCAGCCACCAATGCTGTCCCTAAAAGCAACCCACACTCTAAGTACAAACTGCCAATGTCTCTGATAGCAAACGCAGACAGTACGGAAGCGAGGAATGGGGTGTGGCTGGCCCAGCATGGGACACGGCATTGCCTAAATGGAGATCAAGCAAAATATTTAGACAGCTGAGGGGTGGGCAAGCACCTGACCCAGAGTTCCTCCTGTCCACTAGGAGCAGAGTAGTTGAAAATTTACCACTGAAACCTCCGCCAAACAGCTGATTGGCAGGGGGCACTGGGTGGAGATAGGGAAAGGGGAGGAGCTGATCAGCAGGGCCCTCCAAACAGCTGGGTGGCTGGTGGTGTAAGGGGTAACATTAAACTTGTCTCCACTAGAAATCAACAATTCCATATCTCACAATTTCTTCGATATCTCACAATTTCTTCCATCTACAGGAGGCGGCGCTAGAGGCAGAAACCAATACTGTCCCCATCACCGGCTGATGTGTCTGATACCACAGTGGATTCAGACCACGTTTTTCAAAAGTGGCAACTGATTTTGGATGCTGCCATCTCACGGTACCCAACTTCAGACACCTGCTGGCCTCCTGTTCAGAAGTGCTGAGCACCCAGGACTCCAAAAGAAGTCAAAGAGCGCAGTGGGTATGCATCAGCTTTGAAAGGCAGCCCCAGGTGTCCAAAGATGGGTCCCCCAAAGTCAATAGCCACTTTTGAGAAACTGGACCCTAATCAACTAGCAGAGACCCCTAATATTAAAGACCCAGAAGGGTCAAAATGCTGACCATAATCAGAGCTGTCCCTAGGGGACGGCGAATCGGGGTGACCGCTCCAGGCCCCAGGCTTTGGGGTCCCCGCGGGCCGGCGCAATTGGCCAGTGCTGCATAGGCAGCAGGTGAACCCCTGGCTGGGGAAGGCTACCCCTCTCCCTGCTCCTTCCCCCTGAGGGAGAGCACGCTGGGAGGGAAACCCAGCCCCAGAGCACTGGGAGGGAGAGCGTGTGGTGCTGCCACAGCCTCCTCAGCCTCGGGAAGGCGGGCGGCGTGGCTCCAGCTCCCTGGAGCCCAGCGGCACCGCCGAAGTGGGGCTCTGGGCGGGCGGAGTGTGGGCAAGAGGCTATGCCTGGCTGTTTGGGGAGGCACCAGCTCCCCCCACCTCTCCTACCCGCCCCTGGCATGGTCAGTCCCGGAAGTGACGTCACTTCCAGCCTGGGCCCCGCACCCCGCTAGGGATGACCCTGACAATAATCCTTCCTCCCCTCAACCATGTTTTAGGTTTCCTTTTGGATTCTTCATAGCAACTGCAAGAAAATGAAGTCTTCTACGGATTATCTGTTCTGAAAGAAACAATTCAAGCTTAATGCTTGATTGGGACTTTTGAAAAGAGTTGGGCCCAAACACCCCAACCTTTAGGGCGGTGATTTTCAACCATTTGCAGATCCCCAAAAAATTTCAGATGGAGGTGCAGACCCCTTTGGAAATCTTAAACATAGTCTGGGGACCCCCAGGGGTCCACAGACCACAGGTTGAAAACCACTGTTTTAGGGTGTTCCGAATCCAAATCTTGCTGCTTGAGGCCCTTTTTTCTTTTGAAATTCTGAAAACATTTGTAGCTGGAAGCTGAGAAGCTCTTTTCCTGGAGAAAGCTCTTTGTTCTGCCTATGTAACTTTATGGTATCTCCTCAATGATTTCTTTGCAGGGACAAATAGTGTTGAGTGTTATCATAATGCTTCCTAAAAGCTCTGGTTGGTCACAGAGACCACTTTGGGGGTCCACGCCGTAGGTGCTGATTCTGTGGGTGATCCAGCCCTGGAGATCCACAGAAAAAAATTAGCAGGTGCTTAGCACCCACCGGTAGCCAGTTCCCTCCTCCCCCCCAGTACTTCCTGCCCACCACAATCAGCCGTTCTGCAGTGTTCAGGATGCACTGGGGGGGGGGGCGCACTCAGGGGAGGGGGCAGAACTGGGCAGGGAGAGGCAGGGTGGGGGTGGGGTGGGAGCGGGAAGAGGCAGGGCAGGGGTGGGGCCTTGGGGGAAGGGGTGGAATAGGGGTGGGGCCTGGGGTAGAGCGGGGGTGGGAAGGGGCAGGGCAGGGGTGGGAGCTTGGGGGAAGGGATGGAATGGGGGTGGGGACTGGGGCTAAGTGGGGGTTGAGCATCCCCAGGGAAAGGTGGAAGCCAGCACCTGTGGTCCTCACTGTCTTGTTTGGTAACCTTGTAAATGAAAGAAAAAAGTAGTGTAATATCAGAAGTCAGCTAACTCAGATAATTTCCTGTGTTAAATAAATATTTTAAATCATCCCTTTTAAATGATGGTCTTTTCTAAGAATATCGCGAACCTTTCATTAGTGTCTTCTGCTAATGCCTTTTCCTGACTGAGGTTGTTATCCTCAGTCATACTAATGGCAACATGAGAGACAGACCAGTAGTGACATAGCTGAGGTGGCATTCGCTTTCTGAGTTGTGCCAGCAGAAACAGAAGCAACCCAGGTTGCAGGTTTCAGCAAAGGTAAATCTGCCTGAAGCAGGGGTGAAGCTGCACAAGCCACCTGCAAGAGGTCTACTGTCAGCCAGAGCAGCTCTAAAAGTGGCTGGCTCAGGAGGGATTGGGACCAGGCAAGCTAGGAAATATGACGAAGCCATTACAAATTAGTACAATATGGAGTAGCCCTGGGGTTGCTCTGAGTTGTGCTGGGAGCTGAATTGGCCCAGAACAGTTCCAAGGATTGGGAGGAGGTGGGAGAAAGGGGGCAGAAAGCCACCTTCCCTCTCTTCTGCACCTGAGGATCTGGCCCAACATCTTTACAATTGCCTTTGCAATGAATTAATATGACCACAGTATTTGTATAATTCCTTACACTAAAAGTATAGGGATTTCTAGGGTAATGTTCTCAGTTTGCAAAGGGAGAAGAGTAAAGATGTATATGGTGACCCCTGTCATCTACATAGGATTCATATTTTCAGTTTCTTCCATATGAGAAGGCAAAATTCAGTCTATGTTCAGTATTGGTCCTGTTTCTCTTAGATTTTCCTGGTGCCTATTGGAAATGTAGGTATGTTTGTTTCTCCCTTGTGGCATCCATGATCCCCTTTTTGTGATCTTCTAAGGGGTACCTTTGTAACGTGGTCAGAATAGCTGCAGTTTGGGTATTGCTATTGATCCTGTGGGAGTACCAGCCTGTCTGTAATTAAGGTGTGTGATGGCTCAGGCAGCAGCTTTCCTACTATGCAACACACCAGGCCTGCCACAATATTCCAGCTCAGCCTGCGGCTGCACCCAAGGCTCACCCATTTGGCACTGAAGGATCCCAACTCTATTTTTGCACCCATAAACTCAACCAATTTACAGTTTCACTGCAGAGCTTAGCTCCACAGTGCTCAATGGCCAGCTTACCTTGGATGATTATGGGGATAATATAGCTGCAGGGCGCAAAAGCTCATGTACATGCAAAAGCTCAAGCAACGTTTCCAGTTCATCAGCCAAACCAAATCCCCAGCAGCCACCCATGCACATGCCAATGACTGCCTGGTGTTGGACTGAGTGTCATATTGAGTCCATCTGTCTTATACACACACATTAAAGGGGAGTGTGTGAGGAAGCTACCTTGTTGTTTCTTTACTGTATTTGGGCCCGATTCAAAGTCCATTGAAATCAAAGGACTTGGGATGAGCTTCTGGAAGGGAAGCTCTGTGACATGATGCTTATAAGAACAGCTGAATCATTTAATTCATCAGTGTGTGCAGGGGGGAAATGTGGTGCTCTCCCTAATATTTTTCAATATTATAGCCATCACACAGGAAATTATAGAGGAACATCCTTAAATTAATACAAAACAAGAACTGTAGGTTTACATCTAGTCCCACTGTGCTTTTCCTACATATGCTATATCAGTATCACGATGTTAACTAATTGGGTCAGAGGCTTTCTTTATAAGGGATTTTTAATGTCAACATCTTTACTGGATTTTTCCAAAAGAAAAAAAATGGGTTTATAACTCAGAAGGGATCCTTGCATGACCTGCTTCTGTTGCCATCTTACAGTTCTTAGAACAGCTTAGATCTTTGCAGAGGTTGGACATCCTTGGCAACCTGACTTCCCTCCCCCTATCCCCCATTCTGATTAAACTTGCAGCTTCACAGAAGAAAGGTTGAGGAAGCAAAGACTTGATAGAAGTCACGCAACATGACGCGTGCTAGTGACTGAGACGTCAGAGACTCCTGAGCATCAAATTGAAGTGAAACCAGTTCTGCCTTTTAGTATTGCATTGCAAGGAGATGCTGAGATTTCTGATCCTTAAACTGAAAGTTATAAAATCTTGTTTTACCGACTCCAGATGACATTACACTGACAGATATTTCTGTGCAATCTCCCTTCCCCAAAAATTTCTTAGCATTAATGAAACATTAAGGATGAGAAATCAAACATACAAATCAGAAAATGCAGAGTTCAGCCATAACTTTCTTCATGCATGTACCTCAAAATATAAGGCCTCATTGTGAGCTGGTATACATCAGTATAGCTTCATTGAAGTCAAGGGGCTACACATGGGTGGCTGGGCCATTGAGGGAGGCTAGACCCTGACCCCTCCCCTTCTGCCCGAGGCCCCACCCCTCGCCCTCCCCTTCTGCCCCGTCTCCCCCGCAGGAGCCCAGAGTACCCCCTAAGGGCCTCCCCCACCCCATCCATGGGCTGCCCAAGTGCCCCCAGCCCCAGAACTCTGGATGCCCGGGTGGTGCGGCCACCCCAAGCCCCGGAGATCCAGGTGGCAGCACACCCAGCCCTGGAGTACTGGGTGGCCGGACAGCACAGTCCCAGCACCCTGAGCACCGTTTGAGCAGCATGGCCCCAGCGCCAGTCGCCAAAAGTACCAGCGGCACACCGGCATGCCCCAGCCCTAGCCAGCCTGGACTACAGAAGAGCAGGAACCAGGAAGGAACTTCAGGAAGGGGCCTAGGAGCAGAGTGTGGGCAAGGCCATGCCAGGTTGTTTGGGGATGCACAGCCACTCCCAGCCTATGATACCTGCTGCCCATGGGACTACACCAAATTACACCATCTGAGGATTTGGCCAATGATCTTTTTCATAAATTGTTGAATACTATATTATATAATACAAGCTAGCATTGCTGTTACAACTTTAATACAGTGTGTGGTACAGTACATGGAGGTTGCAGCTTTGGTTTGATTAAGTCCCAAGGAGATCCATAAAACAAGCCAAGTCAGAAGAAATTCAGTTTAATAGTTTTACAATGATCAACTTTTACAGTAAAAAGCTCAGATTGGGCCTGAGTTTGAAAAAAATCACTGGCTCTGAATTGAGGTAAAGTACTGAATGGAAATGTTTTATCTTGCTGACTTTAAAATTACTGAATTGTTTTTCTTCAAACATCGCTTGTCTTTGACTGAAACAATCTTAGCTCTCCAGTGTTCTTAATCTGGACTTCACTAACTCATTTCACCTCATGACCATCGAATCATAGAATCGTAGGACTGGAAGGGACCTCGAGAGGTCATCTAGTCCAGTCCCCTACACTCGTGGGAGGACTAAGTATTATCTAGACCATCCCTGACAGGTGTTTGTCTAACCTGCTCTTAAAAATCTCCAATGATGGAGATTCTACAACCTCTCTAGGCAATTTATTTCAGTGCTTAACCACCCTGACAGTTAAGAAGTTTTTCCTAATGTCCAACCTAAACCGCCCTTGCTGCAATTTAAGTCCATTGCTTCTTGACCTATCCTCAGAGGTTAAGAACAGTTTTTCTCCCTCCTCCTTGTAACAACCCTTTATGTACTTGAAAACTGTTATGTCTCCTCTCAGCCCTCTCATTTCCAGACTAAACAACCCCAATTCTTTCAATCTTCCCTCATCATGTTTTCTAGAACTTTAATCATTTTTGTTGCTCTTCTCTGGACTTTCTCCAGTTTGTCCACATCTTTCCTGAAATGTGGTGCCCAGAACTTGACACAATACTCCAGCTGAGGCCTAATCAGCGAGGAGTAGAGCAGAAGAATTACTTCTCGTGTCTTGCTTTCAACACTCCTGCTAATACATCCTAGAATGATGTTCCCTTTTTTTGCAACAGTGTTACACTATTGAATCATATTTAGCTTGTGATCCACTATGACCCCCCAGATCCCTTTCCGCTGTACTCCTTCCAGGTAGTCATTTCCCATTTTGTATGTGTGCAACTGATTGTTCCTTCCTAAGTGGAGTACTTTGCATTTGTCCTTATTGAATTCCATCTTATTTACTTCATATCATTTCTCCAGACTGTCCAGATCATTTTGAATTATAATCCTATCCTCCAAAGCACTTGCAACCCTTCCCAGCTTGGTGTCGTCCTCAAACTTTATAAGTGTACTCCCTATGCCATTATCTAAATCACTGATGAAGATATTGAACAGAACTGGACCCAGAACTGATCCCTGCAGGACCCTACTCGTTATGCCTTTCCAGCATGACTGTGAACCACTGATAACTACTCTCTGGGACTGTTTTCCAACCAGTTATGCACCCATCTTATAGTAGCTCCATCTAGGTATCTTTTCCATAGTTTGTTTATGAGAAGGTCATGTGAGACAGTATTAAAAGCTTTATTGAAGTCAAGATATAGCACGTCTACCACTCCCCCCCATCCAAGGCTTGTTACCCTGTCAAAGAAAGCTATCAGGTTGGTTTGACATGATTTGTTCTTGACAAATCTATGCTGACTGTTACTTATCACTGTATTAACTTCCAGGTGTTTGCAAATTGATTGCTTCATTTATTTTCTCCATTATCCTTCCAGGTACAGAAGTTAAGCTGACTGGTCTGTAATTCCCCGGGTTGTCCTTATTTCTCTTTTTATAAATGGGCGCTATATTTGCCCTTTTCCAGCCTTCTGGAATCTCTCCCATCTTCCATGACTTTTCAAAAATAATCGCTAATGGCTCAGATATCTCCTCAGTCCACTCCTTGAGTATTCTAGGATGCATTTCATCAGGCCTTGGTAACTTGAAGACATCTAACTTGTCTAAGTAATTTTTAATTTGTTCTTTCCCTGTTTTAGCCTCTGATCCTACCTCATTTTCAATGGCATTCACTATGTTAAACGTCCAATCACCACCAACCTTAGTGGTGAAAACTGAAACAAAGAAGTCTTAAAGCACCTCTGCCATTTCCACATTTTCTGTTATTATTTCCCTTCCCCCCACCCCCTTTGACTAACAGACCTACTCTGTCCTTGGTGTTTCTCTTGCTTCTAATGTATTTGCTGAATGTTTTCTTGTTACCCCTTATGTCTCTAGCTAGTTTGATCTCGTTTTGTGCCTTGGCCTTTCTAATTTTGTCCCTACATACTTGTGTTATTTGTTTATATTAATCCTTTGTAATTTGACCTAGTTTCTACGTTTTGTAGGACTCTTTTTTTGAGTTTTAGATCATTGAAAATCTCCTGGTTAAGCCAGGGTGGTCTCTTGCAATACTTCCTATCTTTCCTATGCAGTGGGATAGTTTGCTCTTGTGCCCTTAATAATGTCTCTTTGAAAAACTACCAACTCTCTACAACTGTTTTTCCCCTTAGACTTGCTTCCCATGGGATCTTACATACAAACTCTGAATTTGCTAAAGTCTGCCTTCTTCAAATCCATTGTCTTTATTTTGCTGTTCTCCCTCCTACCATTCCTTAGAATCATGAACTCTACCATTTCATAATTACTTTCACCCAAACTGTCTTCCATTTTCAAATTCTCAACCAGCTTCTCCCTATTTGTCAAAATCAAATCTAGAACAGAATCTCCCCAGTAGCTTTCTCCACCTTCTGAAATTAAAAATTGTCTCCAATACATTCCAAGAGCTTGTTGGATAATCTGTGTCCTGCTGTGTTATTTTCCCAACAGATGTCAGGGTAGTTGAAGTCCCCCATCACCACCAAATCCTGTGCTTTGGATGATTTTGTTAGTTGTTTAAAAAAAGCCTCATCCCCTTTGTCTTCCTGGTTAGGTGGTCTGAAGTTGACCCCTATCATGACATCATCCTCGTTTTTTACCCCTTTTATCCTTACCCAGAGACTTTCAACAAGTCTCTAGTTCCATCTCAACCTCAGTCCAAGTGTATACATTTTTAATATATAAGGCAACACCTCCTCCCTTCTATACCAACATTTCAGTCATGCATATTATCCCACCAAGTCTGTTATGCCAACTACATCATAGTTATTTTTATTTACTAGCATTTCGAGTTCTTCCTGCTTATTCCCCATACTTCTCGCATTAGTATACAGACATCTAAGATACTGATTTGATTCCCTCCCCTGCAGTTCTGTCTTGTCTCTCCCTTATCCCGGCTATAACAGCCCATGCCCCCCCCCCCCAATTCCAACCCCCCTGCCAAGTCTCAATGTTTTTGACTTACCTGTGGGCTTTGGTCACCTGCCCCCTTCGAACCTAGTTTAAAGCCCTCCTCACTAGGTTAGTCAGTCTGTATCCAAATATGCTCTTCCCTTCTTTGATAGGTGGACCCCATTTTTGCTTAGGAGTCCTTCTTCCTGGAACAGCATCCCATGGCCAAGGAAGCCAAAGCCCTCCTGGCGACACCATCCTCATGTCTCCAAGTGCTTTACAAACATTAATGAATAAATCACAGAGCCATTGAATGAAACATTCTCTGAGGCACAGAGAAGTTATATGACTTTCCTAATGTCACACAACATGTCAGCTGCATGCTTGGGAATAAAATCCAGGGATCAAATCATGGTTCGGCTGGAGTCAATGGAAATTTTGTCATTGATTTCAATGGCATCAGGATTTCCCCCCTGCCTCCCAAACTCCAGACTCTCACTCATGTATGATATTCCACTAGATAATGTTTATTTTTTTTAACTCTGAGACGTCCAGCATCTAAAATCAAGATCAATTAAATTAAAGTGCTTTGCAGCCCAATACCCTAAATCATTCTAGGGTTGAAGACTTAAAACCCCCCCACCAAAGAAAAGGTTTCAATTGAAGATTATTAATAACTTCAAAATTACTGACCTAATTTCCTTCAAAATTGGCTTATCACCTTAAATCTTACAGAAATCTATAGAACGGACCAAGCACAAACAAAATCCGTTCATTGTTCTCCATTGCTGAGTTATGCATGCACATAATTTCCAAGTGCATTTTTTTAAATATACACTCTCTGGAAGAACTCAGATGACTAACCAATTCTGTTTACATTAAAAAAAATCATCCCATTGAGCTGAAAGCAAGCAAGCAAATTTCCAGCTGAATGAGAATTTGCCAAAGTAATGAGCATCTGAAAAAGTGTGCAAGAGGGGGTTTAAACTGGAAGATGTCTTACTACCTTAAAAAGAGTCTAAACTGACTGAATTTATACATTTGTGAAAGGCACCATGCTTCAGTAAACTGTCCTCAAGATTTGTTGGGCCAAACTTACTCCTAGGGAATGATGGTACAATTCCTTTTAGCAAAGAGTTACACCATCTTATGCCAGTGATGAATTTGGTCCTTTAAATACATACTAGAGCTGATTGGGAAATTTTCTGAGACATTTTCCACTTGAAAAATGTGGATTCATTGAAACCAAAATTATCAGGGGGAAAGGGTCAGTTCTGATGAATTTCTTGCCTTGCAAAAAATGTTGAAATTATTTTTTAATTGTCAAAATATCCTGTTTTGACATTTTCAAAATTAAAAATTTCATTTTCCTGTCTCAAAATGACTTTTTGTTTCAAAATATAAGCTAATTGTAGTAAAACCAATTTACAAATAAAAAAATGGCCGAAACCAAATCAACTTCAAAATTATCAGAATGATCCAAACTTATTTTTTTCTCAGTCTGTCAGTTTACAAAAAAATTCAAGATTTCAACTTTTTGTCCCAATTCAGCTTGGGAAATTTCTTCAAAATCTCAAATATTTTCCGAAAACAGGAAAACCGTTTCCCACGGGTTCTAGTGCATACTTGAACCTGTACTGAAGAACAGATACTACAGCTGCACAACTATGAGGTATGTTGTATTTATCTGCTTTTCTTCAAAAAGTTGCCTTTAAGTTGTAAAGGAGATTTCTTATTAAGTTCCGCACTACCATGGCAGTTATATTATCAATGATGAACTATATCCATGACGGAAAATTTAACAGTGGGGAATAGGTTTAGTGCTTATAAAGACACCATAAGTGTTCAAAAACCCCAAGTGTGAACCCTCTAGGCTGTTCTCATTTCTGCAGTAGTATAAGGCAATCTGGAAATATTTGCACAGGAACTGTTTCAGGACCAGCCCTTAATATTGGTGTTTGATTGAGATACTCTTACTCAAATTGAATAGTACCTTACTCCACACTTAGTGATTAAAGGCTGTCACAATCTAAACACACTAAACTCATCAGGAGCTGGTTAACATGGTTTGTCTGTACCTATCTAAATGCATCTGCAACACAGACAAAAAGATTGTTTGGAAGATTTTCTCCCCCTTTAGACCTGAGGATGTTCACTTCAAAATCTAGATGCACACAGGACAGACTTGTGCTCCGGGTCTGAACCACAAGATGGTATTTATTTTTATCGGGCCAAAGACTGACCTCAGCTGCACCTGCGCAACTCCATTGACTTCACTGAGGAAGCAAAGGTGTAATCAAGGACAGAATTTGTCTCCATTTGTAATTCTTAACAGCCCAGCACCTCATGCAGCTATATTTTGTATTATGAACCTCTGCAAACAGCTTCTTTTCAAATAATGGGTGGTCTGAACTCCCTGGCCTGATAAGAGGGAAGATGATATAGAGGCAAGAAAAGACTGTCCTGCACGTGAAAGGGACCTGCATTTTCTGAAGGACTTCAATCCATCTGAAGCATTCTATTAACCACACTGATTCTCATGCTGCCCTCATGTGTTTAAATTCCATCAGGTATGAGAGATCCTTTCACAGTGGCCTTGTGCCAGTATTTGATTTTACTCCTTGAACAGACTGGAATTTCCCCCACCTCTCCTCACTGTCCTCAGAGACAGAGGATTGATGGTTGCACACTTAGCATGCAGTGGTAAAATGCCCTCTCCACTCCCTCACTTTTCCTTGCCATCATCTGTTACTGTCCTTGGCTATTTAGTAATGTATTTTATAGTTGAAGCTGCTTCATTTGATCTTAATATTGCAGCCAAGCTTCTTTCTGGCATTATTCCAGCATAATCACCATAATTGCTTCAGCTTCCGATATAAGTTAAGTTATACCAGATTCAATAAAATATCATTTTAAAGTAAATGTTGTTAATCATATGGTACATTAGTCTGTTTCATTTTGATAATTGTTCTCCATTATTTTTGTTAGCTCTTCTTCCCCCCCCCCTTTTTTTCTCTGCTATTTAATTCAACATATGCTATGGATTAGTAAAAAGCTGAAACCCCCCACCCCCTTAAATGAGGTGGCTGTATACAAGTGTTTGCTTCTTGGCTCAAATTACATTCTTTCAGGGTTCAATCCTCACAGTCTTCTAGAGCTGGGATGGGGATATCAGAGGTGTCCTGGTTGCAGTGTTGACAAAAAGGAATGAAAGGGTCTGGTCATATCAGACTCTGAGACAGAACTCATTAGCAACTGAAAATATTAAAAAGCTAGATCAGTTGGGGACTGGATGGCTCAGGGGATTGGTAATCAGATATTTTTTTCAGAGTAGCAGCCGTGTTAGTCTGTATTCGCAAAAAGAAAAGGAGTACTTGTGGCACCTTAGAGACTAACCAATTTATTTGAGCATAAGCTTTCATGCATCCAATGAAGTGGGTTTTAGCCCAGGAAAGCTTATACTCAAATAAATTGGTTAGTCTCTAAGGTGCCACAAGTCCTCCTTTTCTTTTTGCAGATTTTTTTGTATGTGGCATATGATATCCTTTGGAAGAAGAAAAATATTCTTAAGACAAAAAAATTTCAGCTGATGTTTATGAGGTATAAGGCACCAATATGCACACTTGATTATACAGTAGAAACTCAGTTACGAACACCTCAGGAATGGAGGTTGTTCATAATTCTGAAATGTTCGTAACTCTGAACAAAATGTTATGGTTGTTCTTTCAAAAGTTTACAACTGAACACTGACTTAATACAGCTTTGAAAATTTACTATTTAGAAGAAAAATGCTGCTTTCCCCTTTTTTAGTAGTTTACATTTCATACGGCACTGCACTGTATTTGCTTTTCCCCCCGTTTTTTGGTGTCTCTGCTGCTGCCTGATTGTGTACTTCCAATTCCAAATGAGGTGTGTGTTGATTGGTTAGTTTGTAACTCTGGTGCTCATAACTCTGAGGTTCTACTGTACCTTCTATTTTATTAGAGATTGCCCAAAACCAAATCTCCAGAATTAAACACCTGGACTGGTGCAGGGGACTGGACTAGATGACCTATCCAGGTCCCTTCCAGTCCTACATTTCTATGATTCTATGAAATCAAGATTTAGAAGTTGCAGCTTGATCCCATGTCAGAATTTTGTAAATCCACCCTGTGGTTTGTAGAGGTGCACAACAGTGCAGTGAGTTACAGAAATCATTCAAAAAAAAATCACATGGCATTGAGAGGCTGCTTTTAGAAATTCTTGACTACAAAATAAAAGCAGCTTTGGTTTGTGCTGGCTTTCCTAGCATAAGTGGCTTTCTTCCTAATATGGGCTTCTTTGCTGGAAGGCTTGAACCTCTCACCAAGTGGGAAGCAATTGTAGAAACATATACAAAAGAACCAGTTTTCCAAAAGCTTAGGCATTCTCAGTACCAAGATAGAAAGAATAAATAAGACTCCCAACTAGAGATGGCTGAAAACTCCAATTTCTGTTCCCTGAGGAAATAACAAAATTTGGAGGGGAAGAGGAATTGTTCCAAATTGGAACAAAAATCCCAAATTTCAAGATTTCCTGTGGAACAAAAATGATAAATTTAAATTCAGAGTTATGAAAATGTCTAATTTTGATAAAGTTCAAATGTTTTGATAATACCAAAACACTATAATACAATATAAAACATTAACTATACCATATGATGCATAATATTTAATACACTGTGTATACATATAGTATTAAAATAATTTACTAATATAAAAGTCAAAACTATTAATCAAAACAAAGTCAAAATGAAACATTTTCAACATTACCAAAATGACAAAGTCAAAATGCTTCATTTTGGCTTTTTCCATATAAAATTTCATTAACAAAAATCCAGGTGTTCCTGTGAAACATTGATTTCAATGAAACTGCATTTTCCAGTAGAAAACTGATCCATCAAAAATGTTTCGACCAGCTCTACTCACAATTAGTGTTTTTTAAATAGCATCCAGCGGGGCAGCAGATTTGTAGAAATTTTGGTGGTGCCCAGAGCCCACCCCCACCCCCACACTTGCCTAAGGCTCTGGGAGGGAGTTTGGGTGGGGGGGAGGAGGTCTCAAGTGCAGGTCCTGGGCTGGGGCAGGGGATTGGGGGGCAGGGTGCAGGCTCTGGGAGGGAGTTAGGGGCAGGAGGGTGTGTGTCAGAAAGGGGAAGGGGTGCAGGCTCGGGGAGGGGGTAGGGGTGTGTGGCGCTTACGTGGGGTTCCTAGGCAGGGCAGGTCGGGGGCCTCCACGTGCTGCTACCCCCAGGCACTGCTCCCGCAGCTTCCTATTGGCCACAGGGGCGCTTGGGGTGGGAGCAGCGTGCGTAGACATAGACCCATCCTGTCCAGGGGCCACAGGGAGGGGCCAGCAGCCACATGGAGCGAGCAAGCAGGAAGCTGCTCAGCTCTGCGGCTGGTGGGTGGGGACCCCAGGCCGTTTTAAATCTCCCGGGGGACGCGCTGGGGGAGCGCCTGGGGCAGAAGGCGGGGCCAAGGGAGAGACCCGGTCTCAAAGATTGCTGGAGCTGGGCCATGGGCCATGAATATTCCTGGTGCCCAGGCACCACGGGCCCATAGAACTCGCCGCCTATGGCATCCACTAACCTACCTGATGATAGACAGAGAAGGAAAGTTTTATGTTTGTCATGCAAATTAGTGAACACTCCAATTATACTCTCACCCACGGTATGCTAGGTGCTATAACAAACACAAAAAGAAAAGGAGTACTTGTGGCACCTTAGAGACTAACCAATTTATTTGAGCATAAGCTTTCGTGAGCTACAGCTCACTTCATCGGATGCATACTGTGGAAAGTGTAGAAGATCTTTTTATACACACAAAGCATGAACAAATACCTCCCCCCACCCCACTCTCCTGCTGGTAATAGCTTATCTAAAGTGATCACTCTCCTTACAATATGTATGATAATCAAGTTGGGCCATTTCCAGCACAAATCCAGGTTTTGGAAATGGCCCAACTTGATTATCATACACATTGTAAGGAGAGTGATCACTTTAGATAAGCTATTACCAGCAGGAGAGTGGGGTGGGGGGAGGTATTTGTTCATGCTTTGTGTGTATAAAAATGTCTTCTGTACTTTCCACAGTATGCATCCGATGAAGTGAGCTGTAGCTCACGAAAGCTTATGCTCAAATAAATTGGTTAGTCTCTAAGGTGCCACAAGTACTCCTTTTCTTTTTGCGAATACAGACTAACACGGCTGTTACTCTGAAACATAACAAACATAAAAGCAGAATAGTTCCTGCCCTTAAATCTTACAGAAGGTAAAAACCCAACAACAACGACAATCACCTTAAAAGAAAAACATAAAAACCTTTGAGTTTTCTTTATACATTACAGAAAAGCAAGAGAGTGCATAGGCCCAATTAAAAAAATCTTTATCACATTTCATTTCATTACATTTCAGAGAAACTTGGAAGAAGAAAAAAACAAACAAAGCAGAGAACATAAATAAATCATTCATGTATTACCTCACTCTCCAACTAACCTTTTTCAGTGCTGAAAACGGTAAATGTTCGGGTCTGCTCCTTCTATAGAGCTGAAGGACCAAACCAATCTGTGTCTGCTCTAACACATCAGATCCCCAGAGGGAGAGAAAACTAGTAGAACAATCACTCAACTTTAACAGGCCACCTCCTAGAACACATGGAATTCATTGCCGCAAGACACCATTGAGGCGGAGAGCTTAGGACTTAAAAAAAAAGGATAGGACAGTTAGATGGAATGAGAACATCCACAGTTATATAAAAAATATATCCTATCTAATATATTTGAGATAAAAATCCTTATGCTTCGGGGCATAAGTCAGCCACTAAATGATAATGTTTGGAAGAAAATTCCCCTTTGGGTAGATTATTCCATAATTGTCCGCAACAGGCTTCTTGTACCTTTGTCCAAGGCATTTGGAAGGGGGCATTGTTTCTGTTTCCTCTTGTCTATATAGGCCCTGGCTCAGCAAGGTGCTTAAGTGTGAGTGTAATTTTAAGCACATGAATAGTACCAATGACTTCTCTGGTCTATTTATGTGCTTAAAGTTACATATGTGTTTAAATATCATGCTGAATCAAGGCAACAGATTGGAAGCTGTTCAGAGCAAGGACAATATCTTACTGTGTTTGTACAGTGCCTAGCACAACGTGCCCAAATTGTGGCTAAGGCATGTAGTCAGAGCCAGCGCTAGGCATGAGCAGACTAAGCAATTCTTAGGGCTCCAAGCAGCTCCAGGGGGTCCTGTATTAATTATTAGTTTGTGTTGTGTGGGGTGGGGTCCCCAAAATATTCCTGCTTAGGATCCCAATGCATGAGCACTGGCACTGACGATAATACAATAATAGCAAAGCCTGTCAAACACCTGCTCCTGGACTAATGGCTCACTGGTGTGAACCTGTCTGGCAACCCCTGTGTTCACATGCTAACTCATGCGGGCAACTTAATGCTCCTATCCAGCTATCTATCCCATCCAAAAGTATGGCTGGATGGCTATTACGTAACCTTGACTGGCAAAGAGTACACAGGAGGGAAGAGTGCCCATCTCAGTAGGCAGCCGAGAGAAAAAGGAAAGGAAATGTAGGATAAAGAAAAGAGCATCTCTACCTTTGGCTAGGAATCTGTGCCTAACTGCATTCAGTTGTTAGTATAATTACATACACTGAAAGCACTTTGAGTGCTCAGCTGTGGGGGGCATTATGGCTGAATTCTAATGATCAGCTAGCTGGCTGTCAGCTGCTCTTTTTCACATGGGCTGAGTGGCCAGCACAAGTTGTGGCCAGCGCGGGGTCTTCCAATAACTCCCGGGCATTGAAGACTCTGGGACCTTGTCTGCCCTAGAAAAATACATAAGTGTATTTAGTGGATGTGTAAGGTGGGTGCAATTCCAGCAGTTTTACCACTGTTTTAAGCTGCAGTAGATGCCTCTCTTATGTCACAACAAATGCTAGAAATGAAAGGATTGTAGCCCTTCATCCAATTCCAAACATTTGGGCAGCAGAAATTCTTGTCACGGATGATCAGCCTTTCCAACCATGGCTTGTTCCTGCCTGTGTATCATAAAAGCAACTTGGCTTGTCAACAGAGCTGACAGATCTGAAGAATAGTATTTTGCCACTCCTCCTACACATCTTAAGCAATTCCTGACCACCAGCTTCACGTCAGTGTGCATAGGGACAGCCTGCTGTAAGCTGCCAGGGCATGGGTGTCCTACCTAGTAGGTGGATCAGGACAGTGCCTGGTGGTTGTGGTGGCAGTTTGGGCAATGACAAGCATAGATCCAGGGATCAGGCACTAGTCTAAAGTTGAAGATAGAGTCAGGGTAAAGGTTTTAAGCCTAAGCCGAAGGAAAAGGCTGAGTCATAGTCAGAGCTTGGACCACAAGCTAAATGTGAGTCAACAGTGTCACGCTGTTGCAAAAAAAGCAAACATCCTTCTGGGATGTATTAGCAGGAGTGTTGTAAGCAAGACACCAGAAAAACTTCTTCCACTCTACTCCGCACTGATTAGGCCTCAACTGGACTAATGTGTCCAGTTCTGAGCGCCACATTTCAGGAAGGATGTGGACAAATTGGAGAAAATCCAGAGAAGAGCAACAAAAATGATTAAAGGTCTAGAAAACATGACCTGTGAGGGAAAATTGAAAACATTGGGTTTGTTTAGTTGGAAAAGAAAAGACTGAGAGGGGACATGATAATAGTTTTCAAGTACATAAAAGGTTGTTACAAGGAGGAGGGAGAAAAACTGTTCTTAACTGCTGAGGATAGGACAAGAAGCAATGGGCTTAAATTGCAGCAAGGGCGGTTTAGGTTGGCCATTAGGGAAAAAATTCCTGTCAGGGTGGTTAGACGCTGGAAAAATTGCCTAGGGAGGTTGTGGACAGGGCCGGCTCCAGGTTTTTTGCCACCCCAAGCAAAAAATGTGCTGCCCCAATTTCCGAGAGCACAACTGCCCAAGCAAAAAAAAAAAAGAAAAAGGGTGGCCGGAACACCGCCCCTGGAATTGGGCCGCCCCAAGCACATGCTTGCTTTGCTGGTACCTAGAGTGCAGGAGACTTTTGGTCCTGCCAGGAGTGCGGGGGACTGGACTAGATGACCTCTCAGGGTCCCCTCCAGTCCTATGATTCTAAGTAGCCCATGGGTCACAGCTGGGAGTTAGAAGTCAAAGTCTAGGCCAAAAGTCTAAGCTGGAGTCCCAGTCAGGGACATAGCCAAGAATCAGAGCCAGGAGTAAGAAACCAGAGCAGAGAGATGGGAGCAGGGGCAAGGGCTAGAAGTAGGAAGCAGACATGAGAGCAGGATATGCACCGTGGTGGGCCTGGTAAGCACTGAGCAGCTCAGCTGCTGCAAGGCTCAAGTAGAAGACTGCTGGTTCCCAGAGGCGACACATGGTGGGGGGGGGGCATGTCCCCCACCCCCTCCAGATTTCTGCCAGGGTTTATATGCCCTGCCCTGAACCCAGATGCATACACCAGAACCTTTACATCATGCCCCCTTACCACTATCAACAGTTACATGTCATCTCTGCTGGCTCCCCTGCCCAGTCAGGAAGTACAACCATTTGGAGGGGGCTTACCAGGCCCAGCTGAGCTTGCCTAGTGGTTAGGCTAGCAGCCAACCTAACACCTAACACCTGTGCATACCAGGGGGTGGGGGTGGGGATTATGGGTCATGCAGCGCTATGCTGACAGACATGAGAGGGGGTGGGAAAGGGTGAGCAGTTTCTATGTGTAACCCACACACCTTGGGAATGGAGGGGGAGAGAGAGAGAGAGAGAGAGAGAGAGGGATAGAAAGGAGTTTGCTTTACAGCCATAGCTAACAGCCATATGGCTTTTAGCTCATGCAGTAGAGGCTCAGGCATATAGCTCCAGGTGTGTATATCTGTATATATCTTTGCACATTTTGGCACCAAAGTTAAGGCTGGGGAGTGGAGTGATTGTGAGCGAGGAAGGTTTGCATGGCAGTGAGGAACAGGCTAGATCCCTTAACTGTGCTAGCATGAACACCGGTGGCAGAAGCCTCATCCTGAGTCTAATTAGTTGTTGGAGCACAATGATTTTTTTTAAAAACGCTTATGCTGTGGCTGTGCAGGAGGGAAAGAAAAAGTTATTTGTCTCGGCCATTAGCATCTGCAATATCTTGGAGCAGATTTGTTTTGGACTGTACACAGTGTATGGACTGTCTCTGCTCGGCAACTGGTCCAAGTGCCTCCCATTGTGAGGAAATTTCTTATTTTTCAGATAAGACTGATCATATTACAGATGGGCTGACTGTTTCTGTGGTGTGAGAAGAAGGTCTTGAGGGAACAAGGGCCTGGTCTTCTCTGCTAGACTTTCAGCCGGTGATGCTCAGTGGGATACTGGAGGTGTTGAGACAACTTTATCCCACAACCTGTGTTTTGGATTCATGTTCTTCCTGGCTGTTGATGGCCATCAGGGAAGTACTGGGACTTTTGCTTGTGGAGGTTGTCAATGACTCTCAGAGACCCAAGGGAGGTGAGGTAATATCTTTTACTGTGCCAACTTCTATTGGTGAGAGAGACACCCTTTTGAGCTTACACAAGCTTTCGAGCTTCAAGTCTGACCTGAAGAAGAGCTTTAAGTGAGCACAAAAGCCCACATCACTGCCAGGAGACCATAGAGCCACATCCAAGTATCACTCTGGAGATTAGGCACTGCAGGACATACCACCCAAAGTGTCTACAGCAACAACACCCTGTGATCTTTTTATTGGTTCACACTCACTATTTAATCAAAATGGCTGCCCCAAGAAGTTGTCTGGGCAAGCACACAGACATCAGGGTGCTGTGACCCCTGGCCCCGGCCTATTGATCCCAGCTCTCGTGATTACTCTGATCCCTGCTTGCTGACTACTGCCTGGTGACAGCAGCCCAGCAGTGATGTTTAGGCCAGACGGCCTATGCCCTAGTCCCTTACAATGATCTCTTCCTGAGGATGGATGAAGATCAGGTGTCCATGCTGGTATAAATCTATCAGCTCCCTTTGATAACATTCATTGCAAGGTGTTGTTGACTCATGGACGGACCCGGGTGGACTTTGTTTTTTTCTCTCAGAGAGACCTCAGTGAGTAGTTGTGGGCCATTGCTCCTTTTCTTGGAGAGCACTCAGGTGTGGGTGTTGTGGGGTGCCATTCTCTCAACCCTCCTCTTCAGGGTGTACAGAGGGTCATAAGGAAGGTTAATAAAGAAGCATAGGGTGTGATGTTTTCAGTCATGCTGATGACACCCAACTGTATGTCTCTATCACAATCAACTCGGACGCTTCATTTCAGTGCCTCAGCTGGCATCTGGATGGGACTGGGGCATGGAGGTGAGTGAGCTGGCTGACACTTAGCCCAGACAAAACTCACATGGTGATGGCGGGTTGGGAGAAGAAGCTGAAGGAGATGGCAGAGGTAATATCAGTCCCTTTGATTGAGGGAGTATGTCCATCAATCCCTTTGATTGAGGGAGTATGATTGAGGGAGTATGTTACTGGGGTTTCCAATTTAGGGATGATCCTAGACCCCTACCTTCTCTTTGACTATTCTGTTACAACAGTAACCCAGTCTGCTTTTTACCACCTGTATCTGGCTGGGAGGTTGTGATGGGATGGTCTTTGTTTTAGGATGCTGACCTTGCGACTCCTACCCATGCTTGTCTGACCTCAAGATTAGACTTTGCAATGTGCACTACATGGGACTACACCTTTAAACAACTCGAAGACTGCAGCTGGTGCAGAATGCAGCAGCTCACTTATTGAGGGGCATCTCGCTGGAACCACATGACACCAGTGCTCTGGAATCTGTACTGGCTGACCATTGGTCTTTGGGTGAAGTGTAAGATGTTGGTTATGACCTATACATTTCTCTATGGCCTGGGACTGGCCTACCTGAGGGATCTCCTGTGTCATCTGCCATACTGCCACAGCTCTCCCACCAGTGTAGAATCTCCTTGTACCAAGCCCGGCTACTCAGTCTTGTGTAGGGTGGGAGGGGGTTTGGTTTTGCACCCTTTTTAGCTCTCTTCTTTTGGCCTCAAAGAATACTGCCTCAAGAGAGACTTAAAATGAAATATTGGTGAAGTCTGTACTAGCTTTCTGCAATTATCATGTGGAATCAGTTCTCAAAGCTTTCCAAACCTCACCCCACCTTCCACAAGTAGCAACAACTCCTTGTCCTGACAGAGAGGCCCTCTGAATCCCAGGCACTTGAGGAGATGAGGAGTGGAGTACCTTTTTTTGATTCATCACCATTCACAGAGAGCGAGAGAGGGAGCAATCTCTCAGGTATCATAGTGAGAATGTCTGGCCTGCAGAGGGAAGCAATGGGTACCAGTGAAACTGGCTGGCTGAAGGTAAGGGAGTGGGGGAGTTTTGGAGACTCTCTCTTGGAGGAGTGAATACCACAGAGTCTTTCTGGGCTGTGGGAAAGGGATGGGTACCAGGAAGTCTGGTGGGGCTGAGAGCAGAAGGAAGGGTACCGAAGAATCTCACTGAGTTGCGTTTTGTGGCGAGGGAAGGGTGCTGGTCACATGGAGTCTGGCTTGTTGGGACAGGGTAATGGTAATAGTGAGTTCACTGTGAGAAGAAGACAGGGTACTGAGGAGTCCCAGGACTGGCTCTAGGCACCAGCAAACCAAACCATTCCAGTGGCGCTATTCCGGGTGGTTGGTTTTTTGTTTTTGTTTTGCTTCAGCAGTTGCGCTCTCAGAGGGGTTTTTTTGTTTGTTTTCTTGCTTCGGGTGGCAAAGGAGTCTGTCTGGGTGTGCTGTTTAGATGCTGCTTGTAATTATTAGAACTGGGATAACTGGCTGTTGGGTGTCTGAAAGGACAGGATACAGCGGGGGGTGCGGGGGAGTGAGAGCTACCGAGGGTGCGGCAGCAGCTTGGTAAAGAGGTTTCCACTTTAAAAATAAAATCCTGTTGAAGTTTGTTAGTACCTTGCCTGGTTGCTACAACATTTTGGCAACGTGGGTGGGATCTTCTGCCTCTGAACCCACCTGCACCCTTTCTGCAAAGCCCAGGTGAGCCTCCAATTGCTTTTACTGCCTGGATCCATATGTTTGAGACTTATCTGCTTGCAATCACTGCTACAGAGATTTCTGAAATAAGAAAGCATGTTCTGCTTATCCACTGCCTTGGAGCAGAATGGCAGAGTATATTTTACACTTTTCCCCTTGCAGATGATAAATATGAGACTGCACTCACTGCATTAAAGAACTTTTTTATGCCAAAAGTGAATGTAGTAGCTAATTGCTACAGATTTCGCCAGCGTGAGCAGAAAACAGGGGAGACTATAATGCAGTATATTGCTTCCCTGAGGAGTCTGATTGTAACTTGTGACTTTGGGAATATGGCAGATGAGATGATTAGAGACCAGCTCATTGAGAAAACAACCGTGCTACGTGTAAGAGAACGTTTACTTCTAGAACCACAACTTACACTAGAAAAAGCAATAACCATTGCTACTCAGATTGAGTCAGCTACAGCTGAAGCCAAAATAATGAGCATGGATACAGGAGGCACAGTCCAGGCTGCGACTCCTTTGCAGAAAAGTTCGCTATTGCTGCAGACAAACGATAACAAGAGGAAAACTAATGGAAAACCACCGAATCAGCAAATTCAAAATACAGTAAAAGCATGCTTTCGCTGTGGAGCCCCACAACACCTTGCAAGCTACACAGGATGTCTGGCAAAAGTAGCTCAGTGCAATCATTGCAAAAAGATTGGGCATTTTGCTAAAGTATGTCGCAGCAGCCAGTTCAATCAATAGGTGCATGCAGTTACAATACCAGATGTTACTGTGCTGAGCGTGGACAAAATCACTACTGCACATATTCCAGAAAAAATAAAGCGCACTGTAAACATTTCTGCCATACCCTCAGGCAAATCACACTCTATTCAGCTAATGTTGGACACAGGCTCAGCAGTATCTATACTACCTGATTCCATCTATTTGCATTACTTTAAAGATGCGTCTCTTACTGAACCCAAACTTCACTTGGTGTGCTATTTGAAAAACCATATTCCAGTACATGGCTGCCTGCCAGCAATAGTTACTTTTGGTGATTGCTGTGTAACTGCAGAGTTCTACATTGTCCACAAAGGCACTCCTATCCTTGGCAGAGATTTATTCGCTGCTTTAAATCTCAGGGTAGTTAATGGACGATTTGATCTTGCTGAGCAAAGCACTCTTGCAGTACACACACCAGTTTCAGCTGGGACCCAACACCAGGTTGAGGAGAAACTCAGCTGGGCTTATGGGTTTTGTGCATAAAGTTAAAATGCGGAATAATGTTATGCCTGTACGACAGAAGTTACAGCACTTACCATTTTCAGTCAGGGAAGCTGTTTCAGAGGAACTTAGAAAACTTGTTCAAAAGGACATTATTGAAGAGATTGACTCCCCAGAATGGGTTTCACCTGTAGTAGTGACACAGAAGAAGGGTGGAGGCACTTGACTTTGTGTGGACTTAAGGGAGCCAAATAAAGCTATTGTGATTAACAGCCATCCTTTTCCCCACATAGAAGAAGTATTTGCAGAACTCCGTGGAGCAAAGATGTTTTCTACTCTTGATTTGCAGAGCGCATACTACCAGGTGATGTTGCATGAAGATAGCAGCGACCTCACAGCATTCATTACACATGAGGGACTATTTTGTTTTAAACTTGTTCCATACGGTCTCGCATCTGCCCCAAGTGCCTTCCAAAAAATGATGTCATTGATTCTGAAGAATCAACATGGAGTTAAGTGCTATCTGGATGATCTTATCATATTTGGAAATACTTCTGAGGAGCATGACAATAACCTGCAGTCTATACTAAACTGCATTAGCAAAGCAGGCCTTAAGCTCAATATGTCCAAATGCACATTTAGACAAACTGAACTCTCCTTTCTGGGGCATACAATTTCACAGGCTGGACTAAAACCTGATCCAGATCATATCCTGGCAAATTCAAATGCTCCTCCTCCAGCAGATTTACAAACCTTACGTTCCTTCTTGGGTCTTACCTCCTGGTATGCAAAATTCATTGCCAATTATGCTTCTGTCTTTGAACAGTTATGAGAATTACTACAGAGAAGTTCAACCTTAGTGTAGACAACGGATGCACAAGTTAGTTTCAAAATGGTGGAAGACTTGATTGTACATAGTCCAGTACTTGCACTATTCAGTCCTGCATTGCCCACAATTGTAACTACTGATGCTTCTGATTATGGACTTGGGGCTGTCCTCACACAACTTCATGAGGACAACACAGAGAGGACTGTTGCATTTGCTTCAAGGACACTAAGTAATGCTGAGAGGAAATATTCTACAGTCAATAAAGAAGCACTTGCTTGTGTCTGGGCTACTGAAAAATGGAGAACTTACCTGTGGGGCCACACGTTCAAGTTGTGCACAGACCACAGCCCTTTGATGACGTTGCTCACCATGAAAGGACTGGGAAGAGCAGGATATCGTATTGCTAGATGGTCGCAAGACTACTCTCTTTCAATTATGAACTGGAATATAAGCCTGGAAACCAAAACGTGGTAGCTGATTGCCTTTCTCGCCTGCCTTTGCCTTCACCAGATGGTCCACCGGAGGATGAGGATGTAGTAGTTGTGCTTATTACAAGCACTGTTACTGTAGTTACAAAAGAACAATTTCAAGCTGCTTGTTGAGCGTGTCCAATTAAACAAAAACTATGGGAATTTCTGACAAAGAGATGGCCCAGTAACCCTGAAAACCTTGACCCAGTTTTGCTGCCTTATTTTAGAGTTTGGGATGAACTTTCTTTGCTTGATGGCTGTGTGCTATGAGGTACACACTGGCTACTTGTGCCAGAAGAATTACAGTCAAAACTCATACACCTGGCACACGATACTCATCAAGGAATTGTCAGAACCAAATAATGACTATGGGATCTGTATTGGGGGCTAGGGATGGACTCTCAAATGGAAGCACTCATAAAATCCTGTGTCACTTGCCAAATGCATGATAAGACAGCAATGACATGTACCCCTCCATTACAGCCTGTTCCTCTTCCTGAATCTGCATGGGAAAAAGTGGCGATTGACATTGTAGGACCCTTTGATACTGCTCCAAGTGACTGCCGTTAAGCCATCACTTTAATAAATTATTTCAGTAAATGGCCTGAGGTAGCGTTTACATAGCAAATCTATTCTGCTACAGTAATTAAGTTCCTCTCTTCAGTTTTTAGCAGGGAAGATAACCCCAAAGAATTGGTTTCAGATAATGGTAGTTGTCATAAATATAAAGGGAAGGGTAAACCCCTTTAAAATCCCTCCTGGCCAGGGAAAAGCTCCTCTCACCTGTAAAGGGTTAAGAAGCTAAAGGTAACCTCACTAGCACCTGACCAAAATGACCAATGAGGAGACAAGATACTTTCAAAAGCTGGGAGGAGGGAGAGAAACAAGGGGTCTGTGTGTCTGTCTATATGTTGTTTTTGCCGGGGATAGACCAGGAATGGAGTCTTAGAACTTTTAGTAAATAATCTAGCTAGGTATGTGTTAGATTATGATTTCTTTAAATGGCTGAGAAAAGAATTGTGCTGAATAGAATAACTATTTCTGTCTGTGTATCTTTTTTGTACCTTAAGGTTTTGCCTAGAGGGGTTCTCTATGTTTTGAATCTAATTACCCTGTAAGGTATCTACCATCCTGATTTTACAGGGGGGATTTCTTTATTTCTATTTACTTCTATTTCTATTAAAAGTCTTCTTGTAAGAAAACTGAATGCTTTTTCATTGTTCTCAGATCCAAGGGTTTGGGTCTGTGGTCACCTATGCAAATTGGTGAGGCTTTTTATCCAACATTTCCCTGGAAAGGGGGGGTGCAAGTGTTGGGAGGATTGTTCATTGTTCTTAAGATCCACGGGTCTGGGTCTGTAGTCACCTAGGCAAATTGGTGAGGCTTTTTACCAAACCTTGTCCAGGAAGTGGGGTGCAAGGTTTTGGGAAGTATTTTGTGGGGAAAGACGCGTCCAAACAGCTCTTCCCCAGTAACCAGTATCTGTTTGGTGGTGGTAGCGGCCAATCCAAGGACAAAGGGTGGAATATTTTGTACCTTGGGGAAGTTTTGACCTAAGCTGGTAAAGATAAGCTTAGGAGGTTTTTCATGCAGGTCCCCACATCTGTACCCTAGAGTTCAGAGTGGGGGAGGAACCTTGACAGTAGTCAATTTACTTCCCTGGAGTTTGAAACTTTTCTAGCAGAGAGGAACATTTTACACAGAAGGTCATCCCTATATTACCCTCAAGCCAATGGAGAAATCGAACGGTTTAACAGAAGTTTGAAAGAGTTTGCAAACGACTAAACTGGAAGGGAGATTGTGGATAACCTTCACTACTGATTTCTTGCAAGCATACCGGGCTACACGACATGCCACAATGCAAAGATCACGCACAGAGTTACTGCATGGGCAACAGATGAATACTAAACTGAACATCGCTGGATTGTTAAAGGCACGACCTGATGCCCCAACCGAGGATGATGTGAGAAAAACAGTTGAACAGAACCAAGCAAAGTATAATGCTTTCACAGACAAGCAGCGGGGTGCTAAGGAACCAAAGTTTGAGTGTGGTTCCTTCATTAGAATACGAAAACCTGGAATTTTACGCAAAGGGGACCATAAATTCACAGCTCCTCTTAAAATCATAGAGAAGAAGGGACCTTACACCTATCGACTTTCTGATGGGCGGGTATGGAATGCTTCTTATCTTACACCTGCCTATGCACCAAGAGGAGATTATGCCAGCACCCAGTCTGCATTGGATGACTTCACCATAGTATCAAAACAACAAGACATTGCACCGGAACTGAGGCTTGAGAGATGGCCTGTCAGACCCAGACGACCACCTGTCTGGACTAGAGACTATGTTATATAGTATCTACAGTGTTTACAGTGGAATATTTCTGCCAACAGTATAGTATCTTGTTTCATATTTGTTCCTGTGGTTAGAATAACAATGTTTATTTTAATTGGGAGAGTTTCTTAAGAGAGGAGGGAATGTGGTGTTAAGATGGTGCTTGTAATTATTAGAACTGGGAGCACTGGCTGTTGGGAGTCTGAAAGGAAGTGGGGGGGGAAGTTGAGGAGGTGGAGTGAGAGCTATCGAGGGTGCAGCAGCAGCTTGGTAAAGAGGTTTCCACTTTAAAAATAAAGTCCTGTTGAAGTTTGTTAGTTGCCTGGTTGCTACAACACTGCGGGTGGAGGGGAGCTGTGTTGAGAAGTTTTCCAGAATAGGGAAGAGAAACTACAGTGGAGTCTCGCAGTGCTTAGGGGAAACCAAGTGCAAGAAATCAGCTTCACTATTCCTGGCACGAAGAGGGGAAATCAGCAGCAAAGCATGATGCTTCCGTCCTTTCTGAAGCTTTCCTCCAGAGAGCAGGAGCAGAGGAGCCAGAGGGAAGCTCAGCAGCTTGGTGAGCATGCCAGACCTTTACAAATCAGGTGTGACTCACTGTGGGAGTCCTGGAGAAAGCCTGCTGTGGTGGTCTCTCACATGTGGTAGCATGTGGTGACTTCCATCTGGAGAATGGGATAAGCCCCTCCCCCTCAGCCCCAGACTAGCACTGCCCTGTTTTGAGAAGAACACAGCTGACCACTTTTAAAGGTGCATTCTAATGCTCCAGCCACATTCCTCCAATCTTGGCCTCCTTTCTGTTAATTTCCAATTAGATTCCTTTACAGATATGGGTCACTCTTTCTTTCATTGTGACCTGCACTGGATGTGCTATGTTTGTCTTTCTTCCACAGGACAGAAGCGACTTTGTGTGTACGAAGTGCAAGCTGGTCTCCATATTGGAAGAGAAGGTTCAAGGTCTGGAGCAACAGGTATCGACCCTGGGTTGCATAAGAAAAACTGAAGATTTCCTGGACAGACGTCAGGATATGCTTCTACGGGCACAAGGTTCTGAAGATTCAGAGCAGGCTGTGCATCGGGGACAGGAGGACGGTGAAGAAATTTGGCATCCTCTGACCTCCAGAAGAAAAAAGGGGAACGTCCATGTACCAGCAACGCAGATACAGGTAAGTAACCGTTTTCATGTTCTCTCCACAGGTTCTAATGCGGAGAGTGGACCAGATGATACATCTGAGGGAAGGGAGCAGAAGGAGACTCCGCCAATTGGAAGGCATGAGATGCACTGTCCTAGGGTTGGGGGTTCCACGACCACCGCTCCCAAGAGAAGGAGGCGGGTGGTGGTGGTCGGGGACTCTCTCCTCAGGGGGACTGAGTAATCTATCTGCCGCCCTGACCGGGAAAACGGAGAAGTCTGCTGCTTGCCAGGAGCTATGATTCGCGATGTGACGGAGAGACTGCCAAGACTCATAGAATCATAGAATCATAGAATATCAGGATTGGAAGGGACCTCAGGAGGTCATCTAGTCCAACCCCCTGCTCAAAAGCAGGACCCATCCCCAATTAAATCATCCCAGCCAAGGCTTTGTCAAGCCTGACCTTAAAAACTTCTAAGGAAGGAGATTCCACCACCTCCCTAGGCAACGCATTCCAGTGTTTCACCACCCTCCTAGTGAAAAAGTTTTTCCTAATATCCAACCTAAACCTCCCCCACTGCAACTTGAGACCATTACTCCTTGTCCTGTCCTCTTCCACCACTGAGAATAGTCTAGAACCATCCTCTCTGGAACTACCTCTCAGGTAGTTGAAAGCAGCTATCAAATCCCTCCTCATTCTTCTCTTCTGCAGACTAAACAATCCCAGTTCCCTCAGCCTCTCCTCATAAGTCACGTGTTCCAGACCCCTAATCATTTTTGTTGCCCTTCGCTGGACTCTCTCCAATTTATCCATATCCTTCTTGTAGTGTGGGGCCCAAAACTGGACACAGTACTCCAGATGAGGCCTCACCAATGTCGAATAGAGGGGGACGATCCCGTCCCTCGATCTGCTCGCTATGCCCCTACTTATACATCCCAAAATGCCATTGGCCTTCTTGGCAACAAGGGCACACTGCTGACTCATATCCAGCTTCTCGTCCACTGTCACCCCTAGGTCCTTTTCCGCAGAACTGCTGCCTAGCCATTCAGTCCCTAGTCTGTAGCTGTGCATTGGGTTCTTCCGTCCTAAGTGCAGGACCCTGCACTTATCCTTATTGAACCTCATCAGATTTCTTTTGGCCCAATCCTCCAATTTGTCTAGGTCCTTCTGTATTCTATCCCTGCCCTCCAGCATATCTACCACTCCTCCCAGTTTAGTATCATCCGCAAATTTGCTGAGAGTGCAATCCACACCATCCTCTAGATCATTTATGAAGATATTGAACAAAACCGGCCCCAGGACCGACCCCTGGGGCACTCCACTTGATACCAGCTGCCAACTAGACATGGAGCCATTGATCACTACCCGTTGAGCCCGACAATCTAGCCAACTTTCTACCCACCTTATAGTGCATTCATCCAGCCCATACTTCTTTAACTTGCTGACAAGAATACTGTGGGAGACCGTGTCAAAAGCTTTGCTAAAGTCAAGATACAATACATCCACTGCTTTCCCTTCATCCACAGAACCAGTAATCTCATCATAGAAGGCGATTAGATTAGTCAGGCATGACCTTCCCTTGGTGAATCCATGCTGACTGTTCCTGATCACTTTCCTCTCATGTAAGTGCTTCAGGATTGATTCTTTGAGGACATGCTCCATGATTTTTCCAGGGACTGAAATGAGGCTAACTGGCCTGCAGTTCCCAGGATCCTCCTTGTTCCCTTTTTTAAAGATTGGCACTACATTAGCCTTTTTCCAGTCATCCGGGACTTCCCCCGTTCGCCACGAGTTTTCAAAGATAATGGCCAATGGCTCTGCAATCACAGCCGCCAGTTCCTTTAGCACTCTCGGATGCAACCCGTCCGGCCCCATGGACTTGTGCACGTCCAGCTTTTCTAAATAGTCCCTAACCACCTCTTTCTGCACAGAGGGCTGGCCATGTATTCCCCATGTTGTGATGCCCAGCAGGAAGTCTGGGAGCTGACCTTGTTAGTGAAGACAGAGGCAAAAAAAGCATTGAGTACATTAGCTTTTTCCACATCCTCTGTCACTAGGTTGCCTCCCACATTCATTAAGGGGCCCACACTTTCCTTGGCTTTCTTCTTGTTGCCAACATACCTGAAGAAACCCTTCTTGTTACTCTTAACATCTCTCGCTAGCTGCAGCTCCAGGTGCGATTTGGCCCTCCTAATTTCATTCCTACATGCCCGAGCAATATTTTTATAGTCTTCCCTGGTCATATGTCCAACCTTCCACTTCTTGTAAGCTTCTTTTTTATGCTTAAGATCCGGTAGGATTTCACCGTTAAGCCAAGCTGGTCGCCTGCCATATTTACTATTCTTTCGACACATCGGGATGGTTTGTCCCTGTAACCTCAACAGGGATTCCTTGAAATACAGCCAGCTCTCCTGGACTCCTTTCCCCTTCATGTTAGTCCCCCAGGGGATCCTACCCATCCGTTCCCTGAGGGAGTCGAAGTCTGCTTTCCTGAAGTCCAGGGTCCATATCCTGCTGCTTACCTTTCTTCCCGATGTCAGGATCCTGAACTCAACCAACTCATGGTCACTGCCTCCCAGATTCCCATCCACTTTTGCTTCCCCTACTAATTCTTCCCGGTTTGTGAGCAGCAGGTCAAGAAAAGCTCCCCCTCTAGTTGGCTCCTCTAGCACTTGCACCAGGAAATTGTCCCCTACACTTTCCAAAAACTTCCTGGATTGTCTATGCACCGCTGTATTGCTCTCCCAGCAGATATCAGGAAAATTAAAGTCACCCATGAGAACCAGGGCATGCGATCTAGTAGCTTCCGCGAGCTGCCGGAAGAAAGCCTCATCCACCTCATCCCCCTGGTCCGGTGGTCTATAGCAGACTCCCACCACTACATCACTCCTGTTGTCCTGAGTCAACAGTGTGCCCTTGTTGCCAAGAAGGGCAATGGCATTTTGGGATGTATAAGCAGGGGCATTGCCAGCAGATCGAGGGACGTGATCGTTCCCCTCTATTCGACACTGGTGAGGCCTCGTCTGAAGTACTGTGTCCAGTTTTGGGCCCCACACTACAAGAAGGATGTGGAAAAATTGGAAAGAGTCCAGCGGAGGGCAACAAAAATGATTAGGGGACTGGAACACATGAGTTATGAGGAGAGGCTGAGGGAACTGGGGATGTTTAGTTTACAGAAGAGAAGAATGAGGGGGGATTTGATAGCTGCTTTCAACTACCTGAAAGGGGGTTCCAAAGAGGATGGCTCTAGACTGTTCTCAGTGGTAGCAGACGGCAGAACAAGGAGTAATGGTCTCAAGTTGCAGTGGGGGAGGTTTAGGTTGGATGTTAGGAAAATCTTTTCCACTAGGAGGGTGGTGAAACACTGGAATGCGTTACCTAGGGAGGTGGTAGAATCTCCTTTCTTAGAAGTTTTTAAGGTCAGTCTTGACAAAGCCCTGGCTGGGATGATTTAATTGGGGATCGGCCCTGCTTTGAGCAGGGGGTTGGACTAGATGACCTCCTGAGGTCCCTTCTAACCCTGGTATTCTATGATTCTATTCTGTGATTCATTGTCATTGCTGTCTGGAACTCCTCCCTCCCGCCTTCTTATTTGCTGTTTCTCTTTGAGATGCTCCCTCTGCTCTAACCTACAGTTGACACTAGCACTCAGTTCTCCTTTCTCATCTCCATACTTCATCCTTCCGTTCCTTTCTCACTGGAAGCAGTCTGCAGCAATACGCAAATGCATTTTTATAGGTTTTTTATATTTTTCAAGTGGTTCACACTTCCCCTCAAAATTCTAGTTGTGTCTGGCAAATAAACGCAAAAATACTTGTACTATGCAAAGTTATAAGGGAAACAATTACAGGGCTTGTAACAGAACCCTACATGCTGTCATTTTTTATTTGTATTGTGGTGTTACCTTTGTATTGTAGTGTCAACTAGGTTCACAACCTTGAAGTCTTATTCAAATCTTACCTCTCCTCATCAAGGCGCTCATAAATCCTGTTGCTTATTCATCTATAATATCTCTAAAAATCAGTCCATTCCTCTTCATCCCAAATGCTAAAACCCTGGCTGCTGTGGTCCATAGCTTGATTATCTTTTACCTCAGCTACTGCAACTTTCTCCTCTCTGGCCTTCCTATATCTAAATTCTAGTCCCTCCTAAAGACTGGACTGAGAAAAGCTTCCTCTTCCTTTGTTCTGATCTCATCATAATCTCCCCAATCCGTGAATCTTTTGCATAGCTTCCTTTCTAATTCCACATTAGATTTGAATACCTTGTCCTCAGGTTCAACGCTGTGCATGAATTAGCTCCCACCTATGTTTCTTCACTCATTTTCTCCTACTCTTCTGCCCACTCCTTATACTCTTCCCCATCCTCTCTCCTGACAGAATTCTTTATCTTCTCCTACATACAGCTTTGTGACTCCTTTCATGGCCCTGCCACTGCACACAGCCTCCCACTTCATGTGCACAAGTTCCCTCCTTTTCTCCTTTAAATTCTTCCTGACAACCCAGCTGTTTTGTGGACACCCCAATGTTGATCCATCTCAACTGTGTTTGTTTGATTCTTTCACTTAAACTTTTGACCTGTGTGTCCTAGCTGTCTGAGGGACAGAGATGTTACCTTCTCGGCTTTTTACAAGTTTGTAAGTTGCTGAGTACACCTAAGGGGCTAAATAATAAAATGCAACCTTTTTCAGACTCCCAACATTATGCCTGCATTTCAAACCTCTTCTGTGTAAGCATGGATCACTGGCAAAGCTGAAAGAGAAGACAGCTGATGGATGGGCTTTTCAAAAACAGTCATCACTGGTCTAACTCCGCTTCCACTGAAGCTGATGGGAATTTTACCACTGACTTTAATGAGAGAATGCTAAGCCAATGCTGAGCACTTCTGAAAATCCCACCCTATAGTTTCACAGAAGGAAGAAACAATGAAATCATCTAGAAGAACTGGGATTCCTGCCCTTCTCCTGATTCTATGCATAGACGGATAAGCAGGCAGGTTGCAGACACAGGTATAGGCCAGTGAGGGGAAAAAATCTTCCAAACACTAGCAGGACACATCTTTTGGCCAGATGGACTCTAACTGACCCAAAACATTATTTGAACCAGCCAGCTACAACTCCCGGCTTAGCCCCACTGGGTAGCTGCCACAATCATACAACTCCTATGAAATAACAGCAAACCATTTTATGTGGCCAGTGATAAATAAGGAACAGTCACAAGATGCTGTACTAGCTGGTTGCTTTTGTTAAAATCCCAACACTCTTACAACAATTACATTAAAGTAAGATTGCACAGGTTTATGTCCTTATTTTTGAAAAAGCAATTTTATGTGGTCTGTTAATTTCTTTGCAGCCTTCAGCTATTCTTCTGTCACAGTGGAATCAATGTCTCTTTATTTAAACTACCAGATGAAAGGTACCCACAGTTGGGCAGATCAGTTTAACAAGCTTTGCTGCATAGATCTTACAGAAAATATGTTTGCAAGATGGATAAATGCTCATGATTCTTTTTTATCTTTCAGCCTGCTTTTGTGTGAATTCCAAGATCAGAGAGATATATGGGATTTGAGCTCATTGAACTAGCAGAAAAGGAACAGTATTATAGCCAACAGCTGATGATTTGACCTCTGTTCATCTTCAGATAGCAGCTGCTTGGAAAAGGGAGTTGAAATGCAGCAAGGCTGACTTTAAAGTATAAATCCAAATATGTTCATTGTACGGTATGTTTGATGGCTGAAAATTGATTAAAAAACTAAAAAATAACCCTATCAAATGTCCAGCTATATCAAATTATTAATCTACACCAAATAAATTGGAATCACTTGTATTGCAGCTTGGACAGTTAACTACAGTTAATGACTATTTTACTTGAACTTTAAAGTTTGCAGAGAAATGTAATTAACATACTCATCTTTAAGGACAGATAACAGTAATTGTCTTTGGAGGAGAGATATGTCAGAGGCTGGCAGTGTTTGCCTGATACACCCAACCGACCATGTGAGCAGGTGTTGATAGTGCTGCAAAAGTCCATGGTATAAGGGAGGCGGGGATGTTTCTCTTGAGAAGACAGAACCTAGGATTTGGGCTGAGCAGAGAGGAAAGCTGGGAGCAGCCGGTGGGGGCAGGGAGAGCAAAAGCATGGGCTGGATTTTACATAGTTTCATTTTTTGTTCGTGAATAAAATCAAACTGTAGCCTGTGTCACCTGTGTTTAGAGCAGGATAAGCGGAGGATACCTACCAAGAACATAACATATTCACTGCAATGATTGCAATTCACCAATAGGAATAACAAGAGTGTAGAAATAAACCATGGTTACCTGTACCTTTTTTGGAGGTGAGGGCTACCTATGAACCAGGAATCTGCAAGAAATGTTTATGATAAAGTGAATTAGACATAATGTACTGGTTTTGCTTTGATACAGTCTCATAATAGACAGCATGCTGCAATACTGATCAGCAATTTTATTGTGTGTATATTGAGAGACAAAGGGAATTTGTAAAGAACACTGTACAGCACAACACTATGAGGAAAGAATCTTGGAAATGACAGTACACTCGTTGCACCCTTATAAAAGCAATGCTGGCCCTGAGCCTACTCTTAGTTAAGTGAATGACAAAACTCCCACTGACTTTAATGGAAACAGGATCGGTCTGAGTGAAATCAAGGAGAAATTTAGGGATTGTGTAAATGACATGAGTGCATGTAAAGGGATCTGAGGACTAAAGCAGTCAACTGTGCCTAAATTAGACCCCAGAGAGAAATGTGCTGTTTCCGGGGGTGTAAATAAACCTTGATGCAGACCTGGTGTAAATCATGATGGTGATGCTAAATTTGCATCCTACATCTACATAACCTCTTCCAGGGACTAGTCTTAGTGTATGGACTATGGAAAGGTAAGTGACCAAAGATAGAACACCTAAGAGAGCAGACTGCAGAGACCAAATGAGTGATCCCATGGCATGAGGCCAGAAAGTGATACATAATATTTATTTTAAACTCCAGTAAATTATTAGTTTGGGTCTCAAAAGAGATTGTTTTTGTTTTTTGAGAAGCTATATGTTATGGAGTAATTAACAGGCAGAAAATCTTAAATAATACCTGGTAAATGTCAATATAATTCCAGAATTTACCAAAGATCCATTGACTTTACACTCTAGCATTTTCTTGTTTACTTCATGAAAGCATGCAGACTGGCAAATGACATATGAAGGATCGTGTCAGATTTACAGTGGTAGCTAAGCTTGGGTCAGTTCTTCCATTATGCATTGCTATTTCCAGCACATATAACTTTGCCAAAAGAAATTCTGGGCAGCACAATACGTTCTAAAAGATTTTTGGCTCTATTTACACTACTGCCAGCTTAAAAATTAAAGAAACTCATTCTTGTTCCCTGTCTGGAGGGATCAGGTGGTTTGGGGGACTGGTAATAGGAAGTACAGGTAGCTGCCTGTTCAAATCCAGCCCAAGTTGGTGACAGCTGAATGTGGTTTCCATCTGATGGCTGTTTTGACTACCCCAGTGAAATCAGCTGGTGGTCTCAGTACAGTTCCCAGTGGATAGGTGTCCATACCACAACCTGGAGGTCTTGGAAGAGAGGTCACTGGAGTAGGGGCATCAAGACTGAAGTATCCCCTCACCCCAAAAATGATCTCTCCATATTTAGAAAGGGGAGGATTTACAAAACCTAATGGAAAAACTCCTGACCCTGAGCACAAGTGCCAAGGGTACACTGTTGAGGTCAGAGGATTGAATCCTCCACTATGAAACTTCAGTGATCAGCAAGCAGCTCCACAGCCACTAGGACAGGCCTTAACGTCTGGTAGCCATTGCCAGCTGAGATACAATAGCCGCTGTAATTGGCACATTCCTGCCTCCCCACCCCCATATGGAGGCTTTAATCAGTGGATCTACTTAGTTATGTGTCCACCATATGCAACAGTTCGTCCTTGGTTTGCCTTCACACACACCCTCCCCAAATGGTGGTAGGAATGATCCCTCACACATCAGTGCTCTGAGCTGTATGGAGGGTACAGTGTGCCCATCTGTGAGTTCCCTGCAGCCAGTCCCTCGCCCTGCACTGCTTCCAATGCCTCTCTGGCCACGTGCATCCGTGGATGCATGTGCAGGATCTGAGCCAATTAGAAATGTTTCCACTATTTTTTAATGTAGTAAAACAGCTTTTAAGGCAATTTTAACATTCTCCTTGAAATTCTAGCAACCCACATACAACAGAATCCCAGTGCAACAAAGCAACCCAACATGCTAGCTCCTGAAAAAGCAAAAGGAAACTGACTATAAATAAAAAGTGAAATTGAATTCATTGTCCAAGCTGAGTGAAGTACAAGAAAGGGTATAAATGGTGAAAAGTGCCTCTCATTTTTAAAATTCTTTCATTTTTAATGCAGAGAATAGAAACAACATGTATGGAACTCAATCCTTCTCTTCATACTATAGGATCGGGACCCCTGATGTATATCTTGACAGTGTCCCTGCAAAATATTGCTGTTGTGCATCCTGATTACAGGGTTTATTTTAAAAACCCTTGGATTTATATAAATGATCTCCTCTAAAGAATCGCAGGAATTTACTTCCAGATGTCAGCTCTAAAATAGTATACTGCTTCCTTACAGCATTTCAAGCTCTTTAAATATCACAGCTCCAGGAATTTTGGTAGCTTCCTTTGGTTCATCTCAGAATAGAAATTGGTAAGCACGCTGAGTTAATAATCACTGAAATTCCCTGGAAGGGATTCATTCTATAGGACAAATCCTGAGAGATGTTCAAGCATCTGCAGACCTCAGTCACTTCAATGAGAGCTGCAGATGTTCAATAATCCTCAAGAACTGACCCTATATTTTTGTGATGTTTCATCTTCTACTTGAAAATAACTGTACTTAGCCCCTCGGGGTTAAAACAAGGGCAAATTAGCACATAAAAGGCATTTCTGAGGCTAGCAATTATCTTCATTAATGGAAAGACACATTATCTCTCACATCACCCCTCACCCTCAGACATTTTCAATATTGCTCCTTTTTATGATCAAGTCTTGATATCTAAAGGACTTCTTCTGAGGGGAACTGATCTGGGAATTAGTATCTCCAGTGTCTGTACTGACTAAACAGAAGGGAGAAATTCTCTTTTGATGGTGACAAACAGTCATCTATCTGCCTTATGGGATGACTAACATTCATCCTCTTACATGGGGAAAATGTGATGCCATTTCAGATTCTTAAGCAACTGCCTTTTCTCCTACCACCCAGAATAGTGGGTAATTCTGTTTTTCAGGCTCTTTTCCCATTCTCTGGAGAAGGGTCTGAGCCCCGAAAAGATGCAATGGAAAAGGCTGACATTGACCAAAATACAAACTGATTCACAGTTGATGAAATGTAGCAGAATCGAAGTTTCCTCTCTAACCTGTGCTGCTTTGCAAGGACTTGACTGGCCTATCTATTTCAATAAGATTTAATTGCTTGATTAGCTGTTAAAGTAAAAAGGAAATATTTTTCTATGAGAAGGTTTAACAAAAATTGTTAATGGTCTGAAACATATTTAGATAAGGCAAACCAATATGTCCTTCTAACAACTACTAAATAGGATACCGCTCCCAATGGATTAAAGGCATATATTAGAAGGTAAAAAGATGCTCTAAAAAGACTTGCCTGAAGAGACAGATTTTGAAATGAACGCAGAAGGATGGAAGTTAAAGTCAGTGATGTGGCTGACAAAACCCAGGAAGTGCAAACTTTGCTGGCCCGGACACATACAGAGGATGAGTGAAGAGGACCTTGTGAGGAAAGCATGCCAAGAGATGGTGGTAGGAAAGAGGCCCAGAGGCAAGCAAGGGAAGCAATGGATGGATTGCATCAATGAAGATGGTAAGCGGGTGGACCTTTGTGCTGCCTCGGACAGATAAAGATGACAGATGCTTGCATGATACGGTGGCCCCAGGTAATGGGATAGGGGGAAGAAAAAGAAAACAAAATACTTAAAAGCAGTAGGAATTATAACACGCAAAAGTGAAGGTAATGTTGGTTGACAAAGGGAAGCAACCTGAGGAACTGATGAGGGTTATGATTGCTCCATCTATTGAGGAACTATGTGAACCCCTTGAAAAAGACATTCACAATTTTGTGGTACTTTTGGACCCATTTAGCAGCAGTGGCTCATACCATTTAAAATTATTATTATTTATTTGCATTGTAGCATTACTTAGAGGCCCCCAGAGCAATCAGGGTCCCAGCAAGACTGGCTAGGAGGTTGCAGTCTTCCATGTATAGCATCCATCTTGCCATGGTCATCCTTGTTTTTGTGACCTGCAGGGGCTGGGCTTGAAGACCATTAGAAAACCTCAGCTAGTGCACAGTGTGGCAGCCTGTGTGCTTAGTGGAGTGAGTTAATGTGAGCATATTCTGGACTATGTTCCACAAATTGTACTAACTTCCACTCTGCTTCTTGATACAATTCTACCTGTTAGAGAAAACATATAAAGCTGTACTTGATCTGAGACCTAGGTACCTTGTGGATTGCTTCTCTCTCTGTTCCCTGCCAATGCAGCAGAGATCAGATGAGATGCTTTTGCTGACAGTCCCTAGATGTGAACATTTAAGGAAGGGAAGCTTTTCACTGGAGGGTCCCCAACTGTAGAACTGTGGTTCACCAGAGCCCAAATTTACTGACCTTAAGAACATAGTACAAGACACACCCTGAAATCATTCCTCATTCACTGCATATCACACAAGATGCACCTTACAAGGCTGTAGAAATAAACATATATTTTATTGTGTTATTTTGAAAATAGCACATGATCATGTAATTAAAGGCTTTATTGTAGCTCAGACTTGCAAGGGGGTAGAGTCAATATCACTACCTTAACTTTGGCATTTCCTGACTTTTGAGCATTTAACCACACAATCTTAATGATCTTTTAATGCATTATTAATGGAATTTGCTAGTTTGGGAAAAAATAGAGAAAGTGAGACACCACCAGAAAGCCCAATTCCCATGCACTTGAAAACTCCCATAGTAGAGACTCTGTTCCTATGTAACCTAAGAGCTGGATGGTTTTTACACCATATGGTACACAGAGATTGAGATACAGGCTCTTACAGAACCCTGACTCCATCACTGCACACTTCAAAAGAGTTGCACTGCAGAAGATAAGTGATTCTCTAAAACTTTGCCTTATTGAACTTGAACCAAACAAGGTTTTCCATGAGTGAGGTGAGGTGTGCTCTACAAAAGGTGCATTTCAAAAATGTACACCTTAAAAATGCATAATAAATGGAACACGGGCTGATTCAATGCACACTAAACACAGAGTGTACTGCCCTTATGTATTCTCATGCCCTGGCTCGATGTTGACACTTTCTAAAGTATGTGTGATGTCCAATGCATATGTACATATAGGACGCCCAGAGAATGAGGCAGAGAGCCTCCAGACCCCTACATCATTCACTACAAACACTCCATAACCACATGGCTAATTTTCCAGGCATGCATGAGCAATACACTCTGCCTTCCTCAGAAAGTTAGGCAAACATGGTTAATACTGCTGTGGTTAAAAATGTCCATTGCATGCATAAAATGTAATTTTTTTTATAACTCAACCAAATCAAAGCCATTTATAACTGAACTATTCCAAGGCACTTTGCCTCCAGGAGAACTATTTCTCAGACAAATTTTAACTTTCAGGCCACAGTTGTTTCAATGTTAGGTCTGTTTAAAAATTCACAGGATATATATATATTTTTACATAATGGTAAAGATGTATTTTTTCCTCTCTCCACTTACTTGAAAATGCTGACCTGTTTTTCCTCAAACATTCCAGTTAATGTTGCTTTTGGGCAAAGATCAGACCTGTAAAATTTCAGCCCAAGAAATGAAAGGCTTGGAAAGTTATGCGTGACTGAAAATAGGGGTTTAGAATGGAAATATGTAGGCAGCTGTGATGAGGTATACAAACCCCACAATGAAGAGCAAGAGGTTAAGGAACGGTTCTGGGCCCAGGTGCCCCTGCCCCGCCACACCTGCAAAGCCTACACAAGTTGGAGGTGGGGCTTTAAAAAGAAGAGCAGAGCAGCTCAGAGGAGGTAGCAGAAGGGAGCAGAGGGCTGTTCTGAGCTCTGAAGGGAAAATACTACCCAGGTGCTCCTTGGCTGGGACCTGGCAGTGCAGGCCTGTGTAAATCCATGAAGGAGAGGCAGGTGAGAGATTGCAGGCCAGAGACTTGATTAGAGTGAGTTACTCCAGGGAGCAAAAGGAGCTTAAGGTAGGAAGTGATCCAGGGAGGTGTAACATTCCCCTCTGGTGTTGTCTGGACCAGTGATCTGCTAGGCCACTCCAATCCTTGACTCTGGGAGCCAGCCTTACTCTGCTCTGCTGTGAGACCCCCCTTCCCCCCACTCCTGGGCTGTTCACACACAGCTTCTGGCATGTAAGCTGCTCCCAGCTACTTGCAAGCGAATGACGTTAGCCAATATCTCCAGTCCCAGAAACAACCCTAGGAACCTCCGGATTGCAGTGTCCAGTTATGCCCACTGGATGCTGCAAGCTTATATAAATTCATCCATTTAGCAAAGAAATTGATATGCACCAGGTTTCTTCTCCCAAGGGGAGTTTCTGACACACTTCAAACCAAATGCACTGCTTCAGGTAGAATAAACAAACAGATTTATTAACTATAAAGGTAGATTTAAGTGATTGTACATCAAAGCATCACAAGTCAGATTTGGTCAAATGAAATAAAAGCAAAACGCATTCTAAGCTGATCTTAACACTTTCAATGTCCTTACAAATTTAGATGGTTCTCATGGCAGGCTGGCTCTTCAGCCAGACTCTCCCCTTTGATCAATGCTTCAGTCACTTGTTGGTGGTGGTGCCTGTAGATGTAGATGGAAGAGAGAGAGCATGGCAAAATGTCTCTCCCTTTTATCATGTCCTTTCTTTCCTTCTGGCTTTCCCCCCCACCTCCCCCTTTCAGAGTCAGGTGAGCATTACCTAATCACAGTCCTAAACTGCCCAAAGGAAGGGGATGACTCCCTCGAGGGTCTAACAGATTCTTTTGTTGCTGCCTAAGCCAGTGTCCATTGTTCCTGTGAGGCTGGGCTGGGTTTGTCCCATCCATGCCCTGACGAGGTGTGAACTGCCTCTCTGTTCTTGGAGAGTTTTTGCATGGGCTTGCTTTAAACCATGAGGATACATTTTCAGCCTCATAACTATATACATGAAATTATAACCTTACTGTAATAATTACTATAACAACACTATAACAACCATGCTCAGTGCATTATGAGCCTTCCGAAGACCTCCAGCATGACAAACTTTGCATTGGATTCCACACAATCATTTTATAAAGATGAACATGAGGGTGTAAGGTGTTCCTCCGAGGTACAGAGCATCACAGCAGGGTGGTGGCTTAGGACCCCAAGGTGTCAAGTGTGGCTGCCAGCCATTGGGCCCTAGATTGGAGCTCAGTGGAGAGGACGAGCCTGGGCTTCCCTACCTGCTCCGAAAGGCCATTAATCCACCAGGAGTTTCACCTAGGTGAGAGACCTGATGGAAAAAGCCTTGACTGTTCAAGGGCTCCACCCTGACAAAATCTCTGTGCTAAAGGGAATAACTGGAAACCCTTGGGGTAGGGGCACAGAAGGACCAGACTGTGCTTTCAGTGGGGACCCACCATGTCAAAACCTCGCCTTACCATGAAGCAGTATTGTTGGTAATTATGCACCTTCTACAGCAACCTTAGTTATGGTGGCCAAAAACACTTCAACTAGATCAGTTTAACAAGTGGAGTTTCTAAAAGAAAAATATTTTCAACATCACTTTGTGACCCACGTTATGCAACTGTACAGGGCAACAGGGAGGTGTAAGGTGCCTCCAACTCTCCTGCATGGGCTAACTATAGCACACAGTGCAGCACAAGGAGGAAGAACAGCCTCTGCAAGCCTGGTATTCCCCATCCCATGCTGGTGGGCAGGCAGGGGAAGCCACCATAGCTGAGCCAGTATGGATGGGGATGTCACCGCATCAAGTACAGGGCTGAAACAGAGAATGCCCCCCTGAAGCAACAAGAGAACCAGGCATCCTGCTTTGACACTCTGAGTCACAGTACGGTCCTTAACCTCAGAGTTTGTGGTCTAACCACAGTGTAGTTCTATTTCTGTCTCAAGTGATCAGAAAAGTGAATGTGTAAAAATAGCACCTTCTGACTCAATGTATATTCCCTGTGTCTCTGAGTCATTGCTACTCATTTTACCGATAAAACATATTTTTGTTAGTTTTACAAGTGTCCCTGCAGAGACAATACAGCTAAGAAAGTGTGGACTGTAATCTGTTCTGCTCCATAAATCACCACCAACATTGTCTGTTAAATTCTGATTGCATAATCATTACTACTAGTGATTAGAGCCGGGTGGAAAATGGATTTCCCATCCCATGAAAATTTTTGATATTTCAAAAATTGCCCTGTTCCACATCACGATGAAACTGAGCTCTTTCCAAGTGTTTTGATGAAAAACTAAAGAGTAAGAGAGGCCCCAGAATAGTGTGGTGATTTGGGTATGCACCAGGAATGTAGGAGACCCAGTCTGAATCAGATACTTGAATCTGCAGGTTCAAGAAGAAACAACCTCAAGTCCCTGATTCAGACCTAGGTTTCCTGGATCCCACATGACTGCCCTAACCACCAGGCTATTGACTATTCTGGAGCGAGGCATCTTTCTGTGGCTGGAAATTCCATCCTAGACCTGAGCAATCTTTCCTGGTGAAAGTTTCATTAAAATACATGTTTCATTGTGTATATTCCTGAAAAATGTTTTGGTTTCAACAAGTTGGTATTTTCCAGCAAAAAATTCCCAGCCAGCATTGCTGGTGATGATTGGAGAAGCAGCAGGAATTCAGCTTCAAATTCAGATTCTAGGCTGGATTTGCAAATCTGAGAATTTAGACAAATAATATTTTGTAACCTCAGAAATATTATTATTTACTTTAAAGCACCCTGCATAGTTCGGTGTTGTAGAAACACGGAACAAAAAGAGAGCTGCCCCAAAGAAACTGCAACCTAAATATAAAATGGAAGTCACTGAGAGATGGTAAATACAGAGCTTTATTATGCATTTTTACAGAATCACTTTTCTAAGCATAATCAAGTATTAAAACCTTGTCTTATCTTGTGCATATCTTCATAGGTCCACATGATAATCTCTCTATCTTCCCTCCCATTCAGGACTGGATAACATCCCTGTGGCAGCAACAGTGTTTGGATACATGGGAAAATAATATTAGGAAAGTCCTGATATATTTTTAGCGGTCTTTAATGCTTCTTAGCAGATGGATACAAAGAGAATTACAAATATGTGGCCAGCCAGTTCTCTGTGGACCACCGGCTAATATTCTACAGATTGCTGGTAATCTATGGACGTCAGATGGAGAACCACTGCAGTAGCTAGAGAATAGACTGAAACAGATAATTGTAAGTGGTGCCTTTAACATAATGATGGTCATCTCTACACTACAAGCTAGGGGTGTAATTCCCCTGCTCATGTACACATACTTGTGCTAGCTCTCCTTGAACTACCATGAGTATAAATACCAGGGTAGCCATGGTAGCATGGGTAGCAGACCAGAGGCATGACTGAGCCATACTGAGTACAAACCCATCTGAAACTGGTGGGAATGTACTCAGCATGACTCAGCCATGCGTCCACTGCTGCTACCCTTGCTTCTGTGGTGACACTGCAATTTATACTTGAGCTAGCTCGGTGGGAGCATGAGTACATGTACACAAGTGGGGGCATCACACAGCTAGCTTGCAGTGTAGACATAGCCAAACTGAATAACAAAATAAGGGCCTGATCCCACTCCCATGGGAGTTTTGCCTTCAAAGAGAGTAGGATCAGGCCCCCACTGACTGTAATTGGAGCAGGATTAGGTCCTAAAATGTGCAAACTGAATATCTGAATGTAATGGAGTGTCTGATTTAACATGTTTCGGAGTGGCAGCCGTGTTAGTCTGTATCCGTAAAAAGCAAAGGAGTACTTGTGGCACCTTAGAGACTAACAAATTGTGAGCTGTAGCTCACGAAAGCTTATGCTCTAATAAATTTGTTAGTGATTTAACATACTGTCACTCTGCTCTGTGTACAGTACTCTGCTTTATATTGTCTGATGAAATAAGTGAGAGTCTCAAAAGATTTTATCATTTAATTTAAGGAGTATGTTGCCAGACTCGGGAGGTCACAGGGAAATTCCTAGACATTTAATGACTTGTTTAAAAAGGTGAGGGAAATTTTGGAAATGCAGCCAGAGATCATTATTGCTATTGTAATAAAAATAGAAGAATGTAAAATAAAGCCTAACATTTTATTTGTGGGGAGTTAAAAGCTGAACTGTGGGTTGTCATGGATACAATGTTCAGTTTACTGGAGTGGTCTTTTCCTAGCAGCTAAACACCAGTATAAGTAACTCAGAGGAAAGCAGGACTTTATTTGCAATGTTCCATCGGGCTTTTATATTTAGTTAGTTCAATTAAAGAAACCCCTGATGATTTTTTCTTCATTTTTTTTAAAAAAGCCTGACCTGATCTATTTTATCTATCTAACCTGCCTTTCCTTTTCTTTCCCCTCTCGGTGTGCGCGTGTGTGTATATATATATATATATGAGCACACTACTACTAACACTTCAGACAACTCAGTTCAGACAGGTCTTTAAACTCGCCCATTTCAGGTCACAGTAATCTAGTTAGTGGTCTGCACATGTGATGAGACAGGAATGCAGAAAAGCTGTGTGCAGGGCCCCATTAAGGCAAGCTAGAAGGCTAGGCATCCCAACAGGGAAACCCCCTCAGGCAGCCTCAGAGCTGAGGCCCCACCCTCACACCTACTTGGAGTGGTAAGTGCAGGGGCCGCTCACACAAGAGCTGACTGCTCTGCTGGTGGGAAGGGCCCCCAAACACTCCTCTTTGGACAGGCTGGATTATCTCCTCTCCAAGGGCTACTATTTCCTGGTTTTAGGTGGGCTGGCATCTGTCCTGGAGGAGGGAAGGCCAGCAAAGAGCTCTGTATGTAAGTAGGAGTGGGTGGAGACTGTTGACATCACCCCAGCAGAATCATGATGGACTGGCAGTAGCAAGGGCCAGAGCCTCCCCAACCTCAATTATCTGCTGCAGAGGGGTGGGCCTTCTAGAACAGAGGGGTTCAGCATTAATAACCCATTGTCAGGAAAGAGTTAAAATTTAGCTAACAGCTAAGACAAAAACAGCAGAACAAGCAGGAATGTTTCAATAAGTATTCAGTAGCAAGGACACTGACAACTATAAACAATTGATAAGCTTATATGGTCAATGCCCACCCAGTAAGTCAGTTCTTATAACAGGACAAACCCTCCCTTCACAGCCCACCAGATATCTGTAAGCACTCATCCCGATCCCCACTCCTTCCCCTGCAAGGTTGCCATAGATGCTTGATGCAATAGGAGATCTCTATATGTACATACTGTTCTTATTTTTATCTTTATTTAGGGTTCTCTCTTGATTTGTAACAATGTCTGTCTCTGTATGTACAGATAAATGCAAATGAATTGATAAGAGAATGTATATAACTGGCCACTATGGCACCATATCTCTGAAGCTGCTTGTCAGTCTTCCCAGTACCGTGAATAAACCCCCTTCAGCATTGTCTGTGCTTGCTTGATTCTTGGGGGAAAAGAATCCTTTTGCCTAACACCAGTAAAGTAAATAGAGCAGTTCAGCCCTCTCAGAGCTAATGTTTGGGCTGTTGGCAAACTCATGCAGATCTCACTGCATTGTTTATGCTCTGCTCACATTCCCCTCCACAACCATGAGGCCTAAAAAGATACATTTTTAAAAAGAGAGCTAAAAATCTGACATCATCACAGCACTCTAGGAGCTGAGGCCCTACGCACTTGCCTATTGTGCCTATACTTTAATCCAGCTCTCACTGTGTGTAAGCTATTTGGGTGAAGTGGGCAAGGCTTGGGAGGCAAACTCCATCCTTAAACTTGCAGAGCAGCTCTTCTATGGACATTACTCCATCCTGTGAGCTGCTGTTCTGCACCAGCTGCAGGGGGAGTCCACTATGGCTAGTAGACCTTCACTTCCCCTGCCCTGGCATACCTTCCTGCTGACAAGTTCTACTAACAAGGAGGTGTGGTGACACCCCCCCATGCAGCCCCTTCAACACTCGTCTCTCCCAAATCCTGCAGAGACCCTAAGCATACCCTCTTAACTGGGGAGAGTCTGTACTATATGTGCTGAGAATTCCATATTACTAACAAAACTCAGGGCTGGGTAACCTTCCCAGAGGCAGCAGCATTTGCCACTGAGTACATCCATGGGTTGTGTATAGGAGAACAGCATTCATATGCGAAGGCTAGGTCTGATATAAGCAGGGAGACCTGTTGAATAAGCAATCATGGACAATCTGATGCCAGTACTAACAGGGCATGGTGGAGCAGCAGATGAAACTGCTGCCCCTATAGAATACCACAAAAGCCCAAAGATGGTATTGGACATGGTGAACATAGGCCACCATTAAATAAACCAGCAGCCAATCCTAACCACTGACAGAAGGAATTCTGAAAAGACTTATGAACCCTAACGGATCAATGGCATTTTCTCACAGAAGATAGTTGTGGGGTCAGTGTGAAACACTACCCCTAGTAACTCACCACCAGATGTGGAAATTTGCATAATTAAATCTACAAAGTAGCCTTGTAATCTGACTGGCAATCAGACTGCCTTGTACTCAGGCAGGACAATGTAAAATAAACTAATGGGTGCAGTGATGTGGGTAACTGGGCATCCTGTATAATATCAGCTACTGGAAAATTGCACAGTTCCTTTAGATCCTAGGTAAGAGAATAACATCTTTCTGCAGACACATTGCTTTCTGATCACACAGCGACTTGATTCCAGAGCTCATACTATTAGTTAGGATTGCAGGCAAACCAAGAAGAGGAAGAAAAAGAGCCAGCTACCGCACAAACTCTGTCACAATTGCAAAAGATGGAAGGTAGTGGTCAACAACTTCCCTATCAGACTTGTCACTTGAAGAAGATGACTAACAAAACTATATTCCTAATTCCTTTAGTACGCAGAACCTGCCAACACCTTTAAAGTATGTTTTTACTATATAAAGTTATTCTGTATGAACAGCATCCAGAGGAACCATGTTTATTGTGGTTTGTGGATTCAATATATAATAGATTCAATTTGTAAAGAGAAATACACATTTTATTTCCTAACTGCCAGCTCAGCAAACTGGACTCTGCGAATCAAGCTGCTCAGAAATCATCACCAGTAATAAAGTTTTTGCAGATCCAGTTATGCCCTCAGATATATCCGTGTGACTCTATAGTCTTCATATGATTATCTCAATTAAATTTATTTTCCTTCACTTTGTTTTATCTTATGCCATCATATTGCTTTTTAAATTGGTTGTAGGTGTGTATGTGCCTGTTGGAACAACTGCTACTTTATACAAGACTGTTCATTAAACACAAGAAAAGTATTTTAAAAGCTCAGTCCTGCAAGGTGCTGAACATTCTGGCCCTGATCCTGCAATTATGGAAGCAATCATGTGCTTAACTTTAAGTGTGTGCATAGTCTCACTGAAGTCAATGGATTTATTCACATGATTCAAAATAGACATATGCTTAGGTGCTTTGCTGGATTGGGGCCAGAGTCTCCCAAACTCAAGCCCACCCAACCCGCTTAATCTCAAGTGGCTAGCCCAAGTAGTCGCAAGAGACTCAATGTCCACACTACTATTTTAAGTGTGCTAGTAGCCCTATTAGCTTGAGTCTGGCTACCCAGGCTGGGAGGCTTGCTCCCAGCTGCAGTGTAGACATACCACGGAGTCAAACCCTTGCTTATAGGTTTACTTCTTCTTCAGTGGTCATTCTGTTGTGCAAGACAGCTAGTCACTGTGAACTCTTTAAATCTTAATCCCAGCTGGTTTTGGATCAGTGAAAAAATAAATTTACAGTGTTGCAAAATTGTTAACTGTGTGTACCCACATGATGGAGATCATGATGAGTTGGTTTTGAGTCACCATGGCCAGGATCCAAATCTCAGTGGATTCAATGGGAAACCTTCCGTTAACTTCAATGAGAGGTGGATCAGGCCCCAAATATTGGTTATACATAGTGATCCTTTACATTCATTTGTTGTATTAGGCCTTAGTTATAGCTAGTTTTGTAGTATTTGTTTTACTAGTGCCCAGCTCAGAATGCATTACTTGCTCTATTAAATTGTAACACAACCAGTATAGATTTTACTGTCATAATTATCCAGTAAGTCAGTGGGAAATATTCTACTACAGAATGGTATCTTTTAAACACCCCTAAAACGATCCCTGAGGTACCCACATGAGCACAATATAGATCAGGGGTTCTCAAACTGGGGGTCGGGACCCCTCAGGGGATCACAAGGTTATTACCTGGAGGGTCGTGAACTGTCAGCCTCCTCCCCAAACCCCGCTTTGCCTCCAGCATTTATAATGGTGTTAAATATATTTAAAATATTTTTAATTTATTAGGGGGGTTGTACTCAGAGTCTTGCTATGTGAAAGGGGTCACCAGCACAAAAGTTTGAGAACCACTGATATAGATAGTAAAAAGAGAAGGAGTATTTGTGGCACCTTAGAGACTAACAAATTTATCTGAGCGTAAGCTTTCATGAACTACAGCTCACTTCATCGGATGCATGTAGTGGAAAATACAATGAGGAGATTTTATATACAGAGAGAACATGAAACAATGGGTGTTACCATACACACTGTAACGAGAGTGATCAGGTAAGGTGAGCTATTACCAGCAGGAGAGAAAAAAAACCTTTTGTAGTGATAATCAAGATGGGCCATTTCCAGCAGTTGACAAGAACATGTGAGGAACATTGGGGGGCAGGAATAAACAGGGGGAAATAGTTTTACTTTGTGTAATGACCCATCCACTCCCAGTCTTTATTCAAGCCTAATTTAATGATGTCCAGTTTACAAATTAATTCCAATTCAGCAGTCTCTGCTTGGAGTCTATTTTTGAAGTTTTTGTTGAAGAAGTGCGACTTTTAGGTGTGTAATCGAGTGGACCAGAGAGATTGAAGTGTTCTCTGACTGGTTTTTGAATGTTATAATTTTTTACGCCTGATTTGTGTCCATTTATTCTTTTACGTAGAGACTTTGTCCTCACCCATAACTATTTCACATTTGGGGACAATGTATACCTTCAAATCAGCGGCACTGCTATGGGTACCCACATGGCCCCACAGTGTGCCAACATTTTTATGGCTGACTTAGAACAACGCTTCCTCAGCTCTCATCCCCTAATGCCCCTACTCTACTTGCGCTACATTGATGACATCATCATCATCTGGACCCATGGAAAAGAAGCCCTTGAGGAATTCCACCATGATGATTTCAACAATTGCCATCCCACCATCAACCTCAGCCTGGACCAGTCCACACAAGAGATCCACTTCCTGGACACTATGGTGCTAATAAGCGATGGTCACATAAACACCACCCTATACCAGAAACCTACTGATCGCTATACTTACCTACATGCCTCCAGCTTCCATCCAGAACACATCACATGATCCATTGTCTACAGCCAAGCTCTACAATACAACCACATTTGCTCCAACCCCTCAGACAGAGACAAACACCTACAAGATCTCTATCAAGCATTCTTATAACTACAATACCCACCTGCTGAAGTGAAGAAACAGATTGACAGAGCCAGAAGAGTACCCAGAAGTTACCTACTACAGGACAGGAAAGAAAATAACAGAACGCCACTAGCCATCACCTTCAGCCCCCAACTAAAACCTCTCCAGCACATCATCAAGGATCTACAACCTATCCTGAAGGACAACCCATCACTCTCACAGATCTTGGGAGACAGGCTAGTCCTTGCTTACAGACAGCCCCCCAACCTGAAGCAAATACTCACCAGCAACCACACACCACAAAACAAAAACACTAACCCAGGAACCTATCCTTGCAACAAAGCCTGTTGCCAACAGTGTCCACATATCTATTCAGGGGACACCATCATAGGGCCTAATCACATCAGCCACACTATCAGAGGCTTGTTCACCTGCACATCTACTAATGTCATATATGCCATCATGTGCCTGCAATGCACCTCTGCCATGTACATTGGCCAAATCAGACAGTCTCTACGTAAAAGAATAAATAGACACAAATCAGACGTAAAGAATTATAACATTCAAAAACCAGTCGGAGAACATTTCAACCTCCCTGGACACTCGATTACAGACCTAAAAGTCGCAATTCTTCAACAAAAAAACTTCAAAAACAGACTCCAAGCAGAGACTGCTGAATTGGAATTAATTTGCAAACTGGACACCATTAAATTAGGCTTGAATAAAGACTGGAAGTGGATGGGTCATTACACAAAGTAAAACTATTTCCCTATGTTTATTCCCCCCTCCCCCAACTGTTCCTCACACGTTCTTGTCAACTGCTGGAAATGGCCCACCTTGATTGTCACTACAAAAGGTTTTCTTTCTTTCCTGCTGGTAATAGCTCACCTTACCTGATCACTCTCTTTACAGTGTGCATGGTAACACCCATTGTTTCATGTTCTCTGTGTATATAAAATCTCCCCACTATATTTTCCACTGTATGCCTCCGATGAAGTGAGCTGTAGCTCACGAAAGCTTATGCTCAAATAAATATGTTAGTCTCTAAGGTGCCACAAGTCCTCCTGTTCTTTTTGCAGACACAGACTAACAGGGCTGCTACTCTGAAACCTGATACAGATAGTGTGACCTTTCCTCTCCTCCTATTTTTCCCTAGGCCCAGTAGGGTTTGAACTCATCTTTCATTAAGGTGGCTCTCATCAATATGAAAGGGACTTGCAGACCTCAGCTATAGATTAATGCAAGCAAAAGCGATTGCACATCCTATTTTGCACGAAGAAGGTGTGATAGGATAGTGATCATTATGACTCTCCTACGCCTCAACTCGGTTTAAGGGCCTGTGTGCTTTTCTGTGTCCTTCCTACTTCTCCCACGGGTTGCTGTTGCTTGTGACAATCCCGCTCCCGGCTCTCAGCCATTAAGTACCAAGCACCGCCACACCCCGAGGACCTAGAGTGATTTCAGGCTCTTCCGATTGTCACTGAAAAGTCTCAGCCGCAAGTTGGGCGCGCGCGCCGCAGAGGGGCTCCAGGGGCGGGTGGGCTTCAGCACCCCAGGCCGCGGACAGCTCCGTGCGCCGCGGGGTGGGGGAGGAAGCGCAGGGCGGCTCGCTGTCGGGGGAAGAGCGGAAGAACTCCCGCCCCTCCTCCGGGGGGCTCACGGAGCCTGAGGCGCAGCGGGCCCCGCTCCTCTCCCGGCGGCGGCTCTCCCAAAGGGGCTCTGTGATTTTAAATGCGCCGAGACCCGCCCCTTCGGGGTGGGGCGTGGGCGGGCCCAGGCCGTCCGGGGCGGCCATATAACCCCACCTCTTGGGTGAGGACTGCGGCTATAATTGGCTGGATGTGGTATTTGGAGATGCTAAGCTGGCTCCTTCCCCCCATGTCCCTGCACACACACAGGGGTGGGTTGCGCGGGCGGCAGAGGGAGGCAGGGCTGGGTGGCGGCGGCGGCGGCGGGTCTGCCACTCCCTGCCTCCCTGCCTCGCTGTCCGAGCCGCTCGCGCTGCTGGGCTGCTGCCTGCGGCCGGGCGAGGCGGCGGAGCCGGGCCGCGGGGAGCGGGGGCTGCTGCTGCTGTCGGCGGCGGGGATGATGGCGGAGGGCGGCGGCGGGGGGCCGCGGCGGAAGGCGCTGTCCCTGCTGGAGGCGGCCCGCTCCCGCTACGAGAGCCTGCAGATCTCGGACGACGTGTTCGGGGAGTCGGGCCAGGACAGCAGCGGGAACCCCTTCTACAGCACCTCGGCCGACTCCCGCTCCGCCTCCTCCCAGGACGAGGACGAGGAGCAACTCGCGGCTGCGGAGGGGCCCGGCCCCCGGGGCAGGGGGCGCCGTGTCCCCAGGGCGCTGGCGGCGGAGCGGCAGCAGGTTCCCGGCAGCGGCTGCAGCCCCGGCCCCACGGAGGAGGAGGAGGAGGAGGAGGGGGGCTGGATCCCGACCCTGCGCGACGCCCCACCCCCAGACTTCAAGGATAGCTTCGGTAACAGGCGGGCTGGGGAGCTGGGTGGCGCCTGCAGGGGGGAGCCCCCTCCCTCGCGGGCTGGGGGCGGGGGGGGCCTGGGCTGCTGCCCGCGGGGAGCAGCGGGACGGGGCTTTGCGGATAATGCTCAAGAGGCGGCCCCGGCCGGCAGGCAGGCGAGAGGAGCAGGGCAAGTCCCTGCTCCGGCGGGAAGGTTAATGTGGGGGCTGCAGCCAGGGCCTGAGGCTGAGGGGCAGGAGGGCGGGTGCAGCCGGGGAGGCACTTTTGCCGTTTGGTCAGAGGCCGGGAAGGGAGCAGCTCTCATTCCCGGGCGGCTGCTTGCAAGAGAGCCCGGATCGCTCAGCTCCGCCGAGCCCTGTGCAGGTCAAAGGGCGCGGAGCTCCCTCCCCGCTGTGGTCTGTGCCCCGGCCTCGGCCCCAGATGTCCCGAGCACCGACTGTAACTAGCGGGCGGGGTAACGGGCGTAGCAGCGTGCGGGAGAGCCAGGCTGACTTGCTCATCCCTGGCCTGGCGCCCGAAACCCCCTGGAAGGGGAGGCTGGATCTGCAGGGTTAGTTTGAGAGAGTGCGGTCGGTCTGCCGACTCCTGCCACCTGACTGCGCTTTGGCCTCGTTAAACAAATCGCTCCTCGGGCCGATGGTACCGTGCGTGTTAGTCACGAGGGAGAGAACAACCCCTTCTCGGGAAGAGTGAGAGCTCGCTGCATCTGCACAAGAGCAGCAGCAGGGTAGGGCTGGCTGTTCAATCATTGCCTTTCAGGCCGGAGTATAGAAATATCTGTCCTGTGCACTGGCTGAAAGCTTTATTTGATTTAATTAGGATAAAGGATAGCTCCCCTCTTTCAGGGCACTGGCTTTTTTCATACCTTAGTCCTTAGAAGGCATGGCTTGTATTTATGCAGTAACTGGATAATTGCCTGGACTTAAATGAAATGGTGTCTAACAAGACCTATGGAAGGCAGGATGTGACTGATTATGAACACTTTGTCCTTTTTCTTCTCCCCTGATAATTTTGTGATCTTCAGAACAACATGGCAGGTTATACAATGTAGCCTTGGGAATCTCTGCTGCTTTGCTGGAGTTAGAAGCTGGAGATCCTGCTCAGCCTGTGTGTCCTAACATGTACATGGCCTATGATATAGGAATATGGGAGTATTATTATACCCACTTTACAGCTGGAAGAAGCTGTGGACCAAAATGATTAAGTGACTTGCTCAAGATCACACAAGAAGTCTGTGGCAGCCCTGGAAATAGAACTCTGCTCCTTAACCCTTGTCCTTACCACAAAGCCATCTTCAGTCCTACACACTGCCACACAGGTCTTTGATAAAGTAAACGTTGAGAGCTCACTGCAGTGATCTGATGTATTATGGCAATGCATGGTATGGAGATTTTAATAGAATGATCTGTGTGAGATGTCATAGTGGTTTATAGGGAGTCATTCCAACATCAGTCCACAGCGTTAATGATACGTTGTGTATGTAGCAAAAAAAAAGTCATGTAAAGAAAACTTGCAGTACGTAAAAAATACAGCAATCAAATAGAATACTATATATTATAGGTTTATATGTGAGCTCTGAGATGTTACCATACTCTGCTACTGGTATCTTGTCCAATTTGATATTTGCTAGCCCAACCCCACTGGTTTCTATTCTTGATTGTCAGGCTTAATTCATTAATGTTGATGAGAAGTATCGGAGAAAAGTCTATATTTAACAAATAAATGAAGATTCAAGAAAAAAAAAGTGCACTTCAACAAACCTCCCTGTACCACACTGTGGATTAAAACAGAGCTAGAGGAAGTATATATTTTTTAAGCTAATGTAAAAAGAACCCCCAAGCGAAGTTAAGCTCCAAATAATATATTACAGTAACATTATTTTTGACTGACGTGTTAACTAACAAAAGCAAGAAAGGTTGCTGCTCCCCTGTCTAGGCACTGTAAAATATTAAACATCACGTACTAATATAAAACTCTTGTGGGTCTTTAAAGAGAACTCCAGTGGATATCTTGGATTCCTCTAATTCTCAAGCATATCTGAGGACACAGTTTGGACCATACTTTTCATGGAGTTAAGTAAGGATAAAATAACTTAACATTTAAATTCTTTGCCTTTGCTAGTGTATACATTTGTGTAACTTTAAAGCAGTGATATGCATTTAATATAGAGATGGGATTGACATTTGCATTGCTTCTTTGAAAAAAGAAAATTAAGTTGATGACCTATTAGCTCATGAGTTCAGATTTCCTTAGAAATGAAGGCATTTGATTTGTGGGAGACAGAAGTGAACACAGAAGTCTTTGGAGCGAGGAGAGTTGGTAATACAGAGACTGCTTCCACCTACTAGTAGATTTGAGAGAGATTTCTGCTGCTTCTTGTTCTGTTTGTGGCATGAACTGCATACAGTATCTATAATAGTGATTAGCTTTGGCAAAAACTTGGTTGAATGAGAACATAAGAATGGCCATACTGGGCCAGACCAATGGTCCATCTAGCCCAGTATCCTGTCTTCCAACAGCGACTGGTGCCAGATACCTCAGGCAGTGAACAGAACAGGGCAAATAATAAAGTGATCCATCCCCTGTCATCCAGTCCCAGCTTCTGGCAGTCAGAGGTTTAGGGGCGCCTAGAGCATGGGATTGCATCCCTGACCATCTTGGCTAATAGCCATTGGTGGACCTATCCTCCTGTGAACTTGTCTAATTCTTTTTTGAACCCAGTTATACTTTTGACCTTCACAACATCCCCTGGTAATGAGTTCCACGGGTTGACTGTATAGTGTGAAGAAATACTTTCCTTATGTTTGTTTAAACCTGCTGCCTGTTAATTTCATTGGGTGGCCCCTGAGTCTCATGTTATGTAAAAGGGTAAATAACACGTCCCTATCACTTTCTCCATGCCATTCATGGTTTTATATAACTCTGTCATAACCTCCCCCATCCAGTCATTTCTTTTCCAAGCTGAACAGTCCCAGTCTTTTTAACCTCTCTTCATACGGAAGCTGTTCCATACTCCTAATCATTTTTGTTGCCCTTCTCTGTATTTTTTCCAATTCTAAAATATCTTTTTTGAGATGGGGTGACAAGAATTGCATGCAATGGGTGTACCATGGATTTATATAGTGGCATTATGATATTTATTGTCTTACTATCTATCCCTTTCCTAATGGTTCCTAGCATTGTTAGCTTTTTTGACTGCTGCTGCACATTGAGTGGATGTTTTCAGAGAACTATCCACAATGACCCCAAGATCTTTCTTGAGTGGTAACAGCTAATTTAGACCCCATCATTTTGTATGTATAGTTGGAATTATGTTTTCCAATGTGCATTACTTTGCATTTATCAACAGTGAATTTCATCTGCCACTTTCTTGCCCAGTCACCCAGTTTTGTGAGAACTCTTTGCAACTCGTCACAGTCAGCTTTGGACTTAACTATCTTGAGTAATTTTGTATCATCTGCAGACTTTGCCAACTCCCTATTTACCTCTTTTTCCAGATCATTTATGAATATGTTGAACAGCACTGGTCCCAGTACAGATCCTTGTGGGACCTTGCTATTTACCTCTCTATTTACCATGGGGGTCTGCAGGCCCTTTCAGGGGGGCCACAGGACCCCACAGCTGAAACCCAGTGCCCCCCATGGGCTGAAGCCAGGAGCTGCGGGGCTGAAGCCCCTATTCCCGATGCCCCCTGAAGCCCTGATCTCCGGCGCCCCATATGGGACTGAAGCTGGGAGCAGCAGGGCTGAATCCTGGGGTCCCGAGCCCTGGTGCTCCCCGTGGGGCAGAAACCCTGAGCCCATGGGCAGAGTTTAACCTACATTTATGGTGGGGAAAAACATTTTCTAAAAGCCAGATTATAGGAAACATTCATTTATCGCAAAGTGGTTGTCAGATGTGACTCGACCCCTGTATGCAGAAGATCACTTATGCTGGGTAGATGAGAATTAGGACTGCATGCAGCAGTGTAGCACACTCTAAATATGCATGTCAGGAAGCAAAGGATAGCTTCTGATGAATGCAGTTAACTGGCCACATCTTTTGGGAGCTAGCCAGTTAAATATTAGTTGCATCTGCAGCTCATTGCTGAAAAAACACACTGGTGAGCATTAGAGATTTTACTTTAAAGAATTCTCGTTTCACTTTTTCTGCTAGTTCACCAAAGGCCAACAAAAAAAACAACAATGAAAAGAATTGTTTATAGGTGTGCATTAAAGCAGCTTTACTCCATTATAAATATATTACATTGGGCCGTGTCCACTTCTCAGATTAAATTATTCAGAGCAGCAGTATAAACACTGACTAAACACATCTGAGACATGCAATCTGTCTCCTTGATTATGCGATCATTAAAGTTAGAGTTTCCAGTCTTAACTTTACTGAAGAATGTTTACTGAAGTTGGGTTAGCTGAGGAGGGGGAGAGATGCATTTGTGTAGATGGTTAATGAACCATCTTCCAGTTGGATGGATGAAGGTTACAAGATGGTAAGCTTTTCAAGGTGGGGGCTGTCTCTTACTATGTTTGCATAGTGCCTCATACAATAGGGCTTCAGTCTTCATTGGTTCCTCTTGGCACTGCTGTTATTCAAATAAAGAAAATGAATTTGGCTCCTTTCAAATAAGGAAAATGTATTTAGCTCCCTCCATCTAGTCTCTAGTGAACCTCATAATACAACATATTTAGTTAGTATGGAGTCATTCATACATCCTGTATTCCAATGTATTCCAATCCAAAGCATAATCCAATTTTACAGGAGTTAAATAGTAACTGAAGGGGCGACGGTGGGACATAGCTGAAGGAGAAAAGAAAAGGGTTTTTTAGTTGAGATTTCAAAGAATAGAATCTCAGCTAAGCAGAGAGCTACAGGAAGACTGTGCAGAAGGGAGGAGAGTCAGAGATAGTGAGATCACATGGAAAGGCAGAAGAAGCCAGTGCTAGAGGAGCAGGGTGGGAGTAGAGAGAGAGAGAGCTCAAGATAGGATGCAGCATATTCATAGAGGCTTGTAATAAGGAGGGGAATTTTGGTCTGAATCTTGAAAAGAATCTGGAATTCTGGGTGATACAAAATCTCTAAAGAAAGGTCCAGTTCAAGAATAGCAGGAAAGATACACTGCAGAAGGTGGAAAAATATTTGAGCATCACTTATTCATTTGTGTCAGATTCTGCTGTAGAATTTGGCCCAAATAGCTCTTTGCTTGTGAATGTGGGTGAAACTCCCCTGACTTCAATGGTGTTTTGCCTACTTAGGCCGTCAGAGAAATTGGCCTATTTGACTTGTGAACTCTAAAATTATTTCAAAGTGTAGAATATTTATAGGAAATAATTTTCCATTCACTTTTGGATAAATTCTCTTCAGTATTTTCCTGGGTGTGTTTGTTATATAATAAATAATACAGTAATAGGACTCAGAATTGCAGAATGATGGTGAATGCATCTGTTGAGATGTCAGAGGAAATGTCTATAGGATGATCTAAAAGATTTTATGTTTAGCATAATCCACATCTTTATTTAGCAAAGGTTCAGTATCTTCTAGATCTTATGAAATCTAAACAACTGCTTCTGAAGGTTTTATTGGGCCAAAAGCAGATTTCTCTCCATCCATAATTGCTAATAGTGTTGATTTCAGTGCAAGACAACCGTGCTGATCTTAAAATGTAATGCAATTTAGGTGTCGTTTCCCTTCCCCCACTTTGCACTATTCATGTTCAAGTTCAGCAGCAAAATGCTCATTACTTAAACTGGGTTGAAGAACCAGATTTTCTGCTCTTAAAATGGCAAGCATTCATACTTTGTATTTAATACCCAAAAGTCAGTAAACACTGCAGATTAAGGGCTCTTCTTCACAATATATCTGTAGCCTTTTGTATAGGAGAAGCATGTTTACTCCCAGACTGATCTCTTGCATGTGGCCAAATGATCTCCCATCTCCTTTTAAAGTGAATGAAGTGGTAATTTAAAGGTAGTGGATGAGCAGCTCTGGGAAGTACGGTCCTCTCTCTGCACAATACAGGAACACCATAAGAAACAGCAGTGCCCTGTCAATGTGTTTCAAACTTGAACTGCAGAGACCACCTTGTGGTGTGAACGGGTGGTCTTTCCATGTACATTCAGTTTTCTGCTGAGACTGAGGGTACTAATCACTGATTAGCTTAGTCTGTATAGACTTAGCTCACAGAAAGTACTTGCCGAGGTGGCACAGAATTGAAAGATGCTGGAGGCTTCACTCAGTTGAAACGTTTCCTTCCATGCTCAACATCCCACCAAATTCAGTAGGAACACAATGAATCCTGCACAAATATGGCTTCCCCAGTAGGGAAGTATGAAGCACACCTCAAAGGAATGTTAACAATAGATATAATCGGATTCCCCGAGAAGACCTGTTATAATATCTGTCCTTCCTGCATTCAGAAACCAGTGAGAGTATGGTGATTGCTGAAATATTGTTAGGGACCCTTGGCACAGGGCATCAAAGCCAACTAATAAAGACATCCCGTTGTACTCTTATATTATATTTCTTCTGTGGTTAACTTGTCCCTCTGTTAGTACTGTCAAAGCAGAACACATTAAAATAGAGAATAGCTGTGCTCCAAAGGTAGGTGCAAGGACAAGTCGAATAATAGTCCTCCGATTCATCTGTCCTTTCACTTTCTTGTGGCATGGCATTCTTCTCAGGGAGAGCATCCTTGCCGAGACAAATCTATCATTCCCATTTCATATTTCTTAAAGGAGAGGGTGTTAGATCCACTTTCTCTCCCCTCAGCCAATATGACCGGCCAGGTTATACAGTGGATCTTCTGTGTGTGTGGGAGGGGGACAAGCTTATGATGGTTGCTTAGCATATCTTGTCACAGTAGTGGTGTCTCTGGCAGCTTCTTAAGGAGAAGACCAGGAAAACTGCAGGCACATGTTAATAGTGTATTAATTAAAGCATTCTTCCAACTCCTGGCCTTCCACATCTCCTTCCTCAGATGTGGCATAGAATTTCACATGATTTGTATTGATAAAATGTGCAAAACTATGTTCGTTCCTGTATCTTATTTGATAGTTGAATAGACATTGCTTGCATTCACCAGAATAAAAAGCTGTAGCTGATCAATTCGGAGCCAGAGGGTGAGGAGTGGGGAGAGAGCAGCCATATATACTTTGGGCAACCCTATGACCTAGGAATTGCTTGTACAGGCTGTACCCTGAAGACAAGCAGAGAAGATGCTCTGGTTTGACAATCAGAGAGAAGGAGCAGGAGGTGACTGCAGACTAGAACTGGAGGGATGAGTAGTACACTATGGAGCTGATCTTCACTCATGTAAAGAACCTCTCAGACACACTTCAAGTTTTCAGGCCAAGCAGAAGAGGACTTGCACAATTCCTAATCAATGTGCAATACTCTTAATGTGGAGGCACAGCAGGAGAGTTCCTGACAGGATAGAAAATGCAGTCTCAGGGAAGGTGAATTCTTTCAGCCCGTTAGACAGTTTGTACTGCAGGAAGGGACTGTATAAGCTCTGTAGATCATGTGTAACTTATCCCTTTCAACCCTAAATGTAGTTCACTGAGGCACTCTGTGAGGACGGAAAATCATGTCAGACAGGAGTACACAAGAGAGATGTTGAAGCAAAGAATACTGTACATGGCCTTGCTTGGGAAAAAAATAAAAGTTGTACATTGAACAGGAAGAATTGGTATAAAAGACTATTATGTTATGATGTTTCTTGTGAAGCAGAAAAGAGACTTAACAGCTGGCTGTTGTAAGAGGGGTTGATCTCTGATTGCATAGGGCACAGAAGCAGATGGATACCAAGTAGATTAAATTAAAGAAAGACAAATTTAAAGTATTGATTTGTCTTTCAGAGTGAGAGTTCAGGTGGTCCCTTTTGGCCCTGATCATCTAGTCTGACATCCTGCACATCACAGGCCGCTAAACCCCACCCTTTACTGTGCACAATAACCTGCATTATGCTGAAGTATTACAGCCCTCATGGGGCTTTACCTACTATGTGCCACAGACAGACAGTAGGAGGGACTGTGATGCACCAATGTCTGGGGCCCCTGCAATTGCAGGGAATTGATTTAGTGAGGTGTACTCAGATGAGCCCCCCCTTACCTGATCACTCTTGTTACAGTGTGTATGGTAACACCTATTGTTTCATGTTCTCTGTGTATATAAAATCTCCCCACTGTATTTCCCACTGCATGCATTCGATGAAGTGAGCTGTAGCTCACGAAAGCTTAGGCTCAAATAAATTTGTTAGTCTCTAAGGTGCCACAAGTCCTCCTTTTCCTTTTTCAGATGATCCTAGTAAGCAACCTGCACTTTGTGCTGCACAGGAAGACAGATGAAAAAAACTCCTCTAGGTTCCTGCCAATCTGACCGGGGGCAAAAATTCCTTCCTGCCCGTGAAAATGGCAATCAGTATAACTCTGAGCATGTGAGCAAGACACAGCAGCCAAGCATTTGAAAAAGAGACTTATGTGCTACCTCAGAGGACTGGCTGTCCCTGTCTGGTGTTCCATCTCCAGCCGTGGCCATCTCTGTTTCAAAGAAAGGAATGTGGCTGGAACAAAGTACATTGGGAGCAGGCGTGGGAATCCTTCCTGACCCCTAAATGTGACTGGCTGAAGCATTAGTTTTAGGAACATAAGTTGTAGGATCAGAAGGTACCTCTTGAGTCACTGAGCACACCCCCCTGTCACTGGAAGCAAACCTGTAAAATTATCCCACTCAGACATTTATGAAGCTCTTTTAGAGTTTATCTGTGGAACTCACTGTTGCAGAAAGTCAAGTCAAATACTACCATTGTATTTTTTAAGAGTGCTGGCTAACTTTCTGACTACGAACAACTCTTGTAGCTGTGCAAACGAGGGCCCATTTTCAGCAACACACTTAAAGCATCTGTGGAGCTTTAAGAATGTGATTAGTCCCACTGATGTATATGGAACTTTTCAGATGCAGATAGTTTACCCACATACTTAAGGGCCTTGCTGAGTTAGGCCCTAGATGAGATAATCAACTTTTATGTTTCAGGGCATAAATTGACTTTCTGTAACGGTGATTCCAGATGCACAACTTTTTCCATGTATTTCATTGTGTAAATGGCTAGATGCATTTGGGAATGGGGAGATCAGAACGGGGAGATCAGAGGCTGAGGGAACTGGGATTGTTTCGTCTGTGGAAGAGAAGAATGAGGGGGGATTTGATAGCTGCTTTCAACTACCTAAAAGGGGGTTCCAAAGAGGATGGATCTAGACTGTTCTCAGTGGTAGCAGATGACAGAACAAGAAGTAATGGTCTCAAGTTGCAGTGGGGGAGGTTTAGGTTGGATATTAAGAAAAACTTTCACTAGGAGGGTGGTGAAACACTGGAATGTGTTACCTAGGGAGGTGGGGGAATCTCCTTCCTTAGAAGTTTTTAAGGTCAGGCTTGACAAATTCCTGGCTGGGATGATTTAGTTGGGGATTGGTCCTGCTTTGAGCAGGGGGTTGGACTAGATGACCTCCTGAGGTCCCTACCAACCCTGATATTCTATGATCACTTCCTTTTGCTGTGTTAGATACTGGCCACTGCTAGAACCAGGAAGCCAGACTAGATAAATTAATAATCTTATATGGCGTGTCTAACTTTACTTTCCCAGACTCAGAACCCTTTCCCAGTGACAGTGTGGTGTGGTTTTTGTTTGTTCATTTCTTTTTTTTTTGGCATATTCAGTTTCCTCTGTATAACACACAGTTCACAAGGGTTGAAAGAGGAGAAGACATCTAAACTTCTCCAGAAGGAAGGATGTTGTTCCTTAAGGCTTGAAATTAAGTTCTGCAGGGCCCATTATCAATAGAATTATTTTTACGTTGAATCAAAACAAAAGATTCAGATGAGCTGAGCCTGGAAAACCAGAGGGGTTTCGGACCCAATACTGCTGAATATGTTGTATGGTTGTGGATAAATCCCAAATCAAACTTTCAGTGTTGTTGCCACTTATCCCAGTTGTTTCTGGGTTGCTGGACTGTTTGTCACTTGATAGGCTCACTAAAGAAAACCAAACAAACTCAAGTTCTCCATTAATTCAGTAGCGTGGTTGATTTCTACACATAAACCTGTCATATTAAATACTTCTATTTGCCTTATTTGTAAACTTAAGGTATAACAAATCTTATCCTTTGGGAAGCAACAAATGCAATGCCTTGGGGCTGTATGCATTTGGGTTCTGCCTTCTCATTCCCTGCAGCTTGCTCCCCTGAGTTGGGGTTGTTGAGGAAGAGACAGTGACCAGTAGCAACCTACATGGTGCTAACTTGCACATGGTTTCCCCTGGGGCTTCAAGAAATGTTACAGGGGGCTGTCGGGGGAAAAAATTCCCTAATGGCAGACAGAGTTGTCCCTAGGGATCCCGGAGGCAGCATGGGGCCAGCAGCTCGGAGCCCCTAAACTTCTAAGAGCTAAGCAGATCAAAGAAAGCATATCTATCACACTGATGAGATTTAAATTCAAGGCTCCTTATAAGAAATGGAAAGGGAGGTGGATATTTTTTGCTGTTTTTAAAATTAAATAGGCAGCTGGTATTGTTTTAAAAATTATTATGAAGAACAAGTTTAAGCTTTGTTGTAACATGTGGTGTTTGCCTGGACTGCTCAAGACCTGAATGCTTGTGTAGGAGGAATTCTTTGAGTTGGCTTCTTAAAAACCTTCATGCTGTTTCACATCTGATACTCTTTGATGAAACATAGGAGCCTTGTCTTAGAACAGGCTTATTCAAAGTGATACAAGCTATGGGAGTCAGATCTTGGAAGCGTGTTGCCATTTTCATAATGTAATAAAAATACTGTCATGATAAATAATAATAATAGTGTGTAATAAGCATGTCCTAAAAACTAACTTTATATTTCCAAGATCACTGCTTTTATAATTTATACTCGGGTAAAGGAGAAAATCTCTGGAAATATTCATTTTTAGGAGGGGCATCACAAAATGGGGAAGAGATGGCCAGCCCTCTGTGGAGATAGAGGTGGTTAGGGACTATTTAGAAAAGCTGGACGTGCACAAGTCCATGGGGCCGGACGAGTTGCATCCGAGAGTGCTGAAGGAATTGGCGGCTGTGATTGCAGAGCCATTGGCCATTATCTTTGAAAACTCGTGGCGAACCGGGGAAGTCCCGGATGACTGGAAAAAGGCTAATGTAGTGCCAATCTTTAACAAAGGGAAGAAGGAGGATCCTGGGAACTACAGGCCAGTCAGCCTCACCTCAGTCCCTGGAAAAATCATGGAGCAGGTCCTCAAAGAATCAATCTTGAAGTACTTGCATGAGAGGAAAGTGATCAGGAAGAGCCAGCATGGATTCACCAAGGGAAGGTCATGCCTGACTAATCTAATTGCCTTTTATCATGAGATTACTGGTTCTGTGGATGAAGGGAAAGCAGTGGATGTATTGTTTCTTGACTTTAGCAAAGCTTTTGACACGGTCTCCCACAGTATTCTTGTCAGCAAGTTAAGGAAGTATGGGCTGGATGAATGCACTATAGGGTGGGTAGAAAGCTGGCTAGATTGTCGGGCTCAACGGGTAGTGATCAATGGCTCCATGTCTAGTTGGCAGCCGGTGTCAAGTGGAGTGCCCCAGGGGTCGGTCCTGGGGCCGGTTTTGTTCAATATCTTCATAAATGATCTGGAGGATGGTGTGGATTGCACTCTCAGCAAATTTGCGGACGATACTAAACTGGGAGGAGTGGTAGATACGCTGGAGGGGAGGGATAGGATACAGAAGGACCTAGACAAATTGGAGGATTGGGCCAAAAGAAATCTGATGAGGTTCAATAAGGATAAGTGCAGGGTCCTGCACTTAGGACGGAAGAATCCAATGCACCGCTACAGACTAGGGACCGAATGGCTAGGCAGCAGTTCTGCGGAAAAGGACCTAGGGGTGACAGTGGACGAGAAGCTGGATATGAGTCAGCAGTGTGCCCTTGTTGCCAAGAAGGCCAATGGCATTTTGGGATGTATACGTAGGGGCATAGCGAGCAGATCGAGGGACGTGATCGTCCCCCTCTATTCGACATTGGTGAGGCCTCATCTGGAGTACTGTGTCCAGTTTTGGGCCCCACATTACAAGAAGGATGTGGATAAATTGGAGAGAGTCCAGCGAAGGGCAACAAAAATGATTAGGGGTCTAGAACACATGAGTTATGAGGAGAGGCTGAGGGAGCTGGGATTGTTTAGCCTGCAGAAGAGAAGAATGAGGGGGGATTTGATAGCTGCTTTCAACTACCTGAAAGGGGGTTCCAAAGAGGATGGCTCTAGACTGTTCTCAATGGTAGCAGATGACAGAACGAGGAGTAATGGCCTCAAGTTGCAGTGGGGGAGGTTTAGAATGGATATTAGGAAAAACTTTTTCACTAAGAGGGTGGTGAAACACTGGAATGCGTTGCCTAGGGAGGTGGTGGAATCTCCTTCCTTGGAAGTTTTTAAGGTCAGGCTTGACAAAGCCCTGGCTGGGATGATTTAACTGGGAATTGGTCCTGCTTCGAGCAGGGGGTTGGACTAGATGACCTTCAGGGGTCCCTTCCAACCCTGATATTCTATGATTCTATGAACACTTAACATTTTAGTGAAAGGGGTTCACAGGTTGTTAAAGTTTGGGAACCACTGCTCTAAAGTGAGTCACATCCTGCTTTCTCCATCTGACAGTAGGTGGGTATGCAGTATGCGTGAGAGTAATAAGGAATGACCCTCTTCCAAGACAAAATCTGCTCCACCTATTTCTATATCACTGGGCACTGACTCGCTGTCTGGTGTCATCTTTAGTAACAGTTAAGGCTAAGATTTTGTTACGGGTATGTTTAGTAAAAGTCATAGACAGGTCATGGGAAATAAACAAAAATTCATGGAAGCCCTGTCCCTGACTTGTATTAAAAATATCCCTGACAAAATGGGGAGGGAGGAGGGTCCCGCACCCACAGCTGCTGGGGTTCCGGGGTTAGCCCCGCCACCTGTGGCAGCTGGGAGTTGCAGGGTCCCCCCACGGCAGCTGAGAGGTCAGGGGCTGGGCAGCTGCTGGGGGTCCCCCCGCCACATTCAGCACATTCTGGGGGACTCCTATCCCCGGCTGGGAGCTGTGGGGTCCCCCTGCTGCCTGGCAACTAGGAGCTGCAGGGCTGCCAGCTGAGAGTTCCAGCCCCACTTCTGTGGGGCTGAAGTGGAAAATATTATGGAGGTCTCTGGAAGTCACAGATTCCATGACCTCCATGACATAATCGTAGCCTTAGTAACAATCTAAGACAAGGATTCTCAAACTTTTAAGCATTGTCAGTTGCTTGAAAAGAACTACCAATCCTTCCCACACTGATTACACACCACCTGTGCAGCAGCAATTGTTCTTGCTTGCATCAGAAAGGACAGCTTTGAAAAGATGAAAAATAACAGGGTGTTGCTGCTTGGTTAGATTGCCATCTGTGCTGTCTATTTGCTTTCCTTGGCCGTAGGCCTCTCCTGATGCCTGCATTGCTAGAATCCTTTCATCTTGCTTTGTGGTTTCATCCTGTCTTCTCATGCATTTGCTGCCTTTTCAGTGTGGGGGACATCTGCAAAGCTGACCAGGGCTGAATTTACATTAGAGAAATACTTGACAAAGAAAGGCATGAAGCAGCTGTGCAAAGTACTGGTGTTTTGTTTTTTTGCAGGGGGAGGGGTTGAGAGAAGCCTTCTAGATACCCTAGAAGTGTTATGTAGTGGCCTATAATTAGCAGGAAATAGTGTTACTGCATTTCTGGTAGCTTGTGCTTTCCGTTGCTGTTTGTATCCACATGTTGCCTTTCATCAGATGTTTAGACTGTAATCTCTTCATTGTGTGTGCAGAGTTTAGCACAATGAAGCCTCAGTGCATTACTGCAGAAGAAATAACTATGACAAAAGTGCCTCTGTGGACCAAAATGCTCCATAAGAAACACCCCGCCCGCCCCCCCACCATGTAATAGAGACAGCAGTGCAAGAACATCTGATATAACAGATTCATTCTGTGGTGAGAGTGCCCCAAAGGGATTTTGTGTCATTATTGCTCTTTGAAATCAATGGAGCTACCCTGATTTACACCATCAGAGGGTCTGGCCTGGTATTTCTCTAAAAGTACAGGTTGCATAGCCAAGCCTTCTATTTATTTCAAGTAGTCTCTGTTCTGCTCCCCTAGCAGAATCTTCCTCTGTGTTGCATTTAGAGGCGGGCTGAAGCCACAGCATTCAGATTGGAAACGCCTCAGGGTTCATGGCTGCCAACGTGGGGTTTTAGTTTGGTCCATTAAACTGGTAAAGGCTCATTTGCGAGATTCAGATCCCAGTTTGGATTTTTTACTCTGCCATTTTGGGAGGGATCTGGGATCGCGGCTGTATCTGCACTACTGTATTTTCTAAATGTAGTACACAGATTCTGCATTTTAAGGTAAAATGCAAGCATTGGGGAAGTAGTGTGATTCCAAGCTGTAGTGTTTGCAGTACCATGCCATTCAGTCTATATAACTTTTGCTCCCCTGGATTGGGAACAGCGAGGAAGTCATGTGCACAGCCTCTGAAGAGTCTCTTACATGCTCAGTAGATTTGTAGATTACAAGGCCAGAAGAGATTGCTCTGATCATCTGGTCCGACCTCAAAGTAGAAGTCTTTCTGTTCCATTAGGGCAAAGTTCCCCTGTGTAGAGAGCCAGTATAAGGCTTATGTGCCCCTTACTGTTGTCAACTCTTGCAATTTTTATCACAAGTCTTGTGAAAATTTAGGTGGGGGGGGTTTCTTAATGCCCCAGTGCTCAGATTCAAGTGATTACATCAGAATCCCAGTTTTCATTTAAAAAACAGTAAGCTTCTAGCCTTCATGTTTTCAGAGAAATGTTTGAAAATGAGCCATGGGCACCCTGCATTCTCAAATCAAAGGGCAAATAAAAAGCAACCGAAATCTAATTTTTATTTCATGATTTTTAAGCCAATCTCAAGACTTTGGCAGCCCTGTCTCAGTATTTTATGAATGTTTAGGGGACTGGCAACCATGCTCTTTAGACCCACTTAAGCCTTCAAAATATAGCTTAAGTGATGCATAGGCCCTGTGCTGGTGAATTTCACCTCTCATGACAATTGCTGTGAGGCTCTTCCACATGAACATTAACCAAAAGAATGGTGGCTCCAGAATGAACCAGTGATGAAGTGGTGGTGGGGTATGGGGGAAGATAGGCATCTCCAGAGTTGTATAGGGAAAGCCGACTACTCACAAACCTCTAGAGAGGAAGATGCAAGCCATTCACTGATTTTGAACTTTGTATCCACTAACCTGATAGAGGAGTTTGCTTTTGGGGACAGACTGTTGGTCCAAAATAGTGTGCAATAAAGCATTTTTGTGTCATGAAACCAACAGCAGGCAATGAGGGGTTTTTAGGCATATACATAACGAATATGAAATAAATCCTTGAAGCTGCTAATGCTGCTGCCTAAACTGGACCACCACTGAATTCTCCATTAGTATTTTTTTAAGGACCAGACTGTGTGCCTTTTTAATCAATGAAAGAAATCTTAGTTTAAAAATAAAAAGTTTAGACATCAGAACGTAGTCCCCTACTTTAAGGGGAAGGATCTGATAGCATTTTGTGGGTATATGTTGAAATTGTGGGATACAGACTGAACGTGCCTTTTGACTTATTGATAGCTCTTTTTTCCACATCTACCTTTTTTGAAAGATTGGTACAAAGGGAGACAGTTGGATATTGACCTGAAATGGGCTGACTTCAAGCAGTGGATCACCGATTGCTCTAATACATCATTTTTTCCTAAGATTAAAAAAAGACAAAGATAGGAATCCATTTCTTTTATGCTGAGACTGGCTGGTGAAAAACTCCTAAGCACAATATTTTTGATCTGGAATGGAGCATGAAGCAAGAACGCCACCAAAATTGTGCTAACCTTTACTTCAAAGTTATCTGTATCCACTGACTCCTTTTAATCAGTGCTATGGCTTTTCCCTAACCTGTCTGACTGTGCTACAGGATTTAGTTTGTTGTCTAGTAGCACTTCACTTCTTAAAATGCTCCAGACTGGCTTCCAAGGGAATGTTTATATCTTATACTTACTAAAATAACTTATCAGGGTGTGTGTGTGTATGGTGGGGGGATAGCAGTACCTGTTATTAACGTTGCCTGACACTTCCCACTATAATACCCTGCTTTCACTTGCTTATAACTTTTTTGTTATACTTTAACTGTTTGGGCTGAAATTTTCCATGTCAGATGTCTGCCTCAGGGTTGGGGTTGTTTGTTTGGGTTTTTTATATTTCAGCTAAAACAATTCTGCCATTTCTGAGAATGAGGCTAGGGAAGAAGACATTGTTTTGTCCATGTGAAAATAGTGGTGACCTTTTCTTTGAAAAGTACTAGCTCGCCTCCCCCATGCTTTGGTGCAAAGGCTTTAAATTTGGCTGGGGAGTGGCCTTTGTGTTAAGGATGTGCCTTTTGCTGTGCTGGTGAAAATCCACCCATTTCTGGCCAAGTTATAAGCCACTGGAAAAATTGCAGCTCACACCTGCTCAGTAAAGACTGCTTGGATTTTATCAGCTAAATACCCTGAATATTCTGCACCGGGCACGTTCCAGCCTGGGGCTGAGCAAGACTTGCTTTGCAATTGAAGCTCTGGGCCCTGGTTCTGGCACCTGAACTGAGAGTTGGGGGCCTGTCTCTCCTGTGCTCTCAGTGACCCCTCTGCTGGGCCCAGGCAGTGTAGAGGAGGAAAAAATAGTATGTAATTATATAATTAAAGACGGTTTCATAATGCATATACTTAGTGGGGCCAAATTGTGACCTTAATTCTGGCCTTTCCAAACTTTTGAGTGCCTGACTTTATTAAGATTGCAATGTTCTTTTAACACATTTTGTATGTAAAATGAGATATAAAATTATCCTAGTCTTTAATTCTTGTGGTCTTCCCTGTAACAGCCTGTCTCCTCTCTGTCTGTCTTATTTAGACTGTAAGGTTTTTGGGGTAGAGACTGTGTGTATTTTTGTTTCATTTACAGTACAAAGCACACTGATGCTTAAATAAGAGAAATTGCCACATATGTGGCGGAGATGGCCATGTGATAAATGCACTTTATCATGCACCTTTGATCTAGGTGAGTCGTGAACGGATTGGGCATTCTAAAAAATATGTAGGGATACAAAGAAGTGTTTAATCAGCATCTAAATTTGAGTTGTATGGAAAAAATCCTGTCCCAAATCTCTCTGCAGAGGTAGAAAGATCATAAAAATATATATCCTGGGGCTGCAGAAGAGAGGGAAAACAAGTGAAAGAAGATACCCAGCCTACAGAGAAACCAATTATGTGTAATTAAGATGACTGAGCCAAGAATTGGGACCATGATTTCTGAGTAGTACTCTTCTCTTTGGGCTGGGTCTTCTAGTCACTCTTAATTTTCTTTCTGGCTTTTGCCCCCAGACCTGCTCTACACAACCTCCTTCAGAGTCACGAAATTATAGTCCCTGAGAAAGGAAGAGGGGAGCAAAAATAAGTGGGCACCAGTATTTCTCCAAGCAGTGCTGGTGTTTCTGTTACTTTCCTTTCTTTCAGAGTAACAGCCGTGTTAGTCTGTATTCGCAAAAAGAAAAGGAGTACTTGTGGCACCTTAGAGACTAACCAGTTCTTTCTCCTTCTTTTGTGGAGCTGGTTGATTCTCTGTCACCCTGCGTCTTGTGTAGTCACTTACACTGGTGGAAAGCAGGTGTGAAAAGCTACCAGATACTAGTGTTTTACACCCATTTCCTTTCACTGTGCACTGGTGTGAATGGCTGCACAAGGTGCCAAGTAACAGTGAATTGGGCCCTGCCTTACTCTGTACTCTAGCAGGAAATGGGTCAAGCTGTGCTTCCCCTGGTCTAACTGACCCTGATAGTGGGATTCTGTGGTTTGAATCTTGAATTGGTAAATCTAGTCATCGGCTGCCATTAATTCCCCTGACAGGCTTTGTGGTTTTACTATCACATTCTCGTATTTAAAATGCTTTTCTCTTCCCTGTTTCTCTGTGGAAAAAACTCTTTCTGTTTGGGTGGAACTGACGACCACACAAGGGAAACAGTGAAAATGATTATAAACCAAGTGCTGTCTAATGTGCATAGGGAACAAAATGAGACAGTTTAGGTTCTTATGATCTCATCACTCTAGGTCTGAGTGCCTTGCAAAAATTAAAGAGTTTATCCTCAACACTGTGAGGTAGGGAAGTATGATTAGCATCCCCACTTTATAGGCACAGAGACATAGGCCCTAATCCAGCAAAGCATTCAAGTAGGTGCTTAATTTTAGAGTAAGAGTAGTCCCATTCACGTGCTTAAAGTTAAGCATGTGCTTTGCTGGATCAGGGCCTAAGTGACTTGCCCAAGATCAGAAAGGAGGTCTGTGGCACTGCCAACAATTTAACCTGGATCTTCTGAGTAGTACATCACAATCTTAGCCATGAGTCTATCCTTCCTCTCAAAAAACCAGGGTTTTTCCCCCTCTATTCTCCTTCAACTACAGTAACCTTAGAGGTTATCTGCAATAATAGCAGGTAAAAAAAATTTCAGGCAGATGTGTGAATTTTTTTTCTCAGTTGATGGTGTCCTTTTAAGCAAATGCAATAGAAATATATGAGAAAGTATGTGATGCTGTTATTACTGCTAACGATGCCTGGAAATGTGATATCAAGGAAGATTCCTCCGTTACTCAAGAGACAAGGGGAAAAAATACTGAAGAAGAAACTGAACTTAGGCTCCCATGCATGTATTTTGGAGTTTCCTGCTAATCAGCATGAATCGATCAAAACTGCAAAGACAATTAAAGTAAACTTGTCAGAGATAAAGACCGGCCAAACTAATAATCACAAAGGAAAACAGATCAGTTTTGTCAAGGAGGGGAAGTTCTTTCTCAATCCATGTCTGTTTCTGGGAACAGTCACGCTGAAAGCTGCTTACTGAAGCAAAACATAGAACTGCAGAATGATTCACTCAGTGTTGCCAACCTCTTGTGTTCAAAAATCATGTGTCGGACCAAAAAATGTCATAAGATCTAAAAACCAGGATAAATCACATTCTGTTTTTTCCCGGTCTGGTTTGAACCTTTATGCGAGCCCCTGTTTGCCCAGTTTGTATAGTATGCTTAGTTGAAAAGCCAACCGTAAGTGTGCAAACACAAATGAAGACATCCCCTGGCTCCACTTACAGGATATGTCTATGCTGCAGCCAGGGGAAGTGATTTCCAGCTTGTGGAGACCGCCTTACACATGATAGCTTTGATTTGAGCTAATGCACTAAAAATAACATAGCTGCAGTGGCTCGGACTAACTGAGTACAATCCTGTCCAAGGGGACAGTGATGGGTTGGATCACAGAAACCCCCTGGTTGCCAGCTGATGTACCAAGACTACTTCTGCCCCTGCTTTCCGTGCCAGCTTGAGACTCCAGCACCCTGTCTTGAGCCAGACACGCCAGTCTGCTCCAACACAGACCCAGGATCTGAACCATGTGCCCCAAAGCTGCAGACTTAACTGAAAGCAACTTAAGAAGTGTTCCTGTCTTTAACACTCAGATGCCCAACTCCCAATGGGGTCCAAATCCCAAATACATACGTTTTACCCTGGATAAAGCTTATACAGGGCAAACTCATTAATTGTTTGCCCTCTATAACACTGATAGAGAGAGATGCACAGCTGTTTGCCTTCCCCAGGTATTAATACATACTCTGGGTTAATTAAGAAGTAAAAAGTGATTTTTATTAAATACAGAAAGTAGGATTTAAGTGGTTCCAAGTAGTAGCAGCCAGAACAAAGTGAATTACCAAGCAAAATAAAATAAAACAAGTCTAAATCTAGTACAGTAATAAAACTGAATATAGATAAAAATCCTAACTCAGGTAGCTTCCTTTTACAGACTAGCCTCCTTCTAGTCTGGGTCCAGCAATCACTCATACCCCCTGTAGTTACTCTCCTTTGTTCCAGTTTCTTTCAGATATCCTGGGGGGTGGAGAGGCTCTCTTTAGCCAGCTGAAGACAAAATGGAGGGGTCTCCCATGGGCTTAAACTGACTTTCTCTTGTGGGTGGAGACTCCCTCCTCTCTCCTATGTGAAGTCCAGCTCCAAGATGGAGTTTTGGAGTCACATGGGCAAGTCACATGTCTCTGCATGACTCAGAACTTACAGGGTAGCAGCCATGGTTCACATGCTTCCTTGAATGTCCTCAGGTAGACTTCTTTTGTGGATTGGAGCATTCCAAGATGAATTGTCCTTTAAGTGTTTCTTGATTGGGTATCTAATTTGCACTTTCCTTTCTCCTGAAGCTGACCAAATGCTCTACTAAGGCTGCTTAGAAATCAAGCCAGTATTCATAACTACGAATACATAAATGATACATGCATACAAATAGGATTAATAGATTCAGTAGATCATAACCTTTACAAAGATATGTTACATGGCATATGTAGCATAAAACATATTCCAGTTGTCATATATACATTCATAAGCATATTTCCAAAAAGCCTTATGGGAGGCACCATCATAGGGAGGTCTACACTAGAAGCGCTACATCAGTGAACTGCACCGATACAGCTATACTGCTGTAGCACATCTGGTAAAGACGCTCAATGCTGACGGTAGAGCGCTCTCCCATCAGCATAATTACTCCACCTCCGCAAGAGGCAGTGTGGACAGTCCTTTGGTCGCTGTAACTTGCGTCGCTCAGGGAGGTGTCTTTTAAACACCCCTGAGTGACGTAAGTTAGATTGACTTAAGTGGTAATGTAGACGTGCCCCAAGATTCTAGGCATGTACTCAAGTGGCTAGCATGAGCCACTGTGGCTACACTGCTCTTTTTAGCACACTGGTTCAATCAAAGCTAGCACATGTAAATCTATGTAAACTGGAAATTACACCTCCCAGCTGCAGTGTAGACATACCCACAGTCACCAAACTCCTGGGAGGAAGGAGCCATCACTGTCTCTCTCCTTATGCATTTGTGTGAGTAAAACTCATCTGCTCAAATGTTCATGGAAACTGAATATGAAAGGGGCATAGGCTTGACCAACAGAAATTTAAGTGAAATGCTCATGGACATCTGTTTGGGCCATTGTCCCAGTTCGAACATTTGCATTTTTATAGGCATCACCTTAGATTTTTAAAGATCTAAAGTAATACCTTTCAGTAGAAGGTCTGGGTGCAAATGGAGGAGTTGATATTTCACGCTCTACAGCTGGAAGGAAAATCTGTAGCGAGAAAATTCATGCTTGCTGAAGATCATGACTGAGAGATATTGGATTACTTAAACTTGAGACGAGTAAACAAGATACACTGATGTGATAAAGAGTGTCATAAGAACCCCAGGGAAGAATGGGAACTGCAGGAAAGACCGTAGTAGGTAGAGTTTGGTGGTTTAATGGCAAAGTCAGAGTTTATCTTTCTAGTCTACGTATCGCTAATTCTATTTTAGTTATATGAGACAGCCTATTGCACAGTGATTGTGTGTTGTGGATGAATTCCACTAGAGCACCAAGAGAAAACTGTTAAATCCCATTTTCTTTCTTAATGACACAGATTAAAATTTGAATTTTGAATACTGAGGCATTTTACTCTAGTGTGTTAGGCATTGGATCCAGGAAAGCATTTACAGACATGCTCTTTTAAATACAAATATTGTACCACTTTAACTATACTGTTACAGTCAAAGTAGGGTAACCCCTCGAGTGTGGATGCAGTTATACTGATATAAAAGTGCTTATGCCTGTAGCCTCACTGGAGCTAATGGGACATAAGTACATGCTTAAATACTTTGCTGAATTGAATCTGCTATGCCACTTTCAGTAGCCCACAACACCTTTATTTTAGGGCTGTCGATTAATCTCCGTTAACTCATGCGATTAACTAAAAAAAATTAATCGCAATTAATCACACTTTTAATCGCACTGTTAAACAATAGACTACCAATTGAAATTTATTATATTTTTGGATGTTTTTCTACATTTTCAAATATGTTGGTTTCAATTACAACACAGAATACAAAGGGTACAGTGCTCACTTTATACTATTATTTTTTTATTACAAATATTTGCACTGTAAAAACGATAAATAAATAGTATTTTTCAATTCACCTCATACAAGTACTGTAGTGCATGTATCATGAAAGTGCAATTCACAACTTTTCTTTATCACAAAAGTGCAATTTAGAAATGTAGATTTTTTTTTTTGGTTTTGTTACATAACTATTTTGTTTTTTTGAGTGCCGTGTAAAACTTCAGAGCCTACATGTTCACTCAGTCCTACTTCTTGTTCAGCCAATCACTAAGACAAATAAGTTTGTTTACATTTACGGGACATAATGCTGCCTGCTTCTTATTTACAATATCACCTGAAAGTGAGAACAGCTGTTCGCACAGCACTTTTGTAGCTGGTATTGTCAGGTATTTATGTGCCAGATATGCTAAACATTCATATGCCCCTTCATGCTTCGGTCACCATTCCAGAGGACATGCTTCTGTGTTGCTGACACTCATTAAAAAAATGCGTTAATTAAATTTGTGACTGAAATCTGAGAGGGATGAGGTGTGGAGCATGCTTTCAGAAGCCTTAAAAGAGCAACACTCCGATGTAGAAACTACAGAACTGAACCACTAAAAAAGAAAATCAACCTTCTGCTGGTTGCATCTGATTCAGATGATGAAAATGAATATGCATCAGTCCGCACTGCTTTGGATCGCTATTGAGCAGAACCCATCATCGGCATGGACACATGTCCTCTGGAAGGGTGGTTGAAGCATGAAGGGACATATGAATCTTTAGTGCATCTGGCACGTAAATATCTTGCGACTCTGGCTACAACAGTACCATGCAAACACCTGTTGTTACTTTCAGGTGACATTGTAAACAAGAAGGGGGCAGCATTATCTCCTGCAAATGTAAACAAATGTGTGTGTCTGAGCGATTGGCTGAACAAGAAGTAGGACTGAGTGGACTTGTAGGCTCTAAGGTTTTACAGTGTTTTATTTTTGAGTGCAGTTATATTTTTGTACATAATTCTACATTTGTAAGTTCAACTTTCATGTTAAAGAGGTTGCACTACATTATTTGTATTAGGTGAATTGAAAAATACTATTTCTTTTGCTTTTTATTGTGCAAATATTTGTAATAAAATAATATAAAGTGAGCACTGTACATAGTTGAAATCAATATATTTGAAAATGTAGAAAACATCCAAAAACACTTAAATAAATGGTATTCTACTGTTCTTTAACAGTGCAATTAATTGCAATTATTTTTTTTTAATCATTTGACAGCCCTACTTTATTTAAACAAATTTAGTTCTGATGAAAGGTTCTTGATTGACAGACTTGGAGACCAAAGTTTTGAATTGCAGAATAGATGCTGCGTGGGAAGCAATAACACAAGTTTTCCTACACAGTCCTACCAAGGTGCCTCAATCCAGACACGGAGTGACCACTTCTATACGGTACTTCTGGACTATCTGCTCTAAACCCTAACAAGTGTGGAAGTCGTGGCTAGCTGTGATGAAAATCACTAAATTCACCTCCCTGCCCCCACCCTGGAAATATTCTAGTTTCTTAAGTTTGGGACTGGCTGACACCCGACTGTGAAGACCAGGGGTTGGCCCTGCCCAGGAGCACAATGTTGTCACCTCCCACTAAACATCATGGGAGCTGGGGCATTCAGACCCGAAAGGATAAATGCAAACGCTTGTTGGTGTGACACAGGAAATGCTACCTATTCAGGGAAATGCACAATTAACAAGAAACCAGGGAACCACATCAAAGATGTATGAACAAGCTGTTGGCATTGAGGTGAGGCACTTTTTTTTTTTTAATTGGATAATGGTCAGCCAAAAAAAAAAAAGGTATCAATTGGCAGGAAATTAGAGAACTGTTGCTTAACCAGGAAATTTTTTGTGAACATCCCACTAAGGAGCTGAAAGAAAGGAGGGGAAGGCACAAAGACACAAATCTCAGCTATCCTATAAAAAGAGCGGTAGTGGGTTAGTTTCACAAGGCATACAAGCAGGACAGTTCCTGTGGAGCTTTGTATTCTTTTATATTGATTTACCATGACTTCCCTGCCAGGCTATTCCTGCACACATTGACTTGAGCTGGGGATGTTTAACAAGGGTAGGGAAGCTTGGGTCTCTGGCTACTTTCAGTTCTATGATCAAAAGATATTTAAAACCAATTCAAAAAAATGAAAGGCAGCTCAGAGGGAAAAAGCAAGGATTCAGCGCTGTGAACAAAGAGGACACTGCATCTCCATTATCCTTGCTGGAACAGCAACCACCTATTCTGCTGTTACTTCCAGGGGACAGGCATTTGGGATCTTGGATTTCTCTGCTAGATGGGAACTGACTTGACAAAGGAAGTGTCACAATGAGGGGGTGGAAGGGGAGTTCTCAGAATTTTAGAACAAACGATGGTGAAGATCTACAGTAGTTCATATATGCTGGCAACGACAAGGAAGGGAAATTTTTTACACTGTGGGAGTAATAACTCACCTGCTTACGTAACCCTAAGCTCTTTGTTTTAAATGGGAAAAATTCTAAAGTGAGTTTGATGCTCTACAACAGAGGGAAGATGTAGCAGAGGAAATAATCTTGCATATGAGAAAATCATTCTTTCAAGGGGCACTAAAAACCAAAATTCTGTAAGAGCTCTCAGGCAATTCCTCATTGGTAAAGACTGGACAAAACTAAAAACTGAATTGAAATCTGCAGTTTATCAACATCAGGCATCACACATCTCTGCCATAAGATAAAATATTGTTTTATTGGACTAAACTACTTAAACACATACATTTTCTCCCTCATCCACTTCCACAAGTAGGTTCTACTATGTTTTTTTTAAGCCATCAAAATTACATTAAATATTTCATGACTGATGTCGTCTTTAGTATTGTATGCTGAGTGCAGCTTGTTTACTTGTGGTACAGTCAGCTGTATACTCCGTTGTCGGAAAATAAGTGAGGGGTGAAACCTTTTATCTTGTCGTGAAGTATAATGTAGACTTTGAAACAGAAAATAATGGGGATATTTCCAATAAAATTTCTCTCTTTCAATTATGTAACTCAGCCACAGGTAGTTTGACTTTTTCTGCTTTGTGTGTTGTGTGCATGTGTGTATCTTTCTACTGATTGTTTGGCACAAACCCCCAATCTTCAGAAAACTGGTATATTTAAGTAGGAACACAAACACACAAAATCACTAGTGTGTTAACATTACAGACTTAGGATACTCATTGTGGACATAAGGGGGAGTTGGTACCTTGCACTGTTTTTGAGCTACTGCAAACATAAAGATCAGAAATGAGATCTAGGGCCCAGGTCCTCAAAGGTTTTTAGGTGCCTAAACTTCCATTGATTCAATGGGAGTTAGGTGCCTAAATCCCCTTGAGGACTAGAGCCTAAGTCCATATTCCCTGTGATTTGCACAGGAGAGCGTTTCTCCTACTGGTCACTGGATGTTACAGTCACTCAGCACAAATTGGGCTGACCATCTATTTATCTGAGAGTAAACATTTGATTCAAAGCAAGAACCATGGAAGCAGCCGTTTCAAGATTGACTCTTACGAGTATAAGCCTAAGTCGCCTGTGCTCCCCATCACTGAAATAACACTTAAGGGAATGATGATTACTAGAGAATGGAGGCTTCCAAGAAGGTGTGGCAGCCTTTGCACAATGCAGTGTTGGGGAAGGGAGAAAGGGGATAGAGAATAGAGGGGATGAGAAAGCAAGGAGAACGAAAATCTAGCGAAGACAAGTCAGGGAGAGGATAAGAACCAGATGGTAGAAGAAGAGAAAAGTGAGGAAGGTGGATGGCTGGAAGAGGAAGAAAGAGAGGCAAATCCTATTATCACTCATTTAGGAAAAGGATAAACTGAAACCCCAATGAAAATGGGACTTGCCTCCTCTCATGCAGGAAGTCAGTGACAGAGTAAAAAACCAAGTAGCTCAAACTCCCAGTCCCCTGTTCTAACTGCATATTTGCATTCATTGGTGTTCAGGCAGTTCCAAAGAAAGCATCAGCTGATTTCATGCGCTGCCCCAGAGAAAGACATTGCTTGCTTTCTAGGTGGTAATCAGAATTGCATGGTGTAATATCTCCTAATCATAAAACTTCCAGGATATTACTTCACGCTGAGTAAATAAGCTTTACTAAAGTATAGCCTGAGATTGTAAACAAGCCTTAACAAGGGAAAAATTTTAAGATTTCTTCTTTAAGACACCCAAACTGTAAATACAATTAAGAAAACAAATGCCACCACACCATTTTCATGATTAAGGCGAACATTTTACTTTCTCAGAAGTTCAGGACATTCAAATCAATATTTCTGCTGTGAATACCAGATTCAGAACCTTAAATCTGAAATTTCCATATTTCTGTGTAATTAAAATTTCATCTTAACATTCCATTAATGTTGGCCTTGACCCTTATATAATTTTGAGAGATGGAGTCCAAGTCACGAAATTTTTATTCAATTTCTCCAAAGTTTAACTCAACTCACTAGAGAGAGAGGGTTAAAGTTCAGGTGCGAATCAAGAGGTGAATTTCTGCAGAATTCAGATCTGGAGGTTCAGTTTGGGTGCATCCCTAATAATTTTCATCTTTACATCTATGTGAGTGTGTCCTCTCCTGAGCAATAACAAAGGGAAAACTGGAGAAAAACACAATGGGTACTTACCAGTTGTAAGAGAAGGATGCAGCCAGTACATGCTGACCTTCTGTCACATGCGTTTCCATCTGCAGATGCCATAAACCTGTGGATATAGAGAAGGAAATTACTATTAATTATTAATAGCCTCACTAAGGCTCAGGGTTCCCTTTTGTGGAAGGCACTGTCCAAACACGTGGTATTTCTGCTCTGAATATTTTACAATAAAAGACTTGCTAATCTAAATTTGTCTAGCTCAGGGGTGGGCAAACTACAGCCTGGGGGCTGCATCCGCCCCTTCAGACATTTTAATCTGGCCCTTGAGTTCCTGCCGGGGAGCAGGGTCCGGGGCTTGCCCTGCTCCGGTGCCCCAGCCGGGGGCTTGCCCCGCTCCCTGCGTGCTGTGGCTCCATGCAGCTCCCGGAAGCAGCAGCATGTCCTTCCTCCGGCTCCTATGCGTAAGGGCAGCCAGCAGGCTCTGCACGCTGCTCCCACCCCAAGCGCCGCCTCTGCAGCTCCCATTGGCCGGGAGCCATGGCCAATGGGCGCTGAAGGGACGGCACTTGCAGCCGGGGCAGCCGGCCGAGGCGCCTGGCTGCGCCTCCACGTAGCAGTCAGAGGGGGAACATGCTGCTGCTTCCGGGAGCTGCTTGAGGTAAGCACTGCCTGGAGCCTGCACCCCTGACCCCCTCCTGCACCCCAACCCCGTGCCCCAGCCCTGATCCTCCTCCCGCCCTCTGAACCACTTGGTCCCAGCCCAGAGCACCCTCCTGCACCCTCAACCCCTCATCCCCAGCCCCACCCCAGAACATGTACCAGCAGACGAGTCCTCACTGATCCCCCCGCACCCCAACCCCCTGCCCCAGCCTGGAGCCCCCTGCCACACCCTGAATAATTCATTTCTGGCCCCCCCTGAGCCCTCACCCCCTCTCGCACTCCAACCCCCAATTTCATGAGCATTCATGGCCCACCATACAATTTCCATACCCAGATGTGGCCCTCGGGCCAAAAAGTTTGCCCACCCCTGCTCTAGCTGCTGATATAACACGTGCCATTTTACCATCACAGGCCAAAGGAAATGAAGCTTTGGGTTCCAGTATGTTTATAGGGGCAAAAAAGATGCTTGCCATGCTCTTGGCTCTACTTTCTTCAGCTTCTTAAATGCCTTCTCTCCTTCCGACTGGGAGACGGTCACTGAATTAAGCACTTTAAGGAGTTCCCTCAAATCTGTCATTTTAATGTGCCTATTTCATGAAGTGCTTGGAAATCTCTAATACAGTGGTTCTCAAGCAGGGTGTACTTAGAGGTCTTTCAGGGGGTACATCAGCTCACCTAGATATTTGCCTAGTTTTACAACAGGTTACATAAAAAGCACTAGCCAAGTCAGTACAAACTAACATTTCACAGACAATGATTTGTTTATACTGCTCTATATACTATACACTGAAATGTAAGTACAATATTTATATTTCAATTGATTTATTTTATAAATATATGGTAAAAATGAGGAAGGAAGCAATTTTTCAGTAACAGCGTGCTGTGACATTTTTGTCTGATTTTGTAAGCAAGTAGTTTTTAAGTGAGGGGTAATTTGGGGGTATGCAAAACAAATCAGACTCCTGAAAGGGGTACAGTAGTCTGGAAAGGTTGAGAGCCACTGTTCTGGTACATAGATGTTATTTCTGTAACTACTACAACACTCATAATGAGGGATGTGTATTGCTTCCTTCTTTCACAAGCTGCAGGACATTACAGTTCCTGCTATTGCGGATCCAAAAGGAGCGTAGGGAGCTTCAAACAATGTGGGTTTGGGGCATGAATTGGTCACAGTGTTGGTAGTCTAAGCAGAGCAGGAAAACACTGAATGGACATGGAATTTGAATCTCAGTTGACGTGATCTCAGAGTTGGAACATATCGGCAGGGCAGTGTGGGGAAACTTGCCCTGGTGCTGCCTATCACTCCAGGCTTGTCAAGCCTGAGCCCATCACCAGCACTGTACCTAAGAAAATGTTCATGGGGATGTTCATGGCTGTTGCATAAACTGCATGTTTTGTGAGTGACTTGATTTCCTTTTCCGAGCTCAGCAATGTAGAATCATTGAAAATGGGTGGGAGGGAGCAGACTGCGGGTCTGAAATGACAAACCATCCCTCATAAGAAAGGTCATTGAGGGTACTATAAGATTTCCACTCCTCATGAGCTTGTTGCCATGGCCCAGCCCCCACTCTGATGGCCCTGTGACAGCTTTGCAGTGCAGCCGCAGACTCTTGACAGAAGCGCTGTGACAGGTGCTGATCAGTTATGCCTCCTGCACACGGGCACTGGGAAGAGGTTGCAGAGGTGGTGTTCTGTTGCTGAGAGAATCGGATGCTATTTCTAGACACCGCTCTGTCTTCACCATATTGTTTGTCAGTGATGTGTGTTTTCCTCTCTCTGGGCAACTGCAACTCCCCAAAAGCCTCCCCCGGAAATGTAACTGCATGCACGCTTCACCATGGATTTACCATGTGCATGCCAAAAGTGTAGGTTGCCGCTCACTGGGTGCAGGAGTGCTTCTGCACTGATAATTGCACCTCTTGTACATTTAAAAAACCATTGAAGAAAGACTGTTGCCTCTTATTGAGGAATGATTAATTTAGCATTTAGCAGGCTTAGTGGAAAGACTAAGCAGTCAGCTGTGCATGACTCAGGGTGCATTCCATGTGGTAAAAGGATTAAGAATGTTTACATGCATGGTATATAGGAGGGATTGGCAAACCTGTTTGGCCACTCCGGGATTGTGAGTTCAGAAGTTCAAACAACCCAGATGGTTGGGTCTGTGTTCTGCCAAAGAGAGAATGGGAAAAGCAACAGAGAGAGGTGGAAAATCCAATGGGAAGAATAGGGCAAAAATACAGCAGAGAGCGTACCCAATGAAAAATGCATCTAGAGATGGGGGAGGAGAAAAGGAGCAGGGACAGGGAGAATACACACATGTATGCACAGAGTACATAGAGCAGGCTTTGCAGGTGCAACAGGGTGGGGTTACCTGGGCCAAGAGCTGCTCCTTAACCCTTTCATCTCCAGTGTGGCGTTCGTTTATCTGATTGCAGAGATGATTACTTTTCTTTCCCTAACAGAGAGTGCACACACAAGCTTCTCTTTAGCTAGACAAATATCTTTGACTTGATTCCCCTGTAGGAAAAATCATGGATTTAGAACTACAGAAAATCCCATGACCTTAAACTAGTTAGAGAGGCTTACAGCAGAGTCTGTTCAGTCGTCAGCTGAGGGTCCCAGAGGTTCGAGCATTGGGTGAATGTATTTTATACTTATGAGTTTTCAAGAGAAGAGAGAGCCCTATAATGTCTCCCCCTTCCCCATCCTGTAGGCAATATTCGAGTTCCAAGAGAAGCCTCATCCTCTGATTTCTGTGCCAGGTTTGGAATTTCCTCAGTTTTACTACACAGAGTAGCAAAATCCCGTGTTTGGAGGATGTTTGGAACTGAGGTTTTGATTCAGGCCCTCATCTAGTTCTAACATGTGATGGTGCTTGCACTGCTTCAAATCCATGTCTCACTATTGTGAAAGTCACATTCCAACCCACATCAGAGCATGTAAAATTGAGAGGGAGCGCTGACAGGTAGTACGGAGATCTGAGGCTTGGTCTACACTACACAGTTAGGTTGATGTAAGGCAGCTTATGTCTACCTAATTATATCAATGACTACATTACAATGCTGCTTCTGCCAAAGTAAGTGGCCTGCTACACTGGCATAATAACTCCACCTGCATGAGAGGCGTAGCACTTACGTCAGTGTTGTTAGGGCGACATGGTGTCTGTGTACACACTGTGTTACTTACATTGGCTGTCAGCCCTAAATGGGGCTGACAGCTAGCCCCCCCCCACCTCCCCCAGCTGTGAGCTGGGTGCTGGGCTCACAGCTGGGTCCCCCTCCCCACCTGCCCCGGTGCTGATAGTTTGAGTGCCAGGCTCACAGCAGTGTCTGGGGGGCCCCCCAGCAGCTGTCAGCCTGGCACTGGGGCTCACCGCTGAAGCCCACCAGCCCTGGGGTGACAACCTGAGCTGTGCTCAATTTCACAGCACAGGAACCTACCAGCAGTGAAATTGACATTCTTGTCAGTTTCACAGCTCCAGCTGTAAGCCCCCAGCAGAGACAATAGCCTCTTTGAAACACACAAGAATGTCAATTTCACTGCTGGTAGGCTCCCTACTGTGAAACTGAGCCACTGGCTGGGCTCACAGATCCGGCTGTTACCCCGGGGCCTGGGAGCTGTGAGCCCCATGTAGCTGTCAGTACCCCCACACTCTGGCTGTCAGTGCCCCACAATGCCCCACTTCAGACGGTGCAAGAACTCCTGATGAGGACGTGTACCACAGCAGAAGGATGGTAGTGTGGACACCAATAGCCAACTTAATTACTGCAGTGGCTGTAGGTCAACCTAACTTAAGTCAAATTAATTTTGTAGTGTAGACAAGCCCTAAGTATGGCTAACTAGTATTGTTGCTTAAAAAGGTAGAAACCCCAGCTCTAGTTAAACTACTGCTGAGCTGTCTGGATTTTCAATTGATTCTACTTTTTTACTCCAGGTGATTTGCACTGAGTTTTTTAAAAATCAGTTTGTGAACAAAGCCCCATGCAAGTTCCTCATGAGATTAACTAACAGCAATAGGTCCTGTGGCATGTGTGTTTTGCATGTAAATGTAGGCATTAACCTCAAAGCTTTCAGCATATCATTGCATGGGTCACTCCCTCATTGACTTTTATTTATGAATGACAAATTAAACGTCCTGGTCCTTGGCATGGAAGACATAGTGTGCCATTTCCCATCTTCACACACAAATCTCTCCTTTGTAAGCAGGGTCCTAATAAAGAGCTGGGAATGGCTGGTAGGGCGGATTCTTTTTTAATAGTTACAGAGTATTAGTAAGTGACAGGTTTTAATGATTCCAGTGAAGGATGAGCAATAGAATTGAATATATTGCTTCTTGGTTCATATTTTGCCCAGGAATAACAAGCCTGAAGGTACTTTATCTCAGTAAGTGCTCACAGATTAGATCCTTTCCATAAAGGGATTGTCAAGGTTCCTCCCCCACTCTGAACTCTAGGGTACAGATGTGGGGACCTGCATGAAAAACCTCCTAAGCTTATCTTTACCAGCTTAGGTCAAAACTTCCCCAAGGTACAAAATATTCCACCCGTTGTCCTTGGATTGGCCGCTACCACCACCAGACTAATACTGGTTACTGGGGAAGAGCTGTTTGGACACGTCCTTCCCCCCAAAATACTTCCCAAAACCTTGCACCCCACTTCCTGGACAAGGTTTGGTAAAAAGCCTCACCAATTTGCCTAGGTGACTACAGACCCAGACCCTTGGATCTTAAGAACAATGAACAATCCTCCCAACACTTGCACCCCCCCTTTCCTGGGAAATGTTGGATAAAAAGCCTCACCAATTTGCATAGGTGACCACAGACCCAAACCCTTGGATCTGAGAACAATGAAAAAGCATTCAGTTTTCTTACAAGAAGACTTTTAATAAAAATAGAAGTAAATAGAAATAAAGAAATCCCCCCTGTAAAATCAGGATGGTAGATATCTTACAGGGTAATTAGATTCAAAAACATAGAGAACCCCTCTAGGCAAAACCTTAAGTTACAAAAGAGATACACAGACAGAAATAGTTATTCTATTCAGCACAATTCTTTTCTCAGCCATTTAAAGAAATCATAATCTAACACATACCTAGCTAGATTACTTACTAAAAGTTCTAAGACTCCATTCCTGGTCTATCCCCGGCAGAAACCAGCATATAGACAGACCCACAGACCCTTTGTTTCCCTCCCTCCTCCCAGCTTTTGAAAGTATCTTGTCTCCTCATTGGTCATTTTGGTCAGGTGCCAGCGAGGTTACCTTTAGCTTCTTAACCCTTTACAGGTGAGAGGAGCTTTCCCCTGGCCAGGAGGGATTTCAAAGGGGTTTACCCTTCCCTTTATTTATGACAGGGATATTTCCAATCCAAAACAGTATATGCTGGGGATTTAGCTGTGAGTCCCTTTAATCATAACGGGGAGTGACACTGCTCTAAAATGTCTCTGTGCTGCGTTGAAGATATACACCACATAAACCTCCACAAATCAGGCTGTAGGTGCAGCTGTGGAAGCGCTCTGTTTATGGTCTGCTGAACACAGTAGTAGAGCTACTGTATGAAGTTAACCTTTTGAAAGCTGCCCCTGACCTGTTAGGTACATTCTGACAGATTATGTCCGCTGGACTCTCAGATGCAGCAGATGTGTCCTGATGTTGGAGTGCAGTGCGGTGTCGATTAAAAAAAATGCAGCAATACAAAAAGAGGGAATGGATCATCAGCAGTGGAACAGTGAAAAAATAAAGCTGAAGCTTAGTTGACAAGGAGTATATTTTCCTAGTCCTGTATCCAAGTGATAAATAAATGCACAAAGTACAGTATAAGATGTAAGCTGACACATATAGTATTGGTTTTAATGTCAGCCGTGCTGCCTTAAGCTTTGTTTGTATAATGTTACCCGTAAATCCTTGTGCACAGGTGGCAGGAGGATAGATCCTGTTTGGGTGCTGATAATACTGATTGGCAGATCTCCCACTAGAAATAAGCTATACATATAATTAAAGACATCAGCATTATCAGCTGTGGGCTTTTTGTTCCTTCCAACTCACTGGTTACAGCATGAAGGTTCAGTTTGTTTTTAAAATAATAAACACAAGGAAATATATTTAATTAAATGTTTAAGTTCTGGCTTAAATCCACAAAAGAAAATAGTTATATGAAAGGCTGCCACAGAGCACCCTTATCCCCGTCCCTCATGCTAAGACCATTTGGTGGTATATAGCGTAGCACACAACCGATGTCAACTTTTTGACTGAGAGCCAAAAGCTGTTACCCTTAGCAGCCCAGTCTTGTTCCCGTTCACTTCATTGGGTGCAGCAGCAGACCGCAGCTGGATGTTTGTTGGCCCATCTGAATGTAGCTGGTGTTCTAAGTCTAGTTCTTAGTGAGGCTGAGCAAGGAATGGGCAGCATGGAGGCTCACTGGTGAGTTGGGGAAGCTGGTTTTACCATTACCTATGGGGTTAAATAGGGCTCTCACACACATGCAGTGCATTCAGTAAAGAAAAAAATTATAAGCCATCAAGACCACCCTCTTTGTGCTACATAGTAGAGGTCTGATTCTCCTCTTACCGATGCCAGGTTTACAGTTTAGACTTCAGTAGAATTAGTCCTATTTTATACTGGCATAAGTAAGAGGAGAATCAGGTCATAATGTTTGGCAAAGAACCAGCATTCATTGTAGTAAGTTATTTAATCTAACACATCCTAGATTATTTCACTCTTGTGCGGCGGTAAGAGGCTGAAATGTAGCAATCTTTAGAACTGAACCAATGCTGTCCGTACCTTGGTGCAATGTTATCTTTCAGGGGGAGCTAGAGAATCTAAACATGCAGTTTTGCATTCAGCTTTAGCCCACAACAACCAGCTCTAAATTCTTTTTATGGGTAATACTCAGGATGCCATGTATGGATCGCTTTATTGCTAGCGCTATAAAGGAAACAATCAGGTTTAATGCTGTGGGGCAAGGGAGGGAGGCAATTAACTGGAATATGTTCTGAACAGTTCTTTATGATGCCATTACAGATGCAGAATGGAAGCATTGTGTCAGAGAGCCATTTACTTTTGGAGTTTTAGCAGATGCAGTCACGTCATATTTCACTAAGTAGTTTGAAACAAACTAACCTGAAAACAAATTTAAAACCAAAAGTATATTGTGGCAGGGTGCTCTCCCTTTAAGAGAGATTAGATTGGAACTGCAGGGATATAAAATAAGAATTTCCAGAAGGAAATTAATCTAGCATAGATTCTGGCAGAGGAAAGATCTGCCAGTTCAATAGAACTACATGAATTTTCACCAGCTGAGGATCCGGCTCCATGTTTATAAAATATCCAGCATTATATTCCAAAAACCAAACAGATTTGGACATACTGCTGCTTAGTCTCAAGAGAATGGGTGAAACCTCTGAAATACAGTAGAGTGAAATGCAGCAGAAGAAATAAACACTCTTTAGTGTTTATAATCTATAGTCCTGCAAATTAAATTTCCCATTACCTGATAATGTCAGAGTTACAAATGGATGAATGCACTAATGGTGAACTCCTCTCAAGCTACAGGGAGCAGGGTTGGTTGGAAAACTGAATTTCTGTTCCACAGGAAATTCTGACATTTCAAAGTTTGCTGTATGCTATGTGCTATATGAGAACAGGAAACCTATTATGTAACAGCCCAAATAGGGATTTGTTCTTGTCTTTGACAGAAGAGCATGTGATTTGTAAACGCCAGCATAATTTTTCATCCATTATTTAAGCTTCAAAGGTAGAGAGAGTTTGGGATCCCATCAGTGCCTAGCAATATACTGTGACAGGGTGCTATTTGTAACACCCTGGTCACTGAGCTGCAGGCTTACTTGGAATCAATCAACCTGTTACTCTGGTGGGGATGGATTACTGACACTTGGTGGCAGTTGTTGAGCTAATGAGGCAATTGGCTTTGTAATGGGAAGAACAGGAAGTAAAGGGGAAGGTGAAGGAAAGAAGCTCTGTGAAAGGCTTCTTCTGCTATGTACCCATGTTATGGCCTCTCCTGGTTTGAAACGGAGGGCTGAGGTGCATGTGGTGGAAAAAAAACAGATTGTGTGTGTTTGTAAGCCGTGTAGGCAGTGCTGCTCATCGGGTAGCTGAAGAAGTGCCCTGTGACATGTACTTTACCAAATCTCTTGCTCTCAGTCTATAAACTCTGTTGGTGAGTTATTAATGGTGGGAAGGTAATGATAACTGGGGGAATGATGTCAAATATTAATTTTGCATGTATGAAATTTGTTAGGTTAGTCTAAGCACATTGCTTTCCCAGCCTTATTAACTAAGCAAATAGAGAAAAAAGTAATTTATTCAAAATGTGAAATTCAAATGAATTATCTGCTGAATGTCATTTGTGTGGCAGTGTTGGGGGGCTGATGGTTAAGGGCCCAGTCCTGTACTGAGCCCTAGTGAAGCACCTGCACATACTGAGTGGGGCTCCATGCAGATGCAGGGAACCATGTCTGCTATTCTCATTTGTAAGACCAAGACCTAAATTGTTTCTTTTTTTTTTTATTTGTTTTCCTAAGCCTCCTTGGATGCTTTACCATTTTTACAACTTATTTCTTGCTTGCAGGCAGCTGCAGTAAGCATTATTAAAGCCAGAGCTCACTCTTTTTAGTGCACACAGTATAAGGGCTAGGGTCTCATATCTACTCCTGAATCAGGTTTCCAGTGTAGCTTTCTCTGCCTTTGCTTCCTCACTGTCTTCATGACTGATTTTTCCACCCCCCATCCCCCTGTGATTAAGGGGCCATTGCCCTATTGTTTGACTTTGAGATAGACATTACTTCCACATGCAAAGTATAAAATTAAGCCAACTTGTCCTGAAAGTTGTTGCTGTTTCAGCCATCTGCAGCGGATTTCATGTGGTACCTGTGACAGGTTGGATCACAGAAAACCCCCTTGGGACTGCCATCTGATGTGCTGGGACTACCTCTAAGCCCATTTTTCCTGGCAGCTTGGGACTTCAGAACCCTACCTGGTTGTGCCAGACACGCTAGCCTGCTACAAGCACAGACCCAGGTCTGAACCACGTCCCACACAAGCTGCAGGCTTAACTGAAAACAGCTTAAGAAGTGTTCCTGTCACCAACACTCAGATACTCAGCTCCCAGGGGTGTCCAAACCCCAAATAAATCCGTTTTACCCTGTATAAGCTTTATACAGGATAAACTCATAAATTGTTTGCCCTCTATAACACTGATAGAGAGATATGCAGAGCTGTTTGCCCCCCCAGGTATTAATACATACTCTGGGTTAATTAATAAGTAAAAAGTGATTTTATTAAATACAAGAAGTATGCTTTAAGTGGTTCCAAGTAATAACAGACAGAACAAAGTGAATTACCAAGCAAAATAAAATAAAACACGCAAGTCTAAACCTAATACAGTAAGAAACTGAATACAGATGAAATCTCACCCTCAGAGATGTTCCAGTAAGGTTCTTGTATAGACTAGCCTCCTTCTAGTCTAGGTCCAGCAATCACTCACACCCCTGTGGTTACTGTCCTTTGGGAGCAGAGAGGCTATCTCTTGAGCCAGCTGAAGACAAAATGGAAGGGTCTCCCAGGGGCTTAAATAGACTCTCTTGTGGGTGGAGACCCTCTCCTATCCAGAATTCAGCTCCAAGATGGAGTTTTGGAGTCACATAGGCAAGTCACATGTCCATGCATGACTGAGTTCCTCACCAGCCAGGCCACATTCCTGGGAAAGCTCTGATGTGGACTGGCATCTCCAAGTTCATTGTTAGTTTAAGTGTTTCTTGATTGGTTACTTACTGAGAATAGTCTTTTCTCAGGAAGCTGACCAACTGCTTCATTGAGGCTACTTAAAATTAAACAAGTACGTAGCCAATATTGATAACTTTGAATACAAAAATGATACATGCATACAAATAGGATGAATGTATTTAGTAGATCATAACCTTTACAGAGATACATTAAATGGCATATGTAGGATAAAACCTATTCCAGTTATGTCATATATAAATTTATAAGCATATTCCCATAAAGCATTATGGGGCGCAATGTCACACCCTCCTCCTGAACTTACTGCCAGAGACTTGGACACTGTCCATGGTGGAGGCAGTACATGTAAAATCCTCTGGTCACTCTCCCTTTTAGTACCTTTAAACCATATGATGTCATCCATAGGTGTTCGAGCAAGGTTTGGGGTTCCTGGTCCCCTGGTGCCTGAAAACAGGTTGGGGTGTAGTATTGCTAACAGAATGCAGACAGCAATATCTGTTAAAGTGTAGATGTCTTGACATTTAGCCACCAATGCCAGGAGGCGGTGTGCCTTAGTTTCCCCTTCCACACAGCAGTGTGGGCCCATTATGCTTTTGCTGCTGTGCCAAGCTTCCAGCCTGTTTACAGGTATAAGCTGAAAAGTAACATGCTTGTGGGGCTGTCTTGTCACCATCCCTAGCATGTATAACAGTTTCTTCCACAACTCATGTACGTCCCACTTTGTTAAAGCGTTTACCACTAGCATTAACTCCTTTGTCTTGACTCATAGATGAAGTAGCAAAAGACACAAGATTAACAGCAAATCTACAGCGGACAGGCTTTGTTTACACAACTTAGCTTGTTTAGTGTCTATTGCATTTCCCAATTTCTTTGTGTACCCTGGTAGGTGCTCCGGTGCAGATTCTTCTGCCTCTTTGGAGAAGGCTTTTAATTCAGACATGTGTTTGAGGCTTTGGCAAGGAAAGGGTGTACTGCAACCATGCCTGCCCTCAGCCCCTCCCTCTGGAATTTCTTTGGGTCTGACCCCACCCCCTTGCGGAGCTTCCCAAGAAAAGAGTTCTTCTTCCCCCAGCCTTGAAGAGACTGTTATTTTTAACAAGGGTGGAACGATAACATTCTTTAATGGAGTGCTTTGGATCCGTAAGATCCCCCTCGGCCACCCCACTCTTTGCCCCCAACAGGTTAGCTGGATGGACTCCCCCCTCCAGGAGATCTGACCCCCAGTCTTCCCTCAAAACCTGATCCACAGGAGTGGGGTCTGGCATTTTAAATGGAGATTTTTCACCCTCCTCCTGGGAAAGAGCCTTCCTACAAAAGGTGGGCAGACCCTCCGGTCTCCCCTCACCTTCCATCTGGACTTCCCTTTTTGGGCCCCCTCACTGGGCCAGACACTCCTGTGTCCCCCAAAAGGGAAGGTGACCCTGGTCCAGCTGTGGGCTCACAGCTACCAGCTATGACAGACCCTACACTGGCAGAAAATTTTTTCCCCTTTCACTCAGGTTGGGCTTGCTTCCACCTAGAGTCGTTGGGGTCCGTTCCCACCACCGCGGTCACCAGGGCCCCGACTTCCACCTTCGGGACACATGTCTCTGTGCGCTCCAGGGCAGGCCCAGTCCCCTGTTGACCTGCAACTTCCTGCCAGTCAACAGCCGGGAGGGCCTCCCTGCTACAAAGTGGAACATTCCCCTCCCCCAGGCAGATGATCACGGGACAGGAGCTGGTTTCGTCCAGCCCCTCCATCTGGGACTTACCTTGAGCCCCGGGGCTACAGGAACTGGTTAGGACCATTGCTGCCCCCAAAACTGCATTTTTCACTGCTACTGAGGAATTTAAGAGACACCCTCCTATTCCCCCAGCAGTCCATGTGACTTTACCCCCACTCTGGGGCTTTTAGCTTAAGTTTCCTTCTCGCTGCTTACCAACCCTGTGACAGATTCTGCCACATCAGAGAAATCATTTCCCAGTAGAAATGTGTGCCACTGTTGCAACAGTTAGCTCAGCCTGCAAACAACCAGTTTCCATGTGCACCTTCGCTAAAGGTACAAGGACTTTACCTCCCACCAGTTCTAATTCTGCTATTTTCCCTGGCAACAAATCCTTCTCCTGGATCAGGTCCCTCCTGACCACAGAAATCTCTGCTCCCATGTCCCTTAAACCAACGAGTACTTTCCCATTAAGTTTAACAGCATGCATATGCTCACTGCTTGGTTGTGTAGAAGCAACCTTTACAAATCCTGTGTGGAAAGAGGCAGCAGCCTGGCTCTGAGAAGAAGAAGCTTCATGTGTTACCTGCTGCCTGTTCCCTCTTAGCCAAGGGCAATTATTCCTCAGGTGCTTAGTGGACTTACAATGATAGCACTTCTTGGGCTCCTCTGCTTGTACAGGAGATTTGGGATGAGTAACGGGAATGGGGAAGTGTCATAAATATAAAGGGAAGGGTAACCACCTTTCTGTATACAGTGCTATAAAATCCCTCCTGGCCAGAGGCAACATCCTGTTACCTGTAAAGGGTTAAGAAGCTCAGCTAACCTGGCTGGCACCTGACCCAAAGGACCAATAAGGGGACAAGATACTTTCAAATCTTGGGGGGGAGGTTTTTGTTTGTGCTCTTTGTTTACTTGGTTGTTCTCTCTTGGGACTGAGAGAGGCCAGACAGAAATCCATTTTCTCCATCCCATCCTAATCCAAGTCTCCAATATTGCAACCAGTATAGGTAAGCCAGGCAAGGCGGATTAGTTTATCTTTTGTTTTATGTGAATTTTTCCTGTGTTAAGAGGGAGGTTTATTCCTGTTTTCTGTAACTTTAAGGATTTGCCCAGAGGGGGATCCTCTGTGTTTTGAATCTTGAATACCCTGTAAAGTATTTTCCATCCTGATTTACAGAGGTGATTCTTTTACCTTTCTTTTTTTTAATAAAATCCTTCTTTTAAGAACCTGACTGATTTCTCCATTGTTCCAAGATCCAGGGGTTTGGGTCGTTGATGATTTTGTAACCAATTGGTTAGGATATTATTCTCAAGCCTCCCCAGGAAAGGGGGTGTGTTGGGCTTGGGGGGATGTTTTGTGGGGAAAACGTCTCCAAGTGGGCTCTTTCCCTGTTCTTTGTTTAACACGCTTGGTGGTGGCAGCATAGGGTTCAAGGACAAGGCAAAGTTTGTACCTTGGGGAAGTTTTTTAACCTAAGCTGGTAAGAATAAGCTTAGGGGGTCTTTCATGCAGGTCCCCACCTCTGTACCCCAGAGTTCAGAGTGGGGAGGGAACCCTGACAGAAGATGAATGCCCCGCCTCCTTTTCCCCAGAGGGAAAACGCTGATGCTGCTTTCCACCCGCCCCTGTACCCCTCTGCCTGCGGTTTGTGCTTAATTGCAGCTTGTGACTGCTCGGAAGAGTCTGCAAACCCAGCCAATCCACCCGCTGCACCCACCTTTTTGTCCCACAAATACTGTTTTACATCATCACTGCACATATTCAGGAATTGTTCCTGAGTAACCAAATCACACATTCCTTCAAAGCTTGTAATACATTTCCCCCTCACCCACTTATCCACCAAATCTCTCATTTCATTTACATAAGCCACACTGCTCAATCCAGATTGCTTCTTAAGACTCCTGAATTTAACCCCGTAGGTTTCAGGTGTAATCTGAAACTGTTTCAAACCCCGTTCCTTAAATTTACCTGTGTAGCTATGGACTCAGAAATTCCCCGCTGCCTCAAAAAACAAACCAAAAAACCCTTGGTGCAATGGCGGTGCCAGTGTATTTGAAAATAATTTTAAGATTGAGTTTGCAAATGGACATGTATCTGTCCATAATTGTTTCCTAATATGCCCTCTAAATACCTAGTCCAGGACTCTTTTCAGTGTAATAAAGTCCCATTTATTCAAAGATAACAGAAGATTTATAATTTTTCAGCTAAATAAGATTTTGGATAAATAGGGACTCCTCAGTGCAAAAGATAACTTTTGGATAAGTGTGGTTCAAGTAAATGAGGTTCTACTATAACTTGTAATTACTTAAAGGTGCAAATCCACTAATCAAGGCTTATTGCACAGTTTGCTCCCTCTGTGGAAAATACATGTGTGCTACATTTTTCGTGTGGCAACAATTAACTAAAGAAGCTTGCCCACTTATCTTAGGCTGGTCATTTCAGCATGCAACAGGTTTTGTGTTGTTAAAGTACAATTGTGCTTAAAAAAACAACACACCCTCTAAAAGCATCCTTGTCGGGTTCCATATTTTCATTGGTAAAATATGACCAATGATTTTTTAAAGACAATAGAGTTGGACAGATGGCCTTGCAAATGACATTTAGTCAACAACTATGTTGACGTGCAAGCCAGAAATGAATTTAGTTAATTCTTCCGTAGCTGCGTGGGTTCTGCATGGCTGACAGTAGTAGAATCTTATTTTTTGTCACCAAAGAAAGCAAATAGGACTCTGTATGAGCATAGAGTGCAGATCTGTTGAGTAAAATGGTGTTGCTTTTACATAATCACGTTTCAAGGCAGAACCGCACTTTAAGTGACAGCTACTGAAAATGTAATTACACACAAAATTGACTGTTTTGTGCTCCTGACTGCATAACCAGCTTTCTGAAAATGAAGCCCAATATCTACAAACTGTCAATATCCCAATGTCTCAGGAACAGAATATTTCACCTTCATAAAGCCGTCTACCATATGAACATACCTGTTGCCCCTGCTCCCAGCCTGCTTCTCCTAAGGGCAGGGATTACAAAATTGCCTCACTCGTCACCCCCTGTAGGGTGCCAAGGTCCTAGTGCTGAATGCAATAACTAGTACTCTAGGGGGGAATTCCACGCCTAAAAATTCTGCACAAAATATTTTAAAATTTTGCATATTTTATTTGTCAAAATAACATAATATAATCATGCCAGCTTCAATTATTTTGGTAATTTATTTCAAAATACCTAGTAGCAAGTACGCCTGTAACAATACAGACAGCAAAAAAAAAAAAAATACAGGAAATGTTTTTTGACATTTCTTACTAGGCATATTAATACAGAACTTTGAGTAATAATTCATTTACACTACAATGCAGAACTGTATTTTCCCCCACTCCTCAGAAGCAGAGCAAAGGCTTGGGGGAATGGAGTAGCTGAGGGAAAGGGAAGGAGCCTGGCCGTGAACCTGGAGGGTTGTTGGGTATGGGAGGGAGAAATATGGAACAGGGTTGTTTGAGGTTTTTTTTTTTTTTGCAGAGCAGCGATTGTTTGAGCGTTGGGGAGCCTCTCACATGCAGACCCAGGCTGACCTCTAGCCTCTCCCATTAAGTCAGGCACATGTCCCTAGGGCTGTCCTTAGGATTTATGGGGCCCTACACAGTCTTATTAAACTGGTGCCCCTATGCCCGACGGCAGCCCGGGCTCACAGCCCGGGGGCGGGTGGAGGGAGGGACGAGGCAGCAAAGGATACCGAGCCACCCGGCCTGCCTCACAGTGGCAGAGAGTCCAGCTCCCTGCAGAGACCCCGTACCCTCTCCCTCACGCAGAATGCGCGGCACCGGTGCACTCAGCTCTGTGAAGACAGCCCCTGCCTAAGGACGCTGCAGCATGCGCTGGGTGTGCGGGAGCCGACCCGCTCTTACCTGCTGTCATGGGCAGTGGGTGAAGCTGCCGCTTCTGGAGGCTAGCTCCCTAGCCCACCTCTTCTGCCTGTGGCCCCTGCCCATACTCCACCCCTGCTCGGCCCCAGGCCCCTCCTCTCCTCACTGTCTCCCTCCTCTTTTCCCTCCCCCTTCCTGCTCGCCCGCGTCCAGCCAAATCCCTGAACCCAAATGAAGCAAATGACAGTTTGAAAAAAACATTCTTCTGCAATTTCTTTCTAAAGAAAATGGAGCATGTTTTCCACTGCATGCCAGATGGTGAAGACTGGACATGCAGAAGGTACCTAATTAAAAGCACTAAATTTGGGAATAAAAAATGCCAATCACAGGTTTTTTGATATACACTGAAGTTTGTCAGAGATTTATTTGCAAAAACTTTGTAGTAAGGGCAAGTCAGCTGTCCTGCTGAATACAACATTAAATATTATGGAATACATGATGCAGCTCTTCTCTGTTTTACATTTTATTAATCAGTATTTCTAAGCTGATTTTGTATTTTAAATGTACTCTTAAGCCTTCATAAAGTAATCATTCCAGATTACTACATATTTAACTCACTGAAACAAAGGCATTTTAAATTAATCAGTCACAGAGGTTTAGTGTGTTCATAACAATATTCATTGCTTTTAGAAAAAGGGACCACTAATTTACTTTGTGTGATCTCCATAACAATATATATGTTTGTGAAACTTCACCGACTTTAAAAAATGTTTCCAAAGATTTTAGGCATAACAAAGGATTTTATATCTTACTAAGGTGTGGATTTTGCTGGAGGGGTCTTTTAAAAGTACACTTCTACCCCGATATAACGCGAATTCGGATATAACGCGGTAAAGCAGCATTCTGGGGAGCGGGGCTGCTTTACCTCGTTATATCCAAATTCATGTTACCACAAGCGGTTCCTCTGCGCTCTCCCCCCCTTACTTGCTGCGGCCCCCCCCGCCCCAGCTTACCTCCGCCTCCTCCCACGAGCGCGCCGCCACTCCGCTTCTCCCCGCTCCCTCCCAGGCTTGCCGTGAATCAGCTGTTTGGTACGGCAAGCCTGGGAGGGAGGGGGGAGAAGCGGAGTGGCGGCGGCGCGCTCAGGGGAGGAGGCAGAGCGGAGGTGAGCTGGCGCGGGGGGGACCGCAGCAAGTAACTGGGGGGAGGGTGCAGAGGAACCGCTTCCTGCCCCAGCTCACCTCTGCCTCCTCCCCTGAGTGTGCCCGCTGCTCCGCTTCTCCCCCCTGCCCTTCCTTCCTTCCTTCCTTCCTTCCAGGCTTCCTGCGCCAAACAGCTGATTGGCGCGGCAAGCCTGGAAGGGAGGGAGGGAGAAGCGGAGCGGCAGCAGTGCGCTCAGGGGAGGAGGCAGAGCAGATGTGAGCTGGGGCGGGGAGTGGTTCCTCTCCCTACCCCGATCTAACGCGGTCTCACCTCTAAGACAGTAAGATTTTTTGGTTCCTGAGGGCCGCGTTATATCGGGGTAGAGGTGTAGATCATCAAATAGAAGTAAAGAAAGGGAAACTGGTTTGTCCAGCTATCTGGAAGGAAAGGGGTGTTGTCCCCTTACGATAGGGTGACCAGACAGCAAATGTGAAAAATCAGGACGGGGGTGGGGAGTAATAGGAGCCTATATAAGAAAAAGACCCAAAAATTGGGACTGTCCCTACAAAATCGGGACATCTGGTCACCCTACTTTAAGGGCTCTCTTCAACAGGGGCGTGAAGGGAGAAAGGGGTGGCAAGAAAGGACAGGAAGACTTTGGAATCAAGATTTTTGTACTATAGTAATTAAAATTAAAATGTGTATTTTAGATAAAGGTGGTCTTTTGAAGGATTTATTTAAAAAACAATATGTCTGAAGATCCAAGCATTTAAGGCTAAAGATGAATACTCATACTGAGCATCTAAAAATCTGTGCAAGGATTTTTTAAGAGATGTGATTTTATAATCTTCAGCAACAAACTAATGAAATATTTTTAAAGCAAATTTTAAACTAAGATCCTGTAGACTAACATGTTCTGAGTAAATATCACAGTAAATGCGCAACTGTTTTTGTCAGTAAATTCAGAAACTGATAGTATATACCTGGGGGTTGGCAAATGCCTATTAAATGGCTTCATTATCACTTGAAGGGCTCTTTAACAGTTTCAGTGTTGTGCTAATAGGTCTGGCAGGCTGGAAGACCTTTTTTTCACTTTTAAGTTACTAGATCCCCTCTGGAGGAAGACTCATCAGGCTGCAGCAGCCAGCTCTGGTGGGAGCCTGCAGGAAGGGTCAAAACAGGATAGGAAGAGGTGGGAGGGTGGACACGAAGACCCAGGGATGCTCCAAATTTTTGCTCCGTACATGCTGCATATGCCTAAGGATGTCCCTGCATGTCCCCATGTGTCCTTGAACCCCCACACTCTCTTCTGTCCTCATGTGGCCCTTCACTCCCACTCCCATTCAGCCCCGGGCTCAATGCTGTTACCCCACTAGCTCCTGTACCCCCACCTCAGTCTTCCCTACTATTCCTTCTGAACCCTAGTCTGTGTGACACCTCAGCAACACTGTGTGCCCCACTTTGTCTGTCCCCCCCATATCTTGTGCCTCCTCACCTGGCCCTACTGGCAGGGCACAGTGAGTAAAGCAGGCTCTGCCCTCCCTCTCTGAGGCTGGCTGCTTGGGCCCCTGAGCCTGCTGCTCTCTCTTCTGGTGCCTCCTAATGGGCAAAAGGTGTAAATGCAACTTCCTTTTACCTCCCCATCAGAATCACTTATGCTGCAGGACATATTAATTCTGCGCTTGCACAGTGGCACAGAATTCTCCCAGGAGTATAACTAGGCAAGACTACTTATATAAGTCATGTTATCAAAGAGCCATATCTAGTGGGCAACAGTGAAGCTTAGTCAAGTGATATCCAAAAGAAAATGTAAACGTTTTCATAACATGGCATTGATCCCTTTTCTCTCTCCCAGCTGCTTGGTGCTGCCCTTCCTTTGCAGCTGTCCTGAACATCAGCTTGCAGGTAATTCCTGAGTATCACGTTCTGGGGTGCAGTCCAAACTAGTGAGGTGTTGTCATGACCTGCCCTGCAACCTTGGGTGCCTCACAATGCTTTGTTGCTGTAGCTCACAACTTGGGTTGCTCACAATCAGCCCACCAGCATGCAGGTCAAACCCTGAGTTTCTGTGTATAGCCACAGCCCTAATCCAGCAACTCTGACACCAGCAGCCTGTCAGTAAGCACCAGATACATGCTGGCTTCCTGCAGCCTGGGTTACTACCTGCAGGGTGACCCCAACACACTCCCAGTCCCAATTTTTCCCCCCAAAACATGTGTCCTGCACTGTCCAGCCCTTTCATGGACAGTTCAGGTGTTATAGGTCCATAGCCCCTGTAGGGGGTCAGTATACAACAGTTTGCTACTTTAATGGGGTTACCAAACAATGTAGTTTAAACACAACACTGGATTAGTTTTGATTAAATAATAAAACAAGTTTAGTTACAAAGAGGCTTTAAGTGAGTACAAGTGTGAGGTATTGAAGTCAGAAATGATTATAAGAGAAATAAAGATAAAATGCTTTTTACTAACTAAACTTAAATTAGATCTGGTTTAAGGTAAAATCCCTTACCATATGTTCCCAGCAACATAGCTGACCAAATTCTCATATCAGGATCTGCCCCCAAAGTCTAAAGGGCTGGTTCCTTTGTCGTCTTAGGTGAAAGAGTGAGCGAGAGAGTCTGTGGGGTGGTTTTGGCCCTTGCTGTTATAGTCCTGTCACCTGTTGAAATGCATCTTCCTGAGAGTTATTCCTAGATAAAGTTCCTGTTAGCTGTGAGGATGGAGACGGGGAGTCTTGTGGTGAAAGAGATTCTATGTTGTTGTTGCTAAAATGCAGATTGATCTGCGCATGCCCCCGTTGGCTGCCAAAGAATGGCCATTTGACCAGTGATTGCCAGTCAGCTTTGATGACACCTGGGGAGAAGTGTTAGCTTGTCCTCTGTCTTTGAGAAACAGGTTTACCCCCCTCTCCCCCCCAGACTTGTCTGGTAAACACATTTCAGTCATAATTTCAGTTTATGTTAATAACCTAACATATGTTTCACCATGATATTATTGACCAACGAGTTGTTAATTTTCAAATGATACCTCAAGGCATATTTCGTACAAAGATTATTACAGTGGTATGTATGATTTAAACACAGGGGTGCATTCAGTCACCCTATGGCACTGTGCTCTGTGACTTGTACTACATGATCCTTTGTAAGCCAGTTTGCCTTGCAGAAATCGTTTCACTCTGGTTTGGGCGAGCAGGTATACAGAACTTTGATAGTAAGAAGAGAACTCCTCTGTAACAGGCTTTATGATGATAAAAGGAACAGCAACAACAGTTATAGTCTGGGCTACATAAATGTATCCATTATAACTCCTTGTTCTCAGTTACATCTGAAAAACGTGCACTATTTATGATGAAAGTTTCCACTTGCACTCTGCACGGTGGTTTTTTTTCCTGTTTTGGTAAAGTGTATAACAGTTCAGCTGCTTTTAAGTCTGCACTATTTTGCATACAATATAATCACTTACTAGAATATAAAATTCTACCTGTATTAGCTTTTTTCATAAAAGAAGTTCTTTCCCCCCCCCCCCCCCCCCCGGCATTTCCTGACTATTGATAGCTTAATTTTGCAACCTTAACATTCTGTGTGTCATTTTTGATGGAGTTAGAATATCCTAAAGGTTCTTCTTGTTTACTAGGCAATAACTAAATAGCTTGAGCTTAACAGAGACTGCAGCCGAAACAAGGTATGTAAAGCAAACACAATTTGATGCCAAGTTAGCCCGTGATCACTTTGTTATTGCCAAGTTAAGAGGAAGCCCTCAAGGAGAAATCCAGGGAGTACAAACCAGGCAGTCCAAAACCAAAAGAGGTTTTAATGAATCTTTCTGATACAAAGCCACAGGATTTCACACTTCTCTTCTTCAAGCCTTTGACATTCAAGCTGTATCAGGACCCAAGTAGTCACGTACTGCAAGGAAAACACTTTCCTGTTATTAACCAGAATTTCAAATGCTAATGTCTGCTCAAAAGTCATTAGAGGGACAGGAGCCTGTACACATGCTTAGGGTGTAGGAGACATGGTACTGAGTTAAGAACCTAAGGCTCATAACAGTAATCAGTATGCTTTCAAAAAGAGAAAAGGAGTATTTGTGGCACCTTAGAGACTAATTCAGTGTTCACTGTATTTTTTTTCCTGTTAGAATAAAATAAAGGCTTGAAAACTTCCATTTTCTCTGCAGTTCAGTCAAAAAACAAACTAAAGGGAGGAAGTGCAAGGTTTCTCCTTCGTTATGTGGGTGATGTGCTAAATAAGGAACATATCTCAACAAGAATCATATATAATGCAAGATAGAAAAGCTTGTCCATATGGTGTTTTAGTTTGTTCTACAAAGGCCTGATCTTGCTCTGATTGCAGTCAATGACAAAAATTCCATAGATTTCAGAGGGTACCGAATCAGATTCACAGATACCATGGCATAGATACTGTGGTGATTTATGTAATGTTGCACCAATGTGTATGTAGTAACCAGCAAGGTAGTGGTAATAGCATCCAAGAGAGAACATGGAAAAAGACAGAGGGCTGATAATGGACAGCAAATTCGACAGGAGCTTGAAATGCAGTACAGGAGCAAAAAAAAGCCATTCAAGTTTTGACTGCAGGGGAATTATGTCACCTTGCATGGAGGCAAGAATCTCTCTCAATATGGCTGTCATGTGCCTGATCCTAGAATATTGCATTTGCGGTACCATCTTATTTAGAAGATAGACAAACTGGAGAGAATTCAGAGAGGAGCAATGACAACAATTAGGGGCTGGAAGGACTGATATATGGGGAAAGATGAAGACGGCTAAATATGTATAGCTTGGCTTCGAGACTAAGGCCATGTGTCCACTACGGGGATGATAGCAATATAACTACAGCTATGCCAGCATAACCCTGTAGCGTACACACAGCTTTCGGTGATGGAAGGGGTTTTTCTGCGGTAGGGGCGCCACCTTCTCAAGCAATGGTAGCTAGGTCAACGGAAGCATTCTTCCATCGATCTCGCCGCATTTACACTGGGGGTTAGATTGGCATTGCTCAGGGGTCTAGCTATCTTGACCTAAATTTTAAGTGTAGACTAGGCCTAGGAGGGAATGTGACAGTCTATAACTAGCTGAAGGGCATAAATACTGAAGAGGGAGAGGAATTATTTAGAGTGATATATGGGGTGTAACCAGAAAAAATTATATGAAACTAAGGTTGAATATTAGGAAAAAATTTCTGACACAGATCGGTTATTCAGTGGGATAGTCTAACAAAGGAAGTGGCCCAAATCCCATCACTTGGGACTTTGTGTAGACTAGACACTGTACTGTAGGAAACTCTCCTGCAAGGGACTGGATGATCTAGTAGTTGTTAGTTATCAATCTAACTAACCACTATGATGAATAGTTCATCAAAAATGAGCTTGTTTTTTCCCCACTTTTGTTCTAGGTCCAACCCGTAAAATGCCCCAAACTGCCAGTGCCATGGACTTTTTTCAGCTCTTTGTCCCTGACAATGTACTAAAGAACATGGTGGTACAAACCAACATGTATGCCAAGAAGTACCAGGAGAGATTTGGCAAAGATGATGCCTGGATGGATGTCACTCTAACAGAAATGAAAGCCTTCCTAGGCTACATGATCTCAACAAGCATTCACCACTGCGAGTCCGTCCTCAGCATTTGGAGCAGTGGCTTCTACAGCAACAGGAGCATAGCGCTGATCATGACACAGCCGCGGTTTGAGAAAATCCTGAAGTACTTCCACATTGTGGCCTTCCGTTCCAGCCAGATGACACATGGCCTCTACAAAATTCAGCCTTTTCTGGACTCTCTGCAGTATGGCTTTGACTCTGCTTTTAGGCCTTCCCAAACCCAGGTAAGAGTTAACTTATTGGCAGTTGAAATCTTAGCTTACTACATACTCTAGGTTATTTACCAATGACCATTAATACCGAAACTGCAGAGTTACCTGTAGAGAGAGCTAGATATTACAGTATGAAGACACAATGCAGTGTGACTATGACTGAGTATAAGTGACACCTTTTAGCTCTGCGCATGTGCTCTCTTGAGCAAGAATCTGAGAGGCTTGCAACTCTCAAAACAATAGAAGTTGCAGGTGCCCAGCCACTTAGGGTTTGGCTCTGTCTTTTGAGCCATGTCTCTTTGCCTTACTGATCAAAACATGTTTTCACTGTTGTTGGCCCCACAGCGATGGATCTTATTGCCTGCATTCCGACAAAAATGTCAACCAAGTTCTAACTGTGGACTCTTTATTATTGGTGCTGGTGTAGAAGGCAGATAGAACCCAGCTGGATTGTTAGATCCCGGGTTCGGGTTGCAGTTGGGGGGGAAACTTCAGGCTTGTAAACTGAGCAAGTTTAATATAAGACATTGAGAAACCAAACATGGAAACTTGTGCTATTATTGTTACCGTTACTTATCTGATTATTGCCACACAAGCTGATAAGTAACCAAATAAACCAAGATCAAGGAAATGTAACTTAAAATACCCGCAACCTATATCATCCACTCTTCCATCCACAGCACAAAATGTTAAATATGGCAAACAGCTCTGTGGACGATTCTATTTCCCACCTTCAGGAGTTTAGGAAAATAATAAAACAAATGTAATTCAAAATGTTCTACTTGAAATACCTTTTAATCAAGGTCATGCTTTCAGCGTGCAAAGCTGATCTTTTGTGGAGAGCAGCAAAAGGACATTCTTTCTTGTCTGTCTCCTGTGCTATAGTATTGCAAAAAGAGGAGTGTTTGCCCTCCTCTGGAGCATTGGGTATTGGCTATGATCAGAGACAAGATACCAGACTAGGTGGATGTGTGACCTGACCCGGTATGGCAAGTCTTATCTCAAATATTTTGCCATTGAAGTGTGGCAAAAAATAAATAGAGCTGAGTAGTAAATAACGGAAATTTGCCTGTTTCGTAGGAGAAGAGAGAGATACCAGCCAACCATTGTGGCTTTAAAATTCAGGACAGTGCAGCAACTCATGGTCCAGACATTAATCAGTTTGAGGTAGGAGCCACAAGACAGAACTCTTCATGTTAGGCCACACTGGCAAGGTGCTGTCTCTGATGCCAAGGCAAAACAGCAAATCAAACACAGAAAACATTCCAAGGACAGGACATCCCACCCATTGACTTCAGTGGGTGCAAAAATCAAGGGCTTAGAAGCTTGATCACTGTGTTTGTAAATGCTCAAAACGTTGGATTCCTGTGGGACATTTGAAAAGCACAAATCCCATTAGCGAGTAATGTGATTCCCACATATACTGCCCCCCCATACTAGGTCTGAAAACTTAATCAATAGAATCACCTGTTCCACGTTTGCGATGACTAAGTGTCTGAATCTCTGCACGCAGTCTGTATATTTGTGCTATGTTTTTTACGGAGACTCTTTTCTCTCTCTCTCTCTCTCTCTTTTTTTTTTTTTATTAAGGTAACAGCCATTCTTCGCTCCCATTTCCCCCACCCCTAGGCTCCCTTGTCAACGTGTGTGTTGATTTTATAAAGCACCCTTCAGCCGTATCAAGCTGAACATCAAACATCACAACATTGCATCAAAAAAATTAGACATGAGAAAGAGGTTTTAAGTCTGTTCTTAAAAATAATAAGACAATCACAAGAATAAGTATCATACTGAAGTACAATCCAGACCTGATCCTGCAAGGGGCTGAGTGCTCTAGCTCTCTGTGGAGTCAACAGGAATTGTATACCCAACATCCTGAGGGACTGGGGCTCCACCAGCTTGAAGCAAGAGGGGGGAAAAAGTCCTCTAACTGGGAATTGCCCAGGGTGCAGATGGTATAAAAAGGTTAAGTATCAGATCCAGAATTAAAGGCCAAGCGAAAACATAAATACTAATCCTGTTGAACAGATACAAGGGGAAATGGCAAGAAAGAGCTCATTCTGATAGGCTGTTGGATGTGTCCTGTTTTTTAGCTATGGCAATTATGTTGTGGAAAACCCCCCATTTTTCTCTGACCCAGGGATTTTTGGAGAACTTTGGGGGGTGCTATTTTGTGTGTAGAGGTTTCTATTCTGTCACTTGTTTCTGGATAGTTTGAGTTAACATTTCCTAAGGCAGCCAAGGTAATTGTGTGTCAACCAATATGTTTTTACTGGCTGGATTTAAAAAAAAAAAAACAAAAAAAAACAAAAAAAGGTTTTGGTACCCAAGCTGCAGCCTTCTTATCTATCTGGATTTATAGTATCCTCAAATCTTGTGGTCCCCAAATCAGGGGTTTTGGCACAGGCCCATCTCCTGTCAGTTCTCTCCCCCCACCCGTGCCTCCCCAACAGTTGTGTATTCTTGCCTTTCAATTCCTTTCTGTTATCTTGATTGGACGGTTTGTGTAATCAATGCTAAGGTTGTGGTGCTTGTCACTTTCTTGTTGCTAGTCCACAGGAGGTTTGTGAGTCTGGTATAGCCTTGGAGTTATGAAGCCTGAGTTCTTTAGCTCCGGCGGTAAAGGCTCATGCTTGAGGTCCTGCCTTCAGTTCCTGCTGATGATAACCTACCCAGGGGCATCATATTACATGTGTTATTGGGGCAGCTTACCATTTTTCAGAGACACAAATTCCTGTCTCCTATCCCAAAATCCACATCATATATTTTTAAATGAATGCTAAACTTTTGCATGCTCTCTTTTGAGGTGCATATGCTACAGAAGACATCACACTTGGGGATTTTGTGAACTCCTTTTGTACAAGGGGATGGAAAGCTAATATCCAAAGTTGAAGAATGAGGTAAACAGAGCATGGTACTGGGGCAGGAGTAGTCAACAGGTGGACCGTGGGCCAAATCTAGACCCCTAAATGCTTTTGAACATGCATAGAAGTCTTATTTACTTATTATTGTTATTGGTTTTTGTATTCTTCTCTCTGGAGTCTGGACTTTGACAAGAAATTTGGACCTTGACAAAAACTAGTTGATTACCCCTGTATTATGGTATATTTAGCATATGATAATGCAAACAGAAATGTACATAGAGGAAATAATACCCCCTGCGCCAGGTTGGGAAGTTATTGAAAGTACAGAACCAATTAACAGAGAGCCAGATCCTGTTGTCGCTCCATTAGCTTCAATTACACAGATTTTCAAGCAGCTGAGAATCTGGATCACATTGTTTAGAACAGGAGAATTTCCCTAGTATCCCATCCCTCCCCAACAAACGCATGTAAAGAAATCACTGTCTTTACCTGAAAAAACCAGCGGGAAGCGGGTTTTGAGGCTCAACTACTGGGGACAATGCTTCATCTGTTGCCACTTGGGTACTATTTGCTTTACTGAAGATTGTATCAGGTTGGAAGCTTGATGGCAGAAGGATGTTCTGATAAGAGTTCTAAGAGAATGTATTATAACAAATCCATGGGTGCCTAGACCTGCAGCATTTGTTGCTATGTCACATACCATGGTCCTCAGAATTTTCTGGTGACAACAGGGTCAGATCTCCGAAGCCTCTGCTCTGCAGGCACAGAGGCTTACCTGGCCACTTTCTCTACAAGGATATCTGTGTTAGCTGTTACCAGTATAGGACCTGGGGTGCTGTTATGCAGTGCAGATTCTGTCCAGTAGAGGATGTGTGTGTACATTGTACACCCTCCACCCACCCACTGAAGTACTAAACAATAGCCAGTTTAAGAAACTAGAGAAAGGGAAATAAATAACTGTCCAACCCCCTTTTTGTTGTTTTTTCCTTTTTTAGGAAGGCTTATGATTGAATATAGATTTGTACCAGATGTTTAAGTGAGAGATGTTGGGCAAGTCACAACCGCTCTGTACCTCAGTTTCCCCATTTGCAAAATACGTATAAATATCCACCCCAAGGGAGTGTTGAGAGAATTAATATTTGCAGTGTGCTTTGCACATTTGTAGCAACTTTTCATTTGAGGATCTCAAAGTGTTGTGCAAACTTAAATTATAAGTTATTTGACTCGATCCTAAAGGAAGAAGAAGGTTCAGTCGTTTTGGGGATAACTGGCACTAGGTGGGCTGGCAACTGCAGCTTCCCCAACAGCCAGGAGAATTTGCATGCCTCCTCACATCTTCATCTATATTTCTGTAGGTAAACTGTACATTTTGCAAGAGTGCTTTCAGATGGTGCCGTGAATGTTTTATGAGCCATTAAAACCTGGAGTGTTGTCTAAGTGAAGGCATGCAGCAGCCACGGGACTGAGAGCATCTCTCTCTCTTCTGGATTGAAGGAATGATGTCTTAACTTCAATATTTGAGAGAGAAATGGCTACCTGTGAGGTGGCTTTACCCAGGGGTGTGCCACATCTCCACACGCACCGCATGTTTAATGCAGGAGTGGAATTGCAAGAAAGTGCCCTGATTTTTTTTTTTTTTATAATTAGACGCATACAGATGAATACACCTGTTCAATTGAAGTTTATTTTGTGTGCACATACAATTCAAAATATATATATAAGACCCACACAGTTGATAATTGGTTTTATTTATTTTTTATCATCAGGAAAGGGAGATATGGAGTGGTTACAGAGTTCCTGATCCTCCATAGGTACCAGAGGGGACCAGGATGTATTCCAGGGTGTGCTTAATAAAAGAGGGACTTCCCAGTCATGGATTTCTATAGTTACTGCTTACAGCATGGCTCTTTACGTTTATGTCCTCACACTACACAACTGTGCATACCCACAGTGGCGGCCCACAAGGCAATAGGAGTGATAGGAACACTCCTCTGTAAGTAACTCCTGGAACACTAAAGGAACTCCACCTTTGTAAAGAATTCCACACAAAAATATTATGTTAAAAGAATATTAAGATTGCCGAGTCAAACATTTGAGGTAGGAAGCGCTGGAATTAAGGTTGACTGTCAGGGCTGTTCCACCTTTCTCTGAGGCCTCCAGGACTAGCCACTGTCAGATAGATCAGTTATCTTGTTCCAGTATGGAAATGTCTATGGTCTTATTTAATAGAAGCCATTTTGCAACCAGTACAAATCTTTGAAAATGTGTATCGTGTCCCACCTTCATGTCTTCTTTTCCAGTCAGCATGACTATTGTGCCTTCGGTTTTACGGCATTACCACATCCCAGCACGCGCAGAATGCTGCTGCTGCTGTTATTCACACACACTTAAAGAAGCACAAACTATATAATCCACATCCTCAGATAGTTCTGCTGGCTCCCCATTCATACTATATTGCTGGTACAAAATTGCCCCATTTTTAAACACTCCATGGACTTGCTCCAGTCTGCATCATAGAACTTACCTCTTTATATTCCTGTCCCTGCTCTCTCAGCTCATCTAGCCCAGCTTCCTGTGTGTCCTTTCACAGAATCTCACTGCTGCTGGTGCAAGAGCCTTCTCCTCTGCAGCTCCTGGAATCGGGAACAAAATTCCTTCATCTCCATCTCACCTCAAGTAGCCTCAGAAAGCATCTTTATCTCCCTTGAGTACCTCTTTAATTTCTGTCCCCCTCTGCTGTTTGTTATTCCTTGCTCAATAACTATGTCATGTAAATCTGCAAAATACAATAGGATATAATTGGCACGAAAAACACTCTGCAAAATAAAATAACGTTTTTTTATGAATAAGCATGTGTTTGAAGTTGTCATGGGATAGTTTCACATTATAAATCACCTGGAGAGGCATATAACATTGTGACGAGGAAGACATGAATGCGGTCCAATGTCAACATTGGGGACAATTAAAATTAGGGTGGATAGACTCCTAAGCACTTCACTTCTTTCACATGGTCCTCCATGCTCAAGAGAGCATTTTGGCTTGTGGTGATGGGCCATGGTGCTTCTGCTAGATGAGAGAACTGAGCAAAAGTGCAATCATGACACAGAGAGATAGCGTTGCCTCAGGAAACTTTACTTTGTTTAGAACTAACAGTACTTTAATGAACTTATTTTGATCATAGGTGCTACATGAACCGCTGATCGATGAGGACCCAGTTTTCATTGCCACATGCACAGAGCGGGAGCTACGCAAAAGGAAAAAGCGGAAATTCAGCCTGTGGGTTCGGCAGTGCTCATCTACTGGTTTCATCTGTCAGGTAGATTGGTCTCAGTGCAATTTCTAGCAGACAGGTGTGTGCACAAGACTCATCAGAATTGCCGGCTTTGCTGGCAGTCTCAGCAGAGGCTGAGGATTAAATGGGCTCTGGAGACTGAACCAGGCCTCTCTGACCCCTGCAGATGGTACCTCCAGATGGATTAGTACGGTTTCTAATACCGTTTCTAGTACCATCAAAGGAAGCTTGTACGGCTACTGCCCATGCTATACCTGTTCTGTGGCTAAATAGAGGGTTTCTGTTTCTGGAGCTATCCAACTGGCTACCAGCCTTAAATGCATTATAATAATTAAAAAAAAAAAATAAAGCCAAGCCAAAGCAATAGGGTATCTCGCCATCCCAAAGATATGAGGGATCTCTCCTGTTCTTTAATTGAATAATTTTTTTCTCCAAGCATAATACTGCATATATCAGACAGTTCAAGTTGTATCCATATATGCAATAGAATTAGTCAAGGTGTAGCATCCTGGTGGCCTGCATTCTGTGGCCAGTATATTAGGTTCCCCCTCCTAGCCCTCCAAGAAAGAAAATCTGACATTACCTGAAGATGACGATATAAGAGCTTGAATGTAAGTAAATTAAGTCTTCTGGTTGGGTATGTTTTACAAAACATTTTGAGCTAGATTTTTCGGCAGAGCCACTTATTTTGGTGCCTAGATGATGGGGGAATGGCCCCAATTGTGAGTGCTGAGCACTTTTGAAAACTCTGGCCCACGTCACCAATGGTGTACGCTATATGGATAGCTCTCCAAGAAAGAATTTTATTCTATAAGAGAGGTTAGCTGGAAATACAGGTCTGCATTTTCAGTGGTGCAATAGCCTGACAAAGGAATGGGGAGAAAACTAGAATCATATACTTCCCCCTGTCAGCTTTGTCAGCAGCAGCTTTCTCTGTCCCAGCAGCCCCAGGCAAGGGCTCCCTGTCCCATCCAACCACCCACCCCCGTTGCCCTGATTGACATGGCTGAAAGGTGGCCAAGCTCCGAAGGCAGGGCTGGGGAGAGACCAGGTGGCAGAGAAGCTTCGAGTGGGGGGACTCAAGTAGGGGAAATGTGTATGTGTGAGAGCGGATGGGGGGGGGGTTGCCTCTTGCCTGTGTTCCCAAGCTCTGAGAGGCCCCACAGAGGGGGGAGAGAGAGAGAGAGAGGGAACGGCCCTTCACACATGGAACTACAACTCCCATGATGCTCCTGTACCATGTCAGCAGCTGCGTGGTTCCTTGCCTGGGGCTGCTAACATTGTGTAGCAACCTTGGAAGTTTCCACTCACTGGCTTTTGGAAGGCAACATGCAGTACAGCAGTAGTGTACTTAGTCTCCAAGGAGACCTCTCCTTCTCGTACATGCAGGGTATTATTGAAGGACAATAGGGACAGAGACAGAAGAATAAAGTTCACAGATCTATCCAAAAAACCTGACAAGACAGCAGCCATGCCACAGATTTCAGATACGCTGAGCTGTAATTAGATTTTATCCCACAGTCTTCTCCATTAATGCGCTCTTTAAATGGATGAGTCAGTGGAAGCAGAGGACACTCGGCACCTCACAGGATCAGACCCAGATGCTCTCTCACAATTATGAAGTTGACACTCATGCCTGACTTGCATCCAAACAACCACCAGCATCTTCTTAATGGCCTTTAGGTCCTTTCCATTATGTGAATAGGTGAGAGTGAACACTGAGAAGCATGAACATTCATTCCAAAATAGAAAACGTACAGGATTTTGCCAATTACAGTATCAACTACAGACTTTAAGTACCAAGGTCGGCACTATCACCCAGCTCTCCAACACAGTCACAGAGGCCTTGCAGAAGCCAAACACTTATTTGGTGACTGCCTGCTGTTCTGTGAAGGAGTAAAACAGTATTTTTCTTAATGTACCAAAAAAAAGGTTTTTAGCTGAGTTTCATATAAAGACATCATAGATCCAGATAAGAGGAAAGTTCTATGTCTCCCTCCCACCACATCACCACGCCCATCCTGCAAGTCTGCCAACATAAAAGCATGTTGATAGATAATGGGTGACCAAGCTTCCTCCTGTGTGTTCTCAAAAAAGAAGCTCCCATATGCAGGCAAATGCAGCACAAAATGCTGTAACACCAAGGGGCCAAATTCCACTCTGACCCATACATGTACAATGATCTCAGTGGGAACAATGGTCACTTGCTTGTGGGCAGAATTTGGCACTATACATATTGTATACAGGAAATTTAATGACAGGTTTCAGAGTAGCAGCTGTGTTAGTCTGTAGCCGCAAAAAGAAAAGGAGCACTTGTGGCACCTTAGAGACTAAAACAGTCTCTAAGGTGCCACAAGTACTCCTTTTCTTTTTGAGGAAATTTAATGTAATTCAACTAATTGGGCCCCTGTAAGCAGAAGAGGACCAAGCTACAAACAGGTCAACTTGCTTACATTTGTTTTTTGAAGTTATTCACTGAACCATTTCTGTGAACAATTCTTGGTGTGTAGCTCACCGACGAGTTTGTTGCTAGCATTCAGTATTTGAAATTTGAGCTGTTCAGAATGATCATGTGGTTTTGGTCTGCTCCCTGACTGGATGAGCAGAACTCTGAATCAGATTTTAATGTAAACAAATATTCATATTTACAGGCTCTACATTCATTCTCTATGAATATTCTATAATATGCTTTCATAGTTTGCTGTCAGGGTAGTATTCCTGCCAGCAAACTAATTCATTAGAAACTTAATGGAACATAAAAAGGTGCTTAAAGATACTCAAAGCACATTCATTTATGTTACAGTATTGGCCCAGCTCTCTCTCCTGTGCTATGAATAACTTGACTCCAGAGTTGGCAATTCAGGTCCTTGCTTTCAGATGAATTTCCATTTTGTACCACATGTCTGCCTCAGAACTTCCTAAGCAAAGCACCACCTCTCAGTTACTAATGTCTTTCTCGTGTAGCTCAGCCATTCAGCTAAAACAAGTAAGAATATGAGCTAAGCATAGGCAAACCCACTTTGGACAAAAGAACTCAAATTAAAGCTTTCTGGAGGTTTAAAATTTCTCTCTCATTTTCTACTTCCCTATCCCCATTTTTCATTCCATGTTATGAATATTATATATCGAGTGCTAAAAGCAATGTTTAGTGCGCTTGTATTTTCTTCCATTAGAGTTGCTGTACTGGGAAAAGAGCTACTCTTTGCTTTAACCATGCAGTGGCCATACAGAATTGCAACCACAGCACAGCCTCCAATCTGATGATCCTGTTAACATTCTCCCATCATTAGTATCAATACATTTAGCCTATTTAGGTAAGTGAGGCAGAACAGTTCTGTTCTTTGGAAAATTAACTCATTTGATAGCTAGCTGCAAAGAAAAGGAGTACTTGTGTCACCTTAGAGACTAACAGATTTATTAGAGCATAAGCTTTCGTGAGCTACAGCTCACTTCGGAAAGTTGGGTCTTTCGGTTAAAGTGTGGGAGACAGGAGCTTTGGGTTTATGCTGTCACTTTAAGGCAAAGAGTTTAAATGAGATGCCTAGTTTCTCCATCTGTAAAACCAGGATTACATCATTACATCAATGAAGTCACACAAATGAGGGTCATTCTTGTCTGTTGCCAGCTTGTGCAGGTCAAGGAGTGACTGGTTCACATTCTTTTGCAGGTGCAAGGCACACTCCATTGCTGTCAACCCATTCTCCCAATCATCACGATCTGGTTTCTTGATGTCCTGCAAAAAGATGTACTGCATTCCAGGGCAACTTCCTTCAGGATAACTGAAGCCCTACATTGCAGGTTCTTCTGCACCAAAAGCTAAAACTACAGGAGAATCTATCAGCCATACACAGCTGATGAGACAGAGCTAAGTAGTTCAGATTGGTGCGTGCACACACTAGTTAGTTTCTTACATTGTTGGACTTTTCCCTCACAGTTGCTGCAGATAAATGAATGTTTGTAAAGTGCATGGAGAGCGCAGGTTGAAAGCACTTGAAGTGTGAATTATTAGCAGCACTACTACAGGCATTGCAGATTGGATTTGCCTCCTCTAGGGAATGCCAAATTTACAGAAGGAACACTGAAGTTGGGTTTGAACTTGGGCCTGCTGTCTGTCCTACAAGCAGAGCCAGCAGGCTGTTTTTCCAATATATTTCCCGATGTATTTATTGCTGTTGAGGTGCTTTTTAAGCCAAGACTTTAAGTGCAGTTTTCTGGCTACAGTCCTGTGGTGGAAGGGTTTTCTTCTTCTTTCTGAGAGCATTTGCTGACACTGTTTAAATCAAAACCCTAGACGTGCCTTTTGATTTCACTCTCTCTTGATTTCTCCCTCACCAACACTCTGGAATGCTTTACTTAACAGATCTGTGTAAATGTAAGTGATTAATAGGTCACTTAATAGTGCTAACTACACCCCCATCTGCTCACTGCAGACTGTTGGCACTACCAGAGCTGTCACTAGGCATTTTAGCACCTTGGGCAAGTGGAGCAAACATATTTGTGCCCTCTATGGGTTTTTTTAGATAATGAGTTAGAATATTAGAGTAATGATAATGCATTTATTTTTGCATATCAGTACAGTATATAGACAATAAAAGCTACAATATGATACTTTTAGTTGCCACATTACTTTTCACACAGTCGTTTAACATCCCTATAGTATCCTCTGACACCTAAGTGTGGAGACAGAGGAACATATATTGCTGCCCCAAACGACCTTTGGTCCTGTTCACCCCAGCATGGCCACTAGGGTGATTGTGGGCCAAGCTCAAGTACCCGGTACTTTGTTGGAACTACCAACTGTCTCGGAGGATGCCATTCTTCCTGGTGTCCACCAGAAAGAGTTTCCTTGTATAAAAGTCCTCTTTCTACAACAAGCCTGGATCAATTAGAAGAGCTGAGAGGCGGTGGGTTGTTCCGGGCTGCCGTCCAAGCTCTCTGGAGGCTTTCATCTGCTTCCTATTCGGTCTGGAACTGTTCCCTTGATGCTGGAGACATCAGTTCCTCACTGGATTGTGGACCTAGGCTTGGTTCCTCTTGAAGCGATGTAGGGGATGGGGCTGTTTCCGATGACTGTGAACCACTCTCCGCTGGTGCACTTTGTTGGGGTTCAGGCTCCGGCTGAGCCTCTTGTGTAGGGTTATCGGCTGCTGCCTGTTCCGGGACTGGCTCTATCTGGGTCTCTGGGACTGGATCCACTACTGCCGTTGCAGACGTTGGCATGGGGTCTGGGTCCATCACCTCTGACCGGGTCCTGGTAGAAGTTTCCGGAACAGAGCTAGGCAGGACGGCTTGCTTAGCCTGGCTGTGGGTGACCATTCCCACCATCTTGGCTAGCTTCACGTGATTGGCCAAGTCTTCCCTCAACAGCATGGGGATGGAATAATTATCATAGACTGCAAAAGTCCACGTTTCTGACTAGTCCTTGTACTGGACAGGCAACTTGGCTGTAGGCAAATTGAAAGAGTTGGACTTGAAGGGTTGAATTGTCACTTGGATCTCTGGGTCGATTAAATTGGGGTCCACTAAGGAAGCATGGATAGCCAACACTTGTGCTCCGGTGTCCCTCTATGCGGTGACCTTCTTCCCGCCCACGCTCACAGGTTCCCTCCGCTCTGAGAGTAGCTGGGAGGTATCTGGGCCTGAGGACCTCTGGTGTGATTCCGGTGCAATGAACTAATCTGTTGGGGTTCTTGGGGCAGTTGGCCTTCACATGCCCCGGCTTGTTACATTTAAAACATCGTCCAGCTGACGGGTCACTGGGATGAGGTGGGTTGCTGGAGAACGGCGTGGCAGGACAATAAAGTGTCTGGAGTATTTCTTGGTGTGTAGCTGGGGCCTTGGGCTGCCCCTGGTAGTAGGGTGTGGTCTGAGGGTGTCCCTTCTGGTATCTGCTCCAACTGCGTCCAGGGTTGTTCCACTCTCCTCCCTCCACCCGTTTTGTTCCGGCTTGACCCGCCTCTCTGGCAGTCTGGGACTGCTCATATCGATCAGCATAAGAAGCAAGACTTTCTGCTGAGTCCATTTCCTTATCCCATAAACACCGTTTCATTTCCTCCTTGGACATATTCAGGAATTGCTCCTGAGCTATCAACTCACACATTCTGTCAAAGCTAGTGACACCCCTTCCTTGGACCCATTTATCTAACAGATCCTTCATCTGGTATAGGTAAGCCACATTACTTAGTCCAGGCCCTCTCTTAAGGGTTCGAAATTTTATTCTGTATGTTTCAGATGTAATTTGAAATTGCTTTAAAACCAAATCCTTGAACTTATTATAGTCAGAAGCCTCATCAATAGGCATCTTATTGAACATGTCCAGAGCTCTTCCAGTTGATTTTGCGACTAATGTGGTCATCTTGTGAGCTTCAGGAATTTTATGGAGAGTGCACAGTCTCTCAAAGGTGAGAAAATATTCAGCAATATCACTGGATTCATCATACTGTGGACATAGTCGCTCCCATTTGTGGATTGTTGGGGAAGGAGCGTTAGGGTTATCCAGTAGATTCCGCTCAGCCCTTACCTTCTTCAACTCCAGTTCATGCTTCCTCTCTTTTTCCCTTGCCTCCATTTCTTTTTCCTTTGCCTCCATAGCTCTCCTGTGGGCAGCCTCTTGGGTTTTTTTTTCTGTCTCTCTCGCTGCCTCCAGTTCTCTCCTGTGGGCAGCCTCTTTGGCTGTTCCTGCCTTGGGCTCTGTCAAGTTTACCTCTCTGTTTTTAACTAACTTTACACCCGAGAGTTAGAAATCAAACAAAAAAACTTGGCTTGTCAAAATATATATATAGAGAGAGAGAGAGTGTGCTGTAACTGGATACCTATGTTCTCTGATAGTGATTGTCAGCCTACAGAAAAATCCTTAAAAAAAACCTAACACCTTTGTTTCCAGGCAAATAGACAGAAAACCCCTTTAGTTGCTTTTTGTAGGTAAAAAACAGCAACTTCAGGTCTGTGAAGACTTGTGAATTTCCCTGCAGGAGGTTAACTACCCTGCCTTTAGGCAGCGAAAACTCCAGCTCACAAAAGACAATTCCCTTTTGTCTCTGCTCTGGCCCCCAAGCAGAGACAAAAAAAACCCTCTAACTGCTTTCAGCTTAAAACCTGCTTTCCAGCAGCCCAAAGGAAAAAAAAATTCCTTTTAAAATCTGTGCTTCTGGTTCAAAAAATCTCAAAAATGATTTCAAGTTAATCCCACCGCTCTGCCACCATGTCAAGGTTCCTTCCCCACTTTGAACTCTAGGGTACAGATGTGGGGACCTGCATAAAACCCCCCCCAAGCTTATTTTTACCAGCTTAGGTTAAAACTTCCCCAAGGTACAAACTATTTTACCTTTTGCTCTTGGACTTTATTGCTGCCACCAGCAAGCGTCTAACAAATATATAACAGGGAAAGAGCCCACTTGGAAACATCTACCCCCCAAAAAAATCCTCCCAAACCCTACACCCCCTTTCCTGGGGAAGGCTTGATAAAAATCCTCACCAATTTGCATAGGTGAGCACAGACCCAAACCCTTGGATCTTAAGAACAATGAAAAAGCAATCAGGTTCTTAAAAGAAGAATTTTAATTGAAGAAAAAGTAAAAGAATCACCTCTGTAAAATCAGGATGGTAAATACCTTACAGGGGTAATCAGATTCAAAACATAGAGAATCCCTCTAGGCAAAACCTTAAGACATAAAAACAGGACTATCCATTCCATTCAGCACAACTTATTTTATCAGCCATTTAAACAAAACAGAATCTAACGCTTATCTAACTGGATTGCTTATTAGCCCTTTACAGGAGTTATAACCGGCATTCCTGCTCTGGTCCGGGCAAAAAAAAAAAAAAACACACAGACAGAGAGAACCCTTTGTTCCCCCCCCCCTTCCAGCTTTGAAAGTATCTTGTCTCCTCATTGGTCATTTTGGTCAGGTGCCAGCGAGGTTATCTTTAGCTTCTTAACCCTTTACAGGTGAAAGGGTTTTTCCTCCGGCCAGGAGGGATTTAAAAGTGGTTAGCCTTCCCTTTATATTTATGACAGCTGTGGTGATCGTGAAATCAGATTATGCTGTACTTCAGCATGAGAGAGTGCCAATGCCATGGTTACAGTGATTGGATGGACATATCACTGAGGTGATGGCCCCAATCCGTAAAGCGTGCCAGGAACAGACTAGCTGGGTCACAGCCCAGAATGCGAAAAACACAGGTCACAGCAGACATGCTAAAATAACGAGGAGTCCTTGTGGCACCTTAGAAACCAACAAATTTATTTGGGCTTAAGCTTTCATGGGTTAGAACCCACTTCATCAGATGCATGCTTCGCCAGTGCATATCTCACCAGCAGCCCCAATCCAGATCTGCAGCCAATGCAGATTTCCCTATTGCTCTCTTCACCTGTACAGTAAATGGCTTGTATTATTGTCTGTTTCGACACAACTGAAAATTGTCCCTAGCCCAAAATTAGAGACCTTTAAAAAGAAAAGCCCAGTTGTGCTAGGCATCCAGGGCCAGTGTGCCATGAAGGTGTCAGTTCCCCAATGTGTGAGTGCACCTGGCTGGCCAGTTATTGGAGCATTATAACGATGGATCAGAGGGAGGCTCCTTATTCTGCTCTCTCTAACAAAGATTGACTGAGGCTGGGGCAGCAACAAGTAAGGGTAGGTCAGAGAAACAGGAAAACGCAGCTAAAGCAGGGAGCAGGACGTGTTTTATCCCTACTGACTATTGACTAAAAAGGCATGTTTTACTTGTGCAACGTTTACTTCTTTGTTTCTACTGTGGCTTCCCCTAGCTGTAAATTGCAAGCAACCCGGGAATTCTTAATTTTTCCTCTCCGAACACTTCCTCCTAAGCATGGAAGCCATTCTGTCTCCTCCCCCCAGCTCTGCATTTTTGCGAACAGGGCGGGTGGCTCATCCCATTGGGCTAACCGTTACCCTCTGCCACCATGTGGCAGCACCTCAACCCTGGCCTGAACCCCGGCTCCAACCCAAAATTTTGCTCCTCAGTCCCTCGCCTGTCCCTGCCTCCTGCTGTTTGACACCCCCCCAACCACCCCCGGCCCAGTCAGTTTCCACCCCCTGGTCAGACCCTGCCCATTCCCCCCCTAGTTTGCCTCCCTTTAACTTTAATTCTCAGCAAGGGCAGCAGCTTTAGTAGATGTTACTGAGCAATGAGCATGCTCAATAGGAGCCAAGCTGGCACTCAGCATCCTGCCTGCCTGCCATCCCACCAGGGTCTTAGTGCTGAGGAACCTGCTCTGATTGTGATCACTTGCCCCACGATCCAGCAGGGAGGGAAGCCCTGAGCACCCTGGGCAGCCCTGAGCACCCTGGGCTCTGGCCGGACACCACTGGGCCTGATCCTGCAAGGGTGGGGGCTGACACCACTGGGCCTTTGATCCTGTGAGCTGCCCCATTTTTACACCCCCAGTGGCTCTGTATCCTGGGTGGCTGCCCCGCTCAGGCCACCCTTGTTGCAGCCCTGCTACTAAAGGATTCAAAACAGATCTGTCGAAGCTTTTCATCATGCTAGGACACTTCAGGCTCTGTCATTCCTTTTGCTAGATGTCTCAAAGGGGATGACCAAGTACAAATGCCAGCTGAACTTGGTCAGTAACTACTTAAAGGAGGGGACGGGGGAAAAGTTATTAATAAGTAACATTTAGCTCTCATATAGCACTTTTTTCTGTAGATCTCTAAGTGCTTTACCAATGCAGACAAATGTTTTTATTATCCCCATTTTACAGATGGGGAAACTGAGGCACTGAAGTTAAGTGGCTTGCTCAAGATCATATAGTGAGTCAGAGGCAGGATGAGGGCCAAAAGCCAGGTCTTCCTATGCCCAGGCTTGTGTTTTATTCACTGGATCATGCTGCCTCTCCAGGTCAGCGTACACCTTCCTCTCTCCACTGAAACCTCTCCATACAACCAGCACGTGTTCGGGGGACCATGAAAAGAGAGAGAGAGAGAGAGAGTGTGTGTGTGTGTGTGAGAGAGAGAGAAAAGGGGGCAGGGATAGACTTGGGAAACAGCCACTGTTGACAGTTGCAGTGTCTCTTGTAGAAGCTATTGCTGAGCCAGGCTTCCATACGTACCTGTAGAGTCCTGCTCTGTACTCTCACGGGGGCGGGGTGTGGGGATGCATACTGGGAGCTAGTGAACAGCCCATGCCAGTCATAATCTTGTCTCCTCTTCATTACTTCTTCCATTGCTCTTTTCAGGTGTCATGTATTTCATCTGAGAATTGTACCCTGGGGTGTTTCAATTCTGTACAAACGTGGAATTTGCAGCTTCACAGTAGCTTTACATTTGCCATCGGAGCTTTGTATATCAACAGAATCACTTATATTTAGCTTCTAGGGAACTTTACAGATCTGTCATAATGTAGCTTTTTGTCCTGGCTGTATATTTTTGCTCCCCAACTTCTAGTGAGACCCTGTGTATCCTTTGCATGAATGATTTTCCACAAGGTAAAATCATCAGCACAGGTGCTGGGGAACATTATTGGCCTATAGTGCTAATGTCTATTCCAAGACCCTAAAGCCGTGGTGGTGGCGGCGGCATCTCATCTCTCACGGTCTTTCTTTCCCCAGTAGCCTTTTAACAGTCTGCATTGTTTTCTCAGCCAAACATAGTTGCTTGGGAATTTTTGAGGCCTGGTCTACTTGGAAAAAGTTGTTGACTTAGCTACGTCACTGAGGGGTGTGAAAAATCCACAGACGAATTCTTCCTTCGACTGAGCTACCCCTGCTTGGCGGGGGGGCAGAGGGGGGGGCTAGATTACCTAGCCAAAGGGAGAACCCCTCCCATCAGCATAGGTAGTGGGCCACTTTAGTGCTTCAATGTGGACATCTGAAGCTGTGCTTCTCTAGCATTTCAAATGTAGACAAGCCCCTGGTGACAATCAGGTGACTGAATTCCCATTCTCTTGCCACCATGTGAAATGCCTCTCAAACTGTAATGTGTTTTCCAATAAACCTCTCATCAGGTGAGCCCAGCATTTCCAGAATGTGGTTGGGGTTTTTTTTTTGGAGGTGGCAGGGGAAGGGGCTATTGGTTTTTGTACTAGATCAGCATATTGCTCTGGCATCCGAGGGCTATCCTATTCCACAATATGCTGATTAATAGTCTGTTCTGAGTCCATATGCACTCAAGTTCTATGGGATTAAGTGTTTTCCCTGAGTTTGCCATGAGCCATCTGTTTTTTTTTTTCCAGAGTTTGTTGGTTTCCCATTTCATTTCACTCACTGGCAGAATGTTCACTAGCACAACAGTGTGTTTCATTTTCATTAATGGCCATCTGAAATTTCACTGATTCTAGATATAAGTCATTTAGGCCCTTGTGTTGGTTCTGTATTTGAGCTCCCATTTTTAACTGCTTATCATGGGAGAAATGAGTCTGAGAAAACGTCCAAGATTAACAGAGAAAAAATTGTTTACCTCTAGCCCAGAGTCGTTCAACCCAGATGGGTTTCCTTTCTACATTACTAACCTACTATTACTATTAATTATTTGTATTGGAGTGCTCCACTGTGTTAGGATAAGAGACAATTCTTGCCCTGAGGAGCTTACAATCTAAGTAGACAAAACAAAAAACAAGCACAGAGGTGAAGTGACTTGCCTAAAATCATGCAGCAGGTCAATAGCAGAGTTACAAATAGAACACACCCCTCCTGCGTCTAGTGCCTCACTCACTAGATCCTGTTGCCTCCCCTGCCTTGATATTTCTTCAATTCTTATAGCATCTCACATTAGCTGTATGTGGGATTTTTCTACAATATAAAAGGTTATGTTAAATGCTGCTGTCCAGTTCTGATTCCACCTCTGGTCTATACAATTGGCTCAAACTCTTCATAATATTAAAAAACAGGAACTATTTCCAGTACCCTTAAAAAAATCTGTATTAAAGGAAATTGGGAAGGTGTACTGAAGAATTTGTATCACTTCACTATCACACAAAAATCTCATAGAACAAGCTTCTTTCTCATTAAGCTGTAATTGATTTACCAGCTTTACTTTGAAAGAGGGAGGGAAAAAAAACATGGGGTGAATTTATATTTCAAGGGCCAAGTTACAGGAGAGTTAACTGTCTGTCCATTTGTTGATCAGGCAGCTAAAAAAAAAAAAAAGTTTTCCATCAAACTTAAATTCTGTTTAGAGGTTTGTTAGATTTTTTTTTTAAAGCAGTGCCTTGTTTGCGTCATATTTTTTCTAATAACTGGCAGTTAGAATGCACAAATGCAAGGAGTCTCATTAAATATATTCTCAAGCTCAGTTCTTAGATCAGAAATAAAGCCCATGAAGTTGGGCAGTTTCATTTGTGTGCATTTTTACTCAGAGAATGCTCCAGCAACTTTTTTCCATAGCCTCCCAAAAGATTCTCTCAGTTTCAATTAGCCTTGGTCATTAACAACACTGCTTGCAGTTCTATAGCATCTTCACCTGAGCATCTCAAAGTGTATTCCAAATGTTAATTAAGCTAGAGTTTAAAAAAACAATCCACTCACCACTGTCAAGTGGGAGGGAAGTTTTCGGAGGCAATTTCTGCAGAATTTAAATTTTAATTGTTTCTAGCTCAGGGCTGGGAAAATAACCTTCAAAACATGAACCAAGACAGTGCTTTTTTTCCTGAGACTTCACCCAGTTCCAGTGTCTCTGCTGCTGCTCATGGTTTTCCTGCGCAACAGCAAAGTGAAAGTAATGCGATTCTTAGTTTTACTGACGCTGTTCACAACCACATGGGCAGCAGTTTCACGGAGAAGAGTCATGCCAGGTTTACTCGGCTTACTAAAGCAGGCACCAGAGCTTTTCATGAGGGAAGATGATATAAATAGCAGAGACTGGGAGAAAGGAAAAGAAGTGGAGCCTACCAACTTCCCAAACAAATCTCAGGAGACTCTGGTGGGAGAAGGAAGACTAGAGAAAGCTCCTTCTCCCTTCCAGCAGCTAGGGGTACAATGGCTGCAGAAACAGACACTTAACAGCCGGTGGCTGCTCCTCAAGATGGAGATGGCTGTTGGACTATAGTCTCTGCAGCAGACTGTGCTATGAAAAACTGCAGTGGTTAATTGCAATGGCAACTGATCCATAGCTACTGAAAAATGTCACACAGTAAAATGAATTTCCCAGAGGCTTGAGAAATATCACTTCCACGGTCTTTGTAAGAGTGCCTGTGCTTTAGACTAGACTTGCTTCTGGAAATAGATTGACACACAAGGATAACGTAGTTTCCCATGGGAATGCATGGGTGTAACATTCTGCTGGGGTTCCCACAGCCATGTTACCTCTCTGCCTCAGCAAGAGTGAGCTTTGCTGGTGATTAGACGGTGTGTGTGTCAGCTCCCTGCCACACTAGTCTGTCTTTCTCCCCAGAAAACTCCTCAAGGCTTTCCTGGCCCAAACCTCACCTAGCAGGTAACAATCTGTGAATGTCAGCCTCTGAACTGTTCAGAGATGTATCTTTGCAATGCACAGCCCCTGCCACTGTACATTTGCAGAAGATATTAAGTTTGCTGCTCTTTTAAAGAGTCAGTACATTACAGTTTATTAACTTAACTAGGGTATACACACCCCTTCCTTCAAACATAGCACTGACTTGGTTTAAAATAAAACAAGGGTATTAACAAAAGGACACAGGTTAAGTGATACCAAATAGAAGGGATAAAGATAGAAATGGCTACAAACAAACAATAGTAAAAATATACTTTCTAATGGCTGAGACCTAACTTAGCAAGCTACAGACTTTGTTCAAAGTAGCTTCCTCATCAGTCGTACCTTTCCAGCAATAGCTGATTACCTCTTAGCCAGGATCCCCAAAGAGTCAAAGGCACCGGTTTTCCAGGTCTCCTCGGGTGAAAGGTAACCTAGAGGTTCACTCCCTCTCGTTATAGTCTTCTGAAATATATCCCCAGCTAAAGGTCCTTTTCCCTGCTGGCTGTGGGGTCCATGTTGCCTCTCCCCCACACACTCCATTGAGAATTTTTACAACGCAAATTATATCTTCCTGCAACCTCAGATACAAATTAATAGCCCATTGAATATAGCCACAGCTGGTTTCATCACCACCACCTTTGAAAAGTCTGTCTTTCCTGTGCTTTCCACTGCTGAGCAGAGTCTGCTGGGAACTGATTTCTGCCGGATATGCTTTTTTGAATTAACTAAATGGCCCATATAAGTTTAGCAGTGGTGGAAGTGCTGGTGTGACAGCTTTCAAGACCAAAGGCCCCTGTTTACTGTAAGACCTCAGAGTTACGGACACCTCGGGAATGGAGGTTGTTCATAACTCTGAACAAGACACTGTGGGGTGCTCCTCGGGGTGAACTGCACAGAGCAAGGGCTCACAGCTCTGCAGGGCTGCCTGGCAAGTAAGGGTGGGGACAGGCAGCCGATTCTAGCTCCCTGGCTGCAAGGGTGATGAGTGAGGCACCCTGGGGCACTGCAGTGTCAATGGGCACGTGGTGCAGGCTGTGGCCCTTTAAAACTGAGCTGCTCCTCCAGAGTGTAACATGCAGGCAGGAGCTCGGGCTCCAGCTCCAGCAGCTTACACTCCAGGACAGGTTTCAGTAGCAGTTCAGGAAGTTTCTTTCCCCGGCTCTGAGCTTGCAAGTTTGTCCCCCTCCCAGCCCAGGGCAGGGAAGAGGAAAACAGTGTTTACTGCCTCCTACCTGTAAGTGGCTGCCCCGGGCCATGAAGGAGTAGGGGGTGAGGGTGGGGACCTGCAGCCCAGATGTGCCTATCTTTAAGATGCAATACAGGCACTGTATAGTATTTGAAATTTTTTTTTGTCTCTGCTGCTGCCTGATAGCTTACATCCATTGTTAGTTTTCCCCTAGTGCCCAACTAACGTGTCATAACCATTCCCAGAGTGACCATCTGCAGAGTGAGGCACTGGTCTGGCCTCTGTGCCATTTCAATCCTCCACCTCTCAACAAGCAGGCCAGTTGTGCTATACATACTTGTCCACTTGCAAATCGGACTAAGGTCATCAGCAACTTATTTAACTAGAGGCAAACCATTCCTGCCATTGCATATCCACTTAAATGGCCTTGTGTGGATGGTGACCGAGTATTATGAAGGACAGAAGGAACATTGCCTGGACAATGGTAGCTGTTAGCTTTAAGATGCTGTGGCAGTAATACAGTATCTGTAAGGATTGTAGTCAGCTAGAAAGGAGCCAGATGCTTAAGACTGTTAAAGCCAGTTTAATGCACCCTTTTTCCCTTGTTCAGTCTGTTTTGATGGGTTGTCTCTAAGTCATGATCTGGTCAAAAATGCTGAGAGTTAGGGTATGTCTGTCTACACTACCCACTGGATCGGCGGGCAGCAATCGATCCACCAGGGGTCGATTTGTCGCATCTAGACTAGATTTAATTGGGGATTGGTCCTGCTTTGAGCAGGGGGTTGGACTAGATGACCTCCTGAGGTCCCTTCCAACCCTGATATTCTATGATTCTGTGATCCCCAAGCGCTCTCCCGTCAACTCCTGTACTCCACTGCTGCAAGAGGCACAGGCGGAGTCGATGGGGGAGCGGCAGCAGTCGACTCACTGTGGTGAAGACACCATGGTAAGTAGATCTAAGTACGTCGACTTCAGCTACGTTATTCATGTAGCCGAAGTTGCGTAACTTAGATCGACCCCTCCCTCCCCGCAGTATAGACCAGGGCTTAGAGCGATCCCTGAAGATTCCAGGTAGAACGTAGTGTTGGTATGTAAGGACACCACTGGCTTGTACTGGAGAAAGTGTCATGCTGGCATCAGCGTGGTCATGTCACCCTTTAGTGTCTGCTGCCAGAGAATATACAGCTGAATGCCATTACAGTAAAGCCAGCAGACAGATTCCTTCTGGTCATCTGGTAGAGGCCTGTGTTTTCGGAGCAGAAGGTCCCAAGTTCTCCCTTTACTGACAACAATGAAGTCTATGTAGGATCAACACAACATACAGTTTTCTTTAGGAGTCATGGTTTATTGCTGCCAGACAAATGCTTTTCCAGCTACATAATAGCAACAGCAACCTCAAGCAGCCCTTAATCTTAGGCATAGATCTGTATTTCCCAATAGCCGTCCCAGCAGAAAATTCCAGACCTGCCCCAGCTATTCCAAAGTCATTTAAAGACAAACAGTCATAAAAGGTTATTAAGGGTTACATTTTAAACAGGTATCTACTGCCTTTATTTTTAAACTCCTCTCCAGTGAAAGCCAAGCAAGGGTTTTGGCAACTGCATTGCTCCTGCCAGACTCATTCTAACCACATTGCCTTGTCTTCTTGTTTCTACTTGCTCATTAAGATTTATGTCCATCTAAAAGAAGGAGGCGGTGCTGACGGACTGGATGCTTTGAAGAACAAGCCCCAACTCCACAGTATGGTGGCCAAGAGCCTTTGTCAGAATGCATCAGGAAAAAACTACATCATCTTCACTGGCCCTAGCATTACCAGCCTGAACCTTTTTGAAGAGTTTGAGAAGCAAGGTTTGTGACAGCTGATCCACTGACTGCTCATGCTGACAGGCTTGTGACTATCCTGCTGCCAGAAGTCAGCAAATAACCCAGAAGTGTTTTTGATTGAGGCTTTATCTCCTCACGTAGCTATGAGAAATCCTGAGGGTAACTTAGTCTGTTCATTACAAGGGGACCTGCAGAGGTTATTTAAGCTGATCTTGAGCTTTCCTTTGAGTCTTCATCATGTAGAAAGAAGGCTACTTAAAAAAAAAAGTGGGGGGAGAATAGAGGGCTCTGATTTTTTTTTTCTCTTTTACCTTAGGAATTTAGACTCTGTTTATTCCTGGGTTTTTTTCCTGGAGGACTTCTTGGGGGTCTTCTATATGTGTGGGAGTTCTTACTTGTGAAAGGGGTGTGGGTGAGGGGGGGGATGTGCTGAGCCTTTAACTAAGGCAAGGTCTACCCCAGAAACTTTTGCCAGTATAATGTCAGTTGGGGAGCCATTTTATTTTTTAATGTACAAGCCCTATGGTAGAGACAGTTGATAGCAAAGCACTCTTTGCCCATACAAGCTGCACCTACACTAGAAGGGTTTGCCCATGTACCAGTACAGACATAGGTATAGACTAGAGTTAGACCCAAGTGCCCATTAATCCGTGGTGTTAAATAGGTGTTGTACAAGTGAGCTGAATTTCAGATGTGCTGAGTATTCACAGCTCCCATTGACTGCAGTTGTAGTTGTAGATGTTCCCACTCTGAAAATCAAACCCAAAGATTTTAAAACAGTTAGTGAACATCCACTCCCCCATGAACCAGTCAGCTTAAATTCTTTTCCAGTGATGCAACTTTTTCCACTAGTTCTCCAGTCACCAGGGTCTTCCCTTGTAAACAAGATTTGAATTTCTAGCATCAAGAAGAATTTCCTTTGTAAATAAACACTTAAGCCATTTCAGTTGAAATAAGGGATTACTAGATCCTTAGACCTAAAACTGAGACACTTGGAAAATGATCCTTTGTGCTGACAGATTTGTGAAAGAGAAAGAAGGGGATAATATTCTCCATTTTGTCTCTGGAATCGCAGTAGAGAAGAATCCTGGCTACTGAACCACCACAGTATCTCTCTCTCACAGGTAACTCAGATTAGCTACGGTAGTTAACTACTCACGGGCCTTGCACTGAAGAGAACTCAGATTACCAACTGTTAACAGGTAGCGGACACACTAAATGCCTTCTAGAGTTTCAAAGTTAGGTACATTATTTGATCAAAAATGAAAACCCTATGCAGCATTTTCAGTTCCTGGTTCATGTTTTGTTATGAGGCTCCATGCGATTTTGTGATCCATGACAACTGCTTCCTCTGCATTCCATTCACTAGCAGAAATGATCCTGGGTATTGAATTGGGAATTTAATTTTGGGAGACTCAGAGCAGATTTACTAGCTTTTTGGTAAGTAGCTTGGGTGCTCCTTACAAAGCAGGTTGCAGTGGGGACATTAACGCACTGTGTTAAACAGGGACATTGGGTTATTTGGCTTTTATGTTTTGGGTGATAAAGGCTAGCTCACTGGCTTGGCACGGCATATTGAATTGGAAGGCTTATGGGACACTCAGGGAAATCAGACCTTTGACATGTCACAACAGTGGTGAAGTCAATCAAGAGCCCTGGAGGAGATTGTGCATTCCGACCCTACCCACAGAGCCAAAGGTAATGTACTATAGTCAGCACTTGCTGTTATCCCGCAGCATTAGCTGTGAATTTGGAGCAGAGCAGAGATTTGCCAGTGGAAGGCCTAGCATCCCCCATAGAAAACAATTCTCCTGGTGTGTGCCAATTTCATGCATTCAGGCCGAACAGTGGCATCAGGTTGATCAGTGATCTGTTAGCCAGTAGTAATGCCTAGCTGGGGAATTAAAGCCACACAAGGATAAAATGCAACTAAGGATGAGAGCCTCATGAGAAAACCTGAGGAACCTGCTTCGCTATAGAGGATGAGAGCAACCTTGCAAAATTAAGACACATTCCTAACATATTGGATTAACTTTTGTTGTTCTAGGGAAATTACAGTTCCTGGGCTAGAGCTGAATGAATAGAGGTGGAGAAAAAAAAATTCACAAATATTTGAGTCAAAGGAATTTCTATTCATCCATCTTTGCAATGCTTTCATAGTTGTTTTTTTAACATGGGCAGTGGGGAAAGATTTGAACCAAGACTTTTTAACAAAAAAAAACCAAAACAAAACTAGTTATTAGGCACCTTAGTAGTTGCGTGCCTGAACTGACACCTTAAAAGGGCCTGATTTTTCTGAAAATGCTCGTCTCCTGTCCTCAAAGTCAGGGCCTTTAAGAGTCCCTTCCATTGGAATCCAGAGTATAGGCACCAATCAATCAAGAAACCACTGTTCACTTTTGGAAATCTTTGGTCAAGGCTTTTGTGGAGCCTTCACTATAAAATTACCTCCCCTCTCTCTGTTTCACAACTACAATATTACTGTTCTGAAATTAGTAATAACCTTAATTGTACCACCACAAAGTGTTTCTGGAAATATAAAAGGATGTCTGCAACACTCAGTTCCCAAGAACTCATTAGGTTTCCACCATGGGCGTCTCCTGAAAAATAAGAACATCTCTCTGACCGTTTCTATAAAGGAACTTGATGTAAGTCTATTTTATGCTCCATGGTCATAAAGGTAGATATATAATTTTCTGGTTTCCAAGTAGAAAAGGAACCAGGCACTGAAATGGCACAGGAAATGCAATTCTGCGAGGCGTTTCAGGTATAACTGGAAGTAGAAATACCAGAAATGTTATATGAGAGCCTGCCCTGGTGAGATTCAAGCTCACTCATGAAGTTTAGATGCCTCTGTTTGTGAGCTGAACCACTGAGCTGCTTGAGATTCCCCATCTAAGCACAGACTTTGTGGGCTGCTTTTTTAGTTTGAAATAGAAATGACAGTTGGAATGGGCCCTGTATGAATGAAGCCCATACGTGCTGGAACTAGGGGTGCTGAGGGTGTTGCCGCACCCCCTGGTTTGAAGTGGTTTCCATCATAGTGAGGGTTTACAGTTGGGTTCAATGGCTCTCAGCACCCCCACTATAAAAATTGTTTCAGCATCCCTGATGAAGCCCTCTTACATTTCCGTCTGAAGAAAGAATGTTACCATTAACTTATGAGTAGGGCCCTACCAAACTCACAGTCCATTTTGATCAATTTGACAGAGTGTTTTTAAATTGATCAATTTCAAGTTTTCAGCTGTTTACATCTGAAATTTCACAACGTTGTAACTGTGGCAGTCCCAACCCAAAAGGTACCTAGTGGTGGGTCTGATCTGCCCCATTTCTCCCCCACAGGAGCCCTGCAGGGGAAGGACAAGTCCCATCCCCTCCTCCGGGCCAGTGGAGACTCACAGTTAGGAGGCTCCTGGCTCGGGCACTTTCAGCAGCAGGAACCTCCAGAGCTGCTGCCCTGTAGCAGGGGGAAGCACTCGGAGGTGGGTCTGATCTACTCCCGAGAGCGGCCATGCAGGGGAAGGACAAGTTCTGTCCCTCCCCAGCCCGGCGGGGACTTGCAGCAAGGGGGAGGTCAGATTTCACAGGGAAAGCCTTATTTCACAATCTGTGACATGTTTTTTCACAGCTGGGAAATTGATAGGGCCCTACTTATGAGAGCAGGACTAGGGCCCATTCAATCAGACTTCTTTTGAATTCTGTAAAACTTCATTTTCTTCTGGACTTTAATAAAGCATGTTAAGCATTTAATTAATTTTGGACCACACCATTGTGCCAGATGGGCTTAATTTTTATTGCTGCTATTACCATAGCAACTGGTTGTTTTAATTACAGCTTTTAAAAACCTTCACAAATTACATATGCCATCCTCTGCAAGTGGTGATAGTAAATCTGTAGCTACCATATTTGTCACCACTTTGTGTTATGTAAGGAGGTGCTTCATTATTTTTTCCTGAGAGATGTGCAAGATGGTTCCCATTCTCTTGTGAAAAGAGCAAAACAGCTGCTTGAGTCTTTTGCAAGCTTACGTGAGCTTAAGAAAAGGCTGCACTTAATTACCTCCCTCAGACCTCAGCAATCCTAAGAACAGTAATGTACTGGCTCGAGCGGCTGTGTACTACTGCCCTCTGCTGAAGAGAATTAAAATGGCCATTCAGTGAGTCATAGACCCTATATTCGCAAAAAGAAAAGGAGGACTTGTGGCACCTTAGAGACTAACCAATTTATTTGAGCATAAGCTTTCGTGAGCTACAGCTCACTTCATCGGATGCATACTGTGGAAAGTTTAGAAGATCTTATTATATACACACAAAGCATGAAAAAATACCTCCTCCCACCCCACTCTCCTGCTGGTAATAGGTTATCCAAAGTGACCACTCTCCTTACATTGTGTATGATAATCAAGGTGGGCCATTTCCAGCACAAATCCAGGGTTTAACAAGAATGTCTGGGTGGGGGTAGGAAAAAACAAGGGGAAATAGGCTACCTTGCATAATGACTAAGCCACTCCTAGTCTCTATTCAAGCCTAAGTTAATTGTATCCAATTTGCAAATGAATTCCAATTCAGCAGTTTCTCGCTGGAGTCTGGATTTGAAGTTTTTTTTGTTGTAAAATAGCGACTTTCATGTCTGTAATCACGTGACCAGAGAGATTGATGTGTTCTCCAACTGGTTTATGAATGTTATAATTCTTGACATCTGAGTTGTGTCCATTTATTCTTTTACGTAGAGACTGTCCAGTTTGACCAATGTACATGGCAGAGGGGCATTGCTGGCACATGATGGCATATATCACATTGGTGGATGTGCAGGTGAACGAGCCTCTGATAGTGTGGCTGATGTTATTAGGCCCTGTGATGGTGTCCCCTGAATAGATATGTGGGCACAGTTGGCAACGGGCTTTGTTGCAAGGATAGGTTCCTGGGTTAGTGGTTCTGTTGTGTGGTATGTGGTTGCTGGTGAGTATTTGCTTCAGGTTGGGGGGCTGTCTGTAGGCAAGGACTGGCCTGTCTCCCAAGATTTGTGAGAGTGTTGGGTCATCCTTCAGGATAGGTTGTAGATCCTTAATAATGCGTTGGAGGGGTTTTAGTTGGGCGCTGAAGGTGATGGCTAGTGGCGTTCTGTTATTTTCTTTGTTGGGCCTGTCCTGTAGTAGGTGACTTCTGGGAAGTCTTCTGGCTCTATCAGTCTGTTTCTTCACTTCCGCAGGTGGGTACTGTAGTTGTAAGAATGCTTGATAGAGATCTTGTAGGTGTCTGTCTCTGTCTGAGGGGTTGGAGCAAATGCGGTTGTATCGCAGAGCTTGGCTGTAGACGATGGATCGTGTGGTGTGGTCAGGGTGAAAGCTGGAGGCATGTAGGTAGGAATAGCGGTCAGTAGGTTTCCGGTATAGGGTGGTGTTTATGTGACCATCGTTTATTAGCACTGTAGTGTCCAGGAAGTGGATCTCTTGTGTGGACTGGACCAGACTGAGGTTGATGGTGGGATGGAAATTGTTGAAATCATGGTGGAATTCCTCAAGGGCTTCTTTTCCATGGGTCCAGATGATGAAGATGTCATCAATATAGCGCAAGTAGAGTAGGGACGTTAGGGGACGAGAGCTGAGGAAGCGTTGTTCTAAATCGAAAGCTCATGCTCAAATAAATTGGTTAGTCTCTAAGGTGCCACAAGTACTCCTTTTCTTTTTGTGAATACAGACTAACACGGCTGTTACTCTGAAAATAGATCCTATATTGTAACAGCTAAAGGAAATTCTTCTCTCGGTTAAGGGATTGTGCTTTTGGAGCAGGAGGATCAGCGTTCTAATCCTGCTGCTGCAGTGACACTCTCAATGGCACATAGTGACAACTAAAATCCTAGGTGGTCACAGACGTGTTAAAGAAAGTTTCAGAGATGGTGGTAGCAAGAGGATTTTTAGCACATATTTTATGTATATCATATGTACCCTTGTCCCACCTCAGTGCGGAGATCTCTCTCTTCAAATCCCTTCCAGCCATTTCTATTATTTGAAAGTCCAGTGGTTGAGAGATCAGAACTGGCAGACCACATAGGATCTGTTAGACAGCTCCTCCCCTAAAATCAGATAGCTAAGTTGATGTGTTGGTTTTCCATTCTGACATTTAAAAAGCTCATGTCTTCTAATCGAAGAGCCACGGCTCCATTCTTACTATTGGGGCAACAGGAACAATTATATTTTTATGTAAAAATGTAATACAGCTGTAATTTTTTTTAAAAAATTATATTTCTGTGGACTCCCAGCCTGTGTTTTTCTGGTTTTATAAAGCACTGTTTGGGAAATCTCAAGAACCAGTTGCCAATTGTTTGCTGCTCTTTCAATCAATTCATGAGCACTGTTGATTATTTTGTATTACCATAGCACCTATGAGCCCTAGTGAAGGACCAGGACCCCACCGCACTAGGTGCTATACAAACAGAACCCCCTCCCCCCATTAAAGACTGCCACTGCTCCAAAGAGCGTACGGAATACCAGAACAAAGGCAGAAGACAGGTTTCAGAGTACAGCAGAGTAGTCTGTATCCGCAAAAAGAAAAGGAGGACTTGTGGCACCTTAGAGACTAACCACTTTATTTGAGCATAAGCTTTTGTGAGCTACAGCTCACTTCATCGGATGCATGCATAGTATGTAACAGCCTCTATTCCCCTTGATCAAGTGATCTGATTTTTAATATTCTTTATTTGCTGAAGGAGGATAGTTCAATAAGTAGATATTAGACTCTAAAATTTAGGTCAGTGTTCTCAGTTGACAGACCTAGTTTGTTTTACCTGAAATAGCAGCTTTGGGCTGCTGTAGTTTAAGTGGAATACACAAACCTAAGTGGATCAGTCTAAGTATAATATACACACAGATGTGTGTACTCCGATTCCCTCCATATAGACAAAACAAAGCCTAGAGAGACAGTGAGGAGATTTGGATTTAAGATTTCCTGGATTTTGTAAAGCTCAGATCAGGAAGAGGACATTGCTTCAGATTATAGAGTATCTCAATACTGAAAGATTTGACTCTTGACCAAAGCTAGATTTGATCCTTTAATCCAGTTAATCAGCTGTTTGATTTGGGGATTTCTTTGACTAAATTTCCTGTGCAGAGTTTCTCTCTTCTGATAGCAAGAAATTCTATTACTATATGCTCTTTACATTAATCAGATGAATGGAAGATTTAACCCTCTGATATTTTTCTTATCACATACTCAACACAAGTCAGGCACTGTTGTTATTAATGCGCATTAAATGATTTGGTTATTCTCACGTAGCTGCATTGATTGCTAGAGTGAGACGTGTGTCTGGGTTTCACAACATATGAATTTACTCATTAGTCCCTTTGTCGTGGTTGAAGGAGGGTAGAATTGATGAGCGTTGACAAGATTGTACTGCTAGGAAATTGTCATGTGCTAGCACCAAAAGCTGTCAGCCACTAGGATTAAAGGCACCATGGGGGTCATTTCGGACAACTTAAGGAGGCCAGAGCCTTTTTTCCAATTTGTCAGCATCGTTAAACATGGAAGAGAGCACGTCTTCCACTACTTTGTCCAGTCTAATGCTAAATGCCCCAAGCAACGTGACCTCCTCCCTGGGAGGAGATTTCACAACTTAATAGATCTCACTGTTGGGAAGTTCAGCTACTCAGTCTATATTCTCCCTTTTAGTTTCGTTTTAATTAAACCCCTGTGTATCATATTAATCACCTGGAGAACCGGCTCTCTGGACTTGTGTATGAATGCATTTCTTCCTGGAGCCTGAAAAGAAAGAGTGGTCCTGGATATCACAGGGAAATCCTCGGCCATTGGCCAACCTGTGTATCTACTGGCTTAGTTTTAGGACCAGTTCTTCCTCCAGTCAAATAGGTCAGACAGCCCCACTGTCATTTCTGTCTAAACCTATAGGATTGTGTGCTGATGAGAATTTATTCTCTTTCATGTGCAGAAATTTATTGCTGCGGGTTGCTGAGTTCCAGGAAAAGTGACTGCACAGGCCTACCTCCATCAATGCTGCATAACCCAGATGCTCCTCAGTCCAGAGGGCAATACAGAATAAAGATGAAGGGAAACATGTCCCTGATCTGCTGGTACAACAAAGGGCATTTTCGTTTTCTCACTAATGCCTATTCTCCAGTTCAACAAGGTGAGCAGTCAGCAGTATCACTACAAGTACTGTGACCAAGTTTTTCAAAATAGGTGACAAGGCAAGATACGACACTTAGTAAGTTTGATAACGCCAGACAAGAAGCTTGATAATTATCCTAGGTGATCATTAATGCTACAGTTTATTTCCATTGTGTTTGCTCTTGTCCGTAAAGTACTAGTTAATCTACACTAGCCCTGGCTAAAAGTGTTCTGTCTGCAACTGATGTCTTCTCTGCATAAAGGTTAAAAAAGCTTACTAATGCTACCAGCCAATAGTTACTCCTTTAGCTGGCACAGTAGAGAGCTGTTCCTTTTTGGTGTTATACATATCCCAGCTGACCTGTGCTGGTGTAGAGAGTTGTAACGGAGGTTAAAATACTATATGTAACAAGGTGTCTCGTGGGATAATTGCATGATAAGTCTTTGTAAAGAGTAACTCCTAAATGCATAAAATATTTTGGACCAATAAGAACCATACCAAGTATTAAAACTCTTGGACCAGATTCTACAGTTAGTTTCTCCTATGGATTTAAAAGCCATTTGTCACATACAAATGGCTTTTGTCAAGAGTCTTCCCATCGCATACTCAACTGATGGTGCAGCTGCTAAAAAGAAAACCAGAACAGCCAAAGATATATTTGGGAGTAGTTTAGCTTGTGAGTAGTTTCTTGAAGACTCAGCTGAAATTGATCTTAATAGGGGAAGGGTTTTTTAAGGGACTCAAAGATCTTTAGGCATAGTATAGGTTTTGAAAAAATATTTACAAAATCCAACATGAAAGGACATTTTTAAAGAGTAGTTCATCCATTTAAAGTCTCTTGTAGTTCTATTGCCCAAAGTGAGTAAAATACAAAAAGCAAAATTATAGTTGAAAGAATGTTAAATATTTACAAATTTAAGGTGCTACTGCTTACAAAAGGTAACTTGGTGCTTAACCCACATTCTCAAAAACTTGCACAGAATTTAGGGTATTCAGGTGCCAGTCACAGTAGTTAAGTGTTGCATGGCCACATCATAAGGCTAAATCTCACAGGAATTGGGGGTTCATTTATCAGAACTCACCACACATCCTAACCTTTATACAATGAGCTAGGGAACTGGTAACTACTTTGAATGCTATTATATGTCACAAGAGAACATTTATTTAACTAAAAAGAGAAGCAGATAACTTGAAAGGATTGGTGTCTTAGGGCCTGATTCTAAAAACACACATGAGAAAGAAGTTACACATGAGTAGTTCGATTGAAACCCATGGAATTAAATAAAGTTACTGTATATTTACAGACTCAGACTCCAAGACACCCTCAGTACAGAATTAGAGCCTTTCTAACAAGACCTTACATTTAAATTGAATTAAGTTCAACAAGCTAATTTATGATCATCATTATCTTTGCTTTTTGCATATTTGGACTATGCAACTGGAGTAATTAAACCAAAGTCAAGTCAATGAGCATCACCTGGTTCTCATGCACTAGCACAAAGCTGCTGTCTTCGGCTACAGTTACTAAAAACAAGTTTCAGAAAAGAAAAATCTATTTATAAAGCTTAACAGTCACCACCACCTTTACAAATAAACTGGTTGAATGTCCCTTTAGCAGAAGCAGAGCAGACACAGGCAACAAATTTTATGCATAGGTGTGAAAATCTGCACATGTTTAGGACCCATCTCATTGTAAAGTCTCACACTGGTACATAGATGAGGCCAGAACCTCAGCCAGTATAAACTCATGTAATTACATTTACAGAACATGATCACGGTTTACAAAGTTTAGCCTGTATGGTATGCAAGACCTTTGAAGTACATATTCACCAAAATGCTTCACAGGGGTTCTTAATAAAGAACATTAAACGAATTGTAGCAGATTGAGAGAAAATGTGAGATATAGACTAGGGAGGAAAGATAAAGGCTTCAGTTGAGATTTGAAAAAGGAGAGAGACAGTGAGACTGGTAGAGGGGTCAGATTGTCAGGTGGTGTAAATTGGCATCTCTCAGTTGAAGTGAACGGAGCAATGCCAGTTTATGCCACTAAGGATGTGGCCCAAGAAGTCTCTTCCCAATGTCAGGAGCACAGAAGAGAAGTCTTTCACACAAAGTGTGGCAAGACTGTAGCAAAGCCATTGGTGAGCACGTGGATTGAGTGGGGAAGGAAGAAGGGAGAGACAAGTCAGTGATGTAGACTGGAATAAGTAAATGGAAGGCAGCTTTGAACTGAAGCATGAGGTGAATGGGGGCCAGTGGAACAGTCTGAGAATGGAGCCATGGTGTCACAGCTTTTTGCCTGTAAAAGTAGGCAGCAGCTTACTACACCCAGGGGGACATGAGAAGGAAGTTGCTATAGTGAGGACAAGAGCGAGTTGAGACATGGATGAGGATTTCAGCAAAGGTGGAGGCAACAAGTAATGACCTAGTTACTTACTTTACATAAAATAAAAACAGAGAAAGGGAATCTCACCTGTGTCCTGACTACAAACTCCACTCAAGTCTGTGGAGAGGCATTGCAGAGAAATGCTCGTCAAAACCAATCTATGAATCCCATTTTTAGATGTAGCATGTGAATTATGAAAGTTTTGAACCAGTTTGTCAGAAATCATCCTCATGAATGCTAAAGACTGAAAGCCTTTCATTTACAGTACTGCACAAATAAGTAACTTGTGTAATCTGCTATCAAACATTAAGTGTTGTCTCCACATTAAGACACAAAACAAAATTCTGTTTTCTTAAACAAGTAGTTTAAGGGGAGAAGTTTAAAAATTTACTGTCTGTATTATGGTCATGCCTATGTACTAAACAGTCCCAGCTCTGGAGAGCGTACAACCTAAATAGACCAGACAGACAAACAGCGGGGGAAAGGGATGGAACACAAAACAGAGGGAACAGAGTGATGGGGTGCAAATGACATGTTAGTGCCACAATTTGTGTGGGGGGAGAGGTGGTGATTATGGGTGTAACTTTGGGGGGTTAACTAAACAGCTAGATAAAGAGAGGAGTCATTGAAGAGAGGGGGAAGGGGCAGGGGAGATGAAATTGAGGAACGTGGAAGGCAGATGGAGTAAGGCTGAGGTGACCAGACCATAGGAGGGGGCAGGAGAGGTTGGGGCAAACAGCCAATCAGTGCAGGGCAGAGAACGACCAGCGTCAAAACTGTGGAAGTAGCCCAGCACTCACTGTGCGGCTCCTTCTAACAGCTTCTCCTGTTGGCATGAGTCTTTGGCTGGCTCCCTCTTGCAGTGTCTTCCCTCCTTTCCCAAATGCCACACAAATGGGAGTGGACAGAGGAGGAAAAAGTCACTGCATGGGTACTAGTGCCCCCAAAGTAGGCTCTTCCCTGCTCAGCTCTGGGCCCAGAGGGTGCTGTGCGGAGGAGCAGCCCTCGCTACTTACGTTGAATTAGTTCTCTGAAATGTTTAGCTCATAAAAGGGCCAGAACCTGAAAGTCTGGAGGGAAGCAGAATAATTTATTGTAAAACAAACTGAATGACTTCAGCAATTTACACTAGTTGAGGATTTTGGCCCTAAACTTCCCAATGCCCTTCACGAGAATTCACTGATGGGTCTGGTGGGGGAAGGCGTTGCAGTAGAATTATACTTCAGACCTTTTAAAACTATGGAAATTCAGGTCTACGCATTGCCTTACACCATGGGACTTTGAGGATTTATTAGATGATATCCGTACAGAACTTCGAACCTGCAGTGCTCTGTTCACCCCTCTTGGTGCACGCACCCCAACAGCAGCCCCAGAAGATGAAAGCTGCTCCTAGGATTACCAACCCTACTGTTCAAAAATCACGAGTCAGGGATTGGCTTAAAGTCATAGTTTAAAAACAAAAAAACCCAACATTTTGGGTGGTTTTATTTGCCTTCTGGTGGCTGAAGCTTTAGCATGCGCTTGGGTCACATTTTCAAGCTTCTCTGTAACTGTGGCTCACTTTCCCCCCTCCCCTTCCAATAAAAGCTGAGATTCTCACAATCACATGATGCCAGGAGCTGGAGCATTAAGGGAAAACCACCACATACACGATCATAAGAGTTGCGATTTCAAAAAAAAAAAAAAAATCACAAGAGTTAACAGCACTGCCCACCTCTCTCCACAACCCAGGAAAGATCAAGCAGGGTTTGCAACACAGTACTTCCCTGGGAGCTCCACCAGGGGAAGGGCTACATAGGAGCCCTGTTAGCAAAGACACCTTATGAGGGTCTGCTGACTGAGCACATCATGTATCCTGGCCATGCCACCTCCCAGCCAGGGCTATCTACTGGAGCATTGTTGACCAGAGGGATTTCCAAGGCAATACCAAAGTTTTGAGCAATTTGTGCCACCCCAGCCTCCTTCTGGGGAACTTTGCTAGACTCCCTCCTACCAATGGTTTGAACCAAGCTTGTGAAGTGCTAGAACAGGGGTGGGCAAATTACGGCCTGTGGGCCGGATCCAGCCCCTCAGGACTTTGGATCCAACCCGTGGGATTGTCCCCTGTGGTGCCGCAGGCCCCGTGCTGCTCTCAGAAGCGGCTGGCACCGTGGCGCGGGGGGGCAGAGGGCTACGTGCATTGTCCTTGCATCCAGGCACCGCCCCCCCATCCCCGCAGCTCCCATTGGACGGAAACAGGGAACCGTGGCCAATAGGCACTTCGGGGGAGGTACCTGGCGGTGCAGCAAGGGCAGCGCACAGAGCCCTGTGCTCCCCGCACCCAGGGGCCACGCAGGGACGTGGTGCCAGCTGCTTCCCAGAGCGGCGTGGCATGGGGCCAGGGCAGGCTGCCACCCTGGAGCCACTTTAGGTAAGCGGTGTCGGGCCGGAGCCCGAATCCCTCCTGCACCCCTCCCCCCAACTCCCTGCCCTGAGCCCCCTGCCTGCACCTCGCACCCCTCCTGCACCCCAACCCCCTTCCCTGAGTCCCCTCATACAACCCGCACCCCTTCTCTGCCCCAATCTCTTGCCCTGAGCCCATTCCTGTACACCGCACCCCTCCCAAATCCCAACCCCCTGCCCCGGCCCTGCATACAATTTCCCCACCCAGATGTGGCCCTCAGCCTAAAACGTTTGCCCACCTCTGTGCTAGAAGATAAACCTATTCACATTCCAGAAATAGAAACACTTAAACAGTCTATAATGGAAAATAAGATTGAGTACATGGTGCCCATGTAGCTGTAATCACACATTTTTACTGGAAGTGAATGGTGGAAGGTGAATCAAAGGAAATTCTAAAATCCAAAAAAAGTTTCACCAAAAACACCTGCACTAAACAGATCTTATACTGTCCAGACCTACTAGGGGAAAGACAATCTTCTCTTCACACAGTCAGTCAGATCTTTAAGGACTATTCCATCAAAGAAAATTAAAATACCCTTACTGGGTATGTTGAGGGCAATAAGAAATATTGGTTTTGTCAGCTTTAAGGATTTTTCCCCCCTTGTCCCCCATGTTATATTTACACTTATTATGCCTCATACTCTGCTCTAACAACATTTGGGACTCATTAAAATCTGTCACTCAAAGACTTCAAATAAATAGTCATATGGATCAGTCATAAATATGACACCTAGTATGTGCTGTGAGTCTTACATTCAAAACAGGGCCTGCCAAGTAGGGTGTCATAAGGGACTTGTCAAAGATAATGGAGGGAATTGGACTTCTAACCAAAGGAATTTAATTCTCAAGCCTGTAATCAAAACATGAGTAACAATTTTGATCTTGATGTCTTATGAAGTAATTTAATGGTTTAGAAGATTCAGGAAAGACCAGAGAGCCAGGAGGATTCTGGGATCTCATCCAAAATGAGACAGTGACTAAAAGTGGGACCAAACACAAGGCACCTTAATCCTATGTGTCTCAGTAACTTCAGCCAAGCTGAGCTGCCTTCCAGGAGGAATTAGGATAGTGCCTAGGACACAGTGAAGAACAGGGTTCCATTGTGCTAGGCACCGTACAGAGTGAGAGAGACAGTCCCTGCTTCGAAGAGTTTACAGTTTCAATACACCAGACAGACAAAGCCTAAGGGAAAAGAATAGAAAACACCTGCAGAGAGAATAGAATGATGGTTTGCAAACAGCATGTTAGTGCCACAGTTTTCCCCCCAAGGAGCGATTCATAGATTCCAAGGCCAGAAGGGAGCATTGTGATCATCCAGTCTGACTTTCTGTATAGCACAGGCCAGAGAACTTCCCCACAATCATTCCTAGAGCAGAGCTTTTAGCAAAACATCCTATCTTGATTTAAAAGTGGGTCCTTAGGAGGGTTTTAGTTAGGAGGGGATACATTTAAACAGAAAGACAAAGACAGGGAGAAGGCAGGAAGAAGGGGAGGATGGAGGCAAGGTGGTGTGAGGGTGACATGACTGGGAGGGAGGGAGATGGAACAAACAGCCAGTCAACATAGGGGCTAGTCCGGCCTGAGTGAAAACTGAAAAAAGCTGCCTGATGACATTAGTCCCTGGAGTCGCTGGGGTTATATCTACGCAGCCCACAGCAGTGAGCCTCCCAGCCCAGAGTGACCGTACTAGTGAAGCTCACAATAGCACTGTAGTAATAGCTGTGTAGATAGTGCTTGGAAGTTATGGCTCAGGCTTTGAAGCCCCACCTCCCCGGTGGGTACCCTAAGCAAAGGGCTACGGAGTCATTCCCTCACTCACACCCAGGCTCTCACTCTCTGGCCCCACGACTATTTAAGTATTTATCCAGAGTGGAACGATCATTGGGCCAGAGAGAACACAAGAGGGGGAATGGTTGTGTAGTCTAGTGGTTAAGGCATCCACCTGGGAGGCAGGAGACCCCAGGCCCCATTCCCTCGCTCTAATCATTCTTTAGTCACAGTGAAACAGCCTTAACAGGTTGAGATTGGGGGAGCCCCGTGTTCAAATAGGCCAGTAGTTAACAAATGCTCCTGAGAGGCAGGAAACCCCTGTTCAAATCCTCTCTCCTCCTCTGGCAGGGAGTGGGGAATTGAACCTGGGTTTTCCTCACATCTCTGCTCTAACCACTGGGCTAAAGATTACGGGGTAGGTGGTTGCATTACCACCACTGGGTGTTGTGTGTAGAGTGAGGCAGGCGCCTACCTCATTCTCACAAGAAATTAGTTAGGTGCCTAAGCCACCTGACTTGAGGTGGCTGGTTACCGTTCATGGATCCCGAAGCAGAGTTAGGCAGCTCCTTGCAGTCCATATACAGGCCCCTATCTCCAAGAGAGGGGTGGGGATTCGCACCCAGCCCTTGTTGTTATCTCCCATTAGCTAACTTAGGCTGCACCCCACCTAGCATGCTGGCTTTTGTGGATCACATTCTTAGGTGCCTAGGCTCCCTGCGTAATGAATGGGGAGAGATAAAGCGCCTACCTCAGCTTTGTGGAGCATGGTGGTGTTCCTGTGATTTTTTTCTAGGTGCCATGATGCTGAGGATTGCAACACCCTAGTCCCTCTGTGGATCCCACCCTAAATGTATATGGAGAAAATACCAGACTCTGTGTCAGATTTCTGCTCCGAACAGGAAAATGACCTTTGAGGCCCCCAAACCTACTGCTGCCTGGCAAATGGTATTGCCCCTTTGCTGAGCAGCAACAGGTGTGTCAGTGTCCCTGTTTGAAGCAGAACTCAGTGATGTGGAGTTCATGATTTTTTTAGTATGGTTTATTTACAAAATGAGCACAAGTCCCATTTCCTTGGGCACGGGGTGGTAACAGAGCACAGACAAGTGCCTCCGGCAGAAACTTCATACAAGACACCTGGAAATTAATTACAAATGCTTCTCTGACTCTTCACCCCATCACACCAGGCAGGCCTGGACTGAACTTCTAACCATGCTTCATGAACCTTTCCCTTCTCCAGACCACTGGTCTCATCAGTTTCCTTGCAGGAGTGAGAGAGATCTGGATACAAATGCAGTAGCAAAGACAGTGTGGAGGCAGTACAGCTGGGAAGAGGGGAAGTGTCTCACCCTAAGGATGAATCATGGTGAGCAGGTGGTGTCTGCAGCATATAACACCAGCCTAAGACAGTTTGCAGCTGTCTCTGGCACCAGCTGCTTGACTTGCAGTGCTCCCTGTAGACCCCACTACCTTAAGGCTTACAACTGCAACAGAGGTGATCATCACATCCCATGGTAACCATTGCTCTTCAGTACTTGCTAGCGTCACAGTCCATGAAGAAGGGCTAGAAAAACAGTACACACCAGAATCCAAACCCACAGCATTCTGTCCCAGTGAATCAAAGCTGAACTTTTGCAAGTTCGGATTTAGCACGTCAACAAGATAATGGTGCATCAAGAAGCAATCACCACCACAGGAAATCTGACCAACAGGTGCCCCACCATGAAGGGCCCATAGTTGGAGCTCTGGAAAGAGTTCAAGTTTGTGTTTTGACCATTTTTTTTTTTAAAAAACCAACCTCTCTTGCATCTTCCACACAGCTGCTTTGGCCTGCACACTACTAGCAAGGTATATGATACCATCTTCCAGGTGCCAGTTGGACTGAGAAGAGGGGTGGGAGAAGGAAAGCAAATTCAGGATCAACAAGGTTTATTTTCGGCATAGAAGGTTCTTGCTAGTGCTGGCAGACTAAGTAGCTGGTCTCAAATCCCCTTTTCAGACAGTCTATTATAGGGGGTAACACTGATGCTAACACAACAGTTAAGACTCAATGGCTGTGTTTTGTTTTTTTTTAATTGATGCAGGAGTTATAATTAAGAGAAAAAGTGGCGAGATCCCATGCCCGTTGGCAGTAGAAGCTTTTGCTGCTCATCTTAGCTATATCTGCAAATATGACGACAAATACAGCAAGTAAGTGGGTGGGATGGTGTGTGGGTGAATCCCCTGTTACTGGGACATTTGAACCTTTCTTGGATTTTGAGGAGAGACTAGGAGCACGATCCTGCCCTCATTAAATTCAATGGCAAAACTCTCAGACTTCAGAACAAGTGGAAGCAGGCTCTATTTCTTTGCATATGATTTTCCTAGGGGGAGCAAGCTGCACTGCTGACCATTATCTTGGGAATTTGTGTAGGAGTTAGATATGAACAACAGTACTGATTAAACTCAGAATATCCTTTCCTCCCCGCTTCCCATCTTGCATAATTCAGCAAAGCTGGACCAGATCCAAAACAGCACTGCAATACTCCTGTCTGTCCATTCGTCAGGCAAAACACCATGAGAATTGCATCCTTGGAGTATTTAAATGACATAGCTAGAGAGCCATTTGAGAGAGAAGAACCAAGGTGGTGGTGGATCCACATTAGGTTTAGGCTAAAGTTTGGGTTTAGGGCCAAACCAGCGCGTCTGGTGAACACTCAGTGCTCACGGGAGAGAGTTCTCCTGTTGGCGTAATAAAACCACCTCCGCAAGCAGCAGAAGCTATGTTGGTGGGAGACACTAGCGCTTAGGTCAGTGTAACTTGTGTTGCCCAGTGGGTGGAATATTCACACCCATGTGCGATATAAGTGGTAGTGTAGACATAGCCTAAGACTACCAGGTGTTTCTACTGCCTTCCAGTACCCTGTCAGTCACCAGCTTCACCGTGCTATAATCCAGCTGCACCCAGGCACCAGTTACAGCAGCTTTGATCCAGGTCATAACTACAAGAGCAAGAGAAATTCTGTTTCTTTGCTATAGCTGCCTTCTCTAGGTCTACCCTTAGTGAGCATCAGCTGCAGGACTCTCCATAATTAGCAGCCTCTGCACTTTCCCTGGAGCTGGGCAGGTCCTTTCACAGATTCTTAATTTCCTCCTTGCCTATCTGGGGTTGTTTTTGTATCCTTGATTTTTAAGGGATATTATTTGCCTAAAAGGCCATTAAAAAACCCTGTTCCTTACCTGTGCTACTAAGAGCACCTTAATCAGCTGTACACAAGCTTTCTTGCCATGGACAAGTAGCTGTGTTCCTGTGGGTTCGCAAAATTTTTTTTGCCCCGATAATCCTAATGGCAAGAATATGTGAGTAGGTTTTGTGCCTCACTTGGCAAATTTACATGACCATTTTGCTAAGGCTGAATGACTACGTGAGACTTCTTTAAAAATAAACTTTTCACGATTTAGGCGGTTTGGTTAGTGCTTTTTGCTCAGCTTGGATGATGACCCTAAATAGACATTTCCGTGTATTTCCTTTCTGGTCATACACTGGATCACAGGTGTATTTTGGCAGATAGCATTCAATGAAGCACAGTTATGGCAGCCATTTTATGAGCTATATTTTATTACATCTATACATGGGTTGGGATCCATGAAAGGCGTTAGGTGCTTAAGTCGCAGGTTGAGCTGGCTAAGTCCCAGTCTTGGGTCCACTGCCATCCACAAAACTTCCACTGAACCTTGTAGATGCCTAAACTCAATTGGCGCCTAAGTTTCTGCCTCTGGGCAGCAGGCCGGTACCTCCCTCTAGGCATCTGCCTAAGCCCTAGAGTAAGTCACAAATCAGGGAAAGACAAGTGTTCAGCCATCTAAGTCATGTGAGAGATCTGATCGGATAGGTAGCCTCTGAGCACGATTGGATTGGGTCCCGTTCAAAATCCAGCCAAAGAAAGAGGCGGTGAGCTTGTAACTTTTAGTTCAGTAGTTAGAATATGCCCCTGGGAGATCAGACCCCCACATTCAATTCCCTCCTCTGCCTGAGGCTTAGCACACACCCCTTAGCATGCATCTCCCAATGGCTAGCTTAGGCTATTCCCCACCTAGCATGCTGGCTTTGTGGATCACATTCTTAGGCACCAGTCTTTCCCCATTCCTTTTATAGGGAGCCTAGGCGCTTAACTCAGTTTTGCAGATCACAGGGTTGTTCCACTGATTTTCTAGGTGCCCAGAAGTTAGATGCCATAGTGTTCAATGTTGCAATACCCAAGTCCCTTTGTGGAGCTCACCCCTAATCCCTGTATACAACCGCCAGCCTAGCATTAGGTCTCAGTAATATAAGGGTTAAGGAAACAGTTCTGCACAAAGACGACAATGCGCAAGGTGACTGACTGGGCCCTCCCCCATCCCTAAGGTCTATTGCTTCCAAATACACATGCAGATTCTCAGACAGGAAGTCATTAAATGTGCCATTTTTAAAACAAAGGAAATGGGTTCTGGATAAATTCAAATTGCATCATGGTTTGGTTCAACAAAGAAAAGAATGCTTACTAAGCCATAAGCTTTCCCCAGGCTCACAGCAGCTGGTGCTGTACAGCAAATCTGGACCTCTGGCTTTTGCTGTTTTAGCTGGTGGACCTGGTTGTGATTTGGTGCTGAACCTGAAGCAGTTTTGAAAACTGTAACCAGAACACGGCTCTTAGAGCATTACCCACTTTCTCTGGGAGTTAGTACAGCAGGTACTGAGGTGCTTAACTCCCACTGATTTCAGTGGGAGTTCGGCACCTAAATATCTTTGAGGATCTAGACCAAATGCCTCATTGTGGAGTACTGTAAGGGGAAGAGCTGCCTGCTGAGCACTATTTGGGGAACTCGTTTGGGAGAGAGGGGCAAACTATTATATTGCCATATTGTATATTACTGCAATAGTGGACTCCATTTTGGGCATCTCATTGCCAGAAAGATATTGAGCAACTGGAGGAAGTTTAGAGAAGAGAAATCATTGGGACAGAGGGATTAACCGGATTCGTTAATACAAATTGGCAAGCCAATGAATAATGGGGTGGGAATCACAAGTCTACAAGCCTGGGAAGGATGTGAACATCAGTGTATGAGTATTTGGGGTGGTACGAGGGAATGAAGTAGGATTGATGGTATGAAGTTAACTGAGGGAAAATTTAGGCTAAATCTCAGGAAAAGTTTCCTGCAAGTGAGATATATTTGGCTACAGCATAGGTTGCCAAGGGAAGTGGTGGAAGCTCCGCCACTTGGCACACTGAAAACTGGATGGAGACTGAAGGTACTGAAGTGACCAATCCTGCACTGCTAGGTGACCAAAACAGGCCTTTTCCATCCTTTTCCATTGTGCATTTTTGCCCTGATGATGTGATCTATCGGCAACCTTGGAGTAGGACTTTCTGATGAGGGCAGAAAAATGCAAGACAGACAACCGAACATTGCACCAAAAAGGGAGACTAGAGACTCTCTCATAACTACTACAACAAAGAGTTATCAAACATATTGTTGAACATGTCCCTTAAGACAGTAACAATGAACAGCTGGCATAGTGTCCCAATGAGAGCTCCTGGGCCTGCAGAATGTCTGAGGTCACTTTTTTTGCCTCTCAGCAGGACACACGTAGAAGGGTTTGAATGTTGATTATCTTTTCCCTCTCTCCCCCTTTCATAGGTATTTCATTTCTCATAAACCAAACAAGACCTGGCAACAAGTGTTCTGGTTTACCATCAGCATTGCCATAAACAATGCCTACATCCTATACAAAATGTCAGATGCCTATCACGTGAAAAGGTACAGCCGGGCACAGTTTGGTGAGAGACTTATAAAGGAGCTGCTGGGCTTGGAGGACACCTCACCTTCTCATTGATGCATTATTCCTTGTGGCTTAGGACTGGGGTGGAGGGGGAGCAGAAGAGGAGACCACATCTCTGGAATGTCAAAGCAGGGAATGTCATGACATCACCAATGCCGCTCCCTATAGGAAAATGACAGTGATGCCAGTAGAGGGGTGGAGACGTTGTTAAAAGTAGCAGCTGGCTGTTGAGTGTCCTACAGAGAGAGGCACAGGAAAAGTCAACACACAACTGCATCTGTGAATGCTCTGCGAGTACCTGTCCATCCAAAAAGATTTAAGTTAGTAGCCATTTGTCTGCCATATCTGTTGAACAGGGTCATCTCGTAAGGCTTCCATAGGGCTCACCACGAGCTTGCCACAAAGGGATGTAGCTCAGTGGTCCTAGGTGGGCATTACAAAAACTCTGCCTTGTCTGGAGTTCTTTAACTCTGGGACAAGCAATGTGTCATGGATGACAGTGTCTGACACCTTGTAAGGAATCATGACATGGTTAAAGAGAAACAGATTTATATGTTCTTCACACACATATTGACAGATTGATCTGTAACAAGCAAAGACAACCAAGACTGAGTAACAATTAAGAGCTGCTTTTTTTTTTTTTTTAAATAAGTGTTAAGGCAATCAGATTGCAGTACAGGAATAAAAAGTTTAGGGGAAAATTAATCATATTGGCAAACTTTTTAAAAAAAAAGTCTGAGTGAAATTTTAAGAATCATGGGGAAAGCTGAATTGATACATAAAGTTTAACAAATAAATGATCATACTGCCTGCCACCATAGCTTCCATATTGCGTGCAGGGTGAGACATCTCAGAGTGTAACAACTAAAACAACTAGATTTTCCTTGATTTCAGTTGTAGCTTCAGGTTCTTCTAAGTGTTGTTTAAGATCTACCTTAATGGACTGTTTTACTTAAATTTCTATGGATATTTTTCATTCCTCCTCCCCTTTTTTTTTAAATATCAAGACATATTTTTCATCTTAGATCTTCATTTCCTATTAACACACCTTTGGCAAGAAAAAATTGTTCACCAATAGCAGTGCGTTTTGTGTTTTCATGGTTGGGTGTTCTGTAGGAATCCTTCTTAGAATTTGAGATGCGTCACAGCAGCTGTAGTTTTGCAAATTATATGTTTAGAAAAATAGTGTGTCATTGTAAAAAACAGTTCAGGTGCAACCAGACATTGACCTCACTGAAGCAGAACAAAACCCAAATGCTTTCCTTGTTCTGAGGGACTCTCTGGAAGCTAGAACCGTTAAGAATTAGTGCAGCCTGGTGCCAATGCCTAGTATTGACAAGACTGCTTGGCTGAATGTTTTCAACACAATACTGGGTTCGCTGCCACCAGGACGCTTCAGTGGGGAAAGCGAAAGGAGAGAGAGATCTGATAGCAGGAGGCAAAACCCCAGCACTGGAGTAAAATACTGCTCTTCCTTCATCATATTATTATTGATTGATTAAACCCACAACCCAGTAAACTAGGAGACATACTACAGTTAAAACTTTAGTATGGTAGAACATATGGGAATGCACTAATTTATAGAGTACAGATAATATGCAACTTCTCTTTATGGATGGTTTGGGCCAACTCCCACTGAAGGCAATAGAAAAGCTCTCTGACTTTGATGGGAGTTTTACGTGCTAGTCATTGCTCGTTTTTTATGGGGCACAAGTAGTTGTTCCAAAATTTGGATTTTGGGCGGGGGGGGGGGGGGGGTTCACACAAACTTTACTTGACCAGAGAGGTCTTCATTAGTTCAGAAGGGTCTCTAAATCCAGTCTCAGCCCTCTGGGAAGACAGACAAATGCCCAGTTCTGTGTAGGAGGAAGATCTGCACATGGAGAGTCACCTGCATCCAAAAGTTTTTAGCAGAACATTCCTCTCCATTATCAGGCCTAGGGCCACACTGGACCAATTAGTTCCTGTGTTGTATAGGGACATCATAACACAAGACAATGCATTTTCTGTGTAATAAAATGGAACAAAGGAGCAATTGGACGCTCAGGGATAAGACAACGATATAGAGGTAGAAAAGTTAATGCAAACAAAAAGGAGTATTGGAAGGGATATAGAACCGCATGCTCAGGCTTTACACCAATCTCTAATTAAGGATTAGGATGAAATCTTAATGGAAATTAGATTATCCCATGTTTTCTTACTATGGGATTCTTACACTTTGCTCTGAGACATCTGGTATTGTCTACTACCAGGGACAGGCTACTGGACTAAATGGACCTTGGGTCTGATCCAGGCTGGCACTGTATTTCAATCTAACAGTAGTAAGAGTTTTGTGATATGACAGGCCATGCCCAGTGGTGCCACTTTATTCCCTACTCATTGTCAGCACAACCCTACATTTACATTACAACATTGGCTTTACATATGGCCTTTCAAAGTGCAGTGATTTTAACAGTTTCATCACATAGCAGCAAAAACATCTGTGTGTCACAGCATGAATTTGCTTTCTAGTGTTATCACATCAGAGCACCATCATGTGGTACTGTTGGTTGTAGACCCCCAAAGAGATTTCAAGACCTGTTTTGTTTGCAGGGAAACCAGGCTTAGCCCCATAGAAATTGAGGTAGTCGGTTTACCTAATACTACGCCGTAGTTGGCAGAAATAGATTGATAGAGTGCTAATAAATACCACCTATCTCAAAGGCCAAAATATTCAAATAGGCTGCCTAAAGCACAGCACAGAAATAAATTTTCAGAAATGCTCAGAACCCACCACTCTCAACCTCTGAAAATCCAGCCCCTCATCGTGATGCCTGACTTTAGGCCAACATTTTTCAAACATGGTTGGCTAAACGATCATGTAAAGAGTAGTTGACATGCTCATTGTGCCCTGTAACATCAAAATTTTGCCAAAATTTATTCTGAAGAGTTGGTGCTAGTTACATAGCTAGAATTACCAAGGAAAGAACATGGGGATGAGATCTGGTTGGAACTTTCTTAAACAGACAGCTTCCCCATAGCAACCGTCTGATCAGAGCAACCTTCCTTCCTTTGTCTGCAGTGTAAGAACATTGCTGAGAAAGGATGGGCTCAATCCTCCAACATAGAATATCAGTGTTGGAAGGGACCTCAGGAGGTCATCTAGTCCAATCCCCTGCTCAAAGAGACCAATCCCCAACTAAATCATCCCAGCCAGGGCTTCGTCAAGCCTGACCTTAAAGACTTCTAAGGAAGGAGATTCCTCCACCTCCCTAGGTAACGCATTCCAGTGTTTCACCACCCTCCTAGTGAAAAAGATTTTCCTAATATCCAACCTAAACCTCCCGCACTGCAACTTGAGACCATTACTCCTCGTTCTGTCATCTGCTACCACTGAGAACAGTCTAGATCCATCCTCTTTGGAATCCCCTTTCAGGTAGTTGAAAGCAGCTATCAAATCCCCCCTCATTCTTCTCTTCCGCAGACTAAACAATCCCAGTTCCCTCAGCCTCTCCTCATAAGTCACGTGTTCCAGTCCCCTTATCATTTTTGTTGCCCTTTGCTGGACGTTTTCCAATTTTTCCACATCCTTCTTGTAGTGTGGGGCCCAAAACTGGACACAGTACTCCAGATGAGGCCTCACCAATGTCAAATGGAGGGGAATGATCATGTCCCTCAATCTGCTTGCAATGCCCCTACATATACATCCCAAAATGCCATTGGCCTTCTTGGCAACAAGGACACACTGTTGACTCATATCCAGCTTCTCATCCACTGTAACCCCTCGGTCCTTTTCTGCAGAACTGCTGCCGAGCCATTTGGTCCCTAGTCTGTAGCGGTGCATGGGATTCTTCCATTCTAATTGCAGGACTCCGCAGTTGTCCTTGTTGAACCTCATCAGATTTCTTTTGGCCCAATCCTCTAATTTGTCTAGGGCCCTCTGTATCCTACCCCTACCCTCCAGCGTATCTACCTCTCCTCCCAGTTTAGCGTCATCTGCAACATGCTGAATATCTCCCATAAGGATCTGAGCTTCCCAACTCTCACTGATATCAGTGGTAGCTAAGGGCTTTCCGCACCTCACAGGAGGTCCTCAGCACTTTATAGTAGTAAGCCCCAGACCAACTAGATGCGTTACATCTATTCTCTCAGAGCTTGGGCCTAACACAGGGTCTGATGCAAAACCATCAGTCTTTCCAGTGACTTCAGTGGATCAGGCCCATCTACTACAGAAACTGCCTTTTAAAATAAATAAATAGTTGGAAAATAGTTTTCCACAGGCTTGTTCTGCTCACGATACAGATTGCATGAGCTAAAATTTTACCAGGTACTAGTTTTACCTCAGGGATTGGCTCCTGAGTAGTTCTCCCTTGATTTGGTGTTGACGGACCGATTACACAGTGGCTAGCTGATTATTATAGGGAATTATATTTTTCCCCTCCTGCATAAAGGAGGGAAACAGACAGAAGCAAAGTATTGCTTTGCAATGAGTTTCAGTCCCCCACTCCCTCCCCTAAGCATCTCCCACGACCTTGAACTGGCTTCCTTAAGATGCCTAGATGTTCAATAAAAGAATAAGCCAAAAAAAACTGAAACAAAATACCCCCACCCAACCCTGTATAAAATGACTAAAAGCTAGGTTTCACAGCCTACAAGCAAAATTCACCAAAGTAAAACTTAGCCTATGCCAATAAAATGACTGTGATCCACAGTATCTTTCCCATTATATTTATCTGGCAGGAGGAAGGATGGGGAATATTGTGGGGTTTTGTTTTGTTGTTGTTAAAAAGCATCTCACAGTTTCTCTTTAAATATTACAAAAACCTTTTCTTGGTTAAAACAATTTAGTGTCCACAGCAGTTCAGACCTCATAGTCTTGCCGTATATTAGATTTTGCAATTTCCCACACCCGACCACAGAAATACATGGCTGTTCCTTAGTTTCAGAAATCAATAAAAGGAAAGGGCTAAGTGTCAGAGTATTGCAAGAACACTGTTGACGACCTTGTACGAGCATGGGATGCCAATGACATTGTGTAAACATGGTTTGTGTGATGGCTTGTACCATGAGATTGGGTAGGTTAAGTATCCTCAAGCCATTCTGGGTAAAGACCTTAAAGCTCAGCATTAATTAAAAACTGAGGGAAATGCAAACTACCTGAGATCAGCTTCTCTCTACCTCTCAGAAGGGGACATTGAAAGTGGAGCAAATCAGGGGAGGAAAAGTTGTCCCTCTTCTGTTAAATTTGTTTTCCATTCAGTGTGCAGTTCCTAGCATTGGAAATTCTTTGTTCACCGCCGTATGCAGACTGCTTCAAAGAATTAAAGTCAGACAGTGGGATATGCAGACAACATTCTATGCAAAGCACCTCTTCCAAGGAGTTTTCATGTCCTGTCAAGTCAAGTATTTGAAAAAAGGCTCATTACAGTGTGCAACATTTATATAATGTTCACTGAAGCTAAAAGCCAGTGTCAAATAGTGTTGTATTATAGCTTGCGCCACCGTGGAAAAGTATTGTAAGGGCTCACTGGAACTCTGACCCGATTGCTTTTTATCTCAGCCCATTTGTGCACTTGAAAAGAAAAGGAAAGATTTAAAGACATCTCTCCCGTTCTCTTTTTTGCTCAGTGGTTCTGGCTACGTTCTGTCTAAGCATCTCTCTTAATCCCGGTCTCTCTCTCTTTTTCATTAACAGATATTTTAAGAACCCAGATTTCTCAGTGTCACTAAATAATTGATTCAGTGATATCATTTTTAGTTTCTTATACATCTCACAAAGGACAGAAAGACATTTCTCTGTTTCCACGGTTACACAAAGGCACTGACTCAAAACCAGCATTTTCATTCCTGACCTCCAGCAACCCTTACTTTGCTCCTTTTAGGACAGAGGTTTGTTCTTCTAACAGCTACCTAATGGGTGCTTTCTTGAGTTGGCAGGTAATGAGGCCTCTCTTAGGGCAATTCTATGCTTCCTTTAGATATGGGTCACGTCAGGAGCTGATTTTAGTGGTGGTTTCGGGAATATATTGCACTGTAATAACATTTTGCACTTCTGTAATGCCTTCCATCTAAGGATCTTGAAGTACTTTAGAATATGAACATTAATTAGCCCTCACTGAACCCCTGTGAAGGGGGCAGGAAGTATCAACACCCCCCATTTACAAATGGGGAAAACAGACACAGAGAGGGTAAGTGATTTACCCACGGTCACACGAGAAAGTCTGTGGTAATGCTGGGAAGTGGAGGTGATTCTCCCAACTCCCAGTCCTTAGGACTGCATGTGATTTTTAAAGAGATTTATAGTTTTTATTCATAGGCCCAGAGGTCAAACTAGATGTATTTTTCTAAACTAGAAAAATAAATGAAAGGAACTTAACAAAACCAGCTTTCCCCTCTGGAGTAGAGACCACATGACTCAGTCACCTTACTCATTTCATTTCTCACAATGCATTGTGAGCCTCAGCCAAAGCCCACTGCAGTCACTGGAAAGATTCCCATTGAATTCAATGAACTTTGGAGGAAACCTGCTGACTTGACTGGGGGAGCCCAGAGCATGGAGAGAAAGAGAAGTCTGTAATCCAGTGAACAATGTACAATGTAGTGCAACCCAGCCAATAATAGAAACTGTTATTAATTATCTCAGTAAAAAATAAAAGTCTAGGTTAAATAAATCTCCCATCCTTCTCTGCTATGGAATTCCCATGGAGCCAAGAGCTCATCTAAGTCTGAGCTCCAAAGAGCCAACAACATTTACAGAGCAAAGCAGCTTTGTTGTAGTTTAAAATATGTATATATTTGGCCTGCCTTTGAATAGGGATCTTTGCAAATATCAGTCTATCATCTGCTCAGATGTAATCCTATTTACAGTTCTCCTTACTATATTTCTCCTTGTCCAGGTTAGGATGTAAGGCTACCCTTAGCCCCCCCTGTTTTTTGTTCATGGGATCATTAAAACCTAGAGATGGAAAGGCCCTGTTAGATCATCTATTCCTTGGGGAACAGTGTAGAATTGGTGCACTTTAGCTGATCTAATTTTAAAATGTTCCAGTCATTAGGGTTTCCTCCTTGTTGCTTGGGAAACTGGTCTGTATGCTAACAGAGCTCCCATTAGGAAGCTTTTCCTTATAAGAAAATAAAGAGACTTTTCTTCATTTCAGCCGTTATATGCCCTTGGATCTCATTAAATCATCCTACTAGTTCTTGATATACACCTCTCTAGAGCAGTAGCTAATTCTGGAAGATGAGAGGTCAGACAGAGTTGACCATCTATGTTTTTATTATATTACTTTGCAAATGATATCCTGTTTTACTTTGATCTTTTTAAAAAAATTGGCAAAGACCATACTTACCACAGTCACTGGGAAGGTACTGCATGCCTAGCCCCAACAGTGCTTCCCAAGACAAGAGAGAGATCAGAGGGATCACATCCACCAATGCACTTTTTGAGGCAGCAGTATTTCCCATAAATGTGACTGCTGCCAGATGGGACCTTGACATAGTCTGTTGTATGCCCATGTAGTCCGCAGCAGCTCTACTGAAACTATCGTAACAAGATCAAAAAGGTAATATATCAATAGCACTCTTATGGAGTAATAACTACTCGTATTAGATGTCAAGGTGGTTCATACAATGTGTAGTGTCAAAATGTCACAATGTAAACATCACTCTGAAGAATTAGTCATTTAGTGTTACTGCGAACACAGCCCTTTGTTAAAAAGTATGGGATTGGGATGGACAACCTGATTGTAGACGTAAGAAATCTAACTCCTGGAGCTTGCTGGTCTAAAGGAGGACATGGTAACTGGTGGAGGGAACAAGGAACCGAGAGATCAGTGTTGGGGTTCCAAGCTTCCTGGATTAGCAAGTGGTGGAAGGGTGCCTAATGACACTCAAACCCGTGTCATGTCCTGGCCCTGCTCTAGAAGGAGCCACTCTCAGTCCTACAAGGACAGGGGGACAGACGAGGCCAGTGTGAGGCCATGGGCAGATGAAGAACAGAGAGTATTCCAAGAGGCTCAGAGGTTCAACATTTCTGCTGCATCTATCTCCACATGTGAGAGTGTTCAGATTCCTCCTGAACAAACAGTTTTATGCAGATCATTTTGTCCTGTATTCACGGGTCTCAAAGGGCAAAGAACAAAAAGCCTCGAGACAGTCAAGTTGGAGCTTGACTTGTCTTGGAGTCAAGACAGTCACACTGGGGTCATCTATCCCAAATCCCAACCCACTTGCTGCCAAAGTAACTTTGTGGTGTTGTCCTCCAATTAATCTGTGTCCAAGTATGTGCAAAAAGTGATTAAAGAGCAGCTCACACCTTACCACAACACTGAGGGACGTTACTTATTTGATGGTCAACAAGTTGCACGTGACTTGATTATTCAGTTGGAATTAATTTTACAACTTGGTTTAGTTTTCTTGGGTCATACTCTCCAATTTACCAGCTAACTTTGAATCTGGTAGGGGGAATACAGAGATAAAAATACATTAGTAGAGTGAGAAGAAATGTTGACTATTAAAGAAAAAAAAAGGGCACACTAAAAGCGTTAGGCTCAACTCATCGCCTGTTGTAGGGCTACTGATGTCAACAATGGAGTCATACCTGGGATGGATCTAGCTCCCCCTATAGGGAAATCATCAATAGAATCCAGAAAGAATGATGTGAAAAGTAATACAAGCAGCCCATTGCTGCATTGGGAAGAGATCAGATGAAAGGATTAGAGGCTGGGAGGGCAGAGAGATCCCAGCTGTTCAGCTCTACGACCTGCCCTTCTGTTTTATATTGTGGCCCTTTCCCAACCCCATTATCACTCCCATATTTAAATAGAAAAGCCAGGGATTCATCTCTTTGACACAGCCAGGCATCCAGCTGCTCTAGCTACAATGACGCCATCGGGGTGGCACTCTATGCCTCTGTTTGGACTAGAAAAGCTGAGCGGTTATAGGTCTCAGAGTCACAACACCACTGAGTCTCTTAGGATAGTCTGAAGATGAGAATTAAGAACGACAACATTGTAGTAATGGGAACAATAGAGATTCTTCAAGGGAGTCCTTCAAGCTATAATTCCTTATTGGTATGTTTTTTTTAACCTGTGCAACTTACATTCCATCAAATGAAGTGACTGTACAGAACACAAGGATAGTCCATAGTTCTGTAAGTGCAGTTGGTACACCACTGTTGTCAGGCTGTGCTCACAAACGATTGCATTTTAGTTGCAAACTTCCATTTTCTCCCAAAACTAGAGTTCTATTGAAACTGTAAAGACCGTTGATTAAACATACAGTGTGGTTTGTTCTCTTTGGTTTGAAACTTCTCAGAGCAATTTTATAATAGACACATCTTTCAGACAACGTGTGTGTGGTCCCTATGCATGGTAAGGCCCACAGCTGCATTTCTCAGTGTGGCGGGAAACTGTTTTTGTGACAATGGTTTTTGTTCTACACAAAGGCACGCTTGCAATAAGTTTTTACAAATTTTGTACACCATGAGCTAAATTCTGAGGTCCAAAATGTGAAGTGTGGCAACAACAACAAATTGGATTTATAGTCTCACTCTGAAATCTTGTCATGTGATTTTATTTCTTCAACAAAGTTTGTTTACAATCAGCAACTTTGAAATACAGTCAAAATATTACTGGCTGCTTCTTCGTGCCTCATTCTTTAATGGTTGGGGGGGGGGGGAAGAGATGGAAACAGTTGGTAGCATTTCCTGTCTCCTATTTGAAAGGGGATCAACAGAATCCCACCAGCCGTACTCCATGCTCTCACTTTAAAATGATTATGACCCAAAGCCTGACATCCTTATTCAGTCTTTGCTCGGGCAAAACTCACTTAACTCCATGAGATCTTTACCTGAGAAAGAGATGAGTAACAGAGGGCCTAATCATTCCCTAGAGGCCTGCACAAAGATCGCACCCCTCTTCCATGGGAAGGGGACTTGGCCATCTCCACAGCCTCATTTTCTAGCTGTCCCAAGGACTTTTCCCTGACATCCAAGGACCTGAGAAGGGAACAGAGGGACTCACATTGTCTCCTCACTACCCCCACAGATTTTTTTCACGGAAAAATACTAGCTCATCTGTATTATCGTTGAACACCAGCTACCACAACTTCCCTTTAAGAGGAGCACCAAGGGCAACCACTGACTGCATGAGCCCTGTGTCAGCATGTCTTCGGGTACCAGGAAGCTGGGAGTAAGGAAGCACCAATGGCACACAGCTTCCATACAGACAGGCCAAGTATCCCACTGCCTGGGATCCACAGGACGTGTGGGCCAGCTCCACACACCGTCCCACAAAGAGTGGAAACCCTGCTTCTCCCCCAGTGCAGGAGACAACTCAGGAAGAAAAATGCATGGAGATAGTGATTAGACTGTGGACAAGGGCCAAATCCTGAGCTCCTACATCTATATGGAATTTAATCCATGAAGGAAGATTTTATTTTGTCCCCATACTCCTGATTGCCTTACTACTGTACAGAAGGTTTGTCCCATACAAAGTACAGTAACAGGCTGCGATTCATCCCTCAAAACTTATGTAATGTCACTAGCTCCTCACCTCTCCCTTGTTGGGCTGACGTGAAGGTTCGTGCCTCTCTGTGAGGTCACTAGCTTAGCAGTAAAGCTGGTCAGAATTCTGCACTCCCCCACCCCACCCCCCCCATGGGAAAATTCAAAACATTGGAAAAGTTTAATTTTCATCAAAGTTTTCCACAGAAATTTGACTTCTTGGGATGTTGGGGGAGGGGGGGTCTGGGGAACAGCAAAAACTTCTAGCTGAGAACTGAACATTTCAATTAGGAAATGCCATCATGGTGCCTTATGCCCCCATTCTCCTCTATAGTCTAGCCAGAGAGACTATCCTATATTTCTCATGATGCATTAAAGTTTCTCCTCTTGCTGAGCCACCATGGTGAATTATGGGAGCTCCTGGCAAAGACACTGCATGAGGGATGTAGTCCAGCAGGGGAAAATGCCCCAGAGAAGAATGATGCCATGAGACACCATGGCAGCATTTCTGCATCAAAAAAGTATTTGGTTTTTAGGTATTTTAATAGTGAAAACAAAGTCAATATTTTCTACAGAAGTTAAACTCTTTTCATGAAAGAAAATTGTAGGGCCATTTAACGTGCTAGAGGGGAATAGCCATTAGCTCCAGTGGTAGCATAGCCATTTTCTTCTGGGCCAGTCAATCTTGGTTGCTATTATCTCACATACTTGAGCAGCTCTAGGAACAGGAATCATTTTTCCAGAATTCCCTTGTTTACATTTTGCCATCATGATCTGAGAACTCTCCAAGCAGCCATAATGCTTCCTTATTCTCTGTTCCCCACATACCTTTTGACAGTGACGTCAGCCAAAGATGCATGTAATATTCTGCATCATCAGAGATGGAAGCAATGCAAATAATGTTTAAAATGCTAATTGAATAAAGTGAGGAATTTAATTTGGGAAATTATGAAGTCCAGAATCTGATTAACACAAACCCAGACACATGAACAACCTCAGCACTGTCATCTAAAGAACGCCACCCACTTATAGCAGACCAGGGGTCTGCGCTAACTCAATCTCCCATGAAATTTACCTTGAGAGAATTTTCAATTAATTTCCACAATTTAACATTTTGATTAAACTAAATATAAGATTCCCATTTGCATTGCTTTCCAACTTGATCATCTTCTACTTTCCCATCTAGAGAGAGGGGGTTGGGAATGGAGATGTCAAGGCACAGATACTGCAGAGAAAATATCCCTAAATATTAGAGACTCAGGCACTTCTAAGTCACCTTTCATCCTAGGTTCTCACAGCACATGACATACATTAATGACTTAAGCCTCATAAGACCCCTGTTAGGCAGGGAAATCCTATCTTCATTCGTGCAAATTAGAAATGTGAAAGCAAGACCCAGATCCTCAAAAGGTATTTAGGCTCCTAATTTCCACTGATTTAGTTAGGAACCTAAATACCTTTTGAGGATCTGGGCCTAAATTATTTGCCCAAGATTTCACAGTTGAGTTGTTGGAGAAGCCAGAAGGAGCATCAAGATTTCCTGACTGCTAGTCCTGGCTTCCATTCCATGTTGTTCAACCGGGCCATACCTTGGGAATATGGATGGATATAAGTAATAGCAAATTACAAGAGCTATGTGTTGTTTAAAATCATATGGCTGGGATAAAAGGCAGAAGACATGGATGACTGACTATGATGAACTAGACTGGCCACTTTTGGAGATGGGGATTTAGTTGTGAATTGAAGTTACACATGAAGGAAGATTTGAGGCCATGATTTTGAAAAGGTGAATCATGACTGCAGGTGCCTCGGTTTTGAGGGGATCGACTTTAGATATTTTAAAGACATTTTACTTTCAGAGTGCAGGTGCTCAACACTTTCTAAAAATCAGGCCTCCTCAAGGCTTCTAGTGGCCATGGTTTGTAACATGAAAATCATGGCATGATAATCTCTGTTTAGGAGAGGACTGTATTCCAACCCCAAAGGGCACTGCAGATCCACAACAGAAGCACTGGCAGAATTTGGGGGTGGCTGGCAATTTCAGACTGTTGATTCCTATACAGAGAGTAGATTCTGTGTCATCTGGGTGAAACACAGGAACCCTTGTCAGCAGACCAGAAGGCACTTTGCCAGGAACACTTTCACCTGTCTCCATTCCACCCAGGAGTTTTCTTCGGTTTTCGACCTGTTGCCTGAGCTTCTCGCAGACATTACAGGTGGGAATGGAGACATTCTCCCCAGAGAATGGAATGAAGAGCAAGCATTCATTTTCCTGTTTGGCTGCTTTGCATCATTCCTGCACCTCTTAAGTTCTGGTAGAAACGAAAAGGAGATGGTGAGAAGGTATCAGCAGCCCGTTAGCTCTAAGACCAGGCCTCTGGGATGTCTCTGACTCTGGATATATAACTCACTGGATGCCCAGGCCTGTGTGGAGTCTTTGTTACACCCCCTCTTTACAGGGCTGATGTCTAAGCACAGGCCACCATGAGGCAACTGCGAAGGTGGCCTCTTGTGTTCCTTTGCTCTGATGAGACAGGAAGCATGAAATCCTTGGTGAGCAGCAATGCTTCTGCCCCCATTTCAACCAGGCTACATCTTGCTTGTTTGCGTAGTAAACATGGCAAGTGGCACACTGCACACACCCAAGCTACGGGTCTTGCTGAGGAGCTCCAAGGGTCCATAGCTTTATGAAGTCATCAGTGGAAAATGAAACATGTCACTATTATAAACCCCTGGTAGAACACATTGCTCAATGCCTGGCATGCACACACTGAGGGAAACATAAGAAAACAATGAAAAAAATGTATCCAGACATGCTAAATGCACATCCAGCTAGTCACCACACTAGCTGTGAGCATTAGGCTTTGCTTTGCCTTAAAAAAAAAACTACAGAAATAAAGCAACATTTTAACATTGATCCCTGCAGAAGTCAATCTACAGTCTTCCAACTGATAGCTGCGTATCCAGAAGGGCCCTACATAACTTGCCCACCTGCCCCCCTCCATACCTCTCCCCCACCCCCCCAATCTCTGGTCAAATTTCCCACCACGTCATCTCCATTTGTTCTTTCCAATCTTCTGCCTTACTGTTCCCTTCATCCTCTTACTCTTGGCTTTCGACCTTCTCATGCTGCCTGCTCAGTCTGGAGCAGCATCCTGAACTTTCCTCCTCCAAACACCCACCCCCCTCCAAAGCCTTCCTTACCGTTCCATTCTTCCAGCAATCCTCCCTACCTTATCATCAATAACCCCACCATCCAATTTATCTCACCACTTGTCCAGAATCTGGTTTTACATGCGTGTCTGGGCCAGCTTGGCCCGTTAGCTTCCCTGCCCCAGAGTGCTCTTGCTCCCACTGGTTATAGAAAATTGCTAGAGAGCCCGGTTTTCCCCTACCCCTACTCCTGGCCCCTCTAGAATTCAGGACTCAACTGTGGCCTCCCACAAGTGCGTGTACGGACACAGGTGGTCAGTGATGGGGCTAGCATGTGAAGAAAGGGGCTGCGTGCAGGGAGTGGGGTAGCTCAGGGTGCAGGCAGGGTGTAGCTAGGGGCTGCGTGCAGGGAGTGGGGTAGCTCAGGGTGCAGGCAGGGTGTAGCTAGGGGCTGCGTGCAGGGAGTGGGGTAGCTCAGGGTGCAGGCAGGGTGTAGCTAGGGGCTGCGTGCAGGCAGGCGGGTAGCTCAGGGAGCAGGGTAGCTAGGGCTTGTGTGCAAGCGGGGGATAGCTCAGGGTGCAGGCAGGGGGGTAGCTAGGGCTTGTGTGCTGGGCCCCCTGTGCAGTCGCTGCTCCCGGAGGGCTCTGCCAGCCCAGGCGGCTCTTACCGGCTGCATGAGCAGGCAAAGGGGGCTGGGAGTTGAGGAACAGGCACAATCCTGAGCACTGGCAGCAGCCACAGATGGGGGAACCCTGCGTCTGCCCGCTCTGTGGCAGCTGCCCCACAGTGCCCAGCTCCAGCTTCCTGCCTTCAACCTTGCCAGGGGGCAGGGCCTCAGGGGCAGGGGGAAGAGAAGGAGGTGGGGTGTAGAGCTGTCCCCAGGACTGCCTGGCTCTGGCTAAGGCACTGCATTGGGGTGGGGAGACAATGCCCCCCATGATCACCCAAACCCACCCCTGATCTCAGGGCTTCTGCCCCGTGGAGAGCACCAGGGTTTGGGGCTCTGGGATTCTGCTCTGTGGTCCCCGGCTTCTGTCCCGTGGAGAGCACTGGTGCTCCGCAGCCCCCCAGAAGGGCTCCTGGCCTCCCAGGGGACTGCAGACCCTCGGTTGAGAGCCGCTGGTCTAGAAAACATGACCCATGAGAAAAACTGAAAAAAAATTGGGTTTGTTCAGTCTGGAGAGGAGAAGACTGGGGGGGGAGGGGGGTTGGGAGGGAGGACACGAGAACAGTCTTCCTGTACCTAAAAGCTTGTTATAAAAAGAAGGGTGATAAATTGCTCTCCTTTATCGCTGAGGATAGGACAAACAGCAATGAGCTTAAACTGCAGCAAAAGAGATTTAGGCTAGACATGAGGAAAAGCTTCCTCTCTGCGAGGGTAGTTAAGCACTGGAACAAATTGCCTAGGGAGGTCATGAAATCTCCATCACTGGAGGGTTTTGAAGAACAGGTTAGACAAACACCTGTCCAGGACAGCCTCGATAATACTTAGGTTGCCTAGTCCAGTCCCCTGCACTGGGGCAGGACTATCAAGGTCCCTACTTTTCTCTGATTCCATGCATATACAGATTGGTCCCCTGCCAGCCCACTGAAAGATCTGCGAAATGGAGAGTTTTCATTTTTTCCTACAAGCAGCTGTTTTTCATCTTCATTTTACAGAATGAAAAATATACCACACAAAGATTTGCATATCAAGCAGCTAGTATGCTCCTATCTTTCAGATTATGCACACTATCATACTTCTTTGTTGTTCAGGTACAGAGAAATTCAAAAATCAAAAGGGTTAACAGTGTTTGGAAAAATATGCTAGTCAATGTCGGTTTGTGGGCAGAACCACCACCATGTGCAGTCACATATGGAAGCTCTACAGTTCGTGAAGGGTCACAGCAAGAAGTACTAACAAATGGATTGATGCAGTCAAAACTTCAGCGAGTTTAGGTCTTCCCCTTCCATGGCCACCATGAAGTGCTGGAGAGCAACAATTGTATATGCGTGAGTATCACTGAGCTACTTAACAGACATTTCAGAATAGCAGCCGTGTTTCATGTTCTCTGTGTATATAAATCTCCCCACTGTATTTTCCACAGAATGCATCTGATGAAGTGAGCTGTAGCTCACGAAAGCTTTTGCTCAAATTTGTTAGTCTCTAAGGTGCCACAAGTACTCCTTTTCTTTTAACAGACATAAGAATTTTAGCAAACATAAGTGACACCAAGGGAATGAAATACTTGATCAAGACAATGAATGATGAATGTAAGTCTTTTAGCCTCAGAAAGCAGGAGGCACTTACTTAATAGCTGCAAAGAAGCTAATTTTTTTTTTACTGTCATTGCAGACATCAGCACTGACTCTGAATGCTCTGGGGCTTAAACACCCACAAAAAAGGGTGCTCAGCACCTGTAAGGCTGGATTAGTCTTTTGTGAGCCCTGGTGCCCGGACCATGGCCCCACCCTGCTCTCCACCCCAAAGCCCCATCCTCACTCAGCCTCTTCCCCGCCCCACTGCTCTATCCTGAGGCCCCACCCCCACTCAGCCTTTTCCCCCAAGGCACCGCCCCTGCTCCGCCCACCACTGGCATGGCGGGGGAAGGAGGCGGAGAGGAGCACCCATCGGCAAAAACAAAAAAGTCAGCACCTGTGATTGCAGATGCAGTCATGGATATTAGCTATGTTGATCAAATGAGCATTTTGCTTTGCTTTGTTAATATTGATCACATTGAAGGAAAAGTAGATATAAAAAAGCATGTTGTAAACTTTGTGGCAATAACTGAGGCAGATGCTGCATCCTTGTGTGACCAGTTAGCAAGTATGGATTAGAACCCAAATATTATGTCTGGACCGGGATACGAAGAGACCAGTGTTATTATCAGAGCTCATGTAGGACTGCAAGCAAAACTGAGAGAATCTCTTTCAGGCAAGGGATACAAAGTGTGTGTACCATACATCCATTGCCCAGCACATCCAATTAATGTAGCTTTGCTTCATGCTGCTAAACAAAACCTTCAGATCCGGACTGGCCTTTTCAACTTTTCAGGAAATATTTATATATTTTGCAGACTAATCATTGATAGATTTAATCATTAGTTTTTCCTAACAATTATCCTTATCTTCAAGCTGTACAGTTTTGCAAAGGGAAGAGGAACTTGATGATGTACTTCATGCCCATGAAGTTGACAGGATTGATGTAGTAGATGAAAGGAGACCTTTATATCTAAAGGCACTCTGCAGGATTAGCTGGGCAGTTCGAATGAAAGACGGTGAGGCAAGGATAGTAAATATTCACAGTATAATTGAATGCCTAGAACAGCGTTTCTCAAATGCTGCCACAGTGCCACCTTGGCTGCACGTGGCCACCAAGGGCTTTTCTTGCAGCCACAGCCTCCTGGGCTGTAATGGGGGGGAGGAGGGTGGCGAAGAAGCAGCTCCTCCGCTGCGGCTGCCTGCAGAGGTTGGTCCTACCCCCTTCCAGAGCCACAAACACCGTAGGAACAGGAAACTAGTGAAAGTTTCCCACCTTCCCGAGGGCGGTAGGGCTTGGGCTTCGGGCTTCAGCCCTAGGGTGGTGGGCGGCAGACTCTGGCCATGCGGTGGCAGGCTCTGTCCCCCAGCCGCAGGGTTTTGGGCACCATCCCTGGCCTCACTCTCTGCCATCACCTCGACCCCTGATGCCTCCTCCAGACCTCCATTGCCCCTGACCCCTCTGCCTCCTTACCCACCTCCTCATCCAGGGCTTAATTTTCCCCCCAGCTTGCCAAGGCTGAGTAATATCACTTTTCACAGCGGATTTAAACAAATATATGAATATCATTTTTCACAGTAGCAGACTTACTAACTAGCAATCAAAACATGCAAAGGACCTTATTTTTGTTTCTATTCTGTTTAGGTCCAGTAAAGAATAGAGACAACTGTACATTATTAGAGTCTGCAAAAAACCCTATATAAATAAATTACAATGATGTGGACACACACGTGTGTATTTGTTTTTCCTAAAGTTAATTAAGTATTTTAGGAAAAATTCTCGAGCGTTCACCAGCAAGAGTTGGTGGCCACACTCTGGGGGGCCACCAAAAATTATGTTGTGAGAACCCCTGGCCTAGAAGATGAAACTGTTGCTGAACGCAGGAGTAGCGAGGACATACACTGAGAAAAAAATCAACCTGTCTTTGAAGTCTTGGATGTTCTACCTCAGTCCGTTGGACCCCATACGGCATGTTAGCTAACCACGCTCTGACCCTTAAATCTGCCCCTTAACAATCTACAGTCTGCAGCGAGACTGAGAAAGGATTAGTATTAAATGCTGCAAATCAAATCTAACAATCAAATCAGCAAAGCAAAAATATAACCAGTTAGTTTAATCAGAAGATCATTCATAACTTTAACCAGGAGTTGGCTCAATGCAGTGCTGGAGAAGCTATTACAATGCTTCTGAAATATATATTTCAGTTGGCCGTCATACAAGCTGCGGAATATCTATATTCACAATGTTGGCTGAGGTTGATAAAGTAAACAGCAGCCAGGTGGCTTTAATAAATCATCAATATTTATGAGGATTCTCTTAATTGGGATGACTGCAGCCAATTTCAAGGTTTTGTGCACTAGACCAATTTTAAAAGTAGCATTTATGCTGCACAATATGCTTCTGCCTTCTCTGATCTGATGGGTGACAGACAAGCCGTGGCACTCTCTCCCAAGACTTGAACGGTCCAATGGGATCTAATTATGAGGAGTGGAGAAGCTGCCACTCCTATTGTTAGACCCCAGCCAGGGCTAAATGTTTCTGTTGTTGCTTCCTGAAGCGACCCCTCCAGGATCAGCAGCTGGGCTCTCTCAGTCCAAAGGCCTTGGCTGCAGAACTGACTGCTCTGGCAGCTCCCGAGAGTGAGGCTGGGGAACGTCTACACCAGGGGGTCTCAAACTCGAATCACCAGGAGGGCCACATGAGGACTCATACCTTGGCCTGAGAGCCGCATCAGCTCCCCCCCCCCCCCCCACTCCTGCACTGTCCCTGGCCCCCATTCCACTCCACCCCACCCCACCCCAGCCCAGCCTGTGGAGTGCAGCAGGGGGCTCAGGGCAGCGGGTTGGGGTGCAGGAGGGGTTCGGGTTCCGGCCTGGCGCAGCTTACCTTGAGCAGCTCCGGGGCGACAGGGGCACGCGCCAGGGCCAGGGTAGGCTCCCTGCATGCCCTGGCCCGGGGAAGCAGCAGGCACCCTGTCCCTGTGGGGAGCTGTTCTTGCCTGTGGGTACCCCCCCCCGAAGCTCCCATTGGCCACACATCCCCGTTCCCGGCGAATGGGAGCTTCAGGGGCAGTAACCACAGGCAAGGACAGCTCACAGACTTCTCTGCTCCTCCTCCCCCTGGGGCTGCAGGGAAGCGGGGGTCGCTGCTTCCCGGAGTGGTGTGGGGCCCTCACCACTGCGGGGTTGGCAAATCCGCAGCCCAGATCCGACCCGGGGCTGTAGTTTGCCCACCCCTGGCCTGGAGGTAGGCTGGGGACGCGGCACGCTGGGGAGCTTGGCGGGCTGCGGGGAAGAACCCCACGGGCCATGTGTTTGAGAGCCCTGGTCTACGCCGACAGACTCAAGCCTTTGAGTTTAGGGCCCAGTTGTGGCACTTAGAGCCAGATTTGCTCCGGGGGGCGGGGGAGGAGGTGCACTTGAGCAGTACTGCCTGGAACCGGTACGTCTACTGACTCCAAGATCCCGAATCCCCATGGAAGGGAGCTCGTCCACTCAGCAACCATTACTTTATTTTCTGGAACGGGGTAGCTTATGCTACCTCCGGCGCAGCTCTCTAGCTGCAATCTGTGAACGTGAGGGAGAGGCCCAAGGCCATACTTCACCCAAGCAAGGGCCTAGGAGCAACACTAAACAACAGACTCAGGCCCAGCCATCCTCAATCCTTTGGTTTTGATGTCTGCACACACCTACCTGCTAAGCCTTCAGTCCCACGTAGGAAAGTGAACCTCAGGGGTTAACTGGGTTATGCAGAGTATTATAGATGAGAGCCATGCTCCACTCCTCCTTTACTGCCACTTTAGCTAGTGTGTGTTTTCCCTCTCCCAGCTCCTTATGTAGTTGAATAAAGCAGCCTGTTCCCAGCCTGCAGTACTGGAAGTGAAGTGTGTTTCATGTACACAGAGTGGTGCCCTGACAAACATGGTGAGGAAGAAAAAGATAAGAATGGCAATTTATGGGACAATTGAGGCATTTAATCAGAAAATGAGGATTAACAGCAATACACTGAAAGATGGGGCCACCATTCCCTTGCAAGTTAGATGATAGATAAGGACAAAGAGAAAGCAATTTTCCCCAGCGCCTGTGGCAGTAAAACTTACTCCCTCTTAAGGAGTTTGTTGCAGTCTCAGAAACCAGGAGATAAAAGTTCAGAAAAACTGCAAAAGATCTTAACTGAGCAAGGTAACGGGGTTCACTACTCACCACTTGCACACCTCCGAGCAGCCCATCTGAGAATTAGCTCGCCATGGTTCGACGCCCCTTCCACAGTCACTTGTTGTCTTCAGTTGCATCCTCCAGAACTCTGGGTGGTCTTTGTGACTCAGCCCTCTGGCCGGACCGCTTTAATTATCCCCTTCCAGGGGTCTGTCAAGGTCTCTCTAGACAAGCTGCTGTTCCAGGCAGGCCTGTGTTTTAGGTCCAAGGCTTTGCCACTTCCCCGGTGGCTAGTAGGGGAAACCCGGCTCTGCCCTCTACGCCAGGATCCAGTCCAGGGACCTATGCTCTACAACTGTGGGCTACTTACACCCAGCCCTGGTTGTTACTTCCTGGGGCTCTCTGTAGCTTCCTCTTTCAAACCTCTGGGTATACTACCCATCTGAGCTTCCTCCACTCCCTGTGGCTATTTCTCCCTTTGGCTTCTTGGCAGGCCCTATAATCTCTAACAAATCTCCCTCCTGTCAGGGGGTGACTGCAGACACTCTCCCCCTGGGGCCCCCTTCTCTTCCTATTCTTACAGAAGTCCTCCATGTACCAGCCCAGGTGAGCTTCATCCTTAATTAAGCATTATTGAGCCCTGGCTCCCCTCCAGGTGCAGCTTATGCAGTTAATTGGCCTTCAGTCGGGCTGTGGGTAAACACCCCTCACAAGCACTACACACCAAAGCCAGACGTTACTGTGAAAAGTTTCATAGTAGAACGAAGGGGAAAGGTGAAAGTGTAGCTGTGTATGTGGCAGAGTCAACAGGATGAACAGACTATTGCTTGTTTGGAAATGTCCTGGAGCTATGTGGATAGATTTGTTTGAATTCTCTCACGATTAACACCACAAAGACAATTGCTGGCAATGAGAATTTAACCTGGCCCAAAGCTGTAGAATTAGCCAAAACAACGGAAGCAGCAGTGGAAAACATATAAGATTTGCAGTTAGAATGCAGGGACAATCAAACTGACTCAATAAACAAAATGTAACGCCGATTGGAAGGGACTCCGGCTCCTGAGGGGGGTTTCCACAGTGGAGGAGTTTGTTTTGCATCAGTTTGTAAATTTAAAACTGCCCAGTGTCATTAATGCCTCAAGATTGCATTTGCTGGCTAAGTGTCCAAAGGCAACTATCACACAAAAAGAAAAGGAGGACTTGTGGCACCTTAGAGACTAACCAATTTATTTGAGCATAAGCTTTCGTGAGCTACAGCTCACTTCATTGGATGCATGCAATCTGAAACCTGTAACTATCAAATAGCATCTCAAGTCCCTGAGGGCAGATGCCAAAAGACCAGAGGCAAAGGAAGCAGAAGGCTTTTTATCTTGAGGGGAAGAAAGCCAGAGAGGAGGAGGTGCCCACTATGTACTGTCTAAAAGGGAAGAAAGTGGGACCTTATGAAGTAATAGTAGAGTTAAACAGTCAGTACATACGGAAGTAGATTTAGGGGCTTCAGCTACTGCAGTCAATGAATATACATATTAGCAGTGCCAAGCAGGACTGAGCCCACTAGTGAATGCAGGAGTGACCCTGCGAACCTGCACTGGGAAACCCCTCCACATGGTCAGTTCTGTGCTTGTTGCTGTAAAATATAAAAGCCAAAAGAAAAAGTTCCCAGTCCCAGTGATCTGGGAACCAAGGCCAAATCTGTTAGGCAGAGATTGGTTTCGGTAAATTGGGGGAAGTCAGTCTCTGGCTGCAACCCTGTGAGAGGGAGAAGAGACCCTGGTGATTTAAAACAGAGGTTTTCAAACTTTTTCTTCCTGAGCCGCCTCCAGCAACATGCTATAAAAACTCCACAGCCCACCTGTGCTACAATAACTGACTTTTTGCATATAAAAGCCAAGGCCAGCATTAAGGGGTAGCAAATAGGGCTACATTGCTCAGGCTTCAGCTTCAGCCTGGGGCTTAGGGTCCTAGACTTCAGCCCCATGCAGTGGGGCTTGAGCTTTGGCTTTCTGCCCTGGGGCCCCAGTGAGTCTAATACGGTCCTGCTCGAAGCCCCAGGCCCTGATTGAGAACCACTGATTTAAAAGACTACATCCAAGCTGCAAATTAAGGGGGTGGGTGTAGTCAAGTGGTCATCAAGGCGTTAACTGGTTACTCAGTATTATGGGTTGGATCCATGCTCCACCTCCCCCTTACTTCCTCTTTGGTTACTCTGTGTGTCCCCCCTCCCCCGCTCTGTTTATGTAGCTGAAGAAAGCAGCAGGTTCTCGGCCTGCAGTACTGTAAGTAAAGTGTTTTTCTCGTGCACTGAGCAATCCCTTTACAGAAGTCAGCTTTGCTGCTGCCGCTCTTGAGAAACACCCTTTTGCAGAGTGTGGCTGTGAGCTCCTTCCAGAGCAAAGCGGGAGCGTGATGCAACTACCCATCCAGAAATCAGTGGAGCTGACAAGCCCCAAAGGCCTGTCAAATGCAAAATGGGAACAAACTGGAAAAGAGAGAGGGGAAAAAAAATATTTGGCAAACGTGGCTCTCTTCTGATAACATGAGGGGGTTACTTAAAGCCATAGCAGGTGCAACATTTTCAGAGGGAATTGTGATTTTTTTCCAATTGTTGAGTCCCTTTAACTACAGTGCCTGCAGCATTTGATTGCGTGGGAAAGCTTAACCTAGTGTTCCATGGCTAATGAAAAGCAGTGGTGAATTGGGTTTTTATTTCTTGCTGCTACTGTCCTAGGAGCGTACATGTCATGATTCAAACAGCAGGGCATGGATTTGAGGCATTATTTTGTTAATAGGAATGCAGCCCCTGCGGCAACAGGGCAGAGTTATCACACTGATTTACTTCCAATAAGTGGGCACAAATCCGCTTTCCACGATCAAAACTCTTCTACAGAACAGGGGGTATTTTCCAGGCCGAACAGGATGGATCTGCCTGTGCTACCTGGCCCCCGTGTCAGGTTTAGATGGGCTGGATTCTGTGCTCAGGGAGGGGCAGCACAGAACACAGCCCGGGGGGGGGGGGGGGGGGGGGGGAAGGGAGGGTGGGCAGAGGTAGCATTGTGCCACATCTGTGCCACCCAGATTTTATGCAGCTGAAAGGATCAATGTGTCTCTTTCTCTCTCGGCCCCCCACCCTCCAATCTCTAATTTACAGCAGTCTCCTGAGGGCTGCCTACGGGCTGGCACAGAACGAGAGCATTGCCAACCCCAAGTGTTCAGAAATCATGAATCAGTTCCCTTGAAAGATAATTAGATTGGCTTAAAAAGCACTTTAATGGCCCCATGTACACCACCCCACCATGACATACATGGACCAGAGAGGAGAATGGGCCCCTCAACCACACTTTCCACAGCAGCAGACACAAGAGGCTACATCCTCAACTGCCCTAATGATGGCTTAACCCACCCCCAAACATCTCCTGTGCAGGGGGAACCTTGGGGACTGCTGAGCTGCTGTAACTCCTCCCCACTTCCTGCAGCCAATGCCTGGGGAGCTGGGAAGGGTGCCATAGCAAACCCAGCTACCAGAACAGCCCCTTGGAGGCACAGGCAGCCAGCACCACTTAGATCAGCCCTTAGGCTGCTCTGTGGAGATTGTTCTGGAGCAGACGGGCCCAGGGTCAGTGGAGCACGGCAGTCCATGGCTACCTTTGCCTATGTCCAAGCTGACCAGCGTGCTATGCGGGGGTAGCTTGAGACATGGCCAACTCAGTAGAGACAATGTGTTGCAGCTGCAGAAGAGATGCAGACTTGCCCACAGGAGCGTGGCTTGGCTGGCCAGAGTTGGAGAGGAGAGGACTCATTTGACAAGGTTTAATCCAATCATGTGGCAGTTGTGGCTATTTAGTACATCAAGTCCTATTTTCTCATTTCAGTGTCTATAGCAAGCATGAGGGAGGGGTGTGGGTGGGAGGTTACCTTCCTACCTCCTCAGGGATAATGTAAGAGCTGTTATTCTCTGCCTGTAATAATGTGCGAAAATCAAATTCTGTTTTCACCAAAATGATAAATAGTATTTTTCCATTCACCTCATCAAGTACTGCAGTGCAATCTCTTTATCATGAAAGTGTAATTTACAGATGTAGATTTGTTACATAACTGCACTCAAAAACAAAATGTAAAACTTTAGCGCCTACAAGTCCACTCAGTCCTACTTCTTGTTCAGCCAATCATTAAGAGAAAGAAGTTTGTTTCCATTTACAGGACATAATGCTGCCCGCTTCTTATATACGTCACCTGAAAGTGAGAACAGGGGTTCGCATGACACTGTTATAGCTGGTGTCATAAGATATTTAGTGCCAGATGCACTGAAGATTCATATGCCTCTTCATGCTTCAGCCATCATTCCATGCTGATGATGCTCATTAAAAAAAATAATGCATTAATTAAATTTGTGACTGAACTCCTTGGGGAAGAATTGTATGTCTCCTGCTCTGTTTTACCCACATTCTGCCATATATTTTGTGTGAGAGCAGTCTCGGATGATGATCCAGCACATATTCATTTTAAGAACACTTTCACTGCAGATTTGACAAAATGCAATTTCTAAAGATAGCTACAACACTCGACCCAACGTTTAAGAATCTGAAGTGTCTTCCAAAATCTGAGAGGGATGGAGTGTGGAACATGCTTTCAGAAGTCTTAAAAGAGCAACACTCTGATGTGGAAACTACAGAACCAGAACCACCAAAAAAGAAAATCAACCTTCTGCTGGTGGCATCTGATTCAGATAATTAAAATGAGCATGCATCGGTCTGCTCTGCTTTGGATTGTTATTGAGCAGAACCTGTCGTCAGCATGGACACGTCCTCTGGAATGGTGGTTGAAGCATGAAGGGACATATGAATCTTTAGCGCATCTGGCATGTAAGTATCTTGCGGCGCCGGCTACAACAGTGCCATCCAAATGCCTGTTCTCACTTTCAGGTGACATTTTAAACAAGAAGGGAGCAGCATTATCTCGTGCAAAAGTAAACAAACCTGTTGTTTTGAGCGATAGGCTGAACAAGGAGGATTGATTGGACTCACAGGCTCTAAAGCTTGATACTGTAGAAAATGTTTAAATATCCAAAAATATTTAAATAAATTGTATTCTATTATTGTTTAATTGCACCATTATTTTTTTTAATCACTTGACAGCCCTACTTTCAATAAGATGACATATTTCCATTAACTGCTTTTCTATTATTCAGACATTTGAATTCAGCACTGAAAATGAATCAAGTGTCTCTAATGGGTATTTTGGAATACAGAATTGTTAGAGAATTAATCAGATCTAAATGAATGTTTCATTTATAATAATTACATTTATTGGTAGTCAAGATTTTCAGAAATCAGCATAGATGGAACATCAGAGATGTCTCACAGATGGAATGTGGAACTACATAGATTATTCGTGGGAAGACTGAGTTTGATGTATAGGTGGGATAAATTTGTATCAAATACTACACCGGTTGCTTAATTATATTTTCATGCCAAGCAGTAGGAGATACAATACCACTTGGGAGCATATATTAAATATGATCTATATAAAAGTGGACATGGCCACTCTTTGCATACAGTTTGAAAATGTAGAAAAATTGTAACTTTTTCAAACGGAATGTGTGGTTTATTGGATGTTTGGCTCATTTAATCCTGATGTTTTAATGTAACTTCTAAATGAAAAAGTAGTGTCTCTTTTGCTTACTGTCATTTGACAGTTATTTGATTTCACCCAAACATGAATATAGCTCAGTAATGTCTTCTATAAAGGCCTGTTTTTACCCACTGGTAATACAGGATTCCAGTACACAGAGGGATCATGATTTATGTCTCAGAGGTAGGGGTGGTGAAAATGGTGGCAGTGCTAAATTCTGGTGTAGCCCCACAATGACCTAGCAGGGCTGGATAGGTTAGGTGTTCATCTCCTCAGGGACCATACGGCTCTGTTTATATTTTCTCTCCAGCAAACTAAAGGCCCACGAAGGACAATGGGAGTTTTGCGATTGATATCAGTGTGGGCAGGAGCATGCCCCAAGGCTGGCCCTGGGAACTCTGATTAGCGGTGCTGACTGGTCAGTGAACAAAGGTGTTTCCCCAGTTAGCTCTGGATTTTGTCCAGGAAGTTCTCAATGTGATGCCTTGGGAGGTTCGGGTTTTCTGAGGGGCACAGCATTGGTATGATTCCTGAGTGGAGCTAGACCAACACGAAGCACTGTTGAAAGTCCCACCTGAAGTGAATGCCCCTGCAAGAGCTCTATCCCTGCCACTGTTATTCCCGCCCATCTGCCTCGTTAGAGAGCCTCATTTTCCCCACCCATCTAAATCTCTGCTACTAGTGTTGCCAGATTCTGTTCCCCGCTGCTGGCCTGAGCTGTTGCTACCAGAGGCTGCCTCTCCCCTGAGCTTTTTCATACTGAGGGAAGACTTGGGGAAACCAGGTATGCTGGAGGAATGAAGCGGGACCCTGATCCTCCTGAAACTCCCAGCAGTAGATGACTTTCTTGCCTACAACAGCAGTCCTCAGCGGCCACAGAGAGTCAGGGAACTGGCTGGTCATCACGAGGAAAATAAACCCTCGATAAGAGTTTCCTACAGGTTAACATTTAAACTCATTTATGTGTAACTTTTCTCCTGTGAAAAGACACCTGTAAAAAAAAAAATTATTATTTTTTAAAAAGGACACTCACGAAGCAGTCAAGTGGATCAAAACATGTGGAAACAGCTGCCAGATAATCATGCATGAAACCAAATAATTACAGCATCAACCACAATCTTATCTATAAAGTAATTATTTTCTTTATTTAAGTTAAAATTTTCAAGGATGGTTTCCATCTATAAAATGAACAAAGGACAAGCTCTGTACAGCAGATTTTTTTTAAACCAACTGAAAAGGATTTCCAAACTATATTTTGAAAATTTGCAAAACAAGCTTACGTGTACCATCATTTTTGCTTTGAAGACGATAAGAAAAGTTCTTTCAGAGAAGACTCCATCACAATTGGATTCAGGGGTTCTTAGGAATTTTACTTGTCTGAAAAATGGGCTCATAATCCGGATACTTTAAAAATAATTAAATCACAGTAAGTAACTTTGGCACACAGTCATGTAAACATATCTAACAAAAGGATACAACCTCTTTTCTGTTCTGTGCCCACGACACATACAGTGATGCTGTCTGTTGTACAGCTCCTATATTAAGACACACCTGCATAGCTTCCATAGGGGTTTAGAGAGATATTTCTGTTTCACAATATGTAGGATGACATTTAAAGACTTGGTTTGCAATCAAGAGGGGGGCGGGATTTATAAAAATTAAGACTTTTTACTAGTTATCCTGCTTAGAGGTAGAAATCAGAAGAGTCAACATTATCCAGACTCACTCCTGATTTCAGTTAGCAGTAGCTTGTCCATTTGCTAAGATCCAAGTCATAGAGGGGAATGCAGCATAGTATGAATTTAGTGCACCTTTTAAATTCTCTTCTGTCAGAACAATTAGACCATAATGAATTTGCTGCTGAGATCAGTCTTCAAGAATTCAAAGTTTATTCTCAAGAGTAGCAGCAATCCCCACCATGACTGAATCACATCCTCGGCAAACTCAGCTAGTTTCAGCCTAATATAAGCTTAAAACTTAGGTTGACCTAGCTACTACGTTGCTCAGGGGTGTGAAAACCTGACACCACAGAGGCAGAGTTAAGCTGACATAAGCCCCAGTATAGACACTGCTAGGTAAATGGATCAATTTTTCCATTGACCCAGAAAACTCCCTCTAAAGCAGATTTGCTACAGTGACAGAAAAACCCCGTACATTGCTATAGCAAGTATCTAGCCTGTAGCACAGACATCCTCAAAGGGTATGGATGTGGAGAAACCGAAGGCTGAAAACAAGTTGTTTATCCACTGCATGCCACCTTGAAACAGACAAATGCCCAAGGTTTTTAACTGGAGGAGATAAAAGGATTGAAGGGCAGGGGAGGAAGAGAGAGATCCCTCCTCTTCATGTATTTGTAGGAGAGTTGGACAGAAGGGAGAAGCGCTGATTCAATCTCTTCCCTAAGTGTTCCTGGTACACCCAAAAGGACACCGGTGTCGCTCCACAAATGCATGTTATGCAACTCCAACTCATACATCAGACAGATTTATGGGCCTCTTATTTCAATGTTTGTCACTGCAAAGTAAAAACCATTTTGCATGGAGAGATTCCACTTACTGTACTAAATGCAGCCAGAAAGGAAAGTGCAGCTCATGACATACTCTACTCCCAGAGACCCCGAAAAAGGAAAAGAACACTGTCATAGTACGGTTTAGTAACAATATTTCTAAAACTCTCTTTATAATCAGTCCTTAGGCTTTTGAGATCCATTATCGTACCAAACTAATTTTTGAACTGCTCATCTCCAAGTTATCAGTGCAGGGTTGTTGCCAGCACCTTTCTCTCTTTGCTTTTTTAATTTTATTTTAAAAACAAATGCTTCAGTGAGCTTAACAGTTTGTATAGTCTAGGCAAACATAAGCAAGTAGGTCAATGTTGGGGTCAAGGTAACTGCGACAGCATTGCTTTAATACAAAAATGTCAATTGGGCTGAAATTGTAAATTGTATTTGTTCTAAGGTTAAAAACACCACTTGGCATCTGCTGGTACCCAGAGTAGAGCCTGGATCAGTTTCAACAATTCTGTTTGAAGGAATAATAATAAAAAAAACCCTCAAGTAGGATACCCCAGAGCAGGTTTATAAATTAAACAAGTGCAACTCCGAGATATCATGTAGCTGCTGATCCTGGCAGATTAAAATTTATGATGATCTTGTGCTATCTGTACACAGTGATGCTACTATTCTGTCTTATCCTGACTCATTAAGACAAAGAAATTACGCTGATCAGGGTCCTGCTAAAAAACAAACTGTGCTGAACCCCAATGGCTGCACCTGTGAAAGAGCTGCACTGCTTATGTAAATTTTTTTTAATAAAGGAAAAAAGTATTTTAAAGACCAAGTACTAGAGAAATGTTCAACATAAATATCAAGTACAAGTTTACAGATACCCAGGGCACATGTACTGAATTCCCAGTCAGAAGAGACAATCCAAGCAATGATGTGTGCAGATCCATCAGTTTGTTCTGCTGTTTCCGCTTCCTCCTCCTGCGTTCCACAATCTCCAAAGATGGTGAAGTGCTAAGAAGCAGGTCCAGTTTGAAAAGCAAAAGCATCCAGTGTTAGCATGAACAAGACACACCTTCACAAAGTGTTGTTCTCTCAACATTCCAATCCACTTTCCGGTTTACGTATGTTAATCACTTGGTTGGTAATTACAAGATGAGGAAAACTGATAAACAGTTGGGAACTGATAAAATATATATATTATATATATAATATATATATTTAGAGTCCATCATAGAAAAGTTCATATTCAAATATACCAATTACACATGGAAAAAACCTTCAAAATGACACTTCAGCTTCTGGAAACCACAAATGAGGATTTCTATGTAAATGGAGATTTCAATTTCTCCTAGCAGTTTATATTCCCCCACTCTCCCTCCCCCCACCCTATTCCCTTCCCTCCTTCTGCATGTTAAAATCCATTTTCTACTGTACATCAATTGTTTCTAGGGATGTTAATCATCTGCTGTGCAAGTACTAAACTGAAGTCAGACAGGAACTGGTAAGTCTTTACACCAGAAGGGAACTTTGCTGCACTACGTTCAGTGAGATAATTGCAGTGTTTCACGTCCCCTTGGTTCTCTTGTGTTCGGCTTTGTTCTCTCCTACTTTCAGACGAAGATGGAATACTGAGGTATATAAGTTCCGTGGAAAGTTTAAGAAATATATCAGTAATGCAATCAAAACTTTGCCCAATGTTTAGGAAACAAGATTGCGTTGTGTGTGTAAGCCCTTCTACTGCTGTAGATTAAGTGTGAATTTCCACTGTTGCGACAGAGAAGGATTGCAGACCTCAACGGTAAGACCTCCATTTTTGGCATTTCGGCTGTCTAGACACAGATTACTGCCAACATGCCTCAGTTTAGAGTTGCTCTCAATTTGCTCCCATTTCTGGAAAAGAAAATAAAGTAATGAGCTATCCAAGTGTGGATAAAAATGTGTTTCATATCCTGCCTTCCTAGTTCTCCATCCTCGAATCCCTTCCTGGCCTCTGTTTGTGGTAATTCTGAATACTGAGACAATAGTTTAGATACTGTCCTTTAAGACTTGTCCAAACTATCACAAGCCATGCTAAAGCAACCATTAATCCAGCTAATACTTTGTACTAGAAATGGAGGTTACACAGAGTCATTTTGTCCAGCTCTCTCCTCAAATACATACAATCCCAATGCAGTGCCAGGTTAGAGGCCTACAAAGCCTGCAGCTGTGTTCCCCCTGACCTGTGGGACATAGAAATATCAGCACTAACTTCAGCTCCCCCCCCCCCCCCCCACAATGTTTTCAAATTGTAATCTCAAGAATTGATCCCCAAGACGGTCTTTCAGAGGTTGTGGAAACCATGGCCATAGATCCCTCAAATTTTTGGAATCCACCTAATTAATTTGTGGCTGTTAAAAGCAGCACTGGCCAGGCCAATGCTGAGGACTGTTGTCTGATTGACCAAGTATGGGACTCAGAACAAGGGACACCTGTGTTGTATTTCTGGCTGACAGTTTTCCCACTGTGACCCTTGTCAAGAACTCTCTTCCTTGGTTTCCCTATCTGTTAAAATAGGGATGATACCTGTCCTGCCTTTAAGGGTGGAGTTTGTGACAATGTTGGTAAATACTGTAACTAGAATGCACACAAACCCTCTGACAGATGGAGACCTAGCAGGTCACAGCCTATTCAAAGAACTGACCTTTGCCAAATTTTCTTAAATATTGGCAACTGTGCATAGACTCTGGCATAAGCAGAACTGGTCTCCTCTCCTGGATGAGAAGGGTTGGGCTGACAGAGGGAAGGGAGATACCTGAAAGTTCTGACCCAAACATATTTTGTAAAACATGTTTCGTTGGTCCCCTAGTTAACATTCTCATTAAATAGTATCTCACAGAAAGCAAACTCCCAGTCATGAAGTGTTTGCAGAATGGTTGCTCCGTGAGCACAAAAGCACAGAGGCTCGGAGGAAAGAAAAAGCCATGGCTTTGCAGAGCAGACTTCTCTATGACGATATGAAAGGGGTTTGCTGCCGAGATGACTCTGCAAATGTGATTTTACTTGTGCATGGCAACTGGAAGACAAAATAACTGTGCTGCTTAATAATGCAATTTGTTTAGGGAGCCTGGTGCTCTCACAAAGTGCAGTCCTAGGTCTTCCTTCATTTTTTGCCTTTTCCCCAACTCCAGAAAGGCTTTTCCTTGTAATATTTTCCTTTTAAATGATATGTAAGACATGTCAGTTCTTGGTTGCTGAGGGAGAGGGAATTGAGCTCTATTCTCTTCAGAGAGACAGACTGCCACATGTTCAGGCTTCGCTGAAATACGAGCTTCAAAAATATATTATGGATCTGTCTCTGAAATAGTTTTGATAGCGTAGACCCATGCAGTATGCACAACCGCTGCTGGGCTGACCTACTTATAAGGCAAGGTTGAGGAGGACAGCTTTGTATATTGAGATTACATGGACAAAACCTCTAAATGCACACCCCCCCTCTTATTGATCTCTGCTCCTTGCATTTATGATTATATTACCATTACACTGTTTACTATTATACTAACATCTAAGCTGTAATATATGTTGGCAATTATTTGTTAGGTCTTCCTTTACATTCTACTATATTAACTTATGATAGTTTCACTTAGGAACACAAGAAAAATATGCACTTGCAATGTAAATAAAAAAGTCTCTAGATTACACAAGTGCTATGAGCACTTAACATTCTTGTTGTTGAAACAGAGAGACAGACAACACGTATCAGTAAAAATCTAAACCAAATATTCTAGAGACCCGACTGCTGTAAACATGTTATACTAAACTGTTACCTCATACGGACAGATTTAGTGCATTTCTCACTGGTTTTAGATGGGGAGAGGAAGGAGGTCATCTGAGCGCAAAGCTGCAAAAGACCTCTAAGGTATTTGTGAGATGTTCTCACTAGAATTATTGATGGAGGACTTGGAGGGAAAAGGTTTACTGTGCAGGTGTTATTGTAGCTTTCCACCCATATTTCGTAATGCACTTTAAACAACTGCATACTCACATACCTTAGTAAAAAGACTTCAATAGAAAATAGAGCCAAACGCAACCCTCAGTTATACCTATGCAACCTCAAAACTTCATAGGGGTTTCAAGGGTGTAAATGAGGGCTCAACTTGACCTAAATTTGGACCTCCTGGCCTCCCAGGTTACAATCTTCAGAAGGGAGGGGTTACACGCTATTTTCTCCATCTAGAAGCCATGGTCTCTGGAATGCGGTTTGCCTTTACATATGCCTGCATGTATCTTTAATCTTTCCTCAGTTAAGGTCATAAAAAGGAAACAGTCTTGAGCCTTCGTTGTTTCAGCGTTTTAGGTTTACCTAGTTTGCCAGCATTTAGATTCTTGTGGGCACATTGCCTTGATTATTAAAATAATGTTTCCTTTAATACCACCAAGAGACCTTAAAAGAGGGGTCACTTTTAGCAGGCTACCAAGAGATTTTGACAGCCCTCTTCTAAATATCTAACCTCCATATAATTTAGTGGAAAAAATGTAGCATCCTTACACTTGTTCCACTAATACTGTCTCTTTCCCACTGGACTCCTTTCTGAGTTTCATGTCCATCTCAAATCGAGTTATCATCAATGCCTCTCTGCAGCCACACAAATGGGTGAAGCGCTCAACACACAAGCACAGCATCACTTCATTTCTACTGCAGTTCCCAACTGTCCTGCTGGCAGAGTGTCATATCTGCATCCTGATACATACACACGTGGGGCAGGGAGCAAACTATTGGTTTGTACAGGCCAAGAACCTCAGCAGGTTATGCATGTGTGCGCACACATGGAGATTTTTGATTTTCCAGTAGAACTGCTTGCACAGTGAGTTACATTAATACATTATGTACTCACCTGTCTACTGTCATTTTCTCTGCAGCCCTGGAGTTTTATTAGTGAACTAGGTGCTCGGTCCACAACAGTAAGGCACAAATCCATATGTTTCACTGACTTGTCCTTAGTTAAGGCCCATTCCTGGAAGACAAGGAAATAAAATGAACTATATAGATTTGTATATATATAGTTGTGAACATAGAAAGGTGCAAAAACATATGCACACATGCTGAGCTGGCCTATGTTAGACTCCTGTAAAAAGGCTCAGAAGAGACTTTCTGTAACCAAGAGCCCCACTTCGGATTTAAAGCATCAAGTGTTTGAAGAGTGCTTTTTCCAGAGTTTTAAAAAGTATAAACTAATATTCCAAACTGACAACCTTTACTTATGACTGGTCAGATTCAGAGCCCATTTTAGCTGGAACCATATTGAAACATGGTCCTCTAGAACCCACAATGTAGCTGAGGACTAATTTACTGTGAAATTGCATCTTGGTACATCTACACAGCCCACAGCAGGGAGCCTCCCAGCCCAGGTCAACATACTTGCAGTTTGGAATCTGAAGCCCCTCCACCTGCCAAGGCTTCAAAGCATGAGCCTCATCTTCAAAGAGCCATCTATGCAGCTATTTTTAGAATGCTAGTGTGGGCCCCGCCAACACAAATCTGCCCACGTGGTCTCAAAACGCTGCATAGACATCCACTCAGTGCCTCAGCATAACTCTAGAGAAACACTGTTGCCTTGTGCTCCCTCTGCTGGCTTTAATGCATGATAGGATGTAGCTATACACCTGGCTACATAAAAGCCACCTTTTGTTTATATTACACACATGACAGTACATTAAATGAAAGTTTAGATTGCAAAATACCTAAAAGTTAGGAAGTGTCAGATTTACTGTTCCCCACTCAATAATTCTGCTTACTTGTTCTTCCTACCATCCTGGGCACTAAATGAGGCAGGGGAGCCGTGGAAAATAATCAGTGTAAATGTTCACATACTATCATAATATATATGCACAAGAGGCCAAATTAAGGTTGCAAGGGCAACTACAGATTGACATTTCCTAATTATCAAGTTTGACTTTGCCACCTAATTATCAAGTGGATTTTGCCACCTAAATAAATTTTCTTTTAAACACATTTTTGTATGCAACTTCCTAGTATTTTCTTAAAAGGAAAAAGGTAGGTTTGGTCTCTATGCTCCTGTGACACATGACCAAAAAGGGTTAAGCAGCTTGCTGGCTAATTTACCCAGATTCAACGTTTAGAGATAGGTTAAAAAAAGTATGTAAATGGTAATTAGGGCCATTCCATGTGAGATGGGCTAGAACTTTGAAATGCAAACCTGTATTGTTAGAGAATGATGTTAGAGGTGATACTAATTGTGTTTATTTATATCTTGTTAGATGTTAGCCCTGTAAACAGACAGTTCCTGTCTATTACTATAGCTATTCAGAGATCAGAGATTGATTCAGAGATCAAAAAGGAATATTAACATTTAGATGAATCTTGGGTGAAATAATGTTATTGTCTATATCAGTGGTTTTCAAATCTTTTTTCTGGTGACCCACTTGAAGAAAACTGGTGATGCTCGCGACCCAACGGAGCTGTGGATGATGGGTTTGGGGTGTGGAAGGGGCTCAGGGCTGGGGCAGAGCGTTGGAGTGCAGGGTGAGGGCTGCGGGGTGGGGTCGGGAATTAGGGGTTCAGGGTGTGGGCTCTGGGCTGGGGCACGGGCTTACCTCCGGCAGCTCCCGGTCAGCGACGTAGCCGGGGTGCAGAGGCAGGCTTCTCTTCTGTCCTGGCACCGCGGACCACGCTGCGCCCCGGAAGCGACTAGCAGCAGGTCTGGCTTCTAGGCAGAGGTGCGCAAGCAGCTTTGCGTGGCTCTCGCCCACAGGCACCGCTCCCTCTCCCCCATTGTCCGGGAGTGTGGAGCCAGTGCTTGGGGCAGGGACAGCACGCGGAGGCCTCTGGTCCCCCCGCCTAGTAGCTGGACATGCTACTGGCCGCTTCCAGGGCCAGCATGGTGTTGGAACAAGTAGGGACTAGCCTGCCTTAGCTGAGCAGCAATGCTGATGGGACTTTTAACGGCCCAGGCGACAGTGCTGACCTGGGTCACAACCCACTGTTTGAAAACCACTCATCTATGGCCTCTTTAAAGTTTGTGATAAACGGGTTAATGGATACATTACCTTATGTTAATCCAGGTAGTTAATTTCCAGTGATGTATAGGAAATAGAATGTTACACTTCAAAAGCCTATTGTTCACCCAGGACTGTATGGTAAAGAGGCTGCCCAAAAACTGTATAAAAATTCTTGGGACCTGATCCTGTCATCTCAGATCTGCTTGATGCTTTATGCAGGGGAAGCTTGAGTTGTAAGACTGAGATCTCCAGTCCCACGTGGATCAGCCTGGATATGAACATTGGACTATAACCTATGGACTAATTCTGAAGGAACTCTTTGCAACTACAAAGTTCACCATCTCTACTATGAAACTGACCTCAGAAATGTATTAATGTCTGTATGTATCCTGATCTTTTAACCAATATGCTCTCTCTCTTTTCTTTAATAAATTTTAGTTTAGTTAATAAGAACTGGCTGTAAGTGTGTATTTAGGGAAGATCTGAAATATTCATTAACTCGGGAGGTAATGTGTCTGACCCTTTTGGGATTGGTAGAACTTTCTTATATGAGGAATAAGATTTTCAGTAATCCTCATCATATTTAACTTGGATGTCTGGGAGGAAGCCCAAGAGTGGGTTGCTATAAGGGAACTGTGTTTTGGCTTCTGAGTAACCAGTGAGGTATTACAGAAGCTATTTTATGCTGGTTTGGTAAATCTAAGTATTGGAATATCCACCAGCTTTGGGGTTTGTCTGCCTCATTATCTGCAGTTTGCCCTAACTGAGTAACCTCAGTGTGGCCCCCCGGGAGCCTGGTCACAGCTCCTGATCACTCCCCATTCTCTGGATTCCTTCTTCCTCCCAGGCTAATTCCCTCTACCATTGAAGGCTACCTCTACACTTTCAATTCGCTTCTTAATTAGGCTTTTCAAGAATAAAGTCTACTCCTGGTGCCTGAGGAGGATTCTGAGCTGTGTAATAGGAGACCTAGTTGCACAGGACTCAATTTATTAGCCATAACATTAACAACTATTTTGCAAGCAACACCCATGACCGTAATAGATTAGCTGATTATATCATCAAATTTTTCATTTGATTTATCTTCTGATTTAACTGCACTTTTGGCATGCATTCTCTCTTGCAACTCCACTAGATTAAGAATGACTCAATTTCCTCATGAGAATACACAAAAAGAATAATCAGAATTTCTCCAATCTCCTACCATTACCAACTATTACCATCATACCGATTTAGTAAACAGCTGCTAGCAATTCATCAGCTAGAGACACTGAAATTATACATCGTAGGTGTAAAGGAAAGCACAAGAACATTGTTAACTCCCCACCATCCCTTTGTGAACCACAAACCTACCTAAAATTCAGACTCCAGTTTAAAACAAACTAAATACTCAAAGTATTTTCAAAATGTGTAGTTTCAGGTAATGGAAACGTGACATTTGCTGGATATTTCCCTCCAATCCTTATACGATTAACTGCCATTGTTTAAGAGCAAAGTAAAAATAATGGTCATTTGTTAGGACTTTGATTTAATATTATGTAAAGGAACCAATATTTTAAAACCCTCATGTGAATTTCTAAACATCAAAACCATTGAAATGTATACCCTCAGAGATCCACATTGATGCTTAATGGAAATAAGCAGTACCAGCTAGCTGGTAAAGCTGGTCACTTCTGTGAACCACGTAGGCTCTCTAAAAATATATATCTTTTTAAATCTTCACTAATTTTCTGACTCTAGTTATGTTTCAGGAGGGCTCCAATGAGCTCTAACTGAGGCTACGTCTACACAGTGCCCCAGAATGTACTATGTAGATATGAACTGCAGAGCGCACCAAAGTGCTGCAATCTAACTTCACTGTGTGCATGCTGCTGGCAAATTAAAAGGTACCTAAGCCTACTTACCATAGTCCACTTTCTAAAAGGACTATGTTAACAAAAGCTAGGTACTTTTTAATTCACACCTGCAGTGTCCACAGAGGTAGAAGTTCCAGAGGAACTATGGTGGCATAACATCATAACTGGAGAGAAACAAGGATATTCCTAGTCAACAGTTGAGTGTTAAGGCTCAGATTGCATTCCCTTTGGAAAGTTAAAGCAAAACAATTTTGTAGGCTTGCACTGTCTGACAGCCTTGGCATTCTAGATCAGTGGTTTTCAAACTGTGGGTTGCGACCCAGTACTGGGTTGCGGAATGTAAGGCACTGGGTCATGGCGACTCTGGTCAGCATGCCGACCAGGCCATTAGAAGTCCCATTGGAGGTGCTGCCCGGCCCCTTCCTGCACCCCTGGCCCCACCTCATAGTCTGCACCCCCAAACCCAGAGCCCCCTCTTGTACCCCAAACCCCTCATCCCCAGCTTTGTTGGATCGCGTGAATATTTTCTTCAACTGGGTCGCCAGAAAAAAAGTTTGAAAACAACTGCTCTAGATGCTTTACAGTTAAGTACTCAAATCGCCCTAATGGGTGACTCAGTAAAATCTTCCCCCTATTGTCTGCATATAAAACTTTCCTTTGCATAGCTGTTACTTAAATAATAAAAGCCTAATTAAAACTGAAAAACCTGCTATCATTCCTTGAAGATTACCAGACACTGACAGACCGAGGGGGCAAGTTAGAAAGGAGAAGGTGGAGTATTCTTCCAGGCTCCAACCCCACATTGCCAGAATGAAGTAATTCTCTCAGTAGATTACACAGATATTCAAAATAAAATCCTGCAGCTCTTCTGAGCTCCACTGGGCTTGTTGGGCTTGGCTTCCCTTGGTTGAGCTGAGATGCCCCAGTGGGCTTCCTTGAGTGTGGCTCATTCTTGATAGGCAAAAAGATACGGAGGGATTTCTCTCAAACTCCACCCTAGGGGTGGCCAACCTGAGTCTGAGAAGGAGCCAGAATTTACCAATGTACATTGCCAAGGAGCCACAGTAATATGTCAGCAGCCCCCCAGCCGCTCCCCAGCGCCTCCACCAATCAGTGCCTACTCCTCCCACCCACTGCAATCAGCTATTTCACATGCACAGGTGGCTACGGGGCAGCGGGGGAAGGAGCGAGGGCATAGCAGGCTCAGGGAAAGGGGCAAGGGCCTTGGGGGACGAGGTGGAGTGGGGGCAGGACTTGGGGCAGAGCAGGGGGTTGAGCAGTGAGCACCCACCAGCACACTGGAAGTTAGCATCTATAGCTTCAGCCCCGGAATCAGTGCCTATGCAAGGAGCCACATATTAACCTCTGAAGAGCTGCATGCGGCTCCGGAGCCACAGGTTGGCCACCCCTCCTCTACCTACTCATGGTGCCAAACTGAGTTGTCACTCTCAGATTCTGCTGGGATGTATGAAGCAGTTCTGAGCACAAGATAGCAGCTTGGAAGAGGCGCAATTAATCCGTACCACCCACACCTGAACAATCCAACCCTGGGTTCAGATAAAAATCATGATAGTACTTTTGATTAAAAACCTAACTGCCCCGAAGTCAATACATTTGAAGTCCAACACCAACCTCAGCTCTGCCCCTTGCATCTTCATTGGTTTTGGGACAAGCACCCCACTTAAATCCAAGCACTCCACTTAAATCCATCCACCCCCTTGCATCTATTTTTACAACATAACACCTCCTCTATACCATACCCTTACCAAAACTCTACATACTTGTCTGTAAGCTATCAAACCACGAAGTTCCCATCCTCTTGTATGTTGCCCTCCCAAATGGAGTACAGCGCTCACCATCTCACTTCCACCATCCTGTTTTGGGAGCAACCCCCCATTCTATCAAGATAATTATCCAATTCAGATCAGACATCTTATTCTGTTGGGTGGGTTAACAGATTACAAACCAGAATCCACCCTCCAGATTCAGGTGGGAATCCTCCTATACCCTAATACAGCATGTATGTACAGATATGCTCATGATTCCCCACTTTCCCAATGTGGACTGCATCAGATAAACACTAAAGTCAAAGTGGCACTAGGAAGCAAGAAAGTTGCATATTTGATACTCTTTCCCCTTATAGAAAGTTAATTCTGATATCTCCCGTTTAAAAATGTCACCCCTCATCTATGCTCCTGGGCAGCTGCTAGCTTACATTTAACCAGAGAGGCAGACTTTTGAGTTTCTGCACTTGCTCTATTAAGTTAAAGCCTTGGTATGCCAACATAACAAGGGGTAAGTATTATTCTTCTAGGAACTTCCCTTTAAAGTGAAGTTAAATCTTAAAGCTTTCATGTTGTCAGTGAAAATCCCTGCTAAAAATTCCACCCTCTCACAGGGCCACGAGAAAAGCTTTCAGGTCAGTCCTGAGCAAGATAGTTAATACTTCAAAAGACTATGTTCAGAATTATCAGCATTGCCTCAGTGTTTCCAATGAGTGGTGAAAGAAAATTAAAACCTCGCAGAGTTCTAGGTCTACTCACAAAGGGACCTCTGTTTACTCAATCATGCCTTAGTCAGAGCTGAATAAAATGATCTTTAAGCTATTCAAAACCAAGCACAAAAGCATCTAAAACAAGTTGAAATCCAATTTTCCCTTCATTACAGTCTTTTCAAACAAATTGGAGAAAGGAATGGACAGGATACTATACCGGTAGTTTCAAATACACTGGGTTGAAAGGATTTTTCAAGTGGGTGGTTGCTTAAATGCAGAAAAAAGAATTAGCTTGAAACTAGCTCTCCGTAATGACATATCACGCCAGATCACCTCTCCTGGATCTGTGCTCCTGTCTGCAAGCAAGGCAGGAGCACCAGGATCAACATCGTAAAGCCACTGCTCTCAGGGGGATTCTTGCACCAGCCCTTCATGGAATGTGGGCAACTATGGTGCTGTGCCAATTCCTTTCAATGTTGTAGGTGAAGTCAATCCCACATATATAAAAACTAACTTAAAATGCATATCCTCTGTCTGGGAGGATAGTAGGTAAAATGGTAATGTTATGAAGAATTTCTCCATCAAACAACATCCAGTTAAGCGGTAGGTATTACTTTCTAGTAATTTGCATCCATAGATCTCAAAGGTATTTGCAAAGGAGATATTTATTCCCATTTTACATATGGAAACTGAGGTACTGAAAGGCTAAATTTACCTAAGTTACACAGTGAACCAGTGGCAGAATTGGGACTAGAACCCAGGTCTTCCCATACATTTCCCAGTCCACTCAAGCACACTGCTGTCTCCACAAAAACTTCTTCAAACATAGCCCATATCAGACACCCATTCCTGGAAACAAAATGTCTACTGGTTTGTATAGCAACACATGCATTAAGAATAGATAGAACTCATATTGATTTTTGTTGTTTTAAGAAAATTAGAGATACCTCTCAGAACAAATAATAAAAATAGAAACCTAAGACCTCAAAATAAAAATTAATCTTTGGGAACAAATACTCCTTCTGGTCAACCACTTTCCTGAGGAGCAGAAATGCCAGCAAAGGAACTGCCACTGGAGGGATTTGTTCACCCTGTGGGTGGCTTCAGATACTTCAGCTTGTATGGTGGCATCAGCAGTTTTCTCAGATGATACTCCTGGTTCAACGCACTGGGTCTTTCATCTAAAGCTCAGGCCCATGTGGAAAACCCTCTCATTTAGGTGAAAGAGGAAAGAGTGTGGGGATCTTTTCAGCCTCAAGAGAAAATGAAGAACACCTGTTTGTGGGACTCTTTCTATCAGGCCAGAAGACGCTCTCGACATCTTCCTTCCAGTACCAGAGACCTTACTTGGCAGCCAGCCTCAATTACATAAGCAGCAGCCTCAGCAACATCAGAAGAGGCAGAGCAGCAAAAAATGCTTTTAGGTAGAGAGCTACTTCAACTTCTGCCACCTATTTATCATCTCCAACAGGAAGAACACAAATTTACAATATTATCCAAAAGCCCAGAGCACTTTTAACTTCTGCTTCTCTTTTGGAGGTCAGGTGGTGTGTTTCTTTCTGGCTAAGGGTGGAATTACTATGATTGGTGGGTCCTAGAATCCTTTCATCTTGGCTATGCAAGCCATTTCCAAGTCCTGTCCCTTCCCAACCAATCTCTTTCATGAGTAACTGTTCAGAGTGTAGTATTTGCTGAAGCTGGTGGTCATAGAAGAATAATCTCAGCAGTACAGAGGAAGAGTCTCTCTCAGACCAAAACAGAAAAAAACCTTTGTCCAACTATGAACCTACAGAAGCTGTACAGCTTCATTGGAAGTTTCAGTTGCTGATGTTAGCTTCTATTTACTAAGGCTGTCGATTAATCGCAGTTACCTCATGTGATTAACTCAAACATTAATCACAATTTAAAAAATTAATTGCAATTAATCGTAGTTTTAATCATACTGTTAAACAATAGAATACCAATTGAAATTTATTAAATATTTTGGATGTTTTTCTACATTTTCAAATATATTGATTTCAATTACAACAGAATACAAAGTGTACAGTGCTCACTTTATATTAAATTACAAATATTTGCACTATAAAAATGATAAACAAAAGAAATAGTATTTTTCAGTTCACCTCATACAAGTACCACAGTGCAACCTCTTTATCATGAAAGTGCAACTTATAAATGTAGATTTTTTTGTTGTTACATAACTGCACTCAAAAACAAAACATAAAACTTAAGCACCTACAAGTCCACTCAGTCCTACTTCTTGTTCAGCCAATCACTAAAAGAAACAAGTTTGTTGAAGTTTACGGGAGATAATGCTGCTTGCGATGTTATTAACATGAACTGTGACCGTATAGATCACTGTTACAACCAAGCTCCTACAGTAGCACCAAATCTTGTACAAAGGAGGTGAAGTAAGGTGTCTATGGAAAGGTGGTAATTTGCTGGTTATGATTATGTTGTCTGTATGTGTGTATCATTTTTGTATTTGAAGTTATGAATATTGGTTATGTACTTGTATCTCAATGTGTTTGATTCTAAGTAGCCTCAGTGAAGCATTTGGCCAGCTTCTTGAGAAAGGACTATTCTCAGTAAGTGCCAAATCAAGAAACTGACAATGGACTTTGGGAGACGCCAATCCACATCTGAGCTTTCCTGGGAACGTTCAAACTAACATGTAAACAATGGAATTGGCCTGCAAAAAGCTGAATCATTCTTGGACATGTGACTTGCTCACATGGCTACAAACTCCATCTTGTTGCTCTGACTTTGCACAGAAGAACAAAGGGGTTTCCGCCTACAAGAAAGAGAATATAAAAGGCCCTGGAAGCCTCTCCATTTTGTCTTCAGCTGGCTCAAGACAGGACCTCTCCACCCCAAAGAGATGCCTGAAAAAACTGGAACAAAAGGTCTGAAACTACGAGGGTGTGAGTGATTGCTGGACCCAGCCCATAACCCACAACACCGGTCTGAAAAGGATTGGCCCAGACTAGGAAGGAGTCTAGTCTGTGAAAGAAGCTTATTGGGACACCTCTGAGGGTGAGATTTACCCGTATTCAGTTTCCTACTGTATTAGGTTCAGACTTGCATGTTTTGTTTCATTTTCCTTGGTAACTTACTTTGTTCTGTCTGTTACTTGGGAACCACTTAAATCCTACTTTTTATACTTAATAAAATCACTGTTGCTTATTATTGAACCCAGAGTTAGTGACTAATATCTGGGAGAGCAAACAGCTGTGCATCTCTATCAGTGTTATAGAGGGTGGACAAATTTATGAGTTTACCCTGTATAAGCTTTATACAGCGTAAAACAGATTTATCTGGGGTTTGGATCCCACTGGGAGCTGGGTGCTAGAGACAGGAGCCCTTGCTAAGCCGTTTTCAGTTAAGTCTGCAACTTTGGGGTCGTGGGTCAGACCCTGGGTCTGTGTTCCAGCAGATTAGCATATCTAACTCAACAAAACAGGATTCTGAATGCCCAAACTAGCAGAGAAAACGGGCTCAGAGGTAGTCTCAGCATGTCAGGCAACAGTCCCAAGGGGGTCTCTATGACCGAACCCATCACACTGCCCTCTTCTTATTTATAATGTCAGCTGAAAGTGAGAACAGAGGTTTGCATGGCACTGTTGTAGCCGGCATTACAAGGCATTTATGTGCCAGATATGCTAAACATTGTTATGGCTCTTCTTGCTTTAGCCACCATTCCAGTGGACATGCTTCCACGCTGATGATGCTCATTAAAAAAAATAATGCATTAATTAAATTTATGACTGAACTCCTTGGGGGAGATTTGTATGTCTCCTGCTCTGTGTTTTACCTGCATTCTGCCATATATTTCATGTTATAGCAGTCTTGGATGATGACCCAGCATATTGTTCATTTTAAGAACACTTTCACTGCAGATTTGAAAAACGCAAAGAAGGTACCAATACGAGATTTCTAAAGACAGCTACAGCACTTGACTCAAGGTTTAAGAATCTGAAGTGCCTTCCAAAAACTGATCGGGACGGGTGTGGAGCATGCTTTCAGAAGTCTTAAACAAGCAACACTGATGCAGAATCTACAGAACCCGAACCACCAAAAAAGAAAATCAGCCTTCTGCTGGTGGCATCTGACTCAGATGATGAAAATGAACATGCACTGGTCTGCACTGCTTTGGATTGTTATCGAGCAGAACCCATCAGCAGCATGGATGCATGTCCTCTGGAATGGTGGTTGAAGCATGAAGGGACATATGAATCTTTAGTGCACCTGGCACATAAATATCTTGCAATGCTGGCTACAACACTGCCATATGAATGCCTGTTCTCACTTTCAGGTGACACTGTAAATAAGAAACAGGCAGCATTATCTCCTGCAAATGTAAACATTTGTCTCAGCGATTGACTGAACAAGGAGGAGGACTGAGTGGACTTGTAGGGCTCTAAAGTTTTAAATTGTTTTATTTTTGAATGCAGTTGTTTTTTGTACATAATTCTATATTTGTAAGTTCAAATGTCATGATAAAGAGTTTGCACTACAGTACTTGTATTAAGTGAATTGAAAAATACAATTTTTATTTTTACAGTGCAAATATTTATAATAAAAATATAAAGTGAGCACTGTACACTTTGTATTCTGTGTTGTAATTGAAATCAATATATTTGAAAGTGTGGAAAAACTTCCAAAAATATTTAGATAAATAGCATTCTATTATTGTTTAACAGTGTGATTAATCGCAATTATTTTTTTTAATCGCTTGACAGCCCTAATATTTACCTTTTCCTCTCAAGGCCAGTTTGGGGCTCTCCACTTAAAGGATGAGTATTTTCACACAGATGACAGAAAATATTTCAGTTTGTGTGTGAGCAACAGTCACTCTCAGTATTAGCGCTATGCCCTTTCTGCTGTGCCAACATTATTTATCAAGTACACAACAACAACGGTTGCTACGTCTCTCAAACAAAAATATTCTCATACTTAAATGACTAGCTTTTTGAATGTAATGTCAAGGCTCATTCTGAATAGGGCAAGTTTGCCACAGTAGTCAGCATCTGCCCTGTATCCACTTGGGAGATTCCCAGGACAGTTTTCAAAACATTCACTGATCAAAATACCAGATGCAGGGTCTAAACAAGAGTCAAGATTTAGTCTATTAATTTTACAGAAACTCTTTCTGGAGTACTGGTACCTGAACAATCCCATCCCCTTCAAGCTGTGATAACTTCCACTGGGAGACCAAATCAGGAAAAAGCTGGCCCAGGATCAGGGAAGTACAAAGGAGGCTTAAAGTTTTTTTCAACTCTCCTCATGAGTTGTACTGTGTGCTCTTTGGCTATAGCTGCAGCTACACAAGGTCATCAAATACAATACCATTTGGAAACATTTCTCTCTCGTCTCTGGAGAAGAGACTGAAATTGAAGATGCCTCTAAAGCTGATGATATGGTAGGAATACATTCAGATTCATAGGATGATTTTTCTGGAATTTTTCATATTTTTTAGTTTTGTGATCCTGGTCAGATTTTCATTTTGATCCCCCCGCCCCCCCATTTTAATTTAAAGAGATCCGATTAATAGTTTAATGTGGTAGAAAAAACTGACTGATTAGCAAATTAACTATATATCCTGTTATTTATTTATTAACAATGTTAATATCAATTTAATTGTATTTGAGTTCTATTTGAAAACCATTTGTGTACAAAACAAGCACAGGAAACTAGAGAAAAAGCATATGCAAGTAGTTTGTTAACGGTGCCTGTAAGACACCACTGTATAATTAGATCCTTTGCAGTAATTAATGTTTCCAGTCAGTTCTTGTTTACTGCTTTGACACACTTGCAATTAGTTTTTAAAAGAAGGATTGGAAAGGATTTACTGAAACACCATCTTTACTGTAAAAGAGTTGGATGTGATGTGTTTTCTGAAAGAACATGTCTGGGATTTAAGAAAGATTTTTCACACTTCGCAACCCCCCACTCGGAAAGGGAACAGCCCCATATAAAAAATATTTGTTTTTTCCCCTTGTCTTCAGGACATTTACAGAATATGGTGATACAAACTCTCAGCCCAAACTATTATTTTTTTGTAGACATACCCCACAGGAAAGATGTAACTTTTGGTGATGATGGGATAGGGCTACAGAGTAAGAGTGACAATTTAAAATATTGAGATATAGAGTGGATTAGCTGATCCCCATTTTCCATCTCTGGCCTCTATGATTCTAAAACTCAAAATAAGTTATTTGAGGGACAAGTGATTTAGCCAACCTTGTTGATTCGACCTTCCCAACACTAGTACACATTGCCTGCCTGTCTCAAATTCTGTATTTTTCAAAAAGGTTTTTAAAAAATAATTTAATAGCATACAGACCTGGTTTCCCCCAGCATTATGACATTCATAAACTCCAACAACACCATCTGCAAAATGGCCCAAAGTGTCGAGGCAATTGGTACCCTGCTGCAAAGCCCCAAAAGCTATATCTTGATGATCAGGTACCCTAAATATAAAAGAAACATCTGTTTTAATTCAATTTCTCTCTTGCTTTAACTTTGATGCCCTTCCTTTACTTAACAGCTTTCTAGATGAGGCAATTTGCAACAGGCAATTATTTTATTTGGTACACAGGCTATATTCCACTCCCCACAACATTTTGAAGAAGTTACAAGTTATTATTTGGTCAAGAGACCCTGCTCTCATAACTAAGCAGTCCAGTAGATTTGTAGGCTAAAAGATTGAATATGACTGAAATATACTGGAGAACTACAATGAACATGAGCATTAGAAAGTCCCATCACAAGTGTGGCTGGCAGCAATGTGTGTAGTTAAGGTTCTATAACACTTTCCACTGTGTAACTCTTTCCATTATAAATCCCTCTTCTGCGTAGCTCATGACTTTGTCAAACTTTAACCACTGAGGCAGAAATTTGGCATGCTGCAGTTCTGCCTCAGGCTGATTTTTTTCTGTAAGTTCAGTAAAAAAACAGTTCTACCACTTCTGAAAATGAAGTTCGCGGAAAATATGTTGCTTTGTCAATGTTCACAAATACAACTGTTCCTTTGAGAAACTAATGCCTCCATGCTTTGGAGCAGGGACTTGACATTTGTCAGAGAGTCTCTGTGCCATTAAGGAGCTGCCTTTTGTGCTCCCCATGAAAAATTCACTATTTGGTGACTCTATAGACCACGGAAGATCATGGTTTACTATTTGTACTACCATAGTGCCTAGGAGCGCCAATCCTGGACCAAGACCATATTATGCTAGGCATGGGTGGCAGGTATAATACGCCAGGTGCTTTATTATGCCCCATGCAGGTTCTGGGGCAGCACCTGTTACTCAGCTTCCTGGGTGTGGTGTTCTGTCCCCTCTAGTGGCTCTGAGACCACTTAGAGAGCTATGGCTACAGAGCAGTCTTGTTAATCTAACAACCATATGACTTTGAGCTCATACAGTAGAGGCTCATGCACTAAGTTCCAGAGGCCCTGGGTTCGATCCTAGTGGCTCCGAGACCACTAGGTGCTGTATAAATAGAAAACAAAGACAGTCCCTGCCCCAAGATTATTACGCATATTCAGTAGAGGCTTTTTAGGGACTGGCAGCAAAGATTTCATCTGCATTGAGCATGCTTTAAAAAAAAAAAAAGGCTGAGCAGGACTTTTACAGCAATTGTTTCCCTGGGCTGCTGAGCACCAGGCACCAGAACTAGGAGCACAGAATATTTCTCCTGTGTTCACACTACTGGCACCCAGTCAGCACAGAAGGGGAGAAGAAGACAGCCTGACTCAAATGCAGAGGAATAAACATGGAAATGGACATGGTGGAATACGGATAAATGGCAGGATAATAGAGTGGGGAGGCGGCCTTGGGTTATCCTGCCTTTTCTACTTCTGCCTCCCACATCCTGCTCCTACTGCCTCTGCTTTCCACCAGTTTCTCCAGGCACTCAGGTCAACCCTGTGTCCCCCAGTCCTCTTCTTTAGATGATGGATAGGTTCCTGCCTCCCTTCACACCCATCCCACTGCTCCACTCTGAACACTGAATAAGGCAGATGTCCTGTGGAAAATATAGGGTCACTTAAATACTATCATAATGTATACAATATAAAAGGGTTCAATTAAAGTTGCACAGGCAAACTTTACTCTGGAATTCCTTAATTTTTGTGCATTTGATTTTGCAACTTCAACATTTTTTATGTAGATTTATGAATATATATGTATTAAAGTTACAGAATGTGCCAAAACTGGAACCTTGAATCCAAATCCTTGTCAGAGCTACAGGATGAACTGCACCTTGGTCTCCTTAGTCCATCTTTAGTACACCCTGACAGGCCAGGTTCCTGCACCTCACTCTGGGTGGAACCAAGCAGTCCAACCACTTTGTGACTGGGTCTCTGACTTGCAACCCCCAGTGGTTCCCAACCACGGTTAACACCAGAAGCCCAACCTCATTTTTGGCACCCGTAAGAGTTTCCCTTCAGGAGCCTGTGACAACATAAGTTTGCAGTGACACAGAAATTGTATCTTCAAAACAAAGCATTATTTATTCATTCTTCAAAAGTACAAAGCACACAGATCAAAAGATAAAACAGAACATCTACACACATGGGTATTGCTTTATAAAAGCTGGCAAGGAAAGTTTAAGATGTAAGAACCCCTCTGCCCTGCTGATTCTATCTCTGGCAGGGAGAAGCAGACTACATTCCTTTGTGCTTGCCAGACTGTCCACTTTCCACTGACATACTCTGCGCAGTCTTTTCTAGCTCACCCAAAGTTCCTCCATTTTCTAAAGTCTTTGAGGTTTAGGATCCTCCAAGATCCCTGGCTTTAGCCCTGGGAAGAGTAAACCTTTTTAGTTTGGATGAAGCCAGACAATTTCTTCCCTGTTGATGGTCCAGCCATTGTTAACTCCTTTGAACCTGTTTACCCCAGAGGTCTTATTTTTGCCACTGTTTCATTTCTGGTGGGTTACCCCGGCAACTTCCTTTGAGTTAACTACGAATTCAGGCAGGATAATCTTACCCAGATAAACTGAGTTGCATATGATTGATTGATTTATAAATAGATAAACAGTGATTTCCCAGTTCTCACCACTTGTAATCAGATTTTTTTTTTTTTTTTTAAGCCTAGAAGACCACCTGCATAACAGGACATAAAATCTCATCTAGTAATTCCTGCACAGAACCCACCCCTACGGTTTTGATTCCAGGTTGGATTCAAAACTGCAGTGATTGTTAAATTTTTATTCTAGTTTGGATGCAACTGAAATCTTGACATTTTGGCCCCAAAGCCTTGCAAAGACAGGTGGAGAGTTTATGCCACAACTGAACAAGTAGTTTAGCATAAAATCTAACGTGGATCTGAACACTAACCATTGAGCTCTCCAACTTTTAAGGAAGGTTCATTTTTAAAAAGAGCCATTTATTAGGAAAGAATGAGGGTCTGGGACACTGACTTTACAAAGGAGGTTTAAGCCGTAATTAACTGCTAATATCTAAAATAAATTAAGCTAATATTTTAAAAGCTTGACATGGTAAAGAATTACAGGTTAATAATGCTTTATTTACTGAAGACTGGGGTATAGTATTTGTTATAAGTTATTTATAAGCCTTCATTGAGGATACATCAACTAAAATTTAGCATTGACATCTTGAGGTAAAATTCAAGATGGTGACATGGTGAAAGAACAAAGCTACAAAATGCCAAATTTATTAGCTGCTTGAGGACTTGCAGTAAGGTACGAGTAATCTTAAATTTTCTAGTTAAGTTTCAAATGAAATTCATGCAAATCCTAAAACAAGAGACCCTAAAGCATAACTGTCGGTAGGTACGGGTGAGGGGGAGTTGCAGGGAGAGGAACATCTGTTCAAAAGGGACATCATAGATCATTTTTGCCCAACTCTAAGGGAAAGTATATATCCCATGGCACTTTTTGAAAAGAAAAAAAAATAACTGGTCTCCTTACCATTATCATCCCTCTTTATAAGACAGGTTCTAATGTTTATGGGTCTGTGAAAGTTTTTACTGAGGGTATATTAGCTGCTGCTTTTGCCTACAAAGATCACTGTACTACCAGTATTTATCTAACTGTATTCTAACTTTAAGTGTTTTGGAACTCCTACAGCAAGAAATGTGCTACTGTATAAAAGCCACATACTATTCTACAATTATTTAATAAGATTAGCTGTATGGCAGATACTAGCTCACAGACCCTCTAGGTTTGACAGGTAGGGTTAGTGGTAGGATATTGAGCCATGGTGGTTTTATTCATTTAAAATCTTTGTCTGGTAAATAAATACAGCTCTGAAGATTTTTCTGTCCTACAGAAGAGATAAATGGAAATCCACCAGATATTCTCTTGCCTGGGCTCTAACCAATGCCTCCAAAGTACACCTCTACCCCGATATAACGTGACCAGATATAACATGAATTTGGATATAACACAGTAAAACAGCGCTCCGCGGAGGCGGGGCTGCGCGCTCCGGTGGATCAAAGCAAGTTCAATATAACGCGGTTTCACCTATAACACAATAAGATTTTTTGGCTCCGGAGGACAGCATTATATCGGGGTAGAGGTGTACCTTAAATGTTTTCATCTGAAGACCTCAGTTAACCTATCACATAACTCTACATGGGAGGATCGCTCAATAAACTGGCAGTAGAAGTTTTTCACTGTACCTAGTTTAAGGCTTCTCACAGAGCTAAGCATGTCACACTGGTGAAGTTAACAGCTTGAAGGAGAGCAGAGAAGGATGAAGAATGATGCATTTCCAGCAAGCAGCTAGCCCAGGAGTACAGCAGTTTTGGAGAAGAAAGTCAGCCCTCTTAGCAGTAACTGAATCACATGATGCAATTGCAATATTGATATGGAGCAAGAGGAAAGGGGATGGGTCAGTGAAGAAAATGAGAGCAGAATAAAGTACTAAGCAAAAACTGCATGTTTTAACTAGCTAATATCCTAGATGCCTGTGCAGAAGAGACATAGTAAAGTTTCTGGCCAAAGCCAGGTAAAGAAAGAACCTACGCTGCCAGAAAACAGAAAGGCCGTTTGAGACTCACCTTAACTCAGGATAGACGTTTTCAAGATACCACTTGAAAGGTTTGCAGCTAAGTCTCTTTCTCAATTCCATTCGGCTTTGAATACTAGAGAGAAACAAAAACAGCAAGTTCTGGCAGTTGCATTAGATGCATTTTAAAGCATATTTAATAAGCGAGACATTTATCAGTAGAAATATATTTCAAAGAAATGAAACACCCCTTTGCTCTCATGAACTACTAATGGCAAACAGAATAAGTGAATAGTAAGAAGCAGCAGATTAGACTTACTTGCCGTAAGGTACGTTTCTGGCTGAAGGCACTGCTGCGTAATAGAAATTTTTGTACTCATCCATCCACACTTCTGCTGCCCTACGCGTATTTCTAGGAACAAATCAAATTGAGATGCAGATTATGTTTACTCCTGTCACAATCATGACACTTATTTTTGTCTGTTTTGATTATGTTTATTTTTTCCCCACCCACTACTACACATATCAGAGAGGTGCTATGACTGAAGCACACACATTTGGAATGGACTTTGTGCCTTCCTTGTGGAGCAAGCCTGCTCCACACTTAAAATTTAGGTCAACATAGCTATAATGCTCAAGAGTATGAAAAATCCACACCAAGTGCCTCAGCTATGCCATTATAGTCCCGCAGTGTAGAGATAGCCTAAGGGCTTGTCAACACATGAAAATTAACCCATAATAAGATAGGGTGTGAATTTAAAGTGGATTACCTATTCCTGATTAATTCCACGTGTGGACATACTTATTTTGCAATAAAAGAGTTCATACATGGTGTTAATCAGGAACAGCAGACCAGCCCTAATAGCAGGTCCCAGCTTCCAATTAGAAAAGGTAAAAAGTTTAGTTCAAGGCTTTCATTTTCTACAAAGCTCTTTTTGAAAGCAATTTTGTTAATTCATTAGGCCACATCTTGCAAAGAAACCAAATTTACTGAGTGGTTTTTGAATCAGCAACTTGGAAGAATCTAAAATCTCAACAGCTGGCAATATTTGACAGTTTGCCTTTTATTTTACAAGCAGTTTTCACTAAAGCCAGAGAAAACTGACACACCATCTTATGGAATGTGCATTTCTCAACCTCCTTTTTGTTCCTCCACTACACACCACCTTGAACGGATAAATAATTGTAAGTGGTGAAACATTTAGACTTATGAACCTAGAGGTTTTGTTACAGCTGAGATGACAAAGAATAAGCTGAAGGTTAGACATTTAAATAGTGTTACAAATTCTGCATTAAAGATATGAAAATGCTGTCCAAACTCTTCAGAGATTTCTGTGTATTTTTATATATTTATCTTTATGTAAAAAGAGTGTCTTTAAACCTATTCTGAGCTGCAACGTGACTAAAGCTTTGTCATTCTCCAGAATATTCCTCTCATCATTCTGTAAAAAAGTTCTCTTCTGCTTGAGTACAGTCACAAAAAGCAACTCTAAGCTTTTATCAATTCAACATTAAATAGATAATCTTGCACAGAAACATATTACCTGATTAGATGTTGTCTTCAAAAAACCTGGTGTGTTACATATGCATACACAGAAGCAGAATCCATGTAGCAAATATTACAGAACCAAATGATAAATATCACACACCTCTGACTGCCTCAGTTGCCTTCTGTCCATTAACCCATCACCCCCAAAACTTACAAATATTTGTAATATTCCAAAATGCTAGGTAGCTTCCAAAAGCTTTTTCTTTATAGGTCAGCCTACCAAAGAAATATTTTCCCCTTCTCTTTCAAATATGGTATTCCTATATGCCAAAAATTACCTCATATGAGAACTGGTTTGGGCAATCCTGTCCCAGTAACAGATTTTCTGTGCATAAAAATATCACAATTTGATAGTATGTTGTCATCAGATTCTGTAAGGCTAGAAATAGGAGCTTTATGCTATTGAGGGTGTCAAGGTTCCTCCCCCACGCTGAACTCTAGGGTACAGATGTGGGGACCTGCATGAAAAACCTCCTAAGCTTATCTTTACCAGCTTAGGTCAAAACTTCCCCAAGGTACAAAATATTCCACCTGTTGTCCTTGGATTGGCCGCTACCACCACCAAACTAATACTGGTTACTGGGGAAGAGCTGTTTGGACGCGTCTTTCCCCACAAAATACTTCCCAAAGCCTTGCACCCCACTTCCTGGACAAGGTTTGGTAAAAAGCCTCACCAATTTGCCTAGGTGACTACAGACCCAGACCCCTGGATCTTAAGGACAATGAACAATCCTCCCAACACTTGCACCCCTCCTTTCCTGGGAAATGTTGGATAAAAAGCCTCACCAATTTGCATAGGTGACCACAGACCCAAACCCTTGGATCTGAGAACAATGAAAAAGCATTCATTCAGTTTTCTTACAAGAAGACTTTTAATAAAAATAGAAGTCAATAGAAATAAAGAAATCCCCCCTGTAAAATCAGGATGGTAGATATCTTACAGGGTAATTAGATTCAAAACATAGAGAACCCCTCTAGGCAAAACCTTAAGTTACAAAAAAGATACACAGACAGAAATAGTTATTCTATTCAGCACAGTTCTTTTCTCAGCCATTTAAAGAAATCATAATCTAACACGTACCTAGCTAGATTACTTACGAAAAGTTTTAAGACTCCATTCCTGGTCTATCCCCGGCAAAGACAGAATATAGACAGACACACAGGCCCTTTGTTTCTCTCCCTCCTCCCAGCTTTTGAAAGTATCTTGTCTCCTCATTGGTCATTTTGGTCGGGTGCCAGCGAGGTTACCTTTAGCTTCTTAACCCTTTACAGGTGAGAGGAGCTTTCCCCTGGCCAGGAGGGATTTCAAAGGGGTTTACCCTTCCCTTTATATTTATGACAGAGGGGGAGATTCTCATCTTCTCAGTGGAACCCAGCATTTGCTTCTAGACTTGGGAGATTGTGAGACACCTTCAATTTTAAAAAAAGAAAAGGAGTACTAGTGGCACCTTAGAGACTAACCAATTTATCTGAGCATAAGCTTTCATGAGCTACAGCTCAGTTCATCGGATGCATCCGATGAAGTGAGCTGTAGCTCACGAAAGCTTATGCTCAAATAAATTGGTTAGTCTCTAAGCTGCCACTAGTCCTCCTTTTTTCTTTTTGCGAATACAGACTAACATGGCTGCTACTCTGAAACCTTCAATTTTAAGTAGTTATGTACTTTAGGTCATTTTTAGACATCTCTCTGACCTCCTGAGGTATGTACGATTGGACAGGAAGGATATGGACAATATTCCCAGTACAAACTTTTTAAACTCTCTAAAATGTAGTTTTTCAGCTCTTCCTCCTGTCAAAACTTTCTCTTCACACACACCCCCTGCTCCCAGAGGGAGCCTTATTACCTTTTACAAAATTAGAAGTGATCGTTTGGGGAATTAAAGTTTTATTTCATTAGCCCCTTCCATGCTCTGAAGCCTATTTTGTACATTTGGCAATAAAAATCTCTAGTGATTTATGGGACATTACCCATCTTCATCAGCTCAGGGAGGATAGGTCCATCAATGGCTATTAGCCAAGATGTTCAGGGATTCAACCCCATGTTTCAGAGTAACAGCCGTGTTAGTCTGTATTTGCAAAAAGAAAAAGGAGTACTTGTGGCACCTTAGAGACTAACCAATTTATTTGAGCATCCGATGAAGTGAGCTGTAGCTCACGAAAGCTTGTGCTCAAATAAATTAGTTAGTCTCTAAGGTGCCACAAGTACTCCTTTTCTTTTTGCGAACCCCATGTTATGGCTGTCCCTAGCCTCTGGTTTGCAAGAAGCTAGGAGTGGACAACGGGGGATGGATCACTCAATGATTGACTGTTCTGTTCATTCCCTCTGCAGCACCTGGCATTGGCCACTGCTGGAAGACAGGATACTGGGCTAGATGGACCTTTGGTCTGACCCAGTATGGCTGTTCTTATGTTATCTTTGGAAACACATATTGCTTTGGGAGTTAAAGACATCTATAATTTGTATCCTTCTGATTCTGCAGGGGAAATGAAATGACCACAAGCTGGTCAAAAACTCCTGAGTGCAAAAACCACAAGCAAAGAGGAAGCTCAAACAATCTCTGCGTTTTGATTGACGATAATTTCCTTGTGGAAACTGCTAATTTTCTAAATAAACTCCCTTTCAGCCAAAACCGAGGAGTTATTTTTCAGCTCCCCCTCTGCTTCTGGCTTTTGTCAGGGATACTTCCTAATTTAGTCAACAGCAATTCAAGTATAAACAAAATTGTAATAATTAACCTTATCCACCCACCCCCCCCAAAAGCAATTACAGTGACTTGAAAGGGTTTTCACGGCCTTTCAGTCCTTGATGCAGCTGGGCAGCCAAAGGGGGAGGAGGAGGAAAATCAGCCATGTGGAAAGGCAGAGCAGGAGAGACATTGGTTACAGATTTCAGAGTAGCAGCCGTGTTAGTCTCTATTCGCAAAAAGAAAAGGAGTACTTGTGGCACCTTAGAGACTAACAAATTTATTTGAGCATAAGCTTTCGTGAGCTACAGCTCACTTCATCGGATGCATTCAGTGGAACTCACGAAAGCTTATGCTCAAATAAATGTTAGTCTCTAAGGTGCCACAAGTACTCCTTTTCTTTTTGCGAATACAGACTTCCACTGTCTTTACAGTTCAAGCTGGTATTGGTTTCTTAAAATCATTTTGAAGAACAAAGATAGGGACATGTTGTTCTAAAAAGATTTTCCCTTCCAGTATTTTCCCCATTCACCCATTACACCTAATGAGTGTAAGGATGTCTGTCTGAATGAGGAGGTCCTACCTGTGCACCCTTGCAATTTGATTGCATAACTGACATCACAGGCCAGAACCTTTCCAACCCAAATGCAGTTGTAGATAGTGCTCCAGACATACAATAATTTGATTTACCACACACAGCTATATTGTATATAGACACACCCTTTCCTCTTGCTCAGATCTGGGCTATATTTCTTTTAGTATAAGAGCTCGGTGAATAATAGATTTTTTCGGTTCACTAACTGAAAAAAATGACGACTTTTTCAGCAAATAGAAAGGTAAAAAAACCTGAGTTAAAACAAAATATTTCAGTAATGACAAAACATTTAATTACTACGCAAATACTTTCATTTCAGTGTTCAGGCATTTTGAAAAAAGCAAAGGAAAGGAGGACTATATTCACAAAATTGCTGGAAGGAAAGGAGTACTTGTGGCACCTTAGAGACTAACAAATTTATTTGAGCATAAGCTTTCATGAGCTACAGCTCACTTCATAGAATATCAAGTTCGGAAGGGACCTCAGGAGGTCATCTAGTCCAAGCCCCTGCTCAAAGCAGGACCAATCCCCAATTTTTGCCACAGATCCCTAAATGGCCCCCTCAAGGATTGAACTCACAACCCTGGGTTTAGCAGGCCAATGCTCAAACCACTGAGCTATCCCTCCCCCCATCGGATGCATTCAGTGGAAAATACAGTGGGGAGATTTATATACACAGAGAACATGAAACAGTGGGTGTTACCATACACACTGTAACAAGAGTGATCAGGTAAGGTGAGCTATTACCAACAGAAGAGCGGGCGGGGTGGGGGGAACCTTTTGTAGTGATAATCAAGGTGGGCCATTTCCAGCAGTTGACAAGAACGTCTGAGGAACAGTGGGGGGGGAGGGGCAGGATAAACATGGGGAAATAGTTTTACTTTGTGTAATGACCCATGCACTCCCTGTCTCTATTCAAGCCTAAGTTCATTGTATCCAGTTTGCAAATTAATTCCAATTCAGCAGTCTCTCCTTGGAGTCTGTTTTTGAAGTTTTTTTGTTGAAGTATTGCCACTTTTAGGTCTGTAATCGAGTGACCAGAGAGATTGAAGTGTTCTCCAACTGGTTTTTGAATGTTATAATCCTTGACGTCTGATTTGCGTCCATTTATTCCTTTACGTAGAGACTGTCCAGTTTGGCCAATGTACATGGCAGAGGGGCACTGCTGGTACATGATGGCATATATCACATTTGTAGATCTGCAGGTGAACGAGCCTCTGATATTGTGGCTGATGTGATTAGGCCCTATGATGTATTCAGGGCACACCACTCCCCACTGTTCCTCAGATATTCTTGCCAACTGCTGGAAATGGCCCACCTTGATTATCACTACAAAAGGTCGCCCCCAACCCCCCACCCAGCTCTCCTGCTGGTAATAGCTCACCTTACCTGATCACTCACTGTAGCTCACGAAAGCTCATGCTCAAATAAATTGGTTAGTCTCTAAGGTGCCACAAGTACTCCTTTTCTTTATGCAAATACAGACTAACACGGCTGCTACTCTGAAACTTGTCAAAATTGTTGGAGAAGGTGGTGATGGTGCCTCCCTTAAAAGCTTTCTCTCTGGCCCAATGACTATCCATTGTCATTCATAGTGACAATTTGTACAGGGAAAGTGTGAGAATGACACTGCAACCTGGACTGTAGAGCACTCTCCCTCAGTGTGGGAGACACAATTTCAAATTCTTTGTCTCTCACATTCCAGGTGAATGCCCTAACCACTGGGCTAAAACTTATAAGGGATGAACCTCCACCTCTTGTCATTTTCTGAATCTGGTGTCTGCCTTTCCTTTGCTTTGTCAAAATGCCTGAAATTTAAAATAGAATTTTTGGTCAGAACCAAAAAGTTGAACTTTGACATTACCAAAACATTTTGATTTTTCCAGTTTGGTTGAAACAGTTCTGTGAATCTGATACAAATTCGCAAATAGTTTGGTTAACCCAAACATGCTTTCTTGGCTAGTAAGCTATTTGTCTGAAAAATTTCGCCCATCTCTATTAAGTACCTATTAAGTCTTTCGTGAGGAAAAGCGTCTTGGCATTAGCCCAAAACTGAAAATTGCAGAGCAGTGTGCAAATTACATAGTCTTTCATTAACATGACCCTGAAAGCTACTGTGAAATTGATATGCAGTTACGTCATAAACCCAACCCATATAGTGGAATCAGTAGATCATCTTATTCCCTGGTGTAATATTAATATAATGTAATCAAGACAGGGTATTTCATTATCAATCTTTTGTTTCTTCACATGTGCCATTAATAATTTTCCACAGCAGCATAACATTCAGATCTCAACAGAAAGGGGAAAGCAGATATTTAAAGAAAAATCCCTGCTAAAACTATTCAGAGAAACAAGACCAGTAATTTTATTTCACCAAATCAGCCAATTCATTAGTGCTGCGTAAAAAGTAGAATCAATTTGCACTTCCAAAGAGAGTATTTTATCTAATGTGAAACACTGCCTAAGGGATTGGCTCAAAAGCTTCCAGGTGTGAAGAACGTATGTCTGGGCTCCCTAGATCAGTGGTTTTCAAAGTTCAGGTTCCGACCAGCACTGGATCGTGGAATGCAAGGCACTGGGTTGCCTTACTCAGCACAGAGACCCTGGCAGCCAGCCAGTGAAAACTAGTAGCCCCTTCCTGTTCTGAAACCGCACTGCATCCTGGCAACAGGTCCGGCTCGTAGGCAGGGGGGCCAAAGGGCTCCGAGTGCTGCCCCCACCCCAAGCACTGGCTCCGCACTCGGGGGTGGGGGGGGGGGTGGGCCTGTGGGCGAGAGCCACTTGGAGTCGCTTGTGCGCCTCCACTTAGGAGCCAGACCTGCTGGCTGCTTGTGGGGCACAGCGCAGTCCGCGGTGCCAGGACAGGCAGGAAGCCTGCCTCTGCACCCTGACTGTGCTGCTGACCAGGAGCAGCTGGAGGTAAACCCACGCCCCAATCCCCTGCCCCCCCCCTGAGCCGCCCAACCCCCCCCCAATGCAGAGCCCCCTCCCACATCCCAAACCCCTCATCCCCAGCTCCATTGAATCGCGGGCATCAACAATTTTCTTCTATTGGGTCACCAGAAAAAAAAAAAAGTTTTAAAACCACTGCTCTAGATGACTCGTATTAAATATGATTTGCTTGGGCTCCAGAATCCCTACAGTACAAAACACATCATTTTATTCTGTTTGCATTTAGCATTTTGTAAATCCTATAAATTATTGATGCTTCATCAACTTGGGAGAACTTGGAGGAATTCCCAAACGCAAATGCTCGACATACTTTGTGCCTAGAATAAGGGTTTGTCTATGCTATGGATACTACAGTGGCTCAGCTACAGTGCTGTGGTGACGTAATATAGACTCTTCTTACAGTGATAGAAGGGGTTTTTCCATATGCCTTGCCAAGTGGTGGTAGCATTCGTCCATCAACTTAGTAGCATCTACACTGGGTTAGGCTGGCATAGCTATGGTGCTCATTTTCACATCCCTTAATGACATACTTATGTTGATCTAAACTTTAAGTGTAGACCAGGCCTCACGCTGCATCTCTGATTCTCTGGGAAAAGAACACGTGAATGTAAGACTACTACAATGTACTTATACTGTACCTTGATGCATAGGTCTCAAAGCTCTTTACAAAAGTTGATAAAAATCATTTTCCTCATTCTACAGAACTGAGAAAAAGTTAGTGATTCAAGTTCACACAGTGAATCAATAGCAGAGATGGGATTTCTTAACTTCTGAACCATGCTGCCTCCCCAAAAAGGTGGTGGTGGGGGAGGAGGGTTAAAGTTACAGTATAAGGAAGGAAAGCTTCATATAACAAACACAGAAAGAAAGAGGAGTGGATATTTTTGACAGGTCAGATTCTAATAGGTACTACTCATTGCAAGTACCAGAATCTGGGCCTATGTGATTATTAACATGACACCACAGATTTGTTTAGTATTGAACTAGCAACCCCAAACCAAAATGTAACACACAAATATACAAAAAGATCACACCGTTGGTGGATTCTGAGTGTCTGACGTAGAAAAATGAACAATTTAATTTTCTTCATCTTTTAAAAACAGACTGAATACTGAAGATAAAGCCTTTATTTCCCTCAAGACCTTTTAAGAAGATATACACACAAAGTTTTCAAAGTTGATAAGTTTCCATTGTTAAAATATTTTCCATTGCTTCCCTTTCCCCATTTGGCCCAGAATTCTTCCGGCTGATAGCAGGCAATTCCTCACCTCTTTATTAAAACGTTTCACCACTATCAGCTTAATCTTCCAATTTTTATTTTTGCCCTAATTTCAGCATCTGAGTTATCACTAGGGCTGAAAGGTAATCTCCTTTTAATTAAAAAATTTCTTCATAAGATTTTCACTTCAGATCCTATTGTACATATTTTTAGTAAAAGGCCCTGGAAGTTTAATGAAGTTACTGCCACCTGCTGGCTAACTGGAAAAAACCCAAAATCCACAGTTCCACAGTTTAGCCAAGAACTTGCAAATAGTTACCTTGCAAACACAGTACCACTCCCACCAGGGAAGGTGTAAGGATGTTGCTTGCGGAATACATGACCCACTCTGCTGCATGGGATAATTTCAAGGCTCCCTCCACATTGCCACACTCTGAATGAAATCTCTGCAATTAGGAATGCATGATAAGTATCCATATAAACCTAAAGTAATTTGTAAATTCTGACTCTTCACACATTTTTTCAATATATGCACTATGTCACGTAGGATTAAAGGAAAATATTTAGCTTGCAGAGAACATAATGAGCTTTTATAGTACTTGCCTGGAAGAAAAGTAAAGAGGACTCTCTGAAAAAGCTAACAAACTGCGCTCAGCATGTCTGACAGTCTCACTTCAGTGTTCTCTAAACTCTGGAGAAGCAGCTATGGATTTATATCCCTTTGCCTGCCAGTATTTATAAAGTTCCACTGGTGAGTTTTACTAGAGAGTTTACACAGCTTTCGGCCCAGAGATTAAAATCTATAGTGGACCGATGCGAAACAAAACAACTAAATTCAAGTGTGAGCTATGTAGAGTTCTACTTATTGATAAAAGTTTGAAGCTAGTTTGCATAGTTTCAGCAGAGAGCTGGGTGAAGGGTAAGCACACAACAGATGTCAATATTAGAAGTCATACGGGGTTTAGGAGGATTTGTTCTGAATGTCAGATCATGGAATTAGAACTGGCACAGTTTGCACAAAAAGGTAGCTTTTTAAAAAAAGGATTGAAATAATCACGAATTCAGTCCAACAAGATAGCGTTTGTATTCAATATTGAAGTTGATTTTATTTTTACAATAAATTTTGAAATACCTGCCTGCAAGCCAAATTCTGTTGCCCGGCCCTACATGCGTGATCTCTCACACCAAACCGGCAGGACCTCAATATAAAAGGCAAAATGCGACTATGTAATGTTAACAGCTTGGTTCATCATGAAAGAGTCGACCCATTGTTCTTTAAAATGTGTCTTTTTAAATACTACTCTCCCTTTTTTTCCCCTCTCGCAGCTGCAAATGTTTCAACGCTCCCCCTATCATCTCTGTCCCAGGGGCTAGAGCAGATGAGAAGGCAGAAAAAAAACGCACTCATGATGAAATGTTCTGAGCTCATGCAGTCCTCCCACACTGAAAGAGCTCAGCAGAATGTGTGGAGGAAAACAATGGCAGAGTTCAGGAAAGCAGAAAATGAACGCGAGGACAGGAGGGATGAGCAAGATGAGAGGTTGCAGGAGCAAGAGGAGAGGTGGCGGCAGCGTGATGAGAGGAGGCAGGATGCAATGCTGAGGCTAGTGGGGGATCAAATGGATATGTTCTGGCGTCTGGTGGAGGAAAGGCAGCAGGAGCACAGACTGCTGCTGCAGCCCCTGTGTAACCGCCCACCCTCCTCCCCAAGTTCCATGCACTCCGCCAACTTAATGCGCTTAGTGTGGACATATGCAATTGACTGCATAAAATCGATTTCTAAAAATTGACTTCTTTAATGTCGACCTAATTTCATAGTGTAGACATACCCTTAGAAACTCTTCACCTTGAGAAATTACAGCTTCCAGCCTGCCCTCCCCGCCCCACCTCAAGCTCTTGATCCTGCAAAGCATTTAAGCACCTGCTTAACTTTAAGCACATGAAGTTAGTAGGACTACTCATGCTTAAAATTAAACATGTACTTAAGTGCTCTTCTGGATTCGGGCCAAAAGAGTGAAAGGAAACCATATAGAGAACGTGTGGGACAGCAGGAGAGAAAGTGCTTGGACAGGGATCTCAGGGCTGTGTTCCCACAGAAGGAAAAAGGGACTGAGTGAGCTGATGGAACCTTCCATCAGCAGGTAAAGAAAGAAGGGCACTAAAATATACTGACTGGCTCAAGGATAATACTGTATGCACTGGTTTAAAAATGCTTTCAGATAAAGTAAAGTCAACTGCAACATGCAGTATTAGTTTTACAATGAATTTCCTGGTAATTTTTAAAAAAGTGACCATAATTGCAACATTCAAATAAGCATGATTTAGTAATGCACAATCAACATGAGAGCCAAACACATGAATCAAGTGTTTGAATACTCATGTGTATTATAGTTCAGCCAGGAGTTATTTTAGTGAAGTTCCATGGCCTGTGTTATATAGGAGGTGAGACCAGACAATCCTTCCAATCCTTGAATGTACTAAATTATTTGTATTACTGTAGTGTACTTCTGGCAACAGATTCATATACATGCACGCCAAGGCTTTAAATAAGTGCGTATGTAAAAACCCTGAATGGATGGATGGATGGATATATGACACACTAAAAGTTTGAAAGTAGTGTACTGTGCATATGCAGTACACAAATTTGAACTGTAAGTGGTTTCTAAATTAAAGTACTTTAAAAAATGTCTAAGATACTTAATATAGTAAAACTATATTTTATTTTATATATTTTAATATAGTAAATCAAAGTAAAACTATTTCCCCTTGTTTATTCCCCCCCCTACTGTTCTGGTCAACTGCTGGAAATGGCCCACCTTGATTATCACTACAAAAGGTTCCCTCCCGCCCCCACTCTCCTGTTGGTAATAGCTCACCTTTCCTGATCACTCTTGTTACAGTGTGTATGGTAACACCCATTGTTTCATGTTCTCTCTGTATAGAAAATCCCCCCCCTATATTTTCCACTGTATGCATCCGATGAAGTGAACTGTAGCTCACGAAAGCTCATGCTCTAATAAATTTGTTAGTCTTTAAGGTGCCACAAGTACTCCTTTTCTTTTTGTGGATACAGACTAACACGGCTGCTACTCTGAAACCCCTTAATATAGTCCTTCAGTAAAGACAGAAGCAAATTGGAAGTTCTAAAAAGCTGTCACAGTGAAAAATGTTTTTGAATACGCCTCTCTTAGCAGAAGCAGAAAACTTCATGTTACTGTAACCCAAACAACCAAAACAGAATTATTCAGCTCAAATATCACCCTTAGCCCAAGAACAAGCATTAGAACATGGCCAAAGGCCAGTTTTTTCCCAAAATAATAGAACTATCTTAAACTTAGGTCCAAGTGGTCTACTAGGACAGATGATAAAAAATTATATTAGATCAGTCTTCAGACAGCTACATTTTAATTGATTTCTTAAAGTATACATAAGAGGATTAAACCCATGAACTTTTGTGTTCTGCTTTACATGATTAAATTTCAGCAACATCTTAAGAAGTCCCTTAAACTGGTAGCACTTAGACACTGCTGCATTTTAATCAATTTAGCTAGAAGAGAATGCCATTTTAGAGCTATACCGGAAATTATTTTTCAAAAATGCAATCTGTATTCCTGTAATTTCTTACTTCCATTTTATTGGCCTGCCTTTTCACAAAAATAATTGAACTGTATAGATAACAAATGCTTCCCTCTCAGTCACTCATATTCAACATTCTAGTCCTACCCTGTTCTAATTCTTTATTTTAATCTGAAGGTTGGTGGTCTCTGAATTTTTGCCAATAATCCACTTAGTCTTAACTGTCATTTAAATCCTGACTGTACAAACAGAAGAAAGCCATGTACATACCTAAGTTTTCTCCACCCCACACATCCATCATCATATCGTACTTTCCTAACTCTTCGAAATAGAATTTGTCCATCACGAACAACCCGCCAGCTATCATTGGTGTTCTAAAGAGACAGAAGGGAGAAAAGTCAGAAGTTAAATATTTAATGATCTGCCAGTTTATTGTGCTTTATCATTTGAACCTTCAAGGCTGAATGCTTACTTGAAGTAGTCTTGCAATATTTTTCTCTTGAAGGCATTTAGTCACTATTCCTTGTATAGCACTACATGCATACCACCACACTAGCATTTCTAAAGAATATACTGCTTCATGGCTTATATACCTAAAGTTTGTTTCTATTTCCAGATCCTTATTCAGGTCTCTCATTCCTTTTATATAGGACATGTACTCAGAGTCAAACTGAATTTTAAAACCTTTAACATAGTCTTAGCATAATAAAGGTATTAATTTCAATTCAAGAAAGAAGGGGTCATCTTATAAGTGCAGACAGTACACTAAGATCCTTAGAAATAATAGTTATTTTGCACTTATAAGTGCAAAATTCTAGCTAAGGTCTCAAGAGTGCTATACAAGCAATGAAAGAACTAAGCCTCATCACCCCAATGAGGTAGGGTAAATATCCTCTTTTTGCAGCTGGGGAAATGAAGTAGTCCATTCAGTCATATTTACATTTTTCAATGTTAGTCAAGCCAAGTGGTGTACATAGGGTATATATTATAATGTGTTCATGTCATATACATCTGACAGTTAACTGTTGATAGTTAACCTATGATGTTTAACAGGCCAACAAGCTGGTTAAAAAATAGTTCTACACATTCTAGAAAAAGGGAAAAACAGAAGAAGCTCTTGATGTTAACTATTAAATGCTATCAGACTTTTCTTATTACGTTTATCAATAATGGAAGCTGAACAATGAATCACAGTGATTATTTCCATTCAAATCCACAGACTTGTACTATCAGTTTCTTGCTTCTGTTCCATGTGGTACAACACCAGCTTGCACAAAACCAAAAACCATACATGAAGGATGGGAAAGGAAAAAGTAACGTATGACTCCGCTTCAGGCAATGTTCTAGAAAAACATTATAGTCCTGCAAGTTTTTGTCTTGCATTTAAACTTTCATAAAAGGACTCCCTAGCACTTATCAGTTAGCATAGGGATCATTTGTCAAAGACAACATTTGGGAGATAGTAGCTCAGGAAGTTGCACTTTTTAAAATATCTACAACATTGTTTTGTGAGGGGAAAGATGTTGACAGGAACATACTTTATGGGAGCAACTGGGTTTCCTTGTCTCGCTCTTCTTTGCTCTGGTGTCATGTAATCCCATTTGAACACCAAGTTCCAATCAAAGCCTAGAAGGGGGGGGGGAAATCAGAAAGGAAAAAAATTGAAAGTTAATTGAAGTTTTAATTCATTGTTCAGCTTTTACTGATGCTTTTTCTTATTAAAAATTGGGAACGGACATTCAGATTAGATGGTTAGCGCAAAACAAATAGTTTAACATAAGGATTCAAATGAACATCTGAACTCAGGTAAACATTTGAGGGGAGAACAGAAATGAAAAGGAAAGGATGGAAGAGAAGAATCTAGATATGAGACAGAAATGGGCTCAAATGTAAACTAAATTTATCTTGAAATTCTTCTATATTGTATTTTAAAATCCATAGTCAGCAACACTAAATGAGAAACAAAAAGCCTTGGTATGGATTTAGTCTCATACACCTCTGGTTAAGTAGAGCATCAAAGAACTTTCAGTCATCATGGACACATGAGAGGTCATTACCACAATTATCTGATTTGTCAGATTATACCTATCACTCCCACAGCAGCTAATGTTTGTTTATTTGTTCGTCTCTGTTTATTACAAGCAGCACTCTCCTGGATGTCACCACAGGTTATTTGCAATTTCGTTCACCTACCTAGTTTGGAAACCTACTTATGCCACTTTCTTTAACTGCATGCTTAGAAAATATGGCATGTTAAAACCTTCAGGTGCAGTGCTTTATGTTTAACTAAAATTGTTTTATGTAAGGTGAAAAACCTCTTTCTTTGGACAGCTTGCTTTGTGAATTAAGATTAGAAAAACAAGCATAGAAACTGCCAAAGCTACATCAGACTAGTCATGTATCCAGTCCAGCATTCTGTCTCCAACTGTGACTCGTACCAGATGCTTCAGAAGGAGGTGCGAGAAACCCAGCAGCTATGGGATAATTGGCCAACAGTGAAAATTTCTTCCTATTCCCGCACCTCTGAGGAAGCCTCATGCCCTGAAGCATGGAAGTTTACACACTATACTAGGAGAAAGCTACAATGCTTATTACGTAATGGCTAACATGACAGCTATTCACACTATACCTGCTACCAAAAGCATTTAGAACAGATTAGGTCATCTAATAGAGGATTTCCAGATTTGTCAAGAGAGATCAGAGGTTTTCCTTTTCTGAATGGAGGTATAGCAGTTTGCCTTTGGAGAAATGGGATAGATCGGAAAAGGACAAAACTGGCTCAGGAAACATTTGCCCCACCAAGTCTATTGCACTAAGGATCCTTAACACGTGCTAATAGATTTCTGCCTGGTAGGACTGATATGGACAGCAAAATGAAAACAGCTGAATCCATCTTCGACCCCACAAGATATTTATATTAATTTTATATTCACAGAAAATGAGTAGTAGTTCTGAAGTATTTCATCAGACAAGCGTGCCAACAGGGCAAACCTCTTGACAAGTTTGGAGGTTCCTATAAAATGTTTATTCTATAAAAACTAAAAAAAGCATTTCCACATTATATTTAGAGCTTTCCTCTCTTAAAAAGCACTTTTAGATATAAAAGGAAGTAGTATTACATTAGATAACAAAATCTCCATCACAACAAGAAAAATGTACCCTGATACTTTGTATCCTATTAAGTCAAATTTATTCTGTACTCCATAAAATTATTTGAATTACAGTGACCTATACTGTAGCTGCTGTTCCAGTGCACAAGCACTATTGAGACAAAGAGTTACAGACCCTATACTGAAAACAAGGGGTCTCTTTTGGAACGCAGAAGAGTGTTACAAAACAACACAGAATAAGCGTAGAAAGCACTTTTAATGATAGTATTGTTTTTGCTTCACCATCTTCAGTGACTGGGGAAAGCCTGAGCTCAATAAGCCAAGATCACCTACTTGATAACAGGAGTTGTTTTAAACAGCACGTTTATATGTATCGCTCAAGTGCAGGCCTCATGTGAAAAAGGTATTTCCTCTTCCTTCATGTGCAAGATAATTTATGGACACTCCTATCACTAAGTGTTTAGATCTAGTTTAATAACATTCTATTACAGTAATTGAAAATATTTTTTCAACAGGTAACAACACTTTTACAACATTAACAGTATGAAGAGGTTGAAAACTGTCTTGGACCAAAAAGATGAAAATACATGGATTTGGAAACTGTGGTCAGATTTAGAAATGAATGTAAGGAATTTTTTTCCCTTTCTCCTACCCTTTAAAAATATAAAATAATAATAATAATAAATTTAGTGCTTGGAAAAAACACCAGACTGCTAGTCCTGGGTAATTAAGTTCTCCCCCCACAGATCATGTATAAAAGCAGTGTAAGTAAGATTTCCCATGCCTCAGTCATGACATGGAGAGACTACATCTAGGGATGAAAGGATAGCTCAGTTTCCATGCTTAGTCTTCGGCCTTTGCTGAGATGGTCAGAGATGCCACATGTCCCAGTGACTCTGATTGGGGTCTGTCCTTAGGGAACAGCGGGACACCACATATTCATGTAACAGACCTCTAAACTATTTTTAAAAGTTTGAACATGCAACATTTCTATTGCTAAAATTCAAAAGTAGGCAAATCCCACCTTTTGAATCCATGATGGCAGAGGGTCCCACATGCTTAAACTGATAGGGGGCAAGTGGGCAGGACTGGGGAACCACAGCTCCATAGGAGTAACATGAGGAGTAGCGGCAGACTGTTTGATACATTCACCATTACCCTCTCTTCCTCCCTCCACGCATTCCCATGGAGCAAGGGTTTAAGCAGCACAACCACTATGGCAGCTAGTCCACAGCTGGAAGGAGGGAATACTACCTCAGAGAATTCCAATGCACAAATAGCAGTGCACAGATATCCAGGATTTAAAAGCATGGCAAACAAAAACACTAGACTTGCATATTTTAGAAAGCTGGCACATGTATACATACCACCACCAGAATGCTTAGGAAGTGCTAATTTTGTATACATTTAGAATTCAGTTATTTACCTTCTTTATAATAATGAGCATATAATTGTGGGGAAATTGCATGCCTCAGCGTATTAATAAAGGGATAAGGAGCCTCTCATCTCCAGGTCACAGGTTGGAACTTGATACTCAAGCATAGTGTCTGAAGTGAAGACTGACCATATTCAGTCTAGTTTCATCAGTAGGGATCATTCCTAAGACAGCCAATGTAACTAGCAAATGCAATGGCAGTCTCAGTAAACACTAAAGACTAAATGGGTATGGAAACTGAACTACCCTCCCTGAACGGATCCCCTCTAAGCCATGGTTGAAACACATTGGAGATCAGCACGAAGGAGTTTCCACTGACACTGCTTACACAGTACTGTCATGTGAACAGAGTTCAGTTTCCAGGGTTGTCACTCATCCACTTTGCTTTGTCTTGTATTTTAATGGCAGCACCCAAGAGCTCAGCCCTGGTTTGAAGTTTTATAAGTGTTGTATAAAGTGTTTATTGTCAGTCAACTATTCACACAATAGGTTCAGGGAGTGCTTTTAATTTATTATTTTGAAAGAAAGACACTACTATTTCTAACAGAGTTCTCCATCATAAAATTAAGGAATAATGGAATGGTAGAATCTTTCTAACCAGTATATATATATATATATATTTTTTTTTTAAAGGTAGCCACTGTACCCTACCATGCACACAATTAATGACTGTAATGTCAAATAGTTTAGTCCAATTGTTTGAGATTGAGAGTTTAGTTTTAATTTTTAAACAATGTGCATGCATGCATCAGGGGCAGAGAGAGTGAGGAAAAAAAAATCAACAAACACACCACTGCTGATGACTTGCCAAGCTATATAGAGATAAATGCCTTATCATCTAAGACCAGAATCAAATACTGTGCCATATGCTTCTCCTGAAGTGCATGCAAAATTACCATAAACATTGGTGAGAGTTTTGCATGAGAACAGGGTAGTATAAACCTTAAGAGTTTGTTTATGGCTCAAAAGAAACAGTTTTCAAATAATGGAATCAGAATCCAATTTGAGTCCAGTCTAAGCCCAGGAAGACACTGTGAAAACACCAACCTGATGTGTGAAAAGGAACAAGGGTGCATTAATGCTGTCAGTTCTGGGAATGCAGCAATTATGTTTTGCGCTTTGATGCATTAATTTTTTTGTTGACTCATATTCCAGTACAGGTACATACCGCCTTTTAAATCAGCTGACGCCCCCACGTACTGGAAGTTGTCCATATTAATTACATCAATTATAGGAGACACAACTCTGGTCTTGTCCTAAAATAAATATTAAAAAGTAAATATTGAAATAATGAAATCAATAGAAAAAGATTCAAGCAGGATGAGATGTTGAACCATTTAGTGGGAGACCATTAGCACCCCTTTTCCTGTTTTTGACTCACTTTGAACAGTCAGAAAGAGTTTCTCCTATTGGCTCTCTCAGCAAGAGAGTTCTCTCCATCACCTCCAGAAGCAGCTGCCTCGTCTTATGGTTTTCACCCCCCTCTTCATTCTAGGCTACTTTTATACAAATTTAATCCCCTCCCTTTGACTTTACCCTGAAGCAGACATCACTGCATTGCACATCAAACCTCAGAAGGCAAGTCAGAAGCACTTGCACCATTCTTAGCTTAAAACTACCCCAAAGAACAGGCGTGTCAAAGCTGCTCCAGAATTCAGATCTCAAGTCTCCTGCAATCCAGTATACTGCAGTACTCACCAGGTCTTTGCTAGTCTACCACCGTAACCCAATTTAAAAATAAATAAAAAATGTTTTGACGCTGCTGCATCAGGAGATTCTTTCATTAGCACTGATCATGTTACATGCCAGTGCAGAATGTAAGAAACCTGGGTTCTTAAAGAGGTCAATAGACTCCACATTCAAATACTCAATTAGGTAGGAAAAAGAAGGTCAAAATATTAAATCCATGAAAAGTCACTAATTGCTAGCAACAAAGCCTTTGGACAGATATAGCACCCACCAGTAGTGAAATTGCTTTGAATGCTACTCCAAACAACATGTTCTTCAAATGCAAAGCGTTTTATCAAATTCACAAAACTTGCTTTCCCGTTACCCCTGAATGTAACCATTAGGATCTTGGTAAGGTCTCAGTACCTTAAAACTACTGATTTTGTGATATTCCAAATGTGATAGCTTGGCATGTTCCATTTCTTTCCGTTAAGTGAACAGAAACGCATTCAAACATAACTTCTGATTGTTCAAACAACTGATGACCTATCCTGAAATATATTTGCTTGCATGCAAAGTAATAGTACAAGAACTCTGGGCTCAGATGTAAGATTCAGATTGCATCACTCTGATGACATGCATGGATAACATTTCTGAACAGAATGCCATCAATTAGGGGCAGGACCAAAACATGTAACTCAAGAAATCCCTATAGATTAAGTAGTATGGAAAATGTAAACAGGTCTCCAATAAAGGAGAGGAGATCTATTTTGATTAATCTATAATAAAGTAAGCACTCATGTTAAATAAGGCACAAAGCTAAATCTCTTAATTATGCTTTTAATTGTATTTATGAGGTTAGTTTTAATGTAAAGTAATAGGGTATATAACTTCTGTAATGGGTTCAACACCCTACACTTTGCACCTCTAATTGGTTATTAATCATTTTGTCCTTTGCACTACTGAACTTTTGCAAGAATATTATAATTGCACATATTGAAAGTGATTGCTGTAAAGTATTCTCTCCTCTGGTTAATCAATTTAAATATGCCAAGTCATGAAAGGTATCACCTTGTTTTATCTTCATTTAATCTTAAATTGCTAACTCCCTAATGATCTCAGTATAGCCACTGCAAGTTATTACAAGTACCTATAATCTTGTGAAATACTGAGTATTTTACAGGAGTCAGGTCATCTTACCTTCAGTGAGTAGGTTGTCTGAAATCTACAGCCTACTAAATTTGTCAAAGGGGAGGATCTAATTGGGTCTGTAGTTAAAATTCAAGCTAAGGGTCCTAACCAATATCATTTCAGTTGTGGCACATAGGCCAAGTATGACTCTTCATCGAAGACTTTAAACCTTGAACACTGTGTTGCATCCATAGTAGAGAGACAACTAATGAAATAATTAGTTTAGTCTAGGTTAGAAAAACCCAGACACACAAATCAAGCTTGAGACACAGGACAGGCCAGAAAAGGCAAAATATAAGCTTTTTTGCTCCCCTACCTTTTATATATCCACTTGCTCCGAGCTAATCCTAGATATAAACTGCACAGACAAAGACTGGCGCTAAATGATCCCTTTTGTGCTCTCAAAATAAGCAGTCAATTTTCCACCCAGTTCAAGTATGCTAGATCTTAACTATTCCATTAATTTATACGAATGGGTTACACAAAAAACAAAAAAATGAAACCCCCCAGAAAGTAAGATGTTTGAACAACAACAAGAAAAAAACCAACAAAAAACAAAACAAGTTGTTGTTTTACTTTGGTAAAAATATTTCCAAATACTGAGATAGCGGTAGGGGAAACATCCTTGTTTAAAAGTAAGTGCGGGGGGAGCAGCCTCACAATGGGAACGCAGACACATTGCAGCCTATCTGCTTGTTTTTATAGTACAACCAGCACTGGATGTCCATGTATAGCAACCAATTCTACACTAAATACTGCTCAGTATCTAAGCCCATCTCTGAGAGAACCTTTCTGGGTTGCAATTTCTAAAATAATTCTGCTTGGCACAGCTGAGTGGCAGTAAAAGATGCTCAAACCACCTTTGCAGCTCTGCAATATGGGACTGTTACACCAGGAGGGGACTGCCAGAACACAGCAGAGTTCCAGCCATGCCTTCTATGTCAGAGGTGGGTGTAATGGGGTAGGTGGCAGCTTGCTGACTATATATCCATCTGATTCCCACATGCCAGGAATTCTAGTCCGGTCCATTTCACTTTGATACCCATACACTTGTACAGTGGTTCTCAAACTTTTGTACTGGTGACCCCTTTCACACAGCAAGCCTCTGAGTGTGACCCCCCTTATAAATTAAAAACACTTTTTAATATAATTAACACCATTATAAATGCTGGATGAAAAGTATGGTTTGGGGTGGAAGCTGACCGCTCACGACCCCCCACGTAATAACCTTGCGACCCCCTGAGGGGTCCTGACCCCCAGTTTGAGAGCCCCTGCACTAGTATCACAATGTTTATACAAAAACTTTATAAAGCTTTTATATTTTTTTTTTTTTAAATATCCCACAAACTAAATCGTAGGTTCAAACTGCCAGACAGTAGCTCTCTAATACTGCATTACTCTCCAGTTTTTTTAAATGATCATATCATCCCTGGTTTTCCTCATGACGTAAAGCAATAGATGCTTTTTTTTTTTTGAGGGGGGGCAACAAAATGGACAGAGCATTTATGTATTCTTAATATTAATTCTTACACCATGCTAATAAAACTGTTAATGCAGATAAAGTGTTAACTGATATTCAGGCTTCAGTATATAGGGGGTACAGGACCATCCACTGAAAAGATTAAATTCAGTGGCTCCCCTGAAATGGCCATTAATTAAACTGCATTTGTTATGCAAAAAGATACTTAATTTGCATTGCTGAAATCCTATAGGAAGTCTGATGTGCATTTTGAAAATCAGAACAAAGGCTAAGTGAAAATCTTGTTACATTTTTTAGTCTGCTGCTTCTGTTCTGTAGGTTTTCCACTATACTTTGCAATGGCATATAGAACTGAAACGGTGTGTGTGTTTTGTGGTGACGTTGAAGGGAAATGAAGTGTGAACACAGTATGAGTCTCTAGATTCTGGAAATTCAAAGTAATACAGTATTTCATTTTAATATTTGGTAGAGAAGTAATACAGGCTTTACAGATTTGGTGTATCATATACTTTACTGAAACCATCAGGAAGTATTCTCAGAATTCTAAACATTTTGCTTTTTAAAATTCTAGAGGATTTCAAATGGTTTCACAAAGATTAAGCTTCACAATACTACGAGGATCTACTGATAACCTCATTTTCCTGTTGTGCGAACAAAGTTTAAGAGACTCACTGAAAGTCACGAGAAATTTGAGAGACAGGGAAATAAAACCAGTCTCAGTCACAATGCCATCTTCTCTTCCTCCAAACCTCGTTTTAAATAAATAAGATTATCAAATAAGAGTGATAATCAAAGTTTACACAGTCTACAGTTAGGCTGTGATGGCAGAGATCATGAATTAAACTGTCCCCAGATATGCATGCCACCCTTGTTTATAGAACAAATATAGGAAACAGAAAATGCCAAATAGAAAGGACGTAATATCTAGGCTTGTGAAGAACATGGGAGCTATCTGTATTATTTTTATTAATATTGTTTATTAGATTATGATTAAGTTTGTTACCTGGTTTCAAAGGATTAGCTCCTACAGGAGCTCACTTCACAGCAGAGATCAGAGTATGGCTTTACATCAATCAGTCAGCAATTCCTAACAGATAATGCAAACAATCATCTGCATTGAAGCCTATCCTTGACTTCCCCCCCCCAGTAAGGTGCATAAGCCGGTTTGGCCAGTTTCAGGAGTCCCACGTCAGACAAAAACTTTGGAGGGGCATAAAAAGGGGACCATAGAACAGGAAGAGAATCTGCAGGGAAGCAGATGGAACCCCTGTCAATAGAAGCAGGAGTACCTGGGATAAGCTGGACTTCGCTAGGCTTTGAGGGAATGCTAAGCTGTAGGTAAGAGAACATGCATGTAGGCCTTTTGTTGCTTTAATCCTTTTCTCTGATTGCTATGTTCCTATGTATAAAACTTTGTTTTGAAAAAGCTGCTTTGAGTCACTGTTTACACCTACTGGCCACTGCTCCTTAAGGGAAGGCTCTTGCAGGTGCCAAACCCAATTGGGCCTGTTCAGGAATCATGCAAGTAAACTGGGATGCTGCAGCTCAGCAACCCAGTCTGAGTGGGAGACTCATGGAATTCCACTCCCAGACAGAAGGCAGGGGCCCAATGTCTGAGGGTCGTACGCTGGAGAGATCTGTGAGGGGAAACTGTGACAATGCTGTTACAGCATGTGAATCATGTAAACTGATTCAATTAAACCCCCACACTAAGATATTTGTACTGTGCTCTGCTAAAACTGCTCTCCTTCCCCCCCCCCCTACCCCCCAACCATCCCATTAGATGTTTTCATCAACTTTTATAGTGTATTTAATCTTTGTAAAAACCAATGACCACTGAGCAGCACTGGAAATAGAAGACCTCTAGCTACCTACAAAGCTGGTATTGCAAGGGCAGCAGCAGTGCAGGCTTTCCACACTGCCCTATTAAATGTGTCCCAACCATGACCTGAAGAAGTCATCTCTAGGCCTAAAACAGGTGAGTTTTCACATCCATTCCGCTTTTAGGCTCAGACTAAAAAAAGTCTGAATTAATGCCAAACTACATATTGTTTGCACTGTTAGCAAGTCTGAGATCAACACATAAGTTAACCAAGAGCCATCACGTACTGTATATGAATTGTTTCCAGGCCTTACCAACCTGAGCAGGCATAAAACCTGGAAGCGGTGAGCTCCATTATCAAACCTCCAGTCATCTAGTCAGGGAGTCTTGCCTTTCTTTCTGAAAGGGCAGGATATATCATACTCTAACTTCTCCCCAATAGAGAAACCTGAAGTCCACCCCATTCATAAATGGGTTATATGGTGGGTTGCCTATAATAGTAGGGGACCGAATTTAACAATCCAGGAGACCAGTCCTATGTTCATTGAACAATATATGAAACCAACCAGGTTACAATGCAAAAAGTGAAACTAATACATCAAATAGAGAACCATTCAGGATTTCAGATATGATTAGTTCATATATGTTTCTGCTTCTCAGGGAGGTATTTGCTATATGATAATGGTGAGGAAACAAGTTTAAGTGGATTTAATCACTTCTATCCTGCTGGAGATAGCTGACACGTGGAGCAAAATGCATCAGATGCTTCTTCCGAGTAAATCACTTTATAGTGCTCCATTATCCTGTCAGAACTTCAGAATAAAAGGTACCATATTCTGTTTTAATGAAGGGGTTAAATGAAATTTCCTACCTCCCAATTTAACTCCTAAAACCAGTCAAGTGTAGCCCGAAGAGTGCATAATGGCACTGTACTAGCACAGAAACCAGAAACAAACAAGAAGCCTGGGGGAAAAAATATTTGCCCTCTATAAAGAGCTGTACTGGCTCAGAACTTCCTGACAGGTTTCAGAGTAGCAGCCGTGTTAGTGTGTATTCGCAAAAAGAAAAGGAGTACTTGTGGCATCTTAGAGACTAACAGATTTATTTGAGCATAAGCATCTGATGAAGTGAGCTGTAGCTCACGAAAGCTTATGCTCAAATAAATTGCTTAGTCTCTAAGATGCCACAAGTCCTCCTTTTCTTTTTGAGTTTACTTCCTATATCCCAGTAAGGAGAAGCTTCAGTCCAGCTGGGCTAGTGGGCTTCAAAAGAGTTTACTTCTCCCTAACTTTTTTGTATTGGCATAACAAGATCGTAAGCTGAGGGCTTCCCACAAAACATTTATTATTTTCCTTTCCCTTGCTCCTTCTGAAATTCTCTACAGAACTGCTTGCTAGTTTGGGGGTTTTCTGCTCCCTTTTGACATAGGAGAGACCATTCTAGCACTACAGAACCAGAGGGATAGATGGAACCTCAGCTAAGGGGGCTTTGATATACAGCACTTGCTTAAAGTGCCGTATATCAAAGCCCCCTAAGAAATATCAGCACTGACGTGATGTATTTAGCCACAGGCACTCTAGGCGCTAATTAGTTACTCTCGTACTGTCAAAGTTTGACTTGGTTGAAGTTAACAATTGGAAATAGAACACTAATCACACCGTGAATGAGCATGTGCTATATGAGGTACAGCATCTCTGAAAACATCAACTAGCTACAAGGTACCACAGAATTAAACAGCAGAAAGTACCAAAAACAGAAATTGGTAGCTCCCACTGCCTGTTGGTAATAAGAACTATAATCCATCTGTTCTGAATTGGAGCACTGATGGCATAGACTAATTCTTTTGTGAGACTGGGGTAGAGGAATATGGCATTAATAAGACAAAGTATCTAATGGAAACTGTTTTAAAGACGAAGGCTGCATTATTTATTATTGTATTCATAGTTTGGTACATTATAAACTGATTTTTGGATGTGATTTCGTCTGAAGCTCCGGACAGCAGCGTGCTTCAGCCACCCTGGGCTCGGGTTTGATCAATTCAGCTACTGATGCAGGCCTATGTAATTTTAAAACAAGAGTTTCGCCTTTTTCATCCCCCCCACTCCCCACTCCACTATGTAGAAAGAGGGAATTAGAGTAGGGTCATTGTGAGAGGAAACATTTGTGGAATAGGTAAATTAAAAGGGCATTTTAATGAGAAGTGGGGGGAAAAAGATGAAAGGTAGGCAATTTGCTTTTTGCAGTTTTCTTCAATGCTTCCTGGGGCAATGCTTGGACCAGCTGCTACTTATACAGAATTTTGAGAAATTAAAGATGTTGCTTGCTTACCAAGCAACAAGTAAAAAAAATACAATTAACACATGGAGTACGTGTGTACTCTTAACCAATCTTACCGACAGCTTTCCACAGACATAAATTAGTTTTGAGTACATAGCCCAACTTTTCCCATTACCAATCTGAATATCCTCAACACCACACAGGAATAAACAGTCACATAAATGGAGTTACACTGGGGTGATGAGAATTATATCTAGCTTTACAGTTTCTTAAAAAAAGTTACAAAGAAAAGTCATTGAGGAACCAAGAAGCATGTTTCAATTGCTTAGAAAAATTAGAAAGAGTATTTACAGATTAAGCTCTACTGTTTAGATTAAATGACCAAGAAGTGGGCTTTCATCAGCGAACACTCATGTCATCTCTTTCCTCTCACTTCAAAGAGAAAACAATCTTTTTATATATGCATAAAATTAAGGCAGTATAAATAATTTTATAACCAGGTAAGCATACACCTTAAACTAACCTCAGCTACTCTCTCCAGAAGAGGTTCCAGCCAGTGCTCATTGCATTCGCAGTGACTGTCCAGGAATGTCAGTACTTTAGCCTGTGCTGCATCTGCCCCTCTGACACGGGAGCGCATCAAGCCTGTGGGGGAAAAATTTAAATAAGTCATCACAGGAGGAAGAATTTCAACAGTAAACAGACAATAACTCAGTGCTCTAAAATGTAATTCCAGTCAGCCTGTTAACAAGCCTAGCTATAAAACCAGCTGTTAGTGTAGATTTAGTGAAACGATGAGAGGATAAAATGACCAAAAGTGACGAATTTCCAGTCTGTTAAGGGCTGGTCTACAGTTTTTGTATTTAATTATTTTGATTAGGTGTGATTTTCTACCAAAATAGCTATACCAGTGCAACCCCTAGTGCAGAGGTAGTAATACTAGTATAAACAGTGCTTTGACAGTATCTTATTCCTCTTTCCTTACAGCAATAACTATACTGGTATAAGTATCTTTACACCTGAATAACTCCATCCACACTAGAAGCTTGTACTGCTTTAATCTATACTGGTATAGTTAAGTGGTATAACTTGCATACTTAGACAAGCCCTAACTTTCCCATGAACTTGCTGTAGTGGCCCCTGTCCCAGGCAGTTGCAGATTTGCAAAAAGGGACACCATTGCCAAAACTCTCCCCTTCCCTTTTATCTCAAGACTCCTTGAGCACACTTTCTGCTCCTCCCTCTTGGATTGCTTCTAGTCTGGCATCTCGCCCTCTCAACTCCATCAAAACTGTTCACAAAACTAGGACTTTTTATTCCATGTTTACGTGTCTTCTCCATTTCCAATCCTCTATTTCTTGGGCTTCTGTGAGACTGTCTTCTCTGGTGGTTCTCCTAATTGGCTGACCACTCCAAAGTAACTTTTGGCAAACACACTTCTCCCTTTCCCCCAGTGTATGTCCCTGGGAGATTTACCCTGGGTTCCCTCCTTTTTATCCTCTCCTCTACCATTGCTAACTGAGTGATCATCTCTGTTCCTATGGTCTCTTACCACATCTATGCAGACAACTCAGATCTACCTCTCCGCCCTCAACTTCTCTTCATCTGTCTCATCTCTCAATCAACGTCTCACCTCTTACTTAAATTAAAACATAGTAAATACTGAACTCCCTAATTTACCACAATCCATTGTTTTCACTGTTGTTCAAGATTACAACCCTGGGATTATATCTTTAACTCCCTACTTTCCTTCTCTACTTATACTCCAGTTCCCATCAAATCTTGTTGCTTCTCCATCTGTAAAATGTTCTAAAATGCACTCTTCCTCTCCATCCTCACTGCCAAAAGCCTCATTCAAAAGCATAACTGTCATATGGAATACTGCATTCCCAACTTATCTTTCCCTTCCTTCAGTCTGACATTCAGCAGCTAATGAAGTCCCTTTCATGGTGTCTTTCTACATGAAGTTTAAACACCTCATCCTCACTTAAGGCTCTACCCTCCTTACATTTCATCTAATTTTTCCCCCTACGTCGCCCTCTGTGCTCTGACCACCATCACACCTTGTTCCTTCCTTTGTCTCCTTCCCACTCTACCTACATACCTTACTTTTTGTTTTTAATTAATTGCACCCTCCATGTAGAACATCTCACTGGGGCACCAACTATCTTCTTTCTTCTCTTTCAAGTCCCTTTTCCCAAAATACAACCTTTGGATTTTGCTTGCATTAACTTCCACTCCCAAGATGCCTTCTCTACTCTCTTGCACTATGCCTGAAAAATATCAGGCTTTCCAATTTGCTTACTATGACTCCTTTTTAACTCATACTCTCATTTTCCTACCTTTTGCCTTTGTCCATCTTCATGTTCTGCTTTTCTAATTTCTTATGTGACACTTCATTTCTCTTATTTTTGCTCCTCTTAAGTTTTAATGTTCAGATCAATAAGGTATCAATTTAGTACAATACTTATTTACTTTCTATATTTGTTTTCTACATAATAACAACACATGCTTTTGATGACAACAAAATGTTAAAATGTTTTCAATGCATTGTTTTTTGTTCGTATTGTTCTTTGTAAATTTGTATATGGCTGTACGTTTAGGGAAAAAAATCTTAATAAAAACAAACAGACTGCTTGTTCTTCAGGGCAGGAATCATACCTAATCTCTCTAAAACACCATGCAAAATGAATCCACTCTCATAATTGTTCATAAATAGTTTTTTCTGGGACATGCATTATTAGTAAAAGATTAGTAAAAGCCAAATTATGCCTTCAGTTACACTTGTGCAATCCTGTCTCTAGATGTATGAGCCAGAAAGAATTTAGCTCTCCCTCTCTACAGTACTGTGAAGAGTTAAAAACACTTGAAAATGTTTGTTATCACACTAAGATCTCAACTTTAAATCAGTATTCCAGTGACAATTATCTTGTTCTTTTTTACTTTAAATGCAGTTACGATCTGAAAAATGACACCCCCTTACTCAATAGATTCCAGTGAGTGTTCTAAGTCATCAATGCTTTTTTCCCCTGCCAAAGTATTGCTTACAAGCAAAGTCCAAACAATATATTGAAGCAGTGAACACTCAGCATAATGGAAATTCTTGTGCAAAGTATACCTTTCATTATACAGTGCCGAGAGGTTTCACGTGTGTCAATTCCTGGTTTTGGACAATCTCTTATAATTAGTTAAACATCCAATAATTCTGGCTGCCCCAGAGGCAAGACTGGCAGCCTAGTAGGCAAATATTTATAAACATGAATAAGGACATATCTGATAGTTCACTCTCAGCTATAGTAGCTGTCAACCTCACAAAAGTTACATCAACAAACAGCTGTAGGACAGTCTCCCATGCCTAAGGTTTTAAACCCCATATTCAAAAAACTGCTGTCTGAAGGGCTCCTATGCTGTGAAGCGAGAGACTAGTGTGCAATGTCAATGGGAAGGATAGCAAGACAGAGGAAAGAAGTGCCTGAATCAGACTGGAAAGTTACCTTATTGACACACCTAAACATTACTTTTTTTTGTTGCACTACTAATCCACGTATACTTTTTTGCACAAAGAGATACAGAATACACAGCACATATTTTAAAAAAAAATATTTCAAGTTCACTGTTCTCCAAGGTAGTTACTTTTTGTTTTTAGGCCTGCGTTTTCCCCTCCCCAAAGTAATTTCACAAAACGCACCTTCTCGACGATCATTTCGAAGGACCCGCACTTTCTCAATTTTCCCCAACAGAGCACCATCCTCAGCTAGGTGAGATATGAATTAAATAAATGACTTGCAACTTGACATAATCATTAAAATAAATCAGAAAATTAGCTGTTTCACCAATGAAAAGCAAAAAATTAAAGTTTCAAAATATTTACATTTTAACATACTTATAAATCAATAAAAAGGCAAAATGAATCTCTCGTCTCGTCACAAATAGGTGAAAAATTATTCAACTGAAAAACTGAGCTTGTCTTAAGTTTTCCCAATATTTCTGATGTGATGAACTTCTAATGTGCTACAAAATGTATGTTCCTGTAAATTAAAGGTATCCTGCCACCTTTATTTTAGGCGCAACTTTTACGTTTTGTAGAAATAGGCTTTTACAAGATATATTAATAAAAATTAAGTTATTTTTCTTTAAACATTTTTTAAAAAGGTATTACGTCTCTGCGGTGTTTACAACCCAAACTTTGCAGCATCCGGCTAATATATCTGAACTCGCCAGTGAAATGAAGTAGACGCTGACTTGTAAACAGAATTTATACTGATTGGCCTAATTTCATTGTCCAAGCTTAGTGAAAAGTGAGTTATATTTCTATTTCTTAGTAGCAGTATGAATTGTTGAAGTGTCAGCCCCCTTTTAAAGCAGTGATACCAAATGGCTGGTGCAAATACCAGAAGTTTATAATAAAAACATTTATACTATGGCAAGCTCTTTCTCCTGTTTGATCTGCACCCAGCAAGAACTACATACTGCATGTTTCTTCATAGTTAAATGGCAATGACAATGAATCTGACAAAACTAAGATCAAATACTGAACCTGAAACTCCGAACTCCAAGTCACATGAATAAGGATATTGAAGGCTCAGGCCCCACGATAGTACTTACGATCATTGCTGTAGTCATCCACCAGTATGATTTCTTTGATAAGATGTGATGGGCTCTTTTTAAGCACACTGAAAAAAGAGAAGTCAGATAACTAATTAGGGTTCACCTTCCATATTATAGTTATGGGAGTGGCTTGCAGGGCAACAGGATCTCTCTCTGTATACCTGACAACAGTTCGAAGTAAAGCAGATCTGGCCTCGTTGTGGAAGGTGATCACTACACTAGTGGATGGCAGGTCTATCCGCCATTGTTTCCGTTGACACCTAAAGACAAAAAACCCTGTAATTTAAACTCATAGTACTCACATTGCAAAGAGCTCCATTATGAAGCTGTTACCAATACTGTTAATGGATGTCCTACAAGACATCTACCTTAAATATCCTTCAGAAGATTAAAAGACTTGGCTCTAGTGAGTAACATTAGAATAAAGTAATTTCCTCTTTCTGACAATTCTGGTAACTGCTCTAAGCAGAGTACTTTGTTTATAGTTCACAAAGTTATAACAGCTATGTGCTGGCCATTTTCAAGGACAAGGTAAGTCTCTCCAACCAGTGACAAAAGGGCTCAAATTTGATTTGCTATGAACCCACAGATAACCCTTTATCAAAAGTATTTACACAGTACTTTGTATTTCAGACTAATGTACTGAGGGACCATTTGAAAGCACGTGATTTTTACAGTTAATTAAATAACAGGGTTCAAGTGTTCACCTTTCTCTATCAAAATGCACACATCAATATATCTAGAGTTTTCAGGGATGCATAACATGTGTCTGACTCAAGTCTAGATGTATGTATATGCTATTACTATCAATGTTTGGTAAAAACTATGAATTGACATGCAAGAGCTGCTATGTACACTGTGCAACAGTAACAAGCAAGGCAGAGCAAGCAGATGGCAGAACAAGTTGGAGCTCTTTTGTCACTGGAGATGTTTCAGCTGTTGCCTGAATTTGGCCAGCAAGCAAACATTCTGAAATTTAACTGTTTTGTTGCCTCATCACTTTAGCAGATGATATGGGAAAAGTGCTAAAAGTGAAATCCACTGGGAAGAGGGAAAACAGAAGATAGAGAAAGAAGAGAAAGAAAATGCAGAAATAATGATGGTCCTGAAGGTGAGCCTACTTTCCCAGTGAGTGATTGAATGCAACAATAAAGTACTGAATAAATAAATAATTAAAAGATGGGGCAAACTGATGTAGTACTCAATTTTCAAATGGGAATATTGCTTAAGCACAGCAGGAAACTGCTTTGAAATCTTCTTGTGAAGCCGCTGTATGCATACAAAATTTTACTCAAGTTGTGAGTTCTATTTTTTAAAAAAGCTGGTAATTAAAACTGGCATTTCAGACTACTGCTTGTGGAAACAACTTGACTGAAGAGCAGCATTAAGTAGGAATGTTTTATTGAGAAGTGACATTTTAACCCCTTAACCGTATTTTTTAAACCCCCAACCATACACACACACACACACACACACACTCACTCTAGTTAGGCTAGATAAAAATTCAATACTATTTCCAAGAAATAAAAGAGGAAGCACTTTCCCATAAAATATTTTTACCCAATAAGTAACTGAAAAACAAATTAAAGTTTTATCTGACCAAGTCTTCAATTTTCTTTTAAAGTGTTTGTTCCCTTGCAAAGGTGATGAGGCACTTTTCAGTTGAGCAGTTCATTTTGTACTACTAGCATTGCAATCCCTGCTAAATATAAGATTAAGTGGCAATTACATTTAAAAAGGGATAGACCAACATCTTTAAAACATAATTAGAAAATACCACTGATGATCTGGGTAGAACTTAGTCTGAGACTAAGCTGAGCCTGAACTATAATATATTACAAATCTTTAAGTTCCTTGGTTCTGGGAAATCTGATTTTCTCTAATGCCGAATTCCAATATCAGAATTTAAGGGTGAACATATTCATTCCTCAAAGGTCCTTTTTTGCTGTATTTTACTTCAGTGCAATGGTGCTTTAAAAAGCTCTTTATAATACTTAGAACTTGGATAAATACATGTTATATAAATCCAAATATAAATAGCTAAGTAAACCTCTTAAACATGAGTGTTTAAAGGGCTGCACTCTGATTGTTTGGGACTGGTGCTCAATTTCATGCTCAATCCCCAACTTTCAACATCCAATTCCATGTACAGGTCTCCTAGGTGGCTGGCACTGTACTGACCTTGCTCACAAATACGATCTTCTATGTAATTCTAAAAATCTATATTTTAGGATTCTAAAATTCAGAATTTGAAAAACAGGAGTAGCTGTGAAATGATATTTGTGCAAACACACACATAACATAATCCTTCTAAACAGTAATAATGGTAGGGTAGTCCATCTAACAACTAACTTTTCATCATCTCTAATAGGTGCAGAGTTTAATCTAGAAAAGACAAAATCCCAAAATGCTTAATCCCCCACAGGACCTATGAGAAATTAAGCTGCTTAAAAATCTCATTGGCAATACCTTTGAAAAATACTATCAATTATTGCATGTGTTCCCTTCCAAAGTTAACAGAACAGGAGAAAGCTGCACTTTAGAAGAGATCCTATGGTATGCATCTCAAAAAGTCTGGGGAATTAAAAAAATGATCCTTGTCCACATATAATGATGTACACTAGTCTATCTTAGTGACTTCATTTCCTTTGATGTCCTTTTAATTACTATTAGAAGCTGAGTGTTTTAAAGTAGTGGTTCTCAACCTTTCCAGACTACTGTACCCCTTTCAGGAGTCTGATTTATCTTGCATATCCCAAGTTTTGCCTCACTTAAACTACTTGTTTACAAAACCAGACATACAAATACAAAAGGGTCACAAGCAAACTATTACTGAAAATTTGCTGACTCATTTTTACCATATAATTATGAAATAAATCAATTGGAATATAAATATTGTACTTACATTTCAGTGTATAGTATATATAGCAGTCTAAACAAGTCATGATCTGTATATTTTCGTTTTTACTGACTTGGCTAGAGCTTTTTATGTAGCCTCTCGTAAAACTAGGCAAATATCTAGATGAGTTGATGTACCTCCTGGAAGACCTCTGCTTACCCCTGGTTGCGAACCACTGTTCTAAAGCACACAAATATGCAGGTTCGGGCAGCCATGACTAGCTACACCATCAGCTAATAGCAAGCTCAGCACATCAGACAAAACATTGCTTAGAATATACAATCAAATCCACTTTTAGGTAAGAATCTCATTTTTTTTCTTAAAATGTTAAAAAAAGAATCTGCCTGCATAAAAACATTCTCCACATCTGAGGACATGAGCCAATGATCTATACATAAAACTCGGCAAGTTATAAATATTTATGGAATAGAGAAGCAAGTGGCAGTGGCTAGAGCTGTGAAAGCTTCTGCCTTTCCTGCTTATAAAAGGCCCCATCTACACTACATAATTTTAGTGTTAACAACTCCAAATCCCTAGCACACCGATAGCATGACACATACATACGCACACTAGTGCCTGCAGTGGTACACAAATAGTCACAGAACAGTTGTGATTACACGTCAAGGCTATGCCCATCAAGGCTTGAAGGTCTACGCTGCCGCTGGGAACAAGCCATCCAGGCAGACAGATTTGCATTAGAGGGGCTTCAGGTAGCACAATTAAAATAGCAGCATGGATGCTGCTGCATCCTCAATGGCTCAGGCTGGTCACCTGAGCTCAATCCAGGAGGTTGGGCGGGTCCAACTCAGGTATTTACCCCAAGCCTTCACTGGTGCAGCAATGTCCATTGCTATTTTTAGTGTGCACTAGCACAAGTCTGTCTGCCCAGGCTGGGAGGCTTGCTCCCAGCTGTAGACATGCTCTAATTGAACTGTTATCCATCAAGATTTGCAGAGCCAGGTTTGGCTTCGTGACTCAATCTATTGGTGTTCATGGTCTGTAGAGTGACAGTGAAGTTGGATACCACATTAATGTCCATTGTGAGGTGAAAATACCATGCCCCTTTGTCCACTGCAGAGAAGTGGAGCATTACTAAAAAGGTATAACGCATGTTTTCACCCCCATCTAAACATCCACGCAGGATCCAGCCACAGCGATACACCAATGCTTGGATCACCAGGAAGTTGCAGCCTTCTCTGTTAAGGTATTGACTTAATAGGGTAAGCCCAGAATGGGCACCTGGATATTGTCTATAGCACCAGCACAGTTCAAAAAGTCCAACACTTCTTTGTCTATAGCACAGCACTTCTGAAAGCCAGGCTACCAATTTAAGTGCCCAATTTTTACACATGTGTTTGACCATGTGGGGGGGGGGGCGCAGTTCTCTTATTAAAATCCTATGTACATTTATATGCAAATTACACACAACTCTGGCTCTCAGCAGGTTGCCAGTGGGATTCGAGCATTACAAAAACTGTGTACCACTGCCCTAAACACTGTGAATGGTTGTACCAGTAGAGGCTCACAACACAGTCCCTTAAAGGTTCTGTATGCTGAAAATTAAATCTGCTGTCATGCATTTTATTTTTTGGCCCAAAGCAACTCAAATGGATTAGATATCTTAACATTACAACTAGTATTCCCAAAAAACAGCATTAACCTGCTCTTCTTTAGGATAAACTTATCTCACTTTAATGACCTTGAGTCTGTTCTATTTGCCAGTGAATCATGAAGTTAACATTCATAAAACGTAGTAGGATTTGAAAATGTGACATTTAACTTCATTTAGTTGTTGCACTTTTGCAAATGAGGAAATTTGAACTAGAATGCATCTTATGAAATGTCAAGTTATTTGATGCAGGGAAGCTTCTCGCCTTGAAAAGGGTAAGCTTGGGAATAAATTCACTCCTATTTTGAGGGAGAATCCAAGGCTCCAAATTTGATCTGAAAGAATTTGCCTCTTGTATATTTTAAATGTGACCTATTTATATTTCTCATTCTATATTCAAAAAGTACTGCAATTTTTGGAAGGATATTCTTTTCTTCATGCATAAAGTGTTTGAATTCCTGCTTTAAGTGCAAAACTCAACTCAGCCTTAGCATGGAACCACAAACTGTTTGCAAAATAGGATGATACTGCAGTTGTGTTCAAGATGCACATCCTGCCACTCCACTGTCAAGAATTTTGTAAAAAGCTTTTTTTTTGTTGGACTTCCCTTAAAAATAAATAAATAAATAATAAATCTGATCAACAGCCAATTTTCCAACCATCTTTAACTAATACTAGAGCTGTGCTGGATAATCAATTCTTTATAAACCTATTTGGGCACAGTAAAGTGCTATAAATTAAAAGTGTCACGTCACTTCAAAGACTACTAAAAAGGATGCCATCAGAAGCATGGCAAGGCAGAGACCTTTTTTGAAGATTTAAAACTTTGTTAAAATTGAAGCTACAAGCTGAAATTTAAAAGCTGCCTGTGTCATGTTAGTGCTCAGCATTGTTACCACAGTAACTTCAACTGTACAGAGGCATCCACCATGATAATAACAGTTACTGTTACTGTGAGGGGCCATCAAAGCCTACTATTATATGAGCATACCTGATATCATGGGGATAGTTAAAAAAACAAAAACAAAAAAACGGATCCTCTCAGTGTTGCCTTCCATTTGTCCCAGGCTGCTCCTATCTGTCTAAACTCTCTCCCTCTCCCCACCTCCAATCTAATTTCACTTTTATGACTAAAGAAAATACCTTTTGGAAACTTGTTTAATTCCTCTAAACACCCTCAGAATTGAAAGAAAAGATGAAAATTCTGTGCTGGTAAAATGCCTTGCTATTTAAATAAATGTCAAATAGAAGTTAATATATCTACAAGCCTAACTCGTAAAAGCAGCTTAAGGAGTCCATATTTAAAAAAAAAAAAAAAAAAAATGTAGGAAGTAAAGAATGAGATAAATCCTCATATGAATTCCCCCCCCCCTTTTTTTAGAAAAGAATTAGCAACTTATTCAGAGAAAATATACTACTTCCACCCAAATTACCTGCAATTTAGCTGGAGCCAACATGACGCTCAGTGACACAAACTCAGATCTTAAAAGCATTTCTCTGTGTCTGTCACTCTATCAAATATTTCAAATCACTTTTCTGTTTCCAGGCTGATGGCATGATTATCTTTGCCCAAGTTAAAAGCAAAAGACTCACTTCAATTTTGACATAGGGTGGAAACTGGACAGAGCAGTCAGTGGATGTCATTTTGAGAACTACTCTAAAAAACTAAAATTTACAGAGGGACTGTCAATTTTTGTTCTAATGCAAGCTCCATGTGATAAGCATAAAACAGAAGCAGCCCTTTCCCAGGAGCATCTTCCTTGTTGGCTTCCTATTCCCTGGACCCTTCTAACTCTCCCCAGAGTAGGCTGTCCTTATAGGATGATTTAGTGAAAAGTGATCAAACAGACCTATACATCCTGCATACAGTCAACATATGGAGTTCAACAGCATAGGAAACCATTGTGGGAAACTCTTTCAATCCACCTCAACAAAAACTAGCTGTTATAGAGCTTTTCAATCAGTAGATCTCAAAACACTCCACAAAGGAAAGTATCATCTCCATTTTGCAGATGGAGAAACTAAGCATAACGAAGTATATCATACATCTACTCTAGCCAAGTCCAAAGGATATCAGCTATCACAATTCAACACAAAAGGAGGAACTCTCCAAGATACACATTACCCAGTAAGATCATTAAAATTATAACAAGATGGGGGCTGAGGTTTTATTTTTTAAAATGAAAGTGCTGTGTTGAAACAGATGTAGGATTAGATTTCTCATGCATTAAAGTTTACCTCAGAAAGGCAAATAAAAGGCCATCTCTTTACAACTTCTCAGTACACTGTAGGCAAGTTTCTCCACTTTACTGAGCTCTGGTCTACACTGCCACAAGTACTCCTTTTCTTTCTGCGAATACAGACTAACACGGCTGTTACTCTGAAACTACAAATTTATGTTGCTATAACTGCATCGCTCTGGTGTGCGGAAATCCGCACCCCTCAGCAACGCAGTTATACCAACCTAACTCCTAGTGTAGATAGTGCTATGTCGATGGGAGGGCGTCTCCTATTGACATAACAACCACTTCTCAGGGAGGTGGAGTACCTGCACTGATGGGAGAAACTCTCCTGTCAGCATAGGTAGCGTCTTCACTAAGCCAGTGCAGCTACATTGCTGAGAGTGTAGACAAGCCCTCAATACTTTCCTGGCAGCAACGGAATTCTTCCTGCTTTCCAGAATGATTAACGTTACATATACAAGATCTTCTTCTAATCAGCGTGCCTATCACAAGTGTGAGGAAATTCCAGGTTGCTATACAATTTGTAGTTACAAATTGTTAAAGAAAACAAAGGTGATGCCAATACCTTCCCCATCCCCCTCTCTTCTGCCTCTCCTAGCTACTCCCATCTTTAAAGCACTGCCATGTTTAACTAACCTAACTACTTCATTTCTGTATTTTATCTAACCTACTTATGATTGACTCCATTAATTTTAATATTTTTGGCACTAAGTATATTTATTCAAGAGCTACAAGCAAGCCACTTGTTTCACTTTGTTTTCCTCAAGTTATTGAAGAGCTCCACATTGTGAATGACTAATGCTTTAATCTTGATTAAATAGGTTGCACCAACCTTGCTTACACTGTATTTAAAGCAAAAAAGTCTTCAGAAATCAAGGAAGCAGTCTGCAAGCTTTTATTCTGAAATGAAATAACTTTACCTTCATACTTTTTTTTTTTTCCACACAGATGTGTTTGATAGAGTGTTTTGAACATTTGATAAAAACAGTTTTTAAAATCTAAATTTAAACACCACCCCTTTAAAAATCCACTGAATGCACAACCCTGGGGGAAAAAGTGCTCTTATTGATTATTTCTTCCTTTAAAAGGCAGTAAGTTTGAGGGCCCCTTTTTCTCAAGGCTGTTTAATTATGGTACATAGAAAGTGTATTAGATCAATTGTTAACATGCAAACTTTCTTTTGCATTTCACTTTACTTTCAAGGAGATGTTCCTGCCACAGATTTCTAAAAAAGGCTTTATTGTATTATTGAAGAGATGTGCTTAGTTGTACTGAGAAGAAAGTAACTTACTTGTGCTTTTCATGATCTTTGACACCCCAAATGCAGACAGAAGCATCAGATTTTAGGCTTCACTCAAGAATTAAGAGTCCATTAGCTCCTGTACCAGCATGGCAGTCCTTCTCTTGGCCCTCCCTCTCAGCAGGTGTTTGTATGCTGCAGGGAACGGCCGATGTATTCCTGACGGCTCACTGGTGGATGCAACAGTATGGGTTGAGAGGCCTCAGGCTCAACAGAACTCAGGGAGTAAACCTATCAGCATTAAAGAAGGGGAGAAGGCTTGGGCTGAAATTTGTTATTGGGGCAGAGAACGACTCTTACTAGGTGCACCTAACACAATGGAACTATGATTTCAATTGGGGTCTCAAAGTGCTACTGAAATGCAATTATTTGTTTCTTTGCAAATAAAGCCAATCACCACAAAGGGGATGAGCTTTGGCCCTATACAGTGTGTGGGCTGTGTTTTGAAGTGTGGGAAAGTCACCTGTTCACAGGCCACCTATGAATCCTTTAATTCCCTTCCTGTCTCCAGTATTTTTGGCAAAGCAAGTGAGTAGGGAAGGAAGAGGGAGCACTTTGGAACACAACCAAAAAGGTTGTAGGTTTATTTTCATCTGGCTTCTATTCCATTCAGATGCAGATTTCAGTTAAGCAGTCTTGTGGGGAATGCATAAGGAGTGCAATGCCCACAGTTGAGTGCTCTTATGTGCAGCTTGGAAAAGCGTGGTTGTTCAGAACACATCAACCTGTTCTGGTTAGTGAGCCCATCTATACACTCATAGTCTAAGACATCTCACACCCCTACTAGAATGCATTTCCACTGAACTTACAAGCAAGTCAGGCACTCTCCATTTCCTTTCTGCTTTTTAAACAAGGCACCAAGTCTCAGATTTCCTTACAGCTACAGCAGAACATAGAGTCAGTTCCATTTTTGGCTCAGAAAATGTGATGACAGAAGTTGGAGTTTAATATCAGGCCTATCCTTTTTCAGGAGGACTGCTTCTGAGCGGACTGCTGAACAGCACTGGGGTTGTGTATGAAGGTTACACAATTACCCTTCTCCTGTTCAATGAGGATACAAAATGGATGGATTAAGCTGAAACTTGCTGTGAGGACCATCAAATCTCTCAATGAAGGTTCTGGGACATTTACTTTTCCATTTGGGGACTGTTAAGTGCTAAAAGTGGATCCATTAGCACAGGGGTTCTCAACATTTTTCTTTCTGAGCTCTCCCTCCCCGGCCCCCATGCTATACAAATTCTATAACCCAGAGGGGGCGTGGGGATCAGGGCTTTAGCCCTGCAGGGCATTGGGGGTGGGGCACAACTCAGGGCTTCAGATGCCAGATGGGTGGGAGGGGGGCCTCAGGTTTCCTGCCCCAAGGGATGCTGGGGGGACCTTGGGGCTCCCAGCTTTAACCCCACGGGGCGGCTCGGGACTCACGGACCCCCAGTTGAGAACCACTGTATTAGCACTATGCCAATGTTCTCAATTGTACAGAAACAGCATGACACACTGAGATGAAATTGGCATGCCTAAATACCAAAACAGTAGTCTACAGTCAGCACTAGAGCAGATGGATTCCAAAAACCAAAGAGTGTGGGTGGGAACAAACTAACCGAGATGAGAGCGAGAAGAGCCACTAGTACTAAGCCAAGACACTCTAAGCTCTTGAAGGTGATAACAGAACACAAAAGAACAGACCCATGAGTAAGGCGTTGGCTACACTACAAAATTAAGTCAACCTAAGTTAGGCTATGTCTACATAAGAGACCTTACAGAGGCACAGCTATACCACGGCAGCTGCACCGCTGTAATGTCTCCTGTGTAGCAGCTCTATGCCAACAGGAGAGAGAGCTCTCCCGTTGGCATAATTAAACCACCTTCAATGAGCGGCTGTAGGTATATCGGCAGGAGAGCATCTCCCACTGACATAGTGCTATCCACACCAGCACTTCTGTTGGTGTAACTTATGTCACTCTGGGGGTGCGTGCGTGTGTGTGTGGTTTTCTCCACACCCCCGAGCGACATAAATTTTACTGACAAAAGTGCTAACAGACATAGCCGAAGGTCAACGTACAGCCACTGCTGCTCATGGCCACACTACACCCTCTCTGTTGGTGGTGCACGTCCTCACTGGGAGCATCTCCACAGACTTAACTGTGTGGGGCATTGTGGGGCACCCCCCTCCCAGGGCCCACAGTCTGAGCTATACGCCCCCCCCAACCCCCGCCCTGGGGCTCACAGCTGTCAGCCCCATCACCAGGCCGCTCCAGCTGGGACCCCTGGGGTGGGTGGGCTCCGGCTATAAGACCCAGCAGAGCTGGCAGCCAACAGATGATTTAAAGTATAACGCAGTGTCTACACAGACACTGTGCTGCCCTATCTACATCAACCTAAGCACTACCCTCTCGTGGTGGGAGAGTTATTAGGTGGGTGTAGTGGGCAACTTACGCTGGCAGAAGCAACATTGCAATGTAGACGCTTACATAGTTAGGTTGACACAGGAGCGTGCAAAGGAATTTAAATTTCACTGCTTTTGGAGGGGCAGGTTTTGTGCCGCCGCCACAGCACCGGGGCTGGAGGAGTTCTGTGCCTCTGCCAATTAATTCGGGGGGGGGGGGGGGTGTCCCAACTTGTCCCCCTTGTGCATGCCCCAGGTCGACATAAGGCAGCCTATGTCAATCCAAGTCTAGTGTAGACCAAGCCTAAGTCACAAGACCATCAATAGGTCAGCAGCTGTAAAGCAACCACATGTCATCTATCTTATAAGCCAATGGACTGACAAGAGTTTGCAGGGCAAAGGGCTAGACACCGCAAGAGAGCTACTTCTGTTTTCGGCAATTATTCTGCCTTTCTAATAGTCTCCAAAAGGACTATTTTTTGTCGCCTCCTTTTTTAATAGGTGGAGCTCAATTCCATTACACTACTCAGCTACCCCAAAAAGCTGTATTATTAGTGGAAAGCACAGATGTATTAAAAACATCATTTTTTCAAAGACAAATCTAACTCAAGTATTGGGATAGGTGGCCACTATAACAGACTTTATTAGAAAAAATTGACGCAAACACAGATTTATGCCAGTGGTTCTCAAACTTTTGTACTGGTGACCCCTTTTACATAGCAAGCCTCTGTGTGCAACCATCTTTTTAAATTAAAAAGACTTCTTTACATATTTAACACCATTATAAATGCTGGAGGCAAAGTTGGGTTTGGGGTGGAGGCTGACAGCTCATGACCGCCCATGTAATAACTTCACAACCCCCGAGGGGTCCTGACCCCAATTTTGAGAACCCCTGATTTATGCCATGTGAACTCAAAAGGCATTCTGAAAATGGAACACAATTTAATTAAGGACACACAATATAACTATACCTGTAGAAAGTAAAAGGATAAGTCTATTTTTTCTGTAGTTATAGGGGTACAAAGTAAGTTAATTCTCAAATTTATATGTTCATTCTAATAATCCATGATCACAAACAGCTGAGGACACCCTCTGATCCAAACATTTCTTTTGGCACATTCTGAAAGAAACCACAGAACATTAAGAGAAGTAGTGCTTGTGGCACCCTAGAGACTAACAAATTGTTAGTCTTTAAGGTGCCACAAGTACTCCTTTCCTTTTTGCAGCTACAGACTAACACGGCTGCTACTCTGAAACAGAACATTAAAATATTCATAAGACTATGTGCAGCCTGAAGTAAGGAAAAGACAAAACAATTCACAATTGTAACCATCCTTTCTTATCACCCAGCCCTCAAGGAGGGAAGGGGGAAAAAAAGACTTGTTTTTCGGTTTTGGTTGGGCTCCTGTAAGTTTAGCCTCTTCAATCTATCAGCCAATTGGATTTCATTATTCCGTTTACTAAATGTGTTCTAGGTATGCCCCAGACACCAGTGTGGGTTCTCCAGCATTCTTTCCTGGCCATTTAACAGCACTGAGGGGGGAGAAGGGCTGGATCAGAAAGGCTGAGTACCTGACTCATTTGTCATTCTAGAATTCTGTGTGAAATGCCAACTCCTCCCTTTAAAGAAATCAATCCCTTTTTCTGCTCTTTCACTTTTTAGAATAATCACTCTTGATGTCCAGGGGAGCATAGGTGGTTGCTAAATTAGGGTCATAATGTGCCACTCACTGAAATGCCAGGTCAGCTACTGTCCAGAATGTTGTAATTACCAAGAATAGCTGGTAATGAGAACTCACTAGTTACTCACGTAACCTCTTCCTACAAACTGAACCCCAGAAGAAAAAAAAATAGTGACGACAAAGCAATCTTCATGCTAAAGTGCTCTTTACTTCACAGAAACTAAACAGCTTTTCCACCATCGAGCACGAATACCATTCACTACCAATAGCATGACTTTATGCTGCTCAGCTTCACATGAAACAAAAAGACAAATCCTGAGCTTATGTGATTTGATCACACAAATATGTTCATCTGATAAATCAGTATCCCACACAGCAACTCTTCATTTCACTACACCAAGATAGTTTTATGGAAATATTACATGTAAACACCAACACTGAAGCAAGTTTATGTATGACAAGGGACTCTGGGAGCCACTTTCAATTTTGAGTGTAATTTACAGCCTTACACTTGGAGGTCTACGCACACCATTTTGATATACATACAGTGGTGCTGGAACCCTTATAACAGTGGGGGCACTGAAATCCAGCCCCTTATTCCTATCCGCAACCCCCTCAGCTGCAGCCGGGAGCAATGCCGTGTCTCGGGGTGGGGGCGAGGAGACACGACCCCAAACAGGGGTAAGAGGGAAAGGCTGGGGGTGGGCACAGGGCCAGGAGCAGAGCCCCAAGCATGAGCCCACAGATGGGACGCCACATGCAGAGTCAGAAGTGGAGCCCCGGGAGTGAGGCTAGCGGCTGGGACCCCAGGAGCCGGGGGCTGGGTGCAGGGCCCCAGGCACAGGGCCAGTGAGTGAAGCTAGTGCCCCAAGAGCAGAGCCCCAGGCTCTGGGTACAGGGCCAGCAGCCAGGACCAGAGCCAGGGGTACAGGGCCAGAGGCTTGGACTCGAACCCCAGGTGCAGGGCTGGGAAGCAGAGTCCCGGGCTTGGGGCCACAGGCTGGAAGTGGGGCCCCGGCCCGGAGCCCTGGGCGTGGAGCCAGCAGCCAGGCAACTGGGCTGGTGGCCAGGACCCAAGCCCTGGGCGGGGCAGTGGAGGCCTGAGTGCGGGGCCAGTGGCCCCACATAAAACCTGGGGATGCTGGAGCACTCCCCGCACTCCTAGTTTCCACACCTACGTATACATATTAAAAATAAGGTTTCTTTGTCTACAATACTATGTAACTAGCTAATCTTTAACAGCTGAAGAATCATATCCTTATCCAGTGACTTTGCAATAAGACATAATATAATACTGGGTTTTGGAGTATCATGAATAATGCAACCCTTGATAAGTCATCCAGTGGGTAACAAGTCAGAAGATTTAGCCTACGTGTCCCCAGTGCTCAAGGTTCACACAAGGTTAAAATGGGCAAGAGGGAAATGCTCGAAGTCTCGTAGACATTCCAAAAGTATAGTTTTAATGCTCAAAAAAGCTAAAGACGACACATATTTCTCCCCCCACCCCCACAATCTACATTGCAATCCATTGTCAAGAGCGTGGTCAGCAAAGAGTCTCCCTAAACTGATAATGAAAGTGGTTTTCTCCCATCTAAACTGTTAGTTAAGCCATTTTCAGTATCAGTTCAGAGGGAACCTGACTACCACTATCAGCAATGGATCACAGTTTCTTTGAATAGTCTCTATCACGTCTAGAGACACACAGGACTGGTTTAGGTTTAAAATTTAGGTCAACATAGCTACAGCCATCAAGGATATGAAAAAAAAAATCCATACCCAACTGACATAGCTACACCAACTTAACCCCCAGTGTAGATGCAGCTACATAGATAGAGAACTGCTTCCGTCAACCTAGCTACCATCGCTTTAAGTGGTGACATTTCTACAGTGACAGAAAAACCCCTTCCATTGCTGTTAGTGCGTCTACACACCATGGGGTTATGTTCTATCAACCCCCAGACCTGAAGGAATTCCATGAGGCACAGCCCAGCTACTCAGGACGGGATTTGAGCTTCAGACAGTTCATGACTCTTCCTGAATCATCGCAGGCAACCTGCAACAGAAGTGCTACAGTTTTTGGCATTTTGTTTATTCTGCCTGGGATCCAGTAATAGCAAAGCACTAGACACTCACACTACAGAACGGCCACCAGGTCTTTGTCAACACTAGCAAAAACAAGACATGTAATGCACCACCAGTTCAACTGGTGATAAGAAAAGTAGAAACTGTACAGTAGACAAAGTGCAGGCAAGCTTAAACATTTTTTATCATGTTTAAAGCTCAAGTCATAGCATCAGTCCAGGTGCTTGGGCCAGGAAATTCTCATTTTTGGCAGTTTAGACACAACTGTGCAGGGTATAGAAGAGACCTATGCAACTCAAGAGCCATAAATTAAGAGTAACTGATTAACTCAACAACTGCTGAGTTGGCACTTACTGATCATGCCTGGTATCAGGTATGTTTCTGTCCATTTGCAGTTTGTCACTTTCTACTTGATTGAACTTATTACGAGCGTATGGGTCTTGACCAGATCGGACCATAGTGACACCAACATAACTGTCTTGATCAAAATCTTGCCATCGAACTTTTCCTAAAAAGGAAGAAACCCAAAGTTAAATATTTGCATCACAGATCTGAAGCATTAAGCTCTAGTTTTCAAATGTCTGAAATCAAAGTTTTCACTTTTACCGGATCAAAGTGCTTTAAAATAAATGAAGCTTTAACACTTCAATGAGGCAGGTAATACACTTCTTTTATATCTGGGTTACACTGATGCACAAAGTTATTTGCTTGGAGTCACACAATTGACTAGTGCAAAGTTTCAGTAGGAAATGAATTAATGGTATTCCGACTCCTAGTCCTGCTGCTACTGTAATCACTAGACCATGCTGCTTTCCTCAGTTACAGGTTTTAACCTCAGGAACCATATGTTCCACTTTAAAAGGGCATTTCCACATCAGGCAGCTGATCATTCAAGCACAGATTTACACCCCAAGAAAGACACTTAATTTTTCCAGTTTAGATTTCAATTAACTTCACTAAACCAAACCTCTCTGGTTTAATTTAGCCAGTCTCATATTTAAAAAATAATGATTTGTATCTCCATGCTCTAAAGGTTTGTTCTTCATAAACTTGGTTAAAAGTAAATTTTATAAGTTATTTTGTAAGACATAAATGCTACCAATAGTTAGGACACTTGACCACTTTCTGATATGAAATACATGAACTAGTTGGAACACTTTGTAGCTTTTAGGTTTTGTCATGAGCAGGTTAACTCTTTACTAAGGAGCACACTATGCGATCCCTGGTAATACAGTACTGGCATGCTTATGGAGATGTATGCTTTATCCGAAGCCTGCTTCTTCTAACATTGCAGTAAGGAATTAAGATAAAGCAATGTTCTCTTCTGAGAGGATGAACACTTTCATAAAATTACTGATCTTGTGATATACACCAGAAGCTTGGTTTGCATCTAGAAAAAAAATGGTAAATTCTCTGTTCTTAATTTTTATTTTAAAATAAATTAACCTTCCTTATATGGCCACTGACAGCCAACCTATTGCAATGGTACAGGATTTATGCTTTCTGACTCAAAACCACTTGAGCACAACTAGTGTTACCCCTAACAACTAATTGCTATTTTACTGCGAAGTGTTCTTGAAGGCACCATATTAAAGTTGCTGTGTAACACCAAGCATGCTGCTGACACCAAACAAATGATGACACAAAGCAACACTCTCTTGGGGTCAGTATGTTTGATAATTAACATGTTCACAAGAAGTTACGCTTCACTGGGAGTTTTTCAAAAGCAACACGGGGAACTGTCATTTCAGAGGTATTTTTGGGAAAGTCCAGTAAGTGGCAGATTGGCAGAGAGTGTGTCATTCTCTTGGAGCACCCCATGGATGCTAACAAAAGTTTTTAGGCAAATAAAGCATATACCTTAGGATACTTTACCTATAACCTGTTGCTCTGCTTCACGGGTGTACTAGTATATGGCCTGGTCTACACTGGGGGAGGGGGGGGGGGGGGAGAGGGAAGAAATCCATCTAAGCTATGCAACTTCAGCTACTAGAATAGCATAGCTGAAGTCGACATATCCTAGATAGACTTAGAATCACTTACTTCGCGTCCTCGCGGCGCGAGATCGACGGCCATCGTTCCCCCGTCGACTCTGCTTCCGCCTCTCATCCTGGTCGAGTTCCGGAGTCGACAGCAGAGTGATCTGGGATCGATTTATCACGTCTACACTAGACATGATAAATCGATCCCCGATAGATCGATCGCTACCCGCTGATCCAGCGGGTAGTGTAGATGTGGCCTAACAGGCATTCATTAGGGCAGCCAGAGATTGGTCAGACATTTCAAATACACCTTTACTGTTGCCAATTTGCACAGTGTGCAAAGTGAGTTAGGACTGTCTGTTACACAACTAACTGAAGATATAGCCAACCAGAATTCCACTTGGAATTTCTGCTGGAAAATAAGACTGATACCAAAATACTGTGTGAGACAAAAATCCATCAAGAATGGAAACAGTTTACTGAAAAGAAAATCACTGAGTAGATTTGAGATTCTCTAGAGTTTGAGCCATCTGAGGAGCTGATGAATGAAGTTAGTTCTGACCAAGCCTGTAGTGGTGGTGTTTGGAGTTCAAATACTGACAGTTTACCTGAACAGCAAGTACTAGTGAAAAGCAGAGGAGCCATGGGAAGTAAATATTTTAAGACAGTCTAGTCACAGAGAAAGAACATAGATTCCTATATTTTGAATTACAGGTTTAAGAGCTATTCAATTAGTTCAGATTGAACACCTCCTACAAATGAATTTACCTCCCAAAAGATGCTGAAGAAAATATGCAGAAAAGCCAGAACCAGAGAGACCAAAATGTAACAGACTGAAAAACATTTATTTAGCACCTGTGAAGCGAGCAAGAGGGGAGACTACAGCACTATGGGTAGAAAAACAGATTTTCAGCTTCCAATTAGTGAAAATGCAACAGAGGGAACACTTTGTAGCTGTCAAAGCCCAACCTTAAGAGTGGTAAAAAGAAACTTCTATGAGTCTTCCAAAATTTCTCTCAGGACATTTTCAGGGATCTACCCTTTGAAGTCAATTCTACACTTGAGAATTCTGACATTGCAAACACTTGCAACATCTTCACACAACAGTTTGCAATAATGCACAATTGCTCCTATTTGAAACAAGGCTTATCACTTCTCCTGCCCCAAGTCACTCAGCACTTTTGCAGAGACAGCATATACCATTAGTGCTAATGCTGCAGCTCTACCATGGGAGCTGATTTTCCTAGCAGTGTTCCACAATACCCCTGCAAGCACTCCAGTAAACAATATGTGCAATATCACTGTGAGAGATATGGCAAACAGGTATATCTCGAGACCTCTGTATCTAACATTAGGAATGTTATCTGTATATTTGAGTGAGCCCTTGAAAGCATGAAAAAAGTCAGAGACTATTATATTGAGATAGACCAGGTGATATGGGCACGCATGATACAAAGGTCTGTGAATGTTCTAAGTATTTGTCTGTTCGTGGCTCACCGGGTGGTTTCCCTGTGGAATCACGATGGATGATCAACGCAAAATCCCAAGGCTGGTTATGCAGATACCCAGTGTTTGACGCCTGACCACCTGGGGAAAGGGACAGTGACTGGTTGTACATGTTTCAGGAGACTTTGAAACTAAAAACAGGAGGGTTTGGATATAAAAACAGAGTTTGAATTGACATAAGGGGCTTCTTGGGCTACAAATGGACATGACCAGATAACCAAGAGAGGCAAAGCCTGACTGAAAAATCTGAAAGACTTTGGAACTTATCAGGGATTCCAATTCCTGTAAGAACTGATGGCAGGGGTGGGGGCTTCTGGTGAACTTAACAGGCATTTAATCCTCTTATTGTTTTACATGTTTTCAAGGTTTTTTATCCTAAAATAAATGTACTCTGCTCTGAAAGAGCTGTTTGACTACTTGGAACTACTGGCATACACTGGTCAAAGCCCTGGAAGAGAAAGCAACAAGCAGGTGTTGGACTCAGACTTGTGGAGATAAACAAGGGGGCTGCAAGTCTAAACCCCCTGGGTTAAGAGGGAGAGGGATATGTGTCCCTGCTCAGAGAATGGTGATGGCTAGAGGCCTGAGAGGGGATTCCTTGAGCAGACCACAGAGGTCAAAGATTTAGTTAGCCCAAAACTGTGACAATCACCTATACGCCTGATGATTCATATTGAACTACAGTAACTTCAAATATGCATCAAATAATAGTTTTCCATTTTATAAAGTGCAATGCATTCAATCCTAAAGCTTTTCTGGATTAAAAAATAAAGGCTATTTTAATGTAATACTGACATTTAATTTTACAAAATACATACTACTGTATACATTAAAAATGTTAATGCATATGAATCACTTTTTAAAATAGTTACAGCACCTCTTCAATAGTGAAATGGTATTCCCACCAACCCCTGCTTCAGGGACTTGCACTGACAACTGTGGAATGCGTACCTACAATGCTCTGGTACGGCAGCAGTTGGAGGGACCAATGCAAGTGTTCTCATAAGACAGGTTTACATCAGCTAGAATTGCTCATGTGGCATTGCATGGTTATAAACTACAACAGTTCAAGTGAACTACTGTAAATTGTAAGTGTGCAAAGGGAAATTAAAATGTGGCTCAGCAAAAACAAGGATATTGTCTCTGAAGCTGTAAAGAGGGTAGTGTTTGACAATTTACTAATAATTAAGTTTTAAGATTAAAGGCTCGATTAATCAGCCTTTTCCAGCAACTGATCATGTATTTTTATATGTTATCTGCTTTGTTTCCCAGTATACACGCACTACTGGGGAAGGTTTCAGAGTAACAGCCGTGTTAGTCTGTATTCGCAAAAAGGAAAGGAGGACTTGTGGCACCTTAGAGACTAACCAATTTATTTGAGCATAAGCTTTCGTGAGCTACAGCATCCGATGAAGTGAGCTGTAGCTCACGAAAGCTTATGCTCAAATAAATTGGTTAGTCTTTAAGGTGCCACAAGTACTCCTTTTCTTTTTACTACTGGGGAACTCATTTTTCAGAGCTACTGGTGAGCATTTATTGGCGGCTTGGAGAGTGGGGTCTGTTTCCAACTGTCAAATTGCATTAAAAGACAGGTACAAATACATTAAATATTTAGCTTATATTTTACCTGATGCGATATTGATAGAACATGTTTCCTAAACTTTGTAGAGTATGTGCTATACAGTGTAGTTTTGATTTAGCTTATTAGACACTCACTGTTAAAATTTTCCCCAAAAATTGTGGTTCTGATTCATATAGGATATCAGATTAAGTTTCAGGACAGGAAGTTAGTATCCAACAAGACTGAAAGAAAAAAAAAAAAGAAAAAGAAAAAGAAAAACCATATTCCTAATCACTAACAATGTCCCAGAGAGCAGTAGAGACTTGCACTGCTTTAGGCATTAGTGATGCAGTCACCTAAGGAAACTCAAAAGCCTAAATTTGGGTTGACAGGTAAGTAAAAGAATTTTCAAATGTTTTGTTTCACATTTTATTTGTAAGCGCTAGTGACAGTAGCTTTAGAATTTATGAAAGCATATTCATTTATTTTAAAAAGCAGATGACGCCTAAAAAAGTTTGAAAAGAGTTCTACTTAGAAACAGTCGTCTCTATGTTGTCTTCCCTCTCTAAATTAGAGCTATCTACTTTAAAAGGATCTTCACTTCTACTTCTGCTTCCTTTTCCCTAACTCAAGACTTAGGGCCAGATCCTGGGTGGCAGCAGCAAAAAAGGTACAGAGTTGCTGTAATAAAGCAACTGGAGATTGGGGAATTTCCAAGTTGTAGAAGGTTGGCAGAGATGACTCTAGAGTACTTGCACTAGCTTTGGCCAGGGACAGAAGGGGAAGCTGAACATATCATGCTTTGGCCATCCCTGGCCTACAGAATGAACCTGGAGGAAAAAGAACAGAGGAGATCTGAGGGGAAAAGGGAGAAGGAAATGGGCCACAGAATAAATTAACTGAACTGGTAGAGAAGAGATGACCGAGCAGATGAACTTGTATGTGAAGGAAGGGAACAGGTGAAACTCCAGCAGTAGGCATAGTTGTGTAGGATGGGGAGCAAGACCCCAGCAGGAACAGCATATGGGGGATATGTAAAGGAAAGAGGGGGTTGAAGGTGGGAAAGAATAGCAGGTGAGCTACTCAGGAAATCCTCAACCCAAGCAGCAGCCACAGGTGATATGGGGATTAGGAGCTCACTTTTTGGACCTAGTTTTACAACTAAACATAGGTCAATACCAGTGGGATATATTGTATAGTTACCTTAATGTGGATGTCAGTAACTGCTAGACTGTGTTTGTTATCAAAGAGATGGAGCGGAAGAGAACTGGAATGTCATTTCAGTTGTGCAGTAACATTTAAATCCTCTCCAAGAAGGACCATTTAAAATACTTTTAATGTTACTCTAGTCTAAAATGGAGTAACCTGTACTGGGAAGAGAGCCAGAAATTTTTTTAAAGTAAGTAATTAAAATAGGGAAGGTTCCTTGATTAGTTTTAATCTCGGAGTCTCAATATTATTTTTATACGTCCTTTATAAAAATTGTACTATCAGGTTCGAAGGTGTAGTTAATAACTCCTTTACTCAACAAGGGAAATGCAATGCTTTTAATTAAAATGTATAATCACAAATGGTTAATTTAATACAATTAAAGATTGATACTAATACGTATGAGCTGGAAATAAATCTCTTCTTTAGTAATCTGTCATGACAAGCAGTCAGGGTTTTGCTTTACCCCTGCTAAAGCTGATACCACCACTTCACAGTATGGGAATTTAGCTCCCTACGGTGTTGAAGATGCAGTGATGTATCAAATGATTTAGGACAGCATTTCTCAAATACGGCCACCATGGCTCCATGCAGCAACCATGGTTTTTTCTTGCAGCCACAGCCTCCTAGGCAATGTGGGGGTGGGGGGGAGAAGACAAAGCAGCAGCCCCTCCCCCAGGGCCACCAGCAGGGGCTGGTCCCTGCAGCAGCAGGCTCCATCCCCCAGCCGCAAGCTCTCCGGCTTCAGCTCTGGGCTCATCCCCCACACATCACCCCTGGCTCCCGCTGTCTCTTCCAGTCCCCATCCATGCAGCAGGACTCTAGGCTTCTGCCCTGACACCCCCATCACCCCAGTTGCCTCCCATCTATCTCCTCCCATGACCCCCTACTCACCTCCCCATCCAAGGCTTAATTTGTCCCCCAGCTTGCCGGGGCTGAGTAGGTCTGCTTGAAAGGTGATATTAACAAATATACAAATACCACTTTTCACAGCAACAGACTTACTAGCTAGCAAGTCTAAAAAAACACTACCAAAAAAGCAAAACATGCAAAGCACCTTATTTGTGTTTCTATTCTGTTTAGGCCAGTAAAGAACAGACAACTGTATATTAATTTTTAATTATCAAGTCTGCAAAAAAAACCTGTATAAATAAATTACAATGATTTGGACATGTATGCATGCATATTTATTTGTTTTTCCTAAACTTAAGTATTTTAGGAAAAATTGTCAGCAGCCACCAGCAAGAGTTGGTGGCCACACTTTGAGGCCACCTAAAAATTTGTTGGGAGAACCCCTGAACACAGCACCATGAATAGAGTTTTTGATGGTAAAATGTCAATTTACCTTTAAAATGTTAATGGCTTTGTATAAAGACTGACTCCCAAGTTCTACTTTTTAAAATATTTGTGCACTGAGCTCTCAGAAAACAATTCCTTGCTTTCCTTGGAGCTCTGGAAATACAATGTTGCGGAAGGCCGAAACAAGCAGCACCTCTCCGAAACCTCAACTGAAAAGCAGGAAGGGAATAGTGAGCCAAAGAGAGAAAAAAAGGAAAAAGGCAAATAGCTGAAGCCTAACCACTTCCATTAAAAAAGTTGCACAAAGCTTGCAGAAGTCTGGATTCAAGATCCCATAACTGTGTATTCACAACATTATGTGCATCACTCATTAAAAATGCTCATACTATTTTAAGAGTATAATCCTATGACAATATATTCTTTGAGCGCTGTGTATTCTGCCAGAGTATGTTGATTCTTATTCATCATTCTTACTCAGGTAGGAGAGACTGGTCAACAGACCTCCTTTCTGAACATTCTGGCATCTGGTCTCATTCCTGACTCCATATTCTCCAGCTCCTGAACTCTCCCTTACTATCTTTAGGACAAACCTCTATATCCTCCCTTTCCATGTTTTCCCCATACCCATCCCAACACCTGTGTCTTCGCCCTATGACCAATGGAAAGGTCTCACCTACTCAGGAGGAAAGCGAAAAGCATTTGATATATGCCTGGAACCCCTAAACCAGTGGTGCCCAAACTTTTGCCAGGGGCTGAGAGTGGGAGCCAAGGGCTGGGGCCGGAGCAAAGCTGGGGATGGGACAGGGCAGGGCTGGGTGATGCTCCCTCCCTGCCCCCACTACACCTCCTGGGGGGGTATGCCTCATACTTTGAAGACCATTGCCCTAAACCATGATTAAGTAGCCCAATCCCTACAAATGAAGAGCTGTAGCTAAAAGTCACAAGAAAAGCTAAACTACAGTAAAACTGAGAGGTATTAAACATATTTGCAAAGAGGCCTGTTAAGGAAAAACCTGTACAGAAAAATGACTGCTAGAAACCAAACTAACTGAATTATCACCAAGCGTTTACGCACATGGATAAACTGGAAAATAAATTGTTAAAAAAATTTAATTTCTAATCTGTGGTGTGCATAATACTCAAATATATATATTTTGCTAGACAATAAATGTTCATAACAATTATATTTCCTTAAGTGACTAAGACAAGCTGGGCCAAAGACCATAGGGTGGAAAAACCATTAATTTAAATAGTTTATGCTGCACCAGATTTTAAGATTACAAAACAAAAACATGCTGGAAATTATAGCAAATCCTGCTTAAAGCACAGAGGAAAATTCTCCTAGGTTGTTAATTTTCTTCAAGATCATCTATACTAGTCCAGATGTTTGGGTTATAATTGCTCCCAACGAAGCATCTGGATATGTACAGAAGATCAATGAGAGAAAATATATTGTGGAACCATCTGGTAGAAAGTAATCTCCTTTGCAAGATACACTTGTTCTTCAAGTGCTAGGCATCGGAGACCATTCTAATGAGTTATTAGCTTTTTTACTCCTTGGTACTTTAATTCTACCTGTGCATATTTACCACTGCTGCAAAACAGCAGTTTTACAGCAACAGGAGTATTAGGAAGAGGAACAAACCTATATTGATAAATACATAAATGAGCACATCCCACGGTCAACTGAGGCTTTCCTAGCTCATACCTCAGGAAATGTCCCTGTTCCTCTTAAATAAAGACAATGGACTCCTTGCTCCATTCATACGTTATATGCTAGAGAATGTCAGATATGAGTGGGAAAAGATGTCACTTTGCTTTGGAGCACATAAAGCTTATAGCCCATACATTAGCCTAGACCAGGGGTGGCCAACATGTCGCTCCGGAGCTACATGCGGCTCTTCAGAAGTTAATATGCAGCTCCTTGTATAGGCATCGACTCCAGGGCTGGAGCTACAGGTGCCAACTTTCCAAGGTGCTGGAGGGTACTCACTGCTCAACCCCTGGCTCTGCCACAGGCCCTGTCCCCACTCCACCTCTTCTCTCCCCTGAGCCTGCCGTGTCCTTGTTCGCCCCCCCGCCTCCTGCAGGCCACAAAACAGCTGATCGGGAGGTGCAGGGAGGGATGGAGAGGGAAGTGCTGATCAACGGAGCTGCCAGTGGGCAGGAGGCACTGGGAGCCAGGGGGGTTGGCTGATGTGGGGCTGCTGATGTATTACTGTGGCTCCTTGGCTATGTACATTGGTAAATTCTGGCTTCTTCTCAGGCTCAGGTTGGCCACCCCTGGCCTAGACAGGCTGTTACACAAAAGAAACAATCTCTATCAGAAAAGCCTGTTTTGTTTTGTTTTTCAATTTGTAGCTAAAATGACCTGCTCCTGATTGAAGATTCAACACTGGGCTCATGTGTCAAGTATCACTTTCCAATGGGGAGTGCATACCACCTGCCAGTCCCACCAGTGGAGAGAACTGGAGCACCTCTTGTTCAAGAGCCTTCTTCCAACAAATGAATCTGTATGCAGGGAACAGCTTATAGCATGAGCAGGCATGGATCAAATGTAGATAGAGTATTTTAGGACCAAGCCTCAGCAAAATAGGTATTTTTACTCGCAAGGTGGGCTACAGTTCAGAAAGTTGAAGTTTTCAGAATTAAAGCAAATCCACATTTTGCATAATAATTCTCTCCCTTCCTGGGTAAAAGCCTCTATCAGAAAAATTCACAGCCCCAGCTTCTCATAGTTTTGGATTTTTTACTTTGGCAACAAACATTACTGCAATACCTGGAGGTAGGGTCTCCACATTTTGTGCTTTGTCTTCCCCATTGTTACTGCGAGGGTCTTTCTTTTTTAGTGCATCAATGTCATTTGGGTCCTCCTGAAAATCAAACAAAAAAAAACCTTAAAACCATTTCTTAAATTGGTATGATTAATTTATATTAATTTTCTGTATTTTCAAAAGGGATGACTAGTCACTTTTACTCTTTGACACTAACATGGCCTTTAGACCCTTTTAAGGGTATAAAAAACCTCAAGAGATTTGTTTTAGGCACCAAGGGAGAGAATGGCAAATTCCCCAATTTTTCCAAAAATAGGAAAATAAAACAGGGTTCTAGACACTGGATCAAACATTTAACATATGTGGCAACTACTTAGTGGAAGAAATATCTTGCTCTCAAATAGAAAATTTATTAGGAAATGTGAACCTAAATGTAATCTGTGATACTGAAGTTTGTTTCACAAAGAATCGTGATGGCAAAGTGTGACTAAAACAAAAGCTAAATAGTGTATGTCCAGCAGTTTGCACATTCAGAGCACTATTACTTGAATATTTATAATAAAAGCTAAATACTACATAGCTAAGTTATTAATTTTCATCATATTCTGGGAAGTGGCTTTCCAATACAAAAACTTTTGAAAGGGCCATAGCAAGTTGCCCTTTACAGGCACCCATTTTGGCAGAACCCATGCTGATAGCAGATTTTCAAATAATAGTTCCACTGGATTTCTGACTATAGTAATAGTGAAAAATGCTAACATTTAGTGAAAAAGCAACTATCAGTCTTTTTGAATTCCAGTAAAGATATTGATAAATACAGGATGAAAGTTCACTAACAGCCCCATTTTTCTTCCTGCTTCATCACACAGAGAACTCATAATCATGTGTTCATGTTACCATACAAACAACTGGTATCAATTCAGCATTAGGATACATCACAGAATCAAGTTGGAAGAGAAAGTGGGATAACAGAAAGCATTTATTTTAAAAGACTATATTTGGTAATTAGGTATATTACGACAGTGAGGTTTTACTATGAAGTGACTATGGAAAAGCCTTTATTCTACACATCTGCACTCTACTTATTCAGTCAGCTGCTCCTATTAGCCCTGCAGAGTCAACACAATTAAGGAAGATTCTATTCCTTCTCCTGCATTACAGTTATTTGCTAAGTCTCAATTACAGAGTCAGTTTCCCCTGTGAAAACCCACTAAGGGCAGGATTTGCCCTGCAGAATCTTTAATATTGATGGTGGCATGTGAGAAGGAATGAACCAAGCTTGACACACAGAGTCAAAGCTGAGCAAGCAAGGGCAGCTGAAACACTTGTTAACAGAATATATTTGATCTGAACGATGTTGGAAGGCAGACATTGACATTAGCTATAAAATAGTAAAAATTTGTAAGGGAACTCAAGGGCAGGTGTAGTTGGTGAAACTACTTGTCGCTCAATACTGTCTAGATTTCAATTTTGTGTCCCTATAAAGGAGAAATATCCTATCCTTTCATGAAAATTCAGAGTACACATCTGTCAAAGCATTTCTAAAGCTCCCACTCACTGTAGTTTACCAGTGCCAAATTCAAAATTAAGTACTTTGTGTGCAAAGTTTACATGCATTGCTGCTTAAGCATAAGTATATTTTTAGAAGGCTTTTTGATGCTGTTTTTTAAACAGCCACTACCCATGCAAATACTGAAAAAAGCTGCAAGTCCGAACTGAGATTTTATAGATTCAGAACAGACTGGAGTAAATAATGCTTATCAGAAATTTGATTATTCAGAATTCCTTGGCCATTTACAAGAGTCACATACTTTGTGGTAAGCTATATTCTACAGCAAGAGGCTTGTTTTTACAGCACTATGGTGCAGCAGACTGGAAAATCTGGTCCAGCTTCATTCAAGTTCAGTGTGCCACAAACATTTGTACTGACAACGTACAACTGCATCAAAGAAGCTGTAACAGAAAAGCTGGGTAGGAGATATTTGTAGGTTTCAGCATCCAAAAAGGCATGGCAGACAGTTGGAGGCTGTGAGATAAACGTGTTAACTCCATATACCTGATAAAGATCAGCAGTGACATAATGAAGTTGATATTTAAATGGTCATCTTTAGGTTTTAGAATTTAAATCTCAGATGAATGATACAGTTCAATACTTTTCAAGTAGTTTGCTGCCTCAGGGAAACCTCACACTTTTGTTCAGATCAGGTAGATTTTCTTTACAGCCATGAGAGCTAGAAAGTTTTAGTTTCTATAGTACAACTCTGCAGTAAGGAGTGGATTCTGCAGTACATTCCATGGCATCACAAAAATACATGGGTCCTACTTTCACATAGGTAGCTTTATTATATAATCTTAAATTCTTAAATCTTAAAGAGGTAACTAGTTATAACAGAAAAACCCATTAGTCTGCCTTGTACAAGGAACACGCAAAACCACTCAATCTCAGATACACACTTGGCACTGTTAGCCTGAATAGAGAACATTTACCCTGACAACTTTAATCTCAAAATGGTTTACAAAGTATATACAGGAATTACTTCACTGAACTTCATGGGTAGAATGTGACAGGTGTGAAAACAGTGCATGAGAGATTAGCACAGGAAGTGAATACTTAATCCAACTGAAATTATGGGAGAATTATGGATGGGCAGAATATTAGTTATCCAAAGCACATAACTGGTCTGTGCAGTTCAGGAATATTTATTCCCGGAAATCAGATATGTAGTTCTGAAACAATGATTCATTATTGCTGGTAAGTAAACCATCAGAAAGCCCTTGCCTCATAGTCAATACCCTTGGCTTCCTTCTGCACTCATGTGTGGTTTCACTTAAAGGCTAGCTTCCTCTGCCCCTGGCTTCTCACTCATGTTTGGAAGCTCCTCTTCCATCAATTTCCTTCTTTCAGCTTTCCTGAAATTAACAGATGGGCAGAGCTAAATTCTGTTTGTGAAGTATGTAATCTGATAACTGTATGTCTGCACAATTAGAAGTTATTAACAGTGTATCCACCTTCCTGGAATGGTTTATTTTCTTACTTTTAAAGACATCATTTCCCCCCTTTTTAAACATTATGTTCCTTAGCAAACGTAACTCTACCAAGTTTTGCCTAGAAATCAGCTTTAAATTAACCTTTTTTTGTGATTCTGATTTAGGTTAAGTTGGCGATCAGTTTGCTTTCCCTGGCAAAGCAAACTCCTTGGTATCAAGCCTCCCTTCAAAACAAAGGCCGATTACCTGGACTTGATTACTAATGCACCATAATATTACTACAGTTGCCAACAACTCTAAAATTTGTAAAACTATCACAAGAGCAGTGACTAGGAGAACCATGTCCAAAGGTGAAGAATGTTTTTACAAAATATAAGTGTATGTACCAAGTCCCACATGTTGAAGCCTAGAGCAAAATGTTAGAGAGCTATAACAACTTAGACTAATTGACTAGGACATTCTTCCCCTTCAGTATCTATAGCCATACATATTTATGTCAGACTCTTTCAGTGGAATGGCATTCAGTGGTAAGCGCAAGATACTGCAGGTATAGCTATGCTTGCCATAGGAGAGTATTTTAACAGATTACTATTCGTATTCATACTCAATGCTAAGGTAAAGAGTTATATCGATTTAATGGTGCAGAAAACAGCAGGCTGGGTGTGCAAATCATTCATGCCTTCCTTCTGGCATTTGGTGACATTTAAGGAAACTAAAGTGAAAGGCCAGTTCTTATTTACAAGCTCACATCAGACATGCTGGTCAGTCAATGCATGCAGGATTTTTAAGTGCAGGTTAGCAACTGGCTCAGTGGATGTCAATAATAAAAGAAGTAGGGAGACCTGGTCTCAGTGAGGTAGAAGATCTGAATTTTCAGTGGCCATTTCCTGCCCAGCTGATTGGTGGGGAGAAGGAACACCTATTGGTCTGTACTATTAGCAGGCTACAGAAATAAGCTACCTCCCAAAATATCTGGAACACAGCTGTTTACACACAAATGAAAATCCATGATTCTATTACCTCTCCAACCCTGAAAAGAAAAACTGAGATACGAACTAAGACACATTTCCTGCAATAAGTCGTTTGTCTTTTACAAACAGTGGTCAAAGCACTCATTTATTCTCAAATTAATTTGACTGTGTCTATGCAAACAGATATGCATAGGCACATATTTCTATGGCAAGTGCAGGCTCAGCAACAGAAGCTATTTATATTGAGGTATCAGATACATTGGACTTGGAAAAATCTAATAAATTAATCATAAATCTGTTTGATTCACAAGAACCTGGAGTTATCCGATACTACCGTGAGTGTGCCAAGACAGCTTCAGTAGGAAAAATACTCTGAAACATGTGTGGAATTGTAACAGCCGTGTTAGTCTGTATTCGTAAAAAGAAAAGGAGTACTTGTGGCACCTTAGAGACTAACCAATTTATTTGAGCATAAGCTCACGAAATCTTATGCTCAAATAAATTGGTTAGTCTCTAAGGTGCCACAAGTACTCCTTTTCTTTTTGCGAATGCCACACACCTCCACAGGAAAAAAAAAAGAGGGTCAAGGACATAGTGACTGTGAGCACTAATGTTTGCAAATTGTTAGTAGCATGATAACAGTGTAACAAAAGAAAGGTCTGTCTAGCTACTTTTCAGACTTTAGAGTGGCTTCTATATTTATTAGTAACTGCAGAGAATGGCTCTTTTATAAGCACTGAATAGGAAACCTATAGCTCTTATTCTACATGTGCTGTATGTTCTAAATCCCCCTGTAAAGAATTGCTTAGCAAGAGGCATTCCAAATACATACAAAAACAGGTGACAAATAAGATAACCAGAAACAGAACCCAAGGACTGTTTAGCCAAAAGCCCTATTCCACAGGTCCAAGTTACATCATTTGTTTCTCACCATATATATATTCCTATATATATTTTCCTACCAAAAGTTAGAATATAGAAAGTCTTTCTACATGATTTTCTACAAACAAAGGTTTTCAATGTGATAGCTACAGACATGATTACAGTGGTGCTTGTGATTAGACACCCATAGGAGTTCAGAAACAGCAATCCCAGAATCAGGAGACTGGATAAAATACTTTGCATTGGGACAGCTCCTTCAACAGCAACCATAACACTCCTCCGTTTACTAATATTTCAGAATTATAACTCTGTCATAAATCACAACAGGATGCACGTCTGTAACAAGGTGTTAGAAATAAAATGTAAAACATCCACTAACTGACACCACGGGTATGTCTAAACTGCAACTAGATACCCACAGCCAGCCTGTGCCAGCAGGCTTGGACCATGGGGCTGTTTAATTGTAGTGTAGACATTTGGACTTGGCCAGCAGCCCAAGCTCCAAGACCTTCTCACTTTGCAGAGTCTTAAAGCCTGAGCCTGAATGTCTACGCTGCAATTAAAACAGTCCCTTACCTGAGCCCTGAGAGCACGAGACAGCAGACACAAGCCAGCTGCAGGTTTTTAATTGAAATGTAGACACACTCTATGATTGAATGGTATTATAAAAATTTAAAGTCCCTAAACACAGCCACCACTCTGAATACAAAATATTAAAATTATCCAAAGCAAACGCATGTTCTAGCTATGGGTTGTCACAATAAAAATTAAGAAATCATTGACAAATTAAGTTTTAGCAGGAAGTCACTTAAGACTTACTAAACAGACAAAACAATATGAATTTTAGTGTCTGGATATATGCATTTTTTTTAATTTATATGTAATTCAGACTTTGTGTAGGCAGTGACCTATTACAGGCATCCCTAAATTTTAGAGGACAGGGCACAAGCCAAGTTACAAATCAAGTACTGAGCAAGTGCCATATAATCTCAGTTAAAGGGGTCAGCAATCAATTTCCAGTGGCTGCTTAGACACTCAGGGTACGTCTACACTACGAAATTAGGGCGAATTTACGGAAGTCGATTTTTTAGAACGCGATTTTATACAGTCAACTGTGCGTGTCCCCACACTAGTGCACTAAGCGCATTAAGTCGGCAGAGCGCGTCCACAGTACCGAGGCTAGCGTCGACTTTTGGAGCGGTGCACTGTGGGTAGCTATCCCACAGTTCCTGCAGTCTCCGCCGTCCATTGGAATTCTGGGTTATGCTCCCAATGCCTGATAGGGCAAACACAGTCGTGGGTGGTTTTGGGTACATCATCAGTCGCCCCTCCCTCCGTGAAAGCAACGGCAGACAATCGTTTCGCGCCTTTTTTCCAGGCGGGCGCCATACTGCTTTCAGCAGCGGTGCAGTAGGTCTGCAAACCATCAGCGTCATCCAAAGCTTCTGCTGCAACTCTACTCTCCTGATGCTATGAATCCACCTTGCAGGTCCTCGAAATGACCGTCATCATCCATTGCTTCCGCTGGCACTCCGTTCTCTTAGTGGTCTCCCAGGGCCACTTCCGCTGCAACTCTGCTCGGCTGTTCTCGGTCTCGCCATACCACGGCAAGTGTGCAGCCAGCTCAGCTGTTGTGTCCTAACAGCAGACGGTGCGGTAGGTCTGCAAAACTCGTCATCCAACCACCGCTTCCCCTGCAACTCTGCTCTCCTACAGATGTCATACAGCAAGCATGGAGCCCGCTCAGATCACCGCGGCAGTTATTGTAAACACCTCGCGCATTATCATGCAGTATATATAGAACCAGAACCTGCAAAAGAAGGCGAGGAGGCGATGGCAGTGCAGTGACAAGAGCGATGAGAACATGGACACAGACTTCTCTCAAAGCACAGGCCCTGGCAATTTGGCCATCCTGGTGGCAATGGGGCAGGCTCATGCCATGGAACGCTGATTCTGGGCCAGTGAAACAACCACAGACTGGTGGGACCGCAAAGTGTTGCGGATCTGGGATGATTCCCAATGGCTGCAAAACTTTCATGTGCGTAAGTGCACTTTCATGGAACTTTGACTTGCTTTCCCCTGCCCTGAAGCACAAGAATACCAAGATGAGAGCAGACCTCACTGTTCACAATCGAGTGGCGATAGCCCTCTGGAAGCTTGCAACGCCAGACAGCTACCTGTCAGTCGGTAACCAATTTGGAGTGGGCAAATCTACTGTGGGGGCTGCTGTGATCCAAGTAGCCAATGCAATCACTGAGCTGCTGCTATCAAGGGTAGTGACTCTGGGAAATGTGCAGGTCATAGTGGATGGCTTTGCTGCAATGGGATTCCCTAACTGTGGTGGGGCGACAGACGGAACGCATATCCCTATATTGGGACCAGACCACCAAGGCAGCCAGTACATAAACCGCAAGGGGTACTTTTCAATGGTGCTGCAAGCACTGGTGGATCACAAGGGACATTTCACCATCAACGTGGGATGGCCGGGAAAGGTACATGTCGCTCGCATCTTCAGGAACTCTGGTCTGTATGAACAGCTGCAACAAGGAACTTACTTCCCAGACCAGAAAATAACCGTTGGGGATGTTGAAATGCCTATAGTTATTCTTGGGGACACAGTCTACCTCTTAATACCATGGCTCATGAAGCCATACACAGGCACCCTGGACAGTAGTCAGGAGCTCTTCAACTATAGGCTGAGCAAGTGCAGAATGGTGGCAGAATGTGCATTTGGATGTTTAAAAGTGCATTGGCGCAATTTACTGACTCAGACCTCAGAGAAACCAATATTTCCATTGTTATTACTGCTTGCTGTGTGCTCCACAATATCTGTGAGAGTACGGGGGAGACGTTTATGGCGGGGTGGGAAGTTGAGGCAAATCGCCTGGCCACCGATTACGCGCAGCCAGACACCAGGGCGCTTAGAAGAGCACAGCAGGGCATGCTGCGCATCAGAGAAGCTTTGAAAATCAGTTTCATGACTGACCAGGCTATGGTGTGACAGTTCTGTTTGTTTCTCCTTAATGAAAACTCACTCCCTTGGTTCACTCTAATTCCCTGTAAGCTAACCGCCCTGCCCTCCCCTCCCCTCCCCCCTTCGATCACCGCTTGCAGAGGCAATAAAGTCATTGTTGTTTCAAATTCACGCATTCTTTATTAATTCGTCACACAAATAGATGGAAAACTGGCTAAGGTAGCCTGGGAGGGGTGGGGGAGGAGGGAAGCACCGGGTGGGGGGGGGGGGGGGGGGGGGAGGACAAGGCCACACTGCACTTCAAAACTTATTGAATGCCAGCCTTCTGTTGCTTGGGCAGTCCTCTGGGGTGGAGTGGTTGGGTGCCTGGAGGGCCCCCCGCCACCCGCGTTCTTGGGCATCTGGGTGAGGAGGCTACGGAACTTGGGGAGGAGAGCGGTTGGTTACACAGGGGCTGCAGTGGTGGTCTGTGCCTTTCCTGCACCTCAACCATATGCCAGAGCATATCAGTTTGATCCTCCAGTAACCTCAGCATTGCATCCTGCCTCCTCTTATCATGCTGCCGCCACCTTTCCTCTTGATCCCGCCACCTCTCCTGTTGCCGCAGCCACCTGTCCTCGCGTTCATTTTGTGCTTTCCCAAACTCTGCCATTGTCTGCCTCCACGCATTCTGCTGGGCTCTTTCAGTTTGGGTGGACCACATGAGCTCAGAAAACATTTCATCGCGAGTGCTTTTTTTTTTTTTGCCTTCTTATCTACGCTAGCCTCTAGGACGAATTGAAACATTTGCAGCTGCGGGATGAAAAAAAGGGGGAGTAAAACTGAAAGACACATTGGCCATTTAAAAGAAGGGGCTGATGTTTTCGGGTTAACATGCAGCACAAACCCAACTATCCCCCCCACCAATTCTCTGGGATGATCGCTTCACCCCTCCCCCCCACTGCATGGCTAACAGCAGGGATGATTTCTTTTCAGCGACAGGCAAACAGCCCAGCAGGAACAGCCACCTCTGAATGTCCTCTTAATAAAATTCCCCTATTTCAACCAGGTGACCTTGAATGATATCACTCTCCTGAGGATAACACAGAGAGATAAAGAACGGATGTTGCTTGAAAGCCAGCAAACACCGGGACCACACGCTGCCATGCTTTCTTATGCAATGATTCCAGACTATGTGCTACTGGCCTGATGTGGTAATGTGTCCTACCATGGAGGACGCAATAACGCTGCCCTCCCCAAAAATCTTTTGCAAAGGCTTTGGGAATACCTCCAGGACAGCTTCATTGAGATGTCCCTGAAGGATTTCTGCTCCATTCCCAGACATGTTAACAGACTTTTCCAGTAGCTGTACTGACCGTGAATGTATCCCAAGTCTTCAGGGCAAATCAATCATTAAAAACATACTTGCTTTTAAATCGTGTATTATATTTACAAAAAGGTACATTCACCAGAGGTGCCTTCTCTGCCTTCAAGGGCCGGGAGCCCGGGTTAGGAGGGTGCTGTCTCCAGGGTGATTCACAGTTCCTGGCTGTCGGGGAGAACGGTTTCTCCGCTTGCCCGGTGCGCACTATCATCTTCCTCATCCCCAAAATCCTCATCCCTATTGTGTAAGACTCCCTTGCAGGAGTCCACGTACAGGTGTGGGGTAGTTGTAGGGGCACCCCCTAGAATTGTATGCAGCTCATCATAGAAGCGGCATGTCTGGGTCTCTGACCCCGAGCGGGCGTTTGCCTCTTGGGTTTTTTGGTAGGCTTGCCTGAGCTCCTTAAGTTTCACACGGCACTGCTGAGGGTCCCTGTGATAGCCTCTGTCCTACATGCCCTTGGAGATTTTTTTCAAATATTTTGGCATTTCGTCTTTTCGAACGGAGTTCTGATAGCATGGATTCGTCTCCCCATACAGCGATCAGATCCAGTACCTCCCGGTCGGTCCATGCTGGAGCTCTTTTGTGATCCTGGGATTCCATGGTCACCTCTGCTGATGAGATCTGCATGGTCACCTGTGCTGATCAGCTTGCCACGCTCGCCAAACAGGAAATGAAATTCAAAAGTTCGCGGGGCTTTTCCTATCTACATGGATGCCAGCGCATCTGAGTTGAGTGCTGTCCAGAGCAGTCACAATGGAACACTGTGGGATAGCTCCCGGAGGCCAATACCATGGAATTGCATCCCCGCTAACCCAAATTCGACCTGGCGATGTCTATTTCAGAGCTAATCCCCTCCTCGGGGAGGAGTACAGAAATTGATTTTAAGAGCCCATTAAGTCGAAAAAAATGGCTTTGTCGTGTGGACGGGTGCAGGGTTAAATTGATCTAACGCTGCTAAATTCGACCTGACCTCTTAGTGTAGTGTACCCTGACCAGGGCTCAGGGTATGTCTATACTGCACTCAAAAGGTGTGATTGCACCTATGTTGGCACACCCACACGAGCTTTAATATAAAAACAGCAGTGAAGCCATGGCGGGGCAGGCTTCAGTACAGGCAGTACGTGCCTGCCCAGAACCCTGAGTATATTAAATGTCAAAAAGCTCCATTAACAGAGAGTTAAGATGGCGCTGAGGTATCTTGTACCCTGCTATTCCAGAGCATTGAGTTGAGCAAAACTTAAACTTGTGAAGACCAGGAAATACAGAGTTACAGTACACACCCATGAAACCTTAACTCTGCCCCTGTCCCCCATCCCCTAGAAATCCCCACCCCTCACCCCCAACTGCCAACAGCCACTGGGAATTATCTGCATGAACTCCAGCTCCATTCACCGTGTTAGGCGTAGCTGCATTGAATGGTGGAGGAATAAGTTGGAGCTGCTTGGAACAGCTGTGATTATGATATAAGATGATCTGGGTCAATGTGGCCCTCTGCGGGAGATGTGAGCCGCCTCTTCCCTGACCCCTCTGTGGGTGATCAAAGGGAAGAAGTGCATGTGCATCTTGGGAGATCCAATATGCCCCATTTCAGTGCTGTACTGTGCAGGCTGTGTCACTACCAGGGCAGAGGAGTCTTCCTGCCATGGGGATTGTCAGCAGCTAGGTGAGAGAGGAGTGTGGTCTATGCATTTAATAAAGGGTAAATGAAAGCACAGTGCTTGATGGCACTGTGTGCATAAAGACAAGGGTTGTAAAAGAGGATGAAGGAGTGGGAAAATTTAGTGGATGTGGTGTTCTTTCAGCGGAGTGGTTAAGCGTGTGAGTGTAGGGCAGGTGTAGGTAGTTCTTATTCACTGCAGGGCAAAGAAGTGCAAGTATGTGTTATGGGCTTATACGAGCAGTGCTCAAAAAGAGGGCAGAGTTAAGGGTGTACAGGCATGTACCTGAACTCTGTGTCCTGGTTTTCTCTGGGCATGCCTCTCAAGTGAGACACTTATGCCATAGCACCAAATTTCAAGGCAAGCTAAGTAACTGTGTAGATGTTAGAGCACTTAGAAAAATCAAGTTTAAACAGAACGTTGGTTTTAACCTAAACTACAGCAGACATGGCATTCTGTTATAATAGTCATGTTCCTAGCCCTCACCAGGGTACACATTGCTGAATCTTCACTGCTATTTTCAGCTGCACTAGCCAGATGAAAGCTGGCATGGGTGTGCCTACACGAGCTGCAATCACACATCCAACTGCGGTGCAGACATATCCTGTGACAATCAATTCACTGCCCTTTTCCAAGGCACAGACTTAAAAACTGGATTAACCCAGTAGCAGTTCAAGTGTCGTGTAGTCTCATCTCTACCAGATACTGGCAGAGCAGAAAAATGGTTCTGTCCGACCTTTGTGAATAGGATCTGACTATAAACATACCAATATCACTGATGCTCACAGCACTTCATTCTCCCTGTGGCTTCACACACACATTGAAGGGAGTTGAAAAGATTGAACCCGGTGAAACACCATGAGTAAGAGCACTTGGCAAAGAAGTGCAATTGCTCATCATAATTCGTCATGCTTCATTTTATAACAACGTTCAGCTCGTTTAAATATTTCAGTTGTGTCTCCTCGCTAGTTCTCTCAAGAAGAAGATTTCTCATAGATAATGCTCTCCCATTCTATTTATCTGTTACCTATTGGTTACTCTAACCCTATCCTTCAAGTATATTAACTAACTCCATAAACGTTCTACTTACTTAGGTATATTTAACATTTTATATACCACTAAACCTATACAACAGCTACATGAGTCTGAGCCTTGCCCATTCCCTCAATGTTAGTATCTGCAAATTTAATTACATAAATATTTTTTTGAAAATATTGGTCCCAACAAAGACAGCTCTGTACAGCTTCCCTGAATACCCATACCTTTAATGTTCTCTGCTCATTACATAACTATTCTTTAATTTATTACCTGCCCCAGAGTTTATATAATCACGTTAACTTTGTTGAAAGTTTTTATTGGCTCCTCTCTCGACAACTCAAGACAGCAGTTATTTCATATAAATAATCCAGTTTTTCAGGCAAGTCAGCATGGATTTGTGCAAGGTAAATCATGTCATTACACATAGTAGTTTCAAATATCCTTTAACTAGTCATAAATATCTACCTAATGCAGGATAAAGATGTCAGAGTTGCAGATCCACTGATCCTTCCAAAACCTTTATAAATATTGGGATCGTACTGTTCTCTCTGAACTGGTAATTCCTCAGTATCAAAAGGCTTCCTACAAATTAGTTAAAGGATTGACTATATGATCCTTTAAACACCTTGGAATGTAATAACTCAGCACTTGCTTCTAGAAGTAGATGGGAGTAGGAAGTTGCAAAAGAAAATTCCTTTTATATATAGTGATTAGGGAAAGCTGGAAAGGGTTTTTTTTTTTAATTATTATATATGTCAGGAATATCAAATCTTTGGTTTTCTGGTCCTCCAGAAAATATGAGACTGTGTTCTCTCAGACCTTATTTGAAAGGAAGAGGCTTCGTGAATGTTTATTAAAGATCCTTCTTCCCACTTATTCAAACACAAGTAGAGGTTTAAAAAAATTACTAGAAACCCCTTCCCCTCAGTCGCTTGGGTACTTGCAGCATTACTATCCAACTGACCATAGACTGTTACAGGGAAACAGAATAGGCAATAACTGAACTACAATATAAAAAACTAGGAGCAAAAATGAAGAGGCCGGGGGGGGAGGAAGAGAAGAGGGGGAGTGGCTGCAAAAACCCCTGCAACTTTTATACATCTTAGAATAAAGGAGATCTCATGACAGGGAAGCAGATGGGAAGTACATTCACTCCAACCCAGCTTTACTTTCACAATATTAAGAGAACAACAGTTCTTATAACTAGGGCTGTCAATTAATCTCAGTTAACTCACGTGATTAACTCAAAAAAAAGTAATCACAATTTTAAAAATGCATCACGATTAATCGCCGTTTAGTTGCAGTGTTTAATACATTTCAATTGGTATTCTATTGTTTAATATTTTGGATGTTTTTCTACATTTTTAAATATATTGATTTCAATTACACCATAGTATACAAAGTTGACGGTGCTCACTTAATATTTATTACAAATATTTGCACCGTAAAAATGATAAAAGAAATAGTATTTTTCGATTCAACAAATACAAGTACTGTAGTGCATTCTCTTTATTGTGAAAGTGCAACTTACAAAAAACAATACAATGTAAAACTTTAGAGCCTACAAGTCGACTCAGTCCTACTTTTTGTTCAGCCATGCTAAAAGACACAGGTTTGTTTACATTTACAGGAGATAAAGCTGCCCACTTCTTATTTACAATGTCGCCAGAAATTGAGAACAGGCATTCACATGGCACTTTTGTAGCTGGTATTGCAAGGTATTTACTTGCCAGATATGCTAAACATTCACATGCCCCTTCATGTTTCAGCCACCAGTCCAGAGGACATGCTTCTCTGCTGATGTTATGCGTTAATTAAATTAGTGACTGAACTCCTTGGGGGAGAATTGTATGTCTCCTGCTCTGTTTTACCTGCATTCTGCCATATATTTCGTGTTATAGCAGTCTCAGATGATGATCCAAGCACATGTTGCTCGTTTTAAGAACACTTTCACTGCAGATTTGACAAATTGCAAAGAAGGTACCAATGTGAGATTTCTAAAGATAGCTACAGCACTCAAACCAAGGTTTAAGAATCTGAAATGCCTTCCAAAATCTGAGAGGGTCAAGGTATGGAGCATGCTTCCAAACGCCTTAAAAGAGGAACACTGATGCAGAAACTACAGAATTTGAACCACCAAAAAAGAAAATCAACCTTCTGCAGGTGAGTTAATTTCTGGTTTCAGATCCTCAAGAATCCCAGCCACTTAAGGACAACAGTAGGGCACTTCCCTTTCCTTCATGAATGATATGTAGTATGCTTTTGTTTACAGCTTAAGTCTCTGCATTGGTAAAATTATTTTATGACACCTTTCAATAGATAGCCTTATAACAAAATCTGCTTTATATTGAATCTAAATGGCTGTTTCTGCCTCCAACCACTGCCCTTGTATTTTCCTCCATACTTCTGCATTCCAACTTTTTATAGACAAATCCCACCAAATATCCAAGTCTGATCCTAATTGTTCCAGGAGTTCCGAAGAGAAAGACCACCCCCAAACAGAATGACTGTACTATGCCAGTGGAAACTTCTCTATAGGAAGTCTCTTTAAAAATCTTATGAGAAGGCAAACTTTTCCATCTAAGGTTTCATGAGCCTATCTTGAAGCTAAAGATGATCTTTCAAGACTTTTCAAGTGGGGTGGCCATGAATGAATACACAAACTGGTTTTGAGTGCTAAAAGAACCAAGCTCCCTATACAGTGCTCTGCCAAGCACAAGGTAATGTATAATGATTAATTTGCCTACCCTGAAGATTTAGGATTTGTCTACACTACAGGTTGTCACTATAATTTATGTCACTCAGTGGTGTCAATAGGCCACCCCCTGAGTGACGTCAGTTACACTGACCTAAGCTTCAGTGTGTATAGCACTATGTCAGCTACCGCCTCAAGGGGAAGTGGTTTTATTATGTCGATAGGGCAGAAGCATCTTCACGAGACACATTATAGCGCTTCTACTGTAGACTAGCCCTTAGAGATTTCTACACTCATTTCAAAATCCAGTAACAAGAGCAAAATTAAATGATTTCAAACATGCAAAAGTTTTTTTCCCCATCCCACCTCTGGACACTCCCTTTTCTCTCATTAGCCTTTGATTAGGGCCTCCAAAGGTTTTGATAAGGGATAGTGCCAGCAATATGTTGTCCAAAATTTTTCTAAAGATGTACAGCCAGATTACAATGGGATTACCTTGACCTGCTTAGGTGATCTTATTCAGAGAAATATGGGAATGATCTAGTGATAGAGACACTTTTCTGGAGCATTTTAAAATGCCATCTTTAATAAAAAAACTCACCTTGAAGAGGCTAAACCAGTTTAAAACAGTTTCAAAATTGGTAGGATTTACATTGGTCAGAGTGAAGAGAGATGCCTATTACATCAAGGTCACTAATAGATAAGCAGGACAAGGAGTTCCTCACTACTCCACATGCAGTTTTCCCATTAGATGATTAGAGGGAGAAACGTGCTGAATTTGTATTTAACTCATTTTTGTTATTTTATTTTCATTAAGTTAATAAGCTAGGTTGGTGAGTTATTCAGATGTGGACAAGCAATCTGTTTTTAGGTTTGGCCAATCAATTCATCTTATTACCAATAATCCCTATAGTCAGCAACTGTTGTTTCATTGTATGACCTGTTTTTAATCATTGAAAGTAAAGTTAAATTCCTAAGGGTATAGAAATTCTGACATTACACTTGGGTATGGCAACTGATTTTTACAGTACAAGTTTAAATTTAGATTTGTTTGTAAAGGATAAAGTTTGAGTTTATGGTGCAAACATTTCAGCTTTGAAACACTATGAAACATTATGAAACACTCTAGATCATTAAGCTAATATTTGCTTCTGTGATGTAATGGCTGGTATGTGATTAAATGTGTTTTCATAGAATGGGAAAGATATTCAAATTCCTGTCAAAAGGAAGAAAAATTCTAGACATGATAAAGAGGTAAAAGGCACACATAGGTTTACTGAAGGAATGCTACCTTCAGTATTCAGAAATATGCTACAAGCGGGTGGCTTAGGTCTTTGCATCTTCTTTAAAACATAAAAAGCAGTGAGGTACATATCTTGATGGAGAAAGTGCTATGTCTTGTTGAAAATATTGTTTTGCACCAAGATACCAGTTAGCACCAAATGTGAACCCTTATCCAATTCTCCTAGGATTTCTACCCAAGCCACCAATTGTTTCATGCAGCCACTGAACATCACCGAATTGTAGTGCTCTCTACCAATACAAACTAAAGTGTATATGAATCTATAGCTTAAAGTGAGATGCACAGCCTCTCACCTTTCTTTCTGTGCACTCTGTTCATAGCAATATGGTTTTCAACTGAGGGTAACACACAAAAGTAACAGTAACTCACGTTTGGTGTTTTCTGGCCCTCCACTTCTGAGAAAAGTGTAAATCAATAATTTATACCTGGAATACCATTGAGTCACCCACATATCTGAGCGATTATAAACAGGTAGACAGGTATACATAAATATACTAGCCATGCATAGCTGAAGTTTATCCAGACTGCTTTAAAAGGCGCTCTAAACATTTTGATTTTTTTTAAAAGGTCATTTTGTAACATTAAGCAAATATCCCTATTCTGCATAAATGCTTGTTATTCACCTTTGGAAGGGAGACACTCCATAACAGATTATGAAAGCATGCAAGATGAAGATTTTGGAGGTATCATAGCTTGCTGCCCATAGAGGGCCTGGGAGAGCATTAATTGGATTTCATTTTTTATTCTGACACTGCAAGAAGCTAGATAGCTGTCCACTAAAGTATCTCCTGACAAACATTAAATAAAACTAAAGGGAAAACAGATTACAAATTATTGAGCCAACTAACTGAAATCCCAATACTATAATAGATCTAATAGCCAACACAGTAAACTGGAACAAACTTTTAGCTCCAAACTCTAACTTTGATAGATCTTTAATCTCATTCTAAAACAAGGTGGGGAACCTTTCCCATGAATGCTGAGGCCTGGCAAAAAGAGGATGAGAGCCAAAGTCTGCTCAAGCAGTGGCCTATTCATCTGCATTCCCTTCACAGAGGAGAGGTCACCAACTGTGAACTGTTCAGAGAACTCTAAAACAAACCCTGCACAGAGAGCACACAATAGAAACAGACCTAAGAGGGGGAAAAAAACAAAATTAAGGACTGATCCAAGCATGACGGATAAACCAGGTGCAGTGTAAAAAGAGCCTTTGTACTATAATCAAACCCACCAACAAGGGAAAGTCTTGAAACTTAACTTGGACAATTACAACAGGAGAAACAGCTCAGAGTTTGATTTCAGTCATCCAGGTTGCCTAACTGAAAGTTGTTCATAAATCACAAGAAGTGAAAGCTTCTCAATGAAAAATTTAAACTTAAACCAGTCAGGCAGTATTTACCATCCATTTCTAAAAATCACTTTGCCAACATATGCCAAACTTAGCTATTCAGCAGCCCAACGGAAACTAAACATGAACTCTAATCTTGTTGGGAAATGGAAGCCAACTGGTGTTTTTGAAGTCATGAACAGCATGTAAAAGACTGCAAGACAATGGAAAGTTAACTCCAGTTATTTAGCATTTCTACAAGAGTCAGTATTATAGTACCATACGCCATTGCTTCAATCTCTGTAGAGAGCTCTCTGCCATTCCTAACAAGGGAGCAGATTTTTTAAATTTACATGTTAAAAGTCATTCCAAAATAGCAAATATGAAAAACAGCAGACCAGGAAAGATCCCCTTTCACATGAAAGTATATTTCCTTAGGGATCCCTTCTGTCTTGGGACAGGAAAAGACAGGAGGAAAGGATCAAGCATGTGGACCACCACATTTTGTGGTAAAATCAGGGTGGATTACTTAAATCAGCAATTTAAATCACCAAGGGGAAAGCCTTAATTTAAATTGATTTTCATCAACTTCATTTGTATTTCAAAAAGAAAAGGAGTACTTGTGGCACCTTAGAGACCAACAAATTTATTTGAGCATAAGCTTTTGTGAACTCACGAAAGCTTATGCTCAAATAAATTTGTTGGTCTCTAAGATGCCACAAGTACTCCTTTTCTTTTTGTGGATACAGACTAACAGCTGCTACTCTGAAATTTGTACTTCAGTTATTTTCTAAAGAAAGGGGCATTCTGATTGGTCGATATAACCATTAGAACATGTTGATTTACAACTAGAGACTTCACACTAGATTTGCTTTTTGCACTGCCTAGGAGGATGCCCTATAACTATATACATTATTTAAGCAATTACATCGCTTAATATTTTCCTAGTCATGGTACATTTTAGTATGTCAGAAAATTGTAAATGATATATTGCTTATTTACTAGATAGTTAACTTTGTTAATGATTTGTGTCAAGCTGCATTAGGATGGTAACTGGAACTGAATTAAACAACCTTAAGTGTTTTCAATATATAAACTTATCAAAACATGCTTCACATTTACAACTAAAATGATTTATTAAAGGAGCCTGTAAGCAGAGAATTAAATTGATTAATTCAGGTCAGCTAGTGAAAATTTTCATATGTGCCTAACAGAAAGTGACTAGAGCTTAAGCGCCTACTGAAAATGAAAAAGAGAGCCTCCTAAGTTACTTAGGCTGTACTTCAGACTTTTAAAACTAGTAGATCTCATCCCCTCCCACTTTGTTTGTATTCATAGACTGGAAGAGAGAAGTTTTCCTGCTTTTTCAACTCCCAATGTCTCCACTTTGAAAAAACTAGTCCAAATGGGGGGAAGGGTGGGGGGAGAAATCCTTTCTGTGCCTGCACAAGATGCTACTTGCTGTCAAAAGCTGATTTAGCACTTCCACAAACTCTAGTTCCAGGTTCAAGCAAGCTATTTCCACCGTCTCAGTGGCGTGACTCTTTAAAACATCATGTTGGAATGGTTCACCTCCAGCTCTGAAATTTATTGTGGTTGGCATGATTGATGGGTGATTAGATGCCCATGTCATTGCAGTATCTTCTTCAGCAGTTGGACATCTACCCCGCTAATTTGGGTTAAAAATATTGGCAAGAAAATGAGGTGGAATAGGCGTTTGATACACCCATTTCCTTAATGCCTACAATTTAACTTTGTTGTTGGGTATTTCTTCCTTCAATGTCTCAAAGTTCTTTCCAAATTTCAACAGCAATTGAGCAGCAATCTTTCTACAGTTTGTCCAAGGCTATGGAAAGAGGTTTCAGTATATTCACCATACCTTTCTACATTTCTCTTTAGTCCAATGTTGACTACTTTAGCTGTGATAGTTCCATCTATTTTAATCACAATTTTCTTCACAAATTGTCATCGGAACAGGTCAGTTCTTAATAAATAGCTCAAAGCTGTCATCCACTGAATTCCATTGTACATCTTGGTGGAGAATTAGGCCTGGTCTACACACGGGGGTGGGGGAGTTGGGAAATCAATCTAAGTTACACAACTTGAGCTACGTGAATAATGTAGCTGAAGTCAACGTACTTAGATCTACTCACAGCAGCGTCTTCACTGTGGTGAGTCGACAGCGGACGCTCCACCGTCAACTCAGCCTGCGTCTCTCGCTCCGGTGGAGTACCGGAGTTGACAGAAGAGCGCTCGGCAGTTGATTTATCGTGTCTAGACTAGACGCAATGAATCGACCCCCGCTGGATCGATCACTGCCCGTCAATACTGTGGGTAATTTATACAAGCCCTTAGCTTGGATCATGCTGCTCTCAGTGAAGATGAAGCAAAGGGTTGTTACAGAACTATTTTGCAATTTCAACAATTTCCTTTATTCCTGCAGTTGTAGCCAAAAAATTAAATACAAGATGCGTCAGATGAGCACTGCACCCACATAAGTAGTTTCAGGTTCCCTTCATTATCTTCTTCTACATTTCTTCTCCTCTTTGCTACATTTGCAGCATTGTTTGTGACAAAGCAGTGCACTTGACACTTGAATTTTTGATCAGTTTGTTATAGCATTTACTGCTATGTCTCAATATTCTTCTGCATCGGTATTTCCTGATGTGTCAACTGTTTCTGTAAAAGAGACACCACCATCTTCTGTTGTCACACAAATATATATTACTGGATCATTGTGTACATTGCTCCACCCATCAAAACTCAGACTAACAAATTTCCCATCAATTTTTTTTTGCACATTGTTCAATTTCCTTTTCATACACTCTAGTCAGCAATCTTCCAGAAATGTCTGCTCTGCCAGGTAGAGTGCAGCCTGGTCGTAATGACTGAAACATGTCAATTAAATGTTTGTTCTGAACAAGACAAAAGGGAGTCACATAAATGAACCAAACTATTTTTTCATCTATGGAGTCTGGCTGGAGTTTGCTGGTCCTGGTTACAAACTCACGCATGCTTTTACTGGACAATGAAAAAAAGTCTTTTTTGATATACAGGTAATTTACTACCTGACATAAGTTAAGTTGCAGCACTGCTGGTGGTACCAGCAAATGACTCTAAAGTTGTTCACATTGCAGGTCAACACTCATAACCCCTTATGTCTAAGCTGGACCCTGAAACTAAAATGTAAGAGAGTCACTCTCACTCATTAAAAATATAGAGTGCACTGCTTTAAAAAAAAATGAGATTGTAAATGAAAGATTCTGCCTACTGCAGCTGTTCGTGCTACTGTTCAAATGATATAATTTACTCTGAACCCAGTTTCATAGGGGAAATTAATAAATCATAGGATAATCTAAATCTATTTAAACCCTTATCTCTAGCAGTGGAAAAAACATTTTTAAAGGTTAAAATTCCTAAATGTCTAATAAAACTTTACTTTTAAACAGGAAATCTTCCTAGGAAATTCACCTATGATGTTTGATTAAATTGAGCAATAAAAAAATTCCATAAATCCAGCAGTAATCTTAAAAATGTAATTGATAAATACGCCCACAACAAATTGCCAATTATATTTTGAACACTAACACTTTGAAATTCATAAATAATCCACCAAACCAAAACAAAAACAAAAAACCACCACATTTCGGACAATCTAAGACATGGCAAAACAGTCCATAAGAATAGCGCAAAAATAAGTTTACTAACCAGGATAAAGCCCTTAATACAATGCATGGCCTATTGTGCCATATTTATAATGCCAGATCTCAAAAGTTAGATTTCTTCCCCCACCCCCCAATTCTGTCTTCATACAGGAAAAACAGCCTTTAACTCAAAGTTTTTGATTGAGGCACATATATTCAGTACAATTATTTTTTATTTAAAATTTGAGGGATTATAACAAATTTAGGCTTTAACAGATTTTGTAATAAATTCAAATTTCATTTACAAAAAAATGTAAAAATCCATTTATTTTTAAAAAAATCATTTCCCTCCAAAAATAATTGATTTTTTATTCATCCTGGGTAAAACACTGCAGATAGATACTCCTTTTAGTAACTCAAAAATCATTGTCCTAACACAACCCTGGAATATCAGCACATTCCCTCTGGTTCAGGGAACCAAGAATATCCCACGACAAGAAACAAGAACTTCTCCCTCTAAGACTGCAAGAAAACACACCACAGCAGTCAAACTGACTATTTTTGGTAATAGTATTTATTTTTCTTTAATTGATTCATTTGATGAGGCTGTTGCATTTTTAACTTATCATTTAAAGTATGATAGATCTAAGCCCTGGTCTACACTGGGGGGGGGGGGAGAAATCGATCTAAATTACGCAACTTCAGCTACGTGAATAATGTAGCTGAAGTCAACGTACTTAGACCTACTCACCGTGGTGTCTTCACTATGGCGAGTCAACTGCTGCTGCTCCCCCGTCAACTCTGCCCATGCCTCTCACAACGGTGGAATACAGGAGTCGACGGGAGAGCACTCGGGGATCGATTTATCGCATCTAGACTAGATTGATCTGGTGGGTAGTGTAGACATGAACAGCTTACAATCTTAGGGTAAGTCAGGGACCTGTCTAAATAGAAAAGCAGCAGAGAAGATGAGGAGCAGGATAAAACATACAGCAGCAACTGGAGAGGTTATGCATGTATTCTGGTGGTTCCAGAGGTTTTTTTTTAAAATCCACCTCCTTCATCCCTCCCTTGTTTCCCTCAGCACCACTGCTTTGCTCTATTCACTTCCCCATCTCTATGCCAAAATAAAAGTGCCTACCCTTTAGCAACTACCTTCCACCCAGTCTTCCTCATTTGGGGCTGAATGAATCTACAAAAAAAGGAACAAAACAAAACAAAAACTAATGCTACTCTGAAGCTATCCAAAGGTCTCATGTTTTGAAAGGTAGTTTCTGGAACAGAATGAAAGCTGGCTCTCATGGATACTCTATCTCCACAGTCTTGGAGCAGCTCCTGTCTCACACAAGGGGCTAACTCCCCAGGATCCGGAATAACGAATAACCAAATTTTTCCACCATCGACACTGGGGGGGGGGGGGTTTGAAACCATTCTAGTTATAAATTAAGTATTCTTCTCTCCACTTCATGCACATTTCCTTTTGTAGTGCATATGGAGCATTAACCAGGCTAAACCTGGCACAGTGATCCTGAAAGCAAATGAAGTATGCTGTGATGCTCAAATAAAAGTGGCAGAAGACCGCACTCCGCAGAGTCGTTTTTGTATGTCCTGACTGACAGAAAGAATCTTTATGGCTTTTCTGCAAGTTTGCTCCCAGTTCCCTTTGCCCTCCTCTACTAACTTTTGGGATTGTCAACTTTACAGACACATTACCTGTTGTCAGCAAGTAGTATCAGCAACCGGTGCAGCTGAACTTTTGATGCACAGTTTAGTTGCAAGTGTGAATGAGCACAGACCACGTACAGTTAAAAACCATGTTCATCACAGTTTTTGCCTTGACAATACATGCAGCTCAAGTGCTCAGCACCATCCAACAAATAGATTATACGACTTTGGTTGGAATTTCGCCTCTTTTATGAGTTAACATTTTTAGGGTTAAAGTATGTGAACTTAATCAGTCAACAACAATCTTGTTAAGATTACTCCTGTACAAGTAATCTTGACTAATGTGGGGGCTCTCTTATATCCTACTGGAGGTACTGAGCAATCAGCATGGGGTCATTTCTAATGGAGACAACGTAGAAGAGTTGTCCTAAGCACCACCAAACTATCTTAAAATGTATACTTTTGTCAGAGAAAAACACAGTTCTCGCTCTCAGGCTGGGTGCAGCAAGTCAGATACACTTTATTATCTCAAGCAATTGCACAGAGGGAGAGAGCGCACTAGGACACAGGGTTTCCCCCAACTAGGCAGGTCTCTCTAAAGATAAACAATTAGAGCAAGCATGTGTACCTTTATTACAGACAATAATAAGCAACAGCTGCATATTGTTTATACACATTCTTTCAGGATATCTTATTGTTCTCACAAATTTCTTAGTCTACATTCTATTCTTATCTAATACAAGGTCACAACTACCTCTTTCACAGTTCTTTTCCCACTCACTTCTACAAATCTAGCGTTAAAGCTAGAGTTAGCCTGACTCCTGCTCATTTCAGAGGCCTGCACCAAATTCCCTTTATCTACTTCCACACTTTCATCTAACCATTTGGTTAACATTAAGAGAACATAAAACAGGAGTGAGTGATTTTTGCCGTGTTGTTTTGGCCAGCTGGTCCCAGGATAGGAGAGGAGACAAGGAGATAACATTTTACTGTTGGTGAAAGAGACAAGCCTTAAAGCTGCACAGAGTTCAAGTCTTCTTCTACAGGAGAGATGTCAGTTTCCATTTGTTGGAAATTATTCCTCCGTTTGATCTAGCAGTCTGTAGCAAATCAGGAGTTTAGCCACCAATAGCATGTGAGCATGTAAATAAATAATTCATCAATGTATAAACACAAGGAGCAAAATTCAGATTGTAATTTTACTCAATTTTTGCTGTGGTACGTATGAGGTAACACACAAAATGTGACTGATTTGTTAGATATGGGACTTTTTTTTTCTGGGTAACTAAAACAGTTTTGTCGTCATGGTGAAGACCAGAGTAGATATTTGTGCCTGGGATAGCAAAATTTATAACAATTCTAGAAGGCTTCTTTAGCAGATTAAGAATTCAGAAATGGCTCACTGGTAAACGCCACTTCCTAAGCCTTATGAATACAGCAAGCAGACCTTGTACTTCTGGGAGTGTCCTATTAGAGTTTTATGCATTTACATCTAAATCTTCTCATATGTGGCTCTTTCAAGTCTCAAAAAAAAAAAAAACAATTTTTTTCTACTCTTAATTAATATTCTGCTTATCCCAGTTTTCCTCGATGTATATGAATTTTTCACACCTTCTTGCACTCTACCAGGCCTATGGATTAATAAGCAATTTTTTACTCTGAGATACAGTCATTCCTTATAGAATGGTTAAAAAGAAGTGAACAATTTAAATATGGTCAGACAAAAACTCCCATACATAGGCAATCACTTCACACCCTCTCCCTATTCCCCCGAAAAAAGCAGTACATGATTTCCTATATCTGCAAAGCAACACCTGAGGACTAAATTTCAAAACATAAAAAAGTTAAAAAAGTTCCCCCCAGCACAATGGAAAAATAAACAGTGAGCAGGACTGAAAAGAAAATACTTTATAGGCAATCAGATCTGATATTAAGGAGATTCTTTTCAAAATTGAAATAATCACTGAGATGCACAGAACCCTGTTAGCAGCAGCACCAGCAGAACCAAAAGATATGAAAATGTATTTCACGGCAGAAGGAAGCTGTCCTGAAACATTCTAGAGGCAAGAAAGAAATCAGCTACCCAGGTCATAAGAATCATCATCATTCCTGCCATCATGTTGATACAAAGAAGGAAGATTAGGTAGAATAGAGAAGAATACAAGAGATCATTGGGGCTCCCTTCTAATTATAATTGCAACAGAACCAGAGCTTCCTCAGATACCCACAAAGGTTGTGTGAAAGAAGAGTGATCTGACTTACAAAGAGAACTTGGATAATACATCTGCAAACTTCTGGTAGCTGCCAAAACCCATAAGGAAGAAATCACCATGGAAAAAAGAAATTTAAGGCTCTGCTCCAATGCAAATAAGGAAAGGAAGCAAATAAATGAATATTTATCAATATTCATATAGTTAAACAGGATATAGTACTAAATTATATTTTAAAAAATTCCAGTTAACAGAAAGCAGATGGTTCCTTTACAGAATCATTACTCTTTTAGAGGTGCAATGGGATAATAAGGATATTTAATTTTTCTTTTAAAATTCATAGATCTTTTCATTTGCCTAAGCATATGGGCGAGGGAAACTGACCTCATGGATAACAACTGGTAATCCAGGACATCAAGGCTCTGGAAATGCTAAGCTAGAGACAGACTTTAGCAATCTTTCAAACGTTAGTTTATTCCCTCAAAGCAGTACAATACAGCAATTCCTAGACCAGCCATAGACAAGGCAAGCACTACGGTTCTGGAAAAGTATGAAGTAGGGGAGGGGAAAGATATACACATCTCATGATAGCTGGTTTGCAAAAGTAACCTTTTTCCACCTTTCCCCTCCACACGCAAACTTTTTGGTAACCTCTGTTTGTATTTGCATTTTAGTTAAAAAGATTGGGCCCATGCTTTTCTGTTACAGTACTGTCATCTTTACTATACTCAATGGTCCTTGCCAGAGCATTGGTTTGTCTGGTCAAGGACGGACCCCACCTGAATGGCTTATCCTCCAAGCAAAAGCCTAATATTCTTCTGAAGGACTTCATCTGAACTATGACATCACCCAAATGGCATTTTCCTTCAGAGGGTGATACCAGCATGTTTTTGGATTTGATGTCAACAAGTCCTAAGCTGCAAACTCCAGCAGGTCCAAGCCTATTAAAGCTATGCTGCAGGATGAAACTCCAACAGCATCAAGCTGCAGAGAAAAAAAGTGGCTATATCTAAAACGTGAGCCATTTGGAACAAGCACAATTCATTACACTCTACCACAGCACTGCAGGCATTCATGCTCATGAGTGCTGGACTGCTAGCTTTAGGTGGTGGGAGTGGCAGATGAAGGAAAGAAGAGAATAGCACAGATGTATTTGTTTAGAAAAAGACATTAGATGGTATGAAAACCAATGGCAGAGAAAGATCTAGTGTTTGATCTATACCAGCCTTGACAATGTCCTCTTAGGTATGTCACGGGGCTTGAGTTAAGGGGCTGTTTAACTGCAGAGTAGATGTTTGGGTTTGGGCAGCAGCCTGAGTTCTGGGCCTCTCCCACCTCACAGAATCTTGGAGCCCAGGCTCCAGCCCAAGTGTCTACATCACAATTAAAGAGCCCTTTACCTTGAGCCCACGCCATGTGGCGTGGGCCAGCCGCAGGTTTTTAATTGCAATGTAGACATACCCTTAATGACTCTCAGGGCTGGTCTACCCTTAAAAGGCTGCAGCGGTGCCCACAGCACTTCAGTGAAGATGCTATCTACACGGTTGGGAGGGCTTCTCCTGTTGGCGTAGGCCAGGGGTCTCAAAGTCCCGGTCCACCAGCCATCTACAGCCTGAGAACCTCCCCACTGTGGCCCGCGGAGGAGAGACGCATGCAGCCTTGCTGCCAGCAATGTCTGCTGTAAGCACCGCCCACCGCAGCTCCCATTGGCTGGGGGAGAGGGACAGAGATACCATCACTAGTTGCTGGGCAGAGTCAGCCATGGAGGCAGCGTTACTTTTTTCTACTATAATGTCAAAATACCGAACAACTATCTGATGCACATCTTGCTGCAGCCCCTGAAGCAAATCAACAAACTGACAGAACTGAAGCATTGCCAGGTGTCTGGCAAACACTAAAAACTCTCTGGCAGGCAAAGAATTGTATAAAGTTGCATGACAGTTTTATTATTTCTAAGAAATTTGAAATTAAAAAAAATACAATATAAACGTTTTCTTTTCTGAACACCATCTTCAGTGACATTATTGGCCTGCTGGGAGGATTTGAGGACTGCCACTGACCCTAGGGTAAACTGAGTTGGAGACCCCTGGTGTAGGCAATCCATCTCCCCAAGAGGCAGTAGCTGTGTCACGGGAAAAGCCCTCCTATTGACACAGCGCTGTGTACACCAGGAGTTATACCAACCTAGATGCATCACTCAGGGGTGTGGATTTTCCACACCACTGAGCGAGGCAGTTACACTGACTTAAGTTGCTAGGGTAGATCAAGCCTAAGTGCTCAGAAACTGGGTAACTGGTTTCCATCAGGCTTTGCTTTGTTATGAAACTTTACTGATCATTAATTCCAAAATATATTAAGAACATAAGAGCAGCCATATTGGTCAAACCATCTAGTCCCCTACCCTGTCTTCTGATAGTTGCCAATGCCAGATTCTTCAAAGGGAATGAATAGAACAAGGAAATTTTTGAGTGATCCATTGTCACCCACTCCCAGCTTCTGGCAGTTAGAGGGATTGTATCCCTGACCATCTTGGCTAATTACCATTGATAGATAAGTTCATGGAGGATAAGTCTAATTTTTTTGAACCCAGTTATACTTTTGGCCCTCACAACATCCCCTGGCAAGGAGTTCCAAGGGTTGACTCTGCATTGTGTGAAGAAATACTTCCTTATGTTTAAACTTGCTGCCTATTAATTTAATTAGGTGACCCTGGTTCTTGTGTTATGCCAAGGGATAAATAACATTCTTATTCACTTTCTCCACACACCATTTGTGATTGTATAGACCTCTCTCATATAACGCCTTAGTTGTCTCTTTTTCAAGCTGAGAAATCCCATTTTTTAAACTTTCCTCATATAGAAGCTAATTTTGCTGTCTTTCTTTGTACCTTCCCCAATTCTAATATATCCTTTCTGAGATGAAGCAATCAGAACTGCATACAGCATTCAAGGTGTGGGCTGAAAGAGGACTACTTTTATCGACTAAAAGAACAAAAAAAAAAAGTTTCTTTTATAAGTTCCTTGTCAGAATATAGCTGTCCAGAAGAACAGGCAGGTCTTTGAGAAATGAATGTTCTTAACGATCACTGAAGTCCTACATTACACTAGTATCAAAGTGTTACACGATTATGCTTTCCTTTCTTTCTTTCTCATCCTTGGAATTTCAAAAGGAAGCCACAAAGCATGCTGTCTGAATACAAAGTTCCTTGCCAACACAAAACAATTAGATGAACAGACTACAGGAGCATTGGAGAACAGCCTATTTTGTGATACAACCACAACAGAGAGCAGTCAAGCATATTCCTTACAGCAGTGGTCTCCAAACTTTTTGGATCATGCACCCCTAGGACCAGCTCTAAGGAATGAAAAAAGAAAAAAAAGAAGAAGAGCTGCGGCCAGCGCGCCGCTGAAGACAGAGCAGGGAGAGCTGAGCTGCGGCCGGCGTGCCAGCAGCGCTCCTCCCACCGTGCACCCCTAGGGATGGTCTTGCGCACCCCACTTTGGAGACCGCTGCCTTACAGGAACAGCGGCAAGTGAAAGTGACAGAATGGGAGATCAAACAGTTGACCTGGCAGCCACTGCTTTTCTCATACTAAGAGAAGTTACCTGCAGTGATGTTGCAGCTGTGTAGGTCCCAAGGTATTAGACAAGATGAGGTAATATATTTTATTGGACCAACTTCTGTTGTTGACAGAGACAAGCTTTCGAGCTACACAGAGCTCTTCATGTCTGGGAAAGGTACTGAGTGTGTGTCACAGCTAAATACAAGATTGAACAGACAGCTCACATTCTAAGGAATTATTCAAGGTGAAGTGGCCAGTTAGCCTATAGTCATAGGACAAAAAGGAAGGATAGTGAGTTACAGACTATCGTAATAAGCTATAAATCCAGTGTCTTTATTAAGATCATGATTTTTAATGTCTAGAAAAGTTATGAATTTAAGTTCTCGGGCTCATGTTTTGGAAGTGTTGTGCAGGTTTCCTTTGATGGTGAGGACTGAGAGGTCAGATACAGAATAAGGCACTTTGTGAAACATATTTTACCCACAGAGGGTAAGGTGTTTTTGTCTTATTTTTCTGTGTGAGTTCATTTGAGAGCATAGTGATTGTCTGGTTTTATCCACACAGTTGTTATTTGGGCATTTAGTGCACTAGATGAGGTACATCACACATTGTGATAGGCATGTGCAGGACCCATAGAACTTGAAAGGTGTGTTGTAAAGGGCATTGATCATTGTAGCAGTGGAGATATGTCTGCAGGTTTGGTATCTGCTGTTTTGAGAGGGTATGACACTGCTTTGAGAGTGTATCCTGGGTTGCTGGGAGCTTGCTTCTGATAAGCGTGGAAAGGTTGGGGGGGTGTTTGAAGACAAAAGTGTGTGCGGGAGGGTGTTTCAGGAAAGATTTCTTTCTGTCTAGGGTCCCCATCAAGTATGGGTTGTAGATATTTGAGGATATCCCATATGGGTTCCAGCATGGGGTGGTAGGTGACAAGCAGGGGTGTGTAATCAGAGAGGATTCAATTTCTGTACTGAAGCACGTTCTCTCAGGGCATTTGCGTGGCCCATTCCATGATGCGATTTATTTCTCTGGAGGAGCGCTCTTGTTTGATGAAGGCGGGTCTGAGTGTGTTAAGCAGCATATTCCGGACTTTCTACTCGGCGCATATTCTGTGGTATCTAAGTGCCTCGATACCACTAAACAGATTTATTGGTGTATATGCAGTGGCTACTGGATCTAAGAAGTAGGTGTGGCAATCCATGCATTTCTTATATACAGTTGTCTGAAGCAGACTGTGGTCTCCATGAAGTTAATGCTAGAGTGGGACTGTTCCAGAGAGTTTAATAGACAGGTGGTGGATGTTGAAGTTGTGGTGGAAATCTATGAGGGAGTTTAAGCTGTCTGTCTGGAGAATGAAAATACCATTGATGTAACTCAGGTACATCACTGGTTTTGTGGTGGGTGAAACCAGACGATCACTACACACTCGAATGAACTCTCATAGGAAAATGATAAAAGACAAACACACCCTATCACCTATAGGTGAACACTTTGTGAAAAGCGACCACTCTATATAGGACCTATTAGTCCTCATACTCAAATGAAACCTGCACAAAACTTTCAAAACATTTGCCTGGGAACTTAAATTAATAACTTTGCTGGACTCTAAAAAGGGTCTTAATAAAGACAGTGGATTTATGGCTTATTACAACAATCTGTAACACACCAGCCCCCCTTTTTATTCAATTACTACGGGGGTATTAACTGTCCGCTTCACCTTGAATGGCTCCTTAGAATATGTGCTAACTATTTATGCTAAACTATCCGTTTAATCTTGTATTTGGCTGTGACACTGCATACCTTTCCCATACCTGAAGAACAGCTATGAGAGCTCGAAAATTTGCCTCTCTCCCCAACAAAAGTTGGTCCAATAAAAGATATTTCCTTACCCAGCTCGTCTCACTAAGAGAAGTGCTATATATGCATGTCAGTCAGTTATGAGTCTCTCGCCAATATTCTGGTACCAACACAGCAACAACACCACTGCATACAATCAGACATTTCCCAAAAAATAGTGAAGAGTTTAGAATGATCAAACTGCCAAATTTTACTATAATACAAGCAAATTAAGGTTGGTTTTCCCCTGCTCCTCCACATGGACTCCTACTTTATCCATTTCTCATATTTCTCTCAAGATGACTCACTCCTGGCTCAACTAACCTCCATTTGCTAAACAAACCTGGAAATAAATGACTACAGACAAAATGCAGTGTGTGTACCCATAGAGCAAAACTTGTTATCAGAGAAAAGAAGGTAGGAGAAGAAACTGAAAAGGGACATTGTTCCTCAAAGGCATAGGGGGTTGTCTAAAAGCCTCAAACTTTTATATGGTAGTATAAATAAATTCCACTAGATAACAGTTTTACAATTGGCAGGTCTAATTTTGGGTCTAAATTGTTGGAATGTTTGTTCAAGTATTACTTGCTAAAACCTTTTTATTTTTTTAAAAATAAAAAACAAAACATGGCTAATTGGCTAGCATTTTCCAGTGCACTATTTAAAAAAATAAGCCAGTTTTCTATTAATTTCTAACAATAGAAAGGAAAAGTTCTGTGGGTATCTTTTACTGCTCCTTTACAAATGTATACTGTGCACTTCTAAGTAGTCAGAATTTATTTTTGGTATCTTTGATAACTGTGCTAAAATGCAAAAGTTCATCTTTCATGCTTAGCAACAGACAGCTTTTTAGGATTGTTACATCTTCCCCCTCCTCCCCCACCCCGTGGGCTTTTGTGGAATTTTAAATACGGATTTATCTTTTTATAAAATAAAGTTACCAGTATTATTACACTTGAATTAATGTAATCTAAAAACAAAATATTCTTCCTGATTTTTAACTTTGTGAGTGTTAGAAGCATCTAGTCTTCCCTGTTTTTTCCAGAGGGCTCCTAAATGTTCAGAATGGAGTAGGAGGGTGACATCGCAATAGAACAACAGGATCTGCATCTTTCTCAACCCTTTCCCCGCCATCAGTTGAAGACAGGGACAGAGAAATGTTAGATTATCAGTCAACATGACCTCCCACCACAAATGAAAGCTGGAAAAATTGTTACTCAGGTAATTGCAATAACTATTCTAACACCAAACCTCCAGTCTTCTAACATATAAAGAAACTTTAAAGTACATCACAAATTAACAATGAAGAATACAAATTTCCACTATGGTTCACAGTTAGCCTGCCCAAGTCAAATATGCACCATAACTACATATTTAATTGTTTCAAAACAAAGAGTTCTAGATATAATGATAAATAGGTGAGATGCCATTAGTGCCAGCCAGCCCATGCATCTCACAGGGCACAGATTTGATTAAAGAAAAACCACCACCAAATCTCAGGATCAGATTCCTATCTTAAATAAATAGCATATGTCACTTCAGTGCAGGAAGAGAAATGTTACGGTGAATGAAGTCAATCTACGCCTATGCCCCAGGGTCTCACTCCTGGCCCAGAGGGCTCCTCCCCTTCCCCGCCCCCTGCTGGGCCCTGGAGTTTTTCTAGCATGTTGGGGGTGGGGTTGAAGGGGGGCTCAAAGAAAAAGGTTGAGAACCCATGTTGTAGGAAACCACTTAAAATGAAGTGGGCAATTATGCGTTAGCAGGCAATGGGTGTATTACAAATAGACAAAATGAGCCGTAAAACCAGAGCCCCTGTTGAGTCCATGCTTTTTTAATGTCTAGCAGAGTTATGAATTTACGTTCCCAGGCTTGCCTTTTGAAGGTGTTATACAGGTTCTCTTGAGGAGGAGATCAAATATGGAGAGCTCACTTTGTGAAAAGTGTATGTCCACAGTAGATATGGTGATTTTGTCTTTTATCATTTTGCTATGAGTTCATTTGAGAGACCAGTGATTGCTCTGTTTCACCCACATAGCTGTTGCTGGGGCATTCGATGCACTGAATGAGGTATACCACAGGTCGTAATAAGCACATGGACCCACGAATCTTGAAAGGTATGTTGTGAGAGATATTGATCATCATAGCAGTGGAGATAGGTCTACAGATTTTGCGTCTGTTCTAAGAGAGTCTGGTACCATTTTAGTTTGTGTGTCCTGTTCTGTGGGGAGCTTTCTTCTCCTGATGAGCCTGGTTGGGGGTTGTCTGAAGGCTAGAAGAGGGGGTGTGGGAAAGATTTATTTCAGGATGTGGTCCCCAAGAAATATGGGTTGTAATTGTTTGATGATCCCCTGAATAGATTCCAGTGTAGGGTGGTCAGTGACAACTTGGGACATGAGGTCAGTGGGTTGTTTTTTTCCTGTATTGAAGGAGGTTCTCCTGGGATATTTGGGTGGCCAATTCCATGACGCCATCTACTTCTCTGGAAGAGTAGCACTGTTTAGTGAAGGCATTTTAAGTGCATTTAGACATGTGTATCGGACTCTTACGCTCTACTCACTCTCTACTTGCTCTAAAAACACCCCACTGCCTGCAAACCCTTAGTTGTCCTGGTGGGGGGCCTTAAAATGAAGTGGGTGTGTTTGGGCCAGTATCTTCCATGGGACATGAATTGAGAGTATAAAATAGTATAAAACCACCTCTCTAATGCCCCACCTATGCTGAAGGCAACAACAATGCTTGGAAGATAAAGACTTTAAACTGAGGAGATTCCTTCTTAGCCTGGCACCAAATTCACCCTGTTTATTAAGAATTGTGAGCTGCCTGTAACATCTATTAGGGTGAGAAAACCTGCTTGATTCAAATCTTGCCTAGTCTGATAAGCTTTAGAATTTAGACTGCAATTTTACTTTTATTTCTTTTGTAACCATCTTTGTCCTATAAGCTTAACACTTATAATCACTTTAAAAAAAATCTATAACTCTGTAGCTAATAAACTTATTTTAATATTTTATCTTAAACAGTGAGTTTGTCTGAAATGCTTGGGGAAATCTGCTCATATTACAAAGGCTGGTTCATGTTCACTATCCTTTGATAAAGTGGCAAACTAATGAGCTCACATTGTTCAAGAGAAAGTCTTAAGCAGCATAAAGTGGTAGATTACTGGGATGCAAAGCTGGGGAGATTTGCTGGTGTCTCACTCTGTATAGTTCATGAGTGGTTTAGAGGCATTCATGTAACTTAGCGGGGTGTGTCTCTGCATGCTCGCAGCTAAGTGATTGTGCCTGGAGGGGTTTGCTGCTTGTCACTACCCAAGGCACTGTGAGAGAGTCCAGGCTGGAGAGTTAAAGAGGCACAGCGGTCCCAGAGTTCAAGGCTGTGCCACAGGAAATCCTATTTTCCCTGCTGGTCAATGGCTCACAATGATTGTTTAACACCTATTTGGGTGTGGGTGGCCACCTTTGTTGTCACTGGAGAGCTAATTGTGGGTGTCTCCTAAATTCACAACGTATTTCAACCACCATATAGAAAAAGCTCATAACTTCGTACCACTAATGATATACATATTTTGACAGAACAATGAGTTTCAGCAGATCATGACGTTTCATATGGTACTATACAAGGCATGCTTTGCATGAAACATCACAACCATATACAAATGATGAATGTGGGGGTTACAGAGTGCTATATTGAGGTACAGCATGTCACAACCACATGAAAATTTGAGTAAAAAATTCAAAGCAATACTGCTGCACCTTTGGGAAAAAATGTAGAGAGCAAAATCAGTAAGTGACCTGTGGTAGTGAGCAATACTTAAAACATCTCATTGCTGGAAGCAAAAACCACCAAGTACTCTGCACATTATGCCTACCTGATACAGTAGTGAGATCTAAGTTTAAACAAAAAGTGCATTTAGAATTCATTTTGCGGGCAGCTTGTAATATGTAAAGTCATTTATTGCAGAAAAGTAGGCCCTTAACATTATAACATGCAGCTACAAGGAAGGAGAGGTTTAAAATTTATCAATATAAAGGTGTTGGTTATATTGAATACTTAACAGATTTGTCTGGAGACTGGTATTTTCTAGAGCAGTATGGTAAAAGTCAGTGTATTACACAGAAAATTTCAATTCTCCCAGGATTTTATGTGATGAAGTTACCAGTGCCTCTGTGTGCTTTAAGTTTAAAATACACCCAAAACATTGGACAAAATCATTAAGATTAAGAAGGGTGAGAAAAAAAGAGTCATCCATAGTGTGGGTTTCTAAGGCACAATCAGCCTTTCACATTGACTATTGAATTTACTAACACTAAATATTTTACTGGCCAGTCCAAAAAAATGCTCTGTAGGTGATTGGAATTTAAATCTATCCTCGCTCCAAAAGGTTTAGCTATCAAACAATTTAGAGTTCAATAGCTTCAAAAGAAACCAAAAGCCATAGAACACTTAAACAACCCCTTTTTTCAACATCCATCTAGGATGGTAAGTTTCTCATTCATGATCACCCTGCCTCTACACAGCAAATATTAGTACCTTACTTTTAGAGAATCTAACTCCTTGGTGTAGGCCTCAGTTGAGCAGAAGAACAAACTTCTCCCTGGGTCTGGCTTTTATACTCCCAGAGAGAGAGAAAGCAAGCCAGATTCTATTCTAAGTGAAGTGATAGTTCTAGCACCATCTTGGACATTTCCTTCTGCACATGAATTTCCATAAGCACCTACTCCAGAGTTGAGAGATTGGACCCTTCTATCTGAGAGAATGACACCCTCAAAAGACTGTTCCATTGGCAAGGAGGAACTGTAACTGAGTAGACTGGTATAGAAGAGAAGACAATATTCCAGAAGCAAAAAGAGTGCAAACTGTTACAGTGATGCTTTTCTAAATCTGCAGACAACTCCCAGAACTTCTATTGCTGCTCCTGATACTCCGAGTTTTCCCAAACTACAAAAAAAGTGAAAATTGACTGACTAGTCTTTTCAATTTTCTGTTATACCATTGGGAACCCTGAGGGCAACAAGTGAAGCAGTCAATAATCAGGTCACTTACCTTGAACAGCTTGGAAAAGTGGAAAGCACCATAGCTATTCACTAGAAAGGGAAAAAAAAAAAAACAGACCCTTGTCCCATCATCTTTGCAACAATCAGGAAGCTCTGGGATAGGAGGAAGAGGAACATGCATGCACTTTCTCCCTTCTAGCAGCCACAGGGAGTTGGGGTTATTCAAGTTTATCAGATCCCTATTACTGGAGGCTCCAAGGGATGGAACACATCTGGACAGGATACAGGGACAGCTCCCAAACTGAAATCCTAGCTCTTCCCTTTCCAAGCAGGAGAGGGTAGAGATAGAGCTTGATGTCTTACTAGAGTATTGTCCCTGGACAATAGGGCCTCTCATCTTAGTCTAGTCTTTAAAGTTACTGTGTGTCGAAAAAATTTCAAGCTGTATGTATGATGCATCTGGGATAGATATGAGGTGGAGGGCTGCGTACAGTGGAAGAGATTGATAGGGTAAGCTACAGAAGTATGGTATGCACATCTTTATAAACACAGAATAGGGATCAGAGAGTTTGAACATATGAAGGCAGAAGTAGCCCACACAATGTAGGGGGAAAAACAGGAAAGGATATTGGGAAGGGAGGAAAAATGACTCAGAAGTCAGAAAGAGACATACCATTACCTATTCTAGGACATAAAAAAAAGAGAAGTGAAACTAGATAGAGAGAAAGGTGAGAACGGGTCAAAATTGCAATCTTTAAACAAAATAAAAAATTGATTGTAACCTTGTCAGTTCAACACAAATAGGTAGACTGCCCAAATGATTTCATCCCTTTAAACTGCAGAGGTCATGGAAGCACAGGGGTTTTTTCACTGACTAGCAGGCCTAACCCTTCATGTAATAGTTGGCAGGTACAACTGTCAAGCCTTGCTGGTGAAAATATAGGTTTACGAAGACAGGAAAAATATAGGAAGAGTTCCTGCTGTACTTGACTTCTTCAAAAGTAGAAAGAGACCCAAGTTGAAGTGTCATAGCAATTCTAAGCAGAAGGCAGTGAAAAAAAAATCTGGTGACATGACTGGCTCTGCTCCTTATCTGTTATGAAGAACAACCCAGCAGCTAAAAACTGCAGTCCTGAAGTTGCACAAACAGGGCATAAATTATGGTACAATAATAATTCACATGTAGTATATTGTTAGGACATAAGGCTGAAGAAAAATGTTGCATATTATTAAGGAATATTTTAAAAATTGTGCTTACAGCAAGATAAGAACATAAGAATGGCCATACTGGGTCAGACCAAAGGTCCATCTAGCCCAGTATCCGGTCTTCCGACAGTGGCCAATGCCAGGTGCCCCAGAGAGAATGAACAGAACAGGTAATCAAGTGATTTGTTGACCCCCTCAAAGAACATCTATTAGAGTTCTTTGAAGGGTAAACAAACAGTAGACGTAGTATACTTACATTTCCAGAAAGCCTTTGACAAGGTCCCTCACCAAAGACTCTTATGTAAATTAAATTGTCATGGATTGAGAACTGGTTAAAAGACAGGGAACAAAGGGTAGGAATAAATGGTAAATTTTCAGAATGGAGAGGGGTAAGACCAAAGCAAACTGTGAAGAACTTTAAAAAGGTCTCACAAAACTTAGTGATTGGGCAACAAAATGGCAAATGAAATTTAATGTGGATAAATGTAAAGTAATGCACATTGGAAAAAATAACCCCAGCTATACATACAATATGATGGGGGCTAATTTAGTTACAACTAATCAGGAGAAAGATCTTGGAGTCGCCGTGGATAGTTCTCTGAAGACGTCCATGCAATGTGCAGCGGCAGTCAAAAAAACAAACGGGATGTTAGGAATAATTTAAAAAGGGATAGAGAATCTCTTATTGCCCTTATATAAATCCATGGTATGCCCGCATCTTGCATACTGTGTACAAATGTGGTCCCCTCAACTCAAAAAAAAAAAAGAAGATATTCTGGCATTAGAAAAGGTTCAGAAAAGGGCAAGTAAAATGATTAGGGGTTTCAAACGGGTCCGATATGAGAAGAGGATAAGACGCTAGGACTTTTCAGCTTGGAAAAGAGGAGATTAAGGGGGGATATGATAGAGGTATATAAAATCATGAGTGGTGTGGAGAAAGTGAATAAGGAAAATTTATTCACTTGTTCCCATAATATAAGAACTAGGGGCCACCAAATGAAATTAATGGGTAGCAGGTTTAAAACAAATAAATAAAAGGAAGTTCTTCACTCAGCTCACAGTCAACCTGTGGAACTCCTTGCCTGAGGAGGTTGTGAAGGCTAGGACTATAACAGGGTTTAAAAGAGAACTGGTTACATTCATGGAGGTTAAGTCCATTAATGGCTATTAACCAGGATGGGGAAGGAATGGTGTCCCTGGCCTCGGTTTGTCAGAGGGTGGAGACGGGTGGCAGGAGAGAGATCACTAGATCATTACCTGTTAGGTTCACTCCCTCTGGGGCATCTGACATTGGCCACTGTCAGTGCACAGGATACTGGGCTGGATGGACCTTTGGTCTCACCCAGTATGGCCATTCTTCTGTAAGTGATCCATCCCGTTGCCCAATCCCAGCTTCTGGCAAACAGAGGCTCGGGACACCATCCCAGCTAATAGTCAGTGATGGATCTATCCTCCATGAATTTATCTAGTTCTTTTTTGAACCCTGGTTTAGTCTTGGCCTTCACAACATCCTCTGGCAAAGAGTTCCACAGGTTGATTGTGTGAAGAAATACTTCCTTTTCTTAGTTTTAAACCTGCTGCCTATTAATTTCATTTGTTGACCCCTAGGTTTGTGTTACAAGAAGGAGCAAACAATACTTCATTATTATTTACTTTCAATTTTCAAAATAGAGGTATAAAAAGCTTCTTACAAATAGCTACTCATAATAAATTTTGTATCAAAATTTTGGACACCATGCCAGCAAAGGCCATTTGCTGGCCAACATAAACAAGAACACTGTCCAACAGCAAGTGAGGAATATGTTCATCATACAACACAAATGAATCTGCAGTTTTGTTGCATACTATGGGACAATCATAGAACCAAGCACACGTCCCCATCTCCAAATGGTCTCCAAGTGCAATCCACGTATTAGAATATTCCAGAGGGCAAAGCAGGGCAGTGAATTTTTATTTCACAAAACTTTTTTGGATTTTATGGCAGAGCAAAGACTGTTGAGACTGAAAAGTTCCTTCAGTATTAAGTGCATTAAGAACAGTTTTCTAAGAACAGTTTTTCTGAAGCAATTTCATGATGAAATCACTACTCTTCCTTTCCTCAGACAGTTATCAGAGATAGTATCATGAGATGTGTCAAGGGTATTATGCGTCATGTAGCCAAAACTGTCCCCTCCCCAATACCACAATGCTGCACAGCAGGAGTAAGCAGGGCAGCATTTTCAACTTATACAATTACACTTGATTACTCACTGAAAGATTATATAGGTATCAGCTCAAAACAGGACACTCAACTAGTCTGCACTTCCAAAAAGTGGACTCAGTACTACAATCCTCTTCACAGACAGTTGTTTCTCAGGGGTTTGTGGTATTCTGTAGGTTTGGGAGAACTAAACGTATGTTTTGACCAGTTTATATGTATCTCAAATAATTCATGTGAGCATGTGTCATTATACCACATTAGCAGATGGAACAGTAAATAGAACAGTAGAGACTTGAAATGTGTTGGAGAGAATTAACATTAGCTTGTATCCCCTACTATCAGAACATCTCTCTGAGATTTTATGAGTTTCACTGTCCAATTGCCAGAAATCAGCTGTCATCTATACCCAAAATATAATTTTCCTCCCTAAAACACCAGATAGTATGGGGTGGATTTTTTCATACAAATTTGGCTTGGACAAATACATATCACAAAGCTTTTGACTATGACACTGCATCATATTGCTAAATACACTTCAAAGCAAGATGCCATCAAACCCAAACAAATCTAATGCAGTTTCCTCAGGGGGTGATTTCACATAATAAAGTGAATGGGTAAATTCCTGAAAAGTACTAACAAATGAACTACTGCTTTTTTTGCTGCTATGTATTTCAGCTCTATTCAGAAAACACCTACATGCAGTTGTGCGAAGTGTAACTTGCACTTTCATTTTAATTTGGCATTTATTTCAGGGTACTTAAATGAATAATTGATTTATCGTGATCAACAATACATATCAAACAAGAAAAGAAGCTATCCAGAATGACAACAGCAGATTTGTGTAATGGGGGAGGGAAGAAGAAAGGTACAATGTTTTTGGCAGGATTTTTAGAGTTAGGTAGTGCCATAGTAATTAAATTTAACTAACTTTATTGGGGAGGGGGCAGGGTGAATTTGAAGGGGAAGCAAGAGAAGTCAGCTTAGATCTTTATTCTCTTTTGAAAAAATAAAATTTGAAAAAGCCATCTTAACAAGAAGCCCTAGCTGTTTAACAGCTGGCACTCTCAGCAGGGAAACCATATATGCAATAATACCCCACTTTGTTTAAGAGGTACCAAAATCCCTAATTAAGGAGAGGAAGAAGAGGACAGAACTCCACACTAAATATCACTTTGTAAAAGTCTGTTTGAACTACAACTCTAACACTGTATTAGCAGAACTGTGCCTCTGTAAATATTTAATATAAGACGACATTACTAGTTTGATCAGCACTTCCAATCTGAACAAAATTAACAGAGGGAGCAAGGATTAATGGATTTAGAGCTGGATTCCATCTTTAATTATTTTGATTAAGTGATGGGAACCATACCTCTTGGCCTAGTTTATTTAGGGACAGTTGAGTTATATTCAGGAGAGTGACTGCAAAAAAGTGATATGTGAAGTTCCACATTTTCTATCATAAAGAACAAACTATCTACATTACTGAGTCAAGGGTGGGTTTCTTACTGCTGCAAATCAAACTGAAACAGGGATCTAAAATAAAGTGGAGTTCTGTCACACACAATCAGAATAATCTAAAAATCATACTTCCTGACTCTGTTCTGTTGATGCATGAGTCAGACCAGAATCCTGTTCACTCTTTCATAGTACTTGCAGAATCAATACAGCTAACAGTAGTGAAAACTGTTTACATCATCAAGTAAGCAAAACATTAAGTTAAATTAGGAGTGGCTACATCAGGCAAGAAACCCATTTTTACCATGGCCTTTTTCTAGCCTCGCTACTGATCTTGTGCCCTGCCTTCTAAGCCACAAAGTTAGATGACAGACTAGGCAAAATTTAAAGGACTGAATGTTACACAGACAAACTAATTGAGTTTCTGAAACATTTACAGCATGAACAAGATGAGAAAATAGGCTACTTAAATTAAAATGACCTGTATAGAATGTGCTTCTGCAAGTCTCGGTTTTTTCCCCCCATAATGAGGGCCATATTTTAAGGAGAGGTTGTCCTCTTGGTCGCCTCCCCTCCCATTCACTACTGCATGAACCACCTCCCCAACTCCACTTGCAATCACAACATTCATGAGCTAACTACAGTAATGGCTTAGGTAAGATAATAGTTCTAGGAAAGTATTTTTCCCTGGGGGAGGAGAAGAGGGGAAAATGGATGTTGTTCAGCATCTGGGAACAAGAACCAGCACCATGTAAACACTCAATTCTCTGCTGCCCCTGAGCTCCACAGACTCTGGGTAGCAAATCTCTGCAGTGCTCATTCCCTCACTCACAATCTCCCCTTTGTTGTCCTACCCATCAACTGGGGTTGAAATGACCAATTCACATCACAAATGGTGATGCAGAAAGGTGTGCTGAATTATAGTGTTTTACAGTAATCATTCCATGGAGCTCAATACCATTTGACTGATAGGAACTGGGAGGATAAAGATTCTAACAAAACTGTTGAACTCATTCCTACTTCCCCAGAGTTGTTCTTGGTATTTCTCTTCCCTCCCATACACTGTCAGAGGACTAGCTAGATTTTGCTGACAGAGCTTATAAGTATTATAAATCAGTGAATGTTCAGCTGCCCATGTCATGCAAGGAACTTCAATGTGTAATCAAGAAGCATTAAGAAAAAAACCAGAGCTTCAAACTCAATAACTTAAAACATGTAATACCACTGGTTCATATCTTATCAGCAAAGCTTTTAATTTCACTAAACATAGGTGACTAAGACTATATCTAGACTAGCACTTTTGTCAGTCAGCGGTGTGAAGAAAAAAAAAATCACACCCCAACCGACAGAAGTTACACCGACAAGTGCCGGTGTAGACAGCACTACATCGATGGGAGACACTCTCCCAGTGACACAGCGACTGCTGCTTGTTGGGGGTGGTTTAATTATGCCAATAGGAGAGCTCTCTCCCGTCGGCATAGAGTAGCCACACAACAGACCTTACAGCAGCGCAGCCGCAGCAGTACTGCTGTGCCGCTGCAAGGGTCTGCTGTGTAGACAGTCTAATTCAGTGTTAGAGCTTCTGACTTTGGGCATATCTTCGCTAGCAATGTTAAAGTGCTGCCACGGCAGCACTTTAACGGGCTGTGTAATCAGGGCACCAGTGCTGGGAGAGAGCTCTCCCAGCACTATATAAAAAAAAAACCCTCCACAAGGGGAACAGCTACCTGCGGTGGGAGCAGGGCTCTTAGCACTGGTGCTCTGTCTACACTGGGACTTTACAAGTGCTGAGACCTGCAGTGCTTGGGGGTGGGGTGGGGTTCACACCCTAAGCAAGGAAGTTGCAGCGCTGTAAAGAGCCAGTGTAGAGAAGCCCATATACAACTACCCTCTTAGAAAACACGCCACACTTGTTTTCCAGTGGATCCACAGGTTTATGAAGACAGTATCCACACATTTTCCTATTAAATGTTTATGGAAGACAGTTATTGATGAGAGAACGAACGAACAAACAGAATGAAAAGATGCACAGGTTACATGCACTGGGTGTTATTTTAAGTACCAGCATATAATTTAACCAAGGCATTTAGCTGAATTTTCTAAGATTAAAAACTAACTGTTCTGATTTAATAATTAATGCACACTTTGTATGAATTATTCAACCCTGACTGGAAAGAGGATATGGGTATTTCCTGGGACTTGGACAAAACTAGAGTAGCATAGCAATATTTTTTTTTAAACAATCTAAAAGAACATAATTCAAGCAGAAGCAGAACAAAGTCAGATCTGGGAGTTTCTGATGAATCAAAACTGGAGTAGGGAGAAGAAATGAAAGTGAGTGTCAAAGATTTAACAAAATTCCTCCAGGCATAGATGTGTAAGATATTTCCAACAAAAGCTTCTAAACTTTATGATCAGATCAAAGTTCCCCTTAGGGTTTCATGAGACTTCGTATGACGGACATTTTACATCTGTGGGAACAAAGTACCTGAATCTTTTTTAACAGATTTAGTTTAATATCATAATAAATGGACAGAAGACATGATCAACACTATGCACTTCTCTAGACTTGAATGAGTAGATCCCTGTAGCATGGCAGCCACCTCTGGTTTCAGGCGAGACTATTTCAGTTCTGAATTTCTGCAGAGTACTTCAAAGAATTCCATTTCAAGCTGCAACTCTTAGGATCCAAATAGAAGCATGAAGTCAACATGCTATATCTGATCTTCCCATTGTTTAATTATCAGTATCACTTCAGCAATTTAGAAGCTGTTGTGTCCCCAAACTTCTTACAGAACTTACAGGGAAAGGGGAAATAATTCAGACCACAGCTAGATGAAAAGGTGAATCCTGAAGGTATGCGGGGATTTGGCACACAAAACAAGCTGCTAGCCTTTTTGTTCTGAATAAATCAGCATATTGGTACCAGTGTACCTCCAGCTTGATACAAGAGGAATTGTTATATAACAGGAGCATTGAGTAAGGCTTGGTCTACCCTCAAACTCGCACCACATTAACTAAATCAGTTTTGTTTCAGTGCAAGTTTGTGCAAACAATCTTTTTTTGGAATAAAGTGATCTATTTTGATTTTGTCTAGCCAATTTAAAAGGAATAGGACACTTGATTCCAAAATGAGATTCAGTGCAAACCCGTGTACACACACAACAAAAGATGTGAATTTAAAATGGAGTTAGTTAATGTGGTGCAAGTTTGTGTGTGGACAAGCCCTAGATTGTGGAAGTGGGAAAAAGATGTTCCTACTGAAGAACAGATGCTAAAATATTTGTTTTGATCTCCAACAGCTAAAATGGATGAATTTCAAGTCTAACCAATGTTAAAAATTCTATTTCTGGTAGCTTGTAGTATGCCTACATAAAGTTGCAAACCATTACAGATTGTTCTGAAGACTAGTACTTGCTTTAAATCAAATGCTGTAGAAACAGCAGTCAAAATAAGAACAACGGTACACTATTCTTGATTCAAGCTTGCCACGGACACTCTCAGAACTCCCTACTTGCCATACTGAATGCAATACTTGCACATACTTTAATAAAATTTTAATTTCAGTAAAATGCTAAACATCATTTGTCATTTCATTTTCTAGAAACTGATGCTAGAGAATAGGTATGTGTTTTACCCAGTATAATTAGCAAGTGTACAATAAAAATAGTTTAATGGATTTAAATGTTTTAAGATGCCTTTGTGTGATCCATCCTCTGGTCACTAAGGGTGTGTCTACACAGCAATAGCAATATAAGCTCAGGCTTAAGCCTGAGTTTAAGCTTAACCCCTTTGTGTCCACACACCAGTTGTGAACCTAGGGTCCCAAGACCCTGCAGGGCAGGAGAGTCCAAGACCATGTTAAGCTGGAAGCTAGGGTCTGAGCCCTATTACTTTCCTGTGTGCATACAGCCCAAGCTTGACTTGGGGCCTGGAAGTCTTCCAGATGTATCCCAGAGTTCCTTGGAGCAACTTCCCGAGTCCCTTCTATGCTGACAATCTATTACGCTCTACTGCAACCAGAAGCCATACCTCCCTTTGCAAAAGGCAACAGCTCAGATCAGCGTTAGCATGCTTGCAGCCAAAGGGTTTTCAATGGAGACCGATCAGAAGAAGCCTTTTGCAAAGAGCTGCTTCCTGGTCACAAGAGCACAGCCAGATTTTGGCGCACTCTGCCGAGGCGTCCCAGCACACACAGTCCCAAGGAGGGCTGCGGGGGTGGGAAGTGTTGTCAGAGAGTAGAGCAGGGACGGGAAATGACAGAGCTCCCAGTTCAGCACAGCCAGGAGAGGGATGGTCCACAACTAGCCAGTCACTCCTCCCCATCCCTGCAGAGCAGCCACTGGGTCCCCGCTCCACTCTCAGTCCCCACCCCCCCCACCCGGGCTGCATGCCTTGTCAGGGTGGTAAGTGGAAGACAGCCCCAAAACTTTTGCACAGCCTCCCGGGGATCTGCTATCCCTGCCTCCTGGGGATAGGGATAAGGGACCTCCGGGGGATGCACTTCACCACTTCGTAGCCGGCAACAGCCAGACTCGGCTCTGTGTTTTTCCTCTGAAACCTACATTTTATCTCAAGCTTCAAAACAAACCGACAAAAATAGATTAAAAACCCAACCAACCAAAAAACACCTTAATTTTTAAAAAGGGATGTTGAATGAAGAATTGCAAAGTTTCATTTTAATAGTTTGACAGCCCTGGAGACTAATGTCCTAATTATCCTCTGAACAAGGGGCAAAGAAAGCACCAATGTGAGATTTCTAAAGATAGGTACAGCACTTGACCCAAGGTTTAAGAATCTGAAGTGCCTTCCAAAATCTGAGAGGGATGAGGTGTGGAGCATGCTTTCAGAAGTCTTAAAAGAGCAACACTCCAATGTGGAAACTACAGAACACAAACAACCAAAAAAGAAAAATGAACGTATCGGACCACACTGATTTGGATGGTTATTGAGCAGAACCCGTCATTAGTATGGACACATGTCCCCTGGAATGGTGGTTGAAGCATGAAGGGACATATGAGTATTTAGGGCATCTGGCATGTAAATATCTTGCGATGCTGGCTACAACATTGCTACACAAATGCCTGTTCTCACTTTCAGGTGACATGGTAAACAAGAAGAGGGCAACATTATCTCCTGCAAATTGTAACCAAACTTGTTTGTCTGAGCGACTGGCTGAAGTAGGACTGAGTGGACTTGTAGGCTCTAAAGTTTTACATTGCATTCAAAAATATAGAAGTTATTTTTTTGTACATAATTCTAGATTTGTAAGTTCAACTTTCATGATAAAGAGACTGCACTACATTACTTGTATTAGGTGAATTGAAAAATACTACATATCTTTGGCTTATTACTGTGCAAATATTTGTAATAAAAATAAATATAAAGTGAGCACTGTACACTTTGTATTGTGTGTTGTAATTGAAATCAATATTTGAAAATGTAGAAGACATCCAAAAATATTTAAATAATGGTATTCTATTATTACTTAATTGTGCGTTTAATTTTTTTTTTAATCGCTTGACAGCCCTAGAAAAAGCCTTCTCAAACTACAGTCATTCTACTGAGACAGCTACCAAAGCAGCTAATTATGCAGTTTAGGTACTCATTTGCTTCTTATGGGCACCCGGGTCTCATCAAAAGCACAGGTAGGAAACAGGGTGGGCAGTGGAGTTTTACCACAGTGCAACACATTGGTAGGGCTAGAGCAAGGATCACCAAGCCATCGATCACCATCAACTGGTCGATCCTGGAGACTCTCCCAGTTGATCGCGATCTCTGGCCATGACAGTGCAGTGGGGCTGTCTGCCGCGGCCCCAAGCCACTCCCAGAAGCAGCCAGCACATCCCCGTGGCGCGGGTGGGGAGGGATCTCCACGCACTGCGCCTGCCTGCAAGCACGGTCCCTGCAGCTCCCATTGGCTGGGAACGGGAAGCTGTGGCCAATGGGAGCTGCGGGTGCAGTGCCTGCAGAGAGGGGAAGCATGCGGAGCCATGTGCCCCGCCCCAGGGGCTGCAGAGGTGCGTTGGCCCCTACCAGGAGCAGCTGGTGCACTACTAGCTGGCAGGGTGGAGGGGTGGCCCAGATCGTGGTGGGGAAGAGGTGTCGATGTGCCTGAGTGGGACCGGGGCAGGGAGGGAGCCTGCCTTAGCCCTGCCAATCAGAAGCCACCCAAGGTAAGTGCCCCCAGTAGGAACCTGCACCCTAGCCCTGAGCCCCCTCCCGGAGCCAGCACCCCATACCCACTCCTGCACCCCAACCCCCTGCCCCATTCCCAGAGCCTGCACCCTGTACTCCCTCCTGCACCCCAACACTCTGCCCCAGCTCAGAGCACTCTCTTGCACCCATACTCCCTCCCAAAGCCCACACCCTGGAACCCCCTCCTGCACCAAAACTCCCTCCCAGAGCTTGCACCCCTCACCCCCTCCTGCACTCCAAATGTCTGTCCCAGGCTCAGTCCAGAGCCCCCTCCCACACTGCGAACCCTTGGCCCCAGCCCAAAGCGCGTACCCTCTCCCACACCCCAACCCCCTCCCCCAGCCCGGTGAGAGTGAGGGAGTGTGGGGGAGAGCGAGCGATGGAGGGGGTGGGATGATGTGAGCAGTGCAGAGCCTCAGAGAAGGGGTGGGGTAGATCCTGGGGGGCCCTTAAATTCCAAAAGTGATCTTGGGCATAAAGATTGGAGACTACTGGGTTACAGTAATCACACACGGGGGCGGGGGCGGGCGCGCTAGGCACTCAGGGACAGGGTTACTTAGACTTGTGTCTGTGCACTGCAGTGTGGACACCAGAGCCTTAGGTTTGAGCACAAGTCAGAAAATCCTTAACCTAGGGTTAAAATGCAATGCATATGCTCACTCCCAAGGTTCCTTGACATAAGTCTGCTGACTCAAATCCCACTAACCCTAAGTTTACATTGCTATGTAGACATACCCTACCATACGATTTGCTCCACAATCCCAGTGTACAGTATCCACTCCCTGCACAATGCCAACTCTCCTCTCTTGCAGCACACCAACCATGCCCACTTATGCAATTCTCCTTCTCCATCCTCTTCCCAACCCATTTCATTTTTTCTTGTGCATTCTTTTAAATATTTGCATGCTTTATTTCTTTCTTCCCCTCTCCTGAAAATTTCCTCCTACTCCATGTCTGCATTAGGAGCTGCAGAAGCTGGGAAGAGCAGCTGGAGCTGGCATAGCTGTCCAAACCCGCCCATTATCTTACCTACTCTTGATTTCTACAAGAATTATGACACAACAGGAAGCAACTAAGGATAGAATGCCTACATAGGATTAGGGAGGGCAAGCAATGCCTTTACACACACCTTAGCTCAACTACTTCTATGTGATGCAACAATAGCTCCAGGGAGAAAGTGCTTCCCTAACCAGTGCTGCTTTGCTTGCAGCCCGTGCACCGCCCCAACTATTTATACACCCGAGATAAGGGAAGGGGCAAGGGCAAAGCTGCACTGTCAAGGCTCGCTCACAGAATTCTTTTTCAGACAGTGAGTGCCAGTGGTTACCACACAGCATGCACTGCACTCTAATGCAGAGAGTGTAACAAGGGCGAGGAAAACCACGCAAGCTGCTTCACCATATTTTCACATCCATACCCAGCTAAAGACTTGGAAATGATTGCTGTTATCTGAGGGCTTCAACAAAGGCTCACTGAACTTCTGTGCTAGTTACTTCATTTACCGTCTCTATTTTTTCAAATCAGTTACTTTTGAGCCAACAATCCTATTCTCTACACCAAAAATGTGGAAGTGAAGAAATCTTTTCAGTTTAATGTAGTAAACGGGCTACTTCTATGATCCAATTAACTCCCAGTTTCCCACCACTGTTTTGCTGAGTACTTGAAAACTTTTCCTGTATTAGCCAAATAACTGCTCTCCATAAAAAGTGAAGCTGACCATAGATCCAAAGTCTAACATGGTTATTGTGGCACAATTAGTGTCCTTGATTCAGAGTTCCTATATACAAGTTCAAATCTTAAGCAGCTGAATAGGTTTTGAATTTATAGTAACTGTGCTGTAATCCCTATTGGATTGCTCATATTAACTATTCTCCCCCCTCACCACCCAACTAAACTTTAAAAAGTGTTTTGTTCCAAAATAGATTATTCACTACTTTTGGAAAAAGTTCAACTGAATTTTACTAGAGTCCTACCCAAAAACACTTTAACCCAAGTTTCAGCCCAAATTTTTGATTGAGGGTATAAAAACCCTCAAGACAGAAATTTATGATATGAGCAGAGATTACAAGTCAGGTACAAGTATCCATGCCTTTCAACTTACTGAATACAGTTGGAGGAATCAGTTAAGGGTGCTTGTTTCACCTTACTAAGTGGCAATCAACCCAGAATTTCTCACCTAACCAATCTTCCTACCAGAGTGCCATCACTTCTCTTTCATAGGAGCCGCCTTTAAATTTAAGCATCATTTGAGCTTTTACCATAGTTTGCAATTACCAGTACCACTTTACAGATCATAGAATATCAGGGTTGGAAGGGACCTCAGGAGGTCATCTAGTCCAACCCTTTCCTAATGCTGTTTACTAGAGTATTTGGAACTGAATGAGAAGGAGCTATTGATTTTTCAATATATTAGAGAAGGTAAAATGAACAGCAAATTGTCACATAGTTAGGAAAGGAAAATCATAAGTAACTGGTGGAAATGAGATATGAAATTATGTGAACTTTTTGGCAACAAAAAGACCTGTAAAAGTTACAAAGTTTTATTATATGTGTGTGTGTGTGTCAGTCACATTAAGGGGTGTTTTTGTTTGTTTGTTTTTAGTCTGAGGGAATGTTTACCTACAAACCTAAGCTAGGACAACTTACAGCCCACACAGTAATTACTGAGATGGTGCATGTCTACACTACCCTCGTTGGTCAGTTGTGCACACCACCACCAGTGTTTCCACCAACTAAAGAGGGGCAGCATGGAGAGCTGAGAGCTCTGCTGGCAGCTCCCTGCCAAGAGCCTGGCTGCCCCACAAGCTGAGGGTGGACTGCCCTCCGCCCACATTCCCTACCAGGAGTGGAAAGCCACTGGGGCTTCTCAACCCACCCCCAACTCCCTACAGGAAGCTTGGCAGCATTGTCAGTTTCACGACTCTGAAACTGACACAGCTGCCTGGCTCCCCACTGGGAACGGGGTGGGAAGCCACCCTGGCTTCTTGCCCAGTCTCCCAGATGGGAGCAGGGTCTGAAGCTGCCCAGCTCTCCAGGTGAACAGGGGCTTTCTTGTCAATTTCACAACTCCTGCCGTGAAGTTGACAAGATAGCGGACATAAGGGACACAGTGTCTACACAGACACTGCGTCACCCTAATTACACAGACATAAGACTTACACCTCTTGTGGGAGGTGGAGTTATTACATCAGTATAGTAGGGTATTTACATTGGTGGGAGGAAGGTTGTAGTATAGACACGCATATAATTAGGTAGATATAAGCTGCCTTATGTGGACCTAACTGTAGTGTAGAACAGCTCTAAGTCTTTCCTAAAAAATGTTGTGGGTTTGGCTTTTTTGTTCGTTTGTTTTACGCACTATCAGGCTTACTTAGTTTGTTCTATCATTTGCCTTTTCAGTGGCAAGGCAAAACAGGATTTTAACATGAAAAATATAAAGCCTTTATAAGTCCAAAGATTTGCCAGATTGTTCACTGCTGTTCTTGTGAAGTCACATAGTAAAACTCAAGAAAATTCATTATGGAAATGTAGAGTAAATAGGACTAACAGAACAAGCCAAATAAATCTGTGTGGCTCAAAGTTTGCTACTGTCCCTCATCCTAAAGAAGAAGAAAAAAAAATCTAGACCTCCAGAAAGAAAGTCATTCTAATTTTAAAGGTGCTGAAGTGTCTTCAGTGTTAAATGGGGATAAAGATTTAGTTATGGGATCTGAGACTACACACACACACATAAAACCAAAAAGCACTGTTCTGTTTTGCTGGAAAGGATGTTGTAAATGTGCAACCTCTCACTTCTACACCACAGCCCTTCTTTTAACACTGCAGTATCTCTATTTCCTCAGCAAGTAACATTAGGAAAAGAATTTGCAATGTGTCACCAAGAATTCCCTTAGAATGCAATAATGCCTTACTCTCAACTTTTTCCTTCCTCCTCTGCAATATCCTCCTAAAGACTTATGTCCAAAGCCATTAGGAAAGGAAAGCAATTCACTCAACCTGAAATAGGAGAAAGGAAGGGAGAGGGGAGGCGGGGGGCTGGCTAGGATAAAAGTCAAACAAGACTTGCCTTCAGAATATTTGATTTCTTCATGAACAGGTGTTGTCTCCCACCCCCAATTCAAAATGCCATAAAAGCAAACAAGGGGTTTTTCAGAGGACAGTAGAGAGCAATCCTTGGATATGGAGTTTAAGGAAATTGCTTCCTATTTTATAAAAGTAAAATTTTCTCACAGTAGTTAGGAAAGAGTCCTGTATTTGCTTCAAGCACATTCTCTGAAATGTTTCAGAGTGGTAGCTGTATTAGTCTGTATCAGCAGAAAGAACGAGGAGTACTTGTGGCACCTTAGAGACTAGAATTTATTTGAGCATAAGCTTTCGTGGGCTAAAGCTCACTTTTTAGCCCACGAAAGCTCATGCTCAAATAAATTCGTTAGTCTCTAAGATGCCACAAGTACTCCTTGTTATTTGAAATGGTATCAGCCCTGGATTTAAGACTACAAAAACATTAGCTTGACAGTTTAAACACAACACAAGTATGTGAAGAAAAACAAAGCCATGAGGTTAACTTAGGGTAGGCCTTGTCTACACGCGGCAGCGCTTTAACGTCAGCTGTGTAGACATGCCCATAAAAACCGCATTTGCCCAATATAAGCATCTCCTGGGAAATAAAATCCTAGAGAAGAAACAGGAGAGTAAAATTCTTCCCTCCCTCCCCCAAATCCCACAGTAGAAAACTGTTTTTGAAGCATTTTTTTCCAGGGCAGTTGTCGTGGGAGCCTGTGGCAATTTGACATTTAATATGACACTGCACAAAAACTCTAAGACTAGAAACATTTCACTCTATCTAAGGTTATCAAGTACACATTCAGGAAGCAGTCAATTACAGAACTAAAGTCAGTAATTACTGTAAGCTAGACTTATTACCCTTAACAACCGAAGCATTTATTTCGACAACAGTAGTAATTACCTGTCTGTGCAGTAATTCCAGCGTAGTTTGGGACAAGCTTATCTATTTAAAAGGGACAGTGCCCGAAAATTCTGTGCCCCCTATTATGCACCACCGATTACTACTATAACTGAAAGAACAGAAGCACCTTATGACTAACAGAGGTACTGGAGCATAAGCTTTCATGGGTGAATACCCATGCATCTGAAGAAGTGGGTATTCACCCACGAAAGCTTATGCTCCAATACGACTGTTAGTCTATAAGGTGCCACAGGACTCTTTGCCGCTTTTACAGATCCAGGCTAACACAGCTACCCCTCTGATACTTGAAAGAACAGAGAAGCTTTTCAGTTTACTTTATGCATTTGATATCATTCTAAAACATTAATCATTTTCACTATTAACCTGAGCAGCCAGTTAGCACGGGAGAAACTAAAAGAAAAGTCCCCTATAGTCAAACAGGGAGCAAAAGGGGGGCGGGGGGAATTGTAAGGGAATAGCATTTAAGGGTGATGACAAAAAGAAAGATGCTTTCAATTAGCCAATCACAAGTGTTTCAGAGGATAGCATCTCTCCAAAAATAGAAGTAACAAGACAGCTTACATTCAGGCAGATGCTCCCCCAGCCAATTAAGCATGGTGCAATGTTAAACTTGCTCCATCTCTAGAAGGACAAAGGGTACAGTGTAAGGCTTTTTAATATAAAGATATTTTGCTCTTGGTGTGGGCATCAGCAGGAATTTTCCAGAGCTAGTTCTTCATTGCCTCTTCGCCACACAAATTACACTCTTAATATCAAACAGCAGGCAAATACTTCTTGACTTAAAACATTATAAGACCATGGAACATTGGGAAAGTTTTTGCTATTGTTTCCCCTTCAAAGTCAAGCTGGAAAAAAATACATAGGAATCAGTTACCTGAACAATGAATTGACATCTTTCTCCTCCCTCCCCCAGTCCTCTCATGATACATTATTGATTACGAACATTAAGTAAGAATAACTAGCTTGATCATTATGTAAAGGCCTAAATCCTCTGTTTTATTTCCACCATCCCCTCCAAAAACTTGGCAAGATAAGTGCTCACTTTCAACAATGTGTTGGATACCATTTGAGAAGTTCAGTTAGGTTCAGTCTACTGTAGTGGAACAGGGAGAAGTACATCTATGAGCTGAAAGACCACCACAGATTTTAAAAAGTGGCCTGACTGTAGAGATGCTTTTACTACTTTTGCTGATCTTCAGCTATTCAAGTTGGCCACATGCTGTAATATATTTGCTGTATTTTCTGATGATCAAAATGCATAAACAAGACCAACAAAAAAAGGATGTTTTTTAAAAACAATATTTTGGTCCACCTTTTGGCCCTGAACCTGCAATGCAATTTGCTAGCTAGAACTCCTGCAGCTTGCAGAGTCCACTTTGGGCCTTTGTCCTGCAATGCAGTCTGCCCAGCATCTTCCTAAGAGGGCTAGAAGGTAAAAAAAGGCAGTAGTGCACACAAAGATAGCAATGGTCCAAATGAACTAATTCCTGTAAGGCTTGAGTCTTTAAAGATGGCCTAGAGGTGAAAATAGAGAGCTCTTTGAAGAATCAAGAGCATGATCTACAGGAGACTTATTCAGAGATCAACTATTTCTGCATACAGAGTGTCTGTGCTAGCTATGCCATCTTAAAACTACATTGGAAAATGAAAAAAGCATTTTACAAGATTACAAGAATTCTACTAACACTCGAGTATTTAAAACTCAGACTCAAAGGTCAGAAGCATCTGACACAGGCCACTGTCACAAGACAGGGTAGGGATCTAGACGGACCACTGACTGAGTACAGTTATTCTTATGTTCTAACTGCTTATTTTTTAGAGATTAAACCTTCTGTTCTCCACTTGGGTCATCTCGACCCTGAGTGTCGCACAGAGTTTGATGCAGGAGTTTTGGCCACAGGCCATGATGTAAGCTTCACCTCTGCCCCCTCTTTTCTGGGCAGCACATCTCTCCAGTCCCTCAATATATTTTAACTCCATATAATACTCCCGAAAACTATGCTCTCCAGCATAGCAATGTGATGAAAAATTCCTTTTCTTCTCCTCAGCCATACTAATGGTGAGTGGTCTGTTAACACCCTGACCCACCCTATTGAACAGGTAGGAGCTAAATTGTTTTACAGTACACACGATAGCACACTCGTTTTCTATTACAGAATAATTCTGTTTAGTGAGAGAAGTTTTTTTGCTGAGAAATGCAATGGGGTGTTTTCTGTTATATTGAAACCTGGCGGGATGGGGGAAGCTATTTCAAATGACCACCCTAAACCCAAAGGGGCACTTTTCCCCATTCTTGACATCTATACTTCCCCCAGTGGTTACTTCACACCAGGGCTTTTCCTATACCTTACCAGGGTAGTATGAATTGTCAGCACTTTCAACACCAGGAGTCTCCCTCATTCCAGGGGAGCTCTGACACACAGCACCTTATGGCAGTGCCCAGTACGGATCCCCCTCTTACACTGGGGGGGGGGGGGAGAAAGAGGAGCGGGACCCTTTAGGAACCCAATAGGATCCCCACTCCCAGCAGAGCCCTGGCTCACATTTCCTAGCTGTACTAGAGTCTCACTGCTCCTAGCAGATTTGGGGCCCTGCTTTCATAACAGACCTTACTCAATATATTTTAACAGTACAACAACACGGTATACAACTGGCTAATTTAATAGCTTTTCTTTTGGAGTTTCAAATCTTCTGTTCTCCCCTGGGGGTATCTGGACCCTGATTATCACAGAAACTCCTTGGGAGTTACAGCCAACAAACTGTCTTCAAAAGTTATGAATCTGCTCCCCTAAGCTTACTGGAAGGGACACATTCCTGCCCAGGCAGTGAGTTAGGAGCACACATTACTATTTTTAATTATGTTCTAGTTCACTTGCACATTATTTTTTCTTAATAAGGTGGCAACCTCACCCCAAGGCACACTGATCCGCAGACAATTTTTTGTGCATTCAAACAGGTACAGAGTGGGTGACTATTAGAAGTGAAAAGAAAAGGAGTACTTGTGGCACCTTAGAGACTAACCAATTTATTTGAGCATGAGCTTTCGTGAGCTATAGCTCACTTCATCGGATGCATACCGTGGAAACTGCAGTAGACATCATATATATACACAGAGACCATGAAACAATACCTCCTCCCACCCCACTGTCCTGCTGGTAATAGCTTATCTAAAGTGATCATCAAGTTGGGCCATTTCCAGCACAAATCCAGGTTTTCTCACCCTCCGCCCCCCCCCCCCCACAAACTCACTCTCCTGCTGGTAATAGCCCATCCAAAGTGACCACTCTATTACCAACAGGAGAGAGAGTTTGGGGGGGGGGGGCGCGCCGGAGGGTGAGAAAACCTGGATTTGTGCTGGAAATGGCCCAACTTAATGATTACTTTAGATAAGCTATTACCAGCAGGAGAGAGAGTTTGTGTGTGTATGGGGGTGGGGGGGTGAGAAAACCTGGATTTGTGCTGGAAATGTCCCACCTTGATTATCATGCACATTGTAAGGAGAGTGGTCACTTTTGATAAGCTATTACCAGCAGGAGAGTGAGTTTGTGTGTGGGGGGGCGGAGGGTAAGAAAACCTGGATTTGTGCTGGAAATGGCCCAACTTGATGATCACTTTAGATAAGCTATTACCAGCAGGACAGTGGGGTGGGAGGGAGTATTGTTTCATGGTCTCTGTGTGTATATAATGTCTACTGCAGTTTCCACGGTATGCATCCGATGAAGTGAGCTATAGCTCACGAAAGCTCATGCTCAAATAAATTGGTTAGTCTCTAAGGTGCCACAAGTACTCCTTTTCTTTTTGCAAAGACAGACTAACACGGCTGTTACTCTGAAACCTATTAGAAGTGAATATAAACACTGCATTTAACATCAGAGATACCAATGAATGGCCTTGCAAACTCTTCATGTGTACCATTCTACACAAATCCTGAAGACAGACTGCATTTGGAAAACTGGAACCCTAATGCATCCAATTAAAAATCTTAAGCATGTGAGTGACATCCTTTCCACCACTGTGGAGTGCAAAGCAGCTTTTCTTTGAAGATTTAATGCTGGTTTCTACAGGTCCCGCTCAACATGCTATACTGTCTGCACTTATTCTAACTGAAAACAAGTTTCTAAAACAGAAGACTCAAAAGGAAAAACCTTTGGCGCCTCTAACGTGTGTGTATAGATTATTTTACAATACTTCCAAATTAAATCCAGGATATGGGGGGGTGGGGGAGGGCAGGGACTACTTTGATCAGTTTTCTAGGAATGCACATCACAAGCAGCATTAAGGAAGTCTGAAGCAGAAGAATGGCTATTATGTGGTATTTCTGTTTTAAGTCACATGCAGCTCAGACTACTCTCCATATGTATTCCGCATACTGGTCAGCGCACAACATATACTGATAAGTGACTTTGAAGCTCATATTTACTAGCCTACATCCTCCTGCTAATGAAAGGAGATTCAGAAAGCAAGTATATTTTGCATTTAGCTACTTTTCAACGTTATTTGAAACGGAGGTCAGAGTATCTGGTTGAATTATGAATTCCAGGATTTTTAAGACTAGTAAAGATTGAGTGTTTTGAGTGGGTATATGGAGGGACACAGCTGTTATCTCAACATACGTATTAGGCTTTTACTCAGATTTTTACACTTTGTATTTCAGATTGTAAAAAATATTCTTAACTTGTGCACAAACATAGAAGTTTTTGGATGAAAAGTTAAAACTAATTCTGAGGTTGGCCTAATGGTTGAGCAGCAGTGATCTCCTACTATGGAATAAACCTGAGATCCAGCCTGACAAAGTGCCTGGCCATGGGAAGAAAGGGGCTGCAGGAGGTGGCAATGGGCTGGATGAGTGAGAGCAAGAGGGTTAAGGGGAGCTGAACAGGGGCTTGGGGACAAGACAGGGGTACACATGGGACATGAATCTCTGAAGGGGAGCATGGCAAAAAAAAGTTTGAGAACCTTTGACCTAGAACATCAGGTCATGGTCTGCAGCCTTGTGTTTAAAACAGACAGCACTAATATCCAACGGCTGTCCTAAAGCTTATGTGGGAGAACAAATGGTACTGTGAGATACGAGATCAGCTATATTCTGCTGGTCTTAAGGGAACCAAGATATGAGGATTTAAAAATTTTTAGAGCATGTAGATTATTCTGAATGGCACAATCTTACAAACCTTGTTAGCTGATTAAAATTAACTGTTATTTACCAGACAAAATACTTTATCTACAATTTCACACAATACAATTTGTTAAGCAAAGTCAGGCATGCTTTTATCAAACAATGAAAACACTCCGGGGAAAACACAGGTGCTAGCTATTTCTAGTTGATTTACACCATATTCATTTCAATCTTTTACTCAGCTATAAGGCAAGAGACAGCGTTTGCTAATTTACTCAGTATAACACCTCTCTTCCCCTCTGGACATTTAATTAACACTCACATACAGAATTATTTCATTATTTGGAAGGTACCTGTGGAATGTGCCTTATAATTAAATCCTAGAAGGGAGAAAATTGTATTGGGGAGGCAGGGAGTGGAAAGGGGGAAGCAAACAGAGAAGGAATAAAGGCAGAAGTTTAGAGAAAGCATTCTAAAACCAGTCGTCTGGCAAAGGAATTTTTTGATCAGTTGGGCACCAATATTTCTCAGGCTACTTCAGGCTCCTGAAAATTTGCCTACATATGATCAGAATCCAATTAATCTTGTGTGCCTATCAATAGTTTAGTGCTCTAAGAAGCAAAGCTAACTGGAATAGGACTCGGCAAGAAGCACTTCTCTTTTTTAAATAGTGTTAAAAAAAGCAAGACGGCTAAGCTGAACAGAACAAGAGAAGCTCTCTTGTCAAGTAGCATAAAAACAAAAATATAACAAACCTCTCAATAGGTAACTCAAATATATTGTAAAATAAGAGTACAACTATAGGCAGAAGTCATCACTCTAAAATAGTGACTAGTTCAAAATGTGTAGTCCTATCAAATCTTTCGCTTTGGGAAGGTAACACCACGAACTTATCAAGCTCACCTTCCAACTTTCCCATGGCTGTAAGCCTCCTCCCAAAATAACTTCTGACCGATGCTGTGACATCAAGAAAACATACATCTGCCACAGCCATGTCTTGTGCCACAGCCACTCATTTGCATTATTGGTAGCATGAAAGATTGGAAACAAGGTTTACCCTAATTCAGTTATAATTATGAAATAACTCTGGGTATTAATAATGGGAACTTGTCATTCTAGATCTCCAACTAGAATCCAATCCAGTGTATAGCAACCAAAAGTCATTATCAACTGATGGCTGTTTGCAGATTCATGAAGTAATCTAATTACAGTTCCTATACAAGTTTCATAGAGATAGTTAAGCAGTTTTTTTAATTGATTATGGGCAGAAACGCCAAGAGTTAAAGTTGTCCATCACTTCTCATTACAACATCTTGTTTTCAGCAACTTATAACTCTGTCAAATTATGTGTTCAGGATGAAATTTTGCATGGTAGTTCTCCCCTCAGGCTCCTCCCCTCCCCCAAGTTTCAGCCATTTCTGAGACCTTTAGTGAAAAAGACATTGTTTTGCCAATGTTAGAAGTTCTGTTACACTCATTTCTTTTTGCCGATACAGACTAACACAGCTGCTACTCTGAAACCAACCATTTCTTTGTGAGACGATCACCTCCATGCTTTGGAGCAAGGGCTTGACGTTTAGCCCCAGGAACAGAGGTATCTTTTGCTTTTCCCCATGAAAATTCACCTAGATTGGGCTGAATTAAAAGACTGGAAAATCACCAGAGGTTTGGCAGAAGCTGGTACCAAACCGTGTCAAAAGACTCCACCTGCACTGGGCATGCTCCAGTCCAGGGCTGCAGGAGCTCGGCAGGACTTTTCCATCAACTGCTTTTCCCCGGCAGCCAGGGGACCACTACAGTGTTAGGCACCAAAAGAGAACAGTGAGGTTATGCATACGCTACAGCTTAAAATCGGTGTAAATTATGTTGCTCAGGGGAGTGAATAAATCCCCTCCCCCATGAGCAACCTAAGTTAGACCGAGCTAAGCGCCGGTGTGAACTGTGGGAGAGGTTCTCTGCTGACACAGCTACCACCAATCAAGGGGGCTGGAGTAACGAAGTCGACAGTAGAGCTCTCTCTCCTGTTGACTTAGAGCATCTCCACTGGCAGCACTTTAGCGGCACAGCTGCATCGGTGTAGCTGCTGCTGTAAGTCCGCAGTGTAGCCACAGTCAAAGACTCCTGTACTCTGGCACAGTGGAGGACAACCACCACCCAGCCTGACTCAAATTCAGAGGAATAAGTTGCGGGGGTGGGAGTGATAGAGGAGGGCAAGAGGTAGGATAATGGGAAGCAGGTGCAAAACGAGAGCTGATGTATCAGGATCTTCTGTCCTTTCCTTTAGGCCCCTCCCCAAAAGCCTCCATTCCCCCTTTACACACAGTGCCTGACTTCCTTCAAATCTCACTAGTTTCTCCAAGTTCTCTAGTCACCCCAGGTCCCACAACCAAGCATCTGCAAAGTGAACTGGAAAGTCTCCTGTCTCCCTTTATACTACCCCAGGGCACCATGAAGGGTAAATAAATTATTACTTATCACTGGCAAGAAATGGGACACAAAGCTGCATAAAACTTGACAACTATGCTTTGGCCTAGGGGAAGGCACGCTTGGCTGGGAGCCAAGAGCAGACCACAAATTCTAAATTCAGCTCTTCCACTGACTGGTGTTAATAGCTCTGTGCACTTCATGGCCTTTACTCCTCTACTGTAAGAGGCAGGCAAATACTTTCCTCCCACATACACACAAACTTCACAAATAAGCAAAAGGTGCACATGGCCAGCCTTGGCAGAGTTTGGAATAGGACTCAAGTTTCTAACATGGCAGACAACTATATCAAATATTTATGAGGCCAAGTGGCAAACTGTCTTTTCCTCTTTCAATGGCTGGTCCACATAGAAGATAACAGCCTATTAATATTACCAGTGACTTGGTTACCTCAAGTGATGGAGATCTGTGCTGTAGATCAAAAGATGGCAAACCTTGACAGTCATTCTGTCACATTAACAAACCAAGATCTATCTCAGGAAAGTAATTATGATTAAAATTATTTAAAATGTGGTTAGGGAATACTTTTAACAAAATCCTTAATGTTAATTAAAAGGTTTGAACCCCATTTTGTTAATTTTTGACCAAGACTTTTTTCCAAAATGAGCTGAGACCATCTACTCCAGATGGACTTTTCTGCCTCTTGCTGTAGCTGTTCATAGTTTAGATCTTCATAGAGATATATTTGCATTAAACAAGAACTTCCCTTCCATTTGAAAATCCAGAAGTCAAGGACATACACTTCAAAGAGTCCTGCATTCTTGGACAAGGTAACACCCTTGACCTGTAAATTTTTTCCCTTAGTTTTGCACCCTACCATATCACGCATTTTAGTTGTCCAAACATTTTACTTGACCAAGAAGGAAGGGGAAAAAAAAAAAAAAAAAAAAAAAGATCTAGCTTGTATCATGAAAGGATTTTGTAAAATAAAAGCTTCACCTTACTAAAGCAGATCCGAGACCTGATTTCATCCAGTTCCCAGCTATCTAATAAAAATCCAGTTGTTTCCATGTAAACCCATAGTTCAATATGGCATATATTTTCTTATTTTAAAGTGTCTAGAAATTAAGTAAAAAAACCACAAAAGCATTTGTGTGGAAGCAATCAAGGTGTGTAGGAGGCGGCGGCGGCAGCAGTACAAAACCAGAAAACTTGGAGAAAGAGGTTTTTACTATTTATGCTGTACTTAACCTAATCGGGAATAATTGTATTTGCCTCCAAGTAAACTCAGCAAAAGTGCATACTGAATAGCTCAGTCTAAAACTTCAGTATTATTCACAGTGCATGGGGCTGTTTATTCCTTTGTAAACTCAGAAGCTAAGAAAATGTATCCTGGTAAACTGAGTAGTGCTATATTGTTAGTGCAACAAAAGCAGAATTCAACTCTGTATACATTTCATACATATACTTCTCTTGAACTGCCTCCCAACCCCAATATAACCCCCTCAAATTAAGTGAACAAATAGTATGTACAGTTTTAAGCAAACTTGAAGAAAGCCAGTCATCACTTCTATAGTGCAACTACTAGGATCACTACCTATCCAGCTCTTGCATGGATAGTTTCTTCAGTTTATTTAAGCTGAAAGAAATGCCTTTTGTTGATTTTGCCTTCTGTCCATGTATCCTCTCCCTCCACGGCAGCTCTAAGTTGCTTCCCTCTCCTACCCATGATTTGGCAATACCAAAGGCAGGCATAGAATAATTATGTACAACAGCTAATGTGTGTGTGGGGGGAGCGGGGAGGGGTTAAAACAAAAGCAGTCTTTCCCATAAGGAGGCGGGAAAGATGTTATGGGGAATAAAGCTGTTTGGTGAGGTAGGGTAGGCGGTGATATTGACTAGGAGCTTTGGTAGTGACAGCAGCCTCAAACTCAATCTCTGTCCATTTTTGGATATGGAAAAGTGCCATGTTTAATACCTAGTTTGCACAGATGCTTTAAGTGAAACTCCTAAAGTTAGTACGATTTTCAATTTCAGTTGATGGAGTCAGTGAGGCTAGTAAACATACTTTATGTAATACTCTCATTAATGATATTTAAGTGTAATTAGTGTTGCACATAAGCATACCAGCATTTGCTTTCTGAGATTGGAGAATCTGTATCTACAAGTATGACCTACAAGAGAAAGTTTGGAGTCAGTTGGTATTAAAATACAGTATTACATGTAACTCCAGGATCTGGAAGCTTAAGCAAAGATGGATCTATGAACAAGGCAGTTCCTGGAGATTAGTGACTGGCTGAAAGAAGCCGATAGTTTGAGGTGCAGCTGATATCCATTTACACAAAAGCTAGCCATTAACCCTCCAGGAAATGCCATCCAACTTATTTGTCATTGTTACTACAAACGAGTGCAAGAAAAGGGCCAGGTTATAACTCCAGATTAAAGCAGTTATCACTGGGGGGGTGGGGGGGGGAGGGAAGGGGTAGATCCTCTACTTCCACTGAAGTAGGTGGTGTCACTTTTTCCTGAGATTCTTACTCTTACTTCTGGTCTTCAGAGCTGTCATTGAGGAAAGCCTCTTAATATGCAAGAGTAGTAGATGAGAAGTAAAGCACAGTCACACTTGGTCCTAGACTGCTCCTTCTGTCTTCTGACAACAGATGTTCCCTGTATGAGACTATGGTAGAGTGACCAAGGAGCTGTTGAGGGGCGGAAGGGGAGCACAGCATGCATAGCACTTTCTCCCATTCCTCTTGTGTTTATCTCCTGATTTCACACCTCGATCCAGGGACTGGCTGAGGCAGTGGAGACAATACCTCAGCCAGAGTCACTAGAAGCTGTTACTTCAACAAATAGCAAAAAACAGGAGTCTCCACAAGAGTACAGTAAAAGAATTTTCAGGATTGGCTATCACCTGCCTGACAGACAAGCAATGTCCCACCTTCTTCATGGCTAGCCACATTACGGAATGCTTTGTACATTAGCCAAACAGCTCGAATCTCCCAAATTTTGCAGTAAGTTTATAGAGCATCATTTACACACTACAAAGAGTTCACAAATTAGAAGTAGACATTGAAAGCCCCCAAAAAATCTATCAAATAACTTTGAATGAAAAGTTCTTGGAACCCTTGTGTATTTAAAATACTGTGTGGAAGGCTATGAATAGAACATTTGAATATTTTTATTTGTAAGCGCTGGTGAGACTTTTCCCTGAGACTGCCATCAGTCAACTGTGAAAATAAATTGAAAGGGCATATCCCAGTAACCTAATAAGGTTTTACGCAGGTTAAATTCCAAGCCTCAATTTACCAGGCCAAGAGTGCCAGAGGCACTGTGCTTAACTTAACCATTGGGACACAAAAACCAATAGCTCAGCCAATAGCTCTCTTCTTTCTAAGGTTTGGAGTTGAGTCACAGATAAGGCCAGAAGGGACCGCTACAATCATCTAGTCTGACCCCCTGTATATAACACAGGCCATTGGACTCCCTTTAATTAATTCCTGTTTGAATTAGAAACATCTCTTTTAGAATCTGGATTTAAATATTTCCAGTGACTGAGAATCTACCAGATCCGTAGTTAAGCTGCTCCAATGATTAATTACCATCACTTAAAAGTTTGTGCCTTATTTTGAGTCTAAATCTGCCCAGCTTCAGTTGCTAGCCATTGGATCTTGTACTTTAACTGCTAGATTGAAGAGCCTGTACAATCACATTTCTGTTCCCCATGTAAGTACTTCTAGACTGATCAAGTCACACCGTAACCTTCTCTTTGTTCAACACTTTAGTAGTGATAAGCTCCCCAAATGGAGTTCTCTCTTGTCCCAAAAGGAGGCTACCACAGCATCAACTTCAATAATTGTTGGTACTTCTGGATAAAGACCATAGAATATATGCATAGATCACGGCCGAAAGAGAGAGAGATTTAAGTGTTACATAAAGAACATTTCCATATACAAATAGTCTGTTTGACATTGTACTGGTGGCAGCACATCCTTGGCTGGAGTAGTGAGCCACAGAACCAGGGTACCACCATAGCCAAACACTTGTGATGTTTAAGATTTTACGTTTAAGAAACAGATTAAGTGATGTTATACCATGATTTGCAGGAGGCACATTATAAATCTAAATTATTAGACCAGTGATCAGAGCAAGAGCAAAATGAAGTTATCAGTTAAAAAAAACACATGAGTTTAAAAAACAAACCCTACAAATAATGGAATTCTTACTGTTACACAATGAAAGACAAGGTTGGTGAGGTAATATCTTTTAAATGGACCACTTCATAGAATACCAGGGTTGGAAGGGACCTCAGGAGGTCATCTAGTCCAACCCCCTGCTCAAAGAAGGACCAATCCCCAATTAAATCATCCCAGCCAGGGCTTTGTCAAGCCTGACCTTAAAAACTTCTAAGGAAGGAGATTCTACCACCTCCCTAGGTAACGCATTCCAGTGTTTCACCACCCTCCTAGTGAAAAAGTTTTTCCTAATATCCAACCTAAACCTCCCCCACTGCAACTTGAGACCATTACTCCTTGTCCTGTCCTCTTCTACCACCGAGAACAGTCTAGAACCATCCTCTCTGGAACCACCTCTCAGGTAGTTGAAAGCAGCTATCAAATCCCTCCTCATTCTTCTCTTCTGCAGACTAAACAATCCCAGTTCCCTCAGCCTCTCCTCATAAGTCATGTGTTCCAGTCCCCTAATCATTTCTGTTGCCCTTCGCTGGACTCTCTCCAATTTATCCACATCCTTCTTGTAGTGTGGGGCCCAAAACTGGACACAGTACTCCAGATGAGGCCTCGCCAATGTCGAATAGAGGGGGACGATCACGTCCCTCGATCTGCTCGCTATGCCCCTACTTATACATCCCAAAATGCCATTGGCCTTCTTGGCAACAAGGGCACACTGCTGACTCATATCCAGCTTCTCGTCCACTGTCACCCCTAGGTCCTTTTCCGCAGAACTGCTGCCTAGCCATTCGGTCCCTAGTCTGTAGCTGTGCATTGGGTTCTTCCGTCCTAAGTGCAGGACCCTGCACTTATCCTTATTGAACCTCATCAGATTTCTTTTGGCCCAATCCTCCAATTTGTCTAGGTCCCTCTGTATCCTATCCCTGCCCTCCAGCGTATCTACCACTCCTCCCAGTTTAGTATCATCCGCAAATTTGCTGAGAGTGCAATCCACACCATCCTCCAGATCATTTATGAAGATATTGAACAAAACCGGCCCCAGGACCGATCCCTGGGGCACTCCACTTGACACCAGCTGCCAACTAGACATGGAGCCATTGATCACTACCCGTTGAGCCTGACAATCTAGCCAACTTTCTACCCACTTATAGTGCATTCATCCAGCCCATACTTCTTTAACTTGCTGACAAGAATACTGTGGGAGACCGTGCCAAAAGCTTTGCTAAAGTCAAGAAACAATACATCCACTGCTTTCCCTTCATCCACAGAACCAGTAATCTCATCATAGAAGGCGATTAGATTAGTCAGGCATGACCTTCCCTTGGTGAATCCATGCTGACTATTCCTGATCGCTTTCCTCTCATGTAAGTGCTTCAGGATTGATTCTTTGAGGACCTGCTCCATGATTTTTCCAGGGAATGAGGTGAGGCTGACTGGCCTGTAGTTCCCAGGATCCTCCTTCTTCCCTTTTTTAAATGATTGGCACTACATTAGCCTTTTTCCAGTTATCCGGGACTTCCCCCGTTCGCCATGAGTTTTCAAAGATAATGGCCAATGGCTCTGCAATCACAGCCGCCAATTCCTTTAGCACTCTCGGATGCAACTCGTCCGGCCCCATGGACTTGTGCACGTCCAGCTTTTCTAAATAGTCCCTAACCACCTCTTTCTCCACAGAGGGCTGGCCATCTATTCCTCACGTTGTGATGCCCAGCGCAGTAGTCTGGGAGCTGACCTTGTTAGTGAAGACAGAGGCAAAAAAAGCATTGAGTACATTAGCTTTTTCCACATCCTCTGTCACTAGGTTGCCTCCCTCATTCATTAAGGGGCCCACACTTTCCTTGGCTTTCTTCTTGTTACTCTTGACATCTCTTGCTAGCTGCAGCTCCAGGTGCGATTTGGCCCTCCTGATTTCATTCCTACATGCCCGAGCAATATTTTTATACTCTTCCCTGGTCATATGTCCAACCTTCCACTTCTTGTAAGCTTCTTTTTTATGTTTAAGATCCGCTAGGATTTCACCGTTAAGCCAAGCTGGTCGCCTGCCATATTTACTGTTCTTTCGACACATCGGGATGGTTTGTCCTTGTAACCTCAACAGGGATTCCTTGAAATACATAAAATTTCCATGGTGAGAGACAAGCTTTTGAGCCACAGAGCTCTTCTTCAGGCCTGGGAAAGTTACTCTCAGCCTCACAGCAAAACATAAAGTGAAAGATTGTTTAGCATAAGTAATTAGCACATATTGTATGGGACCATTCAAGACAGAATGGCCCATTAACACCTAGGACCAACACAGCTAAAACTACACTGAATGTTAACACAACGGTCAAAACCGAGGCCATAGCTACACTAAAAAATTAGGTTGACTTAACTTACGTTGGCATACAGCCACCACAGTTTTAGCATCACGTGTGTACACGCACACTTGGCTCCTTGTGTTGGTGGTACACATGGTCACCATGGGTGCTTGTATTCATTGGGGGATGGCTCCTGAAGGCCAGTAACGATCAATGTAAGCAACACAGCGTCTACATTGATGCTGCATTGACCTAATTACATCGAGGGTGACGCTACACCACTCAGTGACATGGCGTTACTAAATTGGTGTAGAGAAGGACTTACATCAGCAGGAGCCAAATGTAAGTGAAGACACTTCCACAGCTAGGTCAATGCCAGGCAGCTTATGTCAACCTAACCATGTAGTACAGACGAGGCCCAAAAAGTGTGCCAATAAAATTTACAGATGGCACAAAGCGGGGAAGTATAACCAATATGGAGGAGGACCAGAATATCATACAAGATCTGGATGACCTTGTAAACTGGAGTAACAGAAATGGGATGAAATTTAATAATGAAGAGTGTTTCTAAATGCATGACCTGGCAAACAACAAGAATTTTTGTTATAAGCTGGGGACTTACCAGGTGGAAGTGACAGAGGAGAAGAAAGACCTGGGTGTATTGGTTGATCACAGGATGACTACAAGCCGTCGATGTGATATGGCTGTGAAAAAGGCTAATACAGTCCTAGAATGCATCAGGCAAGGTATTTCCAGTAGAGACAGGGAAGCATTCACACCATTACACAAGGCACTGGTGACCTCATCTAGAATACTGTGTGCAAGTCTGGTCTCCCATGTTTAAGAAAGATTAATTCAAACTGAAATAGGTGCAGAGAAGGGCTAGTAGGATGATCCAAGGAATGGAAAACCTATCTTATGAAAGGATACTCAAAGAGTTTGGCTTGTTTAGCCTAACCAAAAGAAGGCTGAGGGGACATATGATTGCTCTTTATAAATACATCAGGGGGATAAATACCAAGGAGGGAGAGGAGTTATTTAAGTTAAACACTAATGTGGACACAAGAACAAATGACTATAAACTGGTGAGCAATAAATTTAGGCTCAAAATTAAACAAAGGTTTCTAATCATCAGAGAAGTGAAGTTCTGGAACAGCCTTCCAAGGGGAACAGTGGGGGCAAAAAACCTAACTGGCTTCAAGACTGAGTTTGCTCAGTTTATGGAGGGGATGGTATAATGGGATGGCCTATGATGGCATGTGGCCCACTGGCAACTGCCAGTAGCAAAAATCCCCAACTGCTGAAGATGGGACACTTGATGGGGAGGGGCTCTGAGTTACTACAGAAAATTATTTTCCGGGCAGCTCTTGCCCACATGCTCAGGATCTAACTGACTGCCATATTTGTGGTTGGGAAGGAATTTTCCCCCAGGTGAGACTGGCAGAGACCCTGGGGTTTTTTGCCTTCCTCTGCAGCATAGGGCACAGATCACTTGCAGGTTTAAACTACTGTAAATCGTTAATACTCTAACTTGAAGTCTTTAAACCATGATTTGAGGACTTCAGTAACTCAGACAGAGGTTAGGAGTCTATTTCAGGAGTAGGTGAGGTTCTGTAGCCTGTGATGTGCAGGAGGTCAGACTATATGATCACGATGGTCCCTTCTGACCTTAAAGTCTGAGTTTTTGAGGCCTGAGGATGGAAAAGCTAGCAGAATAGCTAGATAGACTTATTTAGTCAGAGGGGTTTTGTGATATTTTCGAGCATTACAAAAGGCATCCATACATGGGTCAGTAATTTTACTTCAACACCTACAATAGAATCAGACAGCCACAAAATAATGAAGACAGTTTTTACAGGAGGAATAATTAAGACCATGTACTTTAACTAAGAAAGGTAATGCTCACAAAAAGAGCTGAATTTTTATAGCCAAGGCTATGTAGTTTACCTGCTTGGACAGTATGGTCAGAAGATTTCGTCTTTTGTGAGTGAAAGGAAGGATAAAGATGATGCCTTATCTCGTCAGTAATTCTAGATCAATGCTTTCAAATTAATTGGCAGGGACACTCTTTGTGACTGACAATACCAGGAACAACTGCTCTAAAGACTGCTAACAAGAAACTAAAAAACACACACACAAAAGGTGAGAGCAAGACAACAGAACTACAGGCAATAAAGACTTTGCATACAGACATGGAGTAAATAATTATTATAGCTCCCAAAACTGAAAGTGACACTTGACACCACCTCAGAATATTAAGCCTTCTTGCCATTTATTTTAGTATCACAGCATGTTTTAATGATTGCAGAAAGTCACTCAGATACAGGAAACAAGAAGTAGTTTTATAATCTGAACCTTCAGTTCAGGACAAGCATGCATTATGCAGGAGAGAAGAGGGGAAAATAAACCATTTCGTAACACAAACAAACATGGTGATATCTCAGCCAGTGTTCCCTCTAATTTTTCCCACTCATGTGCAGAATGAATTTCGTTATGTGCACCAATATGGAGGTGATGTGTGACACATCACCTTCATATCAGTACACATAACAAAATCCATGTGGTGTGGGTGGGGCCGAGGTGTTTTGAGTGTGGGAGGGGGCTCAGGGTTGGGTGCAGGGGCTCCGCCTAGAGGTGCAGGCTCTGGGGTGGGGTCGGGGATGAGGGGTTTGGGTGCAGGAGGGTGCTCCAGGGCTATGGCGGGGAAAGAGGACTCCCCCCAGCAGCACCTGGGCTGGAGGTGGGAGGGGTGCCTCTCCCCACCATGGAGGCTCTGGGGCTGCAGGATAGGTGCCCCTCCCTCAGCGCCCGCAGGGCTAGGTTCAGGGAGGAGTGCTTCAGCCGCGACAGGTCTGGGCCGGGCGTGGGTTCAGGGAGGGGCACCCTGGCTGGATCCGGGCTGCACCGGCGGGGTTCAGGCCGGAGTAGGGGCACTCCGGCCAGCAAGTTGGGGGCCGGCCGGGCTATGTTGGGGCCGGGGGTGGGGCACCCCTTCCCTGGATGGGTTTCCTGAGCACCTGCGCAGCACTAAACAGGTTGCTGGTCTACTTTGCCAGCTAATTTTCTAGTTAATTGGTTAAGATGTGACTAAATTAGGGACTTTTTTTTTAAAAAGAAAACAGCAACAAGACACAGCAGTATTGGAAACTAATGTAGACAGGACCACAAACTGCCAACACCATTTTTATCACTGTTTCAGTAACCCTTCTGGGAGCAAGCCTTTTTGTAAGCTCTTCAGGATAGAAAGTCTATTATGATTTTACAGTGTTTAGCACAAGATTGGGGTTCTACGCAATACTAATAATTATAGTCAAACCAGTACTAAAGACAATTTTGGCAGCCTTTTTCCTGGCGTCTCCATCATTGCTAAAAGTAGTGTTCATAATGGTGAGAAGTTTTCCGAGAGAGAGTCACAGTACAAGCCACAAGTACTCCTGTTCTTCCTGCAGTAGACAAGATCTTAGACATTTCTAGAAGAATGTACACTACTTCAGTTACTTGAAAATATTGACAAGATAGTGTAAATCAATACAATGCTGTATTCTTGCTTTTGCAAATAGCCTGAAACAAAACTAAGAGGTATGAACCGTCCTAGTCATCTCAATGGATTAAGTGTAACCTCAGTGATTTTTTTTTTTTTTTTAATTATGCTTGTGCCTTTATTTACGGGTTACTGTATAGAAACAATGCCTTTCAGGCCTTTATAACTGTTTTTAACCTCAGAAATACTAGGAACGTCAAATCTGGTTTTACCTGGGTTTGCTCAAGAATTTTTGGACGGTCTTGGGGATGTTTTTGAGGCATAGCACCTTACCTTAAGGTTCTACAAGCTTAGCAAAGGCTTTCTATATCATAGATATCAGTCACTGCAGGAGAGTTAAGCATTAAAATAAAAACAATTTGAAGAGTCTAAACATCCATTCTCTTCAGCTGCTCAGTTTTTACTTTGCTGGCTCTTGTGATGCCACTAATTCTCCAGTCAAGAGTCTTACAGCCTAGAAAGGACCTGAATTTCTGATGCTAGGCTTCCACAAAAAAAAGTTTCAAACATGCTTTTTTCCCCCCACTCTGTGCTGTAATGAGCATAAGCCCAAGTTTCTCCCCCCCTCAACAACCCATATGTGCGTCACCTTTAAATTGAAATCTGAAGATGACATTGTAAACATCACTTAGCTACTTCAATGCTGATCACTTTTAGTAGAAATTTATTAGCTAGATGTTTATTTCCACAAACCTCAAGTGGCAAAAGCCCAAATGTCCCCTATCCAGTTGCCAAAATATCCACCTTCAATGATGTAATTAACAGAAATTCTGAAACTGAAAACTTGTGGGCAATGTAGAAAATTAAGTTTAATATCAGAACAGAGGGGCTACTGTATTTGAATTCTCATTTCAAAAGGAAATTTTAATGAATTAACCATTACTAATGTCTTGCCTGCCACCACTACCTAGGAACCTTGCCAAAGACTTTGGCTTTGAAATACAGTCTGGCATAGGACATTAACTCACATGGTACTGCATACCGTAGACCTCAATAATAACTACAATCTTTTCCAAAGGGGGTGGTTTGTGGCAGGATGCGGAGCATTTCTGCATATATCCAATAGGAAGAAAAATGGTTCAGCAAGTAATCGGTCCTTTTTGGCACTGATTTATCATTTTTAGAGGTATTAAGAATAGTTCTGAAGAATCTGGTAAATGACAGAACCATTCCAAAGACTTCACAAAGGGTCTTTTTTGTATGTATTACAATTATTATTTTGTCATTTAGCGGTCATCTGCAGACAACTTCAAAAGAAAGCCAGATGCTGAACTGATGGAACTAAAAAGAACATTTCCTAATTAAAATTTCAAAAAAGTACCAAGTAGTGTATTATGTATGGGTAATAACTGCTCCACATATTAATCAGTTGCCAATTTGTTAAAATAAATCACACAGTAAAAACTGCATCTCAGTGGGATTTTCATGGCAAAGTGACAGCCTAAAAAAACCTAATACATGGTCTTCTCAGAACACAAGCATGAAAAAATCAGAATAATAAAATTGGAGCCATGTTACAGAAGTTGCTCAGCTTACAAAATGGAACGTTATAGAACAGCATCTGGCAAAATCAAGAAGCTGGTACATAGTAAAAAACTGAGCAAATTTATGCATTATGAAAGATGCTGAATTGACAGCCATGATGACTGAAATGGTCCACTTCTTGACAGAACAGATATAATGGCAGTGCCCATACCATAGGCTCTTTGGCACTACCTGGCCAGCGTGCCTCAACACTAATCAGATAAAACCTTTGCTAGCCCATGAAAAGATAATTCACCCAGAGACTAACTCTCATTGTCTTTTCTGCTGAGTCTGCCAGCTGTAGTAGAGGTTTTGTGATTCAGATATTTACTAATAGCTGGACAGAGACGTTTGATCACTTAGGTCAATGGTTTTCAACATTTTTCATTTGTGGACCCCTAAAAGATTTTGAATGCGTGTGGAGACCCCTTTGGAAATCTTAGACAGTCTGCAGACAACCCCCCACAGCAGTTCACGTACCACAGGCTGAAAACCACTGACTTATGCCAACACACCATCAGATGGCAACAGCTTGATGGCAAATCAACAAGATTTGTTAACAAGTAAAGTTTCCATTGCTTTACCAAGGCATTGAAGCAGCTCCATACCAACAGCAAATAATTCGTTATTCTACTTATCAACAAAGCAACTTTAGCAAGAAACTTACAAACTCAGGTAGCCAGATCAAGTTTAGCTATTCACATCCCCTCCCCTCCCCCCACACACTTCTCAGGAGTCTATCCTTTCACTTTATCTATCTTAGTTAGAAACACTGCAATTGTGCAGATGTTTTTGTTCTGTCTGCCTAAGCCAAGGCCAAAATTTTCCTGACTCTGTGGTGTCCTCACTTCCAGCTTATGGTGGCTATGTCAAGTCCAGTTCTCTCATAACACATTAGCTTTGTGCCAATCCTTTGTATAACCTTTCCACAACTGAATCCTTTGTATTTCAAGCACCCCTGGTACATGGTGCAACAGGGAATCAAGCATCTATGAAATTTCTTGCCAATGTCCGCCCCCCATGGATACAGTAGGGGTTTTTTTGCTCATTTTTAAAAATTACATGAAGGTGTTTGTGCAAAAGTGTATCAAAATATTACAAGAAAAATTAGTCACATAGAATTACCATGTAGTATGCAGGTAGTTTTAAATTCAGTAGAAAGGAGCAGAAGCGTCTGTCTCATTCATAGAATCATAGAACCGGAAGGGACCTCGAGAGGTCATCTAGTCCATTCCAGTCCCCTGCACTCATGGTTAGACCATCCCTGACAGGTGTTTGTCTAACCTGCTCTTATAAATCTCCAGTGATGGAAATTCCATGACTTCCCTAGGCAATTTATTCCAGTGCTTAACTACCCTGACAGCTGGGAAGTTGACAGTGAGGATGGGAAAGTGCATTTTGTATGGATAAACGCAAAAGATTCTTCAACAGAAAAAAACTGCCATCATATTTATATCACAGACAGGCATCAGATACCAAACAGTATTTTTGGAAGGACCTGGCACACCTTATGAGCATGGATGGTGTTTACACTAAACCTTGTAATGCATGACTGTCAAGAAACTGAAACAGGCATTGTGCTTATACCTCACATCATTCATTCTCTACCCTTTTTAAACCGCATCACTCCAGGGGACCATTTCCATTTACAGAAGAACCCTAAATACAAAGGTTTCAGAGTAACAGCCGTGTTAGTCTGTATTCGCAAAAAGAAAAGGAGTACTTGTGGCACCTTAGAGGCTAACCAATTTGAGCATAAGCTTTCGTGAACTACAGCTCACTTCATTGGATGCATACTGTGGAAAGTACAGAAGATCTTTTTATACCCATGAAAAAATGGGTGTTTACCACTACAAAAGGTTTCCTTTCCCCCCACACCCCACTCTCCTGCTGGCAATAGCTTATCTAAAGTGATCACTCTCCTTATGATGTGTATTATAATCAAGGTGGGCCATTTCCAGCACAAATCCAGGTTTTCTCCCCACCCCCCCCACAAACCCACTCTCCTGTTGGTAACATTTTTATGGCTGACTTAGAACAATGCTTCCTCAGCTCTGGTCCCCTAACGCCCCTACTCTACTTGCACTATATTGATGACATCATCATCACCACCACCACCTGGACCCATGGAAAAGAAGCACTTGAGGAATTCCACCATGATTTCAACAATTTCCATCCCACCATCAACCTCAGCCTGGCCCAGTCCACACAAGAGATCCACTTTCCAGACACTACAGTGCTATAAACGATGGTCACAAACACCACCCTATACCGGAAACCTACTGACCGCTATTCCTACCTACATGCCTCCAGCTTTCACCCTGACCACACCACACGATCTATTGTCCACAGCCAAGCTCTGAGATACAACCACATTTGCTCCAACCCCTCAGACAGAGACAAACACTAAAAGATCTCTATCAAGCATTCTTACAACTACAATACCCACCTGCGGAAGTGAAGAAACAGACTGATAGAGCCAGAAGACTTCCCAGAAGTCACCTACTACAGGACAGGCCCAACAAAGAAAACAACAGAACGCCACTAGCTGTCACCTTCAGCCCCCAACTAAAACCCCTCCAACGCATTATTAAGGATCTACAACCTATCCTGAAGGATGACCCAACACTCTCACAAATCTTGGGAGACAGGCCAGTCCTCACCTACAGACAGCCCCCCAACCTGAAGCAAATACTCAACAGCAACCACATACCACACAACAGAACCATTAACCCAGGAACCTATCCTTGCAACAAAGCCCGTTGCTAACTGTGCCCACATATCTATTCAGGGGACACCATCACAGGGCCTAATAACATCAGCCACACTATCAGAGGCTCGTTCACCTGCACATCCACCAACGTGATATATACCATGTGCCAGCAATGCCCCTCTGCCATGTACATTGGGCAAACTGGACAGTCTCTACATAAAAGAATAAATGGATACAAATCAGATGTCAAGAATTATAACATTCATAAACCAGTCTGAGAACACTTCTATCTCTCTGGTCACGCGATTACAGACATGAAAGTTGCGATATTACAACAGAAAGACTTCAAAACCAGACTCGAGCGAGAGACTGTTGAATTGGAATACATTTGCAAATTGGATACAATTAACTTAGGCTTGAATAGAGACTGGGAGTGGCTAAGCCATTATGCAAGGTAACCTATTTCCCCTGATTTATTCCTACCCCCCACCCCCCAGATGTTCTTGTTAAGCCCTGGATTTGTGCTGGAAATGGCCCAACTTGATTATCATACAAATTGTAAGGAGAGTGATAGCTTTAGATAAGCTATTACCAGCAGGAGAGTGGGGTGGGGGGAGAGAAAATCTTTTGTAGTGGTAAATACCCATTTTTTCATGGTTTGTGTGTATAAAAAGATCTTCTGTACTTTCCACAGTACGCATCCGATGAAGTGAGCTGTAGCTCACGAAAGGTTATGCTCAAATAAACCGGTTAGTCTCTAAGGTGCCACAAGTACTCCTTTTCTTTTTTCCTAAATACAAAGAGCAACATCACTACAGTTTTAAAGTTGATGTATACAGAAACCATAGTGAAGCAGCAAATCAAAGTGGAATATGGAATAATACTTTGAGAATTACAACCATTAAACGTCACAATAGCCATGCAAAATGGAGACTAAAAGACAGGCAGTTTAAGAGACTTGCTCAAGATGATACACCATGGAAGACCTATGAATAGAATCTGAGTCTTGTTTCCCCAGTTGCCTGTTCTAACCACTAGACAATTCTCCCTGCACAGCTCCCTTATCCATATCTACCGTACGTAACTTAAGAGTGGTATCATCAGCATCGAGACCAAAGACAATCACTAAACTGAAGGACAAAAGTGACAGGTGTCTTGCAGTTAAATATCAGTTTCCCACGATCTCCCCATGCAAATGTGAGGTTTCCCATGAAAATATCACCTCAAAGAGTACATAGGCAACAGGGAAAGAGCCTACTACATAATTCTGGTCCATCACTGCACATGAACCAAGTTTCACACAAGACATGTTCCATGAGGGTGACTGACTAAAACTACCACAGACATGGAGTCATTTTGTCAGTCAAAGCATACTAAAATAATTCTGTAAAATGAGACTTTAATAAACGGGAAGTACATATAACTACATTTTCAAAATACTTTTCTGTATTGCAGTGAAAGAAGAAAAGCCTTGGCGGCACAGTAATTAAAGAACATATCACAATTCCCTTTCAAATGAAGAACGGCAAATTACAAGAAAAAAAATAATGCATCACCTATTATTAAGGCTGCGATTTAATCACGAAGGTCACAGAAGTCATGGAATCTGTGACTTTCAGTGGCCTCCATGCCTTCAGCCTGCCGTGGTCCGGAGCTGCAAGATCCCCTGCCGCCCGCTGAAGCAGGAAGCTGTGGGGTACCCCCACCGCCTCTGTTGGCCCCCGCAGCTCCCTGCCACCACTAGCAGCGGGAGACCCGCCCCACCCAGAGCACCCTGCCACCAGGGAGCAACAGACGCTGAAGGGGAAACCCCCCCGCAAGCTCCTAACAGGTGGTGGCAGGGGAATTCCCGAGCTCCAGGCCACCGGGGGTGGTAGGGAACCCCCGAGCTCCGTGCCACTGCGGCAGCTCCTGGCCCCCATGGGTGGCGGGGAACCCCAAGCTCCCAGCCCCCTACAGGCAGTGAGAGATGTCCGGAACTGCAGGTAGCAGGGTACTCCGCGGCCCCCAGCTGCTGCAGGCAGCTCCTAGTCCCTGCAGCTGCCCTTCTTGAAGTAGTGTGCAAAGCTGTAGATCCCCATTTTGTCAGAGATATTTTTAGTAAGAGTTAGGGACAGGTCACGGCTTCCATTAATTTTTCTGTTTTGCTCGTGACCTGTCCATGACTTTTACTAAAAATATCCATGACAAAACTCTTAGCCTTACCTATTACCTCCAAGACACAAAGGAGCATCATTTGTCTTCTAGTTCCAAGCTCTTTCTAGAAAATTAAGAACTCAAGAAGAGAGAAGAGCCATACAGAACTAGTTATGGTACCTGTTCAAGATTAAGAATAGCCAAATCATCCCAACACTGAGATACTAACAAACCAAATCCAAGAACATATAGGATAAGGAGTTATTATCTCAAATGATAGCAGCCCAAACTCAAATTCCCTGTGTGGCTATATGTTCAGAATCCTCAAGTTATAAGATGGGCAGAAAGGCCTACCTCAAACACAAGCAACAGAGGCCAAGTTGAGAAGGCTCCGTGCAGCTCCCACACTTTTTTAAAATACGTTTTCCCAAAACAGCCCAGAGCCTCTATATACGTTCCTTGACGTGTCCTATGCTATAACTTAAAATGGACACTGTCAATTAAAAATGCCACTTATCAGGAAGTTTCATTTTTGGTGACAAAAGTAGGCTAAAACAAGTAAGACTACAATTACTGAAAAACTAGAGAAAAACATTTCCTTTTGTTTCCACTTAAACTTACAAAAATGAATTTGAAGTGTCATATTTCTATATGTAGTTTTCTTGTTCTCGCCTTCATACTTGTTATATATGCTTCATTTAACGTTATTGTACTTAATGTCCTGGTTTAAAAAAAAAAAAAAAAGTTACATTATAGAGATATGCTGCATTTGCTAACTGGCACAATGCTAAAGTCCTGTCAGCCTTGAGCTACCATAGAAGCACCCCAACCCCTGACTTTGATTTACTTTTAATGAACAGATATACTCGAGTTAAGGCATAACCTTTTTCTTTGATTCATTCCTTTTCTGCTTGCTCCATGGTAAGCCAAGCTATCAAGAATCTGTCCATTTCAGAAAACCAGAAAGGGCGGGGGGAGGTGAAGGGGTAGAAAAATCAACTGTAGAGAGGAGACACACAGTCAGCTCAGGAGTAGCCTGCCTCCCTGCGGCTCAGCTAATTGTAATTCTGAATCCCTCTAGTTTTACTAGGCCACAAAACATCCTGGAATAACAGAGATTAACAAATCCTGGAACCATTTTACAAACTTTTTTACTTTGAACTTTAAGACGATCCTGCAGAGTTACCCATATGATGAGCTGAGTGGCTCCTAGTTCTACTTGCAGTGTAGTGGCCCCGCTCACCCCAATTATCAGAGATTCCTTAGGTGAAAATAATGAGGGACCCTCCAACTGCTGCTCTTTGGGGGGAAAAAGGGGAGCTTCTGGCCTGATAGACCCATTCTCTTCCATAGCTGTAGAAAGCCAAGCAATCAGCCAGGGAAATCCTAATATGTTTGGGTAACAGCCTTTTTATGATTGCCTTACACATATATATTAACTTGAGCAGAATCCCTGTGAAATATTATCCACGTAATAACTAGTGTACCATTTCGTACCTCCAACAGAAGACATATTTTCCAGCTTTGAAAATGGGAGCAGCCATGAAAGTTTATTTGTTCTGAATGAGAATGAATATGCAGAACTTGCTGGCAAAAGAGTGCTAAATAAATCACAGAAGTATGCTACTTTTGAAACAGTAAGTAATCAAATATCCCACATCATAAAAGGCAACCATTGTTCACCATCCCCCAAAACTGTAGCCAAATTACTACAAGGTTTGTGTTTCTGATAAGCCATGTTTAGGTTTTTGATGCACATCATTATTTAGCACATTACTTATATAGAACCCAAATAGCTTAATTCAGTAAAAGTATACACTACTAGCTACACGCATTCTTTATAAGGCAGTGCAAGCACTGAAAGACAGCAAGTGGAGAACCAAAGAAACAGAAACACAAATTAAGGATGTCAGACAATTCTAATAAGGGAAAAAGCTAAAGTCCTGGTTACTCAATGGGCCCAATCATGCACCGTAGTGAGCACCGTCAAAGTTGTGCTTTCTCCCAGGCTGCTCCACATGCTTGGGAGACACTTCCTGTAAACATCCACAAAGCTACCTCATTATCCACATTCATATCCCTCCTAAGGACACTCTGCTGCCACAATGTCTACAAAAAAATATGACAAGTTAGGCTGTGCACAGACCACTGTTTATCATGCTAACCAATACTGTCTCACTGTTTACTTAAACTCCCCCATCTGTCTATATACTTCAGTGTCTCTTGTCTCATACTTGGATTGTGAACCCTTTGGGCAGGGACTGTCTTTTTGTTCTGTATGTACACCACCTAGCACAATAGGGTCCTGGTCTATGACTAGGGCCCCTAGGCTACAATTGTACAAATAATCAAATAAAGATACTGAAGTCAATGGGAATTGTTTGACCTCATCACCTTGCAGAACATTGGCCTATACCACGAAATTCAATAGATCTGGATTATTATTCCCTAGATTTGTACTTTTTTGTCATCCTAACATAAGCATATGTTCTTTGTATGAATGAGATCTGAGTAATTTGCATTCTAACTTTTAATTATATAATTATGAACCATCCTTTTCCCAGTTCTGTAATTTGTAGACTGAGCAAGCCAAGAACTCAGTCTACTAAAACTGATATTCCACAAAAGACTCTTCTGTGCTTTTGCCGTACTGAAATAGTTTGAGAGCAATTAGGACTACAGAGTCATCTAGACCAAGAAATTCACCACAGCAGCATTTCTATTCATAAAGCTAAGAGTGTGTTTTTGCTTTATTTCAGGATCTGACATTTTAAGTCAATGAGTCTTTTACTGATATTTCAAAAGCAATTACATTCACACATCTCTTCCTCTACTTACATTCACTAAACCATTCTAAGGATTGGGATTAAATTATATGCTTCGTTGACAGAAAACAGAATCCTAAATCACCAATCCATCTATAATTGTTAATTTCCCCACTTGTTTCTTATTGCCCCAATACCCGTTTTCCTCTGTACCAGGCATTACTTTAGTCTTGCATATTTTAATCCAGTGCTAAATCCCTGTCCATGCTTATTAACTCTTCTCTGTTTTCAGCTCCTCTTTGCTGTAACTCTCCCAACTGTTCAGACTTACTGAATTTTGTATGGAATGGTAACTGGTCATGAAATTTGGAAAAAAGGATCAATACCACAGCCCTCTTAGTATTAATGAAGTTAAATAACGTGTCAAGTATATTTCCCTTGATATTAATTTCTCTAAATATTAACATTTTTGTCCTAGCTAATTTTCCCTGCCTCGATTATATACTATCAGCAGCCTATTTCTACTTACTAAATACACTTGTATGCACTCTCAACAAAGGAGCTTTTTAAGACCACTGCCCTAATTCCATCACATGCTAGACTTATTTTGGCTATGAGCCCTCTGTATCTGTTTAAGAAGAAGAAGGGTTTGTATTTACAGTTATACATTAATATTTAGCTATAACATTAAAGTTTTATTCAATAGTTACGGCATAGTAAATTCATTTTGAACTATGAAAAGACAGTATGGCAAAACATTAACTCAGATGCAGACCCTTGTTGTACAAACTCTTACTCATGGAACTAACATGATTTTACTTCAAGATTTACTGTAGGATCTGTCCCTCAGCAGACGTCTGTCTTGAAAATACCTATTCAAACTCCATCAACGTTAATGGGAAATACAGACCTATCTTGTAATTGTGAAACATTACTTCAAAAAGAATTAAGGTTTGGATTTAAAAGGCAAATTCCTAGCTAAACAATGTTACCCTGGTTTTTTACATGATATGACATGAGCATATGTACAAAATAACAAACGTTCTGACAATTTTGCTACCCCTACCCATAACTTTTTTTAAAGTCGAAACTTCCTGGCTTTGCTAGTCTTAATAATATAAAACTTATTTTACATATTTTGTTAATTTGACACTGCAAAAATTAAAGTTTCATATTTTAAAAAAGTTATCCTGTCTAAAGATCTTTGGACCCATATGAAGGTGGACTATAAAAGTACCTAGCCAAAGCCTGACATTTCCATGACAAATGAAGTGTTACAATATATTATAAAATATTTACTTAAAAAGTCACAGTACACGATTACATTAAATGATTTCTGAATTGTATCTAGTCAGGCAGTTTCAAAGCATTATTAATTAAGCCACTAAAAAAAGGAGTGGAGCACCAGCTCACTCTAAGCTGGCATTTGAGAAGTCAGGCTCTTTTTGTTAAAGCACTGCAAAAATAAGGTTTAGAAAAATGAGGAATAAGGGACAGGGAAATAAAAAAATATCCACTGTTGTGATTAAAATTATATTTATCCTCTCTAGGTTGAAAAGTGGAACAACCGAATTATCACCCTCTTACACACACAAGCAAAAGAACAGAGGATTATTATGAGAGGCTCTGCAATTACCAAGAAGAGGCGGAAAAGCAAGGGTGGCAGAAGAGGAGCCAGAGAGAGGAGGAGAAAACAGAAAGGGGACTTCATCCCAGCTACCGACCAAATAATATTTAAGAGACGATGTCATTAACCAGTTGCTTTTTCCAATGGGTGAATAGCTAGTCAGAACATCTCTTCCTGCCCTTTCCCTCTTTGCCCCAGGCCCGGCCTCCATTCTCTACCCTCCCACACAAACTTCCCTACAGCCTGGGACGTGGCTCGTTGCAGTTGGAGAAGGAGCGATCCATACAATGACGAGGTGAAACCAGTCTGAAGTCCACAAAGAAACCATCCGCCTTTTAAAACGTGCTGAGGGAGGAGGGGGTGACACAAGCTTTTACCCACCCCCTTCCCCTCCTTCGTAGGAGGCAGAGGGGGAAAGAAATGAATCCCCCTCTCCCCCAACTTCTCCCTGACCACCCCCGGGGGTAACATCACTTAGGAGGGAGCAGAGACAGCACTGAGGGGAGGTTGGAGAAAGCCGCCGGCACCCGGTAGAGGAAGCCCGGGAGACTAGGCGGCCCCCCCCCCGCCCCGACACACACAACACGGGCTGCGAGGGGCCCCCCAGCAGGTCACTATGGGGAAGGGGGACGTCGCCACGCCGCGGGGAGCCCACATACGCCCGGGGAGGGAAGGGGCTGCGTGGCGGGGAAGCGGACCGCGGACCACACGGGCTGGGGAGACCGGGGAACCCCCGCACCGGAGGGAGGGGACCAGACCGCCACAGGCCCCGGGAGCGGGGAGGCGCTGCCGGGGGAAGGGAGCCGCGCCGACCCGCCGCCGCCGCTGCCCCCCGGGCTCGCACTCACCTTCCTGCCGCCCCCGGCCAGCGCGGCGCTGCCCCCCGAGTACATGTAGTAGGCGATGCCCAGCACCCAGAGGAATGCGAAGCAGAGCAGCAGCCGAGACCTGCGCCGCATCCTCCCGCCCGCCCCGTGCAGCCACCGCCGCCGCCGCCAGGCCAGCAGGAAACGGCCACCAGCAGCCGCCGCCGCGCAGGGTCAGGGGGCAGAGGGCGAGCGCCCGCCCCCCGGCCAATCCCGAGCCGCCCGGCCCCACAAGGGGCGGGGCAGGGAAGGACGAGTGGCGTCTCCATGGTTACATCACGCTGGGCCTCCCACCGCCCCGCCCCGCCCCGCCGGCTGGGAGGGCGGGGCTCCTGCTAGCCTCCCGTGACGCGAGCCACCTGCTCCGAGCGCCGCATGAGCCTGGCGCTGGGGCTGCCGGCCTGGGACTCTGGGAGAGCATCCGCCGCAACGCCCGGGAGAGGGAGGGTTAGCCCGCCCCGCGGGCCCTGTCCTGACAGGCGTAACGGGCAGCCGGGGGGAATAAAGCGCCAAGGGGGCGTGGGGATCAGTTTCTCACCCAAACGCAGCGCTGCTCCCCGAAGGGCTGGCCCCTCGTCGGAGCCGCAGGCATCTGAGCCAGAGGCACGCTTGCATAAAGGGAATCTTTATCGAAGGAGGGAAGGGGCTAACCTAAGCGGGGAGGCACCTGTGAAGAAAGTGGTGCTGTTTACAGGAAGAGTTTACAACTGAATCGTCATCTTTTTCTCCGGAAAGTTTAGCCAGTTGACCTGTTATTTGTAACCCACTCTGACCTAGACCACGTTTACAGGAGAAAACTGCATCGGTTTAACTAAATCGGTTTAGAAACTGATTTAGTTAAATCCGTGCAACCCCCTGGCACAGACTCTTATTCAAATAGGTAAGAAATCTTTAAGATATACTCCAACCTTAAATGTTAAATCCTTCTAGCAGGGCTTGGAGGTTGTACAGAGATTCTTCTTCCTTGCCTGCCTGGAGCCTCCCACAAGGCTAAGCCACCCATGCAGGGCCCCACACCCATACTTTGACTTGTTGCTTTTGGGACATCTCTTCCTGACACTGTTCCCTTGCCTTCTGGTGGGGCCACCACTTACCTCAACTCTACCCCTAAGCAGCCCAAAATAGCTGCCACGCTGCTCCTGGTTCTCGCTGGGATTTGCTGACTTCTGTTTGTCACTTGCTGGGCCCCTTTTGGTGCCACCGGTCTCCTGTTGTTCAGTTCTGACTGCCATCTGCTCTCACAGTGAGCTAACATAAAACAAGAATGTGAAACTGAAAAGAACCCCAAAAAAACCAAACAAACAGCATATATATCAGCATCATGGTATCCGATTAGGCTTGACATTCATGATTTTTAAAGGTTTGCTCTATCATCTCACCAAGTTTTTTTTAAACTTTAGTCCATTTTATTGCTGCATATACTGACAGAGTCCCATATTTCTATGATTCTTCTGTCTACTGATGCCAACAGCCTCTGCCAATCCTGCTGCCCTTCTGCCAGTCCATCTGCACCAATGGCTGCAGTATCTGTTGCCAGTCTCTAGTAGACTTGACTCTAAGCAGTATGGGAATGTGGCAAGGGACCAGTGTTAGGGCTGGCAAAAGCTCTGTTACATTAGCAGGGGGAAAAAACAGTAGCCATTAGGAAAGGAGTGTAAAAATCTGCTCCTGCTGCTCACTCAAGAAGAGACTTTGTTGACAGTCTCATCAGAGAGGCTGAAGACTACACAGACCTGGAAGCTGAGAGGTGATCTTTTCATACCAAGGCTGACTGCCTGTGCTGTAGTTGTTCAGCATCTGAAGATTTCATTCATAGAACCTCCCAAGGCTTGAATGTGGGATACAGTGTGTGACAAAGGGTATATCTACACTGCAATTGCAGGTGTGATTACAGCACCAGTAGACATACCCAAGCTAGCTTTAATCTAGCTAGCGCAAATATCAATAGCAGTGAAACTGCAACAGCATTGGCTTTGGTGCAGGCTGTACAAGCCTGTCCAAGACCCTTGGGCGGCTAGCCCATGTGGCTGTCCATGTTTTCATGGCTTCACTGCTATTGGTATTCATACTAGCTAGCTGAAAGCTAGTTCAAGTATGTCTACACATGATGCGATCACAGCTTTGATTGCAGTGTAGATTTTCCCACAAAATGAGGAACACAAAACAATTATTGATGCTGGAAACTTAAAATGGTGCAAAGAGATTTATCCTGTTAGTGCAAATGACTCTGTAAATTCAGTTTCATGATTCTTAGTTTTGAAAGTAAATAATTTTCAATAATAAAATTGAGGGAGACACTCAATTCGTGTGGAACTTTTGGAACAAAATGATTGACATTCCTTGGAGTGAGGTACACTTCTCAGAGGTCTCGGCCACAATGAGCCATATAAACATTATGAGAGAGATTCTCAGGTGCCCCCAAAGCATGTTGAATGCAGGAGGGGATGAGGAGAGGAGGTGCAAAGGAGCTAGGGTCAATCCTGGGGCCAGTTCTTCACTGGCCTGGTTCTCGGTGTAGTTTAGGGCAGCCACAGCAGCCAGTGATTGTCCCTGGCCACACCCACTATGCCACAGCTGAGGTAGGAACATGTATGCCAGCCCTATGCCCCTGGAAGATTCCTTAACTGAACAGTTCAGATCTGCCAGGTTTTGAGCCAGGGAGCATATACAAAGAAGATTTAACAGACCCAGTAACAGTACTAACGACCAAATTGTTTCACATAGAAAACATCACACACTGGTGTCTAAAGTGTTAAAATATGGAGCCTTCCCAATCTCTTTTAACTTTACAAGGTCTAAGGGGCCTGAGCCACAAACTGCTACTCCCCTCCCGCTTACAAAGTCCATGAGACTCCTTCCTTGCCTCCTTCACAACCTCAAGATCTTCATTCAGATTTTCGAAGACCTTCCTGCAGCCCCTGCAGTGTCCTCACTGATTCACAGCAACATATGGTCCCATTACTAGACTTTTCATTCCACAGCAAAATTAGCCACCCGTGCATGCACAGCAAATCCTTCCATAGCCGCACACTTTACAAGCTTAGCAAAATAATGTACTGCACATGCTCACTATGCAATTTTCAAAGGCTTATAACTCAGCCAAATCCAAAGTAATTTCCTTTGGAAAAAGCAAAGGCCCTTCTGCTCAACAAGGGCTAGCTACTCCTATGCCAGATTTCACTTTTCAACCTTCTGCTGATTAAGTCATAGAAAGGTTTCAGTAATTTATTTTAGAATGGGAAATGTATTTTTCATGCTTCTGATATTCGAGAATGACTGAACCAGTTTTGCTGAAACATTCCAAATATATTAATCTTTGGGCAGACACCAAGGCCAGAAAATTTCATCCTGAAATGTAAATGTTTCAGAAAGTTGTAAGCAAGTAAAGCACAGGGAGTTAGAATGTAAATCATTATGCAGTCTTTATTATATATTAGAAGCTGCCTCTCCTATTATAGCACATTCACACACATTCTTCTCTGCCCCAAAAATCCTATCCTACTTACGCAGCAAAGTAAAAACTAAATTAAGTTTGCCTTAAAGCGAAAAATGTAAGCAATCTTGAATGCATTTCAAAAGAAAATATTAGAATATTTTAAGAGCAGCATTGGTAGAATGATCCAGAGAATGTAAAGGGAAATCATGTCCCCTGATGCAGATATCAATGCCTCCTTCAGAAGATAGCATGCTTCTAGCCCCCTTGAAATATGCCATTTTCCTACCAATTCTGCAGAAACCTGTACAAACTATTTCCCTATTTCCAATTTGCCCTACCTGAGCAAAATTATTGAGAAAGGTTGTAACAACTAAATTCCAGCAGCACGTAACTTCTTCCAGTGTTCTCAACCCTGACAATCAAATTTCAGAATGAGATATGGCACAGAAACAGCTCTCTTGAAAGAAAGATTACGGAAAGAAGAGAGAATCCCTAGAGGGATTTGCTGTAACATTGACCTCAGCTTTTGACTGAGGATAATTGATCACCGACTGTCAGGTTTGTGTGACTCCTCAGGGTCATGCTGTACTTTTCACAGCTCCCAGTGACACAGCATTGTCAACAGTGGTGAGGAACACTTTCTACCATTTGTGACAGGATACGAGATTCCACCCCTTCCTCTCAGACAAGACTATACCCACTGTGATCCACAGCTCAAACTACCACTAATCATTCTCACCAGGGGATGCGAGGAAATACCAAGTGAAAACTACAACTAATACGTCACATGGCAGCCTGTCTTTTGAGCAACAAAGATAAATCAGAACAAACTGCAAACTCCACTAGCACTTTATACATTTCTGCTTTAAATTCAGAGTCATACTCCAAATCAACAAGGTCCTTAATGGCCTAGGACCAGGCAACAGAAGAAACTATCTATCCATCTGCGACCCAGCAAAGCAGCTGCCCTCTGCAGGAAAACTTCAACTAAAATAGCCCAGGATAAGATTCTGGGATGATTGGACAAAGAACTCCCACTTACAGAATGCCTTACTATACAGGATGAGACTGAGCCTCAGCCTAACCATGTTCACCACCTATTCAAGAAGATCTTTCCCCACTAGCATCATGCCCTTCCACCTCCCACACTAGGTGGAAGGGGGAATAAGGGAAAAGAAAGACTTGCCAGAAGAGAGGAGGGAAGAAGAGGGTGGAGAAGGAATGGGAAAGTGAGGAAACAGAAAGACTGTCTCTGAGCATGCTTTAAGCTACATTTCATGTTGCTCCACACTTGGGCCCTGATCTTTCACTCAGTGAAGTCAATGACAAAGGTGCCAGTCAGTGCAGCATTAGAACCTCAGGTACCTCAGTGATAGGAACCTTAGAAATACAACAGATTAGATAGATTATTTCCCTGATTTATTTAGAGAGATAGGTGTAGACTACCAGAAAAGCTCAGAAAAATAGGATCCAATGTAGAAAACAAATGCCATAAACACATATCAGCTTGAATTGATCTTTTCAAAGGCATGGGGCTCAGTCTATCAGTAATAAGCAAATACACTGTTTAATTTGAAAAAAAATATTTTCTTCCAGATTCTTCAATTTATTATACAGTAGAACCATGTTCAAACATACTCAGTGGAGCACAAACCTGGAAATCCTCATCCCATCCGCTACATCATGCTCATGGTTGACCAAGGACGTAGCATTGTCAGATGGGTGTTATTAGTCCATATCTCCTGGTGCTCTCTTTTTGCCAGGTGGGGGTGCTACTACAAATGGACTGATCTGAACCTGCCCCAACACTGTGTCTGACACAGTAGTTCCACTGCTTTTTCTAACACATTTGGTGGCTAGATATATAAGCCACAATATAGTATTTATGTCATTACTGTACTGTATAGTCCAGGACACTGCTCAAGAATATTTTTCATCATGCAATTAAGTAGTTGTTTGACATAGTATCCTTGATTTTTAAAGTTAAAAATGCATTATAAATAAATATACCATGCATTACTTTATCATGTTTGTTTGCATATTTGTTTGCATAATCTGCAAAATCTGGTATTTTGCATCGAGTCTCCTAATCATTTGAACAAATTAGTCAGGTTTCTATATCACAATCAAGAGCATATTTCATGTAAGAAAGAAAATAAATGGCCATAATAATTGCAGTTCACATAGCTTTCTGAAGTCATATCTTGATTTTTTCCCCAAATTTAATCATTCGGTACTTTGGAAGGGACAGTAAATAGGCCCTTACACAGCAGGAAATGGAAACCAACCTTGATTGTAGCCTTTATGGCCCTTTTGGCTTTGAAATTTTATATATTTCCGTAAGGCAAGGACAAAAACAATCAAGAGAAATTCCTCTCACACTTTTCTACTTCCAACGCAAGGAGCCAAAGTCATCATCTGAGTAACTCCACTGAACCAGGGAAGAATCTGGCCCAACAAGTCCATCAGAGAAACAAGAGAATTCCAAAGAAAGAGACTGCACCTCAGGGACGGTGTGTTTTCTTGGCACTGTGGCCTTTCCAGAGCTTCCAACAGAACAGCAAGTGTTTCCATTCAAGAAGAGAGATTGCAAATGAAAGGACTTTCCATCTATGTCTCTTTAAGCTGAAGGACTTTGATAGTACAACATCAGAAAAACAATCTTTTTTCCTCCCTCACTCCACCAGAGTAATGCTCACTGTTTTCTCAACTTCCAAAAGTATTTCTGCATAGTCAGTGTGTGGCGAGAGACATGCATCTCTCAGAGAGATGGCTAACTTATGATTTTACTTGTCAATTTATCTCTTCTACTTATACAGCTACAAATGACGTCATATCTATTAAAATAATATTTTGTCTTAAGAAATTCACAAGGAAGGTAATTTATCCAATAATTTAGATATAGATATACCAAGTGTGAACCTCATCTTGCACACATAAGTGTAAATTAGGTATGTCATGGTTCCCAGGTATCACAGGGTGGCTGGCCCCTGTAACTGAAGCTGGTACAGTCCCCCTCTGCCAGAGCAGCTGCTCCCAGTTGACCCAGTTAAGAGGGTGGGGCTGTATCTGGGGCTATGAAGAACCGGCTGTGGGAAGGAACTGGCTGAGAGAGAACGAGCCAGAAAGAGTCAGGAAGCAGGACGGTAGAGCCTGTGGTATATAGGCAAGCCTAGGCCTGATCAAAACTAAAGGGCTGCCCCTGAAGCGCAGGGAAGGAACCATTAAGCCCAGACCACAAGTGAATTATTGGGACAATGAATGAGAAAACAGGAACAGGAGTGAAGGTCAAAGGTTAAAAATCAGGTATTCAGAAGGGGACACTGTAGAGAACCCTGGACACTGCTCAGTAATCCTCAAAGGTGTCCAAGAAGAAGTCAGTGGACACTGCCCAGCGGAACCGGAATAGGACTGCTAGAATAGAATCCCCTGGGAGGGGAGACAGTGAAAGTCAGAGATGCAAAGAGTGAGCCAAGGAATGGTTTTTAGGTTGTTTGTTAAGTCTGGACAATAAAAACTTGTGTAAAAGAGATGTGAGTGTGGCATTGCGTCCTTGATAAGCTGGGAAGAAGCCCAGCCTTGTGACATTGGGCTAGCTGCACATTGTCCCTTCCTGGAGTCTTGGAGTGTACCACCCACTGGTGTCAGGCCTTGGACTTTTACTTCTTCTGGCATGGAATTCTGCAATTTGCCTACTCTTAGACCAGGCTCTGAATTACAGCCCCCTGATTCCAGTTATGACCAGCCTGTTCAGTGATACCTCTCAGTTCATCTCAACCTCCCGCCCCTTTTCTAGGGTCTTCTTGGGGTTAGGTCTCCTTTTGATCTCAGGCTTAGCTTTGGGGAAGGTACCCCATTCTAATCTGGATGGAGCCAGTTATTGATTGTTATCTTAAATCCTTTGAAGCTGGGTACCTGAGAGGCTGTCTTATCTGTGTGATGGTTTCACCTTTCCTAGGTTCCTGAACAGCCATCCCTTTTTCATAGAATCATAGAATCATAAAATATCAGGGTTGGAAGGGACCTCAGGAGGTCATCTAGTCCAACCCCCTGCTCAAAGCAGGACCAATCCCCAACTAAATCATCCCAGCCAGGGCTTTAAAAACTACTTAAAAACTTACAAACCTTAGTGACCTTAAAAACTACTAAGGAAGGAGATTCCACCACCTCCCTAGGTAACGCATTCCAGTGTTTCACCATCCTCCTAGTGAAAAAGTTTTTCCTAATGTCCAACCTAAACCTCCCCCACTACAACTTGAGACCATTACTCCTATGTTCTGTCATCAGCTACCCCTGAGAACAGTCTAGATCCATCCTCTCTGGAACCCCCTTTCAGGTAGTTGAAAGCAGCTATCAAATCCCCCCTCATTCTTCTCTTCTGCAGACTAAACAATCCCAGTTCCCTCAGCCTCTTCTCATAAGTCATGTGTTCCAGTCCCCTAATCATTTTTGTTGACCTCCGCTGGACTCTTTCCAATTTTTCCACATCCTTCTTGTTTTTCACAGCCTCCTTTGATTTAACTCTATGCATTCAGGCAGGCAACAATACCAGACTGAGCAGGGAGACTGAAGAACACTTAATATTCATAAAAGATAATTCCCAGTTTGTCACAAGGAATAACTCCACTGAACTTAATGGCGTTACAATGGGGTAAAACCAATGTAAGTGAGAGAAGAACGAGGCCTACGTTTATCTCCCTTTTTCAAGATGGGTGCAAAAACAATATTCATATGCACCTGTAATTATGGTTCTAATGCATACAAACTTCCTACCAATTATCCCTGCTAGGAGCAAGAATAATTTAACCATGGAGATAACTAGTGGGGTCAGCATCAGGCCCAAAAGTGAACATGCATAAATATGTGGACTATGGCCTCTGACACATAGGCTTCACCAAGCATCCCTCTGTGATGAGAGTAGCCCCTCAGCAAGTCTGGGGACAGGTTGTACCCTGCGCTACCTCTGCTGGCCACAGGTTTTCCGGATAGTACCTGTGGGGAGCACCTGTCAGCATTTGGCATTCTACTGGTAAACTTCAGTGTCAGTGTTGCTAAAATACACTTGCCAAATGCCCATTCATGTGAAATTTGAGTGACTTTTTAAAAAGGTTTGAGTTTTCATTGCTCTGTGGGTGATAAATTACGTTCTACACGGATGTTCCAAGACAATCCTACAGGAACTGATACTTCAGCTGTTCAGTACAAAGTTAGTAAGAGAAGTTCTTTAGGTTAATCATTATATAAAATTTGGATAAATATTTGCCTAGAGGTGCATATATATACACATTTTATCTTAGTATTCCACGGGGCAGCGATGGCAAAAAAAAGAGTGCTAATTCCTGCCTTTAACTGAAGCAGCCAGGCCAGGAGTTCTTAATGTTTTGACAGCAATGCATTTGTCCTAGGAATCTCCTGGAGCTGTCCATAACTTACGTAGTGCAAGAAAGGGTGGGTGGGTTGGTTCTTAATTCTTCATGTTTGTTTCAGTGTTACAAAGTGTTACAACAGGTGAGAAGTGCTGGAAAATCACCAAAATGTGTTATGTAATTATGTATTAGCTTCTCTTCCCTTACAGGACAGGCTGGTTCTGGATGAACTGCCTGCACTGTTTACTATTCTTGTGCATTAGAGCAGTTTACACAAGAGTTCTCTTGCTGGCTAGCGTGCAAATCTGATAGCAACAGAGACTAAACATCCTACCAAACCTGTAGGTCATGATTCCTTGAGGAAGAGGGGTATGCCCCAACATGTAAGCCAAACACATATCCTAGCACACCTTTATGCACTGTGGAGAGATCTGCCTGGCTCCCTATGCCCTTTTCAGTAGGCATCCGTGTACACCAGCAGGCCACAGTGCAGGATTTAGCCAGACAAAGAAGACAAAAATCTTCATGTCTTCATGTCTTGTGGTGTGTGTGTGTTGGTTTTTGTTTTGTTGTTGTTTTTGTTTGGGTTTTTTTATGCTTCAAGGCATTTTCTTGGAGGGGTCAGCTGGAACTAAAAACCTGGCTTTGTATAGTAAAACTGCTTGTTTTAATCTCTCAAGTCATAAATTTGCTTAGTCCAGTCTTTTTGTGGAGGGTGGTATCCTTCTAGGCCTATTGGAGGGTAATACATCTTGGTGCAATTAATCACATTGAAATAGTTTTCTGGTGCATTACTTTAATAAAACAATTTCCCCGGCAGTTTGGAGTTTCCCTGGATCAGATCAGGATGTTCTTTACTGGCGTTCTGTAATCTTTTCAGTTTTTCTCCATTGTTTTTTTGGCTAGGTTGCCTCCAAGCATACCATGTGCTTTAGTAATAATAACAAAAGGCAAATATGAAGCCACTCATAAGACCATTATTTTCATTAGCTCTTCTGTTCTAAAAGCCAGGAAAACATCAGCAGGGCCCACCAGACCCTAGCCAGCTGTCTTCTTCCTCCAGTCCTCAAAACAGTGACCTATTATGTAAGCTCTACTAGAAGAGTTTGACAGAAAACCAAATTAGTTCAGGATCTCACTGGTATCTTAGATGCTAAGTTTGATCAACTAGCCCTCTCAGTATAGTATAGAAAGTATAGAAAGTACAGAATCAGAACAGATGGAGCAGAGCCAAAAAGAAATTGTGAGGAAATTGAATTAAGGTGCACACGCGCACTCAAAGAAAGCAAATGTGACACTGCTACCAATTCATGGAACACTAATGTTAAACTACAAGTATTGCATCAAAACAATGAATTACCACCAAGTGAGAGTGGCCAATGTCTAGGGTGACCAGACAGCAAGTGTGAAAAATTGGGACAGGGGCTGGGGGGGTAATAGGAGCCTATATAAGAAAAAGACCCAAAAATCGGGACTGTCCCTGTAAAATCGGGACATCTGGTCACCCTACCAATGTCAGATTTCTCGCATTATCTACCAAGAGGTCTAATCACATTTATTACAGCTAGAGCAGGTAGCAACAGCTAGAGAAAAGGTTGCAGGAATTTCTTCATTTTGGGCTAGATTCTGCCCAGCTTCATTCCATCAATACTCCCATTTTCTTCTATATAACTACTCCTGGAGTGGAGTAGGATGCAGCATGAGGAAGAGCAGCAGAGTCTAGCCTTTAATATTTTTTCTTTTAAAAAAACTAGGAAATTTCATACAAAAATATTGCACTGAAGGCCAAATTGTGTCTTTTAGGCATTGGTTTATATTGGAGATGCATAGACCAGGGACAGCTCAGGAAGTTTTTACACCTGTGTAAATCACTGACTTCAACGGAATTACTTCCAATTTACACCCTTGCAGATCCCTATGTCACTGCACATGTTCTCAGGCCCTGCAGTGCCTGGTGGATATCTGGGCAGAGGCACTTTGATGCAATATTAAGGTTGCCTGACTGTACCATGAGCTCGTATTATCACTCATCAAAGGAGCAGGAGAGAGACATCTGGTTTGTGACTGAGAGATCCTAAGAGATTATGGATACTTCTTAGTCTTGATCTGTCCCTGCCCTCCAAAAATGTCATTATACAGCTGCTGTGAAGCATACCAAAATATTTTAAAATAAAGGGCCAAATTGTGCCCTCAAAGGCCCAAATGTGGCCCCTGCTGAAATTGATGGGAACCCTCTCCTCTTTCAGACAGCCTAGGGTAGAATCTGAGCCAAAGACTTTACAAAATAGTTTTACATGGTTGAACTGAAGGAGTGGAAACATATGTGGGGAGCAACGGGACATGGTGGGATTCTGAGCGAGCTGCAGATAAATGCCAGTGAAGCACTGGGTCAGTATTGGCCAAGGGACCTGAGGGAGGCTGGAGGCTGACACGGAGAATTATATTTTATAATTTATTTTTGAAAGAAAAATATCTGGGACCAGGATGGGTCAAAGGTTCCATTTAAGTTGATGGTGTTCTAAAAACGATGACTGCAACGTTAAGACTTTCTGAACTCACCCCTGTAGCATACAGCCCAACCTTTTCAGTCTGACTACCTGCCAAACTTGCCTACAATTACGGTGCATCATTTATTAATAGTGAGAGCGGAGGGTGTGGAGCGTGGGAAATTAAGGGTGTATGTGGGTGTAAATGACAGCAAAATGTATTTCTATGTATCTATGCCGATGCCAAGGAATGAGATAAGGTGGGTGAGGTAGTGTCTTCTATTGGGTCAACTTCTGTTGGTGAAAAAGACAAGCTTTCAAGCTTACATAGAGCTCTTCTTTAGGTCTGGGAAAGGTATTCAGAGTGTCACAGCTAAATACAAGGTGGAACAGATTGTTTAGCATAAGTAGTTAGCGCATATTGTGAGGAACCATTCAAGGTGAAGTGGCCAGTTAACGCCTCTGCAGTCATAGGACAAAAAAGGGGGCTTAGTGGGTTACAGATTGTTATAATAAGCCAAATATCCAGTGTCCATGGCCCTGTCTACACATACAGCACTGCAGCGACACAGCTGTACCAACAGACCTGTACGGCTGCAGCGCGTCTGGTGAAGACGCTCTATGCCAACGGGAGAGAGCTCTCCTGTTGGCATAAAAAACCTACCCTGCGAGCAGCATAAGCTATGTTGTCAGGAGAAGCTCTACCACCAACATAGCGCTATGCACACAAGTGCTTATGTAGGTGTAATTTATGTCACTCAGAGAGTGGAATATTCACACCCCTGAGCAGCATAAGTTTTGCCCACAGAGGTGGTAGTGTAGACATAGCCTATGTTCAAAACACTGCGATGAAGGCTAGCGAGGAATTTCCAGTCACTTGAAATTGATGTGGGAGATTATCCTGTGGATCTCTATTACTTTTGGGGGCAAGAGTATGGAACTCAAGAACAAACGGCAGTAATACAGAGCTGTACAACTTGTGTTGGATAAATAATTGAGGGCTATGGCTAAACAGGTGAACACCAGCTGGCTAAGTCTGGAATTAACTGTAACTCAAACTGCACAGCAGACTCTTGATTTTGGAAGCTACTAGCTCTCAGCAAACATTTCAGCTATTCACTTCCAAAGACTACTGACACACATGTAAGACCTGGTGTCTGATCTAATATAAACATAAGCCATGCTGTACTGGAACAAGTCTCTGTTAAGCCATCAAGCTTGGTTTCCTAGCTCTAGCTGTGGCCAGTATATGCTGAGTCACAGGAAGTTGAAAAATCCCCCAAAATACATCAAGTCAATTGGGCATTGCTATATGCTAGGGGGAGGGGGCATTCCTTCCTGATGCCACCAGCTGATCAATACAATACAATCACTGTGTATAACCATCTATTGAAAAGAGAGTGGAACGTCTGACTTGTGCTAGTCATTTACAGTCTGATGTAGCTTTGGAAATGTTTTTCTCCTCTGGATTCTTCAGGGATTTAAGATGTAAGCAGTGTCAGGATGAGCTCCACCCTGACATCTGGTGGTGAGGTGTGGCAAGTTATGGAAAAGAACTTCAGGGGCCTATCTCATTTGCATAGGCACACCCACCCCGCCGAGAATGAGGCCATAGCTGCCCAAATGGTCACTTTGGCTGCTGTGGGATCCCCAGTGTCTCTGTTATTGGGGCAGGAAGAATAAATTGTTATTACCCTGATTATGGGAACTGTGCTTGGAACTGTACTTGGCCTTTTGTTATGATGGAGGGACTCACCATCAACTAAGTAGCACTCGCTAGGCATGGGTTACAAAACTCGGCGAATTGAGAGAGGTTGGGGATAAGTATTAATACTTTGTGGCATGGGCCCCTTGGTGAGGGCCTTACATGCTAATTGCACTTCCTCCTCTCTCCACTGTGGAATATCAGAGCTAATTTTTATTTCATTAGGAGTCTAGTTACAGGCTGCTGAGCTCGCTTTGGGCTAATGGTGCACCAGCACTGAGGCTCCCCTACTATAAGCTGAATTCACCGAAGAGCTGAAATCACTGAGCATTGTGTTAAGTAGTGGGGGAGCCTAAAGATATATTGTGGAGAAGTTTGCTGGATGGCTGGAGTGCCTTGTGGACAGGCTGGTGGAGCAGTTCATAGGATGGCGGGAGCTGCTGGTGGGACGCGGAGCGGAGCAGTTCTTGGGACGGCAGGAACTGCTGGTGGGCTGCGGAGCGAAGGCCTATGGAGCTGTGGGGCGGTCAGCTTCAGATCATGTAAGGCGCCTTTTACCCCCGCCCCCATCTCCACCCAGGTTGGGAGGTAAAGCTCTGCAGATAAACTTTTGAACTCTGGGGCTGCCCTGACCAGGGACTGAGACTTTTGGGTCACTGGACTTTTGGGACTTTGGGTGATTTGGGGTTGCTGGACTCAAGAAACAAAGGGAAAGGGCATGCCCCAATTTGCTTGGAGTGGGTTTTTGCTCATGGGTTGTGTTATGAATCCTGTTGGTGGTGTTTCCCCAACATAATGACACATTGTTTCTCTCTGTTATTAAAAGGCTTTTTGCTACACTCAGACTAGGTGCTTGCGAGAGGGGAAGTATTGCCTCTTGAAGGCGCCCAGTGGGGGTGGTATATATTTGTCCCAGGTCACTGGGTGGGGGCTCGAGCCTGTTTGCATTGTGTTATTGGAATGGATCCCCTAGATATTGAACCCAGCCCTTGTTGCTGCCAACTCTGAGGGGAAGAAGGGTTACAAAAGATTTACAGTTCTGGTTAGCAAGGAATGCAATTTCAACCTATCAGATTAATTTTATGCCCACGGCAGCCAGAGGTAGAAATAAGCATTCTGGCAACTGTATAGAGGACATTGGATGATTGCCAACAGAAGACGACACTGGAATGAGAAAAGAAATACTATATTCCAGTGTAGGTGTGAGATGATGATGATGAGTAATCTATTACAGATTATTTCTGCTTGTTTTAAACCATACAGACCTTCCAGGAATAATGTATGTTTAATATCAAACCACTTAAAATCCCTCCGCTGCAGTACTCCATTTGCTTCATGCTAATAAACAAGACAAATATGGGGTAGCCTGTTCCACCAGACTCTACTGTAATAAACACGGGGAGGCTGAGGGAGGTTGGGTTTTTCTGCCCACTGTGGGGAGCAGGTCATGTGGGGCTGGCTGAGTGGGAATGAAGGAGACTCTCTTAAGGCCTACACTGTCCCCAGGAAAAGCATGTCCTCCAGTTTGAGACACCAAAGCGCCCCACAAAAGAGCAGCTCCTTTCCCTGTTTGAGACACTGAAGCCTCCCACAAAAAGCAGTTTATCCTATTTTAAGACAATAAGTTATCCCACAGAGAGTAATTCTCCATAGTCTGGGACACTGAGGTCTCTCACAAGCAGCAGCTTCCCCTAATGTGAGACACCAAGCTTCCCGCAAAAGCAGCTCCTCCACTGTCAGACTCTGGACCCTCTCCCCACACCCAGAGCAGTTCTCCCCTCTGTCTTTTCCGACACCCATGGCAGGTTGCTACAGTCAAGTGCTGGCAGCTTCACACACACATTTAATTTCTTCAGACTTCAACTGACTTTAATTACAGGTTCTGTTTGTAAAATCTCTCCTTCAGCAAAACTGGATGTCTTGAGGGACTGGTATGGAATACAAAGGGTCGCTGGCTCTCCCTCTGCTTAGTAATTACCAGAAATTGTTACTCTTTGACACTTTGACAGCAACTAGTACTTGGTTGCTTATCCATAGGGAAAACTGTACTGAGACTATTCTATTTCTTTTGCGAATATGCCATCATTAAATTGGTAAAATTCCAGAGCCTCCTCACTCTGCCTCCCACAAGCAATAAGGCAATAAGTGCAGATTAAATTTAAAGTATTTTTATAGTTTGGAAACTGACAATTTCTAAGCAATTTTTTATTTGTGCAAGTCCCACTTATGGTCACATAAAATATTGACAGAATCCAACATTTCTTGGATTTTGTTTTACTAAGGTGCCTTTTGTGGTTTACTGATAGTAAATTTACTTACAGAAATATGTAAGTCCAATTGCTATAGTGTACAAATGCACAGATTATAATAACCAGCATAAGCAATTAGCCCTTATGTGAGATAGTCTGCATAACTTATTTGTGGGTTCACCGGCTGATTGTGACTATATATATATGTGGAGTAAACAGACTAGCAAAGAAAGAAAACTCAAGTATATATGTGTGTGCTGTGATTTTCAAAGCCAACTAGGAAATTTCGCCACACACCTCATGTTAATTGAAAATTTAAAGAGATATATATATATACACAAAACACACACATACAAATATATGTATATAAACATACAGACATATATGCACACATATGAATAAGAAAAGCCTCTACAGTTACACTGCTATAGCAATTTTTTATTCCTGTAAATGAATGACGCACTTCCAGTCAACTACAGTCTTGAATCTTGAATAAATATATTCATCCTATACAATTTTGCCTCTACCCAGAACCTTTCTTTTCACTGTGAGGTAAATAATGACTCACTTCCCATGACGCAATATCAGATTTTGGGTGGCTGACATGTAGGGTCGCCAATTGTCTAATCACACAAACCCAAACACCCTAGCCCCGCCCTTTCCCCGTGGCCACACCCCTGCCCCACCCCTTCGCTGAGGCCCCACCCACTCCATCTCCTCTCCCTCCATTGCTCACTCTTCCCCACCCTCACTCAGTTTCACCGGGCTGGGGCAGAGGGTTGGGGTGCGGGCTTTGGGCTGGGGCTGAGGGGTTCAGAGTGTGGAGGGAGCTCTGGGCTGAGCCTGGGGCAGGGGTGCAGGAGAGGGTGCAGGGTGCAAGCTCTGGGAGGGAGTTTGGGTGCTGGAGGGGGCTCAGGGTTGGGGCAGGAGGTTGGGGTACGGGAGGAGGTGAGGGGATGAGAAGTGCAGGCTCTGGGAGGGAGTTTCGGTGTAGGAGGAGGCTCCAGGCTAGGGCAGGGGGTTGGCGTGCAGGGTGGAGGCTCCACCCGGGAGGCGCTTACCTTGGGTGGTTCCCGGTCGGTGGCGCAGCAGCGCTAAGTCAGGCTACCTGCCTGCCCTGGCCCCACGCCACTCCAGGAAGCAGCTGCCATGTCCAGCCCCTGGAGGTGGGGCAGGGAACTCCGTATGCTGCCAGGGCCCACAAACACTGTCCTCACATCTCCCATTGGGTGCAGTTTCCAGCCAATGGGAGCTGTGAAGTTGGCACACGGGGTGCAGGCAGTGCGCAGAGACCCTCTCCCATCCCCGGGGGTTACAGGGATGTGCCGGCTGCTTTCAGGAGCGGTGGGGGACCAGGGCAGGCAGGGAGCCTGCCTTAGCCGCCTGCGCCACCAGACTTTTAGCACCTAAAATCTCCTGGTATGGCTTCAGTAGCCTCCGGAGATAGGGCCTGATTCTGGGAGACTCCTGGCGAAACCAGGAGGTTTGGCAACCCTACTGACACAGAATTATGTCAACAGGGACTTGGCCAGGACATAACTGATAGAAAAATATGGCGTATGTGCATTGCTGATTTCTTTGTTTGGCAGAGAGGTGAAACTACTGAAATGAAGGAATTGCCAGGGTTACTTTTCCTCTGCCAAATACTGAGCTGCATTGTCCCCTCTGCTGAGACATATGGTAGGATGAAAATAACATACATGTGAGTTAAATCTGGCCGGTTAGCATGGAAGGGGAGGATCAGAGCCTACTCGGGATGCTGGAAGCTCCTTAGTGCAACTACTGTGCAGCTGGGGCTCTGTGTGTTTTGGAGGCCTCTCCAGCTGACAATGAGAGGAGATGGGGAGGTGGTTGCTGTATATGGCCCTCTCCATTCTGCAATTCATGGAATTTTCAGTGGAAATCCCTTCACAAGGTAGTGCAGCTCACAGCCGCAGCAGCTTCTGTATGTTTTCTTTTCCATACTGCATGCCTCAAAGAGAGGGGGGTAATAGACTGCCATGACTAAGGTTAAGATTTTGTCAGGATTATTTTTAGTAAAAGTCAGGGACAGGTCGCGGGCAAACAAAAAAATTTACGGAAGCCTGTGACCTGTCCCTGACTTTTACTAAAAATAACTGACAAAATGGGGCTGAGGTGGGGTTGAGAGCCTGAGTCCTGCTGCAGGGGGAAAATGGGGGTGGGGTGGGGAAGGCCAGCATCTGCTGCCGCTGTGGCTGACAGCTCTGGAGTCCCCCCTCTGTGGCTTGGAGCTCCGGGTTCCTGGTGCCCATGGCAGCTGAGAGCTACGGGGGCCCCCGCCACCCACAGCAGCTGGGAGCTCCAGATCCGGTGGTGGTGAGCTGCAGGGGCCCCCCACTGCTTGCAATGGCTCAAAGCGCTGGGTCCCCCCACCGTTTGTGTCAGCTGAGAGCAGTGGGGGCCCCCGGCTGCCCATGGCAGCTTGGGGCTCTAGGGCCCCTGATGCCTGACAGCTCCAGCCCCACCTCCTTGGGGCTGAAGCGGAAAATGTGACAGAGGTCTCTGGAAGTCATAGAATTCATGACTTCCATGACCTCCATGACACAATCTTATCCTTAGCCATGACCTGCCTTGAGTGGCAGCTGGGCTCCGGAGTGATACTGTGCTGCCAGAGAGGGGAGGCACCAAGGAACTGCACATAGGAACTTGCTCTGTTTATGTATCCCTGAAATCTGCTGATTACCAGTGCAGTTAGAGGGCTCCCCAGACAGCTGCACTGCAGCCCCCAAACCCCTCTCTCTGGAGAAAACAATGCATCAGAAACACCACACAAGCATCCCCGCATCACAGGGTTTTTTCCATGATATAGAACAACAGAGCTCACTGTGATTCAATTCCCCTGGATCCAATTAATCATTTTCATAATTAAAAACATATGTTTAACTTGAAAGCACAGCCAGAGAGTTAGGCAACTCAACATGGAAGTTCATTGTTGCCTAATTCTAATAATACTAATTAAAACTGATCTTGCACCCTTGCACAGAAAACACTCCCACCAAAATCAGGCCAGCATTTACATTTAGCACATTCCATCCCAGATCACAAAGCACCACAACAAACATTAACTGAGCCTGGTAAAATCCCTGTGGGTAAAGTCTCATCCCTATTTCAAACCAAAGGCAAACAGAGATACAGAGATGTTAATTTTTTGGCTTTAACATCTTGTTACTGACCCTCCTTACTTGTCTTTCTGAATCTGAATTGGAATTCCCCACTTTTCCACTGTTTCCTCCTGTAGAGTTGATGGACCAACTTCAGCCCCCAACTTTACACTATCCCCACTATTTTCAAGGGGGTTGCACAGGTACAATCTAAGGGCAGAATTTGACTCAGTAGCCATAACACAGTGAAGCATTTTAAAAATCTCTTCACACTAGTTCATGAATTATCTACCGTAAAAACATATTTGTCAAGTAGTGTCTCCCTGTTATTCTGTAGCAAAAGGGCTGCTAACTTTACAGTGCTTGGAAATACACATTACCCACATCTTGTTATCTCAGACACCTCATTTGGAGCTAAGGTTCTTTTCTGAGTCACCTGGATAGAGAACCATCTTTTCTACAGAAAACTTTGAGGCTTCTGAAAACAAAATAGCCCAGACAAGATGCAAGAATTATAGCCAATGATGTTGCTTTTTCATCACTGTAACTAAGGTTCATGCCAATGTTTCCACTGTAAAGCCCGTTTTACAAGAGTTTATATGAACCTGCTATTAAAATGGATTCCAGGTAAAAACTGGCTAAACAAATTCTCAACACAGAAGTGAATGTAGGATCAAATCTTGAAGTCCTTACTTGGGCACAACTCCAATAGGTTTAGAGTTCAACCTTCACCCATTGAAACAATAAGGTTTTTGCCATTGACTTCAATAGGTGCAAGACTGAGCCCTTGTTGGAAGATTTCCCTGAGGAAGGTGGAATAAAAATAGAGTTGGAACTTTAGGACTTTTTTTTCTTTTTCCTTTTCACAAAATTTGAGGAAAATCATGTTAGCTGTTTCTAATACCAAGAAAACAGATACATCTATCTGGAGACATGTTTTGCAATCTTCTTAAAGGAAAGAAAAAGCCTGCTCTACTAATAGCCATTCAGAAGGGGTATGTTGACTAATATATGCTGGCTAGCATATATGCATATGACATTAATATTATGTATTAGCCAGACCATATATATATTAGTATGCATTAAGCACAAATATTATAGCAATTATATAGCCTAAATTGGCCTATAATTTTTATATAGCCCTGATCGCTTATGCGAAGTACCCCATAACCCCTTGCATTCACTGAAGTAAGTTTTGGCTTAAGCAAATAGGGAAGCTGTCAAGATCAGGACAGATGAGTGCTTTACCATAGCAACAGAGAGGGAGTTACTCCCCCAGGCCTGTAGCGTAATGTCCCAAAGAAAGAGGACAAGCTGTATGGGTGTACTACTCTACTGTGAAACACATGGTTCAGAACAAAGAGATAAGGGGTACACCATAGTACTAGAAAAACAAGGTAGAACATTGATTGGTTAAAGCTAGTTTCAGATGACGTACACAGTACCTTTTACTTGTAAACGGGTAGGGTGTTAAAAGATGGCTTTAGGGATATAACTTTGGGAGCACACTTTCTGCACAAGGTAAATGTAACACTGCTGAATGAGATGGCTTCCCAGAGACTGGTATTGTATAGAATGTTTATCGGGTTATTGCAATGAACCTGACTGATGCTGGTTATTTGGTCTCTTGTGTATGTTTCATAACAAACCAAAGTGTGGTCAAGCAATTGACTATATACTTATCAACAGGTAAGATCATGGCCTGACCTACAGGGACCTTGCAGGGATCAGTCAGTGCTGCAAGCAGTGCTAGCAGGAGTCACCCCGCACACCACAGCAGGAAGAGAGAGTGGTTACGCCAATACCCCGTGTGGATGCACCAGGGGAGAAAGCGCACTCTGCATTCTCTCTCCCCTCTAACACAGAGGAAATCCTAATTTAACTCACTGCTGACTAGAGCCATACTGGTATTTTTCATTTGTAAATTTCCCTTGGAAAATATAGGGCCAAGTCCTCAAATGGTGTAAATCAGTGTAGTGCTACTGAAATCAATGGAGCTGTGCCACTTTACACCAGCTGGGGATCTGGCACATGCAGTACTAGCTGAGTGCTTGGTATTATTATTGTATAAACTAATTGCAAAATCCTGGGAAGGGCTCAAGGAAATGAAATTCCAGACAATTTACTCAACTTTTTCCAACATTCCTTTCTGATGGTTTTGTCAAATATTGCCATACATGTTTATGTTCACACTGGCTGTGTCTGCCCAGTGCTCAGCAAGCACTTGATGGCAAACAAGGACTGTGATGAGTTGCCATAACGCTAAGACTTTATTATACTTAGAAAATGTAATACAGAATGGTTCCTAGTACAGTGTGGAGTCTGTATTACCAACAAAATTAAAAGTAATTAAAATGGTCAAAATGAACAAGCAGAGTATGTTCAATGTGTTGGCTTTACCTCTTTATAGGTTTACATGCTAATCTGGCAAATGCAGTTGTTTGCAATAGATCTCCCCATTATGAATGAGAACGAGCCAGGTTGTTGGGTTCGTTTTTTTAGTTATAGGAAAGAGACATGATTCAATTTGGGCAAAAGGCCTGACGGAGATCCAATGGAAGTCAATGAATATTTTTCTATTGACTTCAATGAGAGCAGGACTGGACCCAAACGAAAACTACACCTATGAGCTAGGGGTGTGATTCCCAGCTCACCTGTACGCACTTGTGCTAGCTCTCGTCAAGTTGGTGCACTAAAATTAGTAGTGTAGCCACGCTAGCACAGGCTAGTGACAGCATGGGCTAGCCGTGTCCGGTACAAACCCATTTGAACCCTGTGGGCATGTAATTGGCACTGCTGTCGTTGCCTGTGTAGGCCCAGATACTCTACTATTTTTAGTGTGCGAGGTTAGAGGAGAGCCAGCACAAGTATGTCTGTGTGAGATGGGAATCACAGCTCCTAGTCTAGATGTAGTCTTAGAATTCTCCCTCTCTCCTTCCCTAAAACTTTTTGGATGGTCTGAATTCTTTGGCTGATTGTTTTATTTTTCATTTCTAGCTGAGACCAGAACTGGAAGTGCCAACGTAGTGAGAGAAAGCCTGCTTCTGAAAGATTCCCAGGCTAATTTTGCCCATCCCAGAGGTATGAATAGTTGACCACAGTTGAGAGAGAGAAGTGCTGGCTGAGTATAAGGCAAGGATCTGGGAAGTCCTGCGTTCTAGTCTTGACTATGCCACGGCAGCCTGCGGTAGCTCACTTAGGGGGCTGATCCAGCTAAGCACATTAGTTTCACTGTAGTCAGTAGAACTACTCATGCTGAAAGTTAAGCTGGACTGGGGTAGGGTGACCAGACAGCAAGTGTGAAAAATCAGGACGGGGTGGGGGGTAATAGGAGCCTATATAAGAAAAAGACACAAAAATCGGGACTGTCCCTATAAAATCAGGACATCTGGTCACCCTAGACTGAGGGGGCCTTAGGCCCTGATTCAGCAAGGTACTTAAACGTGAGCCTAATGTTGACAACATGAGATCAATGGGACTACTCAAGTATTCAAAGTTAGGCACATGCTTAAGTATCTTGCTGTATTAAGGCCTTTATCTCTTTGCCTCAGAGCTCAGCAGAATCTCAAAAATGGGGACAGGTAGTTGAACTCATTTACTATTGACTTCTGTGGGGCTGTTTGGGGCATCAGGGCAGCATTTAGCCTAGTGTGTATAAAGCCCCGCATACAGTGATCTGAGTGCACTAGGCACAAGTGGATGAATGACAGGGACAGATTAAAACATTGCCTCTGAAGGTCCTAGCTTTCTTAACCTCATCACTTTTGTCAGAATTTTAATATCTTTTTTAAGATCGTTTTATTGCATTTCATGTTACCTGATAGCAAATTTTCTTGGAAACTCTTAAAAACACAGGCTATGTCTACACTTGCACACACATTCAAATAGTGGATCATGTAACGCTCCCACATTTCCCATATCTGCACCCGAGAGACCACATACGCTGTACTGGACATGGGTATAATGCTGTGTACACATGTATACCCTCATCCACACTGCCTCTGTTGTTATGTGATGTTAGCGTTACCATTTCAGGGGCAGTACCGCAAGGGTCTGTGCATCACAAACACTCTAGAAACAATTTTGCTGTGTGTTGTTTGTACTATTCACTCACCTTTACACATTTGCCCCCTTGTTGTTATTCCCTGCAAAATTGTGTGGAAGACATGGAGCTATTGGATGCTGCTGTGGTTCTGCTCCTGTTCCTTATTGCAGGACACATGATTATGTGGTGGAGTGGGCATTCAGCAAGACGCTAAATGGAAGTTGGGCAGCATTTTATGACACATCAAAGACAACTGACTTTGAAGGTCAATGACAATTCATTCAGCTCACACTGTACAGATATGGTGAATGTCAGTATTGTCACAGGATGCTCTTTTGTTGACTGTTGCTTCAGGTGCAGAAGAATTGGCATGGTATGATGGAATCACATTGTTTTGGACAGCTGGGAGGACCGGCAGTGGCTTCAGAACTACCAAATGAGGAAATAGACCTTCATGGAGCTGTGAGATGAGCTTGAGCCAACCCTCCAGCACCAGAACACTCAGTTCAGGGAAGCAATACCTGTTCAGAAGAAGGTTGCTACTGCCCTGTGGGAGCTGGCTGCACCACTTTCCACTTTGGGGTTGGAAAGGCCACTGTCAACGTCACGGTTGTACAGGCTTGTGCGGCAGTTAACGCTGTGCTTTACCCAGAGAGTGGTAGCAATTAGAAAAATTCCAGCAATACAAGCTGGATTTCAGAGGATGGGTCTCCAAACTGTTTAGGGGCCATCGATGGCACCCATGCCCCAATACTTTGCCTAACACCAGGGGCAAGTGAATATGTGACCCTAAAAGGTTACTTATTCACTCGTTCTGAAAGGCTTAGTGAACCACAGGCAGATTAATGACTGCAAATGTGGGAAACACCAGAAAGGTTCATGATGCCAAGGTGCTGAGGAGACATAGCTTTGTGAGGGTTCTGTTCCCCTGGAGCCAAAGTTCATTAGGCATGCATTTGTGTGAGATTGCACACATTAAAGACAATTATGACCGGCACCTCCTTTGGGTTATCAGCTTGGGGTTGGTGCTGTTCTGTGGCGGATTGCAAACAACTTGTTATGCAGTCGCTGTGCAATGTTTTAGTCCTCACTATTCATACGCCTTAAGTTCTGTTATGGGAGTACTTACACTTTTTAATGAGCTTCTGATGGTTTGTTTGGGTAGGGAAGACTGCACCAATTGTGGGTTTTGACTTTTTATTGTCAGCAGTACTAAGTGCAAGTAACGGTTGTTAACAAGCACTAATCCATAGTGCAGTTGAAACTCTTTAGGCCAGGTCTACACTACAAAGTTTTGCCGACACACATTACGTCAGCATACAGCTACTGCAGTTCGTAAATCGTTTGTGCATACTTGGCTTCTTGCTTCACTGTGCTGCATATGCACCAGGAGTGCACGTCGATGGACAGTGCAGCACACAATGGGTTGGTATCCCAGTGAGCAACCCACCATCATTCAGTGCACTGCCTTTTAGGTAGTTTTGGCAATGCAAGGTGGAGCATAAACGAGTTGTGCACAGGTGACTAGAAGCAAGGGGTCAATTTCCCATAAGCAATGTTCTCCATCCCATAATATCATCTTTATCCCATAATTTTCACAGCTATTTTCACTCTCCCATGAACCTGCTTGAGACTTGACAGAAGCATGGAAACTGCACAGCTCTGAACTATTGTCACAAGTGTTGCAAGCGCAGGATGTGTGAACCTCCTGTATTTGCAGAGCCGCAAGAAGAACCGCGGGGAACATGATCATTTCTTGAAGGACAGTTTGCTGTGGGACATAGCATGAAACAATTCACAGTTGGTGGTGGTGTTCACGGAGCAGCTGCAGATGGTAGAGCGCTGCTTCTGGGCTGGAGAAACAAGCACTGACTGGTGGGATCACATTATAATGCAGATTTGGGATGACGAGCAATGACTGCAGCACTTCTGGATGCACAAGGACCCATTCCTGGATCTGTGCAGTGAGCTTGCAGGATTGTACTGACATTGAAGAAGCCAGTGGTGAGCAGACTATGGAAACTTGCCATGCCAGAATGCTACCAGTCACTAGGAAGTCATTTTGGAGTTGGAAAACCCACTGTGGGGACCAATGTCATGCAAGTGCTCAGGGCCAGTAATCATCTCCTACTACTCGGGACTTTAACTCTTGGCAACATGGAGGACATAGTGAATGGCTTTGCAGCTATGGGGTTCCCGAACTGAAGTGGAGCAATAGATGCCATGCCCATCACTATTTTGGCCCCAAAGCACCTTGTCACAGAGTACATCATCAGAAAGGGCTATATTTCACTGGTGGATCACTGGGACATCAGTGTTGGCTGGCCAGGGAAGGTGCATGATGCTTGCCTTATTAAGAACACAGGACTGTTCAAAAAGCTACAAGCAGGGAACCTTCTTTCCCAGTTGGCGGTTTGCCATCAACTATGTTGAAATGCCAGTCAAGATCCTGGGGGATCCTGCCTGCCCCTTACTCCCCAAGCTCATGAAGCCATATACTGGCCACTAGGGTTGCCAACCCTCCAGGACTGTCCTGGATTCTCCAGGAATTAAAGATTAGGTCATCTGACAAAACCTCCAGGAACACGTTCTGGCCACTTCAACAGCACCAAGGAAAGATTCAGCTGCAGACTCAGCAGGTGCAGAATGACAGCTGAATGTGCTTTTGGTAGACTGAAAAGGCGCTGGTGTTGTTTACTCACTAGATTGGATGTCAGTGTGAAAAATATCCCATTTGTTATAGCTGCCTGTTGCATCCTGCATAATAACTGTGAAGCAAAGGTGGGGGGAAGTTTGCCATAGTGATGAAGGGTGGTGGAGGAGCTACTGTCTGCTGAGTTTGAACAGCCAAACACAAGGGTTATCAGATGAGTTCAGTGAGGAGCTGCATAGCTCAGGGACGTTTTGAAAGAGCACTTTAACAGCAAGCTACAGCAATGCACTGTGGTGTACTGTGTTCAGCGTGGTGCTGCAGTTTGGGGACTTAGGAACTGTGTGCAGCTTGGTGCACATCTGTGCATATATCACGGTCAGTGCAGGTAACAATGTTGGATTGCTTGCTGTACATTTATGATGACCGCACTGTTTTCCACTGATCCAATGGGTAGCGAGTGTACAAGAGCATTATTTTCACTGCCAGCAGGCATTACATACCATGTGTTGTAAACTAATAGAGATGAATCACTTTCAAAATAAAAGTTTTATTCAATTATGAAAACAGTACCTAACAAACATTCTGAAGAACATAATAAACACACAATAGTACATACATTTTAGATTTAAAAAATTTAGGAACTTTAATAAATAAACCAGAGGAAGGAACATTGATGTCCTTTGTACACATACATCACTGTGGCTTTCACAGGTCCGTGTATGTGAAACTGTGGTTGTCCATAATTTCCCTGCAGTGTGGAGTGGTAGGTATAGGCATGCTGACCCAGTGGCTATGACAGATACTGAGGATGGGGGAAGGTGTAGGGGTGGACTATGATGCAGTTCTCCACAGACCGCAATGGGAGTTGAGCACAGGTTTCTTGAACATGGATGTCCACAAGTGTCTGCAGCATCTTCATTTGCTGAGGGAGAAGGTCCGTTATGTCCTGAATCATAGAATATCAGGGTTGGAAGAGACCTCAGGAGGTCATCTAGTCCAACCCCCTGCTCAAAGAAGGACCAATCCCCAATTAAATCATCCCAGCCAGGGCTTTGTCAAGCCTGACCTTAAAAACTTCTAAGGAAGGAGATTCTACCACCTCCCTGGGTAACGCATTCCAGTGTTTCACCACCCTCCTAGTGAAAAAGTTTTTCCTAATATCCAACCTAAACCTCCCCCACTGCAACTTGAGACCATTACTCCTTGTCCTGTCCTCTTCTACCACTGAGAATAGTCTAGAACCATCCTCTCTGGAACCACCTCTCAGGTAGTTGAAAGCAGCTATCAAATCCCTCCTCATTCTTCTCTTCCAGACTAAACAATCCCAGTTCCCTCAGCCTCTCCTCATAAGTCATGTGTTTCAGACCCCTAATCATTTCTGTTGCCCTTCGCTGGACTCTCTCCAATTTATCCACATCCTTCTTGTAGTGTGGGGCCCAAAACTGGACACAGAACTCCAGATGAGGCCTCACCAATGTCGAATAGAGGGGGACGATCACGTCCCTCAATCTGCTCGCTATGCCCCTACTCATACATCCCAAAATGCCATTGGCCTTCTTGGCAACAAGGGCACACTGCTGACTCATATCCAGCTTCTCGTCCACTGTCACCCCTAGGTCCTTTTCCGCAGAACTGCTGCCTAGCCATTCGGTCCCTAGTCTGTAGCTGTGCATTGGGTTCTTCCGTCCTAAGTGCAGGACCCTGCACTTATCCTTATTGAACCTCATCAGATTTCTTTTGGCCCAATCCTCCAATTTGTCTAGGTCCCTCTGTATCCTATCCCTGCCCTCCAGCGTATCTACCACTCCTCCCAGTTTAGTATCATCCGTAAATTTGCGGAGAGTGCAATCCACACCACCCTCGAGATCATTTATGAAGGTATTGAACAAAACCGGCCCCAGGACCGACCCCTGGGGCACTCCACTTGACACCGGCTGCCAACTAGACATGGAGCCATTGATCACTACCCGTTGAGCCCGACAATCTAGCCAACTTTCTACCCACCTTACAGTGCATTCATCCAGCCCATACTTCTTTAACTTGCTGACAAGAATACTGTGGGAGACCGTGCCAAAAGCTTTGCTAAAGTCAAGAAACAATACATCCACTGCTTTCCCTTCATCCACAGAACCAGTAATCTCATCATAGGAGGCGATTAGATTAGTCAGGCATGACCTTCCCTTGGTGAATCCATGCTGACTGTTCCTGATCACTTTCCTCTCATGTAAGTGCTTCAGGATTGATTCTTTGAGGACCTGCTCCATGATTTTTCCGGGGACTGAGGTGAGGCTGACTGGCCTGTAGTTCCCAGGATCCTCCTCCTTCCCTTTTTTAAAGATTGGCACTACATTAGCCTTTTTCCAGTTATCCGGGACTTCCCCCGTTCGCCACGAGTTTTCAAAGATAATGGCCAATGGCTCTGCAATCACAGCCGCCAATTCCTTTAGCATTCTCGGATGCAACTCGTCCGGCCCCATGGACTTGTGCACATCCAGCTTTTCTAAATAGTCCCGAACCACCTCTTTCTCCACAGAGGGCTGGCCATCTATTCCCCATGTTGTGATGCCCAGCGCAGCAGTCTGGGAGCTGACCTTGTTAGTGAAGACAGAGGCAAAAAAAGCATTGAGTACATTAGCTTTTTCCACATCCTCTGTCACTAGGTTGCCTCCCTCATTCATTAAGGGGCCCACACTTTCCTTGGCTTTCTTCTTGGTGCCAGCATACCTGAAGAAACCCTTCTTGTTACTCTTGACATCTCTCGCTAGCTGCAGCTCCAGGTGCGATTTGGCCCTCCTGATTTCATTCCTACATGCCCGAGCAATATTTTTATACTCTTCCCTGGTCATATGTCCAACCTTCCACTTCTTGTAAGCTTCTTTTTTGTATTTAAGAGCAGCAAGGATTTCACTGTTAAGCCAAGCTGGTTGCCTGCCATATTTACTATTCTTTCGACACATCGGGATGGTTTGTCCCTGTAACCTCAACAGGGATTCCTTGAAATACAGCCAGCTCTCCTGGACTCCTTTCCCCTTCATGTTAGTCCCCCAGGGGACCCTACCCATCCGTTCCCTGAGGGAGTCGAAGTCTGCTTTCCTGAAGTCCAGGGTCCGTATCCTGCTGCTTACCTTTCTTCCCTGTGTCAGGATCCTGAACTCAACCAACTCATGGTCACTGCCTCCCAGATTCCCATCCACTTTTGCTTCCCCTACTAATTCTTCCCGGTTTGTGAGCAGCAGGTCAAGAAAAGCTCCCCCCCTAGTTGGCTCCTCTAGCACTTGCACGAGGAAATTGTCCCCTACGCTTTTCAAAAACTTCCTGGATTGTCTATGCACCGCTGTATTGCTCTCCCAGCAGATATCAGGAAAATTAAAGTCACCCATGAGAACCAGGGCGTGCGATCTAGTAGCTTCTGCGAGCTGCCGGAAGAAAGCCTTATCCACCTCATCCCCCTGGTCCGGTGGTCTATAGCAGACTCCCACCACTACATCACTCTTGTTGCTCACACTTCTAAACTTAATCCAGAGACACTCAGGTTTTTCTGCAGTTTCGTACCGGAGCTCTGAGCAGTCATACTGCTCCCTTACATACAGTGCTACTCCCCCACCTTTTCTGCCCTGCCTGTCCTTCCTGAACAGTTTATAACCATCCATGACAGTACTCCAGTCATGTGAGTTATCCCACCAAGTCTCTGTTATTCCAATCACGTCATAATTCCTTGACATCACCAGGACCTCCAGTTCTCCCTGCTTGTTTCCAAGGCTTTGTGCATTCGTATATAAGCACTTGAGATAACCTGCTGATCACGCCTCATTCTCAGTATGAGGCAGGAGCCCTCCCCTCATAGACATTCCTGCCTGTGCTTCCTCCCGATATCCCGCTTTCCCACTTACCTCAGGGCTTTGGTCTCTTTCCCCCGGTGAACCTAGTTTAAAGCCCTCCTCACTAGGTTAGCCAGCCTGCTCGCAAAGACGCTCTTCCCTCTCTTCGTAAGGTGGAGCCCGTCTCTGCCCAGCACTCCTCCTTCATGGAACACCATCCCATGGTCCTGATGCATTTCTTTCTCCTGTCTGCTCTTTCCTTCTCTATCCAGTCTGTACTATCCACCCTCCAGGCCCTCTGTTCATGCAGCATGAGCTTGGAGGATCTCACAGAACATGTCCTTCCACATCCTCTTTTTTCTCCCCCTTATCTGGGTCAGTCATTTCACTGGTGTGTGGGGGTGGGGGTGGGGTGTACACCTTAAGACTACAACAGCTACAGATAAAACACACAGAAGTACCATTGTCAGTATAGTATGCACAGAAAGTGAAACTTAGATTCAGCAACCCCACCCCTTTCCCTTGCTCTCCTAAATTGGTAAACAAGACATGCTCATTGGCACTTCTGCTTCATGGGGATTGCAGAGTACATCCATGGAAGTTTCATCAAGATCTCTCAGGAGGATTCCAGGGACATCCCTTGTGCATAAACAAACTGTTCCTCGTGGCCCCCCTGCCTGGCTCTAGAGGGCAATGAAAAGCAGATACCAACTCTTTGTTGTAGCACAGGGGTGGGCAAGCTTTTTGGGCCGAGGGCCACATCTGGGTGGGGAAATTGTATGCAGGGCCAGGGCAGAAGGTTGGGATGCGGGAGGGAGTGCAGGGTATGGGAGGGGGTGCGGTGTGCAGGAATGGGCTCAGGGCAAGGGATGGGGGCAGAGGAGGGGTACAGAGTGTATGAGGGGGCTCAGGGCAGGGGGTTGGGGTGCACAGGGTGCAGCAGGGGGCTCAGGGCAGGGGGTTGGGGTGCACAGGGTGCAGGAGAGGTTCGGGCTCCGGCCTGGCACCACTTACATAAAGTGGCTCCAGGATGGCAGTGGCTCCCTGCCTGCCTGCCCTGACCCCACACCGCGCCACTCCGGGGAGCAGCCGGAACCACATCCCTGCGTGGCCCCTGGGGGAGAGGAGGGACAGGGCTCCTCACGCTACCTTTGCCACGCCTCCAGGTACCTACCCCAAAGCTGCCATTGGCCGCGGTTCCCCATTCCCAGCCAATGGGAGCTGCAGGGGGTGCTGCCTGGAGGGAAGGGCAATGCACAGAGCCCTCTCCCCACCCCCCGGCCGCAGGGATTTGGTGCCGGCCGCTTCTGAGAGCGGCACAGGGCCTGTGGCACCACGGGGGGTAATCCCGCGGGCTGGATCCAAAGCCCTGATGGGCTGGATCCCGCCCACGGGCGGTAATTTGCCTACTCCTGTTGCAGCTCTCCTCTTCTAATACAAGTAAATTAATGAAAATTCAATTGCTGTGTACTGATAATTTGTAGGTGCATGGAATTCTTCCTTCCTAAGTGCAGAAATCTGCACTTGTCCTTGTTGAACCTCAATCAGATTTCTTTTGGCCCAATCCTCCAATTTGTCTAGGTCACCCTGAACCCTATCCCTACCCTCCAGCCTATCTACCTCTTCTCCACAGCTTAGTGTCATCCGCGAACTTGCTGAGAGTGCAATTAATCCCATCATCCAGATTAATGAAGATGATGAACAAAACCAGACCCAGGACTGACCCCTGGGGCACTCCGCTTGATATGAGCTGCCAACTAGACATCGAGCTGTTGATCACTGCCCGTTGAGCCTGACGATCTAGCCAGCTTTCTATCCACCTTATAGTCCATTCATCCGATCCATACTTCTTTAACTGGCTGGCAAGAATACTGTGGGAGACCATATCAAAAGCTTTACTAAAGTCAAGATATATCAGGTCCACAGCTTTCCCCTTATCCACAGAGCCAGTTATCCCATCATAGAAGGCAATCAGGTTGGTCAGGCATGACTTGCCCTTGCTGAATCCATGCTGACTGTTCCTGATCACATTCCTCTCCAAGTGCTTCAAAATGGATTCCTTGAGGACCTGCTCCATGATTTTTCCATTTCTAAGGATGGTCTGTACCTGTGCCTGCACAGCTTCTTCTCCCCAGAGGCCCAGGGATCCAATATCTTCTGTCTACTCCAAGCAGGAACGCATCTGGAGCGTGTAGCCAGCAAGGTCAGCTGGAAAGTTGGGCACAACAGTGGAGAGCTGCTAGGTGTGCTTGCTCAGCTGGACAACCATGAAAAGGCATTTCAAAAATTCATGAGGGTTTAAAGGCAGGTGGGGGTGGGGGCCTTCTGGTCTATGTTTCCCCATGGCAGTGGAGTTAACAATTGTGACTAGCGTGGCCAATGCCAGGCATCGTGGGACAGCGGCTGGAGGACTGTTATGGTCAACATAGGTAACACAGTATCTATACTTATGCTGGATTGACCTATGTACATGGACCGTGGCTCAATGCCACTTGGAGAGGTGATGTTACTATGTCAGCATAACAGGGCATTTACATCGATGGGACACAACTTTAAGTGTAGACCTGTGCACAACTTGGTCAATTCAAGGTAGCTAATGTTGACCTAACTTTGTACTGTAGACCAGGCGTTAAGGTTTCCCAAGGAGTGGGGGAGTGGCTGACATTATTACCTCTATGTTCCCTCTTCCTTTCTTAGTGTTCTTGGGTTTTGATTTTCAATATGTGTAATAAAATCCTTAACCCATTGATTGACCTTTTCTGTGTGTTTTAGACATCTGCTATGGAGAAAAATAGTAGTGATTTTTAAAGCACATAACACCATACCCTGCCCTTTCCCCATCCCTCCCGTGTATCCACATGACTTAAGATATTTCTGAACCTTTCGGGGGAGACTCAAAAATATTTGCACTAAGATGGCACCAAGTTTTTACCCACCACTCCATTACATGAGGTAGGAAGCTTGAGTCCCACTGAAGAATGAAAAAATCACCTTCAGTTCGTTAGGAAGGAAGACAAGCACACAGTAAGCAAAGCATAATTATGAAAAGTATGTGTTAGAAGATGGAAAGATTTTGAAAACAGAACTACACCATATTGTTACCAAAGTAACCGCTCACAAGTGAGAACGCTGCCCATAGCTTAATGTCTTTATGCCCACCTCCTTATCAGAAGGGGTGAGCGACGGGGGGACAGTGACGGCGAGTGAGAACTGGGGACATCTTCTGTGACAGATTTCCAGGGTTGGTATGTGGTGGTGTTCCAGGACTCCTGGAGGACCAGCATTCTCCTCCTGGTCAGCTGGGGGCAGTCACTGTGACAGGATCCTCTGGCTTGGCAGCATCCTGGGTGACAACCAGAGGAAGCGGAGGAGGCAGCATCTGATGGGCTGGTTCTGGGATGTCAGCAGCAAGCAGACACCATACTCTTTTTGGCCACCAGTTCAAGGAGCCTCTCCATTAGGGAGTGCTCCCATTCTCTGACCTGGTGATAAGTGTCTCCTCCAGCTGAAGAGCCGGATCCTCTTATGCCCTGAGGAATTCAAATTGCTCCTGGTTTCTCCCGTCCATCCCTCTGAGCAGCTCCTCCATGGTCTTTCTCCACCTACCTCTGCTGTCTCTGGGGTGTTGCTCCTACCCTGTGGAATGATTTGCTCTTGGGAATCAAAGGTCTTGCCAATTCAAAGAGAAGAGTAGCACTATATTTCTGGCCATTGGAACAAGCTGAGAAATCCCCCCACATAACATAAGTTTGCTGTAGAAGGCCACGATTTTGATACTTTCCAGCATTCTAGGAATGTACCTGTCTCATTGCCTTTGCTGCTCTCAGACAAATTTTGCAGCCCACAAGAAAGAAGAGGCTAAATAATGGTAAGCTTGTGCAGCATGGCTCTGTGCCGGGAAAGGGCAGATACCAGGGACAGAGGCTGTAAACTTTCCTTAGACAACCAACTGTAAAGTTTTCTATACCCTTCCCCAACCAGGTCCTTTCCAAATCTCACTGACCAATCCACACAGGTTCAGAACCATTGCTGCATGACTGCTGGCTGGCTGAGAATTAAACAGATACTGGGGCACACTGATTTTTTCCATTATAAAGTGTTTTTTTGAAAAAATAGCTTGAGAAGCCAACTGTATACTTCTGGGTCATCAGAAATCAATAAAAATCATTGATTTAGAACTCTGTCTGGCTTGAGGCCCGTTTTGAGGTGGAGCAGAGTTGGGGCTAGATGGGGGTGGGGGGAATGCTGGAGGAGTTCAGTGGGGGGATGAGGCATGACAATGCTGTGACTTCAGCATTGCAGTTCAAAGACCCAGAGACGTAGCAATGCATGGCATATTGTCCAAGGAGGAAAAGTTGGCACAGGACTTCAGATGCTCTTGATACTAAAATCAGGAATATAGCACTAGAGCAGGAGGGCACATCAGTGGAGAGGGTGGGGGTCCATTGTAATGTAGCCATTCTGGCTCCTGACACAGCTCAAGGTACTCCTCAGTTGCATCACAGGAGGTTTCTTGAAGCTGGCCCTCTGGGTACAGGCACGGAACCACATGCTCCAAGTCTTCTGGCGCATCCCACGGACCCTACTTCCTCCTCACGCTGGCCCTCGTCAGTGTCCTCGTGGAGAATGAGATAGGTGGGGCCGAGGAGGGGACTGTGAGCCCCTTCAGGCTCAGTACGAGGGGCTCTTGACAGCACCCAGTCCAGCTCTTCATAGAAGGGGCATTATACAATGAGCCCTCCAGGACTGACTGTTGGAGTCTTTGGCTTTCCTGTATGGGAGCCTCGAGTGTTTCATGCGTTCCTGGCACTGGGACAGAGCCTGCTCAACGCTCGCCTGCTCCAGCCTCTGTGAAACTTCTGGATACAGGTGAACGTTCCTGCTGCTCCAGCTGAATGTCTGAGGATGGTGCACTTCCCCCCACACATTGATCAGCATCCAGGTATCCCCAGTGGACAAAAAAGCTGCTCTCAGCAGTGGATCCATTTTCACCTGTATGGAGGTGCAGCACAACGCTGCTCTGCTGTGGTCAGTCAGTGCAGCAGCGCTTCTACCAGCGTGCAGGGGGACAGGGACCTGGACTTTGTCAGGGTAAGGAAAAAACGAATTCAGCGCATTGTGGGAATGGCAGGTGGAGGACTAATGAAACTCGAGACCTGGTACATACCCCATACACCTGTTCACTGCAACCTGGCACCAGAGTGGGCTCGTGCCACAACCTGGACTACCCCAAATTCACACCCCTGAAAACAAAGCCATACTGACCTAACCCCGAGTGGAGACAGCACTAACTCGATGGAAGAATTCTTTCATCGGCCTAGCTACCATCTCTTGGGGAGGTGGATTAACTACAGCGATGGGAGTTGCTATACTGCTGTAGGGGCGCAGCAGCACTGGTGTAGCATTTTAAGTGTAGCCATAGCCTCAGGCATGTACTTACCACACACATGCATGGACATGTGAACAGTCAGTAGTGTAGATGTACCCACAGGCAGCTCTGCACGGACAATATTCAAATCCTAATGCAATCACCAGTATAAGCATTGTTTTATATTCTCCTGATCTGTTATTCCAACAGGTCAGCCTTCTCCTGCTCCCACTGAAGCCAGTGGTAAAATTCCCCACTGACTTCAGTGAATTTATGCTCTTGAGTGGCTTTCTTGGCTGACTGGCTCTATACCTGTTCTCTCTCATGTATGTGCCCAAGCTATTCATTCTTTGATTCGAAGCCAGTGGTGAGCTGGAGCTGGTTCACACCGGTTTGCTAGAACCGGTTGTTAAATTTAGAAGCCCTTTTAGAACTGGTTGTTCCGCAAGGGACACCCGGTTCTAAAAGGGCTTCTCAATTTAACAACTGGCCAAAACTGGCGCCTTAGGCGCCGACTCCACGGGTGCTCCAGCTCTGGAGCACCCAAGGCGAAAATTTGGTGGGTGCAGAGCACCCACCGGTAGCTCCCCGCCCCACCCCCCCAGCTCACCTCCCCTCTGCCTCCGCCTCCTCCCCTGAAGGCGCCGCCCCACTCCGCTTCTCTGCCCCCCCAGGCTTCGCACGAATCAGCTGTTCGTGCGGGAAGCCGGGGCAGGCTGAGAAGCAAGTGGCAGCTTCCCGCTCAGGCCCAGGGAGGCGGAGGTGAGCCGGGGCGCGAGAAGAGCCGCCCACGCCGCAGCAGGTAACCCAGGCATGCTGGGGAGGCGCGCAGGGGAACCGCTCCCCACCCCAGCTCACCTCTGCCACCCTCGGCCTGAGCGGGAAGCTGCGGCCTGCTTCTCAGTCCTCCCTGGCTTCCCTGCTGATTTGCAGGAAGCCGTGAACGGGGGGGCGGGCATGGAGAAGCAGAGCGGGGCGGTGGGTTCAGGGGAGGAGGCGGAGGTGAGCTGGGGCCGGGCATGGGGTGGGGAGCTGCCGGTGGGTGCTCTGCACCCACCAATTTTCCCCATGAATTCTCCAGCCCCAGAGCACCCAGGAAGTCAGCGCCTAAGGCGCCACTTTTGGTGTGATCAGTGGGGGGCGGCTGCTCCCCCTGCTCCCCCTCCAGCTATGCTCCCCCGCCCCTAGGAGCCAGAGGGACCTGCCGGATGCTTCCTGGGAGCTGCCCCAGGTAAGCACCTCCAGGACTCCCCACCTCGCCCCCCGGCAGGTGCCTCTGGCTCTTAGGGGTGGGGTGGGCACCCACTACGGTGGCCCACGAGACCTCCTGCCCGGTTCTGGGGGCAGTCAGGGGACAGGGGAAGGGGCAGGGGTCCTGGGAAGGGGGGACGTCAAGGAATGCAGGGGGATTGGATGGGGCAGGAGTGCCGTGGGGCGGGCAACGACCCCCTCATGGTGTGAGGAGGGAACCCGTTGTTAAGATTTTGGCAGCTCACCACTGTCCAAAGCTGATGGTACTTTACTACGTCGGCAGGGAGCCTATTCTAAATTACAAGTTTCAGAGCCTGCTGGTTTCAAAGTTAAAGACAGATTACAGGTTGCAATCTGCAAAACTCTGTATTTGGATTCATTCCAGACGGACTCATCTTCAAGAAATCCCAGATTAACGTGGCATTCAATTTGGTGAGTGCAGCAGTCGAAAGACATATGGGGGGTGGGAGATGGGGAAGGGAGTTTGTTCTCCCCCTCAGGAATCCTCTACGTCATTCTCAGAGCCTGGAGGATGCCCCCAGTTTACAATCCCTCCGTTTTGCAATCCCATCCTCCAGGCCTGCACCTGCATTTCAACTACTATTCTAATGTTTAATGGGGGACTGGAGTCAGTTGATGACTCTCCTTAAATGGGCTGGAACAAATCATTGCTGAATGATGTAAGACCATATGGGATAGATAATGTCTAAACCTGACCTGGACGGATCAACAATGTGGGTCCTCAAATCTACTTGGGAAGGTGTGAGATACTGGAGAACAGCTTTGAGGATGTTTTTCTGACACTGGGCCTGGATCGTTCAAGTCATTCAATCTTGGCCTAATCCAATTATGAAGAACTTCCCTCTCCAATATTAGGAACCCAATTTTCAAATTACAGAACTTAAATTATGGTGCACATTCCGTGTCTGGGCATTAATATTGGCATGTGGATGCCCAGTGCGGATATTTGAACATGCAGAATTAGTGTCAGTTAAGATGTCTAAACGTGGAATGGGGTGCCCTCATTTATCATTATTCTTCAACATTTATCAGTGATACAGTAAGTTAGGTGCCTTTTGTGCCTGATCCAGAGAGGTGCTCACCACCCACAATTCCCACTGGAATCAATTGCTCAGCAGCACAGCTCAAGAGTAGGCCCATTGTGGGTTTTGTTAAAAAAAAATGGGGATACATCTCGTACAAGTTTCTGATGCTGGTGCCAAGGAGCCTTTTGGATGAAATTATTTATCTTCTCTGATACCCTTGTGGTTTGTGTCTTTTTCTTTTTATCTTGCCTCATTTTTATTGGCTTGATTTCTTTAGGCCTCTTGTGCGACTCTTTCTTCTGGGCTGCAATGAATGAGCAATAAGTGTGGATGATGAATTATGGATTGAAAGAAAAGGCCGAGCTAGTTTGGAATCGCTACCCAGTGCCATCTCAAAGGGCACTGGAATCCCCAAAAGGTGTGGGTTTAAACTATGTAGATGGGTTGGAATATCTTTATTTAAAAAATAAAAAGTAATTCTAGTGCAACTCAGTTCACTGGTGTATTTACCTCGCCTGCTTCCTCAGAGCTAGTTCTGGAACCCTCATGCACATTGAGTAGTACTTACCCAAGTAGTCCTATTGACTTCAATGGGGCAACTCACATGAGTGTTTTAAAACCACAGCCAAGCACATGCTGTGTTACTCTAATCAAATGCCTTTCTTAATACTCCTTCCTCTGGCTGGCAACCACCAGGTTAGTGAAAAATAAATAGCAAATCTTTGGTGCCTAAATTCCAGCATTCAAAAACTATTACTAAAGACAAGGGTGGGAGGCTAGAAGCAGGGGTGACTCTAACAATTTTGCCACCCCAAGCAGTCGCCACCGAATTGCCGCCACCGCAACAGCGGCGGAGCTGCTGCCGAAAGCCGCCGTGGCGGGAAGAGCAGTGAAGCTGGTGCCTGGAGCTGGCACTGGCTAGAGGGAAGAATAAAGATGCATTCTAATTCCACTCAAATCTATTGAGCTACAAACATTTTCTGAGGGACAGAGTGGGAGAATGCTAATGCTTTTCTAAAACTTAAGAACCCTCTGAAACAGAGAGAAGGAAAAAGTACAATGACATCTGTGTTCAGTGACCACTCAAGAGACCAACAAAAATTGGCTGATAAATTAATAGGTGGGTGGGATGGCCTAGTGGATAAAGCACTGGACTGGGTTCTATTCCCAGCTATGCTACTAGGTTGTTTGGTGAGCTTGAACAAGCCACCTTGTCTCCTGGTGCCTCAGTTTCCCCATTTGTAAAATGAAAATAATTAATTATTCTTACCTCTTTGGTAAAATGCTTTGAGCTCTACAACTGAAAAATGCTATATAAGAGCTAGGTATTAATTAATTATTAGATGACCTTATAAAGGTGGAGCAGAATTGTACTCCGTGTGTTTGGGGTAACTTTTGGACAGTGCCTTAAAACAGGAGATGTTCTAATATTTATTTGTTTTGATTTATAAAGCAACAATAATAGCTTCCAATTCCTTGCTCTGACCTCTCATGCAGGAATCATTGTATGTGTCCATGACACTGACAGCACGAGCATTCAATACCAGGGAACCAAATTCTATTCTCATGTACACTCCACTGTCTAGTCTAGCAACCAGACTGCAGTTCCTTGTTGCATGAAATGATTAACACACCACCAAAGTTAAGAGGGTCACATGCTTTTCTAGGTGCACACAACGTAAAACCATTAGACCCATTTAAAAAGCTTCCAAAGTCTTTGCTGTTAGCAGCTAGATCACAATTGCAGCTGAACTGGAAAAGACCCCAGATTCTCCCCACTGACCAAGAGTTTGCCAGACTAAGGGCTATCCTGTCTATGGAAAAAATATCACCTGTCAGAAAAAGCAACACAAACAGCATCTGGAAACCATTTACCAATTACATTCAGATACTTTCAATAAACAGGCAGATGCACTGCAAATCTTAGTGGCATTTGAGCCAAACAAATAAGGGGTCGAACAAAACCTTAATGCCATTTGTGTTACAGTTATTGCTAGGTAGCGCCAAAGGGTTGTTTTATAGACTATGAACTTTATGTTACCAGCTCCGTGTTTTCTCCCTTCGGAGTCTTCAAACCACAGAGCAGGACAACAAGAAAGTGAGTGTTGGCAGCCAGCCACGTTTCTCCCACCCTTTCTCCTCTGGTTCTATTACTACATAAAATGGCTCTGCTCATGCTAGCAAGGTACCGCTCAGTGTGAGTAAAGGGTGGCAACATCTGGACCAGAGTCAGCATTAAATTACCTCAGTCAAGGTGCCACAGGGCTTTGGGGAGGGGGTGGAGCTGCTGCAGAGGTCAGCCATTTCCAGCTCCACACTGGCTTAATTCCTTCCATGAACCGGCCGGGGAGCTTCCAGAGGGCTGGGGTGAAAAGGAAACTATGTTGCAGAGGCAGTGCTTCCCTCTTGCTCCAGACTTGCCAGATTTTCATCCCCTCCACCTGCCGAGAAGGAGAGGTGAGACAGATCTAAATTGCCCCCATACCCCTTTTGTGCTTGGGTGATTCCAAAGTGGCTTGGTTTTAAAAGATTTCACACGTGATGGGGGCTTAGTCTTCAGTGAGGATACATGCTTCCCAGAGGCTGAACACGGGGCTGGGGGAGAGGAGTCGCAAGGGCTGTTGTGAGAAGTTCACCTCTGCATTTCCCAACCATCACACAACTAAAATTCAAGCCTTAGCATTAACATTGTTTTGTGCATTCAGAGTGGGGGGAAATTCTGTCTACTGCTGCGGCTCTTTTCAGTTATATCAGCTCCTCATTCTGCTGCAGCCATCTCCACCTCTTTTCCTCCTGCCTCTGCATCGTGGATTGCTACTGTTTCTGTATCTGCATCGGCCCCTGCTCCTACCTACTGCCATTTCTATTGTTCCTCCCCCCGGGAAGGGCTGCTAATGAAATTTCTGTGACCACAGGCAAACGAATCCATTCATAAATTCCCCAGAGTGATTAAAGACAGGGCCTGTAGGTAGCAGTTTAAAACACTAGCCAGTCCTCAAAGCTCATCCCCATGGCATATGCTTTTACAAACAATGTGATCGCTGACACAAGAGATGCACTGAGATACAGCGAGCTTCCTTTCCAGGCACTCTACCCATTCCTTCCCCTCCTGCACCCCTGGACCTTCCATACTGACTTCCTCTCTTGTTTTACACAGAGTTCAAACCTCCCCTTAATTTCACAGGTCTCCTTAACGCTGCTCCTGCCTACTACACCTGCTCCATCTCCACCAAACTTTCCATACTCCCATACTGACAGCATCCCTTGAGTCCTCTACCCACTCCAGACGTGGTGCCACCGGTTATGCCACCCCATACATTGGAATAGCCACCCCTACTATTAGTCACCAAGCTAATGCCTTATTCTGCTCCAGAATGTTCTCAAACCCCATCTCTTCTGTGAAGCACTACAGCTACAGGGCCAAACTCCTGTAAGGTGCCGAGCAGCTCAAGTCAACGGGAGTGGAGGGCACTCAACTCCTCACAGGGTTGAGCTCATACTGATCATCCACTATTCTGAGTCTGTTCTGTTTGTATTATGCTGTATTGTACCCACTTGTGCCTTTTAGTGCCTGATCCTGACACCTGCTGAGGATCACTTAGGATCAAATCCTTAGGTTCAGCTTTTTAGGTAGGAGTTTGTTATCCATTTTGCTTATTGTAAAGAGCTGTGTGTATTGTTATGCTGGAGGATTTGCTAGCTGCCTTTTGTTAAACTTAAAATGAGGGAGTAATTAAATGCCCTTTTTTTAAGTGAGAGCAGAAACAGGGGGAATTGATTGGATTGCAGCTGTGCATGTGCGGCTCTGATGCACAAAGCCAGCAGAAAAGGAAGCACCATGAGACAGCCAGAGAAGCACAGCCCTGAGAGAAAACCAAGCAAGAGGGCTTTTGGGGTAGAGGGCTGGCTGGAAAAGACTACTTGGAATTGTGAGCAAGGCAACTGCCACCTCTTATTTGATTCCTACTGTGTTCAGGGAGACAGGACTTTGTGTACATTCTTTGTAAGTAAACAGGATTGCATCAGAGAAATACCTGTGTGATGGGGCACTACTCATCACTGCGGTGCCTCCTGCTGACTGTCCAGGGAATTAGTGCTGCACCCTCTGCTGGCACTCTCACCCACTGTCACCTCTGTTCCAGGAAGCATGGATACAGCATCTTCTTCAGGACACAGCCCTCAGGCTGTGTCTGTGTCACACCCTGTTTTTGCTCCTTCCAGGGGAACAGCAGTCCATTGTTCAGCCACTTCCTCGATGGCAAGAGTGGGGGAGGGGACCCAGGCCGCCCATTACTCTGCGTCCCAGCCCAGGGACTCTGAAGATGGTAGCCCAGTGCTGCATCCCCTCCAACCCCACAGTCTACTTCCCTGGGCCAGCCCCAGCCCCAGCACCTTCTCCGCCCTTATCTCTGGGCCCTAGAATGTCAGCAGTCAGCCAGGAGCTTACCCTCGCTCCCCTGATCCTGCCCAGCACTGCTCTATCCAAAGTGCTAGCTGCCCTCTACCTGCAAGGCAACCAGTCCTCCTACCTCCCCAAGCTCCAGGGAGTGACTGACTCACTCTGCCCTGCAGCTCTTCTTAGGTGGGCCTGCCCGGCCCTGATTGGCTGCTCCTCATAGCAATCTCCAACTGGTTGTTTCCTGAACAGCCTCCTAAGGGTCCTTTCCCATTGGCTGTCTGTTGCGCAGCCTCCCTAGGGTTCTATTAACCCTTTGTGGGCTATTGCAGCGGAGATGCCCCATCACAACCTGACTGTTGTAATCCATTTCTCCTACCCATGAAACACCCTGTAAGGCCCCAAATGTTGGCTAACTGCTTGAACCAAAAGAGACAACTGGGTTAAGGGGCTAAATAAATAATTGGACCTGGTTGAAAAATTTCAGTTTCATTTTGCCTCAGTTGAGGACAAACACATATAACTTTTTCCTCCCTTTTTTCCAGGGAAAAAGAGTAAATAAATGAAAGTGAGGTTTTACCCTGCCAAAATAAAATGAAATGGTTTATCAAAATACAAAATTTTACAAACATTTTTTGAATGGAAATGCACATTTCTTTAGAATTGTTATCAAAAAACCTTTTTATTAAAAAAAAAACCCCAGCTCTGTAAATAACAGTAGAGACTGGGAACTGCTTTTGAAAAGCCACATTCTGATTAGTCAGTTGGGGCCTTTTGGGTGAAGTCACAGCCACATGCTAGTTCCTAGTAGTGGACAGGTGGTACCTACTCACCAAATTGCACTATATGACAACATGTGAGTGGCAAAAGCATTGGTAGGGTGATGAAGTTGTGGTAGGTATGGGGATGAACAGAGTCAGTGGGAAGATGATGCGGAGAGGACAGAAAGTGAAGGACTGAAGGAGACAGTGATAGTTTTAGCTGCCACGCTCACATTTCAGCCACTTTTAATTCATTTGCTATTGCAAAAGCTAAGCTGGGAATTATTAAGTACTCCAGATTGCATCTTGATAAAGGAAAGCAGGGTCCTAGAGTCCAGGCTCCAGCCTGAGCCTGGAAGTCTACACAGCACTGAAACAGCCCTGTGAGCCCAAGTCAGCTGGCACAGGCCAGCTGCGGGGTTTTCTTTGCTGAGTAAACATACCCCAAGTCACAATTTTCTTCCCAGTCTGTTCCCAGGATAGGGTACCAATGTACTGCACCTTGCTCAGGGCTGGTGATGAAACCACGATTCAGCCATTTTCTTCGAACTACTTTTCACAGTGTCAGGATACTTTGCTTAAAGTTCCACAAAATAATTTAGTTTTTAAATTGAATTATAAAAGTGAGAAGCCAAAGCAACAGGGCAGTATCCCTTTTTTTTAATAGTTTGTGATCGTCTAGTGGTGTTCACTAGGTTGTGTGTTTTAGAAGCCACAAGAAATCATTCCCAGCCACAACCCATAGATAGCTAGGAGTTACGTGTTTGTGCACACAGTATACCCCTGATTATCTGAATAGCATGGGGGGCACAGATTTAATTTGGCTAATTGAGAGAGCAGAAGAGACAGTGCAGGGAGGGAGCCCACTGCAGCCAGCTGTGGTATCATGGCCCTGAACACTCAGTCCCATGACAGCAGGGCTGCAGAGGGCTCCCTGTGCTGCCGCTCCTGCCATCTCGTTTATGGCAGATGCAAGATGCTGGGGGGGGTTGAGGGGAGGCTGCATTCCTGGTGGCACAGTGCAGAGACCCACAGTCAAGCTTCTGCTTTGCCCCGCCAGTACCACAGGCTTCCCTGCAGCTTGTGCCTGCGGGCACAAGGTGCCACCAACCCTGAAGCAGTGCAGGAAACCCTCTGCAGCCCACAGAAGCCACTGAGCAGCAGGGTGGCCTCCTCTATAAACTGACCTTCTTCATTATCCAAATCCTTTCCTTGTCTCCTAGCACAAAGAAGGATTCAAATAATGTGGAGGTTCAGTATACTGCCTTTAGTAAACACCATTTTTTAGGACCCAACGGTGCCTATGTGGGTTCTTCACACTGTTTTGTTGTGTAAAGAGCAAACAACACCACATACTGGAATAATAATAAGCCACTCAACCGTACGAGAATCGCACCTTTAACCTACTAATGCACACTCTGTTGTAGCTGATTGCTATAACAATATGTACGCTAATCTGCATACACTTACACCCATGTATCTTTACACATGCCACTGGTCCTATTGCATAACTTTACTCACGTGTAAAATTCTGTGCATGACTTAGTGTGCACAGGATAGGGACCTTAGACTGTCAGCTCAAGTCATGGGACCTCGTTTTTATTTCTCTGTAAAATGCCTACCACCTTTTTGAGGCCATATCAATAATAATTTTAAAAGACGAACAAGAAACCCCATTCTCTAATCACTACAAGAAATGTTGCCCTCAGGATATTAAAAAATATATGGCAGGGCATACAGAGCACATGCCTCCGTACCCTCATAATGAAATATAGATGCCAGACAGAAACTATGAAGCTGGAGGGATTCTCTGAGTATTTTCATCCTGAGCTTTTGAGTTCATGAGGGGAAAAAATGGGAGCCTGGCAATGACAAGAGATTTAAAGAAGTTTGTGTGAGCCATTTCTTCTGTAAGGTATGAGTGACGATTTCATCAATCTCGTTGTCAAAGCACTGCACTAATTTATGCAAAGCCATGAATTCCACTCTCCATGTGATATTGCAGTATACCAGCACTGGTGCTATTTGTCCATAAAATATATGCTGGCTTACTGAGCCCCGGTACCAAATCATTTTCTTTTTATAAATACCATTCACTGATTATATAGTCTCTCTCCCTTGCACCCACTGAACAGCAATAATGTCAATCTAAATGTAAACACACAGGAAAGGATAAAAAGTGGGACAAATAGCACCAGGACTATATTGATAGCAAGTGGCAGAAAAACAAGAAGAAAGAAGGAGTGCAATGGATACCAAAAGGAATTTAATTGTGGATTGTAGGTCTAAGTCTTCACTTAGGAAGAAATTGTAGGCAGCATTGCACACAGGAACCCCTCAGAAAAAAAACAGGCCATTGGCTGGAGGCTGATCACCCGGGTCCTATCCCTCATTAAAATCTTTATGGGGAAGCCATGCTGCAGGCCCTCCTTGAAAGGAACCATGGAGAGGGTGAGCCTAAGAGCACCCCAGTGCCAGAGGGGAAAGGGCTCCCCGTATGTAGCAGTGAGCCTCTGCTGGCCTGACCAACTTACTATTGTCATAGTCTGTATCTAAAAGGTGCCATGTAAGGTATCAAATGCATACTGGCAACACACTGGTCATTAATATTATTGCAACTATATAATTGGCTTTGTGGTGCATTTTTCCAGAAATTCTTCCTCAAGGTGGACCATGAAGTGGTTGGCATATTGGGGAGCCATCCTAGTACCCAGGGCTCACTTAATTTTGAATGGGCCCTTGCAACATGTTTTAACTCTGATGTTTAAGAATCTGTTCCACCTTGTATTTAGCTGTGACACTCTACCTTTCCCAGAAAAAAATGAAACACAAGTAGCAAGGGATATTCATGTAAAATAAAAAGGGAGAAATCAAAGAAAGATTGCTAGTGCTGTATTTATTAAGGGAAAGGATTAGCATCACATCTTTCGAGGGTGTGTTTGTGGGTACTAATGAGGACAGGCTGAGAGTACTGAGATTACTGAGTCAGTGATAAACAATCACTCACACAAGATAAAGGTGAACAAATGCCAGATAATTACAACCACAGCTGAGATGAGAGATTAGGGATCAAAGAACTGAACAAAAAATTGTACTTTTTGAAAGAATTGTCTAATAAGCATGAATCAGGATAGTTCTTTGAAAGGTAAATCATATCAGACAAATGTGGTTATCTTTTTAATGAAATAACTGTTGATTTAGTAGAGACAAGACAATTATTGGACTTCTTTCTCCTCTCATACAAATTTAAAGAAATTCAAATACCACAGTGATGGGTGACCTCATAAAAATCTAGACTGACAGATTTTTCACCAGTGTAAATCCTCTGAGTTCAGTGGAGTTACTCCTGAGTGTCTCCAGGGTAAATGAATGGAGAATGAGACACAAATATTTTAATATATCTTCATTTTAGAAAACTTTGACAAAATTTCATTTGGTGAGTTATTGAATTAAATCTCTAAATAAGATTTAGCTAAATTATGAAGATGAGTAAAGAATCAGTTAATAGGTATAAAGATGTTGGAGTTAAAGGTGTATAGCAGGGGTTCCCAAATGTTCTGCTGGCATGACCCCATTTTAATGAAGTCTTTCCTGCCAGGACCCCAAACAGAATAGTGAATGCCATTTTGAAGAGCAAAATGTCATCCTCCCCACAATGTGATCTTGCACACACTCTGCATGTGAGGTCACACCACATGGAGGATGCCATTTTGCTCTACAAAATGGTGTCCTCTGCACAGTGTTACCTATGTACCTTGTACCTATGGTACGTGCGAGGTCATGCTTTGCAGAGAATGCCAGTTTGTAGGGCAAAATGGCATCCTGTATGCATTGTGACCTTGCAGAATTGTACATATGAGGTCATGCGCTGTAGAGCAAAATGGTGTCCTCTGCACAGAAGGGATCACCCTGACCCCATCTGCTGATAGTGCGACCCCATTTGGAGTTACGACCCAAAGTTTGAGAACCACTTAATATTCTTTGTGGAAGTTGGTGGGGAATAAAGTCCCATAGAGACCTATAGTGGAACAGTTATTTTTAACTGATATGATCTTGACATATTAATAATGTATAAGATCAGTAAATTTACAGATGAAACTAAAATAGAGTGATTAAGAATGAGGCACATGGCTCTTTAAAGGATAATCTCAACAAAGACAATGAATGGGCTTAGATTAGAAACACGGAACTGAATGGACCTGATTCTGATATCACTTATGCTGCTGTAAATCAGGACTGGTTCCAATGAAGTCAATGGAGCTACACTGGTGTAAAGCCTGTGCAAGTGTAAAGGGCCTGATTGTATATGATCATGTAATTAAAGACTGTATCATAAAGCATATGCCCAAAGGAAACTTTTAATTCCGGCATATCCTAATTTCTCAGCTCCTGACCTTGCAAACTTTATAACAATCTTTTAAAGTAGTTATTGCATGGAATAGAATGACTAGAATTAACAAGTTTACATACGAGGAAAGGTTTACTAGACTGGCTTGAGAGAAGACAGGAGGTGCCATGAAGAATTTAAACAAGCTAAATGATACATTTACACATGAGTTCCTAAGGGAGGTCATTTGACATACCTGAACTAGGGAGCCCAGGTTTAGGTTAAGGTGGAATATATGTAAAAAGAACTTGAGGATTATTTTACAGAGAGTGATGAGTAAGTGGTGTGGACTTTCAACTAAATTGGTACAGTTAAGCAATGCTAACAGAAGCAAAATTTGGATGACGATACAGAGTTTTAATCCATTTGTGTTTGAGATTAGCCAACAACCCATTATGAGAGGGAATGGAAAATTTTTCAATAATCATGTTTTTCTTGCAGTTTGGAATATGTGGGGGTTTTGTTCCTGTTGTGCTGTGCATGTGGTTTTTTGCATGTGCACATGGGAATGTTTATGCCTTTTTTGGCAGAGATGTTGGTTAGGTTTAGAAAAGTGGAGGGATTTTTTTAAAGTTTATATTTCAAAGAAAGTTTTGATACATGTGAGATTGATGTGGCAAAGATGACACCAAACTCTCTCAGGCACAAAGGATCTGCTTCTGCTCCAAAACAACTGTGTAACAATGTGGGGTCTGTTTTCCATAATTAGTCCAAGCCCTCTGCTGACCCACGCTTCTGAAGTTTCATTTCTTCTTACATAACTGAAATCACTGCAGTGCAGTTACTATGGGATCCTGCAATGCTTTTATTGGGGTGGCAAAAATAAAATTCAAATCAGATTAAGTTCTGGAGGTAAATTGTATTATGGATAGAAAGTAACAAGTATGTCTCTGCTCTTGATTCACCACAGTCTCGGACACAATTGTTATGGGAAAACTAATACATCAAACAACACTTAAAAGGGGAGTGAGTATAGGAGTTTTAAGAATTATAATTATATGTCACCTTTCATCTAAGATACTCAAATGCACCATGTTACCCCAGCTTTACAGACAGGGAAACAGGCAGGGAGAAAAGATATGTAAATTGCCTAAAGTCACAGTAAAACCAATATGAAAGCTAGGAATAGAATCCAGCACTTCTTCCTTTTGATTCCCCTGCTCTGACCTATAGAGAATGCTGCCTCCTGCTAACTGAGTATGCAGACAAATATGACACATGCAAATGCAGAAATTGAAGAGTGGATTTCTCATTCTCATCATGGCCTGTTGGGGTCAACTGCTTTTGAATTTAGAACTTTAACTATATGGGCATTTACTCAGTTCTTGACTCCAGATAGTTTGGAACCCAGATCATTATGGTCCATAATTTTCCAACTTACAAATACATATACAATAAACACTTTGTGCTTTTCAAAAGGAAGCAATCCTGCAACAATCCCGAAGATTATTTTTGGTCTTTCTTCTTTTTACTTTATTGAATCCTGACTTTGTCCATTATTTCTGTGTACCCCAAATTAAGAGAGGTAGGATCTAGCAGTCCAAGTACAAGGCGGTAAATTAATTCCTGAGCTGTAATAATCCTGGTTCTAATCCTGGACACACACACACATACACATGGATGAAACATACCCAAAAACAGTCTAATCAAAAAACTTTTGAATGCAATACTTTTTAAGTTAGGAAATTGTCATCTGTAATATTTAGAAAGTGTGAAGAATTCCACTCTTCAAAAAAATATGTTGAAAAATTGGAAAGAGTTCAGAAGAGAAAGAATGATTTGAGGCCTGGAAAACTATGCATTATATTGAGAGACTTAAGAAGCTCAATGTATTTAGTTTATCCAAGAGAAGGTTAAAGACTATTGGACAACAGTCTACAAGTACCTACATGGGGAACAGATTTCAGAAAAAGATATGAAGTCCAATGGCTGGAAACTGGAACTAGACAAATTCAGATTAGAAACAAGGGGGAAAAATCAGCAGTGAAGGTAACTAACCACTGGGATAATTTTCCTAGGAATGTGATGGATTCTCTATCACTTGCAGTCATCTAATCAAGAATGCAACTCTTCCTGAAATATATGATGTAGTTTAAACAGAAATTATGGGCTTGAGGCAGAAATTACTGGATGAGTTTCTCTGACCTGTGTTCTGCAGGAGGTCAGACTAAATTATTATAATGGTCCCTGCTTGCCTTAAAAAAAAATCTATGAAAATGGGGATAATAGCATTTACTTAATGACCTCACAGGAGAGTTATGGGTAAAACAGAATAATTCACAATGAATAATTGATTACATTAATTCATCCCAATTTTCTGCTTATAAAATATTTAGGAGCAGAGAATTAATTCCTCAAATTTATTGACTTGAATTTAACTGACAAATATCTTAGCAAAATCTTTACTCTTTGGATTGCTCATAAATATTCCAGATGCAAGCTGGGACACTTAGCTGTGACTGAACAGAGAAAGTACATCATATTGTTTCTGTTCCGGGACTGGATGAGCATGTAAAGACTTCAAACATGAATACCTGAAAGTCTGAAGTTCAGTTTAAGTGAATATGTATGAATGCAACTTTGAAATTTATGTTCCCTTAATATTTGCACCAGTACAGGTCCACAACTTAAATGCTGGTGGAAAGCAAACACAAAAATGGTATGACTCAATCAATGGCACCATCGCTCTGTAGAGATCATAGTGTATGCACCGATGAGTTCTTCCATGGCTGCTGAGTCCGATGTGCAAGTGACAGTCCCATCCACAGGTAGGGCACACCCATACACGAGCAATGCTCTGAATCTGAGCAGCAGATTCTTTCCTCCTCAGATGCCGGTCATCACAAAGCTTGATCCAGTCCGCCTCGCAATGCCTCACTCCCTCTACAAGCTGACTCCGCCAACGAGACTGGCCTTCTGCACTCCTTTCCCAATCATCCACAGAGATTGCTAAATGATCTTTGCAAGCATCCTGAAATCTGCACAGAGGTCTGCCTCTCTTTCTAGACCCTTCACAAGCTTCAGAGTACAGCACACTCTTCGGGATCCTGTAATCCAGCATTCGCTTGACATGTCCAAGTCACCGGAGTCTTTTTTTTTTTTTTACACTAATCATCATTCCTATGAATGACATACCAGCATGATTTAAAACTTCCACATTTGTCACCCTGCCTTGCCATCTTATTCGAAGAATGTTACGCAAGCATCTGTATGAAAATTGTTTTTAGTCTTTTGGTATGTTTGGTATAAGTCATCCATGTTTCTAAGCCATATAGAAGAGTGGCTAAAATACATGCCTCATAAATACAGATTTTCACTTTAGTTGACAATTTGTTATTGTTCCAGGCTCTGTCTTGCAAAAGACCAATGTTCCTGGATGCTTTGCTGATTCTACTAGTAAGCTATCACTAGTAAGTCAGCATCAAGATCTACATTGCTGGTTACGGTAGAGCCCAGGTGGCAAAATTGGTCAACATCATCTAGATGAATACCATCTAAAATTATATCTGGAACTGGTTCTGAAGAGCCTTGGTGTGTGATAACAGTCTTCTTTAAGCTTATTGCTAGCCCAAAGATTTTGCATGAATCAGAAACTTGGTTATAAGACATTGTAGGGCATCAACACTATGAGCCACAAGGGCTGCATCATCTGCAAATAACATGTCCCTTATAATGATCTCCTTCACCTTCGTCTTATCTCTGAACTTTGCAATGTTAAACAAACCTCCATCATGTCTCGTGCTAAGATAGACACCTTCTCAAACATCACAGAATGCATGTTGAAGCAGGAATGGGAAGTAAATATTAAACAATGTGGGAGCCAGTTCACCACCCTGCCTCACTCCACTGTTGACGTTAAATGAGTCAGACTCCTGGTTTTCATACATTACAGTTGCCTTCATGCCATCATGTATGGTTTTCACAAGATTTAGCAATATAGGTGGACAACCAAGCTTTTTCAGAACAATGTAAAGCCATGACCAACTAACCATGTCAAAAGCTTTTGTTAAATCTATAAAAGCCAGGTACAGTGCTTCTCTCTGCGCTTTTCCTGCAGTTGTTTTACAGAAAGGACCATGACTATGGTGGTCCTTCCCAAGCAGAAGCCACACTGGCTTTCAGGATAGATTCTCTCAGCTAAAGTTTGAAGTCTAGGTAAAAGAATATGGCTTAAGATTTTTCCCACAATGTTAAGAAGAGATATACCTCTGTGGTTATTACAATCACTTCTGTCTCCTTTGTTTTTATAGAGTTGGATGAAATGAGCGTTCTTAATCTGGTGGAACAGTCTCTTTCTTCCAACAGCATAGCAATACCTCGTGCAATCTTTGCAGCAAGTCTTTGTTTGCACATTTGTAGATTCCAGCAGATTCCCCTGCCCCACATTATTTACTTAGTTCTAGGTATAAGAATTAATTTAAGGTTGACGATTAAGAGTGGTACATAAGTGTGCTTGTTGGGGCAAAGACCATCTTTCTGTTCTGTGTCTGTACAGCACGCAGTACAATGGGGTCCCAGTCCATGACTAGGGCTAGTAGGTATGACTGCAATACAAAATGATAAGACATTTTAAAAAATCAAAACCTACCCACATTTAATATAACTGATGTGAGGGAAACAAGTCCTGCATGTTGACAGACAAGTGAAACCAAGGTTAATTCATCCCGTTTGCAATTGAATATTATTACGACAAGACCACTCGTCCTTCCATTGTCCTGGCATGGAAATCACATTCATTTTGTACATTAACTCAATGCCCAATTGGGGGCACTACTGTATTATTTAGACCTGTTTTACAATCCACTTACATCCAACAAGTGACTTGCACCATGTACCTCACTGCTCAGTTTGACTTGGAGACTCCCAGGGGAGTTGCACCGGCTTATATCAGGTATGAATTCACAGAAGTTACCACACAGTTTGGCCCATTGGATGTGTCATAAATATAAAGGGAAGGGTAAACCCCTTTGAAATCCCTCCTGGCCAGGGGAAAGCTCCTCTCACCTGTAAAGGGTTAAGAAGCTAAAGGTAACCTCGCTGGCACCTGACCAAAATGACCAATGAGGAGACAAGATACTTTCAAAAGCTGGGAGGAGGGAGGGAAACAAAGGGTCTGTGGGTCTGTCTATATGCTGGTTTCTGCCAGGGATAGACCAGGAATGGAGTCTTAGAACTTTTAGTAAGTAATCTAGCTAGGTATGTGTTAGATTATGATTTCTTTAAATGGCTGAGAAAAGAATTGTGCTGAATAGAATAACTATTTCTGTCTGTGTATCTTTTTTGTAACTTAAGGTTTTGCCTAGAGGGATTCTCTATGTTTTTGAATCTAACTACCCTGTAAGATATCTACCATCCTGATTTTACAGGGGGGATTTCTTTATTTCTATTTACTTCTATTTTTATTAAAAGTCTTCTTGTAAGAAAACTGAATGCTTTTTCATTGTTCTCAGATCCAAGGGTTTGGGTCTGTGGTCACCTATGCAAATTGGTGAGGCTTTTTATCCAACATTTCCCAGGAAAGGGGGGGTGCAAGTGTTGGGAGGATTGTTCATTGTTCTTAAGATCCAAGGGTCTGGGTCTGTAGTCACCTAGGCAAATTGGTGAGGCTTTTACCAAACCTTGTCCAGGAAGTGGGGTGCAAGGTTTTGGGAAGTATTTTGGGGGGAAAGATGCGTCCAAACAGCTCTTCCCCAGTAACCAGTATTAGTTTGGTGGTGGTAGCGGCCAATCCAAGGACAACGGGTGGAATATTTTGTACCTTGGGGAAGTTTTGACCTAAGCTGGTAAAGATAAGCTTAGGAGGTTTTTCATGCAGGTCCCCACATCTGTACCCTAGAGTTCAGAGTGGGGGAGGAACCTTGACAGGATGGAATAACTGTACAGAGTATTGTGGCATCTGTGCTAATGGGCATGTGTAATGAATGGTATTTGGATAAAAAAAGAGCTAGAAGAATCCCACCCTCAGAAAATGTGGTACACAGGTTTAGAACTACCGCAATAACCGGGGTAAAACAGTGTCAGTGTTCAGCTGAGAAAAACTTAGTAGAGTAGCAGCCTGTGAACCACATAGAACATGGTTCACATCTTGGCTGTACAACAATATGGAGGAGACACACACCAAAAAACCAGTCATCCAACATGAGGGACCGTTATCACTAAGGGCCTGATTCTGATCTCACACCAATGTAATCCCATTGACTTCAATGGAGTTATTCCTCTGCTTTGCAATGAGGTAATTAAGATCAGAATCAGGCCCTGATTAAAGGCCCAGGCCTCAGTCACTTAATATCGAGTGCATTTCTCACTGCCCTATTTACAACAGTGAGCACAGCGCTCAGTAGTAAGCTTTTGCAGGATTGGGCCCTACATCTGCTCTGTCGTCGGCCCAGCAGTGGCAGATGGAACAGCGAGTATGCTGAGGGGCAGTCGGCATTTCCATCTTATTGCACCCCCGCCCCCAGCTGTTTTGTCAGCCAGCATAGCTGCTGTTTGGTTTGCTTAAGAGTTCAGTGTTAATATGTTAAATGCAAGCTGGCTGCTGGGTTAAACCCAAATGTGGATGCCTAGCCACCGACAGTTTATGTTATTGCCAAGAATAACAGTTATGGTTTTTAAAGCTTTCTTTAAAACTGTCTGTTCTGCCTCTGTGGCTGACTGAATAGAGCTAGATTTTAAAAGGTGTTTAAAGTTTTATGGCCACTAGTAGCATATGTAATTATGTCTATAAAGACAAGATCTGCCTTTTTCCCAAAGACTGAGCTAAGCTCCTTCAGGGATTGGGGAGGGGAATTTTCTTCCCCCCATAATGCAAAACTGGCAGGTGCATAACCGAGGAGGATGAGCTTGTTGGGGGAGGGAGGCAGAGTTCACCTTCATCTTGAGAGCCAGGTATGGGTGACAGCTGGAGAAAAGAATTTGGATGTCACAGGTTAGTGGTCTGCTCTGTTATGGCAAAACCCATATTTCTATCTGTCCACCCCACCCTCTTGCACAGAATTGACACAGAGTGATTGACAGGACTGTTTGAAGAAGGGATGGTTTAGGGCCTGATTTGGATCTCACTTATACCAATGTAACCCTATTGACTATAATGGAGTTACTCCTGATTTACAGTGATCTGAGACCAGGATCAGGCCCTTAATATGGCAGGAGGGAGGCAGATCAATGGAGATCATCAGCAGGTGTCGTTTGGCCTAACAGAGGCTTTTAAAAACTATAGGCATTAGGTTATAAAGTAAAAGGACAGGGAGCAACATGATAGAAGGCAATTAGTGCCATTTACAATAACTTTTCTAGCCAGGTGCTCCCTTATTATCCATATTGGGTCAAATCCTGAGTGTGGGTTGCCTGACAGTGAGAGAGAGATTCTGGCTGACAGAAAATACAGGCAATAAGAAGCAAACTCTGCTCTCAGTTACACCAGTGTAAATTTGGAGTAACTCCATTTACATAAGTGGAGCTGCTCCACATTTATGCTAATGCCACAGAACAGAATCTGGTGCACATTCTGTAGAGTTCACCCTGAGTTTTACAAGGCAGAAAGAGACAGGGTTTACTTGCCCTTTACAGAAAGCACATTGCAGATGAAGGCATGCACTGCATTTCCCGTCTGTGCTGACTCAAATCTACAAAAAGCAACATTTTGTGCTCTTTTCTTCCTGGATAAAAACCACCATCCAGTCTTTGCTGTGGAAATCTGACATTTTTAAGACTGCTGTAAGTACCAATGGAAATTTGTTGCTTCAGCTTCATCTAGGGATTCTGGAGGCTTGCTTGACTCCACCTGGGTCTTCTGGTGTTCAACTTATTCTCTTCTACTGCTGCTAGCAGGTCTAAGAGCCAAGATCATGCATGTGGGACCAGTTCGTTGACTATTCTATTTTATCCATCAAGACTTTATTAGATTCAACTGCCCCACTGAGTGCTGCTTCCAATTGCTTCTTCTTACTAGCTTGTTCTATAATAACTCATCTGGACTTCCTGTTTTCTTTTCTTGGGAATCCAGGGGACTATCTTTATTGTTAACTCTGATGAGAGGATTAAATTTGCACCCATTGGTGGGCATTTCAGATTTTTTATATCTTTCAAAGAATCCTTAACTCTTGAATATCCGCAGGGCCAAATACTCAAAATTAGGCACACATGGTTGCGCGCATTTTTGCGCACACCTAGTTTATGCATGCAGATGCCTGCTGCATGCCCACACATTGGCTATTTGAGTGTGCCTGTGTTCTACTAGATGCTCTACTGGTTGAATGCAAATGCACAATCCAGAGTTGCATGTATACCTCAGCGATCTGGAAGCATAACTTAGGGGCCTATGCCTCCCTTTGAATAACTTCCCCATAGTCTTATTTTCCATTGTCCCAAGGGCTTTTCTAGGGCTAGGTTTAAAAGGCAAAGCCAGGTTGCCTCTCGTGCTTCTTTTCTCTCTCTCTGTCCCAGCCCCAAGTGGGTCTCTGGCTGTTGTCTACAGACTCTGTGGATTCCATTAGACTTATCTTCTCTTAGCTTCATCTCTCTCCCCACTTATCACTAAGGCTGACAACCTTCTTTGGGTTGTTGATGGTCTACCACTCTCGTCCTTCCCAGTGGCACAGCTCACGTAAGATTTATGTCACATAATGGCAGCCCCATGCTAGTGAAAGGGTGTGAAGATGATTGTAAGACCACCAGGAACTGGAGCAATTGGGCTGTCTCCATCGCTGTCAGGTACCTGTAGACTTAAGAAAATATTCTAGTGCACACCCTGTAATTCATTAAATCAAACCTAGGTAATTTCAAGCCAAGCAAAAGTGTTGGGCCTTTGTTAACAATATGGCCATGGCATGTTTCAGACTTAAGCCACGTTAAGCTGTAGTTCCATACAAAAGTGTGCTTAGGGTTTGTTTTTACAGGGGAGAAGAGCATTCTACCCCGTCCTCAGGTCGCAATAATGCAAAAATGGCACACAACGTTTTGTTCCAGTTTTTCTAGAACAATTCACTCCCAAGCACTGATAACACATGGAACATTTCAGGCCAAGAGGCAGGAGTGATTTAGAAAGTGATGAGCATGTGGCAATAAAAGGTTATCATGAAAACTGCTTTCAACCTCTATACATAGAATTCAGTACTTGCAACTGGTATAATAATCCTGGGAAATAAGCTGTTATGCTTAATGATAGCAGCAATAATTAAATAGATAGAGCTGGTCAAAAGAGTTAACTGCTGATTAATTATTCTGTTTATATTAAAGAAACAGTGTTGGCTTCACTAGCTATTAAACTGTCCATGCACAGCTGTTCCCAAAAATCACTTGTTGGATAAGTGCTTAAGTCATTTTAAAGTTATTTTAATTAAGTTTCGAGTAATTGGACTCACCCCAATTTATTCTTCACTCTCATGGAGTGGGAGAGAGAGAGACAGACAGACACAGAATATCCAATTTGTATGCCTGTATCATTTCTGTATCTGAAGTTAGGAATATTAACTATGTATCAGTATTTCAAATGTGTTACTTTGGGTGTCACCCCCAACCAGCCTTTTAGGTGCAACAATGGAAAAGCCAGACAAGGCTAATGGGCCATTAGCAGAGACAATGGACTGTGAAAGAGCTTAGTCTTCCTGTGGATGCTGGACACAGCCTAAGAGCAATGGCTGCCACAGCCATGCAGAGATAGGGGTTCGAGTCACCTGGTACTGGATACCCCTCCTCCCCTTTTGCAATGCCAGTGGTTTTCCACTAGAAGACAAAGGGTTCCCGCCTTACACAAGAGCCATATAAGGCAGGGGAGTGATGTCATCATGGTTCTCCTCTGCCTCCCCACCCAAAGAGACACTGAAAAGACCTGGAAGCAAGAACTGAATGGGGGAGGGGAGCAGAAGGATTGAGCCCAAGATGGAAGGGAGTTTAGCTCGTGAGTAATAATACCTGAGGTCTCAAGAGGGAGACCAGTGCAGCTGCCTTTCAAGACTTTCTGTAATCTGCCTGCAACAATATCTAGGGTGAGAAATACTATTTGTAACCAATTTCTTTAGTGAAACTAGCTTAGTTTGCATGTTTGGTTTCATTTTCTTAGTAATCTGCTTTGTTCTGTTTGCTACCCCTTTTACCACTTAACATCTGCCTTTTGTAGTTAATAAAATTTGTTTTGTTTATAATATAACCCAGTTTCTGTAATTTCTAACTAGGGGGTGATGGAGGGGGGAAGACTTGTGCATACCTTCCTCCACATTAAGGGAGGAGGCGGATTTCATAATATAGCTTTGGGTCTGCACTCCAAGGGAGGTGGACACCTGAGTGCTGAAGCAAGTCCCTTAAACTGAGTCTTCCCAGAGCTGATCTGCAGCTGCGTGTGGCCCTGCCTGTGTGTGTGTTAGAGGAGGCTTTAATAGCCTGGCTCAGCAAGACAGTTTAAAGGGGGCCCATGCTGGCGGAACAGGTAGACTCAGTGGTATCTCAGCACATCAGTGGCTTCCGAAGGGGTCCAGCCAGTCACAATATCCCTTATGATCTTCTTGCCATGTCAAGGACTTTTATAAGTCTGGAGACAATTAGGTTTGGGGTTTTTTTGGGGGGTGGGGAGTGCCTGGCAAACACTGGGCCCCTACAATACTCAACACGGTGAATTCATAATAGCAGCAGAGTCTCTATGTCAATAAATCTTTGTGTGCTCACTCAATTCATTAGGTACAATATCAGCCAGTCACATAATATTGCGGGGGGGTAGGGGGGAAAATAATTTATGACTTTCCAATAAAGTCTCACTTGCAGTGTGATTGTGCTGTTCCCTCTCTGGAGCCTTACAGTTGTCATTGTACAAGACATGTTCTCTAGCACGCCTTTGGTTATGATGGGAGAAGAAGTGGGGAGAAGCAGTCTCTCTGGGATCTGGAAGAGGCTTTACATTGAAACGATCAAGTAAGAGGGGGCAAGTGTATCAGGCCTGATGCTGTCACTAATAGCATTGCCTCCAAGGGAGCGATTAACTGACATTGTCAGTGGATCAGATAAAATGAGTGTTGGCATTTGAGAGAGAGAGAGAGGAGTTTTTTTTCCTGGAAATTCAATTACAGGGGTTGTTGTAAAGACCTTTTTAATACATCACTGTTCTGTGCATTGCAGATTTCATGCCATATAGTTTGTACTTAAAGAAAAAACAAAACAAAAAAAGACTATTGGGCATCATCACATAGGCCTCTATGTCGTCTCTGCTCCCCAGAAGGTTGCTTTGTTAATAGCTTCATTGATCCAGGCCTTTGTTCAATTCAATATGCCATTTTGTAGCAGTCCATACTATTTCAATGATTTGGTGCTTCAGCTCTGGGGCACAGTTACCCAGCCATGACACTGAGTCATGCTGTAATTTAGTCATTTGGAACCAAGTATCTTATTTTCTAAGTTTCAGACTTTCCAACTTCAGAACTGCCAGCCACACAGAGGAAGGCCAAAGCTCTGATTTTGCTACAAAGTCAAGCAAGGACAGGTGCCAATAAATTCAGCGGTCCCACCGACAACTGGGAAAATCCTGCCCACAATCGCTCAGTTTGGAAAAGCTGGGTTAAGGCTGGTGCAGTCACCGTGCAGAGCCAGCAGAGAACGCAGGCTGAGGCCCGCAGGTGAACCAGGAAGCAGACTGTTCTTCAACTTCCATCTGGTGAGTGGACCTGTAGCCACTGTGGGCAGGTTTTCCGCTCATGCTTCAGGCTCTTTTCCCATACCATTGGTAAGCACCACTGACGGACCGACTTTGTCACGTCCCCTTTCATCTGCCAAGATGTTGGACAGCCAGATATTTGATATATAAATTGGTGTCATGAAGCCCCGAGATCATGCCTCCAGAACAGCAAAACAGCAAAGAGAAGAGATTAGAATGTCAATAAGCCAGAAAATACCCACAGCCTGTTATCACTCAGATAGTCACTCAACTGCACCACGTGCAAAAGTATAACACAGAAACAAAAATACCCAATCTCTGACAGAGCAGAAGTTTCCCATGGTACAGAAGGATCAAGGAATATTTATATTCCAGACAGACAGCCCTCTTATTATTTATTAAAGCTGGGTGTTAGGAAAAGTTTCAAAAAGGAAACTTCTTTTGGAGGGAAGGGAAGCAGGAACTATTGCCTTTTTCAATGTTTTTCACATTCCCTCCCTCACACTTCAGAATTGTTATTGAAAACAATGTCTGAACTGCTATCGAAACAGTTCCATTTAGTTTTCATAAACGTTTTTGATTAAAAAAAATGTAGTGAATAATTAAGAAAAAAAGCAGGTTAGTTCTGACCCTTGAAAAAATGGAAACCACTTTGAAATTTTCAATGTTGCAATTAAAAACAAGAAAAATCAAATGTCTCTCTATTACTTGTATAACAGTAGTCCTATAAAGGTGTATGCCTTCCCTGCAGTGCTCCCTTCTAACCAAGCATTGCTTAGCAACATCCTGCCTCAGTTTCTTTTCTTGGACTCCTTAAAAACTCTACAAAGGTTTTCCCTCTTCCAGTAATACCCTGGTTTCTAAACTCCTCAGACTCCAAATTTCATCATTCCCAGTCCTATCTGCTTGGAGTCGTCTTCTCCCCTGGAATTTGCTCTCTGTGGCAGTATACAGAGATGGAGTTATTTAAGCCAGTTGTAGACCCTCAGACAGCTTCTCCTCCAGCAGGCCCTATACAGACTTCTTTCCAAAGCTTACCCAGCCTTGCCCCAGCCACGCTGTAAGATTCCTGGTCCCAGGCCCTTAAAGAAACAGCAGCCTGGGTTTTCCCCAAGGCTTAATTATTCCTCTGGGACATCTTCCTGGCTCCCAACACCTAGCTCTGCCTTCCCTAGGTCTTCACCTGATCTAAAAATCCCAAGACTTAAAGGGGCACAGCACAGAACAGATGTTCACTGACCTCTCTTCCTTACTACCCTCAAGGAGACAGTCACCCTGCTACACACCTCCCCCCTCAGAGCCTTCCTGTGCCAAAAAGTAGTCTCTTCTGGGCAGCTTTTGATCAAATTCTCCAACCAAGAGGATGCTTCTTCCACTGACACCAAGGGTTCTAGCAAATCTTTATCAATAGCCTTGATTTTGCTTCTTATAAGTGGTGTGACCAAAGTTCGGCCAGCACTATGTCAGATGTACTTTCTAGACTCACGTTGTCCCAAGGAGCTCAGCATTTGTAACGTGTTAGACACTGTGAATATCTAGCTCATGGGCTATCGTGGAGTAATGAAAGTCAGGCTGTTACCATGGTTAAGTTTCTGGAATACTGTTTCACAATCATTTGCAGAAGAGCCCCCATGAATATACACACATGCATTCCCTTCAGTGCTAAGAAGGTCTATAAAAATACCCAGTCTTCATGGGCGGCACATGAACCGCCAGCTGGGTGAGGCTAGCCCCCACCCCTTCCACGCCCCACCTTCCACGCCCCCGCCCCCATTGCAGCCGCTGCCCTCCCCCCAGGCTAGTGCCCCCAGCCCCAGAGCGATGGGAGGGCGGGTGGCGCAGCCTGAGACAGGTCCACCTCACAGAGAGACTGGAGCCATGCCGAGTGGGAAGCAGGTGGAGGGGGTTGGAAGTGGAGCATGGGCTGGCTGTTTGGCCTATGATACCCGCTGCCCATGCAAGCCTCCTCTTGGGGCTTCCAGTAACTAATGCCAGCACAGCCTTACCTGAGGTTATTAGGATTCTGCTAACTGAACCCACTTCTGATCTTCCTCCATTCATACAGTTTTGTGAGTAATAGCTCCTTTGGTAAAGTCACTGTTTCCTTTCACCATCTACTCTTCTTAAGTGTTTGCTCTTTCACTCCCAGACTGAGGTGACATGGTGGGGTGGGGAGGTGGCACGTGGGGTCATGTGCCCCCCCTCCAGATTTCTGCCAGGGTTTATATGCTGCCCTGCCCTGAATCCTGCTGCATACCACCCGAACCTTTAAATTTGTGTCCCCCACTGTCAACAGTTACACGCCATCTCTGCTCCCAGAGATGGGCCACTTGGATCCTCAGCCTCCGGGTGGACTTCATGGCTTAGCTCTCTCTCCTTTCAGTGCTCTTTGGTACTGTTCTTCTCATCATCTCTCTGCCTCAGTAGCCAGAGGGTGAGCCCTGCTCTCTAGATTCAACCCAACAACTAGTCCCAATGAGAAGTCTCCACCTATCACACTTATGGGGAATGTGAGGGGATTTTACCCCTCTGAATTCAGCCCTTGCCCACGAGTCTGGTTTGCAGTGAGAAGTCTCCACCTATTACCCTTATGGGGAATGTGAGGGGATTTTACCCCACTGAACTCAGCCATTGCCCACGAGTCTGGTTTGCCGTCTCGTGTGCATTGAAAGAACATGGAGTATGAGGGGATTCAATGCAGCTTCAAGATACTGATTCCAATCACAATTGTTGGGGTTTTTTTTTAGCTCATGCTAATTCCACTCTCCCTGTTGGGATTTCAGATCAATTGTTCTGCCAAATGTCTCCTCTTGCTTGGGACTTTCCTACAGTCCATCCCCTGGGTTCCTCCAGGGCTCTGGCTGCCAGCTGTGTGGGGACAAGAGAGAACTCTCTTCAGGTTGGAAGGTGCCATAATTAAATTCCTGTTTCATAGTGGAAAAGGAATGTTGTCCAGTCTGACTGTGAGCTGTAAAGGCTCAGCAGAGCTAGCTGACTCGCTCAATTCCCCAACAACCAAAATCTATGAGAGCCATGAATCCATCGCTCCCTCTGCACTAGTCCCTCCTGCCAAACTGTTAGACACACTCAAAGCTCCTCACCTTCTGATACATTTTCTCCCAGCTAAACTGCCCCAGGCCCAGATCCCCAAACCAGAGCAAACCAGAGCTGGGACACTTGTCTATTTTCTTTATAATCCCTTATTATAGTGTTTTTCTTGCCTCCTAGTGAGAGCAGGAAATATCCCCAAACCACCATTCCGAGCACCAGGAAAATTCCAGGCTTCATGGAGCTCAGGGCACCACATCCCAAGCTCTCAGCCAGAGACAAATCTTCATCACCCCACTGAGTTAGGGAGTTCCCTGAGCTTGTCCCCCTGTTTGCACCCTGACCAATTGCACACACATAATACCCTTGTTCTTCACACAAAGAACTTACCTGTTCCCAGGGACTTCTCTGACTGATTCTTCTTTTCCTTCCACATTGCATGTTAAATCTCTTCTTCGTAGTTTTTTCCTTTCCCTTTTCTCTCTCTCTCTCTCTCTCCCTGACTTTCCCTGTGTGTCTCTGGCCATAGACTATGCACCCAGCCACTCTGCTGAACTGCTGAGTCCCATCTGGAAAGGCAGACCAGGCTTCACACCCCACCCTGGTGCCGTGCTGGCCTCAGTGCTGACTTCACAGTGTGAGAGGTGGGACGGGGCAAGGCCAGATGCTATGGAAAAGTAGTGGGAGATAGATATATTAGCTCCAGGCTAAACAAATCCCTGGCACCAGGATAAGTGAAATTGCAGCTGCTCCAGGTCAGTTAAGACACCTAGGGCCAATTAAGAACTTTCCAGAAGGCAGGGAGAAGGCTAGGTTGATTGGGACACCTAAAGTCAATCATGGGCTGGCTGAAACTACTTAAAAGCCTCCCAGTCGTCAGGTGGGTGTGCATGTCAGGAGCTGTGGAAGGAAGTTGTGCTGTTGGAGAGGCTGAGTAGTACACACCATATCAGGCACAAGGAAGGAGGCCCTGAGGTAAGGGTGAAGTGGAGTTTGAGGAAGTGAGGGCTGCTGTGGGGGAAGTAGCCCAGGGAATTGTACATGTCATGTTTCTAAAAGGTCAGCTACCATAGCTGATACTATTAGGGTCCCTGGGCTGGAGCCTGGAGTAGAGGGTGGGCCTGGGCTCTCCCTTCCCCTCCCCCCCCACCTTTGCCCCCTGATTAATCACTGAGACTGGGAGGCAACAGAGATTGTGCAAGGAAGGATAACTTCTCCTCACCTCCCTTGCTTGCTTATGATGAAAATGGCCCAGTAGACTGTGACCCTTGTCTCTAGAGAGAGAAGGGTTACGTGGAGGGTCACAGTGAGCCTCTGAGACTAGCGAAATTTCCCAGGAAATGTGGGAGCCATGGAGGCAAGGACAGAGCTCTGTCACAGAGGGAAGTTGGGTTTTGTGCTGAAGCTGATAGGATGATGTCATAGTGTGGAGCTGAGATGCTCTTCCTGCTGCCTCTTTCCTTTCTCCCATAGTTAGACAGTATTTTACTCCCTCATTTTCTGATGAAAAGTCTTTTACTAATATAGTGCGAGGCAGTCACTTCCACTATCCCTGCCGTCTTGAACAAGGGAGTCAGCCACATATATCTGTGCTTTTCAATCTCTGCTCTGTCACCTAAATTACACAATCATTCAGTTCTGGGTTTCCAGCCCCCCATTTTCTTCTTCCAGGAGGTGATCACTGATTCTATATGTTAGAGGGCTCTGCTTAGTTTTCCATATGGAGAGACTCCAGTAGTGGGGAGGTTCTGCTAAGGGACATGTAGCAAAGTTATGTCTTTTGATTTCTGATCTTTCCTCAGTGGTTAACTTGTCCTTTTTACATCTAGGATTAGCATTCTGAATATTGTTCAGTTCTGAAGTCAGGGATGTTAAGATCTGGAAGTGCTGCAGAATCTGTGCTATTCCAGCAGCAATCCCTGGGTCTGTCACCATTCCACAGAGGGACAGATCTTCACAGCCTCAGTGATTTTTTTTTTTTGAGGTGGGGATTTCCTTCTCCAGTTCTCTTGTTTATGTTCATATGCATGACTTTATCCTTCACTGAGAATCCCATGTCAGTTGCACATCAGAGGAAAGGGCACTTCCTGTATCTGTTCTCAGGGATTCATTTGAATCCTCTCCTTTTCTTCACATGTTGCCTCTTGAATCTCTAGGTTTTTAAATTTCTATTTCCTATCTCTCTTTCACTTCTCTCTGTGTGCCCCCTTGGCCATGATATCTCACAAGGGTGTTATGCAGATAAATCCATGAAGGTTTGTGAAGCATTCAGATGCTATGATAATGAGCGCCATAGAAAAGCCCAGGAGGAAATTAATAATTCTGTCTTTGGAGCAGGGTCGGAATAGTGTGCAGTAAATAAGACCTGGGGCCAAACATTGACCAATGAGGATTACAAAATATTGAATAGCTGCTTATTAAATGAGCACCATCCATCCTGTGCACCGAATGAGGCAGGGGTCCCTGTAGAAAAAAAAATAGTATGTGATAATATAATTAGAGACTGTATTATAATGCACATGCAACTGTAATTATTGAATTTTTTTACTTTTGAGGGCTTGACTTTGCCACCTTAAAGTTCTTTTAATTCAAGGATCCCGGCCTCACTGAGCTGGGCACTGTGCAGTGATACATTAGAGAAGAATTTGTTTGCAACGTGCAACAAACATGTTTTTTTTGACCAATAAAACAGTATTTATTTAATTCATAGTTTCATAGATGTTCAGGTCAGAAGGGACCATTATGATCATCTAGTCTGACCTCCTGCACAACGCAGGCCACAGAATTTCACCCATCCACTCCTGCAAAAAACCTCACACCTATGTCTGTGCTATTGAAGTCCTCAAATCGTAGTTTAAAGACTTCAAAGAGCAGAGAATCCTCCAGCAAGTGACTCGTGCCCCATGCTACAGAGGAAGGCGAAAAACCTCCAGGGCCTCTTCCAATCTGCCCTGGAGGAAAATTCCTTCCTGACCCCAAATATGGCAATCAGCTAAACCCTGAGCATATGGGCAAGATTCATCAGCCAGATACTACAGAAAATTCTTTCCTGGGTAACTCAGATCCCACCCCATCCGATATCCCATCACAGGCCTTTGGGCCTATTTACCATGAATATTTAATTACCAAAACCATATTATCCCATCATACCATCTCCTCCATAATTGCTTTGTTCTCTTAAGAAAATCTGACTATTTTGTCTACTTGAGTTTTGGGGATGTAGCCATGTTTTTACTAGAGGAAAAAAAAGCTTTGCTGAGTAGCAAAAAAACCCAACCAAACAAAAACCCCACGTATACAAAACCTGGTCTGTGCTTTTGGTACATTCCGCATTTTTCCTGAGTAAAGTTCACAGAACACTCACATACATAAAGCATTTTTTGTTTTAATTAGATAAAGCTCAGGGAAAGAGATTAAATAAATCCTGAAGGGGAGGGAAAAAACAGATTTTAAATGAAAGTGAGAAATAAGTAAGATTCTCATTGAGACATTTCCTAAGGCAGGGTACTCTAACACAGTGGTTCTCAAACTCAAGCTTTGGCTTCAGCCCTCCCCCATCCGGGGCAGCATGGCTCGGGCTTTGGCTTCCGCCTCCATGGGGTCATATATTCATTTTTGTGTTCAGAAGGGGGTCGCATTAAAATGAAGTTTGAGAACTGCTAGTCTAACATATGGTCACTTTCATAGATTCATGAATTTTAAGGCCAGAAGAGATGATTATGATCATCTAGTCACACCTCCTATATAAACACTGGCCATAGAATTTTACCCAGAAATTCCTGCATCAAGCCCATGCTTGAGAGGGGTGAATGGGTTGGAGACATGCTCTGTTCCAGCTACAGAGATTTTTGACCGCAAACCAAACATGGAAGCTCAGGTTTCAAGCTGGCATTGGTTGAGTGACCAGCTGGTGTTTGACATCCCATGTGAAATGAGAGGGTGGTTTTAACAGACTTGAGTCCTTATCACAACCACCACAGCCATCTACACTCCTGTTGTCAGTCTCAGCAGAGCAGTCAAGAAATAAATAGGCTTGGAGAGCCAACTTCCCTCTCACACTTAGGCTATGTCTACACCAGCACTTTTGTTGGATTAATTTATGCCGCTCAGGGGTGCGAAAAAACCACCCCCCTGAGCGACATAAGTTACACCAACAGAAGTGCTGGTGTGGACAGCACTATGTTGGTGGCAGAACCTCTCCCGCCGACATAGGTACCGCTGCTCGTTGCGGGTGCTTTAATTATGTGAACACTGGACAGGAGAGCTCTCTCCCGTCAGCATACACCGGCTACCCAGGGGACCTTACAGCAGTACAGCTGCATTGGTACAGCCATGCTGCTGTAAGCTCTCTAGTGTGGACCTGGCCTTAGAAGTGGTCAGTCCTTCCAGGCAGGTTTGCAGCATCCTACTGGTGTGATTTGGGAAAGTTTATGTTGCTACTGTCCATGCTGTACCTGTTCTGTGTCTAAGGAGGACATCCGGATCCAGGACTATTAGTCTGTCATTTCTCATGAGCACTATCACTAAAATAGACTAGGAGCTGTTTGTTTACAGATGAGATGATTAAAACAATGCAGAGGAGACAGAGGTGCAGAAGGCTGGGGCACTAATACCCTCACACTGGATAAGTCACCAAAGCAGTCCCATGCAAGAGAGCAAAGCAGAAAGGTAGTAAGCACTTTGAGTGACAGAGAGTCCAGGGCAGTATTAGCAGCTGTGGCCATTTCTTCCTCTTTGTAAATGAGACCATTTCCATGAGACATACGATGTGATTTTTTTCTGCAGAGGGTAAAATATCTTACAATCATGCCATGCATTCAATAATGAGATGAACAGGGCCAGATGGAGAGATGAATTTTCTCCCTAGCATCCAAGAGAGTGGGCTGACGTGGTTACAAGTGGAGATGGGGCTGAGTTGCAGAGTTAGGATCTGGATTCAAATTTGCTGATAGGGGGGATGGACCCTAACGTTTACATAGAAACTTTAGGATGAAGAAAATCAAAAGTGTACCTGCCTTGAGCAAGGACACCTGTCTTCAGGGTGAATATATATTTTTAGTGAAGATGTCTGACACTTTGATAACCAGGGATGAGACCCCACATCCTCAAAGTACATTACAATACAGAAGATTATACTTGTCATTGCAACAGCCCCCTCCTACAAGCACCCAGCCCCATCCCGTTGGACCAAACTTCCCACTGTGGAGCCCTGCCCACTACCACCACCTGTGAAAAGAGCTCTGTTCCAACTATGCTGCTGAGCCTTCCTTCCATTCACCTATGACATGCCCGAACTGATCCTGCTTCCCAAAGCAAAAAAATCTTGTCCTCTCCACCTCGCTTCCCAGACTGCCAGCAAATGTATAGCCCGCCCCTATTGCACATGCCAAACCTTTCTGTTATGTTCACGGCACACCCAGAGAGAAAATAGGCACACCTATTGCAACCTTCCCCATGTTTATTCCCACCCCCCACTGTTCCTCAGACGTTCTTGTCAACTGCTGGAAATGGCCCACCTTGATTATCACTACAAAAGGTCCCCCCCCGCCCCCGTCCCTGTCCCTGCTCTCCTGCTGGTAATAGCTCACCTTAAGTGATCACTCTCCTTACAGTGTGTATGGTAACAAACCCATTGTTTCATGTTCTCTATGTATATAAATCTCCCCACTGTATTTTCCACTGAATGCATCCGATGAAGTGAGCTGTAGCTCACGAAAGCTTATGCTCAAATAAATTGGTTAGTCTCTAAGGTGCCACAAGTCCCCCTTTTCTTTTTGCGAATACAGACTAACACGGCTGCTACTCTGAAACCTTCCAGCAAGAGTATCACTATGTGTCAGCTCTCTAACTGCTGAGGGCACCTCCTACTGTCTGAAAATTCCTTCGGGTGCCCCCATCTGCCTAAGCAGGTGTCTTCGCGATACACAATCGGGTCAATTATTCTGACAGTGTTTTGAAGGGGGCAGGGCTCCTGGCTCCCACTCCTCTAGTCCCTTTAGTATAGTCCCAGTTTCCCTAACCATGAAAGGGGTCAAAGATAGCAGTGCCAGCCACCTAACAGCTCACCTTGGGGCTTGTTGAACCTCTCCTACCTGGCTGGTATACCAAAAATCTACTGTTCCATTGTGAGCACGGATGGGTTGCGGGGAAGGGGAAGGGGAAATCAGTGAATGGCCTTTCTGGGGCCAGTTCCCCTGGGAGTCTCTTCTGGGATCTGGAAAGCTTCTGTCTGCTCTCCTCCAGAGCTGCTCAGCAACTGTCTGAAACTGCCTGCTTTTAAGCCCTTATTCTATCTCTGACAGGAGGACTGACAGGGCCAGAGGGGCAGGGCCAGCCTTGACCCCAGCATCTCTTTAACCCCTTCATCACCAGTGCAGGGCTTATACACTCCGTCACACACCCTCCCCCCTCCAGATTGGGGTAAGGGTATTAGAGTTGGCAGGGGGAGGGGCTCCCCCATCACAGGGGGAAAAGGCAGCATTTTGGTGAGCTTTTCCAGCTTGGTGACAGCTCAGAGACTATATGAGTGTAGTAACAAATACCAACACATTATTCAAGGATTGGTCTCCTGCGCTTTGTTCAACCATCGGAATGGTGCATGGTCTGTAATTAACAAAAAGGGGTTGCTACATGATGTACAATGGTGGTGAACCCTGGGACAAAACATCGATAGTATGTGACCAATCCTAGGAATCATTGAACTTGTGTTTTCATCAGAGGGACAGGGCAGCTCATCAAAATGGGGACTTTGTCCATCCAGTGTTGCAGCTGGCCACCTACTATCACATACCCCAGGTACATGGCTTCATGGTTCCCCATCTTGCATTTCACCAAATTGCCGTCAATCCTATCTCTGTGAGGTATTAAAGTACCACTGCTACCTGTTTCAGGCTGTCCCCCACAATTTTGGCTATAGATGAGAATATTGTCCAGATAGGTGGTGGCATATTGTCAATGGGGTTGCAAGGTTTTATCCATCAACCTCTGGAAGGTCACAGAGGCACCACAGAGCCCGAATGGTATGGTGCAGAACTAGTACAAACCAAATGGTATGGAGAAAGCCATCTTTTCCCTGCAGTCAGGTGTAAGAGGGATCTGCCAGTACCCTTTGATAAGGTCACTGGTAGATATATTCTCTGCTGCCCCTAACCACTCCAGTAATATGGGATAGGCATAAAATTTAGATATTGCATTGACTTTGTGGAAATCTATGCACCATTCTGTCCAGCTTAGGGACCAGGGCAATGGGGCGTCTCCATTTACTTTAGAACCTCTACCTCTTCCAGGTCTATCACTGCTTGAAGCTCTGAAGTAGGTCCTACATTTTCCGGGGCAGGGGGTAAAGGTTTTCCCTCACTTGTTGTCTTGATGCTGTTTTAATATGAGAAGAGATCAAGTGTAGCTTTCCAGGAGTAGATGAGAAGACCCATGGGGAACAGATTGCTGGACTTGTCCTTTGTTCAGGCTGTAAGGTTTTCTCCATCTTTACAGACTCACAGGTTTATCAATCAGGGACTGAATTTGGATATGGGTGCAGGGTTCAATGAAAAGCCCCTCCCTGACCTTCCAGGCCTTTAGAAGGTTTATATGATACATCTGGATTTTTCCTTTTCCCTGAGTGCAGGATTTCATAATCAACAGGGCCCACCTTTCTAACCACCTTGAAGGACCCTTGCCAGTTGGCCAACAGTTTAGACTCTGTAGCAGTAACAGTACCCAATCACATGGCTCTCTCGATCAAGCTCTGCAGTTATAGGGCTTCTCTTGTTTGCGTTGAGCCTGCAGAGATTTCTCTCTGACAAATGCTTCCAGTTCTTTAAGTCGTGTCCATAACCAGAGGGCGTGTTGGAGCATGTTGGACACCTGAGGACCCCGTTCTTCTCAGGACTCTCAAAACAGTTCTAAAACACTGTAGGGTTGTCTTCCACATAAGAACTCAAAAGGTGAAAAGCCCATGGAGAACTGAGGGACTTCCCAGATGGCGAATAGCAGGGAAGAGAGTAGATGGTCCCAATGGTTGGGGTCTGTGATCACAAATTTCCTAAACATTTCTTTTAAAGCTTTATTAAAAGTTATACTAGACTGTCTGTTTGCAGATGATAGACTGATGTTCACAGTGTCTTAACTTTCATAGGCTGCGTAGTTCCTTCATCAGCCAAGACACCAATGTCTCTGAGTAACATTTTAACACCCCGGCCCTTCTGCCAGCAGATAGGAGGGGCATGAACTGTTCCACCAACACAATTTCAGCTACTTGTGCCCGTCCTGGCTTCTGGCTTTAGCCAGTGCCAGCAATGGTCCCTTAACCATTGAACTACCACTTGGGGTCATGCTCCTAAGGAGTATGTCCCTTCTCCGAAGTGCAGATGGTGGGTTTCCTCTGTAATAGCTACATACACAAAGAACAGCCATTTTGACTTTCAAGTAGTCCTGTGTGGCCATCACATCCAGTTCTCCACATGCTGCCTGGGCTGGTCCAAGGAGGAAAGGGGCCACCAGAGTGGCCTAGCATTCCTGTAGCCACTAGGCTGCCTGAATAAGGAAGGATTCAAGGTCATCATCTGGGCCCACTTTTGCCAACTTCACCGACAAAGGAAGATTTCATCCTCGGACTTGTTGGTGCCCCCACTGCCACCCTGCTTGGCTTGAAAAAAAACAACAACATTTGTTCGACCTGCTGTTGTTGGTCTTGCTGTCGTGCCGTTATTTCCCTTAGCAGCTCTTGCTGCTATGGCACCTGCTGCTGCTGCTGCGTAGCTAATTGTAGCAGCTGCTGTGTGGCTTGTTGCTCTTGGCTTTCTGTCAGCCATTTCAGCAGCCTGTCCAAGTCCATCTTGCTTAGACAGCCCACACGTGTAAGTAACTTTCTCTCACACACCCCCAGCTCTTCTTACCTCAAGGGAGATCTCATGCCTACATTCTCCACCATTTGTCACAGTTCTCGGCTGCTGAGGGGAACCTCCTGCTGTCTGGACACTGAAAAATCCTTAGGGTGCCCCCATCTGCCTTAGGAGGAGCCTCTATGATACAAAATAGCGTCCAATAGTCCAACAGTGTTTGAAGAGAGTGGGGCTCCTGGCTCCCATTCCCCCAGTCCTTTTCGTAGAGTCCCTAATCCTCAAAGGGGTTAGGGTCACAGTATCAGCCAGCTAACAGCTACTCTTAAGGTTTTTGGCATTCCCCCAAGCCCTATTCCACTCGGTTCCCCAAAAACTCAGTTCAACTCCAATCTCGTCACTCAGGTGCTTATATTTGGCATACAGCAAAGCTACGCTGAGTTGATCAGACTCAAACACAAGGGATGGATGCAGGGTACATCACAGATCCAAAGTCATATAACACATCTTTTTCTTACCTACATTTCTACCAACATTAGTTCCTAACAATACATTGCATCAAATACTTCATGTCTGGCTTGGTTACTCTTCAGGAACCTATTTGGTCCATGCATAATCTGACTTCTGCCTTATCTACCTTTAGGCTTACTTACTAATATCAGTATGTTCCTTCTTATCTTAACTAGCCACCCTGACTCCAGCATACTGCTTGTTATGACAACTTAACCTTCCACTCACCTACCCAATCATGCCCACTAAGCAACTAGGCAAGTGACTTATGTCAAGTTATTTAAATTAAACCAGGTCTACAAGGGCTTGCGGAACCTATCCTACCCAGCGGGTGTACCAGAGAGTCTGTTGTCTCCTTGAGGGCACTGGAGTAGGAATTGGGAAGGGGGAGGGGAGAAATCGGTGAATGGCCTTCCTGAAGGCTTCCAGGAGTCTCTCTTGGGCCACCGTCTGCTCTCTTCCAGAATTGTTCAGCAACTATATGGAACTTCCTGCTTTTAAGCCCTTATTCCACCCCTGACATAACTGACTGGGTGAGTGGGAAGTGGCCAGCTTTGCGCACAGCAGCTCTTTAACCCCTTCATCATCACTGCCGGGTTTATGCAGCCAATTACCCACTACTTCATTTCTTAGAATCCAGAACATAGAAGAATGCAAAAACACAGAGAGAAAAACCAGGCTGCTCCCTAAGGCAGCAAGGCACAACTTACCCCATTTTACTTTAAACTGGCTCTTTCCAGAGTGACTCTGCTCTCATGCTTTGCTACAGCTCCAGCCTGCAAGGAGGGCCAGGAAAACCCCCCACTCTTAAAGTTATAGCCTGCAATTCCAACACAGTCCTCCGTATACTACACTTCTCATGACACTACTTCTCCGTCCCTGCCCACGGTCTGGTTGTGGCACCCACTCCCTCCCCACACATGACTGCAGCCTTGACCTCTTTCCGTCCCAGCTGCTGAGCCCTCTTGCAGAGAAATACTCCTAGTATAGAGTGAATGCCCGTATAGAGCGAGCATTCACTCTATACTGGCACGCATTTTACCCAACCCTAATAAAATAAATAATAATAACCCTGATTGACCATTGTTGCATACTGTGGTGTTCACAGTTTGGTTCTCAACCCAGCAGTGACTGCATTGTGCTGTAACTATACAGTTGCTTGGCTTTTTATAAATATAACAATGTCATCTGATGGACTTTGGCACTATTTCTGTGCTGAGTGAGCCCAAGATTAGCATTCCTACCATGACTCTGCTTTGCCCTGGCCTTGCCAAGAGGGAACCCGATCAGTATTTATGCATGGAAAGCAGCCCCACTGCCTACATCTCATTTGAAGTTAATTTGCAACAACAGACTCCCCGCATTCCTACTTTGCATGATGTAGAAGGCTCTTTGTCTACCATGCTGCCACAGAATCTGTGTTTTCTCCTGTTCAAAACAGCTGTTGATCAAATACCCTTGGCTGAACTCCTTTAGTGCCAAAGAGAGAGAAACATAAACAGCTTGCAGCAGGTACATGAACAAGCTTTTCTCAGTCATACGTCACAACGGACAGAGCACATAGTAAGTGCATGTGCAATTGACTGCTGGGAGTGGCCTTTTAAAGTTCAACCCATGGGCAGAGCTGAGGCAGGGCAGAGAAACAAGAGAGATGGGTATGGCCAATTATCTCCATGCCAGCCTGTTGGGAGCCAAGCCGGGGCTCTCCCCCCCGATTGCTCCTTTAAGGAACCTTCTCTTTGCCATTTTCATTTCCTGTTTGCTCCCCCCTTAACAGCCTTTTTTGATTTAACTCCTGGCAGTCAGGCAGCTTAACATCATACAGCTGACCTGAGAGGCGTATGATACTTATAAAATAAATACTCCATGTAACACCCTCATTCTTCACAGCATCCCTTCCGGATCCAGCATCAGGCTGATACATAGCATAGCATTGTCTCTCTCAGGAGGAGAGAGAGTTCTGATTTCTACTTTACAGTACTACACTAGCTATACAACTTTTGTTCTGGTTTTATAGGTTTTTTTTCGTTTGTGTTTTTTTTTTTAGGGATTGTAATTTTGTTTACTAGAAGATGTCAAGTACAACAAGAGAATATAAGAACTGCCATACTCGATCAGATCAGTGATTCATTAGTCTAGTGCCTTGTCCCTGACAGTGTCTGTCCAATACAAGCTGCTTTAGAGACTGGCGCAAGATACCTTGTGGAATAACATGTTCATGGGGGAGGTTTCTGCCTAAACTCCTCAGTTGTTGGGGACTTCAAGTTTCCATGCAGAAACATCAGCTACAAGCAATGAGCAACGAGTTGTAACATCCCAAGTACCAAATTATAAATATCTTATGTAAAGGAATATCTAATCAATAATCATAATATATTTAGGTTTCAGAGTAACAGCCGTGTTAGTCTGTATTCGCAAAAAGAAAAGGAGTACTTGTGGCACCTTAGAGACTAACCAATTTATTTGAGCATAAGCTTTCATGAGCTACAGCTCACTTCATCGGATGCAATGCACTTCATCGGATGAAGTGAGCTGTAGTTCACGAAAGCTTATCCTCAAATAAATTGGTTAGTCTCTAAGGTGCCACAAGTACTCCTTTTCTTTTTGCATAATATATTTATCACAAAACCTTTCATCCTGAATGATCCCAGGATGCTGTACAACTCTGAAAAAACCTATAGCACCACTGAAATGCAGTCAAGTGCAGGCTAGAAGGCAGCAGCAGTAGTGACACAGTACATCATGCAACACTTTGGGTGGAGGGGGTGGGATTTTGGTCAAAACCAGGGGTGGCTAGCCTCTACTGTTATTGTCCCACACTACTCCACACTGGTGAGACCTCACCTGGAGTATTGCATCCACTTCTGGGCACCACACATTGGGAAAGATATGGACAAATGTGTCCAGAGGAGAGCAACAAAAAGGATAAAAGGTTTAGAAAATCTAACCTATGAGGAAAGGCTGAAAAACCTGGGAATATTTCATCTTGAAAAAAGAAGACTGAAAGGGGACCTGATAAGAGTCTTCAAATATGTTCAGGGCTGTTATAAAGGGGGCAATGATCACTTGTTCTCCATGTCAACTCATGGTAGGTCAAGTAGTAATGGGCTTAATCTGCCGCAAGGGAGGTTTTGGTTAGATATTAGGAAAAACTTTCTAACTATAAGGGTAGTTAAGTCCTGGAATAGGCTTCCAAGGGAGATTTTGGAATCCCCATCACTGGAGGTGTTTAAGAACAGGTTGGACAAACACCCATCAGGGATGGCCTAGGTTTATTTGACCCTGCTTCAGTGTAGGGGGCTGGACTGGATGACCTCTTGAAGTCTCTTACATGCATACACTTATATGATTCTATAAAACTGTCATGAGATCTTTAGTATGCATATCATTTGTAAAGCCTCATCAGAAAGACACGCTGAAGTTCACAAAACTGAATCATACTACGTCAATAAGACAAAGAGCTGAGTCAATTCTCCAGGATACCAGTGTAATGAATGCTCACACACAGACACTGTGGTCATCTTGGGGGACTGAACCTAGGATCTTCAGCACCAAGAGCACAGACCTCTATCACTTAAGCTAAAGAAGAGCTCCTTTAGGTGTCAGAAAGTTGTAATTTATCAGCCTCCTGGGCCAGACGCAAGAGGAAGACATGATCATAAACATGAAGGCCCAGATCCTTCAACCAGCTCCACATAGGTAGGACCTTGATCCATGCCAAGCGCCATAATTTCAGTGCAATTCCATCTGAGAGTAAGTGTCTGTCCAGGCAGATCCAATTACAGGATCCGGGCCTAAGTCAGTGTTACTTATGATCTAAGAAGTGTAGATATTTCAAAACTTACTTATTATACTAAGCTATCGTTCCAAATCCCATTATTAAAATAAAAACCACAATGAGGACAGATATCATGTTAAGCTATGTCAATGCACTCTTACATTTTCAAAGCACTTTACAACACCATAAATGAGGAAAGAAGTCTTCACTGTGATGCTGTTATCATTCCTTTGGTACCAGCATGGTAAGATTTCAGGCTAGTACTAATCCAGGGGATAGTAAATTTGATCCTATTTTCTGGATAGGGAGAGGCAGAAACATACACATGATGAGAAACCAAAGTGTGAGCTCCCAGAACACTGAATCTACAGAATTCAGATTCCTTGATGTACAAGGAACAAAATAGAACCATCTTATGTAAAAGAAGAGCCTTCCCATTTATCATTTAAAAGCGAACTGAAAAAATATCAATTTATTGGATTAAATAAATCTATTTTGTCTTTAAAAAAAATTTTTTTTTTTTACTATGCAGTGTTTAATAGTCAGCATTTTACTCATCAAGGGTAACATTCATCTCTGTGCAGGGAGCCACCTCAGGGCCTAGGCACCGGGATGAATTTCACTCCAAGAGAATAGCAAGTTGAGGGAAACCCATGAGGCTACACCACAGGCAACTGAAATATCTATGGAGCAATACAATGTTGTGTTTTTGTTTTACATTCAAAAGAGAAACCCAGCCCATGTAGGTTGTGACTGGTCAGTGGTTTCCATAAAATATGCCAGGTGGAGTCAGTCAAGGTCCTAGTGAAATATCCACATCCAAATCCGCATCAGCGCCACCGGTCCCCAGGCATTAATTTGTTCCATCAACTATCATTTCAGCAAAGGGTTAAATGGGCATGGAGATCGACCTTCTCTCCCCTCCTAAACTTTGTCCCATCAGGTTTAAGCTACGTGGGCAGGACAGTATGAGAAAGCTGTGCTTGTTCTGAAGAGACAGGACTTCAGGCTCCAAGGCTGGGAATCCAGCATCCTTCATAAGCACTAAAAAGAACAAAACCTATCAACTGAAAAAAGGAGAGGGAGGAAAGATCTGAGGTCTCTGGGGACACATAGACAGTTAGGATTTAATATATTCTTTTAAAGATGGGCATGAGTAGAAGCAAGGTAGGATGGATTAATGACTAATTTGGCCAAATGCCAGAATAGGCACAAGATAACCAGATACCTCCAAATCCATTATCAAAGGACAGGCAGCTGGAATGAACCTACAGTACTGAGATCAGAAATCAACCATAAATTTCAATGTTAATTTGAAAAAGTCTAAGCTAACAAACATTAAAGTCATAATTGAAACCCACAAATGCAAATTAGGAAATTCAGTGGCAAAGCTCCCTCAGAAAACCTTAACTCTTCATGTGCGCACACAGCATGCATTGCAATAGGGCCTTTCATTATATGATCACATAACACCGGGCAATGTGACAGTGAAGGACAATATTTATTTTACAAATACGGGTTAACTACTGTAACTGGAGGCTCAGAAATATTTCAAACACTAATTGCAGTAAATTATCAGATTACACAGGAAAGTGGACATATGTGACTTTCTCAGAACACTGGGAAGTGAGCCATATCACTAAAATACTTTTTTTCAAACACATACATCAAAGAGAGAGACTGAATACATTTATCACACAAGCATTAAATCCTCATAGATATCATAAATACTAGCACTGGGCTGATTCGGAGAAATACTGCATACCCACACCCTCTTTAGCATCAACAGGAGTTGCAGGTGCCCAGCAGCAATCAGGCCAGATTCTGGTGGGTTAAGGGCCAGATTCTGAAGGTATTCAGGTGCCTAAAAATGCAGACAGACACCAAATAGGTTTCCCGAAAGCACCTAGACACCTAACTCCTAGACACCTGATTTCAATGGGAGTTGGCTCCTACATCCTTTTAGAGATCCCAACAGATGCCTATCTGCATCTCTCGGCCAGTAGTGCTGGAACAATTTTTATAGTAGGGGTGCTGAGAGCCATTAAGCCAAATTGTAAACCCTGTATATAATGGAAACCACTTCAAGCTCGGTGGTGCAGTAGCACCCCCAGAAGCCCTACTTCTGGCACCTATGCTTTAGGCATCTAAATACCTTTACAAATCTGGCCCCGTGTCCCATCCTGGGCAAAGATGTGGCTCCAGCAAGACCAGCTTCTGCAGTGGTGACTGACTTACAGAGCTGGGAGGAAAAAGGCACCCTGTTCTGGGGAGGGTGTCGATGTTCTGAAATCTGATTTTGTTTACATTTTGGAACAAAAACCAAATATTTCTAAATTCTCCACAAAAGGGGATGGAGCCCTGGCTGTGGGGCAGTCCATCTGGTGGGCTGCCCTGGAGTCACAGATCTTGGAAGCCCAGATTCCCAAAGCAGCCCATCAGGTCAGGGCCAGAGTCAGGCTGGGGTCAGGGACTAAAGAGCAGGAGTAATTACCAGGCTGAAGTGAGGAGGAAAGAGTAAGGTTAGAGTCAGGCTTGGGTCAAAGACTGGAAACTAGAAAGTAAGACAAGCTCTGGAGAACAGCAAACCAGAAATCTGTATGGTTGCCCGGACAGCTTCCTGGTGCTCCCTCCAGCATTAAATAGTAATCATAGGCCAATCAAGGGTCTCAGTGCTGTCACTCTGGCCCCTTTGGGTGGTACTTCTTGTGGCGCCTAATCTTCATAGTGCTGTTTGGTAATAGTGCTGCATGAACTCCTGCTGATGTAGGCTACCCCACGTGCTGCAGACCTGGGTTCTAGTCTCAGGGATCCTTGCATAGCCCCCTTTTCAGCAATGCCCTTCCTCCAGGTTTGTGCCAGGCCTGGTTTGTCTTGATGAAACCTTTTCACCAAGTCAGGGGCACAGACATGGGCAGCATGTTCCCACGAGCGCTCTTCAGGAGCATAGCCCTCCCAATCTATGAGGTAGTACAGCCTTCTCATCTAGAGTCAAGGATAGCACAGATGATGTATTCTTCGTGACCTTGTGGCAGCTGCGGTTGGGCCTGGTCAGAAAAGGCGTCCTCCATTTAAGGCTCCAAATGTGATATATGGAAAACAGAGTGTATCTTAAGGGACCAGGGAAGCGGTAATTTGAAAATGATGCGTTTGATTTGCTGACAAATCCAAAAAGGTCCAAGAAACTTGGGGTCTAGCTTGCAGGATGGTCTGTTCATAGATAGGCACTTTTCTACAAGCCAGACCTTTTGGCCCACTATGAATGCTGGGCTTTCCTGGCATCAACAGTCCACATACCGCTTGTTGTCCTTTTCTGCATTTGAGGTGGTTCTCAAGCTCCTCCTGCATGTGGTGAATCTATTGGATTCAGTCAGCGACTGCTGGGTTTGAGGAAGTCACCAGTAACGCCAAATGGAAGCAAGGGTGGACCCCATAATTTGTGAAAAAAGGGACTCTGCCCCATGGAGTTGTGATCAGAACTGTTGTAGGAAAACTCAGCGTGAGGCAGGAGGGAGGACCATTTATCTTGGTGATAGTTGACAAAACACCTTAGCTATTGCTCTGGTATTTGGTTCTCCCTCTTCATCTGCCCATCTGTGTGGAGGTGGTACATGGAAAAGGTAAAAGCAAGAACATGCAGTAACCGAAGCATTTTGTGCCCAGAGTATGAGACAAACTATGGGCCTCAGCCTGAGATGATATGGTCTGGAAGCCCTATGGAGACAAATAACATGCACCACCAGGAGTTGGGCCATTGTTTCAAGAGAGGGTAAGCCACAACAGGAGAGGAAGTGCACCATTTTGGTCAGTTTATCTACAATGGCCAAGACCATCGTGTGGCCATCAGAGTCAAGGAGTTCCACTATGAAGTCCAGAGGATTGAGGCCCAGGATCTATCAGCAGTGTCGTCCTGGTCTTTGGCTGGCGTATGGGCTCGCAATAAGAAATGGGAAGCCATGCAGCAGGCACACCAACAGTGTGTCATGGCAGAGGTGAATCACCGCCTTCTAGGGGCACCCCGGTGGAACATATATGTGCCTGTCAACATATGTGACCCAGTCTTGTGTGAAGCACTGCGTTTTGGTTCTGGTTCTCATTTGCTCAGGCTTTTCCATCAGTTCCTGGGTAATGGGTTATCCTGCAAGGTGGATCAGATTAAACCCATCAGGTCTTGGTGTACATTGGTGCTCAGGTTTCAGAGTAACAGCCGTGTTAGTCTGTATTCGCAAAAAGAAAAGGAGTACTTGTGGCACCTTAGAGACTAACCAATTTATTTGAGCATGAGCTTTCGTGAGCTACAGCTCACTTCATCGGATGCATACTGTGGAAAATACAGAAGATGTTTGTTTTTATACACACAAATCATGAAAAAATGGGTGTTTATCACTATAAAAGGTTTTCTCTCCCCCCACCCCACTCTCCTGCTGGTAATAGCTTATCTAAAGTGATCACTGCATCTGATGAAGTGAGCTGTAGCTCACAAAAGCTCATGCTCAGATAAATTGGTTAGTCTCTAAGGTGCCACAAGTACTCCTTTTCTTTTTGCGAATACAGACTAACACGGCTGTTACTCTGAAAGCTCTCCTTACAATGTGTATGATAATCAAGGTGGGCCATTTCCAGCACAAATCCAGGTTTCCCACCCCCAAACAAACCCACTCTCCTGTTGTGCTCAGGAAATTGCAAGGTTTTACGAGATAGGATCATTCTTGGTCAGGCTCCTTGCCCTCTAGGTATTCCCCTCTTCAGGATAAAGTGTTGACTTTCCCGTTCCTGGGCAATAGGTGATGATGAAGTCAAACTGAGAGAAGAATAATGCCCACCTAAGATGTCTTGGATTCAACACTTGAACCTTCTGCAGATATTCAAGTTTCTTATGGTCAGAAAAGACTTGCATCATGTGTCAGGCTCCCTTGAGGAGATGGCACCATTCTTTGAAAGCTGATTTAATCAAGAGCAGTTGTTTATCTAGTATTTCATAATTTCATTCTGCAGGGGTGAGTTTTCAGGAGCCGTATGAGCAGGGCCATCCTTAGGATTTATGGGGCCCTATGCAGCATTATTAAACTTGTGCCCCTATGCCCGACGGCAGCTCAGGATTGCATGTGTATTTTAGGTAAGGGTGGTCTTTTGAAGGATTTATTTAAAAAACGATATGTCTGAAGATCCAAGCATTTAAGGCTAAAGATGAATACTCAATTGTACATCTAAAATCTGTGCAAGGATTTTTTAGAGATGTGATTTAATAATCTTCAGCAACACATGAATGAAATATTTTTAAAGCAAATTTTAAACTAAGATCCTGTAGACTAACATGTTCTGAGTAAGTATCACAGTAATGCACAACTGTTTTTGTCAGTAAATTCAGAAACTGACAGTATATACCTGGGAGTTGGCAAATGCCTGTTAAATGGCTTCATTATCACTTGAATGGCTCTTTAACAGTTTCAGTGTTGTGCTAATAGGTCTGGCAGGCTGGAAGGCTTTTTCACTTTTAAGTACTAGATCCCCTCTGGAGGAAGACTCCCCAAGCTGCAGCAGCCAGCTCTGGTGGGAGCCTGCAGGAAGGGTCACAAGAGGCATAGGAAGAGGTGGGAGGGTGGACCCTAAGACCCAGGGGTGCCCCAAATTTTCGGGTGCCTGAGGATGGCCCTGCATATGAGCAGAGGAGAAGCAATTGCTGTGGCCCATGCCTCAGAGAGTACGGTCCCAGTGGCTACAGGGGATGCACTGACTTCCACTGTGAATGCCTAGGCTGGGTCTGAGTGAACCAGAATGGCAGCAGTGGTGAAAGTGGCCTTGGGCTGCTCAAAGGCATGGTGAGCTTCAGGTGTCCAAACAAATTTGACAGCCTTACAGAGGAGGTTTGTCATGGAGGCCATTTGCCCTGAAAGCCCAGAATGAACTGTCAGTAAAAGTCTGCAAAGCCCGGGAAGTGTTGCAACTACTAAGGGAACCTGGGAACTGCCTCTAGCTTCTGGGACTGTCTATCTTAATGCCCACTGGGGAAAGTATATAACTCAAAATTCTGTGGAGCATTGGTCAAAAGGTACATTTCACTAGTTTCAAATACAGGCTGTACTCCTGTAGTCTTTCCAGGATTGAATGGACATGGTAACAATGCTGCTTGGTGTTCTCTGACAACACAAGTATGTCATCAAGATAGATAACTATATACTGGTCCAGGATATCTTTAAAACCTATCTTTCACAAAAAGTGTTGAAATGTTACATTAGTGTTGGTCAGGCCAAATGGCATTACTAAGTATTTAAAGTACCCATAGTGGGTTTGGAAGGCAGTCTTCCATTTGTGTCCTGACCCAATCCACACTAGGATGTAAGCCTCCCAGAAGTCCAGTTTGGTGAAAATACTGAAAGGTGGCACACAATCTAGCAACCCCAAGATTAGGGGCAGGAATACTTGTTTCAGACTGTCACTTGGTTTAGAGCCCAGTAGTCTATACAGAGGAACAGCAATACTTGCTTCTTGATGAAAAGAACCGGCACTCCTGCTGGGGAGATGGAATATCAGAGGAAGCCCTTGGCCAGGTTTTCCTGGATATACATCCGAAGGGCTTCCAGTTTCGGCTCTGACATTGCATAGATCCATCATAAGGGGCCTTTGCTCTGGTTTGAAGGCCTATGGGGCTGTCCTAGTCTCAGTTCAGAGGTAGCTTGTCCACATTTTTCTATTCAAAATCTTCTGCACAATCCTGGTATTTATCAAGAAGATGTGGGCTTAGTTTTAGGAGCAGTTTGTTCTGGCTAGGTGCTGCTGTCTAGGATCCCTTCCCATCTTTTGAAGGAGCCCGACAGGGCCGGCCTTACATAGAGGTGAACTGGGTGAAAGCCCAGGATGCCATTATAAACAGGGCGCCTCCAGAGCAGGGGTGCCTCTCCCCCTTGCTGCTCTGCTGGCTTCTGCAGCCCTGCGGCTCTGCCTCCTGCCTTGGAGCCACCCCTGGCCAGCTGCTCCTGGGAGCTTCCCGTTTGCTGTACGGGGGGAAGGGGTGTTTCATAGATTCATAGATATTTAGGTCAGAAGGGACCATTATGATCATCTAGTCTGACCTCCTGCACAACGCAGGCCACAGAATTTCACCCACCACTCCTGCAAAAAACCTCAGACCTATATCTGTGCTATTGAAGTCCTCAAATCGTAGTTTAAAGACTTCAAGGAGCAGAGAATCCTCCAGCAAGTGACCCATGCCCCATGCTACAGAGGAAGGTGAAAAACCTCCAGGGCCTCTTCCAATCTGCCCTGGAGGAAAATTCCTTCCCGACCCCAAATATGGCGATCAGCTAAACCCTGAGCATATGGGCAAGATTCATCAGCCAGATAATACAGAAAATTCTTTCCTGGGTAACTCGGATCCCACCCCATCTAATATCCCATCACAGGCCATTGGGCCTATTTACCATGAATATTTAATTACCAAAACCATGTTATCCCATCATACCATCTCCTCCATAAACTTATCGAGCTTAATCTTAAAGCCAGATAGTTCTTTTGCCCCCACTGCTTCCCTTGGAAGGCTATTCCAAAACTTCACTCCTCTGATGGTTAGAAACCTTCATCTAATTTCTAGTCTAAATTTCCTGGTGGCCAGTTTATATCTATTTGTTCTTGTGTCCACATTGGTACTGAGCTTAAATAATTCCTCTCCCTCTCCAGTATTTATCCCTCTGATATATTTATAGAGAGCAATCATATCTCCCCTCAACCTTCTTTTAGTTAGGCTAAACAAGCCAAGCTCCTTGAGTCTCCTTTCATAAGACAAGTTTTCCATTCCTCGGATCATCCTAGAAGCCCTTCTCTGTACCTGTTCCAGTTTGAATTCATCCTTCTTAAACATGGGAGACTGGAACTGCACACAGTATTCCAGGTGAGGTCTCACCAGTGCCTTGTATAATGGTACTAAAACCTCCTTATCCCTACTGGAAATACCTCTCCTGATGCATCCCAAGACTGCATTAGTTTTTTTCACGGCCATATCACATTGGCGGCTCATAGACATCCTGTGATCAACCAATACTCCAAGGTCCTTTTCCTCCTCCGTTACTTCTAATTGATGTGTCCCTAGCTTATAATTAAAATTCTTGTTATTAATCCCTAAATGCATGACTTTACACTTCTCACTATTAAATTTCATCCTGTTACTATTACTCCAGTTTACAAGGTCATCCACATCCTCCTGTAGGATATCCCTGTCCTTCTCTAAATTGGCAATACCTCCCAGTTTTGTATCATCCGCAAACTTTATTAGCACACTCCCACTTTTTGTGCCAAGGTCAGTAATAAAAAGATTAAATAAGATTAGTCCCAAAACCGATCCTTGAGGAACTCCACTGGTAACCTCCCTCCAGCCTGACAGTTCACCTTTCAGTAGGACCCATTGTAGTCTCCCCTTTAACCAATTCCTTATCCACCTTTCAATTTTCCTATTGATCCCCATCTTATCCAATTTAACTAATAATTCCCCATGTGGCATGGTATCAAACGCCTTACTAAAATCTAGGTAAATTAGATCCACTGCGTTTCTTTTGTCCAAAAAATCGGTTACTTTCTCAAAGAAGCAGATCAGGTTGATTTGGCACGATCTACCTTTTGTAAAACCATGTTGTATTTTATCCCATTTACCATTGACTTCAATGTCCTTAACTACCTTCTCCTTCAAAATTTTTTCCAAGACCTTGCATACTACAGATGTCAAACTAACAGGCCTATAATTACCTGGATCAATTTTTTTCCCTTTCTTAAAAATAGGAATTATGTTAGCAATTCTCCAATCATACGGTACAACCCCTGAGTTTACAGATTCATTAAAAATTCTTGCTAATGGGCTTACAATTGCATGTGCCAATTCCTTTAATATTCTTGGATGAAGATTATCTGGGCCCCCTGATTTAGTCCCATTAAGCTGTTTGAGTTTCGCTTCTACCTCAAATATGGTAATGTCTACCTCCATATCCTCATTCCCATTTGTCATGCTACCATTATCCCTAAGATCCTCTTTAGTCTTATTAAAGACTGAGGCAAAGTATTTGTTTAGATATTGGGCCGTGCCTAGATTATCCTTGACCTCCACTCCATCCTCAGTGTTTAGCGGTCCCACTTCTTCTTTCTTTGTTTTCTTCTTATTTATATGACTATAGACTATATATTGGTTTTAATTCCCTTTGCAAGGTCCAACTCTACTTGACTTTTAGCCTGTCTCACTTTATCCCTATATGTTCCGACCTCAATAAGGTAGCTTTCCTTGCTGATCCCTCCCTTCTTCCACTCCCTGTATGCCTTCTGCTTTTTCTTAATCATCTCTCTGAGATGCTTGCTCATCCAGCTTGGTCTACAACTCCTGCCTATGAATTTTTTCCCCTTTCTTGGGATGCAGGCTTCCGATAGCTTCTGCAGCTTTGATTTAAAATAATCCCAGGCCTCCTCTACCTTTAGATCTATAAATTCTTCAGTCCAATCCACTTCCTTAACTAATTTCCTTAATTTTTGAAAGTCAGCCCTTTTGAAATCAAAAACCCTAGTTGCAGATTTATTTTTGTTAATCCTTCCGTTCAGTTTGAACTGAATTAGCTCATGATCACTTGAGCCAAGACTATCCCCTACAACCATTTCTTCTATGAGGTCCTCACTACTTACCAAAACCAAATCTAAAATGGCATCCCCTCTAGTCGGTTCAGCAACTACTTGCCGAAGGAATCCATCAGCTATCGCAGCTAGGAAAATCTGAGCCCTATTATTATTACTAGCACTCGTCCTCCAGTCTATACCTGGGAAGTTAAAGTCTCCCATGATCACGCAGTTTCCATTAGTATTTACTTTATTAAAAACAGTATAAAGGGCTCTATCCATATCCAAATTAGATCCCGGCGGTCTATAGCACACTCCAAGCACTATCCTAGGGGAGGCTCTAATAGTTTTCTTCCCCAGTGTAATTTTTGCCCAAACGGACTCAGTCATATCCATTTCATTGCTTCTTATTTCTTTACATTCTACCTCATCATTGATATACAGTGCTACTTCACCACCTTTACCTTTATTTCGGACTTTCCTAAACAGCACATACCCCTCAATACCTGTAGTCCAGTCATGACTACTATTCCACCATGTTTCTGTTATCCCTGTAATATCTGGTTTTACTTCCTGCACCAGTAGCTCTAGTTCCTCCATTTTGTTACCTAGGCTCCTCGCTTTGGTGTACAAACATCTTAATTTTTGCTGTTTGGCCTCACTCACATTCTGTACCCTATTAGGCGCTGTCATTCTACAGCCAGTATGACCTATTAGACTGCTATCTACACTGCCCTTCCTCCTACCCACGGCTGTATCCTTTCTTACTTCGTTTTCTTTCCTCTCAATGCTAAAATGCGGCGTGGAGATTACCTGGACATCTCCCAACCATCTCCCCCAAATTCCTAGTTTAAAGCTCTCTTAATCAGGTGTTGATGTCAGGGTGTCCCTGGCCCCCCCGCCCATGTACCCCATCTCCGCAGAGTGGGGGGTGGGGGTGAGGACAGGGCTCACCAAGAGAGGGATGGAGTTGCTGGTTCCTTCAGGCTGGTGAGTGCCACTCTCTTAAAGGGGCAGCGCGCGGTCTCTCACACACTCCCCCAGCTCACACACGCTGTCTCGTTCACCCTCACCCCCCAACACATACTTATATTGTTGTTGTTGTTGTTGGTTCTTCCTGCAATGCATATATGTTCTCTGTAATTTTATTCTTTACAAGTGCAATTATTTTAGTTTTTTGACTGGTCTGTGCATGTCATAATTTTATTTCTCTCTCATGCTTACATTTAATTCTTTGAGTAGTGAGTTCTAAAATGCCTAACCTGTCCTGGCTGCAGTAATTATCACTATTACTTTTATTATCATATTGTGCTTTGTCATTCGTTATTTAAAGTGGTATAATCAAATAATAGTATCCTTCTAGAACGTAACTTTAGCTTGTACTTACCTTAGCAGTGCCAGCTGAAAAAACATTAGCTAAACACATAACTTTAGACACTGGGCAGATGAAGGTTGTTTATTTTCAAATTGTATTTTTAGTTATATCTGTAAAATAACTTAAAATCTGCATGAAAATAAATGCAGTTCCAACTATGATACAATAGCAATGATGGAGTCAAATGCTAGTGAGTCACATACACAATTGGGATCAGTAAATATAAATGCCAAAATAATTTTTAAAAAAATTCCCTTTCTTAATAAAAGGAAAAAAACCTTAATCACATGTTAAAATTATGTTTTTAGTGAAAAAACAATTGACTAAAATAGAGTAGATAATGGCAGTAACACAGATTTTAAGCAGATTTTATTTATTTTTATGTATCTCTAATAAAAATAGTGTACAATGTATCAAACGTGTGTTTCTGTGTCTGTATCAGAGCTCTAGAACTGATACCTCAAGGTTTGGGATTGGGAATATTTTTGTTGTATTATCTCCTGATTATTCTAAATTTACATATAAACTTTAAACATGGCTTTAATTGGAGTTTGTATATATTTTTTCTTTCTTTATATAACAATAAGATACAGTGCTCCTGTCAGCTAATTCCTAAGTTATTATCTGCAAAAAACCTTAGAGTTTTCAGGTGCCTAAGTCCCTGGAATCATGGTTGAAGTTTCCTCCCACCTCCCAAAACCTGAAACAGTGCCCGGGGTGAGCCAGGAGAGCCATGGGCTATGGCAAGATGCAGCCACCGTGTGACAGTGTGAAGCCCGCCTTGAGCCACATGCCGAGCATCAGGCACCACAAGCCACAGCAGCAGCGCCAAAAGGTGGCAATACACCCTATACCATGCCACCCGTACTTCTGCACTGCTGATGGTGGTGGCGTTGCCTTCAGAGCTGGGTGCCCAGCCAGCGCCCACCAGTATCTGGACGCCCTGCCAGTGCTTAATTTGTGCCAGGGCTGAGCTCTAGCCTCTGGCATCTCTTTCAATACAAATTAAACACTGGGGAAGGGGCCCAGAAGTGATGCGGGGGAAGCCCAGGGAGCCTGTGTGGGCAAGGAGTGATGGGGGGGTGCCAAAATACAAGTATGCCCAGAGTGCCATTTTCCCTAAGGCAGGCCCTGGATTATTATCTGCAAAAACCTTAGAGTTTTCAGGTTGGGGCTAGCAGAATGCAGGGAGACCCTTTAGTGATGTAGAGATGGGAAGCTGATCCTCTTCTCTCACTAGGAGATACAAGGATTGTGCTGGTCCAGCCAGGTGATGCCAAGAACCAGGGAGAAGCATAGAGAATAAATCACATTAAATTGCAGTATGTCCTGATGTCACTGGAGTACAGTCTCTAGGGTTACAGTTTCCTGGGTCATTCCTGTCTGCAGGGCCAGTAATGCGTCTATCATCTCTACAAGAATGGACATAGGCTTCAAGCGGAGGGGGATTTGTAGGGCTTGAATAGCTTTGGTGTCTATGAAATTATTGGTGGTCCCAGAATTGATCAGGGCTCACTGAGGGGGAATCAACTATGCCCTGTCCACAGTAAGTAACTGTATCTGTACTTGGAAGTGGGGAGAGGACCCACAAGAGCTAGATCAGGTTTTCGTCGAGGACTGGGAGATAGTTCCAGAGTATAGTGCCTGACAGTGCCCAGGCCTTCCCTACAAGCCAGACCTGGGCTTGCTTGTTCCTGATTCTTTGCTGGTCAAGGTCCACAATGGGCAAGAGGCAACGGGACGTCCTGGCACTGTGCAATAAAAGCAATAGTTATTGTGCCGTCACCTTTCCTTCTCTTCCAGTGTCAAGCATCAGCAGACCAGATCACCTTGGATTGGTTTGTGATTGGGCCTGGGTTTTTTTGGCATGGCGTGTGAGTGAGGTGGTGGCATGGTTCCCCTCTTCTTTCGTTCATGCAGCCAACTGCTGACATGGAGACAGACATCAATAAAGGCATCCAAGCTGTTCGGGGTCTCCAGACAAGCTAGCTCGGTCTTTATCTTCTCACTAAGTACACATTGAAATTAGGGAAGTTGGGCTGCCTCGTTCCATTTGACATCAGCCACAAGTCGCTGGAACTAGGCAGCGTATGAGGCAGCTTCCACTGAGCAAACCCAATAAGGGCTATCAGTAACTGCAGAACACGCTTTCAGGGAGGTGTTCCAACTGGTTAACACTGCACTGTCCTGCAGGCCCAATCCAGTGCTTCTCCAGCTAGCAAGCTGGCCATCAATCCCACCCTGGGACTGGCTGGTGGGTTATATTAGAGGGCAGAGTGGGAAAAGGAGATGGGCATCGGTTCAGAAAACCCCTGAACTTCAGGCAGTTCCCATCAAAATGTTCAGGTGATGGTACTATGGATCCTGGTTGGAGGGCAGTGGCCCACCCTGAACCTGGAGCACAGCCCTTTCTTCCTGGGAGCATGCCAGCTGCTGGTGGAGTGTCTGATTTTCTGCTAGGAACTGTGTCACTGGGGCCCACAGCACATGGTTCTTGGTTCAGAGTTGGGCAATCTGCTCCTGCTCATCTGGTACCCCCTGGTGTCCCTTGGGTGGTGATAGACCTGCCCCTTACATATCCCTGCTAAGGGGCTTCTGCGGAGGTGGTCAAAAGGGGTCTTGACAAACCTTAAGAGAGCAAGGTGTAGGCAGTCTGGCCTAGGGGTCAATGCTGGGCTGGTGTTACAGTACCAAGGAAAGCCATAAGGTGGTAGTCACCGAGCAGGGATCAGAGTAACTGCTAGGGCTGGGATCAATAGGCAAGAGTCAAGGTCGCAGTCAAGCCAAGGTTGGAGAGCAAAGAGTAGGAGTAGTTACTGGGCTGAAGTCGGAAGGCAAGAGGAAAGAGTCAGGGTCAGAGTCAGGCCAGGGCTGGAGATTGAAAAGTGAGGCAAGGTCCGGAGCTGCAGCAAGCCAGAAGTCTGTGTGGTTGACCAGACAACTGGGGCACCCTCAAGGGTTAATAGTAAGTGTGAGCCAATCAGAGGGCTGCAGATGCTGTTGTGCTGGCCCTTTTGGGTGGTACTTCCTGTGACATCTAATCTCTCTAGGGCTCTTTGGCAGAGGCTCTGCATGGCCTCCCAGTGGCATTGGGGCAACGTCAGCTGCTCCCAGACATAGGTTTTAGTCCCAGCAATCCTTACAATTTCTCTTTTTATTTTTTTGGCCAGGTTGCTCCTTCCACTAAACCTTTGTTCCACCCCAGACTGGAAGCATAAGGGCTGAGGCAAGGAGAAGGATTCTCCGAATAGATAAGTGTGACAATGTTACAGATCCTAAGGCTAGGAGCATGCTTACTAGTTTAAAAGGGAAGTAAAGCCCTAGGTATTTACCTGTGCCACAGGAAGACTCCATTTCAGTCAAGTATCCTGCTTCAAGGGAGTGTCTGTACACAAACAAAAGTATAACCCAAAGCAGGGCTTTGCAGAACAGCACCAACTCCACTACATCAGATGTATGGTCCAGGGGTGCTAGAACAATTTTTCTAGGGAGGGTGCTGATGACAGAAACCATGGAAAACCATGGAAACCCTGTATTGGGTGTTTGTTATGACTACTTCATGCCAGGGGGCTCAGTCACATCCCCAGCTGCCCTCATTCCAGCACCACTGTGTATCATTTATTTTTTCTCTAACTGAAGCAATGTGTGATGGGAAAAGGGGTGTAGTTAAGGGCTATAAAAGGTTGAACCAGAACTAAGACACTCAGTCCAGCTATGGCTAAGTAATTGAAAGACCTTCTAGAGCCAAACTCTGTCTGGTTTTCTCTCAGGTCTGTCGTGTCTGCAAGTATAGACAGTGCCTAACTGCCTTCGGCACTCTTTGGTTTGTCCTTGTCTATGTTTGCAGTTTAGCTGTCCCAGTTCAGTTAAGCTGATTGACAGCCATGCTCAGTAACTGTTTAATTCTGTAAGGTAGACAAAGCCAGATTGCTGAACTGAAAACAAGGAATTTCAGTATCATATTTTGAAGACCTTAAGAGCTGAGTATTCTCTGAGTCCTTGGGTCTGATTCTCCATCATTGCCACTTTGGTTAGCACCATGTACCGATGCAAAATGGGTGTATTATGTTACAAGATCATAATGCTAACCTTTGACGCCCACTGTGCACAGGCGCAAGTGACTATACAAGGTGTAAGGCCGTAATGAATTAGATCCTTTGTCTCCTGAAAGGACGTCAGCAAACCAGAAGGAATGCTGGGCTTGCATCAAAGAATAGTTCCTCTTTTTATTCTAAAATATCAAGATCCTTACATTAAAACACAATTGCTATGGCATCTGTAGAAGTGAAAAGCTCTAGCTAAGGTTGTATCATTAAATGTTCAAATCACCTTCTAAAGGAAATCATATCACATCATAAAATCGCCCTGGCATAAGTTAATGTATTCATTATAACGATAAAAAAGTTCCATTTAAATTTATTGTTGAAGCTGAGCCGCTGTAAATAGGACTCCTAGGATGAAAAAGGCAGCCGTTAGCATTTAGAAGGTAGCACTTTTTGAAAGTTCTTTACACATGTTGTACAACACTGTGGTATAGGTAGGTAAATATAGTGATTCCCATTTTACAGATGGGGAAACCGAGGCACTTGTGTTAAGTGACTTGCCCAAAGTCACAGAAGATGTCAATGTTACATGCCCCCCGCCTCCCATGCCCAATCCACGGAGGACCCTGAGACTGTTACAGCCTTCAGTTACAGATCCTGGTTCTTTAACTCAACATAACACTTATGTTGATAGCTCTAGAGGTTCCTAGGTCAACCCCCAGTGTGTTGCACAAGGTAGCAGATAGCATATAAGTAGGGGCTCATCTAGGTTTCAAACTCGTATGAACCGCAGTTGCTCAGGAAGTTCCTGTCCAGAATAAGTATGTAGGGTGTGTTAAGATGGCAGCCATCACATCTAACAGGCCATCAGGTTTGGGCTATTTCTGACCAAGGTGGGGAGAAGCCCTGTCCAGAGAACCTCCAGCCAGCAGCTGCTCTCTTCAAATGAGGGGGATCCAGCTCAGGTGCTGTTGTGGACTGTAACTGTGACTGTATGTCACAGGGAGAGGCACTGTCTTTCAGGTAGGCAGGATTTTAATAACATTTTGAGAACGGTTTTAACCAGCGGATTAGGTAGAGCTGGGCATAATCTCATTCTTGATGGCTCTGAAGCACTCCAAGGTGAAGCAATAAGAGGCCGGTGGTGGCTACTACTCCAGTAAGTAGGGAGCAGAAGGAAGTCTGGAATCTCAAGGCCATATGGTCCGAGCCACTGGGCTTGTCCATGTACGCTTATATATACAAAAGGAGTGAAATTAACGGAGCTGGCTGGCCAGACAGAGGTGGCAGCTACCTTTCTCTCTGCCATCCTGAGGAAGGAAGGGCAAAATTAGTCTGGAGGAATTAGTTAAGGCCAAGATCAAAGGACATTCCTGGTCTCTCTCAAACTGAGTGAGCAAGCCTGTCAGCTTCTGAGACAGGGAGTCTAGTAAGAGAGTGGATATGCACATCCAGCAGTGGAGCACATTGAATTTAATCTGTCTGTATGGCATTAATTAGTCGCACACAATCTGAATATAAAAAGTCACCGCTGCTTGTTTTTCATGTTGCAAAAGCTATTGGGCCAAATTCAGCTGTGATATAAGCAGGTACAAGTCCATTGACTTCAGGAGACTGATGTCTGCTTACCCCAGGGCTGCATTTGGCCAAATATGCACAACATGGATGAGTGCCCTCAGCAGTCGCTTGGGGGCATTAAATGTTTCTGGCAGATTTATGATGAAAGTGCGATTTAAAAAAAGTGCTTGTGTTTTAAAAAACTCATCAAAATAATGTTCTGTAACAGGTAGACAGTAAATTAATGAAAGGAAATTATTGTCTTCAGATTGTGCCAGAGGGAAAAATTAATTGCTGGGAGAATGGGGGAAAACACAAAAAAGGATCTGCACTTTCTGTAATCTCGGGGCATTGTGCTATTTTCGCCTCTTGAAATCTAATTTCCATGAGACATTTCTGCAGAGTGCACAATTCTTGAATATGAATTTCTTAGTAGACTTGCTAATATGAACGCCATAATTCCAGAGTAAAGAGACAGTGCCTTGGCGGCCTTTCACTGAGATACATTATATTTTAGAGGGACCTCTGGCTCATTCCAAGGCATTGTGAATAACCACTGCACAAGATGGAAACAGACTGACAGAGGCAGTCTTAGACCCCCTAAAGGTGTGTAGATAATTTTCAGTAATATAGGTTTCATTCATGCCCAGAAATATAAACACATCTTCACTTTGATTTCGGTGTCCTCTCCAGACTAATGCAGGGACAGAATTCCAGTGTAACGTCATTCACAGCAGTTGTTCTTAGCCAGTTCCAACTTTGTTAAGTTTACAGTACTAATAGGGTTACTTGCACAGTGTTACTGAAGAATGCATTTGCTTTGGGTTGTGCATCCTAAATAATTTCTCAGTCCTTGTCACGTTTGCATTCCCGTCTCCATCTCACTCTGCCTCCCACCCCTCCTGATTGCTATTAAAACAACAGTTGCACTGTTTCCCACCAGCCTCAGTTTTATAGAAATATAAATAACTGTCCTTTGGTTGTATATTTCAGATCGACAGGGCGGGCCAAATGTATCCCTGGCTGGATTGGCCACCTGGCTAGAATGGAAACATTTCAGTTTATGTTACACCCTGCCACGGACTCAGGGAAATTCTACCACATGTAAAGGAGGCTCAGAATCCTCATAGCACCAGTTTGCAGTATGCAGTTCAGCCGTGGCTGTTTAGTGGTTACTGCAGAGTATGGACAGGAGAAGTGATTGTGGCTCCCACTCCCTCACATGCAGCTGTGGGCCAGTGAATCAGCACCGCTCATACATACCAGCCATGGCCCAAAATCATCCCTACCAGGCTCCTGCTTTCACAAACAAAATAAGCCTAAACTGTTACTAAAGTTACATTTTCCGATAGAATAAAGAAAACTGCAGTGCCATCTAAAAAGTGATGTTGAAAGATGCACATTAGAACCATGCTCCTGGTGCTTGCACAGTTAACTCATATTTATGTAGGGCCCTATCATGCCTTCTGCTTCCATGGACAGAAGGGACAAGAACCTAGCAAATCCAGGTGGGGGACACACACAGTGGGGAGAACTAGCCTCTGTGTGGGCTGGTGACTATACTTGGGAGGGGAAGAAATGTCTGTTCACTCTGGCATCATCCCTCACCCTTCAAAACTCTCAAGGCTTTTGTGTGTAAATGAGTACTGTCCCTGTCTGCCCTAGCTTCTTCACTTGTCCCCGTCCCTGCAGAGGGAACAACCTTTCCTGGAAAGCATGTTCCAGGGGATGTGGTTGGTGGAGATTCCCTAGCAGCACAGCTCCCTCCTGGCAAGAGTTACACTCTCTGAGAGTTGGAGGAGCCAGGAGGCTGGCACATAGAGACAGCGTTTCTACGAGGATGTCCCTGACCTCTGCAGATCCATTAGTCATAAGGAGAAGGGCCCCTTTGCTGTTTCCACAGCTGTACACACTGTAAGAGCTTCCTGTCCCCTGTCGTTATTATCTATTAGTTGTATTGTGGTAGTCACTAGCAGCCCTCCTACTCACAGACCAGGACCACACCGTGCTAGACACTGCATGCACACAGAACGAACAGGCAGCCCCTGTCCTAAAGAGCTTAGTCTACGCATGTGGGTAACCATACAAGGGACAATAGGACTCCTAATGCCTGTCATCACAGATCCTAGGCATTAGACTTTGCAGACCCAGGGATCACTCTATCTTTTCTGGGGTAGAACACTTCAGCCTTCCTACGCATAACAGATTTTAGGAGGGGAAGTGGAGAGTTTACCCACAGGGTTTTTGGCACAGAACTGCCACATAACAGGGCAGTTGCTTGTCATGAAGGGAGTTACATGTTCGGATTTGTTTCAACGGACATGTCACATTAGAACAAATATCCTGCCAAGCTGTGCCAGTTGTGTCCCACCCCATTTAATATCAAACCCTTCCAGAATGAGTAATCACAAAGCATGAATTGTCAGCTCTTTTTGCCATTAGAGAAAAAAGGTGGGTAGGCAATATCAACTTCAGTGGGGGAGAGACAGGAGCTTTTGAGCCACCCAGAGCTCTTCTTTAGGTCAACATCTCATTTGAAGAAACTCTTCTCTCAGCTGGCTCCCTCCTACAAGTTCCAACAAATAATAAACAACATTGCTGACTCCCAATAGCTCACGAAAGCTTATGCTCAAATAAATTGGTTAGTCTCTAAGGTGCCACAAGTACTCCTTAACATTGCTGACAGCATCCAGCAGTGATAGGCACCAATATGAAAATAGGACAAATTATATTTCAGTGGGAGAATTGAGGATTCCTTATAACTTAAGTGCTAATGTTGTGCTAAGACACAAAATGAAGTCAGTCCCTGCCTGAAAGAGCAAACAGGAGGAGAGAGGAGAAGTTTAACTCACGTTGACTAATGCACTGCCTTTACTAGGCTGTTCTTTAGTGGGGTAAAGGCAGGCAGATGACCTGGAAAATGTCAGGGGATAATTTGTCTTTAGAGAGAAACCTATTCAAACACACACTTGGGAGTCAGGAGTGAGAGGTCTAGTTTAGGCTGTGGCTCAGAGTTCCTTTGGGCCTTGGGGACAGGCAGACAAGGTCTCTGTGCCTTGGTTTCAGTCCCCTTGTAAAAATGGAGATAATATTTACCTACTGCACTGGAAGAAGGTGAGCACTGACTTAAAAGGTTTTCCAAACATTAATGAGATCCTTGGGTAGAAGGGGCTCTGGAAGTTGAGTGCATAATTGTTATGTATTGCGTGCAGGACTCTAGCACTGTGAAATATACCAGCATGCTAAAGAAGGACACATAGATGCTGTCCATGTCTATGACTCAGTGTAGCCTCCCACAGTTGGAAGATGAAGGAGCCAGTGTCAGCTGGATGCTGGTCATGCCAGACGTTCACCAGGGAGTAATTGTGAAAAATATCACACTGATGGCTCTGGAGACTAAAGTCCGCTGCTTAGCCACAGAACAGTTACAGGCCCGGCAGCAACGGTGTAAGCTTCCCTAAGTGACTGAGTGTGGGCAAGTCATCACTGAGCATTCCTAAAAATAAGGGGTGGGGAGGTGTCCTGTCTCACTCATTCCTAGACTTCTCTGCCAATTGTGGTGGTTGGATTTGTGACATGGACACCAATCCACTAGGAACTTCGTTGAGGGGCAACATGTCTTGTGGTGTGTGGTAGGGTTCTTTACCTCTAACTACAGTAGGATGATCTAGATTCCAAGGTCAGAATCTGTGATATGGACGTCTCCCCAGACCACATCCCCAGGTGGTTAGCCAGAGCACCTAGTGGCTCAAATCCAGGGATTGGCAATAGGGGAACCTGGGCCCTCCCACTCCTCCAGGTTCCCACCCAGGGGCAGGCACATCAGGTGTGCACCCTGGGCCAGGATATCATCCAGCCTACCCTCTGGGTTACTTCCTAACACTTCCCTGCTTCTCCAAAGACATGGTGAAGCCCTAGCCAATAGCCTGCAATGCACCCCCTCAGAAGTGGATCAGAGGGTTCCCTTCCCCACTCACAAACAGATGTTTTGTATCTCTTCTCAGAGATGCTAGTCACTCCAATTGAGGTGAGCTTCAGGGTGGTGTACAGCTCCTACTGGAGTCCTGCAGGAGATATCTGTGCAGGCTTGTTCCCTTTCACTGACTGCCCTGAGTGAGCTGCACTGCACCCTTTTCAGCTTCATCTCCACTACAGCACACTCACCAGGTTCAGCTGGGCGGGGCTTCCGGTTACCATTTTCCTTAACCCTCTCTTTCCCAGTGTGGGGTTTGTACACCCCATCGTACCCTGTGATAGCTATGTAGTAAAAAGACACCATGCTCCTGGATCCCATTCCCCAGACCAGTGAGAAATAATGTTCGACTCTGGGATCAGCGTTGCCAAACATTGTCGATAAAACCTGAACTTCTCCAGGCTCACTTACACGCAGCCACCACACCAGCTGGATTAGGGGTGGTATTAATTGCATTGTGTGCTCCTAAACTTTTTTACAGGGCTTGGTGGAGGCTTATTAGGAGAGGGAAAGTATGGTGAGGATTATCAGGATCCTGTCTGAGTCTGTCCAAAAAAAGAAATTCCTGAAGGGGGGGCAGGGGGAGTCTTGTACAGCTGACGGCAAACCTCTGCAGACTAACTGGGATATTCAGTTGGCAGATGGACTAAACACTTCCTGGGTTTGTGCCAGTAAGTCAGACTGAATTTAAAGATGAAGCACCCATTGCCTGGGAAAGAAAGCCTGTAGTCCACTGATTAGGAGCACTTCCTGGCAGCTGTTCATGTACTAGCTGCTACACAACTCATTCTTTCTGCAAACCCATCGAAGATGGGGAGCATTGGTGACTCTCTGTAGTAAATATGACCACCGGGGGCTACATACTGATACAAGGATCAGTTTTGTGCAGGTGGCTGAATGGAAAATAATATCTGATTTGTAAAGGAAGCTAGGAACTCATAGCTTGCAAGAATTACTCTACCATAACAGAATAATGGGCCATTTAGTCAAATATCCTGTCTCCAATAGTGGCAAGTGTTGGATGTTTGAAATGAAGGTACAAATCCCTCTCCAATCCACCTAACTGCAGTAGTATTCCAGAGGGAAATTTTTTTGCCTGACTCCAGCTGGTGATTAATTTATGGTCTGAAGCATGATATCTCTCCCTTGTGACTTTAGCTGTGCTACAGATCTATATTAGATCTGAACGTGTAGGGTCAAATTAATCTGAGGGGTAACTATAGTGATGCTAATGGCATTTAAACTAGAGATGAATTTGGAAAAGTATGCTACTAAATGTCTTTAAATTCTCTCGCTCTCCCCCCCGCATATCCTTTCCTATAGAAACAGTATGAGCCAGAGGGTTTGTTCCCCTCTTCATTTTTCTTAAAATGAAATGAAAACCCCAGTGTCAATGAAATATTGAGGTACATACTCTGATTAGAAACCCACCAACTAATAAAAATTTATGAAGACTAAGTGCGTTCAGTAAAATAAGTATTTTCCCAGCAGCTCATTCCATCTTAGTATATCTAAATGGCCCATCTAATTTATGATGGCAATTCCATGGTCATTCCTCTTAATCTCCCATTCTATATAATTTGCTTCTCTCTTTTAAGCATATGGTATACATTTTTATTGCATGCATGGGAAAGAGACACAAACTCAGACACTGAACTGGTGCCAACTCAACATCTTGACTTGCCCCTTGAACATAAGCTTATATAAAAGATAATCAGTTTTTCGGCTGATTGTACAACATGTGCAGTGGTGATTAGAGTCTGTATTTAAGACTTGGCTGCCAAAAAAGACTTCTTCACTTACAGGCTTAAAAACTATTTCCAAGTAAGATTCAAACAAACCTGGGATTGGCAAGCAGATCTGTACAATTTACATACAGACACAAGCAAATATATCTCCTCTTACCTCTATGCCCCCATAGTATCGTTCCAGTGCACAGCATACATGTTCAGCATTTGCAATATAAATACCACCTCCTCCTCAGGGCTGGAAAGTAAAAGATCTGGACAAAAGTGATTCTACAAACTTGACAAAATGCAACAACAGCAAATAAAAATGAGGCCATTGCTGGGAGAGGGGTGCACAAGGGTGAAGCTTGAATCAGGGTCTCTTGATTGTCAGCAAAGGTCCTGGTGTTTCCTGATTTGTGCTGCAGCACTGGTCAGGCTGTTTGCATTCTGGGCAATTTGGATAAAACAAGAACCAAAACAAGTTTTCACTCAACACCCGAACTTAACTTTGTCTGACTGTTTGTAACTGTTTGTTTAACTTTACAGTAGTTCCTGACTTGCTGAAGGCTGATAACCTGATCTGAGGGGCCTGCAGTTAGATTTCCAGCTTTAAGAAGGTTAAATAAAACTCTTATCTGCCTGCTTATCCAAGGCAAGCCTGGATCTCAGGATTGGGGGAGAGATCCTTTCACTGCTGGGTCATCAATTCAATCTGACTCACATACCTAGAGCGACTTCCTCATTACCAGCCGATGGCTGTTCAGTGGCCTATATGAAATGAATGTGATCATCTCAGTTTACTTCTTAGGAGGCCAGTGTTTGTCCATGTCAGAAGAGCTATGGAAGATATGGAAGAATGACCCCATTTTACAGATGGGGAGCTGAGGCACAGGTAGATGAACTGTTTTGTCCAAGGTCACAGAGGGAAATTGTGAGCTGAAAACCAAACCCAAATCTCCAGAGTCCCATTCCAGGTCCTGATCCGCTAGATTATCCTTCTTACCCCTCTGTAAGTGGGTATACATAGGAATAAGGGAGGCTAAGTGGGTGTAATTCAAATGCCAAAGGGCTGGAGGAGAGGGGTGTAACAGGAAGAGCAGGTAACTGAAGGGTGTATATTGAAGTACTACCCACCCTACTGTAACTTACATCATCTTGAACTTTCCTTCACCCCTCTGCTCTGTAAGTTACACCACTATGCACTCACTTACATTCATGTAAAACAACTTGCCAGCATGTAACTCACCCCACCTTACCTGCTACCCGCGACTTCAACCCATTGCTTCTAAGATTCCACATCATGGCATCTAGAGACCTTCTACTACAGGGACCAAAATTATTTGAAATTGTTGGGAGCCAGGTATGCGCATCCAGGGCATTTGTCTGAATGAAAAAGAGAGACCTTCTGAGTCTCAGAGAAAGCTGTCAGGCTCAGTCAGACTGGGGCTATAGAAGTCATGTAGAGGAAAAGCCATTTGACTTCTCTTCTTTTTTTTTTTATAACCTCTATTTCTGTTAAGATCATAGGCCTACAGCAGATGGTGAATGTGTCCATCTCTATGTACCTGTGTTTAAATTCATTTTATTTCCCTTTACTTTGCCTTATTTCTGCCCCTTCAATTTAAAAAATAAATCTGTTTATCACATACAAAGTGACTACCTCCAAATCTTTCCACATCACTGTAAGGCCTTAGCAAGTCTTTAGTGCAAAGCTGAGGAGACAGACAAAAGGACAGACTTATCTTTGCACTTGTGCTGGTGGAAGGGCAAAGAAAGGTGGCTCGTGTCTCCCCTATTTAGGGATTGGGTCAGCTCCTGGCACAGACCAGAGCAACCAGAAAGGCTGCCCTAACGTGTACCCCATTTAATAGCCTCTCTGAGCCATTGTAGGGTCTCACTCTTATCCAGCTCACTTTCTACACCCAGAGATGCTAAGCCCGGCTCCCTTAAAGGACCAGCCCACCCTGCTACGCTGCTGGAAGTCAGTGGGAACTGAGGCCACTTAGGACCCTGCCAAAAGGGAATCTTGCAGGATTGGGCCCTATACAGGGAGGCTGGAACAATTTGTGTAGTAGGGTGCTGAGAGCCATTGAACCAAACTGTAAACCCTGGATATGATGGAAACCACTTTAAGCCCGGGGGTGCAGCAGCCCCCCCAGCACTCTCCTATCCAGCACCTATGGTCCTATAGAAGCAAAATAGCATGCAATATGTTCCAAAGTTACTAAATGATTATACTGTGTGAGTGTGAAGCACCAATGGTGTGCTATATCTCTTGCTGGTATGGAAAGGACACAATGCTCTGCAAGGTCTCTTCAATTTATAATAGCTATGATCCTATATGTCAGGATGCGGGGAACATAATTACTACCTGAGCAACACTTAAAGGACCAAAACAAAGACAATAATAGCTTCCAGGGTGGGTGGGTGATTTCATAGTGCTGCAGATGATGAATAAGGGGTGGGGGTTACTGGAGGCTCAAAACTGCCTAGTGACTTCCCCATTATTGGCACAGGGGTCTGCTCAGTTATCTCATGTTTCATTTGAAATACATTTGCTTGCTGCCAGCAGCTTTGCAGTCTTAGTCTCAGACTTGCATTGCCATAGAAACAATCTCTCACCTCCCTCTGTTCGTAGTACATTTCCCTTAAAGCATCTTTCTTCTTTACTTATCCACTTCATCTTTTCATTTGCTACTTCTCTCCTCATTATGTTGTTCCAATTCCCTTGCCTTCTATCTTACTCCACTATAGCTAAATATTTACCTCATAATCGTACTCAACTTGCAGCCTCTGCCTGTGTGGCTGTCAAAATCCTGTAATGATGTATCTTAGCCAGGGAAATCAGGCCAACTAAGCATGTGTATGTGTGTGCGTGTGCACATGAGGGACAGGAGGTGGTGTCATAGGGATAGACGGGAATTGGAGCGTCTTGACGTTGATAGACCAATTTTAACTTGTACCTGATAAATAAGGAATGGGACTGTTTTAACAGAAAAGGTAGTGTGGAATTGTGAGGAATTTCCTACCTGGGTCACTTCCTCTGCTCTCCGAATAACTAGAAGAAGACAACAAACATGATTCTAGGCACTGTGGCCAAATGGAATCACTTCAGGATCACTCAGCTGGTGATTTTTATTTTGTTTATTGTATGGTTGTTGCCACCCTCTGCTCTCGAATCTAAACTTTAAATTAAAAAAAAAAAAAAACAGTAATGTCAGTAGCCCTTGTGGTTGCAAAGGTGACTCAAATCTTATTAAGGAAGCTTTTCCAAACTACCAGGATAGAGTTTTCAAACATGGATGCTTAATGGTTATAATTACTCCTTGCCAAGAATCCAGCCTTTGCTTAGACACTCCAACTCTCAGAGAGCTCTCAATTTAACTCAATTTAAGAGTCCTGGCCTGAACTACCTTAGAATCATAGAATATCAGGGCTGGAAGGGACCTCAGGAGGTCATCTAGTCCAACCCCCTGCTCAAAGCAGGACCAATCCCCAATTTTTGCCCCAGATTCCCTAAATGGCCCCCTCAAGGATTGAACTCACAACCTGGGTTAGCAGGCCAATGCTCAAACCACTGAGCAATCCCTCCTTGGGGAAACTGAGGCACTGAGATAGGCAATGACTTGTCCCAAGTTATCCAGCAGGCCAGTCACAGAGGCAGGAGTAGAATTCAGATTTCCTGAATTCCAGTTCCATGCTCTATCTGGTAGGCAGCACTGCCTCTCTAGATGATTCCAAGATGGAATCTCCCAGTGGCAAACTGGCATTGCAGGCTTCTTTTGTATCACTGGATTCAGAGGACCCCCAGAGCACTAGAGATCATTTCCTCAGGTCTTTATTTCTGTAGTGCAGCATGCAAGAGAATGGAGGGTGACGAGCTCTGTAGTGTGTGTGCCTTTTCTCTGTTTCTGGCTTGGAACCCCATGCTGGGGTCTAGGGCAGGGGATTTATATTATTAGGATGCCCTTCTGGGTTAACACTTCAGTAAAGCCCTCTGCTGATGTAGGCTTTCCCTTCAGTGGCTGATTGTTTAATGATCAAATAAACCATTCTGGTAATAAAAACAACTATAGATGGTGCTGGGGTGGGGTAATAAAACAACTATAGATGGTGCTGGGGTGGGGTAGAAAATCTCAAGATGCCACAGGCCTGCTTAGCATGGGTGCCACCAGGATGGATAAATATCTAATTGCTAATATAAAAAAAAAAGAAGCAGAAAAACAATTAATCTTTCCGTGTTTCTTTATGCATCAGAAAGATGTGATAAAAGGGGAAATCGGGAAAAAATCTGAATTTGTGCCCCCTTTGCACATCATCCATTGATGTTGAAAGAAAAACCAAGTGGGACTGTAATAGGTGGGTGGCCCTTCACTTGTTTCTTCTGATGTTGAAATGCCTTCCATCCTGTGGAATGAGTTTAGGAGAGTTTCAGACTTCTTCCTTTTCACAGCGATTCTGGGCTTCCCTTCATTTTTCCCCTGAAGCAGCCATGCACCAAAATCTGTTTGTAATAGCATATGACAGTCTTTGTTTTCTGCAGGAATTTCTACCATTTTATCATTTCTACCATTTCTATCAGTCCTGTCAGATTAAGTGAACAGTCACAAGGTCTAGCCATCCATCAACACAAATCAACCTCCCCATAAACATACTGCTGGCACATCTCATGGGGATTAGGAAGATTTATTCCTCTACTGTTTCTCTTTTTCTGATGTCAGAATGATATAAGTATAGTTCCTTCAATATTGTGCAAAACTCCCCTGGTCACTTTGGTGTCATCAGGTCACTCGTAATCCCCTTCTCTCACTCATCTTCTCTTTTTCATGCCGTGGTGTCCCGTATACCTGGAACTCCTTCCCTATTGTAATGTATTGAGCTGGCTTCATGTGCATAGATGAAGTTGAAGGTGACTGTCACAGGGTGGCTCTGTCGGCATCCAGTGTGCCACATTGCCTGGCCTGTTTCTTGAGCTCTTATCCACCAACACACACCAGGTTATCACCCTTTCACCATGTGTATATTTATTCTTCACTTACGTAGTATAACAGAACATATGCCGCCTTACAGCAGGAAACTTCCACACAGCCTTCTCTCCCCATCCTCTGAGCTCTCCCCTGCTTCCTCTTCCTCCCAATTACTCAGCCAATTGCCTTGTTAGCCCAGCAATTGCCACCAAGTGTCAGTAATTCCCAACACAAACTGGTCGATTGGCTTCAATTCAGCCTGCATCTTCCCAGGGCTTCAGCAACTGCAGTGACCAGGGTGTTACTAATAGTGCGTGCCCAGTCACAGTGGTTCACATAGACATTAAGGCAGAGGTCCCCAAACTGTGGGGTGCACCCACCTACGGGGGCGTGGAGGAACATTTCGGAGGGGGCGGAAGCTGGGGCCTGGGCCAGTCCCCATGGGAGGTGGGGAGGGAGCACCACCCAGCCCCACTCCCAGCCCCAGCCCCACGCCCAGGGTCCCAGCTGCTGGCCCCATACCCAGGGCTCCTCTCCCAGCCCAGTTGCTGGACCTACGCCTCCACCTCGGCTGACGGCCCAGGGCCCTGTGCCTGGCCCCACCCCAGTCCACAGCTGTGGCCCCCGCCTGAGCCCCCTTACCCCTGTCCCTGTCTTCCCACTCCTGGAGCTGTGGCCCTGCTCCCAGTTTAGGGGGGTGGGGGAGGTGCATGGACAGGGGTAAGGAGGGGCATGAGATAAAAAGAGCGGGGACCACTGAAGTGAGGGATCTGCAGCTCCTAGCAGCTACAGGACAGCCTAAGTGGTCGCAGTCTGTGTTTCTGGAACTGAAGGAGCAGGGTTCCCATGTTCTTTAAAATGAGACAGTGGCACGGTGTAGACTGGTTCTTATTAGAGACTGTCTGCAGTAATGGGAGAACTGGAAGAGGCCGGAGATGTTTTGAATAGTGGGAACAGAAACATGTATTATTAGCACTAAACTCAAACACATTCTCTAGCCTGTGTAGAGCAGGACAAGCCTTGAGCTGTGCTACATCAGGTCAATATTTCCCCAGTAGGGCCTAAGATATAGACAAGGAATAAACTCCAGGGGACAGATTCTTCCCTTTTATAACTCCATTTAAAGTCAGTGAGTTAGACAAGATATGAATCTGACTCCAGGTGTTTTCTGTGTTTAAAATCTAGACTCTCTAGTATCAAAGCTCAGGGGGGGCCAGTCCAGATGTGCCGAATCCATATAATATTTCAGCACCCTTTCAATTGCTGTTGATGTTTTTCTGTGATTAAGCTTGTTTCCCTCTGGAAACTTAATTATACAAAAACCGGTTGCATGAAGGATCTATCACAGACTTTTAATGAACTTTGCATCTCAGTAGCACCGAGAACCATTAGCACCTACAGATGTTTAATCCATTATCGAGAGTATCCTAGTTTTCTGGCCTGAATTCCCACTTGCACAATGTTACTGTTACTCTGAAACCTGTCACTTGCACAATGACTCCTTTTGACTGCTCTGGCAGAGTGAAGGGGTCTTAAAGTGGGCGTGACTTTAGAGCTTCTTTTCACTGTCAGAGCAGTGTAAAAGAGCCTTAGGGTAAATGAGAATCAGGCCCAATATGATGAGTAACAAGCACTATATAAAGGATAGAAATTTTATGCTATCACCTATAAGATTGCTAGCAGCTTTCTACGTCTCAGCAGCAATCAGGATTAAGCTCTGCCTAAGAGTACATGCTGTCATGGTAGCCCGCTTAGTAGTTTTCTTGCCTTTAGACCAGAAGGTTGAGATTAGAATTCAACACTAGTATTTGGGTCTCTACCCAAGCCTGACATTCCAGGGCAGCTGGACAGGTGGCTGCTCTTTCAGAGGTGCCAGCCACTGGATGCCTGATTAAATGGAAGTCCCACTTGCCCATCCCTGTTGGCTGCCAAGGTGGCCTATGGCCCTTCTTGAAAAGAGCAGGGGCTTATCCAAATTTCCAAATGAATAGCCCCATTGACCAAGCTGTTGTGGGAGCCATTGCTCAATGCACAGTGGCCACTCCTTCACCTACACAGTCAGTACGCTGCTGAGGGCCTGATCCTGTAAGCTCTTACTACTGGATGAAGTGCTCGCTTCCATGTGTAGTCTCAATGGGCCAAATTCTGCTCTCGTTTATACCAGTGTATATCTGGAGTAAATCCCTTGAAGATCGCAGCTCTCCTCTGGATTTATACCTGGGGAAGATAGGCAGAATTTCTTCCATGGAGACCACTTGTGGTGGTAAGCATTGTGATAGGTAGTAACTGGTTGTAGGATCAGGCCCTTGCTTGGGACTATTTAAAGGGCTCTGTGATACCTTGGGTAAGTAAGATGCTACAGAAAACCAACTTGATAAACGATGATGTTTTATTAAAAAGCAAAAAGTGAATGTCCCCAAAAGTCACCAACTCCCACAAATGCTCAGCTGTTACTTAAAAAGACTGGTACACGTTATCATTTTATGATGTCCATTGCTTTAAAGGTAACTCTGGAAAAACCGTAATAATTAGAATTTAACATCCTACTCAATGCATTTTCTTTTCAGTCAATTTAAAAAGGGTGATAAAAATATGCTAAAAATTGCATTGACGCATCTGTTAGAAAATGGGTACAGCTTTGCATGTCATTTGGGGTCAGAAAGCACTCAGAATGAAATTTTAAGAAAACCAATGTAGAGCACACATCTCTCCCCAACTCACATAAACCACCAAAGTGTCTGACCCAGTGCCTGCAGTGCTAATATGTCATCTGTATGCATGCAACATATGGTTGATCAATATTTGAACAAAGTCTGATACTCACTCTCCACTCACGTATGCCGGTGTACTCCCATTGCCTTCCACAGGATTACTCCCAGTTTATAGGATAATGAGAGGATAATTTGGCCCACAATATCTGCAGTATATTTGTGTATCTATATTATATAAGAACCAAAATGTACTTGATGAAATACATAATTAGGAAGTTAATCACTGCTTGGATGCTCCCAGAGCTCTCTGGCGCAACGCAATTTATCTTGACAAAGATTCATATGTCTCTATTCTGTTTCCTTCTCCTTTTTAATCTCGCGGGATCACATCAGTGCTTCTATCCTTTCCGAGTGTGTGTCTGGGAAGATGTAGCTCCCACTATGGCTGTGTTAAGTACACATGCATTGCATTGCTTTCACTGTAGATACTTTTATCATATGTGGGGTTTTTTGATCATACAGGAAAAAATCCTTCCTCAGATGCACATAACAGTGGTGCTGTGTTCTGGGGAGTTTTTCCAGGTCTAAGGCAGGGAAAGTCTTCCAACACAGCTGGAGCTGTACTGTGTCTGTTATTCCAGCCTGAGGTTTGGAATAGCCTCTGTACCATTTACATCTCCTTTCCTTGGTTGGGGTAGGGCAAATGGTGGATCCACTGATCCCACTCCCAAATCCTTGCTTTGCACCAGTGACGAGCGAGTCCTCCTGGAGCTGTCCCTCTCTCTGAAGAACAGAGCCACCCCACTGATTCTGGCCTTCTCTGATTGCAGAAGAAGAGGGAAGAGTTAAACAAGAGCCCACTCACTTGCCAGCTATTTGAACTATATTAATATGTTACAAACCAGGAGAGAATGTGGTCTAGTTGTTTATGGCAGGGGCTTAGTGTCAAGATTCCTAAATTCTGTCCTCAGCTCTTCCGTTCACTTGCTTTATGACCTTTGACATGTCACCTGACCTCTCTGTTCCTCGATTTACCTTTCTGTAAAATGGGGAATAATAACACCTACCTTGCTGGAGCTGAATATTGGAAGACCACTTGGAAATCCTTGGTGCTGCCCTACCACATATATAAGTATTTGTATAAATGAAGTAGGAATAACCATTTCAAAGGAAAGCTTTAGCAAATGCTTCCACTGACATGTCTTTGACATGACTCATGCTGACTCTTGTCTTCCATAGAATAAATGGAACTGCACACTGCATTGAATGGCATATGATGAATTCTTTTCTAGTCTGTTTGGGGAGGGGAAAGAAAAAATGAGATGGCAGCAGTTACTGGCAGGGGAGGCTGACAGAATACAACAGTGCTGTGTATAAAATATTTAATCCCACAGAGTACGGTGGTACAATGAGGCTGCCATTGACCCGGGTAACCTTAGTGAATATTGCATAAAGGACCCTCTCTTCTTGTCGCTATAAATAAAATCCTGATTATTCATAATGAAATTTGAGTCTTGATGGCCACACATCTTAACAAAAGCATTGAGCTCAAGGGTTCTGCTGCTTTATGTGAGCTCCTGGGTCATCTGAAACAGGTGGCTTCACAGACAATTGTCTTGGAGTGTGCAGGATCTGAGCTCTAGCACTTTCTTCCCCTGGCAGTACCTGCACTAATATGGAACTAAAAACAAATATTTGGCGTTAGAATAATGATACAATGATTTAAAAAGGGAAACAAAACACGAGGAACACTACACAGAAAGGATACAGAAGAAAGAGTGTTAACTTCGGGTATGCCCACACTGCATTGTAAACCTGGGCTTACAACAGCTGGACCCGAGTCTCACAGCTATGCTAATGCATCCATACTGCACTGTGCAGACCTTCTGACTTGGGTCTGTGGCTTGAGCTACCTCCACATTGCAAAATGACAGGACTTGGACCTGAATCACAGTGGGACTCAAGCTCTGACCCACCCCTAGCAGGGTCTTAGGACTTGGATCCTGAGTGCCAGCTGGCCTGAGTCAGACTGTTTTGTGTGTGAATGGAATTGGGGCTTGGGCTCAAACCTGAGTCAGAGCCCAGGTTTAGTGTGCAATGTGGATGTACCCTTAGGGTATGTCTACACTGCAATTAGACACCTGCAGCTGGCCCATACCAGCTGACTCAGGCTCGTGGGGCTGGGGCTAAGGGACTGTCTAATTGCAGTGTAGACATTCAGGTTCAGGCTGGAGTCCAGGGTCTGGGACCCATCCGAAGCCCCAGTGTCTACACTACAATTAAACAGTCCCTTAGCTCAAGACCTGTGAGCCTAAGCCAGCTGGCATGAGCCTTCCATGGGTTTTTAATTGCAGTGTAGACATACCCTTCAAGGCTCCACTGGACTAATTCTCATTGCTGGTTACTGTTTTACAGTATGTTCTCCTATACTGACCCAAACATTTGAATTATGCTGCTTCACATGATGTGAATTTCTCCTTGTGGTGGGGTGTACAGGTATTTTCATGCCTCCAGAAGGATATCCAGAAGCCCAGCCACTCCCTGCTCCAGTGGTGTCTAGGAGGAAACCCCAATGAGCCAGATAATGATTTGGAGTCACATGGACTACTTTCTAGCAGGGTTCAGAGGCAGCTCCAGGAGCTGTTACCAGCTGGGAGATATTAGGTGGACATTGAGCATATTTAGTCTCAATGCCCTAAAGAAGGGGTGGTGCTCTCAGACGTAAGAGAGCATCAAGGGCTGTTGTGCTGACCAGAAGCCAGAGCAGGGAGCTCTGGGGAAACATTGGAGCTGCCCTTGATGTTTTTTATTCTTGAGTTTAATTCTGGTTAAACAACAAGGAAAGAAATGCAGCAAGAAGTTGATTAGAGCCAGTTATGGCTCCATGATCCTCATGGCCAGATGTTGCTGTCAGACCTCACTGATATAGGGTCCTTAATGGTTCATATGCCAGTGGAGGGTTGGTGAAGTGGAACAGAACTCCACCCTGCCCCTTTCCTGCCCTCTCCCACTCCCTACTCTGAGAGATGAGGGTCTCAACAGCTGGGCAGAAGTGCTAGCAGTCAGCTCCCCTCTGAGGGTATGTCTACACTACGGAATAAGGTCGAATTTATAGAAGTCGGTTTTTTAGAAATTGGTTTTATATATTCGAGTGTGTGTGTCCCCACAGAAAATGCTCTAAGTGCATTAAGTGCATTAACTCGGCGGAGTGCTTCCACAGTACCGAGGCTAGCGTCGACTTCCGGAGTGTCGCACTGTGGGTGGCTATCCCACAGTTCCCGCAGTCTCCGCTGCCCATTGGAATTCTGGGTTGAGATCCCAATGCCTGATGGGGCTAAAACATTGTCACGGGTGGTTCTGGGTACATATCGTCAGGCCCCCGTTCCTTCCCTCCCTCCGTGAAAGCAAGGGCAGACAATCGTTTCGCGCCTTTTTTCCTGAGTTACCTGTGCAGACGCCATACCACGGCAAGCATGGAGCCCGCTCAGGTAACCGTCACTGTATGTCTCCACTGTATGGCAGACGCGGTACGGCATTGCTACACAGTAGCAGCAACCCATTGCCTTGTGGCAGCAGATGGTGCAGTACGACTGGTAGCCGTTCTCGTCGTGTCCGAGGTGCTCCTGGCCACGTCAGCTGGGAGCGCCTGGGCAGACATGGGCGCAGGGACTAAATTTGGAGTGACTTGACCAGGTCATTCTCTTTAGTCCTACAGTCAGTCCTATTGAACCGTCTTATGGTGAGCAGGCAGGTGATACGGATTGCTAGCAGTCGTACTGTACCATCTTCTGCCGGGCAGGCAAGAGATGAGGATGGCTAGCAGTCGTATTGTACCATCTTCTGCCGGGCAGGCAAGAGATGAGGATGGCTAGCAGTCGTATTGTACCATCTTCTGCCGGGCAGCCATGAGATGTGGATGGCATGCAGTCCTTCTGCACCGTCTGCTGCCAGCCAAAGATGTAAAAGGTAGATGGAGTGGATCAAAACAAGAAATAGACCAGATTTGTTTTGTACTCATTTGCCTCCTCCCCCATCTAGGGGACTCATTCCTCTAGGTCACACTGCAGTCACTCACAGAGAAGGTGCAGCGAGGTAAATCTAGCCATGTATCAATCAGAGGCCAGGCTAACCTCCTTGTTCCAGTAAGAACAATAACTTAGGTGCACCATTTCTTATTGGAACCTTCCGTGAAGTCCTGTCTGAAATACTCCTTGATGTAAAGCCACCCCCTTTGTTGATTTTAGCTTCCTGAAGCCAACCCTGTAAGTCGTGTCATCAGTCGCCCCTCCCTCCGTCAGAGCAACGGCAGACAATCGTTCCGCGCCTTTTTTCTGTGCGGACGCCATACCAAGGCAAGCATGGAGGCCGCTCAGCTCACTTTGGCAATTAGGAGCACATTAAACACCACACGCATTATCCAGCAGTATATGCAGCACCAGAACCTGGCAAAGCGATACCGGGCGAGGAGGCGACGTCAGCACGGTCACGTGAGTGATGAGGACATGGACACAGATTTCTCTGAAAGCATGGGCCCTGCCAATGCATGCATCATGGTGCTAATGGGGCAGGTTCATGCTGTGGAACGCTGATTCTGGGCTCGGGAAACAAGCACAGACTGGTGGGACCCGCATAGTGTTGCAGGTCTGGGACGATTCCCAGTGGCTGCGAAACTTTTGCATGCGTAAGGGCACTTTCATGGAACTTTGTGACTTGCTTTCCCCTGCCCTGAAGCGCATGAATACCAAGATGAGAGCAGCCCTCACAGTTGAGAAGCGAGTGGCGATAGCCCTGTGGAAGCTTGCAACGCCAGACAGCTACCGGTCAGTTGGGAATCAATTTGGAGTAGGCAAATCTACTGTTGGGGCTGCTGTGATGCAAGTAGCCCACGCAATCAAAGGTCTGCTGATATCAAGGGTAGTGACCCTGGGAAATGTGCAGGTCATAGTGGATGGCTTTGCTGCAATGGGATTCCCTAACTGTGGTGGGGCCATAGACGGAACCCATATCCCTATCTTGGCACCGGAGCACCAAGCCGCCAAGTACATAAACCACAAGGGGTACTTTTCAATAGTGCTGCAAGCTCTGGTGGATCACAAGGGACGTTTCACCAACATCAGCGTGGGATGGCCGGGAAAGGTACATGACGCTTGCATCTTCAGGAATTCTGGTCTGTTTCAAAAGCTGCAGGAAGGGACTTTATTCCAGACCAGAAAATAACTGTTGGGGATGTTGAAATGCCTATATGTATCCTTGGGGATCCAGCCTACCCCTTAATGCCATGGCTCATGAAGCCGTACATAGGCAGCCTGGACAGTAGTCAGGAGCTGTTCAACTACAGGCTTAGCAAGTGCAGAATGGTGGTAGAATGTGCATTTGGACGTTTAAAGGCGCGCTGGCGCAGTTTACTGACTCGCTTAGACCTCAGCGAAACCAATATTCCCACTGTTATTACTGCTTGCTGTGTGCTCCACAATATCTGAGAGAGTAAGGGGGAGACGTTTATGGCGGGGTGGGAGGTTGAGGCAAATCGCCTGACTGCTGGTTATGCGCAGCCAGACACCAGGGCGGTTAGAAGAGCACAGGAGGGCGCGGTACGCATCAGAGAAGCTTTGAAAACCAGTTTCATGACTGGCCAGGCTACGGTGTGAAAGTTCTGTTTGTTTCTCCTTGATGAAACCCCCCGCCCCTTGGTTCACTCTACTTCCCTGTAAGCTAACCACCCTCACCTCCTCCCTTCGATCACCGCTTGCAGAGGCAATAAAGTCATTGTTGCTTCACATTCATGCATTCTTTATTCATTCATCACACAAATAGGGGGATGACTACCAAGGTAGCCCAGGAGGGGTGGTGGAGGAGGGAAGGAAAATGCCACACAGCACTTTAAAAGTTTACAACTTCAAAATTTATTGAATGCCAGCCTTCTTTTTTTTGGGCAATCCTCTGTGGCGGAGTGGCTGGTTGGCCGGTGGCCCCCCCCACCACGTTCTTGGGTGTCTGGGTGTGGAGGCTATGGAGCTTGGGGAGGAGGGCGGTTGGTTACACAGGGGCTGCAGTGGCAGTCTGTGCTCCAGCTGCCTTTGCTGCAGCTCAACCATACACTGGAGCATACTGGTTTGGTCCTGCAGCAGCCTCAGCATTGAATCCTGCCTCCTCTCATCACGCTGCCGCCACATTTAAGCTTCAGCCCTGTCTTCAGCCCACCACTTACTCTCTTCAGCCCGCCACTTACTCTCTTCAGCCCGCCACCTCTCCTCCCGGTCATTTTGTGCTTTCCTGCACTCTGACATTATTTGCCTCCACGCATTCGTCTGTGCTCTGTCAGTGTGGGAGGACAGCATGAGCTCGGAGAACATTTCATCTCGAGTGCGTTTTTTTTTCTTTCTAAGCTTCTCTAGCCTCTGGGAAGGAGAAGATCCTGTGATCATTGAAACACATGCAGCTGGTGGAGAAATAAAAAGGGACAGCGGTATTTAAAAAGACACATTTTATAAAACAGTGGCTACACTCTTTCAGGGTAAACCTTGCTGTTAACATTACATACATAGCACATGTGCTTTCGTTACAAGGTTGCATTTTGCCTCCCCCCACCACGTGGCTACCCCCTCAACCCTCCCCCCTCCCTGTGGCTAACAGCGGGGAACATTTCTGTTTAGCCACAGGCAAACAGCCCAGCAGGAATGGGCTCCTCTGAGTGTCCCCTGAAGAAAAGCACTCTATTTCAACCAGGTGACCATGAATTATATCTCACTCTCCTGAGGATAACACAGAGAGATAAAGAACGGATGTTGTTTGAACGCCAGCAAACATACACTGCAGTGCTTTGTTGTACAATGATTCCCGAGTACGTGTTACTGGCCTGGAGTGGTAAAGTGTCCTACCATGAAGGACTCAATAAGGCTGCCCTCCCCAGAAACCTTTTGCAAAGGCTTTGGGAGTACATCCAGGAGAGTCGCGAATGCCAGGGCAAAGTAATCCTTTCACATGCTTGCTTTTAAACCATGTATAGTATTTTAAAAGGTACACTCACCAGAGGTCCCTTCTCCACCTGCTGGGTCCAGGAGGCAGCCTTGGGTGGGTTCGGGGGGTACTGGCTCCAGGTCCAGGGTGAGAAACAGTTCCTGGCTGTCGGGAAAACCGGTTTCTCCGCTTGCTTGCTGTGAGCTATCTACAACCTCATCATCTTCTTCTTCATCCCCCAAACCTGCTTCCGTATTGCCTCCATCTCCATTGAAGGAGTCAAACAACACGGCTGGGGTAGTGGTGGCTGAACCCCCTAAAATGGCATGCAGCTCATCATAGAAGCGGCATGTTTGGGGCTCTGACCCGGAGCGGCCGTTCGCCTCTCTGGTTTTCTGGTAGGCTTGCCTCAGCTCCTTCAGTTTCACGCGGCACTGCTTCGGGTCCCTGTTATGGCCTCTGTCCTTCATGCCCTGGGAGATTTTGACAAAGGTTTTGGCATTTCAAAAACTGGAACAGAGTTCTGATAGCACGGATTCCTCTCCCCATACAGCGATCAGATCCCGTACCTCCCATTCGGTCCATGCTGGAGCTCTTTTGCGATTCTGGGACTCCATCATGGTCACTTCTGCTGATGAGCTCTGCATGGTCACCTGCAGCTTGCCACGCTGGCCAAACAGGAAATGAGATTCAAAAGTTCGCGGTTCTTTTCCTATCTACCTGGCCAGTGCATCTGAGTTGAGAGTGCTGTCCAGAGCGGTCACAATGGAGCACTCTGGGATAGCTCCCGGATGCCAATACCATCGAATTGTGTCCACAGTACCCCAAATTTGAGCTGGCAAGGCCGATTTAAGCGCTAATCCACTTGTCAGGGGTGGAGTAAGGAAATCGATTTTAAGAGCCCTTTAAGTCGAAATAAAGGGCTTCATCGTGTGGACGGGTGCAGGTTTACATCGATTTAATGCTGCCAAATTCGACCTAAAGTCCTAGTGTAGACCAGGGCTGAGAGAGGAATTATCTGTGGCTGGATTACAGCCCCTTTGCACCACCATCTCAGTCCATCAAAGGACTTGTGAGTCAGCTAGAGAATCTAGCTCAGTGACTTTTTCCAAGGTATTGTCAGTTTGGGCTAAGCCCACTTGCACTGAGCCAGAGAGGGAGATCTGTCCTCAAACACAAACCTCTGGTCAGCTTTCCCTTTCTTTATTCTGATCTCTGACTGCCAGAAGCTGAGGCTGGATGATAGGATGGATCACTCAATAAATTGTCCTATTCTGTTCATTCCCTCTGGAGCATCTGGTGCTGGCCACAGTCGGAAGGCAGGATACTGGGCTACATGGACAACTGGTATGACCCAGTATGGCCGTTCTTATGTTCTTATGACCTGGGCCTTCTGCACCCTCTCTGAGCACTAAACAGACAGACCCAGCAACATGCCAAGTTTAATGGGAGGAAGTGATGGTTCTGTGGCTAAGATGGATCCAAAGGAGTGCCATAGTAACATATCACCATGTTGTGACGTTTGCATCAAGACTTCTTGGTGCTTCATCATGTTACAACACAAAATCTCAGTCTGATGCTATGTTGGCCTTAAGCTCTTTTAGGAGAAGACCTGTACTCAGTGGAGACTTTAGGAGAACGGATAGATCAGCCTATCAAATTTCAGGAGTCCTACTATATAACTATTCATCTTGGGCTTTATATTTTATTCTTCATACAGACCATGGAACTGCAGCATATAGAAACGTCTCCCTCATTAACCCTTAACATCAGCAAAGTTCTGTACGAATATTAATTAAACTTCCTAACTAGCCTGTACACAAGTTAGGCTAAATATTACTAGCCTCATTTTACAGATGAGGAAATTGAGACCATGGAGATTCTCAATGTTTAGATACAAAAAGTCAGAGGTTAAATTATTTGCCCAAGGTCACAGACCTGTTCGGTGTCAGAGCAGAATTTAAATCCCAGGAGTTCCTCTGCTCATAACATTACAGTCTGCCATCATAATGGTGAGCATGATAGGTGGCACCATATACCCTGCCAACAAGTTCAGAGAAAATTATCACACTAGACTGCTTTTAAAATATTTTAAGTGTACTAATTGAAAGCACTAACTCAGATACCAGGAAGATGGGGACAGTGGTAAACACCTTGATAATACAGTCTGAAAGTGCTGATCCTGCATGTGAGTAACATTACTCACAAGGGCTTACAGGACCAGGACCAAAATACACAATACACAACTTGAAAATTTCCATCTTATTTGAAAAAGACTTAGAGTGCACATTTATGGTAATCTATATAAAGGCTCCTATCGTTAGAAACAGCTAGCAACAGTCTGAGGTCTTCAGGGCACGATCAACCAGTGAGAGTTTGTTCTCATGATGTACTGCCTAATCTTGCTGGGAGCTTTGATTTCATTGGAGGTGGAATCCTCTCTCTACTGATCAGATAGTTCCACTTAAGTGCTGCGTTAGCCTCTTACCCTTGAAAGCTCATTTGATATATTTCTAACTAATCTCTGGACTTCTAAAAATTGTTTACCTTAGACACAATCCTGTCACCTCCAAGCATTCACACAGTATTTACACTGATACTACAGTCTACATAAAGACAATGAGGGATAGATTTCCATTGTTAAATATGCAGCTAAATAGGCACATGCATAAGAATGGAAATATTTTCAGGAGTATGAGAGGCAGCGTAGTCTAGTGGTTCGAACAGGGGGCTGGAAGTTGGAAGAACCAGGGTATTCTACCTAGCTCTGCCACAGACTTTCTGTGTGTTCTTGGTCAAGCCACTTAGCCTTACCGTCTCCTTTTTTTAAGCTGTAAAATAGTGCTGATAATACCTTCCCCTCCTTTTTATAGCACTTTGAGATCCTCTGATGAAAAGTGTTGTAGAAGGGTACCGTGTTACCTGGAGTACCTTGTTCAGCTGGAAAGAATTCTTTTTTATTTGTTTGAAATTCTGCACACCTAAAGGGCTCTCCAGTTGCATATATAGCTTGCCATTAAAGTTTAAAAAAACCCAAGGAATTTCTGTACTCATATCTACACCCTGGTCAACATCCCTCATGCTCATTAACATACACGCAGTTTATGTCTGCGTTTACACTATGTAACCTTTCATACATCCTTTGTACCAAAGTTGGGCATTATTAGTAGGGAAAAGCTTTTTTTTTTAAATCATGCTGAGAGAGAGAGCAAATAGTTATGTAACTTAAAAAGCAAAAAGTTATTCTCCCCTTCCAGTTCCCTTATTTCTCATTTTTTCATACCTATAATTTGGAAATACTTGCTTCTCCAAAACAGTTCAAAAACACACCCTTTGCCTTTATAACCTACTAGCTGGGTAAAAAGAGTTTAGATTTGATTTTAGTTTATCTAACAAAAACACAGGAACTTGCTGGGGATTTATATAGGTGGTTTCGGCAGATTCTTTTTAATTATTGAATTTGGATTGTGACAGAGAAATCGAACTTGGGGCTGTGTCTGGCTCCAAGAATGCGTTATTAAGGCCATGTCTACATTAGCAAGCTTATAGCGTGAGGCACAGCTGTACCGGTACAGCTGTGCTGCTGTAAGATCGCTTGTGTAGCCGTGCTATGCTGGCGGGAGAGAGCTCTTCTGTCGATATCATAAAACCAGCTCACTGAGTGGTGGGAGCTATGTTGATGGGAAAGCATCTCCCGCAGACAGCACTGTGCACACGACCGCTTATGCCAGCAAAATTTGTGTCACTCGGGTGTGTTTTTTGCACACCCCTCTGCGGCAAAAGTTTTGCTGACATAAGTGCTAGTGTAGACATTTTTAATCTGAGTAAGTCTTAGTAATCAGACTTGGACAGAGCATGCTGCTGATCGTGGTCTGTGCTACATCTGATGTAGATTCTATATTTCAACAGTATTCTTTCATTTGTGATTACGCAATTTGGTGCCAAGGATTTTGCTTTATGCATTTTTTCATTTTTTAACTGACTAAGCTGTGTCATAAGTTTATTAAACACTGAAAATATGTATTGTCCTGTGCCAGGGTGCAAGAGCATGGTAAACAAAAGGTTAACTCTGATTTCCTCTCCCTCCTCCCTTTCTCAGGAATGGGGCAGCTGGGGACTAAGGGAGGGGAAAAATGCCTTTGGGATGCAGGCTTCCACACCAAAGTTTTGAGGAATGGATGAACCCCAGGGTGGAGGATTTTGTGGCTGTTTTTTGCAGCTTATGGTAAATCATTTGAATTCTTTCATGGTTATAAAGACTTGCTGCTCACAACAGACCTGACTAGTTTCTGATATGTCTTGTTTCTGGTGAGTCACCACCATCCCCCATCTGCACAGCTCCCTCAAAAATTTGATTTGTTGACAAGGAGAGCAAAGCTGATTCACTTCAGGGTGTGTCTACTCTTGGAGCCAGAGGTGTAATTTCCAGCTTGAGGAGACATATCTGTGCTAGATCTGATTAAGCTAGTGTGCTAAAAATAGACATATGAGGTAGGGTTGCCTACCCTCCAGGATTGTCCTGGAGTTTCCAAGAATTAAAGATGAATCTTTAATTAAAGGCTATGTCACGTGATGAAACCTCCAGGAATACATCCACCCCAAATTGGCAACCCTCGTACAAGGTACATATTTGGGGCAGCTATCCCCTCCCACCCTTTGCACCACCACAGCTACCCTTCTATTTTTAGCACACTACCTCAAGCAGAGTTAGCATGGGTACATCTACCCACCCACTAGGTGAAAAAACACTGTGTGTAGACATATTATGTCAACAGAAGAGGGCTTCTGTTAATGTAGCTAACTCTGTTCTGGGAGGTAATGTTCATGCACTGACAGAAATACATCCTTTTGCTAGTATAATTTCCATAGTGATATAATCTTTGTAGGTTATTGAGCTTGCTTAAATTCCATTGGATGCATAGTTCTAAAATGCTTTGAGATTCTAACAGATGAAAGGTACAATATAAATATAAAATGAATGTTATTTTATTAATATTTACATATTATTTTTTCACATGGAGCTGCACTGAAGAGGTCTCTTGAAAAACTTCCTGATTGATCTAAAGATCCTCCTGAGTCCTTAGGATGTCCTTGCTTTTGCTTTTATTATTATTTCTTCTAGGAGACACTGACTTTCCCATCACTGGGACATGCTGACTTCTGCCTGCCACATTGATTAAGCAACTTGCCACTCAGTGTTACAAAGGGAAAGCTTTCTACTGGCTTTCTGATGTGCTGTCTGGTCTTTCATGGCTAGCTATCAAATGACATATTCATGTGTCTGTTTGATTCTTAACACAGAATCACTGTAAAACAGCCTGTCTTGAGTTCTTTATCTAGCAAGTGGCACTGTCCTTTATACATAGGGACCTCCTTGTATAGACAGGATCAAGGTTACTTCGTAGCTTTCCCTTTTCTGGACAGGGTCAGATTAAGTTACTAAAAGTTATTTATAACTGTGAGGTGGGTTGCTAAATATACTAAATTGAAGGGGAGTCAAGTTCTATAACAGAAAATATATGAAAAAGTTAATTAGCTTATATTTGCTATAACAAACTCAAATACAACATTTCAAGTTTGTTACATGATTAAGGCTGGTTTGGTTTTGTTGTTTTGTTTTGTCATAATAAAAATGGGGACATGTAATTTTTGTTTAAAAATAGAAGAGGAAACTCATGTTACAATATTTTAATTGTTTGTTTTTCCCTGTAGTAAAGTATTAAATATCAGTCATTACATATATATATATGATCACACGTGCTGACTGGTATATCTTATGTTATGATGCATGGTATACACATGTCTTATTTTACTGAAGCATGGTATACATTGCTAAGTAATGTGGTTTGATGGATCCCTAAATTGTGGTTTTATTGATCTTCTGTCACATCTTAAAAAACAAAACAAAACCAAACCTTACAAAGTGCTATTCCCCATGTTGGATGCATATGATTTTAGCTGATGACTGTGATGACTGTTTAGTTGCCATGGATCACTAACTCATTTTAGGTGTTGAGTGATTCAGAGCAATAGTTTTTAGATTCCCCCCTCCCCCAATTATACAATTCTCAAATGCTTCCATAGTGGGTGTGGGGCTTGACCCCTGAAGAAGCAAGGGTTTGGCCCTGCAGAACTCTGGTATCCACTGGAGGAATGGGGCCATGTACTTCTCTCCCAGCTCCATAGCAGTGACTAGAACCCCCATGAAATGGGAGCCTCCTGCAACATTAAGGGGGACCCTACAAAAGATAATGCACCCTGGGTCTGTATTATCTCTTGTGCAGATTCACTGCTGGCTGCCAAGACTGTGAAGCACAGAGCACTGGCCAGCAGGCCCTGCTCCTAGCCTGCTCAATATGCAGACCTTGTACACTGGTGGGAAAGCACCATTGAGATGGCTGCCTCCCCCTTCGATGTAGCACAGGGGAGAGCATGCCTAGAGGAGACCCTTAACACAGAGATCCCTTCACAGTATTTTTGTATGGAGCGAGAACCAGTCTATGCCAGGGTATGCTGGGCTTTTCTAAGAGTCCTTGATCTCCTATCTCAGGGGGGCCTGCAGTCCAAATGTAGCACTTGTCTAATATCTCAATTAATCTCACTCCCTCTCATTCTAGTTACTGAGGCTTTCTGATACAGCTCTTCGGTCCTGATTTGCAGTTACCCTGCTGATCCAGCACAGCTCCTCCCCTAAACAAAGGCAACTATTCAGTGCCAAGGATGTAGTATTTATGCTATAGACAAATGGCCACCGTTGTCACCAGTACTGCATCCCAGGGACATTACATGCAAAATGTCTTTATTTCAGAACGCTGATCCCTGTTCCTTCATAAGCAGTATGAAGATCCCATGTAGACAGCTAAAAGAGAGTTGGGCCTGTCCACCAACTTGGGGACAAAACAGTCAGCCATACCCCACTTCTACACAGGCTCTCTTGTTCCTCCACCACACAAGACAGATGGGAAAGTCCTATTTGTGATAGACTTGACCTGGACTGATACTGTAGGGTCCTCCAGTCCCCAGTAGCTAGAAGATCACAGCCCTCCCTTAGCCATCAGGGGGACCACAGGGCGGACGGGCGGGCCAGCCGGCCTGCCTGCCTGCAGCCTTCCACTATTGCTCCTCAGGGAACTGTTTATTTGTCTGCCCTGTCAGGGCCACCACACACACACTTATCTCTGCCAGCTGGGAGTCAGCACAATCACTCCAGCTGCTTACCTGGATCAGCTGGTTCTCAACACCTGTCTGCTGAGCTTCTCCTTAGGCCAGGGCTTGCTGCTCAGACTGTTAAAGGGGCAGACCACTACTACAGTGCCCCACTGAAATCACTGGGCTCCATGCGAGTGTAACCCACACTCGCTCTGTACGGCACTCTGGCCTTAGGGGCTGGGCTACACATAAAAGTTGATGAGCTTGCTACAGCAGTGTATTAATAAAGAGGTGTTTTAGCTCAGGCGGTAGTTCCTTATGCTTTTACATCCAGAGGTGACAAGCCCTGCTGATAATGACCCACATGGGGGTGTGGTGTTACACCAGCACAGGAGTCCACCTGCATGAAGCTCAGTGCAGGACTAAGGCCTACGTTTTTACCCCAAACCCGTTACCATGGTAGCTGATCACCTCAGTTCAGTACCAGCCATCATTGGGGGCATCACAAAATGACAACATTCATGTTTCTAACTACTTGATGGGTGGGGACACCGAGGCAGGTATCTGATTTCTGACAGTTGCATTTCCAGTTTGCTGAGGACACAAAATGAGCAGCTTTCCTAAAAACAGCCAAATAAATCTGTTTCCATCTACAAATCTCTCTGATCTGCATAGTATCATATTAGTCCCAGCAAAGATCCACAGACATCAAGAGACAATTGACACTGGACACAGTGGCTTCTCAAGTGTGGATCATTTTCCATTAGTGAGTCACTGAGACAGCGGGAGCAGAGTTGTACAATAAAATTGCCACAGCAGCCGGGGATGGATTAATACTAAATGGGACCTGGATCAGCCACAAGCGCGTGGCATCAAAATGACTCGCTTGTTTCTGGGAGGTTCAGGTCGGTCTCTGCAGAAATTCTGGGGTTTCTTTTGGCTCCTAGGACTCAGCTCAGCCCATCTGCTTGATCCTGCCTAATCTGCTACTGACTACATTGCCGTAGAAATGTCATGCAAAGTTCAGCGCTGCAGGAAGATGGCGTGTCAAAGAAAAGCAGTGATCAGACTGACATGTTGCAGGATTTCTGATTTTCATGGGAGACCCCAGGAAACTGCTGTCAGTGGAATCAGACAGTGAAGTGAATCCAGATGATTGTTGAAAGAGAGGGTAAAAAGCCTAGGAACACTTGAGCAATTTAGCCTGCTCTAATACTCTGCATCTCCAAGAGAAAGATGTGATGTCTGGGTTCCCCTCCCATAGTGTTATACACTGCACTAATTCACACAACTGATGAATATCTAAACAGGCACAATTACGGCCCATTATATGGGGAATATTTAAATAGTCATATTGACCTGAGGCTTTGCTTGTCATTTGCAATATTGATAATAACTTGCATTTCTATAGCATTTTTCATCCCCCCCCCCAAAGATCCTAACGAACATTACAGAAGTCCTACTAAACAGAAATCACTTCTCTCACCATTAAACAAACAAACACAGCTGCCATGTTTTGGGGCAGAAAGTGGCAGATGTTGAACAGCAAGGTTTAGGACAGCAAGTGAAAGATACTATATCCAATAAAAACTCAAGGTGACATGGAGAAAGTCGGATGTAACTATTCATAGTGCCAAACATGCCATGCGACCTTCAGGACCTGAGTACTGAGCAACCAACCGACGCCCCCTGGATTTTCACCCCGCAAACAGGAGCGTGAGCTGTGGGAGCTCAGTGGATCTTAAAATCAAACAGCATTACGTGAAAGCACACTAGGGGATCTTCAGTGAGCGCCAGCAGAGTCTGCATGGACAAATTAATGCGCAATGCGTTAGTGCACTCTACACATCACACCCCTGGAGTGCACATTACCACATCATGTGGACAAGTCCTCAGAGTGCTTCCTTTTCTGAATATTTTAGAGGGACAAATTGATTTCCAGTGCAGCTCCTGAAATGACTTGGTGGCTATGTATTGTCACATCTTAAAACATAGAAGAATGACAGCGCATACCTTGTGCTCCTCATGGTTTTATGCACACAGGTTTAAAAGCACCTCTGGGTGACTGGATGGCACAGGGCGAGATAAAGGGCTATGGTGTCTTGCATCCCTAGATCCTCATTTGACTCCAAGCCAAAGACCCTTTTCTCCTGCTGCAGGATCTAAGTTCCTGGTGTCCTGTGCAGGGGGTGAAATGCACACTTGTGCAGAGACCACCCGGAAGGCCTATGTGTGATTTAAGGGATGCAAAGGCCTCTGGCTGGCCCCTCCGCACAGGGTGGATTTCACCCTGGAAAAATAGGGCTCTGCATAATCAGTAACTGAAAGTAGCTATCATCAGTGGTTCCCTATTGGCCCATTCATATTGCAGTTGATGAACCCTGTACAGTTCTCAGGGCACAAACATTTCTGTTTCTTACACACACACACACACTCTCTCTCTCTCTCTCTTCCCAGTCTGCAGCTACTCAGTGGCTGCCTCTACACAGACAAAGGAGACAACGTGTATGGAGACACAATTACTCCCTCAGTCCTAGAGATGAACCCTCCAGGGCAGGGATGTTTGAGAAGGAGATTTTATTTTTCTACTGGAAATTTTGAATTTTTTTATGGTTTTTCCCCAAAATGTCCCATAATATTTAAAAAAAATAAAAATCAAAAATCAAACAAGCATTGGATTTTGTTTTTTGGGGAGAGTGGGGGTGGAGGGGTTGTGAAGGGGGTTTAGTTGAAAAACCAAGACATTTCAAATGAAATGAAAGTGTTCTCACAGAAATATTCACTTCCCTCAAAAAGCCATTTTCCATTAAAAAAATAGAAATTTTTTTATCAGCGTTAATTATGGCAGAGCTAGATGAATCACATACTCTTGTAGATCAAACCTGAACTCTGGATCTGGACTTCATGGATAAATGCAGGGGGACAGATGTTCAACCATGGTGTTTAAGAATGTTTTCATTTCATAGATTCATAGAGATTAGGGCCAGAAGGGATCATTAGATCACTTCGTCTGACCTCCTGTATATCACAGGCCATTGAATTTCACCCAGCTACCCCTATATTGAGTCCTATAACTAGTGTTTGCCTGAAAAATCTCTCCCCCTTGACAAGGTCATATGGGACCAAGGGTTTTTTTCTGCATGTGTTTGTGCGTGTAGAGTAGAGGGGAAGGGGGAAGAAGTAAAGGATGCAAAGCCACCAGATGGAAGCAACAGAGGATGATTACAGCATTAAGTGGAGGGAAATTGGCCCAGTGACTTTTGTGCCCCTCTTGTCTCAGCAAGGCTTTATTTGCTTTCCCCTCTTCCTGTCAGTCCCTGTGCCTCTTCAGGTCTTCACTATTAAATTTGGCAGGAAACTTATTAATTTGATTGCTCGTAGGAGTTGCCCAAAGATAAATACATGCAACTTAATAAACCTTGTTAGCAGGAAGGAAGGAGAGAACATTTAATTAATGTACTGTAGTAATGGCTGCAAAGCACTTTTGAAGATGAAGAGTGCCATGAGTAGGATGCTGCCCTCAGAAGTCATGCACATGTATCTGAGGGGAGAAGATAGCTTTAAATATTACTTCAGTCTTTCAGGGAATAAGTAGCACACATAATGACTTCTTTTGGCTGCATGTAGGAGTGAGGGAGCTCACAGATACTCTACCCCGTTGCATCCTGGGAGTGTTGTTGTTGTTGCAGAAGGTACAGGGAAATGGGACTTCTGAACCCTTTGCCTCGTATGTGTTGGCTCACAAGGCAGCTGGTGGTAAAATTGTTGAGCCATCGGTCTAGGCTTGTGTGACTGCCTTCCTGTAGAATTTTCTCTTCAGGGCAGGTGTATATATTCCCAAGGAATGGAGGGTGGCCCTGGAGTCCTTTAGAGTGTGTAAGGATTCATCTGGCTTCTGGTTAAAAAGATGAGTTTCAACAAAGGGCAGGACCTCCGTGGAAAACCCCGCAGTGGGAGGCCATGATTCATGGCACATTGTAATGGCAGTAGCCATTGCCTTTGAAGATGTATCTGCTGCATCTACTGCTGATTGAAGAGTGGTCCTGGCAACCAGATTGCCTGCCTTAGTGACAGCCTGAAATTGAGCTCTGTCCTGTTGCAGAAGCTATGCAATAAAGTCAATGAATTTATAATAATTCATACTTAGCCATCAGTGTTTGGTAATTGGCTATTCTGAACCAAAGGTGATTAGAAGTGAAAACCGTCCTTCCCAATAAATTGAGTCATTTATCCCTTTATTGACCAGATTGGATCTAGGCTGTTGCTGGCCAGATGTCTCCATAGCAGCCTGGACAACCAAGGAGTTAGGAGCAGGATGAGAAAAGAGAAATTATACCCCTTTGACTGGGACAAAATAACATTTTTCTGGCCTCTTGGGGTAGGGGCCCAGATCTTGGGGATATACCAGACTGTTCTAGCTGGTTCGGCTGGATCCAGAGAATTGGAGGATGTCCAGGAGTTTATGCTGAAAATCCTGATCTTACCGCCCCCCCCAGGAAGATCTGTAACTCCTCTGATGCCATATGTAACAGTTCCTGGAATTGTGTATGGTCATTGGGGAGGATGGGGATACTGGAGCAATTGCTTCCTTCAATGATGAGGACAGCCTCACTGTTACCAGCGGAACTGCCAGATCTGCTGCATAATTCTCCTCTTCCAGGCGGTCAGGAGGAAGCGCTGCCTGTCCTCTCACAGGGGAAAGATGGACTGACTTCCTACTGGATCATGTTGTCTCTGCAGGGTGGTATGGGTCCTACAGTCCCTACTATAGCCAGTAAGACAGGTCAAAGGGTGATTGTGGAGGACTCCAGGGCATGGGGTTCCAAGGCAGGTGCTTAGGCAGAGATTGGTTCCAGACTGACCCAGGTCCCTTGTCTGGGAAGGAATGTCCCAGAGGAGGAGACATTGGTTCCTCAGATAGTTTAGAGGCTCCCAAGGAAGAAAATATTGATTCTGGATCTATTGGCAGAACCAACAGTTCCGCTGGAGGGAAACCATGGCTGGAAGCTGGAATAGGAAACAGACTCCGCCCACAAATTGCATCTCCTGGTGGAGTCAGGACCTCCCTGGAGAGGGACCTGATCGAGATGGAGATTGAGGATCCAGGAGAGCAAAAATGTCCTCGGGCGGAGCGTAAGACTCTACTCTTCATGGAGTGTGAGGGGTCCTGTCAGAGCTGGAGCCGTTACAGTGTGTGCCACTGTCAGGCAAGGCAGAGCCAGTACCATTGGTGGTTGAGGCTCCCGACGGTTTCATTTTGTTGGTGCAGTCGGTTCCCAGAGCTGAAGGCTTAGTTGGTACTGGAGGCACTGCTGCCACCAGCGCGCAATCTGGTACTGATACAGCCCTGGATTTGTGGGCTGTCTTGTCACGACCCTGTGATTTAGGACATTCTAAGTCCACATGGGCTGAGCAGGAAGACTCGACTTAGGCAGGGCTGTACCTAACTTCTTTGAAGCAGATTTAGAGCGTTTATGAGAATGCTCCCTGCCCTCCCAACAAGTCCCCAGTGAGGGATCTGTGGGGATAAATTCCCTTGCTCCTAAGTTGGATCTCACAGCAGCAGGTGCAGTCCTTGCTGATGTAGGCAGTGGGGTCTCTTGGCCTGTGTCTGACTGTAGCCTCACGGTTGTCTCCATTAGGTGCTTCTTAAGGCAAAGATCCTGCCCTTGACGGACACGAGTGGGGAACAAGTGGCAGATACTGGGCCTGGCCACAACATGAGCTTCCCCGAGGCAGCATAGGCAGCATTCATATTTGTTGCTGACTGAGAAGGAGCGTGAACAAGCAGCACAGAATTTGAAACCCGGGGTCCTGGGCAAAGTCCAGTACCCACAACAGGGCAGGGAGGGTGGGGGGGGAGGGAGAGAAAGGGTAATTCCCCAGGATGGGGAATCTAACTATCAGATAAAATTCTTTAACTATTTACAAAAAATATATACCTATGTATTTACAGATTGAAGAATAAAGGAAGATGAAGCTTGGACAGTGGAGGTTCCGACCCAGGTCATGTAGTGACAGGAAGGAACGGGAGAGGTGGTCAGTCCACTCTGCCCTTTATCTCCTTGGTTGGAAGCATGAGGAGAGTGAAGGCAAATGTGTGGCCCAACAGACCTGGTTTTCAAGAATTTACCAGTTCCGGGTGCATGGCGCGCATATGTACCCACCGCAGAATACACACAGGCCCCAGCACTCAAAGAAGGAAAATCACCAGAGAGATTTTCAGAATTGTTCAGCAGTCAGTGCTCAGCAGCTTCCCTTGTTCTTCCACTGAGCACTTTCCAAAAATCTGGTCCTTCGTGTTGTTGGGATACACACAGAGTTAGGGTGCCGTGCTCCGGTGTCACGCGCAATGCTGCTCTGGCCTGTTGCAATGCAACCAGGGCTAAATCTTGTTAGAAAGTTATGTGTACATGAATGCCATGTTGGGATCTCCTAACATCTCCATGAGCTAGAGGCCTGATCCTGAGAACTCTTACTCATGCAACTCGCCTTTACTCACACCAGCAGACCCGTTGAGGTCAATGGCGCTATACATGAGTGAAGGTTGTAGCTCTGAGGTAGAGTGTTAAAGAAAAAAGCTGGAACAAATAAGAAAGGGGACCGGAGCCCGAGAAAAAAATAGTACTACTGAACATAGTAGTTCTGGTTTGTGCCCCACTTCTTCTCACTCTTTTTGGTTGGAGCCTTTATGTGCTTCTGTAATAGGAACAACCACCAAAGCAAGGTCATCTAGCAAGTCTGTGGCAGAGTCAGGAGCATAACATGGAGCTCTGGACCCTTGGGCCTTATCTATACAGGGGTTTTAAGCCTCTGGTGTAGCAGCACCAATGCAAACCCCTACTGGTGCAATGCAGCTACACGGACCAGAAAACAGGCTAAGGTACAGCATTGCAAAAGTCTGTATTAGAAGTTTGCATTGCATTGGTATAGCTATACACCAGTGACTAAAAGCCCCAATATAGACAAAGCCTCAATCCTGTTCTTTAATTACAAGATTGTACTTCCTACAAACTCTTTCCCTTCCAGTGATTAGCTCTCCAACTGGCATACTCTGGCATATAAAGAAAAAAACATGACTTCATAGCTTGCTTTTGTGACTTTGCAGGATGGCTCCATCCTGTGATGAAAGATTGCATTGCATCCAATTGTGAATTTCTTTAACAGAAGTCATTCAACTTTTTTCACCCAGATGGGTTATACCAGCACCTTAATGATTTATTCTAGCTAAAGAACCTAAGAAAATTCTTGAGAGCGCTTCTCCTGTCAGCTTAGTTAATCCACTTCTGTGAGAGGCAGTAGCTAAGTCAGGAGAAGCGCTCCCGCCGACACAGCGCTGTCTACACCAGCGCTTCAGTCAGTAGAACTACATCGCTCAGTCATGTGGATTATTCACATCCGTGAGTGACGTAATGATACAGAAGTAATTCTGTAGTGTAAACCAGGGCTTACAGAGACCCTCCCCAGCATACCCTATAACCAGGTGATTAGAAGGAAAACCAGGGTTCAAGTTCCTTTTTGCTACCTAAATCTCCTTGGGAATCAAACCTGAAAAATCAAAATGTTTTGTTGCACGAATGATAAAATGAACCATTTTGACATTTCCAAAAAGTTTTCTTTTTGACAGAACTTTGCCAAAATCTACACAAATTCACCCAATGTTTCAGTCGAGCCAAGTCCGCATTTTTCAGTGGAAAAAAAGTTTAGTCTGAAAAATTTCACTCAGCTTTAGTTGTAACCCATACCTTACCCTCCACATGCAAGTCAGACCCACTATCCTGCTGGGGGCCAAGGAGCTCACTGTACCTGGTTCAGCCCCACACCCCCTGAGTCAGAAACCCCACCCTTCTTCCCAGGGCCTCTGCCGCTGCTCACAGTCCTCCTAGCCACCCTCTAGTTCATACTGGATTACTGACTCCCAGGGAGCCCCTCTCTGTTTGCTACCCCACTTTACTGGGCCACAGGCTGTTCTCGTTTTCCCTCCAGCAGGCCTGCTTGTCCTTTGTCACTCATCTGCTCCAGCTGGGGAGGCAAGATAAGTCTGGCACAGATGCAGCTGAGCCCTAACACTCCCCACCCCTTAAAGGCCCAGCTCATACTGGGAAAGCCCCAAGCACTTGGCACACGGCCCTAACAGTCCTTCACATTTCTGGAGTCTCAGGGAGAAGTGGTAGCCAGTGCTATCTTTTCAACTATGGCTGTCCAAGGTGCCATGTGACTTTTCTACTTCATTTAAAATATCATGGTAAGTCAAATTCTAGCCATTCCCCCCACCTCCTTAAGGATTAAAGATGTAATATTTTTCTTCTTCCATTAGCAAATAAAAATAAATTGGAACACACTGGTATTTTAGGCAAAGGTGTCCTAGAACTGTTCAGATCAGAAGGTTTTAACAATGGTCAGATTTTTTAAAAAATCATTAGCAACTAAAACTTGTGAATATCATTATTTTCAGCTTCGCTTAAAGGGATAACATCAGTGGTTCTCAAACTTCTGTAATAATGGCCCTTTTCACAGAGCAAGTCCCTGAGTGTGACCCCCCCCCATCCCTGTATAAATTAAAAACACTTTTAAAATATTTAACACTATTATAAATACTGGAAGCAAAGTGGGGTGGGAGTGGAGGGGTGGCAGCTTGCGACCCCCCCATGTAATAACCTTGCAACCCCCTGAGTGGTCACAACCCCCAGTTTGAGAACCCCGGTCTATATAATCAGGCAGAAGATACGAGTTAAAGGTTGTTTCAGGGACACTAGACTCTGAATTCCCCTGCCAATTTTGGGGGTTTTGTAAATCCAAGTTTCCTATACTATTAGATATCCTTTTCTCTTCCCTGTTGCTGGGTGAAAGCTCCACACAAACAAAAGGGAGGGGAATTACTATGCCTCCACTTTTGCAAACTGCTTCATGCAGGCACTAGAGTCAATGGGGTTTCATTGTCTTCCTGCCTGGAGCAGTTTCCAGGAGCCTAAGCTGGGGGGCAGCATTTTCCACTGAAGAGGGCACTGAACTCAAAGACAGGTGACTTGAATTCTGGCTCATCTCAGCACTGACTTGCTGTGTGACCTTTGGAAGGTCACTTCATCTGTCTGGGCCTGTTTCCCTTCCCCACCCTTAGGTAGGTAGGTAAGTAAGTATTTGGCAGCAGGGACAGACATATCTCACTGTGTTTGTACAGTGCCTAGCACAAGGGACCTCTGGTCATTACTGTAATACAAATAATAATTGGTTAATGATGTGGGGAAGACTGAAACTGACTATACATAAAGTCAACAAAATAAAAGCAAGAGCTTTTTCCCCCACTCTAATCTCTTTCACTTATGGAAAGCTTAGGTATTACTTGTAAAGATACCAAAAAGTACTCAGGCAGAATGATTCACTTTGGTTATATATTTGCGCAAATTAAGTGAGTATGTGTGATTTTATGAAACAGTCACAGGAGGGCAGAATCAGCTGTGTTTTGGGTTTGACAGAAAGGAGATATTTGATAAAGCTTTCTAGCAGGTCAGTGTTTATGATGATACTTCATAAGACGCAGTAGAAAAACTTACTGGCTAGACAGATACAAACACCACTTCAGGTTTTCTAAAAATCTGTATTTACACAATTTTGTAACAGAAGCGGACTGAATATTTTACAGTTGCACACAAATAAATTTATTTAGCATGAATGTAAAACAAAGTATGGCGTGGGGCACTTTACCATTATTTAGCGCTGCTCCCCATTGTAAACAGGGCAGGGCAGTTGTATAATAACTGAAGGTTTTCACTCAGTACATTCTTTGCTTGCACAGGAAAATTACATAAGGCGCCAGATCCTGCAATAAGTAGCACATATGCAGGCTGCAGAGAAAGATTTCAGTGGGGCTCTGCACAGCTGCAGCAGGGCCGAGGCCTAAGCATGTGTCCTTTACCTACCATAGATGTCAAGGCCAGTTATACAGGGACATATAATTCAGTATTTTACTTTTAGCAAAACAACTGATGGCATGATCCTGCAACGTGCTGATCATCCTGAACTCAATCAGAGCTGAGGTTTCTCAGCTCCACACAAGATCAAGTTCTTACTGATTATGCAAACATTAGGAATGATACGTCACGCAGTGTACTTTTTCTCCCCATGTTTTTTAGTTTTGTGGTAGTGGGTATAATCATTGTACAATTCCTTAAAGACTTCTCTTACGCCCATCTGTAGCGATGCGTTTAAGAACTTGATGTCGCGTTCAATGCAAAGGTCTAGGATGTGATACATTCCCTCAGTTAGATGTTTCTTTACAGCTGGAAGTAAGGTCACCTAGGAGATGAACAAAATCTCATGAAACTTTTTACTTTCCATAGTTAGTATACGTCAAGTGACTGGAAATAAAAGTACTGACAAGATACAATCCAAGGCATCAGCCCATCTAGAATGGTCTGTTAAAACACCGTGTAAAATATTAGATAATAAATTATCTCCCCGATTTTGCAAACCTGATTTAAAACACAACAGTAATATATAATCCTGTATATTAAAATTTGCAGCGGTGCTGAGTGTTCAGGTAAACGCTCTGTTATATTTGGGAGAATTTGAAATCATCCCAACAAAAAAAACCCTACAGTAAAATATTCTAAGACACCCATCCTGGAATAGATTTTTCCAGCAGTTTTTTGTACACCTCCTTCATATTCAGGAGACGGAACAATAGCCAACATATCAGCTGCATGCTGCACACTGAAATCTCAGTTAGGAACAAGTCCTTCTGTGAGCCTACATCTAAAATGGTTAGTTTGTTTTGCCTCTTCCAGTTTAATAACTGCATTTATCTAGCAACTTTTACCCAAGAATTTCAATTTGCTTTATAAACATTAATTACAGAAGCCTTAAAGAACACCCTCTCAGGTGTGTGTCTACTTGACCCATTTTAACCCCATGGAACCCCAGGCACACAGAAATTAAAAGACTTGCCTTAAGTCATACAGCAAGCTAATGGCAGAGCTAGGAATACAACCTAAAACTCCTAACTCAGTCCCTTGCTGATCACTAGACACGCTGTCTTCCCACAACTGCCATAATCCCCATAACAAAGCTCATCAAGGCTGACTCTGGAGTGTTTTGGGGCTCTAGGCAAACTGGAACACATCCTCGGATCATAACCCGCTCACTGAACATTTTACTGCTTTAGATTCAGGTGGCCTCTGGAGCGGATCATACTGTTCTTGCCACAGAAATAGGTCTTATCTCTGCTGAATACTAAAATTAACTTGGTGCCTCCAGACCTGTGCTTCTGCACTCCGAGCATAATGAAAACTGCATGAAAGGCTCTCATTAAAACTCAGAATTTTCCTCTCTTCCTGAGGCAAGTAATACACTCTTCACTATGGAAGTGAACTCCTAATCACTGTGTCGGGTCCAGGCTCTCTTTCTGCTCTGAGGCCACAGAGCAGTGAAGGGGCAGGGGCTGCCTTCTAAGAGGATGAAGAGCCAGCTGATCACTGCACAGAAGGAACAGCATGAAATGCCACTATAATTGAGAATTTGGATCAAGTTCATACCTGGTGTAAGCAGATGCATCTGCAGTGGAGTTACACCTGCTTACACCACATCTGAATTTGGCCAACTCCTCTTGACTGTCTTTACTCTACAATGCAATTCCCACAAACCACTGTCTAAAAACCTTATGAGATTTACACAACTGCCACTATGAGCTGGCAGTTAATTCTACCTACACACGTGTTATGGTCTACATAGTTAGCAAGACCAATTTGTGTTACAGAACTCTTGATGGGGGACAGTTAAGTGTGTGAAGAATTATTTCATCGTTACTGAATTATGCTACAGCTCTGAGATAATGCATGAAAGGTGATATCAAGCATGTGGAAGAGGCTGCAGGTGTACCCAGGGCCAATGATGGACTTTTCGAGGTTTATTTCAGAATAATTAATAAGGGTCTACATTTGTTGTGATAAATTTTGATAAACTAGATTTTTTATCAGGGGAAAGTGCCCTTTATGATTGAGAGAGTACAAGTGTATGTGCAGCCTTTGTAAAAATCTACTTTGAAAAGGGGTTTCTCTTCTGTTCTTTCAGAGCAACATGTGGTTGCTTTCTAGCGGTCACAAGTGCTTTCTAGCATGTACAGGTCCAGCCCCTTTCCCCTTTGAGATCGATCCTCTTTTTTTTTTTTTTTAAAAGAAAACTCCACGTCACCAATTCAGTAAGTGTCCCACCAATTCATTAACTCTCCTCCTCATGCTCAATTATTCCATTAACACATGAATCCCCAAACAAAGATTCATTTGTGCAGTTATTTATCATCAACTAGTTAGGCATATGGTTACACCACACCCTTTAGCTAAAGTCTCAAGAGGCCTTACGCTCTAATACAGAATCAAATAACTTGAAAATGTCCGTATGTGAAAATTAAAACAGACACCGCTTGCGGAACAGTCAGCGGTTCTATAATTAGTGAGCATAGCTACTGAGCAGGTTTTAAAGAGTGAGGCTTAAAACCAGTGAAACAGCATGTTTAAACCAAAGAGATTCAAACATTAACTTTCATTGTTATTTGCAGAACAAACTTATGCTCTATATATGAAAGACTCTGTTCTGAAACACTGATGGCATGTCTAAATGAAGAGTTAGTTCCTCGCAATAGCCTGCCGTGCATTGAGTGTGGACCCTGCTGCCACACACAAACAGCTTCATAGTGTGCTTTGATTTACCCTGCTTTTGACATGGGCGTAGATCAAAGCTCACTAGGGACTCTTACTGCACAGCAGAAGGGTCCATGTGGACAGTTAGTGCATGGCAAGCTAGTGTGGGGTAGATTTACACCCCAGCAAACTTTAAGATCAAGTGATGCACCCACTTTTTAAAACTTTGGCCATACGTACTCTCTTATAGGGAGTAGCTGCTCTTATTCAGAAACCAGTGAATAGTGGGATCTCAGTTTGCTTTATGGATTGCCCATCCAAATGCTCTAGTAATATCTTTTGAGCAATGGCTGTTTATAGTTTTAATCCCTCTAATTTGGGGGGGGATAGGAGGACTTGGTAGAAGAGCACCCTGCATTTACACTGACTGAATATTTTCCCCCACTCCCTTTCTTCACTCCTTCCTCACCTGGAGCCCCCACAGCTGCAATTGATACCAAAGCGGGATTTGCCTGGTCTTGGTGTGGGAGGGTGCAGTTTGTGGAAAAGAAAAGGAAAGGTAAAAACATAAAAATGATTACAAAGAGCAAGGAAGTAGAAGCTGGCAGCTTCCGCTGAGGATGTGGAAACAGGTAAAGCAGATACCAGAGAGCATGCTGCTGTGGATCAGTTATTCAACACTGCTAGAAAAAACAGGTAGGGAAGGGAAACCACAAAAAAGTACAGACAGACAGAAGTCTGAACAGCATGTGAATGAGTTGCAGAAGGACCTGGCAGCAAGAACTTAATTTACCCCAGTTAGTCCTACTGGGGAAAAGACAGGCAAGACAGGAGCAGCTGGATTTGTTAACACCAAAGTTATCCCTGTTGGGAGTTCCCTATGGCACTACTTCCAGTCACTCCTCTCCATCACCCATATCCAGCTTATTGCTGGGAATGGCTCTGACTGCAGAAGCTTGAGGAAACTGATCGTGCTGAACATTACTTGAAAGGGTGGCCGAATTATGTGGGAAGCCAAGGACAAAATCCTCTGTTCAGCCAACTGAAGGTTCGGGCAGCACAGGTGCCACTCTCAGTAGCAGACACTCAAAGATTATCACAGTGTTAAAATGCAGCAGTACTTTGCAAGTATGATGTCCGTCTAGAGACGGCCTGAAGTTCCGCTCATGTGAAATGCAGCCCAGTGAGGCACCCGGCAAGCTGTACAGAAGTGGATTAAGCCAGACAACAACTGTGGAGATTTTTGATCCTCCAGCAGTTGCTCCAGATGGCTGATGCAAAGATGAGGATTTGGACATTTGAACAGCAGCCAAGGAGAGCAAGACAAACCCGCTTGGCTGGGAGACTGCAGAAAGGTACCTGAATATCAATGGATCAGGCCCAGAGAGGCTCATACACAATGCAGTCCTTGGAAAGAATTTGCTGTGAGACAGCCCTTAGCACGAGTACTCTCTAGAGCCTTAGCTGGGGCAAATTCAATAACCAGGACATCAATAATTAGGGTAAGTAGGCAGGATATGGAGCAGCTGTGTGTCCTGCACAGAAACGAAAAAGGCCCAGTTGAAGTTTTAAACCTAGGACAGGGAGACATGTAAAAAACCCTGATCACTAGCACAAATTAATTACAAGGGATTTTGCAGGCTTTGATGGACACAGGCAGTGTTCAATTAAATCCAAATTGGCTAACCTGGAACAAATTAGTAATTCAAAAATTAAGTCTGGCTGTAAGGAGCTACTCCATTGTAGACTATGCAAGAGCAAGAATATTTGCTTTCAGTAGAAATGGTTGAGAAAGATGTAACCATCCTAACTGCTTACTAGACTCTTTCCTCTGTTTAATTAATGTCAAATTCTTGGCAGTACTTCTAAAATAAGATTAGAGCCTGGTTATAGATTTTAGAGCACTAAATTATTGCTCTCAAACCAGAAATTTTAGTCTGAGGGTAAAATGTCCAAGAGAAACCCCTACAGAATGCAGGCAGAGAGCAAGGCATAAGATGTCCAAGCGGTCTCGGATAACTGCCAAGGGTGGGCTCAAACTCAGTGCATGAGTGTCCTCAGATTTAATGACCACAGCACATCACCTTTCGCCACTCACCTTCCGAAAGAGTGGGCTGTCTACAAACTCTCCGATTTCAACAAAGCCCTAGTCTTGCTGCACATGCCCACGTGGCTATCACTCACTCTTTGATTCATCAGAAAGCTCAACCTGACCTGGCGTAGTAAACTTTATCCTCTAACTTTTTCAAGACACCACTGCCCCTTTGGGGAAGTGATATCATGTACCAGCCGAGATAATTCCAAGCACCTGAGATCAATTTGGGGAGAATTAGAACCATAGTTCGAGCCCCAGGTGTATGCAAAAACAAAACAAAAAACCAACACACCAGAAGAACCAGGAGATTTTGTAAAAACAATTTTAAGGGGTAGATCATCTCAGGAACCTTTGCTCAAATGACCACAAATTTAGAACACTATCCCTACTCTGCATCCCTAGGAGGTACAGCAAATTTCAAGACATCCAAGTCAGCATGTGGATTTTTAAAAAATTTAAAATAGTTGTCTTTTAAACAATAAGTGACTCTCAACCTGAACCTTATAAATGACTTTAAGGTGGATGAGTGTATATTACCTTCTGCAGTTCAATCACGTATTGGGCCACTATAAAGACAGAAAACACTGTGAACTCCTCTGTTTTTGCAGCAATGTGACTATACATCCTTTCCACCAAGTGTGCACATTTCAATACAACTCCAAACTCATCTGTGCTCCCTAAAACAGAAATCAAATTGTGGTGCAAAATTAGGGGTTAAAAAAAATTGTTATACAAGGAAAAAGAACCCAAAAAACAAAACTTCAGCAACTACCTAGCCATGGTTTCATATTTTGGATTTGCCAAAATGCATTTTTTTAATTACAGGAGAGGTGAGAACAGAAGAGTGGTTTAAAAGCAACTGTGCCCTTATGAAAATGAACAATCCCTTACAACACTTTATAGACTCTCTTTCAAGGGCAATATTGTAAGAATAAAGGCAGAAGGCTGTTTCAACTCCACCATACACTAGGATGCAGCCAACTTTTGTTACATGAATTCAAGCAGAAAGAAGGGCGGGGAAGGTACCTCCCATGTTCCAGCCCTCTGCCCAGTTAACTGGAAAAAGAGCAAAAACATCAGATTTTTTTATTTATTTTTTTTGAAGTGCCACTTGCAGAATACTAGATCAAGAAGCTGCTTCTTGATAATGAGACCTATTACATGGCACAGTCTCCAAAGAGAATCACCATCACTGGAGACATTAAAAACTAGATGGGACAGAGGACTTGAATTTTCTGTAGGGAACAATCCTTCACTGACAGGCAATGAGATAACTTAATAGAAATTAGGAGGAAAGTGGGGGGGGAAATTCAGGCATGTGTCTTGTTTTTTATTATTAAAATACAATAATTCTGCAGGGGTAGACAAAGTGTATCTAAATCACAGCATTTCCTGAACCTGTAGCTTTCCACTGATTTTTCTCTTTAGAAAATGTGGATACTACTGAAATGTATAAGCCCCAGCTTTTATGCCATAGGTGCATCAATATATCATTCCTCTCTCTCCCCTTTGGAATATCTTAGTGTACTTGCCTATTGCATATACATGGTTATAACACACACACACAAAGTGGGGTAAATTTCAAAGCAGTGAACTTGGTTTTAGCGACGTGAATTAATGGAGTCAAATAAGTAAATCCCAAGTAACACTTTGAACATGTACAAGATTCTGGTTTTGTATCTAACACACAATGATGAACATGTAGTCTGTAGCATATCTAACATCTGCAACACAGAGCTCTGTTTAGTAGCACATATATAAAGCCCTTTCCCAAGTGCGATGGTGTAAATCATCAGCATTTGGAGCCACCACACCAGAAAAAACATGCTTTTCCTAAAATCTTCACTGACCTTATACAATGGGGGCTACTGTGGCTGTTTCTGAGTGAGAATGCAAAGGTCGGGGAGAGGAACTGACATAAGGTACAAGGAGCCCTGCCCCTGTCTGCGTTGTGTCATTGTGCTGGGGCCAGCCAGGATTACAGTTCGAAATGGAAGCACTATGCTAGTCTCCCAGGATGAAGCCTGGAAAGAACCTTTCAAAGAGTGTCAGAGTGCAGATTGCTACGTGGCTCATCCTCACTTCTGCCTATGTGGCCAGTGGCCCAAAAGCCACGATCTGGCCCTGGGACTTTGTTTCAACTTCTAACGTTACACACAGCCTGCCCTGTCCTGCACATTCTTCTGTGCATTGCACCCACTCAGAGTCGGGTACGTTAATGAAAATGATGACACAGCACCTCTGTCTCCTTTCTGTCGCCCCTCGTGCATAACAGAAACAACCAGCCTATTGAAGCTGTTCAGGAAAGATGGCGCTGCTTTTAGCATCACCTGCAAGAACATCAAATGAAAGAGGATCAGATAAATACCTAATGCAGTACAGAAAAAAGGCTTTGAGGATGGTTCCTTTATTAAAGCAGCACATGCAGCATGACATTCAACATCCCAAAATAAGAGTGGATTTATGTGCTTTAAAGGAAGGTACATCGCCTGTACGCGCTACAGGGAAGGGACTGTCTTTTTGTTCTGTTTCTACGGCTGCTGGCACAATGGGGTCCTGGTACCTGACTAGGGCTAGTAGGTGCTATGGTTAATACAAATAATTACAATCATCTCAAAGTAATCCCACATCCACAAAGCAGAGGTTGAAAGTTATGCTGTTCTAATGCCTGGGCATTTACCGCTGACTGTCCTGAACCAGTGCTTGCCCAAGGGACCAGAGATTTAAGGACCAACACACTTATTCATCTGAAAACAGTTTGGAAAAATCAGCTTTCAGCTGACAGGCACTAGAGGCAAAAATTTTCAAAAGTGACTTACACAGCCAGGTGCTTAAGTCCTTTTGATCTACAAAGGGACTTAGCCTAAGTGCCTGTCTCATTTTTTTTTTTTTTAAATATGGAACTTAGGCCCTTTTGAAAACTTTGGCCAAATCTAACTTTAGAGGTTGTGATAATTTGCTTCCAAATATCTTATCATTTCAGAACCTCCACGTTTTCAACCTCCTGGTCATAGGTCAGGGATTGGCTTCTTAAAATTTCTGATCCCCCACCCTTCAAGCCCCTTCTCCCTTCACCTTAGGGTGACACTGCAGTATGGAAAACAGCACTTCATGAATTCCCAGGAAGATGCTCCCATACTCCTCCATCTTCAAATGATCCAGAGGGACAGTCAGCAGAATGCTGAATGCCAGGCTCACGTGATGGGGATTGGAGAGAATCTCTTCTCCTTGCCTCAGCAGGGCTGCTACTGTCTCCAGTATAGGAACAACAATGGTGGGAATCAGCGACTGGTCCCGACAAGCCTCTTTGGTTTGAATCTACATGTGAAAGACAAGACAACAATAACAAAAAAGAATTCCGCTGTCTCTACCCACCCCCTTCTTCCACACCAGAGAATTGTACTGTTGCAACTTGAACCAGCAGGAGTACACTGGCGCAAACTGCAACAGCATAAAGCCTCATCCGTACTAATCAATCTGTTTTAGGCACATGCCGTGCGCCATATCCCCATGCAGCATTCCCTGAAAGCACTGCAGGGTCTGTGCATTGTTGCATCTATCCCACAATCCCATAGAGAAGATGCATACAGAATGTGTTATACAGGGTCTATTTGCATCTGTTCATGTTTTTACACTGTTCCAGTGGATAGTTCTGTCCTTCACAAACATTGACTCACCCCAAGCCCCTGCCAGACAATCTCTGGTCCCAGAGAGTCAGGCATTGTGATGGCAAGCACCAACACTACTACAGTTGCGTGCAGCCACAACACAGGTAACGAAACGGATTTAATTATTTTAATTCACTTATTCAGTCATTTTTATTAGTTTGGCCTTGTAGCAAAGCAAAAAGCCAACAAACAGTTTTCTCCTCCTTTGGATCGGAAGAAGAGTTGCCCAGGCCTGGGGAGAGGCAACTCTCTAAGCATCTCCATGTAGCCTAGTGAGATGCTCTCAACCTCTACACAATGCAGTGCAGCCCCAAAGATGTAATCTTCCTCAAAGTAATGGTGATGTTAATGAATGAGTGTGTGTGCCATGCCAATATACAGGGATATACTTGAGGAAATTTGGGCCAAACAGCGTAAATGGATCCTAGCCAAACTGATGTCAAATGTAGAATTTTTTTTTTTTTTAAATATCTTTTTATGTATGTTTCAGACACAATTGTTTCAGGCTCTGTCAAACAAAAGTGATAGGTAACTTATACTGTGGGAGGTACTTACAACTAAAGCTGTGATTATCTGTGGGCTGGTAAACCAGAAAGCTCTCTCTTTCTCTCCAGTTAACGGGCAGCTGACCAGCAATTTGGTTAGCGTAACAGCTGACAATACTTCCTGCAAAAAAATGGATAAACAATCACTGCAAAAAGATAAATACGCTCACTTGAAATATGGCACCTCTTAGTGGAGACATCACATTATCAGCAGCTCAACAGAATTTGCACTGAGCAATAATCACCTTAGCATACTGTACTATATCTATTTTAAAAGCAAATCGTGACATTAAAACATTTAAAAATAAAGGCAGATCAACTCATGTAGCAGCCATTATAGATAATGGAGGGAAGTAGTGTGAACATACACATATGAAACTCACTTGTGGTTTGAGCCTGCCATATAACCAGCATAATCTCATCACATTTACCAGCTAACATGTCACCACATATTGGCTTATAAGAACTAAGATGAAAACATAGAACATCAGTGTATTTCAGCCTTACAGTCCAAAAACATGTGGACTTCAAGGCCTATATGCTATGGCGATTAGCGTTACACAAACCATGTAGAAAGATTAGGTTAGATTCTCTTTTAAATGGACATTATCTACAGAGATGACACACAGATGCCTTTTCCAAATGGGCAGGTCTGGGAGCCAGATACTCCTGAGCTTCAGCAAGGCTCTGAGTTCCAAGTCACTTAACCTTCCAAGGGGTGGGGGGGGGGGGGGCGGGAAGGTTATGCCAGGCTTGTTTGCCAAATTTCTTCCCAATGTTACAACTACCAATTCAGTTCCATTGGCGACAGATGTTACATGTCACTTAATGAACTACTGGAAGATGCTCAGATGCTACAGTAATGAGCACGGTATAAGAACCTATACAGAATAGAACAGTGGGAACACTAATATAATCAGTGCTTCACATAACTGCTGGTGTTTAAAAGCACCGTGCCACCTGACCCTGTTCAGAGTAGGTTTGGACAATAAAATGGTTAAAATGCCAGTGGCTGCAAGTCTCTTGTCTATGCTACAGCTTTGGTGGTAACAATAGTGGGAAATTTTTAAGTGATAAAACCTTTTGTCTGGTCTTGGTCTCAGTTTCTCCATCTGAAAAATGGGGATAATTGTACTAACTTACCCTCCTCAAAGCAGTCTTGTGACGATCAGTACATTTGTGTTTGTAAAGCACTTTGCCAATGAAAAGTGCTCAGTTAGTGCTAAGTAGTACTGTGATAAGAAAAGAACCACCCACACTACAAGAAATGTATACTAGCATGTGCCAGTTTACACCTACAACTGCAAAGAACAGACCACACTAGGTGTGACTTTTAAATGAACTAGGCAAATCTTTGTTTTGCATGTTCATGGACTGAACCAGCTTCCTGGTAATCACCTACATAATTATGACAAATTTTTCCTGGGTGCTGAGTCTGAGGACTCTACTGAATAACACAATAGGAAACAAAATTAAAGCTTTTATTTGGCCAGTTTGTAATGTTAGAATTAACACATAGGTGTCGACTTTCTGCATTCTCTACAGGAATTCACTGATGTGAGACTCCTGTTAATGTTACTGGGAATTAGAGTGCTAAATGCCTGGGGATCCTACTGAAAGCTTTCTTCATAGGTAAGAAAAGTTTCTCTCTTTTTCATAGTGGAGTCTATCGATCTCAGGTATTTCTAGGGCACACTTCATCGCAGTACCTAAGCACCAGGTTTATTGCCATGTAAGTTACCATGAGTGTGCAGCATAACAAACACACATTTAAAACCAAACTCCTATGTGTTCCTCATGTCGTATTCACGGTCTTTCTTCCTGCCCATTTTATCAGATACCATCCATGTTCTATTGCAGTTCTTCAAGCCATGGAGAGAAAACTAAAGAAAATAAATTATAAGAAATAAGCCCAAAGTTCCCTACTTTAGGATTTTGTTTCCAAATATTGCTAACTTCAAGTCCTTGGAGCACCAGCCTCATCATGACACAGAACTCCTCAGTTGTGCAGCTCTCCACCAGCTGAGTCATCAATTCTGTCAGCTGCATTTCTAGATCTTGAATCACCTGGACTGTGGTGCCAGGACCTGCATATTCAAGAGACACAAACACGTCTGAATTGCTTATCCACCTGGGGAACTGCCAAAAAAACCCTTTCAAAATCAAGCTTTGAAAAAGAGCTCTCTCTGTGAGTGATTTTTTAATGTTCACCCGCACAGAACTGCTTTCTCCCACCAACCACAGCAGCAGTGTATCATTCAGAACATTCCCATCCTACTGTGTATCCCGCAGTCAGTATCTTGATTAAATGCTTTCACTCTGTGAAAACCCCACAATGAGGCTTGTTCACAAGCTAGGGGAACAAGTTGATCACAAGCTACAGAATATCAGGGTGTTGGGAGGAGAGCCACACATCACATGAATATTAATGGACAATGCTTAGATCTCGGTTTAGCAGTGACCAGGTCTCCTACATATGAAGTCAAAGATTATATTATCTATGACTAGTTTAAATTTTGGTTTACTTTGCAAGCATATTTATCTGCTCCACAAACACCCCGAATGTAGCAGTAACTCCTGGGATTTGTGGCAAGATTTTCTGTAGGAGAAAATAATTTTAATCTATTTAAAGCCTGGCACTTCTACAGCACATTTCATCAGAGAATCTCAAAGCATTTTATCACCATTAATTATGCCTCTGCACTAAATAAATATACCAGCTTTGTACATGAGTAGAGTGTGGTACAGAGATGTTAAGAGGGAGTCAGCAGAAAAGCCAGGGTCAGAACTTGGTAATCCTGACTCCCAATCCTGTTTTAACACTTACATCATACTGCCTCCTGTGGTGAATTCTGTAACTGGAAAGAATTGAGATACACAGCGTGCAAGAAATATTATACATAGACACAATACAAAAATCTATTTGCAACTCAACTAGCAAGAGCTTCAGCCAGGCTCCCAAACAGATTTACAAAAAGGCTTCTCCATACAGAATTGTACTACAATTAAGGGAATAAGCGCATTTGTGATTCCCTACCAACCAGGGGGTAATATACATTTGTAAGATCACTGTAGTAGTAAACTAGACTAAATCAAATCTTTCAGGCATCAAAGATAAAAATAATATTGCCAGGTTTTTTGGTACTACTACACTGCACATGTGGAATGTCAGTTTAGGTTATATTTTAAATGAGGCAACATAGATTAGTCGTTAGATCACACTGGCAGTCAGAAGACCAGGTTCCCCTAATTCCAATTCTGTCACTGGCTCACTGTGTGCAGGTGATAAAGGGTCTGGCTTTCTGAGAGGTGCCAAGTACCTACAGCTATCATGGACTTTGCCTGGAGTATACTGTGTTCAGCACCTCTGAAAACCAGGCCAGTAGTCTTTCTGTTCCTCAATCTCCTCACCTTTAAATGGAGATGATACTTATCTACCTTTGTAAGGCCCTCTGAGATCTTCAGTGAAAAGTGCTGAGTTATTTAACTAAGCCGATCCATTAACTCCTTCAGTGATAGTTGCTATACCAGATACATAAGACCAAAAAAAATGCATTTTCAGAGCAGCCCCAAAAAGTTTGACCACATTTGGTGAAATGGTTCTAAACAGAATATTTCTACGGGGGCGTTTCTCAGTGCCTTGGGCCATCATTTATAGAACAGCGTAGTATTTTAAAAAGGGCTAAGGGCTACATTTTCAAACCTTGATAGATTTGTGTCACAAAATATACATGTGCACATACAAAACATGTATTAGCATAGGCAAAATACATATTTTTGCACAAAAATGAGCACTGAGGCACATGAGTAACTATTTCTGTGAAAGCAAGGAGATCAAAATAACTACGTGGCTGACATCCTCAAAGACCTTCCAGATGAGACCCCTACCAAGACAGGTCAACACTGCGCCCCAGTCATGACAACAGTATCCCTCTAAAAGCTTCCCAGTTTGTTTCTTAAAAAGATAGGACCAATTTACTGATGGACTAGCATACGTGGATATCTTGTGACTTTCTTAAGAACCTCTTGGATGCTTTTACCCACCCCTGTATTCCAAAATTAAATGGAGGAGTTGAAGAAAAGAAAAAAAGAGCTCTGTACCAGCAAGGAGATTTTTTACAGCATGGAACACAGTGAGAGCAGTCTCTTCTCCAGGATACAGATCTGTTACTGAGCAGAAAACAGTTAAAAACTGCAAGGCAGAGTGAAAGAACTGGAGATGGCCTTCCACAGAGGTCAGCTCTCTCAGTACTTGAGTGTAAAACTTTTGGTACAGTTCAGTGTGGGAATACTCCCGATATTTTCCTGGGTCTTTAGGATTCTCTTGCTTGCCTTCCATTTTCATAAAGCGACCAGTGCACATGTAGCTCAGATCTGCTTTCAGTAGAGTTGAGACAGCTGGGATGAATGCCAAAGGCAAAGGCTGGTCTTTGGTGAGGTTTCTAAGGCAGAGCTGGATGGCTGTTCCTGTCTGGAGGACTGTTGGCTCCAACAAAGCAGACAGCATTTCTGTCAGTTGTTGTTTCTTCTCTGGCTGCTGCTGGAGGTACAGAGTCAGAACATGGCAGAGTGTGGTTAGCGGCACTAAGAGCAGCTGATTGACTGCAGTGTTCCAGGGCTTGCCTCTGTCTGCATCAACATATGGTTTGCAGCTCGCTAGGAAAAAAGAGAACTTTTCCAAATTGATTTTCAGGCTCTGCCTCTTTTCGACAATCATCTGAAGAAAGCATTCCAAAAAGGTTTGGATCACCTGGAGAAATTCTGCCCAGGCGGGAGTGGTCAAAACATCAGCAAAGCACTTGCTGGCTGCAAACAGGGCGGTCATGACAGCCTCAAGAGCATCACTGGCATGAAAAACTTTAAAGATAGAGTTGACACTTCTGCCAGTCTGTAGGCATGTTAGAAGGCGGAAGCAGGTAATTAGAAACTTCAATGATAGCAATTTACTGCAAGAGATGTTAGCTCTGGTATTGGCTACCAAGGATAGCAGCAAGAGAAAACAACGGGTATGGTCTGAAGGAAAAAGACTGTCAAGTTTCAATGCAGAAATCATCTCTAGTAAATGCAAAAAGCTTTCTATCTGGTCTTCTTCCAAAGTAATGGGGGAACCGGTCCTTGTTAACAACAATATATGTTGAGCAATTTTTTCCATTGTTGTCCAGCAAATGAAGGGTTCATCCTTTGATTGATTGTTTTCTGACTGTGCCTCCCCCATGCCAACCATCTTGCAAGATGAGAGGACTTCCTCATGCCATGGTATATTAACTGCAGACAGCTGTTGAATAGGCTGATCTACGATGCCCTGAGTAGCAGAACAAAACACACTAGAGCACTGCTGAATAACGCGGCTTATAAAAGCACAATGAAGCACCTTAATTTCTGGAAGAAAAGTACTATGCAGCAAGGCTTTAGAAACCTTTTCAGCTGTGATGAAGGAATCCTGATCTGCAGAAACTCCCGGAGCTTTAGTTGATGGTAAAGTCTTCAGAAGCACATCAGCAACATACTCTACATCTTTCAGAGAAAGATGAGGAATCAGGATTGTTAGATTTGAGACTACAAGGTGCCAGTGTGCAGCGGGGTAGGTGAGAGCATTTATTGCACTGATGTTGCCATTCCAAGGTTCGGACTCTTCCATGCTCATGCTTGATCTTCCAGAATGAAGGATGAAAGCTGCGGCATGCTGCAAGGTGTGAAGATCAGCCTCAGTCTGAAAACTGGTTTGCATTAAGATCTTTTTTATTTTCTGAAGCATGAGCAGTTCTAAGCAATATTTACTAGGTGAGCAGAAATTACCTGAGAATCTCACTACCCTCTTCCAACACTGGCTATCCACGCCAGGGAGAAGGGCTGAGAAGTCCCAGCTCTCTGCAGCACAGTCAGTACCACCACCAGCTGCTTCAGCCAGTCGAGACACATATTTGCTGCAGTTTATACTAAGCAGAGTGTCAACCTCCACCCATGTGCAGACAAGGAGGAGCGCGGAATCACTGACCTTCTCTAGCCAAAGCCCTGGTTTATCTTCGTCTGCCCACTGATCCTTCAATAGGTCTAGCAATGGCTGGATTACCTCTTTCTGCATCTTGTCCAACAGACTCTGAGTGCGAAGGACAACAGGTAATGGGGTGACATTATCCAAACTCTTCATGTTGAACAGAAAAGTGTGAAGCACAGAGCTCACAGACAACAGCTTCAGTGCCATGTCAGAATCATCTTTAACGTCAGGAATTATTTGAGTCTGACACTTCTCCAGTATGAGGAACAAAATATCCAGAATCTGGTTGGGTGGCAGCTCGAGGAGGCACTCACGAAGCTTTGCCGTCAGCCCAGCAGACAAGACTGGCAGCCTTAACTCATCATCAGCTGGACGGCAGATCACGGACAGAACCTCTTCAAAGAATTTAGGGAACTGTCGCAGCTTCGTGTAAGTCTGAAACATGGCATTTATGAGAGTCTCTTGAGGCTTCTTTGTACGTGGCTCAGAGACCTCTGCATCGATCCAAGCTGAGGCCACAAGGTCATCCAGATCAGGCTCGACAATTAAATGATTTAACGAAATCAAGGTCTTGAGACACCTAAACCAAGCTGGGATGGAAGCCTGGGAGTGATTCACCAACATTTCTGCCAGTTTGCGGTAAAACTGGAACTGGGTCTCTTTGTGCCTGATCCGGTCAGCGGCAACGTTATAGATATCATTGCTGAGCACCAAGTTCAGGAGCTGTTCCACAGCAAGCAGTTCTGTGCTCCAGTCTACTGGCGAGAGCATCTCCTGCCATAGATCCTCCTGCAGGTGAGAAATCCTTAGACAGCCAAAAAGCCTGGTGAACATGTGGAAACAGACCATGTGGTTTTCTGCCTTACAGTAAGAATCCAAAAAGAGCTTATAAAGCAGAGGTACTGAATTTGCTACTATGATCACCTGGAGCGTTGATTCACAAAAGCTAGCATCCTGGAACTTGGACAGCACTGTTTTGACTGGCATCAGAATAGTTTTAAGAGCCCTTTTCTTTTTCTCTTGCGGTTCCCTTTCTGGCAGGAGCTCCTCTCTGTAAGAGGACAAGAGCTCAGGCTGGAAAATCCCAGCCTGTAGCACAGTCTCTACTTGGTTTCGGATTTCCCTGCTCAGATGCTGACGTACGCGGCCATCATCAGCTGGTGTCCACGCTCTGGCCATAAGCAAATGCCTCAGGAGCAGACATGGTTGAAACAAGTGGCTGGTCACTTGCCCAAACACACGATTTGGGTTGATCTGTTGCCTCTGAATCAGGAGGTACTGAGCAAAGGTCAGCTGGAGGACATCAAACAACTGGGAGGTCACAGCATCTTGTGAGGTCAGCCATTGACAGGCCAGCCAGGAGAGCTTGCTTAGGAGATTCACCATCAGCTCATATTTTGTGGTATAGATGATGGAGAGAGGCGGAGTGGAAAGGATGCCCCTGCAACAACTTAGCACTGTACCAACATTTCCGCGGGATTTTTGAATGCAGGACTCGGATATCCTTTCATTTATGACCTGAAGATAAAACAACAAAAAAAGCATCATTATCAACCTTGCACACAGAAACAAAGGTCATTGGGGAACAGACAACAATCTTCTATTTGCTGGGCAGCTCCGGCTGGACACATCAACAGCACTTAAACAATCATTAGTAACAGAAGATGGGAAGGACATAGACCCACCAGTGGTTATTCCTGACCCCAGGCATAGACAATTGATCGTTTTCAGACTATAAATTTTTCAGGGTAGGAACCGTGTCTTTGCATGTGTCTGCACAGCATCTGACATGAGACCCCATTCCTGACTGACTACTGTAAGAAGAACAACAGCAGCAATAATGATGCATGATAGTCCACCTCATTCTAACCGTGAGGAAACTTACTTAGTGCTGTAGAGAAAAGAAAGGCAAGATGCCCTCCCCATCCCAACAAGGTTCCTACCAACAGGGGGGGAAATTCCCTCCTTATCACCAGTTGGACAACCTATTTAGCAAGGATCTCAATTAGTAAGCAAATAATTCCAATTATACTCTAAAACAGCCATATGATCTTCCAGAGTTTCCTATACTAATATACATTTGCGAGCCTTTAACTCTTTCTCACATGAGTAGTCTGAAATGAAGTCATCTAGGCTACTTGTGAGAATAGGGGTTGCCTGACTGGGTCTTTACTTACTAACCAAAATATTTAATCTTGTTCCATCCCTGATAGTTTGGGGAGGGGAAAACCTGTGTGAAATCATCCGAGTATGAGGCTATTGGGAAGTGTTGTTGCTTTCAATCTTTGTTCTCCACAAATATCAGCTGTCTTGCAACAGAGGGGATAGAAGGGAAAATAAATACAATGGCCTAAAAATGTAAGCTAAATTATCCCTAACTATTTCATACAACACCTACCTCTAAAAGGAAGTGTCATATATTGTATCACATACTGCACTGACATTCATCACTTAACAAAGAGTTTGGTTTGAGTTACCTGTGCAATCAAAAAACTGAGGTTGATTGTCTTTCCATCCTTTAAGAGATTCTGTAGTTTTCTGCTATGGAAGATGTTATCCAGGTACGTCCAAAGTTTCTCAACAATTTCATCCTCCAGTTCAAGTTTCTTGTTGTAATATGAAACCAATGCATGGCTCACCCAATCAAGTAATACCTATGTAATTTAAACAAACAAAATTATACAGCTGTGGGTGATCATCTTTACCTCCATGGGAAAAGGTTACAGAACTGTAGTAGCCACTTCACACCTGAGAATGAGCTTGACATGGATACACAAGTTTGTCTATGCAGTTCTCCAAGCAGGATCAGGGCCTGAATTTGTAACAGTTTCTAAACTCAATTTTGGCTCCCTTCACGCTCTAACCTTCATAGTAAAGCTAATTTCAAGGGTGAAAATGCATTTCCTTTCAGCTTCTCTTAAACCAGCAGAGAAAATTTCTCACATGAAATTTTTATATCAGTGAGGACATTTTTGAGTGAGGGAACTTACGAAAAGAATTGTGGATTTTCACTTTATAAAAACTGTTCTCATTTCCAAAATGCAAAAACAGCTTGTCCTAAAGATTGCACGTTTATTTAAAATCTCGATCCCCGAATAGAATGATTACACAGGCCTGATTTAACTTTTTTGGAGTTCCTATTTTTTCAGTCTCTCTCTCTCTCTATATCTATCTATCAATATCACAGAGAGAGAGAGAGAGAGAGAGAGAGAGAGAGAGAGAGAAACAAAAACAACCCTCTGAAGCTTTGCAATCTGTAGAGCTTACAAAATCCTTGGGCAGTGTCTGCTTTGCTTACAAGGTGTACAGACATAGTCCATGTACTAGAGGGTCTGCAGACCAGACCTGAATATCTTATAAATTCCACAATCACCATTATACAGTTACAAGCTCCAAAGGCCCTGTCTGACCTGTAAAGGATTATAAATGTCATAAGTCAGCACTGAACTTTCAAGGTACATAGATTGCAAGCTCCATGCTAACCATTATGAAGTTTCCAGCTCTTACAAAGCCTTCAGATCTACAACTATGGTTAAGGAAGAAGCACATACTGTAACCCATTGAGCCAAATTCAAGGAAACAATCTCTGCTAGCAAAGACGATAGAGTTTTTAAATTTTGGGAGAGAAATAATAAGATAATTTTAAAATTATTAAAGCCACCGAAGCCAAGTCTCCCAGGGGAGTAAAGAGGAAGCCTTCAATTTCTGCTCCGTTTTTGTATATAGATGTGAAATAAATAAGATTTTTCTTAATTTTTTTCCAAGTTCTTTAAGAAGATGCTTTGAAATAACATTTTAAAAGTTTTACTTTTCTTTAAAAAGCTAAGGAAATGTAGGCAAAAACCATTAATACACAATTAAATTGTATAACGTTGCTCACTTAGCCATTCTATTAAAGGTTAATTTCATGTTTTAAAGCAATTCATAGAACAATTTAAAAAAAAAAAAAAACACTTTTACAGATCTTTCTTGTGCTAAGTTCTCAACTAAAATGCTAGGTGGTTTGATAGCTGGGTCAGCAGGCAAAGCCCACTAAACGATGTAAGGTCTGCCCCTCTCAGGTGAAAGGAGGAGCCACAAGTCCCAGAAATCAACTATTTACAGGGAACAAAAAAATAGGTCACAGGATCAAAACATGGTATCCAGAGAGGAACACCGCACAGAGAATGGGCTGGACAATACCCACTACTCCAAGGAAGAATCCAAGGAGTGAATGGTCATGATGCCCAGATTCATACAGATAATGTGCCAGGAAACAGGTCTCACAGCCACAGAGAACTCTCCCCCACCAGTCCAATTTCCCCGTCCTGGACTGGTGGATGGTCATTTTAGCCATTATCAGGAGACGGTTGGCAAGACTTTGCGGGGGCCATGTAGGAAATGTGATGAAAGATGCTAGCCTTACAACTCTGGAGACAGAGGTCTTCAATTTATCCACAAAACAAGTATAGCATGGACACTGCATCTCTCTCCCCTCTGCCCCATGAGCATGTCCCAATCCTGAATTGGAAAAACCATCTTTAGATGTGAGAAGGTAGTTCATTCTTTAGCCCATTCTATACTTGGACTTTCTACTGAAGCCACTAAACAAAACTTCCATCTGACTGCCTCTTAGTGGTCATTGTTGTGATAGAGATGAAAGCCTATTAGGAAACAGACTGGTCTACTTCACAACCATCATCAGCAACAACTTTCAGTTACTCCCTATTGCAGCTGTATTTGCACCAGTGTCTACAGGTGAAAGGCTATGCAATGCATCTTGATTCATCCTCTGAATCAGCTTGGGCTCCACAGCAATTAATTGGTACATTTTTCTGCATTTGACAAAACAATTTAAAAAAAAACAACAGAAAACCATACTTGTTCTTTATTTGGAAGAAAGCACTGATGGGAAATCCATGCAAAGTGAGCTAATTTGATTTTGTCTTCCCAAGAGGTTTTTGCACTTTTCAGCTTCAGGTGAATTCCTGAGTAAATTGCAGCCATAGAGACTATTATTGTATCTGAAACGTCAAATATTCACAAAAATATTAGATGCACTTGAAATAAACATTAATGAGAAGGATTTAAGAATACCAGAATTAATGGTTATTTGTCTCTAGTAAAACAGACTCTTATTTGGGCTAGCCCTATGTTCATTTGGCTTTACAATGCAAGAGACCCAGGTTTGATAAGCAGGTCTGGTCACTGAGAATCCAATCCACTGAAATCAGTGGAAACAGCATTGGATACCAGGCAAACAAGAGCTGGGAAAACTGAGAAGACAACAACATAAACTGGGCCTTTTTATGAGAGGTGCTGAACTACCCAACATTCCTCCGAAAAAAATCACAGGAAACTGCGCATGCCCACCACGTCTCAGGATCAGACCCTACATCCAGTGCTTAATTTGTCCCAAGGTTTGCCAGGTGTGAGCCCCCGGCACCTCTAGGCTTGGCAGTTCATAGCCCCGCCACCGCTAGGCTTGTTGTACCAGTTATGAATGTAAAGGAGTTGCTTAAGCCCTGGCACCTAATTGCCTTGGGCCCTGGCACCTCGCCCATTACACAGCAAGCACCGCCAGTGCCAACAGCTGAACCGAACCCACCCCTCCAAAGGCGAGCCACGGGGTCCGGTGCAGACCGGAAAATAACGGGCCGGATTCAGTTATGTCCGGCCAACCACACGGAGCAAGTGCCCGCCGCTGCGGCTGCCGTCCGCCAGACCCACCCAAGGGTCACCTGAGACCACGGACCCCACCCCACGCCCGCAACAAGCCTCGCTCGGCTCGGGCCAGCGTGATCTCGCCCTGCTCTGAGACACGCTGTCCAGACACCGCGAGGCAGCCACCCGCCGGGGCACCCTTCCCGGGCTGGGGCCCGCCCCGCGGCCCGGCTGCCGGCGCTGCACAAGCCCGGGGGCAGCTCGCTCACACCGGCCGCACCCCGCGCGCAGGCCCCCGCCTCACCCGGCCGCGCCTCCGCGGGTCCCCGCACACACGTGCTGCCGCCCCGTGGCCTTTGCCCTTCGCCCGCTCAAGGCGCCAGGCAGCGCTAGCCGAGCGCCGCGGCGAGGGCCTCCCATTGGTGGGGGGGGGTGGCGGGTGCATCACGCATGCGCTGTGGCAGCCGCCCCAGCTCTCCTCGCTCGCTCTCGCTCTCTCTCTCTGTGTCAGTCAGTCATGGAGCGGCTGCCTCGAGCCGCGGCGGAGACTGAGGCAGCCGCAGCGGCAGCCAAGGGAGGCGGCGCTGGCTGCGCGCGCGCTGCGGAGAGCGGCGTCTCGCGCCGGCGGGCGCAGTGACAGCGCGAGCCCAGGATTCCGCCTTGTGCCCGCAGCAGCAGAAGCCGCCGCCGCCGCCTGCGATGCTCAGTGAGTGGCCCCGGGCGGAGCGCGCGAGCAGGCTGCCCCGTGCAACGCGCCCGGCAGCCGTCCCGGGCCCTGGGAGGGAGAAGGAGGCAGGCCTGGGCTGGGGGGGGCGGCGCACACCGCACCGGGGATGCAGCTGCGCCCGCCTGCGAGGGGACGGGAACCAGTTGCCTTCCCTGCAGCGGTGCAGCCTCAGCAACAGAGAGCGGGATGAGGATCCTCCCCGACCCTGCCTCCCCATCCGCTTCTCCTCTGCTCCCTCTTGCTTTTTATCTTCTTCTTCCTCCCCAGCTTCCTGATTCCCCCTGGCGGCTGCTGCCTTCTCTGCCCGTGGCTTTCTTCCTCTCTGTGCTCTGCACTGATTTTATTGGCGGGTTGGGGGGATTATCAAACTGATTCTGCCCTGAAAAGTGACCCTGTAAAAATGGCCCTGCGGGACTCCTTGATTATTGTGTCTCGGTGATTCTAGGTCACAAGAGCTCAGCTTACATGTAGCAAAACCGTAACTTTGGTAAATGCCAGCCCTACAACCAGAGTCTGGGATCTGAAGATCAAGCTGGGGCTTTCCCGTTTGCATCAGAGCCAGCACTAAAGGCCCTGCAGGCCCAGTTCTGCCCTCAGTGACACCTGTGCAGCCCTACTGAAGGCTAATCAGGTTGCCCAAGTGGCACTGAAGGAAAAGTTGGTCTGCAGAATCTCATGCTGTTGATGATGCACAAGCAGGAAACAAAAACCTGGCTTCATTCCCAGGTTGTAGGTCTGGGAGTTATGAATGACTTTCTACTGAGCACATTTGATTTGATTTGAGCTCAGTGAGACATAGGGAACCACAAATTCCCATTCTTACAAAGCTGCCTTCTAAAATACAACTGCAGTGTAAAAACCAAACTTTTCTTATGTGTTACAAATAAACTCTAAAAGAGTTAAAAAATCAGGATTTATTGACAATCTGTTTTATGTCACTATGGATTTTTCTTTTTATGCTTATGCAATGAAAAAATTATTTTCATTTTCTGGTCTTCATGCGCTTGCTCAGTGGTGTTTTGTTTGGGTTACAAACATTGTAAAGGAAAGTTATTATTTAAAAATACTGTTTCAGTTGGGAGGGGGGAAATTCATGGAAATGGGTCTAACTTTGTTTTTACAAAACCTAACTTTGGTTTTGCAAAAAACTGCAAAAAACTTTGCTCTAACTTTGTTTTTACAAAACCTAATTTTGGAGTAAGATTTGACCCCCCAGCTTCACTTTAAGAAAGGCAGGGATGTATTAGAATTTGAAAGGAGAGGGTGATCTATTGTGGGTGGAAATAAAATAGATCATGCTTGTGTGGGACACAGGAAATAAGGCAGACAAAGCTTGCCATTTAATCTCATTCTTGAAACTTCCTTCATGGGGTTGGTCAAGCTTATTCTATGGACTGTGCCCAAAATACAGGTCTGGTGTAAATGGACACAACTCCCACTAAAACCACTGTCTCCTCTATTTCTGAACCCAAACTCCACTGCAGGTAGTCAAATTATTTTTTGTCAAGGTTCAAATTTCTTAGTCAAGGTCCAGACTCCAGAGAAACATTTTTCACACCTCAATAACAATAATGATAACAAGTAAATAAAAAGATTCCATGGTCTGTTCAAAAGCATCTGGTGATCAGGATTTGGCCTACACTCTGCCTGCTGACTACCCCTGCTTACTGTTTCTACCATCTGGAATGCTTTTCCTATTTTGCTGCACCTCCTTAAATCTCCCTTTCAGCTTACAATGTATCTTGTCTCACTTACCTGGACCTCTATTTCTCTTACTGTATATGGGGGCACTTAAGTAAAATTTGAGCAAACATTTAGAATTCGTAAAAAACAAGTTTTTACAGAACCCTAAGACTAGTAGAAGTAGTGCCATGAAATAATTTTTTTAAAAAAATTTGACTGGAAGCAGTAGCTTTTAAGCAATTAAACATTTCCCTGTATTATTTCTGACCCAAACACTGAAGTACTGAGAAGTTGAGAGAGAACAAGAGTAAACAAAAGTGAAATTGCTAAGCACCATAAATAATTAGATTCTTTAAGTTCAGTTCTCAGTTGTCAGTGACACAGGCAAAAATGTTGGAAATAATGATTTTTTTTTGGCAGAGTCCATGTACTTCTGTAAAGTGTTCTGGGATTATAGTTTATATGAAAGCCCCCATACAAAAATGGAGTTACGCTGTACTGTACATGGACTCTAATTTTGGTGCCTCTCAGTAACAGAACATTGACCTGAAAGCGAGGACTCGATTTGGGGATAAAAGGCAGTAATACTCTGCCTGCAAGTCAATGCTTGACACACCATTCACCATCAAATCTGCAGATGTTCAAAATATGATCACTGGTGCTCTGCTGAGCTGGTCAGGTTTGACTCTTCATATGGAGGCTTGTATACACAGTTCTCAACAAAGGCAGAGGCCCCAGTTCTTGCAGTCATGTGATGAGTTCAAAATCTAAGCTGGCTTCTGAAAAGTTGTTACTAGCTCTTTTGTATGCGAAGAAAAGCTTGAAAACATGGACAGAGCATAACTGCATTAGGGTCTGCCTGAGTCTGCAAGCAGCTTCCAGAAGGAGAAGCGACAACCACTGTAGCCAGGGAGGGTGCCCCTTGGCCTCACACTAACCACCAAATTGGACTAGGTTCTTGTTGCTCTGGGGAAGGGGAGCTTGGCTTGGGTTCTGTGGGATTGGCACCCCCTTTGGGGCTCCCTGTGGGCTTCTGGCTTCACAAAAAAAAAAAAAAAAGTAGTTTTCCCACCTACCACCCCCTCATGACATCAAAGCAAGATATTTAATTCTGTGTAGACTGCAGCGCTTCATAACGTGATCTTCCCCCTCCTTTCTTTCTTAGTTTGATAAGCAGTAGAGGAGTTAACAATATTGACCTATTATCATCCCTGGGCACTTATGTTGATGCCCCATTAAGAAGAATCAGGTAGCTCAGACCTGTGAGTGATTTTCAGGTTTTGTGCGGACTCAGGCTGTTGCAGCTGTTAGTCATTTCACATTTTAAATGCTTTCTCCACAATCAGGAGACCAAAAGACTTTAAGTGAAAATTGAGAATTTGGAGAACAAGATGGCAGATTGCGGGGGGGGATCTAGGTCTCTGACCTGGTGTGATCTGGCCTAACTTGAACCTTGCTGACAGCATTCTGGATGGCTGATTTCTTACGTTTATTTAGATATGCTCTCTGCAATGGCCATCAAAATCAAAGTATCTTTAGGAATATTGTTTTGGGGGCTTTTCTTCCTGTGTCTCTTACTGCAGATAATTTCCCTGCTTCCATTATAACTCTCACGAGGAGTCAGGTCTGGTAGCCAGTGGTAGAGCTGAGCTATAGACAGCTGGAGCAAAAATAACTTTCCAGGAGAGAGGCTTTAGTGGACCACCATAGCACCTGTAGCAGTAATGTCATGCATTTGCAATGTTTTAGGGGATATGCTCAGTAGTAAATCATCTAAGCAGTTCCTATTTGGTGACAAGAGTAAACAAAAGTGGAATTGCTAAGCAGCATAAGTAGTTAATTAGATTCTTTAAGTTCAGTTCTCAGTTGCCTGTGTTACCTATTTGGTAACTTTAAATCATCCCTTATCTACAGGGAAAAAAAAAATCTTCTTAGGAGATGTCATTCCTAGTGTCAATCCCAGTCCTGTTGCAGGCAAGGGAGAGAGTGAAGGGGCGTAAGTGTTTTCCTGCAAACGTATAGAGCCCTGCAAATTCACAGATATCCACTTTATATTCATGGCTATTCGTGGACCATTTTTGCAGATCGGATGTGGATACAAATTTTGTATCCACACAGAGCTCTACAAATGTAAAAAGCTAGGATTTCCTGTTACCCCCAAAGCTCTGAAAAGTCCAAGCCTGAACGAGCTGCCAGTAACTGATCTGTATCGCAAGTTCTAATCTAATTGGTCTAACATCCCTAAAATGCCCAATCCCTGTATATGAGGATTTGAGAGCCCTATTTAAACTCTTGTCTTTCTCCCTTGCCTCAAACTTACCCTCTTCTCCATTAGTCATCTGTTTGATTCAGCAATTGCTGGTGAAGACTGACCTCTGTTCCCCTCCAGCCCTTACGTCATTACTATTTTATAGGATCTGCTAGAGTTCTGCACCTCTGTGCCTCAATGTAATGAGTGATTCCCTTCACTCATTACAGGCTTATTATGAGTCAGCTGTATAAGGGAGCTGTGTTCTAATGTGTGAGCACCTCTCCTTGATGCAGCTTTATGTTAGTTTTGGTAATGAAATATAAGGCTGTGACTAAAGCAAAAAAACAAGACTGGTGGTTATGGGTTCTATTTTATATTGAACCACTGGTGTGGGGCTGGTCTACACACCGTTTATGCAATAATTTAACTAAATCGGTTTAGAAACGTATGTAGTTAAATCAGTGCAAAGCCCTTTTGTAGATGCACATATTTTGAATTAAGAGTGGCACTGTGATTTAGTTTAAGTTGGTTAAAAAAAGATGTAAAATAACTTAGTTTAAGGTACTCCATAATATGAAATAAGAGCCTTTACAAGAGGGGTTTCACAGATTTAATTAAATCTGTTTCTAAACTGATTTAGTTAAATGTGTGCACAGAGTAAGCATCGATAAGGCCTTAGTTTGAGCATGGGTGAGTCACTTATACATCAGTTATACTAGCTGTAGTATTGGGTAAAACACAGGACTTCAACAAAACAGATTCTGAATATGATTTAAGCTTCTCTGGGTGGGAATTAGGGTTTGGAGTTCTCTACATTCACTTTTTTGTTGACTTGAATAGAATCCTTTTATCTCTCCCTTCTGCAGAGAAATGTTAAAGATATCAGCAGAACTTATATTGATTTATATGATTTTATTAGCTCTTTTGAGTGGAGGAAGCTGTGGTTGAATCATACAATTTCTTCATTTAATAAGGCCGCTTAGAAATGCTTTGAAAAACCCACTTGTTTGTGGCCCCCCACAATTGACTCACTTAGGTGAACAGATGGAAAACTTGTCCCCAGAGCAAATATGGCTTTGTAATAGTACAGGTCTCTTAAAATTCCACTATTGCTAAAATTTCATATCCACACCCACTGGGTACTTTAAGAAGAGCTAATTGTTTTAACTGCTCTGTAAACTGTAAAATGTGTGTGAGTATTAACAAAAGCTAAGCAACTGTCATGCTCTTTAAAAAGCTGTTAAAATACTTTTGTTCTGTTTTGGGAAAGGACAGCCATAAAACTAATGTTGCCTGTCTGAGAACTGTTACACTTCATAAAACATAGCTGCTCAAACCAGAAAACATACGTATTTATGGTAAATAAATGCAGGTCTTTTTGTAGTGGGAATGGGGACAGGGACATAGGGTAGAGAGGTAGGAAGCTGACTTAATGTTGAAGTTCTTTAGCTCGTTTTTCCAGTAGAAGAAAATTGGCACTAATCGATATTTAATAAACCGTTTGTCCTTGTTTGATGTTTATTTCATTTAAAGCTCTTAAACATCCCTAAATTTCTGAATAGAATCTATGGCTTTTTGACTAAGTGTCATTAGTGGGCAAAGGGGATTCGAGTAACATCTGACCAATGTTCCGTTTGTCACAAACTATAGGCTGATGCAAGTAGCATCAGACTCATTCTTTTATGAAGCTATGACACTTTTAGAAAATGTTTGCAAAATTCACTGACATTACTGTAAATAATTTCTAATTAACTTGTATTGCTTCTTTTTGTATAAGGATGACCCAAAAAGATGTGTGGAAAAAGGGTGGCTGGATGGGGGGAAGGTAAGGGAGAGAAGGGTGCAGAGACTTCTGCTTCTTACCTTTGAAGTAATAGAAATGTTAATTGTGGTCTTCCCAAGTTTTGCTGGAGGACCTCCTGGAAGTCCCAGAAGTTGTATAATGTTAGTTCTTGCCTCTTAAACTTCCTTTAAAAAAAGGTTTAAGTTGTATAATTAAAAATGTATTGCCTTCTTTGCTGATCAGCTTTCATTCGTGTGATGTAATTTCACTGGTTTTCCAGTCATCAGAGTCTTAAGGCTAAACAGGACCTGAATTTGTAATGTGAAAAAGCAAGTAGGAGAAACATACCTTTCAAACCGTCCTTATACATCACAATGAAAAAGAGGGTGAGGGAAAGGCACAACCGAATTTAAAAAGCAAACTTTGCAAGTTACTTTTGCTACCTTATAATGGATGTTCTTTTAGCTAAATAAAATCTTTTGGCTAACCACTGCAGTTCTCTCTTACTCTTTCAGTGTCTAGTTATGCTGAGATATTGGGAGATGAGCACTTAAGGGTATCTCTCATACTTCAGTATCTAAAGAATCTGCCTTTGTGGTTGCTAGTATAATGGAAGCATTGAGCCATTTGTTTTCAAGTTTAATGCAGATACTATGTTTGTGGAAAAAGCTACATAACCTACCTGTAAACCGTGTTTTTATGCCTTATCATCTTTTTTAATTTTTTGGAGGTCATGAAACGCGTACGCACAGAACAGATTCAGATGGCAGTGTCCTGCTACCTCAAGCGCCGTCAGTACGTGGACTCGGAAGGTCCCCTAAAACAAGGGCTGAGGCTGTGTCAGACTGCTGAAGAGATGGCAGCTAATCTCACAGGTAAATTTTCCATGGATACTTATGGGAGGAGAAATGGAAAATACCAAGTTTCTACATAGTAACTTTTATTTTCAGAGGGAAATTTTCAAATACTAAACTGGGAGGAGTTACAAACAGTAGTGGGGAAAATAAAATGTAAAGGGGCCTAATCCAGAAACATGGTCAGAAGAAGAAAAAGATTAACGATAGAGAAGAAGTAAGCTAATTAATGTGGGCAAATATTCTGAAATACTCATTTACGCTCTGTGGGAAGGAGAAACCTGGTGAGTACTGATGGCAAAAAAAAACCTAAGGGTAAAATTGGGTATGAATAGGAAAAGCCCGTACAACTTTGTGTTGCAGAAGCACAGAATCATATGAAATAAAAATAACAGGAACTGTTTCTTTCTCTGGCTAGTAGTTGTCATGTAGTTTTGAAAGACCCTTCCACATCCCTCAAAAGAACCCTGTAATGGCTGGAATGGAAAGTGTATATGTGCACTCTCTCTCCCTGTCCCTTCTAAGAGCTCCTGGATCTCTGCTGCGCTGTCTGCTCCACCCACAACATATCCCCCTCTGCCCCAGGAACATGTTTGTTTTTCAAACCATGTCTATGGCACTCTTCATTATAGAACCTGAAGGGGAGGGACACGACTGTCCACAAATATTGCAAGAATGTAAATACCAAAGGGTGGGGTGGGGGTTATAATGAGGGATGAAACTCGTTCAAAGGTAAAAGAAAATATAGGCTGAATGTTTGGTGGGAGGAGGAAGAGCTTCTGTCAGTGAGATCTCAGCCTGTGGCAGCCTCCTGAGGGGAGTGGTACACACTCTGTTTCTTGTGACATGTACATCTTGCCTGGACAAAATACTAGTTACTGTACAATTCTGCATTGGCAGGGAGATGGACTAGAAGATGATAAATAGATCTTTTCCATTTCTAGAATAGACCCACCACAATACTGAAGCAGAGTGTAGCATGCTATGGGTAAATGGAAGGTTGAACTCTTTATAGATCTAAGATAAATGATAATTGGTGCTTGTTTACGGCTTTTCATCTTCAAACCATTTTCAGTCAATAGCTATAGCAGGGTTGTAGTGGATCACAAATTGAATATGAGTCAGCAATGTGATGCAGTTGTAAAAATGGCTAATATAATTCTGGGTATATTAACAGGAGTGTTGTATGTAAGATACAGGGGGTTATTGTCCCGCTCTGCTCAGCACTGGTAAGGCCTCAGCTGGTGTACTGTGTCCAGTTCTGGGTGCCACATTTTAGGAAAGATGTGGAGAAAATGGAGAAAATCCAGAAGAGAGCAACAAAATGATAAAAGATTTTGAAATTCTGACCTATGAGGAAAGATTAAAAAACGTGGTCATATTTAGTATTGAGAAAAGAAGACCGAGGATTGATAAGTCTTCAATTATGTTAAGGGCTGTTAAAAGAGGTTGGTGATTAATTGTTCTCCATGGCTGCTGAAGATAGGACAAGAAGTAATGCGCTTAATCTGCAGCAAGGGAGATTTCGGTTAGATGGTAGGAAAAACTTTATAACTATAAGGATAGTTAAATTCTGGAATAGGCTTCCAAGGGAGGTTGTGGAATCCTCATCACTGGAGTTTTTTAAGAACAGATTGGACAAACACCTGTCAGGGATGGTCTAGGTTTACTTGATGCTGCCTCAGGGGGCTGGATTTGATGACATCTCAAGGTCTCTTTCAGTCCTCCATTTCTATGCTTCTATTTAATCTTCACAACAAACCTGTGAAGTATTCTCATTTTAAACAGGATGCAACTGAAGTAAAAAGATGAAGCGATTTTGCTGAAGGCTTCAGTGGGGAAGAGGGAGGCAGTGTAATAATGAGATTAGGACTCAGGAGCCATAATCTCAGTGACATAAAGTATGACAGTAGATGCTGGTGGGATTATGTTGGTGTATGCAAATCTTACTATTTTGCATACAAATAAAAACCTAATTTAGATAAGAGAGTATGAATACCTGTATATTTTTAAATGACCACCAAACACGGTAAATACATTTATATTTATTAGTGTGTATCCTCCTGCCAGTTCAAGGATTTTGTTGCTGGTGATCCAGAACGCAGTCATCAGTTTTCATTAGATCCCAAACTCTGGGCTGTCAGCGGTCATCTGTTGAGGTGGTCACTATTAGTTCATTTCAGACATGTTCAGTGGGAGCACAATGTGCATAAGTTACAATTCTCCAGGTGAGAGTGAACCTCTGGAAAGTTCTTTCTTCGTGACTTCAAACAAATATATAAATGGAAACTGGGCTGATCCAGACTATGGAGGTTGGATGGTCTTCCTGCAACATATCCTGACAATGGAGGTTGCCTTGATCTTGAAGACTGATAACTAGACTACAATAGAAAAGCCTCTTGGAATGACTATTTTCATCAATTTTCCTAAAAATCTCCTGCTGACTCCCTAACAAAACCCACCCTTGCTTTTCCTCTAGTTTTCGCCATATTGTTTTCTAAACAACAATCTTTTCATTTAATTCTCTGGGTCATTTACATACTATTCTTGCCTGTCTCCTGTACTGTAGTTTCTGCTGTTTTAGATGTATTTCATACTCTATATTTGATTTATACACTTTTCCTTTTCTTTCCTATACTGGCACTTACTTTTTCCTTCTTCCTTCAGAATTGCTTTACCTCAGCCCATCCCAAATGTTTGATATTGTCACTATATCTCTCTAGCTGTTTGCCTGTTTTAGGGCATACACACTGGGGAGCAGAACTTCGTCCCAGCTCATCTTCTGCCCTTTATGGGACTAGAAGCATATTGCACCAAGTGAACCTGCAGTAGGGTTTTCTAATACAGGTATATACACATATACCTGGGGGTGAGGTAAATTGATAACTTTCTAACAGACAAAAAAGAAGTGAGAGTAGCCATACTGTGTGTATCAGCTGAAGAGAACACTTTCGTTAGCCAAAATAGAAAATTACAAAGGAGATCATCATTTCAGATAGGATAGTTCCTTTCAATCTATTAGCGGGTCACGTAACTGGCTCCATTTACAGGAACTGAAATCAGGAAACAGATGTTATCAATCGATGCGCTCATGGCCAATGGAGAGGGTGGGGGGGAAAACTGTCCATGGTAGAACTGAAATAAATGTGTATATGTAGGCCCAAAATCTTTCTATTTGTTTCAGAAGGAAAATACACCTGAAAACAGCTCTCCTTGCTTCAGAGAAATTTTTAGGGAGTGACTGCGTTCTTGATTCCTGTGTAGAATGTCAGGAAGGGGAAGAACTAGAATTCTAACTGCTTATAATTGGCTCATATGTAGTATCTGTTTACTGTTTGCATGATGGCAATGAGCATCAGAGGCATTGTTGAGAGAGCAAATCGCAACAACATAACTGCCCGATTAGCCGAGTTAACTACTCAAAGGTAACACCCTTCTGTCTTACATGTAAGGTTATTTTCTTGGTTCGAAAAGTAAGTCAGTTACACAGGGCTAAGGGGAGATTTAGTGATACTCAGTAGAATGCACCTGTGTGGTATGGGCAGAGTGACAGATCACTCCCATTGCCTACGGGAATGTCAAAATCAGGACTTATTGCCAAGGGTAGTGCTGGTGAAACTGGAACATTCTAAAGAGCTGACGCTAACTCTTTTCTTTAACCCTGTAAAGAGATTTTATTACAGAATGGCCATATTTGCGTACATGGGTGAGTCGCATAAAAGGCAAGCTCTTGTAATTGGGTCTGCTACTGTTTGGGCTGTTCAGATGACTGATGCAGCTGACTTTGTAAACTGTTGTGCAATGCTTTTTTAGGTTAACGTGAGCAAAGTTTGTATATTATAGTTCTAATAGAGAATGTTGACTTTTTTGAGCCATAAGTCCAAGCACTAACAGAGAATCTGAACTGTTGGCATTAAGTGATCCTAATAACTTTGTCTTTTAGAAATAGAAAAACATATTTGAAGTCATTCAATAAATATATACTTTTTTTTTCTTTTTACATCGCCTCTAAGATTTTATGCACCACAGTATGCCTTTCAGTCCCTTACTGTTTGCTTCTGCATGGAATTCCTACCAATTCTGAATTTCCAAAGTAGCTGGGTTATGGGAAAACAATCTTCCAACAGGGTTTAGACGTGCATATTTAGGAAATAGGGGATTTGGGAGGGGTGGGATATTGTTATTCATGTAACTTCACTAGTACTGGGTTTATTCACAGTGGGGGCTGCAGTTTTGCACCTACCTTTATGCTCCTGCGGCTGAATTGAACTCAGCCCTGGGAACTTGTAAACATGACCACTGCATTTCCCTAACTCAATGGAAGATATGCCTACTTGTTATAAAGGAGGGGTGAGGGTAATGCTAGGGTATATGTGAATCTTGGCTCAACGCTATCTCCATTTCTTTCCAGTGCAACACAACAGGGGTAAGCTGGAGACTGGCCTTTCTCTCTTCAGCATGTGGAAACTGGCAACTTTGTTTATAGGCTTCCAGGCCTGTAATAGCTGAGTCTTATGAACGCGAGAGAGCAAGAGGGGAACCAGGATGAAGATTAGGATTAAAGAGACCGAAGAAGAAATTGTGGGGGTTGGATTGAAGACAGATGGGAAGAAGGAGAGGATGTAGGAGAGTATAAGCATGGATAAAAGAAGGGGAGTAAAGGAAAGAGGGAATGATAACATTAATAAGAACAGAGAAAAAGTATAGTAAAAAGAAAAAAACAGGTGAGAAGGAAGAGCAAAAGAATCAAGACATTATTAAAAATTTTTAAATTTACATTTTGACATTCAAAATTTAATAGTGTACAGATGTAGTCTGCTTAGAGTAGGGGTGGGCAAACTTTTTGGGCAGAGGGCCACATCTGGGTGGGGAAAGTGTATGCAGGGCAGGGGGTTGGGGTGTGGGAGGGAGTGCAGGGTGTGGGAGGGGGTGCGGTGTGCAGGAATAGGCTCAGGGCAAGGGACTGAGGTAGAGGAGGGGTGCGGGGTGTATGGGGGGCTCAGGGAAGGGAGTTGGAGTGCAGGAGGGGTGCAGAGTGCAGGAGATGGCTCAGGGCAGGGGTACAGGAGGGGTGTGGGGTGCGGCGGGGGGTCAGGGCAGGAGGTTGGGGTGCAGGATGGGTGTGAGGTGCAGGCAGGGAGTTGAGAGGTGGGGTGCAGGAGGGATAAGGGGTGTGGCAGGGGGCTCAGGGCAGGGGTCTGGGGTGCAGGAGGGGTGCGTGGTGCGACAGGGGGCTCAGGGCAGGGAGTTGGGGTGCAGGAGGGGTGCGAGGTGCAGGCAAGGGTTTTAGGGCAGGGAGTTGGGGGACAGGGTGCAGGAGGGCTTTGGGCTGGCGCCGCTTACCTAAAGCGGCTCGGGGTGGCAGTGCTGCGCACCGGGGCCAGGGCAAGCTCCCTGCCTGCCTGCCCTGGCCCCACGCCACGCCACTCCAGGAAGTGGCCGGAACCACATCCCTGCGCGGCCCCTGGGGGGGCATAGGGCTCCGCGCACTGCCCTTGCCACGCCTCCAGGTACCTCCCCTGAAACTCCCATTGGCCACGGTTCCCCGTTCCTGGTCAATGGGAGCTGCGGGGGGCGGGGCCTGGAGGCAAGGGCAACACACGGAGCCCTCTGTCCCCCCAGGGATGTGGTGCCAGCCGATTCTGAGAGCGGCGTGGGGCCTGCGGCACCACAGGGGGCAATCCCGTGAGCCGGATCCAAAGCCCTGAGGGGCCGGATCCGGCCTGCGGGCCGTAGTTTGCCCACCCCTGGCTTAGAATCTCAGAGACCTGTGTATAGGTGTAGGAAGTGGAAGATTTTGGTTTTCCTTCCTCTGATGGGGATCCCTTCTTTGAATACGTCAGAGCTATCTTTACCAGAGTTAATATTGATCTTTCTGAAAAACAATGTAATACCTATTTTTTTGGCCATGGCGTGTATTTGTCAAAACAAAACTCCATTGGAAAGGTAGTCACAAGCACCACTACACGGTCTTTTTCTTCCCTACTGCAAATTACTCCGTATTTTGTATCATGTAGGCTGGTAAAAAGATACTGCCCAGATCAGTTGGTGGATACAGCTCTGCTATAGCATGTGTATGCGGGGCCAGGGCAGGGGGTTGGGGTGTGGGAGGGAGTGCGGAGTGTGGGATGGGGTGTGGTGTGCAGGAACGGGCTCAGGGCAAGGGATTGGGGCAGAGGAGGGTGTGGGGTGTATGAAGGGGATTGGAGTGCAGGAGGGGTGCAGAGTGCAGGAGGTGGCTCAGGGCAGGGGTGCAGGAGGGGTGCGGACTATGGGAGGGAGCTCAGGGCAGGGGGTTAGGGTGCAAGAGGGGTGTGGGGTGCAGCAGGGGGCTCAGGGCAGGAGGTTGGGGTGCAGGTTGCTGCAGGGGGCTCTGGGCAGGGAGTCAGGGAAACATGAGAGCATAAGGATACGTTTTGATAAAAACTAGATGTTTGACGAAGTAAAGATATGAGTTTGTGAGCATTGATTCTTTAGTGGGAATCTGTGAGCATTGATTCTTTAGTGGGACACTGCTGTAATACAGATAAATTGTGATTGGTAAGCAGTCCCCTATACTCAAGAAATTTGATAATCTGATTTAATATCCTCAATTGTAGAACTCAGATTCTCTGGAAATTCCTCACTTCGTGTGATAGATTCATTTGAGAGAGAAACACAAGTTTGCTTCAATAAGAATGATTTATTTTAGCACACACAGAGTTGTAGGACTGTGCTGAATTATCTAGTAGCAATTTAAAGGGATCTGTAACAATGTTTTGAGACAGAGAACTTTGTGCTTTATTTGAAAATTAAACAGTGGGTAAGTAACTATTGTTTCTTGTCAAGCTTTCAGTACAGTACTTAGTGTGTGCAACCTTTGTCCTTTTCCATTTTCCCTAGTTTATGTAATTTTGGATTAATAGTTTGTCAAATGCCCCATGAGACCGTATCTAATGCTTTGGATTACATGGCCCACATTCATCCTGAAATGTTGTCTCTTTGGTTGCATTTTGTTTAGTTTTGTGCTATGAATTTTGACACTTTGAGATACAAACACCCTTGGATTCTAATTTTTTTTTTTATTCCCCCAGTCCAATCTGAATCTGGTTGTGCCAACGTAGTGTCTGCAGCTCCCTGCATGGCAGAGCCACAGCAATATGAAGTACAGTTTGGACGATTACGCAGTTTTCTCACAGGTAAGCAGCTGCAGGAGGAGGATAGCAGATTCTGGACAGGCAGTATACATTTTTAATTTTGTATAGCGTACAGTGTTCGCTCAAAGTCTTTAAAATTCTTTTTTGAATGGGTGACTTTGTGTCAAGAGACCTAAATCTGAAGTCCTGTAGCTTTAGTGAGTAAAGGAACTCGACCACTTACCTTTAAAAACAAGTAAAACAAATTAACATTTAAGATTACTGCAACTGAAAGATTAGAGAGAGAAATATTTATCTTTTTCAGTATGTTTACTCTGTGCATTTGACAGCACTTTGAGCATAGTCAGTTTTGCTGTTTCCCTTCTCAGTCGGTCAGTTTACCCTCATGTTTGTGTGGATCTTCCATGCAGCAACAGGAGAGCGGGAGAGGTGTATTATTTTTTTAAGAAATTAAAAAAGGAAAGTGTGATTGTAAAATCACTAAAATTGACAGATCATTTTAGAGGGAGATGTAGTACTATTCTATTTCTGTTCTCTTTAGCTTTTCAGACATTGTGGTATCTGACTGCCTGAAGCTATTTTTAACTCACGTTTTGATTGCCTAGATCTTAAGGGGAACTGTGTTCCTTTAAATTTACCTGAGCATTGCTCCAAAGTTTTTAGGATGAGAGGATGTGGGGAGGAAACCAACAACGTTATCACTGTGTGCCCCCAAAAAGAAGGAAAAATTGATCTTTCTAGAAACGAAAAGACCGTTGGGGGGGTAGGTAGCAGTAAAAAATGGGAGGAGCTTCCAGGGAAAGGAGTACAGAAGAGGCCAATCAAAGTGTTGTGTGTGACTGCCACCCTTCATGGCTGTAGGGAGAGCTCTATTGATTCCAGTTATATTTAAGTTAGGATTAATATTCCTGCTGGAGTTGAGGAGGGTTAGTTGGGAAGATTTCCCATCATGATATATAATGTAGCTGGTCTGTAGACTTATCGTGACCATCAATAATGCAATGGTACCAAACTACTGTATGCTTTTATGATTTGGCGGGTGGAGATAGTATTGAAAAGTGTGGACATTCTTTTCAGGATTGCAGGTAAACCTCATGTATTAGACACGGGGAGCAGTTTTCTTAGCATCTTCTCTTTGAGGCTCACAGGTGCCCTTTAAGACCGCCTTCAAGCCTCCAACTGTCAGCTGCTTTCCCCTTTTCTAACCCCTTCTGTTTTGGTTTTGATCTTACCTGCTTGATCCACTTCTGACTTGAACTTTAACCTACTTTCGTATCTGCATCCGTGATGTGTAACCTGCAGCCAGGCAGCCAAATGGAGCCCACCAAGAGCTTGCTGCCTGCCATCTTTGTCTCCACTGGCACTGAAAAGCTGCTGTTGCACATTTCTCAGCAGTGCATTCCTGTAGGGCTCCTGCAGTTCCCATTCTCTCCCACCCTCATTCCTGCCAAATGGTAGCCTCTTCTTCAGTGAGGTCCTGCTCCTCTCAGCACTTCTGAGGCATGGGAATGGAACAGAGCACCATCTGGCAGCTTGGGAGTTCAGCATGTGCAAAGCACTAATTGGTTGTCCATGACCTGGGAGAGAAGGGAGAAGGAATGCAGACGGGGGAGAGGCTTACAAAAGGAGACAGAGAGAGAGAGGTAAAATGGCAGGATGGAAAGGAAAACGTGTTGGAAGAATACTTAGGTTCTTTTCCATTGTCTTTTCTCATTGATTTGAAAGGAAAAAGAGAAAATGATGTATGGAAAGATAAGAGGCAGAGAGAAATGGGAATAAAGAAATAAAAAGGGATGAAAAAGACCCGCCTTTAAGGCTTTTAAAATATATTTTGTTCCATTCATCTGAATGCATCATACTCAAATGTTGAGGCTTGAGCTGCTGGTAAATTGCTGTTGTGGCCCTGTATGCTGCCAAGGCTTTTGTGGCACTGCTTGGCATGCTACAGCTCCCTGCAGCCAGTTGAACCCGGGAGAAAAACAGCCCCAAGCAGCTGGCTTAAAAGGGGTGGAGTTGTTACACAGATATAGTCTTGTCAAAGTACGGTGCATCCCCATCAGGTGTACATGACACTGTGTTCTAGAAATTACTATTGGGATTTGTTTTGGCTAACGAGAGAGAGAACAGGGACAGAAATAAAACTGTGGAGCACACAGCGTGTTGCAGTACGTTTTCAAAATAAACTGTGAGGATGTTCCTCTTCCTTCATTTGCGAATCAATTCCATGCATTTAAAAAAAACCAAACTCAAGTTATACTGAAGTTGGGAAAACCACTCAGTACAGGCCCCAATAAAGGAGGTAAATAATTCTGTGTTAAACATCACAGAGGTCTGGTGTACAAATATGTTTTTTAACGTATCCTAATCTTAAAGTGCAATTATTTCAGTACATAGAGCATTTAAAATAGGAAAATTTTCTTCTAAATTCATAAAAGAAATTCCAGCTGTCATGTTGCTTATGGTGTGTATTTTAATAAATTGGCCTTAATTGAAAGGGCTCTTAGTAACAGAAGTAAGCTATTTCAAAATGAATTCTATGTTGACGGTCTCCCTCTTGCTGAGCTGAAAATGTATTTTAAATCAGAGATGGAATAGATTCCCTATACCCCCTTTAGGGACACCAAGTATTTATTTAGAAACACCAACAGAAGGCTAGACATTTGTCTTCTTACGCCATTGAAGGCAGCTTGAATAAATTGTCTTGATTTATATTCCTAGCAGAAAATAGATTGAGAGAAACCATAATGCTTGTTGTTGTGTTTTGATTTAGATTCAGATTCCCAGCACAGCCATGAAGTGATGCCTCTTCTGTATCCCCTTTTCGTCTACCTCCATCTTAACATGGTCCAAAATGGCCTAAAGAGCACAGTGGACAGTTTCTATAGTCGCTTCCATGGGATGTTCTTGCAGAATGCCAGCCAGAAGGATATCATTGAGCAGTTGCAGACTACTCTGACAATTCAAGACATCCTGTCCAACTTCAAGCTCCGGGCATTTCTGGACAACAAGTATGTTATCCGCCTTCAAGAAGACAGCTACAACTACCTTCTCCGCTACCTCCAAAGTGACAACAACAATGCTCTTTGCAAGGTTCTTACCTTGCACATTCACCTGGATGTGCAGCCTGCCAAGAGGACGGACTACCAGCTATATGCCAGTGGCAGCTCCTCACGCAACGAGAGCAATGGCCTGGAAACGACAGACATGCCTGCTTCCATACTGCAGAATGAAGCAGCGCTGGATTTACTTCAGGACAGCATTAAACGAGTCAAGGACGGGCCTCCTTCACTAACCACCATATGTTTCTATGCCTTCTATAACACAGAGCAGTTGCTGAACACAGCAGAGATCTCGCCGGATAGCAAGCTGCTTGCTGCTGGGTTTGATAATTCTTGTGTAAAGCTGTGGAGCTTGCGATCCAGGAAGTTAAAATCTGAGCCTCATCTTGTAGATGTGTCCAGAATCCGTCTGGCTTGTGACATCGTGGATGAGGAGGTCTGAATATCCTTATTTTTCACCCTATACATTTTGGAATGTGTGAAGACTATTTATATTAGAAAGGCTAAAAGAAATGTTTTCTAATTTGAGTGTGGGAATAGGGCTTCATGGAACAGGGGAGAGGAACTGTGAGGGCACTGAAAAGCTGAATGACCTTGAATCTGCTCCACCCCAATATGAAAGTCTTTTATGAGCTACTGTCATCCCTCTCTTCTCCTGCAGCAGCCCTTAATGCAGAGAGCTGTGGGAGGATTTTATGTGGACAAGCTCAGGCAGCAGCCTGCCAGTCCTAGCTGCTTTTTTCCTGCTCCCTCTGTACTTGGCTCAGCCACTAGAACACATGCAACCTGGCACCATTGAACCGCTAGTGGAGGCCCAACCCCCAGAAGCATGTAGCCTGCGAGTGAGGCTGGAGGGATACCAAGAGCGAATAACAGTGAATAAGACAATACAAAGCAAAATTAACAGGGAAAACAAGACAAGAAAGGGGAAAAGGAGCAGACAGAAGAGGGTAGGAGATAGAAAATGGACAGAAAAAGAAGAGAGCAGAAGGGGTCTGGGCCTGGTGTGAGGAGTCATGGAAGTGGGAGCCATGCCCGTTTCTCAAACTGTCTCAAGGGAGGCTCCAAAAAGGTTGAGAACCTGTGATTTAACAGATGAGCGGGTAAATGGTTAGTCTAGAGAAAGTATGCAGAACTGTCTATATTAAGGAAACTGCATTGTAGAAATGTAAGAGACTTGCTAGTCTATCTTTGTAATGTTTGAGAGGAGAATGATGCGTATCTCTTTGCATACTTGGCCTTCACCCCAAGGCGTTGCTAGATGGCATCATCTAGTTTATTCCACATCTCTTTTAGTTAGTGCCAATTGCCCCATTTCTGCCCTCCCATTGCAGCCACCCATGTGGCACCTTGCATCTGATTAGGAGATCAGGACTTGTGACTCTGACTTTCTTTAATCATCCTTCAAAGCAAGGCGTCCTTCATTCTTGTGCTCAGCAGCTTCCTGTGAGAACATCCTCTCGCTACTGCTTTGCTATTTTGTGTTGCTCTTTAAAGAAAACCCAGTAGCATCTAGATAGTGAGGGACTGTTTACTTTGACATAGTAAAGAGAACTCAGAGCCCTAATTATGAGGAGGGATTGTTTTGTGTGTCATCTTGGGGCAGACTTCCAGGCTTAGTAGCAATGTGGCTCAGTACTCAGTATGACTTGAGTTAACCCGTTCAGGTGGGTGTACAAATTGGTAGCTTAGGCTATCCCAAGATCAGGCTGTGAACTACCTTCATCATAAGGTTCTGGGAGTCCATAGGACTTGTCACTTTGAATCAGTGCTCTGACAAATATGCAGATCACCTCAGATTGCCTTTTGGCTTCAGGCTGCCCTATGGTATATAAATTCCCCTGTTTACATATCTAACTTCTGAATAGCAAAACACTGCCAATGTATTTGGAGTGTATATTGCTTCTTGCTAGCAAGTGTTTACATACCATTACATGTATTCTGAAATGGCTTTGGAAGTCTGCGTGCAAATGGCTCTTGCTGATTATTTAACATTTGTGTCTATTGTAATATTTTTATGCAAATTTAAAACAATATCTTGTCAAAAATTAGCACACGTCCAAGCAATTTCTGCCCCACCACCTTCACCCACTGACCAAAAAACCCCCAACCATCCTGACAGCAGGACCAAATTTTAGGAAAAACCTGGACGAACACGCTTCTTGCAACATGTCCTAAGATTGCCAAATTCTGGGCTAGAAAGAGAAAAATTCCAGAATGGAGAGCCCACTAATGAGAATATGCTGCCACAGGAATCCAGGAGTTCAAACTTGAGAACAGGCATTCAGATACAACTGGGATGGAGGCCCTAAATACCTATATAGGCAGAGCAAGAGCATTCTGGCTGGTCAGAGCTGCCATGATGTGTGATAGTGAAAGGAAAGGCTGTATCTGGGAGAGCTGTTCATGTATAAATGATCAGTGACTGTGGAAAATATACAATACACAGGATAACATAGATTAAAAAGTATCTGAATGCTACAGCAATGAGTGCTTTAGAACAGCCTTTGGTGATGCCTCACTTTGGAGGTACAGGGTTTCTTTATTGTCTTGTTTTTCTTCCCTCACTCAAGATACTTTGGTTTTGGGGAGATTATTGCATTTCCTTAGTGCCTAAAGTAATTTGCCTTCAACTTTGTTTCTAATTTGCAGTAAACTAAATGGCTAAATTCAGTTTCTCATGATGTAAAATTGTAAGATTGCACCAGTGTTCAATAGATCGTTTGCTGTAACTGCACTGGTGGTACACTATCAGGTTTTTTATACATCTCTGTGTATGAACAAAAAGAGACATTCGGATATTAAAATAATTCCCATAGCATGAGTGTTACAGAAGTGCAATTGCTTCCATTTGGCACAATGCCCTAAAATTATTAGGGTCAAAAGGCTTTTCGCAGGTCCAATTTACATGGCTGAAAAGCAAGTTCCTTATTCAGTGTAATGCCCCAACATGCTGGTGATGTCTCATCTCTGAAGAGTACTGGAGGCTTCAGCCTGCCCTTTGGGGTAAGGCAAGTCCATTGTCTTTATAATCACATGTGTGATAGGCTTTATATTAATATTCTCTCATTTAGCTGTATACTCTCAGTCCAGTGTAATATGTGATTTTGCACCTGTGCAAATAGCCTCCTAATTGCCCTCTTTGCAGTGTTGTCATGTAAGTGTCTAGGACTATATACATGAACAGCAAAAAAATACTGCTTTTTGTTCCAAGCTGTAGGAGTGGTTGCTCCTAAACTCTGATGTGAAGTCAGACTCAGCTCTGCTTAAATTCTGCTCTGAAGATACTGAGTGGTAGGGGGCCTATGAGTGGAGGAGAGGGGTTAACAGCCACTAGGTACCAGGCAGGAGGAATACTGGAGGAAGCAGCCTGAAGACTGTCCTGCAGAGTCTCTTTTCTAGCAGAGGGTAGGGGCTCTTCAAAGCAAGCGTCTTCCCCTGCTGTGCAGCTGTATGCAGGAATGGGGCTTCCCTCTTGAACACCTTAGGAGCTCTGCAGGACAAGAGAGATATTGTAGGTTTCCAAGATTATCTGCTGGTGGAGGGATGGGGGTGGAAGAATGAAATGCTGCCTGGCCCCAACATTGTTCCCATTAAAGATCTTGAGGCCTGGCTCACTTTCTAAGTGCTGCTGGGCAGAAGGGTATAGGGCTGGGTTTGGCCCTTTTTCCCAACATGTGACTGTGATGGAAGGGTTTGAGGATGAAATGTTTGTCATTTAAAAAAGAATAACTTCAGGGATTTTATATAAATGTTTCCAAAATTAATAAAAACAGACTGGCTCTAGGGACAATACTAAAAATAAAAAATTGCCCTGTGGGAGAAAATAGTTCTTTACTATTTGTGTGTGCGCACGTGCGTATGCATGCTCATATTTACACACACACAAAATCACCTCCTATTAGTTTCAGGCAATATACCACAGCCTTAATTGTTTTCTCCACAAGTGTTGGTTGCTGTTGCCCTCGGTGTGCATGTATGTCTGCAGGGAAACGGAGTCTCTCTGCTATTCTACCTGTCCTTCGGCCTGCTTTATGAGTCCTTCTCAAGTACCTGCATCTGCTGCTCATAGTTTTTTCCAAGTAGTGGCAGAATAAAATTAAATCACCATGATTCTTGTTAATTTAACTACTGCCCACAGAGATACAAACAGCAGCAGTGAAACTTACCAGAGTTAAATTAATGTCACACAGCAGCTGATGTAAGAGAAAGATTTGAGCATCAGCAAGGGCACATTGAGCTTGCTGTCTGTAGACTCAGGAAGATGACACTGCACTGGTTCACATTTGGAAGGTAACCTTTGCAACCAAAAGGGCTTTAAAAATAAAAACACTTCAGTTCTGTAGAAATCAAGTCCTTTATTTCCCTGGCGAAATTTCCTACTCACCAGTGGGGAGTAGATTTAAAAAAAAAAAAAAAATCTCATACCAGAGATTGACATTTGGAAAGTTCTTTTAATACTTTCTTTTAAAAATTCTTTTTTTCTTTTTCAGACCATATTATACAAATAATAAAATACAATTTTTAATGCATGTAGTTGGCTTGGAAAAGGGTAGTGTTTTGCATATTGAAATGTAGAGGAAACAAATTGTTCACACTGCTCTAACCTGCAGTAGTAACTTCTTTGGAAGGGATGATTGATATTCTCAGTTATGCTCAGTGCTATAATATATCAAAGAAAAGTATGTATTGTCACATTTCATGTCTGGAGCAGTAATTCTGAAAAATTACTAAAGGAGAATGAAAAGGGGGACTTGTGGCACCTTAGAGACTAACAAATTTGTTTGAGCATAAGCTTTCGTGAGCTACAGCTCACTTCATCAGATGCATTCAGTGGAAAATACAGTGGGGAGATTTATATATACAGAGAACGTGAAACAATGGGTGTTACCATACACACTGTAACGAGAGTGATCAGGTAAGGGGAGCTATTACCAGCGGGGTGGGGGGGACACCTTTTGTAGTGATAATCAAAGTGGGCCATTTCCAGCAGTTAACAAGAAAGTCTGAGGAACAGCGGGGGCAGGGGGGAATAAACATGGGGAAATAGCTTTACTTTGTGTAATGATCCATCCACTCCCAGTCTTTATTCAAGCCTAAGTTAATTTTATCCAGTTTGCAAATTAATTCCAATTCAGCAGTCTCTCATTGGAGTCTGATTTTGAAGTTTTTTTGTTGAAGAATTGCCACTTTTAGGTCTGTAATCGAGTGACCAAAGAGATTGAAGTGAAGAGACTGGATTCCCCCACTCCCACAATTGATGACAGCGCAGGCCTAATTCTGTTACAGTTCTAACTGCTCTAAAGCGTCAAGAGAAGAGCAACAAAAATGATAAAGGGTTTAGAAAACAAGGAAAGGTTGAAAAAACGAGGCATGTTTAGTCTTGAGAAAAGAAGACTGAGGGGTGACCCAATAACAGTCTTCCAATATGTTAAGGACTGTTATACAGAGGACAGTGATCAGTTGATCTCCGTGTCCGCTGAAGGTAGGACGAGAAGTAATGGGCTTAATCTGCAGCAAGGAGATTTAGGTTCGATACTAGGAAAAACTTCTAACTATAAGGGAAGTTAAGCTCTGGAATAGGCTTCCAGGGGAAAGTTGGAAGCGTTAAAAACAAGTTGGACAAACACCTGTCAGAGATGGTTTAGGTTTACTTGGTCCTGCCACAGTGCAGGGGCCGGGACTGAGGACTTCTTTAGGTCCATTCCAGACATAAATTTCTATGATTCTGTGAAATACTCAACTAAAATACAATATGGAGTGTAGAATGTTCTTTGTGTGACACTGGAAACAAAGGAATGGAACTCAGTCCTCAACTAGTGAAAGATTTGTGGTCTGTAAATAACTGGGTGAATTTTTTGAGTACAGAAGAAGGTTACTGGAATGCAAGATTACTTCTGAGCAGAAGAGAAGTGACACGTGCTTGCTGATAGTCTAGAAATCGTAATTGATTGGGAGGGCATATAACTAAAATTCTGGATTTATGCATTTTACTAAAATTGCACTGTAAAATAGGAAACCTCAGTGGGCTCTTATTGGCAACTTTGTCAGGAATCGTAGGTTTGCAACTGATTAACATAATATGCTGCAGATTGCAAGCCCTGACCTTTAATATGGAGATGTGGCTCACTGACAGTGCAGGCTCCAGCAAGCAATGCTCCATCCAGGGCAGAGAAGGCCACTTGGCTAAAAATGGAGCTTTGCATGTAGGAACCAGTAGTCTCTGTGCCACACACCCATAATAGAGATTCAGTTGGCTGTAAACCAGATCATAAAATTCCTGTGGGTGCTGCTTTAATGAAGGAAAGATTTGTGACTTTATTATATTTCTTTTCAGAGTAGCAGCCGTGTTAGTCTGTATCCTCAAAAAGAAAAGGAGTACTTGTGGCACCTTAGAGACTAACAAATTTATTTGAGCATAAGCTTTTGTGAGCTATCGCTCACTTCATCGGATGCATTGGGAGGAGGAAATGCACAGTAGTATTGCTTATTGCTTGCCCTTCATTTCTTTTAGTCTGCTGCATCTTTTTTCTGCTAGGAGTCTGGGTTTCTTTTATCCAGAGTGACATACATTTCCAATAATAACTACACCAAAGCATCAGGTGCCAAAATCTGTTTCCACACTACTGCCAAGAGCTTAGTAGAGAGTGAGTAGGAAGTTACCAAATGAGTTTAGCAAGTGTGCCAAAGGAGGAGAAATTTGGAAAAGAATACATCTTAAAATAGCCTCTCTTGTCTATTTTAATATAATCTCAGGTCTTATCTACACAGGGCACTCAGGAAAATTAAACCAAATTAAATAAAGATGTGACTTTAGAGTGGATTAACTAAACCACATTAAACTCTTGTGTGGAATTCTTATTCAGAATTGAAGTGGCCTTAACTTGGTTTATGCAGTGTTGTTGTAGCCATGTTGGTCCCCAATAAAGACATTACCTCACGCACCTTGTCTCTTTAATTCGATTTAGTTTAATTCACTTTGGAAGTGGACTAAGGTAAACCAAATTAAAGCCACTTTGATCCTGAATAAGAGCATCCCCCCAGGGTTTTTAGTGTAGTTTAATCCACTTTATAAATTAAATTGGATTAACTTTCCTGAGCGTCTCCATGTAGACAAACCCTGAATTTAAGGTTCCTTCAGAGATGGGAATGGGGGTACGGAAAGTGAAGATAAAACCTTGATAAAACCAAAACCCTTTCAGCATGTCCGCAGAAGATCTAGCATGGAGCAAACATGCTCGAGAAGTGGACATTGCTACGTTACACAGAATGGATATCTGTAACTCTGCCACTAGTTCTCCATTTTTTGGTGGTGGCAAGGGAGAGGATCTTCTGAGATCACTTCAGACCACTCTTCACTTGTTGCTTCTCGTTCAACAAATAAATATCCTCTCTTGTTTTCTCCATTGTCCAGGAGGAAGATGATGACAATGTAGGCACAGAAATGAAGATACTGAGAGGACATTGTGGACCGGTGTATAGCACAAGGTTCCTATCAGACAGTTCGGGACTCTTATCTTGTTCTGAGGACATGTCCATCAGATACTGGGACCTTGGAAGTTTTACAAACACTGTGTTGTACCAAGGGCATGCCTACCCTGTCTGGGATTTGGACATAAGTCCTTGGAGCCTGTACTTTGCCAGTGGTTCCCACGACCGCACAGCAAGACTCTGGTCATTTGATCGGACATACCCACTGCGAATATATGCAGGCCACTTAGCAGATGTGGACTGTGTCAAGTTTCACCCCAATTCCAACTACTTGGCTACAGGATCCACAGACAAAACTGTGCGCTTATGGAGTACTCAACAGGGGAACTCTGTGCGCCTCTTCACAGGTCACCGTGGCCCTGTGCTAGCACTTGCATTTTCTCCCAATGGTAAGTATCTGGCTTCAGCAGGAGAAGACCAGCGGTTAAAGCTGTGGGACTTGGCATCTGGCACTCTTTACAAAGAACTGAGGGGGCACACGGACAATATAACCAGCCTTACTTTTAGTCCCGACAGCAGTTTGATTGCCTCTGCATCAATGGACAATTCTATTCGGGTTTGGGACATTCGGAACACATACTGCAATGCCCCTGCAGATGGTTCTTCCAGTGAACTGGTTGGTGTATATACTGGACAGATGAATAGTGTACTGAGCGTACAGTTTATGGCCTGTAATCTTCTTCTGGTGACTGGAATTGCACAAGAAAATCAGGAACATTAATTTTTTTAGGGAGGTGGGTGGGTGGGTGTATTGAATGCCAGAATCCATTACCAGCTAAGATTAAATTACTGACTGTGAAACACTTTCTTCCTCTCTCCCATTAGCAGACATGTTCAGAATGATGCAAATATTTTCAAATGGCTTTCCCATAAAATGACCTATACCGTTGAACAGAGAGAGAGGAAGAGGGAATGCAGAAAACTTTAACCTAGTCAGATACTGGTAGGGCAGGGGAAGAGGGGAAGAGAAAGCCTGTTATCCAGTAGCTTGGGACAACCAAAAGCCTAGTCCAGACAAGTGAAATTATCAACTGGACAAGCTGCTGACCTGCACTTAAATATTCTGCATTGACTGAGGGCGTATCCTACCTACTATTAGCGGAGGCGTGAGTGTGCTCACATATGTGTAACTACTGGCCCAGTTGGCTTTTATTTTTTTCTGGTATTGCAGAGGACCAGAATTTAAGACCCTTATATTAAAGAAAATGGCTATTTACAGTAATGGTCCCAATCACTACAGCTCACAATAGCACTACTGAAGTGTTTTGGACTAATAAAAAAATTCACCTTTTTTAGTAAGGGGAGGGAAATCTGACATCATAACCCATCTCTGCATTATCATTTGGGTTCCATTCCTGGCACTGCCTGTGATATTTTGTAACTGTTCCTGATCCAGGAATTTGGGATTTTCCAAATCTGGTTGCACTGTGTTTTAGAGGTGGAGTGAGTAGGCGAGAGTGGTGATTTGGGGGTGATTAATAACTCACCCCGGCCGTAGAAGAGTGTGAGAGCCTGATGGAACTTAACAGCAGAAATTTGAACTCCTCATAGGAAAGGGCCATGTCTGCGCCTCACCAAAAATATTTCAGCAAATGGAAGTTGGCAATCTTCGGGGGATGGGAAGGGAACACAACGTGAAATGGAAAATAGTATTACTAAATTATTGTGCATACACAGAGGTAGCTTTGCCAGTGTTGGATTTTTCTCAAAATGTTGCAATATCAGTTATATGAACACTTTGTGAAACAAATCGTCAGCATTTAAAATCAGGATCCGAGGAGAAAGCAAGTCCTAATTTGTCATTTGGAGTGAAGATTAAATACTTCTGCTTTCTGGAAAGAGTTATTTTGTATTTTGTTTTCTATTAAAAGCATTTAGTTTAAAAAAAAGCATAAGTCTCTTTGTGGGAAATTTAGGGTTGCGCTGATTTGTGTGGAAGGTGAAGGCAGGTTCATTGGTTGGGTTACATCTCAATACGCTTTGCAGCAAGGAGTGTTGATGCTTGTTGTTGGTTATGCTGTACTAGTGCCCCATAACAGAACTAACCTTGATGGCAAATAATGGAGTAGAACTGCCGCTAAAGGAACTCAAGTGTGGGATACCATAATTTTTGTCCTGAGATGTCCTGTCGTACACATCCCCCACAGTTTAAATGACCTGAAACTTAAATGTTTATAATTATTTTACATATTTTTGAGCAGCAAAATAAAGGCATGACCAAAATGTCTTTGGAGAAAATACTGTTACTATTAAAATGCTGATTGTCTCTGATATACACCTATATGTTATGGATCTGTATGAGTGGGATTCCCCCTTTCAGACCAAAAACAATCTGAGGATTGAATGAATGGCTTGTGGAACATGTAATGGAACATACAGCCCTTCGCTTTTGTCACCATTTCAAATCCAGCTCAGGTTGGTAGTGACCAAAAGTTGTTACAATCTGAAAGTTGTTTGGTGGTCTATGTGAAATTGGTAGGTTGTTTCAGTCCCAGAGTCACAGAAACTATCACTGCACCACAGTTGATTGGAATTGCTAACCTTGTGCCAGAGAGACCAGATACTGAGTTAATGTGGAGACTGACTGATCTGTTACCCCAGAGTTGTTATTTCCAGATCATGGTGAAGGCTCACTACAAGAGCAGTATGCACCGTTACTATCTGTGCTGTACTTGATCTCTGGAGATAGTACTTCACCTCCAGGGCTGTCTATCTGACATTGCCCACCAGCACTCAATGCACTTTTATTCTTGACCTAAGAACAACATCCTGCTAGATGTAGAAAGAACATTTAAAGAATCAGTGGTCCAAAGATCTTGTCATAACAATTCTTGTTACAGAATAACTCCAGACAAGGCACACACGAGCTGGGTCAGGGACTGTTTACTTACCTAGGTAGAATCTGCTTATCTGGCTTTCTGCGGAAGCTGGAACTTGCTACTCACAGGAAAACTTACATGTTACTCACCTGTTAAAACACCAATGAAGTAATTCCTTCAGGGATCATTCTAGGCTGCGAGGTAGCTCAAGCAGAACAGAAGTGGGAGGTGAAAGTCAAACCCTGCAATATGATGCACAAGTGAATCCTCTTCGCAACTTCCAGGTTTCTCTAATGGGTAGAATTTGGTTTTAATAAGGTATTCCAAAGAATTTTGCAATAGGGAGCTACATAGTAATAATGAAGGGACTATGGAAGTGGAGTGTTTATGTATGGCAAACGTACATAATTAGATCTCTGAGGAAAATACTGATACCACCAATGAGCTACTTACAACTTATCTTATGTATCTGCAGTGTAGACATTTTTATTGCAGTACTTATGGTATGTAAATGTTTATCTCCTGGTGTCCTGCCTTCAATTTGAACTGTTAGAAATGCTAAAACTTAAAGAACAGCCTGGATTCCAAAGGAGCAGTAGTAGTCAATGAGAGGGGGAGGAATAAATATTAGAAAAAGCCTGACAAAACTCAGACAAGTTTCTCCAAATTATTGTGTATTTCAGGAAACAATCTGCACTTGTACATCTCTTCCCTTTAGCACTCTAAATATTTCATATCACAAAAAGTTAAGAATATTAAGGTTGCATAGTAGAGCGCTCAGATGTCAGGAAATGCCAAAGCTAAGGTTGGCTGAGCAACTCTTCCTGCCTCTGGTGAGTATGTATTCTCACAGTTCTTAATTATATATATATATACTCACATACTGTTTTTTTTACACAGGATCTAGTCTCATTGCGCATGCAGGCTGGATGGTGCACAGTGGATGAGGCAGCTGTTCAGTACTTATTTTTATCTTCACAATTCAAAGAGGGTACCCTGGCCGTACATTCACCATCCCTTCCATCCTCTCCAAATCAGTTTGACCGGTGTCAATTCAGATTTCCGCCATGGTAATTGCAATAGAATATGACCAAAATTAAGGCACAAATCCATGGGAATTAGTGAATAGGCCACAGAGAAGTGATATGTGTACTAAATGAGCCAGAGCTCCTGCAAAAAAAACTAGCATGTGATCTAGTGATTATTGTAATGCACACTCACAAGAAAAGAGTTAAGGTTGCCCTGCACAACTTTAGCATTTCATGACTCACGTGCTGCCCTTTACAGTCAGTGTTTTAATGTTCCTAATGCCTTTGCTAAAAAAGTAAAACGATAAAACAAATTCCATCCTATGTTACAATTTGCTAAACCGGAGTAAAATGCAGCATCCTGCACAAGCCGTAAGAGACCAGATGCCCCGCTTCAAGGAAAGGTTGAGAGCTCCCAGTGCATAGCTGTGGCATCTACATCCTCAGGCAAAACCAATGAACAACACGCTTGTCATTCCTGATCTTTTTAAGGGGAAAAACAAACTGAATTTTTGTAAGTCAAGTTTTTAATTGTTCTCTCCATTCAAAACCATCTTTAAATAGCTTTTCCTATCAATGTCTTCAAGTCTGAGATAAAATTCTGCAGAAGTGAGCTTTCCATTACATTCTTTATGATTGTCCAGGAAAAATAAAAGGACTTCAAGACAATTTTTCTAACCCCTTTCCAACTGTTACTGTCTGATAGCTTTGTGGACTCAGTAGGTTCTTCAAAAGAAAGTCCTGAAATGGCCTTCATTGTGAAGGTGTCTTATTGCTCGTGATGAGCCAGGATCTAAAATTGTACCATTACAAGACACCTATGTGACAGTTTAGTTAACGACATGAATATGCCGTGCCAAAGTCTAACCCATCATGCTACACGTTAGCTTTGATTTTTTTTTTTAACGTATTGGACAGGAGCCAAGATTGACTGAAATAACTCATCTTGCTCATCAAGTTCAGTTTGCTGCAGTTAAAGAACCTAAGCAAAATTTGTCAGAGGACTAGTGTTTTTACTACTACAAGAAGTTAGAAATATGCGCAACTTTGTTCCATTTCCTGATCACAAGTATGCAACAATCTTTCATAGGAGTTGTAAAGATAAGATGGTGGATTCTTGCTGTCTAGGCATCTCCTTTACAAAATAACACATTGTGTACTGGGGCCCCATCCAGTAGAAACATTCTCTCTCAAGCCTGTGCCATTCTTGGACAATTCAGCTGTTGAAGATATTTCTATAACTTTGTTTCATAAGTGTTGTTTTGTGACTGGAAGATATGACTTCTATTTTCAAACAGGGAAAGGAATAATGTATTATATTCAGGCCTACAGCAAGTATAATTCAGCCACATTTCCTTGGCCAATAACTTTGCATTACCTTTGTTAGTTTCAAATATCTTTGGGATTTTTTTTTAAATGTTGCCTCCTCTCTGTCTAGCTTCTCCTTGTTCTGCGGTCTGCAGTGAATTTATGATCCTCTGCTTATGCCATCAAACTTGTTGTCATAGCAATGTCACACATTCAACAACAAGACTTCACCATTGGCTCAAATACAAGGAAAAGAGGGGCTTGAAGGAGCTTCAGCTAAAGCCTCATCTGCAATCAAATAGCTGTGATAATTAGCAGAGCTGGTTGACTTATTTGGTGAAACAATGTCTGTTGGATTTCCTGTTCACAAATTGCCTGTAAACATCATGGGTTTATGTTTTTTGCAGATGTCTGGTTTTCAAAATGGTTCAACAAATATTTTTGTGCACAGATTCATAGATTGAGGAAGGAATGCCTGGAAGAAATCATTCCTGACCTCTCTCCCCCCACCCAGTTTTCTGAAGACACCAAGCTGCCTGATGAATGTCTGACTAGATTCCACTTAAATTGTAAAGGTGTAATAAGCAGGTAATCCAAAAAAGATAAAGGGTGTGATATTGCTCCCATTGAATTTGATGTCTAAACATGCCATAGGGGCATGCCCTATATAATAAATACTTCCAAAGTACAGCTTGTAACAGTGCTATAGAAGCTCAAAAATGTCTTTTGTGTGAGCATGAGGAGTAGACGGAAAGGAAGGTGGGCATTTAGGACAATTCATCACCTGGATAACAGAAATTACACTTATCAGAGCTAGCCTTTGCTCCCACCACCACTTGGAGGACCAAAAAATGTAAAGGAGAAGAATGTCACTTTAAAAATCTACCCCTTGTTTTTAAGGTTCTTCACAATATAAACTGATATAAAATTATGTAAAGCAATCGCTGAGGTTGAAGGAACAAGAAGCTGGGCTCAACTTCTGAGGAACTGGTGTGTGGGAGGGGAGGGGAGAATAGAGATTTTTCCATCCCTCCCCTCCCCCTGCTCACACACCTTATTTAAAATGAGTTAGCTCTGTTTCAGAATCCTCTCCCTGACCTTCCTCGAATTCCTTACACCAGCCCTGGATACAATGAAGGCATAATTGACTGGAACGAGCTCTTTGTGGGAAGAGGGAAAGTGGCAAATTTTTTCACATGCCTGTCCCAATTACTAAGGTCACCTTTGTCTCCATCTTTGGGTATGTCTACACTGTCAGAGTTACATCGCTGGCAGTTACATCACTCCTCAGAGAGCGCTGAAGGGAAACGGCTGTTGTGTGTTCACACTCTCAGTTGCATGCACAATAGCGTGTTCACACTTGCAGCACTCAGGGCTGCCCCTAACTATTCTGGGGCCCTACGCAGCCCCCCCGCGGGGGAGGGCCCCAGGCCTCTGCGGGGGTGGGGGGAGTGGAAGGGGGCAGGCTCCAGGCCTCCGTGGGGGGGTGGGGCTGGCTTGTGGGGCAGGGGGCAACCACCCCCCAGCATTCACCAGTGGCACAGCTGGGGCTGGATCGCTGCACTCCTGCTGCTGGTGAGTGCAGGCCTGGCCCTGCTGCACTCCTCAGTGGAGTGGGGGCAGGGGTGGGGCGGAGCAGGGGCGGAGGCCCTGGGGAAGAGCAGGAGCTGGAGCAGCACGCAGCTGCGCCGGGCACCAGGAAATTTGCTGCCCCACGCAGCTGCATACTTTGCGTATGGGTAAGGACGGCCCTGGCGGCACTTGCAGCAGAATTCGGAGCTGTGCACTCTGGGCAGCTATCCCACAGAGCATCTCTTCCTCTTTTGCCACTAAGAGTTGTGGGAAGGTGAAGGGGGTTGCGGGGCATCCTGGGTCCTGTCCCCATGCCCCGTGATGCATTGCTTTGCATCCCAGCAATCCCTGAGCTTCCGTCCACATTTGGTGCCAGCTTTCAACAGTTTGTGGACTGTGTGCCCTGCTCTGCCTCTTCAGTTTGCAGGAATGGATCCCGCACTGTTGACCAATACGCTGCTCGCTCTCACTAACACGTCACGAGTGGCAGTGGAATTATTCCTTAAACTACAAAAGCAAGAGGAGTTCGACATTGATCTTGCCACAGGTAATAGGTATGACACGAGATTGCTAGAGGCATTCACAGAGGTGCTGACCACAGTGGAACATCGCTTTTGGGCTTGGGAAACAAGCATTGAGTGGTGGGAAGACATTGTCATGCAGGTCTGGGATGACTAGCAGTGGCTGCAGAACTTTCCGATGTGGAAAGCCACGTTCATGGGACTAGGATGAGCTCGCCCCAGCCCTGCAGTGCAAGGACACGAGAATGAGAGCTGCCCTGTTGGAGAAGCAAGTGGTGATTGCACTATGGAAGCCGGCTACTCCAGACTGCTACCGATCGGTGACTAACCAGTTGGGAGTGGGAAAGTCGACCTGTTGGACTCGTGTTGATGGAAGTGAGCAGGGCCATTAATCTCATCTGCGCCAAAAGACCATGACTCTGGGCAATGTGCGTGACATTGTGGATGGCTTTGCACAAATGGGCTTCCCTAACTGTGGAGGGGCGACAGATGGCACGCATAGTCCAATTCTGGCACCAGACCACCTAACCACCGAGTACATTAATCGGAAGTGGTATTTCTCAATGGTTCTCTAGGCGCTTGTGGATCACCATGCTCATTTCACGGACATTAACACAGGCTGGTCCAGAAAGGTGCATGACGCACCCATCTTTCGGAACACTGGCCTGTTCAGGAAGCTGCAAGCAGGGACTTTCTTCCCGGACCAGAAGATCACTGTAGGGGAAGTTGAAATGCCCATTGTGATCCTGGAAGACCCTGCCTACCCCTTAATGCTGTGGCTTATGAAGCCATACACGGGGCACCTTGACAGCAGCAAGGAGCGGTTCAACAACAGGCTGAGCAAGTGCAGAATGACTGTTAAATGTGCTTTTGGCCATTTAAAGGCCTGCTGGCGCTGCCTACGTGGGAGGCTGGACCTGGACGATGACAATATTCCTATGCTTATAGTCACATGCTGTACGTTCCATAATATTTGTGAAGGGAAGGGTGAAAGCTTCACTTAGGGCTGAACCGCTGAGGCTCAGCGTCTGGAGGCTGAACTTGAACAGCCAGAGACCAGGGCTATTAGAGGGGCGCAGTGCGGGGCCATAAGGATCAGGGATGCCTTAAGGCAGCAATTTGAAGCTGAAAGCCACTAATGTTTGTTGCTGTGCTTGGGAGTGCAGTGCTTGTAGTGCTAGGAGGCGATTGTGATTGGTGCAGATGATGCACTTTGAAGGTATAAGAAAATTGCCTGTTGCTTTGCAGGGCTCTGTTTGCTTTCAGTGAATGGAATAAAGATCGCTTTCAAACCAAAACCATTCTTTCATTAAAAAACAACAACCGGAGGAGAGACAAATAAAAAAAACCACATCAGCACTAAGGGGGAAGGGAGGGTCCCAGGAGGAGGTGGGGTCCCGGGCGGTTAAAGATTTGTGTATGTGCAGGTATCATATGCGACCTTCTCCTTTTGGAGTACAGCATAGCGGGTGCTGTACTTCAGCAGGGCTAAACTGCAGAGGGACGGGTGTTGAGTGCAGTGGATACTGGGAGTCCGCAAGCTGGACTGTGATGGGACAGGAGTGAATGTAGTAGGTACAGACTGGAGCCAGGGGGTTGATAAGAATGTGTTGGTGGTGTCTGGGGGGCGCATGGGAATGAGTTTTGTGACAGCAGCTTCCGGGGAGGGTGGGCGCGGAGCTGCTCATTTTGCAGTGCTAGTAGCATCGTGAATGTTTCTGCTTGGTACTCCATAATGTTTAAGAGCCGCTCCATGGCTTCATTCTGGTACACCACATTCTCCTTTTGGTCCCTCTTCTCGTTGTCCCGCCACTCCTTGTTTTTTGGCCGCGGAGTGCATCATGACATCACGCAGAAAGTCCTCTTTAGTTTTTTGCAGCTGCTTTCTAATTCTGCACAGCCATTCAGCTGGCGATAATAAAGAGGGAGGCTGGGCTCCCAATGTCATATCTGTGAAGTCAAAATGCAACATTTTACAGAAGCAGTATTGTTTGCAACACACAGACCACTGATTCAGTGATTTAAAAGACAGCCACTATGCACATACTTGTCACTACCTGGCTGACCCCAGGCAAGCACACATGAGCCACAAGACCCCCAAAATGGTGAGTAACCGCAGGGGCAGGGGAAAATCAGTGTTCTAGGACCCTACTGTACACTGGGCATGTGGCTCTTGGGGAAAGCCAGCACTGTAGAGGGAGCCTTATAATCATTACTGTCCCCACATTTTCCACAGGCTGTGATCATTATGGAAGATATCTCACTGCTGAGGGTGAGCAGAGAATCAAGGGAGGGTCTTCTCCAAGACTGCGGCTTCCACCCTGGCCCTTATAAGGCTCGCCTGTGTGCAGCAATGGTACCCCCCACCCCAGTGATGGCACAGTGACGCGGGCAGGTTATGCTTAATGGGGCAAGAAACAAAGCAGCTCTGCCGAAGAATCTGCGGCAGTGGATTGCCCAGTATCTCCATGAGAGTTTCATGGAGACGTCTGAGGCAGATTTCCATGAAGTCAGGGAGTCAATCAACACCTTCGCAAAAAGAAAAGGAGTACTTGTGGCACCTTAGAGACTAACCAATTTATTTGAGCGTGAGCTTTCGTGAGCTACAGCTCACTTCATCGGATGCATCCGATGAAGTGAGCTGTAGCTCACAAAAGCTCATGCTCAAACAAATTAGTTAGTCTCTAAGGTGCCACAAGTACTCCTTTTCTTTTTGCGAATACAGACTAAGACGGCTGTTACTCTGAAACCACTCAACACCTTGTTCCACTGCTCAGACTGGGCATGTGGTGGTACGTGCATCATACAGAGACACGCCTGCTTTCTGCAACCCTCCTGCCCCCAACAACTTGCTTCAGCGATTCCCAAAATCAAAGCCACTTACCAGGGGTCTCCTCTCCTGTTCATGCTTCGCCAAGCTCCGACAGCTGTGACTGGCTAGCCTCCTCTGGGGTAGAGAAGTGCTCCTGGCTGCATGCATCTCTGACCTCCGAGTTGTCCTCTGTCTCTGGGTCCCCCTCTCCCTCCACATCCTCGTCCAAGATTTCCTCCTCCTGGCTCGGCCACTCTTGATTTGTACACAAGCCACTGAAGTATCCACAGCGGCCCTCACAGTGGCCGGGGAGTTGCCACTGACTATTGTGTCCAGCTCTTTGTAGAACTGGCAGCTCGTGGGCTCAGCACCAGAGTGTTGGTTTGCCTCTCACGCCTTGTGGTAGGTGTTCCGCAGCCCCTTCACTTTGACCCTGCACTGCAGTGTGTCTCGGTCATGGCCCCTTTCTGTCATGCATCATGAAATCTGTCTGTAGGTGGTATAATTCCTACCACTGAAGCGCAGCTGACACTGGACAGCCTCTTCTCCCCAAATGCTGATGAGGTCCAGCAGCTCGGCATTGCTCCAAGCGGGGGATCGCCTGGTGTGTGGAGCAGGCATGGTTGTCTAGAAAGATGCGCTGAGACCACTGCACATGTCCATCCAGCCAACAGGAAGGGGGCTTTCAAAATTTCCAAGAAATTTAGGGGTGGGGATCATGGTTGGTCACCTGAGGGCAGGGCAGTAGAGTTCAAACCGATGACCAGAGAGGTGAGAACAGGCATTGTGGGAATTACACCATAGAGAGCTGCTTTACTGCGCAGAAACTTGCCAGTGTAGACAAAGCCTTTGTAAGACAACTCCAGACAAATTGTGACCATGTGAAGATTATATTATACTTTTTAATTAATCTTTTAGGATTATCATGTATCCTTCTTGCGTCATGTGTAGCTTGAACAACTGCTAATTTTATTGCATCTTTTAAAATATGGAACAATCAGAGTTTGTGGGAGACTGATCCTAGTAATGCACTGGATTCAGCCAGTACTCTGATTTTTATGTTTACTTGAACCAGAGATTGTTTGCTCATCCGATTCTAGTAGTTTTAGCTTAAGTGATGTTTTGCTAACTGGTGGAGTTAAGACAACTAATTTTTGCACAGCAGTTCAGGTACAGTTTTTAGAGTGAGCAGTTTAGCTGGAGATTTTTGCCCTAGGGTTACCTGTGTTTAACCTGTGCTGGTGTTGCTTTTGCTGCTGTATCCATCCTTGTTCAAGGCAATAGTATGAACTACATGCATATTGTAAATAAATGCAGACTAGGAAAAAAATAGGCAGGATTTTTTAAGCCATTTATTTCTCTTCCATGAACGATCTAATGCATTCTTGTTGTCCAAATGTTTCCTAACCATTTGGAGATCTGGAGTGTTTGTGTTTAGATGCAGAGTCTCTAAAAGGCTAACTTAGCCCTTTTTCAAAACCAAGTCCTGAAGTAGAATAAAGCATGGAGTGCTATTTCAATTTAAATAAAATCTGTGCCAGATTCCTAGCTTATTATGCATTTTTACTACTTCAGATAAAGAAGTTAATTACCCCTCTTCAACATTCCCTCAAGGAAGAGACAAGCAGACTTCTAATTCTCCAGCAGAGAGTTTACTGCAGCAAATTCAGAAAATGTGAGAGTAAAGAGGACCCTACTTATCTGAAACTCTGTTTGTGTTCATAGTGATTGAGTTATATTGCTAATAGGGATCAAATTACATACTTAACAGAGCAAATGACATTCTTTACTGACAAACTATTATCAAGAGATAAAATCACACATTTTCAGAGGAAGTTGCATGCATCAATGCCTGAACTGCATGAAAAGCATTTTTCCTACATGCTTCACTGATCAAGCTGCATGTACTTTTTCAGCTATTGTACACTTTGCACCTTGCAGTGAAACTTGCATTCTTTAGTAAAGATTTATTTTTTAGCTAAGTGGGTTCAAATTACACGGTATCAGATCACATATTGTGCCATTTGTATGCTTTGTTTTACTTCTGTACTGCTTATTTTACTCTCTATATACAGTACTAAGTTTCTCATGCAGCTCCACATCCTGGCCTATAACTCCTGCCAGGGATAATACATGCCACTACACATTTTAAAATGTACCTGCTTAGTCCCAGTTTGTTTGCTTGGATTTTTACAAGCCCCAAAGAGCTCCCATCCAGTGTTTGAGGCACTCTTGACAATTTTTTAAAAATATATTAAATACGCAAGTCCATCAATATCCCTAGATCAGATCAAAATAAACCAGCAACAACATAAATAGAATAGTTCATGGTAGTTAAAATCCTTCTTGAATAGACCTATGGAGATGTTATACCAATAAAATAAAAACCAGCAGGATCTTATTAAAGGTGAAAAGGCAAAATGCCACATTTATTGTGCAAAAAGAAAAGGAGTACTTGTGGCACCTTAGAGACTAACCAATTTATTTGAGCATAAGCTTTCGTGAGCCACAGCTTGCTTCATCGGATGCATACTGTGAATACAGAAAGAATCATAGTAAGCAGTTAGTTATAGCTATAACATTCCATTCAATTTCATATTGATTCACACATTCATTCATATACACACACACACACAGGTTCTGCAAAGTTGTTATCATAATTACCAGCCTTAGAGTTGCTCATGCCAAGCCACTGGCCAGGTGGCCTGGACATGAGGAGCAGGGCCTTGTCAGATGCTCATCTGATGCTCCTGGAAGTTGGTTTGCAGAATCAGACCCCAAAGTTCTCATTTTCTAGAGTCCATTTTTATAGGAATTTCTTCCTATGCCAGTCTATGGGAATTGCTTCATCATGCTGTTGCTGAATCAATCAGCAGATGGCACATTCCTGATGGCTCCATGTTGTTCTTTGGTTCTCCCATTCTTGAGGCGGTTGGGTGGACTCCAGTCTGCCCTCCGGGGGTCCTCTGGTTATTTCCATTTGACGCCTTCTTCAGCTGATGGACACTGGATTCTTAAGCTGGCACCTCCCTGATCATTCAGTTATTATCCACACCAAGCATCCATCCACATACATCCTCTATCTCTATTTTAATCACAATTGTTAACAAAGAGAGATGAATACAACAAAAGGGCGGGGAGTCTCTGGGTGCTGTTTCTGTTGTTACAGAGTATTGCTTTGAGTCTCTCTCTGTGTGAGTAGTTGTTGTTACAAAGAATTGCTTTGAGAACGGACTCTGTCTTAGGATGTACTAACACAATTAGCAGCTTGCAAGTTTCACACAGAGAGGGAGAGAAACAGTACCAAAAACCAAGAGACCTCTTAATTAGTAATACCCTGGAATTTAAACTATGGGGAATCAAACTCATTTGTGATTTTAATACAGAACTTCTTTAATATGATCCAACAGATGGAATACTGTACATCTATTTAAGGGTATCAGTAAGTATGCAAGTGTCACCATATTCTTAAGCAGTCTCACCTGCATGCCTGCTCATACTTTTTAATCTCTTCTGCATTAAGCAGCTTGTTCATTTTCATATCCTCTCCAGAGAGCTCCACATCGATATGTAAGTGGCTCCGTCAAATTTTGTTACAAGCAAACTCAGTTCATGAAGCACTCTTTATCTCTTCCAGTTGCTGCAAAACATCCTTTCAGCAGCTCATGTAAGATTGGATTCTGGGCTTTAATATTCAAAAGCTGTGAAGGCCCTCAGAATGTTAACAAACGAATTCTGCCTGTTGGGCTCTTTCCTAAAGATAGCATGGGCAAGCACCATTCTGTTTCTCTGAGCTTCTAGTACCCTACATCCCAATCATGTCTTTGAGGTCTCCTTATTTCCTACTATCCCTGAAATCTAGATTCTGAACAGGTGCTTCTAGGGCTTTCTGATGCACTGCACCTCATCAGAAGCTCTCTCCTTTGGTTACTCAGGGAAACATGGTTGGGTTGTGTTCTTGCTTGTTTGAACACAGCCTGGGCTAGAGATTCTTATTTCTCCTTATAGATTCTGAAATGGAGTCCTAAGTGCACTTCCATGCAGAGTGCAAGGCTGCCATAAATCATATGGCGAACCTGACGTTGTATGCCAGCTATCTTTCTCTCTATATACATTACTTTGACTGTGATTATGTGCTCCTGAGGCATGTGACCAGGTTCCTGAAAGAGCAGTCCCGTGAGCCAGAGGGAGCATACAGAGAAGTTCTTGACATAGCAGAACAAGTGAGGGGGGTGCATTGTCCTGCAAGACATCAAGAAGTCAGAGCAGTATGAATGGGGGAGGAGGCTGGAGGCCCTGCCATTGGAGAAGACTATGAACCAGGTCCTACTGGATCTGCATGAACTGACTACAGAGAAAAATTACCTCCAGCTATATGACTTCCTGGAGTCTAAATATCTGGATGAGCAAGTAAAGGCCAGCAAGTACTAGGGAGACTACTTCAGGAAGCTGAAGCACCTGGGAGTGTGCCAGGATGACATGGGGGAGGAGTACCTGTTTAACAAGCACAGCTGAACTACACCCCAAAGGCTCTGTGTCAATGGGCATTCAAGAGCTGGGAATATATATAGATATAAAAAAAATTCAATTTAGCAAAGCTTTCTTCATGGTTTTTAAAAGTCAAATTAAGGGATTGGATGGGTCATGGGATTAGCCTTTCATGTCTAGGTCACTGATTCAAGAGTCCCAATGTGGTAAACACTGAAAGCTGTTTGATGGCCTATTTAAATGAGTTGATTACTTCAGTCCAGCCCTTAGAGGAAAAGTCTCTATGTAACCAAAATTATGGTTAGAACTGACACCCTTGTCCACAGAATAAGGAGAAAAGCCAAGGACTGGGTGAGGAGAGAAAGTGATGGTCCCTAAGGGTTAGGCTTGGGGCATAATGGCAGCGCAGGGTAGAGAAACTTTTACTGCTGCTGCCTATTCTGTCCCTGTTCTCTAAATTAAGGTGGGTTTAGTCAGAGTTATCAACTGGGCTTCTTTCACAAACTCTAAATTCTCTTTAAAAACCAGACAATTCAAATTACATTTTAAAGTATGGTGTTTTATCTATTTTGAGAAGTTTGAAAGGGTAGGAATATTGTTCTCCTAACCAGCTGGGAAACACGCAGCGTTCCCCGTGTTTCTAATGGAGCAGAAACTAACCTAATTCTGTGTACATTTACCTTCTTATAAGTGTCCCTGTATACTGATGACATCGGGAACAAACTCAGCTCTAGGAGTAATGGGTTACTTGTCTTCTTCATTGTTTTCAGTATCTCATCCATACCTTTAACCTTTGTCACCATTGTAACCCTTCTGCCAGGCCAAGTTGATAGCAGCAAGGGCCGGGTTCAGTACACAGGGGTTCCCTCTCATCAAAGCAAATGCAAAACTGGCTCGAGCCCCCACCCAGTGACCTGGGAAAATCTTACACACCCCCTGGGCACCTCAAAGAGGCAATACTTCCCCTCTCGCAAGCACAGAGTCTTGGTGTAGTAGAGAATCTTTAATAACATGAGGTAAACAACATCAGCATTAAATTGGGGAAACACCACAACTAGTGTTCATTAACCAAACCATGAGCAACGACCCACCCCAGAAAAATTGGGCCACATCCTTTCCCTCAGGTTCTTGAGTCCCAGAACTCAAACGTCTCTTGAGTCCAGCAATCCACAAATCACCCAAAGTCCAAAAAGTCCAGCCCCAGAGTTAAAAAGTTCATCTGCAGAGTGTTACTCCCCAGTCTGGCTAAAATGTGCCTGGGTGTGGGAGAAAGAGGTAAGGGTCACCTTACATGTCCTGAAGCTGACTGCCCCACAGGGCTCTGCTCCGCTCCCTCACGAATGGCTCCGCTCCACCACGACCACCACGACCGGCTCTGCTCGCCATCTCATGAACCATCTCATGAACACACCGCTGTCTCACAACCGGCTCCACTCAGCTCGCCGTCTCACAAACACACCGCTGTCTCATGAACAAACCACTGTCTCACAAACAGCTCTGCTCGCCCCGCCGTCTTCCGGCTCCCCACTACTTGACACAGTGCTCAGTGATTTCAGCTTTCAGCTCATAGCAGTGGGAGCCTTAGTGCTGGTGCACCATAAGGCTGAAGTGAATTCAGCACAGTACCTGTAACAAAACTCTTAATAGACCCAAAATTAGCTTTGACATTCCACAGTGGAGAGAGACAGAGGTGCAATTGGTGCTTCAGGCCCTCACAAAGGGGCCTACACCACCAAGCACTAATACCTGTCTCAAATCTCTCTCAATTCACAGACTTTTGGAACCCATGTCCCTTGCCTAGTGAGTGCTATTCAGTTGATGGTGAGTCCTCCATCATAACAAAAAGGCCAAGTATAGTTCTAAGCACAGTTCCCATAATCAGGGTAATAACAATTTATTCTTCCCGCCCCAATAACAGAGACACTGGGGATCCCACAACAGCCAAAGTGACCATTTGGGCAGTTATGGCCTCATTCTAGGCGGGGTGGGTGTGCCTATGCAAATGAGATCAGCCCCTGAAGTTCTTTTCCACAACTTGCCACACCTCACCACCAGATGTCAGGGTGGAGCCCACCCTGTCTCTGCTTACACCATAATTCCATTTCCTTAAAGCTTCTGTACCCGCAAGGGCCAGGGGGGAGATACCAGTGAAAGGAGGACACTCAGGCCTAAGAATAGTAAACTATGCTTTATTGAAGGAAGGAAGGAAGGAAGAACTTACGCTCCAGTCTGCGCGGGGAGCCCCTAGGACACGCGGAGGGGCTGCAGGGGACTCTGACCGTTTGGGACAGCTGACCAGGCAGGACTCCGCTGTGGGGGAGTCCTCTGCGGTGCTATATTCTCTGCGCTTATCTCGGGGTTACATGGGGTCAACAGCTGGTTACATTCTTCTTATATGTATGATTTATGCTTATTACATTAACTTGTTTACAGGCAAAAATATGCTGACCTATGCTACAATATCTTTTGGCAGGGTCTGTCGGACAAAGTTAATTGAAACTGCCTGCATCCTCCGCTTACATCCAGTCACATACTCAGTCCACCACTTAGCTCCTCACCAATCTTCCGCAACCTTGCCCCTACAGCTCCTTATTTCCCCCAAAATGATCCCCATTCCTCTTCCTAAAAAGTAAACATATACACTTGATTTTTTCTGCACTTACCAGCTACCATTCTTTCTCTAGCTTATTACTTAGCAGAGTACAAAGTTTTAATCACATCCTAAATGTGGGTGACTTAAAAAACTGATGAGTAAGAATTGGAGATGATAAAAAAAAATTTCATAGAAATATTTGAAATTTTTGAAGCTGCTTACATTTTGCAGGATTTGACAGTGTCCACTTTTCTAGTGTTTTCAAATTTCTCCATATTTTTTTACAAAAATGTGTATTGTATTTTTTCCAATTTTTAAAAATAATTTAACATTTTCCCAAGAACTGTATTTTCTTACTGAAAATTGGGTTTTTGATAAATGAACAATTTCAAAAATTATTTTGGTAAAAATTGCAGTAAAACAAAAGTCAGTATTCCTGGACAATGTTGATAATATTGGCAATTTTTAAATTAAAAAATATATTTTTAAAAAGCCATGTGGGGGGGAGAGGAACTTTTCAAGCACAAAATTTTGACCCCACTCTAGTGAGAATACAAATGCCTCATGGAAACATGCATACACAAATATCCTCCTTCCTCTGCAGGAGAGAGTAACACACAGAGCACAATTTATCTATCTCCATCCCCATAAAAGGAGAGACTGTAAAATATTGTTGCCGAATTAATTCCCAGTGAGAGAATCTGCTTCGACCCCTCAGGAAGCAATAAGAATTAGGTAGGTCTGGATAATGCCTTGCTGTTTACATTATTCCAGTTAAAGATTTTTCTTTACCTTCTCCCTGCTGCTAGCTAATGATTTTGGAAGCACACTTGGAAAACAGCTGCCAGAAACAGGGGAAAGGGGCTGGTTACGAGGCATTATTCAAGGAGAGGTACAAACCAGACTCTTGGTTCTGTTCATTTCAACACAACTGGGTCAGAAGCACCAACTTCTGTTCAGCTGCTGACCGGGGATAGTTTGCTCCTCATCTGATCAATTGGTTGTGTCTCTGTGGCAACCCTGGCCAGGGGGAGCATGAGAAATATCCCAGTGACACTTAACCAGAGAGTAATGTGAAATTAATCTCATATGTCTCTACTGCACATGTGCACAACTGAGTCTTCCTCTCTCTGGTAGGTTCTCCCATGTTCTGCCCTGGCATGAAAAGAAAACTGTCAGGTAGTTTAGACCCCAGACCTAGCTTGTGTGTTTCAAACAAACAAACAAAAAAGAACTTAGTACTAAAAGTATCTGTGTATTTGGTTTTAGATCTCATCAATAAAAAAAACAAGGAGTTGCCTACAAGAAGTGGGCTGAATCTTTCTTCCTCTCTCACACACTCACTCTACATAAGAACAACCTGTGGTAGTAGTAAAAATTTATACTATGGCAGCACCCAATGGCATCATTTGTGATTGAGGACCCATTGTGCTTGAAGCTACACAAACACAGCTGGGAGACAATCCCTGGATAGTTTACTAAGAGAACCATAAAGATGTGCATATCTAAATTTAGGAACTGTCCCATGTAATTACCCCCCTGGTATTTGTTACCGTCACTATGTGCCTTCTAAAATTAGATTTTAAGCTCCTTGGGGCAGGGAATTTGTTTTCTACTTGTTCTATAAAGTGTCTAGAACACTTTTGGGTGCTGTGAAAATAATTACAATCCCAGGATTTTGTTTGGATGTAATGTTTTCCAGGTTGTTTTTGTAACCTAAAGATTTCAGCTGGGGGAACCTGAACCTGGCCTGACAAGCACTCAGAACTATGTACTTAAACTCTCAGAAGTCATTTAGAGTTTTGAGTGTGTAAGGAATACAAGATCAGGAATGTAGATAGTAGTAAGCATTTGTGGTTGTCTGTTTCATTCTTTGGACCAGTGTAGAATAGTGATCTCCACACAGACCTCCCAATGTGCCAGAAAAGTTTGGTTCTCAAAACATTTTGTGGGCCACCAGAGGATGCAGTGGATCAGAGGTGGTTCTCAGGCCACTGTTTGAGAACTGCTGTTACACGCTGCCATATGTTTTAAAGCAAATCTCATCACTGATTTTAGGGAATTTATTGGACTTAAACACTCATGCCAGTTGATGGCCTTTTAGTCTGATCCTGGAGCCTTTAATGGTAGGAGTAGGCAGGGCTGCTGGATGGAGGAACTAAAATATCTATGTTTGATTGCCTGCTCTGCCGCTCATTTGCCATGCAACCCTGGGAAAGATGATTCTTCTCACTGTGCCTCAGTTTTCCATCTTGAAAATGAGGATAATAATCCATAGCTACTTTTGGAATGTGATTTGAGGATGGCAAGTGCCATGTAAGTGTTAAGGGCTGTTTATTATTATTATTGAGTATGTATGTAGTCTGAGTGAGGTGCCAGGCAGATGGTGGCCCTTAAGTTGTCAGCTTTTCAGGCCACGGACCTCTCCTCATCAAGGATGAGATTAGGAACTCTGCCCATGTGAACTGCCACAATGAGACGCGGCTCAAGTAGACTGGGCAGATAATCAAAACATGAGGGTGGGTTCCACCGCCGCTGGGCTTCCCCCTGGGGGGCCCGAACGTGCCCGGGGGCTCTGCTGGCTCCTCCGCGAGCGGAGAAAAGAAGTAAGTGGCGGTCACCTGTATCTCCACCTTTGCCACGCCAAAATGAGTCGTGCCCCGCGGTGCATGCTGCTGATCTGTGACCCTCCCTCTCCTTTCTCGCCCAGGAAGGAAGCTGACTGGAAGGAGCCCGTGAAAGTGAGGCGGGGCTGAGAGGAGAACACGGGCCAGGACGGGGGAAGGGCAGCAGAAACCCAAGCCCAGGACCGGGAGGGGTTTCCGCCGGGGGTGTATTTGTACCATACGACACGTTCCCGCCTCCCCTGCGCGGGGGGAGCGGAGGCCGCCGGGGTGAGCCGGCCAGGGGCAGCAGGGGGCGCTGGCTGGGGGCTGGGTTCGCTCCTGGCCTGGCGCTGCGGCGATGAGCAGGAAGCCGCAGCCCGGCTCTTATCAGCGGGCGGCAGGCGGGGCTGGGCCCCGGGCCCTGCGCTCCGGCTCCATGGGTAGTGGGGGGCAGCGGCTGTAGGCGCCTCCTTCTCCTGCGCCGCGCGGCAGGGCCGGGAAACGGCAGCGGCAGCGGCGGCGTGGCCTCCCCTGCCCCATGGCGGGCTACGCTCCCCGCCTGCCCCTGCTGCTGCGGAGGCTGCCGCCGCCCTGGGCTCGGGCCGCCCGGCTCCCCTCGAGCGGCGCTCGGCTCCTGCTGCTCTCGGCCGGCAGGTGCGGGGCCCCAGCCGAGCCCGGCCCCTTGCGCCTCCTCCGCGGCGGCGGCGGCGGCGGCCCCCGCTTCGCGTCCTCCCGGGTGGCCGGGGCGGCGGCAGCTGGGGAACCCGAGAGGAGGAGCGGCCCCCGGGGAAGCGGGGGAGACTCCGAGTTGAAGAGGCTGCTGGCCCTGGCGCGGCCCGAGCGCTGGAGACTGACAGGTACCTGCCCCTGCCCCCCAGCCCAGTGAGTGTTACCTGCCCCACCGGCCTCAGCGCCCTGCCCTTACTGTCACCCAGCCCAAGCTCACTGTGACACCAGCACCCCTTGGCAAAGGGTCCCCCGATCTTCACAAACCGCTGTCACCGCAGACCTGACAAACTCACTGCACCCCACAGGTGTCTTACAGGGCACTTACCCACAAAGAGGAATGTGGAAGGGATCTACGCAAGGCTGGTAACTTGTCAAGAGTGAGAATCTTTGTGAGATGTGAGCATGGGTAATATTGAAGGAATGATGTATTTACCTTAAAAGTCTGTTTCATAGACTTAGAGTAGAAATTAGTCACTAGGGGATAATATGTCTGGGTGATGGCCCTTTTGGGTAAGGGGGATTTGTCACCCTGCCTAACCTGGCTGGTGATGCAATGCAAGGCTGAACTGAAGACTTTGAATGGGACACCATCAGAGGCAATGGCAAGCAATCAAAACGCCTTAAAGGTAAAAAAGAAACATTACAACAGAGCTGGGGTTCACCCTATTGCAAGCAGAAACAAAAGGCTGTCCATTTACTGAGGAAACCCCTTGTGAAATAGGGCTGCTTTCATGAATGTTTGGATCCTGGTGTTTCGGAAACCAGCCAACTACAAACAGACTGAATTTTGGCGGGGGGTGGGGGAGAACATACTTTATGAGATAAGAAAGATAACTCTTGATAAGTGTAGGTCCAGGTTCACGTTTTATGATTTTGTTTTATATTGTAATCATTTGTTTCCATCACTCTTGTTTCTAGTTAAATCCTCATTTTTAAATAAACTGTCTTCTGATTTATTATAAGTGCTTACAAAATGTTGTATGGTTTAAAGGAGCAGTGGTTTAAGGTAAAACTAGTAAGCTGGGGTACACTGCACTTTTGGGTGCAGAGGATCTGTGATTTCTGTGAGAAGGCAATGTCCGGCTGGATATCACAGGGGAACAATGCAAAGGGACTCTGGGATTGGAGTTCACCTATTAACCTGCAAGGCGAAGTTAGGGTTGACAAAGCCCAAAAGAGAGTGCTTGTGTGACTGAAAGGCTAGCTGTGTAATGAGCTGGCACCCAGACGAGGAAGACTCCCTCTCACTGCAGGTAGGGAATAACAAGATAACTCAGAGTCTTGGCTACCCCAAAACCCATCACACTCAGCATCATGCCCCAGGCTGTCTAATGCCCCAATTGCTATCATAGCTGTCTTTACTTGAGGACTCACTATTAATCTACAAACCACAAGCATGTATACAATAACAATTTATAATAATTTAATGTGTAATTATAGTATTTTATTTATTAATGGACATAAGAAAATTAATCCACCAGTGCTTGCATCTGAACTAATTCTGCGCTGTAAAAATGTTGCTGAAAAGTAGTTAGTGTATATGCTCCTTTTTTGTTATGAGAGCACACTAAAAGAGCATGTCTTGTTTAGCAAAACAGAGATTGAGAGGATATAACTTTCCTCTGTAAGTACATTGGGGTAAAACACCAGGAAAGAAGAGGAACTGTTTGAGTAACTGTTTAAGGTAAAGGACAAAGTTGGCAAAGGAACAAAAATAAATTGGGTATAAACAGGCAATGAATAAACTTATGCTGGAAATTAGAAGGTTTCTGACTAGTAGAAGAGTGAGGTTCTGGAACAGCCTTCTAATAGAAGTACTGGGAGCTAACAACCTAATTACTGTTGAGATGGGGCATGACAAATTTATGAGCAGGATTATATGTCCGCGTAGCCTGTGATAGCAGGGGGATTGGATTTGATAATCCATTTCTATAGCCTATGTTATTTTTTGAGATACCAAAATGACTAATCTAAATTAAAATTGAAAGCTGACATTTCAGTTAATTAAAATACTCATTTAAAATCACTAGAATGGCAAATGCAAAACTAGAACATCGCTTTTTAAAGTTTTGCTGTTTGGAGGCCTTGAGGGAAGTGGATTTGCTTAACATTTAGGTTGTTTTGGTTTGGTGTGGTTTTTTACATCTTCCCAACTGACACCTTTAATGCCAGATTTTGGCCTGAAGCAAATTTTTTTTACTGCCAAGTTATAAGTAGTTGGCATCCTTTTGTCTGTGAGAGACAGTGGGAATTGCAGCCTGTGATGTAGATGGTTTGCAATGTCTCCTGTGCCTGAATAGTCCAGTCCAAGATTTGCATGATCTTTGGCAGTTATTGCAAATGTATGTGTCTTAGTTGGGAGCTGCTTGCTTCCTACAGGCTCTTTACTTTTCAAGCTGTAGGAGCTAGCTTCTGTCATGGACTTTGATGCCATGATGGAGACGATGGCGCCACTTGTTACAATCACTTGCAAAGGTTTCCCATCGATTAGGATCCATTCCAAATTCCTTCATATCTCGCTTGCAAGTGTCTTTAAAGCGAAGCTTGGGACGTCCTATTGATCTTGTTCCCTCTGATAGCTCCCCATATAATATGTCCTTAGGTATGCATCCATCTTCCAACCTAATCAGGGTGGCCCAGCCAGTGTAGTCGTCTTTGCCTGAGCAGGGCTGAAACACTTGGTAAATTTGCCCTTTAAAGAACCTCTGCATTGGTGACTTTATCTTGCCATTTGGTGTTGAATATGCGGCGTAAACAGCATAGGTGGAAACTGTTCCACCTTTTCTCCTGATGAGTATAAGTTGTCCATGTTTCCCCATACGTGAGAATACTGAGGACACAAGCTTGATATACTAGCATTTTGGTCTTAATGGTAAGTTTTGAGTTGTTCCATGCTCTTTTAGTTAGTCTGCTAAAGGTGGTGGCGGCCTTTCCAATGCGAACATTTAGTTCCTCATCCAGAGAGAGGTTGGTCGTCACTGTAGAACTGTAGAAAAATCCAGAATATATAATGGTGTTTTAGTTAAATAAAACAATTTAAATGTCTGTCTGGTGATGTTCTCCTCCTACTACAGCATGGAAAGAAAATCCTCCAAATATTAATGATTAACCTGTTGAATTGGAGATAGTTCACTTCCCAATTACTTCATAAATATCTGCTTCAATTATCTTTGGTAAATGAAATAATCAAACAATCATTCATTTTCTGATATAACTGTAAAATAATTTGACAAGTTTTCAAAATAAATCACTTAAAAATGTATAGTATTTACCTTCTAAAAATGAAACCTACATCTGTCTCGGAGTTGTGAATAATATGTATTAAGGTTATAACAACCAACAAGAATGCACTTTTATGTAGAAATCCATGATTAAATTGAGCCTTCCTGACTAGTGATTTAAATCATGGTTTAAAATCAAATCCACCCTGGTTGTTTTGTACAATGAAGTTACAGGGTTCTTAATTCTGTAATGTCTCCAGATATTAAGGAGGATGACTACTATAAAGAAGATAGCTTCAGGACTCCTGTGTTAAACTGATTGTATGAGACCAGCCAATGGTGCCTCTGGCTGTCTAGGATGGCACCTTGATCACAGAAGTTAAAAATAGAAAATATGAGATCAAGATCACAAGAGTTAAAAATAGAAAAGATAAGAGATCAAGTCCAGCTCCTGGAGAGAGGATGTATTCATTATTAAACTGATATTATGCTTGATCTTACATTGCATTCTAGGCCACTAGCATTTGTCTTTTACTTTAGTTTCTTCTGCTTTTCCTCCTGGCCTTTTCCCATCTCATTTGTCTGCTCTGCTTTGTCCAACCTTACACTCTAATTACTTGTAGTTCCATTCCTGACCTGCATGCAAAACTAGAGGTACCTTGTGCTTACTGTCCATTGGTAGAGTGTATCTCTTTCCAACAAATACTCAGTGCTTATTTGCTCAGAGTAAAAGACAAGTATTTCCCCACCAGGCTCTTCTGCAAGTGAGTAATGTTTTGGAATTGTGTGCTCATTCACCATAATCACTTCTTCATAAGTAGAGCCCTACCAAATTCACGGTCATGAAAAATGTGTCACAGACCGTGAAATCTGGTCCGTCCCCGTTCCCTTCCCCTCCCCTCCCCCCCTATTCCCCCCCCCCCGGCGCATGAAATCTGGTCTTTTGTGTGCTTTTACCCTATACTATACAGATTTCATGGGGGAAACCAGCAGTATCACAACCCCCCCCACCCCCACAATAACCTTGCGAATCCCCTCCCCCCCCAACTCCTTTATGGGTCAGGACCCCTACAATTACAACACCGTGAAATTTCAGATTTAAATAGCTGAAATAATGAGATTTATTATTTTTAAAATCCTATGACTCTGAAATTGACCAAAATGGACTGTGAATTTAGTAGGACCCTATTCATAAGTGACCATAAAAATACTGCTATCATCACCTCCTGGTTCATGCTAATAATTATCTTATTTACTTGTCAGTTGTGGCAAATGACACTTTTTCATTCTTCTAAAAAGCTGCATAGAATTGGTGGTTGTTTTTATACCTTTGCATAGGAAATTTCAAACCCTATAAAAACATAATTCTTTGGGAAAAAAACACCTTAAAGTTAAGGAACAGTATTATTACAACTTTATTCATGTTAATTTTTCAGAGTTACACTCTGTATCATTGATCTTGTTCAGAAATTAATCTAATATACAGTTGTTCAGTAGTTTGTGATTTCTGGATAGGGTCACTTCCCTTCCCCTTCTGCATTGTACCTCCTGTGGTCAGGACCCGCCTCACTCCAGATCTCCCTGAAATTAATTTGAAAATGTTTGTCAGTGTGACTGCACCTTAACCTAAATTCACTGGTGGCATGATTTGTTATTTGAAAATCATGTTCTCTTTTAAAATACCTTTCTCCCCTATTGCTGTGTGTACAATCCAGCCAATCAGTTCCCGCTGTTTATATAATTACAGAGGTGAAACAGTGCACCTATATGGAAAGTGCTATCAAATAAGCCAAATTAGCTTAAAAACAACTCTTTTTTAGTGTAATTTTTTTGCTACTGTGTTTTGTTGGTATTACTAACAAACATATAAAATTTTAAAAAGTAATTCATTCAGCAGTGTGATTTAAGGTGGCAGTGATCCTTTAAAAAGAAAATTGTGGTAATGGAAAAGTGCATTCCCTAAGTCATTAATCTTGCTTGCAATTGGCTGCTTGTTTAAAAATTAATATACTCAGCTTTCTCTAGGCAGATGCTTTTGTCACACCAATAGGTTTGAGTAAGTTGGGAAGATAGTGGATAACAATTAGATTTATGTGAATTGTGTGTTTTATTCAAGTTCATATTTGCATTATACCCATTTGAAACATTTAATGGTTAAAATAAAATAGGGGTGAAGTAGTACTTCACATGATACTGTACACTTGAAGGTTTCTTACTTCAGTTCCAACGCTGGTATTTGGAAACTCACTGCATTTTTATGGTTGAGATAGACTAGCCTACACCTTAATTAAGAGAACATAATTGAAATTTTTAAAAAACCATGTGTTTGAAATAAATTATATACCTATTATTAACACCTCTTACTATTAAATGACTTACCATACATGCCTAATTTACTCGTAACCCTTCATATATTTTGTTTGTATCATGCCATGCTCTGATCTCTCTGCCAGACTTTGGGGCAGGTGAATGTCTGGTGGTATAGACTGAACAACAGAATGGAGTCATCTGCATATTGTTGGCATCTGAGCCCATAAAGTTTCACTACTTCTAGCAGATGCTATTGTGTAGAACTCTGTAGTACGCCACGGGTAAAGGAACCAATGGCAGAATTGCTATCCTCTGGATATGTCCTATGAGGAAGAACTCAGTCCATTTCATAGTGTGTTTTTTGGACCCCTGCCACTTCTCTGAGACAGAATAACAGTATCTGTGATTGACTGTACTGACTGCTGTGGGGGAAGTCCAAGAGTAGGAGTATAAATCTTTTTTCCCTTTTTCCATGGAAAGAAAGAGAGCAGTCATCAATGCCAGTAATTCTGTTTCAGATTCTAGCCTCAAATCTGACTCTGTAGGATCGAGGCTATTGATGTTGGACAAATGTCTGAAGATGGCTCTCTGCTAGCTTCTCAACATATTTATGAAGGCAAAAGGGGATTAGTAATAACATGGATTACTTGGCCTTTCACCTTCAAGACAGTGTTTAGATGTATTGTTTAACACATTGTATCTAGTATTTAAATAAATGGAATAGTTCAGTAATCAGTAGTATAGTACACTGGTAATATTTACTTGGTTAGTTTAATTTGATTAAGTCTAAGCTGCATTATGCCGAAAAAGGTGTCAGCAGCCATTGGGCTTGCTAAAATAGGGTTGGCATTAGTGAGAAATTTGTCCAGAACTGCCCTAGTGTAGAGAGGGCCTGAGGCAGAGAAGACCTCACCTCAAAGTGAGAAACATTCTCCTTCTCATAAACATTCCAGTTGTTCTTCCGTGTTGGGCAGACCTTTCAAGATCCAAAAAAGGAACCGTTGTGGTTTTTATGCTTCCCTGTACCGCACCATGGTTTCCCTTGCAAAATAAGATGCCATCCAATTGGAGGGGAAAGTTTGAACCCAGACGAATTCTCTCAGGTGCTCATGAGAAAGAAGGCAGCACGCAATCACCAGAGTATTATAAAAGGCAGCTGATGTAGTAATAGGGTGGCTGCAGATGCTGCTCTGACAAGATCATTTCTCCGCTCACTGAGTGTTCGAACAAGAATGCGTATAACTTTTTGTTCTACTACGTTCTGGGTTATGGATTCTGTTTGACTAAACAGCCACAACTCAAAAGCTTTGTCTGCAAGAGGGAGCCTTATGTTATGCTGCCTGTTGAAAATACATCAGGAGTTTTCTGTATAAGACAAGATGCTTTTTTCCCGCCTTCCAAAGCATCTGTTTGTGAGAGACTTTTTTGAAATGGGCTCTGCCACACCTTCCTGTATACAATTTTGTTGAGGCTGGTTCATTTAATAAGCAGTGTACAACTGATTTTACAGCATTCTATTCCAGATTAAGAGCAAAAATAGAGCCCCGATAGTACAGTTCTGGAGAACTCAAGTATTAATAGAAAGTAAAGGACAGTTTATACGTTCTATTAAAGTTTACACAAACTGAGTGACTTTTTGTTTCCAGCTGCTGTTGGCTTTCTGACAGTTTCCAGTGTCATCACCATGTCTGCCCCTTTCTTCTTGGGGAAAGTTATCGATGTAATTTATACAAATCCCACTGGAGATGTCACCGACAGCCTGACCAGCCTCTGTGCCTTGCTGAGTGGAATTTTTGTGTGTGGTGCTGCTGCTAATGCTGTTCGTGTCTACCTCATGCAGACTGCAGGTAAAAACAAAATGGGGTCAGGAGACTATCTCCCTTTTTGCCATAGAAACAAAGTATTGTATAATGCTCTGAAACAAGTCCCTGAAGCTAGCTGAGATCTTCTCTGATATAACTGTCAGTGTACTTTATCACATGGAAGGGATAAAACGTATGCATCCTAAGAGAGTTGTTAATTCATTTTTATTTGATGTTAAGAGAGATCTTAAAACTCATTTTGTATAGATTCCAGTATTTTATAACATTGTTGCATGATTTCTGTGTTGCAGAACCTTGTATGAAGTCAGTAACTGGCATGTGTGTGGGGGGGATATTTCTGTATGTAAAGTTTTGGTATGTACTGCTTTGCTGGAAATAGTCCTTCTTTTTGCTCCTTATAGGACAAAGAATTGTGAAACGACTGAGAGCAACTATGTTCTCGTCTATTTTGAAGCAAGAAGTTGGTTTTTTTGACAAAACCAGCACAGGAGAACTGATTAACCGCTTGTCTTCAGACACAGCACTGTTGGGCCGTTCTGTGACTGAAAACCTTTCTGATGGACTAAGAGCAGGAGCTCAAGCATCAGTTGGGGTTGGAATGATGGTATGTCTGTCATATTCTGCTTCCCTCCCTGCTCACAGCAGGTTCAAGGCTATATAACTTGCTATCCAGTAACTGCATGTGTGAAGGTTCTGTAGTCTGCTATAAAAGCTGTTATGCTTTGTAAAGGCAGATTTATTCCCCTGTTTTCTTAAAAGCTACAATCCCCTTTACGCTTATAAAGTTTGTGGACGATACCAAGCTGGGAGGAGTTGCAAGTGCTTTGTGGGACAGGATTAAAATTCAAAATGATCTGGACAAACTGGAGAAATGGTCTGAAGTAAATAGGATGAAATTCAATAAGGACAAATGCAAAGTACTCCACTTAAGAAGGAACAATCAGTTGCATGCATACAAAATGGGAAATGACTTCCTAGGAAGGAGTAATGCGGAAAGGGATCTGGGGGTCATAGTGGACCACAAGCTAAATATGAGTGAGTCAACAGTGTAACGCTGTTGCAAAAAAAGCAAACATCATTCTGGGGTATATTAGCAGGAGTGCTGTAAGCAAGACATGAGACGTAATTCTTGTGCTCTACTCCGCTCTGATTAGGCCTCAACTGGAGTATTGTGTCCAGTTCTGGGTGCCGCATTTCAGGAAGGATGTGGACAAATTGGAGAAAGTCCAGAGAAGAGCAACAAAAATGATTTAAAGGTCTAGAAAACATGACCTATGAGGGAAGATTGAAAAAATTGGGTTTGTTTAGTCTGGAGAAGAGAAGTCTGAGGGAAGACATAATGGTTTTCAAGTATGTAAAAGGTTGTTACAAGGGGGAGGAAGAAAAATTGGTCGTCTTAACCTCTGAGGCTAGGACAAGAAGCAATGGGCTTAAATTGCAGCAAGGGTGGTTTAGGTTGGACATTAGGAAAAACTTCCTGTCAGGGTGGTTAAGCACTGGAATAAATTGCCGACGGAGGTTGTGGAATCTTCATCATTGGAGATTTTTAAGAGCAGTTTAGACAAACACCTGTCAGGAATGGTCTAGATAATTAGTCCTGTCACGAGTGCAGGGGACTGGACTAGATGACATCTCGAGGTCCCTTCCAGTTCTATGATTCCGTATACTACATTGTAATAAATGGTGCCTGCAGCCAGTTACGAGTGTGCTACAAAGTGGATAATCACTTCTGTATGACGAGCCATGATAAGAGAGATGGGGAAGAAACTCTCGTGTGTTCCATCCTTTTCTTTTCTGAAGGATCGAAAGTGAACTGTGTGCCACATTTCTTAGGTTTCCCCATTCATATATCACCCAGAATATGGCTGTCAAGTGGTGTGCGCCTGTGCCCATTGAAATTGTAAATGGAAGTTTTGTCATTGACTTTAATAGGAGCAGGAGAGGGCACTAGGGGCCTGATCTAAACCTGGGTGAAGTCATGTGTATTGGGCCAAAGCCTCGATGAGCAATGGATAATAGACTGAGGCAATGGCTTGTGTAGGCAGAATATCAATCAAGGGTTTCAGTGTTACTGATGCACAGCAAGTAAAACACTTTCAGGTGGTGGGTCAGTTTCCTAATTTTTAGTACATAAAAAAACTGCCAGTTTTCTCTTCTCCCCCTGTTGTTTATCTAGACTGAACTTTGTTATGCTACCTTATCTCAGAGAACTGGCAACTTGGTGGCAATCCTTTTAAATGACAAGCATGGTGGTTTTCTAGTGTCTGTTCAGGAAACAGACAGGAAAAAGTCACTTAATAAAAAGAAAGGCTTTCGAGTTTGGCAGTGCCAGCAAAAGTTGGCAAGAGTTTCTACTCTAAAGTTTTAAAGCATTATTTAAGTCTTAAAATTTTATCTCTGATAAGGTCTATGGCTTTCAGTCCTGTGTTAAAGTAAATGTTATGGGCCTGCCCTTATCCCACAATATAGATTGTCTAAGAATAATTTCTCATTGATTTCAATGAGGAGTTCTGCTTAAAAATTGCTGGCATGGTATAGCCCTATTAGGTTAACAGGGGGAAAAAAAATTACCTGGGGTGGAAAGGCTATTATAAAAGTGCTTACAGTCTATCATATTAGTAATACATCTGTAGGCTCATTTTTTAAATTTATCTGGAAAATTTCTGTCCAGAACACCAGAAGGAAAACAACCAAATGAAATAATATGCAATAATAAAATTAACACTTCTTTAAAAAAGCCTTTTTACAGTATTTGGCTACTTTTGAATTGTTGATGATGACCTTATAGGACAATTAACTAAATCCATTCTTCTGACACACAAGAAAAGTAAATAGGAATTACCTTTGCTGGTTCTGCTAGTTGGCCAGATGGTAAAGAATATTGGTGATTTCTTCCATTCCTCAACCCCACTAAAATACCATACAATATATCTGTTCTCTACATGCCCTTAAGCCAAACTTTCTCTTCAATGTTTCATTGTTGATGGTGATACTTATCTTTTAACAGAAGGTGTTATAGAAATGCAATGAAACCTTTTACAAATATTAAAAAGTTAGGCCTTTTAACACACTGGAAAGGGAGCTAAATAACATTGTCATTCTACGGACAGGTTAAGTGACTTGTCCAAGTCCATACAGCAAAGAAGTGGCAGAGTCAGAAATTGAATTCAGACCTCTTGACTTGCAGTCCCTTGTTCTCAGCAGTAGCTAACATTTCCCAAATGCAATAGAGGAATGAGCATTTTGTCTGTAAGAAATAGAAGACAAAGGAAAGAAATTGTGACTACACTAATTTTACAAAAGTCTGTTGAAATTAACCACACTGCATTAAGTCTACGTACTAGTGTATTTTAGCAAGACTTCTTTATTTGTGTGCCAAAATATTAACCCCTAGACACTTATTTCTTCTAGTTTTTTGTCTCTCCAAAACTTGCTGCATTTGTTCTGAGTGTTGTGCCCCCTCTGGCTATCATAGCTGTGATTTATGGAAGATATCTGCGAAAACTTACTAGAATGACCCAGGATTCCCTTGCAGAAGCAACACAGGTAATCTTGTTAAGAAACTTGGGAGATCATGTTAGATAACATTTAAGCTAAATAAATATTGTAGAGTTGCCGAGGTACTGAGGATAAGAATATCTTGCATTGCCCTGATCCAGGCCTGTATCTCAGTACTAACATTCATTTTTTTTAAAAAAAGCTTTATCTACAATGTAGCATGATATATCTAAGATCATACAAGATTTAGGAATTCTGCTGAGGAAAGGTTAAGGGAATTGGGTGCTTTCTCAGTATGAGGGGGAGAAATGTTGACCTATGAAATCTTATATTGTTTGGGATCGAGTTGTGTGAAGGACTACCTCTCTCTCTGGGCCATAGTATTGCATTTGAAATTACTAGAGCTGCTCCAGCTGAGTTTCTTAGTATAAGGGTAGCAGCCAGCAAGTCATTCTTTGAGAGTGGTCCTTGATGTTGGAATTGACCCCACGCTCCCCCTTGGATCCACCTGAACCCAGATTTGTTAATCTTAAGGGCATGCTGCAAGGTTCATCTTTTCCCGTAGACAATCAGTGAGGGATTAAGACACAAGTTGGGGGGACCCCATTATTAAATGGACATTTTGTGAAAGGGGTTTTATTATGTGTGCTGGGGCATATTTATATGTTGCAAAATAAAACTACTGAGAAGATGGTAGTGATCTCCTTTAATAGCAATGCTGGGGACAAGATCTAGCTGAAATATTCACAGCCTTCATCTGTGTAAGACCTGGAATGTCATGGTTATAGACTCCTTGGCAAATTGACCTGTGCAGAAGAAAGATTAGCCTTTTGTTCATCTCCCCCATCTAAAAGAAGCTGATCTCATAGATTCATAGATATCAAGGTCAGAAGGGACCATTATGATCATCTAGTCTGACCTCCTGCACAATGCAGGCCACAGAACCTCACCTACTCCTGCGATAAACCTCTCACCTATGCCTGAGCTATTGAAGTCCTCAAATCACGGTTTAAAGACTTCAAGGTGCAGAGAATCCTCCAGCAAGTGACCCGTGCCCCATGCTACAGAGGAAGGCGAAAAGCCCCCAGGGCCTCTTCCAATCTGCCCTGGAGGAATATTTCCTCCTGACCCCAAATATGGCGATCAGCTGAACCCTGAGCATATAGACAAGATTCACCAGCCAGGTACCCAGGAAAGAATTCTCTGTAGTAACTCAGATCCCACCCCATCTAACATCCCATCACAGGCCCTTGGGCCTATTTACCATGAATATTTAAAGATCAATTAATTGCCAAAATCATGTTATCCCATCTCCTCCATAAACTTATCAAGTTTAATCTTGAAGCCAGATAGGTCTTTTGCCCCCACTGCTTCCCTTGGAAGGCTATTCCAGAACGTCACTCCTCTGATGGTTAGAAACCTTCGTCTAATTTCAAGTTTAAACTTCCCCATCGCCAGTTTATATCCATTTGTTCTTGTGTCCACATTGGTACTGAGCTTAAATAATTCATCTTCCTCTCTGGTATTTATCCCTCTGATATGTATATATATATAAAAATATATATATATTTTTTTTACAAAGAGAGCAATCATATCTCCCCTCAACCTTCTTTTAGTTAGGCTAAACAAGCCAAGCTCCTTGAGTCTCCTTTCATAAGACAGGTTTTCCATTCCTCGGATCATCCTAGTAGTCCTTCTCTGTACCTGTTCCAGTTTGAATTCATCCTTCCTAAACATAGGAGACCAGAACTGCACACAGTATTCCAGGTGAGGTCTCACCAGTGCCTTGTATAACGGTACTAACACCTCCTTATCTCTACTGGAAATACCTTGCTTGATGCATCCCAAGACCGCAGTAGCTTTTTTCACGGCCATATCACATTGGCGGCTCATAGTCATCCAGGATCAACCAATACTCCAAGGTCCTTCTCTTCCTCCGTTACTTCTAATTGATGTGTCCCCAGCTTATAACTAAAATTCTTGTTATTGATCCCTAAATGCATGTCCTTACACTTCTCACTATTAAATTTCATCCTGTTACTATTACTCCAGTTTACAAGGTCATCCAGATCCTCCTGTAGGATATCCCTGTCCTTCTGTAAATTGGCAATACCTCCCAGCTTTGTATCATCCGCAAACTTTATTAGCACACTCCCACTTTTCATGCCGAGGTCAGTAGTAAAAAGATTATATAAGATTTGTCCCAAAACTGATCCCTGGTACTCCACTGGTAACCTCCCTCCAGCCTGACAGTTCACCTTTCAGTATGACCCACTGTAGTCTCCCTTTTAACCAATTCCTTATCCACCTTTCAGTTTTCATATTGATCCCCATCTTTTCCAGTTTAACTAATAATTCCCCATGTGGCACCGTATCAAACACCTTATTGAAATCTAGGTAAATTAAATCCACGTTTCCTTTGTCTAAAAAATCTGTTACTTTCTCTTTGAAAACAGGTTAGAAATTTCCTACTAATGAGTACTTTGCCTCCTGTGCTTTGCAGAGGTTCAAGAGGAGGTAAAATTGTACAGTTTTCCAGTGCTTTTGTTCTTTTAGATATGCTTCTCCCAAATCCTGTCTTGCCTCTCATGCCGGAGCATTGTTCTGGCATAAGATCATATTGGTGCCCATTAATAAGCAGTCTGATTGCATTTGGATACTTCTAGAACTAACATTTTTGTTCATTTGGAAGTGAAATTTACCCACTTAATTGGAATTAAAACTAGTCGGGCTAAATTCATACCTAAAGCAACTCCATTGAAATGAATGGAGTTATGCAAGCAATGAATTCAGCCTTTTCTATTTAGTATCGTTTATATTCGAGTATTTGTTTTGTTTTTTCTTCAAGTCATAAGAACCTCCATACTGGGTCAGTCCATGGTCCATCTTGCCCAGTTTCCTGTCTCCAACAGTGGCCCATATCACAGTTGCAGGGGGAGTGTACAGAACAGGATGATTATGGAGTGATCCATCCATGTTTTTTGCTTTCGGTAGTCAGAGGTTTAGGGTTACCCCAAGCATGGGGTTGCATTCCTGACCATCTTGGTTAATAGCCATTAATGGACCTATCTTCCATGAACTTACCCGTTTCTTTTTTGAATCCAGTTATACTTTTGGTCATCACAAAATTCCACGGCAATGAGTTCCACAGGTTGGTTGTGCATTGTATGGAAAAAGTGCTTTCTCTTGTTTGTATTAAATCTGCTGCCTGTTAATTTCATTGGGTGAGCCCTATTTTTAGTATTATGTGAAAGGGTAAATGTCACTTCTCTATTAATTTTTTTTCCACACCATTCATGATTTATAGCCCTCTGTCATAACCCCCTTTGTCTTCTTTTCTAAGCTAAACAGTCCTAATCTTTTTAGTCTTTCCTTGTATGGAAGCTGGTCCATACCTGTAATCATCTTTGTTGCCCTTCTCTGAACCTTTTCCAGTTCCACTATATCATTTTTCAGATGGGGCAACCAGAACTGGACATTGAGTGGAAGTTTTCAGAGAAATATCCATGGTGACTCAAGATCTTTCTTGGGTGGTAATAGCTAATTTAGAGGGCATCATTTTGTGTGTACAGGTGGAATTATTTTTTCCTGTCCTCATTGCTTTGCACTTATCAATGTTGAATTTCATCTGCCATTTTTGATGCTCAGTCCCCCAGTTTTGTGAGATTCCTTTATAACTCCTTGCAGTCTACTTTGGACTTAATTATCTTGAGTAATTTTGTGTTGTCTGCAAACTTAGCCACTTAACTATTCACCCCTTCTTCATATCATTAATGAATATATTGAACAGCACAGATCCCAGTACGGCTCATTGGGGGACACCATTGTTCACCTCTTCCCATTGTGAAAACTGACCATTTATTCCTATCCTGTGTTTCTTATCCTTTAATCAGTTACTGATCTATAAGAGAGGTTTCAGAGTAGCAGCCGTGTTAGTCTGTATTCGCAAAAAGAGAAAGGAGTACTTGTGGCACCTTAGAGACTAACCAATTTATTTGAGCATAAGCTTTCGTGAGCTACAGCATCCGGTGAAGTGAGCTGTAGCTCACGAAAGCTTATGCTCAAATAAATTGGTTAGTCTCTAAGGTGCCACAAGTACTCCTTTTTCTTTTTGATCTATGAGAGGACCTTCTCTCTTATCCTATGGGTACTTAGTTTCCTTACGAGCCTATGGAGAAGGACTTTGTCAAAGGCTTTCTGAAAATCCACATTCATTGTATCTACTGGATCACCCTTATCCACGTGCTTGTTGACAACCTCAAAGAATTCTTAATAGATTGGTGAGGCATGACTTCCCTCTAGAAGAGCCATGTTGACTCTTCCCCAACAAACCGTGTTTATCTGTGTGTCTGGTTCTGTTCATTAGTACAGTTTCTACCAATTTGCCTGGTACTGAAGGCTCATTGGCCTATAATTGCCAGGATCTCCTCTGGAGCCTTTTTGAAAAATTGACATTACAGTTGACACGCCATTTTGGGACAGTACTTCAGATTTGTTGTCCAAAAAGAATAGTGCTGATGTGGGGTATTGCCCCCCATCCTCTACAGCAAAGACAAATGCAAAGAATTCATTTAGCTTTTCTGCCATGGTTGTCGTCCTGGAGTGCTCATTTAACATCTTTGTCATATAGTGGCTCCACTGCCTTTTTAGCAGGCTTTCTGCTTCTGATACACTTCCAAAAACTAATAGTAAATTTTTGTTTTACCTTTAGGAAGTTGCTTCTCAAATTCTTTTTTGGTTTGCCTTATACTGTTACTTGCCAGAGTTTGTGCTCCTTATTTTCCTCATTAGGATTTGACTTCCAAATTTTAAAGGATGCCTTTTTACCCCTAATGGCCTCCCTTACGCTGTAGTTTAACCATGGTGGCATTCTTTTGGTCCTCCTGCTGTCTTTTTTTTTTATTTGGGGGTATACATTTAGTCTGAGCCTCTATTAAATGGTGTTTTTAAGTAGTATCCATGCTGCTTGTAGACATTTTACCCTTGTGACAGGTCCTTTTAATTTGTCTGACATCCTCATTCATGTCCCAATTACAAATAATGATAAATAATCCTTTTTAATGTTCACTCCTTTCTTGGGTGGTTTGTTTTCTCTAAATTAAGATGTTTAAACTCCTTTTTCTAACCACTTGGCACAATCCTCTCATACTAATTCTCAAGCTAAACCAGTTTTGACGCTTTTTTTTTCAAACTACCTTGACATAGTTACTGTTTCCAGCTTAATAGAATTAAAAAACAGAAGTGAGGGGAGGGCAACATTTTCAGTGGTATTGAGAGACTAGGATAGTTGTACTGATTTTACTTTCAGGCATTCCAGAATGTGAGCCTACCATGAGTATCTGTTTTTTTGTTTTGTTTTGTTTTGCTTTAATATAGTTAGCTGAAGAACGTATTGGAAACATAAGAACTGTTCGAGCTTTTGGGCAGGAGATGACCGAAATGGAGAAGTATAGAAGCAAAGTTGATTACGTGCTGCAATTAGCTAAAAGAGAGGCATTAGCTCGGGCAGGCTTCTTTGGTGCAGTAAGTATATTATGGTAGTGAAGAATCCACAGAATATGATCAAGTCCTGGAAATCTATGATTCTTTTAATACACACAAGGGTGCTTTCAAAGTCTTAGATATGCACACATGCAAATCAATTTACTATAAAATGGATTCCCATAAAGATATGAGAAGAATTAGTTTTTCCAGTTTTCCTCTTCACATCATTTGTTGAAGCAGGGAACTGAATACCCAATTCTACTGCATTTGCAAAGTCATGAGGCTTACTTCACATTCTTGGTTTACACCTCCCTGCACCAGCAGGGACCACTGTCTCACAGCAGATTCACCTTTGGGTAGGTCAGGTGATGCATATGCTCCTACCCTCCTTCAGAGTTTTGCTTAGGGTACCAGAGTTCTAAATTGTGCTTATCTCCATAGGTGTCCTGCCAGAGAGAATTGTGCAGTGATGCCCTGAATTAACTCATTGCAGGGTTGTCCTAGCCATGGGCCAACTCCTAGGCTAGCACTGGTCATTGTGCCCCCCAGCAGAGATATAGGTGCTTGTGTCCTAACAAACTCCCTCTGGATAGACTTTCTGCTGCCATGGGCCCTGTGCCATGAGTTTTATTTGCAAAAGGTGGTGTTCCCCAGGATTGAATTGGCCCGTTGTTTTTATTATTTTTTTTACTGTAGGAGAGAGAGGAGGGAGCCTTATTTTGGGGTTCCCCAGGGTTAGGCCATTTTATATCTAATAATTGTTGAAGGTGGGGCACGATTTCTTCTAGAGCCCATCATAGCTGTTCCTGGGTGGGGGAAGAGATCAGTTGGGAATGATGCAGAGCTGGAGAGTGAAAGATTGATCTTCAAGCGCCTGCATTCTAAACCCCTGCACAGTTGCATTTTACGTAGCTAGTGGATCACAAGACTGATTATTCTCATTCTAAGAAACAAAGTTAGGAAACTAAACATGAGCAAAATTTAGTCCTGTAGAATCTTAAGATTACACTAAGGTCCACTTACTATGAGGAATTTTTTTTTTTTTAAAGCCTTAGCTTAGAGCATTTGCAAAGATGAAATTGAATTTATAAGGGAAGATCCAGTTTTTCTTCACTGTTGTTTTTTTTCTTTCCCAGACTGGGCTTTCTGGGAACATGATTGTCCTTTCTGTTCTGTACAAAGGAGGATTACTGATGGGTAGTGCCCACATGACTGTTGGTGAACTGTCTTCCTTCTTGATGTATGCATTCTGGGTTGGAGTTAGCATTGGAGGTATGGAATGTGAAGTATACAATGTAAAACATAGGATAAAAGAATTTTTTTGAAGTAAGGGAAAATATTGGTTTTAAAAACAAAACAAAAACCTCAAGTGTTTTGTAATTCTTTGATTGTTTTCAGTTGACCAATAGCTTACCAGTACAGAATGGTCTTTCTGAGAAGATTCATAAATATTTTTCCAGTATGAGTCAATCAGTATTAATGGCTTTTGACTTAAGACCAAATAGTTAATTTAAAACTTTCCAAAGAGAATGCAATGGTTAAATTTTTCAAGGTGCATTTCTTCAGTGTCTGGTTTATAATGCTAACTTTTCTTGATGTTGTTCTTTGTGTAGCCTATGATGGTGTTTTATAATTTAAACGAATATTAAGGTTTTATTTGGAATAAAATGTCTTGATCTATGTTCAGAGAAATTATTTTACAAAGGAAGGCATGTAGAAATTAGCTGTAATTCCACACGGATAATTGTCTAAAGCTGCACTGGATCTTTAAGTGCCAGCAGAAGACTATTGTAGGGGATTGCCTTCTAGTGCAAAGGCAGAAAAGGACATCTCTTCTCTTTCCTGCTTTGCTCCTCTTCCCCTGTCAGTGAAGATCAGAATCTGTAATCTGCTGACCCAGAGACTAACTGCTCCTTTTTAGGGAACAATCATCACTACTGCACACAGGCAAAAATGAAGATAAGGTATTTCAAATAGCTTGTCAACTACTTGGGAGCGTTGTTTTTAAAGTGAATCTGTTGCTTCTGATACACTATTGTACCTTGTTAGTTTGAAAACAGACATTGGCTCTGTTTCTGGAAGGGCGGTGAGGTCTACTTTATTTTTCACTGGGCCCCTTTACTCAGCCTGTCTCCATGTTTTCCATGATACTGAGAATTTTGCTCATGGATGATAAAAACTGGGTTATTTTTTTCTAATATGTCTTCCATGTTCTTGGGTGATGCATAACCTTGTTGTTTGTTTTTAGGTTTGAGCTCTTTCTATTCTGAGCTTATGAAAGGATTAGGAGCTGGAGGACGTCTGTGGGAACTTATAGAAAGAAAGCCAGAGCTTCCATTTAATGGTGGGTTCCTGTTTCTTTACCATTTTGCATTAGTGTTGTCTCTCTGACTGGTTATCAGGCATTTGACAACAAGTTGGTATTACTTAAAACTAACACCAGCTTTAAAATTCTCATAAAGAAGCTAGATTCAATGGAAATCTTCCTTGGCTACTGTCAAGTTATCTGGAGCGGCTCAGCAAAAGTATCAACCTAATGGCAGACTTAAGAAGCAGGGCAGACACCTCGATTTAGTTGAGTTCTGTATTTACATTTCACCAACCAAGTATCTAATGTGAGCTCTGCACTACAACAGCCTTAACATGGAGGGTCTCAGTCTCCTTGGGTACTCCAAACTGTCTTGCCACCCAGGTAACCTTGCCGTTGTGATAGATTGTCCCTTACACCAAAAATCACAATAATATTCAGGTAACTCCCAGTCCTAAAGGACCAGTCACTTACCTCAGATCAATTGCACTTTAGATCCTACACCAAAGACAATGCTTGTAGCCAATCCTATAATAAATTAACTAAAGATTTATTAACTATGAAAAAGAGTTGTTTACAAGGTTAAAGCAAGTAAACATACACACACAAATTAGTTATAGTCTTAGGCTCCAAAAGATAATAGAAGCTGCTGTAATATGCAAATTCTATAAATCCTCTAGGGTTAACCTAGGCCAAGCACTGGCGATCCCTTGCTTATGCTTAGAAATCTTGTCCTCTCCAAGTCCAAGAAGCACAGAGACGCAATTTCTTCTTGTCAGGGATTTCTGTTCCCTTACCCCAGAGTTCCCATGCACGTCTCCTCTTCATGGGTATGGGGGGGGGAGCAATCAACAAAGTTTTATTTTGTCCTCTGATGTTCCACAACATTTGTCTGGTACCTATGGGCCTTCTTTGGTTGGGCAGGAGATAACACCTCCTGTGGTAAACTAGTATTTCACACTTGGAAATATTTTTCTCCTGACTGTGGAGGTTTACAGTTTCAGAGCATACACTTAAATATTACCTTGTAACATGGGATACAGATATAAATGAGATGACTGCATGCAGCAACTTACAGCATTTCATAAAGTCTAAATACAGTTTCATAAACCTAATACCTATTTAAGAATACTAACATGACAGGTGAGCCAAACTGGTTCCAGCTTATGGATTTGCCAGTGTTCAGTTGAGGCCTAGGGTCCTTAGCGTGAGCTGACATCTGGTCTACCAGCATCACAGCTACGTTCTTTGCAAAAATATTTTATTGATTAAAGAGATTTTTTCATAGAAATTATAAACACAGAATTTGAATTCAACAGTTCTTCATTCAGGGTGCACTAATGAGTTGATTATCTGGCCTGGTTCTAATTCTTTAGACACAAAACGTGTTACTCATCAGCATATTACTCTAATGATGATATCTTTCATATTGGGCCATCTTTAGAGTGTGAGGATAGAGGAAGAGAAGGGGGTTTTGCTCAGGATTGCATTTCTTAATGTTCAGTATTTGTGCTAAAGGAGATAACACATTTCTGTCTTTAGTTGCTGAATAGATAAGGGACTAGAAGGGTGAAGAAAGGTCTCAAAATGGAACAAATGCTTCTCTCTCAATGAAGCAAATCTCTAATTTATTACAGACAAATGTTCACGTTGATCAGATTAAGAATAGCTCATTAATCTATGGTGTTATAAATATTACACAAATTTAATAACCTACTGATGTGGATATACAGAAGTGTATACTGAATATAGTTTTCACGTGTTTAGTTTACTATCTGTTTTTCTTCTATAGGTGTTATATTTTTCTCTTTATAAATCTGAGTTGATACAGTTATTTAAAAAAAAAAACTCTCAGAAAAGGTAGATGTGCAAAATCCATCTATAAATCTGAGTGACATTTGTTCCTTGATGTTTTAATAAGGGTTTGTTGCCAGCAGCACCTGAAACGTATTGCTGCTTTCTTTAGTCATTATCACCAGTGTGAAGCCAGCAAGGGCCATTCAGTGGTTAAACCCACTGAAGAATTTTTGGATAAACACCACTGATCAATGTGTACTTAATTCTAATCTGCATTTAATTAGTTCAGTGAGGTTATCATAAAGACAGAAACTGTTATTTGGACTTGATCAGTTAGATCCCATTGAACAAAAATCATGGATTACTTTTGGCACCAGGCATGTGGATAACAAACATCATAAAGCAGTATTTTTATCTTGGAGTTCGAGTGACACGTAAGAAAAACACTTTAGTTTTGTTCTCGATATTTATATTGTCATCAGAAATTCTTGATTACAAATGCAGCTATCAGAGTGGGAGGGGAGAATATAGCAGCAGACCAAGTAGAAGTGTTTTGAGTGAGCTCTGGCTATAAGGGTTAGGTTTTTCATCTTATTGTATGTTTTTAGTTTTGTATCAATTGTTCTGTTTCTGCTTCTTTGGCTAGAAGAGCTGAGAGTTCTAATCCTGGCTCTGATGCTAATTCACCATGTCGCCTTTTTTAAATATTTAACACTATTATAAATGCTGGAGGTGAAGCGGGGCTTGGGGTGGAGGCTGACAGCTCACGACCCCCAGATCATAACCTCACAACCCCCTGAGGGGTCCTGACCCCAGTTTGAGAACCTCTGATTTAACCTCTTTGCATCTGTTTCCAAATCTGTAAAATGGGGATGACTCTTATGTATTTGAAAGGAGTGTTAGGAAAATTGGTCCGAATGATGTTTTTGAAGATGTAAACACTCTTTTATAGAAGTGGAAATGAGTGTTAAATCTGATGAGCTGGGGTTAAGATTTGGAGACGAAAATGTTTGTCTCACAGGTAACCAACAGTTAGCTAATGTAACCTCCTCCAGCAGTCTCAGACTTCAGCACATTACAAACTGGAGGTAACTTTTCCAAATTAAGATAGCTAGAGGTTTTTAATTTCCTTTTGGCATGAAACAAATTTGTAGAGAAGAATATGGGTCTCTGCCTCAGGGAGTAAATATGGAGGTGATTTCAGAACTAAGCATACAGTAAAAGCAAAACAGCTTTGTTGCCCAAACTCAAACAAAACATCTGCTCACTCTTTTGTGTGGTTCTGACCTTCACTTACTCCAGTTTTTCTCCTGACAATATCTCAATATCCTAGTTACTGTTTTTCTATGTGTCTCCAGAATCCAAAGAGGAAAAATAAAATTCTGTGTAGAGCTTTGATATTTTTTACAGTAATATATGGGGAAATATCAAGTAAGGACTTGCTGCATCAGACTTCCTGTACTGTTGAAGCATTATAGTGCAGTTTATGGTAGGTATTCCAGAATAACTGGAATCAAAGAGAGAGTTTACTGATATAGTAACAATTATACTAAATAACTTAGTGTTGTTAAATTGTTATTGAGCAAATGCATCTTTAAATGAACACTTAATGAATTCACACATTTATCACGCAACATATTAGTACCTCCATGGTTTAATGTCGGAGAAGCAGTTTGAATCCATATGCAGCAGCTACAGACAGAGCAACTACAGTTGAACTAAATGAAGATAAGAGACTGGGAAAGAGGAGGAAATTTGAGGGGAATGAAAAGTGAAACAAAGAAGCATTACAAATATAGTTAAACTTGCTACAGATGATCACTTATTGCTATACTCACCCGTGGCTATTGTCTATCTACCTGCTTACCAGTTCAATAAAGTGAATACATTAATACCCTGATTGCACTAAATTATCCTTTGCATAGTGTGATTATCTGTTATACCTAGGGCTCTACCAAACTCATGGTCCATTTAAGTCAATTTCACGGTCATAGGACTCTACCAAATTCATGTCCATGAAAAATGTGTCACGGATCATGAAATCTGGTCTCCCTCCATGAAATCTGTTCTTTTATATGCTTTTACCCTATGCTATACAGATTTCATGGGGAAGACCAGCGTTTCTCAAACTGGGGGTCCTGACCCAAAAGTGAGTTGCAAGGTTATTTTAGGGGGGTCGTGGTATTGCCATCCTTACTTCAAATGCTGCCTTCAGAGCTGGCTGGCCAGAGAGTGGCAGCTGCTGACCGACGGCCCAGTTCTGAAGGCAGCAGTGCAGAAGTAGGGGTAGCGGTTGTATACCAGGCCATCCTTACTTCTGCACTGCTGCTGGCAGTGGCTGTGCTGTCAGAGCCGGGCTCCCGGCCAGCGGACGCCACTCTCCGGCCATCCAGCTTTGAAGGCAGCGTTGCAACCAGCAGCAGCGCAGAAGTAAGGGTAGCAGTACCACAACCCCCTCTACAATAGCCTTGCGACCTCCACACAACTCCTTTTTGGGTCAGGACCCCTACAACTGCAACACCATGAAATTTAAATATCTGAAATAATGAAATTTATGATTTTTTAAATCCTATGACTGTGCAATCCTATGACTAGGGCCCTACCAAATTCACAATCCATATTGATCAATTTCATGGTCATAGGACTTTTAAAACGGCAAATTTCATTTTTTTAGGTATTTAAATCTGAAATTTCATGGTGTTGTAATTGTAGGGGGGGGACCCAAAAAGGAGTTGTGGGGAGGTTGCAAGATTATTGTAGGGGGGTAGTGGTACTGCTACCCTTACTTCTGCGCTGCTGCTGGTTGTGACGCTGCCTTCAAAGCTGGATGGCCGGAGAGCAGTGGCTGCTGGCCGGGAGCCCAGCTCTGAAAGCTGAGTGGCCACCAGCAGCAGCGCATAAGTAACGATGTCATGGTCTACTACTGCCACCCCTACTTCTGCGTTGCTGCCTTCAGAGCTGGGTCAGCAGCTGCCGTTCTCTGGCTGCCCAGCTCTGAAGGCAGTGCAGAAGTAAAGGTGGAAATACCACGAACTCCCCCCCCTGCCTCCCCCCCCAAAAATAACCTTGCAACCCCCCTGCAACTCACTTCTGGGTTAGGACCCCCAGCTTGAAAAACACTGGTCTTCCCCAAGAAATTTGTATAATATAGGCACATAAAAAAACAGATTTCACAGAGGGAGACTAGATTTCATGGTCCGTGATGCATTTTTCATGGACGTGAATTTGGTAGGGCCTAAATGTACTAAATTACTTTCACTGTACCTATTGCAGGCTCCCTCTTGATTTCCTATCCTCAAACAGTGAACTCACATAACATACAGGTTTTTGGGTTTTTTTTTTTTTTTTTTTTAAAGCTGGTATACTCTATACGTACTTTGTAGGATTTACTGGGGCCTGAACTGCTTGTGATCCTCTAAGTCCTAGATATTTACAAGTTTTATGCTGTTTCAAAAAAAGAAAAGTGATATTTTTTCTTTGACCATTCACTCACAATAACTTGTTCTTGTATTTCACAAACCGAATAATTTCAGCTTTTGCCGAGCTGTTGCCAAGGACACTATATTGATTGGTCTGTGTTGAATACTGTTCTGCCTTGGACTTCAATTAATTCCATCAGCCATTCTTTTTTATTTTAAAAATGGCCATTAGTGACTTGTTTGAATTCAGTCTGGAAGCAGATTTGTTCCAGAGACAGATTGTCTGAGAAGCTGAGCCTTGAATAGCCAATGGAGATTAAACTACTTTTGTTGGTAAAGGTGCAATATTGTACGCTGGGAGGTTTAGTCTCCATGAGTTACATTTTAAAAATAGTGGGGGACCCGCTAAAGTTTTGCATAACAGATGCAGCTCTCAAGCACCTGGTAAATTGGTAATGTGATCTGTGGTTTGGCAAATTTTGGGTGCCTCTGTAGCAGCCAGCAGGTTTTATGAAAGGCTGAACTGCCATTGTGGAGGTTTTGATATATTTTCGTCATTCAGCTTCTTCTGTATTTTAATTCTTCATCATTCAGATGGAATTGTATTAAACAAAGACATGTTCAAAGGTGCTTTGGAATTCAAAGAGATCCACTTTGCATATCCAACACGTCCAGAAATTTCAGTTTTCCAAGACTTCAGCCTTTCCATTCCAGCTGGCTCTGTTATGGCACTGGTTGGCCCAAGTGGCTCAGGCAAATCAACCATTGTATCTCTTCTGTTGAGGCTGTATGATCCCATCTCAGGTATGTTTATATGTTACTGTAACTGCCATTAGAAATAATTAATATTCTGCATCGAACAAAGCACTTCTATGAACAACCAGTGGGGATGTAATGGAAGGGTTCTGAGTTGAGGTCCCAGCCTAAAAGCTATGCAGAAGCAACACTTTCCTCTTTAGGGGAGAGCATGCCTCACGTTGCTGGGTGCTTGATGCAGCAGTTCTGTAGAGCCCTGTCCTGTTCTGTGTAGGCACGGTCACTGCGACATGGGGCAGAAGTGATGTGGTGATATTAAAAAGCAATCTGTGGAGTAACCTGAGCCAGTCATTGCCTCAGAGGGGGGGGACGAATGGTCCCAGCATTTTAAACAAGGAAAGCTCTGTGTGTGTGGCATGGCCCTGCTTCCTCCCCACCTACTGGGGAGAGGCTAGCACTGCCAACGGTATTAGCCTGCATCAGCCCGTGCACTTGGAAGTGTAAGGACAACCACTGTACTTGGCCCCTGCACCAGGGGAGACTTTGTGAACACTTTTCTCCTTCACCCCCTCCACATCTCTACTTTCTCGCACCTGGCAGACTGAGGCACGATTTTGCCTTGCATGTTTAAATGAGCACTGTAGAGTGCCTGAGAAAGGATAGGATAAATAATTGCTAAGTACGCCACCTTTGTAGGACGGAGAGAGAGCACATCTCTTATGAACAGCTGAAAACTGAGTGTTTTCCTCCAGTGCTTTCTGCCTTTTGTCAGTATCTTATATCCTGTGTAACTTAATGTTTCTTAAATTAAGGTATTATCACCGTTGATGGCATTGATATCCGTCAACTGAATCCACTCTGGTACAGGACTAAAATTGGAACAGTGAGTCAGGTAAGGAAGAGGGGAATTTCTGTGTGAAGGAAGAAAATCAGTAATCAGTTACTACTCTCTCTTTCTAATTTTGTACAGTTAAGGACTTGTTTACACGGACACTTAGTGTGTGGCAAACTGGGGTGAGACTCTACAGCACACTAACTTGTCATGTCATGTGGACCCTGCTACCTCATACTAAAATTTTGTACTGCATTGTAGATTCACACCCCGACTTGCCGTACACTACGGGCAACTCTATGCTTAAAACGCTGCAACAGCGCAGCTCTATCATTTTAATGAAGACACTCTATGCGAGTGGTGGGCAACCTGTGGCCTGCATGCGGCCCATCAGGGTAATCTGATTGCGGGCCGCGAAACGTTTTGCTGACGTTGACTGTCCACAGGCACGGCCCCCTGCAGCTCCCAGAACTGGTCAACATCAGCAAAACGTCTCGCAGCCTGCAATCAGATTACCCTGGTGGGCCGCATGTGGGCCGCAGGTTGCCCACCACTGCTCTATGCTGACAGGAGAGAACTCTTCCATCGGCATAGTTAATCCACCTCCCTGGGAGGCAGTAGCTATGTAGATGGGAGAAACTCTCCTGCCGACATAGCACTGTCTACACAAGAGGTTAGGATGGAATAACTGTGTCGTTCAGGTAGTTATACTGATAGAACTGGTCTACACTACAGACCTTTAAGTCTCCCTGTGGACAAGCCCTTTGTTTTGTTTTTTCACGAAAAGGGAGAAACTCCCTCTTGCCCTCATAAGCATTAATTGGTCACTGTCATGTTATACTATACTCTAAAATGGTAAATTCCCAATTAGTCCCAAACTGCTTGTTCTGTGGTCTGCAAGTGTCTGATTGTGTAGGTTAGGTAAGTAGCTCCTGAAAGATAGTGATTGCTGGTAAAATACCTCTTGTGTAGAGCAGTGTTTCTCAACCTTTTTGATACCAAGGACCGGCTTGCTGTCTTCCTAAACTGCGTTAGGGAGGTCTCAGGGACTAACGCCGATCCATGGACTGGTCATTGAGAAACGCTGGTGTAGAGGACTGGAAAGTACATGGTTCACAACTTAGAACATAAGTTGCTTGATTTTCTTGGGACTCTTATGAATAAATACAGTCAAGAAAGGACCTCCAGAGGCTAACGTTGCAGATATGCATGACTGCTTAGCTCCATGAGTCCCATTAATATTAATCAAAGTTACACAATCCTGTGCTTACATGCTGCTTTGAAAACTTACTTTCTATTATCTAATCCTTTTGCTTCCTTGCTTACACAATTATTTCCATGATGCAGGCATGCTAATATGACACTGTTGGCGCTTACTTTTCTCTTGTCCCCCATGCTAAAGGTGCAGAAGTACACATTCAGTTGTCCCTTAAAGAGAAGCCACAAAACCAGTCTGAAAGTAGTACAGTCTTTTTACAGAAAGTCCTCATAATATGACTGGCTGGCCATCTAACTGGGGTATTGCAGCCCAGTTATTTTTCTAATCCAAATGTACTTCACATTCCAAATCATTATCTGTATTGCAAGACAGTAGCACCAAATATCCTTCGTGTAGGAAGAATCTCTTTTCCTTGTAGGCATGTCAACATTTAGTTTTTCTTGATTTTAAAAATCTCACTTTGTCCAGTTTTGAGTTACCAATAATAAAAGTTACAATATGAAACCTTTCTGTTTCATACAGAGAGCAGTCTTATCTTGTCCTGAACACCTTCTCACTGTGCATCATATCTTACCTGCTATTTCCTCTGCCTGTGTTTACACTTTCTTGCTGTTTCTGTACACAGAACACACAACGTAGATAGCCTTAAGAAGAAGAGATTATTGTAGATGCAGCGAAGAATGATATACCTGCTATCCTAGAAACTTGGGTTTTCTGAATGAACAGATAGCCTTGAAAACCTTCTGGAATATTAGGAGTCAATGGTCATGTAAAGTGTCATTTGAAAAGTTTTCAAATTTTATAATATGGACTTACCTTTGACCTCTGACCTCAATGTTAAAATAATTGTGGCATTATTCATTAACCCAAAAATATTAGAGTGTACGATAAATCTTAAAACTCTGTCATCTACTTGATTCTATAAAAGGGACTTATTTTACTTGAGATTTATTAAGAAAACTTGTACTATAGATATACCATATGAGCTATGTTTTTGCATTTATCAGGAACCAATTCTATTCTCCTGTTCTATTGCTGAAAATATTGCCTATGGAGCTGAGGACCCTTCTATGGTAACTGTTGAAGAAATCCAGAAAGTTGCTGAAATAGCTAATGCTGCCAATTTTATCAGAGACTTTCCAGAAGGATTCCATACTTCAGTTGGAGAAAAAGGCACTCTCCTTTCAGGTATATCTGACATATTTAAAAAAAAAAAAGAGAGAGAAAGATTGACACAGTAGAACAAAAAAAAGGCTTTATCCAGCTTGCTTTATCGATCAGTAGCTTTTGTTGGAGTACTGTTGTCCTAAGCACTTAATCCCTTCTTCCCCCAACATAAAATCCATTTCAGTAACTAGCAGAGATCAGTTCATGTCTAGTTACAGTCTGTTTAGATCTTTAGTTACAATCAGAACCTCTTCTATTTTACCTTTCAGTTTAATTTAGTAAAACTTTTTTCCTAGGTGGGCAGAAACAACGAATTGCAATTGCTCGAGCGCTGCTCAAGGTAAGCTTAAAAAACAGGTAGCTATTCTTTATTTAAGTATTTCAAGAAGGAAAAGGAGGGGATGAGTCTTTCATTGGGGGAGTGAATATCTTTTGAAATATTCAAAATTCTGTATGTTGATGAGGAAGTTGGAAGAGGAAGAGAGAGATGGTCAAGGCAACTTATTTATTTCAAGTTTTACCGCCCTTTAATTGCTCTTATGCCTGATGCATTCTTTTTCCTGTGGTTAGACTCTGACTAGCGCCACTCTGTAAGGAAGACTGTAGGCCAAGATAGAATGGTTCACTTAATAAGCCTTGCTCAAGAGCCAGGGATGATTTCCACTTTGAATATGGTGTCAATGTCCTTGCACAACTTGGTTTCCAGCCAGATTCATGGTGCTTCTAATTATAGTTTGCAGGCCACTTTGGATAAAAACCTTGGTTTGTTGACTTTTCTGTAGAATACAAACCAATAGCTCTCCCATGTCTTTTGGGGGAACCCATTGATGTCATTAAGAATAGAAACTCCATGCCTTTTATGAAGGAGAGTGAGGTTTGGGGTGAGTTGACCGTCTTCAGAAGATAATTCTTTTTCAGTCAGCCTGTAAGTTCTGGTGATTGTCGACCAGAGGACGGGAGCCTTTATTTTAATGCCTAGAATCTATAAAGTACTTTTCATAGATTTCAACACCAGTGGACCCTCATTACCCCTAGTAATGCACACTAATAGATTCCATTTTAACATAGTCTGTTTGGTGTTCGCTTTGTTTTTAGCATTGTAGATGATCACAAATTGTGTTTTTTAGGGTATGTCTGCACTGCAAATAGACACCCATGGTTGGACCGTGCCAGCTGACTTGGGCTCCCGGGGCTTGGGGCTGCGCAGCAGTCTAGTTGTGATGTAGATGTCCCTATTTGGGCTGAAGCCTGAGCTCTGGGATCCTTACAAGGTTCTAGAGCCCGGACTCCAGCCAAGCCAGAACATCTACACTGCAGTTACACAGTCCCGCAGATCAAGTGCTGCGCACAGGCCAGCTGTGGGTTTTTAATTGCAGCGTAGACATACTCTTAAAGACTTGTCGTTGCTTTAGGAAGTTGAGCTACATCCAATCCTCTACAAGACGGAGGGTCAACTGCTGGCAGAGCAGGAGAGAGATGAAGGAAGAATGTGGTGTTAAAATGCAAATTGCATTGTTCCTTTTGTGTTTTTAACTAAATCTCTTCTGCTTCTTCAGTCTGGTTTTGGAATAGTTCTTGGAAATACATGCCGAGGCAATTCCACAGTATACTATGGTTCTTTACATTTCCAGTGTGTGTTCTTGGCCTCTAGTGGTATGTCTACGCAGCAAAGAAAAAACATCATCTGGCTGTGGGAATGTTTCATTGCTGTGTAGACTTTTGGCCTCAGGCTGGAGCCTGGGCTCTAGGACCCTGTGAGGTGGCAGGGTCCCAGACCTCCGGCTCCAACCCAAGCCTGGTAGCCTATACAGCAATGAAAAAGTCCTGCAACCCAAGTGGGCCAGCCACTCCCCCCCACAATCGCCTCTGTAGACATACCCTCAGTGGCCTGGTGCATTCCAGCCACCTAGGAAGTTGCTGTCTCCCAGGTGCAAGATGAATGTTATGCTCATGTGTAACAGGAGGGAGACCGCTTGTAAACAAACGATAGGTGAACCAGCATGAAAGACTCTCACAGTCGGGGAAACAGTGAAATTGACCCTTAACTGCTGCCAAATGCACAAAATAAACAAACTGAAAAGATGAGGTTTTTTCTATAATCTTTATAATCGTGATCTTAGGTGTTAAAATAACAGTAATAAGTGAAAAAAAATAAGATGTGATTTTTATTTATATTCTATCCTTTTACTGTTGTGACAAAGTTCCTCCTCTACTTTCATGGGCCCTGTGCTTATTGGCAGATTTTGCTCGCCTCAGAGATTCACAGTAGCCCTCAGTTTGGCCACTTTCGTGGCTCAAATCTGCCATTCACTCAGATAACCTCATCACTGGCCAGCATGGGGAAAAGGAAGGAGAACAATCCCCACGGTCTCTGCTGGTCCATCTAGTGGGTCGGGGGATAGGCCAGGGACCTTTCCCTCTGGTGGGACCCACTGTCTAAGTCAACTCCTCCTGTATCCAATAGGGAATTGGGGGGAACCCAGGCCTGCCCTCTACTCCGGGTTCCAGCCCAGGGCCCTGTGGATCACAGCTGTCTATAGTAACACCTGTGTGACAGGTGCAACTCCCTGGGCTACTTCCCCATGGCCTCCTCCCAACACCACCTGTATCCTCACCACAGGACCATCCTCCTGATGCCAGATAGCATTCGTACTCCTCAGTCCTCCAGCAGCATACCCTCTCACTCTCAGCTCCTTGCACACACCTCACTAACTGGAGTGAGAACCTTTTTAAACCAGGTGTCCTGATTAGCCTTAATTAATTCTAGCAGCTTCCCAATTCACTACAGGTGTCCTAATTAGCCTGCCTTAATTAGTTCTAGAAAATTCCTGAGTGTTCTGGAATAGTCCCTGTTGTTTTACCCAGGGAAAAGGGACCTGCTTAACCTGGAACTAATGTATCTAGCTTCAGCCACTCTGTTGTAGTCATCTGGCCTGACCCTGTCACACTGTCTAGACTTATTACCTACTGAGTCTCATGTTATATTCAAGTCTTCTGATGCGGCAAATAATCTTGCTTGTAGTTTTAGTTCTGTTTGTGAATTTTTTATACATAAATAGAATGTGTATCCTTCAGGTCTTGTATAAATTTGATTTTAATTATAATTTTACTTTGTCCTTCAGAATCCTAAAATTCTTCTTCTAGATGAAGCAACAAGGTAAGGAATAAATTAAAGTGAAGCTAGCAAATATCCTATAATTAGAGCAGGAGAGTTGGAGTCAGGAGATGTAGGTTCTGTTCCTGTCTGTGTGTGACCTTGGGCAAGTCGTTTAACTTTCTTTCCCCTATCAATTAAATGGAAAAATACTTAATGATGCCCTGATGAAAGCCACTAGATTAAGTGCAACAGATGGTACCTTATTCCTTATTAAATAAAATTTAACTCCTATGAAATATTTGTGATTTACATGAATACTAAAACAGTACACAATCTCAAAGGTTTTTGTATCTCTGCTTTATGAAAATATTAATGTTTGCAAGTCCTGAGTGGATAGGTATAAGTACACTACATCCACTTGTTTCTGTAAGTTATTCAGTGTTAAATGTCAGGGGTGTATGTGTGTGTGATATGCAATATGCATACTCAGGATGGATGCATACTGTCTGCACTAGACCTTTCCACTAAAAATTTCTCAGCATTGCTACCACTGGCTCAGCTTCATTAATGGTAACAGATGTAGGAGCTCTAGTGTGAAATCCTTGCCCCACTGATTAGTGGGAGCTTTACTGACTTCAGTGGAGTCAGAATTTCACCCCTAGTGCAGAGAGGTCTCCAGGCAGCTGCCAGTATTGTAAGCACCAAGTCAACTCATTTTGCTCACAATGAGTCTACATGACTAGGTGCTTAAAATGCTGGCAGCTGCCAGCACTTTTGTCTCCGCTAGCAACTCCACCATTGTTACCCTGTTGGAAAGGCAATGATGGGAGAGCTTAGAGAAAGAAGCCTAGTGGAGACCAGGCTATTTTGATTTTAGAGAACAGTGACACTTATTTTTTCTTTTCTTCTGAATTAGTGCTTTGGATGCTGAAAATGAGTATCTAGTGCAAGAAGCTCTAGATCGGCTTATGGAAGGGAGGACAGTCCTAATTATTGCTCATCGTCTGTCTACTATTCAGAATGCTGATTCTGTTGCAGTTCTTGACCAAGGCAGAATTACTGAATGTGGAAAACACGAGGAACTTCTTGCAAATCCAAATGGACTTTTCAGGAAGCTAATGAAGAAACAAGCTTTTCTTCAGAATAGTAAAACTTTTGCATTAAATGTGTAAAATCCAGACAAAAGGAATTTTTAAAAGAAAATATATGAAAGGAAGTATAAGGAATAGAAACTTACAGAGGACAAAGAATATAACTTTGTTTCTCATTATGTAAAGTAAATGTTATATTTTTTCCAAAGTGTACAAAGTATCATTTTGAAACTTAGATGTGTTAAACTTTTTATTCAGAGATTTTTAATAATTATTGTAACTTTTTAAATGTCCACAGCACTGAAATTGTTTTCAAAGTGTATAGATTCTTCTGCTTTGTCGTAACTTAATTGATTCAGTATGGCATTTTCTCTACTTCATTGCTATACAGTGCATTAAACTCTATTCTCAAGCAAGTTCCTAATTTTAGGGAAATTAGAAATCCAGAACCTGGTAATTTCACCACCACCATCTCTTGCATATCAGGGACTTTTGCTTTCTGGGCTTGTCACTGTACTTTGGCTTTAAAAGACTGAAGTTCAGAATTGTGTGACAGTAGTGGCATAGGAAAAACTCTTCAGTCTCCTTTTTCACATGCTGCTTTTTTCTCTTCCTTTTCAAAATAAAACTGGAAGTTGAGGGGTGTAATCACCATCTGCAGTAACTGTAGATAATTATTTATAAACAGAAGTTATTTTAAATTATTTGGAAGCTTGGATGGGGAGTAGTACTCTTGAGAGCTTCAGGTTTTACAGCTAGGGCAAAGGGAGCAGAATTGCTGCTAAACATTAGTTTGTACTAGAAAATTCTGAAATTTGCATGCATCTCCGCATTTCTGTATTCTTCTGGTCTTTACTTTCATTACACTCTAAAGATGACCTTTAAAGGAACAAACAGTGGGCTTGTGCACTTTTTTGCTCCCACGTAAAGGGTATATAAATAATGCTCAAAGCTTTATTTACAACTTTTTTCTATTGTCTGTTAGAAATTCAAGTCTTATTTAGCTATGAAGACTCTGGGGAAACCAGAGTCACAATAAAAGACTGAAATTACAATGTCACAATAAAAGACTGACATTTGAGCAACTGAGAGGGGAGGGAATGTTTAGTCAGTGTTTAACACTCCCCTAACTCCCATGACTACCTGAATGCTTGGGTGAAAAGATGCCCTGTTAAATATGCAAAACGCTTGCCCCTTCAATTAAGGAGAAGTACACAAAGTGTGAGAGCACCAGCAAAATCAAGCAGGACCAAATCTGATGTTCTTGATACTTAAGTTTAAAAACAAAACAAAAAAACAAACAAAAAAACCCCCTACTTCTAGTGCAGACCTTTTTTATTCATTGTGAAGAAATAAAAGTCCAAAGCCAATTTTAAAAAAACATTCTTTTGCAACTCACCTTCAGAGCAGTCTATGCTGGCGTAAGCCTCTGCATTGTTAAAACAATTGTAAGCAGCAGGTGAATTTCCTAGTACAGGGTAAGGCTTCAGTAAAATGTATGCTTGAGAATGGTGTACTGCAGCTGCCTGCAGTTATACATTTCAGGAACAGCGTGGGGTAAATGAGGGAGAGAGCAGGTGGCTGGGGGAGGAAGGGAATGTACCAGACAATGAGCTTTTCAGCATCGACTATTAAACATCCCTGTTTTAGGAGGAAAAGCTCTAAGTATTTTAGTTTCTACCTTAGTTATGCCAATAATTAAGGTTGCCAGATGTCCAGTTTTTGACCAGAATGCCCAGTCGAAAAGGGATCCTGGCAGCTCCAGTCAGCACTGCTGACCAAGCCGTTACAAGTCCAGTCAGCAGTGCTGCGAGGCTAAGGCAGGCTAGTCCCTACCTGTCCTGGCACCGTGCTATGCCCCGGAAGCAGCCAGCAGGTCTGGCTCCTAGGCCTGGGGGACATGGGGCTCTGTGCGCTGCCCCCACCCTGAGCACCAGCTCTGCACTCCCATTGGCCAGGAACTGCAGCCAGTAGGAGCAGGGGCAGGGGCAGCGGGGACGGTGCCTGCAGGCGAGAGCAGCACGCGGAGCCTCCTGGTCCCCCTGCCTAGGAGCTGGACCTGCTGCTGGCCGCTTCCAGGGCGCAGCGCAGTGCCAGGACAGGCACGGCACCTGCCTTAGCCCTGCTGAACCGCTGACTGGGAGCTGCCCGAGGTAAGCCCATGCCCCAGCCCTGAGCCCCCCTGCCAAACCTGGAGCCCCCTCCTGCACCCCAAACCCCTCATTCCCCATCCCAGAGCCTGCACCCCTAGCTGGAGCCCTCACCACCCCCGTCCCAGCCCAGAGCCCCCTCCCACATCTGGAACGCTTCATCCCAGAGCCTGTGCCCCCTTCTGCACCCGAACCCCCTACCCCAACCCACAGGCCCCTCCTGCACTCCAAATCCCTCAGCCTCAGCCTGGAGCCCCCTCCTGCACCCCAAATCCCTCATCCCCAGTCCCACCCTGGAGTCTGCACCCCCAGCCAGAACCCTCATCCCCTCCTGCACCTCAACTCCCTGCCCCAGCCTGGAGCCCCCTCCCAAACCCTTCATTTCTGGCCTCATCCTGGAGCCTGCACCCCCAGTTAGAGCCTTCACTCTCTCCCAAGCCCCTGCCCCAGTGAGCCACTAAGGGAGGGGGAATGTAGTGAGCAGGGGGTGGGGCCTCGGGGAAGGGGCAGAGCTAGGGTGTTTGGTTTTGTGCGATTTAGAAATTTGGCAACCCTATATGCCATTGTGTGAAACATTAAAAACAGTTCTAAAAACTACTGCAGGCTAAAAATGCTGACAGAGAATGCTTTAACTTCAATACTTCCTACCCATTATTTCTCTCTATGTACCCTTTCAAACGATGGGCTTGTTCCTAAAAACCATTACTAGTAATCATTCTCAGGTAAGGTGCAGAATGAGCTCATAAACTGTGCACTAGGTGTCTGTGTGGACCCTGCTGCCACACTGTAAAAGTTCCATAGTGTGCTTTAATCTACTCTCATTTCAAAACAGCATAGATTAAAGTGCACCATGGAATCTTACAATCTATACTGTTTTGAAATGGGCGTAGATTCAAGTGCATTGCAGAACTTGTAGTGTGTGGCAGCAGGGTCCAGATGTAAGTGGCAGGCTAGTAAGTGGCAGGCTAGCATGAGTAGATTTACACCCCAGTTTGCCACGAACTAAGTGTTCCTATAAACAAGCCCTGAGAGTCATTGGGATTTGGGCTCCTAAGTCACTTAGGCTTTTTTGAAAAGTTTAGCCAGTTTGAAAAGAGAAGGTATATACCATAGCCACCATGCAACTGCTGCAGGGAGCTGTGATTTGCATTGTGGGTAGGTGCCCAATCCACAGATCCTGCAACGCGTGTTGGGAGTACTGTATGTGGCCAATACAGCATAGCTTGTGAAGTTCTGCACAGTTTTGTCTTATATCACTGCAGTCCTACTAGTTCAAGCTTCAACAATACAATTCTTCAGCTTTGAGGCTTTGTAGGGAGATTTAATCTTTCTGCTAAGAAAACCAGTGTGTTTTTAAAAACGCTCACAGTATTGCATTCTGGTTCACTAAGGGAACCCTCAGTGGTTGCTGGTATAGGCTAAACCCAGCAAACTGTTAGCGTGCATCCGAGACACCATTGACATACTTGCTTTGCCAAGGAAAATTTTATTTCATCCAGTCTGCTAATTCAGTGTGGTCTTATGAAGAAAAATGGGCCACGCTTAGTTAGAGTATCTGAATAGTGCACTGTAGCACCCTATATAAATTGAACTTGTTTGTTATACTAACTGATCGCATTTTCCAGCATTGCCCTCTTCAGTTGTTTTTTGTAATTTTTTTGTATCCTGAATTAAAATTTATAAAGAAAAAATGTATTGCATCTGTTGTCTCCTGGTAAGACATACTGCTTCATAATGATGTAACAAGAACTTTGATCATTTCAAAGACTGATTAAACAGTTCTTCTGAAGACTTGAAATTTAGAACACTAATGGTGATGTACTGAATGATAGTGCATAGAACTCCCATGTAATTTAATGGAAATCTTGTTCAAAACTCTGAAAGTGGAATATGGCTCTGTTTCCTGTGGTATAACACTTTAAAAAAAAAATTCCCATTTACTTACTCCCTCAATGTAGTTATTCCGTACTTGACACATTTCTTGGATTGCTGTACACATTAAATAAGATGACCAGCCTGTCCAACTTCAAAAACCAAATTCTCAGAAAGAATGAGAAACTACTTTCTTCATTTGGAGTTGTAGGCACTCAACAGGTGTTCAGCATCTCTCAGGATTTGACCCAAAGAAAATAAAAACCTTTTCTGTAATGTATAATATAATCTTATTTAGTGTTGAGTGCTTGCGGCCCCAGTGACAGGCTAGCAGTGACTGCTCCGTTCACTGTGTTTCTAATTTCTGGTAGTATGAATGCTTTCCTGAGGGAGCTAGGACACTGAAAATAAAATCACTGTCTTGCAAGAATTATTTTGATTAGCTTTTTTTAAATATTAAAGTATTATCACTGTTAATTATTGGCATGTTTGAAATAGAGAAGATTCTTTAATTCAAGTAGCTGACTGCTGCTGTGAAACTATATTTTTATCCTCTGATGCATAGAACCTCCCTCATTCTCTTCAAAGACTGCATATTGGCAGTCTACTTCTTGTGCAATACAAAAGATTATAATTCCTGAGAGAGCGCTTAAACAATACTGCCTTCACACCACTTCCACACTGCTGGGGTTAGGGTAACAGTTGTTCTACTGTCTTGCGAAAGTTTAGTAGCTGTTAAAACAGTCAAGAAAAAACTATCAGCATCTTAAAATGGAGGCTGCAATTTGTTGGAAAAAGGAGTCAGGTCAACAGTTGATTGTCCTTGACTTTTAGAGTAAATCTTTTGTATTCTGTGTGATGCAAGAAGCTGCATTTCTTATTTTTTGAAGGAAAAACATTACTGTTCTGTCAGTTAGGCACATTAGTTTGAGCCTCTGTATTGTCCCCCAAGACACCTTTGTATTCAGATAAATTAGTTTCATATGAACCAGCTGCCATAATATCAATTCTTGAAGTTGTTATACTAACTCTGCAGATCACAAGTCTGCCTGCTTCTATCTCCTAAAACAAATTGTGTTCCCAGACAGGTAGGCAATTCCCTAATTTTCTGCAGTAACCTTTTTAAAAAAAAAAATAAAAAAAAATTCATGTCTATTACTTTCCCAGAATTTCAAGACAAGCTTGATCTTTTTGAAGAGGTGTACCTGAGCATTAACATCTCTGCACATTTCAAGGAATTGGCGATGGGTGAGGGCAGCTCTGGGTACTGTCTTCCTGATCTGTAAAGCACCTAGCACAATAGAGTCCTGGTCTATGACAGACTCCTAGGGGCTATGATAATACAAATAATAATATAAAAAAAAATTTGCGAATACAGACTAACACGGCTGTTACTCTGAAACAAATAATGAAGAATACTGTAATTTAATTTCAAAGTTGCTAGTTTAAATCCAGATCAGGTCAGCAGCGTCTTTTATTCAATGCCATATGTGAAATGGGATGATTGTCTAAGTTCATTTCCTAGGTGAAAAATGGCTAATAGGTACAATTAGCACTAGTTGGCATTCTTTCTCCTGTGCCAAAGTTTGAATGACCTCCTCTCCCCTGGAGGCAGTGCACGAGTCCAGTTAAGATGGGTTGACAAGGCAATGAGGGAAAGCTTCATTGCTACAGTAGCTGCTTTGTTAATTAGTAAACACAATTTAATTAAGCAAACCTGTTGTAAGTACTATATTCTTTTAAAGTGTGACATAAGTTATGTGATAGGGAGCTAAATGACATTATAAAGAGTTTTAAAATCTGTTTTGATGGATGTTGGGAGGAGTGGATTGCACTCCAGTTCCTTTTTTTGGTTCCCCCACCCTCACTTCTGAGTATTGTTTGCATTCATTTTTGTGGTTTGGTTTTGTTTTTATGAAACAGCCATAACATGTGAGTTCCATGCCATTACATAGGGGTGAACTACCATAACAAAGAAAGACTGCAGGATAATAATTAGAATAAAATGATACAGTGAAGTCCTATTGGACATTCTGATTTATTCCCTCCTGTAAAACAAGAACCAGAGGACACCAGCTGAAATGAAAAGGCAACTTCTTTAAAACATCTGGAAGGAATTTTATGCAGCAACGTATAACTAACAAATCTAATACTGCAGGTATGATTGAGGCTAATAGCTTAGTCATATTTTTAAAAAATGGACATATGATTATGAATAGTAACTGCTGTTGCTCTAAGTAGGAAAAGTAAAGGTTTGGATCCTCAACTGATATAAATCAGCTGACCTCTATTGGCTTCAAATTATGCTAAGGAGGATTTGTCTGTCTTGAAGCAAGCCCATGGGCCACATCCACAACTGGTGTAAATTGACATATGTCCCTAACTGGGGATTTGGCCCGAGAACTATTAAACTTAACCTTTAAAACAAGAAGCTAATCCCCATGTGAGGGTCAGGAAGAAATGCCCTGTATTTTTATACTGTACAATTGGCCAGGTGCCATACCTCTCAATGTACCAAGGCCCAAATATGAGATGCAATCTGTGACCCACCCAAAGCAAGGGGCATAAGAATTATTTATGCAACTTGGTTTTGGAAGCTTAATGATGTAGCAGTCATTACTGTAATTCAGGGAGTGTATGAAGGTTTTGGAAGAACATGGAATGGGGTAAGAGGGATGGGGATGCTCCGACTTCCTTTGTGGCATGTGGGGTATGAAGAAGTGCTTATGTTTGCAATGAGAGAGGGGTGCTACTTGTGTATGGGGTGTGAGGTTAGCGGGGTCCATTTTTACCCTCCCTACTTCAGCATAATTTGTGTTTTCCTGATGCTAGGGAGCCTGTCAACTACATCTCCTAAAACGTAGGGGCCTCTGACTTCCCCTTCATGCTACTCCCTGGTGGCTGCTCACCAGCATCACCCAAACAACATAGTTCCAAGCTTATGGCCACGGTTGGCAGGGGAGACTATGCTTTGACTATATCCATGTGGTTCTTCCCAGCTGCTTGGTGTCTGTTTTACAAGTATCTAACCATGTAGTTGCAGCCTGAAGCCTCTCCTGCTCTCCAAATCGGTTTCAGTCCCACTGGGTAGCTTCAATCCTATTAGAAATTTTAAAAAAATTATAATAGCAGCCATTTCTTATATGGGAGAATTATGAATATAATGGAAAAGATAGCGAAGAACAATAATAGCCTTGCTGATTTGGAACCTAATTTCTTTGAAGGTATGTTTGAAGAATGCTAGCAATGATTTTGTGAAAAGTATGACTGACGCAAACCAGCCGTTAGCAAAAAGTAAAAGAAAAATGTCTTTAAAATCCTGCTTAATTTTCTCTCATAAATCGAGTAACAGATTTAGTTAAGTTTCAGAGTAACAGCCGTGTTAGTCGCAAAAAGAAAAGGAGTACTTGTGGCACCTTAGAGACTAACCAATTTATTTGAGCATAAGCTTTCGTGAGCTACAGCTCACTTCATCGGATTTAGTTAAAAATCCCCAGACAATTCAATTTCAATTTCCCTAGAGTAGATGCTGTAAGTATACTTTCCCCAAATCTGTATTCTTCATAAAAAGCAGTGCAGTTAAATGTCTGCTTAAATGGAAAAACTGAACCTTTACCTAATATGGAGGTGCTACTGCACATCGAAATGTTTTTTCTATAACCTCACTTCCATATTTCCTTATTTGTAATGTCATCTTCAACATTAAGGTTGAGTAACAACAAATCTGTGTGAAGCACAGTTAACTTGGGGACAAAAATAAGTTACACTGCTCACAACAAAGGAAATTTTAGAGATATGGCACATGCATTACTGGGTTGAGTATTAGTTTGTCTTCCTCTGAAACAGTGGTTTGTAACTTCAAAGGCTTTCCTAGCAAGTTGTATTGGGTGTCTAATTTTCACTACAAAGAGTTTATTTAGTTACTTGCAACCTGTTATCTACTGCTGCTATGTATGCCCCATAAATCATTACACTGATTTCCAAAGCAACTATTTTGAAGTAACCTGGGACTTACCCTAAAGGACTTGGGTGTATCTGAGGAGGATTAGTTTGGGAAAAATCACATATGGAGCCTAGGTAGGAAAAAGGTGGATAATTCCTGTGGCAGATCTGATAAAGGCCTCTGTTGGAGATGCAATACTAGACTAGATGAGGGACTATTTATGACATTGTTACCCCATTTGCCTAACCACTCAGGTCAAATTTGGGGTGTTGCAGGTTGCCCCAGCAAAGTGAGATGGAGAGATAGATACTTTATTTGATTTGTTTTTTTCCCCTTGTTTATTTACAAGGAACATACAAAGACCTATTTCCCCAAGGACGAAATAAAACACAGGAGGCAGTTTCTTTGCTTACAGCCCCAAGCCTCTTTAGCCAGCTTCCTCCCGAGGCTTTTCTCAGAGTCACAGGCTGGCCAGGCTATTTCGTACTTTTCTCCTGCACACCTGCCCCCTCAGTCATAGGATACTCAGTGATCCCTGTCTTGCTTCTTCCAATTGCTGGCAGCCTTGGTTGCATTAGTCTGTGTTGGGTAGAGCCATGTGCTTGTGCTTTGGGTTTGGACACTTATGTCCGTCCCTTCTTTCAATGTTTTCCCGAGAAGCTGAAATTAGGGGAGGTGTTTGAATTTACAGGGGAGTGAGGGTGAGACCGTGAGGGTGAAGACGTGCTGTTTTAAAATCATCACACAAATTAAAGTTGGCTACTCAAGCCTATTGGGGGGAGGGATAGCTTAGTGGTTTGAGCATTGGCCTGCTAAACCCAGGATTCTCAGTTTAATCCTTGAGGGGGGCCATTTAGGGATCTGGGGCAAAAAATTGGGGATTGGTCCTGCTTTAAGCAGGGGGTTGGACTAGATGACCTCCTGAGGTCCCTTCCAACCCTGATATTCTATGATTCTACTATGAAGCACTAAATCCTTATTGGTTTCGTACTGTAATTTTGCACAACTCCATTAATGAACTTCTACAATGCAGTGCATTCATCTTTGGTAGCTTCTTGTGTGTCCAGGACTTCCAGTCCTTCATGATATGTTCATGATCAGGCAGAAGGTGACTTATTTCAGACCACAAAATTGTATCCAGTGAGGAAAAAGAATGCTCAATTTAAACTGTAGCTGTTATGACTGAGAGGAGCAAGAGATGAATTCCTACTTCTTTCATCCCAGGAAACACAACAAAGATTGGGACAAACCACTGGTGATGATAAAGAAGAAGTTGAAGTCAAACTTTTATTCATTCATTCATTGTATGATATTTCATTCTGTGTTCAAATTCTTTATTCTGTCCTGAAAACATAGCAGCCCCATTGCTGGTACTGCCTCACTCCACTCAACTGTCAGTGTTTTATAAGACAGGCATCTGTAAAAGCTCTGTAGAAGCTGAGTAGAATCCAGAAGTTGCTGTTGGTAGATTTGTAAGAACCAAATCTGTGTACCTTTTTCAGCTGCCTTAACAAACGCTTCTTGGCCTCTTCACTTAAGGAGTCAATATAAATGCCTTAATCAATCAACTTCTGAACTGAAGTCTTTGCTTCTTCCAGTATGTTTTCAACTGATAACTATCTGATCCAAAAAGAAAAGGGGGACTTGTGGCACCTTAGAGACTAACCAATTTATTTGAGCATAAGCTTTCGCGAGCTACAGCTCACTTCATCACTCTGATCCAAGTACAGCTTTTATCACTGGACAAAGACCTACTATGGTTGTAGCAGGCACTTGGATGGCATTGTTTAATGACCCAAGTGGTTTCAACAGTAGACTTACAAGAGAGACAATGGCAATAGTTTTCTCTGAACTTAGTAGCAAAAGTAAACCACCAGCCTCACTACTTAGATCTGTCCCATCTCAGTAGATACTTTCCGAAGCCAATAATAATGGTTGCAGTAATTTTAAGACAACTGCCAAGGACCACTCATGAGAAAGTCACCAGGTTTTCCCAGGTTGCACTAATCTGAACTTCAGTCCCAGTGTATCTTCTATTTTTCCCAAGACGTTCAGTCCTTTTGGACTTTTGCTGAAAAAAATAATATAACTAAAACATTAAATTTATGACTTTTTAATGTCTTTTGAAGATTCTGCAGCTTGTACTAGTGCTAGTTGGAGTAGATGGCCTCGGCAGTGTGTATAGGAGATATTAGGAATACACTTTTCTCTGGTCAAAGCTTGTACCACATCTTCTAAAGAACTTTGCAGATCCATCAACTGCACAAGAAGCCATATCTTTAGGGTTTAATTTACAAGCATTTAACTTCTAAGATATGGGTTGTCACAGATGCAGCCAATCTATCTTTTATAACCTGAACATCTAGAAATGCATCAACTGGCCTACCATTGCCATCAAGATAACATATACAATGACTAGGGCCCTACTAAATTCGCAGCTGTGAAAAATGTGTCACGGACCATGACATCTGGTCTTCTGTGTACTTTTACCCTATACTATACAGATTTCATGGGGGAGACCAATGTTTCTCAAATTGGGGGTCCTGACCCAAAAGAGGGTTGTGGGGAGTTTCACAAGGTTATTGTAGTGGGGTTATTTCACAAGGTTGCAGTATTGCCATGCTTCTGTGCCGCTTTCAGAGGTGGGAGGCCAGAGAGCAGCAGCTGCTGGCCAGGCACCCAGCTCTGAAAGCAGCACTCTGCCAGCAGCAGCGCAGAAGTAAGAGTGGCAATATCATATTTCATAGAATATCAGGGTTGGAAGGGACCTCAGGAGGTCATCTAGTCCAACACCCTGCTCAAAGCAGGACCAATCCCTAATTTTTGCCCCACATCCCTAAATGGCCCCCTCAAAGATTGAACTCACAACTCTGGGTTTAGCAGGCCAATGCTCAAACCACTGAGCTATCCATACCATGCCATCCATAATTCTGGGTTGCTGCCTTCAGAGTTGGGTCAGGACCCCTACAGTTACAACACTGTGAAATTTCAAATTTAAATATCTGATATCATAAAATTTACAATTTTTAAAAAACTAGGACCATGAAATTGACCAAAATAGACTATGAATTTGGTAGGGGCCTAGCAATGACTTAATTCTTGATGCCCATTTGCATCGGTGCATTCATCAGTCATGTATGCACATCTTCTGAATGTGGTGAGAGAGTTCTTCACTTTTTCAACTGCTGAGTCTTTCACTGTTGCATCGCATGCTTCTAACCAGTCAGTTGAGTTTCTTGCAGAAAGAGAGTGAGCATTTGCTGGTCTTGTTTAGAATCAGTGTCCAACTTCAGGATTAACAAGTGACAATGCACCTAACATTGGCCTCCAGTTTGTAGTATTGCTTGCTTAAATAGAAAGTATGATGCGAAAGCCATATTTGTTTGCATAAACTGTGTGAGTCTCCAGCATTTTTAACAGCCTCATTAAGTACTTCTAAAATTGACTTTGACAGTTACTAGCTTATAAGGCTTTCTGCATGTCGATGCAGTCCAGAGGCTTGGTGTTTTGCAGCCTTTTCACAGAGGATGTCCGCACTGGCTTTGCTGATCACTCTGGTAAACCAAGCTCCTCCACATTTATATAAAAACACGGTATGCCCACATCTTGCATACTGTATGCAGTTCTTGTCGCCCCATCTCAAAAAAAGATATATTGGAATTGAAAAAGATACAGAGAAGGGCAATTAAAATGATTAGGGGTATGGAGCAGATTCCATATGAGGAGAAATTTAAAAAGACTGGGACTTTTCAGCTTGGAAAAGAGAAGACTAAGAGGGGATATGATAAAGGGCTATAAAATCTTGACAGGTGTGGAGAAAGCGCATAAGGAAATATTGTTTGCTCCTTCACATAACACAAGTACTAGGGGTCACCCAATGAAATTAATAGGCAGCAGGTTTAAAACAAACAAAAGGAAGTACTTCTTCACACAACACACAGTCAACCTGTGGAACTTTTTGCCAGGAGCTGTTATGAAGTTCAAAACTATAACAGGGTTAAAAAAAGAACTAGGTAAGTTCATGGAGAATAGGTCCATCAAGGGCTATTAGCCAGGATGGGCAGGGATGCAATAAAGAGTAGCCCTAGCCTCTGTTCGCCAGAAGCTGGGAGTGGACGACAGGGGATGGATCACTCCATGATTGCCTGTTCTGTTCATTCTTTTTGAACAGAACAGCCAACAGGCCACGGTCGGAAGACAGGATACTGGGCATAGATAGACCCAGTATGGCTATTCTTATGTAAAAATTAATTATAATATTGTAATAAATATTTAGTACAGAAACTCTCCAAGATAATGACCTCTTGAAATAGCGATGATGTGAGAAAATGACCTTGGCAAATAATGCATTTAAAAATGTTGTCCTACTAGGATATGTATATTTATATAAGTTTCCCAGTCACAAATCAAGCATTCTGGTGCAAAATCACTAAAACATAATCCAACACACAAGCGTTACTTTAACGTGCCCCTCCCTTCTCCCTCCACTGCACCCCACTCAAGAGTTGTTGTCCTTGGTCAGTGGAGACCCAGAGTTCAGAGGTGCTTTCATGCGAGTTCACCTCTCACCCTGGGGTCTGGAGAAGAACGCACCTAGCCTGTGCGTCCAGCTGCTCACCACTCACTCCAGCCACTATCGTTTGTTGTGCAACCATTCACGCCACTGCTCTGTTGCTGATGATCCTGTGCTGTCATCTTCTGATGCCACCTGCCAGTGTGACATCTGCAAGTCAGTCTCTTGAGATTCCACCCAGGTCTCAGTGGGGGAACCTCACTGCTAGTGCAGGCTGGGCTGTTTCTTCCACAGAAACACTATCCCACAGCAGGTCTAAGCACTTAGACCTGATTATCGGTGATTTCAGCTCTGGGGTTACTTAAAAAATCAAAGACACTCTATGGAGCCTAATTAGTTCATCTTTAAACAGGGGAGAGGACAGGTCAAACAGTGCCTGTGACTCTCTAGGCAGAGCCCATCTTCTCTCCACCGGGATCTGGCATCCAAGCCCCCTGATTAGCTAGTGCAGTTCAGTTGAGAGTGACCAATGCTTAATTTGTAATGAAAGAGGTGCCAGGGCTCAAGCAAGTTTTTTACTTTCATAGCTGATGTGGCAAGCCCAGATGTTCCAGGGCTATAAACTGCCAAGCCTAACTGTGCTGGGCCCCAGCCCTAGCATACACTGGCACAAATTAAGCACTGAGTATGACCCCCCGCTCAATCAGGACAAGCTTAGTACAGTTCTGCTGCCCTTTACTCATACAATAAAGATAATTATTCTTGTATTCAATATGACAGTGATTTGTAACTCAACACTGGCCAAAATTGATCACTTGGGCAACACAGCTCTGTCTGCTGGATACCTAGGGAGAGTAGGTGTGCCTGTAAATACAGTCTGGTCCTGAAGCCTTTCCCCGCCACTTCCCGGCTCATTACTGGCTGTCAGGGGAAGGCTCATTTGGACCTTGCTTACAAATCATAACTTGAAATTATTAGGTTGGCCAACATCACCAAAATGAATGCGTCAACATTATCATAAAAAACACAGCTGGGTGAGAAGCTAATCTTTGTTCATACTTTTCAAACCTACTATGCTTTTTCAGTATATATGCTTTTAAAGTCTGTATTAATGTTTCAATTTTAAGTCAAATTTCCAACAGACTAAATAGGCAACACTGCATGTAACCAGTTGATCACTGTGTGGATGATGGGGAAATTCAGAAGGGGTGTAGGGAAATCTCTGCCTTCTTTCTATTCACTTGGAATGAAAGGGGGTTGGGCAAACCTCACGCCTGACACCAGGGCTGGCCCTAGACCAAATGGTGCCCCAGGAAAGGAACATCTTTGGTTCTCCCCACCCCCGCCATTTGTTAAACTTTTGAATACCTTTTTTTTAATTGCATTTGTAGCCCATTTCATGAGTTTGATACATTATTTGCATGCATGATTTATCCCTGTCACATAAGACGATAAGTTTGCACACTAAGCTCTGTAAATGCAGTTCTCAGAAAGTCTGGAAGGTTCCATGAGATTCTACGAAGGTCCAAAACATTCTAGGAGGTTAATGAAAAATGAATCCACATATTGAATACCTGAAACATGTTACTTCAGACATGCTATTTTCCCTTTTGCCGCTAACAAAAACAGCACCCTAAGCCCGGCAACCCCCAGGCGGTCACCTGCCCCTAAATCTGATGCTGCCTGACCCCAAGGTTTAATCCAAGCCCAGAGGAGGATGCTGATGGGCACAGTGAGTCTGAGGGAAAAACCGCCAAGGCATGGAGCTCAGTTCCACCCCCCCAGCCCAGTCAGCACGCCTGCTGGCCTGTGGACACAGAACACTCCTTCCCGCTCAGACTGTCCAACAGTTAGAGCTGGCTGCACCTCAGGTAGGGTTGCCAACTTTGGTTGGACATATTCCTGGAGGTTTCATCGGATGACATAATCTTTAATTCCTGGAGACTCCAGGACAATCCTGAAGGGTTGGCAGCCGCAGGACAGGGCGCGTGGGGGCTTCCCCCGCGAGAATTCAGTTCCTCTATCTCGTTGGGGGATCACCCGGCTCTGGAGGCACCGCCGCTGCCCCCGCCTGGTGCGGGAGGCTGTGCAATCCGCCCCCTCTGCAGCGCTCGGCCGGGACGCTGACAGAGGCGGCTGAGTGGCGAGCACTGGGGACCCCTGTCCAGCCCCCTGTTTGTGCTAACGGCGCTTCACCGGCTAGCGACAGCCCAGCCAAGGTGGGTCCCGGCTCCGGGGGCAGCGCTTCACGCACAGCACCGCCTCGGGCGCGTGGTGCTCGGGGTCAGTGCTGCCCCGCCCCAGCCCAGCCTCCCAGCAGCGCGAGGTATTACCTCAGCGCCGCCGCCTTTCCACTCCCTCCCCCGCCTGCGGCCGGAGGCGCGCGCGCGCCCGGGCCCCAGCTGACTCCGCCCTCTCTCGGGCAGCGGGGCCGGGAGCGTGACGTCGGCAGTTGCGACGCCCGGAGCTGAGCGTGTGGCTCTCGTACGTTGGCGGCGCGCGCGAGGCCCGGCCCCGGCAGTTGGTCCCCAGGCGGTGCCGAGCTCGCGCCAACTCTCTCCCTGCGCCTCCTACCATGTTCCCTGCTGCCCCCGGCTCCCCGCGCACCCCGGGCGGACCGGCCCGCAGGACACTCGGGGCCGCCGCAGTCTCTGTTCCCCGGCCGGGCGGCAGGAAGACCCTGGCGGCGGCCGGCTCCCCGGGGCTGTTCTCCCCGGTGGGGAGGCGGAGCGGCTCCCTATCGGCGCGGTGAGTTCCCGGCGGGGGCGGTGGGTTCTGGGCTGGGCCTTAGTGCTCCAGAGCGGGGCTTAGGGGTACTGGGGGGCCGCGGCTTGTGCCCCCAGAGCAGCCGTCCCTATCCCCCTGCGCTGCCCAGCTCAACCGGGAGTGAGAGTGACCCGGCTCGTGGCAGGTCCGCGCTGTCCGGTGTAACTGCGCGGGGCTGTTGTCTAGGAGAGCCATGGCCAGAGGCACTGAGCTGCCTGCCGGCTCGGGAAGCCGTCCCTGCCTCAAATCATCCCTCCATTGCGAAGGGATAGAAACTTAATTGGTGCTGTTTAAATTAACAGTCTGCAGTGGGGGGTCCCTGTTCACAACTGAAATGCCCCAGTGGGTAGGTGGGCGAGATGAGATTTATAAGTCCAGTGTAATATTGATGTGGTCATCTACGTTTAGGTTCTCTTTTTCATTCTGTAAGTGTGCTTTAATACTGCAGTGCTCTTTTATGAGTTTATTTTATGAGTGTAGGGACCTAAACTGTGGTTCAAGTAACCTGCTTGATCACCCAGGGGTTTGTGCATTACCCAATTTCTTTGTGGTATTGTGCACAGGACAGTCCATTCCTAAAGTTGGCGATGTAAGCAGGATGTCTGCCCACTTCGATTGTAAGCACTTTGGGGCAAGGATTTTTTTTTTTCTTCTGTGTTCATACAGTAGCTAGCACAGTGAGCTCCTGTCCACGACTAAGGCTCCTAATGCTGCCATAATTCAGATAAAAAAACAGTATTTCCTTTATACTCATTATAGTGTTCATTTTCTTTTTGATATTTCTAAGAATATGGGGCACAGGTCTTTGTTAGGTCTTGAGTAATTTTGTGGCTGCTGGTAGTAACCCTGAAAATCACATGAACTGAAGCTCAGCATATGATTATTTCCATTCATTTTATGTCTAGAATGATTGTCAGTTGTACCTTTTTAGTTTTTGGGCCTCCGGTTGTCAAAGTTTCCATGGATTTAAAAAAAATCACTGTCCAAAAAAAATTATTGTTCCCTATCCCACATAGGTCAGAAGTGTTATAAATCCAGAACAGTTATATGACCCTTCAGAATTCAGTCTCAAAAGTAGTTATTTGCTCTTGAGACTGACAGGTGTTGCTCAGATGACATTTTCAGCCCTGGGGAATCGCTAGACTGAACTTTCAGCCTGTTTAGCATGGCAGCCCGTTCTCACTTTCTGACCTTGGTTTCAGGTTTGGGTTACAGAGATAGCCAGTCTTTCTGATTGAAAGATGCTATTGCAGTGTTTTCCTGCTTGTTGGCAAGGAAAGTGCACCCTGCTGAGAAGCAGGGAAAATTTGTAAAGAACTGAATTAGAGTAGAAAGGAATCTAATAGCAACCCAACAATTTCCTGGAAGGAGCTGTGATAATTAGGCCTACAAATTTACCATCATTTTGAGTTTTAGATAAAAAGTGCAACTTCATAAGATGTCACAATAACCTATAATAACAAATGTTGCTGGGAATAGATGCAAGAAAACCAGACAGAGAAACTAGATTTGTCTAAACCAAAAAGTCTTCATTGACATAACCTGTTGAAAACAGATGATGTGGAGCTGGAAATAAATGTACCAAAATTGGTGTGCCAGATATTAAGCCTAATTGGTGGACAAAATAATGAGGGTATGGGCTATTCCACCCTCGCTCCCTTTTTGGGTCCTTAAATGAGAGAGACTTTGGGGTGGGGGGGGAATGCAGAGCAAAGATCAGACTGAGGCTACTGGAGTGAGCTTCACCATCACTGTCTCCTGGGACCCCAGGCCTTCTTTGTCCTAATCCTGAGGGATGTCCTGACCAGATGGGGTCAGAGGGAGCGATCCAGGTGATATTGCTACCTCCTACCAGCTCCAGCTATATCCCTGACACCATTGCAGATAAAATGGGATCTGACTTTAACAGCAGCAGGAATAACATCAGTTCCAGCCCATCTCAACTAACTTATTTTCATTTTCCCAAAAGGAGTTTTAAATTTTTTACAGTAGCAACAGCTGCAGCTCATACCAACCAGCTTCTTCTCTTTTACCCAACAGGACATATATTGCCATCTTTAATACCATCTAAGAGACTCACAAAGTTTTTTTTTCCTCCTAAAACTCTTTCCAGCTGAAAGATTTGCTGTGACAAGCGCCAGTGTGAACAGCACGTTGTCAACAGGAGAGCCGACAAACAGGGGCTACACTGCATGACTTTTAGCAGCACGGCTGTAGCGACACAGCCATGTCGCTAAAAGCTGTGTAGTAGTAAAAGCAGTGTAGACATAGCCTTTGTTTAACACTGTTTAATGTTGGATTGTGACTGGGTTTTATTAATACCTTTGGTCCATTTATTCCATCTAAATTAATACAACAAGGGAAACCTAATATATGGACTTGTCTTGAGTGTTCCCAAAGATATGCATTTGTGCCTCTTTTTCACAAACCTGGCCATTTAATCAAATCTATCTTTTAAACAATTAAAAATGAAATAAATATTATATATTAAAATTGCAGGAGACATAGTAGAAAATTAATCACAGCTGGTGTGTTGGTTTTTTTGTTTTTTTAGAGCAACACCCACAAGGGTCATACAACATCCTTCAGCCAGTGAGACTATCAACTATGATGTTAAGAGTTTTGGATCCTCTCTCCCTGTTAAGGTTATGGAGGCCCTAAGAATGGCTGATGGTAAGGGTTGCATTTTTCTTTTCTCCACATGGGAATTGGATCAGATAAAGGAAAAATGGTAATCTCTTTATACTTTTAAATAGTTGATTTTTGAGCAAGGAGGAGGAGAAGATAGCACCTCTTTTTAATTGCATGCAGTAAGTCACTTGTCTGAGCATTTGTAAGCTTCAAAACATGTAAAACTGTAATTGTTTATGACCAGAACAACACAACTACTTTATTTCAAATGTCAGTCATCTGGATATCAATTCAGTAACAGACTTCTTGTGAAAAGCAGAACTATTTCATTATATTTTTGTTTTATTTGTAATATTGGAGAGTATCATTCAGGTCAAGCAAAACAAGTACCTTCAAAGTTAAGGTTGCTGCTCCATACATTCAACTGTGTTTAAATGTTATCATTCACAGTCTTAGGTAAGCTCAAGAGGTGTTTAGGCCACTTGTAATAGTCATGTACAAAGTCCTAAGTTAAAAAAGGACAACCATCCTTAATTGTTTCTTGTTTTGCACTTGTTGGTTGATGCCATCAGTCGTGCTGTATAGGTGCATAGCATGTGTGCACAGTGCTGTATTTTTATACATAATTGGACTGTATCCATTGATCCAGATTCTTTACCTTCAAAACAATAACAAATGTGAGTGGCTTCTAAAATTCAAGACTTGGGAATCACACTGCTGGAAATGATTAGAATGAGCTAAAACTTGTCTGTTTTGAGAGCGCAATGCAAAACTTTATGAAAAAGTCTTCCCTCAATAATAAAGGCTGAACTAATATAAAAAAAAATCCTTTCCAAATATAAATAGCTGAATCTAGGAATGATAAAGGAGCTGGATCCTTTATCAACAAAGTTAATGAGTTTTGAATTTGGCACCTAGATAATACAGTTAGAGGCATGTTAAAAACGCCTAAAATAGTGTCTAAAAGGGGATTGTCTGTGTCAAATCCAAAGGATTGAGTAAAGAAATCAAGTTGTGTATATGTCTGTCTTTTTTTATCTCTTTCATTTATTTTGTACCTATCTCAAACTTTAGGTGCTTTAATAGTTCTTTAAGAACACATAATGCAAACTGTTAAAACACAGATACATCAGCTTGATATAATCCAACCCCACATAATGGCATAAAACCAGCAGATAAATAGAAAAAGGTACTCATTATTATCTTCTTATCATTCTCCAAAAACCCAGGAAAATGGGCTTTGCCTTGAAACCAAGAATCTCTCTTCAGATATTTTTCTGTACATTGTTGTTTCTTTTTTATAATGGTTCACTGTTTTAGGTTTATATTATATCTGCAATAACTTTAAGTAATTTTCTCAGTGATTCTGCTGCTCTCAATTCTTATCTAATAAGATGTAAATAAAATGTAAATGGGTCATTTTCTTGGAGTGACTTTCAACTTTTGTGAGAAATGTAGGTTACATTGAAATGTATTTTAAACAATATTTGGTAAATGAGTGTCTTGCATTTAATTAGCTAAAGGACATAGAATTTTTCATGTGGCGTTGGATCTATTAGAAAAAAGTTTCCTCCTTTCCTACCAAAATGAAGATTTGATAGTTTAAAGACTGTTCTACAGAGTTTTAGAAGTCGTATTACTTCATGAAATTTTATATGGTCTTTTTGGATGTAGCTGATGACCTGTTAAGCGTGCAGGTGGATGAAAGTGGATGGGCTTGGCTAGTCTACAAAGAGAGGCTGATTATTTGGAAGATTGGTCAATCACCAGTTGCTAAGGTAAATGGGCTGTCAAACTGATGATGAAAAAGTGGGTATGTATTTGTTATGCTAATTGAACAAGTCTTTCAATTGTGTAGTTTGACCCAAGGGATAGTCGAGGACCTGAGACCTTAATTCACAAGAAAAAGATGAATGGGTTTGTACAAATCCGTGGTAGCAACTGCATAAGAAAGGTGAAAGTTTAGAACTTAACTCTTGTATTTTCTCTCTGTGCAACCTTAATATTTCCCTATTTCCCCTTGTTTTTTCCTCCCCCGCCCCCCGTTCCTCAGACGTTCTTGTTAAACCCTGGATTTGTGCTGGAAATGGCCCACTTTGATTATCATACACATTGTAAGGAGAGTGATCACTTTAGATAAGCTATTACCAGCAGGAGAGTGGGGTGGGGGGAGAGAGAACCTTTTGAAGTGAAAAACACCCATTTTTTCATGGTCTGTGTGTATAAAAAATCCTCACTACGTTTTCCACTTTATGCATCTGATGAAATGAGCTATAGCTCACGAAAGCTTATGCTCAAATAAATTGGTTAGTCTCTAAGGTGCCACAAGTCCTCCTTTTCTTTTTGCGAATACAGACTAACACGGCTGCTACTCTGAAACGTTAATATTGTATTGTTTTTTTTTTATTTAATAGGTATCTCTCAAAGCAGATGCACTCTAGTGATTTAAATAACGTTTTTAGAAATTAGCTAGTATATTAAGATTGGTTTTGATAATCCTGTGCCTGCTCTTCAACATGTGCGATGAAAAATGAATTTTTATAAGCCTCTTGTATTGTGAGTGGATGTTTTGATTAATTTCCTTTTTGTCAAGAACATATTTTTACCTATGCACCAAGAAACACTTAAGTGAAAAAACACTTTGGTGCATAGCAATTAACATCTGTAGGAGCCTGTAGTTGTTTCAAGTCTCTCTTGCTGATAGGGAATATGTCTCTCCTCCTCGGTCAAATGCAGTGTGTATTCCTTGTACAACTCCCACAGTACAATGTCCACAATACCAGAGTGACAGGTGCAGCTGTGCTGATTGTACTGATACAGTTGCCTTCCCTATTCAGTAGTCATGATTTTCTCCAGCACATTTCTTTGGATGGTTTTGCCATCTTGTGTCTGAAAATGTATAACCAGTGTTCCTGCTAAAAGGCTTCAAAGAAGCCTGCTTTGTCCGTTGTAGTGTTGAGAAGCACTCTTACCCTGTGTAATTTGTGAATTGTATTTTAAAATAATGTGTAAATACATATTTGAGCTATCAGCTGGCTGTGGCAATCTTGCTAAAAATGACAGCTGTGACACTCCATATGGGGACCTAATGTTAGAACTTAAGATAGTTTAAAAGCAGAAAATTGGTTCAAAATTTAGAGCTTACATTTTTTAAAAGAAAGTGCTTCATACATTAACAGTATTGTTCTGATTGGTACACCCATATTAGTGCAAAATAAGTAGTAGTTCTATTATTTACAATTTTTATTCCAGTAGCACCCAACCAGGTGCCAATCAGGATTAGGGCTCCATTATGCTGGGTGCTGTAGAAGCAGATAGTGATATAATCTGTGCTTTAGAGCTTTCAATCTAAAAGATTCCAGAGAAAATGAAGGGTTGGGGACATTGTAATGACATACATGCAGATGAACCCGATGCTTGGCACAGGTTGTTAGTTGTATGTTTTTCTTTAATTGGGGGTGTCATAAATATAAAGGGAAGGAAAACCACCTTTCTGTATACAGTGCTGTAAAATCCCTCCTGGCCAGAGGCAAAACCCTTTCACCTGTAAAGGGTTAAGAAGCTAAGGTAACCTTGCTGGCACCTGACGCAAAATGAACAATGAGGGGACAAGATACTTTCAGATCTGGAGGGGGGGACAAAGGGTTTGGTCTGTGATGCTTTTGCCGGGTTTGGTCTGTGATGCAGCCTTCTAACTCCTGTTAAGTTAGTAAGTAATCTAGCTAGAAAATGCGTTAGATTTTCTTTTGTTTAATGGCTGGTAAAATAAGCTGTGCTGGAGGGAATGTATATTCCTGTTTTTTTGTCTTTTTGTAACTTAAGGTTTTGCCTAGAGGGATTCTCTGTGTTTTGAATCTGATTACCCTGTAAGGTATTTACCATCCTGATTTTACAGAGGTGATTCTTTTACCTTTTCTTTAATTAAAATTCTTCTTCTAAGAACCTGATTGATTTTTCATTGTTCCTAAGATCCAAGGGTTTGGGTCTGTGTTTAGCTGCACCAATTGGTGAGGATTATTATCAAGCCTTCCCCAGGAAAGGGGGTGTAGCGCTTGAGGGGGGATATTTGGGGGGAAGACGTCTCCAAATGGGCTCTTTCCCTGTTCTTTGTTTAAAACGCTTGGTGGTGGCAGCATACTGTTCAAGGACAAGACAAAGTTTGTACCTTGGGGAATTTTTAACCTAAGCTGGTAAGAATAATCTTTCATGCAGGTCCCCACATCTGTACCCTAGAGTTCAGAGTGGGGAAGGAACCTTGACAAGGGGTAAAGGTGGGGTGAATTTATGTTCTTTAACAATGGGTTTTCTGAGAAGCCTAACCTAATACCACTGCCAAGCTGGGGCTGTTGTATCTTCTCCAGCCTTCACCTCCTGAAGAATTTCTCGAAGTGGTGAGGGAGCATCATCTGAAAAATGATTGGCATTGTAAATCACATTTAAGACATTTAAATAAAGAAATAAGTTCAGTGAAATAATTGCCTGCTTGTTGGCAGACACAAGTTGCTGTCTGGTTGACAGAAGACTGGAATCTAGAGTTCCTGTATTTGTCATTAAGATGGGAGTGAAGCATGCCTGGGTATTTATTTAACACAAATGTGACTATCCTCTGATAATCCTCTCTAAAACCCTTTGCTGTAGTTTCATGTAATTTGAGCAATTTAATTGTTTGCTTTTACCTTAGTATCTACTGTCAGAACAACGATTTAGTAGAATTTGTAAAATGGATATACAAATGACTTTGTCTGAGGCATGTTTATGATAGTGTCTCTTTATTCCTCGTTGTAGTTATCTGTATGCAAGGAACTACAGTTGCCATCCAGTGACTTCCAATGGAGTTCTAGCTTAGCAGCTATATCCTGCCTCAGTACTTCAAGTGAAGTACCTTCTCTACAGGTAAGCAACTTAACAAATTAAAAAAAACATCTATGACTATCATCTTCTTTGTCACTCATTCTTTTGGAAACTGCATTCCCTGTGTTATAATTAGGTTTGGCGGGATTCAGTTTTAATCGATAACTGTCAATAAACATTGATTTCTGTTGACACACTCAAATTGATGAAGTAACCATTGTTCAGCGTGCCTACAGGGATTTGGTGTCACCAGCCCTGTGGCCCTGGAGGGAGTCCTCTGCAGCCCTGCTGTCATGGGGGTGAGTGGGTCAGTCTGTGGCAGTGGAGCTGCAGAGAGTTCTCTGGGCTGGTGATACCTGATCCCTGCACACAAGGTGCAGGGGGAGGCTGCAGTCTTGGAAGGGCAGAGCGGAGATCTCTGTCCAGGACTGTAAGGAAGAGGAGTCGTCCCTGGCTGCGGGCGTGGCCACCTCACTGCTGAATGACTTATGTAGCAGTGCAGGGAGCCCTCTGTAGCACTGCTGTCATGGACTCTCACTCACCAGGTGGGAGTGCTGGGTGGTCTCTGCTTTGCTCCACCAGGATGACAGCCTTCCCTGCTCCTTGTGTCTGTAGAGATCTGGCGTCAATGGCCATGTAGGGATCTCTCTGCAGCTCTGCTGTCAAGTCCCACTCACTCACTTTTTTTGGTAATTAAATGTAGTAATTAGAAACTTCTTACATTGCAGTTCTTAAAGGATTAATTCATTAAAAAAAAATTCAGACTAGGGAAAATAGCATCATTCAGCAGTGGGACACCTGAAAGTTTAGTCCAGATAAGTGAAATTTGAACATAGTGCTTCCTGAAAAAGTTATGCATCATCTGTGTTTTAATTCTGGGTGTGTGGACTGACTGCAAATGAAAACTGTTTTTTTGCCTAAGTTTCATTATGAATGCCATCCAACACTGGAAGAAATAGGTGATCTGCCTGTCTGGGCCTGCTGCTTTGCTAAATACCTCTTGTACTGTGCGGGGATGAGAACCCAGGATCAACTAGGTATACACAATATTGCACTACTGTGTACGATATTGTGTGTAACTACCGTTCACAAAGAACATGAGATAGTGGCCAGTTTTCAGTTTCAGGTTGTACACAGCATTCGTTCAGTGCACCCAGAGCTTTTCAGTGAGGATCAGATCAGCAGCTAGTCCTTGAAGGGAAGAAGCCATCCATCCTGGCATCATCTTGAATTTCTAGGTGGTGAAAAGAGGTAGTAGCATTTTGCTGTCACATCCCTCCCCCCAAACTTGACCCCTTTAATCTTGCCGCAGTTTAATCATGCTAGAAGTAATATAAGAGGTGAGAACATGCAAAAGCCTAAATTATTAAATTAATCTTTCCTTAGCTGGGTATGTTTTGCAAAGACATCACTGTTTTGTGGACCACAATAGTAAGCCTGTAAGGGGAATATTAGTGGTGGGAAAACTGCAAGAGGTTGGGTAAAAGGAGTAGCTCAATGACATCCTCAACAACAACATTATAACATAAATTATTGTTAAATTTTTAAATATAATTGAACTGATCAGTAATAGTGACCATAACGTAATTAAATTTAACATCCTTGTAGGGGGGAAAATACTAAAGAAACCCACCACAGTAGCATTTAACTTTTAAAAGGGGATCTACACAAAAATGAGGAGGCTATTTAAATGGAAATTAAAAGGAATAGTCACAAGAGTAAAATGTCTTCAAGCTGCATGAAAACTATTTAAAAACACCACAGTAGAGGCTCAAATAAAATGTATACTCCAAATTAAAACAAAACAAAAACGTAAGAGGACCAGAAAAATGCCACCATGGCTAAACAACAGAGTAAAAGAGGCATTTAAAGGCAAAAAGGTATCCTTTAAAAACTTTGGAAGTCAAATCCTAATGAGTAAAATAGAAAAGAGCATAAACTCTGGCAAGTCAAGTGCAAAAGTATAATTAGGCATGCCAAAAAGGAATTTGAAGAGCAACTAGCAAAAGACCCAAAAACTAACAGCAAAAATGTTTGTAAGTACATAAGAAGCAGGAAGCCTGCCAAACAATCAGTGGGGCCACTGGATGATCAAGGTGGTAAATGAGCACTCAAGAAAGATAAGGCCATTGTAGAAATGAATTCTTTGCATTGGTCTTTACTGCAGAGGATGTGCAGGAGATTCCCACTCCTGAGCCATTCTTTTAGATGACAGATCTGAGGAAATGTCCAAGATTGAGGTGTCAGTAAAGGAGATTTTGGAACAAATATTCACCCAAGAGTTCTGAAGGAACTCGAATATGAAATTTCAGAACTACTGACTGTGGTATGTAGCCTGTTGATTAAATCAGCATCTGTACCAGATGACTGGAAGATAGCTAATGTAACAGCCATTTTTAAAAAAAGGCTCCAGAGACAATCTTGGCAATTACAAGCCAGTAAGCCTAACTTCAGTACTAGGCAAATAGGTTGACATTATAGTAAAGAACAGAATTATCAGGCGCAGAGATAAACACTGTTGGGGAAAATCAACATGGCTTTTGTATAGGCAAATCATGCTTCATAAATCTATTAGAATTTTTTGAGGTTGTCAACAAAATCTGGACAAGGATGTTAGAGTTAGATATAGTGTACTTGGATTTTCAGAAAGCCTTTGACAAGGTCCCTCACCAAAGGCTCTTAAGCAAAGTAAGCAGTCATGGGAGAAGACGGAAGGACCTCTCATGTATCAGTAACTGGTTAAAAGATAGGAAGCAAAGGGTAGGAATAAATGGTTAGGTTTCACAGTGGAGAGAGGTAAATAGCAGGGTCCCCCAAGGATCTGTACTGGGACAAGTGCTGTACAACATATTTAAAAATGATTTGGAAAAGTGGGGAAACTGTGAGGTGGCAGAGTTTGCAGATGATAGAAAATTATTTGATGGTTAAGTCCAAAGATGATTGCAAAGAGTTTCAAAGGGATCTCACAAAACTGAATGACTAGGCAACAAAATGGCAAATGAAATTTAATGTTGATAAGTGCAAAGTAATGCACATTGGAAAACATAACCCCAACTATACACACAAAATTATGGGGTCTAAATCAGCTGTTGCCACTTAAGAAAGAGATCTTGGAGTCATCTTAGATAGTTTTCTGAAAACATCTGCTCAATGTGCAGTGACAGTCAAAAAAAGCTTAACAGTGTTAGGAGCTATTAGGAAGGGAATAGATAATAAGAAAATATCTTAATGCCACTATGTAAATCCATGGTATGCCCAGTCCCTGAGTACTGCATGCAGTTCTGGTTGCCCCGTCTCAAAAAAGATATATTAAAATTGGAACAAGTAAAGAGAAGGGCTACAAAAATCTTTGGGATATGGAACAACTTCCATATGATGGGGAGATTAAAAAGACTAACTATTCAGCTCAGAAAAGAGACAACCCAGGGGTGGGATGTGATAGAGGTCTCTAAAATCATTAATGGTGTGGAGGAAGTGTTATTTATCCCTTCATGTAACACAAGAACCAGGGGTGATCCAAATAAATTAATATACAGCAGGTTTAAAACAAACATAAGTACTTCACACAACACGCAGTCAGCCTGTGGAACCCCTTCCCAGGGGATATTGTGAAGGCCAAAAGTATAAATGAGTTACAAAAGAATTAGATAAATTCGTGGAGAATAGGTTCATCGATGACTATTAGCCAAGATGGTCAGAGATGTAACCCCATGGCCCTTAATCTCCAACTGCTATAAACTGGGATTGGACAGCAGGGAATGAATCACTTGATAAATGCCCTATTCCGTTAATTCTCTCTGAAGTATCTCGCACTGGCTATTTATAGAAGATAGGTTAGTGGGCTAGGTGGACCATTGGTCTGACCCATTACAGCCATTATTATGTTATTATTTTGTGATTTTTTGGACAATCAGTTGATTAGACGTAGTGCTTCCTGTTCAGATCTTTACTTGGATAAAGGCACTTGCACCATTCTTTGGCCTTGGGTGGATCTCCAGGGAGAGTAAGTCCTAAAGTGAAGAACTCTTCACCCAAAACATCTTGATAGAAACATCTGAGAGTTTGTGTGATTATTCTTTGAAGAATACATTTGTAAAACAAGGCATTGTAGAGTTTAATGTTTCTCTTAATGGCTCCAGAACCATTTTATTTGGTTTACAGTTAGAGATTTTTTTCTCTTAGCCGTCAGCTTCGCTGGCTGACATTGGATATTAGTCAACCTGAGTTTTTGGGGTCACATGTCATGACCAGTAATAAAGATTTTGCATCTGGAACTTAAGTCCTTCGCTGGTTCTTACAGCAACAAATCTCACTTGCTCTCAGTAGCTATATTGACCCTGCTACATGATCAGCAGTAAAAAGTAGTAAAAATTATTTTTGTCAGTAAGACAAGCAGATGTGACTCAATATATACATCTGTTGAGTTAGAAGTTTCCATTTTTACATAATCCTCCTCCTCTACCCTAAATGTGCTTTAGTTCTGTTTGTGTGTGTATGTATATATTTACCATTTTTTGTTTTTATCCTCTTAACTTCTGGGACACTCAAAAGAGATTTAATAATATTCAAATAAAAAATTTCATCCTTATTATAGTCCACCTATATCATGTGTTGACTATTTTTCTGTAATTCCAAGTCTCTGTCAGCGATGGTTGCCACCAGTGAAGGGTTTGTACGTTATTGGCCCAGCCTTCTGCATGAAGGTTCCTATACGGAGACTTTTACAGACTTTGGCGGCTCTCTGTGCAGTTTTCTAACAGCTGTTAAGGTATAGTACAAATTTTGTTTTCATCAAAAGTATTAATTTGATTGCTAACTTAGAAACAGGAAAGAGTATTTGGAGCATCAAGTCTTAAACCCCTAGGAACTTTAATAAACTAAACAGTTGCAGAGTGAGCTATGTGACCTCATTATGGATAACTTCACAGAACTGTCAGAGAGGCGATACCACCATGAGTGAAAGTAAGATCCCTTTCCTCACAAAAGTTCCAGAATATGACAAACACGAATAGAGAATTATTTTGTGCATGAGCTTGTTAAACGGGATATATTTTTTTTATAAATCCTAGTTCAGAAATTAGATGTAAGAGGAGTAAACTGCAAAGATAAAATGGTGGTAAGACTACTTGTATTCTCTTTTTTAACCTGTTACGTTTACTAAGGAATTGTGAATTTTTTTCACTTAATTAAATGAACAGTTACACGTAAGTGTTTCAGATGTCAGCAGATTGACCCTGTTGGAAAATTTTTACCTGTATTTTGCAACTTCTAAAACCTGGCACATCTGAAGTCTAATTTAAATAAAATGATTTTCCTTTTAGGGCAGAATTATTATATTTATATGTAACATTTTTGATTAGCAGTGAGTATTAAAAAATCCCCAAACAACACATATGTTTCTTGTTTAACTTAAAAAGTCTAATAAAAGAATTAAGCATCTGTCAGAAAATGAAAGCAATTGAAAGTGTGTGTGCAGGCACCTCAGACTTTGAAGCACTAGACTTGCTAAACTGAGACTCAGGAAAAGTTCAAATGGAACTATACCACAGCATTTTGAGAAGTGTAAACATTTGTTTGAAAACATTACATGGAATTTTAGCTTTGCAATTTTTGTTGACTGAAATGCAATTCCATAGGTGAAATCTTGTGCAGTGTTTAGAAGATTAATCATTGTTGAACTCCAGTTTAATATTTGTTTGATACAGACTTCTTTCAATACTTCTGAGTAATGTGTCTTTCACAGTATGGGCTATATTCATCTCTCATGTAACACCATTGAAGTTAATGACTTTGCACAAGAGGTGAGCCTGTCCCTGTCCTCTCCACTACTGTTGCCAAATAGTGCTGCATTTCGTTTAACAACAATGTGGCATCTTTTACAAACACTACATTCGCTATTACCAAAATCATTTTTAAAAGATACTGAAATAAGTCTCACAACATAGTCTGATGGATATTTTCTTATGCAGTTAGTTGTGATGTGTCCTACTTAGTTAGGTTAGGGCACTTCAGTGAAAACAGCAAGCTACCCATGGAAATAAATTTTTGTTATGGAGCAGAGCAGTTCCTAGTAAGAAGATTATGAAAATGAGCATTAAGTTCACAAATAATAGTTGTTAAAAATGTTCATTAAAGGTGGACTATTTTTGTGATCAATAAAACAGTTTTTCAGAAAATGTGGTAAAATATTAATTTAAACATGCGTAACCTAACAAATATATTGTGTGCTATATGCCATAATTTTAGCCTTGGAAGAACTATAAATAGTTGTTAAAAAGCACTACATCTGATACATTTCAGTTTTTATGTAATGCATTATAATTTCCAGGTAAAGAGCACAGCCTATTGAAAAGCTGACATTTTTAACCAAGTGAAGTTTTTCCCAGGCTTTTACAGCCAGCTGGCTTTAAATTAATTTGCTGGAAAACATGTTTCATACTATATCTCTGCTAGCCCTTGTTTTCTTTATAGAGTAGCAAGGATGGCTATGTTCCCAGTCCTGTTTTTCTCCTGACCTGGTACAAATAATCCTTATTTGACAGTAATTGTTGCTGAAAGTTGGTGGTGTGTCTTTTATGTGTCTAATGTAGACATTTTTACTTTTTGTTAGGGAGGAAGTTTTGTTTTATCATCTTCAAGGGGCCAGCTAGTTCGATTGATACCAGACAGTTCTGGTAAGATCTATCAGCATGTCCTGCCACAGGGACAGGGCATGTTTTCTGGAATTGGCCGAAGAGTCTCCTCTCTCTTGGGGATTTTGTCTCCTAGTAATGATGCTGCGGTAAGTTCAAGAAATAGATTATTATAAATAGATTTTTTTTTAAAAAAATTGTAATGACGTGTTCCAACTTGTCTCACTCCTTCCTTCCCCTTTCACTCACTGCTACTTAAGGACATACTGTACCAGGATACAGAACATCTGAAACCCACTCCATACCAATTATATTCACTAAGGCTTAAAAAAGAAATACTTTACAGCAGTGGTTTTCAATCTATTTTCATTTGTGGACCCCTAAAAAATTTCACATGCAGGCGGAAATCCCTTTGGAAATCTTAGACATAGTCTGTGGATCCCAGGTTGAAAACCACTGTTCTTTAGTAACGACAACCTTTCGCAGACCTCTTCGACATAGTCTGTGGACCCCTAAAGAAAACCACTGTTTGACAGCACTGATGTAAACAGAAAGGAATAATTATCTTGCAACTGTTTTTAAATTTCCTCAGAAATCATAGCATCAGTGTGCTCATTAAATGATCTGCATCCAGTATGATCACTTGGACTTAGTCCTCAACATGATTTATGTTCCAGAATTAGTATTTCTTATGCTTCCTAGAAGATTCCCTGCACTGCGTTTGTCAAACACCAAGTGGCTTAAAGCCTAGAAAACTGGAGTCTACTACTGTTCCTCCTATTCGTTTGTTATAGATTATCCCCGTGGTAATTGAATGTCAAAAGCAAACTATACTTGGTGTCCTGTCTAGATTTGGTATTTCTCAACAGCCTGTGGCCCTTTGTTTATTTCGTGGAGTGGCCTTACACAACGTATTGTCTTCCTTTCTGGTCCATACCAGACTTGAACTAGCAGTTTAATTGCTGAGTGCTTGTGTATTTTTTAAGATTTTCATGATAGGAAGACTAATTTAAGTTAATCAAAAGAAACTTTAGTGTGTGCTTTATTGTGCAGTATTATCATTCAAGTCAGGAAATGCCAAAGTTAAGGTTGTATGCAGTGTAGTGGTACTTGTATATTCCAAGAATCTTTAATTATATGTTCACTTACCATATATCAAATATAACATACAGTTTTCTATAAAACTAGATGTGTGGCATTTTGTAGTTTTGTATATATGCTCTGCTTATGCTGACAGTCTCTGAAAGTCACTTACATACAAGATGAGCCCCATACAAGGTGAGCGATGAATGAAGCAGGCCCTGTGTCATTTGCTGCATGTTATATATTATTCACTTTTCAAGGTTATAAGGACATCTATTTGTATTATTTGTGACTTATTTTGTGATTATATTGTCATGCATATCCATAAGGAAGGACATAATTTAACTTGCATGTGAATATTAACTTTGGCATTTTCTGATTTGAGTTCTTAACCGTACAACTCGTATTAAAAAACCCCCAAAAACCTGTTAAGTTACGCATCACCAAAACATCCTATCCCATGCACCTTACTAGAGTCATAGGAAAAAGTACCCTTTTGTCTATCTGAAGAGCTGCAGTTTTAACATTCAAATGCACAAAGACTCATGCAGTCGCTTCTGTGGAGACCTTGCCTCATTTCTTGTGCATCTATAGCACGTTTACTTTATTAGGCAAATGTTCTTTCAGGTCCTTGCATCCCCAAAGCACAATTTTTAAAGTGTACATTGACCTATAGCCTGGTGTACACTTGAGATGTGCAGAGAATGGTGCAGGCAATTTGAATGACAATGGAGAAACTATTAGTAACTCATAGGTTCTCCCTAGATAAAGGGATGCCAGTGGTTGTGGGTCATCCTCAAGTTTTGTATGTGAATTTTACAAAAGCTGGAGAGGAGCATGAGATATATTTTTTCTATTTTTTTTAAATCCCATAAAATGACTTCCATCTGGAATTATTTTGATGCTTAAATTTTGTATCATAGTTAAAGCAGAGATTGTAAACTCTTTCGGGCAGGGATCATTTTTTTATCCTGTGGTTATATAGCCCCTTGCACAATGGGGTTCTGGTCCATGAGCAGGGCTCGTAGGCACTACAGTAATACAAATAATAACTGTCAAATTGAGCATCCATATGTCTTATCAGATTGAGTGGAGTGGCACAATATATCAGAATAGTAAGAACATACTTTAACTGACAGAGCTTGCTTTTTTTTTTTTTATTAAATGCAGCTTTCTAGTGTTCTTTGGGACAAAGAGAGATCAAGCTTTTATGCACTGACCAGTTCAAATCTAAACAAATGGGAGATAGACGATTCTACTGAACGTCAAGTTCTCAGCTGGGATATCAACAGAATCCTTAAAGAACACATCACAGATGCAATTTGGGTAAGAAGCAGTACACTTGAAAAATAAAATGACATTGGTAGTTAGCTGATTTATTTCTGTCACTATAAATTAGTGTCTTTTACAGGGCTCTGAAAGTAACTATGAAGATATTAAAGGAGGAGTCAATGTTCAGTATTTGGATTTGCAACGAAACCGGTAGGCATGAGCATTCTGCCTAGCAAGAGATGAACCATATGCTGATTTGATAAGTGCTTTCTATTTTCCTACATTGTTTTATATGCAAATTATTGGGATTTTAATTACTCTGAATGCTGTTGGGGACAAAACAGGCACCTCAGTGCAAATAACTAATTGTACTAGATGTGATGGCATTAGTAACTAGTAATTAGGTTTTAAAAATTCTTCACCCAGAATAACTCTATTAAGGTTCTGTCATTTCATGATAATTTTCTTTGCAATGTTTTTTTCCAGGAGGCTGGGTAAGCCAAATATAACTTCTATATAACTTCAGAATAACTGATCTGTGGCTTCTATTGGTATTACTTAAACAACGTGATGGGAATTTAGTTTTCCACATATTTTCAGTGTCTAGAAACCATTGTTGCATTAAGAGCATTAAAACAACAAAATACTCCATATACCCCCTTACTGTTTTAAGTTAGAGACTAAAGTTCCTGTTTAATAAAAAAGACACTTTTCTAATACTGTTGGATACCTAAAAATATTATTTATGTAGCGTTCTACCTATGTTCCTGTTTTCTGAACCATGGTGCATGTACTAATGGCATGTTGCTTTTTCAATGAATAGTGATGGACTGGTAATTTTGGCTGCAGCATGGCATCTTGGAGACAGTCCATGTCTCACCTATTACACTCTCATAACAGTGGAGGATAAAGGTTACCACATGTCTGATGATGTTGTTGTGGAGGTTACCCAATATAATCCACCTTTTCAGGTATGGAGTCATTGGACCTTTGCTCTAACGTGAATTTGGAATTAGTCTTGAAAATAATGTATACAGGCAACATTTTTGTGTGTGTGTTTTATTTTCCTCAGAATTAACATAAACAGCTTTTGATGAGAGCAATACGTGAAGTTCAATGTAAAATATTTAAATTTCATGTAAAATATATAAAGTAAAAACCCACAGAAACTCTCTCCTTTTTCAAAGTGTTATTGCTGAGATATTCCATACTGTTTAGGTTTACTATCTTGCCCTCTACATACTGCCATCTATGTCTCTGTTGTAAGCAGTTTTATTATAAAATCAATTTTGCATGAATTATGAAGTAATTCATCCTCAGGGTCTTGAATCTGAAGGAAGAGGCTGAAGGAATTTTGCTGAAAATGGATAGCTAATACAGAAAAATTAAGAGTAAAACTTAGAGCAGCGGTTCTTAACTGGGGGTCTTTGGCCTCTTGGGGGTCTGCGAGCCATTTCATGGGGGTTGCAGGGCCTATGGCCAAAGCCCCAAGCCCCGGCACCCCCCATGGGACCAAAGTCCTGGTGCCCTGGCACTCCCCCTGGGACTAATGCCCCAAGTCCATGGGCGGATTTGGGTGGTTATGAGGGGGCATTGCCCCCCCAAAACTGCAGTGCCTTACCCAGAGTAGGGAAGTCATGGGGGCAGCTCCATGCCTGCCCCACTTCCTTCTCTCCTCCAGCCCCCGAGGCCCTGCCCCCTGGCCAGGTTGGAGGCTGTAAGCTGGAGCTGGGCAGTGTGGGGCAGCTGCTACTCTGGCTGGTGCCATGTAGCTGGCAGCTATGGTGTTCCCCTGTCTCCTCCTCCTTCTGCTGCTGGTGCCTGGGGTTGCCCCCTTTGACTGCTTACGTAGCTGGTAAAGGAGAGCAGCAACCGCAGGGTGGGGAGGCTCTCCAGGCACATAGCCCCTAGCTACCCCTCTCCCTGCATTCTGAGCTACTCCCCCCTGCCTACACACAACACCTAGCTACCCCCTGCCCTCTGAACAGTTTTCAAACTTTTTGAGCTGAGCCACCCCCTTTGAGTTATAATCTCCCCCCCCACCCCCGCCCCGACAACCCAGACAGGCTGGGTGGCCTGCTGAGGTGAGTGGCACTCCCTCCCTGCCCCATCCCCTGCCAATAGAAGTCAAACTACTCCTATGCTTGAGGGCCCGGCGGACGGAGCCCTAAGTCCCCCCACACTGGACCCTGGTGTTTTTATAGCTTGTTGGGGAAAAAGAAAGAAAAAGGTTGAGAACCCCTGACTTAGAGGTTAAAAACTGTTGTTGAGGTAGCTTTTAATTTTAAAGCTTGATCTTTGTCTTTTTAGAGCTTTTAAAGCAGTTAAATAATATTGAGTAAGAAGAAAAAAGGATACTTGAAGAGCATTTCAGCCAAATATGAATCTTGTCTTTATTTTAAAATGAATCTTTTGTGAGATTTGGGCAGTACCTGATTACATGGATTTATATGCCATAGATCAGTGATATTCAGACCTTAGTAGTTCAGGAGCCGAATTAGCAATCAGCATTTCCCTAAAGAGCCTCAGTAGTGTGAATTCATTGTTTCATTTACTATAGTACTATATTTTTATTTTTAAACAGTATGACAGGGGAAATATAATATTCTCACAGCAAAATGACTAGCCAACTATTATTTTATCAGCTACAATTGGTTAATAAGATAGTAGAAGCATCCTGTTTGGTTAATAACTTAGATTGGTTAATAATTAAATCAGTGTTTTAATATCATGTGCTGCAAAGAGCTGCAGTAGTCTTATTAAAGAGCCACTTGTGTCTCGTGAGCCTCAGTCTGAGTATCACTGCCAGAGATTGTTTTATAGGGTATCTTGTGCTGTATATATTGAACTAATTTTCTAATCTGCAGTTGCTGCTTTATTTTTTGTACCTTGTACTGATGCTCAGCAAAGCCAGCTGAAGGTTCTGAATTCCAGCTAATATCACCAGTATACATACGCTCTTGCCCCCTCAGATGCATCATATGCTCAAAAAAGAGGCTTTGCCTCTGCTGCTGTCTGGCTTGTTGATATTTTGGAATCTCATGCTTTTGATTAGAACTGAAAAACCAGACCAGATTTGAATTTAAATTTCCTGGCTTCTGATGGGGTTATTTTTTTGGTCAGAATCTTAGCTTTTAAATAATGTATATAGTCTGTTATCTGATACATCAGTCTGCTTTACTAGCCTCTCTAATACCAATAATCTTGAATATCTCTGATTAATTAAACCCATCTATAACTAGTTTTCAGCGATCAAATCTTTAATTACAGATGTTCTGAAGATTTCTAACAGAAATCTGCAAAGTGTGCTTAAAGTATATTTGCTTACACAACTGACACTTCAAAAAAAATGTTTCATGAAGTGTCAATGTCTCTTTAATTAAGCTTTTATGTTCATGAATATTAGCTTTGACCTAACTTTATAAGGCTGGTATTTTTTCCATGGTGTCAATTTTCAAATTGGCTCTTACATTAGGAGGAGTGTCTGATGGCTGCTGAATTACTGATTTGTTCATCTCTTTTCTATCCTGGTGAAAATATACCTCTATCTCTTTTGGAGTTAGCAGGTAGATAAAACAGATCTTAAGTATTCAAAGCAAATTAGAAATAGAAACTGGGATCCTTTTAAAATAAATTTGTGATAGATGTCTGTCATGTTAAAATTAAGAAAAGGAAGATATTCATGTTTGTACAACTTTTTGAACATTTTTAAAGTGCTGTATTAAGTGTTAAATATTGTTTATTTGTATATTCTGTCATTCTTCTGGACACTTCTAGTCTGAAGAACTGATGTGCTGTTTCGTGGTCCCAGACTTCTTTAACCATGCTGCCTACCTGTACACTGAAGATGAGGTCTTTGCTTGTTCAACTGGAACTGGAAGAATTTCTTTACCACAGGAGAAAATTATATTTGGTGCACAAGGTAATAGCAATAGGAAACTTAATTTGTATTAACTCACTTAGTTAACCATATTGACAAAAAAATTCTTCTTTGATTTTAATTATTTCCACACTGCATTTAGATTGAGCTATCCGTTTTGGCATTCTGTTCCTTCATTCAAGGATCCCCAGTTACCTCAAAACTAAAATTGAGGCAGCATGAGCTGATGGAATGAACAAAGGTTTGGCAGTCAAAGGTCTGAACTCTAATGCCAGTTGTTGCCGCTAGTTCTTTCTCTGACCTGCAACCAGTCACTTTGCTTCAGCTTCCCTGTCTGTGAAATGTATAAGGATAATTTGTTTGTGCACACAATTTTGAATATATATAAGTGCTGAGTACATTTTTATTCATATACTGCTTGAAAAAAGTCTGGGATTTTACTCTAAAAATGGGATTGAAACTCGCTTGAGAGGAGACAGACGGAAAATGAAAATAAGATGATATTGTGTAACTGTACATAGGAGCTCTATTTTTAAATACCACCAAATCTTGCTTATTCAGATAAACTTTAAGGTCAGAACGAACCATCATGATCATGACCTCTGGCACATTGCAGGCCAAAGAAGCTCTCCCACCCACTCGTATAATAGATCCCTAACCTCTGGCTGAGTTATTGAAGTCCTCTAATCATGATTTAAAGACTTCAAGTTACAGAGAATCCACCAAAAAGAAAAGGAGGACTTGTGGCACCTTAGAGACTAACAAATTTATTTGAGCATAAGCTTTCGTGAGCTACAGCTCACTTCATCGGATGCATTCAGTGGAAAATACAGTGAGGAGATTTATATACACAGAGAACATGAAACAATGGGTGTTACCATACACACTGTAAGGAGAGCGATCAGGTAAGGTGAGATATTACCAGCGAGAGGGCGGAGTGGGGTGGGGGGGACCTTTTGTAGTGATTATCAAGGTGGGCCATTTCCAGCAGTTGACAAGAACGTCTGAGGAACAGCGGAGGGAGGGGAATAAACATGGGGAAATAGTTTTACATTGTGTAATGATCCATCCACTCCCAGTCTTTATTCAAGCCTAAGTTAATTGTATCCAGTTTGCAAATTAATTCCAATTCAGCAGTCTCTCGTTGGAGTCTGTTTTTGAAGTTTTTTTTGTTGAAGAATTGCCACTTTTAGGTCTGTAATCAAGTGACCAGAGAGATTGAAGTGTTCTCCGACTGGTTTTGGAATGTTATAATTCTTGACATCTGATTTGTGTCCATTTATTCTTTTACGTAGAGACTGTCCAGTTTGCCCAATGTACATGGCAAAGGGGCATTGCTGGTACATGAAGGCATATATCACATTGGTAGATGTGCAGGTGAACAAGCCTCTGATAGTGTGGCTGATGTGATTAGGCCCTATGATGGTGTCCCCTGAATAGATGTGGCACGGGCATGATGAATAGTTGGCAACGGGCTTTGTTGCAAGGATGGGTTCCTTGGTTAGTGATTCTGTGGTGTGTGGTTGCTGGTGAGTATTTGCTTCAGGCTGGGGGGCTGTCTGTAAGCAAGGATTGGCGTGTCTCCCAAGATCTGTGAGAGTGATGGGTCGTCCTTCAGGATAGGTTGTAAATCCTTGATGATGCATTGGAGAGGTTTTAGTTGGGGGCTGACGGTGATGCTAGTGGCGTTCTGTTATTTTCTTTGTTGGGCCTGTCCTGTAGTAGGTAACTTCTGGGTACTCTTCTGGCTCTGTCAGTCTGTTTCTTCACTTCAGCAGGTGGGTATTGTCGTTGTAAGAATGCTTGATAGAGATCTTGTAGGTGTTTGTCTCTGTCTGAGGGGTTGGAGCAAATGCGGTTGTATCGTAGAGCTTGGCTGTAGACAATGGATTGTGTGGTGTGGTCTGGATGAAAGCTGGAGGCATGTAGGTAGGCATAGCGGTCAGTAGGTTTCTGATATAGGATGGTGTTTATGTGACCATCGCTTATTAGCACCGTAGTGTCCAGGAAGTGGATCTCTTGTGTTGACTGGTCCAGGCTGAGGTTGATGGTGGGATGGAAATTGTTGAAATCATGGTGGAATTCCTCCAGGGCTTCTTTTCCATGGGTCCAGATGATGAAGATGTCATCAATGTAGTGCAAGTAGAGTAGGGGCATTAGGGGACGAGAGCTGAGGAAGCGTTGTTCTAAGGCATAAAAATGTTGGCATACTGTGGGGCCACGCGGGTTCCCATAGCAGTGCCGCTGATTTGAAGGTATACATTGTTCCCAAATGTGAAATAGTTGTGGGTAAGGACAAAGTCCAGCCACCAGGTTTGCCGTGACATTATTGGGGATAGTGTTCCTGACAGCTTGTACTCCATCTTTGTGTGGAATGTTGGTGTAGAGGGCTTCTACAGCCATAGTGGCTAGGATGGTGTTTTCAGGAAGATCACCGGTGGATTGTAGTTTCCACAGGAAGTCGGTGGTGTCTTGAAGATAGCTGGGAGTGTGCTGGTAGCATAGGGCCTGAGGAGGGAGTCTACATAGCCACACAATCCTGCTGTCCGGGTGCCAATGCCTGAGATGATGGGGCGTCCAGGATATCCAGGTTTATGGATCTTGGGTAGCAGATAGAATACCCCTGGTCGGGGTTCCGGGGTTGTCTGTGCAGATTTGTTCTTGCGCTTTTTCAGGGAGTTTCTTGAGCAAATGCTGTAGTTTCTTTTGGTAACCCTCAGTGGGATCAGAGGGTAATGGTTTGTAGAAAGTGGTGTTGGAGAGCTGCCTAGCAGCCTCTTGTTCATATTCTGACCTATTCATGATGATGGCAGCACCTCCTTTGTCAGCCTTTTTGATTATGATGTCAGAGTTGTTTCTGAGGCAGTGGATGGCATTGTGTTCTGCACGGTTGAGGTTATGGGGCTTTTCCACAATTTCAGCCCGTGCACGTCGGCGGAAGCACTCTATGTAGAAGTCCAGTCTGTGGTTTCAACCTTCAGGAGGAGTCCATCCAAAATCCTTCTTTTTGTAGTCTTGGTAGGAAGGTCTCTGTGGGTTAGTATGTTGTTCCGAGGTGTGTTGGAAATATTCCTTGAGTCGGAGACGTCGAAAATAGGATTCTAGGTCACCACAGAACTGTATCATGTTCGTGGGGGTGGAGGGGCAGAAGGCAGAAATTCACCATTTATACTTGTTTAAACCTGCAAGTGATCCCTGTTGCAGAGGAAGGCTTCTCTGCAAACCAAATAAGTCTCTCTCTCCACCTGGAAATTTCATTCCACTTCTCATCAAAGATTTGAGTGGAGCACTGTAGTGAGGTCTGCTATTAGTATTTTATAGTACAGTTCTTTTACTAGGATAGCATAGTGTATAACATAAAATAAAGGTGGACTTACTTTAATATGTGAGACTATTTTATAAATCTGTGCTTTAGATTTTTTCTAAAATTAGGTTTGTTTGCTTAGTTATTACCTCATATCATTTGGTAATCTGCAGTGGGTCTTATCGTTTGTTTGAATGATCAAGTCTGTTGTGAAGTACTGCTGTTAGCTGATTCATGGGAAAACTTAGTAAATGTCTACATGAAGATAAAGCTATAAATGCAGCATTATATGATCATTTTATTTATTAAATGTCTGTTTTTCTTTCCCGTTAGGAGATAGCATTTTAGGAGCAGGTTGCTACACCGGAGTTCCCATTTTTTTCACCAGAAGAAGTGGGCTTGTGGCTATCTTTTCTAGGGAAAATGTGTCTGTGCTTCCTGAAGACCTTGAGGATTCCCTGTCATCCTCTGTAGCTGGACCAAACAATGAGGTAATATTTAGTATGAAAATTCAGAATCTCATAACGCAAAAAGAAAGTGTGCCTAGAGTTTACTCACATTTTCATTCACAGAACATTTTAATTTTTTAATAGATCTAGCTGAAAACAAATTTTCAAAACCCAGAACAATTTTTAGAATATTTTGAAATTCCCAGTCAAATTGATATTTGTCAGCCAGCTCTACTCATTTGAATAATGTGCTATTTTAATTCTCCTTTTTTATCTAGTAACCAACTCTTTAGAATGGAAAAAAGTTTTTTCACATGTCCATATTTAACTTTTATACAATATGCATTTACTTAAAATCTCAGATTAGTTACCTAGTCAAGAATATTTTTCTAAAGTAGAATCTTTTGCTCAAAATGTTTTAGAGAGGGATGGAAGCTGGGTTTTTAGTATGGGGCTGACCAGTTCTTTAGTTGGCTAATAACGAAGAATGAATTGGTCATTATCCCATTTATCTTACCCTCTTGGGTCAGTTGCTGTAGTAGTACTTCATAATGGAGGGATCTTATGACCATTACTTTGGCTAGATCAATCTGTACAGCTTCTGAACTGTGATCCTGTTACCTTTGCCCCCAGTCTCTTTTTTGTTGTTGTTGTGATCAGCAAGGACATCCCACAGGAATAAAAACTTTAGATGTTGGCATGTCTATTTTAATCTTAAACCACTGTTGTTTTTAGAAGGATTACTGTCCTTCCATAATGAGGTTTGTATTTGCCTATCTGTCCTTCGGTCAAAATTTTTATTTTACGTTTCAGGGTTCTGCATTTGATGCTACCAGTAGAATGGAGATTATAGCACAAGAGGATAAAACTAAATTATTGAAAGCTGCTTTTCTACAGTACTGCAGGTATGAGGAGTCACTGTGTCGATATAGTAGAGAGGGCAAGTTTGTTTTTAATTAAGGGATTCTCTTGATAAAAATAAAATTCATGTTGATTAATTAAAAATCACCATGTACCCATGTTTAATATATTCCTTTTCTAGAGAAGTGTGTATACATCTTGGACACTGTTGAGTAAATTGTTGTTGACAATTTTTTTTGACTAGCTGTTTTATTTACCCTGAAATGCTTTTCAGATTGGTTGAATTTTTCTGGATTTTCAACACACACATCCCACGTCCCCCAAAAAAACAAATCAACCGAACAAACAAAAAACCCACAAGAAATTGGTTAAAATGTTGAGTTTGGTTTTCAAAAACATTTCAGTTTTTATTTTTTTGTGGTTAAAAAAAATCACAAGAGATTTTGTAAAAAGAACCAATTTTAAAAAAAATATTATTGCATGAAATAATTGGCATTCTTGAACCAGCTAGACAGTGATCCATGTTAGAAAGGAGCAGACTTGTATAGTCATTTTTACAGTTATAACCTACCAGAGCTGGTATTAATCATCTGACTGACACAAAGTAAAGCTATTTCAAGCTTAAAATTTTGTTTGTCTGTTCTCTGTAACTGGCATTGGTGAAGAAAGTTAGGGAAGAATGTAAATAAAATGAATAGTCAGGATTTTTCCATTTAAATTTTCAGTATTTAGAAGATATTTTTTATACAGTGCCATGAATGTGCATAGTGCTTCTCAAAACATAGTCATTGCCCTGATGAATGTATGATCTAAATTGACAAAAACGAGAGGAGGAGATAAACACAGGAAAGGGTGGAGTGACCTAAGGGTGAAAACAGTAAGTAATCTATAAAACTATAAAACTAAGCCTCCTAGAATAGAGGTTGGAGAAAGGACTTCGAAGAGAGGAGGATGGAGGCATGGAAGAGAGAGTCAGAAAGAGGGTTCCAGGCATAAGAAAGACCTGCATGAGAGAGACAGATATTTGTGTGGGAGAAGTGCATGAACGGGACTGTCAGGCAGAGCAAAGAGATAAGAAATTGAGTTGTGGAGATCCTTAAAATGCAAGGAGGAGGACCTGAATTAGTCTGGGAAGAGAGAAATCTTTGAGCTCCATTCTTGGTGTAGAAAGTTGCAACCAGAGAGGTGAATGGGGGAATTGATTTGTGACAGCAGGTTGAGCAAGGGTATTAGTAAGAGAACAAGAGACAGAATGGAAGTTGTGATGAGGGAAACCGAGTGAAAGTGAGACATTATTTGGAGAAAGATGATATTGGATCAAATGGTACCAGATATGAGAAGGAATGGATAACCTGAGCCATGGTAGGTGACACCTAAACGAATACGTTGCCTCAGTTTTTAATAAGGATAATGAGGAATTTGGGAGCAGAGACAAGGTGGATAATGGAAACAAGGATATGAAAGTAGAAATGACTACATCCGACATGAAAGTCAAACTCAAACAGTTTAATGGGACCAAATCAGGGGCCCCAAATAATCTCCATCCAAGAATACTAAAGGAACTGGCACATGAAATTGCAAACCCAGTGGCAAGGCTTTTTAGTGAATCCTTAAACTTGGTGGTTGTACCCTGTGACTGGAGAATTGCTAATATAGCACCTATTTTTAAGAAAGTGGGGGAAAGGTGATCTGGGAAACTGCAGGTCTGTTAGTCTTACCTCAGTAATATGCAAGGTCTTGGAACAAATGTTGAAAGAGAAAGTAGTTAATTATATAGAGATAAATGGTATTTGTGATAAAATACAACATGGTTTTACGAAAGTTGAATTTTGCCAGACCAGCCTGATCTCTTTCTTTGAGAAGATAACTGATTTTTTAGACAAAGGAAATGCAGTAGATCTAATCGACCTGGATATCAGTAAGACATTTGATACAATTCCAAATGGTAAATTATTAAATTGGAGAAGATGGGATAAATATGAGAATTGAAAGGTGGACGAGTAACTGGTTAAAGGGGAGACTACAATGGGTCATATTGAAAGGTGAACTGTTAGTCTGGAGGGAGGTTGCTAGTGGAATTCCTCAGGGATCGATCTTGGGACCAATCTTATTTAACATTTTTTTATTAATGACCTTGGCACAAAAAGTGGGAGTGTGTTAATAAAATTTGCCGATGACACAAAGATGGGAGGTATTGCCAACATGAAGGAGGACTGGAATATCATACAAGAAGATCTGGAGGACCTTGAAAACAAGAGTAATAGAAATGGGATGAAATTTAATAGTGCAAAGTAATGCACTTAGGAGCTAACAAGAATTTTTGCTATAAGCTGGGGACATATCAGTTGGAAGCAACAGAGGAGGAGAAAGACTTGGATGTATTGTTTGATCATAGGATGACTATGAGCTGCCAATGGGATGCAGCCATGAAAAAGGTGAATGCAATCCTAGTATGCATCAGGGGAGGTATTTCCAGTAGAGAGAGGAAAATGTTATTGCCATTATACGAGGCACTAGTGAGACCCCATCTGGAATACTGTGTGAAATTCTGGTCTCCCATGTTTAAGAAAGACGAATTCGAACTGGAACAGGTGCAGAGAAGGGCTTCTAGGATAAGAGGAATGGAAACCCTACTTATGAGAGGAGACTCAAGGAGCTTGACTTGTTTAGCCTAACCAAATGAAGGCTGAGGGGAGATGTGATTGCTGTCTCTAAGTATATCAGAGGGGTAAATGCCAGGGAGGGAGAGGAGTTATTAAAGTTAAGTGTTGCTGTTGACACAAGAACAAATGGATATAAACTGGCCATTAACAAGTTTAGGCTTGAAATTAGACCAAGATTTCTAACCATCATAAGAGTGAAATTCCGGAATAGCCTTCTAAGGGGAGCAGTGAGGGCAAAAAACCTCACTGGCTTCAGGATTGAGCTTGATAAATGTCTGGAGGAGATGGTATGATGAGAGTGCCTACAATGTCATGTGGACCATCTGCAACTGATAGTAGCCCCCAATAGCAAGCCAAGAGGAGCATTTGACACACACATTTTTTTTAATTAAAAAATTGTGTGGACTGCTCCTGTTAGCTTGGCTACTGGAAAGACATTCAGCATGCATAGCTAAACATCAGGGTTTTTTTGGTCAAAAGTGACTGTAAATTACTTACCCATCAGTAAAATAGATAACACCCCTTTGAAATAGGTAATTATACTGAGATGCTTTTTAAAAACTCAGGTTAAAGGTGGTCAGTACAAACAGTGTTAGCAATTATAACCTACAGATTTCATAAAAAGGATAGTAGAAAACACTGCTAGTTGTGAGAATTTTTAACATTTTGGCCACTTCTGATTAACTTTGTTTTATGCAGCCTTTCTCGTTTATTTCAGAAAAGATGTAATCAGTGCACAGAGCATGGTTGTTGAGCTCTTTCCACCAAATGCAGACCTGGATTCTGATACTGAACTGGATAGAGCTGTAATTCAGATCAGTGTAGACTTAGTGGATGACTACCCTGCATCTGACCCACGATGGGCTGAATCTGTACCAGAAGGTAAGGCTTAATATTATTTGTGGTTTTATATGTGGGAAGTTGTGCACAGTTTTCTGTTAAAAAGTAAATCATAAGGTAAGCCCTATGCTCCATGAAGTGGAGGCAGTTTTTGGGACTTATGGATTGCTTAGTATTCAACAACTTGCATTGATTGCACCACTTGGACATTTCTTTCCCTACGCTCACTCCTTCTTCCCAAACTAATCACCAACAACCTCCCCACAATTTTTGCTATGCGCTCTCAAGTGTACTTTCATGGAGGTAAAGAGGCTTTTGCCTTTGACCACTGTATTTCCGCCTAGCAACCTCTACTCTAAATAGCTCCTTTTCACTCCTTTTAGTGCTGATGTTTCTCTAGTAATGCTAAGAAGAGAGGATGGTAGCAGTTGCTGCAGGGGGGAGCTACATGCAAAGGCTAAGTGCCACTTTCTTACCTCCCCAACCCCTGCTGGAGGAATCTAGTGTAGGTGAAGCACTAAAGCAGGCCACCTTGTGATCAGACACTCCTTCCTGAGCAACTACCCATGAGAAGAGACCTTTCTTTATATCTCCCGGCAGCATTTACCCAGAGCTGAGCATGGACTTTGCTGGAAGTTTTATATGTAGCATGTATGGACAAGTGATGCTTTTTTTGCTGTCATTTCTACCTGGCAATCTATAAGAAATTATGAAATATCAAATACTAAATTTTTAAGGATTGATAACATATTGAAAAAAAGGCATTATCTGTATTAATTTCCTGCTAATGCAAAAACTGAAGTTGATTAATCTATAAATACTTGAAAATAAAAATAAAATCCTGATAAGCCTACTCATGATGGAGACTGCAGACGCAACTGTTCTTGTGAGTTTCACATCTTAGCAGTCTTCTGATAATAGAGTATGTAGAAGTTGTGAGAATTCTAAAGCAATAAAAAGGTACAGTGGAGCTCCACTGGGATGTCAAACACACAGATATACCCAAAGAAGCTTCCACTCCACTCACTTGTTCCTTAAAGTCTTTGCTACTTTGTGTCCCAAATATTACCAGGATCCTGGGATTCAAACCCTGAGGGAAAGGAGTGAGCTTGGGCCAACCATATTTAAAACAGCATTACATGGCTACATCTGGGGGTGAAGGAGAGGGAGCAATTTCCTTTTGCTTTGCTAAGCCCATATGTGCATGGAATGTACAATCTGTGCAGTGGTGGAGGTGCTTTAGGTCTTTTATAAACCCTTTAATCAGGATTCAGATAGTTATCTTCATTTTAATGTTGTCTGTCTTCTGTATTTATATATTTGTTTTATTTATATTACAGAAACTTAGTTTTAGGTTGTGTTTTCAGTCTTTTAATACCAAAACAAGGTGATCTGATTTAAAAAAAAAAAAAAAAAAAGTCCAGTCTTTGTGTATTGGTTTTTGTTAGTATCAGATATGTTCTTTTCAAGGGTTTGCTCTTATTCGTTTTTTTTTTTGTAATAATTAAAGACAGAAAAGCTGCAAAATGTAAGAGATCTTAAATTCCATCTTGCAATACCATGGACTTTATAAAAAGTGCTCTTAGCTAAAAATCTTGTCTTCTCACACACGCCTTTCAGAAGCAGCTGGTTTCAGCAATACATCCCTTATTCTCCTTCATCAGTTGGAGGATAAGACGAAAGCCCATTCCTTCTTCATTGACTTTCTTCATCAGGTACGGTCCTAAAATTCTGGTGGCATGAACACTTACATTTTTTATATTATATTAATCATTTTTTGCATATTGCTTAACATTTTTTTAATAAAAGGTTGGCTTATTTGAACGTCTGGGCAGTTTTCCAGTAAGAGGGATGCCAATGACAACTCGATTGTTGCTCTGTGAACATGCAGAAAAGTTATCAGCAGCCATTGTTCTCAAGAACCACCACTCCAGACTGCCAGACTTGGTGAACACTGCTATATTGATTGCTTTAAACAAAAGGGAATGTGATATTCCACAAAGTCTTACCCCTGCAGATGTTTTCTTTAGAGAGGTAAGACGAGGAAGTCTCCTTGATTAATTGGAACCATTTTCATGATGAATTGTTGTGTTGTAAAAACTGAAATACATTCATGTGTAATATAAGACTTTATTCTTCTAAAACAAATTTAACTTTCCGGAATTCTCCTGTTAAGACTTTATTGGTAGCATTTTCTCTCATTTTAAAACATGACTTTTTGCATGCATCTGCGACTAAAATATGAATCCTGACTGACATCCTATGGCTAGAGTAAAACTAATCTGATCTCCAACAAGTTCAGCTATAGGAAGGATGAAAAGACTGCCATGTTTTCCCTTCTCATCAGAGAATTGTATCCTAGGATTGCCATGTTACAGGAGAGCACTGAAGGACACTATTGCCTTCTAGCTAGGCCTCTTTCTCATAAAGCTTTCTCATGTCCTCATCTCTTCATTCCCTTCTTGGAATGAGTTGTAACCACTCAGTGCCTTTCACTATAATATATTGCTCTCTCTGATGCAGTATATCTAATCCAATTAATCAATTACATTTTTAAGGCAAACATTCCAGTTGTACTACATTCTGGTTGTGTCCAGTTTACATTGATTTCCTCTTTCATCTTAACAATGTGCAATAAAATGTTTAGATTTAGTTTTAGATGAATTATGTACAGAGTATTAATAGCTAGTGACTGACTGATTTCTCCCTAGGAGAAGTGAAAAGTGGTGTCAGCAGTGGAGAAAATAGGAATTGTGATACCTGATTGAAACAATTGTCTGTGTTGTCTATTATCCTTTTCCTGACAGTAGTCAGTACCACATGTTTCAGAGGAAGGCACAAGGAGCCCCATAATGGACAATGATGGAAAAACCTGCACATATGGGGAGTTTCTTCCTAACCCAGTTGTTTTGTGTCCAGAAGTGAGAGGGCCTATAACCCTTAAAAAAACCAAACCAAAACTCAGCTAAAATAACTGGATGTTTTCAATATCCATATAAATGTTAAATACTTTTTTGTATTCCGGTAGGCTGTTTAATCAAGGTCCTGTTAATATTTCTGTTTTCATAGATAGGAATCATTTGGCTCTCACACATCACCTGATAATGGGTAGGCTTGTGTTCAGTACAAATATTTTTGTATGTTTTACAGGTATCCCAGATAGATACGATCTTTGAATGCTTATTAGATCACGAGGAGCAAATCTTGAAGGATACACCAATTGAATCCATTGAATGGGCCCAGATAGTTGTCGATGTGAATAACATCATAAAGGTATCAAATTACATTGATTAAGGGAAACACTCAAGAAAAAAACCAAGACCAGAATTTAGCAAGTTGAGTCCAACCCTACTTTCTGAGTATTAGTAAGCAAGGAAAAGTTGTTGGGAATGCAGTATTGTTTTATAAAAACAGGAAAGAGAAATAAAGAAAACATAAGAATTATTTCTAAATATAAAATTATAGAAATGTAGGACTGTAAGGGACCTTGAGAAGTCATCAAGTCCAACCCACTGCTCTGAGGCAGGATCAAGTAAACGTAGACCACTGCTGATAAGTGTTTGTGCAACTTGTTTTAAAAACTTCCAATGATGGGGATTGCACAGACTCCCTTGGAAGCCTATTCCAGACCTTAACTACCCTTATACTTGGAAAGTTTTTGCTAACATCTAACCTAAATCTCCCTTGCTGCAGATTAAGCCCATTACTACTTAGCCTTCCTTAAATGGACCTGGAGAACAATTGATCAGTCATTTATAACAGCCCTTAACATAGTTGAAGACTATTATCTGGTGTCGTTTTCCCCCTCCCCAGTCTTTTCTCAAGATTAAACTTGCCCATTTTTAAAAATATTTCCTCATAGGTCAGGTTTTCTAAACCTTTTATCATTTTTTGTTGCTCTCCTCTGGGGCCTCTTAAATTTGTCCACATCTTCCCTGGAGAGGGGCGCCCAGAACTGGCCACAGTACTCCAGCTGAGGCCAGTGCTGAGCACCACGAAGGCTGGATAGAGCCGGACAGTTACCTTCCGTGTCATGTGGACAACATTCTGTTAATATACCTCAAATGATATTAGCCTTTTTTGCAACTGCATTACATTGTTATCTTATACTGAATTTGTGATCCGCTGTTAACCCCCAGATCCTTTTCAGCAGTGCTATCCTCCTTACCAGTTATTATCCATTTTGTAATTGTGCATTTGATTTTTCTTTCCTAAGTGAAGTAATTGTATGTCAGTTTTCCCACGTGATTAATAAGAAAAAGGACTTGCAATGTTGAAAACAAAATCAATAAAGAAGGCATATCTGGACAGGAAACTTCAAGAAATACTTTGACTTTGCAAATCTAATTTTACGTTTGTCCTTTATGTAGGCTACATAAATATCAAATGCCATGTGCAAGACTATCAAGGTACTAATAAACAATGTATAATGTAGGATTTTATTATATGGATATTACTAATAGAATCATGTAAACTTCTGGACCTGCTCAGTCTATAGTAGAAATTAATAAGCTGCAAGAGTTAAGAAAAAAAAACAAAACAAACCCCAGTGCCATATATGGAACCCTTTTTAACAAGGCTTTTACTTCAGCCAGCCCAAATATTGGAAGAGCAGAGTGGAAGGATAGGGTAAAAAGTACAGAAAACTGTAATTTGCATTTCTTGGCTGAACAAAAACCATGGAGTATGTATTAGTTGTTTAATAACAAATGAGTACTACTGATATTAAAATAAGTTAGATGGTTTCATGGTAGAGTTAGATGGTTTCATGTATAGTACAGGAATCATTTGTGGTTGTGGATTCAGTCACGGGAAATCCTTGACTACTGCTCAATAGAGTAACCTGGGTAGTTCTCATAGACAAGATGGCCAAATAAAAGAACTAGCCATTAATTAATATGAAAGTGCACAAAACAAGTTTTAAGAAGGATCCGTTAGGTGCCTCATCTTCCTTTCAGTATCCAAGCACAGTGTTAAAAGGAAATACGTAGGGAAATTCACAAACAGGGAAAAATAAAACTCACCAGTTGCCTGTCTCACTCCTTATGCATTCTGTAGTAGTTTATACAAATACAGTAGTATTTCTCTCAACAAGAGGGACAAAACACTTACTGAATATGACCTTGTTAGTGGCAGTATCACAAAAAAGGGAAAATATCCGAAACAGCTTAATCCACGTTTAATCCATCCCGCAATGCCAACACAAGGCATACTCAGTCTGACTACTTTACATAAAGTTAATGTCCATCATCTGTTTAACAATATGACTTTTTGTCTCCGCTTCTAGAAGTGTCATACTAGATAAAAGCTTTCTGAACTTTCTGGGCTGGCATGGATATATTCCAGAAATATAGGATCACATTCCAAGATATTGTCAGAACAGAGTAACACAACTGTAGCGAACCATATGTGATTTTGGCCTGTAGTGTTATCTTGAGATCCAGTTTCTCTCAGAATTCTGGCAGAAACCAAGTGCTTAGGTAGCTCAAGCCCCAGAAAATCAGAGGCACTGACCTCAATAATGTGTCAAATCACCCACTTTGGCCTTCTTTCTCCCTGCTAAGTCCCAGGAGTCTAATCTTGGATTTGTTCTCTTTGTTATGATGGGCCTGATGACCTGATTCAGTCTCAGTTCCCTTTTGTTCCACTACATCTGTCCCGCCCAATTACTAGAGCTCAAACATTTTTCCTGATTTATTTCACCCCAGTTTGTCCATTTGACAGAGCTTTGTGTAAAGGTGTACTTCTATATTGATCAGTTTCACTTCTTCCTGGTCTCATGAACAAGCACATGATATCAGGCACTCAAGCACTGTAGCGGAGGAGCTTATAATGCACATACTTCTCCAGGCATTTGAAGAGTCTGCTTAACAGTAAGAGCAACTCATGAATTGTTGCTGTTTCAGTACGTGGGCTTGGAAAGTCTCTCCTTTCCCAAACTCCTGCAGGGAGGCAGAAAGGAAAGTAATGAAAAGCATGGTCATGTTGGTTTAACCACCTCTTTACCTTACAATGGATCCAGAAGAAAGGTGGAAGGAGATGCACTTAGGCTCACGATCACCACCAGATCTTTTAATGGAGCTGAAGGAGGTTGGATGCCTCCACAGACGTAGAGGTGGCAAGATGAACCCCTTCACAGAGCTGGGAAGCACCGAAATTAGTGTAAAATAGCAATGGGGGGGGGGCCCTCCATTTGCTGGTGGAACCCTTAATAGTCTCTAGAAGCTAGCATGGAGGTGGGAGTCTTGTGGGGGATTGCCACCTTTACTTTGCATCCTTTTAGCAGGAAGGAGATGATGAAGTGATGGCCATGAACTGCAGCGGTGCACAGGAGCAGGAAGAAAGACCAGTAAAGACCAGGGGTATATAGTTGGCCACATCCTCTGAGCTCAGGAGGCAGCTGAAGTACTGGGGTGGGATTGAGGGTACATGGTGATTGTCCCTCTTGAACTACTTGTCATGGGAACCTTAAAAGTAGCAGGATGGCTAGCAGCCTGGGGGAGACTATTGATAGCAGATGTGCATGATAGAGAACTTACAGCTCCTGCGCCTGTACATTAATGCTCCTTGCTAGGCCTCTGCATACTCTTCTGTTTGTGAGTTGTATGCAGCAGTAGAGGGTGAAAAAAAATTAACATGGGAAAAACGTGATTGAAAGAGAAAATGTGGCAGGAGTGCTTAAGCAAGTATACTTCTCAAGTTTGTAAAATTGACCAGATTTTAAGGTGTCCATTTAATGTTGTACAGGATGTGCTACAAGCTGCCAGCCAGTATCGCCAGTCTAGAGCCTCTTTATATAAAACAGGAGAGCTCCCGGAAAGAGAACCTGAATATGTTCCATGGACAGGTGAGAATAGTGAAAATGTTAGGCAAATTAATATCGGTTTTAAAACATTAGCAAATACTGTTCATGTGTTTCAGAACATTTGACCGTATCCTCTGAAGTCTTTGCTTTAGCTCGAACTGTGAATATTAAACTGGACAGTGCTGTTATGCTCTCTTCTAAGCTTGTATGTAGATATGCATATGGATAGTAGAACCTAATGGTTTAAAGAAAAGGAGGACTTGTGGCACCTTAGAGACTAACCAATTTATTTGAGCATGAGCTTTCGTGAGCTACAGCTCACTTCATCAGATGCATACCGTGGAAGTCTGCTGCAGTTTCCACGGTATGCATCTGATGAAGTGAGCTGTAGCTCACGAAAGCTCATGCTCAAATAAATTGGTTAGTCTCTAAGGTGCCACAAGTCCTCCTTTTCTTTTTGCGAATACAGACTAACACGGCTGTTACTCTGAAACCTAATGGTTTAGTTTGTGGATGGGTGGTTGGTTTCTCCATTACTGATGATATTCCTTTAAGCTCGTTGCACTGGATACTGAGAATCTGGCTACAAAACAAAGGTGCCAGAAGTTGAGAGGCAGAACTAATCTTTGTTTTCAGGGTATCCTGATTCCAGCTGACAAGATCATGATTTTTTTGTCTAACTTTTAAAATGAAGCATATCTTACTCTGTTTAAAACAGGTGGATAGAGTTCAAGGTCCCCTGTCAAGAGTAAAAAGCTGACAGTTGCTCACTTTGCTTCTTTGTTGAGTATTTGTGCTTTGCTACTCAAGATGCAATGCTGTGAAAACTTGTCAGAACAAGTTTTGTAAAGTAAACGTTTTAACGTTTTTCTTCCAGCCTTTGTCCAAATGGACCCCTCTTACGGTATGCATATGCCTCATGTACCCAAAATCAAAATCTTCTGAACAGCAACGTTCGTTGGTGTTATGTCTATGTCCTGCATGTCATGGTGACCCCCATGTCTAAGGGCACATGTAGATCAGATTGGCTTTGATCACCTCTGTTCCCACTTGCCACCTGTGGCAGCAAGACCAGGGTAGATTTGATTTAAATCACTAGTCAGGACGACTCGATTTAATCATGGATTTCTACATAAAAGTTCATTCTTGTTAGTTGTTACAACCTTAATACATATTCTTCACAACTTGGAGATAGATGTAGGTTTCGTGTTTAGAAGGTACACAGTATACGTTTTTAAAGTGATATATTTTGAAAACTTTTCAAATTAGTTTTACAGCTATATCAGAAAATGAATGATTGTTTGGTTATTTCATTTACCAAAGGTAATTGAAGCAGATATTTATGAAGTTCACCTCCCAATGACTATCTCCAATTCAACAGGTTAATCATTAATATTTGGAGGATTTTCTTGCCATGCTGTATTAGGAGGAGAACATCACCAAATAGACATTTAAATTGTTTTATTTAACTAAAACAACAACGTTACGCATTCTGGATTTTTTTTCTTCAACAGCAAACATAATATTTTAACAAAACATATGAATTTTTGAATTTAAACATTCAAGTTTTTTTAAAATCAGGTTTGTTTTTGTTAATTGTTTTAAACTAAAATAGTTAAATAGTTTTTTTAAAAAAACACAAACTTTTAAAAAACAACTACCATTTTTTGCTGTTAACAAGCATGTTATCTCTGGAGACACAAATCCACAGTTTGAGAACTGCAAAACTAAGCATCTCTGATGTTATCTTCTAGACTGAGTATTGAGTCTCATTGGGTGGGTAGATTATTTAGGTTAATCTTTCTATAGAGAAGTCCCTGGAACCCCATAAGATTGGGTCCCTAATCCATGAACTATTGGAACTCATTTACAAAACATTACATGAATATATTGTCTCATACTATAGAATTAGAATTTATAATCCCTATTCCATGATGAGATATCTTTGAGCTATAATGTATCTTAATTAAAACTATCTTTAGATAGGTTTTTTCCCTCAAAAAGCATTTTATCAAAAAAATTGATTTAAAAAAAATTCAATTTTTTTTTAATCATTGATTTTTATCCACCCTGAGCAAGACTTATCTCTGTGGTGTCTGCTGCACTCTGCATCATAGTGCCTTTTCTTCTAAACTGATAATTAAGGTAGTTAGTCTAGTTAGTTTTTAAAGTGATATTGCTCTGTATGCAGATCCTTCTCCATCAGAACCACTTCTCTGCAGATACTTAGTTAAAATTCTACGTGTTGGAGCAGTCCACAAGATTCTGAAAATGCTTCTCAAACTCCAAAAAGGGATGCTCTTCCCAGGGATACCCATCGTTCAGCATTCCTTGGGGTATGGATACTCCCATTACCTGTATCAAGAAAAGGGCATCAACCCTTTCAGCTCCTCTCAACACTCCAAACCTATTTCAGCACTGGCTGCATGCTTGGTGCCAAAGCTCTGTCTCACTTATGTTATACCAATAAAATAAAAACCAGCAGGATCTTATTAAAGGGGAAAAGGCAAAATGCCACATTTATTGTGAATGCAGAAAGAATCATAGTAAGCAGTTACTTATAGCTATAACATTCCATTCAATTTCATATTTATTCACACATTCATTCATACACACACACAAGTTCTGCAAGGTTGTTATCATAGATACCAGCCTTAGAGTTGCTCATGCCAAGCCACTGGCCAGGTAGCCTGGACACGAGGAGGGAGCAGGGCCTTGTCAGATGCACATCTGACGCTCCTGGAAGTTGGTTTGCAGAATCAGACCCCAAAGTTCTCATTTTCTAGAGTCCATTTTTATAGGAATTTCTTCCTATGCCAGTCTATGGGAATTGCTTCATCATGCTGTTGCTGAATCAATCAGCAGATGGCACATTCCTGATGGCTCCGTGCTGCAAGATGTTATCTTATTCTTCGGCTCTCCCATCCTTGAGGCTGTTGGGTGGATTCCAGTCTGCCCTCTGGGGGTCGTCTGGTTGTTTCCACTTGATGCCTTCTTCAGCCAATTGACACTGGATTCTTAGGCTTGCACCTCCCTGATCATTCATTTATTATCCACACCAAGCAGCCATCATGTACATCCTTTATCTCTGTTTTAATCATAGTTGTTAAGAAAGCGAGATGAATACAACAAAAGGGCAAGGAGTCTCTGTGTGCAGTTTCTGTTGTTACAAAGTATCGCTTTGAGTCTCTCTCTGTGTGAGTAGTTGTTACAAAGTATTGCTTTGAGAACAGACTCTGCCTTAGGATGTACTAACACAATTAACAGCTTGCAAGTTTCACACAGAGAGGGTGAGAAACAGTAAAAATAAGAGACCAAAAACCAAGAGACCTTTTAATTAGTAATACCCTGGAATTTAAACTATAGGAAATCAAATTCATTTGTGATTTTAATACAAAACTTCTTTAATGTGATCCAATATAACACTTACACCACATCAAGGCAGGGCACATCTGAGCTGCTTTCTAAGGATGGCTCTACTAGCAGTCCTGTTTCCCAGAGAGAACAAAAAAACGAAACAAAGTCATGGGTTTCTGATTCTTGTTAAGTGACCCGAAAAGTCTAATCTCTTCAGACTGCCTAGTGTGAGCAGACTCTTTGCTCCACCCAGCTCCAAGCAAAATCAGGTCCACTCCCACACCAAAACTCATTACTGACAATGACTCCCTGTTGTCATCAAGACCCTTGGTACCAGACCCAACACTGATACAAAAATCTTCAGCAGTACCAGCAGATAGTTCAGCTACAGACCTTGAGACACCAGCACCAGCTTGGTTACCAGTGCTACCAGCACTGACCTTCCCAGTAACAAAAAGAATCAAGCCTTCAACACCAGTATTCTCTATCTCATTAGAGAGAGGTCATAACCATCTGTAGGACAAATATACTCTTCTTCCTCTTCTCCCACCCCTTCTTTCCCGATAGCATCAAGCAAAGACCTTTCTCCAGATGTTCAGATCTCCCTCCTCAACCTGTTCCTTGGCAAACTTCACCTTTGAGCCTCAACACCTACCCAGCTCTATCCATTTGGCTTACCACTTTATTGGGCATTCTGGCACTACTCTAGGAGCTACTCACACCCTTCCTGCAAATGACCTAGATCACCTTCTCCAGTTTCCCTTACTAGGCCAGTCAGCAAAGCAGGTCTCCAGAGGGAATGAGGGTTGGAGCAATGTGAGGAGGACGCAGACGAGTAGGAGGAAGATAAGATGAAAATACTCGCTTTAATGTGATGAATGTTGTTACTGTTTAAGTCCTATGCTATGGGAGAGGACATAACATTTATTCTCCTCCTCGTTCTTGCAACCTCTACTGCTCTGATTTCGAAGTCACTTGTTAGTTTGATTCTGTTCTCATGTATATTTGCTGCTTCTCCAGTAGAAGTGTTTACTTGGCACAGGTTAAAATCTCTGGAAGCCACTGAAGATTTGTTTGTCAGGGCACCCATTGATGCAGCTGAATTAGCATTGGCATGGATAGTAACTCTGGGAAATAATTTGCTGCTGAAGGCCTCTGTGTGTTGGAGTGTGCTACACTGATGCATGCAGAAACTTGTGACAAACAGTTTGGTAGACTAAAACTTGACAACCACTGTCCTGTAATAGTTAGAGCTGTTTGCAGTGCCTCATAACAGTTTCAGAATATTTTCTGATCTTTATACTTTTTAAAATTAAATTATTAAAATAAAACAGGTCCAAAAAATCCCAATATACACTTGTTTTCATTTTTTTTTCTGATTGAATTTTTTCCTATTGCTCACCAAATCTCTTGTAATCAGTTATAAATTTAGTATGTGTCAATGTCAGCATGTCAGTCTATATTTATGGTATGTAAATTGGTTGATTACTTAAAAGCAAAATTGCTTAGTTGTACTTGGTTTATATTGTATGAATGGCATAACAAGTTTGGGGCTCAGAGTTAACCTGTGGATAAAATGGGAAGGTTAGAATTAATGCTTCGTATTAATAATGTAAAAGAAAAATGGGAATATTTTAATATATTTTTTCTCCATATTTTCTGTTTCCCCGCTGGTATTTGAGTCACACCAGCAGCGGTGTACATAGCCATCACAGCTCTAAATAAGACATTTCCAGCCTCCAGGCCCTCTTCCGCTCAAACAGGTTCCTAGCTACGTCTCACAGAAGCTTATGCACCTCCTATTCCATCTGCTCTGGCCTTCCAGTACATTCCTGCTTTGCTGACAAGAACTGGAGCAAAAGATTCCCCATTCACTTTCCTTCTAGATCTGTGGAAGGACTCCCCCTGCTATTTGTTGACCTTTGGATAGTTCTCAAGAAGCGTTAGCCAGATCCAGTTGTATTCCCCCAGCTCTATGGAAATGTCCCAAGAAAAAGTTCCTTCCCTAGCTCATAAGTGCACACTACTTCCCTACTGCTTAGTTCTGTCTCAGGATCACAGGGAGGGGAGGAACACCACCTCTGCCACTGCTCTCTTACTTTCTTTTGCTCCTTTGGGATCTTGACATTGTGCATAATTTAAAAAAAAATTAATATAGAAATTCAGAAATTATATGATTTATACCAATGAAAAATAGTGAAAAAGCAGCAGCCAGCTGAACTAAGACATCAGCAGCTCCGTTTTTGTTATGTTCCCTTTAAACACTCTCTGGGGAATTGTGTACATGTGGGTTCCCAGAGTACTGTACCAGTGTGATAATGTCTCATGCTTGTCTGGTTCACGTGCAGGCACTGACAGAAGCACAAAGAAAACACTGAAAATGTGAAAGACACTACAATTTTTTAGATAATGTAATATGAGGTGCTATTTGTAACACTAGTATGTGTTTTAAAAAATGAGATAAAAAGGTAGTTTGTAAGTAGAGTGTCCCTTTAGTCTTGAAATTAAAAGAAAATTGCTAAGTCTGTATTTTGCATGTGGTGGTATATCTGTCTCTTTAATGCCTATAATTGTGCTCCCTTCATATTATCATACATAAAGTCACAAGCTAATTATAGAATCTAATGTTTTTTAATGTTCACTGTTTTTTGTCTTTCCAAGCATCTAATGGTGCAGCTGGCATACGAACAGCAATAGTACGTCAGCATGGAATTATTCTGAAGGTTGTTTATCCTCAAGTGGACAGTAACCTCCGTAGCATTGTGGCTGAACAGTTGGTGGCTCTGCTAGATTGCTTTCTAGATGGCTTTGTTTCTCAGCTTAAATCTGTGGACCGGCCTGCTGATCAAGATAGATACAATAATCTGGAAATGGAATATGTTCAGAAAAGATCGGAACTTTTGTCTCCTCTTCGTAAGTGCTGATCTCTTTTCTTTAGTCTAAGGATTAACCATTCATCTAGGAAACAATGCATGGAATGTTTGGATCCAAGCAAATACAGAAAGTTAAAAAAAAAAAAAAAGTTCCATATCAAGAGTAAAATGCCATTTCTGTGCAGCATATTAGTTGTTGGTTTGTTTGTACCATTTATGGGGAATTAGATGTAGAAATAGATTGAAGAAAATTGAATTCTTATTGTAATGATCCTAAATCAAACCTATGTAGCAGACAGAAGTCTCCTTCCTGAATTGTAAATTCAGTGCATTCTTTCCAATTATTTATTGCATAGCCTGATGCCAGGAACTTGATATGACTTGACAGTGTCGGATGAAAATAGCTTTAAAATATATTTCTAAGTAAGCCTACTTTGTTGCCACTAGCCATAAGTCTGTTTGAATATTTATCAAACATTTATCTAGCAGCATAAATATTGTAATTGTATAATGGTAATTGTGTATGATTTTAATAATCATAGCTTAACTTGTCATTGATGTAGCCAAAATATTTTGGGTTGAATAATGTCATCTTGGAAACAGTGCTCCCTTATAATAGGTAGCACAACATTTGGTAAGTTTATGAACCTGATGTTTTTTAAGGCTTAAAATGAATTAAATTAATAGAACAGTTGAATATTAAATCAATCAGCTTTTAAAATTATCATCAGGGAAGTCTTTGAAAATTCTGTTCTAAGTAAAGAAATTGCATGTGTTAGTATTTTTATACTAACATACATATATTCTGGTAGCGTGTAAATATGTACAAGCTCTGTAGCATTGTATTCAGTTTAAAGCTTTAATTTCCTTAGCAGCACAGTGATGGCCCTCATTTTTCTTGACTTTCATTGTATCAAAATAGAAGTGACCAATAACGTATTGTGTATATTAATCTAGTAGTCCTTATAATTGTTCTGTACATCGACAAAATGTCTTGTCTTGTTACTTTCTCACTTGTGGTGATGCCTGATTATGAACTGTAAATATTTATGACAGCAAAGAATTTCAAATGTGAAAATGGGAGTGGTGTGCTTACTTTCAGAGGTAGCTGGGTGCCTAACAGGCCTTTGTGGCTCTGAAAATCTCCCTAGATTTATTGTGCTACTTACTGTATATATGATACGTTTATGCATGTTTACATAAGCACGCATATCAGTTGTGGTTTGAAAGCTCAAATGAATGCATACTTGATATACAGCTATTTTTCTATTGCAGAGATTTTGAATTATTTTTATTATTGTGGTCCAAGACAACATGCATCCTCTTACAGACAAAGACGAGTGTGTTTGATTGACTTGTTTCTTTTTTGGCTTCCCTAGTTTCCCTAGGACAGTACCAGCTGGCAGCTGCTTTAGCAGAGAAGTACTGTGACTTCGATATCTTGGTACAAATGTGTGAGCAGACTGATAATCAGGCCAGACTACAACGTTATATGACACAGTTTGCAGATCAGGTAACTTTTTTTCTCACTCATTTAGACATTTGTTCTGCATTAAAACGGGATATAAATCATTGCCAACAAAATACTGATGGTAATTTTAGGCTTTCAAAATCCAGTTAATAGACCTTTGATATCTTAGGTTTTTATATTTAAAAAATTCTTTTCCTGTTCTTTTGATTCTCCATTCTGAGTGGTACAAAAGTAAAAGTAATCTTGCTGAACAAAAAGATTGTATCTAGAAATGGGATTTTAACTTGTTTAGTATGTGGTGTCCCTCTTCAGATATCCTGTTAGCTTCAGGATATGAATTTAAATAGGAGATTCATTAGTCAGTTTAGTTACTAACAATTTTTATCTCCTTTTTTCTATTTTTAGTCATTTTCTTTTGAGTCACTTTGGCAATACAGTAAAATGTTTTAAATTGTTTGACTCACCTGTACTACATAACATATGTTCAATCCTAATCTATTTCTAAGTCTTGCAAGTATATGCACAAGGTAAAGTTACTTGTTGTGTTCTGGAAGTCTTCTGTCTTTGCAAGTGTGTGAGAGACTTCCACAATCATGCATCTAATTTAAAGTCTTATAGTAAGGTGATTCTTTACAGTGGTCTTATATATCACACCGAAAAGATACAAACAAAAGAATCCTTTTGTTTTTATTATAACTGTTGAGTTAGAAATAATTTGGTCAAAATATAGTAAAACGCTGTGTGTGATAATCATAAGCAATGTGTACACAGTTTGTTGAAATTTGAGAATTAATAGATCACAGTCTTGAATGCATTTTATGGACAATGATTCTGCATGTGAGAATAATTCATAACAAGGGGCAAGTTCTCCACTCAGATCCCTATGGCAGACTTCCAAAGTAAAATTCTACTTTCCCTGCCTAATCAGTTTGCTTATTGATGGCAATGAACTTTCCAGAAGTAAAGAACAAAGATGTAATCTGTAACAACTAAAGTTCATACTAAGGATGTTCCTACTGAGACAAAAATATTGAGCTGCTTATAGCTTAAAATATGTAGAGATAATGGTGTAGATCCTCTTCCATAGACACTTATATTTTTGATCAAAACACTGGCTTTTTCAGTGGGATTTTGTTAAACACTTTTCCCTCTGGTTTTGTTGAGCAGGTAAATCCATGTTCTAACCACCTGTGGTCTGTATAGCATTTGGGTTGAAACTAAATTGGACACAAAAACTGACATCAGTTTTTAACATGTGTTCGTGCTCCTGTAATCTTTAGAATTTTTCAGATTTCCTGTTTCGTTGGTACTTAGAAAAAGGAAAGCGAGGAAAGCTGTTATCTCAGCCTATTGCTCAGCATGGACAACTGGCTAGTTTCTTGCAAGCTCATGAGCATCTCAGCTGGTTACATGAAATCAATAGTCAAGATTTGGAAAAGGTAGGATTTCAGTTAATTTTATATGAGAAGTGTTTGTTTTAAAACTAACAATTTGTTGAATACACATACAAGTGTAAGGGTGTACTAGTCACAACTCTTTGATGTCACTAACTAATATTTTGGATCAAGGAAGCTTTTATTAGAATAACACCCTTCACACCTTCAATTAAGGTAAAAGCGTTCACAATTAATATTTCCTAACACTGTCAATAAGTCTTCCAGCAAAACCAGGGAAACCCTAAGTTGACATTCTTGATATTTTAAAAGGTGGTAAATCTTTTTTTTAAATCACCTTTCCAACTTTTTTATACATTGTAAAGAAACAAAAAAAGTCACTAGTCCAATTTTTAAAATTATTTACAAGTTACCTTTAAATGATGAGCATGAGTAATGTGCATATAGGTTTTGAAACTGGCTTCTTCTATATTCGGGTTGATTTCTGTGATCTTCGAAATTTTGATCTTTATTGCCCAGTTCGTTGACAAATTTTCCTCCCCCTACTTCTCACTGTTCTCTTCCTTGTCTCCTCCCACCCATTTTTCTTGATTCATGGGCCCACTTCCCTTCATCCACCCCCTGAGTAGAACTCCATGGTGCTAGTTTGTTTTCCCAGCCATTAACCAGAAACTATTAATTTCAACCCATGTGTACATTTCTTGTATAAAATATGGAATAACATATCCCCCACCCATGCATTGTAGGGCTGTAATATGAGTTTCAATGACTCTGTAAACCAAAGGAGCTAAAAATCGTCAATATATACTGAGTTAATAGAGATTTGTAGCAGTGGGAGTTAAATTACTTTGTTTTCCTCTGGGTAGAATATGAACATAACATGTTAATATTTTTTGGAAAATACAACTGACATCCTATTCACATGGACTGAAACTTTTCTTTTCAAAGGAATAGATGAGCAGGGAACCCAGAAAAGAACTGAAAGTGTTAGACTAATTTCTGAATTAATATATTTTCGTACCAGAATTTTTCCACTCCCATGTCTGACATACCAGATGTATAGGCAAGGATTCACTTTTTACCTCAGGATTGTACATAAATTTCAGTTTCTAGCTAAGTAAACATTCCTGAAGTAACAAGTGAATCAGTCTGCATGTTAGACTGCTCCTTTAAGCTCATTCTGATACGGTATTTGCGCTTATTTGAATAAAGTCAGTGCTTTAGTGTGTAAAGTAGCAATTCATCTGCTTACTTGATCCTTTAATCACGTGACAGTTTTTCTTGACTAGCAATGAAACACACATTTTAAATTGTTGAACATAGTATAGGAATAAAGATCTGTCTTATCTCTGTGGGCTGAAATGGGGTAGCTATAATTGTTGGATGCCAGGTAATTTTATTTTAGAAATTACTAAAAAATATTTAGAGAAACAAGAAAAAGGGTAGGCCAGCTCTTACTAATTATTTATCTTTCTGCCAACTCAGCCCACTGTTTAGTCAGAGTGTTTTATTTACATACCTTAGAGGAACACTGTGATCAAGACCAAGCAAAATAATCATAACTATTAACCATAGCTATTTTATTATTAAAGAAAGCATTAAACTAAACAACACAAATGATTCATTGACCACAAATAATAAACTGGTTACTTCTGTTTGTACTCTCTTCTGTATGTCTTTCTGTGGAGAGCTTTTAACAGCAATTACATCATCTCTGGCGGGGTGCTTTCCTCTTGATAAGTTGAGACGAAATTTGTGAATTCAGTTTTAGTATCTTATTAGATACTTAAAACTGTTTATGTATGTGACAGGGTTCCCGAGTGCAACCTGGACTGTGGGGCTGCTGAGTCCTCTGTCCCACCAATGTGGGCTGCCTCTTATACTGTGATGCTGTTGGCAAGCTCCAAACCTCTGGCAGGTACTGTACTTGCACAGACATTCACAGGCAGGGACACACCCAACTGAGTTACATGCATGCTTCTCCCAGCCACTCATGAACCAACAATAGAGAGGCTCCAGCCAATTCCCCCCAGCTCCCTAGCCTTGCATCTCAGAACTGTACTGTCTCGCCCTGGTCAGAAGCCTGACCAGTGTAAGTTCATTACTCAGTCTGCCCCTCCTTCTATGTGGAGAGGACACACATTAGTCTTCGTAAGCTGAGCTGAGTTTTCCCAGGCTCTTCAACCAAAACACACTGTTTTAGGTAAAATATAAAACAGATTTATTAACTACAGAAAGATAGATTTTAAGTGGTTATAAATAGTACGTATAGAGATCAAAGCTGGTTACCTAAGAAATAAAAGTAAATTCGCAATCTGAGTTCTATAGACTAGACAGAACTTGAATCAAGCAGTGTCTCACCCTGATAGATGGTACAAACAGGTCACAGATCTTCAGTACACAGGCTGAAACTCTCTTTCAGCCTGGGACCACTCTCCAGTTCAAAATCTTTATCTTCCAGATATGTTTCCAGGTGTTGAGTTGTGGGGGAAGTGAGGCAAAGTCATGATGTCACTTCCCCTCTTTATAGTTTCTTCCAGTTCGCTGGAAAGATCTTTTGCTATGACGTGGGTCAAGCAGTCTCCACTATATACGTGCACTCGCTGAGATGGTCGTTGGGAGAGTGGATTCCCTTCAGTGGGCCATCAGCACGTCTGGCAACTCTTGTCGTACCTGAAAGGCTGGTTGTATGTGTTCCAGTCTAACAACATTTTTCAGTAACATTCACGTAGCAAAACTTCATAACCTCACTTACAAGTATAGCACATACAATCCAACAGGATATTAATGTTCAACAGATCAAGACTTTTCAAATGATACCTCACAAGGCATTGTTTGTACAAAATGTATCATAACTGTATGACAGTGGTGCTGCTTTGAAGTACAGAGTGCCACAATGTATGGGAAAAATAATTTAGGGGCAAATTTAGGGTAATTATTATAGATCACCAAACCGTTTATTGTTGGGCAAAATAAGCAATCTTAACTAAATTCTATGAAATTGAAGAAAATACTTAAATTAGTTACTTAGAAGAAGCCATTTAAGGAGCTGTCTTAAAACAGGCCAATTACAAATATTAAGAATCTTAAATCCAGTTACATCGCACTATTTATCGGTTTACCAATATTTAGTCCCTTTTTCCTTTCCAGAAATACGTGGTCTAAGCACTTAGTGATTAACAGAAGAAACTGTTAGCCGTTCAGCATTTTGATATTCCAACAAAATCATTGCAAGAGTTTTAAATCTAATCCCGTGGCAGTTTCTTAGTTAAATTCCTCTCATCAATCCATGTTGAAGTCTTGGGGAGGTTTTCCATAGTTTGGTTTCTTCTTGAGTCTTCTCTGTTTTTTTCTTATCTGTCTGTGGCAGCTTGTTTATAGAGTGCTGTGTAACAGGGTCTGTTGAGCAGGGTAACACAGGGTGTGTGTGGGGTGTGTGCTCACTTCTGAGTTTTTATACCCTTTTCCTTCTTATTATCATGAAATTATAGGAAAACACATCACTTTCAGACTTGTTTAGATTCAAGTCAGTTGCTATCTTTACATTAGCTTCATGCCTTTGGGGTTGACCTAGGTGACCCTTTCAGCTCCTGAAATATGCAGTCTGTTTAATGAATATGCAACATTTCTTTAATTGCCTTTGTTCTTGTAACAGGAAACCATCAGATAACTAGCTTTGAAAGTTTTAATTCTCTTTTTAATCAGTCCATTCTAGATCTGTAATGTCTATTCTGAGATATTCTTTCAATTTTATTAGTTTGATAGGAAATGAAATTGTTTTCAAAAAGTCTAAACACTTCTATAAGAGATCTTTTTAGTTCCCAAAACAATATTTTAAAATTAAATAACTTTCAGAAAGTCTTCAGCTTAAGTTGTTGATTCCACGTGACAGTTTTTGGAACTGTGACTTTTTTTTGTCTTCCTCCATTGGGTGAGGGTTTGCTTGTGCACTGCTGCTAATTCATTCATTCATCATTAATATAAATATTCTATACTTAAATGTCATCTTACACTAATTTAGCAAGGTCATTAAATTTCATGTTGGTACGTAAAGCATTTTACAGCAATGACATCAGGAGCTATATTAGGAGTATTGCATTAGCTAACATATTTGCAAGTCTGCATTTCACAAAGGTGTTTGTCATTTCAGTATTAAGAAATAAACAAGAGTTTAAAATATCTCAACATCATATGTTTTTTGTTAAAGTTTTTAAGAACATAAACAGGTTTTCTTGCAAGAGGGTGGGGTTATTAGAGCCCACTTTACCAAGATTTATTGATCTGATAACACACACCCTGCATTTCTTTCACAAGCAGGTTTTTTCCTAAAATGTGAATGTTTACATTGTTTGTCAGCATGGAATTTGCTTGTTGTTGGAAGATAGAAGCAGAAACCTTTGGAATTTCTCTGATTAGCTTTAACATATGTATTGTTATACTTCCAACCATCCTTGAAATAACATTCTTGTAGCTATATGTATTAAAAGACACAGACAAGTTTGTAACAACTTAAAAAAATTGCAATAATTTTACTAATATCACTTTTGCATCAATATTGAAGTCTTATTGCCACATGTCCTGAACAGTGAAATGCAGAACTTCAGTTTCCAAGTTGTGCAACTTTTTTTTTTTTTTTGGAGTGTTACAGCCTATAAAATCTTGGGGGGAGGGGTTTAAAGAAAAAATAGCCATAAGGGTTTAGTTCTAAAGGATTCCATCTATTCTCTTTCTCCATGTGCCTTTGTTATTTCTAATACCCTTCTTAACTTTAGGCTCACAGAACGCTGCAGGCTTTGGCAAATGTGGAGACCAGATACTTTGCAAAGAAGAAAAGTCTTCTTGGCTTGAGTAAACTAGCTGCATTGGCATCTGACTTTTCAGAGGATTTACTGCAAGAAAAAATAGAAGGTAAGAAATAAGACCAGAGCAAAGAAAACAGCAAGATAATGGATTCTTTTAATCAGAATCTTGTTAAAGTGTTACACATGGTAAAGTTAAATCCTTAGTGCTGGCGCTTTGGAAGTTTTCACCATCAGTGTTGTCTAGTGTCACTGGAAAATTTGGACCCTAGTTCACGGGTGTATAGTTATTTTTTAAAAGGCTCTATCAGCTACTCTGGTAAATAGGTTAATAAAACTACTGCAATTTAAAAAAACCCAAAACCACCTCTGATCATTTCTTGGAGCCTTATGTTGACTGCCTTTGGAGGTGAGGTTACATGGTGCTACATGCCCTCATGTAGTTGCAGGAGAAAGCCTTAGCAACTTTAAAAGCCTGTCAGTTTTCCTTTATTAGTATATTTGCAATGTGAAAGTCTAAGCATGTGTGCTGTTAATTTGGATTGTCAGTTTTTATTTTAAATGTCACTTAAATTTTTTTGGTAGGGACATGGTTTCGTAATACTTTAATTCAAAACCCATTGAGGTTGAGAGCACCTGTCCCTTCTCCAAGTGGCTATACAGGTTCTGCACCTTGCCCCAGTTTTTAAAATGTAATCTACCTTTCTGGTGATAGTAACTATTGCTGCGTCTTTACTACCAGATTGTGGAAAGGCTCATGAAAGATTCTTCAGGAATAGCTGCTGTAATATTGCCAATCAGGGGGAGCATTGCAACATACTTCACAAAATCGCTAATACAATAGTATTTTGTTTATTTGTTTTAGTACCTATTTATGGCTGTTCTTGAATCATCCCTTTCCTGTTATCTGTGTTTTTAAACTTAATGACAGTTCACTGCATATCAACACTATTGTCATCTTAACTTGCATTTTTAATTAAAATGCTCAGACTGGGGATGTATAAAGCTCCTCTTTCAGTTTTTGTAGGGAGGTGAACAGTTATCTGTACAACCCCAAGTGAAATAATATTAAATTTACAAAGGATATTAATGGTAACTAAGCAGACTTTTTGAAACTGTGTGCTTCAGCTTTTAATATGTTTAATATCCTACATAAACTTTTTAAATAAAATAAATTGGCAGCATCAAATTTTGAACTTAAAAAGTTGTTTTGCACATTGGAGAAGCAGCCACTCTGGAAACATATAGACAGGCTGATGTGAAGAAATGCCTTTGAAACGTAATGATGAGAGCCCCAAATGAGAGAGAGAATGGTCTGTCTTGTGGTTTAAGAGTTAGGAACTCAGGAGATCTGGCTTGAGTTCCCGGTTTTGCCAGAGACTACCTATGTGACTGTGGGCTAGTCACCTAATCTCTCTATGTTAATACATCCTTTCTCCCACCTTTTCTCTTGGCTATTTAAACTGTACTCCCTTCAGAACAAGAACTGTCTCTGTACAGTGCCTGGCAAGTGAGGGTCCCAGTCTCAGTTGGGGAGTCTGTGTGCTTCTGTAATACAAATAATTAAAAAAACCCTAAATAAATTCACTCTTTAAGACAAATAACTTTGTAAACCTGAATAGTTTTGTGACTTGTCAGAATTTATTTGTATGTTCAATGCTCATAATATAAATAATAATGTGAAATATTCTTCTCCCTAACTAAATGCAAGAAATATCAGAACAGGAGCGTTTTCTGTTGCATCAGGAGACCTTACCTGAACAACTGCTGGCTGATAAACAGTTGAACCTCAGTGTCATGCCTGTATTGACTGCACCTCAGCTTATCGATGTATGTATCTCAAATTTTCTTAGCTAAAGTTTACCTATGTGCCTATATTTTCAACAGAATTGGTGAGAAGATCAGAATTGAATTGTCTTTTTGTTGTTTAAAGGATGGTTTCCATCCCACCCTCAGTTGTAAAATATGAATTGGTTATTTATACTTAAGCCTCCGTTATGGCTTATGATTAAACTCTAAGGTATTGCTTCCAGTTCCTGCTTTAGCTTCCTGGTTGAACATGTGCACTGTCATGATGCATGGAGCAAATCAGAACAGCATCAAGAGCTGAGCTATCGGATTGGGGCACTGTGTGGATAAATGATAACTTGGAGTCTGGTTTAAGAAGCAGAAGGGACCCAGAACTTTTCACCTTTGGAAGACAGGGATGCTGCAAAGTGGAAGAGGGGGGAGGGCTGCAACCAGGAAGGGGGGATTTTGATGACCAACTGCACTGAGAGCCAAGAGAAAGTCTTTGATCCCCTACAGCAAATCCAGCCAACAATCACTGGTAGAGCTGACTTTCTCTCCTTTGTCCCTCACTTCTTTTTGCAGTAGTAGCTACAATCACAAATTGCCTTACCAGTTCCTATGCCTTTTTGGTAGCATGATCTTTTCACCTGCTTCTCTCTTACTACCCACTGATGTGTGCAGAAAGTAGCAGAGGAATGTATGGTGGCAGCATGTTGCTACAGTCACCATCAAAAGAAACCAGAACCTATCAGTGGTGTCATTTCTTATATTCATTGCTCTCTGTACAGCCTCTACAAAAGAAGCAGCAAGTTGCACATTCTGTTATTACTGTCCTTCTGTCTTCTTGGACCTGCCCTAATAGTCAGCAGGTTCTGAGCCCTCTACCCACACCTTAAACTAGGCTAGTTAGGGGGAAGAGGTAGAAGAGGAGATATCACATAATCCCTTTTCAAGCAGTTGGGACACTGTCAGCTGTCCAGTTTTCCTCAAATAAGTTCCTGCTACCATCAGATCAGTGTCTTTAGTCACTGTTTACCAGGAAGTGAAAATCAGAGGCTGGGAACAAAATATATTAGTCTTAATCTTAAATTTCAATTTAAAATCCTGATTGAGGGTTTCCTGTATGGAAACTCTGTATTAAAGGGTGAGTTGCAAAATAAGTATCTGCAGTTTTAAATGTAAAAGGCTGATTTTGATAGCAAGCATGTCTGTTTTCAGGAGATGAACAATGGTGCATTCATTTTTATATTGCTGTGAGCTCATTTTATTTGTGGAGCTAAGCTCTGGCTACAATAGGCTAGGAATGTTGCAGCCTTTAAACAGCATTTAAATTTGAAACCTGTACTATAGCATCCTTATATCCAATATAGTCTTTCCACAGACCATTGTCATGTGGGTGGAATGCTCTCCTAAAACCTTGACTATATTCCTTACCATAAAAATACTTGCAGCCGAATCAATACATATTTCAATGAAAAGGTCACATAAGTGGAAAATACATGGTGGTCTTCCCTCAGAGTTCTTCACAATATCAGCTTACATCAGTTTGCAAGCTAAAAATAATTCTGTACTTAATCTTTTCATACCTTAGCTGTACATATGTGATGAGAACAGAAGAGCTAATGAGTATGACTTCAAGAAAGCACTGGACCTTCTGGAATATATTGATGAGGTAGGAAAACTGTTGGATGATCTCAGAATCAGAGGAAGTATATTTTAAGTTCTCTGAGCTGGTGTTATTACTGTAACTTGAGGATTACATACTGGCCCTTGGTGCCCCCCAATGGAAGTGACTTTTTCTAGTTTTTCAATCTTTGGAGATATGTCAAATGTGGTGTAGGTAAAAGTAACTGTGGTTTAGATCATAAGTGAAATAACACTTATCCTTGTAAACCGCAACAGGGTAGGCCATCTGTTATATTGAGAACCTTGCCAGTCTAGAATTTGACACCAAACAAGAAGGGGGGGTCCATCAGTTTTAGGAAAACAGTACTCGTCCACTATTATCAGTTTATCTGTGTGCCAATAAATAATCTAAAATGAATCTGCCATGCCTCCTCAAATTGACAAGACTTCTTTGGCCTACTTCTGTGCTTTTTATCATTATGATGGTACTCTTTAGGGCATAAGACTTGCTGTCTTAAGCTTGCATCTTGAGAGGTCACCATTTGTCCTTGCACACTCTTATTCCCTGTTTGCTGACAATTTATTCTGGCAACGCCAAAAATCACCTCTCCAGGACCATCACTCCTGAGCAGCATTCTTCAGCCAAAAATAAAAGCCATGTCATTTCAGAGCAGTGTTATTTCTAAATTATCTAGGAAAGGTTGCTATAGAAAAGGTTCCAGCTTGAATCCACTGTATGATAGTGATTTGTGCTACAAAGAGGCCATTGTGTTACCCAACAATAACTTTATTGATCATGTAGTTATTTAATTTAGATTATTTAGACCTTAAATTATGGTCTTTTCCTTGTTAAAGTTCCTTTTTGTAATACCTGTTAAGTAATTCTTATTTGTGCTTTATGTATGAAAAGTTTCACGTCGAAAATATTTGCCTGTATTTTGTGCTTGTATTACACATTATTGTATGTAATGGAGGAGGAGAAAAATTTTAATGTTTGGGACAGTGTATTGTATCGATAGACCCAGAATTAGTTTTCTTCCACTTTAATGAAAATGTTGCTTAACACACGTACCCTGATTTGACTGCTATATAAGAACTAAGTGTAAATAATAACATTACTTTGGGAGAGAATAGCAGTAAATGGGGTTACTGGACTTAGTTACTTCTCTTCTTTCATTTGTCATTGCCTTTTTCCAAGTTCCCACCATCCTTTGTGAAAATAGTCGTATCGTGTCATTTTAAGAAAATAAGATTTAAAAGTTTCTCATTTAAATTAGAGAAACTTAGATGTCTGAGTAAGAATATACACTACAAATGGGAAAGCATAAATTAAACTAAAATTTCTGAGTGGACAAGATCACCCTAATTTAGGATTTCATCTTTATCATCCATGGAAAAGCATGATTTACCAGAGAAACTGCAGAATTTTGAGGCTAGACATGGGTTGCCTAATTGCTCTTCTTAGCTATCCCAGTCACACTCTAACTGGCAAAAAGCTGATAGCACAAGGACTTTGCTCACACTCTTGCTTCCAGAAGAGTCGGGGGGTTAAATAGCTGAGATTGGGGAAGGGGGGGTTAAATAGCTAAGATGCCCAAGAAGGCTAATGGGAAGACAAATGGCCTTTTGTGATGACAGCATCATTATCTGAGCAGAAAGGTCTCATGCCAAGCCTCTTAATATTTGTGCTAGAGGTCTGTCTGCACTAGGGTAAAGGCATATTTTAAAGACATGTTAGTTAACACATTAAAAAACCCTAATGTAGATAGGGTAAACTGTATTTTAACATGTGATAGATATCTGGTCATGCTGAACACCTAGCTAGCATGTAAGACAACTTGCCCTGGGCACACTGGGGTTTTAAAACAGAGTAGCTAACATGGGTTTTAAAATATAGATAGAGATAGATATGGGGTTAGAGAAATTCATAGCCTCAGCTGCAGATGGAGAGGAACAGCCTTTAATGGTTGAAGTCCGAGCCATGTTGCCTTAAAATAGGAGTTGCACTCAGACAAGTGATTCTCCCCTCCTTTACAGACTTACTTTTCCCTAATAGCCAAAGCCTTTATGGCTGCCAGAGTGCCAATGGGTAACCCCTTTGTGAGAGACATTTTCTTAAACTTTTTGGCTTTGCAAGTCAAAGCTAAAGTCATTTCCAACTCTGTCTTCTCAGATGTCTTTAAACATCAAGGGGCATTTTTGCAAGGCATTACTTTAGAGCAGTGCTTTTCAAACTTTTTAGGCTACATACCCCTTTCTAAATAATGTAGTCTAACATGTACCCCCATCTGAGACAGGTAGAGGAGATGCATGGGGGGGCGGGGCAGCGTGCCCCTCCCCCTCAAATTTCTGCCTTCCATTTAGCAACAGCTTCTAGAGGTTCTCAAACCGTGGGATGTGGAGTAACATTTGGGGGTAGGGGTGGTGACGCCAGGCAGCTTGGGCCAGCCCCGCGCAGCAGGGCTCAGGGGAGGGATTGCTACCTCCATCCCCGACTCACCTCAGCAGGCCACCCAGCCTGGGTTGGGGGGAGGCATAACCAAAAATTATAACTTGCAGGGTGAGGGGGTTCAGCTCAAAAAGTTTGAAAACAGCAGGTAATGCTCCCTTTTCAGTAGCTCAAACATGGGGCTGATATTTTCAGAAGGTTTTTTTTTTTATTTTTATTTCTAATTTCTATCAGATGCTTTAAGGTCTTATTAGCTATTACTGCTTTCTCAGTTAGGTTTAAATAGGTGAAACCATTCTTAACTGTCTGACATAATGAGCACCGAGGTCCTTCATCTTTTTCATCTAGTAACTGTATCTCAACCAAAATGCAGTAATTTGTGGTTTCCTGAAACAGGTCTTTCCCACAAATGGGTAGAAGTTGAAAAACATGGCAGCCTTACTATAATGCTGTAATTGATTTTTCTATTTTTATTAAGACCTACCTCTGCTAGTCACTGTTGGTTTATCTCTTAGGCCCTAGAGGACCTGTTTGTATTTGCTTTTATTTTGCACCATTTTTGCTGACTTTCCCACAAGATTTGTTCTTTGTAATGTGTGCCAAGCATACAAAAAAAATAGAACAAGTAATTGTGCCCTAAATGTTGCATTGAATGTAGAGTAAGTTTCAATCTTTTCTCTCCTGTTGATTCTTTTCTGTTTTAGAACACAAGATTATTTACCCTTTGCAAGCCTCTCAGATTTGGTACTAACAATTGTCCTGCTAGTAGGGCAGTAGTGCAAAATTACTCAGGGTCAAACGATCATATATTGGCCAGTTAGATGGTTTGACAATGCAAGAGTATAACACAGCTGCGTAGAAACATACATACATATTACAATACTTACTTTCTCTTATACTTCGTTGCACTTATGCAGTACTTTCAAATCTTCAGATAAAACAGAACTAAGTCTTAAAACTCCTGTGAAATAGATCAATAAAGTGAGGCACAGGGAGGTTATTGCTAATCTACAGTAAGCAGAGCTGAATAGAATTCAGAGGCTATGTGAAGCTTGCAGCCCCTGCAGTTGTGAATCAAAAGAACCAAATGACTGAATGAAATGTGGACAAATAGCAAGTTTTAGTAAGTTTTTGTGTCAAAACCATGTGAAAATACTGCATTTTTCACTGTTTCCACCCCAAGTCATAACTGGGCTTCATTTCAGGTACCTGTCTCAAGTGTTGAAGTGGTAACAAAACTAGGCAGTTTTGCTTTGTTTGAGGGTTTTGAGAGATGATCTGTTGCTTTGACTACTAGACTGCACTGCCTCTCTGCAATGAAGTAGACCAACAGGTTCCTATGTACTAGTTACCAGTATCAATTATTCTTTTGTAAACAAGAGTAATGAAAGCATCCAAGTCAACTGTCAGATCTGGATGTGATGTGGTGGTTAGGAAAAACCCTTTATTTGTCTTTTAAAAAAACCCAGCAGTTAATATTAATTTTCCTTCTTTTTTTTTTTTTTAAATTGAAGGAGGAAGAAGTGGATGTAAATGATCTTAAGCTTAAAATTCTCTGTAAAGCTCTCCAAAGAGACAGGTAGGTCATAACTGAACATACATGAAGGGTACAATTTTCTCTATTCATAGCATTGATTCTTCTAATTGTAAATTTTTGTACTATTCTCCAGCTTCTAATATCAGATTGAATGTTCAAATGGTATGTATGTATGTTTAATATAGATTCTGAAAAGTCTGTCCAGGACAATGTGTCTTTTTAGAGGGAGAGGAGAGGTATCACTTACAAAGCTACTTCTGTAATAGTTTATCCATTAAATCCTCTAGCTATTCTACAAATACTTTAAACATTTAGGGAATTAAAATGAAACTATGTGGTTTCTTGAATTTTCTTTTGCCCTTTAATGGAGGGGAGAGATGACTGTCTATGAAACTGGATTTTCTTCTTTGAGGCTAACAGCATATTTCCAATTGTGGAATAAGCAGATCCCAAGCTTGGGATCTTCTAGAGCAGTGTTTCTCAACTGATCACGGTTTAGGAAGGCAGCAAGCTGGTCCTCGGTATAAAAAAGGTAGAGAAACACTGTTCTAGAGCACTGTCCATTAAGGCTACTGCTGGAGACTGTCATGTCACTTATGCTGGGCACAGAACTACTTTGACAAATTATTCTCCAGAGCCAGCAGTCCAGGATGTTCAGCACTGGACTTAGTTGACTTGGACAGCTCCAGGGACCTTGGTTCTGCTTATGTTGGACACAAACACTTTGGTAAGCTGTTCCTCACTTTGTAGTCAACAAAACAGGACCATTGGTACTGGAAGAGACCAGGGACCTAGATATTGTTTTAGCTAGCTATAGAGCCACTTTGACTGGCAGATCTCCAAAGTCAATGCTGGACACACCTTACTAGACTTAATCACCAGTGTTTGAGGCAACCCTCCTGCTCTTCATAGATCTTAGATCAGTGGTTCTCAACCAGGGGTACTCAGAGGTCTTCTCGTGGGTACATCAACTCATCTACACATTTGCCTAGTTTTACAACAAGCTACATAAAAAGCACTAGTGAAGTCAGTACAAATTGAATTTTCATATAATGACTTGTTTAGACTGCTCTATATACTATACACTGAAATGTAAGTACAAGATTTATATTCTGATTTATTTTATAATTATATGGTAAAACTGGGAAAGTAAGCAATTTTTCAGTAACAGCATGCTGTGACACTTTTGTATTTTGCTGTCTGGTTTTTGTAAGCGAGGTGAAACTTGGGGTAGACAAGACAAATCAGCCTCCTGAAAGGGGCACCGTAGTCTGGAAAAGTTGAGAGCCACTGCTCTAGATAATGCCCATGACATGTAGGGGACCCTTTCCTCCAAAAATAAAAAAGGATAGAGAATAAGACGGAGAATATCTTATTGCCCTTATGTAAATCCATGGTACACCCATATCTTGAATACTGCATACAGATGTGGTCTCCTCTTCTTAAAAAAGATATACTGGCATTAGAAAAGGTTCCGAAAAGGGCAACTAAAATGATTAGGGGTTTGGAACGGGTCCCATATTAGGAGAGATTAAAGAGGCTAGGACTTTTCAGCTTGGAAAAGAGGGGATTAAAGGGGGATATGATAGAGGTATATAAAATCATGAGTGGTATGGAGAAAGTGAATAAGGAAAAGTTATTTACTTGTTCCCATAATATAAGAACTAGGGGCCACCAAATGAAATTAATGGGCAGCAGATTTAAAACAAATAAAAGGAAGTTCTTCTTCATTCAGCTCACAGTCAACCTGTGGAACTCCTTGCCTTGCCTGAAGGTTAGGACTATAACAGGGTTTAAAAGAGAACTGGATAAATTCATGAAGGCTAAGTCCATTAATGGCTATTAGCCAGGATGGGGAAGGAATGGTGTCCCTAGCCTCTGTTTGTCAGAGGGTGGAGATGGATGGCAGGAGAGAGATCACTTGATCATTACCTGTTAGGTTCACTGCATCTTTGGGTCACCTGGCATTGGCCACTGTCGATAAACAGGATACAGGGCTGGCTGGACCTTTGGTCTGACCCAGTATGGCCATTCTTATGTTCTAGTTTTCAAATGCTAGTCCAGTCAGATTTTTTAACTATAGTCATACCCCACCCTCCACTCCAAGGGGACAGAAGGGGAAAAAAATAACCAATGAGGGAAGAGTATATTCCATGCCCACTGCAACTTTGGCAGTCAAAAGGAGCTGAAGAGCAGTTGGAGCCACTCCCGCTTAAAGGGGAGGTTAGAAAGGATAGGGATTTCCAGAAAACTCCAAGCTTACATGGCCAAGGAGCATTTATCCTACAAGTGGGAATATGCAGGCAACATAGTTAGTTACTGATTAGTAACCTTCCCCACGCCTTATTAAATTGGGGGTAGATCCTGTTTTAAAAGCCTTCACAATTACAGCCCAACAAGTTTTTAGGCCTTGTCCATTCTGGGCCAAGAACAGAGTTTAGAAATGGTATTTAAACTCTGCTAGAACAAATTTTAAACATGACTCTGGCTAGCCAAACCTAATCAATGTGGATGGGGCCAATCTGTATTCAAACCAGTTTGGGTGGAATAGTGTTTAGATAGTTTACATATGATTTCCAGATTTGGTTCCCAGTTCACTGAGGTTCTGTAGCCAAGGAGGCTAATCCCTGTTCCAAAAGAGGTAGTGGCCATTCTCTAGCATCTGGAAAATGCTACATTAGGCATTCCACAACACCTGCTTTTAGGGGTGGAGCTTGTTACATTCCCTAACTTGATTACTATACATGGTGACTGGATTCTTTGGTACAACACCAAGACTCGCTAAGCATGCTTAGCAACATCCTAATATAGTGCTGGATTTCAGTTTCTCTCATTCTCTTCACCACTCCAATGCCTGTAGAAGGAGTGGAGGTAGGGGAAAAGGAGGGTAACAGGAAACTGTCTTTTTCTCCTCAATAAAACTATGGGTGAAATCCTGACTCTGTTGAAGTCAATGAGAGTTTTGCCACTGACCTCACTGGAACAACGGTTTCTCCCAAGATGCTACCTTTTGTTGTTGTTAGTGTACCTATTTGGAGACCAAACCATCCATTTCCCAGTGACCACACAACGTAATTATGTCCGTTTTAGGACTGAAATAATGGGTATATCTACACTGCAATTAAAAAAAACCCCACAGCTGGTCCATGCCAGCTGTCTCAGGCTCACAGGCCAAAGTGCTGTTTAATTGCAGTGTAGATGTTCAGGCTCTAGGACCCTGTGAGGTGGCAGAGTCCCAGAGCTTAGGCTGCAGCCTGAGCCTAGCATCTACATCACAATTAAACAGCCCCTTATCTGGAGCCAGCTGGCACTGGCGAGCTGTGGATATCTAATTGCAGTGTAGTCATACCCAGCGTAATTCCAGGCTGCATGGCATTTGACATTGGGGACAAGAAACCTCAGCAACTGAAAAATCCAGTGCCAACAGCAAGGGAAGTTATTTTAAATCCGTTTTTTTCCCCTTTCTGCCAGGCATTTTAGAATGGTTTGAATTAGGGCTTCAACAGCAGCCTGACCTTTCCCTTGAATGACTCAGCATATCTGATCACATATTAAGGCTTGCAAACCTCAGAAATTAAGGATATTTTGTGCTGAGTTAGGGCCTTGCAATTTTAAACCTTTCACTCGACATTTTGTTCTTCCTTTGCTTCTCCTGTTTAAAAAAGTATGTTGGCAAGTTGCCTTTGCTTCTGTGTTCTGAAGAATGTCTTTTTACAGAAAACTTGTCAAAATGGTGATTGTGGAATAATTAAAATAATTGTTTAAACTAGCTTACTTAAACCCATGTGTGTAATTGATTCTGAGTTCTCTAACTGAAGCAAATAACTTTTTTCTGCTGTTACGGTTTAGTCAGTGGGGAAGCATTCCTATTATCTGCCTTATTAGATTGTCTTGTAATGCCACAATTTTAATAAAATTTTTCTCTAAAATATTAAAAGGATAATCAGTTCAGGATGCAAAGAACACTAGCTTTCAACTGTAGAAATGCACACAGAATACAGGTATACTTCAAGAAAATTTATTTCTATTTTAGTATCAGGTTTTTAATTATCCTGTTCTCATATTTGATCAAGTTTTTAATCAACTTTACAACTTATAATTTATACTTTCTGAGTTGCAGTTGGTCCAGTTCAGAAGGTAAAGATGATCCAATTGAAGCATCTAAAGACAGTATATTTGTGAAAATATTACAAAAGCTATTGAAAGAAGGTAAGTTTTGTTATATGTAAAGAATACTTTTTCAGATTACTGTATGTCAACCTTGTTTTAAAACATACTTAACAAAATAAACAGCTTTTATCTATTAAAAAGAACAAGTAAGGTGTAAAAGAAGCAAAAAAGCATTGCATCAGTAATTCATCAGATAAAAATGTGACCATGTGGCACCCTATTCTATCTTTTTGTAGGGAGGCGACAAAACATGTAAATTCTCTCTCTCGAAGCCTCCAGATTACATCTGTTTTGCAGGAAGATAGTGTTTATTTTTTTAGTAACTCATTATTATACAATGAAACTCAGCCTCCAGTGTGAAGATTCCCTATGAGACAGGAGGAATTTTAAGACACCAGGACCGTATTTCAGAATGGCTTAATTGCTTTAACTCAAACTTTTAAAAAACTAACAAAAAGCCTTGAGTTCAGACCATTTAAGCAACATCACAACTCAACACAAATTGTTGGGGGGAAATTTTATAAGCAATTAAGAGATTAGAATAGTAACTCAACCTTAACTATAATGTTCACAATTTTAAAAAGCTATATTGTCAAATAAGAGAAGCTTGAAGGTTATAAATCTGAAGAAATGCACTTCCATAAGATTTAAAAATGCAACATAAAACTATCTGATTCTTGACCCTTTTTAAGGGCTGCAGTATCCAGTCATTTGGACTAAGTCCATTTTCATTTATCAAAAGTATGATTTGTTAAACAGGGACTTTGTGGAGTTTACATAACTGTTCAAATATAGAATGTGAAAATGGTCAAATTGAGGAGGGGAATATAATAATCTTTAAACAATGAACTCAGTTTTACAGAACACTTTATAGAGTTGTTTCACTGCATGACACAGTAGATGGAATAGAATTAGAACAGTCTTTACAACTGCAAACAAATGAATCAGGAATTGAAATACAGGTACAGATGTTTCCATTGGCATCCTTTCTAAGTATCTTACAATTTCTGTAATGCAAGTTTATTTGTGTTGAAGGAGTTCAGCTCAGTGAATATTTACCAGAGGTGAAGGACTTGCTGCAAGCAGATGAACTTGGCAACTTGAAATCGAATCTTTATTTTGAATTTGTGCTAAAGGCAAACTATGAACACTATGTTCAAGGACAAGCATGATGACTCAACATTTTTGAAAGTAGAAATTTCTAAAGAACTGAGTTAAAGCAGTGTATACTTCTTTACATTCTGTACGTACTTCATTAAACCTTTGTAATAAAGTTTATACAGTAATGTGTTTGGCTTTTGAAGTGAACAGTCTTTACAATATAGCTAAGTCTCTTAATTTTTCTCTGGGATACTTACTTTCTCTCCCAATGGCTGAAAATGTATGGTTGAGTAGATCAAGGGCTAACAGCAATCTATAGTTATACATAAACTTTAGCCAGTCTAACAGCTATTGAGATGTCTCTCTGGGCATACGCTGTGGATTATGACTGGGTACAGGTGGTTAGATTGTATGGAGATGAGTCGGAAGGGCGGGGGCTGAGAAATCCCATCAGTACGTTCAAGGCTTGACCAGAAATGTCCACATTACTAGACACTTCAAGCTAATTTTAACAAAGCTAAAGCCCAGGAATAAGATACCCCAACAAAGAGTGCCAGTCCTTTGATATACCATTTCCCATCTCCTTTCATTTTCTGTGCCTCTTTTGGTTTCACGTTTGTTCTATACTTTTGTCTCGTGTGCAGGAAGTCTCAGCACTGGCGGCACATACACCAGGGGTGAAATCCTGGCCCCATTGAAAACCATGGGAGTTTTGCCATTGACTTCACTGGGGGCAGGATTTCACCCCAGGGGTATATATTGGGGAAAAATACAGTAAATGTTAAATGATGGCTGAATATATAGCTTTTTGGAGTAAGAAATTAAAGCCACAATTGTGTAAAGCACTCTGCTTAGAAAATAGGCTTTTGGTATAAAACTTTGCATTGATACAGCACCTTCCATCTGAAGAGATCCATGCAAAAATGGATAGGTAAGTAGTCCCCCTTTACAGAAAAGGAAACTGGCACAGAAAGGATAAGTGACTTGCACAAGGTCACTCCTGGTCAGTGGCAGACGGGAATAGAACCCAGATCTCCTGACTCAAAAATCCCCTGGCCTAGCAAATACATCAGTCTTTCAACTTGTACATAAATGCAGTTTTTCACATAAATTTTCAACAAATCCAGAGCAATTTTTTAGATTAAGATTACAAATACAAAAGTTATCTATAGATTTTTACATTTTTAAAACTGAGATTGACATTTTCACCCTACAGTAATTGACAATAAATGCCTAGAACCTAAGCTCACAAGAAACCTAGAAAGCAGTTACCAAAGTGAGAGTCCAGGAAGACCTTCCTTACTCGAAGACTCGTTCTTTACTAGTAGATGCCAACTTACCCCAGTTCACTTATCTCTGACACGATGATAAAAAAAAAAGTCCATGTAACTCTTAAAACATTGTAATGGTTCTCATACTGAAATAACAGGTTTAATTTAAAATCATATAAAAATTGCTTTAATCTGACAAATCGCAGGAGGAGCTTTTCTTTTACAAATAGTTTAATGTCCAGAGATTGAATGCAGAGCAACTTGCATACCCTTATGCTCTACTTGCCCTGGCTAGGTGCCTGCTAAAACAACTTGATCCAACAGCTGAGAAGGTCATAAGTTAAATCAGTTGAAGAGAATCCAATTTCTAGTTTAAAAAGCACAGCTATCGCACCATTGCTTCCCCCCTCCCTGTGCTAATACAGTGCTCGGCTGAAAGGCTGAACATGTTTGGAAGAATAGACTTAGCTAGAGGTGTTCTAACTAATATGGAAGCGATACTCATTAGCAACCTTGTAAAAAGTCAACACAATTAAACATCACCTGTTTCTACAGTATTACATGGCTGTGAGAGCAGCAGGTAGAATTTACAGCTTTGACTTTACAAAAGGGAATAATTCAAAGTATTGGAAATTTACTTACTCATGTAAAACACAATTTTAAATGGAAACGGGATCTCAAATTATTTAAACTAAACTAAACATTTAGGAGATGGGAAATGGTATATCAAAGGACTGGCACTCTTTGTAGGGGTATCTTATTCCTGGGCTTTAGCTTTGTTAAAATTAGCTTGAAGTGTCTTGTAATGTGGACATTTCTGGTCAAGCCTTGAATGTACTGATGGGATTTCTCAGCCCCTGCCCTTCCGACTCATCTCCATACAATCAAACCACCTGTACCCAGTCATAATCCACAGCGTATGCCAAGAGAGACATCTCAATAGCTGTTAGACTGGCTAAAGTTTATGTATAACTATAGATTGCTGTTAGCCCTTAATCTACTCCAAAGAAAAGGTTATTTAAGCATTCTGTTTTGCAGAAAGTCAATATTTATAGGTTGTAAGCTCCTGCAGGCAGATTGTTTGTCCTGCGCAGCATGGAGTATACGTCCTCAACAAATGAACTGTGTAATGTTCACAGCTAAGGCTCTTTGGTCTAGTGCTGGTGTAAAAGGTACTTTGAATTGATATAGTACCTTTCATCTGAGGATCTCTAAAGCACTAGGCTGTAGGCAGTAGATTTAAAACCAAACTTATTTTAATAACTTCCATACTCAAACTGAAGTTCAATATTTGGATATTAGGAATGTTCAATGTGTTCACCATGTCAGTATAAAATTTGAAAGGTCAAGATTATTGGGTTATTGTCCCTTTGCAGCTGCTTGTTCATTCTATGCAGTCAGAACTCCGTGATTCCTGTTGGAGATCTGCTTCTATTAGGGCAAATGGGGTCCAAAGTGTAAATTGCAAGAGTTACAGAGTTAAGATTTGATATTTGCTCCTATTTCCAAGCTTTTCTGATAATCCGTTCTCTAAAACAAAACTTTATGGTGAACACTTCTCTTATAGAATAGACTTCTCTCAAATAGGGGCACAGAGAAGATGTCTTCATTTAGCACTACATATGAATGTCACGGGTATCCTATTTTGCTTCATAATAGATCTAAAAAAATTGCAATGAAGGGAAACCGTTACAATAAGTATAGACTACTACCTGTTCCTGCAAGAAAGTTTTCAGTTAGCCATGTGGTTAAATTAAACAGGGGAGAAAATGTTCTCAAATGTTTTTTTTGGGGGGGGAGGTGTTACATAAGTTTTATAATTAAAGAATGTATTAAGCATTTCTTTCCTTGTAGAGGATATAAATCATTTTAAATGTCCAACCCTCACTTGTAAAATCACAAGTTTAAGAATAATGGGAAAGGGTGTGAAGTTGAGATTTGTATCAAGATAAGTGGAAGAAATTGGACATTCCACTACGGAGATCAGTTTTATTCTTGCCCTGGTCTTATTGCTGAAATGTGAACTGACTTGTCGCTGTGGTGGCTGAGCACTGAAAAAATAAATAAATATTGGTTTAGCCCCTTGTGCCTATCCTAGGTTTTAATCCCAGAGAATGTATACAGGGGAAGTGGCCTTTTATGTGGAAAAATAATATTGCCACCAGGCATTTGTCTATATTGAATTGCTATTTATCATACTTAGCGATAGTATCAGTTTGAGATACCATGAGATTTGTTGTAGGAAAACCAAAATGGTATATATCCAGTAATTTTTTTTTCAAAACTTACAATAAAAGGTCACTGACAGTGCTTCCATTGTTAATATTTTAAGCATGGTTTATGCCACCACATATGGATGACTGGACTACAAATACATCTCTCATGAAATAACTAACCTGTACTTTAGTCTGCTTCTGAGCATCTTTTTTTAATATCTGATTGTGATTCCTTAAAATCCTCAGGAAAGGTAGTTTCTTTTTATGGTGAATTTATGTAGGTTCAGTTTTAGTCAGAGTTTGGGAAGAAGGAAGAGGAGAAAGTTGCAGAAAAAATCATTATTCCCCCAGCCTGTTTTACAACAATAGCATGGCAGGAAGTGGAAATGGAAAGCAGCAGCAAAAAGACATAGGGTGCAGCCAGAGGCGAAGGGAAGAGCTGCCAGACTAGGAGTTGCAGAGATTAAATGTTCGAGAAGAAGAAAAGTCACCTGTCTCCTGATAAACCTTGCTGCTGTCTTGCAGCTGGGGAAATCCAACTGCAGAAAATGCCTTCTCCTTCATAGTGGTTCCTGGTAGCACAGAGACTTCCTTCTCGCACTTCTTTCTCTACCCCACATTTTAGTAGTCCTTTTTTCAGAAAGATTTTCCTTTGGTTACTCCTACCCTAATTTCTCCATAGTTGGTTGCTACAAACCAGACCTGCTTTCTTCATCTCCTTTACCTGATTCTTCCTTCTAATTGTAACAAATTTCTAAAGAAAGTCTTTCACCTATGCCAAATAGAATCTCTGCTTATTCAGAGCCTGGCTAGATGAATAGTTAATTCCCCTTTATTTAACTATGGAGTAGTTTCATCCAGTCAGAGGCAGCTTATCAGTAAGACTAATATACCTTTTTAAAACCCTTATGGATGAGCTATTCTGAGTCACACATCAAGTCTGTGTTCTAAGCCAATCAGAACTCAGCAGGTCAATAATGGATACAGTTCATAACTGCAGTTGGAGTGCACCAGGATCCAACAGCTAGTGGTTAAATCTACATCAGCCTTCTGGTATTAGAAATAGTCACTGATATAAATTTTCCCAGGACCAATATCTCTTGAAGGGTTTCTTTAGCAATCATCCACCGCTACCCTATGCATTTTTTTCATATGCAGCTTTAAACCAGACCCAATAAAATCTGTGTGCTTTAAAGAGCTCACTAATATGAAACTGATTTTTAAATGTAAGGTCAGATCCCATATAGGGCAAATGAAACCATGAGGGGGGCATTGTGTATAAGTAAATCATAATCTACTGTTTCCTTTTCAGTGTTATTTTCATCTGTGCTAACTCCCCTTCTTACCTACACAACCTGTTACTTTTCTAAATGTGTTTTCCCCCTTTTATGTCTATTCTCTGTTGGGGTAAATACAATTCCTATTTATGGAGGAAGAACTGACCCTTCCCTGATTTGGCAAAGAATTGTACAAGAATTGAATGGGTACTTAATAATGTTCTGTGATCCCTACCTTTAAAATTTAATTACAAGCATTTTTTCAGGATGCCTGAAAGTTACAAACCTCTCCTCCTCAAAAAGAAAAGGAGGACTTGTGGCACCTTAGAGACTAACCAATTTCTTTGAGCATAAGCTTTCGTGAGCTACAGCTCACTTCATCGGATGCATGTAGCTCACGAAAGCTTATGCTCAAATAAATTGGTTGTGGCACCTTAGAGACTAAGTCCTCCTTTTCTTTTTGCGGATACAGACTAACATGGTTGCTACTCTGAAACCTCTCTTCCTCAATAAGTCTTGTGGTAGATGCAGCCAGGCCTTTGTTAGCCTAGATATGTAATTATCTTGCTGGTTGCTGAAACTATAAGTAGGAAATGTAGGAGCAGTTTCTTCTACCTAATTTTACAGAGAAATAGCCTATAAAAGGATATTTTATGGTGGAAACACTTCTACCTTTATCTTCCATAGAGAAAAACCCTGGTGAGCATATGGATTCCTTCCAGCATATGTGTACATTATGTACTTTAGAACAGTAGATGTTGGTTACCATTGCTCTAAGTGAGGCTGCCTCTCTCTTCCACTAACTTTTGTCACCATATCTGTCTTTCCTGACCCGCTAAACGATCCATTTATTTCAATTCTCTCCTAAGCAGCTGCTGTGCTTCCTATCCTAACAGAAGTTCGACAACTACCAGCTGGACTTCCAGCCTTCCCCAACCCAAAATGACCATTAAACCTCTACGTGACCATAAGTAGATTCAAATCCCTGGAGAATTTTTTTTAAATATATCTGAATGTATCAGTGGTACAAATAGCATAAACAACAGCAGACCCACTGTGCATGGGAGCTGTCCAACCCATACTGGCAAGGAGCCAGAACGTGGGTCTTTCTCATCTATATATAAAACTGATTTTGCACAGCGTTTATTATTATTATAAATAGCTGCTGCTGTGCAAGATTGCATTTTTCTACCAAAAAAAAAAAAAATCTGCCGTGATTAAGACAAGGAAACGTGGCCCCCTGCGCGGGCCCTTCCCCCTGGGATGGAGAATGCTCATTAGGAGGCAGCGTCCCCCGAGCTGCCGGTGTGTCTGACACAAAGGGGCCGCTTCAAGAGACCCTACGCAAGTGTGCCTGGCTCGCCAGGGCGCTGTGCGCTAGGCGGCCGGCATGAAAGTGGGGAGCGGGAAGTGAACGGCCAAAGGCAGGGGCCTTGCTGGGGGGCCCGAGCGGCGCTGGAGAGGTCCCCGCCGCTTGGCTCCCGGCGGGCCGGCGTCAGAGCCCCTTGCCCCCGGCCAGCCCAGGCCGCTCACCCCGCGGCGCAGCTCTCCGCCCCTCTTCCTCGGGCTGAGCCGGGCTCGCCTCCCCCTGGCTGCCCCGGGCCGGGGGCTCCCTGCGCCGCCTTCTCCTTTCTGGGTAGCGCGGGGTCGGGATTATTTCGGACACGAGCCCTCCCGGCCCCTTCCCCTGGCCCGAGGCGGGGGCCGGGGAGGGCCCGGCAGACGCTCCTTATACGGCCCGGCCTCTGGTCCCTGGGCCCGGGCCAGGAGCTCCTTCTTTGGGCAGCCCCGCGGCCGCGCGGCGGGTCTGGGGGGCTCCGGCCGGGCCAGCTCGCTGCCCAACACCCAAATATGGAGACAGACGGGGAGACATTCCTGCGGCCGGCGGGGGAGGCGGCGGCGGCGGCGGCCCTATAAAGACCTGCCGGGGCCGGGCAGCTCACCGAGCTGGAGAGCCGCGAGGAGCCTGAGCCGGAGCCGGAGCGGAGAGCCAGGAGCCACCCGAGGTGAGCCGGGGGAGCCCCGCGGGGCGGGGGCTGAGTCCGCAAAGCCCAGGGAGCGCGGCGCGCCGCCAAACGCCCAGCCGGGGCCCGAGACTAAACAGTGTCTGGGGAGCCGCCAAAGCGCCAGCCCCCAGAGGCGGGAGCCTGCCCTCCGCTGCGGAGAGCGAGCGAGCAGGCCGGGCTGGCTCGCCAGGCTTCTGCCCTCGTGCTGCTGGGGAGGAATCGCGTCTACACGCGGGGGCACAGCTCGGATCCCTCGCCAGGCAGCGAGAACCTAGCGCCTCTTGCCTGGACTGCGGCCGATCTGCCGGGCAACTTCCCTGGCGCTGGGTGGAGGGAGAGAGTGCTAGCAGGTCCGCGTTACCTACCTCGCCAGGACCTCGTTACTGATCGTAATGAACAGGGACATCGTTTAAGTGGCCCCTGCTGAGCCAGTCTTCTCTTTGATTGTAGCCCGGCGGGGCGGGGTTCAGATTGTAAGGAAAAGCACAGTACCATAGATTTTTACTGTTTGGATTTTAACTATTTGTGCCATCCAAGATGGCACTGGAACTTGGATTACTTCGCAGTTTCTTAATTCCATCCAACTGAAAGCAGCACGTGTATTGTTTCAAACGTCTAAAACCCTTTAATAACTAGGCGAAAAGTAACTTTTGAAAGTTTATTCTTCCTGTCTCCAGTTTTTGCCACACTGTTGAATCAAAGTGCCTGGCCTTTATTTTGAAACTGTGGCTTACTATTGTTATCCTGATAAAGGTTTATAATGATTTCTCCTAAATACTCTTGGCCGCTATGATCTACTTTAACTTGTGTTCCAGATTGATGAGATTTTTAAATCAATTGAAGATGATTATAGGATCACAATTTTTACCCTCCCCCCACCACCAAATATAATCACTGTGTGTAGCTTAACTGTATATATTAAAACTACCAGATTACATGGTGACAATCTCTAAACTTGATAAAATGAGGATCAAGGAATAAAGAATGCAGTTTACTGAGGATGTGGTGGATTAATTCTATTAGTTCTTTGAGCTAATTTACAATTTCCTATAACCCATACTGAGTGGAATAAAGATTTTAAAATAGAGTTATAACATTGAAGGGAAGGCTGGATCTACTTTGAGTTTAAAATGTGATTTTAATTAACCACTTTAAAGTAGCATAGAAGTTTTTTGTTTTAAATCAAACCCTTTGAGATGCCCATTGGACCTTGCAGCCCCATTCTGAAGCCACGCCCCACTTTACCCCGCACCTTCTGTGGGTGGGGAGAGCCTGGCTCCTCTGGGACAGTGGATCAAGAGTGGTGAGACTGCGGCTGTGTTGCATTGTCTCTCGTTGGCTCTTACAGTGGTTTGATTTTCTTGCCGTTCCCCAGAAAGCCGACACCATGTGTGATGAGGATGAGACCACCGCGCTCGTATGCGACAACGGCTCTGGCCTGGTGAAGGCTGGCTTCGCCGGGGATGATGCTCCCAGGGCTGTGTTCCCCTCCATTGTGGGCCGCCCTCGCCATCAGGTACGATGCCCTGGCTTCTAGCCGTTCCAGGACTGCAGCTTCACAGAGGTAGTGGTGAAAAACCAACCCCTACTTTCTGGGGAAAGTCCCTAATCACGTGGGAGAGGCTGACCCCCCTCCATAATGGGACTGAGTACTTTATATGCCAGCTGTGCTACAACTGCCTGCTGTCACACCAGCTGTGACCCAATCACCCTTCCTCCCATCATGAAACTAGCATATATATATATATTACTTACTAACACTTATATAATACACCATCAGTGCCCCACAAATGTGCTCTGTGCTCCATGCAGACACACCTGCTCTTACAATAGGCTGGATTTGCCCTAGCTGTACCCTGTGACTTGGGAGCCTTCTCCTCTTCTGACCTGAGCTGGCTGTCACTCCCCAGGGTGGATAACGTGTGACTCTCTCCCTCCTTCCCCAGAGAGATGTTAAGCTTCCCAACCCCCTTTTGTTCCTCTCTAGGGTGTCATGGTGGGTATGGGTCAGAAAGACTCCTACGTGGGGGATGAAGCTCAGAGCAAGAGAGGTATCCTGACCCTTAAGTACCCCATTGAACACGGCATCATCACCAACTGGGATGACATGGAGAAGATCTGGCACCACACTTTCTACAATGAGCTGCGTGTGGCCCCCGAGGAACACCCCACCCTGCTCACTGAGGCCCCCCTCAACCCCAAGGCCAACCGTGAAAAGATGACCCAGATCATGTTTGAGACCTTCAACGTGCCCGCCATGTATGTGGCCATCCAGGCTGTTCTGTCACTGTACGCCTCCGGCCGTACCACTGGTAAGTGAGGGTAATGGGCCTCAAACAGCACCCACCCTCACCTGGGGGGCATCCACCTACCAGCATAGGTGCCACCCACCCTCACCTAGTGAGGGCACCGACCCACTGGCATAGACTCTTAGACATGAAGAGAGGCCCCCCATTCTGCTTTAGATTGATGTTGCCACTAGTAAAAACCAACTTTGCCTGCCCCTTTTCCGTGAGGTCGTGCAGGGTTTGCTCCTTCCCTTGTGACCATTTCCCCAGCCTTGCCTTGTGTTGGCCTAGGGAGGTGCTCGGTCTCACTCACTCTCCCACCCCCTCGCAGGTATTGTGCTGGACTCTGGTGATGGTGTCACACACAACGTGCCCATCTATGAGGGGTATGCTCTGCCACATGCCATCATGCGCTTGGACCTGGCCGGTCGGGACCTCACTGACTACCTGATGAAGATCCTGACAGAGCGTGGCTACTCTTTTGTCACCACTGGTAAGTGGAGCCTGCACGCACACCACCACCTCTGATCGGCAGCACACGGCAGTCACACTTGAGGCTGACTTGTTTAACTTCCATGGGGATGGCCAAATCCTGCAAACCTGCACTCCTTTGTGTGACTAGGGATCACCACTCAGTGCAATGGGCACTTGTACTTAGCTACTTGCTTGTTAATTGGCACAGGTTTGTACTTAATATACACAACCTGAGCTGGGGATACCTGGTGCGTATTTGCTCAGTGTGGTCTTGTTTGATAGATTTAATGTTAAACACGGGGATCTGTATCTGATGTTCCATGTTGAAAATCTGGGACCATGATTTGACTTCCCCCTCCAGTCATATTGTTGACTGACTCTGCACAGTCTCCCCCAGAGCCAGAAAACATGTAGGCACGTTTTTTTGGAGCCCTTACCTGTTCCCCTTGACTTCTGGCTGTGCTGTTTTCTCCTCTCTCCTGTTCCAGCCTTCTAACATCTTGTTTTTCCCTGTGACAGCTGAGCGTGAGATTGTGCGCGACATCAAGGAGAAGCTGTGCTATGTGGCTCTGGACTTCGAGAATGAGATGGCAACTGCAGCTTCCTCCTCCTCCCTGGAAAAGAGCTATGAATTGCCTGATGGGCAGGTCATCACTATTGGCAATGAACGTTTCCGTTGCCCAGAGACCCTCTTCCAGCCATCCTTCATTGGTATATAATCCTCTCTCTCCAAAGAAGTCCTTCCCTTCAGTGTTACTGATCCTTCTGCTTCACTGGTGAATTAAGTGCACTTACCTCTGTATTCCTTTATCTCCTCATGTCACCAGGTATGGAATCTGCTGGTATTCATGAGACAACTTACAACAGCATCATGAAGTGCGATATTGACATCAGGAAGGACCTGTATGCTAACAATGTCATGTCTGGTGGTACCACCATGTACCCTGGTATTGCTGACCGCATGCAGAAGGAAATCACAGCTCTGGCTCCAAGCACAATGAAGATCAAGGTACATTTGACTATATGATTATTGACTCTTATATTCAGATAAGACTTATTTTCAGACAAGTACAGTGGAATAATATATAATACTTAACACTGCTGATCTTCAAAGCACTTTACAAACAATCAGATGCACCCATTCGAACTAACTCTGCCTCTTTGGCAAATGCCATTCCACCTCCCTTAGCATGTTAAGTTAGGTGTAGTAAATCATAAAATGTTTTCTGTGCCCATATATGGTTTGTTTACTGATCAGAGCTCTGCTTACTCTTGTAGATCATTGCACCACCTGAGCGTAAGTACTCTGTCTGGATTGGTGGCTCTATCCTGGCTTCCCTGTCTACCTTCCAGCAGATGTGGATCACAAAACAGGAATATGATGAAGCTGGCCCATCCATTGTCCACCGTAAATGCTTCTAAGCATGTTTACATGATCACTATGCTAACCACTCTCAGGATGACACTGTTGTAAGTTGTAGGTTGTTGAATACCTGCAACAGCCATGTAACTTTCTATTTTGTAACAATTTCTGTTACTGTTGCTGCAAACTCCAAGTGACACAGAGTGTATGTAAAGTGTACATAAATTAATGTATTATCTCGTTTTGTTTATTTTTAAAACCATGCCCTGTGGAAGGAAACCAAAAACTTCAAGAAGCATTAAATCAGTCATTCTGTCACGCCCCATTGGAGTTGGTTATGTCATGATTTATTTCTGTTTCTGGAGCTGAAATCTCTACATACATTTATCCTGTTCTTTAGAACTGGTTACAATTTAGGGAGGAAAAAAAGGTTATGACACTTTAAATTGACATAATAATGATGCAGGGTTATTGTACATAGTAGCAATGCTACATTAAACAAACACACTGGGTTATAGACGGTCAGAGTGCTTCACAGTTAGTTTTCAAAATATATTTAAAAGGCTTTGGTGTCCTTTTTTTTCCAGTTTAAATATAAACCTGAAACTGCTTTCTTGGTTCTGAGAAATACTTAAATATCTCTAATTTTTAGAATTACACCTGATCTTCCTATTCTGTGCTATCATACAGGTACTGCCCTAGCCTCAAGTTCAGGTTCACATTTTCTGCGTAAAATCTTTTTCAACAGATTACAGCCTGGCTCTAAAAAAATGGTCATAGCTGTAATGTGCCCATCTCAGCCTAGACACCTTTTTCTAACTTTTTTAAAAGGCTGTTGGGTTGTAGGAGTTGCTTAAACTCAACAAAAACAAAACTCCTTTTGAAGGAGATGCAGTCTTACGCTGGCCCAACGCCAAAGAGATTTCACTGGACAAATGATCCTATGCAACACATGTGTTGCAAATGCCTCATTGGAACAGAATGTAAATAGTAAGTTTTTTATAACCCATTTCTAAGTGGAACTGACAGGAGAGGGTTTTCCTTTAGAACTACTAGTAAATCACTGGGCTAAACTATATATAACTTAGTTGAGCCCTTCACTCTTTATTTGGCCATTCTGTGACTGCCCTGAAACACTGCATAAAGTAAATGCCCAGTGGCAGACAGGAAGTGGGGCTTAAACATAGATCATTCCACTCTATTATACACAGGCAAATATCAACTACACCTCCTCTTGGGAAACAGGGGCAGTGCCCAGATGAGCCTTGGGAGCTTTCTCACAAGTTAGGCAAGGGACTTTGGCACCTGAGGGAGATCCCTCTTTGAGAAGGGGTCAGAAACTTACTGTTGTGGTTCTTGTTCAATGGCTTCAGACTCTGAGTCAATCTGGTGGCCCTAGTTTGGCTGTCAGTAAATAGTAAAGACTGAATCATAAGATCCAAACCCAACTATGGATACAATTAGGAGGCCCACGGATAAGCCAGAGCTAACTGTTCAAGCTCCCTTTCATTAGCCACAGCATTTCTTCCCTGAGAGGAAGCCACACCTTTTAGCTCTTGATTAGGGGATGGGACTTGGCTGCCCTTATTAATTCAGCTTCAGCAAAAATCCAAATTCTTTCCCCTCTGCTCAGGAACTCCTGACCACTCACTCTTCAGGTGCTCCACCCTCATGGACCCAGCAGTATGAGGGGATTGGAAATGTAACTGGGAGTGGCCAAGTCTTTCAGTCCACTCCTAATAGCCCAGACCCCCTGTTTGTCCTTCTAGTAGGAAAACGGAGATGGGGAGTGTTGTGGTTGTGGGGATGCACCCTAGAGGTCCTGAAGGAGCTATGGATCCTCCTTAATGCGGAGTTGGTAGGCTGGAAAATGGTAAGTGACAAAACAACCAGTTTTGACAGAGTATCACCCTAATGGAGGTAAAATAGGAAGCCAGTAACCCTGTCCCCTGTGTGTTCCTCCCTCATGCCCTGGAATGACTGAAATGGGTTCCTTTAAGCATCGTGGCATGATTCTGTTAGACAGAAATGAATCTCTAAGAGCCTTATTTGATATGGATTTCTTGGTCATGATCCCATTGAAATAATTGCACAGTAAAGTCAAAGAGATCACAAAGATCCCCAAATACTGCATTTGTTTTAGATAAGGGTTTTTAGAGACATAAGGTATGTGCATGTGTGTAAATGACTGTTAGAATAAAAGATGATCACAAAGGGATTCACACTGGTATAGGACTCAATCCTACAAGCTTTAGTCGTGTGGCTGAGTGTTTTCAGGTCTAGACCATTTAGTGTCTTCAAAGTATTGTCAAAGTCAGATTCAGGACTCACATAATTTGTCAGACCACTCTATTTATTAGCAAAGCGCTTTGCTAATGCACCCAGATGTGAACCCCTCTCTGAGGCTCAAGATAACTTATTTATACAGCTAAGCCAAAGCCAATTTAACATGAGAGACAAAAGAAAGCAGAAACTGACAAATATACATACATATCTTATTTGCATACTAACGTTTACCAATCTCCTAGCTCAGTAGGAGCTCTAAGTTAATTAGTTTGAGGACCCATTGTCTCACACTCCTTAATGTTTCTCTTCCTGACAACTATATTTCAACAAACCCTTCAAGTAGCATTTCTTTAATGAATTATAATTTCAATATAATTCATTCTACTTTCACAATCCCTCCTTTTGGTCAAGCTACGCAATGACCAATAATGACTGGGTTCCACATATCAATCGTTCTTTATCTCTTTGTTCATCAATGATATTTAAAATCATCAAATTAGCACTCTGGTTTGGGGCAGCTATCTGTGTAGCATGCCTGACACAATTTTGGATACAACAGGAAAGTAACTGAAAACATACAAAAATTATTAGGATTCCAAACAGGAGAGTTAGGGCTCCCTGAAACAACCAGTTTCCTATGTCAGAGAAATTGAAAAGGTTACTTAGCCACTTTCATAAAGAACTTGGCTCTTCATGGGGAAGATATGCTATTTGTTCTAAGTGACTAGCACGATCTATTACCTCATTGGTGTTGTCTGGTATATACACACAGCAGTCTTTTCCAATGAGAGTACAAGTCCCTCCTTTTGCCGCCAGCACTATGTCCAATGCCTGACGGTTTTGGAGGGCCATCTGTTTCTTTGGCCAGGGTTCTTAAACTTTCTCCAGTTTCATTTGCCATTATTTCAACTGCTGCTTGTAACCTTAGGATACTTTTTGCATGATGTATTACTCCCCCTAATGGTATTAAGGAACCGCCAATGGCCTCTTCCCAGGTTAAGGGGCTTATGTTGTTTACATACCATTGGGCATCTGTTAAGTCCCTTCTTTTTCGCCTGAAATTGCGGAGGCGTTCTCGAGGGAAGGTTCCAAGCACTCAGAATTGTGGGAAGAGTCGGGCGGGATAGCAGATTCCTGACCAATTAGCTGGTAGTGCGGTATAAGCTCTGGTCCCACACATCCAGTGATGGCCTATTAAGGCCAGGAAGGGTCAGTTGCACCCATTTGTCATATAGGTGTTTGCAAAGGAGGAGGAGTATCTCACAAAGGGTACAGGGTCATTCTCCTTACGAGGAGTGGTGTTATTTGCATGACATTGAAAGATTGTATTGTTTTCACTAAGGTTACTGTAGGGGGAACATGAGATTGATTTCTCTGTTTGATCCCAGGTTGAGAAAAAAATTCATATCTCCATACCCGGCCCGCCACTTTTTAGTTTTGTTTGAATAATCCCATACACCATTGGCCACAATATGCTGAAGGCAATGGCTTTTCCCCAGATCCAGCCCTGTCCCATTACATACCCAACACCAATGACTTTTTCCCTCCGCCACACTTATCCATTTAGATGCATTTATTCCCACCGCATCCCAAGTGTCATTGCTGTTCCATATTTTGTTAAACGGACAAGGCCCTCCAGTGAGGTCTGGGGACTTGAGTGGGATAGCCAGGACAGGAACACCAGTTTGAGAGTGGGCTGGGATGTGGCTGCAGACCCAGCAATTAGAAATATTAAGGTTCTGAGCTATCCACACCTGCTGCTGGATAAAAGAATTGTCATCGTGGTCTCCCCAGGCCATAAGATACCAGCAGCCGAGGAACAAGCAGAGGCGCATGTTGGAGGCAAGGCTCTTCTGGTTCTGACAACCTCAACTGAGGGAACCACAGTCACGGTTTTATGCCCACCAGGCAGTAGGCGCTAGGCTCGCTACTGCTTTTTTTTTTTTTGCTCGTCGTCTGCTTCTGGCAACCCTTACGAGAGCGTAGATTGTAAGGTATTGCAGACTGTTCCTCTATGTCTTCTTCCGAAGTCAAAATTGACTCTGCGTTGTCCTGAGGCGATGGTTGGTTCTCTGGGGATGGTGCCTTCTTATACCGTGAAGCATGTATCCACACTGCGATGCCAGATAGTTTAACAGCCGTCTGTGTAGTAAGCAGTACCTGATGAGGACCCTTCCACCGGGGCTCCACGGCGTGCTTTCAATGATGGCGCCATACGTAGACCCAATCACCTGGCTCGAGGTTGTGGCAAGCATCGGAGGTGGGTTCCGTGGGCCAGGCGACTTGAACCTGTGAATGGAAGTGACTTACAGCTTGCATTAGTCCCTTGCAATACTGAAGGAGCGCACTGTGAGTCAAGTTCAAATCTGGAATGGGAGTAATGGTAGTCATAGCTCGCATAGGGTGTCCCAAAACAATTTCAAAGGGACTTAATTTATGCCTTTGGGATGGAGTGGATCTCATGTCCATAAGGGCTACTGGCCAGCTTAATCCTGTAGAGTTACAAATTTTAGCAAGCTTATTCTTAAGTACACCATTTTGTCTTTTCAACTGCATCTGCACTCTGTGGGTGGTAGGGACAGTGCAACAGGTGTTTGATATGCAATATACGGTCCCAGTGTTGAACAAGTTGTCCAGTAAAACGTGTACCCCAATCACTGGACAGAGTAGCAGGAATTCCCTTGGCAGGCATAATATGATTTAACAAACATCTGGCAACAGACAGTGAGTCAGTCTTGCGACAAGGAAAGGCTTCAATCCAACCAGAGAATAAACATACCATAACCAATATAAATTCATATTGTTGACACTTAGGCATTTGTGCAAGAACGGTGCTTGAGGCAGGCCCCGGAACCCCTGGGCCACTTTTACAGGTTTACCAATATTATGGCTTTGGCAAATGGTACAGGCTGCACAGTGGCAGGCTGCAAAAGAGCTAAAATGGGGGGGCCCACCATCCTGTCTTTGTTACAGCAGAGACCATCCCCTCCTTTCCGACATGTGAAACACTGTGTAGCAGGGCAGCCAGAGATGGGTAGAGTGAAAAGGGGGCTACAAAGGTGCCAGTAGGCGAGCGCCAAAAGGAATCGGGATGTAGAGAGCAACCCTGGGCAACCCAGGATTCTCTCTTGGTTTCTGGGGTAGAGTCTTGGAGCAGGGTGAGGTCAGTGAGGGACCAGGAGGGTAAGAGGAGAGCGGAGAACAAGGGAATCAGACATTTCGACTAGGCGTGCTGCAGCAGCCACAGCATGCAGGCAGGGGGGTAAGCCTTGGGCAACAGGGTCTAAAGTGGTAGAGAAATAAGCCACTGGACGGTTCTTTTCTCCGTGCATCTGAGTGAGAACTCCAAGTGCACATACAGATTGTTCGTGGCAGAAAAGGGCAAAAGGCTTAGAGTAGTCAGGCAGCCCTAAGGCAGGGGCAGAAGCCAAACCCTGTTTGAGGGAAACAAAGGCAGAATTGGCCTCAGGGGGCCACGGCATGGGGTCAGGCACAGAGAATCGAGTGAGTTCCTGGGGAGGTTTTGCAAGGGAGGCATATTGGGGAATCCATTGTCTGCAAAATCCAGCCATGCCTGAAAACTTCTGGATCTGGCGTGGGGAGCGGGGTCGGGGAAAGCTAAGGATAGCTTGGACGCGTGGGAGAAAGTGCACAGGAACCCTGGGAGAGGAGAAAGCCAAGGTATGTGACAGAAGCTTGACAGAGTTGTAGTTCAGAGCGAGAAGCTTTGTGACCCTTATTTGCTAGGGCAGTAAAGAGCACTAAAGAGTCAGTTTCAGAGGCAGACAATGAAGGGGAATAGAGGAGTAGATCAGCTACATATTGGACTAGTGTGGACCTGGAAGGGAAAAAGGTCAGCAAGGTCTCGGGCTAATGCTTGGGAAAAATATGACAGGCTTTCAGTATACCCCTGGGGCAGTGTGGTCCATGTGTACTGTTGCCCCTTGTAAGAAAAGGCAAACAGGAACTGGGAGTCAGGGTGAACCGGGACAGAAAAGAAAGCAGAACACAAATCAACAACAGTAAAATGAGTTGCATCTGGTGGGATAGAAGCCAGAATCTTTGAGAGAGGCAAGTTTTGATTCTGTCCACCTGTGATTTGCCTCTTCCCCACCACTGCATGAAACAATCAACTTCTTCTTTTGCCAATTTAGTTTTAGGTTGGCCGAGTTTGTCTTTTAAGACGTCTACTCGGTCTTTGTCCCAAGATCCTAACAGTGGCCACTGAATTTTGGGATTCTCCTGAGTTAGCCTTTTGCATTCCCATACACAGCCTTTTGAAGCTATCCCCCACCCATGTCATGAGGTTTTCTGTTCATTAAAACACAAGAATGCTAGCAACAAGACAAACACCACAGACAAACAACACAAAACATAGATCCATGGTATTCTGAGTTATTCTTCCACTGGCGCCAGCTTGCTTGTAGAGTCTAAAAACAAAAGAAACAATTTCCACCGCCCTGGTGGGGACAGATTATTGCTTAATAATAATACCACTTTCTTTTACAAATTTCCTTGCTAACTGCAGGAAAAACAGAAGAATTACCTCCAGGCTGTACTTATTTTGTTCTATAGTCAGGCTGTTCTATAGTCAGGCTAGTGAATTACCCCACGCACTGATCATTTATGAAATTCATGAGGTGGTGTGCCTCAGTTTCCCCTCTTGTGCAACAGATCATGTTTGCAATAGTTTCTCTGCTGTACCAAGCTATAAGTTTATTCTCAGGTAATAGCTGAGACACAGCTTCAGATTTTAGCACTATACACACACACACAAAATTTTCTTTTGCCTAACATCCCTTGCACTGTGATTACTCTTCTATTACACTTCCATCTTGTACAACTAGACACAACCAGGAGCAGCCAAGTTAAGTTCCAATAGAAACCCCTTACATCCTTTAGTGATTTTGATTACATTACCCAATAGTCAAACAATTTTGATCAGATTCTCTCTCTGCCTGCAGCAGTCCCTTTCTGTGGGAAAAGGGCCCATTTTCCCTCAGAATAGCTGTAAAGGCTTCTGGGGACAGAAGCGTAGTGGTGGTAGTAGCCACTCTACCTGACCCACTTAGCCTAGACCATTTTTCCAGAAATTTACAGGAGTCCGGACTCTTCCTAAAATACATAAACTGAGCCGGCATTCTTTCAGGGAACTGTCCCGACTTAGACGTCTGGTTACCCATACAGGAGGACTTTACACACCAATCACACAAGAAGGAAAGTCGGGTTCGTCAGAGCGATGCCCAGTGCAACACACAAAAGGAGCCCACAGGCTACTGCCTCAATCGCCCTTGCTTTCACACCGAGGGTTTTACCCAAGGTGCGGTGTGGCTGCGACTGTGCAGATTTCACTCACTCAGACCGTGGGGACAGGTCAGCCGATCCCCGGATGGAGACAGCGCCCAGACTCAAACACACCACAGGGAGGACGGATAGACACAGAGACAAGACAGTCCTCAGTCCAGACGAAACACAGAAATAATTACCTGACCAGATTCCTGATGTCAGATCCCGGGATCCCTACCAGAACAGAGTGGGAACCAACAGGTTCGATGGCGTAGACTTCACTGTGGTCATGCACCCTTCTGTTCTGGAGAAGGACCGTTTGGGCCAAATGCTCAGGTGCCAGCTTGCCATGGCCATCCTAAGAACAGTCAGGAGTCACACAGCCCCAGAGAAGACGGTTGCCATCTCGGTGGAACTTCCAAATTGTCAAAGTCAGATTCAGGACTCACATAATTTGTTAGACCACTCTGTTTATTAGCAAAGCGCTTTGCTAACGCACCCAGATGTGAGCCCCTTTCTGAGGCTCAAGATAACTTATTTATACAGCTAAGCCAAAGCTAATTTAACATAAGAGACAAAAGAAAGCAGAAATACACAAATATGACAAATATACATACATATCTTATTTGCATAGTAACGTTTACCAATCTCCTAGCTCAGTAGGAGCTCTAAGTTAATTAGTTTGAGGACCCATTGTCTCACATTCCTTAATGTTTCTCTTCTTGATAACTATATTTCAACAAACCCTTCAAATAGCATTTCTTTAATGAATTATAATTTCAATATAATTCATTCTACTTTCACAGTATGTACATTATTTGTAAGGAAAGACTGGGTGGATTTAATGTCCGCTTGAAAAAAGGTTTTAAACTGGTTACCATTGTTATCAACGGCTACAAATGTTTTGAAATCTACATACTTGAACATAAGGTATGTAATATGAAATGCACATGATCTTTAAGCCTGTAGAATATTTTGTTTTTTTAATGATGTCTGTAAAGTGTAAATAACGTTAAGGCATAAGAAAGGTTTGATCTGTTAGCCAAAAGTTTGGGAAGGGTTCACATTTCCTTTTAGCTCTTTGGGCAGCTTTTCTACAACTGCCCTAACCTCATATACTATAAACAGCTAGCTAGGTAAAATGTCACCATTAGACTTGGTTGGTAACCCACTTCTCAGGGGGTTACATTTCAGTTGCTTTAGTTTGCTTCCATCTTAAAAGTAACAACCTCAACCCTCCAAAACAAAAAAAAATCTTTTATACATCTATTTTGCTAAGAGCTGGTAACCATTCTGATAACTCCAGACACAATGAAATACATAGGACACCATCCTGTCAGACCCCTGCAGAGCTATCCCCCTGAACTGTAAGGCCTTAGAGGATACGACCCTTTTTCTTTTTTAAAAGGTTTTCTGGTACCCCTTAAATTCTATATTAAAAACTGGCATAAGTGTCCACATATTGCAGTGATGAGCCTTGGATAAATGCCTAGACAAATAAGAATTTTGCTGGCATTTGCAGTGGTATTCACCCTAATGCAGGGTTTAAGCGGGGCATAGGAGCTTACCTGGGAACTATGTGCTGATGTGAATTTCACTCTTAGTTCAAGCTTTTGTTAGCAGGTTTAAAAATTTTTAAACTGCTGGGGAAAAAATGTTAATCTAGAAGAGCAGCTGCTCTTCATGATGGGACAAATGCTGCTGTCAGATCTATGCATGCAGACTAAACTTTCCAAAGTGGGGACCTAAAGTTAGGCTCTTGACTCCATACTCAGGCATCTGATTAAGTGGCCTGATTTTCAGAGGTGCTGAGCACCCTCCATTCTGACTGAAGTCAATGGGAGCTAGGTGCTCAGCACTGCTAAAATTCAGGCCACTTATTCAGGTGCCCAAATATGGAGTCAAGAGCCTAACTTTAGGCACCTATGTGTGAATGTTACTAATTTCATTGGGATTTGTGTGTGCTTATCTGCAGGCAGAATCTGACTCAATGGCTTTATTATCCCTGTCAGTGAATTACATATGCTCCATGTCATTGGAGAAAGCCTAATAATTCTCTTGACATCTCAGTCCTTACTGTCCCTAACAGCAAAATTCAGTGTATTACTCATACATAGTAATTGCCCTGAAGATGCCATGTTCTTACAACCAGATTCTCCCATTCTGTATCTAAGTGCCATTGTCCTAGTTCTATTCCTACTGAAGTCAATGGGAAGAATTGGGATCTCTGATTTAAATGTTAAATGAGTGCTTATGGGCTCCATCCTGACTGATCCCACTGATTTAGATGGAAGCAGGATTGGTCTCTAAGCTACCACATTCTCTTCACTTTGGGGAAGCCAGGTACCTGCATCCTCGTTTATGTCTATGGGGGAACTTAGCTCATTATGGTATTATTACAAAATCCAAATGCCTGTTTTCCTTCTTATATGGTCAGAGAGTAAATCAGGGAATCAAATTCCAACTGGGTATATGTGGATGCAACAGCATAGCTTTCTGTGGCGTTTCATTTGCTTTCACCAGGTGGGACTTTAGCGCCTGGTGTGTATTTCACCTGGGTGCTATTTCTGCTTCTGGTTATAACAACACAAGCAAAACAGGACTGGAAACATTTACAAACAGCTTCCAAGGCAGTTTGAATACAAGGGTTCAACTGAAATGGTCAGATTTCGCTGGGTAAAACCCTTAGTCCATGCATATTTTGTTTCCTTCCTCAAAACTGAGGCACTCCACTATGTTTTCAAAATAATGTTTGAAGCCCTTGCAGGAGGTCAGACTAGAATGATCATAATGGTTTCTCCTGATCTTAAAATCTATAAATTTACCTCATTGGACAACCCCTGAAGTCTCTCCTCTAATCCTTTAAGCTAGTCTTTGGCAGTTTCCATTGTTAATCGTCCTTTTTCGTGATTATAAATTTGTATTCTTGATTGGATGCTGAATACATCCTTGTCACCGAATCCCCATTGATGTGCTCTGTGAGGGCAGCCATTGTACTATGTACAATCTACTCTATTTTGTTAGAGCAGATCAGTATGTGTGAATGTGGCTGTAGGCTGTTTCCAGCTCCATGCTTCTGCCAAATAAGGTTGGTGTTACGCCCATGCCTATGTCCCATCTATGTGTCATTAATACAGGGCTGTCAACTCACGCGCCTTCGGAGGATGACACCCACACATTCCCTGTGCCACCCACCCCTTTTTGAAACACTCCCATCAGCTGTGCTGGAAGGGTCGGCCGGACTAGTATTTGGGCTCCTATTCTGAGAGGGGCAAGGGAAGGGTGGTGGTGGGATGAAATGGAATAGAGAGAACATGGGAGATAGAAATGGAGGTGAGAGGAGACCCTGGGGAAGTTAGAAACACAGCAGAGGAGGATAATGGTGGGGCGAGATTGAGGCAAAGAGGAGAAAGAAAATGCTGAGGACCAGATACACTCTTGTGATCCAGCTTTTTTGTGCCAGTCTGGTGGTAGAAAGCGGCCAGAGCACATCAGATGGGGAGTGTGTGTGTGTGTGTGTGTGTGTGTGTGTGTGTGTGGCTGGGGGCCCCAGCTCAGGAAGCATCTGATTACACGAACTTCTACACCACCCATCTCTGCAGCCCTGGTATAGAGAGCTGGTATAGGGTGGGGGTAAGGCCAGAGCACCACTTTGCTGGGGCTATTCTTTGCTGGAGGAGTGTCCCCCTGGGGCCATAGACAGCTGATATAGTTTTGAGAAAATCCCTAGGCTGCTCTACCATATGCTGGGCCAGGCCCACACGTCAGCCCTCCTCTTCAACTGGGCCCAATGATCCCTGGGCATAGCTGAGAATCTACCCTGGAAGGTAAAAATAGATAGGAAAGAGAGGCTAAATCCAGCAAAAAGTTTTGAAGAAAGAAAGAAGATTCAGAGAAACATTTAAATTGGACATGGGCTCAGATTGCACCATCCAGAGTAGCTGTAGATGTGAGCTTCCCCCAACCTGGTAGTGTAGACGCAGCTGTAGTACAGCGACAGACTGGGTATGTCTGTTGCTGGAGGAGCACCACCTTTCTGAATGACAGCAGCCAGATCAATGGAAACATTCTTCCATTGACCTAGCAACATCCATGCTACGGGTAAGGTCAGCATAGCTACATAGTTCGGGGGGGAGGGGGATGTGGTGTGGATTTTTCACACCCTGAGTGCTGTAGCTGTGTTGACCTAATTTTAAATGTAAACCAGGCCGCATTGTCACTCCAGAGCTCTAACACAGCCCCTTCCCTGCTTTGATCATTATACTGGTGTTATTTAATCTTTTACATAGCACTTCTCACAAATATCGAGGAAGCTGAAGAGTCAAGGCTTAGGGACCAAACTCACTTCTCAATGATGCTGTGACTCCAGGGTGACTCCGCTGAATTAAAAATCAGCACTACACTGACAGCAGAATCTGGTCCAAAGTGTGTCTTCCTTTCCTGAGAGGCGGACCACATGCCATGAATGCCACACCCCTTTTCATGTTCTGAATTGGGAATTTGTACCCTGTTCTTCTCTCTCCCGTGGTGATCTGAAAATGTTAAACTGAAAAGCATTTTAACCCACATTAGTTGTTAGTATTGACCTATGCTCCCAGGGCTGGAATCGCCTCTCTCACAGGTTTTACGTCAATGTAACTCCATCAGTCATGCCTGATTTACACCATGGAGAGATCAGCATCAGGCCTAGATTAGTTATCCAATGAGGGCTTATTATTACACACTAAAAATCAAAACAGGAGAGCCGGTTGGAAACTGTCAATTATTTTTCACAAAAAAAAAAAAAAAAAAAGAGAAAAAAATCACTTTTTAAACAGATTTCCTGTGGAAACTTTTTTTTTTTTTAAAAATGAAAACAACCGCCACCCTTCCAAAATTTTGGTTCTTGAAAACTGGAAAATGTTGGCTTTACTTTACTGACAAAAAAATGATTTTCAGTTTGTTTTTTCCAAATTTACCCCAAATGAACATTTGCTACAAAAATTTTTGTTTTGTCCAAAAAGCCATTTTGGGGCAAAGTTTTGATTATAACAATTCAGCCAGCTCTGCAAAATCGCTTCCAGAAAGTATTTGTCACAGATGGAGAAACAGCACAGCTGGGTGAATGTGGCCTATTGATTGGCTTATGGGTTCCTACAAGGTGGTGTTGCAAATCCACATGATGCTCTTAATTGACACTTGCTGTTGCGAGGGCGGGCTAGGTGTAGAGAATTCCCTCTGGAAGGATGGCTTTGAATAAAGAGCCCTGTCAGGAAGGACTGATTGGCAGATGGATTAATTCAGAGAGTCTCCTGGCCATATCCTGTCCTAGAACAGCACCCCACACTTCTGGGGTTGCACTGACTAGATCTGGGCCCCTGTGGAAGGGGAGGTTGATGCAGCACCTCTCTGAGTGGACTCTGCACTATGTTCTGGGTGAAGAGAGAAGACTTTGATGTAACCAAGGCTCTTAAATGCTGGAGTTTGCATTTGGACAGGGGTTAACTAAACAATGTATCAAACTCCCCAGTAGTCAGACAGCTCCTTATTGCTATGCAACTGGCAAGGCTATGTCCATTTCATGACACAGACTAGCACAGGTGTGGGACTTTGTTGCATGAATAGGGTGACCAGATAGCAAGTGTGAAAAATCAGGATGGGGGTGGGGGTAATTGGCACCTATATAAGACAAAGTTCGAATATTGGGACTGTCCCTATAAAATCAGGACAGCTGGTCACCCTAGCAGGGTGAAGCTCTTTATTTTGCAAGAAAAAAAAGTGTCATGCTAACTTTAATGATGCACAATAAATGCTACTAAGGGTAGGCTTTGGGACAGGCTATGGAACAGCCCTTCTTGCAGACAGCTGAGCTCCACTCTGCCCGCCGGGATCACAGCCAGACATAGGAAGTTCCCACCCAGTTTCACATAACTTTGCCCCAAAAAGCGTACGGCCAGATTCTGCTCTTAGTTACACCCGTGTAAATCCAGAGTAACCCCACTGACGTTACTTGGGAATCGCACAGTGTAACTGGGATCGCAATCTGGCCCTGAGCATCTAGGGAGCATCCTAAGCAGCCAAGGCATGAGCCAGCCTTTTAGCCACACCCCAGAGAGCTCCGTATATATGGCATGCTGAAAGCAGCTCCCCTCCCACCAGCAGTACACGCCCAACCGCAGGCCCAGCCCCTCTCCCCCAGCACGGCTCTCTGAGCTATGGAGAGATTTACAAAAAAACCGCCAGCAGCTTATTTATTGGCTCCAAAGCAAATGACTCTTTGAAGCTGAGGGAGCCCCCTGGCGAGGGGAGAAAAGAGGGAAGGATTGCTGTGCAACGGAGAAAGACTGACAGACCCAGGGCCGTCCCCAGCCATGCGGGTGCCCTACGCAGCCCCCCCCGTAGGGCTCCAGGCCTCCTAGGGTCTGGGAAGCAGGAACTGTGGGGGGAGGGGGCACTTTTGGGGGCCCCACAGGCCGAGAGCGGCCTGGGGGATTGGCGGCGGCCGGGAGCAGCCCGCTCCGCTTCCCTCGCCCCGGCCTCAGCCGCGTCGCTCGAGGGGGTGTGGGGGGGGGGGAAGTCGCCCACCCCGCGCACTCACCGGCAGCGGTGGAAGCGGAGCAGCCCGGCCCCAGCCCGCTCCACTCCGCCAGCTCCCAGCCGCGTCGCTCCGCTTCCCCCCGCCGCCGCCGGTGAGGGGGGCGGGGGGTCCTTTCCTCGCGCTCACCGGCGGCGGGAAGCGAAGCACCGCGGCTGGGAGCTGGCGGAGCGGAGCGGGCTGGGGCCGGGCTGCTCCGTTTCCCGCCACTGCCGGGGAGCTCGGGCTCGCAGGGGGAAGAGGTGGAACGGGGGCGGGCCGGGGGCGGAGCAGGGGGGAAGGGGAAGAGGCGGGGCGGAGGGAGTTGTCGGGGGCCCCACACCCCTCTAGGGAGGGCCCTGCCCCTTGCAGTGGGCGCGGCCCGAGGGTGGGCGAGGGATAGGGCTGGTCGCCGGGGCTGGTGCTGCGGCGTATGGAGCACGCAGCTGCCTAGGGCACCATGAAATTCGGAGCAAATTTGGTGCCCCAAGTTTCATGGTGCCCTACACAGCTGCGTATGCCTAAGGAGGGCCCTGGACAGACCCATACCCGTAGAAACAGGCGTTTATTTTGTGTCTAATGGGCTGCGCCTGGAGCATGAAAGTCAATAGGAGTTTTGTCATCAAGCGCAGTGGGAAGTAGATTAGCCTTGGCCATAGATCTGGGTACCTCTACACGGCAAGAGACACTGGCGGCTGGCTTGTGTCAGCTGGGGTGACCAGATAGCAAGTCTGACACACTGGGATAGGGGGTGGGGGGTAATAGAGACCTACAGAAGACAAAACCTTGAATATCAGGACTGTCCCTATAAAATTGGGACATCTGGTCACCCTAGTCCAGTGGCTCTCAAACTTTTTTCCTGGTGACCCCTTTCACATAGCAAGTCTCTGCGTGTGACCCCCCCCTTATAAATTAAAAACACTTTTTTATATATTTAACACCATTATTATAAATGCTGGAGGCAAAGTAGGGTTTGGGGTGGAGGTTGACAGCTCACGACCCACAACGTAATAACCTCACGACCCCCTGAGGGGTCCCGACCCCCAGTTTGAGAACCCCTGCCCTAGTCATCTGACTTAGGCTTGTGGGGCTCGGGCTGCAGAGCTTAAAAATGGCAGTGTAGACATTGGGCGAGGGCTGGAGACCAGGCTGTGAGACCGCACGAGGGGGGAGGGTCCCGGAGCCTGGGCTCCAGCTTGAGCCTGAATGGCTACCTTACAATTTCATAGCTCCACAGCTCGAGCCCTGCAAGGCTGAGTCAGCGGATATGGGTCAGCCGTGGGTGTTTTATTGCAGTGTAGGCATACCCAGAGACTCTGGTTGGGATTTTCAAAGGTACCTGAGGCCTGGTCTCTACATAATTTTTGAACCAAATTAACTGTTTCAGTTAGGGCTGTGGTGTTTGGGGGTTTTCTAAAAAAAAATAACAAAAAAACCCAAACCACTCAAATCACAGTTATACCAAAACAACCCCTAGTGTAGCCACTTACACCAATATAAAGGTGCCTTACACTGCTATAGCTTATTTCCTTCCCCTCACAAAAATATCTGTACTCGTGTAAAGTGCTTTAAATTGTGCTATAACTGCATGTCTGCTCAACAGTCTTCTACCACTTCAACTATATCACTGTTAGAGCTGGGTGGCGAAAGGTAACTCCATTTTCCAGAGGATTTTGATATATCAACATCTGGTTTTGTTCCAATTGAGAATGAAACCCAAACATTTCAAAGTTCTCTTCAAAAGGAAATGGATCCCTGGTGGTTGCCCTAGAGTTGCAGATCCTGGGAGCCTTGCAGTCCCCATCTCCAAGGCAGCCTGCCTCAGGGATCCTGAGAGGTCGGGCTGCCAAGGAGCCACAAGCTGGGGTTTCCAGGCTCCCAGCTCCCCACCAGACCTTCAGGCAGGCTGCCCAGAGGCTGAGCTGGCAGAAAAGCAGGCAGGGTTCTATTGGAACATCATCAAAATCAAACCATCTCCACAGAATGTTTCTATTCTGACAAATTAGCCAATTCCAACAACAACAACAAATTTTCATCAGAATTTTTCTGACTAGCTCTAATTGGTATAGTTAAGTGGTACAATGTGTGTGGCCTAGGGCTGAGGGATGAGGCAGGCACCCAAATCCCACTGAAATTCAATGGGAATTGGTCACAGGCTCTTTTGAAAAACCTAGTCTCTGGCAATAGTACTTAGGTGCTCAACGTTAATTATGAAAACTATATCATGCTAACTGGTCCTGCCCTGCCTAAATGATCCCCTGGCCAAAGAAATCCAGCTAGATGGAGAGGTGACACGCAAACAAAGAGACCCAAAATCAGATTTAGATCCTTCAGACCGAATAAGGTTTCACCTTTGGTGTCTTAATTACCATAACCAGTGGAAATAATAAAAAAATGGTTAATATGACACGGAGGTTATGGGCCAAACTATGCTGAGTCAGGCAGTTCAGAGTCAGCTGCTATCACTCCATCCTTAGTTCATCCTGCTTGATGCATATGAGCCTTAGGGCAGAGGTTTCACAACAGTCTGCTGACAAGCACCATGCTAAAACTGAAGTAGTGCCCAGGTGCAGAACTAGTGCTTTTAAATGTGTCACTAACTATTTGTGGGAGTGTTTTCATGGGGTCATCTTTAAGAATGCTGAGGAATGTAAAATTGTTGCAGAAGAAAACTTTTTTTTTTTGCCTTCAAAAATTTCTTTTAATAATTAGTCATAATAAATAATATTTTGTGCCTCTATAGTTTCTTGTCTAGGCATTTCAAAGCTTCTGATATAATGAAACTATTATTATCATCAAATCCAAGAGGGATTCTACAGCTGAGACGCTGCATTTTTGTGAGAGCAGGATTGGGCTCCTTAGCCAGGAACAGTGGCTTTGTGGTAAAGGCAAACAAGTGGGAATCCTGAAAACTGTTTATAATCCCAGTTTTGCCACAGACTTGCTGGGAGAGCATGTGGGCTGGGAGAAGTGGCTTTCTGTGCTGCAGTTTTCCCCATCTGTAAAATGGGGCTAATAATACCTACCACACAGGAGGATTATGAGGATTAATTAACATTTGTGAAGGATTTTGAGATCTTGGCAAGGAAGTAGCTATAGTAATGCAGAGTATTAAGATATGTCTAAACTACAGAAATTATACTGGCATAGCTATGCTGACGTTCAAGGGTGAGGGGATGTTTTCCGTTGGCATGTTGATGGAAGCTCTCTTCCGTTGACATAGCTGAATCCATACTGGAGTTTTGTCAGCATAGCTATGTCGGTCAGGGATGTGGGTTTTTTTCCCTGTAGCTATGCCCATATCACGTTCAAGTGTAGACCAAGCCTTAGTCATTCCAAATTCAGCTCCACAAGTCAGGTCCCATTTTCACAGTACAAATAAAAGTTCTAAAACTCACCACTGGCTGAAAATAGGGCACTGCTTTGGTTATGAGGTGCTGCAATATTGATCATCTTATGGAATCCCAGGCTGCGTGTCTCTTCTTTTGGGCCCCAACAAATGGATACAACACTATACACTCCTTTTCTGTCTGACTGCTGAGTATCCCAGAAGCTCTTTTAACAGATCTGGTCACTCCATGGGCACAAACAACTGGAGCTGGTGATGTCTTACAACACACAAGGGTCATGGTCCAAATCCTGAGTTCCAGCTCTCCAATGCCACATAGCGGATGGAGCCAGTGAGGGTGTGAGGAGCCAGAGCTCTGGAGCTGGGTTTTTAAAAAATCCAAAATTTAGCAACTTTTCAATAAAACGTGGCACAACTTTTTCACAAAAATGTGTCCCCTTTTTTCAGCCAGCTCTAGTTGAGTACACTCCAGGCAGTGAGGGAGGGGCAGGACAAGGGCAGAACTGCTATGCCATGAAGCTCCAGTCCTAGCTGTGGCATTTTTTTGTCTGTGTACAAGTCACTGTGTTAAGAAGACGTTCATCATTTTAAAAGAGTTGGCTGACCCAGCTGGGTTCAGAGTCAGGTTGTCCATATGTTTATAAATGATCTAGAAGAGCCAGTGACAATATGTACTACTGCAAAATTACTTGTTAGTAAATAGTATGGTGGCTTGTGAAGTACTCCAAACATAGCTGTTAAAACTGGGTGATTAGGCAATGTGATACCAGATGAAATTTAGCAGAGACAAGTGAAAGGTAATATGCATTAGAAGGTATACGTTAACCTACTTGTAAACAACATTGATTTCTGAATTATTGCAACTTCTCCACACAGAGCGTTAAGCATCCGCATGGACAGCTCAGTGAGAACATCTAGTCGTCGTGGATCATTGCTTAAAAAACAAAGGGAATAGGTTGCTGTGAGGAGAGAACAAAGAATAATAATAAGAATATTGTAAGGTCAGCATATGCATTGATGGAACACCCTCCCCTTGGATACTGGACTGAATTTTGATACAATCATCTCAACAAAGACAGGAAAAACTCCTGAGAGACACAGTGAAAGTGACTGGAGTCATGGGGAAGATTCCTTTCGAGGAGAGAGGAAAAATCCTGGGGTCACTGAGAGCCAAATCCTACTCACTTTACTTACATGACAGAATTATCTGTGTGAATAAGGTGATCTGAGTCTGGCTCTTTGTTTGGAAAGGCCAAGGGACAGAACACAGAAGTGTAGGATTCATACAAGGTTTATGCGCTTGGCAACATTCAGGGCACACCCGGAGTGTTGTATAGGAGCTGTGCACACACAGCTCTTCTCAAGGGCATGAACCTTGGAATCTCGCCCAGATAACATGAATCGTGGGAAGCCTCCCAGGACTGGGCTCAAGGCCCGAGAACAAGGAATGCGGTAGATAGAAACTGGTAAATAAGAATGTTAAACAAAGCCAGTGTATTCCTTTTATCTGTTGGAGAATGTAATGCGCGGGGGGAGAGAAAGAATAAAGGGGAAGGTGGAAAGCTGACAGTCAGAAGCCCGTTAGCAGACCAGCTTGCTTGCTTGCTTAAAGCTCTGTGCTGTCTTGTCATTGAACCGCAACACAGAAGGTATGAAAGAGGGATATAAAATGATAGAGAAGGTCAACTGAGTGCTCCTATTAACTCTGTTCCGGTGAGTATTATTATATAGTCAGCGGATGTGAATTGACAGAGCTGGATTTGGCCCAAAGTGCTTTAAAGACACTTGGAATTTTGCAGCGTCAGACCCAAACCCTCTATTTGACGTACACACTTAGAAATGTGAGTAGCTTGATTCAGGAACAGTCTTAACTGAAGCAAATAGGAAAAAACTCACATGACTATAATAACTCCCATGCAAAAGTATGGGCAGGATCAGACCATAGATGCAATAAGTGAGAGCTGCTGGGGGTAAAAGTTGGGAAACCGAGTCACAAGTCCACCCAATTTAGGCTTAATCAATTTTCACCTTTATTTTGTACAAGTTCAGACAGAATTGTCACTTATAGTGCCTGGCTGTACACGTGTGCCAGACAAATAATAACAGACATTCTGGGGCAGTGGGAGTCCTTCCACCATCCATGATAGTTGTCATCTTCTTTTATTCCCTTGTGTGGTCTTTCAGTCACATTCTTCAGTTTCTGGTCCGGTTTGGGCCCAAGTTCACTTAGGTCCTTTATACATTTCTACATTAATTCATCTTTATCCAATTGGCTTTTAGGATATCAGCCCTTTGGGTTTTAGGTAACCTGTATATTATGCATGCTCAAGCTTCAATTATCTAACTTGTGCGTTTTTCTGGCAGGTTTTGCAGTTTCTGGGTCACGTTAATGTATGCCACCCTGCCACTCCCAGAGAAAGTGGGTGTTTATTTATTATTCCCTGTCTGTGTATCTTTTACTTACATCTTCTAACACAACATCTTACTTTTGGTCTGTCAGCAATGACATTTTAAGCAGATTAGCAATTCTATATAAAAGAAGAATTGGCAAAACCACACTTATGCCAGCAAGAACTTGGCCTAAGTGTTCTCATCTGTACTCATTCACTATCCATAACTACAAATTGTTAACATATAACTAAGAAAACTTTTAATTTTACCATTAACAATTCTTCCTTATATTTCAATGTTATAAGTCATTCTGTGCTATCCTTGATGGGTTAGAAAGGAGAGGAGGTGTTAAAGAAAACATGATGATTCTTTAATGTTAACATTTCTTATCTTCCTTAAAGATGGGTTTTTCATTCAAATTCCAATTTTGTTTATGCATCATTACAAAGAAACTTCATTAGAAATTTTCCTGTGAATACAATTTGAGGGGTGTCTCAATTTAGTTGCTATTAACGGTACCCCAACAGAACCAAAAACAATAGCAGCAAGAAGGGAAGAGTAATATAATTAGTTATGCAGTCCAGTAATGGGCACAACTTGAGTATATGAAATGATTAGTTAAAAAAATAAAAAGCCCTCTGCCTGGTTCTTTTATTTATTTATTTTTTTTGGTAATTTTTAAACCTCCGCCTGTTTCCCGCTTTCTTAAAATTAAGTTTCAAACCTGTCTCTTTCTCTCTACTTTATATCACAGAAACAGAGTGCAAAAGGGCATGCAATAAAATGAAAAGGTAAGCAGTATGTACGTAAAAACAATCAGGCTACAAATATTTCGTAGAGCTTGGCAGGTAAGATGCTGTAAAGAAGAAATCGGAGTACATGCATAAGGCCTCGTTCTGCTCTCAGCTATTTTATACTTGTATAACACCACGGACTTCAACTGATTTACGCTATGTCTACACTACAGCCACTAGAGTGGCACACCTACAGTGCAGCAGGTGTAGCATAGAGGCTTCCTGCATCGATGGAAAGGGTTTTTCCTTTCATGTAGTTAATCTACCCCCCTGAGCAGTGGGAGCTAGGTTGACAGATCTTTTCCCTTGACCCAGCTATGTCTACACCAGGCCATGTCTACACCATGTCTACACCTAACTACAGTGCTCAGTGTGCAAAATTCTTCACAGCCCTCAGCAACATAGCCAGGTTGATATAATTTCTGAGTGTAGATCAGGCCTCACATTGGTGGAAGTGAGAGCAGGATCAGATGCTGAGGTTGGCTTTTACATCATGGTTTATATCTCAACAGCAAGATGATAAATGGTTTCACACTAGTTTTGGAGAAATCACCCTAAATCAAATTGATTGAACATGTGTATGGTGCTTTTATGGCAAGTGTGAGTAACGTGCTTTTATGGCAAGTAATGTGAGTGTAACGACAAGCCATGTTTGGAATTGTGAACTGAATGTTTAAAGCCAATGCCTGATAAGTTGCTCCCTGGCAGTTTGATTTGTGATTCACATTGCACAGTCCCCAAACCATGCCCCTCTCTATTTATAAATTCATGCCTTGCTATATCTGACTTGTTAAATAAGCATTCCAAAGTGTGGATGGGACTCTGGTGGTATATTATAGGACCTAGGAAATAATTTAGAAGAGTAAGTGTAATTATAAAAGGCACAGCAAATCTGTGCAAATATTCCTTCTTCCTAGCTGTGTTTTGTCATTGTCACAGTACAAATTGCACATGTTTTAGGAGAGAGGGTAAAAGTGAGGCTAATCCGTGAAAGCATCCCTGTAAAGTCAATGATACTTGAGGCAAAGTAGCCACCAGACCGTGCCCCCTAGTGGTTATATGTGGCTTTGCAAGAGGTGTGCTTCAGTTTCCTCAGTGTCTTCTCTGGCCTATTTTGGTTGTTTAATGACCTGGCTGTCCAACCAAGTCAGGTAACAGAGTCCAGCCCTTTGCATGGCCTCAAAGCCCTTCACTTAAAGTCTGATAGAAAACAGCAAAACAACTAAATCTTCAGCCCAGCTGGTAGGTATCTTGTTTGCAAGTTAGCCCCAGCTTCAAGCCATCCCAATACCAGTCTCAGTTCCTGGGTTTCACTCCCGCTCCCAGGGCCTGTCACACTCTCTCTCTACCCCAGGTTTCAGGTGGGCTGTAGCCCCTGATCAGCCCCTGTATGCAGTCAGGCTTCAGCTGTCACCTGTTGAGCTGACCTAAACTTCAGCTTTAGGCCCATGAGCTCTCCCCCAGCAGTACTGGTGATAGGGCATGGAGCTTCACAGGACGTGACAGGTGGGTGGCTGAGTGCTGAGGGGTGCTGCAGGAGAGCTACCTGTGGAGGGGAAAAGGTGGGACAGCTTGGTTTGGGGGGAGAGGGAGAGGTCTGGGAAGAAGATGGAGGCAGCTGACAGAGGAATTGTTTGGGTGGAGGCTGCTGGGAGAAGCAGGTGCTATAACTAAGGGAAGTTGGGATCTGTGGAGGGCACAGAGAAGCTGGGGGTAGCTAGATTAATGGGGTAGAAATGAGAGAAACTCCAAGGAGTTGGCGCCTATGCCTGCAGGCTCTTCTGCTGCTCTGCCTGCCACGCCAATAGGGACTGCCTTTCAATGTGGTGGGATTGCTGGAAGGTCTGCATTGTCTTTTGCAGCTCCAGCTGCTGCAGAGCCTGCTCCATGTCTGGATGCTGAATCTTCACCAGCTTCCCCCCATTAATTTTCACTCACCATGTGTTGGGGGAAAAATCAAGATCTTGGACAAGCTCCCACTTGTGACAGGACACATGCCCCCACTCCATCCATCCTTGGCTACCCCAGGAATTGCTCAGACTCTGTTCTTTTAGTGTTCACTCGGTATAATTAATTCAAGTCTCCTCCAGCCACACCTGTACAGAGCAACACGACAGTCCTAATCCCTATGACCTGCAGCCCCTATTCATCAGGGCCCTGGGATGCTATGAGAGTCTCTTTCTTGGAATCTCCTTCAATCCAATTCAATCTAATCTAATTCAGACCAGCCCTCCCCTTAATGCTGTCTTCCTACCTTTTATCCAGCTCGTCATCTGACGAGCTACTTAATTCCTTTGCTCACCCAGCTTCCTTCTCTGAGTAGCTAATTCCTCCCTATTTTCTCAATCAGCCGTCAAAATTAATGGAGACTACAGCTATCAGTGTACTGACCCATCCACTAGACCTCAGCAGTCTGTCACACCTTTACATCCTCTCCTCTCCCTTCCTTTATCTTTCTATTTAGCTATTGCTGCCTCCTTAATGAAACCTCAACCAATTAATCATGGCACTAATATATGCTGTTTTCAACCTATTATTCTGTTCCCCCGCTGATACGTTCTGTCCCCTTCCTCTACCCCATGTCCTTCTTGTCTATTTAGGCTGTAAACTCCTTGGGGCAGAGACTGTCCGCAATTCTGTGACTGCACACCGAGACATATGATTCCCTGGTGACTCACTTATGCCAAGACCACAAGGGCATAATTTTCAGTATAGTTATATTATTGCTTAAATATTACTCACACATACATCTCATACTGATTATGAGTACTGATAAGTTACACGCTTTCAGTACAGACCTCACATATTACCCCTCATGGATAAATACCATGAAAGTGGTGTATTAGGTGTAGTGAGTTTTTTCAGGTCTGAGATAGGAGTTGCTTCAACTTGCTTGTGAAGTTCAGTGAACCCTTTGCCAGTTGGCACCAATGGGCCTTTGTGTTACACGTAGGTACTCCACAGTTGCCAACTTTCACGTGGTAAATAAGCACCCCAACTTTCACAATAAGCCAAAATTCAAGCTAATCCCATTTCAAAACAAGGCCAAAACAAGCCAATCCCTAAGAACCCCAACACTCTATGTGACTAGATCCTCCCGGCATGCAGTCTGGGACTGTGGTTGGCCCACTGTGCACCCCTGACTCTCTTCCCCTCTTGCCCCTGCTTGCCCCCACTTGCCCCTGCTTGCCAGGAGCCGATTAAAAAAAAAAGAAGCAACAAGCTACAAGCTAAAAACTAGCCAACAAGCAACTCACAAGCTATTAAATCTAACTATACAACTAGTAAGTCTTTGTGCTGGTATCCTTCTATAGGAAAATTGTTTCAAACTTCACATCATTTGATGTGATCTGGCTCAGACCAAGGGCAAAAAATATCCCTCTTGAGAGGTCTTTTATTTGAGCTAGGAATAATAGCCTTCCTTGGCAAAAATAGTTTTGCAATGCCTAGGGAGAGGAATAAACTATTTATCTCAGACATTTATAAAGCACCCATCATTGTAGTATCTGCACCAGAGGCAGGGAAAATCTCCCCCATCAGCTGGAATGCTCTATATAATTACTACAGTAAAATATTCCATGCATTTTTACCATCATTCTACTGTATGAGCTTTCTTGGAGACATAAAAGAGGAGATTATCTCCTCAGGAGTAAAGAATACATGAGCTAAAGTGGTTGCTTTATTTAAAAGTCACACTTTATTGCATTCACATTAGACTTAGTAAAAAAGCTGCCCTTGATCCTTATGAAAGGAAGGATATATAAGCCATATAATGAAAATAACATGCAGGCAGCATAGTGACAATGTCATTAATGCAATAGAAACAATTCTTTCTGTTTTACACTGGCTGCTCTCCAGACTGAAAGTGCCAAGCGGGACAGTGACATTAAATAACTTTATAAAGATGTGGTTGAACATTAGCCCCTCCTTTCTCAGCTGTAGTCTTTTAGCTTTTTCTGGGCTTTAGAGTGACTGGAGCCAAAATGCTGACAGCACCTTATGAGATGGAACCCTTGGTCAGCTCTTGGTCTCACCAGAGCAAGTAAAACCATTGGAGTGGAAAAAAATCAGAGACCTCTTTAGGGACCCTGATTAGAGCCTCCAGGCTATTAAATCCCATCTGTTTCTCTCTCACTCACACACTGTGTTCCAGCCTCTCGGATCAGCAAGCCCCGCTCCGCATGTCTCCTTTGTACTGTTGGCCTGTCTGTTTATAACCTCTGGGGACCCTGAAGCAGTCAGGTATGATGTCCTTGTGCCATTATTAGCCATGGAGCCTTATGCTGTATTCACACAGCTAAAATTTTTGCACAGATGTCAGAGCTTGGAGCTGAAATTACCTGCTCTTTTATTAAACTGATAAGAACAGGTGTTAAAATTTTATTAAGACGATGTTTAAAAAAAAAAGTGAATGGTACAGAGTTTAAGCGTAGAAGTTTCTGGTTATCAGGGAATAACGTACAGATTATCAAGGGGTGTGAAGTTCAGTTTAAGATTGGATGGTGTAAGGAATACATAATCTGCAATATCCGCAATTGGGGGTAAAAGGTTAATGGGTCAAAGTACAGACATTGAGGTATGAGGGTATGTTGTTCATATAATGGCTATGTTCAGGTGTGGAGTATAATGAGTGGATACGATGATGACGATTGACTCTCATTTGGTAAGATTTAATGTTCAGTGAGTTTATGGTTCCAGTTCATATGGTCCAATGGAAAAAGTCTCTAGGTCCCTTCTCTTTACTTTTATCTCTTGGCCAAATTAGTCCCCGGTGGAATGTCAATGGAGTTACACCCAGAGTTCATCTGGCCCTCTCTCACTCTCTACTGGAAAATTGTGGGGTTTTTTGTTTTCCAGTAAGTATTCTTCATTATCTCTCTTCTTTGTTCTTCCTTGGTGTTCTAACTAGATAACATTAAAAAAGAGCCCAAGTCTAGCCAGGGTTGTGATTTGGTGGCTTCACAAATGGAGCTGGGGGAAGACAATCATCCGGTACTGGAAGGCAAATGGCTACCCCCCCCCCACCTTGTTGAGCCCCAGCCCTTCCAAGGGAAGCCAAGACAATGGAGGTATGAATAGATAATCTAGTGACAGGTGCTTGAAAAGCCTGTGATAACCCTGCATTGAGCAACCACTGGTATGAGCTGTGGGAAGGGGCTTGCAAGTGAAGTTGTGCAGAACTGATCTGGTTGTTGGCTTATTTTGGCTGGTGTAATGTCTGAGCAGAGACATTCTCCTCCAAGGTACCATCACTTGTTGTGCTAAAGCAAATCTGCTTGTTCGGTAAGGAGCCACCTCTATGCTAGGATCTCTGCCATGCAGGGGATATGGATAAACATGGTAGCCCTTGGTGTACTTCTGTCCTTCAGTGCTCATGAGACTGATCCATGTCCCCAGAGCATGATGAAGCCTTAAGCATTGCAGGGCTGCAGTCTGGCCTGTTAAATGGGAGAATCTAAAGGGAGTTCTTCTGAGCCCCATGTGTTAACGGGGCCCCAAGGCAAAGCATTATTGTGGGTGGGAGCTTAACTCCCCCTCCGCAACGAATGTCTGGATTATTAGACTATGCCTTAAATGGCTTTCAGTGGGTCCATCTCCGTCCTTGTATACCAGTCCTGCCCAAGCACATCAGTCAGTGCCAATGCGGAATTTTTCCAGTCCGATAGGTGTTCCATGGACCCACAGACTGGCTAGTGTGAGTGCACCAGTCCCTCGCTGGATGAACGGAACTCTCAGCTTTCTGAATGGGAGATGGCTCGACTTTGGAATTTCCTCCATCTTTCTCCTTGTGCGCCCTGGAATGGGCAGGAGGAGTGCAGTTCAGGGGCTGAGATGAGCAGAGACACCCCAGGGATGGAGTCCTACTTGCTCCAAGTGGTCTGTGCTTGTGAAATGTGTCCACTGTGCTCTGAACAGGGGCTTGTCTGGATCTGTCCTCCCTGACAGGAACTGGAATGCACTTCACTCCACTCTGGCTGCAATGATTTAAGGGCAGGACACCCGGGCTTATTCCCATCATGTCTCACCTATCACCCTGTGGAACAGGGATTTCCCTTGCTAGCCGGGGGCACAGCAGCCCTTCTCAGGGAGGGGAAGGAGTGACTCCTCCTGTGTGGAATCCTTAACAGGACCAAGGCTCTCAAGGCACTCGCTTCTGGCTACAGATGTTTAACAATTAGCACCACCAACCAGAAATGTGCCTGCAATATTCATTTCACTGCCAAGCATGTGCCTGGGTGTAACAGCGGCATAGCCAACGCTCTCTCGATTGCCAGTCGGGAGATTCTGAGCACTAGCACTGGAGGCCAATGATGTGCCAGAACAGAGGCCGGCAGCCCTGTGGAATTTTGGTTGCTAGAAGCAGTATCCATGGCCAAGGGAGCAATTGTACCATGCACCGGTTTAGCATACACAACGGCGTGGGAGGAGTTTCAGGGGGGCTGAGGGTCTACCACAGCCTGGCCTATCCCAGAACCCCAAATCTGGCAGTTGATGGTTTTGCTATAGCTAATCAGTTATCCAGGGTGGCCTTTTACTGCAGGTCTGCAGGTCATCCAGAGCCCTATCAGGAATTCATGATCCAAAGAATGCGAGAGGGGTGGGCCTGGGCTGCCAGGATGTGCAGCAACGTTAGAAAGACAGTGACCTTGCAGGTAGGGTGCTGGGTGCCCGGTTTTTGACTGGAAAGTCTGGTTGAAAAGGGGACCTCAGTGTCCGGTCAGATCTACTAACTGGACACTTGGTTACTGCGGGCAGGGAAGGTGTGGAGGTGCCAAGTCATCATGCGTTCCAGCCCCTACTCAGCTGGGGCCATCTCCTACCTTTGTCAGGCAGCTGCAGCTCGCAGCCCCGGCTCTGCAGGCAAGTCCCTCCAGATCCAGGCAGAGGTTGGGGGAGGGAGGGGAAGAGTAGTGAGTGAAACGGAGAGGGGGAAAGATGAGTGAATGGGGCAGGGCATCAGGGGAAAGGGTGGGGCAGGAGTGAGGCCTGGGGAAAGGGGCAGGGTCTCAGAGGGAAGGGGCAGGGAAGGGGAGGTTCCAGGACTCCTGCTGGAGTGTCCAGTTTTTAAAATCTTACAAAGTTGGCAACTCTATCCTTAGGCAATTAGTTGAAGTTCTTCCTCAGGTTTTCCTTTCAGGGGGTGAGTCTGTACTCTTGAAGGCAGCCTTTCTGTTGGCTTTCTCTGGGGCCTTCTGCGTCAGTGAGGTGTTCCCTTCAGCCAGAGGAGACTCTTCAGGGCAGGCTCTCGAACTATAAGACATGCAGCGGGAAGGTGATTCTCTATGGCTCAAGGTCCACAGATCAAAAACCAATCGGATGGGGGTGGGTGAGGCTGTTGCTTTGCACTGCGTTGGTGAGGGGCACCTTTGTCCTGTATGGGCAATATGGGCATATCTGGCTCAGTGGTCACCCAGTCAAGGTCCCCTGTTCCTGCCTGGGGGACTACTCCTTCCAAACCAAATTCCAGTTTGTGGGAGTGTTTAGGAAGGGACTGTCATTCTTGAGCTTGCCATTGGGATAGTATTGCTCTCACTTGTTCCGTATAGGAGCTACAACAGCAGCTACCCAGTCAGGTCTGGGGCATCAGAGGCCCTGGCTACAGGGTGTGGGTGATCCAGAGTTTATAAATCCTACGTGCAGCTACCTGAGGGGAGGCCGACACAGGTGGGGGCCATAAGCACCCCATGTTTTAACCAGATCTGCTTCCTTCCTCATGTCTATCCTACAGAATGTATTGGAGCATGCCTATGGGTGAGGACATGGATTAGTGGGCACAGCGCTGTGCACTGGGCTTACAAGAGAGCATGTCATTCAGCAAGGGGCTCGCAGCTGGACTTCAGGCTGGTGCGAATTTTGTCTTGGTGCAGCAGATGGAGCATACATTGGGACCAGCTCATGCCTCCTTTGCATGGGCTGATGCCCCATGAGTACACACCAGACATCAGTGTTAGCACCTAGGGGGGGGACAACCTGAGAATATGCTCCGGGCTCCAGCTGATTTGGAAGGTCTAAGCAGGCTATTGGACTGCGGGTGGACATGGTTTCCTGGCGTGGGGATAGTATAGCTGGCACTATCAGCTCACAGGTTCGGCAGACAACCCATGGCAATCCACCCATGGAAAAGGTGGATAGGGCCTGATGGAAGCCAACTGGAAAGTAGTGACGCAGCTGGAGTCCTGAAGTGGCTCAGGTTAAAGCCCAGAGTGTGGCTGAGCTTTACCGAGAGGACGGAGTGCACCTGTAGGTGCTGATTTGTTCCTGGATGATCTTGATATTGGGTTGGACGAATTTCTGGGTAGCCCCTGCAAGATGGGGTGGAGGCAGCCAAGCTGCTGCTGGCTCCTTCCCATGGCCAGTGCCCAGCACAGGAACTCAGTGATTTAGCTTCCAGATCCAATAAGGTAACATAGTGGGCATCCAGGGGGCACCTCCTTATGAGCTTGGGGCATTGTATCTAACCCCCTGAGGGCAAATGTGAACCAGGGGCTGGGGGGACCAATACACTTGAGAGTGGTACTGGCTGGGGGTTGAGGCCCCCTCTTGCCTTGACCCCCCCAAAGGGGGAGGGATGCTAGTGGAGACCCTCCTAGTGTGATGATTGGCTCCCCATGTGGTGGGAGCCCCCAAGAGTTGGGAAAGGATCAATGGGGTGTGAGTGACTGTGTGGGGCTGTCCCCCAGTGGGCCCCTGGATGTAATTTGACTTATAAAGTTGCAGCCTGGCTAAAACCCATGTCACGTGTCCTTGCCTCCTTCCACGCAGTGAGCTCACCAATGAGCAAACCCAATTTAGGAACGTCAGACACAGATGTGTTCTTGTGTGAAAAGCAATTGCACTGTAGATGTTGTCACCTATGTCTGTAACTTTAGTATTAATGAGTGTAGTTAATTATCTCTGGGTCAGCAAGGCAAGGGCCCCATAATGTCCTAGGCACAAACATGATTGTATAATGCTTTGCACTTCCATAAATGCCTTTCAGTCAAGTCTCATAGTGCTTTGGAAAGACTAATGACTTAACACAATCTCCCTGTGAGGGAAAGTGGTATTATCACCCTTTTCATTGCCACTCTTCTTGCATCATCAGCTGCTTAAAGCAGAAGTCAAACAACGCCAATCATCCCTACCCAGGGCTCATTTTTCCAGGTCTTTTCTGTTCCCCTTTTACAGATGGGAAAATTGAGGCATGGAGAAGTTAAGCCACTTTCCTAAAGTTACAAAAGCCTGTGACAGAGCCAGGAATAGAACCCAGCTCTCATGACGCCCAATTCTGTGCTTTAGCTAAAAGCCCATCCAGCTCCTTGGTAGCTGCTAGTGAAATGGGCAGTTCACATCTGTTTGTGGATAATGCTTAGCTTTACCTTACACCTCAGATAAATATGTATGAGAACGATCTCTTCTTGCTCTTTAAACTGAGCTTCTCTTTAGATCAATGTCTGTTATTTCTTGAATTCTCTACACGAAGCGCTCCCCGACTGAAGCCATTTGTTTCTAGTATAGCTTTCAAGTGAATTCTGTGCCGGAAGGGAAGATATCAGTTTGACATGCTCCAGGGCAAAGTCCTCTCTGCTTCCGCAGAACAGGTACTGATCCAGCATGGGCAAGCTTTTCTCCTCTTCTGAAGGGGAGCACCTCTGGGAGCCAGAAAACATTTTAATTCTCTGTGCTTATTGAGTTCTAGGTCTCCCTGCTGAGTAGGGTGACCAGATGTCCCGATTTTATAGGTACAGTCCCGATATTTGGGGCTTTTTCTTATGTAGATACCTATTATCCCCCACCCCCTGTCCCAATTTTTCACACTTGTTATCTGGTCACCCTACTGCTGAGGCTCCTCAGCAAGGTTACCAGTTGTGGTAGGGGGCTTGGTGACCACCAGCTCATTGCACACAGGTCAGCAAACACACTTCAAGGGTGGGATTGGGCCTCAGACTGTAACAGTTTTTGGTCACTAGTGGTCTAGGCTGGATTCAAACCAGCTACTTAGAGATGAAAGGTTTTGTAATTCAAGCCCCCAGAGCTATCCAGTTCCTGCTGCTGGGTAAATACCTCACAATAAACAATGGGTTTCAGAGTAGCAGCCGTGTTAGTCTGTATTCGCAAAAAGAAAAGGAGTACTTGTGGCACGTTAGAGACTAACCAATTTATTTGAGCATAAGCTTTCGTGAGCTACAGCTCACTTCATCGGATGTAACTGACAAATGTCAGATCTGTCTCATCACAAATTGTTCATGAATATAGCATGATTTTGTCAAACATATTTGTTACTCAAAATCATTCTTCCAAGAATCCTTTGTGGACACCTCTCCAACATTCCTTGGGAGAATCGAGCATCTGAAATTAATCTGTCTTTCATTGGACATGCAAGTCACATGATATATATCTCTTCCCTGAGTGGAAGAGTTTTTAACTTTCAGAATCAAACCTCTGGAACCAATGTGTGTGATCACAAATTTGAAATTTGCTTTCCATGAGGATATTGCAGCTTCTGCAACTGTCACTGCTTTTGTGATCATTCTTGTTGGGAGACTAGTTTGCTAGAATATTTGTACGTAGAGAATGCAAAAAGGGCACAAACATAGCTGAGGTGAATTCATTAAAAATGTGAACAGATAGTCACAGAAAACTTATTGCAGTGTTTGATCAGTGCTATTTATAGCATGTCTATCTTTCTATGAGCAATTATGCTGCCTGTGTAGACTTTTTTCATCACTAAGAAGGCAAGGCTCGTGACAAGATATAGAAACCTTCACATGAATATATTCGGGCAGAGAGCAACTTGTAATATTGTATGTGAGCCCTCTCTCCTTCACCTAAACGTAGGTCTCCTGTTTAATTATAGCACTAGAGCTGGAAAAGAACTATTAGGTCATCTAGTCCATCCCTATGCCAGGGCAGGAACTGTACCAGTACAACCTCTTAGTATTCTGAGTAATGCTATGCAATAGGCCAAAAAAGCCAATGTCAAGTAATGCTAACTTCATAGCAATGCTGATAGACATCAGAAGCCTCCACAATAGCCCTATCCAGACTGAAACGGCAACTAGCAAGCCACAGATATATGTTTCACCCTTCTTGGGGCTCCCTGGCATCCTGCAGCTGTTGTCTCAGTCACACAGACGCTGTCAGGCTGAACACGTAGGTTAGGAACTCTAACTAAACAGAAGACTTTGGAAGGCAGAACTGCAAAGCTGATGAACTGTAGGAGTAGGAGCGCTTAGCGCATGCAGGCAGCCAGCCAGCCGGGATCTTGATAAACCCAAAAGAAGATACACTCTAAGACTTTAATCCTCTGTTCTAGTAGCATTTTTCCAGACTGTTAGTCAAGCCAAATGACTGATTTAGTGCCTCTCTCTAGCTACAGATATACACATACATCTGCGGACTCCAAAGAGTTAAAAATAAAGCCCACCCCTTTGTGGCTCATTTCATGTCCATTTAAAGGTGTGACATGCTTTCCATTCTAATACTCCTCTGCCAGATCTGAGGAAGCGTCTTAGCAGTGGCATTTTGATCAAGATCTTTTTATGATTTAAAAAAAAAAACCAATATGTATGTAGGATAGTGTCCCTTCCAAAGGTTGTTTCTGCAGGAGTGTGTTTGCCATCCATTTGTCTTGTTTTAAACTGGGAAATAAACTGTGTTTGCCAGCACATTTCCGGTTCTCTCCACTGCTACATGTGTGGTGCCTGCTATGCGGTCAATTAGAAACATTGGCACACATTCAGGAGGTAATTATTTTATGCATCTCCGCTGATGGTATAGCAAGACAGGGTCTTTTTGCTGTTTTATACAACAATGTGAACCTTTTCCATTATAGATTTTGCCCTTTTGCACCTTTCTCCAGTCACAGACCTCCGCCTTGTTCCTTTTTGGTGCTTTAGCACAGTGAATATTTGTTCAGATAATTGCTGTCAGTTCCTGCAATCAATTATGTCTTCCTCGGGCTGTTTGGTGGTAAATTGTACTGGGTATAAGCAAAATGAACATGCAATACCCAGGTATTGTGTAAAGAGTCTTTCAAACTACGTGTCTCTTGAGAGTTAGCAGAAGGAACTTTAGGTTTGTCTTCACTGCAGCGTTAACTCTGGTGATCGGCACCTGGCGTAGCCTCATCTGGGTGAGTGGCCACACTGCAATGCCACTCTTGAGTTATTGCGTCCTCACTGGTGCCGCATTCCCCCATATGTATCTGTTATCCTAAGCACCCCTCAGGATAACAGATACCTACATGCTGTGGTAATAATCTTTGTACAAAATATGCCTTGTGAGGTATCACTGGAAAAATAATAACTCACCACCCATTAATACTCTTGCATGATGGATGGATGTGGTGTGCATTAAGAGTTATGGATGTATGCTGCAATGATGACTAAATGTGTTTAAAACAGGCAAGTCAGGGGAAGTTGGTAAACCGAAAGGAATGTATTTGCTTTTCTGTCCAGCTGGGTCACCGGGCAAAGACAGTGAAGGTACATTTACATATCAGGTAAACAAAGCTATCAAGCTAACAAATAGGGGAGGAGACAGCAGGGTGTCTACATACTGCATGAGAGAGAAGCTTGGTCTGGGTTTGCTTGTGATAGACTGTATTGCAAAAGTGTACTGGTTTATAAAGGGGCTTGGCTGAACCTCAAGTGATAAGCAATTGAATCAACTGATTGGATACAATATTACTTTATTATAAAAGTGTACTGAGTGAGGTATTTTATGTAAACCTATGACACACTGGTGATATCATAAAATATATTAACACTATATAAAGAATTACGGAACCTCATTGATATTAGGCTTTACAGTCTGCGTCTGAACAAAAGGGAGAAACAGGTCTCCCCAGACAGGAGGGAAGGCAGCTATCTAGCTGTCTCCAATGAGCAAGGTATGACCAGAAATAATGGAAGCCCTATTTACATACAGGGAGATGGGAAGCCAACAAGAAGGGAAAAACAGCATAAGATCATCATGCCTCTTGAAGTAAGGTCATTGAACTTTGGAAGATATAAGCAAAGACAGAAACGCTCTTTGGCATTGATAACTAGACATACACAAGGGAACAGAGCTCTTACAAACTGAGAAAGATGGATCCTTCAGGTAAGGGGTGGAGGTTTGAAGTCTGGAAACTGAAAATAGGTGAGAAACCTGCTGTGGCAAAGATCTTTCACCTTGGAAGACAAGGGAAGCCAGCCTCTTGTGCTTCTGTGGAAGGTCCTGACTGAGGGAAAGTCAGCCATGGCTGGGAAGAAGAATGATTGGTGAGAGAAACCATCTTGAACAAAGCCTGCACCTTGCTGGATTACCTTTCACACTTTGAGATGCATGTTTTCACTTTTATTTGCTTCTTACCCTTTCTAAGATTATTCCTTTTACTTGGCATCACTTAACCTAAGTCCTACTGTTAATACATTTGTTTTATTTTTACTATAAACCAACTCAGTACTGTGTGTGAAGGGAAGGGTGTATTTACCCCAGTGACGTTAATAAGCTGTAATGTGCTTTTGTCTCTTCTCTGAAGTGTCCAGCCCTCTCCTGGACTACTCAGGGCACCTGGTTTGGGGAAATTCAGGACACGGAGTGTGTTGGGGTCACCTTGCTGGTTGTAGCCAAGACTGGTGGAAGCCAGGGTGGGACTGTGAGGCTGTAGACAGACTGTTGGGGTCAGAGCTGCTGAACCAGGAATGGCTGCATAGCACACAGACACTCAGGGTGTAACCTGCATTATTGTTGCTGACTGTGAGTGTCCTAGGCAGAGTGCTACAGCAGCAAGGCATTGTGAGGTGCCCATGGTTGCAGGGAAAATGGTGACAAAACCCCCCACTGTTCTGGATTACACCCCTCAAACTCTGTTATGGCATCACTAGGACTTCTGGAGGCACATCCCATGGTTCTCTGTGCTTCACGAAGCTGAGCCACTCTGATTCTTTCCCAATGAAGTGTGGGAGAACTTGTCTGTCCTGGGCACCTGGAGGGAATTGTGGGAAGGCACTGAAAGACACTCAGCACTCCAGTGATTTAGCATGTATCCTCACTGCCAAGTGGGTGGGTTATCAACCCAAAAGTAAGTGGCAGGGGCACTGTAGCCTACAACTCCAGCCATGCCAGCTAGCGTGGATTGAAAGCACCACCAAACTTGAGTGATAGGGGTTTTTTGGTGTGGATGGAAGTGGGAACTAGGGAAAACCCCCAGGCAAGAGCCCCTGCTACTACTGTAGTGAAGATGCATCCTTTTTGAGGTTTAGTCAAAGGAGAACAGATGTTGAAATGAGATGAGGTGTCAGCAAATTGGAGTGACACGGGAAGGCTGTTCCAAATGGCATAGCCTGCAAAGGGGAAGGTTCGCACACCAACAGAGGGGAGAGGGTGTGACAGGACCGAGGAGGTGACCAAAACTACATGAGGAAGCCTGGGAGTAAAGAGAGACAAAGTCCATCAGATGAGGAGCAAGTCCATGGAGCATTTAATAAAAGAAACAAGGCCAGTTGGATCTGGATCCTGCAATGCATGGGGAGCCAGTGGCGTTGCTGGAGCCAGGAGACACATGGTATACTCTGTACATTTGAGGAGACAGCTAGCAGCAGCCTTCTGCATCTACTGAAGCTGGGACAGCTGAACTTGGAAAGGCCACAGAGAAGTGGGTGTCAGTAGTGAATAGGCAGATTTATAAATATGGGAATTATGGAAAGAGAAGGGGTCAGAGAACCCACTCATCACAGCTACAGCCAGGGGAGGCAAATGGAAAGCCAGAGGAAGGGAAAAAATCAAAACCAAGTTTGAGAATTCACTTCTCCCAAGGCCAAGCACTTTTAAGACCATTAACTGAAGGAGAGAGGGTGCACAAGGCAGAATAACGAGGATCAGCAAACCAACGGTAGCTAAGCTTTTAACACAGAGGGCCAGATTCAAAGGCCTTCTCTAAGGCTATGGCTACACTGCAGACCTTACGGCGGCACAGCTGTATCTGCACAGCTGTAACGTAGCTAGTGTGACACTTCAGCCGATGGGAGAGGGCTCTCCATGGACTGACTCACTCCAGCCCCCGTGAGCGGTGACAGCTCTGTCGGTGGGAGAAACTCTCCTGCCAACGTAGCACTGTCCACACCAGCGCTTAGGTCCGTGTAACTTATGGCGATCAAAGGGTTGGTTTATTCACACCCCTGAGCGACATAACTCCTACCAACTTAAGATGTAGTGTGTACATGGCCAGCGTACACTGTCTTTTTGTTCTGTGTTTGTACAGAGCTTTGCACATCGGAGTCCTGCTCCATGACTAGGGCTCCTAGGCACTACAGTAATGCAAATAATACAAGCAAATTTGTGCCATTTTAACTAACTGGTGCAAGCCACTAATGTAGACTTAGGCCATGTTTACACTACCACTTATGTTGGCATAACTGATGTCAGTCAGGAGTGTGAATAAGTCACCCCCCAAGGGACATAAGTCACATCGACCTAAACATCAGTGTGGACAGCTCTGTGTGGGTGGGAAAACTTCCCACTGCTGCTCATTGGGGGTGGATTACGTCAACGGGAGAGCTCTCTAGTGTAGCCATAACCTCACTTAACCAGTTTAGTTTAACCTACATTTAAATCAGTTCAGTTTGGGTCAATATATTACCAAATTAAGCTACACTGATTTCAGGAAGGGTTAAACTACTTTGAGAGACTCAACGCTATTGGCTAGCACCAGTTTAACTAGTTTAATTTTAAAATGATTAGTAAACTGGTGCAACTTTTCTCATATAGACAAGGTATAAGATCACTTATAAGGGTGTAAATCCAGAGAAACTCTACCAAAATGAATGGATTTATCTGGATTTACACAGGTATGATTGAGCTCAAAATGCAGCACAGTGACTTCATAGCCACAATTATTACTTTATAAGTAGATGTTCTATCAGGGTGACTTACTATAGTAGAAGAGAGTTGCTGTCAGAAGTTAAGCGTTACTTGAAAAAGGATACAAGGATTTTCTTTGCTGAAGTCCATCAAATTCTGGTCAATATCATAAGCTATGCATAGTCTTCCAGACAACCACTTACTGCTGTGCTGAAACCCAAGAGAGCCTGGATAATATCCAAGAGGCACACTTGGTTCACATATCAAGCCAGCCTCACCCTATCTCTGCTAAAACCCAGGAAGGTTTGCATTCATGTTAGGACCTGGATGCTTTTATAAGGGACTACTTTCTACCCTCAAGCACCCTACCACCAATCACAGAAGCTACTACCATATATGGAACTCCATTCACCAAATCTCAGTCGCAAGCCTACTCTCTCACATTTCCCACAGTATAACTCCCAGTCAATGCAGCAATCAGTGAAGTTCCTTCTAGTCCAGAGGTGGGCAAACTATGGCCCGCGGGCCATATCCGGCCAGCGGGACCCTCCTACCTGGCCCTTGAGCTCCCAGCCGGGGAGGCTAGCCCCCGGGCCCTCCCCTGCTGTCTCCCCTCCCCCGCAGCCTCAGCTCACCGTGCCGCCAGCGCTCTGGGCGGCGGGGCTGCGAGCTCCTGCTGGGCAGTGTGGCGGGCTCTGGCCGGGTGGCACAGCTGCCAGTCCTGCTGCTCTGAGCAGTATGGTAAGGAGGCAGGGAGCAGGGAGGTTGGATAAGGGGCAGGAGGTCCCAGGGGGCAGTCAGGGGACAGGGAGCAGGGGGTGGTTGGATGGGGCAGAGGTTTGGGGGTGGGGGCAGTCAGGGGACAGGGGGGTTGGATAGGTGTGGGAGTCCCAGAAGGCCTGTCAGGGGGTGGGGGTGTGGATAGTGGTCGAGGCAGTCAGAGGATAGGGAGCAGGGGGTTTGGATGGGGGTGGGGTCCTGGGGGGGCAGTTGGGGCAGGGGGTCCCGGGTGGGGCAGTCAGGGGACAAGGAGCAGGGGGGATTGGATGGGTTGGGGGTTCTGCGGGGGGCAGTCAGGGAGTGTGAAGTGGGAGGGGGGTGGATAGGGGGTGGGGCTAGGCTGTTTGGGGAGGCACAGCCTTCCCCACTCGGCCCTCCATGCAGTTTCGGAACCCCGATGCGGCCCTCAGGCCAACAAGTTTGCCCACCCCTGCTCTAGGCTGACTAAAGAGGTAGTGAAAGCAGCAGTCAAGAGGTGTGTAGGAGTGAGAGGAAGTATATGTCCATAGGCTCTTAAAGTCACATCAATTGGCTGTCTGCTAATCTCCCAAACCAGCATTGCTCCCAAGTGAAAGTTAAGACAAGCTACTAAACCAGCAGCTAGAGACGGGGGAAATTCTCACTTTCGTCTGCTGGCAATGTATTCTTTCTTTGTACAAGTGTAATGTGCATTTTCTTTCCTCCTTTAGAAACTGCAACAGAGTCCTCTTGCATCCAGCCAGAACCGCACTGGATGGCCCATTCATTACGCACAGTTAAAATTATTTGAGTTGCTTTAAACTAAACCCCCTCCAGGAAGCACAAAGGTAACACATTCATGCTGCATGCCACGCTGGAAATTAAGGCTAAACGTTGCCCTCTATAAGAACATACCACTTCCAAATATTTGTACTGCCTTCCTCTGATAATACAGCCCAGTAAAAATTGCCATTGGTCTAAAGGCAGCACTCGTCAGACTATTCAAACTTACCGCTCATGCTCCATACTTTACTTAAAGCACTAGGAATTGTTTTAAAACTACCTTTCACCAAGGTGAAAGAGTCTGCCATACCACTGGTGTGTAGGCATTTCTGTGGTGCTATCTGAGTGCCTCATAATAATGTAAATTTCAATACACCTTCCAATCAAGGATCTCAAAGCCCAAGATATACCACTCAGGTCTGTAAGTGGAGTTGTATGCAGGCTCTCAATGCTGGGGTGAAGAGACTATGTTTAGAAAGAAACAAACATGTAAATTTCAGATAAGCATAAATTATATGGATTTGATCCTTATTTAAAAAGACAACCAACAACAAAAGCAGCGGAGAATTACTATTCAGAAATGCCTGCTCAATTTCTGCCATTTCAAATTGATATTTAGGAATACGTTTGCTGCTGCTCAATTGCATAACTGTTCTTAATAATTAGTACTTAGCATCTTTAAAGTCCTTTGGAAACATTAGCCTCTCTAATTTTCACAACGCTCATGATGTGTATGTGTAGTATTATTGCCTCCACTTTACAGATGGGTAGAGAGAAACAGAGGTTATGTGACTTGCCCAAGACCAAACAAGGTGTCAATATTAAATTCAGGATCAGTACTTGGGGGCTCATATGGCAGCTGGGCACCAGAAGTGTACCGGGGGAAACTGATGTAGTGATGAGGTCCCAAGGAGTTCTTGGCTTCTGCACCTGTGCTTAGACCAAAGAAGAAGGCCCGTCCCCTCTCTCTAAATGACCACAGAGCTTGGACTGAGCTTTTAGGAGGCATTATGTTGTAACCAGCCCTTCTCTAGTGGCCCCTTTAGTTTCTGCAGAATGTAGGATGTCACATAAAACAAGATAAATATTTAGCCTTCATGGGTCTGAATGTACACAGCCAGCCAGCCTGAAAGAACAGTTCTGAGTGATGGGAACTGCACCCATTCAGCTCAGCTGAGTTCTAACCCTGAAGTCCAGTGCTGACCAATTTAAATAGCAGCCTTGTTAATTATTTTACTGCACTTAATTTAGTAGAAATATCCAGAGCTTGAGTAGCACTTTCCTTCCCCTTCCCCCAAATGTAACTCTGGTTATGGATAGTTATGTTGGGTTGCATTGGTCAGATACTTTTGGTGAAGGATTCCAGATAAATTAATGTTATTGTTGCTAAACTAGGCTGCCAGGGGTCTGCTCCTGTTTCTCACCTGGATGAGATGAGAGCTCTTCACTTTGCTTAACAGATGGGAACGTTCCTTGGAACAGTACTTGGCTCCATGCTCTGGCCCTGCCTCTTAGGCAGTGTAGGGAGAGTACAGATTACTGGCATGAGAAGGGGAGAAAGGAGTGAGCGGCTGCATTGTCCTCATGTCCAGAGTGAGGGAGGAGGAAGATGGGTAGGATTAGATACAAGTCCAACTTCTGCTCCTCTCCCTTAGTGGTGCCCAGTGTGATTATAACATCTGCCTAGGTAGGGTGAGGTTCTGCTGCCCACAGTGAGAGACACCTTACTCCTTGAGTGGCATATTGATATCACTGGGACTACTTCGGGAGCAAGGTGTTGCTCAGTGTGAGGAACGGTGGCAGAAACTGGTCCAGAATCACAAGCTCTTTGGGGCCAGTGCTGCCTCTGGTGTTGTGTGTTTGATTACAGCCCCAGCGAGAAGACACTATGTGTGTGGGAAAGCTAGTAAAGGGGAAGAGATAAAAGCAAAGATGAAGCCAAAATGGGGCCAGGGGGAGGAACAAAAGGGAGACACAAATAGAATCACCTTCCTGCATCCAAGCAAATCTCTCACCTTTGACTGGAACTTGGCAGCTCTGCTTGTGGCAACATGATCCAGCATGCTGGAGCTGGCCTGCTATTCCCTTCGGGAGAGGGCAGTGAGCAGGAGACAGCCACACTGGGCCAGAGCCTCAGCTGGTGTCAATGCAGCTTGGCTGATTTACTGCAGTGGGGATGAGCCAATTTCTACCAGCTGAGGGTCTGGCCTGCACACTTTCAGGTGGAGGCATGCATGAGAAAGATGAAAGGATCATAGGCCAGAACAACTAGGGGGACAGGCTGGGGAGGTAACAGTTCACTGATCACTCAGGGTTGCTTTTCTAGAGAATGATAATTGTGTCCAGACACAAGGGATCCAGCAGTGGCTGAGTCTGCCCATGATCTTATAGCTGTGGTGACCAATTTATCAAGTTTCAGAATAACAGCCGTGTTAGTCTGTATTCGCAAAAAGAAAAGGAGTACTTGTGGCACCTTAGAGACTAACCAATTTATTTGAGCATAAGCTTTCGTGAGCTACAGCTCGCTCACGAAAACTTATGCTCAAATAAATTGGTTAGTCTCTAAAGTGCCACAAGTACTCCTTTTCTTTTTGCAATTTATCAAGTGTGTTTCACTCGACAGGAAACAGCAGGGAGTCACATCACATCACAACCCAGGGGGAAACAGGCAAACTTGACAGCAAGGATTAGTCTGCTAGGAGGTGGGGAGGGTGTGTATTCAGAGGGAAGCCGAGGAGCTGGATGGGTCTGAATACACAACTCTCATAGTTAAGTAACATCACAGAAAAGTGGACCAAGGGTTTAATGAGATGGCTGGTTAGGAGACAGAAAAGGAGTGTGTTCTGGTTTGCTGTGAATAGTTGGATCAGGATTTTAGGGGTAAGTCACTGGCCACAGGCAAAGGACCAAGACAGCAGATCATTATGTGTGCCAGATGATTATGGGCAATAGTGCTGTTTTGAGATATGGCAGAGTTGAATCTCCATAGCAGATTCCTGTCTATAAATTAAAAAACAAACAAAAAGCAGGTGTACTTGTAGCACCTTAGAGACTAACAAATTTATTAGAGCATAAGCTTTTGTGGGCTACAGCTCACTTCATCGGATGCACTGAATGGAACATATAGTAAGAAGATATATATACATACAGAGAAGTTTCAGAGTAGCAGCCGTGTTAGTCTGTATTCGCAAAAAGAAAAGAAGTACTTGTGGCACCTTAGAGACTAACCAATTTATTTGAGCATAAGCTTTCATGAGCTACAGCATCCGATGAAGTGAGCTGTAGCTCACGAATACAGAGAAAGTGGAATTTGCCATACAAACTGTAAGACACTAATTAATTAAGATGATCTATTATCAGCAGGAGAAAAAATCTGCTCAGTGGTTTGAGCATTGGCCTGCTAAACCCAGGGTTGTGAGTTCAATCCTTGAGGGGGCCATTTAGGGATCTGGGGCAAAAATTGGGGATTGGTCCTGCTTTGAGCAGGGGGTTGGACTAGATGACCTCCTGCGGTCCCTTCCAACCTTGATATTCTATGAAAAGGGAAGGGTCTGAGGTGGAAGGGCAGGCTCAGTCAGTCTGCCCTGACAGTAGAGAGGTAGGGGGGCATTAGGACCCTGCGGCAGTAGTTGCTGCAGGGAGTCAGCATGGAGCTGCAGGGAAGAGGTAGAGGCAGGGACGCTCTGCTCGGGGGCCCGGGGAGGTGCGTGGGGAGCTGGGGGCAGCAAGAGGGGGCTGGGGGACACTCGGGGGAGGGGCGGGGGGGTGGCAGGTGGGGCTGGGAGGGGCACCCGGCCCCAAATATTGGTGGAGCTGGGCCCCTGGGCTCTGAATATTGCTGGTGCTAAGGCACCACGTGGAGATCTATAACTCGCCGCCCCTGGGAGTTTGTGCACATTTATCCCAGTGTAACCCAGATCAGGGTCTGGTCCAATGACGGTTACATGCACTAAACAAGCTGGTTTTAGTGCACTTTGTTTAAATGTGCAGTTTACTAAAAAACTTGGGGCAAACCTGGCTTCACCTCCCTAAAGCCAGCATGTTTGTGCTGGCGGAGGGAGGAGAGGCAGAAGGGGAGCGGAGAGGTTGGAAAGGAGATATATCCACCACCCCTTATACCCAAGACCAGTGTGTGCGCCTGCTGTGTAGGCTCTCACCCCCTGGCTGCTATTCTCCTAGGGCTGGCAAAGCAACCTCAGCTCCTCTGTGCTACTTGTGTGAGTTGCTAAGGCTACAGAGCTGCATGAGGGCCCTGTGGCCTGACTCCAGCATGCCTCATCATAGTTTTCCAGGTCAGCCCATGTGGTGCTGGCACAGAGAACTTTCTGCGGCACGCTGGAAGTTCAGAAGCCCCTTGTACCACTGCTCCAATCATGGTCCCTGTCAGGCAGCCTTTACATGGGATATATGTGGTGTGGAGACCCTCCTGCTGGGGCCCTCCATACCATGGGCTGATTTCACCCTTAGTTCTTATAAAGGATTTCTGATTGCTAGGCCTGGGTTATTTCCACTCCTTGTGCTGCCTGAGGCTGAGTGGCACAAATGGAGCAGAACAGGGCAGAGAATCCACCCCATGTTTACTATGACTTTAATTTGAGTCAGTGTTTCCCAGACAGGGTGCTGACAGATCAGCCCAGGAGAGGGCAAGAGACAGGTGCACAAGAAGGGAGCAATGTGGGTGTGGAGAACTTCATGGGCTTGGATCCACTTCAGTTCCCCCCCACAGGCATAGTTCGATGTCTTCATTTGGTGGGGCAGCACCAGTCAGGGCTACATGTGTGTGTGTGTGGGGATTCTGCACCTCCCTGAGGCTTCCAGTGGGGGGGGCAATGTCCCCCCTCCAACACCCGCCAAACTACACCCATGGTTCCCCCCTGAAAATGTGGTGCTGTGGGGTGGGGAAAGCAGCAGGCAAGCCTTTCGAATGCACCTTCCCTCCTGAGGCTGCCCCGGAAACTGCTCCTGCCTATGGAGTACGTGCTCAAGAAGGTTAGACCTCTCCAGTGCATCATCAGGGATCTACAACCTATCCTGAAGGACAACCCATCACTCTCACAGACCTTGGGAGACAGGCCAGTCCTTGCCTACAGACAGCCCCCAACCTGAAGCAAATACTCACCAGCAAGTACACACCACACCACAAAAACACTAACCCAGGAACCTATCCCTGCAACAAACCCTGTTGCCAACTCTATTCACATCTATTCAAGGGACACCATCATAGGACCTAACCACATCAACCACACCATCAGGAGCTTGTTCACCTGCACATCTACCAGTGTGATATATGCCATCATGTGCCAGGAATGCCCCTCTGCCCTGTACATTGGCCAAACCGGACAGTCTCGATGCAAAAGAATAAATAGGCACAAATCAGATGTCAAGAATTATGACATTCAAAGACCAGTAGGAGAACACTTCAACCTCCTGGACACTCAATAACAGACTTAAAAGTGGCAATTCTTCAACAAAAAAACTTCAAAAACAGACTCCAACGAGAAACTGCAGAACTGGAATTAATTTGCAAACTGGACACCATCAAATTAGGCCTGAATAAAGACTGGGAGTGGATAGGTCATTATAAAAACTAAAAACTAAATTCCCCATGCTAATTTCCTGCTAGTGTTACTCACACCTTGTCCACTGTGTGAAATGGGTCACCCTGATTACCACTACAAAAGTGATTTTTCCTCCTGTTTATAATAGCCCACTTTAATTGAATTGTCTAGTTAGAATTGGTAAAGCAACCCCCACCTTTTTATGTACTATGTGTATATATATAACCTTCTACGGTATCTTCCGCTCCATGCATCTGATGAAGTGGGTTTTAGACAAGAAAGTTTATGCCCAAATAAATTTGTTAGTCTCTAAGGTGCCACAAGTACTCCTTGCTGTTCACGCTCAGGAAGCAGCTCAGCTTGCCAGACTGTCTCTGCTTTTGCAATACACAGCCCAGCTGTGAGAGCCCCTGTGCCAGCCCCCCAGAGTCACTAATAGCAGTTGGTAGCCTTCTAGTAACAGAGGGAACCAGCAGCCAAGAGGAGCAAATAACCAGAATGAACAGGGGGAATAAAAGAGAAAATGAGAAAGAATGGACGATAAGAGACAATTCATGGTGCAGGGAGATATGGGGGTAGGTAAAGGGGACGCCTAGCCACCAAGTTATTGCAAAGAGGGCTGTTAATAAGAAATTGAACTACTGTCTTAAGTGCTAATCATTCTGTTATAGTTAATAGTACAATGTCCTGGTGTGAGATATGGCTGTGACAGTTGCTATAGAAACACAAGCTGTTTCAGAGGTTACAGTTTTAAAACCGTGTCCCAGATCCTTGGAGGAGGGTGACAGTCTTATGATTGACCCTTTTCGCAGTTGTACCTGGTGTGCCTGTGCTAATGCACTTCCCAGAGGGCAGCACAATGGTGGGAGATTTCCCCATGAAGTCTTCTGTAGACACAGGCCTAGAGTCTCTCATGGTTTCCACATTTTTAAAAATGCAATGCAGAAAAACGAGCTCTTACAGACAAGGTTTGGAGGATCAAAGGCTGGCTAGACTGCTGTAAACTAGATCAATTTAGATGGTCCAAGACGCAGCCATCGCAATTTCCTTCATCACTTAATACCATTGTAAATCATTTTTGAGACAGGCAAAGAGATCTCTCTTGCTAGTGAAACTCTTTCAAAGCTAATGTAGATTAGAGCAGCCACATTACCTCTTGGGAAGAATGGGCCCAATCTTGCAAGGTGTCCCCATTGGGCCCAGCACACTGGGCTGTCATGTTGCCCAGTGTAAAACAGCACCATTCTCATTTGATAGCATTTTCTACCTACTTGGCACTGATGTGAAAACTAGCTAAGGTGCAAGGCACTGGTGAATTGGATCCACAGACTTTAATGGGAATGGTGGGTGCTTAGCATCGTGTGTGTGTGTGTGTGTGTGACTGTTTAAATGAAAGATGAATTTTGCTTTGCATTTCTAATTTCTCCAAATCAAAGCACAAGGGCCAGCTCCTGGGGGGTTCTTGTAGCGGGAGGGAACAAGAGGGGAAGTAGGAAGCAATGATCAGACATGTAAGGAGGGAAAGACTCCTTCAGAGCTGTAAAGGTGAGGGTGAAAAGCTTGACCGTGATATGGAAAGAGTGTGAGATTCACAATAACTGTGACATAGGAGTTTAGCTAGGTAAAGACTGTAGGCATGGTGGAGTCACAAGTGACTTGTTCAGGTCACAATAAGCTTGCACTTACCATGTCTAAGCTCTCTGGTTTGTTGTACGAAAGGAGTGGCCCAAGCTGTTTTGCTGGCCAGGGTGGAAAACATTTTCAGCACCCCCCTGAGCAGCTGAGCACCCCTCTTCCCCAAGCTGGCCAATTAGGAGCAGAGCACAGAAAAGAAGCCAAACAGCACAGCAGTTCAGCACCCCCTGGAAGTTGGCCGCAGAGGGACTGCCCTGCTCGCTCACCCCTAGAACCAGCCCTGTGTCTGAGGTACTTTTTGCACCAAAATACATTGCTTTCTGCTAAACTGCTTTGTACGGTACCTGCAGCAGCTCCCTTGAGCCTTCCCCCAGGACAGCATTACTCTTTGCACAGTTGGTACAAGCCTAAATGGATAAACAGCCCATGAAATGAAAAGCCCAGCGATTGCTGGATTAACAAGCCTTCTATTACCAGTGTGATTGCCTAGGACTGAGACAGCTTGTTCTAGTTTTTGGCAGAGTTTAATTGGTGGATGCAGGTCCAGGCAGTTTATCTATCTACTGGCCTTATTTTGCTCATTTGTTGGATTTTCCTGCTGCTTAATTTGCTTAGTGAACCAGGCAGGCACTAAAAAAATCTGTTTTTAAGAAACAGTATGATTTGTCCCCTCTGTGGCTCACTCTCTCACCCAGCCATTATCCAAAGGGTTTGTTCAGCAGTCCCATTTCAGATCACCATCATTCCTGGTTTTGGCTTAGAGCCAGGCTGTAGCTTGAAAAGTTATAATGACAAATAATTTTTCCACCTCTACTACATATAGTGCAGCTGCTATCCTCTCTTATAATTTAGGATTGCAAATAGGCACTTTGGCATATAGTATACATGATTATATTTACTCTTCCTAGAAGTTACCTGTGAGAAAAGAGATCTGTGCTTACTTTTCTGTTACTTCCCCTTTCTAATAATCATTTTATATCCTCCTTGCATCTGCTGACCTTCCAGTTGCAAATGATACTGTTTCCAGTCCATGTAGCTTTCTTGTCTCTCTTCCTTTTATAATGGGAAGCCGTATTCTGTTTAGAATTGGGTAGGACATGAATAGGTGTCATGGCTCCTTGGTTTTGTTCCCAGCTCTGCTGCTGGCTTGGTGTTCAAACCTAGCAAGGCACTTATCTTACCTGGGCTGTTGTTTTCCCACTTGTAAAATAGAATAGAGGGGTGTTGTAAAGCTTAGTTAGGGTCTGTAAAGTGGATTAATATCTTCAAATAAAAGGTGCTGTAAAAGTGCTAAGTATCATTTGAATTCTAATGTCATAATTCTAATATCTCTTCATTTATGAAAGTGTCCCAGTATCATCATTTCTTATCCTGGAAACTGTGTAGCTGGAGTTACTTAAGAGTTTGATACAATTAGCATGTGAAACTCACTGCCACAAGATATCATTGAGCTCAGCAGGATTAAAAAAAATTGGACATTTGTATGGATAAATGAAAACATCCAGAATTACAGCAGTAAGACTGAGAAAACAACTATTGGAAGGGATTTGGACACTCACTGAAGCATCAACTCTTACAGAAGGGGTTCCAAAAGAAACTTCCTTTTGAGCATGGGTGTTCCCTAACTGCCAACTGTGGGGTTTCTTGACTCTTCCTCTGAAGCAACTGGGGTTGGTCGCTGTAAGACAGGACACTGGACTAGATGGACCTTGGTCTGATCCAGTCTGGCAATTCCTATGTTCCTAAGGCTGATGACTATTGAAATATGGGAGACAAAGTGGATGAGGTAATGTGTTTTATTGGACCATTTTTTCTGTTGGTGAAAGACACAAGTTTTTGAGCTACACAGAGCTCTTCTTCAGTCAGTGCAACTCAAAAGCTTGTCTCTCTCACCAACAGACGTTGGTCCAATAAAAGATATTACCTCACTCACCTTTTTGTGTCTCTAATATACTGGGTGCAACAACAGTGCAAACACTATTGAAATCGAAGGCATATTCCCAATGAAGTGGGCAGGAAAGTGAAAACATTTTAATTAGTTAAAGGAATACTGTCTATCTCAAGAAGTTCACCATACACCCCAAAGATCAGTACTTGAAAGCTGTTCTACCTTGCAAGTATGGAGGTCAAAATTTATCCATCCCCCTAACGTTCTCCTTCTTTCACCAGAAACTTCTTGGGTGCCATAGATACAAGCTGTGACAGGGTCGGGCCAGATAGCTACAGGAGAGTAATAGAAGGCAGATATATTTGCCCCAGGTTAAGTAGGTCCCTTTTCCCTGGGTAAGGTAACAGAACAATCAGGAACCTTCTGGAGACAATTAAGACAGACAGGCTGATTAGAACACCTGCAGCCAATCAAGAAGCTGCTAGAATCAATTAAGGCAGGCTAATCAGGGCACCTGGGTTTAAAAAGGACCTCACTTCAGTTTGTGGTGTGCGTGTGTAAGGATCTGGGAGCAAGAGGCGCTAGAAGCTGAGAGTGAGAACGTGGACTGTTGGAGGACTGAGGTGTACAAGCATTATCAGACACCAGGAGGAAGGTCCTATGGTGAGGATAAAGAAGGTGTTGGGAGGAGGCCATGGGGAAGTAGCCCAGGGAGTTGTAGCTGTCGCACAGCTGTTCCAGGAGGCACTCTAGACAGCTGCATTCCACAGGGCCCTGGGCTGGAACCTGGAGTAGAGGGCGGGCCTGGGTTCCCCGCAAACCTCCCAACTCCTGGTCAGACACAGGAGGAGTTGATCTGGACTGTGGGTTCACAAAAACAGCCAAACTAAGGGATGCCGTGAAGCTCCAAGGCGAGCAAATCTGCCAAGAAGCGACAGACCCACCAAGGTAGAGGAGGAACTTTGTCACAAAGCACACTGGGCTGTGTATCTGGGTTATTGCTGTCAAGTCACATGTGGACACATGTTTCTGTAGGGTGCTCAAGAAGCCATTAAAAATAAAATCTTAAAATAGCGTCTCTTGTTTCAGCACTGATCAATTACTATACAGGAGAATATGATGTGTAGTGGCTTGTGCATGATTACTGCTGCCATCTACTGGGTGGAATATATTAGACTTGCTTCCTCATGTGTCTCTGGTCCCTGTTCATGCTGAGCTAACAAAACTGCTCTTTCAGTTCAGCCAACAGCAGCTTATGTTTCTAGAACAAAAGGTTTTGTGTTCTCTTCTGAAGTGCATGTTAGTTGATTATGATCTATCCTAGATTTTACTAAGAAATCTATCAGTGTGGTATCTACATGCAAGCAGTAAATTTGGAAAACCAAAGGCGTATGGATAAAAGTGAGAGACCACTGGTCCTAGAGTGATACCACAGCTTTTTACAGTGGACAGTGTTATATGAATCCTGATTTTTCATACTACCAAGGAAAAACAACATAAAGGTAAATAGTATGTGGTTGGAAAGGAATCATGAAAGTAGCTAGCAAAAGTTTTGCATTATTTATATAATGCTGACACTTTGCAGACAAATATGGAGATAAGGTACCTGTCCTGAAGAGCGTCCAGTCTAAACAGACGACATATAGATGAAGGATAGGGAATGGGAAGTGACACAATGGAAGTGACAGAACTGTAAGGTTTAGTGCACACTTGTTGTTCCTACCTTTTTGGGTCTGGTGACTTGTTTTAAACCATTCATTTTTGTTAATGACTTAGAGGGAAGGACTAGGATATAGAGGCTTCCTGGAAGAAGTGTGTTTTCAGTAGAGTCCACTCAAGTTAACAGAGTTATACAAGACGTACATTTGGCTTGCAAAATGTCAGCTGTAAGTCACCCGATGGCATCCCTGTACCTTACAGCCACTATCTCCTCTGGAATTGGTGGGGGCTTTCTCTTAGGGAAAAGAGTGATTAATATTTCTAAAATAATGTATTCCATGAATGGCTTTCTCTGAGTCACGACTGCCAGGGAGATATTTGGTACTCTTTTGTTCATAAACTTGACATCTTTTCTAGCCACAAATGAAACAAAAATTGCTAGTTCTGGGGCCTGCCCTCTTACATTAAATCTGTTAGTAATCCTCATCCCCTAGCCTTCTGGAACGTCACAGAAGGTCACCAGCCTGCAACAAGCCATAATTTTCTTTCTCTCTCTCTCACTCTTAATTAGAATAGTCTGTTCACCCCTAAACCTATGGAGGTTACTGCAAATGAAGTAACTTATTTCATTCTTTAATCACTGATTATTCTCTCAGTTTCATCTGGGTTTGCCCAAATGTAAAGATGCTGGAGGCCAAATTATGTCTTCAGATACAGCTGTGCAGCCTCTTATTTTCCAATAAACATGCTCTGTTGCAAAAGATGTGACTGAGGACATAGCTGGAAGACAATGGGATTGCACAGGTGCAGTTGGGGACATGAGCTGAAGACAATGGGAATTGCCCAGAAGTCACTGGGGGCATCACTGCATTATCTTTACTACTGGAGATGATGCATAAAAAGGAAACACCCAGCTTGATGCTCCATCCCAAAGTGAATTTATTGGCCTAGGAGTGATTTTACTTGTAAACATTTTACTTGTAAACAGTGTAAATGTGATAGGGAAGCAGTACAATTCCAATAAAACCTGCAAAGCTGTTTTATAGTCACTTTATAGAGCAGCTGAATGCCACTCTGCAGACTTGGACTCTATCCTGGCCTCTGCCACCATGTTCCTATGTGAAACTGTCATTTACACCAGACTTTTCACAGGTAGTCACTTTTGCATGTAACTAAAGGCTGTATCATAATTAGGGCTCCTTGTCTGTCAGGGAGGCTGTGGAAGTTACAGATTCTGTGAATTTCTGCAATCTCCATGACTTCTGAAGCGGCCGGTGCAGCTGGCCCCAAGGACCGCCTGAGCAGTGGTCCCAGGGGTGGTGGGAGCAGCCCCCGGCAGTGGTCCTGGGAACGGCCAGAGCAGTGGCAGGTGGGTGGCCCCAGGGTCAGCTGGAGCAGCTGCTGTTCAGTGGCCCTTGGCAGCTGGTGCTGCTGGCCCCCTGGATACCCCCAGAGCAGCAGCTCCCTGGACTCCCCCCCACAGTAGGACCCTGCCCAGCAGTGGTCCCTGGGGGACCCCCCAGAGCAGCAGCAGCTCCCCCCAAGGCCCTGTCCAGCAGCAGCCCCCCTGTGGACTCCCCAGAGCAGCAGCTCCCCATGAGCCCTCCCCCCCCAGCTAAGATTTAGTCAGGGGTATTTATTGTAAAAGTCATGGACAGGTCATGGGCTTTGAATTTTTATTTATTGCCCATGACCTGTCCATGACTTTTATTAAAAATACCCATGACTAAATCGTAGCCTTAATCATAATGCATAGGCACAAGGGGGCTGAATTAAGGCTGCATGAGCAATGTACATTCTGGCACTTCCTAATCTGAGATTGCTTGCCTTTGCCACTTTTTAATCCTTAACATTGTGTTTCCTAATTTGTTATGGCTTAGTTTACTGATGAGAGCAACCTTAAGTACATGACACAGTTTTTTGTTTGTAAATATACACCATGCTTTAGTGCATCAATTGGAGCATAGAGTATAGTATCTATCAGGCATAAGAGAGAATTTCCCAGTGGTTAATAATGGACAGAATTAGGAATTACTCCTACATTTTCTTCCTGGCTGACATTCATTTGCTATGTGGCCTCAGGCAAGTTATTTCCCTTCTGAATGTTAACACTGGCCCACCTATAAAATTGATAGAACAACCTGACGGGTGTTGTGAGACTGAATTAATGTTTGTAAAGCTCTTTGAGCTCTTCAGAGGAAATGGTCTTCGACCTTTCAGCTCTTCAGGGCAGGAGGTGCATCGTGCTGTATGCTCGGTACAGGACTGAGCGTGCTTTCAGCGCTCTGATACTGCTACAACTTCTACTAGATGTGCTTCCTGATGGCCTGATCCTGTGTCTGTTGAAATCAATAGCAAAACACCCCCTGAGAGCCAAGTGATTCAGAGACCATGCTCCTGACTGGTATCAAAACCTAGATTACTAATGTCACAGCTTCAGGGTAACTGCACCTGTATTCCCCCTCTGTCATCCTTTGAGGGCACCCACTTAAAATTTCCGACTCTGAGCCATCATCTCTCTTGGGCAGAGATCCTTGTGTCTCTCTCTTCTGACCAGGGGGTTTTAAGGCTGCACAGCTCCCTGCCTTACACTGTGATATCCCCAGCAAGCCAGTCTTCCTAATGGCCAGTGCCTGTGTGCTCCTCTCTCTTGACTCTGAGGGCTAGGCACAGTGTATTGCCAGCAGTAACTACTTACTACACCACCCTTTGTAAGCAAGCACAGTTATTGTTAATGTAAAAGCATTTAAGAGAAAACATAATAATAACAAGAAACAGATTTAAATGCACACTGATCATACTGGGGTCACCCAACTATCTTATGGGGCCCTATTGGGCCTAAGTCTTTCCAACTGTTTCACAAGGGTTGGGGCCCCCTTGGACAGAAAGTCCTGTTTATTTGGTGGATCAGAAAGCAGGCCCTAAGTAAATGTAAACCAGCCTTTCTATACCAAAAACCCTTTCTTTGTCTTTTCATCTCTTGAACCACCATATGCAAGTCTCCCTGGAGGGTAGGGGTGTGCCCCTCTGGAGGTGCTCACAACCTGGGTGATTCACCTTAAGTTCCTGGAGGAGCTGTGGTAACTCTATGATCCTAGAGTTGCATAGAATCCCTGGCCTGCAATGATTCATAAACGTAATACAACATGGTCCCCAAGGATATTGCAGGAAGTTGCCATATCTGTCACAATTAACATGTAATGTATCTGTCTCCACAGCTGGCAGATGGTGTTAGGTAGAGGGAAGGAACTGGTGAGTGCTCCCTCCTCCAACTCCTCCTGAGGGTAAAGGATACAAGGGTCGCAGATGGCAGCTAATTTTCCTGCCTCCCTGCAGCTGACACAATTGTCAGAGCACTTTCCCCACCGCCCAGCTAACGCTAACCTCAGCAAACCCTCCTCCAGTGCTGTTTTACCACTTAAAACCAAATCCCCTCTCTATATGGCCACACAAGCCTTCCAGCAAAAATAACAGAGGAAGTCACGGCTTACAGAGGTTTCAGAGGATAGATACCACAGTGGTGGGTACACCAGGGGTGTTACAAATAGGCCTTTTCCATAGCATCCAAACACTCACTCGAATCTCTGTTCGTTATGATTCCCCATTAATTTTGCTATTAGTCCTGGGGTTAGAAAGATGTAGCAGGTGGGTGCCTTATTTTTGAGACACAGACTGCAGCTTCTGTTTTCATCCTGGCTGGGATGGCGGAGGACAGGGTGTATGGTGCTATGGGAAGGCTGTAAACCAGTGGTTCTCAACCTTTCTCAGCTCAGGACCCATCTGTAAACCCCATGCACCATGTCGCAACACCCAGAGCAAGAAGCTGAGCCCAGCCAGCCTTATGGGACTGAAACTGGCACCACAAGGCGAATGGGGGTGGGTGGGCTGTATAACACCCCTCCAGGCCCCCCCCCACTTGCCTAGTTACTGAAACCCTTCTGTAAACCGCACCTACAAGACAATCCTGCCTCTCCTCAGAGGCAGGTTGCTGGTGTTGCTGCCTTGATCAAGGAGGATGAATCCAAAGGGGTCAGTAAGTGGCACATATTTGCTGTGTGCACGTGCATGCAGACATTCGTACATTGTGTAGCCAGTGAGTTGTGCCTGCTTATGCCAACAGTGAATTGGGCCCTAGATTTGGATTGTTGTGTTTGCCCCTGCTTCTTTTTATGTCTTTTGTCCCTGTGTAGGCTGTAGGACCCATATACAAGTAGTAAAGGTCTCTTCCAAATCACACAGTTGCCAGAATGCAGATTACTGGTGCATGAGTGGAGTATAGCAGGACCCTTAACTTGGATAGGCCATGTACACTACGAAGTTTTTGCCACGGCAAATTATATCAGCATATAGTTGCCACAGTTAGTATATCGCTTGTGCCTGTGATACTTGGCTTCTTGCATTAGTTCAGTACATACTCACCAGGAGTGCTTGTGTCGATGCACAGTCCAGTGCACCATCGATAGGTATCCCAGTGTGAAACTTGCCACTGTTTAGTGCACTGTCTTTTGGGTAGTTTTGGAAATGCATGATGGGGCAGAAACAACTTGTACGGGGGTTACTGCGAGCACCGTGTCGACTTCCAATAATGCAATATTCTAGAGTCCCACAATATCTCTATCCTATAATTTTCATGCCTATTTTCAATTTTCCATGAACCCGTGCAGGACTTGTCGCTGCCTGCCATCTCTAACAGTAGCATGAAGTCTGCACAGTTCTGCACTGTCGTCATGAGTTTTGCAAGTACAGGACACACAATCCTTTGGTATTTGCAGAGCCCCAAGGAGAGCCGTGGCGAACATGATTTCCTGGCAGTGATTTTGCTGTGGGACATAACAAGAACCAACATTGTTGGTGGTGTTCACAGAGCAGCTTCAAACAGTGGAGTGCCACTTCTGGGCCCAAGAAATGAGCGCTAACTGGTGGGATCGCATTGTAATGCAGGTTTGCAGAACTTTCAGGTGTGCAAGGCCCCATTCCTCGATCTGTGTGGTGAGCTCGCCCCCAGCCCTCCAGTGAAGAGATACCAAAATGAGAACTGCACTGACAGTGGAGAAGTGAGTGGTGATTGCACTGTAGATATAGGCGCTGACTTCCCCTCTGCCCGGTGGGTGCTTGACCCCCGCCCCTGGCCCCGACTATGCCCCGCCCCATTCCACCCCTTTCCCAAAGTCCCCGCACCTGCCTTGCCTCCTCCCCTGAGTGTGCTGCGTCCCTGCTCCTCCGGCTCCCTCCTGGAAAGTCCTAAGCTCTGCCAAACAGCTGTTAGGTGGCGGGGCGGTGGGAAGTGCTGGTGGGGGAGAGAAGGAGGCGAGGAGAGGGGAGCTTGGCTGCTGGTCAATGCGGAGTACCCGCTAACTTTTCCCTGTGGGTGCTTCAACCCTGGAGCACCCACGGCGTCGGCACCTATGACTGTGGAAACTAGCCATGCCGGATTGCTACCAGTCATTGGGAAGTCATTTTGGAGTGGGAAAACCCACTGTGGGGGCTGTTGTCATGCAAGTGTGCAGGGCCATTAATCACCTCCTGCTACGCAGGACTGTGACTCTCGGCAATGTGCTGGACATAGTGGATGGATTTGCAGCTCTGGGATTCCTGAACTGTGGTGGAGCAATAGACGGCACACATATCCCTATTTTGACCCTTGAGCACCATGCTACAGAGTACATCAGCAGAAAGGGCTGCTTTTCCATGGTTATGCATGGGAATGCTTCACTGACATCAATGTTGGCTGGCATGGGAAGGTGCATGACACTTGCTTCTTTAAGAACACAGGCCTGTTCAGGAAGCTACAAGCAGAGACCTTATTTGCCAACTGAATGATTACCATTGCTGATGTTGAAATGCCAATAGTGACCCTGGGGGACCCAGCCTACCCCTTCTCCTGGCTCATGAAGCTGTACACTGGCCCCCTCGACAACACTAAAGAAAGACTCAGCTACAGGCTCAGCAGGTGCAGAATGACAGCTGTATGTGTTTTTGGTAAATTGAAAAGGTGCTGGCATTGTTTACGCAGCAGATTGAATCTCAGTGTGCAAAATATCCCAATGGTTGAAACTTCCTGCTGTGTCCTGCATAATATTTGTGAAGCAAAGGGGGAAAGCTTGCCGCAGGGGTGGAGGTGGAGTAGCTGTCTGCTGAATATGAACAGCCAGACACAAGGGCTATCAGAAGAGCTCAGTGTGGTGCTACATGGCTTAGGGAGGCTTTGAAAGGGCACTTTAACAGTGAGCCACAGTAATGTGTTGTGGTGTGCTGTGTTCTACCTGAGGAGGCATTCTGGGGAACTGTTAGGAATTTTGTGGTGCTTGGTGCATACCTGTGCATATATCAGGGATAGTGTACCTATTAATGTTGGGGGATTTACTGCACATTTGTGATAACTGCATTATTTGGCACGGATCTGATGGGCAGTGAGTGAACAAGAGCATTACTTTCACTGCCAGCAGGTCATAGAATCATAGAAGATTAAGATTGGAAGAGACCTCAGGAGGTCATCTAGTCCAACCCCCTGCTCAAAGCAGGACCAACCCCAACTAAATTATCCCAGCCAGGGCTTTGTCAAGCCGGGCCTTAAAAACCGCTAAGGAAGGAGATTCCCCCACCTCCCTAGGTAACCCATTCCAGTGCTTCACCACCCTCCTAGTGAAATAGTGTTTCCTAATATCCAACCTAGACCTCCCTCACTGCAACTTGAGACCATTGCTCCTTGTTCTGTCATCTGTCACCACTGAGAACAGCCTAGCTCCATCCTCTTTGGAACCCCCCTTCAGGTAGTTGAAGGCTGCTATCAAATCTTGCCTCACTCTTCTCTTCTGCAGACTAAACAAGCCCAGGTATTATACACCATGTGTTGTAAACTAATAGAGATGAATCACTTTCAAAACAAAAGCGTTTTATTCACTAATGAAAACATCTCCAAAAATACCCCTGAAGAACATAATAGTAAATATATTTTAACTTAAAAAATTTTTAGGAACCTTAATAAATAAACCAGAGGAAGGAACATTGGCCACTGTAGCTACACATACATCAACTGTGGCTCTCACAGGTCAATGTACATGAAGTTGTGGTTGTCCATGCTTTCCCCCCAGTGTGGAGAGGTAGGTATAGGCATGCTGGCCCTGAGAGATTCTGAGGGTGGGGGGTATAGAGATGCACTGTGCTGCAGTTGTCCACAGACTGCAATGAGAGTTGAGCCTGGGTTTGTTGAACCAGAAGACCATAAAAGTCTTCAGCCTCTGAGTTTGTTGTTGGAGAAGCCCTATTATGTCCTAGCACACCTCCCTCTCCTTTTCCTGAGCCTTTCTCCTGTGTGCTCTTTCCTTCTCCATGCAGTCTGCAATATTCACACTCCAGGCCTTCTCTCCAAGGTCGAATGAGGCACTGGCTTGCAGGATCTTGCAGAACATGTCCTCCTGCATCCTTTTTTTCCCTCCTCTTTACCCGGGTCAGTCATTCCTGGGTACATCTCCAGGCCGCAGCTACAGATAAAACACAGCAAGGTACAGTACCATTGTCAGGATAGTAGAAACAGAAAATGAAACTTAAGATTCAGAACTCCCCCCTGCCCTTGCTTCCTAAAGTGTTAAACAAAACAAGCTCATTGACACTTCTGCTTTGGAGTTCCTGATCCTCTCAGCTTAAGCTGTGGTCACCAGGGGTAAAGGAAACGAAGAGGGTATTGCTCAGATGTATGAAACTATGCGTATAGGGCAATGTCACTGAATACTGGCACCATTTTCCACGGGCAATGGTGGTGTTCGCTGATATCTCACTCCTGAGAGTAAAACAGGCACCGTGAGCACAGCTGCTGCTGGCCTCCCAAAGCCACCTGGGCCCGTATGTTGCTAGCCTGTGTACTGCAGTGCTGCCTGCTGAAGTGATCACTGCCTAGCATGGGAAAGTGCCCTACTGTGGAGGAAGAAATAAGGCTGCCATCCTTAGAGGAGATGGATTGCAGTGTACCTTCATGGAAGTTTTCATCAAGATCTCTCAGGAGGATTCAAGGGACATCCCTGTGTCCATAAACAAACTGTTCCATATGAGAAGCAGATAGCACCGCTACCACTCTTGGTTGTACTGCGTCCTCTTCTAGCACGAGTAAATTAATGAAAATTTACTGTGTTGTGCTAATTTGTGGGTGCCATCCCTGGAATGGGAAATTTATTTACACACTTACTTGAGGTTCTTTCCCCTGCATCGGGCTCAGCTGTGCTCAGTGGCGGGATGGGCTGGACTGCAGTAGAATCAAAAACAGCTCCTGGCTCACTACACAGCAGGTTTCCCCAGTTCCCTGTCTTCCTCTTCCTTCTCTTCCTCGTCTACCTCCTCCTCTTTGCTGTTCACGACAGGGGCCTCTGACTCAGGCTTCTTGGAGGTATTCATGGTGGTGTGTGAGGCCGTGGTGGGGTCTCCGTCAAGTATGGCATGCAGCTCATTGTAAAAGCAGCAGGTTTGTGACTCAGCCCCACATCAGCTGTTGGCCTCCCACCCTTCTGGTACGCCTGCCACAGTTCCTTGGCTTTCACAAGGCACTGCTGCTGGTGCCTGTCATAGCCCTTCTCTTGCATCCCCTGAGCAATCTGCTCCTAGATGTCCACATTTCTATGGCTGGTTCGGAGCTATGCTTGCACAGCCTCTTCTCCCCACAGGCCCAGGAGATCCAATATCTCCTGTCTACTCCAGGCAGTAGTGCCTCTGTAGTGCTTAAATGAAAACACTCCTACACCGACAGGAGAGCTTCTCCCATTGGCACAGTTACTCCACCTCCATGACAGGCAGTAGCTATGCCGGCAGAAGAAGCCTTCCCGTTGACATAATGCTGTCTACACCGGGGATTAGGTTGGTATAACTATGTCACTTAGGGGTGTGGATCTTTCACACTCCTGAGCAACGGTTATACTGATATTGCTCTGTGTGTCTCTATTCAGTCCCAGACCTGAAAAAGAACTCTGTGTAAGCTCAAAAGTCAGTCTCTCTCACCAACAGAAATTGGTCGAAGAAAAGATATTACCTCACCCACTTTGCGTCTCTAATATCCTGGGACCAACATGGCTACAACAACACTATTCTATCTAGAATAATTTTTATGAGAAATCTGCCATTCCCCCACTTCAAAATATTTTGTGCCAGCAGAGGAGAAACAATCCATTGCTCAGCAAAAAAGAACCCCAGACAAGACAGTTGAATATAAATGTATTGGACAACTGAGATGCCTACTCCAATCTAAGAATAATAAATAATACCTTTATACTTATATAGTACCTTTCATGCAGACATATCCAAAAGAGGTTTGGGATATTTAAAGTCATTTATAGAGGAGAAACAATGAATTATTGACCATGGTTAAGTGGATATTACTTCAGAAACTCAGTAGAGAAGAAACAGATACCTAGTTATGATACTTTCTGTAACATAATTTACATTATAAATATTGAGTGTCAAGTACTACTGCATAGTCTGTGCAACTCAATGTAGAAACAATGATGGGAGGAAAAAGAAACGCAAAGTCTCCTGAGGACCTCAAGTGGATAAATTTTAAAGTGTTCTGGTTCCAACAGCAGGTTCATGATAGCGAGTTAAGCTGTAGAAAAACAACATTTTATTTCCCAGTTGTATATTTTGCAAAGGATTCTTATGGGAAGATATGGAGCCTTTCTAGTTTTATTTTAACTCAAGAGCAAATAAAATAAAGTTAAACAAGCAAGATGGTATATCATCATTCTGCTTCTCTACCTATCCTTTTATTCAGTGAATAAATAGGACTTCATGGTTTAAAAAAAATGCTTTTTCATATGATCTACATCTGTGGAGAGGGATGCTTGTCAGGCTAAGGCCAAAAATATGGGCTTTGTTAGCCCAAATCACAAACACACATTTTAGAAGAAACATTTTCATGATGTAACAACAGAAAGAATGGTCTATGGTGAATGAAGGGCAAAATGCACACACCATGGGACATATGACTTGAAGGGAACTCTTGGGTCATTAAGCCCAGTCCTTATTAGCACATAAGTGTTAAATAGAAAATTATATCTGAAAATTTTTTGGTTTTTGTTAATCTAAGATGGTGTTAGTAGCAGAGGGAAGGAAGTACTTTTAAATGTGATTTTTAACCTAATTTTGTCCCTTTACAAATGGCATTTCATAGAAGAATCATAGATGATTAGGTTTGGAAGAGACCTCAGGAGGTCATCTGGTCCAACCCCCTGCTCAAAGCAGGACCAACCCCAGCTAAATCAACTAAACTTGAAACATACAGCCAGCATTCACTAACAATAAAAAGTTCTAAATAAACATGAAACACAATTTTAAAAGTTAGCAGCGAAAGGCCTACAGTGCAAAGGAGCTGTCTCCACTTCCCATCTAACCTCACGTTTGTAAAACCAATTCATTCCATTTATGTTACATTCAGTTTTGCTACAGTATTTTCCGTAACGTGGCAAGACTGTGCACTTCTGAAGCTCTCAAAGCACTTTACAAACTTTTTTTCCCATGAGAAGGTGCAACACGTAGGTAATAACATTCTGCTTCCTTAAATTCCCCCTTTGGTTTGAATTGAGTTCATGAGTGTATTGTATTATCCAATCCATCCTTCTGCCACTGTAGGGTTATCCCCTATGGCAGGCGTCTCAAACTCCCGACCCGCGGGCCATCTGTGGCTCATGAACCTCCCCAATGTGGCAGTTTTGGGGGCACGTCTCTTCCTTGGCCCCACCTTCCGCCCCCGGGCTCGCCCCAGCTAGGGTCTCCGGCAGCGCAGCGGAGCTGAGCGGGTTCTGCCTGCTCGCTCCAGTGGCTGCCGGCCCCGCCCTGCGGCCCTGGGGCGGTGCCTCCGCGTGCTGCCCCCGCCCCGAGCGCCTCTGCGGCCAATGGGAAGCTGTGGGGGCGGTGCCTGGGGGTAGCGGCGCACGGATGCGCCCAGTCCCGACCCGCCTTGGAGTCCCACGTAAGCGCCGCACACCCCGACCCTCTCCCAGAGCCTGAATCTTCACCCCCCCATATACCCCTTCCCGCCCCCAAACTTCCTCCCCGAGCCTGCACCCTCTCCCCACACCTCCCCAGCCCTCAAACTCCCTCCCCGAGCCTGCACCCCCACCACCTGCCCCAGCCCAGAGTCTGCACCCCAATCCCCTACCCCAGGCCTCCTTCCCCACCCAAACTCCCTCCCAGAGCCTGCACCCTCTCCCCACACCTCCCCAGCCCTCAAACTCCCTCCCCGAGCCTGCACCCCCACCACCTGCCCCAGCCCAGAGTCTGCACCCCAATCCCCTACCCCAGACCTCCTCCCCCACCCAAACTCCCTCCCAGAGCCTGCACCCTCTCCCCACACCTCGCCAGCCCTCAAACTCCCTCCCCGAGCCTGCACCCCGTCCCCACATCCTCCTAGTCCCCAAACTCCCTCCCCGAGCTTGCACCCCCACCACCTGCTCCAGCCCAGAGCCTGCACCCCAATCCCCTACCCCAGACCTCCTCCCCCACCCAAACTCCCTCCCAGAGCCTGCACCCTCTCCCCACACCTCCCCAGCCCTCAAACTCCCTCCCCGAGCCTGCACCCCCACCACCTGCCCCAGCCCAGAGCCTGCACCCCAATCCCCTACCCCAGACCTCCTTCCCCACCCAAACTCCCTCCCAGAGCCTGCACCCTCTCCCCACACCTCCCCAGCCCTCAAACTCCCTCCCCGAGCCTGCACCCCCACCACCTGCCCCAGCCCAGAGCCTGCACCCAGCACCCAAACTCCCTCCCAGAGCCTGCACCCCAATCCCCTACCCCAGACCTCCTCCCCCACCCAAACTCCCTCCCAGAGCCTTCGGCAGGTGGGGGGCGGAGTTTTGGGCGGCACGGGGGACATTATCGGCCCACTGGGAGGATTTGAGGACTGGCACTGGCCCGAAGGTAAATTGAGTCTGAGACCCCTGCCCTATGGCTTATTTTCTATTGTTGAGACCACTCCATTTTAAAATGCTTCAAGCAGTGAGCCTAGGTTATTCCACAACTTAATAGGTCGTGAGGGCTTGAACTGGGAAGGAAAAAAATGTAGTGGTACTTTCCTCAAACTCCACCCCAAAGCAAGCTCTACCTACCTCAGACACTAAAATGAGACACCACTCAGAAGATTGTGAAGATATTCAAAATAAGCTCAGTTGTGCTCTGTTGGCTTTTTGCTTCTCCTCAATGGAGTTTTGATACTAGGCAGAGCCCAATTAAGACTATGCCTGTGCGATGAGCACTTTGCTGGAATAACCAAAGGGGTATACTATACCAGCAATCATACACTTCTACTGTGGATGCAGCTTGTATCAGCAAAACTGTGCTTTTGCTAGTATGACAGGTTTCAGAGTAGCAGCCATGTTAGTCTGTATTTGCAAAAAGAAAAGGAGGACTTGTGGCACCTTAGAGACTAATCAATTTATTTGAGCATAAGCTTTCGTGATGCATCGGATGCAGTGAGCTGTAGCTCACAAAAGCTTATGTTCAGATAAATTGGTTAGTCTCTAAGGTGCCACAAGTATTCCTTTTTGCTAGTATAGCATACTCTACACCCCTCCCAAGTGAAATAGGATATACCACAAAAAGTGTAGTTTTTCTGGTATAACTGAATGTAAAACTAGGGGCTTTTGCCAGCTTAGCTATTTTGGTAAGGGGTGTGATCTGTGACTAATTTAGCTGGTGCTGTCAAAAGTTTTCAGTGTAGACCTGACTTACATTTTAGGCAAATGCTTTAGGGTCTCCACTCACAGCATCATTGTTTCTTGTCTCCAGGGTTGCAAAAAAAAAAAAAAAAAAAAAAAAAATGGCTTGAAAACAATTACATTAAGTTCATAATGTTTTTTCCCCTGAGTCTGAAGGCACCCAGGAACAGCGCCCACTGAGCCAGAAAGGAAACTATAGCTCCACACTCAACCCCAGGGCAGGCTAGGCCCTCACTGCTCTAAGGAGGTAGAAAGGGGCTGGTTGAGGAGGACTTAGCTATCCCATTAGACTCTACAGGATCGGCTCTTACTTAGTGGGGCTCACTAGATGCCCTCCTGGGCTCCAGTCCTTCCCTTTGACCCCCACAGGGCAATTTTTTTTGATGGGGGGAAATGGTACTTTCCCAACTGCCACTCATTCATGGCACCAAACTGAGTTGTAGATTGTGCAGATCTTCATTTCATTGTTCCCCTCCTGTCTGACATGCATTGAACAGTAGTGAAATAGTCAACACTGTTGACATTTAAAGGCAAGGCATCTCAGTTACTATCTCAAAGAGGTCAATGGAGCAGCTTAAACCTCCCAGAGCAATTATTTCAGGTTGCCTGCAGACTCAGGCAGACATCACTGCATCCTTTACATGCTGTTCAAGTTGTAAAGGTTTTCATTGCAATCGTGAGGGCTAAAGGGTTTCGTTATTATTATTATTATTATTCCAGTGAAAGCTGAAATTCTGGAGAAGAGGTTGGCATTATTTTTTTTTAAAGCACTGGGTTGCTGACCTGGGCCCAATTCTATCCCTGGGACTAGCGTTAATGAAAGAGTATGTTAAAAGAGGGCTGATGGGGAGACACAAAGGAGGGGGGCTGTAGATTGTACCCCATGGCCCTGGAGGGACAGGGGCAGGTCAGGGAGGAGCCAGGCTGCCAGCTGTACTTCGCTTTTGTCTCCTGGGTGCATTGATCCGACTTTGAGCTCCAGCCCCCTCCGCTATCAAGCAGTATCAACTGCTAGTGCCCCTGGCTGCCCCTTCAGGCTCAGGGGCAGCCCCTGATCGGCAGCGGGGGGGCATCTGCCCGTGACCGTCGTCCAAGGACAGTCCCGCCTGTGACGGGGGGAGGAATGGGGGGATGCGCTGCTCCAGCCCGTACGGGGCCCAGTCGCCCCGACGCCCGCCGGGACAACAGTGTCTGCAGCCCCCATCACAGCCCTAGTGGGAGGGAAGCCCCGGCAGGGAGAACGTGCGGGGCCAGAGGCAGGTTGTAGCGTTCTCCCTCCGCCCTGTTCCACGGGGCCCCTTTGTGACGTAGATGGGGGGGAGGGAAGAGAGAGAGAGTGTGACGCTCTGCCTCCGCGGTGATTGGCCAGAGCAGGGCAGGGGCGGGCACAGAACGTCGCTGTTTGGGTTTAAACGTTCCAGCGGGAGGGGCGGGCCTAGGCGCTGTTTGCGGCGGGAGGTGGGGGCGGCGAAGCCGAGCGGGGTCTCTCGAGCGGGCTCCTGGGAGCGGCCCCGGCATGGTGCCCGCGCGGCCCCGCGTGAAGAGCGAGTACATGAAGCGCTTCAAGGAGCCCAAGTGGGAGTCGTGCGGCCCCTGCTACTGGGAGCTGCTGCGCTACCGCCTCAGCCGCCGCTTGCTGGAGCAGGCGCACCGGCCCTGGCTCTGGGACGGCTGGGAGCCGGGCAGCAGCGGGAGCAGCGCCGGCTCCCCCTCGCCCCCCAGCACCAGCCCCCCGGCCGCGCAGCAGCAGCAGGAGGCGGCAGAGCCAATCGCGTCCGGTCCCGGCGGCCGCAGCCGCGTTGGGGAGCCGGGAGTAGCGGGGAAGGCGAGCCTGGCGGAGCCCCTGAGCGCGGCGGGTAGGTAGCAGGCGGGGCCGGGGGCGGCGGGAGCCCGGCTCTGGAGGGGCCGCGCCCTGACTGCCCGTGGGCAGGTGCTCCCCGCCCGTGGTATCGGGCCGGGAGAGCCAGGGTGGGAAGCAGGTGTCAAACCGCCCGGCTCCCCCTCTCGGGCTGCTCCTGGGCGCGTCGGGCGGCCCCTGGGAAGCTGCCAGACTCTGCAGCTCCGTCGGCCATAGCAGCCTCCACTAGCGGGTTTCTGATTAAAATCCCCCATTGCTATCCCTGCTCTGGGTGGTGCAAGGAGAAGGCGCTTCCTGCCTTCCCTTGCTCCTAGCCTGGCTGATGTAAGACACGGGCCTTTCTGCTCGCCCGTGGGTGGGGGAGCGGAGAATCTGTTACACTGTCCCCTCCAGCCATGGTGGTCTCCGCTGTCGCTCACCGCTTTCCGCAGCAGGAGAATCATGTGATTCTTGACAGCTTGGCTGATGCCCGCAAGGCATCGCTGAAACTGATGAGGATCCGGGTCTCTTGTCACCCAAAGCAGCAAGCGCTTTCAGTGCCCCACGCAAAAGGTGCAAGGAGCAAGCAAACAAAAACCAAACAACCCCAACCCTCCTGTGAATTGGTGCCCATGAACGTGGTGATTTGGTGCCCAGAGCAGCTGCCCTGTGAAGGTTTTGTTAATTTCACTCTTCTTAAAGCTGTTCCTGGCTGGGGCCTGTTGGGAGGACTGTCTGTAGGCTCAGACAGATAATGCTGCTTTGGTTATGCTCAGTTCCCATTTGGAAGGCTTTTTTATGACCCACGTTTTTCCTTGTAAGGTTTAAATTCTACAAGAACTGCCTGTGTAGGTCTCCTTACTTGACATAACAACTTTCCTGCTTGCCAAGGGTGATGCACAAATAGGTGTGTTTTTTTTAAGCTCCCTGGCTCAAGCGATTTCTAGTTACTTGCAGCCTAGTAACTTATTGTTGGCTTGGAAGCAGTTGACTCCTACTTTCATAATTCAATACCCTTTTGTAAGGTTTCAATACCCTTTACCTGGCTAACCAAAGAACACACTGTACCAATTTTCCACACCTTCTTGCTGGCTTTTCCCCTTGCTTCTGAGTTCAATTAAATTATAATTCTTAAGGAGCTTGGACCAAGCTACCTCTGTGCCTGCCACTTGGTTCCCAACTCTCCTCCAAGACCCCTGTGTTAATGAACTGGAAGAACCCAGAATGAAGCCACTGGTAGCTGGAGACAAAGTATTTTAGGTGCTAGTCCATTACTGTAGAACAGTTTGCCAAAGATCAGATTGTATTCTAATCTTCCCACCTTCAGAGCCTGGTGCAGGAGCAGTGTTGAAGTTTATTCCTGATAACAGAGGTGGTGATTTGGGATGGAATGGGGAAGTGCAAGTATAAGTGACTGTACCCTAGGCTCTGGTCTGCTTGAGTCTTTTATTTTTCATTTTACCTTATTTTCAGTGTCCACATGCTACTGTGATATATTTAGAAAACTCCAAAATTAGAAATGTGGAGAGATTTTATTTAATATTGAGAATATTTTGGTTTGTGAAAACAATGAATCTTGGTGGTGTGGCACTGGAAATAATTCTTTAAAAAATCCTGTCTTTTTCCTTTGAGTCCTATCTATAATGAAGTATAGACAATCCTCTAGTTCATCCTTGCAATAATAAGACTACGAAAAACAAAAGCATGGGATGTTAAATTGCATTGTATTGTATGTTTGTAGCTCAGGGAATTATATAATTCCAGATTAAGTGAATGTCTGGTATGTTTCATAAACACAATAACCTTGGAAATTGAAGCGCTCTGTGCATCATATGGGCAGCACCTGTGCACATCTTCCTGCTCTGCCCTGTTGATGTGCCTTGCGTAACCCAGAGAGGCTATTTCTAGGGCAAGTGCAGCTGATTCTCATGCTCATTCATTGCTTATGTTCTGTCAAGACTGCCAACACAGGTGCTAGTTGTGATAACTGGTTGTCCACTACCAATTCTTGTCACCCAGCATTGTGTAGTAACTACTTTCAGTTATCCCTGAACTGTATTGTATTCTAGCTAGTCACACAAGTGCAAGTGTGATTTGTGCAGACACCATAGGGCCTAATCCTTGGGAGTTCCTGAGCACTAGAATCTCCCATTGCAGTGAATGGGTACCTGGCACCTACAATACAGTAACTCCTCACTTAAAGTCGTCCTGCTTAACGTTGTTTTGTTGCTGATCAATTAGGGAACATGCTTGTTTAAAGTTGTGCAATGCTCCCTTATGTCGTTTGGCAGCTGTCTGCTTTGTCCACTGCTTGCAGGAAGAGCAGCCCCTTGCAATAGCTGGTGGTGGATTGGAACCAGGGTGGACCAGCAGCCCCCCATCAGCTCCCTGTTCCCCTAAGTTCCCTGTGCGGCAGCTGCTCAGCAGGCTATCAGTTGCCAGCAGTTTAGCTGTCCCTCCCTCCACTGCCATGTGCTGCTCTTGCCCTCTGCCTTGGAGCTGCTCCCTGGAGCCTCCTGCTTGGGGTGTGGGTGGGGGGGGGTGGTGGTACTAATGTCAGAGTGTCCCCCTCCTCCCTGCTCCTGCACCCAGCTTATCCCATTTCCATAGAGCAGGGGTGGGGACAGGTCAGGGACCAGGCTCAGGACAGAGAGAGCTTCCTGATAGCAGCTTCTGTCTCAACTTGCTGATCTACTTAAAAAGGCAGTGTACTTAGAGTGGAGTCAGCGTAGTTAAAGGGGCAGTGCGCATCTCTTTCACATGGTGTGTGTCTCTCTCTGTCTGCCATGCTGTCTCCCCTCCCTTCATTCTGCTGCCTTATAGCTTGTGAGGCTACATTAACAACAATGGGTTAACTCTTGAGGGCTCAGCTGATTGCTAGTTCATAATTTAGCACTAAGGCACCTCCTGGGAAATATCCCACCCTCTGACTTCACCTCCTCAACCAAGCTTCACAATCATCGTCGCTGTGTACAGTATTAAATTGCTTAAAAATTATTGTGTGTATGTATGTGTCTTTTGTCTGGTGAAAATTTTTTCCCTGGAACCTAACTCCCCCTATTTACATGAATTCTTATGGGGAAATTGGATTCGTTTAACGTCATTTTGCTTAAAGTCACATTTTTCAGAAACATGACTACAATGTTAAGCGAGGAGTTACTGTGCCTCAAAGTCAGACTCTGACAGATCTACAATATAATAACATGTAAATTAAGTAAAAATATGAAACTCAAAATAGAAGATGTGATAAGCAGTCATACTATGTATATGGATGTATTAGGGCATCTATACTATTAAGTGCTTTGTGAGGCGAAACGCTTTAACCACAGAAGTTCCACGTATTCCTTTTAACACCACTTTTCTTGCAGCATTTTTTGTAAAGTGAATATGGTATTGAAGTACCAGGTACATTGATGACTGTAAATCACACACACACACACTGGAAGAAGCATAGAATCAGGGTTGGAAGGGACCTCGGGAGGTCATCTAGTCCAACCCCCTGCTCAAAGCAGGACCAATCCCCAGTTTTTGCCCCAGATCCCAAATGGCCCCCTCAAGGATTGAACTCACAACCCTGGATTTAGCAGGCAAATGCTCAAACCACTGAGCACGGGTTGTGATGACCCTGGCTAGTGGGAAACTGTAACTGCGGCATTTGTGGAGTATCTTTAAAGAAACAAACTCTTCTCCTGATTCACAGCTACTTATGTAAATTGTTGCTATGGTATCCATGTATCTTTATAATTACATAAGCAGGTTCTGTGGCAAAAAGCAGCAGCAAGGAAAGCTACATGCTAGTTACTGGAGTTCTGAGAACATTGTATCTTTAGAGTATCTCTATGCCACATACCACCATCAATGGTGTGTGCAGCTATGTGCTGTTGTGAAATCAGGCTGTGTTGACACTGCCGTGTGTACCTACGCATGACAGTAAAAGGCTCTGGTATGGGGAGGCAGTGAGGAAAAATTCTGGTAGAGGGGAGCTGCCAGAGCCTTACCCCGTGGCTGGAGCCTTTCCCTGTGGCAGGGAGCTGCTAGAGTTTTTCCCCACAGCAGGGGAGCGACAGAATAAGTACATATATGTAGATCTCCCTCGCTGATGTGGGTAACTGTCTACACTTTTTGGCCCTAGGGCCACATCAGGATTCTGAAACGGTATGGAGGGCCCAGTAGGGAAGGCTGTGCCTTCCCAAACAGCCTGGCCCCGCCCCCTCCCATTTCCCGCCCCCGACTGCTGCCCTCAGAACCTCTGACCCATCCAACCCTGCTCCTTGTCCCCTGACCACCCCCCCAATCCCACCCTCTATCCAACTCCCCCTGCTCCCTGTCTCCTGACCACACGTGTGCCACTTCCCCCCCCTGCAGAAATGCCGACTGCCCCCCAGGGCCTCCTGCCCCTTATCCAACCCTGCCTCCCTCTGCTTCCCACCCCCTAACCATGCTGCTCAGAGCGGCAGGACGGGCTTATTGGAAAGCCTGGGACGTGGGCGGGCACAAGCAGCACTACAGGCATGGTGGGCCAGAGCGCTGTCCACACAGCGGCATGGCTGTGGGGGAGAAGGAACAGCCGGGGAGGGGCCAGGGCTGGCCTCCCCGGCTGGGAGCTCAAATGCCAGGTAGGACGGTCCCATGGGCTGGATGTGGCCCGCGGGCCGTAGTTTTCCCACCTCTGATCTACACGATATCCAAGGGTTGCTTAGCCAGGACATGAATGCTTTGGCTACTTACACTAAGTGAATCTAAAATAGTGGCCACAACTTTCCATCATCAGACCAATCAGCCCCTTACAATCTGTGTTGAGGATGGTTCATTCCCTTTCCAGCCAGTTGACACTCATTTAGGAGTCAGATTGCACCATAGTCTAACATATCGTTCCCATCTAGAACACTTAAAGAAAAGCTCTCCTCCTGCACTGCCTTGATCCAGAAGCTAGCAGGAACGTCCTGGGGAGCAGAGGCAAATATTCTACAAACATCAGTCTTAGCGCTGATATTTGTTCCAATGGAATACTTTGCAGCAATGTAGTACAGAAGTTGGTATACACATCTTGTTAATTTAGAGGTGCACACAGCCCTACATTAACATCTAATTTATGTTTTGGGGAACTATATGAACCAACACTTTGAGATGCCATCACCTTAAAACTGCTTGGAGGGCTTTTGAGTGATGAAAACAACCTGTCACACACGAGGCTGACATGATGCAAATAAGCAACACACACTTCTCACAAGATGTGCCGGTTTCCAGAAAAACACACCCCTATGGTTCCTGCTAACTTGCCATGACTGACTACATGACATCCTTTTGTGGCAACTGTTCATGCACTCATGAGCCTTAGCAAGAGAATCTGAAACATAATTTTTTAAATGGGATTTTTAGCATCTCGATAAAGGCAGAATAAGTTGTTTGTGCGTGTTTTTTTTTTTTTTGTTTGTTTGTTTAAGGAAAAGTCCCTCTTCTCTGGTCATACTGTGAACGGTTATGCTGGGTATTTTCAAAGCACAAGGAGAGGAAAATTTATGAAGAGGTAGTATCTACACTTTCCAGTCACTTCTCTTGAACAATTTAATTAGAAGTGCTGTGTGGGTAGCTAAATATCAGCATTTTCTTTACTTAGCTCTTCCAAGCTTTGTGACTGACATCCACCCACACACTGCAGTTATATGATAGGGTCTTACAAGAAGATGTGCTTGTTTATCATGTACTATGCATTTCTCTTTTTTTATTTTTGTTTAAGAGCTAAGACTGCAACTTTATTCATTAGTTTAATTTTGTACTAAAAATCTTGTGCCTTTTTTTGTATGGCTATTGTGAGATTTGTGCATTGCTTGTGGTTAGCATTTCTTGTTCTAATTTAGGAATATTTCACTGTTGCAGCGACATTTATGGGGACTACTGCTTCTTCCTTCCTTGGTCCTTTTGTGTAGCAGTTTTTCCTGAAGAAATAAGTCCTATTTAGATTTCAGTGCTGGTTAGTGCATGTCTTACAACTTATCGCATAGAAAGTTGTCACACAGGCTTATGTTCATTTGGAAGGGAGCCGCTTAACACAAAAGTTGGAGTGCCAAATAAAGATTCCGTCCGCATGGCCTTTGTCAACTAACTTGAAAACTGTTTCTTTCCTTAACATGGTCTGCATCCACATTACACGTTCTATAGAATCATAGAAATGTGGGGCTGGAAGGGATCTCAGTCATTTAGTTCAGCCTCTTGTGCTGAGGCAGGATCAAGTATACCTAGACTATTTCTGACAGATGTTTGTCTAACCTGTTCATTAAAAACGCCAATGACTGGAATTCCACAACCTCCTTTAGAAGACTATTCCAATGTTTAACTTCCCTTCTAGTTATAAAGATTTTCCTAATAGCTAACCTAAATATCCCTTGCTGCAGATTAAGCCCATTACTACTTGTCTCAAGGGGGGAGGGATAGCTCAGTGGTTTGAGCATTGGCTTGCTTAAACCCAGGGTTGTGAGTTCAATCCTTGAGGGGGCCATTTAGGGATCTGGGGCAAAAATTGGGGATTGGTCCTGCTCTGAGCAGGGGGTTGGACTAGATTTCCTGACGTCCCTTCCAACCCTGATATTCTATGATTCTATCTTCAATGGAGATCAATTGATCAACAGCTGTTAGCGTATCTGAAGACTTATCAGGTCCTCACTCAGTTGTCTTCTCTCCAGATTAAATGTGCCCAGGTTTTAAACATTTCCTCATAGGTCAGGTTTTCTAAAGCCTTTATCACTTTTTTGCTAATCACCTCTGGACTCTCTCCAATTTTTCCATATCTATCTTAGTGTGGCCCCCAGAATTGGATACAGTACTCCAGTGCTAAGCAGGCAGCTACCTCCCATGTCTTACACACACACACACACACACCTGTTAGTACATCCCAGAATATAAACCACTTTAGCAACTGCACCACACTGACTCATTAGATACAGGTCATAAACAAGGTTCTGGTGTGGAGGTGTTGATGGCACTGATGGATACAGATTGATGGCTCACTTTTCATCCTCCTTAAAGAATCCCCTGTTGCCTCCTACAACATATGGATGTGTTAACATGAGGACTCGGTTTTATTAAGTGTAATTTTTACTGGTGCAGGTTCTTGTGCAGACAAGGCCTGTGCTGGAGAATTATTCAAATGCTGTGTAGCTGTACTGTGACCCAATTCACAGTCAAGTGGCTTAAAGAGGTGTTGACCTGATGATAGCACTGTGCTGGAGAAGAGGCAGGGAAGAATGACTGCTGTTGACTGTGGGAATTGCACTCTACAGACTCTGCATCCTATACTCCATGTGTATGGAGGATATTCTTTCTCTCACCCCTACCGTCTTGTAGTCTTCTATGCTGCCCTTTTATTTGTGAAGCTTTGCAGGCAAGTATATTACTGAATCTGTTTCTTCTTTTGGTAACTTTCTTAAACTCCCCCCCCCCCCCACCCCGTTGACTTCCCCAGTCCACTAGCTACTCCAACCTCAAGCTAGATGAATTTTCCCATTTCACATGGTGTTTAAAAGTGCTAAGAAATAGTAATAATCGGACACCATATGTTTGCATGTGCTATCCCACTTCCCAGGCAGTTCATCTCTATTGGCTACAGAATTTGTGTTCTTAGTTTTCATAGTGGGCAGATGGTGTCTTTGAAAAAGCTGGCAAGCTGTGGTGACAACCTATGGCCAAAACCACCAAGCCTAAAAATAACGTTGACTATTTCCTCTTACGTGACTGCCTTTTCCTGCACTAGCTAAGTACCCAAACTGTACTAGAGTTTACATGCTCAGTGAAATCATAAGCTTGCTTTTGAAAGTTGGGTCCAATAGGAGCTCTGTCTAAACTATGGTTGAAGGTAAAGAGATACCCATACACATTTTAAAACCAAAATACTCCATTAAATTTTCTGATCTCGATGAATTTTTTTTTATTGGCTTGCTCGCACCTCCTGATTTGAGGGTAGATCTCTGTGCATAGTGTTGGCATCTGGAGAACGGGAATGGAAGGCAAGCTCCCAGTCCGCTCTACAGCGCAAACCTGGCATAAGTTCATGAGTCTTGGGGTGAGGGATGTATGTGCCGCCCACCAGGTGCCATTGTGGAGTTTAAAACTGGATGCTTGGGGGTAGGGGGTTAGCTTGCATTTGGGCATAGAGACCACCAGCAGGATAGCAGTGCTTTGATTTACATTGTGATCACTGTGTCTTCATAACAGAAAAATGACTTTAAATAAAAGTAGAACTCGCAGAATAGTCTGTTCTAAGGTCCTTCCATAATCTCCTCTTGTGCCCTAATATTTTTGTCATTAACTTTTAAAACCGTTTGGCTTTTACTGTAAATTTCAAAGAAATTTTCATTATACATATTTGTTACTGGTCTGGGCAAAATGTAACAACTCAAGGCAGGGAGAACTACACAAAAGGATTTTTTGGGGGGGAGGGTTCATTTTCTGGGATGGAAATGGTTTTGTTTTCTTACAAGAAAGAGGGAAGCCTTCTGGCATTTGAGCAAACTTTCTAACAGTTAATTCATCTGTGTACTGTGAACCAGGGGTCTGTGTCACAGATAGAACCTTGAAAGGCCCTTCTTGAATGCACGTAGAACGCTCTTTGGAACCGTGCTGACCAGGCTGGGGAGAAATCCTAGTGTCCACTCAGGACGAGTATCGAACTGCTTTTCTAAAGTGTCACTTTTCCTTCCCACTGTGCATGGTCAACAGATGGCTAACATCAGGGACAACAGCAATGAGTTGGCAGTCTGAGTGGGGGATGTCTGAGAGGAAGTGGAGCACAATAAACAGCTGTGGAGGTGGAAGAATGAGGCAAACACTAGAGCAGAGCTGCCAATTAGAGTGGAGTATGATGGAGCAGTGCACACAGTTGGGCATGCTGGAGGCTGTGGCTCAGTTTGAATGTTCGTGATCTGATGGAGGTAGGGGAGAATGAGCATAGGCTTTCTAACTAAGCTCAGGTAATCTGAAGGCAAGGGATAGTCTAACTTTTCTTGCAAAGGCAGGTTGTGAAATAAAACTTGATTTTCAGGAGCAAGATGGCTTCTCTAACACTGAAGTCCTGCAGTGCTGGACAGTTGAATTTGCTGGCCATTCTTTTGATTCCATATTAAGTACACTTGTGTAAAATAATTTACTTAAAACGTCATCAGCAAAAAGAGAACAAACCCTCAAATACCTGGGGAAAAATATAACCCTGTTGACTTTTGGTGTTTTGAAAGGAATCTGCAGAAAGCAGTATTATAGGCTCTGCGCCAAGCATGGCACAGTGTGTTAAGTGGGACACTTACAGAAAGCTATTTTGGGAAGCGTTTTTTCCCATGGAAATATCAGCAGGATACAGTTGGCAAAAGTGTGTAATCAGGAAACACGAAAGCTTTCACATGAGGAAGCCCAAATTAAGCGTGAGGTCCTGTTTCACATACTCTGATCAAATCTGTCGCTATCTTCAGTGTGCCTGGTAGAGTTTAAATGCCATATGTCCACATATTTGTTAGCTACGTGAAAAAAGTTGCAAGAAGATGATGGAATAGGTAGGCTAGGGAGTCGGTGGAAATGCTGCTGATAGACTGAGTACCGAGACAGCCGTCAAGTGCTGCTAGGTGGCTTTGGTCACACGCTTATATTGAATGCACTTGTTTTAAGTATTTGATACTTGATGTCCAAAACTACAAAATGACTAGCATACTCCTTATGCCAGTCTGACACTGAGGGGAAGATGTTTTGTAGAAATGAGACTTAATGGGGGTGTATCTGCAGTCATGCAACTGTGGACTGTTCCTTTTTATCTTTCAATACAACTTCAAGAAGAGATTTTTTTTTTTAACTGTTGTTCAGGCATGTATATGTATGCAGTCTTTGTCGCTAAATGTTTTAAAGTCAAACTGCTTTCTTATTTTCTCCTTAGAGAAAGAAACAGAGGGAGACAACCAAGAAAAAGATGCAGAACAGACTTTGGTAAAAGAAACTGACAAATCAACCAGCCGTACAGGACAACATCCAAGTCGAAGTGCCTTGTCCAGTCAGAAAGATCGAAGATCAGCTAAAAGTCCTCAAAGGACAGATGCAGCAAAGGAGCATAAACATCCATTTGCTTTATATGGCTGGGGAGAAAAACGTACAGATACAGGGAGCCAGAAAACTCACAACGTCTGTGCTTCTGCTTCAGCACACGAAGTAAGCAAAACATTCAAATATTTTTTTTTACAGTTTAGTTTCCCCCCACCTCTATAGGGAAAGAGGAATAATACTGATTATCTATAAATAAAATTCACTATCCTCTTATTGTTACTAGTTACCAATGTTATCTTCTTTAACCTGCATCCAGGACTTCTTTGGGGCATTAGTGTCTTGAAAAGTTTTCCTCGCTTAGTTGTGCTATGCTATTTTGTCACTCTGTATTAGTCAGAAGGAATGACACTTTGGGAGTGGTGGGCTGGGAGACACTAGATTTGAAATACCTAAATTCTCTAGAGCTCCAGGCTTGAATCCTACAGGACTCACTTGGACTTATCTTTTCTAAGTTTAGGAAAATTGAGTTCTATGTAACGTGTTCTTTCAGTTAAACAGTAGGTGTCCCCTGCCCTATGAATGCAACGTTAAGGCTTAAGAAGCAAAAAATCAGTCACTTCCTAAAAATATTTGGGTGCCCACTTGCACATCCTGCAGGCCTGACTGTCAGGTAGTGTTAAGTACCCACCCTCTGAAACTCAGGTTGTTGAGGTGACAAACTGGGCATCTAAAAACACAGGCACCCAAAATCACTGATTGCTTTAGGAAAATCTTGCCCTAAGGACATCAGAATGGCTCTTCTAATAGATGCCTTTCCTTTCATTGGCTTTCACCTTTTGCCCCAGTGTGTAAATGCATACATTCTTTATATACATTTCAATTCAAACTCTAAGGTTGGAGTCATACCAATGGTTTGAGTGCACGGTACGTTTAAAGAATGTTAGAATTTAAAAAACTCCAGGAAATTCAGTTAAGGTTGCACTCTTCAAACAAGGAACACAACTTACCTTAATTCTACCCTGAAGAAAATCAAATTCACAATCAAGGCTTTATTTCAGTGATGACCACAAGAACTAAAATGCTTTGGTCTTAACTGTAGTGGTTGTGCCACTCTGTCATACAGTACATAATTTATAAACTTCTTCCTAGACAAATAATATAGTGAACGCACATCCCATCCCAACCCTCCCCTCCCTTCCCCTCTTCATTAAGGGCCTGCTCCTGTGAGATGCTGAAGATGGGGTCCTGTTATCTATGTAGATGCCAATTATCCAACTGTCATTGGACATGGTAATGTCTCATTATAGAACTTGGGTGGGGAGAGCAACTGCTTATGAAGAATCAAAGTCTCCTGTCTGAAGAATCCAAATGAACTTGGACCAATACTTTGCTTGAAAAATTAGTGATGGGACCAAACAGATTACTTCTACTGTAAGAAAACTAGTGAATAAATCTGTAGCTGGTTTTGGTTGGATCTAAGAATACTGCTGCAGCCTACCCGAGTGTAGACACAGCCTGTGCTGACAAGTTTTTATGCTGGTATGGGGACACCCCCACCCAAATGATGATAGCTATGCCAACAGAAACACGCTTCTGTCAGTACAGCTGTGTCTATACCGGGGCTTTTGTCTGCATATCTAGTCAATCAGGGGTGTGGTTTTTTCACACCCCCTGACTGACATAGATGTGCAGATAGAAGCTTTAAATGTCCCCTAATTTCTAAACTGCCAATCACTTTGAAAGGTTCCAGACTAAATGACCCCTTGGTGCAGCCTCTGATTAATGCATAGTTCTTTTTTTTTTTTCCAGTAGCGCTGAAATAAGACAAAGTGGATGAAATAAATGTACCCCCACGGTCTGAACTCCATAACTGAAAGTCGATCAGAAGTGGGCAGTTAGCAGCAAGTGTCCCAAAGCAAACAGACAGGTAGACAAGCTCAAGCCTAGAAATAAGTGGCTCAGCTATTGATGAGTGAATCCCTCTGCATCAGTCCCTTGGAAGCTGAGTAACGTTATGAAGTTGTAAATGTTGAACCTGCTAGTATTGCTGGATAGTAAAATATTATTATGTCTGAAGAACAACTCATTATTCCAAAATGGTGACACTTCTGACTGTTGTAACACACTATCTTACAGAATGGCTGACCTTGACCTTGTTTGGGCCTGAGCCCTTTATTCCTTGTTCACCCAAAACTCCTGCTCAAGTCAATGGGTGTTTTTTGGTGCACAAAGACTAGGCTTTACATCATCGTAGTATGTCAAGTCCTGATGTCCCATGACAGTGGACCAAGGGTATGGCTATGCTGCATAGCACACCTGGGTCTTTGGGACCCATTCTTTCCAAGCTCTCACGCAAATGTCCACATTGCATTGCTATGCGAGTCTCTCAGGCATGCTGATGCATCCACACTGCATACAGAGACCAGAGTCAGACATTGAGGTTTCTGGGGCATATCCCAGGTTTCTCAGCACCCTAGGTAGCTATAGACACTCTAGGGCTTGGGTCATTATGTATTGCAGGAGAACGTCTCTGCCCATCCTGTGGAACTTGACTGGAGCCTACCAATGCATTCAGGCAAGCCATTTGAGTCTGCAACTTGGATCCAGCACTGGAGGAAGACCTTCTCCAGCTCACACTCTCTCCTATTTTGGGAATTGGGCAGAGTATCTGAGATACACTGATGGATGTTTTGGCAGCGGTAATTGTCCTACTGATGGCATCTCTTGGCAGAGGGTCACAGATATGGCAGCTGCAACCTGACTGAAGCTGCTCATGCCTATTGTCATAGTCGCAGATTACCCATATGTAGGCTGATCCTTCTGGAGCAGGACTACAAGCACGGATTGGTGGGATCACATCATGCAGACCTGGGATGACTAGCTTTTCTTCCAGAACTCTTCATGAAAAAGCAGATGTTTCTGAAGGCTTATGATCAAACAGCTGCAAGTGGGTAGTGGTTTGTGCAGCTGCATAATCTCTCTACATACAAGGCCTTTATGTACAGTCATGTTGCCTTTTAATTAGGTGTAACTATTGCCACTTAGATCTGCTGGGATATGGTATCACTTTGTTCTTGAATACATGTGTTCCAGAACCATAGTTCCACAGGTTTTTGGGATGGGGAGGAGGCTGACTATGACCAATGCCACTGAAAATAGGTGCAAATGTGTATTTTATTGCATAGCAGCCTGCATGATCCCCCAAATCAACTTTTTGGAAGTCCACATATTAATCATTCTTAATATAAAAAAAGGCTTGCTTGTTTTTTCTCTTCTACAGCATGTTCCTTAGTCTATCCTGTAGAATGTAGAACCTTATTAGGCTAATCTTGGGGTACTCATGGATGCTGGCCAAATTATGGAGATGCTGGTTGTGAGTCCCTAGTTAAGGTTGAGTTCTGTTTTGCTCTTACACTGAGATTATCTTTGATTTGTGAAAAATGCTCTGAGCCTATAGCACTCAAGTACACCATGACATTCTTTTAAAATGTACAAGGAAATCAGTTAGTTTGAGTTTTAAAATTAACTACAGCAAAAATTTCTTAGGACCCACTGTTAGTCTTTCTTTTTTCCTGAATGATGTTAAGAATGGAATAACATTCTTAATTTTCCATATAGTTAAAGCTCATGGAAATCTTGTGCATAATTATATTTGAAGAAATTAGGCTGTAATTAAGCTACATTTAATTACCGTATCTAACTGTTATGATTCTACAGGGTCAGTTCAACAGCTCAAGGGACTCTGAAGTGGGGCCGTTCACACTGGCCGCAACTCAAGCCAACCGTCAGCCTTACTCTACAGTTTACTTGCATGCGATCATTCTATTGATTGTATTGACTCATTAGTATGAGGGAGACTTGACACCTCCTCCTTCAAGGTTCTCCAACAGCCTACTAACTTGGGCGTCAGTGTTTGAAAGGTTCCCTAGGGCTCTGCTATGCACAGAAGGAGCACTGTTGGGATAACTGAGGAAGGAGTGCAGGTCCAGATGTTGGGACTTGGGGGCTCGCTCCCATTTCTCTCACTTAGATACTTTTGGTCTCCCAAACACTGCCCTTTAAACCAATATGTCAGTTGCAAACTAAGGATCAATTTTGTAAGTACAGTATGCTTTGAATGTTAAGGACTGCTGTGGTGTACTGGTGAAGCTGCCCTTAAGTTAAAATAAAAAATAAGCTTGTTAATTCATCTTCAGATCAATAGAAATATCTTATGATTGCATTCTTTTGGGTTTTGGTGTTTACCAAATTTTTAAAAACCAAAATTTCCAAAAGGAAGGGGAAAATTAAGTTAGAGACGTACTCGACTGTAACTGTATTTTAAGGGTAAAATAAAATTACAGGGGTGTTGTAATTCTTAAAAAAACAAGCACTGCAAATGCAGGAAATTCAGTTAGGATTACGCGTCACAGATTCAAACATGTTAAGGTATGGAAATGCAAACTCAAGGCTACCAAGCAACCTCAACTCTAACTTGGAGTGAAATCATGAAGGGAGGAAAAAGAGTGAGGGTGAAAATCCCAATTGTTTTGTAAAGTTCAGTTTAATCTAATCTGAGACCACAAACACTAAAATACCTCCCTTTTGTGATTAGTGGCAGCAACATATTTACCCCAGGCTGTTCTATAATCTCTTTGGAATCCTGTAGTAATGGGGAATCAAATTGTTCCCTTGTTGGCTTGGGGAGTGAAGGTTGAGGATAAATTTTTAAACAACTTTGTTTTCTTGAATAAAAATTAGACTTCTTACTTTTTCCACAAAATTGACTGTAATTCTAAATTCTTGATAGATTCATGAGTCTGCACTACGAGCAAAGACCCGAAGGCAAGTGGAGAAAAGGAAATTGTCTCAAAGGCGAGTGCACTCTACAGATGTGGATCGAACCTGGAGAGTAAAGCCTTCCCCGCCAGATAATCCCTGGATGACAGAGTACATGAGATGCTACTCGGCAAGAGCTCGGTGAATCAAACCTTGCTTGGACATCTCTCAAATATTTATATTAAATCAGGACATTGGTGCAAACTACTTATGCAAGGTTTTTATAGGGGGTTTCCAGCAGTCTGTTACAATGTTTGTTTGTATTTTGGCTACCTACCTCATCAGTAGAGCGTAGAGCTGGAGCCATAACATTTGAAGATGTTTTTAAATATAGTTCCTTAAATTTTTAAATATTTCTCCTTTTCTGAAGTCTTTTTAAGAGGCATGTCAATGAACCTTTTGAGACAATTTCAAAATCCTGAAAGTCTAAGTGAATTTTTACAAAATCTTTTATAGAATTGGTTCATTTCACAAACTTTCAACTGCCCCTATAAAAAGACCCCCCCCCTTTTTTTGACTCCCAAATCATGTGATCATAGTGATGTGTTGGAAACCTTTCGTAGGGTGTGATGTATGTGCCATTGCATTATTTAAAATACTTGATTCAACATGTCCAAAATACCATTTAGACTCCTATATCTAACCTGGAAGCTAGTGGCTCTGGTACACAATAATCTGAGACCCAATGAATACTGGGCTCATGAAAACAGCTGTTAGGGATTGTCTATTATATAGTGGAGACTTTTTTTAAATACTTGATATTTGTCTAAACTTTCAGTAATTAGTGAATCATGCAGATATTCTTCAATTGAGTTTCATTGCTGTTTTTTAAAATGTCAGTGGAATAGATTAATATGATCTAGTTATTGTGGTGACTTATTTTCCAAGTGAGAAGTCACAGGATTAATTTGCGATTACTGTGACTATTACACCAAATGATGGATGTTGACAATCATTATCTGATGGCTGTTGGTCAATAGACAGTTGCTTGCTGTACCAGTCTTGACCTGATACCATCATACTGAGTTAGTAAAAACACCCATTTTGTGCTTAATTATTTCAATACCAGCCTCTCAATGAAGACTGTATATATTTCAAAATACACTTCATTGACCAGACACCAGCCGATTCATTAGTCTTGTTTATTTTTAACGTTTGTATCTGGAGAGTGGAGAGAGTATTTCACTGGTATGCATTCCATTTGGTTTAGTATGGTTAATAATACTTTGAGGTTTTAGATTTGCAGAACAATTTTGATAAACATTTGCAAATGAAGTTTTCATGGGGTCATATCTGTCCTGGAGGCGCATTCGTAACTCCCTACCAAGGGGAAAGGAAAACAAACCCCTTAGTAACTGGAGACTAATGAAATCTCTTGACTATTTTTACTTGGTGGATCTGTTTTTTGTACAATGTAGGACTGCCAGTAATTGAGGTTGGCTCCTCAATTTGTTTCTTTACTCAGTTGTTCTAAATGGAATTTTTAGTTTTGTAGTAAATGTGAGCTTAAACAGATCCTTGCAATAGTTGCACGCTTTTTGAGATCTTTTTGCAGTGCGGTGGTGGTAATGTAATAGTTCTGAGGTTCATTCTTTTACAGGCTGCTTTGGAATCACTGACCGCTTTTGACATAGCTTGATCACACTTAACATTTCAGATTGTTTTAAACAAAACTTTTAAAATCTGTTATGAGAAATGTTATGCCCCTATTATTGGAAGTGTTGTAACTGTGTGCTTAATGCATTTGAGCAGTCTGCTTAACTTCACTGTAGTGAAATGCAGAAAGTAAAGTAAACAAATGGCAATAAGTAAACTGGAATCCAAAAATCTAAGGTTAGTAGTAATATAGGAGTTGGTGTGACTCAGTCTAGAATAGTCAGGCTTTCCTCAATGAAAGGCTGGCTGAAACTAGCCAAATTGAAAGCCATGCTTGCTCAGTGATATTTAAGTTTAAATGGTTACTATTAGGCTAAATAATATTTTGAAAGTTGTATGTCACTGAGGCCAGAGATAATTAAAACTAACTTATTAAATCCTCCTGTATTTTAATAACACTAAGACATGGCCTCATTTTCTGGCTTTAAAAACTTTTCACTTTCAATAGAATTACAAAAAGGAATCAAAACACCTAATAGATTTTATACAACTTTCTAAAAGCCTAGCCTTCTAAAACTAGTCACTAAAGGGTTTTTAATAGACGGACCATTTGCTTAAATTGAAAATATTCTGTAACTTTATTTGTGGCCAGTAACATTGACTAAAATTGAGCTGCTTAGTAGATCTCCCTTCCTCCAGATCAGTGCGCAGTACTGAGGCCATCCTAGTCCACTGCATGTCAAATTTTTAACTTAACTTGACATCTTTCCACTATCTGGGGCCTAGTTTACTTTCCCTCAAGATACATCTGCTGAAAACATGGTCTAGTTCCAAATGCCCTCTTCTGTTCTCAGAGTTAATTTATCTCCCCGCAGACAGCAGCACAGAAGCTCCAATAGCCCTATACTAACAACTGCATTGGATAAACAAAAGTGGTGGTGACCGTTTCTCCACTGCCTTCTCTAAAAACTGCTTTTCCTCAGAACATTGGGTGCATCTCTGGCTTTGCTGGAATATTCTGAAGTACCTAATGTTTAGTCTTTTTGTTCCATACTTTCAGGGCAGATATCAAATCAGCCAAACTACTGCCTTGGTCTTCCAGTATTTAAAGATTCAGTAGATTTGTTTAAATATCCTATATAAGGTTTATGCCCTACCTAAGCTACAGCATCAGTTTCTCTTCGTTGACTTTTTTTTTAAAAGGGGTTGTTCTGTTTTCACCCTCTGGCCAAGTTCGTTTTGACAGGAACAGCTGTTGGCTAACTTGCTAAAAGGCAGTAGTGTCACAAAATCAGGTCGTATGCCTGTCAGTTGGATGGTTCTGCAGTACAAGGCTGTGGCTAAAAACGGCACTGAATTATGTGCATCGACTGACTTTTTTGGTAACTCAGGTAAAGCCTGAGTTGAGAGGCAGGTTTTTCCTGAAGACTTTTTTTTTAATTGGGAAAGCTGCTGATCCTTCTCTGACTCTTCAAGATAACCTTTTGAAAATAAACACATCAGTCACAACACTTGCGGCCTGCATTAGAGATGGATTCGCTGAAGCACTCTCTCTTAGATGAGAAACTTAAAAACATCTAGCTAGACTAAATGTCCCAACCCTCTGTTTAGAGGAGACAGAAGCTTGTCTTGCACTGAGTTGATTTTAAAGAAAAAGTAAATCTACCAGCTTAATGAACCCTCGTTTTGAAGACAAGACTTGTGTTTATTATACTCTTTGGTAAATATTTCATAGTATTTTTGCTAAGTCTTCACTAAAACTCTGAAGGGTGTCCCTTCATTCACCAGATACTTAACAGCATTATGTGACACTCAATAGATTTCACTAATACAATGCTGCAGTTTGTCAACTTCACAAGTTCTATGAAGACTAGTTTGGTGTACTTTGTGTACAGTGTTGCAATGAAAACTGTAAAAGAATGCCTTTGTACAATAGAGTAGCATGCTTGTGTTGAATCATGCTGTCACATCTTCCTTGCATCCTGTAATTATCTAAATTTCAGTGTAACAAATATCCAAGTTTAAGATGCTGAAAGGGACATTGTCTAGCTGTAGAGCCAAATTTGACTTATAATGAACAGTCTTGTATTCCTAGTAACTTGTTTTGATCCACTTTAATTGAGGCAGCAGCTGTACACCATCCAATTTTTCATCCTGGCAAAAGTACATCTGTCTTTAAATATATAAATTTTATAATGTAATGCACCAGCATTGAAAGTCTCTCTGAGTTGGACAAATGGTTATAGTGACCACAAGTTGTTAATCTGAGGATCTACGTGCAATGAATTGTTGGTTTCAGTCCATTCCTAGATCACTCAGCAGCAAAGCCATAAATGGAGCCTGACCCTCAACTCTACAGTTAGCTCCTCTAAAAATAGGGGTAGAAGGAGGGAAAGCTGCCTCATGCTGTTTTGTTAGCTTTTGTGAGCACTGAATTCACTTTAAGAACTATGGGGAAAATACCATCTAAGCTTGAAGCAATATGTGACTTTTTTAGAATGTTTTTAAACAGTATTTTGTTTTTAGAGCTTCTGTATTTGTATTTAACACTATGTCAACTTGTACATGTGAATAAAACTGAGTGATTGTTAACTGGCTTAGACTCTGATTTTAAACAGTGTAAAAGCCGTGTTAGTCTGTATTCGCAAAAAGAAAAGGAGTACTTGTGGCACCTTAGAGACTAACCAATTTATCTGAGCATAAGCTTTCGTGAGCTACAGCTTACTTCATCAGATGTATACTGTGGAAAGTGTAGAAGATCTTTTTATATACACACAAAGCATGAAAAAATACCTCCTCCCACCCCACTCTCCTGCTGGTAATAGCTTATCTAAAGTGATCACTCTCCTTACAATGTGTATGATAATCAAGTTGGGCCATTTCCAGCACAAATCCAGGGTTTAACAAGAACATCTGGGGGGGGGGGTAGGAAAAAACAAGGGGAAATAGGTTACCTTGCATAATGACTTAGCCACTCCCAGTCTCTATTCAAGCCTAAGTAAATTGTATCATTTTGCAAATGAATTCCAATTCAACAGTTTCTCACTGGAGTCTGGATTTGAAGTTTTTTTTGTTGTAATATAGCAACTTTCATGTCTGTAATCACGTGACCAGAGAGATTGAAGTCTTCTGACTGGTTTATGAATGTTAAAATTCTTGACATCTGATTTGTGTCCATTTATTCTTTTATGTAGAGACTGTCCAGTCTGACCAATGTACATGGCAGAGGGGCATTGCTGGCACATGATGGCATATATCACATTGGTGGATGTGCAGGTGAACGAGCCTCTGATAGTGTGGCTGATGTTATTAGGCCCTTCGATGGTGTCCCCTGAATAGATATGTGGGCACAGTTGGCAACGGGCTTTGTTGCAAGGATAGGTTCCTGGGTTAGTGGTTCTGTTGTGTGGTATGTGGTTGCTGGTGAGTATTTGCTTCAGGTTGGGGGGCTGTCTGTAGGCAGGGAAAGGCCTGTCTCCCCAGATTTGTGAGAGTGTTGGATCATCCTTCAGGATAGGTTGTAGATCCTTAATAATACATTGGAGGGGTTTTAGTTGGGGGCTGAAGGTGACGGCTAGTGGCGTTCTGTTATTTTCTTTGTTAGGCCTGTCCTGTAGTAGGTCACAACAATGGTTCCCTCAACCCACCCAGCAATATTGTTAACCTATCCAACTATACTCTCAGTGCAGCAGAAGCAGCTGTCCTATCTCGGGGCCTCTCCTTCTGCCCCTCCACCCCCATGAACATGATACAGTTCTGTGGTGACCTAGAATCCTATTTTCGACTTCTCCGACTCAAGGAATATTTCCAACATACCTCTGAACAACATACTAATCCACAGAGACCTCCTTACCAACACTACAAAAAGAGGGATTCTAGGTGGACTCCTCCTAAAGGTCGAAACAGCATAGAGTGCTTCCGCTCATGTGCACGGGCTAAAATTGTGGAAAAGCAGCATCACTTGCCCCACAACCTCAGCTGTGCGGAACACAATGCCATCCACAGCCTCAGAAACAACTCTGACATCATAATCAAAAAGGCTGACAAAGGAGGTGCTGTTGTCATCATGAATAGGTCGGAATATGAACAAGAGGCTGCTCGGCAGCTCTCCAACACGAGTTTCTACAAGCCATTACCCTCTGATCCCACTGAGAGTTACCAAAAGAAACTACAGCATTTGCTCAAGAAACTCCCTGAAAAAGCACAAGATCAAATCTACACAGACACACCCCTGGAACCCCAACCTGGGATATTCTATCTACTACCTGAGATCCATAAACCTGGAAATCCTGGGTGCCCCATCATCTCAGGCACCCTGACAGCAGGATTGTCTAGTTATGTAGACTCCCTCCTCAGGCCCTATGCTACCAGCACTCCCAGCTACCTTTGAGACACCACTGACTTCCTGAGGAAACTACAATCCATCGGTGATCTTCCTGATAACACCATCCTGGCCACTATGGATGTAGAAGCCCTCTACACCAACGTTCCACACAAAGATGGACTACAAGTTGTCAAGAACACTATCCCCGATAATGTCACGGTTAACCTGGTGGCTGAACTTTGTGACTTTGTCCTTACCCATAACTATTTTACATTTGGGGACAATGTATACCTTCAGATCAGCGGCACTGCTATGGGTACCCGCATGGCCCCACAGTATGCCAACGTTTTTATGGCTGACTTAGAACAACGCTTCCTCAGCTCTCGTCCCCTAACCCCCCTACTCTACTTGTGCTATATTGATGACATCTTCATCATCTGGACCCATGGAAAAGATTCCCTTGAGGAATTCCACCATGATTTCAACAATTTCCATCCCACCATCAACCTCAGCCTGGTCCAGTCCACACAAGAGATCCACTTCCTGGACACTACAGTGCTAATAAACGATGGTCACATAAACACCACCCTATACCAGAAACCTACTGACCGCAATTCCTACCTACATGCCTCCCAGCTTTCACCCTGACCACACCACACGATCCATCGTCTACAGCCAAGCTCTGCGATACAACCGCATTTGCTCCAACCCCTCAGACAGACATCTACAAGATCTCTATCAAGCATTCTTACAACTACAGTACCCACCTGCGGAAGTGAAGAAACAGACTGATAGAGCCAGAAGACTTCCCAGAAGTCACCTACTACAGGACAGGCCCAACAAAGAAAATAACAGAACGCCCTAGCCGTCACCTTCAGCTCCCAACTAAAACCCCTCCAATGCATTAAGGATCTACAACCTATCTTGAAGGATGACCCAACACTCTCACAAATCTTAGGAGACAGGCCAGTCCTTGCCTACAGACAGCCCCCCAACCTGAAGTAAATACTCACCAGCAGCCACATACCACACAACAGAACCACTAACCCAGGAACCTATCCTTGCAACAAAGCCCGTTGCCAACTGTGCCCACATATCTATTCAGGTGACACCATCATAGGGCCTAATCACATCAGCCACACTATCAGAGGCTCATTCACCTGCACATCCACCAATGTGATATATGCCATCATGTGCCAGCAATGCTCCTCTGCCATGTACATTGGTCAAACTGGACAGTCTCTACGTAAAAGAATAAATGGACACAAATCAGATGTCAAGAATTATAACATTCATAAACCAGTTGGAGAACACTTCAATCTTTCTGGTCACTCGATCTCAGACCTGAAGGTCGCAATACTAAAACAAAAAAACTTCAAATCCAGACTCCAGCGAGAAACTGTTGAATTGGAATTCATTTGCAAATTGGATACAATTAACTTAAGTTACCTTGCATAATGACTTAGGCTTGAATACATACTGGGAGTGGCTATTTCCCCTTGTTTTTTCCTAAACGTTCTTGTTTAAACCCTGGATTTGTGCTGGAAATAGCCCCCTTTGATTATCATACACATTGTAAGGAGAGTGATCACTTTAGATAAGCTATTACCAGCAGGAGAGTGGGGTGGGAGGAGGTATTTTTTTCATGCTTTGTGTGTATATAAAAAGATCTTCTACACTTTCCACAGTATGCATCCGATGAAGTGAGCTGTAGTTCACGAAAGCTTATGCTCAAATAAATTGGTTAGTCTCTAAGGTGCCACAAGTACTCCTTTTTCTTTTTGATTTAAACAGTGGTACAGACAGAAGATGGGGCGGGGGGGGGGTTATAGCTTCGTGAATGTAACTGCCTCTTCACTAACCAAGTACCCATTGACTTTCATGGAATATCAGGGTTGGAAGGGACCTCAGGAGGTCATCTAGTCTAATCCCCTGCTCAAAGCAGGACCAATCCCCAATTAAATCATCCCAGCCAGGGCTTTGTCAAGCCTGACCTTAAAAACTTCTAAGAAAGGAGATTCCACCACCTCCTTAAGTAATGCATTCCAGTGTTTCACCACCCTCCTAGTGAAAAAGTTTTTCCTAATGTCCAACCTAAACCTCCCGCACTGCAACTTGAGACCATTACTCCTTGTCCTGTCCTCTTCTACCACTGAGAATAGTCTAGAACCATCCTCTCTGGAACCACCTCTCCGGTAGTTGAAAGCAGCTATCAAATCCCCCCTCATTCTTCTCTTCTGCAGCCTAAACAATCCCAGTTCCCTCAGCCTCTCCTCATAAGTCATGTGTTCCAGACCCCTAATCATTTTTGTTGCCCTTCACTGGACTCTCTCCAATTTATCCACATCCTTCTTGTAGTGTGGGGCCCAAAACTGGACGCAGTACTCCAGATGAGGCCTCACCAATGTCGAATAGAGGGGGACGATCATGTCCCTCAATCTGTTTGCTATGCTCCTACTTATACATCCCAAAATGCCATTGGCCTTCTTGGCAACAAGGGCACACTGCTGACTCATATCCAGCTTCTCATCCACTGTCACCTCTAGGTCCTTTTCCACAGAACTGCTGCCTAGCCATTTGGTCCCTAGTCTGTAGCTGTGCATTGGGTTCTTCCATCCTAAGTGCAGGACCCTGCACTTATCCTTATTGAACCTCATCAGATTTCTTTTGGCCCAATCCTCCAATTTGTCTAGGTCCACTTTGCAGGCCTAAAAGTGAAAAAAGCCTATTGCTATGTAAAAATACAGTAAGCTTGGCTTCAACCCTATCTGGTAACTACCCTGTCTTCTGACACCACATTAGGAATAGGTACTAGTATGGAAAATGAAATTGGTGCTTTTCCATCTTCTGCTTGCCACTTTCCAGTATTCCTTTGGAGAACTGGACTCTTCTACTTTTCTCCCCCCCACCCCCTCTTGCTATTGTTTCCACAGCAGTTAAGGATCATGTTACATCACACAAATAGCATTTCCTCTCCTGCTTAATGGACAGGACAACACTGGCTTCAGTGCTCTGCACTGTTAAGGGCAAGAAGAAATTGCATCAGTTCTTTTGCCTAGGTAAATAGTTCAACTGGTCCCTGTAGCTGTTGGTGCCAAGGGGTGAGAGCTCTGGAAAGGATGCATTAACCTGCCTGGCCTTAATACAGTGGTGTGCTTACTCAGGCCTGATGCTGATATCCTCATTGCCAAGAAGGGCCACTCTACAAGTAGTCAGAGATGTTTATCTGTGTAACAGTTGGTGGTAACTTTCCAAGAAGTTACAGAAGTTTATGCAGGTGTCCCACTAAAGTTCTGGCAACGTGGGGAACTGCAAAAGGAAAGGCTAGAGGAAGTGTTCTTAGAGCTTAGCAAGCTGTTACTTTTCTAGATGTAGGTTGAAACGTATTTAGGTAATAAGATGACCAAATGCCAGCAATAGGTATCTAATGTTCAGGATTGTGAGCTACCTGCCTTAATGTGAAGGAGTCTTAATCTGTACCTCTGTGCATCAGCTCCCTGAAACCATCCGCTTCGGGCAGTACAAGCACTACCTGTGAAGCCTTGCTTGGTGCTTCTACATAGGTTCGGGAATAACATACACCAAGCCACAGGTTTCCTATAGGGTCTAGCCCCTTATACATTGAACATTCATGGGAATACTGATCAGTCTCATTCCCCCTACTACTTGCCCTGAGGCTGTTCTTACTTCAGTATCATACTCCTAAAAGCTGCTTTCCTAAGCAAGTGTTGATTCTACTTATAGAAATGTTACTAATGACTTGGCCACAAAGCTACATTTGTGTAAGAATTCTTCTCTTCGGATGCAAGGGGAGAATGGAGAAGTCTGCTGCCATTTGCACTAGTGTAGCATCCTTCATCTCAGATGCACCAATGCTACATCAAGCAGGGAAGGAATATCTGGTGGCAGTGTCTTTGGCATGGTTTTTGGGGTGCCCAGGACTATGAATCACTTATCCCTCTACCTCTAGCAAGAGAGATTTGCTTGTGCTTAACTGGGTAGATCCACTCTCTGCCACCACCATCTCTTTAGACTATGCAGCCTTTACTTTGTCTTGCAGGTTAACAGATGTACCCTAGTCCCCTTTGACACATCCCTCTCTATCATTCACTGAATACTGCTAATAAATACCTAATATCCTGTCTGCAAAGAAACTGTATAAACTTATTCTGCTGATTCAGGATCAGCACCTACATAACATTTATAGCGCAAAAAAAAATATATATATATATATATTTCCTGAAGACTACACCGGGCCTAACCATCCATCTAAACCAGCTTTTCTTCATAGCGTGTCCAAGCAAGGCTCTTTAGGATTCCATTTCATGAAGGTAAAGTCATCTTCTGCAGGACAAATGGGTGTCTTGTTACCTTTCCCTTAAATTCCCCACAGTTCATGGTCTGCCCTTGGAGATTGTCCTTTGTATCTAAATAGGGTTTTCATTGTGCTGGCTTACAATTCTTACTTTACACATGAACTGAGACAGATAGGACAAAACCTGTATATCAACCCTGCCTTGATTCAGGAGACTTAGAAGCCATGTCTACACTAGCAAGCTTACAGCTGTAAGACTGCTCAAATAGCCATTCTAAGCTGCTAGGAGCAAACTCTCCAGTCAACATAATAAAATCACCAAATAAGCATCTCCTGCTGCTGTAACAGCATACACATGAGCACTTACGCTGCCAAAATTTGTCATTCAGGGATGTTTTTCTCTTCTCTCCCGCCCCCCCCCCCCCAAGTAATAGTTTTGCTGACATAAGTGGAAGTGTAGACATGATCTTAGAAACATTTTCATTATCCAAACCTAGCTTTGCACAAAACAATAGTGATGGACTTTCATTTAAGACCTCACATGACATCAATTATGGCTATATACCATGAAAGCAATGTAGTGAGATTGTCAGGCTTTTTAGGCGTTGTTATCACAACAGTGAACCCTTGGCCAGTTGGCACCAGTGGGTGTCTGTCACAGTCTTCACAAACTAGGCTGATCAGACAGCACATGTGGGTGGGAAAAAAAATAAATCAGGACAGTTTAGACCTCCCATTGACCTCAGTTGCAGATGAGTGCCAAGCTCTTCTGCACATCAACTCTCAGTATCTCAAGCTGGGTACCCAGAACATTAGGGACACAACTACTGGCTACCAGAAGTTTGGTGTGAATTGTTTAACACTACACAGGAACTCAGTCAGAAACAGAATCCAATGCCCTAGGATGGCATTTAACTGCTTTATCATGAGACCTTTCTCACTGCAATTCGGTCTTGTTCCTTACGCTTAACTTATCTTTATTCAGATTAATTTTTACATTAGAAAATGGTGAATGATGCATTTATTTTTAAAAAGTGTTTTTAACTTAAATGAATTTAAAATTTTTATTTTAAATCAGATTTATCCACTTTGGCTCTAGCAAAAGTGAGTTGCCCTCGAGAGTTTGTTTAACAATTGCTGTCAAAACTTGCTTAACAATGAGTTAAACCAGCTCTGCACTATAACAGAGGTACAAGACATAAGACTACTCACTACAGACCACCTATACTCTTCAGAAAACGTTCTTTATTCAAGATTAGATACAAGCATCAAATATAATGGCATAGTGCAGCACTGAACTCAAAAGATAGGACAGAGGGTTTTATAAAATACTTAAACCTTTACAAACTTTAACCATCTAAAACCTCCATGAACAATGAATTAAAACCTCCATGAACAATGAATTATAGACTTCAGATACCTGACATTGTGGTAGGAAAGCTTTGCTAAGCCACTTTGCTTTGGTAAGTCAATTAGGTCTGGTCTACACTATGAGTTTATGTCTGATGTAGCAGCATTAAATCAAATTAACCCTGCACCCGTCCACACAACAAAGCCATTTTTTTCCGACATAAAGGGCTCTTAAATCCAATTTCTGTACCTCCCCCCCCCCAAACAAGGGGATTAGCGCTGAAATCAACATCACAGTTTCAAATTAGGGTTAGTGTGGACGGAATTCGAAGGTATTGGCCTCCGGGAGCTATCCCACAGTGCACCATTGTGAGCGCTCTGGACAGCACTCACCTCAGATGCACTGGCCAGGTGTACAGGAAAAGCCCCAGGAACTTCTGAATCTCATTTCCTGTTTGGCCAGGCGAGCTCATCAGCACAGGTGACCATGCAGTCCCAGAATTGAAAAAGAGCTCCAGCATGGACCGAATGGGAGGTACTGGATCTGATCACTGTATGGGGAGAGGAATCCGTGCTATCAGAATTACGTTCCAAAAGACGAAATGCCAAAACATTTCAAAATATCTCTGAGGCCATGAGGGACAGAAGCTACAGCAGGGATGGAACACAGTGCCGCATAAAACTTAAGGAGCTCAGACAAGCGTACCAGAAAAACCAAAGAATCAAACGGACTCTCTGGGCCAGAGCCCCAGACATGCCGCTTCTATGCTGAGCTGCATGCAATTCTGTGGGGGGGCTGCCACCGCTACCCCACCCCTGTCCGTGGACTCCGAAGATGGGGTACTCTCCGCCATGTGTGAGGATTTCGTGGATGGGGAAGATGAGGAGGACGAGCTTGAGGAGAGAGCACAGCACACCGTTCTCCCCACAAGCCAGGATCTTTTTATCACCCTGACTGAAATACTCTCCCAACCCAACAAAGTCAGAGAAGGGACCTCTGGTGAGTATACATTTTTAAATATAATACATGTTATAAAAGCAAGCGTTTTTTAATGATTAAGTAGCCCTGAGGACTTAGGATGCATTCGTGGCCAGTACAGCTACTGGAAAAGTCTGTTAATGTGTCTGGGGATGGAGCGGAAATCCTCCAGGGACATCTCCATGAAGCTCTCCTGGAGGTACTTTAAAAGCCTTTGCAGAAGGTTTCTGGGGAGAGCAGCCTTATTCCGTCCTCCATGTTAGGACACTTTACCACGCCATGCTAGTAGCAAGTAAACTGGTATCATTGCATGACAAAGCCTGGCAGCGTATGGTCCCGGTGTTTGCTGGCATTCAAGTAACATCTGTTCTTTATCTCTCTGTGTTATCCTCAGGAGAGTGGTATCATTCATGGTAACCTGGTTGAAATAGGGGAATTTAATTAAAGGGACATTCAGAGGTGCCCGTTCCTACTCAGCTGTTTGCCTGTGGCTGAAAAGAAATTCTCCCCGCAGTTAGCGTGAATGCCCCCTCTCCCCCACCGCGTGGCTGAGCTGTTCGCGTTTGGCTAGCAGGGATCTTCCCTAATATCAGCCATGCGGTGGGGGGAGTGGTAAAGCAATCATCCTAGAGAATTGGATGGGGGGGGGGTTAGTTTGGTTTCTGCTGCTGCATGTTAACAGGAAAACCGCAGCACTAAATGACCAACTCAACGTGCTTTGCTTGGTATGGGAGAGGAGGGCGCTGCTGTTTTGAAGGTTGCAGAAGCCAAAAGACTATGGCTTACCATGGCCGCCTGCAAGCAGAATTGTGTTACCCAGCCCTGCGTGTGTGATCTCTAACTCCAAAGCTGCAGGCAATCAATATAAGATGCAAAATGCGACCTTGTACCAAAATCACATGTGCTAGGTAATATGAATAGTGTTGTTCACTGTGAAAGACTACAGCCATTGTTCTGTAAAATGTATCTTTTAAAATACTTCACTCCCTTTTTTAATTCCAGCAGCTGCAAATGTTTCAAGCCTCCCTCCTCCATCCCTATCTCAGATAAGGCAGCGAAAAACCGCACACACGATGAAATGTTCTCTGAGCTCATGCAGTCGTCCAGCACTGACAGAGCTCAGCAGAATGTGTGGAGGGACACAATAGCAAAGGAAAGTGGCTAACGAATGTGAGGAGAGGTGACGGCAGGAAGATCAGAGGAGGCATGAGGCAATGCTGGGGCTACTGCAGGATCAAAGGGACATGCTCCAGCATCTGGTGGAGGTTCATGAATGGCACCAGGATCACAGACTGCCGCTGCAGCCCCTGTTTAACTACCCTCCCTCCTCCCCAAGTTCCATAGGCTCCGCACCCAGATGCCCAAGAACATTGGGGGGGGAGGGAGGGAGGCTCCGGGCACCCAAACACTCCACCCCAATAGACAGCCCCAGCAACAGCAGGCTGCCATTCAAGAAGTTTTAACGTGGCCTTTTCCTTCCCTCCTCCCCTACCCCACCGGAGCTACCTTGTGAGTTATCTCCCTCTTTTTATAATCAATTAATAAAGAATACATGTTTTTTAAAATGATAGTGACTTTATTTCCTTTGCAAGCACGCTGTGATCGAAGGGGGGAAGGAGGGGGTGGCTTATAGGGAATTTGGAGGAAACCAAGGGGGCAGGTTTTCATCAAGGAGAAAAACAGAAATGTCACACACTACCCTGGCCAGTCATGAAACTCGTTTTCAAAGCTTCTCTGATGCACAGCCCTTCCTGCTGTGCTCTTCTAACCGTCCTGGTGTCTGGCTGTGTGTGTTCAGTGGCCAAGCGATTTGCATCATCCTCCCACCCCGCCATAAATGTCTCCCCCTTACTCTCAGAGAGATTGCGGAGCACACAGCAAGCAGCAATAACAATGGGAATACTGGTTTTGCTGAGGTCTAAGTGAGTTAGTACACTGCGCCAGCGACCCTTTAAGCATCCAAATGCACACTGTACCACCGTTCTGCACTTGCTCAGCCTATAGGTGAACAGCTCCCTACTACGGTCCAGGGTGCCTGTGTACAGCTTCATGAGCCATGGTATTAAGGGGTAGGCTGGGTCCCCCGCCATCCCACGTTGATGTTGGTGAAACGTCCCTTGTGATCCACCAGTGCTTGCAGCACCATTGAAAAGTACCCCTTGCGGTTTATGTACTGGCTGCCCTGGTGCTCTGGTCCCAAGATAGGGATATGTATTCCTTCTATAGCCCCACCACAGTTAGGGAATCTCATTGCAGCAAAGCCATCGAGTATGACCTGCACATTTCCCAGAGTCACTACCTTTGACAGCAGCAGGTCAATGATTATACTGGCTACTTGCATCACAGCAATACCCACAGTAGATTTGCCCACTTCAAATTGATTACCGACTGACCAGTAGCTGTCTGGCGTTGCAAGCTTCCACAGGGCTATTGCTACTCGCTTGTGAACTGTGAGGGCTGCTCTCATCTTGGTATTCTTGTGCTTCAGGACAGGGGAACGCGAGTCACAAAGTTCCATAAAAGTGCCCTTACGCATGCGAAAGTTTTGGAGCCACTGGGAATCATCCCAAACCTGCAACACCATGTGGTTCCACCACTCGGTGCTTGTTTCCCAGGCCCAGAATTGGCTTTCCATGGCATGAGCCTGCCCCAGTAACACCATGATCTCCAAATTGCTGGGGACCACGCTTTTAGAGAAATCTGTGTTCATATCCTCATCACTGTGCTGCCGTCCCCTCCTCTCCTGGTTTTTCAGGTGCTGGTTCTGCATAAACTGCATGATAACATGCGAGGTGTTTACAATGGTCATAACTGCTGCGGTGAGCTGAATGGGCTCCATGCTTGCTGTGCTATGGCGTCTGCTCAGGCAATCCAGGGAAAAGGGCGTGAAACGACTGTCTGCCGTTGCTCTGACGGAGGGAGGGGTGACTGACAACATGGCTTACAGGGAATTAAAATCAACAAAGGGGGTGGCTATGCATCAAGTAGAAACAGAGTGGCCCCTGCAAGGATAGAACTCAAAACGCTGGGTTTAGCAGGCCATTGATTTCACAGAGGGAGGGAGGAGAAAATGAATAGAAAACAAATCTGGTCTATTTCTTGTTTTGATCCACTTCATCTATCTTTATACATCTTGCTGGCAGCAGACGGTGCAGTACGACTGCTGGCCATCATCAGCTTCTGGGTGCTCAGCCAAAGACGGTGAAGTATTACTGCTGACAGTTGTCTGCTGGCTGCTCATTAGAAGATGGTGCAGTAGGACTGCTGGCAGGACTGAACTGTCTGAGATGAAACTTAAAAGGGAAATGACCTGGCTAAGTCACTCAGCCAGGAAGGGAAGGGGGGGACCTGAGGATATGTACCCAGAACCACCCCCGACAATGTTTTTGCCCCATCAGGCACTGGGATTTCTACCCAGAATTCAAATGGGTGGCAGAGACCGTGGGAACTGTGGGACAGCTACCCACAGTGCAAAGCTCTGGAAGTTGACAGTTGCCTCAGTACTGTGGATGCACACTGCCGCCTAAATGCACTTAGAGCATTTGTGTGTCCCCACACAATCAACTGTATAAAAACGCTTTCTAGAAAACCGACTTCTATAAATTCAACCTAATTTCATAGTGTAGACATGGCCTTAGAGTAAGAACTTCACACATGGAATGCATGCGCTATGTTTAGGGAAGGTAAGGGGACTATTTAGGTAAACACTACGTTTGTCAATCTGCTTTGTTACATGTATGATTAAAATTTTAGAGCCAAACTTGAACTACTAGTTTCGGGATGTTCCTAGCACGACATTTGAGATCTTCAAGTCTATCACTGTGAAATAATAGATAATCTAACGTACACACTGTGGAGAGCTACCCTCTGTAATGATTACATTTTTCCCAAAGCTTACTACATTAAGTTTTAAAACACCTTATTACTTTACCTCTAGTACCAATTGGTCATTAAAATGAAATATGCATTACAGTACAAATCTTAACATATAAGTCATGCACTTTAACCTTGTTAATGTGCACTGTCTGAATGCACTATTTTTAGAAACACTTTAAGATGTTAAGATCAGGTATATACACTAAGGCTTACTGTAATAAAGCTACTTATTCTACAATGAAGGGAATCTGGAAGCTTACAGAAAAAAATTGTGCTTAGCTTATTTTTAGGTCCAGAAAATTGACCAAACTATTCAAAAAGTACTCTCATATAAACAAAAGGCTTCCTTATCAGTTTTGTATGTGAACGGCAGGAGGGAGGAAGAGATACTGTTTTTAATCACTCCAAATCTAAAGCTGCACCAGTTATTTCTCAGACTGTTTGGAAAAAACAAAAAGATCACATTTGTAACACTGAAGAAAACTACATTGTAACAGAGAAAAGTAAAGAGCTGCAGAGAAGGAAAATGAATGAAGTTTAGCACTCAAGGAGGAGAAAGTCACCTGAGACCACACTGCAAGTAGCACTGGGGTTAGAGAATCTTGGAATTAAGCAAACCTTCCTCTTATCAGCACCCTTAACTTGGTGAGTAATAGTAAAACTGGATGATTAAAGGCCCTACCCACTTTGATCACAGCAATAGTGGCAGGAGAGAGACCACGGCTTGTGCTACATCTCAGAACTAGGAAGGTCAGGCGGCCTTCCCCTTTCTTCACCATCTACCAAAAAGTTGAGCAGGAGGTGTAAAGGTGAAAACCAGACACTCATTTCCCAGCATTCATTCCTGTTTTGGGAATGTGGAAAACAGGACACAAATTCTCCCAACTTAAAGAAGCTGGTATGAAGGCAACATATCCCATTGGACTACCTCCAGCGGAGTCTGGGATCAAAGGACAGGCAACTGCAGGATCTAAAACTAAAAGCTATCAGCAGCGTCTTTCAAGTCTGATGTGCAAACTCCCTCTATTTTGAATCACCAGTTATATTCTCTCTCTTGTCTGGGAGGAGAAACAGAGGGGCTGTGGTAGAAAGCACTTCCAGATGATACGTACTAGAAGACAACCCAGAAATTGGGATCAAGGCAGATATTTACATATTATGGTTCTTTGGAGTTATTTTAGGCTTTGAAATGCAGTATTAGGCAGTTTCCAAAAAATATATGCAAATATACCAGGAGAGGAACATTCCTTGGGAGCATTTCTGGTCAGCTAGGTAGACCAGAAATGGATGGTCAGACACCCATGCTATACAGTACTCCTGGGGGAATTCTGCATCACTGTGCGCGTGTATGTTTTCATGTACCATGCACATTTTAAACATTTTTTGGTAGAAAATAGCTTCTGCTGAAAAGTTGCTGCAGTTTTGCCCACCAGAGGGCGCTGTGGCACTAGAGCACAGCAGCTGCTCCTGGCAAGCTCCAGCCAGGATAGGGAAGAGAAAGAGCCTGCCTTCTTCACAGTGCCTGTCGGACCAGGTCAGGAAATATGGGGAGATAGACAGCGTGGGGCTGCTGGGGGTCAGATCGGGGCTCCTAAGGGCTAGTGGGGGAGGACAGACTGGGGCAGGGGCTGAATGGGAGTGGAGGCACAGGGATATGGGGGAGGGAGATGCAGAGGGGGAGGGGATGCAGAGCTACAGGGGGGAAGTGGATGGAGCGTGGGGGCACAGAAACATATGGGGACAGGGCAGATGTGCCTGAAAGAATGGTAGAGGCTAGGGGTCACTCAAGGTCTGCATGGGGACACTCCCTAACAATCCCTCCTCGCCCCCCCCCCCAACCTGTTCCATACTTTCCCCACCCATACCCAACAACCCTTTAAGTTCACATCCAGGTTCCTCTCCAGCAATTTACTTCCCTCTCCCTCAGCTCTTCCATTACCCCGATTCCCCCAAGCGTTTGCACTGCTTTTGAGGGGTGTGGGAAATAGTTCTGTATTGTTGTTTAATTACTGAGTTCTGTATTAATATGCCTAGTAAGGCATCTATTTGTCAAAAAACATTTCCTGAATCTTTTTTGTAGTATGCATTGTTACAGACATACTTGCTGACAGGTATTTTGAAATAAATTACCAAAATAAAATATGTAGAATTTTGCAGAATTAAAAAATATTTTTTGGGTGCAGAATTCCCCCCAGGAATAATACAATAAGCATCTTTTCTACATGTCATTTAAGTCTAATGCTGCATGCTGACCCTTTTTATTGAGAAAGGAACATCATACAAAGCTACTTGGATTAATGGCCTGCAAGACTTCAAAGTTAGATTTTCCCTGTACAAAGCATGGTAAGATGATTCAATTTAATCCTTTTGCTTTTACATTCAGTTTAGATACAGACCCACACCCTTTTGGAAAAACATTTAAACTGCCCCAAGCCCCATGATGCACTATCTTTAAATGTAGGATTAGAATTCCATTGAGGGGCTCTAGTATCTACCTCAAGCACTCTAGCTGTGCTCATGTGCTGCCAATACCCTCTGGCACTATAATTCAGTTTCATTTTAATATTGAAACATTTATATTCTACCTGTGTTCTTTAACAAGTGAGGATTCAGGTATCCCTCAGTAATGCAGTTTTTGGCCCATGGAATTGTAATAGATGTCTGACAAATAATTTTTTGTGTTGCTAGGTTTCTTGGGCCAAATCCTGTTCAGTTACACCCGTATAACCTTAAGCTCAATGGCGTTATTCTGGACTTACATTCTTGAGAAACCCTTTGACCCCCCTCCTTATTACATTCCTTTCAGAAATGCCCCCACTCCATAGGTCCTTAAGTGGCAATACATAAGCTATATAGATTTCCCACCACTCCTGGAGAGTGATGTGGATATCTAGGCTTCCTGCTGTCATTGGACTCTCTCCCACCACCTTAGTATAGCTCTAATGGAGCCACGACAACAGGATTTCCTGTGCTGGCTGTTTTGCCCCACAATAAAGAGCTCAGGAGGGAGGTTCCAACATCCTAAACAACTCTGCACTAAAGTTAATATGACAGGCTGAATACCTGATGGTTTCCAGGGGCAGAGAGAAAAATGCATGTAGCCCACCTATATTCCATTTCCTCATGTATATAAATCACCAACACTATGAAATACCCTCAGTGGGATCTGACAACAGGGAGGATGGTACCCTATTGCAGGCCAGAGGGGAGACTTGTATGAAGAGACCCTCCAATTAGAACCATCAAGCCCTATGTTTAAACTCCCATAATACCATATATAGTTTTTTAGAATATTTAAAATAAATTTTAATGAAAATTCCACATTCAGCATAGTTGGTTGCACTTCCTAGATACCGTACATTTGAAACACTTGGCCGCACTGAACAGGTATGCATTCAGCAGCACCCATTACTTTTTATAGCCGATTGCTTTATTAGTAGCTAAAGCCTTTTTGAGAAGTGCAGTCTAATGAGATTAAGCAATACCTTATAGAAACTGCTCTCATTACAGACACATGAAAGATCACCACAATGATTTCTCATGGACTCCTCACGCAGCATTAGAATCATTAAATAGAAGATGCACAGTTTTTCCAAACAAAAACAAACCCACTAACCTCATTGGCCCCCGCTTCTATACAACAGAAGTAGAAAAGGAAAAGAAAAGAACCAGAGAACACAGAAAAAATTCCAAGATCCAAGGTCAGACAGCAGTCATTTCAGAGACTTAGCAGCAGCATTTTTAACCTACAAAGTAGGAAAAAATATAGTTGAGAGAAATTTATTTAAGAATGGTCAGAAAACAGGACAGATGCACTTCATTAAAACGTCCATTCCAAATCTGACAGATTAGTAAACGTAGGTAATGTCCTCACCGTACTTCGAGAATGATCATGTAAACACCCTGTAGAGTGTGGCAAACGTAGTGAAGAAGGAAAATCAGTGACAGTGCCAGTGGCTTTGTATTTCAGGTCATAAACATAACCTAGTGTGCAATTAACACAAACACGACAAAGCCTAACTCAGTTAACAAGTTTTAGTTAATATGATTAAAAAAATAAAATATAATTGCTTTTAGTGCAACATTTATTATATCAAACATAAGTAGATCATGCTTTGGAAATTTACTGTTACATTATATACAGTATACAGCAATACTTTAAAGGTGAGCGACAAAAATATGTAACGGAAAATGGTTTACATACAGGTGAGTCTTAGTATTGTCCACTGAATTGTCAGGTTTGTTTTGCAGTCTGCTGTGTCATATGCACATTCTTGCCTACCACCATACAGAACTGTTTTTCCAGCAGTGGCTTTTCTGTTCACATACGTTAGTAAAGATGTTTTTAAAAAACTGCATAGCCTTCAAGCTTTGTCAGTTGTTGCTACAAACACCAATTGCATGGACATCTGAAAAATACAAAAGAACATATCATTGCTGTGAACATTTTATGGAAATTTAAGCTTTCTAAGTTTAGGGGGGAAAAAAAGGTTCAAATCCTGCAATTGGATCCATGCACATGCACCCTTGCGAAGCCCCATTGAAGTTCCTGGGACTTCAGATGGATGCATTCTTCAAGTCATTTGCAAACTCAGGATCCCTCAAGCTGCATCCTCCTTCTAGTTTTCCTTAATTTAAAGAGCACAAAGCCCTTTAAAGCCCTTTGATTGAGGGATTGCCAACTCACAGATTACACTAGGAATAGTAAGTTTCATTTTAGGATTTAAGGATGACAGTTGATTTAAGAAATCAATATTTGCAAATTTTTAAAACTGCTCTCTTTCTTAAGTTTCAACCTCCTCTGTTCAGATTTCTGCTAGCAACTTGAACGAAGAGGATGCGTACTACTCATACTATATCACACGCAGGCCAAAATGAATGCAGAGAAAATAATTCAGTTATTGCGTTTCAAAGACCAGTTTTATTTTTAATACATCTGCAGCTCAGAGCAACTGGGTGGCTCTCTTCAAAAACCATCTGTTTATTGCACCAAATGCAACATGTATTGATTACCTGCCCTATGAGCAGGTGACATATGTGTGCATTCGGTGCAAGGAGCTCCTGGCTCTCCGAGACTGTGTACGGGCTTTGGAGATCAGGCTGGCTGAGCTGGAGGAGCTAAGGGAGACAGAGAGGTACATAGATGAGACTTTCCAGGACACAGTAGAATGGTCCCACCCCCTGTCTGACAGCCTCTGTGTTATTGAGGAGGATGAAAGTCTCCAGGAAGGAGGACATCCAACTGAAGCAGAGGGAAATGATCCTGTAGTTGGGACCCTCCTTCCAGATGAGGATACCTCTCCAAGGGAGGGAACTCCAGTTATTAGGAAGAGACAGGTATTAGTAATGGCCGATTCTAATCATTAGAAACAGATAGCTGGGTTTGCGATGACCAAGAGAACCACTTGGTGACTTGCCTGCCTGGTGCAAAGGTTGCGGATCTCTCATGACATCTAGATAGACTTATGTGTAGTGCTGGGGAGGAGCTGGTGGTCGTGGTACATGTAGGTACCAGTGACATGCGAAGGATGGGAGGGAGGTCCTGGAGGCCAAATTTAGGCTGCTAGGTAAGAAATTGAAGTCCAGGAGCTCCATGGTAGCAGTCTCTGAAATGCTTCCAGTTCCACACGCAGGGCCAGTTAGATAGGAAGAACTGCAGGGTCTCAATGTGTGGATGAGACAATGGTGTAGGTATGAGGGGTGGGGTTAGATTTATTAGGAACTGGGTAAACTTTTGGGAAAGGGGGAGCCTATACAGGATGGATAAGTTCCACCTAAACCAAAATGGAACCAGATTGCTGGCATTTAGTTTAAAATTAAAAAGGTCATTGAGCAGTTTTTAAAGGGATGGGGGAAAGCTGACAGGTGCGGAAGAGCACATGGTTCGGACACAGACATCCCTTAGCGGGAGGATATATAAATGAAGATTCTCTATGTCCTAGTAAGGAGGAGAGGATGGAAGATGATAAAATACAGGTAGGATCTGATGAGAAACAGTCAAATGAAAAAAGTCTCATTCAATTACATCACATAAGTGGCAGACATCTAAAAAGTGACAAGTTTTTAAAGTGCTTATATGCCAATGCTAGAAGTCTAAATAATAAGATGGATGAACTAGAGCGCCTCGTATTAAATGAAAATATTGATATAATAGGCATCACAAACACTTGGCAGAATGAGAGTAATCAATGGGACACAGTAATATCAGGGTACAAAATATACTGGAAGGACAGAACAGGTTCTGCTAGTGGGGGAGTGGCACCACATGTGAAAGAAAGCGTAGAATCAAATGAAGTCAAAATCTTAAATGAACCAATGTACCACAGAATCTAAGGATAGTAATTTCATGATTGAATAAGAATAATATAGCAGTAGGGATATATTACCGACCACCTGACCAGGATGGTGATAGGGACTGTGAAATGCTCAGGGAGATTAGAGAGGCTATTAAAATAAAAAAAACTCAATAATAATAGGGGATTTCAACTAGCCACATATTGACTGGGTGCATAATCACCTCAGGATGGGATGCAGAGATAAAGTTTCTTGACACCTTAAATGCATCTTGGACCAGCTAGTCCTGGAATCCACAAGAGAAGAGGCCATTCTTGATTTAGGACCAAGTGGAGCACAGGATCTGGTCCAAGAGGTGAATATAGTTGGACTGCCTGATAATAATGACCATAATATAATTAAATTTAACATCCCTGTGGCGGGGAAAACACTACAGCAGCCCAACACTGTAGCATTTAATTTCAGAAAGGGTAACTACACAAAAATGAGGAGGTTAGCTAAACAGAAATTAAAAGGTACAGTGCCTTAAGTGAAAGCCCTGCAAGCTGCATGGAAACCTTTTAAAGGCACCATAATAGAGGCTCAACTTAAATGTATACCCAAATTAAAAAAACAAATTAAGAGAATTAAAAAAGTGCCACCATGGCTAAACAACCAGGTAAAAGAAGCAGTGAGAGGCAAAAAGGCATCCTTTAAAAAGTGGAAGTTAAATCCTAGTGAGGAAACTAGAAAGGAGCATAAACTCTGGCAAATGAAGTGTAAAACTATAATTAGGAAGGCCAAAAAAGAATTTGAAGAACAGCTAGCCAAAGACTCAAAAAAGGAATACAATTTTTTTTTTTTTTTTTTTTTTAAAGGACATCAGAAGCAGGAACCCTGCTAAACCACCAGTGGGGCCACTGGACGATCAAGATGCTAAAGGAGCACTCAAGGATGATAAGGTCATTGCGGAGAAACTAAATGAATTCTTTGCATCAGTCTTCACGGTTGAGGATGTGAGGGAGATTCCCAAACCTGAGCCATTCTTTTTAGGTGAAAAATCTGAGGAACTGTTCCAGATTGAGGTGTCATTAGCGGAGGTTTTGCAACAAACTGATAAATTTAACAGCAAGAAGTCACCAGGACCAGATGATATTCACCAAAGAGTTCTGAGGAACTCAAATGTGAAATTGCAGAACTAACTAACTATAGTTTGTAACCTATCATTTAAATCCACTTCTGTACCAAATGACTGGAGGATAGCTAACGTGACGCCAATTTTTAAAAAGGGCTCCAGAAGTGATCCCAGCAATTGCAGGCCAGTAAGCCTGATTTCAGTACCGGGCAAACTAGTTGAAACAATAGTAAAAACAAAATTGTCAGACACATAGAAGAACATAATTTGTTGGGGAAGAGTCAACATGGTTTTCGTAAAGGGAAAACGTGCCTCAATCTACTAGAATTCTTTGAGGGGGGTCAACAAGCATGTGGAAAAGGGTGATCCAGTGGATATAGTGTGCTTAGATTTTCAGAAAGCCGTTCACAAAGTCCCTCACCAAAGACTCTTAAGCAAAGTAAGCGGTCATGGGAAGGTCTTCTCATGGATTGGTAAACTGGTTAAAAGATAGGAAACAAAGGGTAGGAATTAATGGTCAGTTTTCAGAATGGAGAGGGGTAAATAGTGGTGTTCCGCTGTGGTCTGTACTGGGATCAGTCCTATTCAACATATTCACAAATCATCAGGAAAAAGGGGTAAACAGTGAGGTGACAAAATTTGCAGAGGATACAAAACTACTCAAGATAGTTAAGTCCCGGGCAGACTGAGAAGAGCTACAAAAGGATCTCTCAAAACTGGGTGAATGGGCAACAAAATGGCAGATGAAATTCAATATTGATAAAGGCAAAGTAATGCACATTGGAAAACATAATCCCAACTATACATATAAAATGATGGGGTCTAAATTAGCTGTTACTACTCAAGAAAGATCTTGGAGTCATTGTGGATAGTTCTCTGAAAACATCCACTCAATGTGCAGCAGCAATCAAAAAAGCAAACAGAATGTTGGGAATCATTAAGAAAGGGCTAGATAATAAGACAGAAAATATATTGCCTCTATAAATCCATGGTATGCCCACATATTGAATACTGTGTGCAGATGTGGTCACCACATCTCAAAAAAGATATATTGGAATTGGAAAAGGTTCAGAAAAGGGCATCTAAAATGATTAGGGGTATGGAACGGCTTCCTTATGAGGAGAGATTAGTAAGACAGGGACTTTCAGGTTGGAAAAGAGATAATTAAGGGGAGATATGATTGAGGTCTATAAAATCATGACTGGTGTGGAGAAAGTAAATAAGGAAGTGTTATTCACTCCTTCATGTAACACAAGAACTAGGGGGTCACCAAATGAAATTAATAGGGAGCAGGTTTAAAACAAAAGGAAGTATTTCTTCACACAGCGCACAACCTGTGGAACTCTTTGCCAGACGATGTTGTGAAGGCCAAGACTATAACATGGTTAAAAAAATAATTAGATAAATTCATGGAGGATAGGTCCATCACTGGCTATTAGCCAGGATGGGCAGGAATGGTGTCCCTAGCCTCTGTTTGCCAGAAGCTGGGAATGGGTGACAGGATGGAGCACTTGAAGATTATTTGTTCTGTTTATTCCCTCTGGGGCACCTGGCATTGGCCACTGTCGGAAGACGGGATACTGTGCTATATGGACCCTTGGTCTGACCCAGTATGGCCGTTCTTAGGTTGGATGGACAGCTAGATGAAAAAAGCCCTCAAGAAAACCCTAGATAGTTGAAGGAAACTGGAGAGTGGGAGAAGAGCTCCTGAGGAAGTTAAGCAAACAAACCAGCTTGCTGAGCTCCCTAAAGTAGAGCATCTGACTTCCACCCATCTGTAAGCCCCTGTGTGCTACTGGAAGGAGGAGAGGAAACAGGCTGGTCTATCAATAGCTCTCCCTCTCCAGCCTGGCACACCTCCAGAGTTGGGAAGCATCAACTCTGATTCTGAGAAGGGCTGGCCAAACACAGCTCATTGCCTCCCTTTTTGTTTCAAGAGCCATGCGAAGAGCAGGCAGGAAACAGTCAGGCATTCTTGCAAGGAGAAATCAGCTGCTGATCTTCATTGGAACATGCCCGTCATTTCCACAGTCTGCTTGAGAACTCCTGAAAAGAGAGCGAGGGATGTTACCTTCTAGCCTCCCTTTCTGTCTCCCAGAGACATCTGTCAGACTGGTGCTCCCCCATATGCTGCAAATTACTTTAGACAACAGCCTGAAGTGGTAACTCTGTCTTACACCAGCAAAAGGGAAGAAGCATTTGCTGCATTTCTGCTCAAGTCATAAGAAGGGATGCAAGACACCTAAGGCTATTCTTCCTAGAAGGAAGAGGAGAATGTTTGGAACAACATATTATATTTTAATTCATTTTAAAGACCAAGTTTGATTTTTAACATTTACTTTAAAAAAAAACTGATTATGAAAAAAGCCTTTGATAGATATGGAAGTGTACCCTATGTTTTTTTGAATTCTGATTTCTAGAAATATTTTCATATGACACCGTGGAAATGGTTTGCACTTCTGTACAGTACAGATGTCTATTAAAAAGTTAGAACATATTTCATGGCAGCAGAATAGTGCAAAGAGCAGGGCCTTTGAGAAATTCTATAGAATAAAAATAATCAATCATTTCATATTTCAACAGTTGACGCATGGAACCTACCTCTACTTGAAGAGGAAAATGGCAGCACAAATGAACCTTTGCATATTACTTTATTGTTCAATGGTTTTGTAACCCAAGAACCCCACAACACTAACTGGCAAGGAGGTTACAGGGATATCCTGATCATGATACACAGGTTCTGGTTCACCAAAGAATGTTATGTGAAGTCTTAAATGAAATCTAGGCTCATACTGGTCATTGTTATTGTTGTGAAATGTATGTACAGACACCATGAAGAGCTGTGTATGGGTACTGAAAATAAGTTCTTAGATTCTGTGTCATAGCAGAGGTGGAAAAACAGGTTTCCTGTCAGACAGAACATGTTTATTCACGTGCCTCTGTTGCCATGTAAATTAAGCATTTTAAGTTAACACAATGGATGCACATTTACATATGAAGTAAACAGAGAGATATGCAAGTCAACAGAGAAGAGAGGAAAAACAAGTGATGCGGATATATTGTTTCTAAGTACAGACAATGAACTTTGGGGACATAAGTAAAAGGAAAGGAAGACACCCCCTTATCCTGCACCTAGAAAGTAAAGTGCATTTACATTCAGGAAAACAGGATCACAACCAGCCTTGGTTAAAGAAGCTGCAAATGGCTCTGGATTAGATAAAACTTCGTTAGACAAAAGTTGAACATAATAGTTAAGTTTAGTACCTAGAAAACATGTAATTTTGTTTTTTATGTAGCCCTTCTTTATCCATTATCATTACTCCCCAACTCTTGAATCTTTAATAAACCTATTGCTGTTTTCACTATAACAGTATCTCAGTACTGAGGTATTACGCAAGGTGTTGATCCTGAGCTGCATCATATAAGCTGGTGTGTACACTGTTCCCTTGGGGACCACAGACCTGGTATTTCTGTGAGTGTTCACTAGACAAGGAGCTGGACACTACAGGAACACATCAAAAGAACTCAGGGACGGGAGTACACCTATTCTTAACTTGCAAGGTAAAGGAACATAAGAATGGCCATATGGCTCAGACCAATGGTGCACCTAGTCCAGAATGCTGTCTTTAGATAGTGGCTGGTGCCAGATGCTTCAGGGGGAATGAAACAGAACATCAAGGGATATCTGCCGTCATCCAGTCCCAGCTTCTGGCAGTCAGAGGTTTAGGGACACCCAAAGCATGGGGTTCCTTGCCCAACCATCTTGGCAAATAGCCATAGATGGACCCATCCTCCATGAACTTAGCTAATTATTTTTTGAACCCAGTTATATTTCTAGCCTTCACAACATCCCCTGGCAATGAGTTCAACAGCCTGACTGCGTAAAGAAACACTTTCTTACGTTGTTTTAACCCTGCTGCCTTTCAATTTCATTGGGTGACGTCTGGTTCTTGTGTTATGTGAAGGGGTAAATAATACTTCCTTATTCATTTTCACCACACCATTCATGATTTTATAGATCTCTATCATATTCCGCCCTTGGTCATCTCTTGTCTAAGGTGAACAGTTCCAGTCTTTTTAATTTCTTCTCATATGGAAGCTGTTGCTTACCTCTAATAAGTTTTGTTGCACTCGTCTGTACTTTTTCCAATTCTAATATATCTTTTTGAGATGGGGTAACCAGAACAGCAGACAGTATTCAAGGTGTGGGCACACCACGCATTTATATAGTGGCATTACGGTATTTATTGTCTTATCTATCCCATTCCTAACATTTATCTTTGTGACTGCCACTGCACATTGAGCAGATTTTTCAGAGAACTATGTGGAAAGGGCTGGCATTGCCCAGAGAAGTGTGCATGGGTGATGAACAGGTTGGAGGTGTCAGGGAGCTGACATCCAGCTAAGAGCAAGCAACTCTACCTCATATTGGAGGCAAGGGGGGAGGGATGACAACCCACCTTGGTACCCCCAAAACCAAACAAGTTAGCTGTGAAAAAGTCCAACACCACAAAATATGAAGGCTCTGTATGGCGGCACCAATATAATAAACTAATGAGGTAGAGCAACCTACCAAAGATGCTCATTCTCAATTTCTATGGCTTACCTTTTGTTTCTAGAACAAGTGTTCAATTTTTTTTGTTGTGTTTTCTTTAACAGCCACATTCTTGAGCACTTTGAGCCTGTGCTCTACGTGGGGATCTCAGCTGTCTCAAGGCAGCATCTCCATACTGAATTCCTGAGCCCATCCTTTCTGGATCCAGTTCACCTGATGAGAAACAAAATGGCCTTAAGTTATCCTCATTTGTAGATAACAGAAAACAAGTAAAAACAGCTAACACTAAATAAAGTTATTAGCATTTATGTTTTCCTATCCCAGTTATAAAGAACAGGATCACAGTTTTATCATTCAGATAATTCCATCTCATTTCCCACAGTAGTTTCAAATTGTCCAGTCCTTGAACAGAACTGAAGCAGTGCATCTTACAAGTGACTTAGGGCTTGTCTACATGGGGAAAAAGCCCACAGCGGTTAGTGTGTACTAGTTCCCTGTGGGAACACTTACACTGCGCACTAAAAGTGCCTTGTGCATAGTAGCTTTCTCTGCCTGCCCAAAGTGCAGTGTCTCTCTACACTGCAGGATTTTTTTTGGCAGTGGGCACACACAAACAGCCCTCCTAGTATGGGTATAAATAGCAGTGCAGATGGCAAGGCATGGATTAAGCCAGTAGAGTAGACACCTGAAGTGTGTGGATATGTACCCCAAGTACATTCCCTACATGTTCTCTTACTGGCCCAAGCTGTGCCACCCATCTACACTGCTAAATGTAGCAGTGTAGTGTCTTGCTGCGGGAACCTTTCCCTCTGCAGTAAAAGGCTGTGGCAGTGGACAGGTGGCAGGGAAAGGCTGCCAGCTCCTGCCATTGGAGCCCTTCTCTTCAGGGAAAGATTTCAGCAGCAGGAAAAGGCTCGAGCGGGAGGGTGGAGAGAGGCAGCAGGGAAAGGCTTTGGTGGGGCGGAGGCAGCAAGGAAAGGCTCTGGCAGCAGGGAGCAGCTGAAGCCTTTTCCCATGGCCTCCCCGCTCCCAGAGGCTTTCACTAACTTGGGTAGCTATGCACTGCAGTGTTGACACAGTGTGCCTTCCCTGGTGGCATTTAGCTACATGTACACTACATGCCACTGAAAAGTGGTGTGTAATGTAGATGTGGCCTTAGTGTGCAGTAGAGTGTGTCCACATGGGGAGATTTGTGCAAAATAGCTAATGCACTTTAAATTCACACTCTAGCTTACTGTGCACTAACTTCCCTGTGCAGACAAGCCCTCTGACTACAGCAAGAGGTCTTTTCCGTTATAGAGGTAGTTAAAGTCCAAAATAACTAATGTTTGCTTTATAGTTCCAATTTCATTCTGAAAAGAAGAAAAAGAAAAAAAAAAAAAAGGTTACCCAATTTTAGAGACTAGTTTTCAAACAAAGAAGGATCAAAAGTACCACAGTAAACCAGGGATAGATAGATCAGTTTGATACACTAGGTGTGAGCTTTCTGTTTTGGTCCATTTTAATTTAAAATACAAATAACAAATGGAGTTTTGGCCTTGATTGAGTTAAAAAGGAACAGAGCAATTTACACTAAAGAGTTCCTGAACATTCAAAATACGTCCTTGGAATTCAAAACATGGAAACTGGCTCCCTACTAGACTGAGCTTCCTGATTTTGCCAATTTTAAAAAGTTATTGCTGCCATGACTATTACCATAATCAAGTCTCACTTGTACTATGAGGCACCTTGTGTATTCTGGAGCCTGCAAAAATAAAAATGAATAAGCTGACCTCAGCCAGAAGCCATTCAGGTCAATCAGAGCACTTCTATAGCAAGGCAAGGTCTCATATGTAAGTATATGATCTATTTAATCACCTTGATATTATTATTCCCTACCTATATAAAAGCAGGTGCAAAAGTGATCTGAAGAGTCATATCTGCTCTGACAGTGATGCAGCATAGAAAGCTGCTAAAACTTAAGTCTTCCTAATTCAGAGGCTCTGTTCTTGTGAAGACAAACAAGGCCACAGAGCATGCAGCCTGCAACCAAAAAGCTGAATATTAAGTCTAACATTAAGAAACTCTGTGGAGGTACAGTCTCCTTTTGATGAACGCAATTAAATTTAATGTTCATTCCTGTTAACATATATGGGGAGGTAAGAGGTGGATAAACAGAAAGGGACATTTTTCTACAACAAAAGAATGTACACATTTAATCTATTCATACGTGTAATCTGTTACATAGATTTACTGATGCACTGTGACTAAACTTTTACTATAAGGAAATTCCAAAGCTGTGAGATTCTGCAGTTTTCACTGTGGGACAAGAAGTGAAAATATATTCTAACAATCAATCTTTATTTCAATTTACCTGATTCAATTTTATTAAGTATTTTTCTTGCACACTGTACAAAGGCCTCTTCAACATTCTCCCCGGTTAGTGCACTTGTTTCCAAAAACATCAGCTCTGCATTTAATGCCAGAAAAATAAAATCTCAGGTCATTAAAAACTTTGAAATACTCTTTACTGTACTTGAAACAAGAAAAAGTTTGTCAGAACAGTAAGAATGTCTTTTAAACAGAAGCTATTTTTAAGTGAAACTCTGAAGCAGTTTAGCCTCCCTCCCATACAAAAAAAAAATTAGGTTCTGAAGGTAGAAGTCCTAGAACATACTGAATATTGACATATTCATGATTATATGCAATTGAAAAATTGTTTTGGTTTGAGATTTAAACATTCTCTCTCAAGTGCTGGAAACTCAAATGGAACAGCATTCTGCTTGTGCATGGGAACCGGAAAATGAAGCCAACTGCACAGGCCAATCTAGTTTTACTGTTCAAAGCAAGTGGAGGATAAAAATCAGCCAGCATTTATGGTAACACATTAGATTTATCAAGAGGTTTTAGTAATACAGATATGGATTCTTTAATTGATTGTGTTCTATGTTCCTTTAACTCACCATGCTGTTATTCAGCACAAGTGTTTTCCAGTGAATATTTTAAAAAATGCCCTAAAAGCTGCAAGCATGGTGCCAGAGAGGAAACGGTGATGCGAGCACCAAACTATGAAGCTGCTCCAAGCCAAACCTAAAATACACTTATTTTGAGCAATTTTTAAAATCTCTAATGGAAGGGAGATTAAATCGGTGGCTAATATTTCCCAAATAGGTCACAAATAACATTACATTCACCAAATAGATATTTGATCATACACAAATTAAAAATGCTGTTCTAGACTACAAAAGGCTGCATATTGTCTCTATGGCACCATGAGCTAGTTCTTGGATGAAAATTCAGCTTACCACTTTATCTCAAATATGATAGCAATACAGTTATTTGGAAGTTTACTGCATCTTTATCCAGTCCTCTGAAGTGAACTTTACCTGGGAATACCCTCCCCTCACCTTTCAGTTATAAAATTCAAATTTTACGATTGAGAGAGAAAGCTATTCAGAAAATCCATCCCTCAATAAAAGGTCTACTTAGGAAAGATTTGTTTTAAAGGTGGAAGGGGAATAGCAGGGAAACCCCACCATTCTTCTCAGCTGTAGCCCAAGATACCTTCACCCACTATCCAAACCAAGGGCATATTTGCATTTTGGCTAGACAATACCAACTTGATTTGTTCCAGCGGCTAAAGGACTGTCACTTTATAGGATTTGCTGGGTTGCCTTGTCCGTCCTGATCTTCTTAGGAGATGTTGCCTACCTGCCTGCCTACCATTCATGTTACATTTAAAAGCTTAACTTCCCTTTACAAGGTTAATCAATGCTGCTCCACAGTGGCTTAAAGCAAGTACTGTACTATATGTTATCACCAGTTAACAGAGCAAGTTACACAACTGTTTTCCTCTTTGTGAGAAACAACGTTTGAAGTCACTCCCCACACTCAGATCCTCACATAATGTTGCATTGCCTGCAATTTTTGGATCATAGCAAAATCATGTAGGAGACTGAAAAACAATTAAGATTGGATTTTTGAGACCAGGTCTTGGTGTGTTTTAAAAAAAAAAAAAAAAAAAGAACACTGTTCCGTCTTCCTTCCCTTTCTCTCCTTAAATTGCAGAAAAGAATCAGCTGGCCTATAACTTTCATATTTTTGCCCAGGTAATGCTCTTTCAGATCCATGCAGGGAGGGGAACCTCCATGCCTGGATCTCACCCCTCCCACATGGAAGCTGCCTTTGTGCACCATCCTACCCCAAGAACCTGCAAAAGGATCTCCATAGGAGAGGGATCCTCACAGGGGGAAAAGAGTGGGAGCTAGAAGATCCCATTCATCATTCTCTCCCCAGCCCTATGGAGATATAGCCTGGAGCTGCGTTGCCTGTATTTCTGCCGTATTATTTTCTCAGTGTATCTACTCTATGGTTAGAAACCCTCCTTTAAGAGGACCAGGAGAGTAGTTATGTGTAGGTGGAATCCTTGGTAGTGTGGCTTCAATGCAGCTGTGCTACTAGGGAACAGGAAGTAGGGGATGAAGCACCTGAGGCACACAGCCCTTACATGGATGGTTCTAGCCTCCCATGGATTCCTGGGAACAAGGGGGCTTTGTGGGCCATCTTTTTGGCCTTTTCTGTTGTCAGGGAAGAGAGTTCTGTTCACTGACTCTCTCAGGAAACTACATGATGGGATCCTCAGGGAATGAAATTTCCTCCCTCCTTCCCCTTTACTTCAGCGAAGCCCTCTGTATTTAATACTAGACTAAAGGGAAGGGGCATTACACTGACAATAATATTAGGATTTTAACAAGGTTTGTAAGTGGGCAAACGTTAGTTCCTTAGACACAAAAGCTGAATAATTTCAAGTAAAAAAAATACATCTTCAATACCAGATTAGACAGACTACCTACCATTTTCTTGTGCAAACCTGGATGCTTCTAAAAAAGTAACTTCACGATCTGCATCGAGATCCTTTTTGTTCCCACACAGTATGATCACAATATTTTGACTTGCTAACATCCTTGCATCTGTCAACCAATTAGTAAGTGCGTTGTAGGTTTCTCGGCTGTATAACACAAAAACAGTTCAATAATATACAATTACAAATATTTCTATAAACTTCTGGACCAGGGTGGCCTAGAGGATAGAACTCAAGAGATCAGGGTTCTATTCCTGTCTCTGCCACTGGCATGTTGGGTGACCTTGGACAAAATCACTTCACCTCAGTTTCCCCATTTTGAAAACGGGGATAAAATTGATCTCCTTTATAAAGCATGTTGAGATCTAGATATGAAGAGCATAACAAGAGGTTATTTACTGTCACCAGAGTTTTGCGATAGACTGAATATTCACACTCATGAGATATGTCAATGGTGCAGCTCTGATAAGTGAATTCTTTTGATAGAACTTGTTGGAGCACTCACATCCTCCTACTCTTCTTTTCACTGTTCCTCAACATTGAGTCAGAGATTATAAAAGGGGGCATGATGTTCTGGCCACCTCACTTCCTTCTACTGCCCTCTGAAGAATTCAGTTAGAACTCCAAGGAAGAGGGGAAGTTTATAGCTGAAGACAAATTTTTAAAAATGTGTCCTTTGGCAGAAAGGCTGTTCCTACCAGAGTCTCCAGAATCACTCCTATGAAGAGGATCCTTTGAGTGGAAAGCAAAAGTGACAGTCTCTTTTATCATGAGTCTTAGTCTGCCAAGAAGGCAGGCCAGTTGTGTGGAAATAGCCCTGGAAAGGCTTAATTTTGAGGATGCTTTGATTAGCCAATTGTTTAAGGACAGGTATGCATGAATCTCCACTCTAAATGCACTGCCAACTGCAGACAGGCACTTGGGGACAGTAAACACACCATATGAGAGAATGCTGTACTGGAAATGGTTCTTCCTCCTCACTACAAAATGAAGATATTTTCTGTGCATTTGAAACATGCATCCTTGAGATGGAGCGCTCCAAACCAATCTTGAAGGGCAAGAGAAGGTATAACAGATGCTAGGGTTAACATCCAGAATATAAACTTTCCTGAGGTTCAATATAGATCATAGATCTCTCTCTGGGATCAGTAAATATCTTGAGTAAAAACCTCTTTCTCTGAACTCCTTTGGCACTTCTTCTATGGCCCTCATCTCCAAAAGAAAGAGAGAGAGCGCCTCTGTTCATAGCAGGCTTTCATAAATAAGAGGGACTCCTGAATAATCTATTGTATATAGATTCTTATACTACGCTCATCACCATAGTATCTGAGTGCTTTCTAGTAGTGCATTAAACAATGTGACTACATACCTGTCACATGTTTATTCTCTCATCCTGTCCCTGGGGGGAAAGCATGTGAAGTGGAATGTCTTGTTTTGGTAGGGTGGTTTTAAAAAAAATAAATCTACCTCTCGCTATGTGAATAGGGAAGGAGGGGGTGAAGGATTTGAATTGGCTCACACATCTACTTTGTATCATTTCCAAATGCCCACTTTGGACTGGGATAACCAGACACAACATTTTGAAAATTATATAGGTGGTATCCAAATGAGGCTATGGGGGGAGAGGAGGAAGATATGGTTCCATATTGGTTCATCGTTCTTGATCCTCAGATCAAGTCTGTGGCCTCAGGTCTGATCCAGAAAAAGTCATTGAGTCTTCCTGATCTTTTACTGGTAGCTTATCAAGGAGTACCCGTTGATGTTGGTATTGTAACCTTTGATTAAAACAGGAGGAACTAGATGAAAATGGATATTTTTTGTCTGTTACCTAAAGACTTACCTCAGGTTTCCATTGGGAGGTTGGTATACTCCCAAGGACATAGCAGTAGGCCTAGTATCCTTCGTTTTAGTGGAGAATAAGCTATCACACTTCAAACAGGAGGTTCTTTACTTTTACTTTTGTCTCTGAAGACAGACTGAGCAAAGTGTGATGTTTAAGAAACTGCTGAGACTACTGCTCTTCCAAATGCATCAGAGGAATCGAATGCTGCAATTAGTGTTTTGCCATTAACTGTCCCTCTGATATCAGTGCATTAACCAGCTTTCTCTGATCTTCTGGAAGAGATCTTTAAATATCACCATCTTTTCCTAAAGATGCAACTATTGCCATTGTATTCTTGGTAATTGGATACTCCGATGCCAAGTATTGCCAACAAGAAGATTTTTCTGCCAGTTAAATTTATCATCTTTCCTTCTGTCTGCTGGTGTAAAGTCAACTTGATTGGCCTTTGAGCTTTGAACTGCAGCCTCAACTAGCGTGAATGTGAAAATAAAGTTTTCTTAAGGAACCTGATAATAGTTTATCTCCCTACTTGGACACAGCCTGTATTGATGCAGGCTTGGACCGTATGTTTTTGGCTGGCTCTAAAAGCTCATTCAATAGCAGCAATGTAGTCACCTTCTTAGAACCAAGGATATCAAATTTAGGCTGTAGAATTTTTCTACTGCCACAGGAGGAATTTTAAGAGTTGTTGCAATTCTTCCTATTAATTTGTAAAACAAGAGACTGTATCCTCTGAAAGGCAATGCTAATGCCATGTCCTCCAGCTCTGGAGAGATCTGGTCCTCCAGCTCTGGAGAGATCTCTTGATAACCTTTCAGCACTACCAGAGTATATCTGGAGACTGGTCCTTCTCTCTAGAAGCTGACAGATCCCAGATCTTTGAAGCCAATAACAGATCTCCCTTAGTTTCTTCACATAGTGAGACTGCTGAGTGTCAGGGTCATGCCCAGAAGGATAACACGAGGGCCATCTAGCCCAGGGAGGTATACAATAATCTTGCCAATAGTTCATTCTAGGCTCTATTTCATATCACCTGTCAGGGTATGGTGCTTGCTTAAATGATGGGTGTTTAGCAGTATACACTTGCTTGTGGGTATTGCTGGTGAAATAAAAGTGGTGTAGCTTGTTCCATTCTAATTTGTTCATGTCTTGCACACAACAAAGTTACTGCTTTGAGTAACCTAGTGGTCTTGTACACTACAATCATATCGGTATTTATTTTTGTGGAAGTTTTCAGTGGGGTTTAGAAATTAGCAATAAGAGCTCACTTTGGAATGAAGTTTAGCACAAGAGCTTTAGACTAGTAGTTTTTTTGATGAACTCATGTGTACACCAGTAAACTGCTAGTGAAGTATAATGACATAACTATGAAACATTCTGTATATATTCTCATGTTTGTGGTAACACAAAATTCCTCTAGCTAAACATTGAGTAGCTATCTAGCTTCGGATTTATTATTGTTTTTTTGTTTTTTTTTTTTTTAACAGCACCTATTGCCATATTAAGCAAGAACACCACCTCTAAAGAATTTTTAAGGATTTATATAAGTCAGTTACACTCTGATCAGACTGGTGTTCCACAAGAATTTGGTTATAAAATGTCAGAGGGGAGAAGACAGTTGATCCTAAAAAATCAGTGCATATAAAAGTTAACATAGCTATCTGATTAACCATTGTTGAGAACTGGGTTTCACTACCAGCTAAGAAAGCTCAGTGAACCCTACAATAAAAAATTAAGACAGAACCATGAACAGAAGTAATTCTAGTACTACATCTAGAGCTGTACCTCCCAAATCTGGGGGGATCCAGCTAACCACCTCACTTTCTCCAGAGAGCAAGAGGGGAACCGCCATACCAGCACACAGATAAGTCAGGTTTCCAGAAAAGAATTGGCTTCCTCAGTAAAGAGGCTAAATTCTGCTCTTCACTTGTGACACCCTGGGCTTGGTAAACTAGTGTCAGATTGTTATTCTGTTTCTACCTTATATTAATGCTGTTTTAGATCAGAGTGGAACTTCACTGTTTAGACCCTGATCATCCTACTAGATCTTCTCTACACCAATTCCAGCTGAATGCATTTTATTCATTCCAGCTGAATTCATTCACCAGAATTGTACACAGTATTCCTATTAGCAATGCCTTGTACAATGGCATTAATACTTCTCTCTCTACTGGAAATGCCTTGCTTGATATACCTTAGGAACACATTTGCCTTTTTTCACAACCACACCACACTAAAGCATCCTGTAACTGAACAACAAACCACGTCTCTCTCCTCCTCTGTCGCGTCCAACTGATAAGCCCCTAAGTATTGATTTTAAAGAAAAACATTTTGAATTATTAAGTCTATAATTCATTTGACACTAGATACTATTAAGTAAAAAAGAAAAAGCCAGAAATGGTTAATTTTTATTACCTGGTAATGTCATAGACAAGCAAAGCACCCGCTGCACCTCTGTAGTAACTTCTTGTTACAGACCTGAAAGGGAATTTTAAGTTGCAAAATTATGCTCCCATAATGTCTTTGTCATCTCAAGTCTGGGTTACCATTATGTGTTCCATATGGGGCTACGCTTTCAAACAATTCAGAAACTGAAGCAACTAATTAAGCAGTATTTCCTGGAGGAAGCACCTTCCACCAATGTTTTGCAATCTGCACTGGTTACCAAGTGACTTCCAGGCAGAGTTTGAACTGTGCGTTTGACCTAGGAGTTCCAAACTCTCTGGGTCCTGGCTACATGAGAGATTGTATCCACTCATTCCAGGGCAATTGTGATCATCCGAGGTGCATGAACAGTCCTCTGGTTTGCCCAACAGCAGGACATTCTCAGGAGTCTTCAGCTTTGAAATTCATTTCTCCTATTATTTGGTCTGTCTTTTGTGACCTCCAGTGGAGGTTTTCCTAAGAGGCTCTTATTGGGTATATCTACCCTGTCTGCAATATTAGCCCAGGTTCTGAACTCTGGCTCAAGCCTAGCCCCCTCGACAATTTACAAACAAATAGCACTAACTCGGGGCTTGGACCCAGGACGCTACAGTCAAGCCAGAACCCAAGGTTCAAACCCTATTACTTTGTCTTCTGTCAAATTTCGTGAACAGTGAAGTTCTCCCACGCTGCACCACAACAGGCTAGAATGGCAACATTTTGGGAGGTGCTAAAAAATCTGGGATATGGGTGTTTGGACTTGGGCCCTATAATTCATAGACACTGGTACCCCAGGTTGGGACTTAGGGTTCAACAATTCCTAAAGATGCTCAAATCCTAGGTTAACTAACCCAGGGTCTGCTAACTTGAGTTCCACTAACCCTGGGTATGTCTACACTGCAATGAAAGTACATCGTGTTTCAGACATGATATTTTTTTAAAAATTTGCAACTTCACCAGATAAACCCAGATAAAGAGAGTCACCCACTGTAGGTCAGTTGTAGTTTAGCTTTAAGCAACTAAAGATAACTTCTAATTGGAGTTTTGATCAACCGTTCAGCTAAAGAATATTGAAGTAGACATAACGTATCGTTGAGTACTTTTAGATAGAGGTCAATTCAAATATTTGTATCAAAACCTTCAGTATCTACATTTTAACTGGGATCCTGGAATATACCAGATAATAAATAGCCGTCTGAATCATTTAAGGGAGTGGAGAGAGGCAACGACCTTCGCTTATCAAAACCAAAACACCAATGTACCTTTAACAATATATTGTACCTATACCAACATGTCTGGGACATAGACCAGTTTCTCTAGAAGTGTATTTGGCAGACTATGAATGTATCTGACAAATGTACTAGGACTATTTTTGTAAAAGACTACATTGATATTGGGATTTATTTTCTTGTATATTTTGATTGGCATATAGTTTCTTGGCACTTCCTTGTTCCAGCCAGAAGTTTCCCACACAAATCTGAGTACTCAAAATGTCATAACATGATATTTGAATTTGGTAAGCAAACTTAAGGCATGTATTACTCTATTTACGTACCTTAACCATTATATAAACTTACACTACACAACCAACCACATGAGTGGTGTTTCACTATATGAAAAACAGAAGGCTTGAACAGTAGAATGATGCTGACCTGCATCAACTGAGGAAGTCAATGGAGCTACACCAGTTTACACAAGCTGCGAATCTGACTCAGTGGAACAGAGCACTGACATAACATAGCCATGATATAAGCAATACAACTCCAATGACTCAGACATTAACTGCACCCATTTACACCAGGGCTGAATTTGGTCCATAATATCTACACTTCCAATTTAGTATTAAATATTCTTTAATAAAGTAAATGAAAAAGATACCTGAATCTCTCTTGTCCTGCTGTGTCCCATATCTGTAATTTTACATATTTACCCCCTACATTTATTATCTTGGAACCAAATTCCACTCCTATAGTATGATTTGAGTCATCTTTGACTAAAATAGAAAGAAAAACAGATTTAGTGCTTATTTTGAAAACATTTCAGGTTTATAATTAGATGTTTTTACATAACTTAGAAACATTTCAATATATATTCATTGTGAAGGTAAGAGTATAAACAGTGAAAGTGCCATTAAAAATAGATCTCTACCACTTACTGTAAATGCTAGATAAATCAACTTCTGTGAAGCATATGCTCCCATTTTAGGCAGGAGCAAAACTCTTCAACTGTAACCATAAAGTTACAACTTGCTTGTCAAAAGACCAGATGAATTGTACATAATCCAACGTATCTCCAGTGCCATCAATACATTTTCCCCCTCAATTTTTGAATATCCTGACCAATTCAAAGTATCACTGCAGGAAAGATTCTCTTAAAATACAGCCACTTCATAATACTGAACCCACTAGCAATTTTAGGGTAATTTTAATATAATCTCTGTATGACCATGTTTCAGGCTCTACATTTTTTAAAAACAGATCAATTCAATACAACAGCAGAACACAACGGACTCAGTCTTGTCCACAAATATAGAGGCTCTATTTCTCCTGTAAAGTAAACGAATAAGCTGGTTCATGTGCATACATACGGAGCTCATATTTCAAAATGTGCAGCAATTCACACCTGCTTAAGTACAGGAACATGCCCCAGTGCATAACTACGGGGCCATGTGAGTGTTGCATGGGTCAACCAGGAGGTTAAATAGTTTATTAACTAGCTAGCAAACCGTACATAATGCACACTGTGTATCAGAATCCCAGTTCATTTTTGTTTAAATATCATGACAATGAATGCATGACTCAAAGTGATAAATGTAAGATAAACCAATAAAAACATTAAGCACCACTACCAGAGTCAACGAAGTATCTGCTAACATGAAAGGCAGGGTTGCCTATTAGTAGGGCCCTACCAAATTCACAGTCCATTTTGGTCAATTTCACAGTCATAGGATTTTAAAAATAATAAATTTTATGATTTCAGCTATTTAATTCTGAAATTTCAGTGTTGTAATTGTAGGGGTCCTGACCCAAAAGGATTTGTGTGGGGTGATCACAAGGTTATTGTAAGAGTGGTTGCAGTACAGCTACCCTTACTTCTGTTCTGTTGCTGGCAGTGGTGCTGCCTTCAGAGCCAGGCAGCTGGAGAGCAGTGGCTGCTGGCCAGGAGCCCAGCTCTGAAGGCAGAGTCACTGCCAGCAGCAGCAGCAGCACAGAAGTAAGGATGGCATGGTATAGTATTGCCACCCTTACTTCTGCGCTGCTGCCTGCGGAGCTGGGCCATCAATCAGCAGCCCCCGCTCTCCGGCTGCCTAGCTCTGAAGGCAGCGCAGAAGTAAGGGTGGCCATAGTGCAACCCCCCTAAAATAACCTTCAAACCCCCTGTAACTCCCTTTTGTGTCAGGACCCCCAATTTGAGAAACTCTGGTCTCCTCCGTGAAATCTGCATAGTATAGGGTAAAAAAACAAACAAACGACCAGATTTCACAATCCGCCACGTTTTTTTCATGGCAATGAATTTGGTAAGGTCCTATCTATCAGTCATAGCAAGAGACTAGGCATTGGGAGACAGTTGAGTTTCCTCAGGACACTCCGGTAAACTTCTGTCTGTCTCAGCTGCCCATCTAGATAAATAGCAATAAAATCTTCCCATCTTTGTGAAATGCTTCGAGAGCATTATGCACTGCCATGCCTTATAGTGGCATAGGAGTGCCTTTATAGTTAAAGGGTGAATCATGACATCTGTTTAAAGGTGGACCTTTCTAAGTTTTCTAAAATCAGCAGTCTTAGTCTGATTTCTCTTTCATCAGCAGGTAGGATTAAAGACACAAATTTGGAGTCATTTCAGCCCAGAGTTCCAGAAATAGAAGCCTCCACCCCCAAAAGAGCCATTTCTTAAACATTGTTTTAGGTGGGTGGTGTTTGGTTTTTTTGTGCCCAGAGCTACAGATCAAACTGCTGATGTGATGCGAGTCAAAGGTAGTGCATTTAGTGACAACAGTATTTAAGAAAAAACATTTTTTATAGTGCGCATGTGCCAATACAGTAAAACAGCTAGAGTTTCCATTGCTGTCATCCATATGTTTTAAACTAGTCTCTTATAAGTACTCTAAAAATAAAACAGATTACTCTGAAATTTGGTGTGCCTAGTGGGGGCACAATAGTGTTAGTGATCCAAATTTGCGGTCATTTGACCAAGGGGTTCCCAAGTTACAGCACTCCACAAAATGGTTTATTCTGCTGCCTTGCACTGTTAAACTGAGAGGTACTACAAAGGGATGAATCACAGACATACCTCTTGGTGGCTGTGAACTCACCATTCAATTAACAATCATAACCCCCCACTTCAGACAAAAGGAGTTTTGAACTTAGTGGCAGAAGGTTGCTGCAATTTGAGGCTTGGGTCTGGGTCTACACTACAGAGTTAGGTTGACATAAGCCGCCTTGCACTGACCTAACTATGTAAGTGTCTACATTAAAATTTCGCTCCCACCAACATATCTGCCCCCCACTGTGTCGACTTAATAACTCAACCTCCATGAGAGGCGCAGAGTCAGTGTTGATGTAGTTAGGTTGACACAGTGCCAAGGTAGACACTGAATTGCTTACATGGACTGTTACTGGCTTTGAGAAGCCATCCCACAATACCCCACACCGACAGTACGAAGTATCAGAGTAGCCATGTTAGTCTGTATCCACAAAAACAACAAGGAGTCCGATGGCACCTTAAAGACTGGCAGATTTATTTGGGCATAAGCTTTCATGGGTAAAAAACCCACTTCAGATGCATGGAGTGAAAATTACAGATACAGGCATAAATATATAGTGGCATATGAAGAGAAGGGCAAATATATATTTATGCCTATATCTGTAATTTTCACTCCATGCATCTGAAGAAGTGGGTTTTTTACCCATGAGAGCTTATGCCCAAATAAATCTGCCAGTCTTTAAGGTGCCACTGGACTCCTTGTTGTTTTACTGACAGTACAAGCGCTCCTGGTGAGGACGTGCCTGCTGACACAAGGAGCAAAGTGTAGACATCCAAATGATGCAATTACTGCAGTGGCTGTATGCTGACATAAATTAAGTTGACTTAATTTTGTAGTGTAGACATGCCCTTGGTCTACAGTAGCAACTTATGTCCGTATAACTACGTTGCTCAAGGGTGTGTAAAAGGAAAAACAGGTATATAAAATCCACACCCCTGAATGATGCAAGTTTATACTGACCTACTCCAAATGTAGAAAGCACTGTCGACAGAAGCATTTCTCCTGTTGACTTAGCTACTGCCTCTCAGGGAGGTGGATTACCTACGCCATTGGTGTAGGAAGCGCCTTCACTGAAGTGCTGCAGCTGTGCTGCTGCAGCATTTTAAGCATAGACAAGACCTGTCAGTCGGGGGTGGCACTTTCATTTTGGAGGGGAACAAAAAGTTAGACATGTGAAGGCTTCCCAGGAAGGGAGGAGGGTTTGTGGCTGCAATGAAGGGAGGCGGAAAAATGGAGATGGTTGGCAGGGGAGGTGAGAGAGGTTAGAGGCTTAAGTGAAGAAGGCATAGCACCCCCCAGTTCTGCCAGTGCACCCCAAGCTCCTGCAACGTGTATGCTCTTTTTTCTGAGGAGTTGGCTAAGTGTGAGAGTATATGCCAGGAGCTGGAACTCCCTGAATCTTATAATGCCAATAGCCAACGTGAATAATGAGTCATTGCTTGAAGAGGGTATAGGGAACCTGTTCTTTTTTGTTCTCTAATACTGTTAGATGAAATCCTGTGGGTGAGAGAGAATGGGCTGTAAAAGGAAGTGAAGAGCTCTGCAACTGTGGAGTTTGCAGAATAAAGGTATGTGTGTTAAGGGGGTGTATGGGAGCACTGCTGAAAGAGAAAAGAAGAGTTAAAGTTGCATGGGCAACCATAACTCCGCATTTGCTGGTTTTCTGAAGTCTCAGTTTTGATCAACTCAATGTTCTGCAAAGGAACGACATGCCACCAAGCAATGTCAACTCTGTATTAAAGTAGTTTTTTGCCAAATATAAACAAGTACAGAATAGATAAAGGTGTACTCTCACAAGTGTTGGCCCAGCCCACTCTGGCATCAGAAACATGCTAGTTTACTTTGCTTAAACACTCACTACTAGCATGCCCTAGCATGGTTTACCTGGACAATGTGAACAAGAATTATTACTGAGCATCATAGTATTGATCATCTCCCTCTAAAACAGCACAGTTTTAGAACATGGTTTTGAACACAGTTCCCAGACGAAATTCCTGTCTACACTGGTTAAAGAAATGTTGTTAGTACAAAATACTTTTAAACAGCGTTGTGGCTAGCAAAAAATGGATGTCAGTGTGGACAGAGCTTTAAAACTACTGTACAGTGAAACATCAGACACGTCACTGTGCAGACATAAATACTTACATTTCTTCTCAATAAACTGATGAAGCAAACAGGACTTGCCAGTTCCAGCATTTCCAATAACCAAGAATTTAAACAGGAAATCTGAAGAATGAAAACAAAAGAAGTGCAAATATGAAAGTGAAGAGAGCCAACTATGAGACATTTACTGCTGTTTTAATATCTGCTTTTTGCCTTGTCAACAGACCAAGTAAATAAGGGTAAGGAGAAAACAAGTCTTCAGTCAGCCAGCTGCCACTAGCTGTTATTCTAAAGAGGAGGAATAGATAGGAAACTTAGGAAAACGGCCATAAAGATAAGGTAGCAATAAAGGGGTTAAAAGAGTTATAGCACCACGTTTATGGAGCTATAGGGATAGATAACTAAAAAGCAGAGAAGGTGGATTAAAAGGGCAATTTAAAGAAAAAAAACAAAGGCATAGTAAGATAGGTGGTCTTTAAAGATGTTTTTCGTAGTATCCCCACTTTTCACAATGAGAGCCCTAAACACTATTTGAAAGTCATTTCAAGTTGCTCAGACATTACAACACAGTTCTTGTACATGAAGATGTTTCTGTAAAGTCAAAATGAAAGTCATACTGAAAGTCCTAGGAATTGATTCCAATCATTGATTCCGATCATAAAATGTAGAAGTGATATTACTTAGAAGTAATACCATTTCCATGCCTCTTGGCCGTTAAGAGCATAAGAGGTGATTTATTTTAAACACATGAAAACTGCTCTGCTTCATGTAACAGTTCTTACATCAAGAGAACACAGAAAAAGTCAACCTTAAGACAGTCAAGAGAAAATGAAGCATTGCTATTTGTAGTATCAAGAACTAAAAAAATTCACCATGATGCTGAACAAAATCAAAACACCATTTAAGATATACTGATACACAAAGTAGTTGTTAGAGTTCAGGGAAAAAAACTGTGGCATAACCATATTACAAATCAATAAACTGTTGGATTCAAGATACATAAGCCATTTGTAAGGAATAAATAAGTTTAGTATTATAACAACACCTACTACAAAGAAATTAAGAAACTCAGTTTTTAAACTGACATACTTCACTTTAAAAAAAAAAAAAACCCAAAACAAAAAAACCCAACACACAATACTGAGCACTACCATCTCCAGAAATTCGTCACCCTTTAGCTTGATGTTCTGTAGATAGTTAGTGTGGTCATGCATTTGTATCATCAATCCATGTGCAAAACCCTTGAGTTGTGCTGTTATGCTTGGATTAATGAAAACAAATTAAAAGGGTATGTGTATTAATTACACAACTCCATATTCTACTGTAATATATAGAAAAACTTGTTTCAGATACAGAAAATATGTACAGGCTTAAAAAAAAGTTATATATTCCAGGATCACTGCCTTCACATCTCCCTTAAAAATTAAGCCACTTCTGTGCCATGAAAAGTGATTCAGAAATAGAAGTTAACTGAATAATTCTTTATATTTGGCTCATTTATATGTTCAGTATTTGTGCTCTGCCCACACCTGCTTCACCCTTCCCTTATGGAACTACTTTCACTGTTTGCTTAGGACAAGGAAAGGAAAGATTTTTTCCCCCAACATTTATGTCTGATATTAATAAATTTTCTCATATCAATTTCCCAATACATGGCAATAAAGATTAAATTTGGCATGTTAATTCAGGGTGGATTGAATTAATATTTTTTAAAAAAATTGAACTTAAGTTTATTTTTAAAAGTAAGCCTAATTATGACCTGTGTTGAGACCTAAATTTACTATAACCTATTAAAATCATTTATGTTAATAAAAGATATTAATCAGTACATGTTTGTTACCAAGTTTTTTTAAAAAAGTCAAACCACTGGTCTGGTGGAAGGCACCAGCTAAATACCAGGACAGAGTCTGCTAAAGTGCCGTCAGCTTTTGACAACTAGCCTTTTCTGCAAGTACCAAGACAGTATTTTTGTCATTTCCGTTTATTCAACTGTTCAGTTCCATGACTAGTTATTTCAAAGGTAAAAAACAGATTTGAAGTTGAAAAAGCAGAAAGCTTGGTTCTCTCTTCCAATCTATGATTAAAAACTAGGTGCGAAAAGATATCTACTAGTTTGAAAATCTTGAAGGACAAAGTAACAAGAAACAACTAGTCCAACTCACTAAACTACAGGTAATAGTCACTTTGGTTAATCAATCAGTTAGCTTTAGGGAATGATTCTTTGTTACGGCGCATCATTAAGCATTTTATAGGAATAGCAAAACCACCACAAATAAATTTCTCAGTGTTTATAAAATCCTGCTGTTGAAGAGTAAATGGGAAGACAGAACAGAAGACTGATGCTTGGATGTTCCCATCCCTCTTATGTCTGTAAAACTTTCCTCCAGAATGTATTCATCTCTACAATGACAGCGTACACTGTCACTGTTTTATGGTTGTGTTTTGCCTTTTTGGTGCCACACATGACGTTAGAATTATATCAAAGCATTATATTTTCTGCTAATTTGAGATGTTTGACTTACTCACAGGTATAGGATCACTCTTCCTCACTACATTCTGTTCCCAAATTCTTCTCCCAGTTAAACTTCACTCCTCCATCCAGCTATTCTTGCTTCCTTTACAGTTACACAGGAGGGTTTTTTGTTCTAGTTGATGGGCATTCTGGATAGCGTCTTCCCCAGTGGACTGAAAGGTAGGGCTTCACACAGTGTATATCACTGGTTCCTAGGCGCCTTTATTTGGCCTACAGTTCTTCTCCCAACTTCTGTATTACCAAAATGCATGCTTTTCAGAAGATTTCATTCTCTGGGCCATCTGGAAAGCCTCCAAGACTACTGCCTGCGTCAAACTGTGACATTTATCATAAAATCCCGCAGTGTCCCAAGATGGCATCAGCTGACAGCTTTGTAGATATCTGACAAAGTTTTTAAATTCAGATTTTTCCCCCACTTAAGAATTAACACAAGCTTTTCAAAAGAACGTTGTATCTTCATTGTGATCAGTTTGGTTCAATACAGTCTCCCAGATTTAAAGTATATCAGTGACTTTAAACCCATATTTAAAATCAAGTAGTCTTAGGTAATACACTTAGCTAAGGCTCCTTCTCAGATTTTGTAGTTAAAAGGGGGGGGGGGGGGGGGGAGTGTTAAATCCCCACCACCACATTGTGTGAAAGAGCCACATCAGACACAGTGAACCTGACTATACAAAAACAAATACAAATAAATCTGTTAGTCTCTAAGGGGCCACAAGGACTCCTCGTTGTTTTTACTGATACAGACTAACATGGCTACCCCTCTGAAACCTGACTATACCCTGTGCATTTGATAGCACTTAGTGTATAAACTAAAAAAAAAAAAAAAATGAAAGATATTTTCCTCTTTAACCTTTTTCAGTTACAAATAACCTCTACAATTACTCTAACAGTTGTACTTAAAAAATGTGTCTGAAAGTTTGAAGATGATGGTATCCCTTCAAATTCTACTCTGAAAAGTGAAAATGGCATTTTGGTATTCCAGGGTTGTCTCTTATTATTTGTATCATACTAGCACAGAGGGCCAAATCAGGATTAGGGTCCCATTGTGCAGTATAATCACAATAGGAGACAGTCCATGCCTCAAACTTTTTGTCATCTAAACAGTCGACTCCAGATCAAATTTAGTTTACAATTTAATATTTTACATTTTTTTTGAACTGCCATTTAGCAAACACTGGTTCAAATGAGCTGCAACAGTGAGGTTAAGGTGTAAATTGAAGTATATATGCACACACATCTCTTTATTGAAGATTTTGCTACTAGAACGTATGTTGAGAACACCAGCATAGAATCCATCTTATTTCCACATAGCTCTTTTCATCTTACAGTAAGTATGAACAAAAACAAACTTTTTGTCAGTGACAAACATAGATATGTTTCAGAGTATACACTAGGAGCATATCTGTGGAGTAAAAATGCTACAATAACGTCTTTTGGATGAGTTGCACAAGTTGAACACACATTATTAAATGGAAATTTTTTTACACAAAGTGCACAGACTTAATTTCACCACATGCCCTTTGTCCATACATTATGCAACAGGTAAAAAGAGAAGAGAGTACTTTTCACTCTGCTGTTTTGGCAAACTCCTCTCACAAACATCCATGCTACACTCCAGGTACAATCGTGTCAGAAGACCGTTACGACTCCATTCCATTCTGTAATTTAGACAGGATTTAACTGTTTTGAACAGTCCTTGACCTGCGCTGACACAGCCAAAGCTTTAACATGATTCAGAAACATGGTTTTAGTCCTGTCTACCCTACAAAAATGGGTTTTAACGCATCCCCTTGGTCCAGCTATAATTTCAGCATACACCAGTCTTTATTCAAACTCAGTGAGGAACAAAATTGATTTCTTATGCTCACTCCATGTAGTATTAGAGCACTGAAAGCAATTTACATCTAGTGCTTCTACTGCTGCTGAATTGCCTGAATGTCTTTTCAGTCATCTCTTCCCAGAGCAGAATTGGAAGCAAAAACACTTTGCAAGTCACTTCATTTTGTGGTTTGTTTTCTCTTTCTTCACAACTGACAAAGAAACCTTAGTTCCAACATTCCATTCAGCTGTCATCCTAGAGGAGCTTCTGTCTTAAATTCTGTCATTCTTTCTGGACAGTGCAACTGAAAGAAGAAGGTCACTCAGACATTACACAAAAATTTGCTGCTATGGCTAAAAGAAAAGTTTAGAAATGTTAATCTTTGGTTGTAGTTAAGATCCTTATAACACAGAGAAGGTGGTTTAAAAACAAATCTTCAGAAAAAAAGTAACTATATGGCATGCACCACAGAGAGTTTCAGACGACAAGAAATACCATCATTAGTCACAAAACTGGTCAGCATGGTAGTGGCGGCTGGGAGCCCGCAGCCCTTTAAATCACCCCCGAGCTACCAGCTGCAGAGGCAGCTGGGAGCCCTGGGGCTTGGAGGTGATCTAAAGGGCCCAGGGCTCCAACTGCCACTACTGCAGCGGAGCCTCAGGCCCTTTAAATCACTGAGGAGCCCTGGAAGCTCCCAGCTGCCACCACTACCCCGGGGCTCTGGCAGAACTTTAAAGGGCCTGGGGCTCCGCTGTGGTAACAGCTACCAGAGCCCCAAGCCCTTTAAATCCCTGCCTAAGCCCTGCTGCCCGAGCCTTGGGGTAGCGGTGGCTGGGCTCCATTGGGGATTTAAAGGGCCCTGGGGCTCCAGCCGCTGCTACCGTCCCGGCCCTTTAAATGCCCGCTGGAGCCCCGCCACTGCCGCTACCCCAGGGCTTGGGCAGCAGGGCTCAGGCAGGGATTTAAAGGGCCCCAGGGCAGTAGCAGCTGCTGGAGCTCTGGGGCCCTTTAAATCCTTGCCAGAGCCCCGCTGCTGCTACCCCAGGGCTCAGGCAGCAGGGCCCCGGCGGAGATTTAAAGGGCCCCGGCGGAGATTTAAAGGGCCCCGGCGGAGATTTAAAGGGCCCCGGCGGGGTAGCAGCAGCAGAGCTCTGGGGCCCTTTAAATCCCTGCCGCAGCCCCACCGCCGCTACCCCAGGGCTTTAAATTGCCCTCTGGGAAAGCCGGTCCTGGTACGGCGCACCGGCTCTTATCTGTATGCCATACCGGGGCGTACCGGCTTACTTTCACCTCTGATCAAGCTATGCCATGAGCCAGGACCTGTTTGAGACTCCACTGCAGTCAAACACAGGCAAGTCCAATGCAGGAGAAGGAACCTCAAGTAAATGTGTTATTGTACTTACCCTTACAATGATGTCCTGTTAAGTTGAGGATGCGCTCAATACGACTACGAACTGCCTTTTCCCCTCTCTAGGGCAGGAGGAGAGCACTACAACCCTCAGCTACAGTGGTAAGCCAGACCAAGCGGCAAGAAGATGGCCATGCTGGGCACAGGCCCTTTGATTGCCTTAACTTTGTCCTGTAGCGTGCTTACATAGACAAGATATCACTGTTCTCTTGTCCTCTTTCCCCATTCCCTCCTATGGTTTTCTATACTTACATATTTTATCTTTGATTTTAAGCATTTTGGACATAGGCTCCGTACAAACTTATAGAAAGACATGATCTAGCACAAGACTCTAATCCTAATTAAAATCTCTGAGCACTGCCACAAAAGTAACAATCACCTCCTGCTAAAACAATGGATCTCTGATGTTCCTTCTGAATCCCTTTAAAATACAACAGTACTAAGTGTCTACTTAAGATTCAAGGCCTGAATTTCACCAACAAGCCAAATAAATCACCAGTTCTCAACACTGAAAAAACGTATTAAACTAGGCATTCTAATTGTAGGCTGCTTGTACTGAGCACCAAAGAGAAGGACCACGGTGAAATCCAGGAAGCTGACAACACAGGTAATGTATTTTAGTGTTTGCTTGTTTCACAAACGTAAAGAAAAAGTCTGGCTGAAGGATAGGAGCTAAAAGCCCGCTGCCAAACTGGGTCAGGCCATGAGTCCATCAAATTTCCTGTTGTCTCCAGCTGTGGCCAACTCTTCCTAATTCAGAAGGATGCAAATCTCCCCCCCCCGGGATGATAAAGCACCGAGGCACCCGCGCAGCGCTGCGCCCAGAGAGGAAACTGCTCCTGCTGCATCCCACACGCTGGGGCCGGGGAGTCGATGGCCCCGGAGCCACCCGAGCTCCCGCATAACCACCGGTGCTCCCAGACCCGTCCCGCAGTACCGGCAGCCGCTGACATCCCCTGCCCCTGCCCCCCGGGAGCTCAGCGTGCCGTGCCCCCTACCGGGCCGAACCGCCGCACAGGGCGCGGGCATCGCCTGCGGGCCGGCCGCAAGGGGGCCCGGCACCTCGCACGGGAGAGCAGGGAGCGAACCCTCCGGGGCCCCGCAAGCGCAGAGCCGCCCGGGCAGCGCCGCGCCGCGCCCCGCCAGCCCCGGCCCGGCTCCTACCATAGGTCTCGGACATTGCTGTCTGCGACATTTTGGAAGCGTCGCGCCTTCGGCTGATGCTGAGCGAGGGCCTGGGGGGCGCCTCAGGACGCCAGGTACAAATGGCCGGGGGGGGGGGCGAGTCCCAACAGCGGCCGCCGCTACAAACCCCCCAACCCGAGAAGCTTCCTCAGCAGCAGCAACTGGTTCGGAACGGGCACGCACTGCCACATCTGCGCATGCGTGCGCACGCAGCTCTTCACCCCCCCACCTCTCGGGGCGTGGTCTCTCCTTCACACATGCGCATTGTCTGCCCTTCTCCGCCCTCCTCCCCACCCTCAACGGCTCTCACCAAAACAGAGCGCACGTGCGTGGCTTAAGAACGAGCCGCGGAGGCCGTTGGGAGTTGAGCAGGGGACGTGGGCGTGGCTGCCTGCGCAAGGGACAGGTGACGGAAGGCGAGAGGGAGGGGCTGGGCGCGGCTGGGGGGGGGGCCAGTAACTGTGTGGGAGGCACGTGAGTGGTGTCGCTTCGTCTGCCCGGGTGCGCGATAGAGGGGACCCTTCCGCCCGCAGCGCCGCTTCTCCTGTGCTGGCCTGGGCAGCCACCTGGGTATGCCGGAGTGGGGTGGCTGGGGCGGGTGGCTCCTGGGCCCTGAGGTGCCTCTTTACACGGCCTGAGGCCAGGCTGGCTACCAGGAACCTGAGGGCTGCCAGCAATTTGATTCTAGTGGACAGCATCCCCCCACCCCCCTTGGGTGCTTGTGGCTGCCGGTGACACACGCACTTAAAATGGTTTCAGAGTAGCCACCGTGTTAGTCTATGTCTGCAAAAAGAAAAGGAGGACTTGTGGTAAAAGAATAAATGGACTCAAATCAGACCTCAAGAATTATAACATTCAAAAACCAGTCGGAGAACACTTCAGTCTCTCTGGTCACTCGATTACAGAAACCTAAATGTCACAATATTACAACAAAAAAATTCAAAAACATACTCCCAGGAGAGACTGCTGATTTGGAATTAATTTGCAAACTGGACACCATTAAATTAGGTTTGAATAAAGACTGGGCATGGATGGGTCATGACACAAAGTAAAACTGTTTCCCCATCTTTATTCCCCCCCTACTGTTCCTCACACATTTTTGTCAACTGCTGGAAACGGCCCACCTTGATTATCACTACAAAAGGTTTTTTTTTTCTCCTGCTTGTAATAGCTCGCCTTACCTGATCACTCTCATTACAGTGTGTATGGTAACACCCATTGTTTCATGTTCTCTGTGTATATTAAATCTCCCCACAGTATTTTCCACTGCATGCATCCGATGAAGTGGGTTTTAGCTCACGAAAACTTATGCTCAAATAAATTTGTTAGTCTCTAAGGTGCCACAAGTCCTCCTTTTCTCTTTTTCACTTAAAATGAGTTTCTCAAGATTGTCTGATTAATAGAGCTGCTGACCTCAAAGGACATTCATGTCTCCACATCAAAGGCCTTATATTAAACATGGCCCCCACGCCTAGGGGATTGTGATGATTTTTGTAAATGGTTAGATTTGTGAGTTCTTGATGATCCTTGATAATCAGTCTCCACCCAACCTCCCCAGAAATCGGACACAAGTGTGCAGGAGCAAATTTCAAGTTTGGACCTCAAACCACTATTTGGATGAATGGCTAAAATCCCATAAGAAAGGTTGGTGACCTCTGATGGAAAGGTCAAATTATGGAATAATCTAATTCAGGACATTTAAATGGTAAAAATCTTACTACATGTTTACAAACTGATTTAATGTACAACAAAAATGTTGGAAGGGATATTAAATCTTGTGCTTCAGGGATTAAGCCATTCCCAAACTATTAAAGATCAGGGGAGACCTCTGTGGGAGGCAGATTATTCCATACTGCCTATTATGGGGTTCTTACACTTTGCTCTGAAGCATCTGGTACTGGCCGTTGTCAGAGACAAGATGAACCTGTAGTCTTATCCAGTATGGCAATTCCTGTGTTCCTAAACTACAGCATTTTATTTTTTAATGTATTTATAGGTCACTTTTATATTATATTGCAGCTTCCAAAGTCTACAAAAATTTATATCATAGTTAACATAAATGCAGGAGACAGGATGGCTCAGAGGTTGGTTACAGGTGTTCTTGCCTTTCACTTCTAGGTGGCTGGCTCAAATTCAGCACTACTCAGAAATGAATAAAAGTTATTACTATCTGTTGGCTGTCCAGTAGCTTCTTGGAAATGAGGGAAGAGGTATCAACGTAAAGCCAAGTAATCGTAGTAATAGACATGGTCTCGTAGGCACCTATTCCATGGGTGCTCCAGCCCTGGAGCACCCATGGAAAAAAAATTAGCAGGTGCTTAGCACCCACCTGCAGCCAAGCTTCCCCCACCCTGCCAGTGCCTTGTGTCTGCCGATGGCCCCACTGATCAGCTGCTCCCCCTCCCTCCCAGAGCCTCCCGCCCACCATGGATCAGCTATTCCATGAGATGCAGGAGGCGCTGGGGGAGGAGCAGGGATAGGACATGCTTGGGGGAGGGGGCAGAGGAGGGGTGTGAATGGGAGGGAGATTGGGGGAAGGGGTGGGGTGAGGGCAGGGCCTGGGGTAGAGCAGGGGCAGGAAGAGGCAGGGCTAGGGTGACCATACATCCCGTTTTGGCCAGGACAGTCCCTTTTTTAAGTCCTGTTCCGGCTGTCCTGACTTTTTTGGCACAAGTGGGCATTTGTCCCATTTCCTCTTGCCAACTTGATCAGTTGGCAAGAGCAAATGGGACAAATGCCCACTTTTGTCAAAAAAGTGGGGTGCTGTGCAGAGGCATGTGAGGTGGGGAGGTGAGTAGAAATGCCAGTCCCACTCGGTGGGGGAGGCAGGGCTGGGGGATTGGCAGCGTTCCAGCATGCGGGGGGCTGTCAGGGTTCCAGCGACTGGCAACAACAGCCTTGTGGGGAGGGGGGCCGGCGGCTTGGGTGAGTGACTAGGGATGTCCCATTTTCCCTTTGGGAAATATGGTCACCCTTGGCAGGGCATGGGTGGGGGTTTGGGGAAAGGGGTCTGGAGCTGAGCAGGGGTTGAACACCTCCAGGGAAAGATGGAAGCTGACACCACCTGTCTATGGTCTAGGGCCCTAGTCCTGCAACCGGTGAACATCTGCATCTAACAGCCCCATTGACTTCAGTGGTATTCAGAAATGATGTTTTGTCAAAGTTGCAAACTGAAACTTTATTAATAAATTTAAATAGGTCTGGAACTTGTCTGGTTTATTTACATGGCTTTTTGCCATACTCTGATATATTATGTCATTTTTATGAATCAACTAATAAGATCTAGATTCTGTAAGTCAGTACCTTTTGTTTTTAAAACATTGTTTCAGTGGGCTGTGATGGCTTTAACATAATATTATGCTGAGTTATTATATGTTGCATTCATAAATATTGATAATAAGGGTTTTAAAGAGGCACCATCTGCTTGAAATTTGGTAAATTTCAGTACCTTAGTAGTTTCAGGTAGGAAACCTATTTTTGTCATTTTAAAACACCTCTTTAAAACACATAAGCAATAGAAGAAACTGACTGAATAGCTACCTGATTATATAGGGTAAAACAGTGAAACCTGATTACACACACTTAAAATGCACAAAGTAAACAAACGGGGGTGGGGGGGAGTCAAATAAATTTTTCCTCCATTTCCATTCAGGTATTGTAATCTTAAATGTTACTTGTAACAATAGTAAGTTAAATATCTATATCTATGTCTATATACATGTACACACGCAGGAGTTTGTTTTGCATTGCTTTTCCCTTTAATGAGTCAACATTAGTATCCTCTTTCCATTGTCAATAGTGTCCCCTGGTGGTTGATAAATTGTGTGATCCCTTTGTCTAACCATCTGAAGAATTGTTTCAGAGTAACAGCCGTGTTAGTCTGTATTCGCAAAAAGAAAAGGAGTACTTTTGGCACCTTAGAGACTAACCAATTTATTTGAGCATAAGCTTTCGTGAGCTACCGATGAGCATCCGATGAAGTGAGCTGTAGCTCACGAAAGCTTATGCTCAAATAAATTGGTTAGTCTCTAAGGTGCCAAAAGTACTCCTTTTCTTTCATCTGAAGAATGATGAAACCTGTTACTCTGAAACCTGTCATCTGAAGAATGTGCTTCAGGGCTAGATGGAGAAGGAGGTTGCCATGGATAGGCAACAGTGGAGAGGGACATGAATAATAACTCAGATGTTCAAATTAGAAAAGTGTGCTTTAGAAAGAAGTTTTCAATAATGGCTGAAAGATAGTAGTAATGTATGAGGTAATCCTTCTGAAAAAGACCCATAGAACTTAATCTTATAATAATTCTTTATAGTTTAATAGGAAGTGATAACTTTTCTAAAGATTTTTAAAAAAAAGTATATACAGTGCAATAGACAATTGTATTCTTGGTTTGTATAAGATAATTTAAAAACCACCTATGGAAAGGATCCATATTTTTAGAGCAACTTCTATAGAAATCTATTACATTTCCATAGAATCTTACTGTTTTCATATTTTTAAAATTTTGTAGGGCTTTTCCAAAGGAGAGAAAAGGTAGAATTTTAAAATTGTGCTTAGAAATAGATAATTATTCAATACTGATTCAAATAATTTTTGTGGGTGTACATGATACCAGTCAGTACATTTTTCTTTGTTGGGCAGTTAGTAATAAAGGCCTGATCCTGGAATCTGTGGAAGTTTTGAATATGTGAAGAGTGGGGTAGTTACCCCTAAGGTAATTTGGTCAAGAAAATCCTCTCTAATTCGCCATTTGTAGAGGCCAGTGGTATTTTAATCAGGGCATTTAATGAGCTTTAGAAAAATTTTAATGTTTTTGTGCTGAGATTTAAACAATTTACATATAAGGAAATGAAGCCGATTCTTAATAGGGTGCAACTCTGATTAGCCAAACATTAATTATCTGATAATCTCTGTTACCCAAAATAGGGTCATATCCCATGACAACATTTAATTAAATTGAAAACTCCCTTGATTACCTAAAAAACCTCAATTATTCAAACTTATTGAATATCCCCAATGTTACTAGAAGTTGTACTGTATTTATAAGGATACATAAGAAGCTTTGCACACCTCTCCCCACCACCTCCCCATGCAGCGGTGCTTTCCCGGGGGCTCCCCAGAGGCGGCGACATCCCCCTCACTCAGCTCCTAGGTGGAGGCACGGCCAGGCAGCTCTCTGCCCTGCCTCCGCCTGCAGGCACCACCCTCACAGCTCCCATTGGCCGCTGTTCCCGGCCAATAGGAGCTGTGAAGCCAGTGGTCTAGGTGGAGGTAGCTTGTAGAGCTGCCTGGCCATGTCTTCGCCTAGGAGCTGAGCAAAGGGATGTGTCACCGCTTCCGGGGAGCCCCCGAGGTAAGCACCACCGAGAGCCTGCTTCACCCCATCCCATGTCCCAATCCCCTGCCCCCACCCACACCCAGACTCTGCGGGGGGGGAAGGTGCAGAGCCAAATAAAGAGCCTGCCAGCCCTGCGAACCTTCTCCTCCCCCCCCAGCACCAGCAGGGGTCCCGGGCCATGTGCCACTGCCCACCTTCCCCAGCACCCAAGCTGCCCTCTCCCAGCACCCACGGAGCCCTCGGGAAGCCCCCCCTTCTCCCGCCCCCCCCCCCCCAAGTTTTAGTTGAGGGTATTTTTAGTAAAAGTCATGGGCAGGTCTCAGGCCATAAATTTTTGTTTACTGACTGCAACCTGTCTGTGACATTTACTAAAAATACCCGTGACTAAAACGTAGCCTTAGCCATGATAATACCATTTAAGAGGGTCTAAAATGCAACGTTTAAGAAGTCCCCTGGTATGGTTCTGCTGTGCAGGGGCTGGGGCAGGAGGCAAGAAACTCTCACAGAGGTCTACTTGTCTGTGTGCCATGGGCCAGATCTTCACATGAGCCAACTGTACTCCAGCATGAGGGCAGTGTTGGGTGAAGGGGCCAGAGTCAGTGAATCCCTCAGTATAGATGCTATTGATTTCTTTTTTTTTTTCCCCAAAAAGAAAAAGGTTACTATGTCCATCAAACAAGAAAAACAAATTCACTTGGTCAGAGATACGTGGTTTTACACCAGGATCAGAGCACAGAGATACAGCAGTGGCATTTTCATTAAAATAGCAATTAGTCACATTTGACCTTTCTTGTCTTTGATTCTTTAATTATGGATAGCTTGCTAGGAGAGTGTGACAACGCAGAGATTAATGATTGGTAGAGAAATAGTAGCAACTAATGGCCCCAAAAGATTACTTAACGTGTTTATGGTAATAAAGTGATTAAAAATGTAAAACTCTCTATAAAGTGCTGAATATTATTATTTTATTATTGAACAGAAAGAGGATAGGTGGAGGTGGTTTTGATGAAGGCAAAGAGATGGGAGGGCTCCGAGTTACTACAGAGAATTCTTTCCCAGGTATCTGCCTGATGGGTCCTGCCCACATGTGCAGGGTCTGATCGCCATATTTGAGATTGGGAAGGAATTTTCTCCTGGCTCAGATTGGTGGAGACCCTAGGGGTTTTTCGCCTTCCTGTGCAGCGTGGGGCATGGGTCACTTGCAGGTTTAAACTAGTGTAAATGGTGAGTTCTGTGTATCTTCAAATCTTTAAATCATGATTTGAGGACTTCAGTAACTCAGCCAGAGATTGTGTGTCTAATACAGGAGTGGGTGGATGAGGTTCTGTGGCCTGCAATGTGCAGGAAGTCAGACTAGATCATGATGGTCCCTTTTGAACTTCAAGTCTATGAGTCTAAGAATGAAGAAAAGGGTGAGTTGGGTTGGGATTGGGGTATTTGAGTAGTTTTGCTTTTAAGATGAAATAAGAACAGGAAGTAAAACTTACAAATCAAGAAAAAAGATCCACATAAACTGGGAAGTACATAGTTGACAGCTGTACTGTTTGAAAATGTAGACTACTGTATCTTAATACAAGCCACTATTTTTTAGTAACCATCAAATAAAGTTGCATAGAACTAACCTCACCAGCATCTAACTTGAGTGGGATAATAAGAAATTATAGGCCCACTAAAAATGAGCCCATTAAAAAAATGCCCTCTGATTTTGTGCTTGCAGCCAGTTGCACCTGCTAGTAAATGCAGGCTCAAATGAGATAGCAGGTAAACATGGAAATATCAGTTTGTGCCAGTACATTAGATCAACAGACATTTGAATCCTATCATTTATACCCACAGTTAACCTCACCATAATTTTATGCCTGCAGTTGATTATGGGTGCAAAATTGCAGACACAAAATGAGAGGTTAGACATGAGGTCCATTTAGAAATTTTACCCATAGTCATTTACAATTACAACAAATTTCAGCTAACCAGTATACCAGAAATGTGAGTGTATGAATGGAGATGGGCCTGAATCAAAACCTCAGAGTCAAACCCTGGATCTGGATTCAGATGTGAGATTGCAGCTGGAACCTCTCTCTATAATATTCCAAAGCTAAATATCTTGAATACTGGGAAAGTACCAATTTGGATATGGATTTAAAATCCCACAAGTTTGGGGTTGGTCAGATCTGGATGTTTTGCTTCTGCCCATTACAAGGATACAAAGTTGAAATTGAATCTGAAGTTCAGATCTGATTTTGTTTGGACCTGCATCTACTTCAGACTCCATGGCTTCCTGCTAGTCTTGGAATGCAATGGGACTAAGGGAAGGACTGGTGCTCAGAAGAAAGCACACAGAGCAAATCTCGGGTTAACCTGAAGGTGGCACTAAAAGGCCACATGTGAAAGGCACTGAAATCAGTATAAGTGTCAGGTTTCAGAGTGGTAGACGTGTTAGTCTGTATCAGCAGAAAGAACGAGGAGTACTTGTGCTTGTAGCTCTCAAGTGCTCAGGGAATGGGGAGAAAGATACAAGGAGTCTCCCTCCCCCATGATACTTTCCTGGTCCATGGGCACTTGACATGGAAGGACAGAGGGAATCTGTGGCAGATGGAGGCCATTGCCTTCAACTGGCATTGAACCAGTGATGAAAAGAGTCCAAATTAAATATACATGTATAGTTATGGCTGAAATGTTCAAAGGAACCTAAAGGAGTTAGGCACCCAACCCTACTAGCACTGAATGTCATTAGGAGTTGGGTTTCCCTCAGCCAGCCCTCACTGAAGACCACATGCTGCCACTGATCCACACACAGTTCGCACTGATGGCTAACAGCAGTTGTGTCTGAAGATTGAAGGTAGTATATGGCACTTAAATACTATGAACCAAATCCATGGCTGTTCCAAGGAGTGTTTGATGCAGCTGAGGAAGAGGAATGGCTTTAATCTACCTTTGAGCGGCTTCGGTCATGCAGTAGATCTGCACTGGGATCTTCTCCCGGAATAAGTGACAACAGCCCATGAGCCATTGTAGCTCACGAAAGCTTATGTTCAAATAAATTTGTTAGTCTCTAAGGTGCCACAAGTACTCCTTTTCTGTTCTACAGAGGTTCTTATATGGTGCTCATTACCAGCCATGGAACCATTATGGAAGATAGTGCTTGATAAGGTAAAGGGACACCCTGGTTACACTCCCTTTCCTCTAGCCATGCCTTCTGCACCAACTGCAGAGAGGAGAGAGAGCACAGGAGCCGCTGCAGTGGCTCTGTGTCATCTGAGGAAACTGCCTATGTAGGGAGAATCCCCCCCAGTGATTGGATAAGTTAGCTTCAGGGTAGTTTTGTGCCAGTAGAATGGTGCAAAGTTGCCCTAATGCAGCCCAGGATCTGGCCCCATCTTTTTATGTGCAGTAGAACATTATATAACATTTTACATTATTTGTTGTGATGAAACTATTTGTCATGGGGTTTTATAGGACACAAATGTTCAGAGAATCCCTGTGTCAAAAACAGAAATGTACAGTATAAGAGGTTCACAAGGAAAATAGAGCATAGGTCCAGCTTTCAAAAGTGACTGGTGATTTTGGGTGGCTTACATTTTTGGGCACTCACTCTGAAATATATTAAAGGGCCTGAATATTAGAAAAGTGCCAAGCACCCTCTTCCTGAAAATCCTTTAAGGTATCTCAGGCTGGGCACCCAAAAATGGAGGCACCCATGACCACTAGTCACTTTTGAAAATTTGTGTCATATTATGAAGAACACTTAAATATATGCAGTGACTATGGTAAGTACAGCTTTGTGGGAGCATCGGCATGTATTTGTCAACTTAGCCTGATGGTGTCGCTTAACTAATGCTTATGCTGGTGACATGTAGGAATATTGGGACATAACAAGCTGCATTTATTCATTTTAAACAATAGAAAATGGCTGAAATGCTTGCTATTTTTTATCATGACATCCTTGAAACACAAGGCTTCATAATAGATTACTAGGGAAAACTCAGAGTCTCTAGTTCAGCCTCTGGAACATGAAGCTCTTTCGTCTGTTCTAAGGAACTCAGAGCCAGGTCATGTGACAGAAGTCTGATCAACTGGATCATGTTTTTGGAACAAATATCCTCAAAGATGTGATGTAATGGTCTTGATTCCGTTCCACAACTGTCTGAGCATTTATTGATTTGAATGTATGAAGTGTGGTTGTAGCTTCTTTTGGTTCCAGGATATTAGAAAGACAAGGTGGGCGAGGAAGTATCTCTTATTGGACCAACTTCTGTTAATGAGACACAAGCTTTCAAACCACACTGACTACAGATGATGCTAGTTAATCTCACTGTTATTTTCTTTCTGCTTAGAAAGCAATGATTATCACTGAATGTGATTATGTTTTTCATATTCAGTTGAAGGCAAATTGTTTTGGCGTTTCAAGGCCTGCTGCTGCAGTTCATCATCCCAGATAAAATCAAAATCTTAATGTGCAATTTTTTGCACAAGTTCAGGGTTTAGGGCCATGGTTTTAAAGGTATTTAGGTGCCTAAAGAGGTGCATAGGTAGAGATAGTCAGTGCCTGTCTGAACCTCTAGATGCCCAAATACCTTTTAAAAATCTGGCCCTTAATGTCACGCTTGACTTTGGAATTTGCTTTCTCAAGTGAATCTATACAGACCCAGGAGTTTCTGATTTGTCTATTTTTCTGTACAAATAAATCTGATTAAAGAGAAACCTTGTGCAGTTTACATCTGTAGTTCTCAAGTGCCTTTAACTTCTGTGGGAATTGGGCAAGTGTATCTAAAGGCAGAATTTGGTCCTAACTACATAAATATCTATATAAAAAGTACATTGCTTATGGTTACCACAAGAGGTTTCTGTTCCTGGCCATAACCACCACTTTTCCTACCATTGCTGGATCTCTGGATGATTAATCCTGCTGTTTTCCTTTTTTGGAGTATATCTGTAGTTTCAGTACCTTGAAAATACTTGTGTTATGTGAAGATACTTCTTTTTTATTTCTAAGGAAGCTAGCTATATGTGATCAAATTGAAATGGATGAGCATTTTTTCAAATCCAGCCCAGGTTGGTAGTGACTGAACATTGTTACTGATGGCTAGGGCCCTACCAAATTCGCATCCATTGCAGTTAATTTCATGGCCATAAGATTTGAAAATTAGTCAGTCTCACGTTTTTAGATGCTTACATCTGAAGTTTCACAGTATTGTAACCGTGGGGGTCCCAACCCAAAAGAGGGTTGTGAGGGGGTTGTGGGATTGCTACCCTCACTTCTGCACTGCCTTCAGAGCTGGGCTCTGCAGGCAGCAGCCCCAGAGCTTCCTGCAGCTGCAGAAGGTTTCTGGAGCTGGAGGTGGGTCTGATCTTCCCCGTGCTGCTGGGAGTGCCCCAGCCAGGAAGTCCTAGCTGGTAGTCCGGGCTGGGGTGAGGAGGGACGGGACTTGCTCTTCCCCTGCATGGCTGTTCTCAGGAGGAGTGGGGGAGATCAGACTAGCCTCCACCGCAGAAGTTTGCCAGAGGCTGCAGGAAGCTCTCGGGTTGCTGCCGAGCCCTGGAGCTTCCTGCAGCTGGGGGAGGTACCTGGAGGTGGATCTGCTCTCCCCCCAGCAACAGCTGGGCAGCGGAAGAGAAAGTCCTGTCCTTCCTCAGTCTGAATGGGACTAGCAGCTGGAGCCCCAGGCATGGTAGGACCCCTTGGCTCAGACACTGCCACTCCTCCCCCTTCCCTTCCTCTCTTCTCCAATAGCTAGATTTCATGGGGGAGGTCTGATTTCATGGTCCACTGACACGTTTTTCACAGCTGTTAATTTGGTAGGGCCCTACTGATGGCCTACGTAAAATGTGTTTGATCTTAATCGAGCTTCTCAGCTGTTCACATCACAAAACCCACACAGCACAGTTAACACTCATTGGCTCTTTTGTTGGGGTGCTCAGCAGAAAGACCAAGATTTAATGCGACAAGGTGGGTGAGGTAATATCTTTTATTGGACTAACTTCTGTTGGTGAGAGGGACAAGCTTTCAAGCTTACACAGAGCTGTTCTTCAGGTCTGCTGAAGAGATCAGAGTAAGCTCTAAAGTTTGCCTCTCTCACCAACAGAACTTGGTCCAATAAAAGATATTACCTCACCCACCTTGTCTCGCTAATATGCTGGGATCAACACCACTGGAGCAACACTGCATACAAGATTTAATGTGGCAGATACTGAATAGCACTCTCCCTTCCTGTCATACATTGGCAAAGCAGTGTAGAGAAGCTTGCACTGCTGGTACCTGTGCAGCATTGTATCTGTTCTGTGGATACCTAGAGAATGTGGTTTCTAGAACTGCCAGTGCTGGACCTTTCACAGCAAGTAACTTTATAAAATTGTTTTTTAAGTTTAAAAAGCATCAAAACGAATGGTAATGAAGTAGACATGCTTTTCAGTGAAATTCTGTCAGAGACCATATAAGTCAAAACTGCCGTTTATGGCTCCTATCTTTAAAACTTCTCCATGGTGGTGTGGGAGTCTTCTCATGTGGATCCATTTTGAGGGACTGGGGTTCATATTAGATCAGCAACACAGTACAATACAATGAATCCTATATTGCTGCTATATTGGCAATGTATAATATCAAATTATTCTTTTGTTTCTTTCAAGAGTATTTTTCAAGAATGATTTTTTTAGTGCGTAAGTCACACCAAAAAGTGTGTAAACTAAGTTTTATACCACTTTCAATTCTTAGCAATCCTTAGTAGTTATGTAGCTAGTATAGATTTCTTCACTCTGCTACCCTTATAAAGTCAGCTGAGCCAAGGAAGTCTTTTAGATCCATTTTGCCTAAACGGATGCCTATCAAATGGGTTAAATTAGGGTGTAGACATTTAACTATGCTTTTTCCACCATGTACTGCAAAGTCCCTCAAGAAGGGGAAAATTGCTCCAACCAACCATAAGGGAAATCTCTACTTTACACTCCACAGCAACACATTTTGCTAACACAACAACTCAACCCTCCTCCTGATTCAAAGTGGTCACGGTCTCACTTTCCACAGTCAGTGGGTCTGATTCTTTTTTATGCTAAGGGCCTTTTGCAGCACTCTGGTAGTGTAAAGGGGGCTTAGTACAAATGTCAAGTCTGTTGCATATTTAAGATTGTGTTCTGAGTAGACTTATCAGTAGCACTTTCCTTTAACCATTAGTGTAGAAGTTCAAGTTGGACAGTTGTTTAGGTGTTCCCGGAAGGGCCTCTTATCCTCATCAGCTACACTTGGTGCACATAATTGGGCACTTGCATACATGCCCATCTTGTCCTTGTGCCTGCACACAAGCTAATCAGATCCTTGCCATGGACATAGGTGCCAAGCAACCATCTGTTTAGATATCTGGCCTGCATAACCCAGGAAGTACCATCTTAAGTATAGGAAGGTCTCTGCATACAGCCAGGATATAAGTATTGGCACCATACGCCTCTTGACTCTTGATTGCACCTGTGGACACTCATGTTATAAACTGAATATGTAAGCAATAGAGAAAAGAGGGCTCATGAACAATTGCAGTTGCCAAATAGGTTGATTCCCACACAGGAGATTCCAACACCTGTGAATATACATGGTGATCCAGTGGATATTGTGTACTTGGATTTTCAGAAAGTCTTTGACAAGGTCCCTGTTAAGCAAACTAAGCAGTCATGGGACACTAGGAAAGGTCCTCTCATAGATCAGTAAGTGGTTACAAGATCAGAAACAAAGGGTAGGAATAAATGGTCAGCTTTTAAAATGGAGAGAGGTAAATAGCAGTCTCCCCCAAGGATCTGTACTGGGAAAAGTGCTGTTCAACATTTTCAGAAATGATCTGGGAAAAGGGGTGAACAGTGAGGTGGCAAAATTTGCAGATGATACAAAATTACTCAACATGATACAAAATTACTGATTCTGAAGAGTTGCAAAGGAATTTCACTAAACTTGGTGACTGGATGACAATGGCAAATGAAATTCAATGTTGATAAATGCAAAGTAATGCACATTGGAAAACATAATCCCAATTATACATGCAAAATGATGGGGTCTAAATGAGCTTTTGCAACTCAAGAAAGAAATCTTGGAGTCGTGGATAGTTCTCTGAAAATATCTACTTAATGTGCAGTGGCAGTCAAAAAAGCTAACACAGTGGTTCTCAAACTTTTGTATTGATGACTCCTTTCACACAGCAAGCCTCTGAGCGTCACCCCCACCCCCATATAAAATAAAAACACTTTTTTATATTTAACACTATTATAAATGATGGAGGTGAAGCAGGGTTTGGGAGTGGAGGCTGTCATAAATATAAAGGGAAGGGTAAACCCCTTTGAAATCCCTCCTGGCCAGGGGAAAGCTCCTCTCACCTGTAAAGGGTTAAGAAGCTAAAGGTAACCTCGCTGGCACCTGACCAAAATGATCAATGAGGAGACAAGATACTTTCAAAAGCTGGGAGAGGGAGAGAAACAAAGGGTCTCTGTCTGTCTATATGCTGTTTCTGCCGGGGATAGACCAGGAATGGAGTCTTAGAACTTTTAGTAAGTAATCTAGCTAGGTATGTGTTAGATTATGATTTCTGTAAATGGCTGAGAAAAGAATTGTGCTGAATAGAATAACTATTTCTGTCTGTGTATCTTTTTTGTAACTTAAGGTTTTGCCTAGAGGGGTTCTCTATGTTTTGAATCTAATTACCCTGTAAGGTATCTACCATCCTGATTTTACAGAGGTGATTTCTTTACTTCTATTTACTTCTATTTCTATTAAAAGTCTTCTTGTAAGAAAACTGAATGTTTTTTCATTGTTCTCAGATCCAAGGGTTTGGGTCTGTGGTCACCTATGCAAATTGGTGAGGCTTTTTATCCAACATTTCCCAGGAAAGGGGGGGTGCAAGTGTTGGGAGGATTGTTCATTGTTCTTAAGATCCAAGGGTCTGGGTCTGTAGTCACCTAGGCAAATTGGTGAGGCTTTTTACCAAACCTTGTCCAGGAAGTGGGGTGCAAGGGTTTGGGAAGTATTTTTTGGGGGAAAGACGTTTCCAAACAGCTCTTCCCCAGTAACCAGTGTTTGTTTGGTGGTGGTAGCGGCCAATCCAAGGACGACGGGTGGAATATTTTGTACCTTGGGGAAGTTTTGACCTAAGCTGGTAAAGAGAAGCTTAGGAGGTTTTTCATGCAGGTCCCCACATCTGTACCCTAGCGTTCAGAGTGGGGAAGGAACCTTGACAGAGGCTGACGGCTTGCAACCCCCCGTAATAACCTCGTGACCCCCGAGGGGTCATGACCCTCAGTTTGAGAACCCCTGAGCTAACAGAATGTTAGGAACCATTAGAAATGAGAGAGATAAAAAACAGATAATATCATAATGCTTCTATATAAAGCTATGGTACGTAAGGAGGGATATGCTAGAGGTCTATAAAATCATGAATGGGGTGGAGAAAGTGAATAAGGAAGTTATCTTGACTTATTTACCTGTTCACGTAACACAATAAGTAAGGGTCACCCAATGAAATTAATAGGCAGCAGGTTTAAAACAAACAAAAGGAAGTATTTCATCACACAACACACAGTCAACCTGTGGAACTTGTTGCCAGGGGATATTGTGAAGGCCAAAATTATAACTGGGTTCTGAAAATAATTAGATAAGTTCATAGAGGATAGGTCCATCAATGGCCATAGATGCCAACTTCATGGGTGCTCAGGGGCTCAAGCACCCATGGAGAAAAAATAGTGGGTGCTCAGCACCCACAGGCCTGGCCGGGGCTGCTGCTATGGTGGCTCTGGGGTTAGCTCCCAGTTAGCTGCTCAGCGGCTGGCCCTACCTCCAAGCAGCAGTTCACTGCTCGTCCACTGATCAGCTGTTGAGCAAGGCTGCCCCACCACTCACTCCTCTCTGTTCCCTCTCCCCGTCACTGCCCTTAAGGCAGAAGGGGGCAGAAAGGAGCCAGCAGCTGGCAGGAGGCACTCAGGGAAGGGGGTCTCAGGTAGGAGGCAGAGTGGGGTGGGAAAATCTGGAGTGGGGGCAGGGCCCTGGGGCGGAGTGTGGGTGGGGCCTCAAGAAGGGGGCAGAGCTAGTGTGGGGTACCCATCAGCAAAATGAAAAGTCAGCGCCTATGTCAATGGCTATTAGCCAAGATGGTCAGGATGAAACCCAATCTCTGGGTGTCCCTAAACCTAAAACTGCCAGAAGCATCTGGCACTGGCCATTTTCAGAGAGAAGATACCAGGCTAGATGGTCTATTGGTCTGATTCAGTATGGCTGTTCTTGTTTTCTTATGTCTTGCAGTAGGCAGTTGGAAACCTTTAATCTTTCTCCTCCTTTTAATAAGGCATGTATATGCCAGCAAAGAAGCCCAGACTATTCTGTGTAAGGTCATGTCAATGTCAGTCAATGGCGCTAGGAAGAAGCTGAATAATAAAGGAGAAAATCCTGCTGATCCCAATGCATAAACTGTGTATATTCTCTGAGGAGTGGGTACCAGAATGAGGAACAGGAAAAAAAGTATATGATACCCTTTTATATGGGATAAAGGAACACAAGGGATTTTTAGCTCTGTTGATGGATCATGGGAAACAGCCTTAGTGGAGTGGGACCAGAATACAGAATGCAAGTCCCTCTCCACACGTTAACATAAATGATTCTGATCATCATGACTCAAAGCTATGCAAATATCCGATTCACAGGATTTTTGTCAATTTAGCTCTGAGAGCCCTGCTTGTATGTTGGTGTCAACCTTCTTTCTATAAACATGATCAATTAAAGCACCACAATGTAAATAGTCAGTGTATGTCACCTTCCATATTTGGGAAAGTTGACTTCTTGATATACATTAATTGATGGGTCATTGCCTAAGATTTGCAGTACACTGACTGCACAATAAATTTTGGCTCTTGGATCAGGATTAAGTTCTACAGCAGCTGAGCCATTTAATCCCTGTTTTGCTGAGCCATGCAATCACTGCAACAAAAATTATTAGGGGACTGGAACACATGAGGAGAGGCTGAGGGAACTGGGATTGTTTAGTCTGCAGAAGAGAAGAATGAGGGGGGATTTGATAGCTGCTTTCAACTACCTGGAAGGGGGTTCCAGAGAGGATGGATCTAGACTGTTCTCAGCGGTAGCAGATGACAGAACAAGGAGTAATGGTCTCAAGTTACAGTGGGGGAGATTTAGGTTGGATATTAGGAAAAACTTCTTCACTAGGAGGGTGGTGAAGCACTGGAATGCATTACCTAGGGAGGTGGTGGAATCTCCTTCCTTAGAAGTTTTTAAGATCAGGCTTGACAAAGCCCTGACTGGGATGATTTAGTTGGGGATTGGCCCTGCTTTGAGCAGGGGATTGGACTAGATGACCTCCTGAGGTCCCTTCCAACTCTGATATTCTATGATTCTATGAAACTCCAGAAATCAGATTTAGATCTGTATAAAGTCTTTACATATAAAGCTAATGTCAACTGCATAAGTCTTAATGGAAAATCCTATAATGTCATAAATCCAATGGGTTTCCTTCCCAAAGTGGTTTCAGGAGTTATTTCTGTGAAATCTGAGATTAATATAATACGCCTATCTATGCATTTATAATGCAGCTGTTATGGCAGAATCTGAATACCATGCACATAAATGAGATTCACGTTGATTCAGCTAAAAGGGAATATAATTTTCAACCCTGATTCTGTGTATTCCATGCAGGGTCATTCAGGTGGTTTTCTCTTAGGAGGACGTTGCTGGGGCTATTCTGTGGCTCTGTTACTGGAGACAGGGTTGTGCAAAGGGTGTTACAAAACACAGGCTCAGTCGTATTTCCGATGGTAGACAGCTCCACAGACTAAGGCCTTTAACAGAACATTCATGGCACTTCCAAATACAAGCATACGAGTAAGGGCTTCATTTGGATCTTACATACGCCATTCTGTCTTGATAGGCTGTTTATGAAACCAGCTGCTGAGGCACTTGTCAAGATTAGAATTCAGCTCCAAATGTAAAGACCTCCTACAGCACAAAGCTACTCAGGGGATGTGGGGAATCTCAAAAAGTTTCTACTAACCCAATCAGTGGATGTAGACAGCTTCTCCCTACTGGACTGGAAACAAGTAAAGAAAACCAGTAAAGCACTTTGTGCGGGGGCACTATGTAGGGGCTGTTGGGGTTCAGGATGTACTCCAAGCCGGCAGGCAAGCTGAGGGGCAGCAGCATATCCATCCTTGGTTTTGCAACAGGAGTGTACACTTCTAGCCTGGGGTAGTATGATATTTTTTGGCACAGCTCCAGCTCAATGTTTCAGTGACTGTTTTAGTCATTCTAAGCATCAGTTTTTGCAAAATACAAAACATTTCAATTTATCAGTCTAATGTGCTCATATGATCCCCATTACTGTAGTCGCTGAGCACTTCACAGTCTTTAATGCATATAGAACTCTCCAGTGAGGTATGGAAGTGCTATTATTCCCATTTTACAAATGGGGAACTGAGGCACAGAGCGACAAAGATATGTCATCACTGCAGAGTTAATCTGGGCTTTTACCCAACCCTCCTCCCACCATCTACACACAAAACCCCTTTCGCTGGATTTATATGTGCTTTGAACCTGGGCTTGCTTATCCAGTTGCGAGTAAAGGTTAGAGCCCAGATTTCACTTTAACTCAGGCTCTAACACACCTACTTCACAGTGTGACTGCAGGCTGAAATATGGGTTACAAGACTTAGGTTCTGATAGTCCTCCACTGCCTTCCCACAATTCCCTGGGGCTGTATTCTCCTGGCTGTCTACCTACTCTGTTCCTCTGCACTAAAAATCACCTACCAGTTCATATGCATCTGGTTAGAATTTATACCTCTCATTCTACATGGCCTGCTCCATTTCTACATAGCACTTGAAGGGCGTCTGACTGAACAGAGATGCTATTCCAGCATGCTGCTAGCTGACTGGAGGCTGACACCAAGGTTGTTGGGGACATCTGGTTCTTGGAGACATTATTCAAATAAATATGAAATATTTACCATTGTCTTGCTGGGCTGGGGCTGTTTCTGAGCAGGAAAATGTAGGGAGTTGGAATAATGGCATACCAAGGAGATCAAAGGTTCAAGTTTTGGCCTTGCTGTTATGCAAAACATTAAAGGGGAGAAACCTTTTTCCCCCCTTGGAAAAAATAATCTTTCATTGCCTTTGCAGGACCTTCTACCTCAGTTGGAGCAAGGCTCCCACCCAAGCCTGTTTGGGCAAGAAGGACCCTGAACCAGTGGGGCCAAAAAGAAAAGGCCCAGGGACAACCTCCTGCAGGACATACATAGGGATTTTCCACAAAGGTTGGAGCAGTTCCTGGACATGTGGAGGGCGGGCAAGGAGTGGGTGGTGGCGAAGTACATCAAGCATGACAGAGCGATGAGGGAGTAGGAGCTCCAGAAGCAGAGGGAACTGTTTGAGCAGCTGCTTATCATGATGGCCAAGGATGACTATGATGGCCAAACACAGGAAGCTTGTGGTGGAACAGGGAATTGAACCCATTTCTCCCTAGTCTCAGGCAGATTTAAATATCAGAAGCACTAAAGAGACACAAAATAGCCTCTTCCATTTAACATGCTCTGTTTTTCAGTTATTTTTTATGTATAAAATAAATCATGCAGTTTATTTTAGTTCAAAATATTTTAAAACTGTTTACCCATTATTATTAACATCTAGCAGCATTCAAGTCAAACTGAGGCAGTACTTACATTTTTACATGATTAGATTATTGTTTTACCAAATGCTGCAAAGAATTCCTTCCTGGGCTGAACACATCACATTTCAACCTGGAAGGGTTTTGCTTTACCAAGCTATAATACCCCGGAAATCAGGCGTTTTTCAAGGAAATCCCAGCACACTTAGCTATGTCATTGCTAACGCACAATTGAAGTAATATTAAGGTCTGGAAAATTGAGAGTTAGGGTTGAAATGTCCTTAATAGAGTTGGATAAATAACTCATACAATGAATTTCCTCTTTTTCTTGCATCAAGATTTGAACCATAGAATCTCACCCAGGCAGAAGGCAGGGGAAGTGAATACAACATACAAAAAAGTGATTAGGAGAATGACAGGGACATCGTTATAACTTCTCCCCACAATTCAATCTACTCATCTTCCCTCACAGTAGTTCCCTAACTTAGTTCCAGTGATATTGTATCCTTCCCTTCACATATATGTGCAATTCTTTCATGCATAGATACATGAAATTAACTAATAGGTGTCTTAACTAGTTTCTTATAGGCATCATGGAAGAAGTAGGCCTTCAGGAGGGATTTATGGGCTACTCCATTTAAGTCAATGACAGAATTTCCATTGACTATAGTTGGAGTAGGATGGAGTCCTTAATGAGTGGGGTAGTGGTTTTGCAGACCAGCTCAGAGAAGGTGCTCTGTGTGTAGGGGAGAATATGTGAAGATGGGTGTAGAAGAAGTTATCAAATGGGGTTCTAAACCTTGATCTACCACACTGTGCCTAGCTACTGTAGCTACAGTATATATAGGTAGATTAATCTATCACTCATCCTATCTGTATATGAGCCAATCACTGAGATATCGATAGGTCAAAGGTGGATCTTACTTTCTGAGTCTTGGTCCAAAATCTCAGAGGAGATTTCAGTCACAATACCAGTGAACCAAGAAAACAGAGCCCTTCTGTTTTGAATACTGCTCTGAACCAAGACCATACATATGGGATGTCACAACGGGATTTGAATCTCAACTGTCACAAATCCATAGAACTTTGGATTCAAGTTTCTGATTTTGTCCCATCTGTAATAAGAACCACAATTATTTTGTGTATAGTTTTTGTTTAATTGTATTAGACTTCCCTATAATCGCATATGCAACAGCAGGGTTTCCTAATGCTCCCGGTCCCTGGCTCCCAAGGATGAGTGGAGGTTAGACTCTGTCTGAAAAGCATTATTGTCTAAAATGTCATGATAACACATTGCAATAGATTCAGCCCTGGATTATCCCATCTTGTAGTGATGTAATCCTGGGCACAGAGCCATCTGAGGCAAAAAATCCACTGGGGGAAGTTACAAAGACACAGTTTTTCCACCGAGGGCTCTGGAAGTAGGAGGTGGTGATTAAAGAGGAAGTGTGGCCAGAAGATGCACTCGTAAGTGCATCCCCTGGTATCATCCTCTGCCAGTAGAGTTCCACAGATGTCCAGACCACAGGTTAAAATCTTATCTCAGGTAGAATCCCTGAGATAGAGTTCCAGTGAACATACCATTTACCCTCTCCCTTGTGAGTGAATGCCCCCGCAGGGCAAGGTGGGCCCTGCTTGTGGAAAGAGGTTCAATGTACTTTATCTAGCACAGCATGGCTCCTCTCTCAGTCAGGACCTCGCAGCACTGTCATGATATAAATAAGGGATAATAATAATGATTTGTACCCTCCATTCAGGGTTGTGATTCATCAACAAGACATTACTCTAAAATCAGGAAGAAAAATGCCCAGTGTCCAAGGAGAGTGATCGGTATCTCTCAGAAGGAGTGGATTGGTGTGGTGTCCTGGCTTTCACGCTCAGCTCAGCAATGTTCATACAGTCTCATATAGATCCAATGGACTACAATCTGCTGTCAGTCACACCAATCTATATCAGTAACCATAATTTCATTGACTCCAGTGGAGTTACTCTGAACTCAGACTCATGTAGCTGAGACCAGCATTTGACCCATTTTCCTAACTGGGGAAGTTCTCCAAAGGAATCCTAGCTCTCCTTTCTGGTGTTTGCTCATCTTGTTGTGAAGTAATATCTGCACCCTGAGACACTATTGTGTAATTTAGGGTTAGGACAAATATGCCATTGACCTTTACTCTGTCATCAGTTTATTTATCCATATTTGGTAAACAGAGTGCAAGTCATTGGCTATATCTCAACCTTGGCAGACAGCAGCCTTTGTTAGTGTTGTAAATATCGTTCATTGCTTTTTATTTTATGGGGAGGGAGGGAGATTATGTTATCTTGTTATTATGGCTTTCAGGGATGCCCAGTTGGAAGGTCTATTTTCTCCTCCCAGGGCACATGCAGCTCCTGTACTCTGGGCCAAATTTTGCCCTTGGGTCTGCACAAGTTCTGGAGCATGTTGTACATCTGACAGGACTGACAGCAGCTGGCTCTGTGCTTAAAGCACGAACCACCAGATCCTTATCTGAACTTGTATGAACTGGAAAAAAAAAAGATCTAAAATTTGGTCTCGGTGATAGATGAAGGTTCAAACAAGTTCCAACACAGGTATCTACGGGGGATTCAGAACATCATTGATGATGCTCCTAGTAGAAGTAGAGGTAGACTCTTAGAACAGGGTCTCCCCCATAATACCCTTTTTAACATCTGAAATATAAGGTAACGGGGCCTTTATTTTTTAGCTATACTGAACATAAAGTAAACTGGTACTTATAATAAAAAGAAAGCAGCAATGACTTTTAATAATACAGCTTCTTGATTTCATTAGCACCAAGCGGGTATTAGGAGGGTGTTTCCTTTTTATTTTCTTGGCTCAGCTCATCTAAATTATTTTTAACTCTGAAGGGCTAGATTCCAGTCCCAATGGGGGAGATTTGCAGTTACAAGCAGAGCCACTGAGGTTGGGATCCGGTCCAGATTTGTGATCTACTTTTTCTTATGTGCAGGATAAGGGAACAGTGTCTAGATTATGGGAAGGAACCTGTGTCTTGCCAGCCGTCGTATTTGCAGGAAAGATAGGCCTGAGTCAAAATTCCGAACTCATTCACCACTGAACTTGGAGGAAGTTTGGACCTGAATTCAAACTTTGTAGATATCTTTTCCTGGGTAATGGAGCAAATAGAATCTCTGGATCCAAACACCCCTGATTTTGGGGGAAGTTTAGGTCCAGATCAGACCCATCTCTAATTTTGACCTGTAAGCCTGTTCCCCAGACATTCTTTTTGCATTGTTGGCCTTCTGTTTAGTATAGAGGCATTTCCCCAATCAACCTTTGTTGTGCATTTTGAATTGGGCATCTTTTAATTGACTTTAATTGGAGTTGGACTGGGCCCTTAGAAAACACGTTTCCCATTTGCTTCCTTGTGCCTTCGATCTTGTTTTTGGCAAAGTTAAAAAGAGAATTGGTTCTGTCTTACTGAAAATCCTAAATCTTGGATTTGGTTGGAAAACTGGAATCTTCTCTTTGTTTTCTTTGTGCAGCACTGAAATGTTCAGTAACGTACGCAAAGCTTCCCCTAGCAATGCTAACATTTAATCTTGAAACCTTGCCAGACCTGTGGTTGATATGCAGCCACAGGCTAGAAAATCCTTTCGTGGAGCAAGTCCAAGCGCTTTGATCTTCAAGCGGAAGAATTAGCAAATATTGTGTAATAAGTAAAGGAAAAAATATTTTCCAGCCTGGTGTGGAGATATTATCAGAAATGAAATGACACATGGAGTTGCAGATGACACATGAAATAGTCAATAGACAAGGAGGCTGAATTATTCATGGAGAAGGAAATTGGCTGCTCACCTTTGGGAATGGAATCTAAATGAAACCTAAGGTATTAAAATGAAATAAGTGGGGTGGTTTCAGCCCTCTCTTAAGCGGGCAATAATGTCAACATCATGTCCTTATCTCATTTGGAAATGTCCTTTCACTCTCTCTGATAGTATACTGCTGCTGTGCCATTACTGCCATTGGCCACTGTGCAGCTGCTATTTTCTATCTGGGAGCCTAAAGGTGTGCAGAATTGCCAGGGGGCAGGTCCATGGGACATTCCTCTTTGGTATTCTGTGGTGAGGACAGATGGCTACCAGGAGCTTGCAGCCATAGATTTTCAGTGTCAGTGCACTCTGCAGAGCTTTATTTCATTGTCTTTTCCATAATCTTTGGGTCTCTTGAGATTTTAAATGCAATTCTGAACAGACGCCCTTGGCTCCTTGTGTGTGTTTTGAGCTTGTGAGGATTCCAGGACTGATCTAGAGTTGGAGACTGAATTGCAGGACTTCCTTCACCTCCAAAGGATGAGTTCCAAAATAATCTGAGATTTTCTCTCTTCTCCCTTTTCTGTGGCTCCTATCTTTCCCTCTTCCTCCCAACCCAAGCAGATTCTTCTTTATCCCCTCCACAGATCCCTTGAACTGATCTCTAACACTGCTTCCTTCCCTTCCTCTTCTTTTCCCCCTTCCTCCAGGTCAGTTTCTGACTGATCTGCTCCATCCTCTAACTTGAATGCTCCCTCAGTGCAAATGGATATTTGGGCATCTAGCTATCGGCTTACATGTGCTTTATCCCATTTGCTCATGCAACTGCTGTAGCAACATGTGGCTATGCATTTTCATAAACATTTTTGTTCACAGGCCTCCACACTCCAAACCAGATCCCGGTCTCTGTTCTGCTCCCTTTGTGGCACTCCAATGGCAAAAAGAAGCTGAAACTGGCCTCCTCACCCCAGCTGCTTATTTCTCTGGCATGGGGGAATCCCCAGTGGCTGTAGAGTTGACATAACCAGCACTGGCATGGTGGGATGGGAAGGGGTGTGTCAGGCACATATTATGCCAGCTCTGTGCCACCTGGGGATTCCCCATGTATCTGGTGTGACAAAGTTCCTGCTCTACCTTGGTGGGTCTTGCACTTATTGGCGGATTTGCTCACCTTGGAGCTTCACGGCAGCCCTCAGCTTGGTTGTTTTTTTGAACCCACAGTCCTGGTCGACTCCTCCTGTGTCTGACCAGGAGTTGGGAGGATTTGAGGGGAACCCAGGCCCACCCTCTACTCCGGGTTCCAGCCCAGGGCCCTGTGGAATGCAGCTGTCTAGAGTGTCTCCTGGAACAGCTGTGCGACAGCTACAACTCCCTGGGCTACTTCCCCATGGCCTCCTCCCAACACCTTCTTTATCCTCACCATAGGACCTTCCTCCTGGTGTCTGATAATGTTTGTACACCTCAGTCCTCCAACAGTCCACGTTCTCACTCTCAGCTCCTAGTACCTCTTGCTCCCAGCTCCTCACACGCACACCACAAACTGAAGTGAGCTTCTTTTTAAAACCCAGGTGCCCTGATTAGCCTGCCTTAATTGATTCTAGCAGCTTCTTGATTGGCTGCAGGTGTTCTAATCAGCCTGTCTGTCTTAATTGTCTCCAGAAGGTTCCTGATTGTTCTGTTACCTTACCCAGGGAAAAGGGACCTACTTAGCCTGCTCTCCTGCTGCTGCCCTCTGGCCTGGGCTTTCCTTGCTTTTTGCCCCTGCTTTCGGCTTCTCCCCCGACTGGGCCAGATGCTCTCCCCTCTTTCTTTTCTTTTTGTTGTTGTTTTTTTCTTTCTCTGCTGTTGCTAGAGTTCTGGCCGGCTGCCGGCTGGCTGTTAGCCCCCTACCCCCCCCGCCCGCCCTTGGACGCTGCTGCCGCTCCAGCTAACCCCCCCCCCCTGAGAGGGGGGGGCCTGCTGGCCCGCTCCCCAGAAGCGGGGAGTGGAAGGACCCAGCCCCCAGACCCAGCCGCTTGCCGTTTGTTTGTGGACCCATATTTGGCCGAGAGGACTTTTATCATCTGCTCCGACATCTCTGGAATGTTGCAGCTGCAAAAAAGAGAGCCTGGAACAGAGGAGGAAAAAGCCATCTACCGGAGGAACACCGCCCGGGGAATCTACAAATTGCTGTGGAGGGGACCTAAGACTGAGTAACTTTCGAACTGTGCTCTCGTGGTGGGGGAGGCCTTGACTGTGTCTTAACTGTGTTTGTAGGGACACAGGGGGTGTGGTATGGAGCTGCCCCCCGATCCATCTGTGTCCTCCCAAGCCCCACACACTGTTCTTCACCCCCCCACTCCACCATCTTTGCTGGCTGTCTAACATCTGCCTCTGGACTCAGCTGCTCGCCCTGATTCCACCACGTGGGCCAGAAGCACCAGCCAGCCAAACAGGACTCTCTGGACAAGCGTACGGTGGTTCATGTGCCCCCCCCCCCCCGAATTGTCCACCCCACAGCTTGTCCCTTTCTACCTGACCCCAACTCCTGTTAACCACCTGCCCCCGCCCCCGCTGGGGCATCGGCAATGGAGGGCACCGGGGTGACCTCTGCCGCTGCCATGCCCATCGCCTCCCCAGACTCTAGGGAAGCCCCCCACAGCCGGTGGGAAAGGCCAGGGCAATAAGAAGGGGAAGGGCCACGCTAAAATCACCGGGCCCTCCATGGCAGGGGCCACCCCCACTCTTGCGGCCCTGCCACCGACCACGGTGTCCTTCCCCACTGCCCCCTCCACCAGCTCTGCGGGTGTCCCTTCCTCAGCCCCCAGGATGTATGCCTGGGCGGCGGCAGCCCCCCCGCCTGCCGCCTCATCATCTCTCCCGCCCACCGCCTCCGCCACCATCAATAGCGGCCGGGGCCCCTTTCCCACCATGACAAGGAAGCACGATGTCCGATGCCTCCTGGTGCCCACCTCGCCCCACGTGGAGACCTATGTGCGGGCGTTGGCGAGGGTGGTGGGGCCCTCGGCCATTGTGGTGGCCTCCAAAATGTACTACGGGAAGGTTGTCTTCTCCTCAGCATTGGAGGCTGCCGCCCAGGAAGTGGTGGAGAGGGGCCTGGCGGTGGGGGGGGGGGGTGTTTCTCCCTCTAGAGCCGCTGGAGGACCTGGGCGTCCGCCTGGTCCTGACCTCTGTCCCTCCTTTTCTCCCCAATGCTGCCCTGCTACCCACCCTTTCCACCCCGGGGAAACCTGTTTCTGTTATCAACCCTCTCCCGTTGGGCTGCAAGGACCCCACCCTCCGTCACATCTTTTCCTTCCGCCGGCAAGTGCAACTTTTACTGCCGGCGGTGGCGCGTGACAGAGTGGCGCTCAAGGGTCCTTCCTAATCCCCCACCAGGGAGCCCGTTACCAGGTGTACTTCTCCATGGGGGAGGCCCGGTGCTACCTCTGCTGGGTGTCGGGGCATGTCCGGAGGGACTGCCCCCTAGCCCAGCAAGGAGGGGCACCTGGGATCCCTGAGACCTGGCAGGACATCGGCCCCGTCATTGCCGACACCCCTGGCCGCCAGGTACCCGAACCCGCCCCCCCATCCTCTTCAGACCACCGCTACTCCTGCTCAGGCCCAAAAGGCACCTCCCCTACAATGCCCAGACGAGCGGGAGAGCCCTGCCCTCGCTGCTGACAATCTGGCGGGGCCTATGGAGGAGGGTGTGGCAGAGATACCACCAGGCATGGGAGAGAGCCTGCCCCGGGGAGAATCCTCCCTCCCTTATGCTACCCCACCGTTCCCCCCCCCAAAGTCCCTGAGCCATCGCTTTTACCCCCTGACATGACCCCTGCTAACCAGCCCCCAGATGATGTCACGGAGGGCTGGGCCCTAGTCCAGGGGAAGTGAGGCAAGCGGAAGGCTCGAGCTCCGCCTCATCTACCTAAGGTGGAGGCCCCCCGAAGACCAGGAAGGGGGGCACCGATGCCGAGCCTTCCGCTTTGCCCACGAGTGCGTCCCACCCACTGGTGTCAGCCGGGAAAGACATGGCAGCACCGGAAGGTAGTGTCTCCCCTCCACGGGAGACCCTCCCCTCCGAGACCCTCGAGGAAGCCCCTTCTGTCCTGATGCTACCCGAAGCCCGCGTGAACCCGAGGCAACCTCCATGTTCGAGGAGATCGAGGCCTTAGATCTGACCCCAGTCACCCGGGGGAGGACGACCTTTTGCCAGCAAATCTCGATCTGGGCGACCTCACTCCACCCCTCTTTTCCCCATGTTCCCTCCTCTTAATTGCTGCTTCTGCTCCCACCTCCAAGGAGCCCCTGGACTCCTCCACCGACCCGGCCGCTGATGGCACCCCACTGACAACCACCGAGCCTGCTCAGGTGACAGCCGGTGCCACACGGCCGGGACACAAGTCGCCAGGGGCACCCCCCGTTGGTGCGGAGCAATTGACTTCCTTCCCGGGCGGGGGCCCTACAGAAGATAATCCAACTCCTGATGCTGTGGCCGCTAAATCCACCACAGAGCGTGCGCCCAGTGTCACTGAGAGCTCTCTCCCCACCCCCTTAACCCTCGAACCTGATCGGGAGGCGCCACCATCCATCTGCTTGCCTCCCGAAACCCAGAACCTCGCCTCTGCCCCTGCTCCTGCCTCTACCCCTATCCAATTTATCTCCTACAATGTCATTGCCCTTCCCCCCCCCCCCTCGGGGCTGTTTCCTTCCCTTTCCCAACTGATGACCCCCAGGGAGCGGCCTTTGTGTTCTCCTGCCCCAAACCATTAGGAGCTGCTATTTTCCCTCCACCGTCCCCTATCGCCCCAGAGCTTGAGGCGGGCCTAGAAGCTCCAGCCCATCAGGCACCCCATCGGGGATCTGCAGCCTGCTTGTCCGTTTCAGTGGACCACAGGGCTGCACCAAGGGCCCCACCGGGGAACAACCGGGAAACCGTAACCCCACCCCCCCATGAGCTGCAAGGAGAGCTGCGGAAGTTTTTAGAGGATGTCCATGGCTCCCGCAACAAGGTACAACTTGCTCTCCAGCGATGGGGGGATTTTTCTCAAATCCTCCAGGCCACAAGGGCCCTCATGGGGGAAGGCAAAGGGATGGGAAAGTAGGATGCCGCGGCCTACTGGTGGGTCCGTGTCTTCCGTGACCAATTACTCACCTACGGGATGTGTCACAGGCTGTTGCATGGCCCGCTGGGGGATGCAAGCGTCCCTGCCAGTGAGGATCCCCCCCAGCCCTCCCCATGACACCTCTCACCATCGCAACGTTGAACACCCGGGGTTGTAGGATGGCTCTCCACAGGTCCCAGGTGCTCTCCTTCCTTCGGGAGGGAGGGTACTCTGTGGTTTTCCTGTAGGAGACCCATACGTATCCGACCGCCAAAGACAGTTGGTGGCTGGAGGGGGGGGACAGAGTCTACTTTAGCCATGCCACGGTTCGACAGGCTAGAGTGGCGACCCTGTTCTCCCCCGACCTATGGCCCGAGGTGCTAGGGGTCGCTGAGGCCGTGCCGGGTCACCTGCTGCATCTCTGGGTCCGTATGGAGGGGCTCGTGGTTAACCTCGTTAACGTCTATGCCCCGACATCGGGCCCAGAGCGGCTGCAATTCTACCAGCGGGCGTCCGTCTTCCTCAGCACCTTAGATTCTCACGAGTGCCTGGTCCTGGGAGGGGATTTTAATACCGTCCTCGAGGAGCAAGACTGCTCGGGGACTGAGCAGAGCCCGTCTGCCGCGGACACCCTCCGGGAGATAGTCGAACATCACTCCCTAGTGGACATCTGGCGCGACCACCACCCGGATGACACTTCCACGTTCACCTTTGTCCTGGGGTGGAGGCCCATCGGTCAAGCCACTCCCGGTTGGACCGCATTTATTTATCACGCTTCCATCTCTCATGAGCCCACTCCTCCAGCATTCGGCTGGCCCCATTTTCTGACCATCATCTAGCCACTGTGACAGCCTCCCTCTGTGCGGAGAGGCCGGGGCCGGCCTATTGGCATTTTAACAACAGCCTGTTGGAGGATGAGGGCTTTGTGACGTCCTTCCGGAAATTCTGGCTGGCCTGGTGAGGGCAGCGGCGTGTCTTTCCCTCGGCACGGCGATGGTGGGACCTGGGGAAGGTGCACGCCTGGCTTTTCTGCCATGACTACGCTTGGGGCACCAGCCGCCAGAGAAATGTGGCGATAGAGCAGTTAGAATGGGAAGTCTTAGAGCTGGAGAGGCGTCTGGCCGCCAGCAGTCTGCGGAGCGTGCCGGGGGAAGCAGGAGGAGCTCCGGGCCCTCGAGGACCATCGGGCCCAGGGCACCTTTGTTCGATCCCGCACCCACCTCCTTTGGGAGATGGATCGTGGCTCCCGCTTCTCCTATGCCCTGGAGAAAACGAGGGGGGCCAAGAAACACGTCACCTGTCTCCTGGCAGAAGATGGCACCCCCCTCACGGAACCGGTGGAGATGTGCTGGAGGGCCCGAGCCTTCTACGCAAGTCTTTTCTCCCCGGATCCGACCGACCCTGGCGCTTGCAGAGTGCTCTGGGAGGAGCTCCCTACGGTCAGCGCAAGCGACTGAGACCGGCTAGAATTGCCTCTCACTCAGGTTGAGTTCTTGGAAGCCCTCCTTCGTATGCCCACTAATAAGTCTCCAGGCATGGATGGGCTGACCGTGGAGTTCTGTCACGTGTTTTGGGACATCTGCGGCCCAGACCTAGTCACCGTCTGGGCCGAGTCTTTGCAGAGCGGGGTACTCCCTCTTTCGTTCAGGCGAGCCGTGCTCACCTTATTGCCAAAGAAGGGGGACCTCTGTGATTTACGAAATTGGCGTCCCGTCTCGCTCCTCAGCACGGACTACAAAATCGTAGCGAAAGCAATCTCGCTGCAGCTAGGGTCTGTGCTGGCGGACATGATCCACCCAGACCAGACCTACACCGTCCCGGACTGCAGTATCTTTGATGACCTATTTCTGGTTTGGGACCTTTTTGGAACTCGGGCGTAGAGACGATCTGTCGTTCGCCCTCCTGTCCCTAGATCAGGAGAAGGCGTTCGATAGGGTGGACCACGGGTACCTCCTGAACACTCTGCAAGCGTTTGGCTTTGGACCCCAGTTTGTGGGTTTTCTCCGGGTGCTATACGCCTCCGCAGAGTGTCTGGTTAAGCTCAACTGGACCCTGACCGAACCGGTCAGCTTCGGGCGAGGAGTACGGCAGGGGTGCCCCCTCTCGGGCCAGCTGTACACTCTGGCGATCGAGCCCTTCCTCTGCCTCCTCCGCAGGAGGTTGACAGGGATGGTGCTGCGGGAGCCGGAGTTGCGGCTGGTCCTGTCGGCGTGTGCTGATGACGTGCTCCTCGTGGTCCAGGACTCGGGTGACTTGGCATGGGTGGAGGCTTTCCAGGCCATCTATTCGGCAGCCTCCTCTGCCCGGGTCAACTGGGTCAAGAGCTCTGGCTTGGCGGTAGGAGACTGGCGGCAGGCGAGCTCCCTCCCACCCGCGCTTCAGACCATCCGGTGGAGCGCGGGTCCGCTGCTCATTTACCTTTCTGCCACGCATCCCTCTCCGCCAGAGAACTGGGAAAATTTAGAGGGCAGGGTGCTAGAGCGGCTCCGGAAATGGACGGGACTACTCCGATGTCTCTCCCTTCGTAGGAGAGCGCTGGTGCTTAATCAACTAGTCCTGTCCAAGCTCTGGTACCGGCTCAACACCCTGATCCCTGCCCCGGGTTTCCTGACCAACCTCCGGACATCGATTCTGGGGTTCTTTTGGTCAGGAATGCACTGGGCCCCTGGAGGGGTTCTTCATCTACCCCTGAACGAAGGAGGAGAGGGCCTGAAGTGTCTGCACACTCAGGCCTGCGTCTTCCGCCTCCAGGCCCTACAGAGGCTCCTTTATGGTGCAGGCAGTTCGGCGTGGAGCGTACTGGTGCACGCCATCCTGCGCTGCATCCGAGTGCTCCGATATGACCGGCAGCTCTTTTTTCTCTGTCGGGGAGGTCTTCCGCGAGACCTCTCCGGGCTGCCGGTCTTCTACCAGGACCTCCTCCGGACTTGGAAACTGTTTTTAACGACCAGGTCCGTGGTGGCCACCAAGGGGGCAGATCTCCTCGCAGAGCCCCTGCTACACAACCCCCAGCTCAGTGTGTAGGTGGCGGAGTCCCGCTCGGTGCGCCAGAGCTTGATCCTGGCAGAAGTCACGAGAGTCGGAGACCTCCTGGACTACGACCGGGGAGACTGGCTGGATCCCCTGACGCTCACTCAGCGCATGAGGCTCTCCAGACCTCATACTCCCCGGCGCGTACTTCAGGAGGTGAAGGCCGTTTTGCCGCCCGCTGCTAGAGCTTACCTCGATTGGGTCCTGCTCGAGGGCACGCCCCGCCCACCCTCTACCCCAGGCCCGCCGGACCTTTTAATTGGACCCCTGCCACGTAGACCCAATCGACCCCCTCACCCCTTTACAATGAGCCGGCTGCATGAACTGCAGCCGGTACGCTTCCAAACCGCGCCAAGGAAACATCTATACACCCTTGTGCTCCACACCCTTCACCCCCTCACCCTAATGTCCCACCCCGACACAAAGTGGCAAGACTTCTGCCACCTTTGGAGGGTGAGCAGCCCCGGTGGGCCAGCCTATATTCCACCTTGGTTCCGAGGCCCGTCGGGGACATCAGTTGGCAGCTCCTTCACGGAGCTGTGAGCACGGGCACGTACTTGGCGCGGTTCAACCCCATCCCAGATACTTGTCCCTTTTGCGGTGTGAGGGAAACCCTGGTGCATGTATATTTGGAGTGCGCCAGCCTGCAGCCCCTGTTCCGGCTCCTCACAAATCTTTTATTATGTTTTTGGTTGCATTTTTCCCCTCACCTTTTTATTTATGCACTCCCTATCCATAGCCTCACAAAGTCGCGGGATCTCCGCGTTAACCTCCTCCTGGCCCTGGCTAAAACAGCCATCTATAAAACTAGAGAGAGGAGGTTTGACTGATGGAGTTTCCTGTGACTGTGGGGTCGTTTTCCGATCCTCGGTCCGTTCATGTATCCGGGCGGAGTTCCTCTGGGCGGCATCCACCGACTCCCTTAATGCTTTTGAGGAGCGGTGGGCGCTGTCCGAGACTCTCTGCTCGGTGTCCCCATCTGGCTCCCTTTGTTTGACCCTTTGATTGGGGGAGAGAGTAAGGGACCCCAGCCCCAGCCATTGCTAGTGTGGACACCACCACCTTAGAGGGGTCCTTTCACACGTGGGTGCACGTGCCCCCTCCGGGTTGTCAACCTCACAGCCTGCCTCTTTTGTTGGGTGCTTTCAGAGGAGGAGGGAATTGTTGGTGACACTCAGGTGTGGCGCCAGGTAACTCAAGGGGGTGGCAGACCTTGAGAGTCGATGAAGCCCCCTCGCTCTGGACCACTAGGTAACTCAGAAGCGTGGAAGACCATGAGAGTCGAGGAAGCCCCCCGCTCTGGGCCCAGGCAAGCTTGAACACTTCCCTCCCCTGAAGCTAATGAGAAAACAATTGTGATTGGTTGCTGTGTTACACATTGCATATGCTGTTGTTTTGTTTTGTAAGTGTGTTATGCAAATAAAAAAACACCTTTTTTGCTTCAAAATAAAAAATTAGTCTCCTGTAGCCATCTGGCCTGACCCTGTCACACTGGTTAATCCAACTTTCTGGAAGCATAAAGCATCCTTAGTGGCAGAAAACAGCCTCAGGGGCTCAGGATCTGTGGTGTTATTGTGCAGCAAAGCTAAGCACTGGGGTTCCATAAAAGGTGTTCCACTTAGTTTGTAGGGATGAAGCATACACAGAGGCAAAAATGTGGAGACTTAGTTTACTGCACCACACAGAGTGTGTAATTTCGAGAAAACCTCATGTTGCGAGATTTGCCAGCCCTTTAAACTTATTCATGCTCTAAAAAAAGCAAACATAAGAAAACATTAATAGATATAGTCATGCACAGTGTGCAGGGCTTATCTGGCTTAGGACATCTGATTGCAGCGCAGCCTTATTTATCTGAAGAGACAGAGACGTGTCAGCAACATCAACAGCATTCGGATAAAAAGGGCTTAGGACAGTCAGGGGAGTTAATGGGTAAGTGCTTCATTCAAGGGGACCAAACATGATTCAGATATAAAAATGTTTTGGTTAAAGAGGGGTTGGATTATGGGTAAAGAGGGTGTTATCATACCAGTTTCTTAGAGCAAAACTCCAAAATATTATTATTTAAAAAATGATATACCTGTACTCATTTTTTAAAAGTGCCTGATTATAATAAAAATAGTTAATACATATACAGGAAGTTGCTTCTCTGACAGGAATTGATTTTGGTGGAGTTTTGGACATGAGGCAGCATGTCCTAGGGGATAGGTCACAGAACAGGGAATTAGGAGACCTGTGTTCTCTTCCTGATTCTGTCACTGACCTGCTGTGTGACCGTGGAAATATATATGTGCCTCAGTTTCCCTGTCCGTAAAACGGGATCAATGATACTTCCTTTGATAAAGCACTTGGAAATCTGTGATTGAAAACAGTATACCACAGTAAATATTAACATTGGCAAAATTATTAGCTGGAAGAAGACTTCACAACTAGGTGGGACACTCACACTGCACCCTCTAAAAAGGTGTTGCATGGGCTGCACACCCTGGGAGCTGCAAGAAGCACATTATTTCCAGGAGCTCCCAGGGAGTGCAGGAAATGCACTATCCTTTCAGTGTGTGCTTCCCACCTAGCCCAATAGTTAGGGCCCTAACAAATTTACAACCATGAAAAACACCTCATGGACTGTGAAATCTGCTCTTTTGTGTGCTTTTATCCTATACTAATTTTATGGGGGAGATCAGAATTTCTCAAATTGGGGGTCCTGACCCAAAAGGGAGTTGCAGGGGTTCACAAGGTTATTTTAGGGGGGTTGTGATATTGCCACCCTTGCTTCTGTGCTGCCTTTAGAGCTGGTTGGCTGGGAAGCAGTGGCTGTTGGCTAGGCGCCCAGCTCTGAAGGCAGTGCCCCACCAGCAGCAGTGCAGAAGTAAGGGTGGGAATTCCATACCAGGCCATCCTTCCTTCTGTGCTGCTGCTGGCAGTGGCTCTGCCTTCAGAGCTGGGCTCCCGGCCAGCAGCCACCGCTCTCCAGCTGTCCGGCTCTGAAGGCAACACAGCCAGCAGCAGTGCAGAAGTATGGTTAGCAGTACCGCAACCCCCCTACAGTAACCATGCGACTCCCCACAACTCCGTTTTGGGTCAGGACCCCTACAATTACAACACCATGAAATTTCAGATTTAAATAGCTGGTTTAAATACCCCAGTTTTAAAATTAAATAGCTGAATTTTTAAAATCCTCTGACCAGGAAATTCACCAAAATGGACCATGAATTTGGTAGGGCCCTACCAATAAGGAAGTAAACCCAACTCTGCCTCCAATTCCAGATGGCACCTCAATGGCTCTCTCAGGCCTGTGGGGCATTCATGCCCTGTGTTTGTGCAAGACGAAGGCTGGTACCTGTGCCCTCACAATGTTGTTTTTTGCATCTGCTGTGGTGCACTCTTGAGTCTCTGCTCCCTCTTCCATGTTCCACAAGCGCACGCAGGGTTGGTCCCATGCTCCCAGATTTCTGCACAACATGCAGAGGAAATGACCTATATTTCACCTTTGTACAATAGACCTGCCCAGTGTGTCTCAAGTAGCCTCTCTCTCTGGCCAGAAGTGATGTGAGCATTCTTGTAAAATACACCATAATCTAAACCGAGCAAATGCATTTTGTTCCAGTTTCAAGCACAAAAATCTACTTCAACGTAGAAGTGACTCCCTCCTTTTCTGACCTACCTCTCATTATTGATGTTATAATTGCTAACCTCAGTAATGTGGATGTCTTAAAACTCCAGGGCATGGGAATGTGTTTTATGAGCCAACTCACACCTTCTGCAGGAGAAAACTGTGCAAGGGCCAGAAAACGCCATGTGTTTCAGCTTGTGGAGTTTCTACAAATCATCCAGCCATGCTGTGGGGTAGGGTCCATAGTGATGGGTGTGTGTTGCGAGGGGGGCATGACCCTCCCAAATAATGGAAGTCTACGGATCCACAGCAAAATCCTTTAGCTCTAGATATGTATGCAGAAGGCCAAGGAATTCATAGGGTATCCTAGTGCATCTGCACTTCTCCCCAGGGTTCCTGTCTCCCATGGCAGCTCTCCTGGGAAATTTGCTCCCACTCCATACCTGGGCCAACACTTGCCTTTCAAAGCAGGCTTGATTTTGTGGAATGGGATTCTGCATAAGAGAAATCTGATAGGGAAATCCAGATGAGTCCGGAGGGGGCTCATAGACTCATAGATATTAAGGTCAGAAGGGACCATTGTGATCACCTAGTCTGACCTCCTGCACAATGCAGGCCACAGAATCTCACCCACTACTCCTGCTGATGCTCTGGAGAACAGGCCTCCCGTTGGCCAACTCTCTCAGGGCCTCTGAAGAGCCTCAATTGTCCAGAGTTTGACCTAAATGTTTCTGTAGAGTTGGAGGGAAGGGGGAGGATTCTCCGTTGGCTTGTTCCTTCTCCCACTGATACAATGTAAGACTTTTTAGTTTGTTTTCCTCACCACCATACTTCTAAAGGGAGTGCATGAGGTGCCCCTTAGTTTGTAAAGTGCTGTGGGCATTCACAATGCGCTGCAAGAGATTTCTAACAATAAACAACAACTAGATGAGATAAGGATGATGTCAGGGGCAGGACTGAGGTTGCCATGGCATGTGGTATAAAGGTAAATACAAAAATCCCCAAACCAAACCAAAATAAAATAGCAAAATACAAAACACACAAAAACAAAAATAAATAAAACCCGCCCACTGAAATCTGTGGAGTTGATTGAGCTTCATCTCTAAATTGTCACTAGGTGGCAGTATTTCAGAAATTAACTGCATTGCTATGAGACAGCAATGGGTATTGCACAGTCATATTCCTTAAGGGGTAAAGGTCATGAGTGATACTATTCCATAAAGGGTCAGCAGCTTCAGAGATTTAAGGTAGACAGTACAAAGGACCATGAACCGCTTTTGCAAGATCAGTTTTTCAAGTAAAGGCATGTAAAATCTGCAGGCGCCTGTCTGTCCTTGTGGGTTGCTTAAGAGACCTCTTTACAGGAACTATCTTTAAGCTTTGCAGGAACTGATTTTGTATTGCTTTTTGAAATGGAATTGTCCTGTTTGGAAGTAATTTAGGTCTTGTTTGCACAGGAAAGGATTTTTTTTAGTATAATCCAATGTATGAATTTAAACAACTATAGTTATTCCAGTATAACTCCCTGTGTGGATGCTTTTATTACTTTGAGTACCTTTTCCAGTTTAGTTTATGCCACTTGAGAAGACGTTTAAACTAAATCAAACAAAGCCGTTCTTATATGTGAATAAGTGTCCACAGTGGGGGAGGAGGGGGGGAGAGGGGTCATACCAGTATAATGTTGGTATAATGGGTACATCTTCCCCATGTAGACAAGACCTTAGGGACAAATGATAGCATAGATTTCTAATTCAGAGCATGGGGAATGGAATAGGAGGGGCATACAGCAGGGAAAGACTCATTAGGAGAAATTGCCCCATTGAGTATTTGCTGATTGTCAGACGGAATATCCCTAGAAAGAAAATTTGTGATTTCCTCTCCTGCTCCTTCCTCTGTCACTCTCACACACATATACCCTCTCTCTCTCCCTCTCTCACTCACTGTCTCTCATCTAGTTTGAAAATGAAATGTAGTTAGTCCTGTAGCTCAAGTAGTTGAAATCTGTGCTGAAGATTCAGGGTTCAAACCTGGTAACAATGCCTTGTCAGGAGTTTATTACAATTGTACGTAATGAACGGGCCATGTGAAACTTTTGACCTCTGATATTTAGATGCCTTAAAACTACCACTGGTCCCCATCATTCTGCATTTAAAACACTGCATTTCTGCCAGTGATGTAGACTTTCCAAAGCAACTACTGTCAGAGGAAAAGTAATGAGATAGAGCACTTCTTGGCCTGGTGAAATTCTTCCCCAGGTAACCTCAAATTAACCAATATGGAATCTACTCACCTCTGCAAAATTTCAAGTCTCTGGTTCTATCTGATTAGGTCTATAACCACAAATGCTAACCAAGTCTCATTGTCTGAGCAGGCTACTCAGGTTGTTAATCAGGACAGCTGGATTTGGGCGCGGTCGATCCTATACTATTAAAGATGATGTCATTCTTTACTGAAATATCTGTTTTCCCCATGGCAAAGAAGGATTTGCCATCCCAGATCAGACCATTGGTCCATCAAATTTGGTATTCTGCCTCCAGCAATGGACAATATCTAGTGCTGCTGAGGGAAACTAAATCCCCTACCCTATAATTCAAGTAACCAATTATGCTATGCTGTACATTAACAAAAAATTCCTTCTGGTCTCCTGCAGGTGATCAATTTATGTCCTAACGAATGAGAATTGATTACCCTTAATGTGACTTACATAACTTTCAATGGTTTCAGAGTAGCAGCCGTGTTAGTCTGTATTCACAAAAAGAAAAGGAGTACTTGTGGCACCTTAGAGACTAACCAATTTATTTGAGCATAAGCTTTCGTGAGCTACAGCTCACTTCAACTTTCAATGTTGTTAATGACCAGAATATATCCCATTTTTTTTTCCAAATCCACCCAAAATGTGGGTACCTGATTCACCACTGTGCTACCCCAGTTTTACACCAGTGAAACTCCATGGATATTACTGGAATTTCAGTAAGAGTTTCTATAATGCTTTATCAAATTTCTGTCAAAAGATCAGATTAGAAAGGATTTTCTAATTAAAGTACATTCAAGACACCACACTCAGGTAAAGACAAGACACACTAGATCAGTGCATATAGTAATATTTAATGACACAATGTATGACACTATATGCACTAAAAATGCAAACAAGCATATAAATAACTTCATGCTGGTTCTCATGTATGTAGCTTGCTACATCTCCTTGTGCTATGATCCTGTCAGCTCTCCTAAGTGAAGTAGGGTTAGTCTGGATCAGTACTTAAATGGAAGACCTGCAGTAAACGCTGCATGAAGTTGTATTGATTATCTCGTAAGTGGTACTTTTCTCTCTGAAACAGTCTCCCAGATTGTTGAGGGCCACTTTGCTGTTCAAGAACGTCTGAGGAACAGTGTGGGGGGGGAACAAACAAGGGGAAATAGTTTTACTTTGTATAATGACTCAACCACTCCCAGTCTCTATTCAAGCCTAAGTTAATTGTATCCAATTTGCAAATTAATTCCAATTCAGCAGTCTCTCGTTGGAGTCTGTTCGAAGTTTTTTTGTTGAAGAATAGTCACTTTTAGATCAGAAATCGAGTGACCAGAGAGATTGAAGTGTTCTCCGACTGGTTTATGAATGTTATAATTCTTGACATCTGATTTGTGTCCATTTATTCTTTTACGTAGAGACTGTCCAGTTTGCCCAATGTACACGGCAGAGGGGCATTGCTGGCACATGATGGCATATATCACACTGGTAGATGTGCAGGTGAACGAGCCTCTGATAGTGTGGCTGATTAGGCCCTATGATGGTGTCCCCTGAATAGATATGTGGGCACAGTTGGCAACGGGCTTTGTTGCAAGGATAGGTTCCTGGGTTAGTGGTTCTGTTGTGTGGTATGTGGTTGCTGGTGAGTATTTGCTTCAGGTTGGGGGGCTGTCTGTAGGCAAGGACTGGCCTGTCTCCCAAGATTTGTGAGAATGATGGGTCGTCCTTCAGGATAGGTTGTAGATCCTTGATGATGCGTTGGAGAGGTTTTAGTTGGGGGCTGAAGGTGACGGCTAGTGGTGTTCTGTTATTTTCTTTGTTGGGCCTGTCCTATAGTAGGTGACTTCTGGGTACTCTTCTGTAGGTTTCAGAGTAGCAGCTGTGTTAGTTAGGTTTCAGAGTAGCAGCCGTGTTAGTTCCCCACCCCACTCTCCTGCTGGTAATAGCTCATCTTAAGTGATCACTCTCCTTACAATGTGTATGGTAAACATCTATTTTTGCATGGTCTGTGTGTATATAAATCTCCTCACTGTATTTTTGACTTTATGTATCCGATGAAGTGAGCTGTAGCTCACGAAAGCTTATGCTCAAGTAAATTGGTTCGTCTCTAAGGTCACAAGTACTCCTTTTCACTTTGCTGTTGGAATCACATAAAACTGAGATCTTCCCCATCTGATCATTAAAGAGCTGATGACATTTTTGGTAAAACTAGGGATATTACCCCTGGAGTCATAACTAAATGCCAGCCTGAGTAACTACATTCTGCCTACCAAAAGTTTGCCAAATCAATGGGAAGTTATTCTACATATCCTGTCCCTAAGCTCTTGTGTGGTGTTTCTGTTGCTGTCAAATAGCTACCACATTTCATGGCCGTAGTGGCCGCCTATCAATGCTGAGTGTTGTGCTTCCTGTGGCTAGTATGTACTTGTTTTCCTGGTAATTGTAAAGTGCTTTGGGATAAAAGACACTATGAGCCAAACCCTGTAGTTCTTCATCAGGCAAAACACCTGATTGCCTGATTTCTCATTTATTCCAAGGGCCTTGGATATGTCTACACTGCAGTAAAACACCCACGGCTGGCCCGGGTTAGCTGATTTGGGCTTGCAGGGCTTGGGGTGAGGGGCTAGAAAACCGCAGTGTAGATGTTCAAACTCTGGCTGGAGCTTGGGCTCTGAGCGCCTGTGAGGGAGAGGATCCCAGAGCCTGGCCTCCAACCTTAGCCCAAACATCTACACTGCAATTTTATAGTCCCACAGCCAGAGCCCCACGAGCCCAAGTCAGCTGATCTGGGCCAGCCATGAGTGTTTTATTGTAGTGTAGACATACCCTTACAATGCTCTGGCAGTATAAACAGGCCTTAAATGTTTACACTCACTTTAAAGGCCCCTTTAGACTACCAAAATGGTGTAAATGGATGTTAGTGTAAATAAGAATCTGGCCTCTGGGAGTTTTGCCTTGGTAAGAATGTCAGGATTTGGCCCTCTGTACATATAAGCTCATACTCATTATGTTCTTCTTCAAAGACGGAAAAGAAATGCCCTACTTATGAATACACCCTAACATGTACTATAAGGAGACTAACAGCAAGTGCTGTACACAGACAGCAAGAGAAATATATAGTACTTTATATAACTCAGTAAAAATGGACTGCCCAGACAAAGGAGATGTATTTTTTTGCAGTACGCACAGCAGCAAATGACCAAACAGGAGAGTAGCAAATGCAAGTGACATTTCAAGGTGAAATCCTTTAGGGAAACAAGATAGTAAAAATGCATGCTCCAGTATCTTGTGAATGTAGCTGGCTGATAAAAATATTCGCTCGTGAGTGATGCAATCATTCTAAAAAAAAGGATTAGTCCTTGGAAAGGAGGGGGAGGGTTAGAAAGCTCAGGTGAAGGTAAGATGAAGAACAGTATCATTTAGGCGTCTGTAGTTGTCACTATGTCTCCAGGGACAGCATTTCCTGCATTCTTAGTACGATTTACTGAAACTACATAGGCATTAATTATATGTAACCAGGCAATGTGGCATACTGCCCAGCAAATGATACAATAGAATATAGTGGGAAGGAACCAGACTTTTTTATAATCAAAAATGCCCAGGTCAGGCCTGATTCTGATCTCACACTGGTTTTACATTAGTATAACTCCATTAACTGCCATGGAGTTACTCCTGATTTACACCATGAGGCCTTGGAATGGACTAGAAGAGTGAATATGCAGTCTTAATACCAAGGCTGTGTGAAAGATTTGCACAGAATCCTGAATACACCTGAAATCAAGAGTGGGGTTCAGATTCTTGTGCTATCTACATTACCTCAGCTCAGATTTGGGAAAGGAACCTGCCACTCCCCATCTCAGGGCTCAGAGACTGTCTGTATTTCCATGCATCCGATGAAGTGAGCTGTAGCTCACGAAAGCTTATGCTCAAATAAATTGGTTAGTCTCTAAGGTGCCACAAGTACTCCTTTTCTTTTTGTATTTCCTTAGATGTCTTCAGGGGAGCCATCTGCAGTGGCCACCTCCTGTGTCCGGGTTTCTATGCCCCAAGGCATTTAGGAAGTGATGGGTGGCTGCTTTGGGGTAAGATCATTGCCAGGTAAGAATCATTCCCCCGCCCAATCCTAAAGGGTTTATGTCTCAGGCAGGATGTGCTTTCCCCATCCCCCAGTAGGGCAGTGGAAGAAGGGAAACTCCTTCTCCCACTTCTAGCCTCAGTCTTTACTATGCTTACAACACCAGACACCCCATAATACCTAGGATGGTAGCTTAAGAGCCCTAAGCGATCCTTAGTGACTGCATACTAGGGAAGACAAGCAACATAAAGTGCAGCTACGTAGTTTCTTCTACAGCTTCACCATTTAGATCCTTGCAAAGCAATTGTGCAGCTCATGGCTGATGGAAAACAAGGATTTCTTTCAGTTTCATAAATGGGAGGGGCAGGGGAACGTCCACATTCCCAGTGATCTGAGGCTGCCTAATCATCCTGAAGCTGTAGATTGCTTGATACTTCCAGCCCGTAACTCCTGAGTAGTTCATTGGCATCGTTTTTTCTGGACAGACAATTGTCAGCACTATCAAATAGGCTGGCCAGACACGGGGGCTACTTCAAAAGGCAGTGGTTGAAGGGTATTGACAGTGAGGCTGGTGCAATGCATCTGCCCCCAGCATATAAACTCCATGGCCTGCTTCCCCTCCCATGTACACTGGTTTTACAGTGGTGTCACTCTATTGACTTCAGTGGAGTTACTCTTTCTTTATACCAAAGGAGGACTTGTGGCACCTTAGAGACTAACCAATTTATTGGAGCATAAGCTTTTGTGAGCTACAGCTCACTTCATCGGATGCTCACGAAAGCTTATGCTCCAATAAATTGGTTAGTCTCTAACGTGCCACAAGTACTCCTTTTCTTTTTGCAAATACAGACTAACACGGCAGCTACTCTGAAACCTTTCTTTATACCAGTGTCGAAAGCAGGAAAATCAGGACCTCTGTTTTTATAGTGTGCCCCCTGTCCTGAATTTTCCAGAGAAATCCTGTGAAGTCATTGTTTGCTAACACATTACTAATTGCTGGTTGGCAAGACAAAGTACTGTTAGGGTTCTGTTCCGAGTGTAATGTGCGGAGTCCTCTGCAATTACCTGTGATGTCTAACTCCCTTAATCAGGCAAAATATGTTTTCTTTCTAATAGTGTGATGTGATGGTTAGTGCCATTGAGGCAAGACTTAAGGCAGTAGCGGGGTGTTGACCTTTAGCCCAGAAAGCTATCACTGAGCGCTATGCATAATGCCAAGTGAAAGAGTTTGGGCCATTCTAATCACTGTGAGAATAAGATAAATACATTTAGCACTAGAGACATGCATTTTAGGTGATATGGGAGAAGAGAGAAAGCTGGAATAGGCAGCCACTCATGAGCAGCAATCCCAAGCACTGAAGAAACCTTTTTATTGCACCCATCATCCAGTAAAAGATATTATCTCACCCACCTTGTCTCTCTAATATCTGATGTATCCACATTTCGGCTCTGAGCCTGAAAAGACATATGCATGTGCCAACTTTACACACTCTGGGCTTGGTTTGCAGAAGTGCTGAGCACTCACAACTCCAGTTAACTTCAAGAGGAGCAGCAGGTTCTCAGCAGCTCAGAAAATCAAGCCATATGAGTAGTTGCATTGAAATGAATGGGAATACTCACAATGCATAAAGTTAAGCAAGCTGCATAAATCATTGCAGGATTGGAGACTTATATAGCACCGATCACCATATTTAGGCGCTATAGTTTTAGCTACTTGTAACTGTTGACCCTGCAGCCACAATTTTCACTTGTGCCAAAGTTGGATCAGTAAAGTCTCCGAACCAAAGTGCAGCAAAAAGCATGATATGACATCACAAGTGATCTTTGTGCTGTTGATGTCAGATTTAGCAACAACCCATAGCATGAATAATGCACTATATCCACAGCATGCTCAGAGAAGGGAGTGTCTCACAGTCCCACAAAAATAATAGGTATTATCTTGATTTTGAAACAATATTTGTGTGAATCTCATATAAAGTTTAACACATATGCAGTGCTGGGGAGGAGCTGGTGGTCCTGGTACATGTAGGTACCAGTGACATAGGGAAAGGTAGGAGAGAGGTGCTAGAGGCTAAATTTAGGTTGTTAGGTAAGAGATTGAAGTCCAGGACCTCCATGGTCTGAAATGCTTCCAGTTCCATGCACAGGGCCAGTTAGACAAGTAGAACTGCAGGGTCTCAATGCGTGGATGAGATGATGGTGTAAGGAGGAGGGTATTAGATTTATTAGGAACTGGGGAATCTTTTGGGGAAGGGGGAGGCTACAGAGGAAGGATGGGCTCCACCTAAACCAAAATGGAACCAGACTGCTGGCATGCGAAATTAAAAAGTTTGTAGAGGAGTTTGTAAACTGAGGGCTGGGGGAAGCCAACAGGTGCAGAGGATCACACTATTTGAGGGGAGGCTCTATTAATGGGGATTCTCTATATCCTAGTAAGGTGGCAAGAATGGAAGATGATAAAGTACAGGTAAAAATTGAAGAGAAACAGTCAAATGAAAAAGAGTCCCACCAATTACATCACATAATGGCAGACAGCTAAAAAGCAACAATTTTTATAAGTGCTTGCAGACAAATGCTAGAAGTCTAAATACTAAGATGGGTGAACTTGAGTGCCTGGTGTTAAATGATGATATTGATATAATAGGCATCACAGAAGCTTGGTGGAACGATGATAACCAATGGGACATGGTAACATGGTCATACAAAATATATAGGAATGACAGAGTAGGTCGGGCTGTTGGGGGCACTCTGTGTAAAAAAAGCATAGACTCAAACATAGTAAAAATTTTAAATGACTCAAACTGTACCATAGACTCTATGGAGAGCAATTCTATGCATGAATAATAAGAATATAACAGTAGGGATATATTACCAACCACCTGCCCAGGATGGTGATGGTGACTGTGAAATGCTCCAGGAGATTAGGGAGACTATAAAAATAGAAATCTCAGTAATAATGGTGGATTTTAATTATCCCCATATTGACTGGGTACATATCACCTCAGGATGGGATGCAGAGACAAAGTTTCTTGACACCATAAATGACTACTTCTTGGAGCAATTAGTCCTGGAACCCACAAGAGGAGAGGCAATTCTTGATTTTGTCCTAAGTAGAACACAGGATCTGGTCCAAGAGGTGAATATAGTTGAACTGCTTGGTAATAACGACCATAATATAATTAAATTTAACATCCTGGGGAAGGGGACACCAAAGAAGCCCATCACAGCAGCATTTAACTTCAGAAAGGGGAACTACACAATGAGGGAGCTAGTTAAACAGAAATTAAAAGGTACAGTTACTAAAGTGAAATGCCTGCAAGCTGCATGGAAACTTTTAAAAAACACTATAATAGAGGCTCAAATTAAATGTATACCACAAATTAAAAAACATAGTAAAAAGGACCAAAAAGTGCCACCATGGCTACACAACTAAGTAAAAAAAAAGTGGTTAGAGGCAAAAAGGCATCCTGTAAAAATTGGAAGTTAAATCCTACTGAGGAAAATAGAAAGGAGCATAAACTGCAAATCAAATGTAAAAGTATAATTAGGAAGGTCAAAAAAGAATTTGAAGAGCAACTAGCCAAAGACTTAAAAATTAACAGCAACATTTTTTTAAAGTACATCAGAAGCAAGAAGCTTGCCAGGAAATCAGTGGGGCCACTGGGCAATCAAGGTGGTAAAGGAGCACTCAAGGGAGAAAAGGCTATTGTGGAGAAGCTAAATGAATTCTTTGTATCAGTCTTCATTGTAGAGGATGTGAGGGAGATTCCCACACCTGAGCCATTCTTTTTAGGTGACAAATCTAAGGAACTGTCCCAGATTGAGGTGTCAATAGAGGAGGTTTTGGAACAAATTGATAAATTAAACAATAATAAATCACCTGAGTTGCCCCTGAGTTGTGGGGTCTATGTACCCCAGATTTTGATCAAGCTAAGTGCAACCATATTATGTGTATTCAGCCATCATTAATTAATAAAATAGAACATCACATAGTTAAGGGTTAATTTGAACAAACAGGGCTTCTAGAGGCAAGATCAGATGCTAGCTGTATTTGCAGTTTCTGCTAATCAGAATGGGAGGAGGGGAGAAAAAGAGTAAACAAATTGAGACTGAAAGAAAATAAGTGGATGAAAACTTTGAATTCAGGTGCCTTTGATATGGAAGCTTATTATGACTAAGATTGTTAGGAATGTTTGTTGATAAGTCGTTTATTGAAGTTAGGAGAAGTGATGATCCAGTAGGGATCAGTATGATCTAGGTGTTTTGTAAAAGTTAGTTATAAAAAGACTAGATAATAGAGTGTACTTTGGAGCAGTTCTCTGAAGCTATCCTGAGAAATTTTTTCCTGACACCAGACTCCCCGGTGGAAAGCAACCAGCTATTGCTGACCTGCTGCAAATTACTCAATACCATCTCAGATTCTAGGTAATTTGGGATGGTCTAAACCTATTGCTTATGTCTGTGTGTGCTTAAATCTAATAAATTGTAGTTTTAGATAAGAGCACGTTTACTTGTAATAATCTTTCATCAGACAGAATTGCTGTGTTCCCATTGATTTATTCCTGACACCACCTGGAATGAAACAATTACATTACCACTGCTTTGGGTTCTGAAAACCCTGGGTAACAGTCTTCATCCAAGAGTTCTGAAGGACTGAGGTGTTGTGAATGGTGACTGAGGAACTGTGGGGAGGAGAGTGTTTGGGGGAAAAGATCAACAACTCCATTTTGGCCAGTTGAGTTTCAGTTGATGACTTGACATCCACAATGAGATGGCAGATGGCAGAGAGAGAGGCTGAGGTGTTGGATGGGCTGATTGGCTGTAATTTGCTGCAAGCTAGTAGATCAACAGCTTCACAGATCCAGGAGCATTATTAGAAAAGTGAGAAGACAGACATGCTATGGGCCTCTTTCTATTCCCATTGAGGTCAAAGGCAAAACTCCCATTGATCTCTGGAAACAGGGACAAGTCCTAACTCAGGGGTTTTCAAGAATATTTCAACACATGAGAAAAAACAGTTCCTGTTTTTAAAAGACTAAAGGGTCATGGCTGGAGCACTTGCCTCCCTTCTCCACTTCCTCCCACAAGTCCCATCTGCTGAAATGAATGCACTGGGAGTTCATATTATAGAGCCACTCCTCACTGATTAAGTGCAATGTGCTAGCTGGTATCAGGCAGTGGGAATCACTGCTCGCCTGATGACTTCAGCATACAGGAGAAGGAGCTGGGCTGAGTGTGAGAGGAAACAGCAGCAAATGTGGCCTGAATGCTAAGTCAGAGCAATGAACATGTAGTTGCTCTGATGCAGACACTTTCACTGCCCTGGGCAAAATGGAAAAGGGATACCTCTTCCCATCCAGTGATGGAATCAAGAGTCACTAAACATTCTGCTGCCCTAGGCCTTTTCTGCCTGCATGGTGGAAATGGCTCTGAATGCACATTACTTTTGACTGCAGAGACAGTATTGTCTTTTCTGTTTTTAATCTGAGAAACAAAGGAAACGATTGCATGGTCTAATGTCTGAAAGAATAGCCCCTAACACAACAGGCATATGCAGTTACTGCAGCAATGACTTGAATGCATTTATTTTCTTGCTAATACCTTTCCACTTATAACAATATTTGACTTAATGATAAACCAGGAGCCCCTCTTGTCCACTAGGTCTTTTCAAGCAATCAGACTAAAAAAGAAACCCTTCCTTTCACAGTTTTCCAAGAGTTTTGCACGTTATATTTCTTTTTAAAAAAATACATTTTCAATTGGTTTCTCAAAGAAATAACAACATTAGAGACAGTGGGAAAAATTCTAACCCCAGATGCACCCGTGCCTTGATTTTGCTGAACGTGCAAATGCACAGTATAACCCTGTCCAGTGTTACCAGTAGGAAGAATACAACTTCATCTCAAACACAATAACAGAACATCAGAGGGAGCAAATCAGCTTTAGGGCTTGTCTACACATACAGTGCTGCATCAGTGCAGCTGTACTGCTTAGTGAAGATGCTATCTACGCTGCGCTGGGAGAGGTAGGTGTTGTAAATATAAAGGGAAGGGTAAACACCTTTAAATCCCTCCTGGCCAGAGGAAAAACCCTTTCACCTGTAAAGGGTTAAGAAGCTAGGATAACCTCGCTGGCACCTGACCAAAATGACCAATGAGGAGACAAGATACTTTCAAAGCTGGAAGGTGGGAGAAACAAAGGTTTTCTTGGTCTGTGTTTTGTTTTTTTCTTTGCTGGGACCAGAGCAGGAATGCAGGTCAGAACTCCTGTAAAGGGCTAATAAGCAATCTAGTTAGATATGCGTTAGATTCTGTTTTGTTTAAATGATTGATAAAATAAGTTGTGCTGAATGGAATGGATAGTCCTGTTTTTGTCTTTTTGTAACTTAAGGTTTTGCCTAGAGGGATTCTCTATGTTTTGAATCTGATTACTCTGTAAGGTATTTACCATCCTGATTACAGAGGTGATTCTTTTACTTCAATTAAAATTCTTCTTTTAAGAACCTGATTGCTTTTTCATTGTTCTTAAGATCCAAGGGTTTGGGTCTGTGTTCACCTATGTAAATTGGTGAGGATTTTTATCAAGCCTTCCCCAGGAAAGGGGGTGTAGGGTTTGGGAGGATCTGGGGGAAAGACATTTCCAAGCGGGCTCTTTCCCTGTTATATATTTGTTAGACGCTTGATGGTGGCAGCTATAAAGTCCAGGGGCAAAAGGTAAAATAGTTTGTACTTTGGGGAAGTTTTAACCTAAGCTGGTAAAAATAAGCTTAGGGGGTTTTTCAATGCAGGCTCCCACATCTGTACCCTAGAGTTCAGAGTGGGGAAGTAGGGTTACCATATGTTTGGGTTTTCCTGGACATTGCCTCTTTTTTGAGGCTCCGTCTTCTGTCCTGGCAGATTTTTCAAACAACAGGCAATGTCCGAGATCTTTGCAGAGCAGATGTTGCAGCTGAGAAAGAGCCCTGATTGGTCTGCTTCCTGATTGGTCCCTCCCCACAGCTGCAGGATCCTGCCCACCCAGGCCCCAACTCCTAGCCTTGGAGAGGGGGTCCCAGAGGGAGGTACTGACTGACTGCTGTGGCTGCATCCTGGGCTTGCACCAGCCACCCTGTCACTGGGAGTGACCTGTCCCCCCACTTCCAGTGAGTACCCCCACTGCTGGGACCCCCTCCAACTTCCCTAACTGTACCTCCTCCAGCTCCCCCTCCCCCTGCCTCCTCTCCTGCAGCTCCCCCTCCGCCAGTGTCCTCTTTTTGGGAATCTGACATATGGTAACCCTCGGCAGAGGTACTCCACCTCTCTGAGATGGGATAGCTATGTTGACAGAAGAAACCCTCCCATCAACATAGTGCTGTATATACGGGAAATTTGGTGGGTATAACTATGTTGTTCGGGGGTATAGATTTTCCACACCCCTGAGCGATGTAGTTATACCAACATAAGTTCCTAGTGTAGACCAAGTTTGCTCATGTTGTAAGTGGCAATCAGTTCTCAGCTAGTTTGTGGTAGGTTCTTGTATTCTGTACTTTTTTTTGGTGAGTGTCAAAGGTTTTAGGGTCCTGAGAACAGAGTGTGTAGATTTCCCTCCACCTTCTCTTTTTCTTTTCTTCCTCCTTTTTTTGGTCATATCTATCAGCGAATCTGGTTAAGATCAGGAATCTTGTGCAGTAAGGGTGAAATTCATCAGGGTGAAGAGGACCAGCACAAGGCTTAAGCAGGACTTAAGAGGTGCACAAATCCTGTGTCAGCCTCTGTCATTGTATCCTGCTTTCTCAAAAGGAATCAGTACTTGTACATTCATTCATCCTTGACCGGGTGATGGTGGATGTTATAGATTTTCACATTGTGGCTACTCTGTGTGTTGCTATTAACAGCATGATATTTACAAATATCTTGATGCTATTACCACTTAGCATTTGCACTTTTCACATGGGCTCTTCTGTGTATTGCTACCAAACAGCATGATATTTACCAATCTGCCCTGATACAGTGGCCACTGTTATCAACTCTGCATTTGCCATCCTGCAGAGATTGTAAAGCAGGTTTCCTTCTGTTCTCAGTACAGGAATATCCAGTACCAGAGTTATTGCTAGTACCTTGGTCAGTTGAGTTTTTAAGGTGCCCACTGTATATATCTTTAAGCCTTCAGATTATTAGTCATGTATGTGTATGTAAGGCAATTGTGGTTCTCTCCCCACTTGTCAAGGGGGGAGACCACACACCCTCACTACGATGCTCGTAGAGTGACTCTGTTCAGGGGGAATTAGCCAACAGTTAATAGGCCCTAGCCTTCAGTCCAGGCTGGGTATCAATTGGGTGTGGTAGCCCTGACACTCAGCCAGAGCGGGGCAGCACAAAGTTAATGGGTCTGGCCCGCAGTCAGGCTGGGTGGCGGCAAGTCTGTAGACCAGAGCCTTCAATCAGGATGGGGCCATACTCAGTTAATGGCTCTAGCTTGCCATCAGGCCGCACAGGAGTAAATCTATATGCCTGGGGCCCTCACTCAGGGCGTGACAGCAATCAGGTAAGGGTGCTCTGGCCTGCTGTCAGGTAGAGCAGCCCAGCAGGTATTAGATCTCTGATGGGACAGCCAGCTAAACCATCTGACATCCTAGATCAGGCGTTGTACCAATAAAATAAAAACCAGGAGGATCTTAAAGGGAAAAAGGCAAAATGCCACATTTATTGTGAATACAGAAAGAATCCATAGTAAGCAGTTAGTTATAGCTATAACATTCCATTCAATTGCATTTTTATTCACACATTCATTCACACACACAGGTTCTGCAAGGTTGTTATCATAGTTACCAGCCTTAGAGTTGCTCATGCCAAGCCACTGGCCAGGTGGCCTGGACATGAGGAGGGAGCAGGGCCTTGTCAGATGCTCATCTGATGCTCCTGGAAGTTGGTTTGCAGAATCAGACCCCAAAGTTCTCACTTTCTAGAGTCCATTTTTATAGGAATTTCTTCCTATGCCAGTCTATGGGAATTGCTTCATCATGCTGTTGCTAAATCAATCAGCAGATGGCACATTCCTGATGGCTCCATGTTGTTCTTCGGTTCTCCCATCCTTGAGACTGTTGGGTGGATTCCAGTCTGCCCTCTGGGGGTCCTCTGGTTGTTTCCACTTGATGCCTTCTTCAGCTGATGGACACTGGATTCTTAAGCTGGCACCTCCCTGATCATTCACCAAGCATCCATCCGCATACATCCTCTATCTCTATTTTAATCACAATTGTTAACAAAGCAAGATAAATACAACAAAAGGGCAGGGAGTCTCTGTGTGCTGTTTCTGTTGTTACAAAGTATTGCTTTGAGTCTCTCTTAGGATGTGCTAACACAATTAGCAGCTTGCAAGTTTCACACAGAGAGGGAGAGAAACAGTAAAAACAAGAGATCTCTTAATTAGTAAATTTAATTTAAACTATGGGGAAATCAAACTCATTTGTGATTTTACTACAGAACTTCTTTAATATGATTCACCATAACACAGGCATCAGATCAATGCAGGCCTCCTGGCCTAAAGGTAGGGAGGCTACCACCCCTGACAGTGGAGTTCTAGGGGGTAGAGGGACATAGCCCCCCCTAGCCCGGGGCCCTAACAGTGCCACATGGAGTGCTCCACCACTGGGTCAGTGGGGAAAGCCGGTTGCAACACTCTGGCCTGCTTGCAGTCAGTAACACAGCCAAGCTCTGTTCAACTTCCCTGGGCTCCTTCCTACACTCACAGTTGGGGGATACCTGGATTCCAGGGTTGTGATTAGTCTCGCTGGGGTAAACAGCAAGTGGCAGCCCCACCCTCAGTGTCCCTGGTGTCTGGCAGCCCCTCTGGGTCTCTGGTACTGTGGCAGCCTCTGTCAGGTCCAGGCTCCAGCAGAGGGGAAGGCAGCAGTATCCTACTCCTCTGGCAGCTCTGCCCCAACTGAGCTAGAGGGCCAGCCTTTTATAGTTCCTGTTCCTGTCCCGCCCCTCTGCTTCCAGGGGGGTGGCCACAGGTATCCGGTTCTGCCGACCAGGGGGCAGTTGTGGTTTTCTCCTCGTCTTTCAGGGAGGGAGACCACACCCCCTTGCTACAGTATATAATGATTGACACAGTGATAAATATAGACATAGGCAGAGCGTGTATGTATGTGTGTTTATATATACATATATATATTTACACACGCACACACATATGTGTTTAATGGAACAACCAAGACATGAATATAACAACCTTAAGTAACCACATGATCATATTATTGTAATCCTTATCCTCCATTCGCTCTAGTCCCACGTTTCTATTACACATTGCATTTTGTAAAATTTTAGGCTGTAAGCTTTTCAAGGCAGGGGATCATGTTCTTTTTATCAGTATAACAAGCACTTAGAACATTTTGAGATACTGTATAAATAATACAAATAACAACTCAGACAATTTAAGACTGGGATTCTCAAAGACCTTTTTTCCTAAGTGAATTAGGTGCTGGGGAAAACAGCTACACTTGCATTTGTGGACTGGAGATTGTAGTCAGAAAAAGCATGGGTGATAGCAATGCAAACTTCCCTACACTGCCCCACCCAGACTGCGTGAGACCACTTCTAGTGACAGTTCAGATTTCAGACTCATTTAATTCTTGAGCTCTCTGCTGAGATTACTAAAAATGATGGTGATGGTGGCTTTTTCTGATGTGGACTCTTATCTTCTAGGAACTGGACAGGTAAGCAATTAATTTCACAAAGGTCAACAAACAGATTTATTTTTCTTTTGAGGGATTCATGATGGTTAATTGTACAAAAATGTGGACAGTTAGAATAGGGCACCCTCTACGCAGCAGAGACCAGAGTCAAGTGTAACCTCACTTGGGTCAAAATTCCATGATTCAAATAATATCAAACTGTGAAGAAGCCTCTGTGTGTGTGTGTGTGTGTGTGTTTGTTAGTAGCAAAAGCAAGCATCAGTGTGTGAGCACCTGTGCGAATCAGCTTGTAGGAGTGTGCCCAACTGAGTATCTTGGAAATTACATAATCAGCATATGGTCACTTAAAAAGCAACATCACTTAAAAAGCCATATGTTCCTTTGCTAATGGCAATGTTAAGTCCACTGTATGAAAAAGCGCCCGAGACAGTTCTTGAGGCATTAGGGGTTACAGCTTGCACTGCTGAATCATGCCGGTTGAGCCAGTGTCCTCCAAATATATGACTCTTTAACCAAATGTTCCTTTTTATGCATCACCTAGCTGCTAAGCTAAGGGAAATATATAAGTGATTTGTGAGCTCTCTCTACTTTGCCCAGTCTGTAATTAGGTTTCCGGAGCTGGCCCTGCAGTAGCGATACCGGCGGTTTCCTACAGATCCCTCCTCCTGGTATTGTTTGTTGTGTTCTCACCGCAAGATACATGAGGACCTCCCCACCCCCCATTCACGGCTTGATTGAAAACATTTGGTGTCAATACATTAAAGCAAAGGAAGTGGTTCTCTTCCCCCTGACCATATTCTCAAGCAGCCAGGAGGGAAGAAATCCAACAAATATGGTCCAGTGAGATAATGCTTTGCTTGCATTACAGCCCCAGGCAAAGCACAAGATGGGTTATTAGGCCTGGTCTACACATGCATTTTGTACTAACTATTTCAGCTGTGGGTGTGATTTTTTACCAAAATAGTTACACTACCACAGCCCCCTTGTGTGGCTGCAGTATTACCAGGACAAAGCTGTTTTCTACCAATTTAGTTTATTCTCCTAAATTTATAGTAATAAAATAGTGGATAGAGAACTGGACTGGGACTAAGAAGAACTTGGTTCTGTCCCCGGCTTTGCCACTGGCCTGCTGGGTTACCTGGGACAAGTCACTTTGGGCTGGATGCACCAAAGAAGCTAGATTTTGTGATGCTCAGGAAACTGATATAGTTAAAGTGGTATAAAATCTGAGTGTAGACCAACCCTTACTCTCTAATAATCCCCAGTGCAAAGAGATAGATGTTCCTTTCACCCGGAATGACTTTATGCAAGTGTAATCCTGTTGAGTTCAATGACTCTATTCCTGAGTTAGGATCACATTCAGCAAAGCACTTGTCACATCAAACTCAACGGGACTTATGCCTCAGTGGGATATTATGTGTAAAGTTAAGCATATGTTTAAGCGTGTTGCTGCACAGGAATTGACTGCTAAATCAGGGCTTAGAGCACTTAAGCACCTGCTTAAATTGAAGCACATACTTAAGTCCTTTGCTGAACTGGGGCCTTGTACCAGCATAAGTGAGAGAGGAGAATCAAGGCCTGCAATCACAGAGGGTGGGGATAAAAACATGGATTTAAAAAAGGCTTTGCAGAGAGCAAGTGAAAATTTCCAAGACATTTGAGAAATTGTCAGGGGAAGTTGAAGAAGCAGCAGCAGTGGAAACATTTCATTCCAGAAGGAAACATTTATACTCTGGGTCCATTCTTATTCCTATTGAAATCAAAGGCAAACTCCCCATGTACTTCAATTGGAATAGGATTGGGCCCAATCTGTAAAGCTTTGTAAAAGACATTTCCTGTTGCCAAAAATAGTTATTTGTTTACAAATTGGTGTTACTGGGGCAGAGAAGGTCACTCTGGGTGCAGGTTGGAGGTAGCTTGGGGACAGGTCTGAGATGGGCCACAGATCCATGTTTGCATAGGTCCAGAGGCCCCAAACCCCTACAAAACTGGCACACAGTGGCAATCCATAGATCCAGGGTTGGGGTGTATGTGTGATTTTCATCTTTCCATCTGTCCTGAACGCCACTCACAAATAGCCTGAATAATCAGACTATAGCAGATGTAGTGAATTTCCTGCATTTGATGCTTACTCCAAACTCTTATTCAAGTCTATAGGATTTTTTGAGTTTTGCTGTATGAAAATAAACTTTCTATCACAGATTCCTTCTTCTCTTTCATTTTTTTTTAAAAGCTAGGAAATTAATTACATTAAGCTACGTTAACACAAGGGTTAAGGTTACACAATTATTTCTATTTCATTTGCAACTCTTTTGGGAAACAAAATTGCAATACAGTTGTGTCCCTACTGGGTAATAACCCAATTTGATTTTGTCTGTTTTATAACCATATTAAGGGAACTGTGCTAGACTCTTATCTTTTCAGAGTTGTAGCTCGGTTCTTAACATGCCTACACAGGCAAAAACCAAGTCACAAGCTCCCTTCCATGATAAAACACGCACAGAAAGGGGTTTGGGAATTTCTGCAAGGCTTTTCTTTTAGTGGCTGTGAGGATTAGTGTTCACTTTTGGCAAAGCAGGAAGGAAAGGTTAATTGTGCACTAGTTTGACTCCCTGTACAAAATTGGATCTTGCAGCTTTCTTTACCTTTTGGAAATGAATTCTTGCCCACATTACCTACCTTTTTTTTAGTTCATAAGTGGAACATTTATAAAACTTACATGCAATTTTTCCAGACATTAGAGCCTGGAATCCCCCTGCTTACACACAAACGCATAGACTACTTTGTGCTGCCTCTTTGTCTTCCTTCTCTTTCAGCTTGTGTATTTGTGATCATGCACAGATCTGGGTTACCTTTTCCCATTCTCCATGTTTTTTAATCTTCATTCCTCCCCTTTCATTATAGGTTTTTTAAAATTTGGGAGGCTTTCTTGAGATAAGAAGGATAACGAGATAAAATGGACTTTAAGATTATTATTTAACTGTCACAGTTACAGGGCTAGCTGCACTCTTGTCCCACAGGGTGAAATCCACACTTCTCTTGCTGTCATAGGTAATGCCTCTCGTGGAGGCTAGGGTGACCAGACAGCAAGTGTGAAAAATCAGGACAGAGGTGGGGGGGGGGTAATAGGAGCCTATATAAGAAAAAGACCCAAAATTCGGGACTGTCCCTATAAAATCAGGACAGTTGGTCACTCTGGTGGAGGCGGAGTTATTAAACTGATGGGAGAACTCTCTCCCATTGGCTTAGAGCATCTCCATCAGATGTGCTACAGCAGCGTAGCTTCACTGGGACAGCTGTGCCGATGTAAATTTGTAGTGTAGACCTGCCCACTGTAGACACAGCTTACACAGACAGAAGTTTTTCTTTCATTCTTTTTCTTTCTTTTTCTTTTTCATTTCTTTCATTTCTTTTTCTTTCACCAGAACCCCAACTGAGGTTAGCTTAGCTATGTTGACAGACGCACTCTTCCATGGACATCACTGTGTCTACACTAGGGGTTTTGTCAGCATAGCTACTTCAGTCAAGGGTGTGACTTTTTCACACCCCTGACTGACGTAGCTAGGCTGATATAGCTTTAAAGTGTAATTATATTACTGGAGTTCGTCACCTGTGGTTCTTTGCATTGGGAGTCTGTGACCAGTGGTGTGTAGTGACCAGACAGCTGTCTTAAACCAAAGTATTGCTTATCTAACAATCAGAACAAAGATTTGAGAGAGAGAATTTTACAGCAACAATCTACATGCATGCCTATCTTACCTAAAGCTGTAGCATGCTGTGATGGTGACCTAGGTAGACCTCATTTCACCTGACACCCCAGATGTGTCCTGTGTCTCAGCCTCTTTCCTCTGAACAACTACTGCCTCTCTTGAGAGAGGGTCCCTTTTTATGCTACCAGAGTTCACTTATTCTTCTGTGTTCTCGGGCCTTCCCTGTCCTTATCCAAACCAGTTTTGTAGGTTGGCTGGAGAGGAGGCACAATAATGGAAGCTAATAGTTCTGGCATTGTCCCTAAACAACAGAGTTTGCTGAGAGGTGGCTCATCTTGGGCCATTCTTTTCCTTTGTGCCTGTTTTTCCACACAGACTCCTGTTGAGCTAACCCACTATAGTCAGACAGAAGACACCCCAATAAACAGGCCAACATGCAGTATTCATACATTACCACAGGACAGCTCCAAAGCCACCACATTACCATGCCATGGGGGCTTGCCATTTGCTCCTCCCTGATGTTCTTCATGCTATTTTTTTTTTTTTTTGCATTTCTTCATAGAGGAGCCAGGTGCCATGTAACTTTATCTGATAGTGGGTCCAATTGCCACTGGAGTCAATACAAGTTTAGCCCTGTGTGCTTAGCATCAGGCACTGGCCACCGTGCAGGACCAGTTCTGGTTTGAAAACCTGACAGGTGAATGAGAATTTTTGCAGGATCAAAAAATGTGTGAAAAAGAAAACTTAAAGCAAGAGTTGAAATGTGGGCAATTCAGCCTGACAATTTGATCCCTGTTCCTTTGACTGTACCAACTTAGTTTTAATTATATTAATGCTTAGTTGTTGTTTTTTCCTCATTACCTTGGAATTACTGAGGAATTGTAATTCAGGTGAACGTTAGTGGATATAAATGGTCTGCTGTCTAATCTTCACTAACTGGGCTCCTGTTAGCCAACAGTTTTGTCTGGCTATGCCAGAGTTTTGTCTCGGGTTGATTAAAGCTTTGGTACTGCAGAGCTCCTCAGCTCTGTTAGAACTGAGCTTCAGTCCAATGAGCTCCACAGGGCCAAAGCTTCAGACATGCAGAACTCCTAAGATCCATAGGAAGGAAGTTTTGTGCAGTTCTGTCCTACAGAAATGCTAGGCTCTGCAACAGCAGTTGCATGGAGCCCCAAAGCTCCATAAAAGTGAAGCTGCAGACCTAGCAGCTCTTGGGCAATCTGGCCAATTCTCTATAATCAGCCCCTCGCCGCTGTGCATAGATTTAATCTCCTGCTGGGCCCACTCCCATTATCATCTGAAGGTTTCAGATGTTCCCAGAGAACTTCAAATAATTTGAACTGTACTTTAAATAATCTCCCTTTAGCTCTGAAAAGAGAACTGAGAGCACAAGACGACTCACCCATATGCAGATCTGCTAACTTTTCATGTTTAAAAGAGTTTATTTCCAAACTGTGATTAAATCCTAACGATCCAAAATGCTACAGCTTACAGTTCTGCAACCCTGCAGAACTGTATTTGCCCTTACCCAGGTCAAAGAGTTGGTGTGTTTTTTGACTGGTAAGTAAAATATATATATTTAACGATCATTATCAATCATCAGAGTTAAGGACAGATGCATAGGTTTTGTGTCTGTGCTAGTCAGTTTTGAATGACAGCTTTGCAAGGATGCAGGAGTTTAGCTACAGTGTTTTGGCTCTCACTGACAAATAATGCAGCATTTTTCATAACTGCAACAACCATCACTTAGTGTTTTTGCATCGGTTGTTTTACAGTCAGGATAATCAACATACACCAAAAAGGTGCAGAGAAGAACCGCTGAACAGTGGAATTCCTGGGTTGACACAATGTTTACAGGAAGAGAGGAGCAGGGGGAGTTGAACTAAATTTACAAACAGTGCCTGCCAAGTTTGTTTTCAAGTCAAATGAAGAGTAAATATATCAAACCATTAATCCTCAGGGCCTCCCGCAGTAGAAGAAGAATCAGTGGTGAACCAGTCCTTTCCCATTCTTCTGCGGCTCGGAGAAAATATGAGTGACTTCAGGAGTGCAAAAATCAATGCTCATGGGTCTAATATGCTTTTCCTTTCTCATTTTCTCTACATGAAATAGAAAGAGACATTTCAGGCCCTCAACTTTCTTTGGGCCCAATTAGTCAGTTACTTGTAGCCATTGCTATCATTTCCTTTTCCATTTTGGGCACTCTCACAAATAAACTCAGTTGTTTTTTTTTTTAAGTGATTATTTGCATTACCCAGGTCTGACGTGTTCATAATTCTTGCTTAATGACAAAATGATCAGCTGTGAATCAAACACAAAGCCCTGATTGAGCCCAAGCTTGGCAATATCCTCAGTGAACAGCTGAGTCATAAAATGTAATCATGTAGCATAAAACCCACAGAAGATGGGAAAGACTGCAATCCACCATATCCAATCCTGGCAATCAAAGGAAACTGATTAAATCAGGTTATGTCTTAATGATGCTAACAGATGATCCCTGCTCAGTGCTGCAGAGGGAAGCAAAAATCTCCTAAGGTGGCTGTCAATGTGAGGTGGGGGGAAAATTGCTTCCAGTCCCAAATTTGATGATCATTTTAATCCTGGTTTATGGCCGGCTGCTGCAGATACAAAGGACAATTGTAACAAGTGCTCAGTGTTTGACTTGCCGATGAGAAATTAAAGATGAATTACATTGCCGCCAAAGAAGCCCTATTTCATCTGGCTGTGTTCCCAGGGTTCAGGGTAACTTCCTGATCTTCATAAAGTGGCACAGTAGCATAGCAGTGTGTTTTGAGGATGGTCATGTTAGGCCCCCTTCCCTCTTCAAATTGCTCTTCCTTATGTTAGCTACTTATATGCCCCCAGACCTATAGTAGCTGAATAACTCACAGGTTTTACTGTACTTATCCTCATAACACCCCATGAGGTATGGAAGGATGATCATCCCCATTGTGCAGATAGGGAACAATGTCACACAGAGAGATTTAATAACTTGCCTAAGATCATACCAGAGCAAGGACTTGGACATACTAAACTAGTGCCCGAACCACTGAATCATCCTTCATCTCTAGAAACTGTTATTAGAATGCTAACAAGCAGAGACAAGGTAAGGGGAAAAGAGAGAAAAAATGAATTCTTAAATCCTGTATAAAAGCAATGCACCATGTGTGCACAAGGCACAAAGGGGATTATTAAAGAGGGGATAAAGGGCACGCATACTAACATATTATCTATACAGGGAAGCAAGAGAAACATATACGCAGGGGTGAAAGTAAGTTAGAGGACTTACCAGTACGCCAGAGTCCTGAGCAGGGGGCGTGGCCTCAACCGGAAGAAGCAGGGCCTTAAATCCCCGGGCCCTTTAAATCTTGATTTAAAGGGCCAGGGCTCAAGCTGCGGTAGCGGCGGCTGGGAGCCCGGGGCCCTTTAAATCACCCCCGAGCTACCAGCTGCAGAGGCGACTGGGAGCCCCGGGGCTCGGGGGCGATTTAAAGGGCCCAGGGCTCCAGCTGCCGCTACCGCAGCGGAGTCCCGGGCCCTTTAAATCACTGAGGAGCCCTGGGGGCTCCCGGCTGCCACCACTACCCCGGGGCTCTGGGCTCTGGAAGAGCTTTAAAGGGCCTGGGGCTCCGCTGTGATAGCAGCTGCCGGAGTGCCGAGCCCTTTAAATCCCCACCTGAGCCCTGCTGCCTGAGCCCTGGAGTAGCGGTGGCTGGGCTCCATCGGGGATTTAAAGGACCCCGGGGCTCCAGCTGCTGCTACCGTCCCGGCCCTTTAAATGCCCTCGGGAGCCCCGCCACTGCCGCTACCCCAGGGCTTTGGCAGCAGGGCTCCGGCGGGGATTTAAAGGGCCGGGGCAGTAGCGGTGGCTGGAGCTCCGGGGCTCTTTAAATCCCCGCCAGAGCCCCCCACCCCTACCCCAGGGCTCAGGCAGCAGGGCTCAGGCCGGGATTTAAAGGGCTTGGGGCTCCAGCTGCCGCTACTGCCCCGGCCCTTTAAATCCCCTCTGGAGCCCCACCACCGCTACCCCAGGACTTCGGCAGCAGGGCTCAGACGGGGATTTAAAGGGCCCTGGGAGGGTAGCGGGGGCTGGAGCTCCGGGGCCCTTTAAATCCCCGCTAGAGCCCCACCACTGCCGCTACCCCAGGGCTCAGGCAGCAGGGCTCAGGCGGGGATTTAAAGGGCCTGGGGGGTGAGGTAGCAGCAGCTGGAGCTCCAGGGCCCTTTAAATCCCTGCCGCAGCCCCGCCGCCGCTACCCCAGGGCTTTAAATTGCCCTCTAGGAAAGCCAGTCCTGGTACGGCGCACCGGCACTTACCGGTATGCTGTACCGGGGCATACCGGCTTACTTTCACTTCTGCATATACGTAAAAGGAAATACTTCTGGAATGGCTTTTAGTAACCAGAAGCGCCAACAATCTTTGCCTAAACTGAGTTACTTCTATGTGAAGTCCGTCAGAGCAGCCGCTGATGGAGATTTAGATCATCCTGGAGACATGGTGTTGGTTCCCTGTTCATATTCCAGGAAATTGGGGTTAGGTTATTCGGGATATCCGACATTAACTGTGTTACTCCTTTCTGTACCCCAAGGGCCATCAGGAGCTAAAGGGAACCCTATAAAATGGAAGCTGAAGGGAAAATAACAGAGGTTATCAGGGAGCAAACTAACCCAGAATGCTCAAAAGAAGGAGCTCCCCAGGCACCTCTGAGATGATCCGTTACCGGGTTTTGCTGTAGCTTTTTGTTTTGCTTATTTAAGGTTATTTATTTTCTCCAGGTTTTAATTATAAACTTCTGACAACAAACACTTGGGAGAAAGCTCTTTCTGCGAAACACATTTGCTGTTGGACTATGTCGGCCAATTGTGTTATTTTATAAGCAGCTCCTTCCACCTGAGCTACCCCTTACTCCCTCTATTTTTAGGGGATTGAAACCTAGATCTGAATTTTGCAGCCCAGTTCATCCCGAATATGAATGTTACAAGAAGTGCCACTGTACAAGTGGCTTTGTTGTTACACTGTGAAGGTCTGACCATGCATATGGTTTGTATCAACACGTGCAAGGTCATCGCAAAGGTTATCTTGTTCAAATTGTAGTCCTTTGTTTGTCCATGTGGCCAGGTATGGTGCAAAACAGCTGCAGTGTCAGTACAATCTTTCCATTGCCCTGCCAGTGACCTCAGCCCTGACCTGGACTACCAGACTATGTGAAGATGAGAGGTTATTTAGGCTCCATATGAGTATAGCTTTGAAGAGGGCTATGAATTAAAGCTGACACTTTACCTTAAACACCTGGCCACAAATCACTTGTGAAAAATCAGGTGGCCAACCTGAGATCCAGCTTGTCTTTATCAGGCAGTTCACAGTGTTCAGTAAAGCTTTCCTGTTCACTGGGAGCTTGCACGTACCCTTTTCAAGACTGAGAAAAACTGCATTTTTTAAGGACGAAAACTGGAAATTCTCCAGCAGGGTGTGGAGGTTGGGGAGAAGAGATCTCTTACCACACAGAAACATACACTATGTACAATGTTGAGTGGCAATATGGGACTAAATTCTGCTGCAACAACCCCTAAGTTCCACAGCAATGTTTATTTATTCTGTTGCCACAAAATATCCCCTTATATTCCCCGCACCCCATAAACTCACAAGATTCATAAGCAAATTTTTGAAAAGAAAAAAAGTCACACATCAGAAATTCAACAACATTATATTTAATATTAACTTCAGTACCCTCTGTTAAAGATGGGAATAATGAGTGAGAGGCAGAACTGGTCTATATTTATTCCTGTTCTCTGCCTTCTTCAGCATGTGTTATGAACATTTAGTTACTGCTGGCTAAATTATCTGTGTCCCTCTTTATCTGATTCACTAGTCAAATACTGTACATCAGAGAGAGACAAAGATAAAGCCACCCTTTTGATCTACTTCTGATACTAGTTCGTAACTTTGTGACTCAGGCTTATCTCTACTCTATATACACTGTAGGTCAGGAGTAACTCCACTGAAATCAGTGGTTTTACACTGGTGCAAATCTGGTGTGAGGCCAGAATCAGGCTCAGTGTATGTGTATGTTCTATCTAATATTGGAAACAATTATTCACTGCATAAATTATTTAATGAACTTTGTCTTTATTCGTCTAATAAATTATTCAACAAATAGTATTTGAATAGCTTTAGAGCTGGTACAATACTGCAAATGGTTATTTGTTCATATAACGTATTCAATGAATAACATCACTGAATCAAATAAATAATGTATTTGACAATTAGGAGTCATCCCAAGCTAGTTCTTATTGATCCAGTTAGAAAATGCAAAGGTGACTGATAAGCTATTGATCTATTCTGCTTTCGTTTGTTCTCTTGGGGTACATCTAGACTACAGCACTATATCAACCGAGCTCAACTCTACTTACTTAGTTTGATGCAAGCTAATGCAAAGCAGCACTTCGATACACTGAACTCACACACACATGTTGCGCTGGATTGCTCTTACCCCCTACCTCCACACTAGTACTGGACTAGTTAGCTGCAATGACTTCTGGGCATGCAGCCCATGGTTCCCAGCACTGCTCCAAACTGCACACTGTGGAGGGCTGTAAGAGTGAGTCAGTGGAATAGAAATTAAGCCTGATTCTTCACTTCCTTTCCCCTGGTGCAGTTATTTATGCCTGTTCAAAGTAGATGTAAAATAATACCCACCCAGAATGGGAGCATTTTCCATTCACTTTGAACTCACTCTGCGCAGGTGTGAAAGACAATCCAAGGTGCAAGGCAGCAGAGAATCTGGCCCATTTTCCTTTATTAAAATACAAGGAAGGGAAAATGAGAAATCAAGTTGTCTCACCAGCAGGTATGCAGATAATTTATTGTAGAAGTGTGAGGAACCTTATTTCCTCCAGGAATTGGTTTAAGGAACAGGAATAAACGAAACTCATATTTTGTGATCATAGATATTTTACGACTGAAATTAGGGAGACATGGTTATATCTCTGTTACTATTACAAACCTGATTGTTTTTTCCTTTCAACTCCTCCAATTCTTTCTTCATATGAAAAACCCTCCTTCCCATCTAACATTTTTCAGGAGCAGACTCTCATCAGAGAAGATTTTTTCCTTGGAAATTTTTGAGATAAATCAGAGATCGGGTACTTTGACAAAGCAACGTGTAGTTTGCTGTTTGAAAAGACTCTCCCTTTTGAAAAGCTGTATCTCAAAAGTGTCTTGGTCAAAAAATTTCACGGTTGTTTTCTTTAATGATAAGCTGGGCTATATATTTTTAAACTCAATTTTTATTGTAGTTTAACCACACTGTCACCTGCGTAATAAAAAACTGTCTAAAAATCAATACATGCTATGCCACACATTCACTTTGAATAGCCTCTTACTCCTCAAATAGTTCCATTGATTTGGGACCACTTGCAAACTACATACTCATTAGCAAGGGTATTGGAATATGGCCTATGTTGTATAAACAACTGGACGTTTATCTATTGTGGCACAAAATAAAAGACCAAATACTACAAGTACTTACGCACGTGAGCAACTTTAAATGAACTAATGAATGAGTAACTTTACTCATGTGAGTATTTCTGTTGATTTCAAAGAGATTACGCATGTGAGGAAGAATTACTCATCAGGATTTGCAGGATTGGGTCCTCTGTATCTTTAATTTTCTATAAAAAATGGACTTTAGCAACAGGTAAGTGCACAACAAAAAGCCTAAACAAAGAAAGTCACACGGACATGATTTCATGACTTCTTCCCCAGTGAATATGGTTTTCTAGTTTTCTTCATCAGTGGCCGGGGGTGGCGGGAGAGAGAGAAGCAAATTTTAACAACCCTATTGAAAATGAATATATTCTGCTGGAACTGGTCCTGCCACCCTAACACTTGACACAATCCAAAATTCGTTGAAGTCATGGGAATCTTTCCATCAGTGTCAATGGGCTTTGGATCAGGCTCACTGAGTATTACTGGAGGAAGTGTAAATACAATAATTATTGGCGGGAATAATATTGAAGGGGTATCATTGGAATAATAATGTGGGAGAAGAAGGTGTGTCAATGTGTATGAGCTGATGTGGAAAGCAGCATGTAGAGCTGGTCAGAAACTTTCTGGCAGGGCTGGCCTTACAGGTGGGCGACCGCCCAGGGTGCTGTGGTCAGGAGGGTGCCCTCTGAGTGCCGCAAACTGTCGGGACTGGGCTGCCAGACCAGGGGTGAGTGAGGGCGAGCCCAGGGCTGGAGCCCCTGGCCAGCAGGGCGGGCAGGGGGCAGGCGATGCCTCCCAGAGCTGCCAACCTGGTGGGGAGGATCAGGCAGCAGGGCTCACCCCTGCGGAACCAGTGGGCCAGCCCCTGGGTCTCCCTTCCTGGGGGAATGGGTAGTGTCTGCACACCTGCTCTCCTACTGTTAGATGGTCAGGGGCTGTATGGCCGGAGGAGCCCCCAGACTCAGAAACTCCTCCCAGTGCAGCCCAGCCAGGCTCTGGGGCCAGGAGCTGGTCCTTGCACCCTGCGCCCCACACCGCTATTCTCAAACCCAAAGAAAGGGCACCAAAATACAAGTTCACCCAGGGTGCCATTTCCCCTAAGGCCGGCCCTGCTTTCTGGCAGAACATTGTTCCATCAGGAAACGCCAATTCGTTGAAAGCAAAATATTTTGCGGAAACATGTTGCCATGGATGCAAATTCTTGTCGAAACAAAAACAGGGAAAAAAAAGAGTTTCTGACTTTTGGGTTATTTTATATAATTATAAAAAATAATATATTATGTAAAAGAAGTCAAAATTGGAAAGGGCATCCCAAAACAATTTTTTTGGGAGGAGGGGGGAGAAGGAGATTTTAGTTCACATGAAATTTTGGAAGATTTTGTTTTCGTTCTGCAAAACTACCCCTGAAACAAAAAATCAGATTCGTGCACAGCACTAGTAACATCTTAAATTTTGCTTCATCTGCTTGATTTTAAAAAAAGAGATTTATTACCGTTTACATTTTATTTTGTTTACATTTTGAGCTGGAGATGTTGCAATGTACTCAGAGCCGTGGAGAGCACACCAGCCGCACTACAGACTACACTGAAAGACCTTCTGACAGATATAAACAAATGGGAAACCTGAGTTTACTTCCCAGTACGCGGTTCCTAAAGCCAATGCACAGTAGAAAACAAGGTCGGATTTGTGACCTTGCTAAGGGCCAATTTGAGGGACTCAGGAGATTATAAACCCAGCTGGGAGAAGTTAAGGGGGAGTTTGAACAAACCAGGATCTAAGAGCGAGCAGGGCCAAAACCAAAAACTTGGAATGAATGGAGCAGAAAGTAATTGAGGCAGGAGACAGAGACTCACTGCTACAGAGAGAAACAAATGCTAAAGTGGCTGATTACACAGCTCATAGAAAAACTGGAAGATGCTGGGAACAGAAGCCAGCAGCAGCATCTCAGATCACTGGAGCCCCGCAGGAGGAGAGGAAAATTAGATGATATTTATACATTTGTGTGGACTTTGTTAAAAGCTGTGCTGCAGAGAGCACTGGAACTAGCCGTCTTTGAATAGGAGATGCTGGATCTGAGATTAAAACATTTCAGTCCAGCCTTAAGCTGGCTTCCATTCTTGTGGGTGCAAAAAATCATGGGCACAAATAGCCCTGGGGAGGGTTAAATTTCACCAATAAATGACTCATCTCTTTTCAAATCTGACTAAGCTATTTCCTTACTATAGCTAGAGCTGGACACAATTGGAAAAATGGTATTGATAATATTTTGGGTAAAACCATAGATAAAAATGTGGAAAAATTGTGAAAAAACAAATTAAAAAAAAAATCAACAGTTTGCCAGTTTTCCACGAAGGGCTGTTTTCCAGTGAGCTTTCTGTCTGAAAAATTTCAATCACCTCAAATTATAACATTCCTTTCATTCACTAAGCGGTTCTGCTCTGAGGAATTACTGAGTAAAAATGGCTCTGTCTTAATGAACATATTTGCTCACGGGGCAAATTTTGATCTCAGTTACACTAGTGTAAATCCAGAGTAACTCAGCAGTATTCCAGATTTACACTGGCCGTGCACAGACTTTAGAGGTGATGTCATGTGTGTGGAGAGCATAAAGTTGCATGTTGGTAGGGTGACCAGACAGCAAGTGTGAAAAATCGCAAAGGGGAGTGGGGGGTAGTAGGAGCCTATATAAGACAAAGCCCCAAATATTGAGACTGTCCCTATAAAATTGGGACAGCTGGTCACCCTACATGTTGGTGGGTGGGAGTCTAAAGCTGAAGGAGTCCAAGCATTCCATCAATTGTATATGAGCAGCTTTAATTGATTTCATATATACAACAGCATACAACTGACAGGATAATCAGGCCCAAAGAGCCTAAGCTGTTGTTTTATTTACATAGGGAAGGAACCAGAAGAAGGTTTAAGACTCACCTTTGAATTTGGTCCTATGGGCATTATTCTGATCTTACTTACATTCGTTTTAAAGTGATGTAATTTCAACAGAACAGATTTTACTGGAGCGACAGCCGTTTACATCAGGTGAGGATCTAGCCCATTTTCATTATGTAAATAAAGACATAGCAGCCCGATTAAACTCTGATTTTGGTCTAAAGTCCTTGCAGTTATTTTAGATTTACACTACTATAAGTGAAATGAAACCTGGTCTCATGGCTAATAATTAGAACATTTATTAATTTATACTCCATTTACCACTCCTGTAACTAAGCCCGTCCAACTACATTTAAAACAAGCTATAATGCTTGCATCAGCGCAACAGAAGACTCCATAAAATCAATCCACATTAAAGTTCCCTTTCCTGATGGTGACTAATTCAATGAATTAATCAAAAGCCTGATTAAACAAAATTACACTGAAATGAAATTATCTCAGTCAGTGGGAATGCAGAAACGCCATTTTTAAAAATAACGTCTCTTGCAATTGTATGACAGTGTGGATTTTGTCTGTGTATGTGTGTGCATGGAATATTTTTTCTTTCTCTTTCATAAAAAAATTGACTACTTAATTACTAATTCCATATTATTAGCAATAATTAATAATACATTTGGCCTTAGGGTTTATATATCCCACGATAAGATTTCTACCAAGTTTATTAGCTGAATAGACAAGCATCCAATTGTCTTGGCCTCTGCACCACACTGGCCATGACAGCCGAGCATGAATATTTTGAAACCATAACCATGAAAGGTGAGCCTGAACCAAAACTCTGGATCTGAACATCTCTGAGGTTTGGGAAGTTTGAACATGGATCTCAACTTTGTGGCTTCAGCACAACTCTAGTAGACATGCCCTCCTATGTGAGATCTGTAAGGCCGTTATTCACCCAGCTGCCACAGCAACTAATAGCAGTGTTGACGTTGTGGCAGCTTGGGCTAGCTGCCTGTGTCGAAGCCTGCCTGAACCCCTGGGTCTGAGCTCAGGTGGCTAGCCCGAGCTGCTACCAGTGTCACAGAGTCCACACTGTTGTTTTTAGCATGTTAGCTTGAGGTGAGCTAGCTCAAGTCTGTCTACTCGTGCTGGGAATCATACCTCCCAGCTGCAGGGTAGACATGTCCTAGCATGGGCCAGATTGCTCTGACGTTTGCAGAGGGAACAGCAGTCAAGACGAAAGCATCCAGGGGGCTGGATTTGGCACAAGAGCTAAATGGTTGCCTTCGAGCGTGTGTGTGTAGCCAGTGGAGCATCTCCTGGTGCAGGGGAACTCACTTGTGGTGGAGGTTCCTGTGCAGCCCCCACCCTCACAGTGGGAGGGAAGGAGAGGATGTTTGGGGTGTACCACAGGCCGTGCCTGGGCAAGGGAGGGAATGTGGCAGAAAGAAGATCTGCTACATCTGACCCTCCCATGGTGTAAGGTCCCTGAGGCGTTCTGAGGGTCAAAACTGGGCTTAACTGGGACGTACGTGATTCATAGGCCTAGTGCTGACTGGCTGCAGAAGGATCCATTTCACCCCTGGAGCAGAGCTGTAAGTAAGAAGGTGCTATCTTTCCATAGTCTCTTTGCAGAGTAGACCCACACTTTGCAGGGCAGGCTATGCCCGGTGCAGTGACAGGAACCTAGTAATTAACTACCGGTCCTCATTTCCCTTTCTTTTTTCTCCCCTCCTCCTGCTCAGCAGTCCCCAGGCACAATTCCAGTCTAGCGTTCAGGGCTGGCTAGCATGTCGCCAACCAAACCACAGATCTGGCATGTTCTGCCAGCTCTGGAGTATGGTCAGACCCCAGCTTGTTAGCACCCATGTTGCCTGCCATCTGGGGGCTTGGCTGGACTCCTCTCTTAGAGTAGGTTACATGCTGCTCCCTGAGGAGGAGAGAGTAGATACCATGGAGTAATAAGTTAACCCTGAAACAATCCCTTGTTTGTTCAGCTAGAACTGTGCTTTATTTACAATAGCTCCTGTACCGATTTCACCACCTATTCGTCAGCATTGCTGGCTGTTTCAGTGAAGGTCCAGTCTCCCCACTGTCCAGTGCCTGTCCGTGTGGAAGGAATACTTCAGCCGGGAGATGCACCACGCCGTTCATTACTGTGAACCACTCTTGCTGATAAATATATTAGGGATCCACACATGTCATCTCTACAGGCTATGTAGCAAGCAGTTGACCCCAGCCCTGTAGAAGGCAGATGCCTTTAACCCTCCTGGACAATGGCCCTGTGAGAGAAAATGGAGAGTCTGATGTGTTTGTACAGTGTGTTGGGTAAAGGATAAAGACTGTGTTGAAATAAAGCTGTCAAGTTACTGAAAACAAATTGTACTGCTCCTTTCCCTCCCTGCTGTTACTATGGTTTCTTTGCTTTCAGCCAGGGAGGGAGGGACATTTCCCACTGTTCACAGTTTTACAAGTTTTTCAACAATGTCTCCATTATGGCAGATACACAAACACAGAGCCCACTGCTGCTCCCCTTGAAGTCAGCTGCAAAACTCTCCATTGACTTCAATGGGAGCAGGAGCAGGCTCCTGTTTTCCCACACATTGGTTGGACAAAGCACCTAGGTGCTCGCACTTGTATCAATCTAATTCATCTTTCATCTCAGGTTTGTACACAGCACCTATCCCTGGGGTGTCAGCTGCTTTCCCATTTTGTCACCCTGCTGTTATATGTGAAAACAATATCTCATGCCTTGGAGATACAGAAACATGCTTGAAAGCCATGGCTCATGTATCTCACACACGTGTCTTTAACAGGATCATTGGCTTGTGTGAGTACATCCCATCCGCATCAGTAATGGAAGCAGAAACTATTCCGGGGGCAGAGTAGTTAGAAATTAGAGAGAACAGCCATTTTGCTAAATTTAGAATCCACAAGTTCTAGATCTAGAACAAGAGTTGACATTTTGGAAGGCGGAGTTCTGTCAAAATAGGATTTTTTGAGCGCCATCATGAAATTAATAATAAAGAATAATCATTAATAATTTGTTATTAGTACCCATTGTAGCCCCAGAAGCAGAGTAAGAATTACTTTTAATCCAGACTATCTAGTCCAGATTCTGCTCCCTATTTCTGTTCCAGAAGACGCCATTAACATCTAACGACCCATCCTGGTTTAGTGGTCAAGTGAAGTCATCAAATAGAAATAAAAAATCAATATTTAACAAATAAAAAAGGAGAAATAGACAACAATAAAAATAAATTAGAAGTTATGAAATACAGAAAATTGATAAGGAAAACTAAAGACATCAGGGAAAAATCCATAGCAAAATGGCTAAGGAATTAAGAAAGAGTTTTTTAAGTATATTAGGGACAAAAGAAATCATAGCAGTAGTATAGCCCCATCATTGGAGGGAGATGGTAAAATTGTTAATGATGATGCAGAAAAGGCAGAAGTGTTCAATAAATATTTCTTTTCTGTATCTGAAAGAAGCAGGATGATATACTCATAGCACGACAGGATGATGAAGTATTTGCCAGCTCTTTATCCCTAGTAGAAAATATCTACTAGAGATAAACACTTAAATCATCAGGCCCAGATAACTTGCACCCCAGAGTTCAAAAGAGCTGCCTGAGGAGATCTCTGGCCTGCTGATGTTAATTTTTAATAAATCTTGGAATACCAGGGAAATTTCAGAAGACTGAAAGAGTGCTAATGTTATGCTAATATTCAAAAGGACAAATAACTATAGACTGGTTAGTCTGACACCAGCCAAGGCAAAATAATGGAAAAGCTGATAGGGAATTCAACTGATAAAGAATTAAAGGATAGGAATATAATTAATGCCAGTCAACATGCTTTTATAGAAAACAGGTCTTGTCAAACAAACCTGATTTAATTCTTTGATGTGATTATGTTTGTTTGCTAAATCAGTGGCTCTCAACCTTTCCAGACTATTGTACCCCTTTCAAGAGTCTGATTTGTCTTGTGTACCCCCAAGTTTCACCTCACTTAAAAACTTACAAAATCAGGCATACAAATACAAAAGTGTCACAGCACGCTATTGCTAAAAAATTGCTGACTTTCTGATTTTTACCATATAATTATAAAATAAATCAATTGGAATATAAATATTGCACTTACATTTCAATGTATAGTATACAGAGCAGTATAAACAAATCATTGTCTGTGAAATGTTAGTTTGTACTGACTTGGCTAGTGCTTTTTATGTAGCCTGTTGTAAAACTACGCAAATGTCTAGGTGAGCTGAGTACCCCCTTGAAGACCTCTGTGAACCCCCAGGGGTACACGTACCCTTGGTTGAGAACCACTGTGCTAAGGTAACTGCATAGATGTAATAGCCTTTTGTAAGATGTTTGACTTAATACTTCATGATATTCTAGTTAAACAATTAACACTCTACAATATCTATAAAGCTCATGTTAAATGGCTTAAGAGCTGGCTGACTCTCTTATCTCAAAATGTAGTTGTCAATGGGAACTCATCATCAAATGGGGGAAGGAGGCGGTTTCTGGTGGGGTTCCACAATGAGAGCCACAATGAGAGACACTAGGCCTGATGCTATTCAACATGTTCATCAATGATCTGGTAGTAAATATAAAATCACTGCTGATAAAATCTTTGCAGATGACACGAAGGTTGGTGGAGTGGTAAATAATGGTGCAGACAGGGCAGTCATACAGAGAGATCTGGATACTTGGTAACCTGGGCCCATTCAAACACCATGTGTTTTTAACACAGGCAAATGCAGTGTTATACATCTAGGAGCAAGGAAATCAGGCCATACCAAGAGAATGGGGGATTGTATCCTGGAAAGCGGTGACTCTGAAAAGGATCTATGGGTCATAGTGGAGCTCTCAATGTGATGCTGCAACAAAAAGGGCGAATGTGATCCTTGCATGTATAAATAAGGGAGCAGTGAGCAGCAGTAGGGGGGTGACTTCATCTCTATATATGGCATTGGTGAGACCAATACTGGAACGCTGCATCTAGTTTAGGTGTCCACATTGTAAAAAGGAAGTTGAAAAATTAGAGAGGGGGCAGAAAAGAGACAAAGAAAATGTTTTTGAGAGCTGGAGAAAAATGTCATACAGTGAGAGACAAAGTCAAGAGCTCAATGTGTTAGCTTATGAAAAAGAAAGGTGAGAGGTGACTTGATTGCAGTGAGTAAGTACCTTCCTGGGGAGAAAGTACTGGGGTAGTAAAGGGCTCTTTAATCTAACAGAGAAAGGCCTAACACGAACCTACGGCTAGAAGCTGAAGCCAAACAAATTTAAATGAGAAATTAGGCACAAATTGTTAACAGTGAGGGTGATTAGCCATGGAATCACAACTAGTGTAACGGAAGGTTGAATCTGGTCCTAAATCGTTTGCATAGCCCCAGCTTCCACTTAGTTGGAAATACATTTTTAAAAATTAACCTTTCCTTGAAAATGATGCTTTAAATGAAGGGGGAAATGGCATAAAACCCCATAACCCGTTAAAGTCAGTTGGCCCTTTCCTCAGTCTCTCTCTGTCTCTCATCTGTCTAGGTGTTTAGAATATGTCATTAGTGTTGTATCAAATTTTCCCAGCCCTAAAAGAAATATGGAAAGAAAACAGTAATTATTCTGGGTTGTGTACTGCAAAAACCTCTCCTTATCTCAGGGTACAATGAAAGATCCACCTTTGCAGACAGCCTCCCCATCACAAAGCCCAGTCGGGCATGTCTCCTGGGTACGGAAAAGGAGGAGGAAAGGAGAGGAGAGGAAGCAGAAGAAAGAGGAATCACACACACACACAGCAATTAAATCAAACAACACAGAGCTAATAACGCAGCATTCCAGGAGAGAAGGAGCTTCTGCAATCCTTCCTTCTTTGATGATTGCCTTAGTCCATCTGCTAAAAGGAGCAGAAGGTTTAGCTTGTTGTCTGAGCCATTTCTTATGTTGGACTGAGAGGAGGCTGAGAGTCCATTGCGAAATATAGCAGAATCCTAATGTGCCAGATTCTGATCCCCTTACTCCTGTGCATGGCTGCAATGAACAATCCTACTGATTTCAATGGGGCTACACAAAGAATACGGTTAGACTAAATGTGAGTGAGGATGTCAGAACCCAGTCCTAAATTTGTATTCATTGCTCAGATCTCCCTGTGATTTGGCACATTTTAAATGCTTACCTAGATCATAGGATGTTGCCAGGGGCAAAATCTGAAATGGAGGCCCCCCCTTTCTAAAAAATTACCATGGGGTATGTGATGTGGGGGCAGGGTAGGGAATGGAGAGCAAGCCCACCCAGCACTCATTCCGCAGCAGCAGCTCCTGTCCCGCAGGGCTGCGTGCAAGTCCCTGCTCCAGCCCATTGGCTCTCAGCAGTGTCATGTGACCAAAACCGGATGACGAAAGGGCAGCTGGGCCAATCCTGAGCAGCCCTGTGACCCTGTGCATCAGGTCACGATACCGCTGACTTAAATTTGGTCCAGTTGTCCTCCTCCCACCCCCCTCCATCATGACCCTTCTCATTCATCACACATCCCCAGCCCACCTACTTTAAATGGTGCTCTGCAAGAATTGTTCCTTGGATCAAGTGAGGTGTTCAGGGCAAACTGCCCCCTTTTGTCCCGCTCCCGGGCAAACCTGGAGGGAGGCTGTCAAAGTACAGTAGCCGTCACCAAGAGGTTTGTGAAGCAACAGTGGCAGTATATATGTTCATAGGTCAAGCAGCCCTGACATATCCTTAGCATGTTACACATAGCCTGAGAGAGAGATTGACAAGTGAAAAATATTTGAGTAGGGTCAGGGACAATTAATCCCTTCAAGTGACAGTGAGTGCAGGAGCTGGAATGTCAAAGGAATTGGGAAGCAATTCAAACTCTGATTTGATGGGCAAAGGGCAAACAATCCATTCCTTTGTAGTCTTGACCTGATTCTTGCTTCCACTTCAATTAAGGTCGCAGAAGCTTTTTTTTCTGTTTGTTTTTTTTTTGTTTAATTTGCTTATGCATGTATGAAACATCCATCTTGCTGAAATTTTCCACACTTGCTGTCTGGCTGAAAGTGAACTTTTCCCCCACCCCTCAAGTTTAAGCAAAAAGGGTTCTTTTTTTTTTTTTTTTTTTTTTTTGAGTAAACAGTGTGTGTAAAAAATATTATTGTTGACCACGTTGTGCTAGGTGCTGTGTAAACGTGCATCCCGATTATAGAAACAGGCTTGTAACATTTTCTGGACAACTTTACAGTCCAAATGCCTGGAGATAGAAAGTTGAAATTTAGCAGTGAAAAAGCATTTTAAAGGCTATTTTTCCCACTCCCTTATTCCTCCTGATTTGCACTTCTTGTGCAGTGAAGGTGTGCAGGGGTTAGGGAGGGCTGCTGTGCAGCTTTTAAGGTGTGCAAAGGGCTCCATCCATGATCATGTAATTGAAGAGTGGGCCCATTTCAGCACTGTCTCACTCCAGTTTCCATAGTTTCTAAAGCCAGAAGGGACCAGTATGATCATCTAGTTTCACTTCCTGCGTGTCACAAGTTACTTTCACCCAGTAATTCCTGCACTGAGCCCAAAAATTGTGGTTGTGTACTTCATATCTTCTGGAAGGACATTCGTTTTTGATTTAAAAGACTCAAAGGATGGAGAATTTACCCCACCCCTTGATAATCCGTACCATTGCTTAATTACCCTTAGAGTTAAAATCAGTCTTCTTTCCAGTTTGAACTTTGCTGACTTCAGCCTCCAGCCAGTAAATTTTGTTATGCACTTGTTAGCTAGATTAAAGCTCTCCATCGAAATCCATGGAATGACACTGGTGTAAAACTGGAGTAATGCAGCAGTTAGTCAGGCCCTGTAGTGCAAGCAAAGGATGTGTGTGTCATATTAACTGTGTCGTTTCCTGACATCTGAGCGCTCAACTGTGTAACCTCAATGTTCCTTTTTTCAGAGTAGCAGCCGTGTTAGTCTGTATTCGCAAAAAGAAAAGGAGTACTTGTGGCATCTTAGAGACTAACCAATTTATTTGAGCATAAGCTTTCGTGAGCTACAGCTCACTGCATCCGATGAAGTGAGCTGTAGCTAACGAAAGCTTATGCTCAAATAAATTGGTTAGTCTCTAAGGTGCCACAAGTACTCAATGTTCCTGTAACGTAATATTTTGGATGGAACCTGTATTACAGCAATGCTATAGTTAAAGGTAGAATGACACTTCCATTTTATAACATTTTAGTCTCTGTTGAAGAGCTTGACATAATTGGGAATGACTGCAAATCTGTCGTTATAATTAGAATTTGGTCTTTAGCTCTAGGCCTTTCCCCTTCAGGGGGGGTTGATTGGAAGCCAGGGAGGCCTTACATCTCAGCGAGTTATTTCCTGGAGACTCTTTCATCCCTGCTGCTAGGTGTGCACTGAATAACTCTGCAGGTTAAGAGTGATGCTGTACAGGCTCTGCAAAGTCGGAGCAAATAAGTGATTTGCACTGAGTTGAAGTCATGGCAAAGAGGGACCAAAACAACATTTCCATTGGAAACTGAAAGGCTGTGATTTTCCCTCCCAATGTGACATCAGTGTCTGCTATGGAAGAATATCATGGTGTGGCCATTCTGCTTTGAAAAGGGATGGAGACAGAAGAAAGAACTCCGGGTAGTTAAAGGATTTCCTAAAGGATCATGTAATAGGGACAAAAGATGAGAAGCAGAGGGAAGGGAGCAGAGCAGAAGGTATTAGAAAAACACAGGATTACAGTATCTTTGGAAACAACCCTTTCCCATGCACAAAGCACCCCCTTTATTGAGACCCCTTGTTTTAGCCTTCCAAGCTTCTTAGAAACATTGGGCCACAGTTTCAGGTGGTGTAAATTAACACAGCTCCGTTGACTATATTGGAGCTATGCTGATTATTTCCAGCTGTGGGTCTAGCCCTTATTAGATTTCATTTACAAAGATGGGTGTAAATTTACAGTGCTAGCATATCCATGGACATAAACAGAAGAGTAATCATGAAGTTAGCGGATTAATGGCACAAGCTGCATTTTCTACATGTGCACACTCGAATTGTACAGTTATACCCACCTCTGGACTTCGCAAGTGGAAACACCCAAGTGTACACTTTAACCAAGCTAATACCTGAATGTGCAGCTGTTAGAACATGCACCTGCAAAAGCCGTTTGTCCCCGTGAGTTTTGTATGTACAAATTCTACCATGTGTGTCCAAGTGTCAGACTCCTGAAGTGTATGCTTGCGTGTTTGCCGCACAGGCTCATGTACGTGCACACAAAGTTTTGTACACACACATGTTGGTCAGCGACTGAAAAACTACCTGGAAAGATCTACAGTTCTTTAAACCCCTTACACATGAGATCAATCCCATTGGAGGTAGACAGCAGCTGGGAAGGCCAAATTAATACCACATAATGTCTCATTATATCCCCACCTTTCTCTTCCCTCCTCTTGTTTCTACTTCATATTAAAGAACAGTGACTGCGCTCTCTCCAGATACTTTGTCAATGTCCACCCCACACAACTGCCCTCTCCTCCACGCTCCGCCCACACGTAGATATTCTAAGCTATTGACAGATAAAGTTAGAAAGCTTTCATGCTAGGCTTCTGGGTATGAAGGATACCAGAAATGTCAAAGGAGTAAGTGTATGTCATAATGGTAAGGCTGTAATCTGACAAGAGAAAAGCAAAAGGAATTCAGTGGCTAGGAGGCTGCAACTCACCCGAGCAGGTGCCTCCTGAAAACTGGGATAGTTAGAACTGCCTTTGTAGCTCTTGTGTTATCTGCATCGTAGCCCCGTTCTCTCACTTACAGGTAAGACACAATGGGCCCAATTCTGATCTTACTTACACTGATGTAATTTGGGATTATCTCCGCTGATGTAAATCATTGACTGTAATGAGGCTATGCTGAGTTACACCACCTGAGGATCTAGCCTAATAGGCCAGATCCAGGCCCAACTCCAGCAGTGGTGCAAAGGGGCTGTAAAGTTGTCTTAAACAAGCAGCTGAGGCTTTCTGCCACCCTCTTGTGGCCACTCAGAATAAGGGGTATGTGCCAGGAACAGGCCAGAGGCAGGAGGAACACAGAAGCACACTCCGTTGAGCCCTGACTGCTGTAACTGCCCTTAGGGGGCTGTTCCCAGCCAGTGTGACTCAGAGCAGCGTTGAGGGACTGAATTAGCCCCCAGCTGCCCAGGCTAGCGAGCTAACAACTGCCCACTTTTTTGTGAGGGTAAGATCTGCAGGCAGAGGATCCCTTCTATGCACAAGTCATGGGCGAACAGTATGGGACTCATCAGGCTTGGTTCCTTTCTCCCTCATGCTGGTGCACATCAACAATAACTCCACTGGATCAGCGACACTACAGCAGTTTAAGAGAGTGGAATCAGTCCCATTGACTTCAGTAGGAGTCACTGGCATTGTGTGGCAAGAAAATAGGGCCCACTGACTTGAGCTGCTTATTATGATTATTTATATCACAGAAGCAGCTAGAGGTCCCTTCGGAGATTGGGGCCCCATTGTGGTAGGTGCTGTACAAAAAGCTCTCAGGAACAGTCCCCTGGCCCAAAGAGCTCACAGTCTAAAGAGATAAGATAGACAAAATGGAGGGAGGGAATAGTATTACCCTGGTTTACCGAGGGGGAACTGAGGCACAGAATGTTAAGTGGCGTCCCCAAGGTCATGCCAGCAGTCTGTGGCAGAGCTGGGAACCGACTCCCAGGCCACAAGACCATCAACCCTCTGAAGTGGAGTCACACCGCTGTTGCTGAAAGCAGAATTTGTGCAGCAGCCTGTGGTTGCTGGGGAGCTGAGGAAGGGAAGCATTTGCCCAAGCATTTTTACAATGGTTCACATTTCTGGGGGATAAATAAGAGCCTGTCTCTCTAGTTTAATTGGCTGTGATAGGTTTGCTTGCCTGGAACACCTCAACGGGAAAGAGGGATTTTTAGGATTTAAAAAGATGTCTAAAAAGACTGTTGAATAAGAGAAACCTGAGGGAGAAATTGAGGCTGGAAGGAAGGAGCTAATGTGAGCTTGGTGTTGACAGTGGAACTGAATGTTTCTTCATCGCTAGACTAGAACAGTTTTAGCTTTGTAATCAGTAACGAGGCCAGGGCATTACTTTTAGTTAGCGCTGTAAGATGTACATGAAGGGCTAGGTGTGCTTTTAAGGTGCATCCCTGTGATCAGGAACCGGCGGAGGAATTCTGGCTGACTCAGTAAGAATTCCTTTTGGGATTCCTGGGGGAATCACACTGCAGTGGGAGCTCTGCTGCCCTTTAATGCCCTGTGCCATGCGAACTCTACTAGCTGAAGCACAGAGAGGTAAAAGCAGGGCCACAACCTCGACAGCCAGTGCTACTGTTGGAAACAGAGAGGAATGGCTGCACTCCCAGCCACATTATGGCCGGTCCCTGAATCGGGGCACCAGGAGGGGGAAGGTTACTGGGAAGAGTCAGCCATAATTTGGCTCAAAATCAAATAATCTGCTTTGCTTCAGTGAGGAAATAGTGTTTGATTTGCAACTGGAAGCGCTTTCAATGGCAGGACAGATTATATTATATTCTGAAAAGGACTGAAGTTCAAAATTACAGGAGAAACAAAAAGCTGGGGGTGTAGAAACCGATGAGCATGACAGAACCAGAGTAGGCATGTTTTCCTTAACACATGCACACCCACATTGTTCCACTCCGGCGACTGCCCACTTTATTTATAAATAATCTGTAACTGTGAAATCCCCAGCCAAAAGAGAACAAGGCATTAAAGCTGATGATCTGATCACCAGCTTGAGACCCAGAAACTCCTGGGTCCTAGTTTTGGCTTTATCATTATCATCTCTACCTCGGTTTCCCATCTATAAATTGAGGATGATGAGACCATAAGTTCTGTGGGGCAGGGACTGTCATTTATTATATATTTGTACAACACCTAGCACAATGGGGCTCTAGGTCTTATTGCAATACCCATGTTTACATGATAAATGACAGCAAATGACTGCCTACCTCACAGGGATGTAGGGAGGATTAATGAGTTGATTTATGTAAACAGCGCTACTGAGTGATGTTTTGCACCTAGTGTTTGCATATTTTGTAACTACTAGAGACCTGCCACTTCTTTAGAAAACCAAACAGTCAACCGACAATGTTAATGACTGACCATAGTAGTTTAGGGACCCTAATAGCTTTAGGGAATCAGTATGTGATGACAATGCGCTCATTAAAGGGATTAACTGTAATTAGGGCACTAACTTTATTAATTAAACTGCTAGGTGCATTTTATCAGTTCACTGCTTTTGAGTCAGAATTTCAAAAACCGTCAGCAGGGGTCTGGGGGGTAAGTCTACACTGCTGTCAGAGGAGTGGTTGCCGCACGTGTGGACATATCTGAGCTAGCTTTAATCTAGGTACGGTGAGTACCAATAGCAGTGAAAACATCATGGACAGTGGCTACTTGATTACGTATCCAGGCTCCTGGTCGGGTGGGCAGGGCTAGCTTGTGCCACCGCTTGTTGGCCACAGCTTCACTGCTATTGTTACTTGAGCTCACTTTGATCAGGTACCTCAGGTATGCCTACATATGCTGCAGGCATACTTCCCAATTGCAGCGTAGACATACCCGAACTCTGCTCCCACTGAAATCAATGAGAGTTTTACCATCAACTTTAATGGGAGCAAAGTACTTTTGAAAATCCCATCTTAATCTGTATCTCCTTTTGGTCTTTGTGGCAGGGCAGGGGTAAAACCCTCTTTGAAGCCCTGCCAAAATGCCGGCTACAGACAGCTCTCTGGTCAAAAGGCCAGGTAGAGAGACATGGGTATGCAACAGGGAGCCCCGCTGTAAGCCCTAATGAGGGCTAGCTCAGAGCAACAAGCTGGCCCGAGTAGGAACAGCTGGGCTAAAGACTGGGAGGGCTATAAAAGCCCTGGGAAAACCTCAGAGAAGGTGTGCCAGGGGAGGAGACAGGAGGGCTGTTTCTCTTGTACCTTACCTACTAGAAGGAATCTCAAGGGCCAGAAGACCCTGGGAGGGGGTCTGTGGTGTGATTGTTGTTGGGGGAATTGGGGCTGCCCAAGAACACTGTAAATAAAGACACAAAGCTGAAGCTACTGAAGAAGGCGGTGGGACTCTTTATTAGACCAGCCTAAACACAGGGTGCAGGTACAAAAGTGGGAGTGCCGGCCTAGACCCTGTGACAGTCTTATAATGGGAGTTACAAGATCAAAGACTCGCTCATCGTACTCCTTCAAGTTCTGCTCTTATCTGCTCCCACAAGCTAAGAACAGTCAGCTCTTTGGCTAGGAGAACTCCAACAAATACAAAGGTGGTGTAGAAAGTGAAGTTAGTGTTTCTGTAGGTGTAACTCTGCCCACTGGGCCAGTATGGAATCAAAGCATCAGCATGGCCTTGAAACACTCTGCTTATGGAGATGCCCTCTTTCAAATATGGTGTATGACCAAGCTCTTTGACTAATTGTGGCTTTAAAGATCTCAGGGTATGTGTGTCCTGCCCTGATTCCAGTTTGAGTAATTACAGGCTGCCTGCCTAAGTTTCCTCTGCAATTTCAATTGGATACACTATTCTTCTTTACTTCCTGTCCTAATCTATTATGTAGTGCTGCTGTACACTGTTAAAGAGTAGCTGTATTTCATCTCAGAAATGGCTACATTTCATTAGTGACATTAAGCCATGTGCATATATATAACACTTTCTTCAAATCATTTCTTCCACATTTAAAAGGTCAAACAGATCACTTTTGTTATCGGTTAGGAGGGATAGCTGGAGGTTGAGTCACTGTTCGGAAGCTTGCAACACAGGGTGTACTATAGATTAACTATTGTCTGCAGTGTGCCAGGAATTCTAGCCCTATAGACTTTATATAATGCAGCTTTTCCAGCACAGTTGATACTTAAGACAAATAATTATTATTACAGACAGGAGGGAATGATTTCTGCTCCCTGTGTGGAGAGAGAAGACTGGTATTAAAAATTCAGGGTGAAGTGGCAATGGTTTCTGAATTTCAAGTGTACACTCAAAATTACATCTGTCCTGATTTACAACCCTTGCAATGCCACTGAATTCACTAGGTTTAAATCAGGGTCAAATTTGGCCTGACTGTCCTCCCGTGAAGGCTTGCTTGAAAAGTAGTGCCGGTCCTTCTTTTCACTCTCTCTCTCTCATAATATAGGAACTTGATGAAATTAACAGCTGGTAACTGGAGAACCTCAAAAAGGAAATACTGTTTCACACACCATGTCGTCATTGTCAGCCTTCGGAATGCCCTGGTGCAGGAGATCATCGAGTCAAATGCTATAGCTAGATAGCATTTCAAGGGCAATAAAATTATGCATGCTATGATAGGGGAAAGGAAAGCTCATGTTCCAGAACGGAAATTGAGCATCACCAGGGGTCAGGAAGGAATTCCTTCCCCCAGGCATAGCATTCCACAAATGGCAAGGTGATTTGGGAGGGCTGCCTATTTCTGAAATATTCAGGTATCCTTTGGCCAAAGGAGAATAGCAGGCTTGATGGTCCAATAACCTGACATGTTATGGCAAATCTTGCGTTACGTGTTGCACAAGATTGGGGAGGTGGGGCAGGGGAGTTTCAAAAGTGCCTAAGTAACATAGCAGCACAAGTCTCATTGACTTCCAATGGAACACATGCACTAAATCACAGAGGCACTTTTGAAAATCCCATCCCTTGTCTTGTGCTGGGCTCCGAATTCACAAAAACAGGCTGAGTGGGATGAACAGTTTTCACAGCTGTTCACATACCTAACATTTAAGATTTTGATGAAAATATGGAGATTTGCTGCTCTCAGCGGACTATCCCACCTTCAGATAATGATACATAGCAAGCAACACTATTCCCATTGTACCAAGGGAGCCAAGACAGGCCAAATAACTTTTCTAACTGAATGTAAATGGTAGAAGTGGGAATAGAATTCATGCCTTCTCACTCCTAGCCACTGCCATACCCCTCCCACCCCCGACCACATCCTCTGTCTAAAATAAAAAGCAGCGTATAGACCATTTAACTTACACAAATGTGGTTTGTGGTGCTCAATATGCTATGCCATCGCTGCAGTGCAGTGCATGCCAGGGTGCATGTAACTCTGTATGCAATATAGCTTGTTTTAAGACTCAAATTGCAAGGATAATTACTTGAGGAAGGTAGCAATAATTGGCTTTTCTAGCAGGCAGAAGCAGAAATGGTTGCCTGGAGCTCCACTTTAAAGGAAAACAGCAAAGAGCAGTCAGCAAGAGGAAGAGGTGGTCCCTGCAGACTTTCCCATAAAGAAGAGGGGTCGGCATTTGACAGGTTAATTGAATGTTTACAAGAACAGGCTGACACAAAAATACATTTTCCTGTGTATGGCTCAGAGAAGCTAACCTTTGAACACAGCATATGAAGCAATGGCAGTAGAGGAGAGTGGGCAGGAAAATACCATGTGTAGGGGGTAAATTACGGTCAAGAGGCTTAATCTCATTTCCACTGAGTTTGCCTATAGTCAGTTCTCAAGAAGCTGAGGTGCCAGCTGAGAAATGCTCTTATGTTCATGCTGTTAACTGCAAGATTGGTGGCCTTGCACCTAATGAAACCCTGGTGGACAGCTGAAACTTAATTAGTCATCAGTCTCCCCTCTAGTACCAAAACCTGTTTAGATGATATTGCTGGACCACTTTTGGCACAGTTAGTTCTGGACTTATATTTGGTAGAGCAGGAACCTGAGGAGATTGGCAGGAAGGTGGTGGGGCTGTGCTGTTTGCATCAAACCTGAAATGCATATAGTTTCCTGCTCTCCGCTGGATTAAATGCAGCACTATGCGTTCATCTTGTGTGTGAGCTCCAGGATAGGGATATGTTAAGACAAGTTCTGGTGCACTGACTGCCCCCTCCATTGCAGTCTCTGCATGAGCGGATGAAGTTCTCCTTATCAGTTCCTATATTCACTGGAGGCACCAAGGCTGATGGTGCTCAATGACTTTAACATCTGCTTGGATGACGAATCCTTAGATTCAGTTCAAGGTTTCATGCCCACCATGGTGATCATATGATTATACTATGTGGTTACTGGTTCATTCAAACAGCTACACACACTATTGATTGGAGTTAGATAGGAGGTCAAGCAGTTGGAGTTAGGCCCATTTCCTGGACTGACTGCTGTCTTCTGTATTTCGAGACTGGAGTGCAAGCTTCTGTTGGGAGGAGGGAGCTGTTTTAATGGCCTGCCCTCAAGGTCAATGGAGACTAGAGAAGGCCTTGAGAGAAGACACCGTTCCTCAACAGCTCATTCTCTGAAGGATTCAGTAGGATGTCCTAGCAAATTTTTTACAACTGCTACAGTTCCTATGAAAGCCTTTTAAAACTTATCTATGACTAGGCGTTTGCCACTCTTATTTTCAGATGTGGACATTGTAGGCTCAAGACTTGCTTACTTGAAAGACTGCCTCTCTCTCCGCGTGATATTGTCAACTCTTCAGAGAGGCAACTGAGATTAAACCCTCTCAGTGTAAAAGAGAGGAGATGCCGGCAGGGCATTCTCCATGAAGGACCCTTTGCTTTGAAACATACTCCCCACCCCTCTCTGAAATAGCGTGCATCTCTTCACCTCCAGTGCATGCTATAAGGCCCATCCTATTACCCTCATGGAGGGACATGATAACGCTGGTATTTGTGGCATAGCAGTAGTGTTCAGGGTTTTGCTTTCATTCTTGGTTAATTATTTTCTGGCTTTGGGGTATGGAGCAGCTGCTGATTTCATTTTTCCTTGCACATGTTTGTATTAATGTACGGCAAGTATGCCTTGAGATCTGGACAGGTGCCTTTTTATATATTTGTTTTAAATCAACTGAACGTTGATGACTCCTCACACAACACATTCTCTTCCAGTCTGTCTCCATTACATCCCTCCTGCAATATCTATTTTTGACAGATTCGTGGGGCTGGGCTTTGTTATCATATCAAACAGTAAGGTCCTCTGACTTCCACAGTTTATTTTGGTTCCAAAGTGCCTTTCAATTCCACCCACAGCTGCCTTTCATTATTAGGTTAGCACAGATCAAAACAACTAGACATGTTCAGAAAAAGGCTTGAAGCACCGGTGGAACTGTCCTTCTTCCATGTCCCTCTGATCACATCTGTTCCCTCCAGGAGGGAAGCAGAATTTTGTATTTGAAGCTCATCATGCTCTCAAGATTTAGAAAGATGCTCTTTCCCTATCTCTCTCTCACTCCCCTCCCCTCTCCCGGCCCCATCAGCTTGTTTCTTATGGATTAAGAGATGTTGCACAATCCTGTTTTTGGCATTCAGATAAGATACCCTGAATTCTGCATTTTACCCCAGCTCTTTCAAACCCAGTGTGTCCATGCTAAACTGGCAGTCTGTGCAATGCTGAATGCTTACATGAAGAATCCATTTGTCTCGGAGGCAGGTTATGTTTTGCCAACACACTTTTGTTTTAAATTTTACGCAAAGGAACTGTATTGTCAGCCAATTAATCGTTACAAAGCTACTGTGGCTTTGGATCGAGAGGCTGGGGGCTTTCCATTTCTGGGAAGGGGATTTACTGCAGACTATCACATGAGGATACCATGACAATCTGGCTGAGGCATATGAAGAGCAATCCTATTAGGCTGAACTGTCAATAGGGATCAAAGCTATCTTCCTTCTTATACTAATGCCATGATCACCGGCCAGGTCTATCAGACCATGAAACTAGATTAGCAAACTGGTGCCTTCATGGCCCAATGATAGAGCAGCTGGACAGCTGAAGTAGATATAGAAAGAGGGACGGAAGGTAGGATATGTAAATACATGGTAAATTACTCACTTTGTAGAACTCTGCCTCCACTGTATCAAAGGACACAGTCAATGCTGTGGTCTATAGAATCCCTGAATGAATAAAATCTGTAAATTTACCTTGACAGCTACAAGCTGAACCAGCCTCTCTTATTAATTTGGGCTATAGGCACAATGGCATGCAAACATTAACGTGTACATTCTTTCCAATCAGGTATGTACCATATGTGCTTTCAAATATCTGTGGTTCTTTAATAGAGTTTAGAAATTCTGTGGAAACTGAGTGAGAGAAAAGAGAATGCTGCTGGGTGATGTGGCCTGTTACGTCCAGGCCATTGTGATTCCACCCCGGTCTGAATGACCTTTTGTTATTTATATTAAAAGAGTGCCCAGAGGCCCCAGATGGGAGCAGGGCTTCTTTGTGCTAGGTGCTGTACACACATAACATGAAATACAGGCTCTGCCCCAAAGAGTTTACAATCAAAATACTCCAGGGAACCCAGAAAGTTGTTACAATCTGAGAGCTGGTGTGTGGCCTATGTGAAATGAATTTGGTGGCCTCAGCCCACTTCTCAGTGAACAGATACCACAAAAACACCTTTGCAATTAATAGTGATTTATATCTTAGTTGGCAGGCTCAGCAGAGAAGCCAAGGACTGAATGAACCTGGAGACTGAACGATCATCCACCCATTGAGTTGGTCCCTTGATGCACAGAGTTAAGTCTAGAGCAATGACCTACTGTATAGTACTCAAATAATAATTGACTAATAATGCCTTATTAGCCAAATATTATTTGATCAGCTATACAGTTAGTAAAATAAAACAAAAATCATTGAATAAAATATTCAATTATTGAATGAAAGTATTAACATCTCCCCTGATTGAGACGTGTTGATGGGACAGTGCATAGAAGGCTGATGTCAGTGGGTGTCTTGCATGGGAATCAAGTGCAGAATATGCACAAGGGCTCAATACTAGAGCCTGGAGAGCAGAATTTTGCCCTGAATGTGCTTCCCAGATACTGCTTTCTGTATGTTTGCCATAGTGTGCTTACTACCCACCCTGGGGATTATCTTGATCGATTTTTGTACCTGGCCTAGCTATTGTTGAAATATGTTTTTTTCCCTACTGAACTAAGCTGGACGTGCCACCCACCAGTTGAAAGAGCAGGTGTCAAAGGTAGCTTTGGTTTTTTCAAATTGTTAACTAGTATGACTGGCACATCACGGGGATTTCTTACTGTCAAGGCAGTTTGTTTATTTCACAACTCACCTGAGCATAAGTTGCCTTCTGTTTAGTTTCCTACACCAAACCAATCGCCATAGCCGTAGCAAATGCTACTTAGCAAGTGAAATTTGGTTTCCTCATCCTGTTTCTTTCTTTTGATTTTTTTCTTACAGTTACTGTGAGCCAAGAGTAACAGCTCTTAAATCAATGCTGAGGAGGGGGAAAGGTACAACAATAAAAATACACAGAACTAGCTATCAGTCAGGACAATGGAATGTAGAAATGTGACTCTATTAACCAGAACTAGCACGTTAGTGATTACATACAACGAGGTGACAGCCAACCCTGGCTAGTAGTTAGGTACAGCTTCCAGGTCTGTATATGTATGGCATTGTTGTGACCCAAGAACCCCTTAATGCCAACTTGCAAGGGGGTTACAGGAATGTCCTGATCCTGGCATGCACATTCTGGTTCAAAGAAAGTTATGTGACATCTTAAATGAAAGCTGTGTCACATTAGTCATTAATATGGTTGTGAAATGTATGCATAGATACTATGTAAGGAGCTATATAGATTACTGCAAATATGTTCTTAGTCTGTAGCAAAGTACGAATCACCAGCAGAGGTGAAAAACATTATTTTCTGTCAGATATGAGATGTTTAGTCCCCTCTCTCTCTGTAAGCATTGCAAGCCAACACGATGGATGCCCATATACTTACATAGTCAAAATGTTAACAAAAGAGATGTGAAGTGAACGGGGAAGCAGCACACAAGCCATGTGTGGTTATCCTGTCTCTGAGTACAGACAATATACTTTGGGAATACATGTAGGAGACAAAGAAGGCCCCCTGCCATCCTGCACTTGGGAAGTAAATGAACAGCACGTTTACATTCATGAAAATGGGATCACAACCAGCCTTGGTTGGTAATGCTGCTGAAGACTTTGGGTGGGCCTAACCTCCTGTCTAAAGAAGTCTTTACTTATTAGTTAAGTTTAGTCTCTAGAAAGCATGTTATGATTTAGTTTTCTATGTAAGCATTTATTTCCAATATCTTTACTCTTATATCTTGAATCTTTGATCATAAACATAGTTTTCACTATAAATATATTTTAGTGCTGTGGTAAGCGAAGTGCTGAGTTGATCATACCAGCTTATATGTACATGGATCCTCTGGGGTCAGCAGACCTGGCATTTCTGTTAGCGTTCAGTGGCTAACGGGCTAAGGGACTGGGCAGTTCAGGAGCAGGGTGACCAGATGTCCTGATTTTATAGAGACAGTTCCGATTTTGGGGGCTTTTTCTTATATAGGCACCTATTGCCCCCTACCCCCTGTCCCAATTTTTTACACTTGCTGTCTGGTCACCCTATTTAGGAGAGCTCTTCAAAAGGACTCAGGGACTGTCTGCACCTATTGTTAAGCTGCAAGGTGAAGACAGGGCTGGCATAGACCAGAGGAGAATGCTGGAGTGGCAAAAGGCTGCTGGTGTTCGGGAGCTGGCATCCAGCTACCACAAGCAAGACTCCGTCATGCTGGAGGGAGGGGGTAACACGGTGACTCACCATCCTGGGGACCCTGAGAACTGTCACAGTGGCACAGATAATCGTATTATCATTATTAGTCTATTTATACTCAACTGATGAAGTCTTTTTCCACATGCGTGGAGTAGGATGGGGTAGGCAGGGGAGACCCCTAATCAAATATTATGTTAGAAAGAGGCCTAAACAACTACCTTGGCTGCAATCCCCACCTAGGAACATTGGGAACTTCTCATTCTAAGCTGGATCTGTGTTTTACAGTGTGGGTTTAGCCCTAAAATGGATCTGAACCAGAATTCTAAAGCTGAGCCCCACAGAATTCTGGGAATATTCAGAGTCTAATCCAGATCTGTATTTCAGGGCTAGGGCCTATCTCAACTGTTGATTGACATGGATGTAGCACTGTTTAACCTGAAGGATCTGGTTATAATGAGTATTTTACACTGTATATAAAGAGATCTCTTTATACCATTGAAATTCAGTGATTTCTGCAGTTTTGAGGAGGAAAAAGTGAAGAACCTCTGCAATTGAAACACAGAGGGACATTTAGGAATAGTGTAATTACCCCAGCTGGAGTTTGGCTGGGATATCCAGGTTAACACCCCCATCTCAAACAATTTGGTTCTGTAGTGTATAGCGTTTATATTGTTTAAATGTCAAATAATTTGCTGGGTCCTTCATGCATGAAACATACTGCAAGTCAGATGCCTCTTAATATCTGGTAGAAGCTCCCTGGTGATTCACCTGCACGCTGCTGGCTGTAGGGCGCCAGGTGATTCATGTGTTTAACAGGAGGATCTTTTCGTTAACTCAAACGAGTTATACCCATTTTGGATCTGCCCGCAAATGTATATAGTCTTAGAAAACAGACATTTTACTCTGACTTTTTAAAAAGTACTTAAAAAGAGCACAGGGTACTTTGCCTTTAAAAATGATTGCCCACCTCCTCCTGTCTTTAATTTGGAGTTGTGTGCTCCAGGTCACTCTGTACATAGCCCGGACGGGAAGAAGCCAATACTTAATCCAGTTATTTTACTGTCTGTACTTATGGCTGCAGGAGAGAGCTACAGAAACCACAGCTGCTGCAAACAATGTAAGAGAAGTGCTTAAGGTGCGGAAGAAGGATCAGGAAAAATCTTCCACCCATCCTGCTTTCTGCTCAAGAATCCAGGCTTGAAGCAGAGTGGCTGCATGAGCCTTTGGTGAGGAGGAACCCTCCCTCCTCTCTCCCAGACCTCGCCTTCCTGCACTTGCTGAAACTTCAGAAGCCCCTTCTGTTCCTGCAGGAGTCAATGACTTGGGAACTGGCAGGTCCATTGGCCCTGCTGCCCCTCCTTTCCAGCTCCCCAAATCATGGCTCATTCCCCTCAACACAGCAGAGCTGCATCAAATCTGCTGAATCTGGGGCCACTGGTGGACAAGGAGGGTGGTCCAGGACTTTCCCCTTTGTAATAAAAAATAAAAAACCTTCTTAACCAGCAGATCTTCTCCTTGGGAGACTTTTGAATCCTATGTGTTTACTGACAGAAACTAGAATTGCCAAGCCAGTGGAGGTATGAAAAAGCAAGATGGCTTCTATTCTGTCTTCTGCATCATCAACGAAACAGTCAACTTGCAGCCTCTTTAGGGCTGCTGCTGCACTAACTGAAGAGTCAGGAAAGACACAGCTCCACTTTTTTCCTGATTCACCAGGTTGAAGTCACGGGGCTGGCAGTTAGAAGAGACATCTACTGACCTGCAGCCGGGGCAAATGTGATTGGGAGTTCCTGGTTCAAATTCAGCCCCTAGCTTAAGCAGGCAGAACTCTGATAGGTTTCAGTGGGAGTTGTTCCTGTTTACACCAGGGCTGAATCTGGTGCTTGGTTAAAGAAAAAACATGAAACAGCACAGTGATCATTTTGCAGCATTTAACCTCACTCTAAACGATCCACTCAGTTTAAATGTATCAGCCAAATCTTGGTATAGGTGCTGGGGAGCTGGACGTAGCTCTTTTGATTTACAGAACTGGTGAATATCATCCAGGACACAACCTGCGCTGTATGTTGCAATGAGGCTAGCAGTGCTGAAAGAGGGTAATGTTTGTAATCAGAACTTTCCTTTGCAAACATTGAATCATTTTGTTGTGACACAGAGATGAATGACTCACTGTTGGCAGTATATATGGTATCAGTAGGCTCTTTTTACTGGAACAGGGGGCTGAGGTTTGATATCATCTCTGTGCTCCCAGAATGCTAATGAGTAACAGCACACTGTGGCCTCTATTGATCTGCGATTTACTTCTTCCAGCCTTTCACCAGTCTCTGCGCAAAAAAATACACAAGTTGAAGGAAATCACATTGTTCATTGTTCTACACATCTCTCTTGCTGGCCGTATTTTTCTAAGCTTGGATTTTTTTTAATCAGGCTAATGTTTTACAGCAATAAAAGGTGAAACCTCATGAAAAAATGGGCTAAAGTTGGGTGCCTGGAAGAGACAAGGGCAGGGCTGATAATGATAAACAGACCTGTACATCAATGGTTCTAGACCCAGACCCACTTGATGTGGGGTGAAAGTCATTTACCTCCGAATGCCTATTCAGTGCTCTGTGGGGAATGAGTGTTGATCTCCATTCTATTCCTAGATGGCAAGTGTCCACGTCACCAAAGGCAACATCACACTGATCCTTAATTGGAGGAAACCTCAGCAGAGAGGCCAAAGACTGAATGAGTGTCTAAACTGATCTACCTTCTCCTGGTGAGAGAAGGTCTTTGCAGATCACAGTTGAGACACAGTGGAAGGAAGAACCTTGCACTGCTGCTGCCGATTCTGTACCAGTATCTGCTGTGGTAGAGAACTTCAGTCTCCAACGTTATCACTCTCGATCTTTAAGAGTCAGTTGAAAGAGTCCCATTGACTCCAGTGGGCTTTAGATCAGGCCATTAATAAGCACTGAATTCACTTTGAAACAACTGATGAAGTTTTAAAAGAAAGCTAACAGCTACTTATACTCACAGCTCATAAACAGATAATGTGACCCACATAGTATATAGTGCATCAATACCTGAATCAAAGACAGGCTATCTCAAATGACAATGTGCACACTCACACATGCACACATACTAGTGATGCAGCAGGTTTGTGGTTGTAGATTAGGCTATAGTGAAATGAAATCCCCATCTATGCCCCCCCTTTATGGATCTTGAAAGGCCAGGTGGTACAAAGTTCGTTCCTGTCCTGATTAAGCTGTTTTTCAGTTTATAAAATGATTCAGTCAAAAAAAGCAGTCACAGCTTCTAGACAAAAGCTTTCTAAAAACAACCTCCTCCCCATAAAGATCTCCTATGTAATATGCGAGTATAGGCTAACTTATTTAATTGAGTGTTTATATTTAGAATTTAGTGCTGCTAAAGGAAAGGTTAATGCTGAGTGAACAGTGTGATTTCAAAAGTGACCGGCGAAGGGAATGTAACATTGAATCAAAAGTCTTCTTGATGGCTGCAAGATTGCTATTGCGAGCCTAGAATGCATGATACTGAAGTATCACAGATACTGGAAAATCTAATAAAATGTAACAGAAAATGGTAAACTTGCTAGAGGTTTAATTAAACATTTTTGAGAAATAGAAAATTAGGTCTCTGTTACAGAATTTTATAGGATGGTTCACAAAATCTATAGAAGGGATCAAATTTTGTTAGTCTATCAGCCTAATTTTTTGTTGGTGTAAGTTGTCACCGCTGTTACCTTCAGTAGAGCTACACCAGTTGCTACCAGGAGAAAATTTGGCCCTACAGGTTTTCTGAACATTTGTTGAATTATGCAGCAAACTTTATGCTGGCATTTCCTAACTCACTCACTCACTCACTCACTCACTCTTTCTCTCTCTCTCTCTCTCTCACTCTCTCACACACACACACTTTTAATAGGATCAGCAGATATTATACTGTGAGGAGATTGAAGGGAGAGATACCTCTGAGGGAATCCCACAATCCCTGTCCCGCTATAAGAAGTCTGTCTCTAGAAAAAGCTGTTCAAGAAGAACATTAAATCAATCAGTTTCAGGTGCTGGTTATAGGCTCCACTTTTAAGTTAATGGGGAAATGTTTGTGTTTCTTTAAGCAGTTAGTTACCACCAGTTTCCTTAATCCAGGTACCTATTTATCTTAATTAAAAATGAAAATCAGCTTTGATCACATACAATTTCATTGCATAATCTGTTTCAGTGCACTATTGTTTAGCTCACTTAGTTTGCTATGATTAAAAGGATTTGTATTTCACACTGGGTAGGAAGTCCTATTTAAATATTTCCTGGTTTTGATCTCCGTACAGGGAATTAATTTATGTTCCTGCTAACAAAACAAAACAAAACCAAACCAAACCCTGCCCCCTGCAACACCACGCTACTTGATTGAATCATTTGAACTGCCATAGCATGAGCCACTAGCTCAGTGGATTAGGCCCTCAGGTTTTGATTCAGAGTTGCTACATTCCTGTGTTTGGCACAGGAACAGTGAGGGGGACAAATGTAGCTTTAAGTCATCTTTTGCACCCCCTGTATTGTGAGCCTTGCTAGGCCAGTTAAAGCACGAGTTCCAACCTGGGGGCTGCTACACCAATGGGGCTCGCAACCACTCTCCTTTTCCTTATGGCTAAATGGTCTCAAAGTTTCTGTTGTAGCATAGCCACACAGCACACTTCACTCCAGCCCCTTTCTTTCCTCTTCTCACCTCTGGCATGCTCCCTTCACTCAGGGCAGTGATGAGGATGGCATAGAGCCATCCCACTAGCTGTGTGCTGGAGGGGGAACTTCCTTACATCGGCTGTATTCCCTGCAGGGGATTACATCCTTTTACACCACCAGAGTGGGTATGAATGGATCTTATTGCTACTGCTAACTGGTTTCTTACTGCTCCCAAATCAGGGTATTGCCCAGTGCTCATTTCAGGTAGGAACTATCATCCATGTGAAGCTTTCCTGCTTATTTTTCCAAGAGAGAGTTAATGGATCAAGGGAGATGTCTTTATAATGACCTGGGAAAATTCCTTCTAAATTACTCAGTGGGATTTTAGATCAAACAAGATTAACAGTCCCCCGCTCCCACATACACACATTCCAGACTCCATCCCAGAATTTGTTGGATTTGGGGAGATTTAGTTATTGCTGAGTAGGTGTCCACACAACATGGACAAGTTCAATAAAGCAGACAGAACCAGCTTACTTTATTACCAAAACCAACCCATGCTGCATTAACCCAAGCAGCCAGCCCTCACATAGGGCACTAAAATCTTCTGTTTGTTGGCTTACCTCTCTTCCTTTCTGACACTTCAGACAGATAAAACTTAGGCTGGATTTTGTGCCAGTGTGAAATGGATTTTGTCTTTGTCTTTGTGGCAAGGATTCTAGTTTAAACTTTTGACACTTGTGTGGGTGACCAGTATTTCTCATGTTTCACAGGTTTTAGGACCTCAACTGTGCTTACATCTCATCTTACCATAGAAAGGAAGCAATGAAAAAAATAAAAAACAACATCCCAAAACAGGGACACGTTTCCCCACCAGTTGCCCTCATAAAAAATGAGTTCTGTTCAAACCGCTAAGGCGGGGTTGAAGTTTGCAATGGACTGTCTGCAAATTAATCCTCTGTGTCTCCACCAATTGATGTCACCGTAGTTTATGAGGATCCAGGGAGTGGTGTAGAGTAAATGTAGCCAGTAAAAATGAAACACAAACAAAATTACATTTTAGAGAGTGTGTTATTTTACAGCTTTTACTTCCCTAATCCCTGCCCCTGTTTGGGATTCGGTAATCTTTGCCTGTCTTTTATGATCAGTTTAAGGCTGTAATATCCTTTCACAGTTTTTCCAGCACAGATCTGTTCCCCAATTTCTCTCAGAAAAGTTGACATAGTCCTAATCATTTTATATTAAATGCAGGAATTATAACTAAGCAAAGGGTCTGGCATGTCAGGTATCAAAAGAAGCTCTAAATTACATTTAATGGGTGCATCATTCCCTATGAAGTTTGACACATACCATGAACAGTATTAATACAAGGCTGGGTTTTAGTGGATTAATACTTTTGAACTTCATACATAAAAAAGTTCTTTGCAGCTACCCCCTGCAAGTCCAGGGAAGTCAGTGGGGTTAAATGGGGTGAAAGTCAGGGTAGAATTTGGCTTGTAGAGCCCACACTCTGTTGCATCCCCCTTGAAATAACTGGAATTACACCAGTGTAGAATTTGGCCCTCAGGCCCAGATTTTTAAAGGTACTTTGGCATTGCAGTGCTCAGCATCGCACCCCCAACTGATTTAGGAGCCTAAATTGCATTTTCAAAAAGGATTTCGGCTGCTCAAGTGCCTAAATCCTTTCTGAGAATGCAATTTAGGCTCCTAAGTCAGTTAGATGGTGCAACACTGAGTGCAACTATGCCTAAATACCTTAAAAAATCTGGGCCTCAAGTTATTTTTAGCACAAAAGGACCATTTCCATTATGAAAAGAGATTGTATAGTTTCAAATTTACCAGTATTAATCCCTCACGCGTGATGCTGACTGGTATGCCTTTAAGGGTGAGCTCTAATGTAGATGGGGTAACTGCACACTCTGCAAATTCCGCTAAATATCCTGTTCTCCTGCACAATTGCTACAGGTCAAATTTTCAAATACCGCTTCTGAAATTGCACACACCCATTTTGCATGTGCAAATAGGCAAGTGTAAATGCAAATCAGATATGCACATATTTCTGTACCTAATTTGCAGATGCAAACACCTTTCTGTACCCACAAATTGATGTGCATGCAATAGGCCCAAGCCAAGGCAAACAAGAATTACTCCATTAACTCCAAAGGGACCAGATTTCCTTGTGGAATTTTAGAGGCCAGTTTGAAAATTTGGAAAGAGAACTTTCCAGGCATCTGACCAATTTATGGATAATTTTAAAAGGTATATCATTTGCAAAGAATTACATAGTTATAAAACTTTATAGCATTTTGCATGGTATTTTAGTATTTCTGCTTCAGTCCCATATGATACCAGGAAATGCAGAAGTACCCCAATTATTGAGGATTTGGGGAAGATTTGGTCAAAAATTGGGTCAGCGTTTCTTGGGTTGGTTTTGATTTTATCCGATCCTATGTACCCATTCTCAACATCAGCAATCTCCTGTTCAACTGAAAGGTAAAGGAGTTACATCAGAGGGAGAGAAGGTCTAAGCCTAAAATGTAACCAAAAAAAAAAAAAAGAAGAACAGAGAGACAAAAGTTTGCAGGGCACTGGGAAAATATATATTTATATATACGCAGAGGGGTGTTGGCATGAAAAGGTAATCTCTCCCATATGGTGTGGTGACTCTTTGTGTTCACTTTCTTTATATGACTGCTCACATTCATTATGTTTGTTTTCTTGTGGGATGGCAAATTGCCATCTCCACAAAGGCAGCTCACCGCAGCACCATGACCTGTGGGTAACGTGTCAACTGACTGCCGGTTCCAAAGAAGTTGATTCCTTAACAGAATTCCAACGTGGAACATTAAAAACTTGAATCAGTCCCTTCCTCTTGTCTTAAAGAGCTGAAGCAGTCTTGTGACAGCCATTAATTAATGTGCTGATTGGAATACCATCCACTGCGTGTTGGTTTTTTCCCCCTTCCTATACTGACTAGCCAAGCCGCAGTCTAAGAACCCTGAGCCAGATGCTCAGCTAATGAAAAATCTGAATTCAGTGGAGCTAGGCTGATTTACAGCAGCTGAGCCTCCTGCTCTGTGTAATAAGGCAGTATTCCAGCCATTGTAATACCAGACACACTCACCCAGTGGGTTGGTGGTACACCGTCTCCTTTTATGCCTGCTTTACTGAGAAAACATGACATGTCAACAACTCTCAAACTTGTAGGAAATGCCACACAGTTTAAAAAAAAGAAAAAGATTATTGGAGATCGTGTTCCCCAGAGAAAACATTTGAAAGAGCTTCCCTGCTCCCTTCCAGCTGCTTTCATCTCTGACTCACAGCATGAAAATGAAAGATACTATTGGAAGGAATTTTTCTTTCTCAGTGTTTGTTTAAGGAGTATTATATTAACTTGGGTTTGGATCTACTGTGCTTTACCATTTCCCTAATCCTTCCTATAATAGACACACAGAGTAGACACACACACACTTTTAAAAATACTAATTGAGTGATCTTCACCTGAAATATTAAAATGACAATTCTAGAAGCAGTGCAGGGCTCAGAAGACTGGTACTAGAGGAGGTTTTGGAATTAATTGAGAAACTTAACAGTAACAAGTCACCGGGACCAGATGGCATTCACCCAAGAGTTCTGAAAGAACTCAAATGTGAAATTGCGGAAATATTAACTATGGTTTGTAACCTGTCCTTTAAATCAGCTACTGTACCCAATGACTGGAAGATAGCTGGCAATTACAGACCAGTAAGTCTAATGTCAATACCGGGCAAATTAGTTGAAACAATAGTAAAGAATAAAATTGTCAGACACATAGAAGAACATAAATTGTTGCGAAAAGTCAACAGGGTTTCTGTAAAGGGAGATCATGTCTTACTAATCTATTAGAGTTCTTTGAGGGGGTCAGCAAACATGTGGACAAGGGGGATCCAGTGGACATAATGTACTTAGATTTCCAGAAAGCCTTTGACAAGGTCCCTCACCAAAGGCTCTTACGTAAATTAAGTTGTCATGGGATAAGAGGGAAGATCCTTTCATGGATTGAGAACTGGTTAAAAGACAGGGAACAAAGGGTAGGAATAAATGGTAAATTTTCAGAATGGAGAGGGGTAACTAGTGGTGTTCCCCAAGGGTCAGTCCTAGGACCAATCCTATTCAACTTATTCATAAATGATCTGGAGAAAGGGGTAAACAGTGAGGTGGCAAAGTTTGCAGATGATACTAAACTGCTCAAGATAGTCAAGACCAAAGCAGACTGTGAAGAACTTCAAAAAGATCTCACAGAACTAAGTGATTAGGCAACAAAATGGCAAATGAAATTTAATGTGGATAAATGTAAAGTAATGCACATTGGAAAAAATAACCCTAACTATACATACAATATGATGGGGGCTAATTTCGCTACAACTAATCAGGAGAAAGATCTTGGAGTCATCGTGGATAGCTCTCTGAAGACATCCACGCAGTGTGCAGCGGCAGTCAAAAAAGCAAACGGGATGTTAGGAATCATTAAAAAAGGGATAGAGAATAAGACGGAGAATATCTTATTGCCCTTATATAAATCCATGGTACGCCCACATCTTGAATACAGCGTACAGATGTGGTCCCCTCTTCTCAAAAAAGATATACTGGCATTAGAAAAGGTTCAGAAAAGGGCAACTAAAATGATTAGGGGTTTGGAATGAAAGCCATATTAGGAGAGATTAAAGAGGCTAGGACTTTTCAGCTTAGAAAAGAGGAGACTAAGGGGGGATATGATAGAGGTATATAAAATCATGAGTGGTGTGGAGAAAGTGAATAAGGAAAAGTTATTTACTTGTTCCCATAATATAAAAACTAGGGGCCACCAAATGAAATTAATCGGTAAAAGGTTTAAAACAAATAAAAGGAAGTTCTTCTTCACTCAGCGCACAGTCAACCTGTGGAACTTCTTGCCTGAGGAGGTTGTGAAGGCTAGGACTATAACAGGGTTTAAAAGAGAACTAGATAAATTCATGGAGGTTAAGTCCATTAATGGCTATTAGTCAAGATGGGTAAGGAATGGTATCCCTAGCCTCTGTTTGTCAGAGGGTGGAGATGGATGGCAGGAGAGAGATCACTTGATCATTACCTTTTACGTTCACTCCCTCTCGGGCACCTGGCATTGGCCACTGTCCGTAGACAGGATACTAGGTTGGATGGACCTTTGGTTTGACCCAGTATGGCCATTTTTATGTTCTTATGGTAAGAGCCATGGGTCCTTTCCCTTATTGATCAGAGGTTTGAATCAAGTTGTGGACCAAGTGACATATCTCTCTGGTGACTGCCAGAGCCAATGGGGTATAGTAGCAACTGGAAGTCAGCATAACTCCTAGGCAGGGTGTTCAATACTGGAGAATCTACTGGGCACTGCTCTGCTTCTCACCCCATAGAGCTGAAATTCAGACTACACAAGGTGTCAAGTCTAAAGATGGTCACCAACCTGTATTGCTCTCACGCCCGTCCACCCTTTTCATTTCATGAACAAAAATTGAAATTTGAAATTTTTTTTATTAAAAATGAAAAACTGGCAGTGTTGAGGGCTCCCCCTACTCACGTTTCCCCCTTTTTTCCTTCCCTTCCCCTTCCCCCACTCCCATTGGCAAGATGGATAAAGGGAAGGAAATAGGATGGGCAGAGAGAATGAGAAAACCAGAAACATTTCATAATTTGGTTTTCATATTTTTGGGTCAAGAAAAATTGGAAAGTTAAAAACAAAACAAAAATTTTCTTCACAAAGTTTTGGTTTTAAAAGGGGTAGGGGGCACTTTTCAGTCTAAAACCATGATGAACACATTTTTTCAGCCAGCTGTAGTCCAGTCCTCTCGAGCAGCCTGCTCCAAAACTATGTAGAGGAGCACTGGTGGGTCAGATTTATCGCTGGGCTTCTGCACCCAGAGGCATGCGAGCATAAGGTAGAAGCATTTGGGCCATAGCCATTAGAACCTGTCTTAGGGAGCCAGTGTTCATGGATAGTAATATTCAATAGGTTTATGTTCATGTGTAGTAAACATATATTATATCTTCTGTGCATAATCTAAATGTTTAAAATGCGCACTTGAAAATGTCTAAACACACTTTTAGGATGTTTAGCAGTGGTATTCTCATCACATCACCTGCTATATTTTATAGCCATCTATTTTGAGGCAGATAAATATGGTAAATCTGGCCGCCTATCCTCCGAGGATACCATCATTGTTCTCACTATGCTGAACTTCATGGCAGCAAGCAGGCACAATACTCACCTCCTCCTCCTCCTCCTCCAAAAGCAAAGGGCCCCATCATTTGAATGAATAGAGAATCTGCTTTAGATAGCAGCAGTATGTGTCACACAGCTGAGGAGTTCTGGTTCCATCCCAGACAAGGCAGTGAAACACATAAACAATAGCCGGTTCATTACAGTAGAATGTTTTTTTCCAAAGGGTAAAGGAAAATAAAATCCAAGCTCTGGTTTCTTTACATCATGATACCTGTGAAGACTACAGAGTATAATCTACAATTGTATTGTGTCTGTGAGGTTTGCTCTAAGTGATAAGGGGATATGGTCATCCTCTCACAGGTAATGTATTAATGGATGAGAAGAGACTGATGTTTGCGTGTTCTATATAGAGTAGATTGCCTCATTTCCTCTAGCTGATGTGTCTGGAGCGCCATGGAAGGTGCGCACAGTAAGAGACCAAGCAAAGAGTTTAGCTCAAACTTCTTTTAAAAAGGAAGTAACAAGAGAATCGTATGTTGGTGTGACTCTAACTAAGGTTTCTTTACCATTTCCATTACAGCATCTGGGCTCTGAGGGGTTCATAATGCAGTCACTTTGATCTATGCCAGGACAACATTTGGCTTTCAGTGTACTAGTTTCTCAAAGCTTTGATTAAGATGAGCTTCAGCTAAGTATTCACATTTTTTGGAGATGATCTCAGCCAAAGCGAACCTCTGCACCTTTTAAAGTTTGCCCACAGTTAGTGGCAATTCAGGTCTTTCTTGGTCTGATTACTTTAATCATGGGAAACTTTTGCTATTCTGAACAAGGAAGTGCAGTGACAGTGGTTGTCTTCTCCTTTCTTTGAAGAATAGGGAGCTTTTGCTTGCCTGTCCCCATACTTCTGAGCCAAAATTCAACCCTGATGTAAAGAAATGCAATTCCACTGACTGTGTAGTTGCAGCCACATAATCCAGATCTAAATTAGTCATCTAGGGAAGTGGTTCTCAAGCAGGGTTACATGTACCCCTGGGGGTAAGCGGAGGTCTTCCACGGGGTACAGCAACTCATCTAGATATTTCCCTAGTTTTACAACAGGCTACATAAAAAGCACTAGCAAAGTAAGTACAAACTAAAATTCCATACAAACAATGACTTGTTTATACTGCTCCGTATACTACACACTGAAATGTAAGTACAATATTTATATTCCAGTTGATTTATTTTAGAATATAATAAAAATGAGAAAGGAAGCAGTTTTTAAGTGATAGTGTGCTGTGACACCTTTGTGTTTTTATGTCTGATTTTGTAAGCAAGTAGTTTTTAAGTGATATGTAACATGGGGGTACGCAAGACAAATCACACTCCTGAAAGGGGTACAATAGTCTAGAAAGGTTGAGAGCCACTGCTCTAGGGTGATATGTTGGCCCTATTGAAGTCAGTGGCAGAAGTCCTGTGGATTTCAGTGAGGCCAGGATTTCACTCCTAGTGTCTAATAGTCCAACAACTGACAGAAGAGAGTAGGAGTAGGTGAACTGGATCAGATAAAAAAAAACCCAAGTCTCCTTCCAAATCCTCAACCAAAGCTTTATTCAGACCTAAAGAATTTTCCAACTGAAGTTCTGTTAGGTTTCCTTCAGTTTCATACACCAGCAGCTGTTATTCAGTTTCATACACCAGCAGTTCTACGCACTGTCTAGAGGTGAAAGGATCAATAAAATACCATGAGAAGCAGCTCTTCTTGCAGTATTTCAGGCCTGATCTATAGCAGGAAGTAGAGCAAATCCCTCAGCAGAGCCAGTTTTGATATATTTTCCAGCACAGCTCTGTTTACCACAATGTATTTTCTGCATGTTGAGTTGCTTCTCTGAGTGGAAGCTCCAAACCTTTTGAGATTTGCCCATCAATAGGTGTACCTGAACCTCAGACATACAGTACACCAATACCTAGGCAGGCAGAAAGCACAAAAGTCTCATTATGGACTATCGCATCTTGATGTTGGACAATTTCCTGTAGGGCATATCCCTACTCTGAACTATGCTTTTGTTCCTGGAGGTGCATATTATTAGAAAACTGAGGCTTTTCATTTTCTATGGACTGCACCCTCTACCTTTCTAAGCAACCTCCTGACACAGAAACAGTAGCCCTTTTGCCGACAGTGGCTACAGACTGAGAGAGCGTAGATGCACACACTGTGCTCTCTCATGGCGGTCTGACTTTCATTCATTTTTTGATTTTTTTACTTGCTGTAAAATAACTGCTATTTTAGGCTGAAAGTACACACTTTCTACGCGTGCATGGAAACAAGAATAGGCTGTAGAGCAAAAGGCATCAGATAAATATGCCACACTCCCTCTTATTTTCACGTGTCAATCATAACGTTCTTTCAATATAGTTTGTTGAATGAAGGAACGAGGTGTTAAAAATAAGTTGCCTCGCTGTTTCCTGGACAACCACCATCACTGCAGTGGTTTATCTCGGTGTTTTCAGACCTGGAGGTGAATATTAAGAATGAAACATGCACAATGCAAAGTGTTTCAGGGTTTAATATGTTGTGCTAATAGGACAGTTGCCTCTAAGTCCGGTACCTACTGCACAATGTAGGATTAGCTTGCAAGAAAGAAGAAATTGAATGTGTGTCAATTTTTTTTTAATTCACTCTCTTTCTAGTAGAGCCCCTCAGCAGGAAGCGTTTTCTGCCTCTAGGGCAGAAATCTAGAGGTTGAAGTGTTGGCTGGGAACAGGCATATGTTCCCTCAGCCCATACTTCAGGATCGCTGCAGAGCTATTGCGTTGCAGGGAAAGCTTTCAAATTAAATATCCTGGTTGTCTTAGTGACTACAAACACACACTCTTGGTGCATCTAACAGGGAAGATAAGAAGTGGGCTTGCCACAACTCTTTGCCGAAACTTTGGTTGGGTCAAATTCAGTCCGAAGTGCAGCTCTCTGACGGTAATCGAGATGAAGTGAGCTGTTGCTCACGAAAGCTCATGCTCAAATAAATCTGTTTGTCTGTAAGGTGCCACAAGTCCTCCTTTTCTTTTTGCGGATACAGACTAACACGGCTGCTACTCTGAAACCTGTAATGGAGATGTGACTTCTTACACCAGGTCAAAGTGTCTGGGCCCAAAGGATCAAGTCAAAAGACATTAAAATCTTCATTGTGAGAAACAATTACACACAAAATCCCCCTTTAAAAAGAATCAGAAGAAACTGAGGGAAGTCACACACACACACACACACACACACACGACAGAAAATAGGTGATAATTTAGCCAATAGGATTGGTTTGCCATTCTAGGTTGAGCAAAGGCTAGGTGTAAAAACAGCAGTGTGCTCTCATTAACTTGAAATGAGAGCCCATACATTGAGTGACAATTGATTCATTATAGATCAATCGCTTTGATTATGTGATGACAAAGAAGTCTTAGTGTTACACAACAATCCCACAACAAACAATGCTTTTTCTAATTGATATTGACTGGAAAATAAAAGAAATAGGAAAAAGTTGTTAAACTTGGGGGGCCTCCTCTCTATTCCCTGCCCCAGCCCAAGCCTTCCCTTTAATAGAAATCAAATACAGTGATCTTCAGTGTGACTGCTGTGAGCCAGATTCTCAAGTGGCATAAACTGGCTTTGATTACAATGGACCTACACCAGTTTAAACCAGATGAGACTCTGGCCCATTGGTAGGAGAACTTCAAAGGGTCTGGCAGTTGAGTTTAGAAAGACAACCAGCTATTCACTTGTTTATCTGAAGCTGTGAGCGTAGCTGTGTAACAATCATGTCTGTTTTCTCTGTACTGCACTGTAAATTTCTAATGTGTCACTCTGGCCACAAGGAGAGCTGCCATTTTGTGAGGCAAAGTCGATGCACCATGTTACAGAAGAGGGGCATACACAGTGCTTTCTCTTGGAGAATTCTCTTCTGTTTGCTTATTTTGCTGTTCCTCTTGCTCTAAAATCAAAGTTTATTGAGATTCCAAGTATATGGTTGCTCTTGGATGATGAAAACACAAAACAGACATACCTGGATCTCTTGTGTCTGACAGTTTGGCCTGGAGATCTCATACCAACCACAAGAACACCCTCTTTTCCATTCCTAGCCAGAACTCAGAAAGGCACAAACATGAAAAATAATGTTAACTGAACTTTTTCAAATCTCAGAAACATTTCTACTAGGATGGGGTTTGGCACGTGGGAGGCCCATCCTTCAGTAACACTCCTCATCTCACTGTCCGTGCGATATTTCTTAGCCAGTTGTAGCATGTTAAGGAAAACAAAACTTGTCAGCCACATTAAAAGCCTTGAGCCAGGCTTTTCCTTCCATTTATGGAAGCTCTTATCAGACTACCATCTGCGCTTAATTTCTTGTGAACAGCAGGAAGATTACCTACAGTACTGTATCAAGTGATAACTAGGAAAACACTTGTCTCAAAAACTGACCTAAGTGCCCCAGCAACCCAACTTGGTTTCAGACATCAGTGGAGGTACAGCTAAGGAGGAGGAATAGTTGAGGTGACCAATCTCCATTTTTAGTCATGTCATAGTAGCTGGAGGTATAGGAGAGCAAAATAAGGAGCTAATATATTTGGGGCATATGGGACTGGTAAGAAGAGAGCTACCCCAGCTTAGGCACTGAGCTGGTGCTAGTGTAACCCACACACCTCCTGGGTGTGGTACTCTGTCCCCTCTAGTGGCACCCAGACCACTTAGAGCAGAATGAGTCTGCTACACCCTTAGTTAAGAGCCTTGTGGCTTTTAGCTCATGTATTTAGCTCCAGAGGTCCCAGGTTTGATCCTGCCCGCCGACCATCAGGGTCTGTCGGCATTACGCTAGAGCTGCAAACAAGCTGGCATAAGGTGGTGCACTTTCCATTGCTTTTAGTCATGTTCTATCACCTTGTGGTAGGGGTGAATTTGGCCTGCTATTTCTTAGGATGCTTTCTGTGGGCAATAAAGGAGGAGACTGTCAAGACCTGGTTGTTAATCTGGAGGCAGACTACTGCATTGCTCTAGATCAGAGGTGGGCAAACTACGGATGTGGCCTGCGGGACCGTTCTGCCTGGCCCCTGAGCTCCTGGCCCAGAAGGCTCGCCCCCGGCCTCTCCCCCGCTGTTCTCCCTCCCCTGTAGCTATGCCACCGCGCGGGCAGCGGGGCTGCGAGCTCCTGCCACTCTGAGTAAGGGGGCGGTGGCGGTGCATGCATGCGGCGGCAACAGGGTTGGGTAGGGGGTCCCGGGTGGCAGTCAGGGGACAGGAAGCAGGGGGCAGTTGGATGGGGTGGAGGTTCTGGGGTGGTCAAGGGTCGGGGAATGCGGGGGTTGGATAGGGCATGGGAGTCCCGGGGGGGCCTGTTAGGGGGCAGGGGTGTGGATAGGTTGGGTCAGTAGGGGACGGGGAGCAGGGGGGTTGGATAGGGGGTGGGGTCCTGGGGGCGGTTTGCGGTGGGTGGGTCCCAGGAGGGGGCAGTCAGGGGACAAGGAGCTGGCGGGGGGGGGGGTTGGATGGGTTGGGGGTTCTGAGGGGAAGAGTCAGGGGGGCAGGAAGAGGGAGGGGTGAATAGAGGGCAGGAGCCAGGCTGTTTGGGGGGAATAGCCTTCCCTACCTGGCCCTCCATACAGTTTCATACCCCGATGTGGCCCTCAGGCCAAAAAGTTTGCCCACCCCTGCTCTAGATAGAAGTTACTGTGTCTCCAACTTTCTGGCCTGGCAGAGGGTGGGACGGTTGCTCATCTCCTGAAGAGAAGGGGCACCTAACTGTTTCTTTCTAGAGTGCTAGAGAGCTCTCAGGAACTCAGATACTACAGTGATGGGCGTGGCATAAAGTGCTAGCTATTTCAAGTCAGGCAGGAAGGGCTAGTCAGCATGATGGTGGGACCTGGACAACAGGAAAAGGGAAGAGAGGAAAATGCATTGCAGTACTTTCCCTTTGTACATCTTTCATCAAATCATGACTTCCCTTCAAAACAGGATTCTAGGAATATCCCAGTTTCCATTCACACAAAGAATGCCTTTATTCCATGAATTGAGATATTAATGAGGCCCACTTGTTCCTTTGGAATTAAGTAAAGAAACAGCGGACGATAAACTGAATTGACAGCTCTTTAGGAAGCTTCAAAATCCATGAGCGTTTTAGGACTTTGTTTCTTTAAAAAAGAAAAAAAAAACCAAAGTGTGCAATTAGTGACTCAAAGCCACAGCAGGCTAGAGGGCCCAGTTGCTATTAATGCAATTAGAGTCCATGTCCTTATAACACTAGCACTTGCTTGAACTCCAGGCCTCCATTATGTCAAGAAGTTCATTGCTGCTTTATCCTTTCTAATGGTTAATAAAAGAAAAACGTAAGGGATGGCAGCTGAAGTCATTCCTTGATGTCACTACAGCTGACAAGCAGGGATGATTGTAAGCTGTTCGGAGCAGGAACTGTCCTTTGTTATAAGCTTATATGGTGGCTATCACACTAGGGCCCTGATTCGTGCTACCGCAGTACAAATAAAATAGCTTTCTTGTACAAATTTTCATATAAGTGGATGTAACCCAAGCAACCCATGTGGGCAACAGACCAGGGAAGCAGGAGTGCACAATTTGGAGTCTATATCCAGTGACTTGCCTAGATGGCATGTTGCCTAGACAGATATGTTTGCCCTACGATCACCGTCTTCACAATATCTCAGCAAAGGGGGCTGTATGTGTCCTCCGCCGAAAGCTGCTTGTCATGGTTATTGTGGGATGTTTGTATGGAAAATATTTTAAGGGTTCTATAATGTGTAGATTATAGTGTTCCAAAGCTTCTGGAGGTGAAACTGGTCCCCTGGGGCAGGTTGGTCTCAGAGCTAACTCAGTTGGGGTGAGAACTGACATCCATTGGCCCAGCCTGGTGAAGTATTCATAGTCTAGAGACAGTGCAAGTTTGAGCCTTTATAAAGCACAGACAAGCCCCAAGAAAAAAGATCTTGAATAGGGGGGACCATCAGGGGTGAGCTGAAGATAGTGAGAGGCCCTGGTTATGAAGAGAAACAAAAGGCCTGGAACTGTATAAAGGGGATACAGAAGAGCACAACTTGTGCCACACAAGATAGGATCCACTATGGAGACGACACTCTGCCACCACAACTCCCATGAAAACTGGATCTCAGCTCTCTCCACTGGACAAGCACTGCACAGACTGACCACTGGGTGAGAAATACTTTATTAACAAGTTCCTTTCCTAGCTAAGCAGTACAGGCTCCAGTTTGCATTTTATATTTTTTTATTTGTAACCAAGTCTCCAATCCCTATACTGATTTCTGTTTGAACGTAATCTTTGTCAGATAAGCTTCTGGTTAGTTTTACTATAGACACCAGTAAGTGCTGTGTACTAAGGAGAGGCTTGAACTGAGGTGAAGCTAGAGAACCAGGAGAACTGCTTCCAGAGGCAGCAAGTGTGTGTGCATTGTAGGTATCCAGGAGTCAAAGTCTGGCTGCTTGAGTACAAAAAACTGGAGAGTACAACATAGGCGCTGACTCCTTGGATGCTCCGGGGCTGGAGCACCCACGGGGAAAAATTAGCACCGGCAGCCAAGCTCCCTGCCCCCACTCCACCTCACCTCCTCCTCCCATGAGCGCGCCACGTCCCTGCTCCTCCACCTATCTCCCAGTGCTTCCTGCCGCCAAACAGCTGTAGCAAGCTCTGGGAGGGAGTGGGGAGGAGCAGGAACGTGGTGCGCTCAGGGAAGGAGGCGGGGAAGAGGCGGGGCTGGAGTGGGGATTTGGGGAAGGAGTTGAATAGGGGCAGGGAGGGGGCAGAGTTGGGTGGGGACTTTGGGGAAGGGGTTGGAATGGGGGCAGGAGGGGCTGGGGGCAGAGAGGGGTCAAGCACCCACCGGTGCGATTAGAAGTCGGTGCCTATGGAGTACAGACTGGTTGGAGGGACTTGTGCCCAGGGCCAGAGCAGAACTATGGGGGCTAACTATCTCCATAGATTTAGCCATAGGTTCTCTCTACTGTGCCCCAAGGACTCACTCAGGGAGCCTAAGGGCTGGGTGCGCCAATTGCTAGCCTGCATAGCAAAATAATGGGGTTTGCAGAGTCCTGAGTGTGTTACCAGTAGGGTTGCCACCTGTCTGGTTTTCACCCAGACAGTGTGGGTTTCGGCAGGTGCCATTTGACAAGCCCTGATGTCTGGGGGGGTATACTGAGGGAGGGGGAAGAAGCAGAGCAGGGACAGGGCCTCAGGGGTCCAGTTACCAGCCATTAGAAAGGTAGCAACCCTAGTTGCCAGTTGGCTAGTATTTTTGGCCAACTTTCCTCCAGGGGGCATAGACAAAGGCTCCTTCATTCTATAAGCAGGTGATAGTGATTCATCCTGGAACCCTTGGGTAATCCCAGCAGTGCCACAGTGGCCTTTTAGAGATTACACATACACATTACCTATAAACTAGGAGAAGTATTAGGCTACATAGGGTTGTCAACTTTCTGACTGAATAAAACCGCTGTTTGGTTGAAAACTGAACACCTGGTAACCCATTATCTCTGATGCTTCACCAACCGTAATATACTTTGTGTGTATATGTCTATATGTGTACACACAGGAGCCACCCTTCAGAATTTCTACCCATTTGAGAGGTTCTCGTTTCTATCCAAATCCCCCATTTTAAAGATAAGGAATATCTCTGGAACTGTTGGAACTATAAGTGTCTGCCCCGTGTGTAATACATATATTTCTCTCTACATTTTCTTGTTTGTTTTCTTTTTTTGTGTTGTGTTATAAAAGCTATGTACGATCCCATCAAACCAGAGCGGAGATTTGTGGATTTGACATGTAGAAGCTAACCCATTTGATCCTCAAGGAACAATAGTCACCAGGGATGGAATTCACCACAGTCTGACAGCAAGGCCCTTCACTCCACACAAGTGCTTCCATATGACGGTGACGGGCAGAATACATAATCTTCAGATAGATAAAATACTGAGAATTTTATCCTAAATCCCATCTTGGGCATGAGGGCGGGTGAACATAAGAGGTCAAGTACTGGTCACGTTCAGGGCAGTTGGGAAAATCTTCATTGACTTCAGTAGGGATAGGATTTGGCCCAAGGTATTCTATTTAATCACAGATATGTCTTGACAGAGTCCCAGCATTCAGGAGTTAGATTACGAGTAAATAAGGCCTGCGTTCACTACAATTTTGGCAAGCTCTTCTCTTGGGCAGATTCTTCCTTCCTCTGACTCCTGCTGATTTTGCCTCCTCTTTATCTACTATAATATCTGAGTGCCTTCCATATTAATTCCCCTCACCCCCAGCAAAGGCTATTTCATATCTCCCTTTACAGGTCAGATCTCTGCTTAGCATAAGGAGGGGTTTGGGAATAAGGGGGGGGGGGGAGGATGAGGCCCCACCCCTACTCCTCCTCCTCTTCCCCTTGAGGACCATCCCTCTCTGTGGCCCTACCTCCTGCTCCTCCTCTTCCCCCAATGGCCCAAACCCTTGCTTTTGGAAACTGAGGCTACCTGACTTCTTGCTCTCATTTTTCCAACCACCCCAACCATTTTCTCCCAGACCCTCAGTTTTCCCCACCAAACAGCCCACTCCACTCCAGCCCACCACAGATAGATTCATTCTCACTCCAGTTCCCTCCCACCAACTTCTGATTGACTCCCTGCTTGCTCATGTTCTCTCAGCCCACATTTCAGGATCACTGGAGGGTATTCAAAGCTATTGTCCAAGGGGGAAGTGACTTATGCAGATGACACTGTTGACCACTTGGGTTTGCTACAAAATATAGTTCTCAGGCTTTAAAACCCCCACCTATCTTGCTGAGACAATTCCACTGAATAACAGTAAGATTTTGGGATTAAGAAAAGACACTCCCTTAGTGCCAGACAGGTGGAATTTAAAGGGTCCAGGATTGTATCACCTTCCACATAGTTTTTAACTCAGTGTGGATTTGGACTAAACCACAATAAGCCACATGTGCTCATGCAAATGCAGAGTCCCATGGATAAGAATATTCTAAAGCACATTGATTGACAATGTTAAAATGAGTAAAATGACACAAATTATGGTTTTGCAGTTCATTAAGAGAGCTATTTTCATACGATAGCCCTGCTCCAACCACCTCTGCCAAGTTGCACTAGTAGGCATCTGATTGCACTATTCAGAGTTCATGAAAAACAGAAAACAACACTCCACCCCAATATTGTAACGTTTATCCCAGGTGGATCATTCCATTAGTTCTCTGCATTCATTGATCCTTGGAGTGATACTAGCTTTGAGAGGCACTGTGTGGTCCAGTGCTTAATGTATGGAACTAGGAATCAGCAGTCTAGTCCTGGATCTGCCACAGACTTGTTTTGTAGCCTTGACAATTCTATTGTGAATGGCAGGTGTCAAGCCAGTGACTCTGATCAAGTTATGAACAATGGATATACGGGGCTATTCCATAAACAAAAGTTGTTTCAAAAGCCTGTTAAATTGCTAAGTGACAATGTGCTATCGTATCATTTACAAAAACCAAGAGATTAAAAACAAGGAAATGAATAGTTAAGAACATCTATAATCTTCCACTGCTCACATAAACATGAACCTGTGATTGTGATATGTACAAAGAATTGCAGAGATCATTTTCACATAATGTTAACTGATTTTTTAAATAAGCCTTTTTATTTAGGGACTTCCCCCCCCCTTTTTTTTTTGTTTTGTTTTTTTGTGTGTGGAGATAAATAGAAATAGGTGCTTTTGTTTATCTGTTAACAAATGAGATGGAGGGGCAAAGGCATAGATCCTCAAAGGCATTAACAAGGGTTAAGTGCCCAAATACCTTTGAGGATCTGTGCCAAAGAGATGATTAAAAACAAAGGAATGAGCAGCCCGGTCCATGCTAATAATGGCTGGAAACCAAAATCCATATTGACACAGCAGCATGCAGATTGTTGTGGTAAAGGCTGCTCTCATTTGTGTTGGCTACCAGTGGCCCCTAGTAAGCAGAGTGGAGGCATGTTTATAGTCTCATCCTCTTCTGAACTAGCTAGTGGTCTGGAACAGGCACTGGAGGAAGTGCATGCTGCCCTGAGTGACAGGGTGTAGCTGTTGTCATTCCTATGCACACTCCTCCAGTACCACCAAAAACTTTCCACTTGCATTTGGTCTCTGCAGGCAGAATGCTGCTGGGGAAATGGCCTGTCCCACCCCATTCCATTCAACTGCAGCAGTGGCTTTCCAAGCCACAATACGGATCACAGTAAATTAGGACTTGAGGGATAAAATAAGAGATGAGCGACGCTAACTTTTGACTGTAAGATTTGTGAGGTAGAGATTATCTGCGTTACGTATGTACAGTGCCTAGGACACCAGGGTCTTGGAACATAACAGGGATGTGCGAGGGATAACATAACAGGGATGTGGTACTACCACAATACAAATAAACCCACCGCCACCACTCTGCAGATTATAATTTTTATATAGCATCTTTCCTCATAAAGGTTCCCAGAATGCTATGAAATTATATAGATTGAAAGCATTTAATTAAAATATTTACATAGTAAAATACACAGATTATATTTTGCAGTCATAAGTATGTTGGCATTCAAAAATTCTAGGCCCTGATCCATAAGCTATGGAAGTCAACGGGAAACTTTTCTATGGGTTTGACATTTGTCTAAGAGCTTGTCGGACATATATAATATTTGATTCCATAACTTCTCTACATATTCTGAAATACAGCCTTTCAAACCTTTTCATAGCATGGACCACACCTTCGAAGTTTGTGTCCCATTCTTCAGTCGGACAGGCCACCCTGCCGTTTTTTGGTCAGTTATCCCTGTAGTAACTACTGCATTTTAGAAAGTAGAAGAGTAATATGAGGAAAATATTTGCTGTACCTTTAGCTGCTGTTAATGAGATGCAACAGCTGGAAATAAAACAGAACACCATGTGACAAAACTTTCTGTGGTCACCAGCCAGCATTCCACAAACCACAGTTTGGGGTCTGCCAAACTAGGAAAGGCACTGTTTGCACTTTGCAGTCCTTCAATTAACCTGATTAGTGAATTTCTCTTTTTCAGTTTCTGTGTTGGTCTGTTGCCAACTGTGTCCACATATTCAAGGGACACCATCATAGGGCCTAATCACATCAGCCTCCCTATCAGAGGCTCGTTCACCTGCTCATCTACCAATGTGATATATGCCATCATGTGCCAGCAATGCCTCTCTGCCATGTATATTGGCCAAACCGGAGAGTCTCTACGTAAAAGAATAAATGGACACAAATCAGACGTCAAGAATTATAACATTCAAAAACCAGTCGGAGAACACTTCAATCTCCCTAGTCACTCGATTACAGACCTAAAAGTCGCAATATTACAACAAAAAAACTTCAGAAACAGACTCCAACGAGAGACTGCTGAATTGGAATTAATTTGCAAACTGGACACCATTAAATTAGGTTTGAATAAAGACTGGGAGTGGATGGGTCATTACACAAAGTAAAACTATTTCCCCATGTTTATTTCCCCTCCACAATGTTCCTCACACATTTTTGTCAACTGCTGGAAAGGGCCCATCTTGATTATCACTACAAAAGGTTGTTTTGTTTTGTTTTTTCTCCTGCTGGTAATAGCTCACCTTAACTGATCACTCTTGTTATAGTGTGTATGATAATACCCACTGTTTCATGTTCTCTGTGTGTATATATATATATATATATATATATCTTCCTACTGTATTTTCCACTGCATGCATCAGACGAAGTGGGTTTTAGCCCACGAAAGCTTATGCTCAAATAAATTGGTTAGTCTCTAAGGTGCCGCTAGTACTCCTTTTCTTTTTGCGGATACAGACTAACAGGGCTGCTATTCTGAAACCTGTGTTTGTTATGTCTTTGTGACTATGTGGATTTTCTTCATATCAGTAACCATACTTTACCACAGGCTTCCAGGGCCAGAGTTTTGATCTCTGTTCTTACCTGTGTAAATGCAGAATAGCTCCATTGATAAAAAGGTCTTTTACGGGTTAATCCCTTCATTTGTTACTGTAAGTCATATGTGGAATACCCGGTATATAAAAAAAGCACTGAGTGTTGAATCACATGGCACAGTACCTGGTATGTGGTACAAGGGAAGTTGCTAATAAAAGACTGACATATTGGCAATAGAGGGTAGTTTTGTTTTTAAATACTGCAAAGCACAGAAACCATCTGTGTAATGAAATCCTGAGGCAACCTATTCAAAATGTCAGTGCTTTTTATCCTCTAAAATCCACAGCAGTTACCCCCAGCTGTGCTACCTTAAAAGCCTGCAGTGCAGTTTAACTTTTACCATTGGAAGTCAATTTAGATATAGAGCCAGGAGGCGAAAAGTATGTTTAAGATTGCAGGCTAAATGGTGACAGAGGCTCAAAGTAGAAGGGAAGTGGAGATATGGCACAAATTCCTTCTTGATAATTAGTTTTAAAGTGTGGGCAGAGAATGAATGATAAAGGTAGTTCCTTCTCCATTTTAAAGGACCATTTCTCCTTTCATTGAGGTTAACAGGAACATGTCTACTGACTCCACTGAAAGCAGGACTGGGTCCTAAATATGTACCACTTGACCCGTAGTTATAATTGTAATGTCCTAATGTATATATAATTTCTATATTAGTGGTGGCATAAATAGGCACACATTAGAATTCCAAGTAATCCGTAAGGTACTGTGTATTCATGAGTGGTGCTGACAAAAAATGGTGCATACAGGTGTGTGTTGAATTTTCAGAAGGTGGACAACTGGCATTTTAAAAGGGCAAATGCTAGTTTCAGGAAGGTTAATAGTGCAAATTCTGGTATGTGCTGTACACCAATTAAAGACTATAACATAATCCTGTGATTCAGAGGTTCTTTTTCCTTTCCATAGCACGGCAAGATTCTGTTGTTAACTCCAATCATCTGTTTTTCCCTCTAGATATGACACAGGGGATTAAGATTTTTACTGGTCACTTTACTGGTTTCAAAGAAAAAAAGATGTAGCTGATCAGAATATTTAACACGAACAAAAAGAGCCAAGTTAGAAAAAGAAAGGCAGTTGTTTGAAGGTGTGAAATCGGAGAGCCAAGCTACAGAGGGTTTATCCATTTAAACGGACAAATTAAACAAGACAATTGCAACTAAATTGCACCCCTCTTCCATCCTCATTCATAAAGCCAAGTTAGCTATTTTAATGACCAAGTTAAACAGGACACAATTGAGTTGGACTCCTTTGCAACTTGTTTTAAGGTGTGATATCTACAAAAAGAGCCAACACTGACCCTTTTTGGTAGCTGTGCAATGGTTCTGATTAGCTCTTTTTAGACTGCCAGCCTGCTTGTGTGTTTTGGATGGGTCCTGCCAGTTGAGTCTGTATTTTCAAACACGGATTTAGCTAACAGAATTCCTGCAGGTGCAGAGTGCGGCTGAGAGGATATTGTTCCTGTGGAAAGGTGAATCACTTTGGAGAAAGTGGCACAAAGGTTCTTCTGAAGTGTTTAGACAAGAGTCTCTGCCCTTTTAGCATGACTGCCCTTCTGGGTCCCAACTGGCATAGAGTCATAGAATCATACAATATCAGGGTTGGAAGGGACCTCAGGAGGTCATCTAGTCCAACACCCTGCTCAAAGCAGGACCAATCCCCAACTAAATCATCCCAGCCAGGGCTTTGTCAAGCCTGACCTTAAAAATATCTACGGAAGGAGATTCCACCACCTCCCTGGGTAACGCATTCCAGCGTTTCACCACCCTCCTAGTGAAAAAGTTTTTCCCAATATCCAACCTAAACCTCCCCCACTGCAACTTGAGACCATTACTCCTTGTTCTATCAGTACCACTGAGAACAGTCTAGATCCATCCTCTTTGGAACCCCCTTTCAGGTAGTTGAAAGCAGCTATCAAATCCTCCCTCATTCTTCTCTTCCACAGACTAAACAATCCCAGTTCCCTCAGCCTCTCCTCATAAGTCATGTGTTCCAGTCCCCTAATCATTTTTGTTGCCCTCCGCTGGACTCTTTCCAATTTTTCCACATCTTTCTTGTATTGTGGGGCCCAAAACTGGACACAGTACTCCAGATGAGGCCTCACTAATGTCGAATAGAGGGGAACGATCATGTCCCTCAATCTGCTGGCAATGCCCCTACCTATACATCCCAAAAATGCCATTGGCCTTCTTGGCAACAAGTTCACACTTTTGACTCATATCCAGCTTCTCGTCCACTGTAACCCCTAGGTCCTTTTCTGCAGAACTGCTGCCGAGCCATTCGGTCCCTAGTCTGTAGCGGTGCATGGGATTCTTCCGTCCTAAGTGCAGGACTCTGCACTTGTCCTTGTTGAACCTCATCAGATTTCTTTTGGCCCAATCCTCCAATTTGTCTAGGTCCCTCTGTATCCTATCCCTACCCTCCAGCATATCTACCTCTCCTCCCAGTTTAGTGTCATCTGCAAACTTGCTAAGGGCGCAATCCACACCATCCTCCAGACCATTAATGAAGATATTGAACAAAACCGGCCCGAGGACCGGCCCTTGAGGCACTCCACTTGATACCGGCTGCCAACTAGACATGGAGCCATTGATCACTACCCGTTGAGCCCGACAATCTAGCCAACTTTCTATCCACCTTATAGTCCATTCATCCAGCCCATACTTCTTTAACTTGCTGGCAAGAATACTGTGGGAGACTGTGTCAAAAGCTTTGCTAAAGTCAAGGAACAACACGTCCACCGCTTTCCCCTCATCCACAGAGCCAGTTATCTCATCATAAAAGGCAATTAGATTAGTCAGGCATGACTTGCCCTTGGTGAATCCATGCTGACTGTTCCTGATCACTTTCCTCTCCTCTAAGTGCTTCAGAATTGATTCCTTGAGGACCTGCTCCATGATTTTTCCAGGGACTGAGGTGAGGTTGACTGGCCTGTAGTTCCCAGGATCCTCCTTGTTCCCTTTTTTAAAGATGGGCACTACATTAGCCTTTTTCCAGTCGTCTGGGACTTCCCCCGATCGCCATGAGTTTTCAAAGATAATGGCCAATGGCTCTGTAATCACATCCGCCAACTCCTTTAGCACTCTCGGATGCAGCGCATCTGGTCCAATGGACTTGTGCACGTCCAGCTTTTCTAAATAGTCCCGAACCACTTCTTTCTCCACAGAGGGTTGGTCATCTCCTCCCCATGCTGTGCTGCCCAGTGCAGCAGTCTGGGAGCTGACCTTGTTCGTGAAAACAGAGGCAAAAAAAGCATTGAGTACATTAGCTTTTCCCACATCCCCTGTCACTAGGTTGCCTCCCTCATTCAGTAAGGGGCCCACACTTTCCTTGGCTTTCTTCTTGTTGCTAACATACCTGAAGAAACCCTTCTCGTTACTCTTAACATCTCTTGATAGCTGCAACTCCAGGTGTGATTTGGCCTTCCTGATTTCACTCCTGCATCCCCGAGCAATATTTTTATACTCTTCCCTGGTCATTTGTCCAATCTTCCACTTCTTGTAAGCTTCTTTTTTGTGTTCAAGATCAGCAAGGATTTCACTGTTAAGCCAAGCTGGTCACCTGCCATATTTACTATTCTTTCTACACATCGGGATGGTTTGTCTCTGTAACCTCAATAAGGATTCTTTAAAATACAGCCAGCTCTCCTGGACTCCTTTCCCCCTCATGTTATTCTCCCAGGGGATCCTGCCCATCAGTTCCCTGAGGGAGTCACAGTCTGCTTTTCTGAAGTTCAGGGTCCGTATTCTGCTGCTCTCCTTTCTTTCCTGTGTTAGGATCCTGAACTCGACCATCTCATGGTCACTGCCTCCCAGGTTCCCATCCACTTTTGCTTCCCCTACTAATTCTTCCCGGTTTGTAAGCAGCAGGTCAAGAAGAGCTCTGCCCCGAGTTGGTTCCTCCAGCACTTGCACCAGGAAATTGTCCCCTACATTTTCCAAAAACTCCCTGGATTGCCTGTGCACTACTGTATTGTTCTCCCAGCAGATATCAGGGTGACTGAAGTCTCCCATGAGAACCAGGGCCTGCGATCTAGTAACTTCCGTGAGTTGCCGGAAGAAAGCCTCATCCACCTCATCCCCCTGGTCCGGTGGTCTATAGCAGACTCCCACCACGACATCACCCTTGTTGCTCACACTTCTAAATTTAATCCAGAGACACTCAGGTTTTTCTGCAGTTTCATACTTGAGCTCTGAGCAGTCATACTGCTCTCTTACATACAGTGCAACTCCCCCACCTTTTCTGCCCTGCCTGTCCTTCCTGAACAGTTTATATCCATCCATGACAGTACTCCAGTCATGTGAGTTATCCCACCAAGTCTCTGTTATTCCAATCACATCATAATTCCTTGACTGTGCCAGGACTTCCAGTTATCCCTGCTTGTTTCCCAGGCTTCTTGCATTTGTGTATAGGCACTGGAGATAACTCGCTGATCGTCCCTCTTTCTCAGTATGAGGCAGGACCCCTGCCCTCTCGCGCGCTCCTGCTTGTGCTTCCTCCCGGTATCCCACTTCCCCACTTACCTCAGGGCTTTGGTCTCCTTCCCCCGGTGAACCTCACTAGGTTAGGCATCAGAAACAGAAAGGTCAAAATGCCACAAGAAAGTACAGATGGGCTCGAGCCTCAGAATTGGGATCCGGGTTTCAGACACTATGACGTTTGGGGTGCTCACATTGATCTCTTTAAGAAAGCTTGTTTTTGCAGCATTTTTGTCCTAGTTTGGAAGCGAGAATGCTGGAAATTACAGCTGATCTGGGAGTTCCACTCCCCCACAAAAAGCTTTGATGAAGGGGATATTATTTTAGTTTTTTTTGAAGTTTATTTTAACCTTTTTTTGGGGGGAAAGAGGTGGATTATATTAGAAAGTCAAACACTGAAATGTTTTTTTCCAAGAAGTATAATTTCAGTTGCCAAAACCCATAAAGTGTTTGTTTTCAGGTTTTCATTAAAAAATAAAAAACCTCCTATTTGTCAAATTTGTAATGTTTCACTTAATTTTTTCTGCTTAAAAAGTGTGTTAGTGAAAAACTTGCAGCTGTCTCTACTGGAAATCTCGTAAGATGCCTTATCTTTGGGAGATTTTTCCAGCCCGGGTTTGGATTCAGAATTTTGGGTACTTCACCAAACCTGAATTCAGTTGTAATTAAGAATGCTTGCAAGAACTCACCCTCTAACAGCAAGCAGTGAATTGGCGTTCTATCCACTCCAGTCAGAATGTTCATTTCAAACACTGTTGCCCATTTTAACCCAACTAGCTACTTAAAGTTTGGAGCCCCGAGGGTCTTCCAGGTGGGAGCAGAAATTGGTGGTAGTCAGGTATCTTTGTAAATAAACAATTGTGCAAAGACCGCACAGAGTTCAGTGTCTCTGAAGGCAGGAGGAATCAGCTAGCACAGCAGTTCTCAAACTGTGGGTTGGGACCCCAAAGTGGGTCATAGCCCTGTTTTAATGGGGTTTCCGGGGCTGGCATTAGACTTGCTGGGGCCTGGGGCTGAAACCCTCGGGTTTCAGCCCTGGGTGGCTGGAGGGGCTCAGGTTACAGGCCCCCTGGCCAGGGCAGATGCCCTTGAGCTTTGGCTTTAGCCCCTCTGCCCAGCTCAGCGGGGCTCAGGCTTCAGTCCCACCTCTTGGGGTCAGGTAGCAATTTTTGTTGTCAGGAAGTACTCACGGTGCAATGAAGGGGCCGGTTTTGTTCAATATCTTCATAAATTATCTGGAGGATAGTGTAGATTGCACTCTCAGCAAATTTGCGGATGATACTAAACTGGGAGGAGTGGTAGATACGCTGGAGGGGAGGGATAGGATACAGAAGGACCTAGACAAATTGGAGGATTGGGCCAAAAGAAATCTGATGAGGTTCAATAAGGATAAGTGCAGGGTCCTGCACTTAGGACGGAAGAATCCAATGCACCGCTACAGACTAGGGGCCGAATGGCTAGGCAGCAGTTCTGCGGAAAAGGACCTAGGGGTGACAGTGGATGAGAAGCTGGATATGAGTCAGCAGTGTGCCCTTGTTGCCAAGAAGGCCAATGGCATTTTGGGATGTATAAGTAGGGGCATAGCGAGCAGATCGAGGGACGTGATCGTTCCCCTCTATTCGACATTGGTGAGGCCTCATCTGGAGTACTGTGTCCAGTTTTGGGCCCCACACTACAAGAAGGATGTGGATAAATTGGAGAGAGTCCAGCGAAGGGCAACAAAAATGATTAGGGGTCTAGAACACATGACTTATGAGGAGAGGCTGAGGGAGCTGGGATTGTTTAGTCTGCAGAAGAGAAGAATGAGGGGGGATTTGATAGCTGCTTTCAACTACCTGAAAGGGGGTTCCAAAGAGGATGGATCTAGACTGTTCTCAATGGTAGCAGATGACAGAACGAGGAATAATGGTCACAAGTTGCAGTGGGGGAGGTTTAGATTGGATATTAGGAAAAACTTTTTCACTATGAGGGTGGTGAAACACTGGAATGCATTACCTAGGGAGGTGGTAGAATCTCCTTCCTTAGAGGTTTTTAAGGTCAGGCTTGACAAAGCCCTGGCTGGGATGATTTAACTGGGAATTGGTCCTGCTTCGAGCAGGGGGTTGGACTAGATGACCTTCTGGGGTCCCTTCCAACACTGATATTCTATGATTCTATGATTCTATGAAGTCTGAGAACCCCTGCAATAGGAAACAGCTTCTTTTGTTCACACCACCAACACTACTCTATTTGCCGGCTCCCTTGACCCAGAAACCTCTCCCCCGTTTTCTTCTAGGGTCGGCCACTGCTCTCAGCTGCTCCTTTTGGCATCTGTGCTCCGTTTCTAGTGGTGTTCTACCCACCACCCCCAAACAAAACAATACTCAGCGAAACCTCCTGGGTGGCTTCACACACTTCTCTTCGGTGCAGCTTATGCCTACAGTTATGCTAACTGAAGGGTAAATTCACACCTATCAACTTCAATACAATAACAAGATTTCATCCAACTCATGAAACTATCCTCCCAATGGGTATTTGATTAATGGTGGCTACTGCTGCCTATGGCAGCCCACAGAGAGAGATTATCACATCACTACCCCTTCTCACCTTGACTAGGCCAAGTGACCGGATTTTATCTTTGTGGGATGCCACAAGTGGCTAGAAAAATAACCACCTCACAAGCTGCTGCTGCCAGAGCTTTTTGGAAAGCTGTAGATCTGGCAATCCACAAGCAGAGCTGTCCCTAGCAATTCTGAGGCCCTACGCAGCCCCTCCATGGGGGTGGGGCCCCAGGCCTCTGTGGGGTAAGGGGGACTGGCTTGGGGGGCAGAGGGGAACCACCCCCACAGCACTCACTGGCGGCGTGGCTGCGGCCGGGTCGCTGCACTTCCGGCTGCTGCAGAGCTCAAGGGAGTGGGGGCGGGGCTGGGGGAGAACAGGGGTGGGATGGGGGCCCTGGGGAAGAGCCGGAGCAAGGGTTGGAGCCGCACGCAGCTGCGCAGGGCACCAGGAAATTTGTTCCTGGTGCCCTACGCAGCTGCGTACTTTGCGTATGGGTAAGGATAGCCCTATCCACAAGATAGTTAAGAGAAGAAACTACAGCTCTGAGTCCACTTGAGGGGCAGTCTTCAAATATGGGAGTAGCTAGGCTGCTCTGAAGGGGAAGTCTGCTGGGCAGTCATATGGAGCAAAAGTGGCTCCTTCCCACAGGAAAGCCATTTCTTTGCTTTCTCTCTCTTTCTCATCCAGGTGGTCTCATTAGAGACAAACCATGGAGGCGAAGAAAAGCTAAGAGCAGTGAAAACAAAAATTCAATAAGCCATGGTAGCTACTGTCAGTCTACAGTCTAGATAGATTTTCTGCTGGGTGTACAGTCAATATTAGTGCATTTGAATTTAAACAAAACCCAACAAGAGCAAATAATCAGTTCTGCAATAAAAGAACCTTGGGAATATGGCACTTGATTTCACTTTGGATGGTTTCCAGGTGAGTGCCTCCCCTTTTGCCCCTCAGAACCCAATCCTGGGGATGGTTGAGCACCTGCAACATCAACTAATGTCAATAGGAGTCAGCTGCAGGTGCTTATCACCAGGACCTGGCTTTGAAGGGGCTCCTACTCCAATTTACAAAGGATGAAACTCATGCACATTATGCCTCTGGGGCAGACATGTGTAGCTACAGGAATCCATCCCTACAAAGGATACCAGTGGAAAACATCCCTATTTGACTATGCTCCTAATGGCAGCAGATTTACGACCTTGCTTGCAGCTAAACTTGTTAACAGTGACATCATGCAAGAAGCATTTAAAGGTGCAAACCATGGTATTAAGTTGATTACTTGAGAGGCACAGTGGGAATAGGGGAGGAGCCCTAGGGGCTGAGTGGATAACTTAAGAGGTGCATTCCTCAGTGATAAATGAGAACCTCTGGCTTGCCCTCAGTTTGGTGTCATGGTGCTTAATACTTAGAACTGCAATACAGCAAGTTAAACTCTAGTAACAGGAACAGCAGTCAGTTTGGAGGGAGTTTGTGCAGGGGGTCACTGTCTCTCAGCATGAGCAACCTAGTTTGTATGTTAACTGCAGACAGTTGGTGTTAGAAAGTAGTTAGAAAACAGAACAAGGTGCATGGATTTTAGGGAATCCACTGACAGCAAATCATTCATGATAACACTGTGGTTTAAAGTGCATATCCACCCCCTCCAGCATTGAAGTCAGGCTGCCTGGTCTGGTTATGGATTCGGATGGGCTCTCCAACAGTTTGTCTATAACCCTTTAGTCACCTTGCTTTCTATGACCTCCCTTGGTAATTTCCAATTCCCTCTTTCCCTCCCCAGTGTCCCATCACCTGAGTTTACTGGGCATATCATCTTTATCAGATTATGTGCAACTGTATGTTGGTCCCCAGGACTGTTTCAAGCAAGTCTTGTGCACATTATACTCTAGGGTATGTCTCATAAACCTGCCCTATGAGATTAAAGTACAGCAGTGATGGGCCCCAGGGCAGAACTACCTGCAGGACCCTTACCCACAGAAACAAATATGCGGGGGTGGGGGAAGACACTGGAGTGGGTGAGAACTAGAATTCAGACTATCGAGAGGAAAGAGAGCTACTTGCATTAGAAAGGTCACACGGAGCGTCTCCTTAACAACCCTCTTATTTTCAGCACATTCAGATACCACCAGACTGATGTTCAGAGTTGCTGTCTATAACACAGAACAGGGTCACCATCTGCAGAGCACCCCCTCATGGCCAGGAGTGGCTCTACATCACTCTCACCTCACTTCCTAGGGCTCCTCAAAACTCCATAGTCTGGTTTGGCTGCTGCAGTGACTTGGCCCTCTGGCTGAGTCTTAACAAAAGGCCACCCCTTCTAGGGAAAAGAGACGTTCCTTAGTCTAAACTCAAAACAAAAAACCACAAAGTCTTTGTCCTCATCTCAAGCTAAGCCCAGCCCCTCCTTCCCAAGCAGCCTGTCTGCTCTAAAGGCTTGTCTACACTTACAGCACTGCACCGGTGTAGCTGCAGCACTTAGTGACGACACTACCTATGCCGACAGGAGAGCTTCTCCTATCAGTGTAGTTATAGCAACATAAGTTTGTACCACAGACCAGATCTCAGTCTTCCGTCTCCAGTTTTCAGCCCTTCCCAGCTCTCCCTCAGCCTCTCCTGAGCATCTTTGGGTTGCTCCATGCTCTTTCCCAAGCAGACACTCCCAGGCTTTCCTACCTGGAGTCTTTCACAGGCCTCTGCCTGCCTTGTGCTTTCCTCCCACCCTTCCTGCATGCACCTACCATCACCACTTCTTCCCCCCAGGCTTCTGCAGGGTAGATAAGGTAGAGTACTGATTGGGTCACATGACTCACTAGCCACATGACCTTTATCTTCCCTACCTGGGACGGAGAAGTTAGCTGTGTCACAGATGGGACTGAGACACTTCTCCCTGTAAAGAATCAGCCCCCTGTGACACTGGCTAATGTCTGCTAGTCACAACTAATAGTACATAGGGCATGATCCAATGTCCACTGACATCAGTGTGGGAGGCTTTACATTGACGTCAATGGGCTGTGGATCAGGCTGACACGGTGGTGCGGGGTGCTATATAAAACCCTAAGATAGGTAGATAGGGATGAGCAAACCTTGTAGAACTGGCGGTGCTGTGAACCTTGTAAACTACTTTTGGTGTTCCTAAGACCAGTTGGAGTTCAAGCTGAACTTTCAGAAGCAAAAAGTTTAAGTGAGTTTGAATTTAGGCAAGATGACTTCCCTTATCCCCAATCAGAATCACATTTGAAATGTTTCCCTCCCCTCACAGGGGTGAATGTCTAGCTCTCATAGCATACATGTAACAAACAGGGCTTGAAAATTAGGCATGGATATAATTCTGCTTGCTTTTCAACCATGTCCAACCGCTTGCACTGCAAGCCCTGGAAGTGTGGTGAGACGAAGGAGGGGCCCTGAGATGGAAAGGAAGGATGGATCTGAAAGAGAAGCGGGTGGGTTCAACAGGAGAGGCTAGCAACAGAATAGGTGAGAGAATGGAAGACTCTGGTGGCTGAATTATGTTACCTTTAACAGAACTCTTTACTGGTGTATGTATCCTGTCAATACACACGTGTACTCCTTGCCTCCTGACAGACTGGCTGTGCCTCCCTCTCACTGAATTCCAGAGACATTACGTGTCCGTCAGAAAGGAAGAACTATTTATGCCACAGGCATAAATAAATCCAGAAAGCATTTGCAATAACACAGATTACTAAGGGCCCAATCTTGATTCCACTGAAGTCAATGACAAAATTCCTATTGGTTTCAGTGAGAGGTGGATCAGGATCTTAAGAGCGCAAGGGGGAACACAACAAAGGCAAATAGAAATGGGCGGAAGAATGAACTGACAGAAAATAATCCTGGTTTCCAGGAGGAGTGAGGAATTGTTCAGGACAGCTCTGTGTGTTTGTCAAACTTTCAGCAACAGAGGGGCAGGATGTTCTTGTGAGGCGATCCGTTGATGTACAATCAGCACCTTAATCCTGTGGTATTGTGCACGTAAGAACTGCATAGATAGATTAGGCAAGACAGATTTGTGCTTGATTAAAAAAAGAACAGGGTGAGGATTCATGCTGTGTAATAATTTCTATTTGTTATTTAAAACCACATCACCTTGTGTTTCTTTCAGATGCCAATTCATGTCTGCCCTTTGATTGGATGAACTTACCATAAGAACATAAGAACGGCCATACTGGGTCAGACCAAAGGTCCATCTAGCCCAGTATCCTGTCTTCAGACAGTTGCCAATGTCAGGTGCCCCAGAGGGAATGAACAGAACAGGTAATCATCAAGTGATCCATCCCTGGTCGCCCATTCCCAGCTTCTGGCAAACAAGAGGCTAGGAACACCATTCCTGCCAATCCTGGCTAATAGCCCTTGATGGACCCGTCCTCCATGAACTTATCCTCCATGAACCCTCTAATAGTCTTGGCCTTCACAACATCCTCTGGCAAAGAGTTCCCCAGGTTGACATACCATTATCATAATCATTGGTAGCAGTATCACAGGATAGCCTAGAGATGCTAACTGAGATCTGGATCCCCACTGTGCCCCAAAAGTGACTTTTTTTAAAAAAAAGAAGCAAAATAAATTAAAGGTTGTGTGATCCAGGGAACATGTGAGTGCTGCTGACTTTAGCAGATGTCTCTTTCTAAGCTGATCCGGTTTCACAAAAGGAAACTCCGTTAATGCTGGAATAGTGTGTCAGCTGGTCTGTGATGGAAGTCCAAGGGTCCCCACCTTGCAAAGACAAAACACAAGTAGAGGATTAAGTTGCCACGTCGTATTTTTGTTTTTATATGAATAATCACATTTTTAAACCATATGTAATCCTGTTTACATGCTTAAGTGGTTGCATTATATGTACGAAGGCTCAAAACTAGTCTCTAAAAATCCCAAATTCTCCAGCTACAGTTCCTTAACTACTAAGCTTCTGGAGGGTGCAGCAACCTTCTGTTCATTTTTGGCTTCAATGCTATTTGAGCCAAGCAATGCATTAAAAATGTCAGCCTTCTATATATATATAAACATTTGCATTAACAACAAGAAACTTGAAAGATTTGGCTGTTGGGTGAAATCCTGTCCATTTGCAATCAATGGGGAGTTTTGTCGTTGACTTCATTGAGGATAAGACTTTACCAGGTATGTATTTGAACCTATTCATCTCTTTCAGTAAAGAAATCTGGTTGAAAACATCACAAGAAAAGGCTTTCTTGCTAGATTTCCAGTATTGCCTGGTTTCAGCTGATTGGAAAGACTGCAAGAATTGTTCTTGTATGATAATTTGGAATTTCTGCTTCTGGTAGCAGCTGTGAAATCAAGACTTCAGCCCTGGAAAACCCCCCGGAGTTGGTGTCTATGCCGTGGTGTCAGCATTACAGAGCAGTTCAGTGTCCAAGGAAGGCAGGGATACATACACACGTTCACATTACAATAATTTTGCATTTCTGTAGTGCTGCCCACCTTAGGATTGCAAAACTCTTTACAGACAATAATCAGTCGATCCTCACAACTCTCTTGTGACAAAGGCAAGAATTATTTCCACATTTCACGGACAGGGAAACCAGAGTTTAAGGCTGAATCTGAACCGCTGAAGTCAATAGGAAGGTTGCCTTTGACTTCAAGTGGAGCAGGACCAGGCACTAAAGTGATTGTGCCCCAAGATCATTTAGCAAGTAAATGGCAGAACTGGGAAACAGACCTTAGACAACTCCCATCCTTTCATGTATTTATGCCTGCTCCTGTAATTTCCACTCCATGCATCCAATGAAGTGGGTTCTAGCCCACGAAAGCTTATGCCCAAATAAATTTGTTAGTCTCTAAGGTGCCACAAGGACTCCTCATTGTTTAGACCTCAGACTCCTGGCTCTGTGCTCTAAACAAGCTCCCTCTTATTGGGTGCATGTAGCAGAGCGGGAAGCAGCCAGGTCAGAAATAGCTCAAGTAAGCAGTTCCATGGCACCTTGCAGCAAGATGAATACTAGGAACAATGTCGTTCAGATCCTCCAAGAGGTCAGTCTATCTCAGAGAGGTCAGAGCTTTACAATGAAAGCACAAGGGCGTGACTATGCCAGGGCACATGCGGAGACAGCTTGGCACAAACAGAAAACCTGGCCTGGCCTGGAGCTACCTAGTTTCCACTAGGGTTAGGGAGCTGGGGAAAATGCTATTTCAATCAGCAGGGCCTGGGATCCTTCTGAAATTAGGGGTTTTAAAAGGAGCAGGTTTGCTGCCGTGGATTATAACAGCTGGGGCCAAGCCAGCACAAGCTCCATCTCTTTATTTTCATTGGCACTGATCTGTGTATAATCAATATCATTTTCTGGACAAAGGGGAAAATACCCTGATGAACAAAGAGCATTGATTGCTCAAATCAGTGTCATTCTTTTCAAAACAGAATAGTCATCAACATGAGCAAATTAGGCAAAGGCAACGTCTTCTTTTGTTCTCATGCAAACGTCTTTAATTCAAGAAAAGTAAAGGATAATCGTCATTTGCATTTGCAGCCATGGGATGATCTCAAAGCATTTAAAAGCAGGTTTCAGAGTAACAGCCGTGTTAGTCTGTATTCGCAAAAAGAAAAGGAGTACTTGTGGCACCTTAGAGACTAACCAATTTATTTGAGCATGAGCTTTCGTGAGCTACAGCTCACTTCATCGGATGCATACCGTGGAAACTGCAGCAGACTTTATATATACACAGAGAATATGAAACAATACCTCCTCCCACCCCACTGTCCTGCTGGTAATAGCTTATCTAAAGTGATCATCAGCACTATTGAATAAATCCTCTCAGCACCTCCCCACTCCTCCGTGACAGAGGGAAGCATTATCTTCACCATTAATCATGTGGGCAACAGGAACAGAAGTGGCAAGTGACTTGCCCCAGTGACTCAGTGGAAAGGCTTGAAATACAACCCAGGTGTTCTGGCTCCCACTCGGCTGGCAGAATACTTTCTAAGACGTATTTCTCCAAGCTGTCCCTGAGAAATCTGATGCTCATTAAATGCATTTTGGGAAAACAGGACATTCTGAGATAGGAATATGATGTGGGTTCAGAAATTCACAGTGGGGGGGGTTTGACAGCAGATTTGGGATCCAACTTAGTTTGGGGGTCCACTTCTCTCTATTCTGCAAGGCTCCAACACTGCATCATCTCTTCTAGGGCCTGAAAATCCTTCTGTATCTTTCAGACTCAAGTCATGGGGTCTGTCAGGTCCAAAAGTTGACAAGTTGTTGAGCAATATCTATCAAGCAGATCACGGGAGGACCTGAAAATCTATAACATATATTCCTGGTTAAAACATGCAAGAAAGTTCTCACTTTTCAGGGCTCTTGAATTAGTTTCTATTCTGATGAGTGTCATATCCTAACCTCCTGAAAGAGAAGAACAGTTTTTCCTGGGGAGGTCATACTTAGCTTGTCTTTAGAGAAGCAGGATGCTAGATTGACAGGGGGCCTTTCCAAGGCTATAATCCGTTTGACCTCAGGTAAAATTTACTGGCCAGACATGTATTTTCCTGTTCTCAGAAGCAGCTCAATTGTGTGTTCAGCATGCAGAATAGAGACTTCATTAAACAATAATGGACATGGACACTCTGGAGACTATGGTTGCCACCAGTCTCAGATTTGGCAGTGCTGGTGTGCCTCCTGCCAAGTTTCTGACAATGACACTGTGCTGTTGCAGGATAGCATGATGATGCAATAGCAAGACATCATCATGATGCAAACACGGGATTATGGTGTGATGGCTTTGTGCTGGAAAACAATGGTTGACTCAGGCAACCTACACAGAAAGTAATGACTAATGGCCTAATTTACTTTCCCTGGTTTTACGCTGGTGTAACTATTAATGTCAGTGGAAATACTCCTGGATTTACAGGGGTGTAAGTGAGAGCAGAAACAGGCTCTAAATTATGGACCTAACAGAGGGAGGCATTTATGTTCTGCTTCATTCCCGTTCCCTTCATGAGGAACTATGGAACCCTCTGGAAACAGTAGTTACTGCCTGTTCTCTTTGTTCCTACAAATAGGGACTGTATGGAATAGATGGCATTAGTCTACATTTGGGGATTTGCTCTTGGAGGTTTCTGTTTGTACCTTGAGGCTATAGTGCATCCTGCTTTAATTCTCTTTTCTCCTCCCACAGATGACATCATCTGGTGTAATGAAGGGTCTTTTCTGTCTGACTGAACTAGGCTGAATATTGGTTGGATTTGGTCCCTGAGGGAAGCAGGTGTTTGCTGAGAACCATTCCACCCCCAGAATTAGGCTGGTCAAATCCTTTCAACTTGCTGTATTTTTTGTCTGAATCTAAACGAGATTTGAGGGTTCTGAGGAGCAGGTGGGATATGCTGATTATTTGAATCCTTGTTGTTTGAGTGCATGATGAGTAGTTTATTTTTTCCTTTTCTTTCACGTTCACACGATGTTTTACACTGATTTCCCCTCCGCATGTTTATTGCCAGACAGAGCGATATAATGGACACTGTGAGTCTCACTCTCAAGGGCTTTTGTAAGAGCTTGATATGGCCGGGCTGTGAACTCAGTGAGAGGCAGTGTGTGTATCTAATCCTAAAATACAATAACAGGCTTCTTCTTGGATTACGTTGTGTTTGCTTAATGTATGATTGTTTATTGTTCACCTGTGTAATGATGCACACGGGGTTTAGCACAATTTGAAAATATTAATGAACATGATAACATTTTAAATAATACATCATACAAAATTCTCCCATAACTTAAGGGAACACTGTCAATATAAATTCACATTGAGCAGGAAAATAAAAAAAGATTTCCCCTTATCTGTGTTACTTACTATTAGTGTTATAACCTAATAGGTTATTCACAGTGAAAGACTTATCTGGGGGCCTGATTCACCAGTTTTACACTGATTTAGTGGAGTCACATCAGTATAAATCCAGTGGAATGTAAAAATAGACATTAAATTAGGTGAATACTGGTGAATCAGCCTTTTTACAGTTTGAACTATTGGTTTATGTTCTGCAGGTCAGCCAGGGTGGGCATGAAACTGGAGTGGTCAATTTCACTTTCTGACCATAGTTATTTTCACTTTCTGGTTCCCATGCACTCCTGTATAACTCTGCAGCATTTGTGATTCCAACATTGCAGTAGGATCTTTAAATTAAAACAGAAAGTTTTTATGACTGTTTAATTAATGAATGCAACACATCTGATCTCTATCAGGGTTTTGTAATTCCTCCCCTTCCCATATTTTTGCAAAATCTAAATGTTGGGCCTAAACTAAACTAACAGCCCTTTAATCACTTACCAGCTGGTCCTGAGAATACTACATTATTGACCGCAGGGCACTCCATCAGCTGGAAGAATGATTTGGATCAGTTAAACATTCATCCAAACTCCCCTTAGACTTCTTGAACTGTCAGTGGGAGCTGGTGAACTGGAACTTCTTTCACAATTTTGCAAGGAAAATACAAACGGGTTAAAGCAGGATGTCAGCTACAGGGAAATCTCATCATGTTGACAAAGCTGTGACGCTAGAATTTGGGAAGTTCTAGCAGCAACTATTTCACTTTTCAAGGAAGCATTCGTTTTTCAATTAATACTGCACCAATTCTGACACCAAAGGGCTGATGAGGGAGTTGTTGCATCCAAGCAACAGCCCTTGAGGTCACTGGGAGCTGCCTGTATGATGTGGCTGCATAACTGAGCACCATATGTTCACGAAAAATAGCTCTAGCACACGACCGATGCATTTTCTTTCAAGTGCAACCAGTGATCAGCTGCCAAAATTTGAGCAAGGGGCTTCTGTAAAAATATTCTGCCTCCATCAGTGACATTTTGTGTAAAACATTCCAGCCACTCCATATTCATGCACCATCCTTTCTTCCGCTGCTGGCTCTGCACCTCTCGATCCAACAGGCACTCCCCTTGCCATAACCTCATGGAGGCTCCTTTAGGTAGCTCCCACAGTAGTGGTGGTGGCAGGCGGGTGTCCTTGGCCACATGCGTCACAGGAGCAGTCAGCAGCCCTGGGAATGGAGAGGTTACGTGTATGTAGTGATTTCCCCAGGCACTCCCACTGGCACTGGTAGGGTTTACAGGCGGGGAGTCCCAGAGGTAGCATCTGTGGCAGCTGTACACAGCAGCTGCCTGAGTCAGCTCAATCCCAGCCCCAGGGACAGCTGAACATTTTAACAAGCCAAGTCAGGCTTAGCATTTTGGGCCTGTGAAACATTTTTGTGCCACCCATCGCCCCACCAGTGTTTCTTGGAGAAACAACGCAAAGACGTTGAAGAGAGCTGGAGTAAAAGGGGAGAAGCTGGCAGGCAGTGTGTGTGTGTGTGTGTGTGAGAGAGAGAGAGAAAAAACCCTGAATTCAGCTTTCCAAGGGAAATCTGAAAACGTACACCTCTTTGGAGACCTTCCAGCCATTATTTGCTTTTCCACCTTGTAGATCCCCCACCCAGCCCATACCTTTCTCCTGCAACAGCAATAACTATAGAAGTCCAAGTACAACCAACCAAAGTTTGGTTGGAGCTTAACACACCTAGGAGCCTTTCCGCACTTCAGCCTGGTCTGCCTTTGATAGGTTCCTTTGTCTCCATCCATTTCTCCTCTACAACCTGGCCAGCCTGTTTGGGCATGGGGCATGTTTGTTGTAATGACCTCCCATTACTGAGGCGTACTGGTTCAGCTGGGCGTACTGGTTCAGCTATACAAATAAGAACAGACTTAAACCTTTAGTCAAAAATGAAACCCAAATCATTTAGAATTTTTAAAATGCTCCAGTGACATTGCTTTTCATTTTTGTAGTTCTCAGCATTTCCTAGCTGTGGTTGGGACTAGAAGCAGAAATGATTAAATATTGGGGGGGGAAAAAAAAAGTCCTCTTGACAGTTTTCTGTGTAGGACTAGAATCAGGAAGCCCTTTAGATGCAATGGTGCAGTCTAAAAGCCTAAGCAGAACAGAGGACCAGAAATCTCCAGAAAATGCCTCTTCTAACATCTAGCTAATCCATTTCCCAGACACCTGAGGGTTGGATCATTTGATAATATCTCAGCTTCTAGGTTTTTACCCCAAACAAACCTCAGAATCTTTTTAGGGTTTGTCAAGGTTCCTTCCCCACTCTGAACTCTCGGGTACAGATGTGAGGACCTGCATGAAAGACCCCCTAAGCTTATTCTTACCAGTTTAGGTTAAAAACTTCCTCAAGGTACAAACTTTGCCTTGTCCTTGAACCCTATGCTGCCACCACCAAGCGTGTTAAACAAAGAACAGGGAAAGAACCCACTTGGAGACGTCTTCCCCTCAAAATATCCACCCAAGCCCTACACCTCCTTTCCTGGGGAAGGCTTGATAAAAATCCTCACCAATTTGCATAGGTGAACACAGACCCAAACCCTTGGATCTTAAGAACAATGAAAAAGCAATCAGGTTCTTTAAAAAAGAATTTTAATTAAAGAAAAAGTAAAAGAATCACCTCTGTAAAATCAGGATGGTAAATACCTTACAGGATAATCAGATTCAAAACACAGAGAATCCCTCTAGGCAAAACCTTAAGTTACAAAAAGACACAAAAACAGGAATATACATTCCATTCAGCACAGTTATTTTACTAGCCATTAAACAAAAGGAAATCTAACGCATTTCTAGCTAGATTACTTACTAACTTAAGGAGTAATGAAGAGCATTCCTGATCTGTTTCTGGCAAAAGCATCACACAGACAGACAGACCCTTTGTTTCCCACCCCCTTCCAGCTTTGAAAGTATCTTGTCTCCTCATGGGTCATTTTGGTCAGGTGCCAGCAAGGTTATCTTAGCTTCTTAACACTTTACAGGTGAAAGGGTTTTGCCTCTGGCCAGGAGAGATTTTATAGTTCTATATACAGAAAGGTGGTTACCCTTCCCTTTGTATTTATGACAGGGTTAATTCAGAAGTGACCCTTTATTAAAGGCAGTTCTAAGGGAAATCTCCATGCTGTGCAGTCTGGTTTGTTCAAACCTTTGATTTTCCTGATGGATTCAGTGAAAGCAAATGGTATTGATCAACACCACACTCCACCTCCTTGCAGCTTTGCAATATTACACAGAACTTCACTGAGAAAAATGATTTGTTAGTGGATGCTATTGATTGGAGGTTGTGATTAATTCCTTCCTCCCTTCAGGTGCACCTCTGTAATGAATTCATTCAATTTAAAAACCTTACAACCAATAGGCCCAACCAACTGAAAGGAAGTGACACTTGACCCTCCAGTCCTGCTCCTTGTTGCAGTCGGGAGATTTTCTGCCTCATCCGTATAGACATGATAATATATAGCACTTGTACAGTGCCTTCCATGAGGGTACGTTAGAAACATGAACGTATTTAGACTCCCAAACCCCTGAGAAATAGGGAAGTACTATTGTCCCCATTTCACAGATGGCAGTAACTAAAGAACTGATTGATAAAGTGTCCTAACAGGCCACACAGTGAGTCAGTATCATAGCATGGAATGGAGCCTAGAGCTAGAGCTTCCCAATCATGTGACCTAACCAGTAGACCACACTGCCTCCACTTTGCTTTCTGTTCCCCTTCATTCTTGCTTTCTGGCCCCTCCCCATCCTTTTTGCTCATTCACTACAGGACTGATCCAAAGATGGACAGGCTCCCATTGACTTTAATAGGCTTTAGATCAGGCCCTGTTTGCACTCTCTTATAATGCTGCTTTTGAGTGAAGCAAGGAGAAATCAGCACTGGGGAGCCAGACTGAAGCGGCAAAGCTGATCTCTCTATGATGAAGGAGCAGAAGTAGTGTTCCCAGTCGAATGCTTGGTGTCAGCCATAGGCAAGGAGCTCTCCTCCAAAAAGGTTCCCGCCTTGGGCAAGTATTTCTGTTCAGAACAGAAGCTAAACAAAATAAACCCATGCATGCAAAACAGATACAACACACCTGCTTGGCTTGTGGCTTCCCTTGATGCTAGAGATGAGCCTGAGCCACAAAGCGCAGATCTGGATTTTGGTTTGAGCCCATCTTTAACTAGTTCAGCTAATGCGAAGTCTCAGCCACTAAGGTACCATGCTCCAGATAGTAGCTTGATTCACTCCTGCACTAATGGGAGCAGCCATACCCCATGGGAGGTCAGGCAGTGTTTACAGTGCCATCCTCCTTGGAGACACCAGCAGTCAGGGCAGCTTTCAGTGTCAGATTCATAGTTGCTTAGAGTTTAAAGCCAGAAGGGACCATTAAATCACCTAATCTGACCTCTGATAACTTGCATGCAGTTATCTCTGTAATGAGCCCCATAACTATAACTTATGTTTGGCTAAAGCAGCTCTTTCAGAAAGGCATCCAGTCCTGCAGACATCAAGAGATGGAGAATCCACCACTTCTCTTGTTCCTATGGTTAATCTCCCTCACTCTTAAAAATGTGTGCCTTGTTTTTAATTTGAATTTGTCTGACTGCAGCTTCCAGCCATTGGTTCGTGTTAGGCCTTTCTCCGCTAGATTAAAGAGCCCTTTAGTACCCCAGTATTTTCTCCCCAAGAAGGTATTTACACACTGTAATCAAATCACCCCTCAATCTGCTTTTTGATAAGCTAATCAGATTGAGCTCTAAGTCTCTCACTGTAAGGCATTTTCTTTGAGCTCTCAAATCATTTTGGTGGCTCTTTTCTGCCCCCACTCCAATTTTTCAACATCCTTTAAAATGGACACCACAACTGGATGCAGTCTGCCAGTACAGGTCTCACCACTGCCTTATACAGAGGTAAAATCACCTCCCTACGTCTACTCACTACTCCCCTGTATAACATCTAAGGATCACATTAGCTCTTTTTGCCATAGCATCGCACAGAGAGCTCATTTTGAGTTGCTTATTCACTATGACCCTTAGATCCTTTACAGGGTCACTGCTTTCCAGAACACAGTCCCCCATTCTGTAGATATGGCCTATATTCCTTGTTCCTAGACATGTAACTTTGCATTTGGCTGCATTAAAATTAATTTTGTTTGAAAGGGCCCAGCCTACCAAACAATCCAGATCACTCTGGATGACTGCGCTGTCATCATCATTATTTACCACTCTGCCAATCTTCATGTAATCTGCAAATCTTATCAGCAGTGATTTTATATTTACTTTCAGATCATGTTGAATAACATTGGATCTAGTACCTCTCCCGTGGAACCCCACTAGAAACACCCCGATTTGATGATGATTCCCCATTGGCAACTGCTTTTTGAAAACTATCAGCTAGTTAGTTCTTAATCTATTTAATATGTGATTTTTTGATATTGTATAGTGCTAAATTTTTAGCTAGTATGTCATGCAGTGTTAAGTCACATACCTTACAAAAGGGTAAGTATGTTACAGCTACAGTTACCTTTGTCAACCAAACTTGTAATCACACCAAAGAATTAAATACGACCTATTTTCCATAAAGCCATGTTGACAGGCATTAATTATATTCCTATCCTTTAATTCTTTATCAGTTAAATCCTGTATCGGTTTTTCTATTATTTTGCACAGACTGATGTCAGGCTAACTGGTCTGTAGAGACCCGGGTCATCCCACTCACCCTTTTTGAATATTGGCACAACATTAGCGCTTTTCTAGTCTTCTGGAATTTTCCTGTACTCCAAGATTTTTTTAAAATTAACATCAGCAGCAAAGAGGTCTCCTCAGCCAACTCTTTTAAAACTCTTGGGTGCAAGTTATCTAGGCCTAATTATTTAAAAGTGTTTATCCCTAGTAGATGTTGTCTAACATCCTTCTTAGTTATTAATGAACTGGAAAATACTTCATCATTCTCATGATACAAAAATATCATCCTGCTTCTTTCCAAACACAGAACAGAAATATTTATTGAACACTGCTGCCTTTTCTGCATCATCATTAACAACTGTAACCCTCCATCTAGTGATGGGACTATCTAATTACTAGGATTTCTTTTGTTTCTTACATACTTAAAAACCTCCATATTGCTCAGATGGTGCTGTCACAGGGCATCCCTTCACCTCGCCTGCAAGTACCACTGTCTAGCCTGTTCTTGTAGTCTCCTAGGCACAAGCATGTGCGGACTATTTGTCTTTCACTACATGTGCACTTAATCTTCAGTTTCAAAGCACAACAGAACATACCACAGGTTTACAGCAGGAGGAGACTTCCACACAGCTTTCTCTCCTCTCCTAGGCTTGATCACCCTCTTGAGCTCCCGTTCACTTCCTGTTCTTCCCAAACATACAGCCTCCCAATTACTGAGCCAATTGCCTCATCAGCCCAGCAATTGCCACCCAAGTGTCAGTAATTCCCAATAAAAATGGGTTAATTGCCTTCAGTTAAGCCTGCAGTCTTCTGCAACTGCAGTGACCAGGACACTATGCCACGAATTTATTTATATGTGTTAATATTATTGTAATCGTTCCTCATCTTTAAATCTGTGTAGTTTAATGCTTATTTTTATGTGTGTCATTTTCAGTAACTTTACACACACATTATTGCTCTATATTGCTTAAATTATAGCATAAGTGCAGTTTAAGTGGAGTCCTTGTGCTTATATAGTTCCTCTCTGACCCCGGTTTCCTTAAACCTTCTATGTGGAATATAAATTCTAAGATACACTGCACTTATTTCACTACAGATCAATTGATTGAAATAAAAAGTACTTCTCCTCTCCACAGGCATGCCAGCAAAGTGGGGATGAAGCATGGTCTAATGCAGTGTTTCTCCATGGACTGGTGCCAGGCCTTGAGATCTCCCTGGCACAGTTTAGGAAGGCAGCAAGCTGGTCCTTGGTATCTGAAAAGACTGAGAAACGCTTGCCTAATGGATAGGACTGGGAGTCAGGAGACTATCTAGGTTCTATTCTGAGATTTGCCATTGACCTGCTGTGAGACTGGGACAAGACGCTGGCCTCAGCTTTCCAGTTTGTTAAGTGGGAATAATGATACTTTCTTCCCTCTATAAAGTGTTTTGAGATCCACCCAAGAGAAGGGCTTGGATGGGTCTGATGCAAAGCCCACTAAAGGTAATGGGAGTCTTTACAATGACTTCCGTAGGCTTTGGATCAGTCTCTGTGACAGTCAAACGATGCAGATTATTTTTTAGTGTGTTGGCAGAAGTCTCCTGCCTGGTTCTATGTGTGGATCCCATCACACACTTCACAGTGTTATGACACGTCATCTAAGAGGACACAGCACAATGAGATATGTCTGTTATGCAGTTAGCTGAGAAGTCGAGTTCAAGATCATTTATAAACAAGAAGCTGGAGTTGTTGGGTTTGATTTTGTCTTTTTAACTCACACCTAAGACACTGGTGTTTAGCATTTACGATAACCATTTTTTCCAAAAGGTAATGAGTGGAATAAGTGAAGAGGAAAGCTGAAACCAGGAAGGGTCTGGATCCAATCTGTTATTCGCTCCTCATGGAAAGATCAACTTTGGTTCAGAACTTTCCAGCTGGTAAAACTTTCACTCTGTAAATTCAATGTGAAACCAAATGTGTTTCTTTAAACGGATCCTCTGCGGCCTTTCAAAGATGCTGGCAGGTCAGATGTATCCAATTAGCAAGAGCCTGTGACAGCACGGAAGGGCCCTGAGGGGAGGGAAAGGGAATCTTCTAAAGCACATTTCACATGCACTGAGTTGAGCTGCAATATGTTCGCTCCTTGGGGTGAAGCACAGTGAGCTCAGGGCAGAGCTTGTTGTCAGAAACATATGGAAAGAGCAAATAGCACTCTGTGCATGGAGCACAGAGGGAAGGATCCTGCAGTGGAATGGTTTATACAGAGCAGCCACGTGAGTAAGAGCCAAATTCTGCTCTTGGATATTCACACGTGGCACCCTTTGGTGGAAATGTGATCCCCACACATACAACCAAGAGCACAATTTTGCCTAAAATGATTAAGTAGAGCAGACTGAAGAGCCAGGGATTTTTAAAAAATACTCTACCTGACTTATCATGTGAGTTGCTTATGTTTTATGAGGCCTAAAATTTCTGGCAGATGAGGCCAGACCCTGCGAGTCCTTCCTCAGGCAAAATTCTCATTGATGTCAGTGGCAATTTTGACTGAGTATGAAGTACAGGATGAGCCTTTAGGTCCCCTTCTTCACTCCCAGTGAAGTCAATTAGAGTCTAATTGGACCTTTAAAGAGCACTGTCCTTTACGCTCACCAAACCAAGCTCCTGGCTGGTGCTATCCTAAAGAAGCATGATTGCTAGGTACCCAGTTCAGATAAAATGGGATCTTACAGGAAATTTAAATGAGGAACTTTAATCTAAAACTTAAATTGAATCCAGGCCTATTTTGAATTTCAAAAGTTTAAATTTCTCTGCGCTGGCTGGAGCTGGAAATGCTGAAGTGACACAAGACAGTCTGTGCTCTTGGGATTTCTGGACCGTCTAGAAGTGGCAAACACTGAACATCTTGTGAACAAGTGTGTTTGTGTGAGACTTCTAGCCCATCTCTGCACAGTCAAGACCTCCACATGGTTTGGTAAGGTTCCATGTTTACGGGTGTTTTTCTAATTCTTTGGAGGATCAGCCCTCACTGCTCAGAGATAGGCCCAAGCGACTTTGTTCAGATCCGTACTTCCCTAAATGTAGGAATTGGGATCCAGGGTTCCATATTAGCCTCCTCTATAGCTAGGAAAACAGTTGTGAAGTTTAGATCCAGATACAAACTAGCTCAAAGATCTAGGGTGTTTGGATCTGGGGTCTAGCTCTAACTTATTGCAACAATAGGATGTTGATCCAAACTTTCTCCAGGAAAAGGGGAGCTCAGAACCAGGGATTTGGAGGTCAGCGTATCTCTATTGCTTACAACCTCCACTTTGAGACTGTCCACCAAATAAAGAAACAAGTTGAAAGCTTTCCAAAAGTACAGCATAACACTATTGCTTTATAGTTACATGGAACCTTTCAGCCTGAGGGATCTCAGAGCATTTCACAAATTATACGCGTACACTGCCATTGAAATGCAGCTTCCCTGTGGTAAAGGCCAGCACAGGATACTGTACAAGAGCAGGAGGTGAGGGGAGAAAAGGACAGTGAGAAAAACCTCTATTGTTATGGCATCTGTTAACAGCCATGCAGAAAACAGGCACAACCTCGGTTTGTAAGGCCTCAGTTGAAAGAAATGTGAACAAAGATGGTCTTCTGGTGACAGTGCTGGTCTGGAACTCAGTACACCGGGGTTCACAGCTCTGTCGCAGGCCTTCTGCGTGACTTTGAACAAGTTACTGTATCTTTCTGCCTCCATTCCTGATCTGTAAAATGGGAATATAGTAACGCTTCCCTGCCTACCTCACAGAGGTGCTGTGGTGATAAATCCATTACTTAAAGCCAGTCTCTCACTGATAGAGGTCAGGATGAGACCTACGCTAGGGAGCCAGATGATCCCATATCTGGCTACTGTGGGTTTTGTAGAACTTCCTCTGAGGCATCTGGTACTGTCCACTGCCAGAGATGGGATACAGCACTAGATGGACCTTGGATCTGATCTCATCTGGCAATACCTGTGGACCTATGCATAAGACACATTCAGGTACCAACGAGCTGGGGGGCCACATAAATAGATTATATAAGTGGAGACCTGAGAAGTGCTTCTGTAACAATATTACAGACAGTACCTCATCAAGCTGTGTGTTGACTAGCTTATGAACAAAGAGGGGCTGATCATAGAGGCTACTAATTTGCTTCAGTTCACCTGATAAATATTAATATATCTCCCAAGGTTAGTTCTCTGTGTAATCATCTTACCTCACAGCTGTCTGACAGCAACATCAGGAACAAAGAATCAAAGTACAGGTGTCTTTGAGGAAAGGCTGAACACGGCTTTACATTTTAGATGGGCTTTAGGTTAGAAAAATAATAAAACCAAATATCTTAATAGAAAGATCAGCTCTAAGGACAATAATCCGGCCAGACAACAGCAGGATGCAGAGCGACCTGGGGAATGTTTGATGTAAAATCAAGGTCGTGCCCAGAAAATCAGAGACAGACGTTGAGAGCGGTATGTGAACCATTAAAAATGAAAGGAAACCTGAGACAAGCTGCTCTGAAAGCTGCCAAAGACGCCGCTCTCTCTGTTTGTATACGCTGAAACCCCCACTTCCTTGTGAGTCTGGCGAATGCCGCGGTGTGGTACTGTCAGAGGAAAGGAAACCCACAATAGAAACAGGAGGAGAGTTAGGGAAGTGCTTTAAAAATTCCCTGCTGGTCATTAATCTAGAGGGAGGGGGGGGAGTTTCAATACTTAGGCTCCAGATCCTGAACCTAAGTGTCTGAACCCCTCCTTTACCTACAGAGCACATACAGAATGGGCAGCAGGGTACTAGCTTCCCCAGGGCCTCCAACCCTGAAAAGAACAGCAGGAGACAAGACAGCATGTCAGTCCCTGGTCCATTCAGACCTTAGCCCAGAGGTAATCCTTTGTTTTTTGGTCCAGATCCACATTTCTTGGTCAAGGTCCAGACTCCAGAGAAAATAATAAAAAAAAAAATAACAATAATGATGATAAATAAAAATATTTTGGTGTCCGTTCAAAAGCACCTGATGGTCCAGATTTGGCCCATGATCTGCCTTGTTGACTACCCCTGCCTTAGCCTGTCTGCTGGGACTGCTGGACAGCAGAGTTGGACCTAGTGTGCTATTCAGTCCCCAGGATTGAACAGAGACCAAAGTCACATTACACAGGGTCAGACAGTTTCCCCTTCCCTTTGAGACCTTTCACAAGCTTGCCCTCCCTGTTCACCCTTTCTTAGGGGCCTGTGATACTGAACTTTGAAGTCAATAGTTTTGCCATTGCCATTCAGTGGAAGGAGGAGCAGGGCCTTCTATCTTATCACGTCATCCCTATTCCACTCTGACATCAATGCCAGCCTCACTGCTCTTAATATCTTTGTGCTTTCTTTCTCCTTTCCCATACACATGGAATATCCTCCCTGAACTAATATAAAACCACTAATTTGTCCTCCCTCCAACCCCTACTCAAGATCCACTTCTACCATGTACGGGTATGGGTAACCACCAGCTGGGAATGACTAAGCAGCCAACCAGCAGGGTCTCCTAATATTCATCTTATGTATTAGTTTCTCTTATAATTTCACATTGAGCTTTCCATAAATGCACACATTTCCATTTTACACCCGATACTTCAGGCTTAATTTCAAATTCCTTGTTTCATTTCTTTCCTGTAAAATCTTGGATTTGCCATGAATGGAGTTTGTGATCAAAAGCCTTTAACCTGATCTCTGCCATGGTTAAAGTCAACATTTTCTTTTGTGTCAATATTTTATGCTTATTTCTTTCCCTGGTGAAACAGCAAAACAATCCAAAATCCCTGCTGGAAACATTCGCTTAAATGATTTAAAGTCTTCCAAGTCTATCCTAAAGCTTCAGAGAGCTCACACACACTGTGATCTAAGACATAATGATCTCATGGAGCATGTTTATTTTGGCTTTGACCCATTTGACATGCTGTTATATCAGCTGGCAAAAGCATGTCAAGTGACCACAACTGACACAAACCACTGATCCTTAAGTACAATATTAACCAACAGCTTTTGACCATGGGCATTCTGCCCACAGAAAAAGCCAAAACCAGCTCCTTTATTTGTAAAAGTTTACCAACAAATTATGCCTCAGCTTTATTGCAGTGGTTTACCTCTAATAGTTAGGGTCACTGTAAATTGCATAAAAGATCCAGCTAACTTTGCTGTGGGTGCTCACTGTGGGGCTTTCCAAACAGATTTATTTTACATAGTTTTATACTTCAGCCAGGGTCACTATAACTGTGGGGAATGACAGGGCAATATCCAGGGGAGCTCAAGCTTCAGGGTCCCCTGGCCGACATAGTTTTTATTAGACAGTAGTAATAACACATTGGATGCTATGTTGGGATCTTGTGTGGTGACACTGCTTCACCATGTGATGACCTTGTGTCACCAGAGACAATGATGTACTCTCCCCACATCCTAAGACATGATACGACATAATGCCACATTACTGCAGGTAGGCAGTAAAGAGCACAATAAAGCTGCATTGTCTATTATTTGTCAGCCGCGAGGGTCCCTGAATTTTGGTAGGCCCAGTACCCTTGTGCCTTTAGTCTGACCCTCTTCTCTGAGAAAATATGTTAGATTGCAAACTCATTGGTACAAGGGATTGTCATTTCTATATCTTTGTGCAGCACCTAGCACAATGGGGCCCAGACCAGTTTAGGTTACTAGGCACTACCACAATATCTTTCATTGTTGTATGCAGAGTTGTTGCAGCGTGTTGGTCCCAGGATTTGAGAGAGGAGCTCTGTGTAAGTGCAAAAGTTTGTCTCTCTCACCACCAGAAGTTGGTCCAATAAAAGATAGTACCACACCCACCCTGTCTTTCTAAGAAGAGCGATGAGAAAATGAAGCATCTCTAGGATCAGTGTTGTTTAATATATTCACTAACAGTCAGGAAAAGGGGATGAACAATGAGGTGGTGAAATTAGCAGATGAGATCAAATTATTTAGTTTGGGTAAAAACTAGAGAAGACTGTGAGGAATTTCAGAGAAATCTAACAAAGGTAGGCAATTGTTTGTACTTGGCAGTTTTTGTGTATGCTCCTAGAGCGACATATAGATGCCCAGTTGTATAAATTGAAAGTAAATAATAGATGTGACAAGTCAAGGCAATATAATCACTGATATATCATGGAGAAGTAAAAAAAAAAAAAAAAAAAGTAAACACTGGGAATTAAAATGCAGAATCAAGGCTTCAGGACAAGATGATTTCATTCTGCTGGCCAAATACAGATAGGTGCCAGACCTACACTAATTAGAATAAAATTTAACAATGCTCACCTATGCAGGCTTTCTGGGGAACATTTTGCATGTGGATCTGGTCACACTGCTCCATCAATCTGACCTATTAGTATCTACCTATTTGCCTGTTTAGGCATTTATACATTCACCACCCTGTAGTATTTGAGCACTTTCATGTCCTGTTGAGATTGACTTGACATTTAATAAATGGCTTTCTATCCAACGTTATATCTTCCCCTTTGGTTCTTGTAATTCATTGTCAGTGAAATATCTGAAACACAAGTTTCAAAGGGTAGATTGGAATCTGGCGCATAATTTATCATCGCCTTCCATTCCAGAAGAAAGAGATAGTTCCAGTAAAGTCTGGTCCAGGGGGTAATGATCTATTGGCTAAATTCCTTTTTGCTTATTAAGGCTGGGTGTACAGTACTTAAAAATGTCTTGTGCAAGGGCGGCTGGATCCTATCCTTGATGTGGTTGTCAAAGCCCTAATGCTGGTGTTAGAATCAGGATTTAATGACTAATGACCAAACATATGCTTCACAGAAGCCAGACCAAGCCAAAGAACAGTCGTGATGCAGAAGATGGGAAGCAATAGTATTAAATCAGCAGAATTACTTTGAACCCACTGAGACTGCATTGTCATATTGAAGTCACAGACATAGTAACCAGCAAAGAGGTGTGCCACCCCTGCAGCAGCCCCTGGAGAAATTGCCTTTCTCAAGAATGCACCCTGTTTGTGCTGGCTCAGCTCATTTGGTGTAGAGATGCACCAGGCCATTGCTCCACAACCACTTCTCTCTGCCCCCTGCACAGTTTCTAGTGATACCCCCACCTTTTGACCTGCACTCGAGGATTGCGGCTGAGCCCTCTGCAGGACTTGTACCCTCTCCCACAACCCCAGTCAGGACTGGTTCTAATCTAAAGTTTATGGCCACGGTTTTCAGAAATAATACCAAAAATTAGGCTCCTCCATTCATATCTGGGCACCTAAATAATGGGCCTGATTAAAAAGGTAGTTACTGTGTGCTCAGCACTTGTGCCCAGTTCTTTAGACACCTATAAATAAGGATTTAGATGCTTAACTTTAGGCACCTGTTTTTTTTTTGTTTTTTGTTTTAATCTTGGCCTGTGTTATACTGGGTCAGATCATTTTACCGATGGGTCAGTGCAATCACACGTTTAATGCTTTTTAAAGATCAATATGTCTAGATGACCGCATGTCAAGCCACTGGCTGTGCACATTCAGCATTGTTGCTCCATGGAGTTGTGGGGTTTGATTTGCATGGCTTCACGCCCCCCAGGTTTTGCTGCGTGCTCAACCCATTTGACATTGCATGATTTGTATAGTTTTGACATGAAGCCATAAATCAATCCAGTTTGGGTGGAAAGGTTCACGAACCCTGTTGAAGCTTTTAACGAAGCTGGCTTGAGTTTCGAGTTTATAATGAAACCTGAAACCAGGCAGGTTTCACAAGGATTCATGTTTCATTGTAAATATTTTGCAGAGCTTTAATAAGAATGCAGTGATCAGGAAAATATTAGGGTTGTTTAAAGCAAATAAAAAGTGCAGTACTCATGCGATTTAAGTGGACGAAGGATGCTTTTATGAAATAATCCTATTGAATTTAGTAGAAAATGATAATTTTTCGACAGATATTTTTAACTATCCAAAAGCATTTAATGGAGAATTACTTCTGTACTATAGGATTCTCTAGGATAACTAAAAAAATCCTGTAGAAAGGATCTCATTCTCTATTAAATTCAACAAATTTTTAGAATAATTTCTATAGAACTTTGTTCAGTTTCTGTAGGACCCTATTAATTTCATCCCTATTAAATTCCATAAAGCTGGTTGAACATTTTCTGTGAATTTTTTTGTTGCTTTTTACCAGTTTTTGCAGTCGTTAAAATGTTTCAAAAAGTATAAATTTCAACAATTTTTTTAAAAAAATTAAAAATCTAACAACATTTTTCTTCATTTTTCAGCCAGCTCTTAAATTCTATATAACTTTCTTATAAAAGGTAAATCTAAAGACCTTGCCAAAAAGTCTGTTCTTGCAAGTTTCCCCAATTTATTTTCTAGACTAAACAGGCTAAACTCACCCCCACTTTAACTTCCATGAAGTCAACAGCACTCTACATGGGAGTAGACTGTTAAGGGCTTTGGAGAGCTTCAGATAACCACAAGTCAGACCCCCCCAGAATCACAAGTCAGACTGCCTCCAAAAGAATCATGAAATTGGCTTCAAAATCATGAGATTTTAAAAGATAAGAAGTTTGAGGTTCTTTTTATTTGCCTTCTGGTTTTTGAGCCTTAAGGGTTCATGTTTTTAAGTTTTTCTCTACAATAACAAGGGTTAGAAACGTAGGCTATGTCTACACTTAAACTGCTACAGCCGCACAGCTACAGTGCTGTAAAAGTACCGCTGTAGCGCTTCACTGTAGAAACTACCTATGCCAATAGAAGGGGTTCTCCCATTGCTGTAGTTAATCCACCTCCCCGAGAGGTGGTAGCAAGGTCGACGGAAGAATTCTTTCATTGTCCTAGTGCTGTCTACACTGGGGGAGGTCGGTTTAACTGTGTCACTCGGGGTGTGGATTTTTCACACCTCTGAGGGGCGTAGCTGGATCAACCTAACTTGTTAATGTAGACTTGGCCCCAGGTTTTTTTTTTTTGTTTGTAATGAAAGCTGAAGGCTGGCCTACACTGAAAACTTACATTGGCACAGCTACACCAGTTGGGGTGAGAAAATTCTTCCATTGACCTAGCTAACGCCTCTCAAGGAGGTGGATTAACTATGCCGATGGGAGAACCCTTCCTGTTGCTGTAGTGAGTATCTACATTGGAGCTCTACAGTGGCACAGCTGTGCCATTGTAGCACAGTTTAAGTGAAGACATAACCTCAGATTCTCACGTAGTCACATGACTCCTGGAGCTGAGGCCTTAAGAAAAACACCAAATATGGCGAGACTTGCAATAAAACTTGCAATATAATTGTGACAGTTGGCAACGTGGCTTTTGGATGCTTACTTGAACTGCTGAAACATTTTAGGGTTGACCTTCACTGAGGCTTACTATACATTGGTGAGAGTCTTATAATATCTGTTAGACTTTAGAATATATAGTAAGAGTATATATACTGCATGTTAAGAAGCTACTACAACAAATCAGCCCCGTGTTCTGCTTTAATTTAGGAGGAGTTTTGCTTTTTGATTCAATGGGAGCTGGATCAGCCCCCAAATTAGCAAAAAATGCATTGAAATCAATGCCAGTTTAGCCATTTTAACAGCCAAGTACACAGTAAACAGTGCCTTTTAATCAGCTTTATGTAAAATATCTACTTCTCCTATGCAACGACCTCTGTTCTGGTGTAAATAGCTGAACTGCATGAAAAATACACCACTGGAGTCCACTTGAACAAGCAGATCTTGATAATTTGGAGAAATGGGCTAAAAAAAAAAAGGATGAATGTAAAGTGATTTGTTTAGGAAGGAATATCAGCTGCACAAATATCAAATGGGGAAAGCTGGCCAGGGCAGAGTGGGATCTGGGAGTTATGGGGGATAATGAACTGAAAATCTGTTAGCATTGTGCTGCTACCACAACAAAATAAATGCTATGGGCCAAATCTTGCTTCCAGCCACATAGATGTACTTCTTGTAGATTCCAAAGCGATTGCACCTATGAAAGCTACAGCACAGTCTGGTATATTTGGCTTTCTTATGTGCTCATTTTTGAAAAATCTTACTCACGCTGGGCTAAATTCTGACCTCTGTTGCATGACTGTAGGCCTGCAGTGTCAGTGAAACCATCCTGGATCTACACAATTGTAAGCAGTGTCAGGATGAGCTCCACCCTGACATCTGGTGGTGAGGTGTGGCAAGTTGTGGAAAAGAACTTCAGGGGCCGATGTCATTTGCATAGGCACACCCACCACGCCTAGAATGAGACCATAGCTGCTCAAATGGTCACTTTGGCTGTTGTGGGATCCCCAGCGTCTCTGTTATTGGGGCAGGAAGAATAAATTGTTATTACCCTGATTATGGGAACTGTGCTTGGAACTGTACGTGGCCTTTTGTTATGATGGAGGGATTCACCATCAACTAAGTAGCACTCGCTAGGCAAGGGTCATGGGTTCCAAAACTGTGTGAATAGAGAGAGGCTGGGGACAAGTATTAATACTTGGTGGCATGGGCCCCTTGGTGAGGGCCTTACATGCTAATTGCACTTCCTCCTCTCTCCACTGTGGAATATCAGAGCTAATTTTGATTTCATTAGAAGTCTAGTTATAGGCTGCTGAGCTCACTTTGGGCTGACAGTGCACCAGCACTGGGGCTCCCCTACTACAAGCTGAATTCACCTAAGAGCTGAAATCACTGAGTGTTGTGTTAAGTAGTGGGGGAGCCTGAAGATATATTGTGGAGCAGTTTGCGGCACGGCTGGTGAAGCAGTTCAACGCGGAGCAGTGTGTGGATGGCAGGAGCTGCTTGTGGGTCGTGGAGCTGAGCGAAGGAGTTCGTGGGGCGGCTGGCGGAGCGGAGCGGAGCGAAGGAGTTCGTGGGGCGGCTGGCGGAGCGGAGCGCAGCGGAGCGAAGGAGTTTGTGGGGCGGCTGGCGGAGCGGAGCGCTGCTATGGAGCTGTGGGGCGGTCAGCTTCAGATCATGTAAGGTGCCTCTTATCCCCGTCCCATTTCCACCCAGGTTGGGAGGTAAAGCTCCGCAGATAAACTTTCGAACTCTGGGGCTGCCCTGACCAGGGACAGAGACTTTTGGGGCATTGGACTTTTGGGACCTTGGGTGATTTGGGGTTGCTGGACTCAAGAACCAAAGGGAAAAGGGCATGCCCCAATTTGCCTGGGGTGGGTTTTTTTTTTGCTCATGGGTTGTGTTATGAATCCTGTTGGTGGTGTTTCCCCAACATAATGCCACATTGTTTCTCTCTGTTATTAAAAGGCTTTTGCTACACTCAGGCTATGTGGTTGCGAGAGGGGAAGTATTGCCTCTTGGAGGCGCCCAGCGGGGGTGGTATATATTTGTCCCAGGTCACTGGGTGGGGGCTCGAGCCGGTTTGCATTGTGTTATTGGAATGGATCCCCTAGATATTGAACCCGGCCCTTGTTGCTGCCAACTCTGACGGGCAGAAGGGTTACATTTTTGGGGGCTCGTCCGGGATTGCCTGGGTCAGTACCCCTCGCAAGCACCTGTTGAGTGATCCACTACATTGGGAAACAATTTATATTTTTTTTTGTTTTGTTTGTGCTTATATTTTGAGGAAATTACTGTTTGTATAATGGCTAATATGTCAGGTTTGTTGGGCCCTGGCTCAGCAGCTTCTAGCTCAGGGGCTGCAGCCTCGGCTGATGATTGGACAAAAGCTCTGGGGCAAATATTGGAAAATGTTGTGCTGCCCCATGCTGAGTCAGACTCTTGTCGTAAGTTAAGATTATTTGCTGGGGAGGAGGAGTTTGAACCCTGGTTAGAGCATACCACTGAAATGCTGCAAGAGTGGGCCGTACCAGATGCAGAAAAGCGAAGATGCCTTATAGAGAGCCTTGGCGGCCCAGCATTAGATGTGATTCGCACCCTGAAGCTCATTGACCCTGGGGTCAGTGTGAAGGACTGCCTAGAGGCCCTTGAACACAACTTTGGGAGCGTAGAGGGCCCTGAAGACAGCTACTGTAAGTTCCTTAATTCCCGACAACAAAAGGGCGAGAAGGCTTCAGCCTACATACAGAGACTGGAGAGACTGCTTCAGAGAGCTGTCATGAGGGGAGCAGTGACTGCTGAGCAGATGGATCAGACCAGACTGGCTCAAATTGTAAGAGGAACTCAGTATCAGAACCCGATTCTACTTCATCTCCACCTAAGAGAACGACGGGAACATCCCCCAAGTTACTCCCAGCTGATAAAAGAGGTCCGAGAGGAGGAAGAAAGGCAGGCTGCCAGTGAGTTTTGGGAAGCCCAAACATCGGAGCCAGGCAGCACAACACCACTGCAAACGGCCAGTGTACTGATGGTGAGCACCAGAGAGGAACTTGCCCAACAAATGCAGGTCCTGACGGAACGGATAGCTGAGCTGCAAAGTACCGTTGACCGAGTTAAGACTTCCAGGAATAAGAAGCCTCAAACTGTGGCGATTGAGAAGCCCGCACTTAGAGCCACCATCCCCCCCAGGCGAAGGGGAAAAGGTCAATTCTTCTGCTACCGATGTGGTCAGGATGGACACAGTGCTGCCAAGTGCCGTAATGAAGAAAACCCCTCCTTAGTGTATGGAAAGCTGAGGATCAGTTGGGAGAGATCCGGTAGCTGCCAGAGGGTCTGGGGACGGGGACCCCCCAGGTCTGCAGGATTTGAAGATTCCCCCAGAAAAGACTGTCCAGCTGGGATCCCTGCAGGACTGATAGGGCCTCGAGCAGAGGTCACGGTGAGGATTGAAGGGGTGGAGTGTAAAGCAGTGCTTGACACTGGATCTCAAGTGACTATTATATTTCAGTCTTTCTACCAACAGATGCTTATGCATCTGCCTATACAGCCCTTGACAGGGCTTGGCCTGTGTGGTCTCAGCATGGATGAATACCCGTATCAGGGGTATGTCATTGTACACCTGGAATTCCCAGAAGAGATCGCTGGGGTAAGACAGGAGGTGGACACTGCAGCTTTAATATGCCCTGACCCTAAAGGTGTCTCTGATGCGTCCGTGCTGATAGGGACCAACTCCAGCCTCTTTAAGGTACTTGCAGATTACTGCAGACAGCGAGCAGGGGACCAATACCTGAATACCTTAGTGATACACACACATTGTGCCGCAGCCTACAGAAAAATTGAGGACGCAAAAAGAGTGATGCCTGATTTGCCGGTGGGAGCACTGAGGTACGCAGGCCCGGTCCCCTTAGTGGTGCCTGCAATGACAGAAAAGGAGGTGATTGTCATGAGTACCTGCCTGAAAGGCAATCAGAGAACATTAGCAGTGGTAGAGCAGCCGACCGAGGGAGGGCTCCCTGAAGGAGTGTTGGTCCCCAGTGGAGTCATAACCCTACCTGCTGAAGCCCAGGAAAGGGTGACTATACTGATTGCTAATGAAACGAGTCGTGATGTTGTTGTGAAGCAAGGACAAAAGATAGCAGACCTCTTTGAGCCTGAGTCGATTGTAAAACCCCAGTGTGAAACTCAAGTTCCGACAATAGACCCAGCAAAGTTTGACTTTGGAGATTCACCAGTGTCCGAGGACTGGAAAGATCGCCTGAGGAAGAAACTTTGTGAAAGATCCAAGGTGTTCTCACTGCATGAGTGGGATGTGGGATGTGCAAAAGGAGTAGAGCACAATATCAGACTACATGACTCTCGACCTTTCAGGGAGAGATCTAGGAAGATTGCTCTCTCTGAGATGGAAGATGTGCGACATCATCTTCAGGAGCTGGCTGCGAATGGCATCATTACAGAGTCCCGTAGCCCATACGCCTCACCCATTGTGGTAGTCCGCAAAAAGAATGGGAAAATCCGGATGTGTATTGACTACCGCACCCTAAACAGCCGTACTGTGGTCGACCAGTACACTATGCCTCGAGTGCAAGATGCCTTAGACTGTTTGCTGGGAAGCCAGTGGTTCTCTGTGTTGGATCTTAGAAGTGGGTACTACCAGATCCCTCTGGGAGAAGAAGATAAGGAGAAGACAGCCTTCATCTGCCCATTAGGGTTTTATCAGTTCGAACGCATGCCCCAAGGGATTTCTGGAGCACCTGCCACCTTTCAACGTCTCATGGAGAGAGTTGTGGGAGACATGAATTTACTGCAAGTGTTAGTTTATTTGGATGACCTGATTGTGTTTGGAAGAACCTTAGAGGAGCATGAAGAAAGACTTCTTAAAGTGCTTGATAGGTTGGAGGATTATGGTCTGAAGCTTTCAATTGACAAATGCCAGTTCTGCAGAACCTCAGTGAAGTATGTGGGTCACATTGTGTCCCAAGAAGGTGTGAGTACTGATCCTGATAAAATAGAAGCACTCACTACATGGCCACGTCCAAGTAACTACAGAGAACTCAAGACCTTTCTTGGATTTAGTGGCTACTACCGCAGATTTGTGAAAAACTATGCTACGATTGTAAAGCCTCTGAATGATCTTACCAGGGGACATCAGTCCAGCAAGAACAAATCTAAGTCCAAGAATAAGGGGAGGTCCCCAAAGCCTCCTGTGCAGAGACACAATGGCCCCTTTGCACCATTTGGGCCACGGTGGGATGAGAGATGTGAAAGGGCTTTTCGAGAAATCATTACTTGCCTAACTCATGCTCCAGTCCTAGTTTTTGCTGACCCAAGCAAACCATTTATCCTGCATACTGATGCCAGTTTGGAGGGTCTGGGAGCAGTCCTGTACCAGGAAGTGGAAGGCAAACATAAACCTGTAGCCTTTGCCAGCCGAGGATTGTCTGATAGTGAAACTCGTTATCCCACCCACAAGCTGGAATTCTTGGCCTTGAAATGGGCCATCACTGAGAAATTTCGAGACTACTTGTATGGTGCTCAGTTCCAGGTGTGGACAGACAACAATCCACTGACTTATGTGTTAACAAGTGCTAAGCTGGATGCTACAGGGCAGAGATGGGTGGCCGCATTGGCTAGCTATGAGTTTAGCATTCAGTACCGATCAGGGAGAAGCAATGTAGATGCAGATGCATTGTCCAGGCGTCCACAGGCTCCAGAAGTTGCTGTGATACCCACAGATGGAGTGAGAGCTATTTGCAGTGTGAGTCGTCGAGAGCCAGAGGCCTGTGAGAGCCTTCAGGGATGTATTGCAGAAGCTTTGGGCCTGCCCCCTGAATGCATGCCTTCTGCTTCAGTGAACTATATTGCATTGGACCAATCTCCTTTGCCCATGCTCAATGCGGCTGACTGGCAAGAAGCCCAGCGGCAAGATATTGACATTCGTGATACACTACTTGCCAAAAGGGAGGGGCGAAGCCCAGCTGCGGTTGTCCCACCTAACCCGGAGGGTAAACTACTATTGAGAGAATGGACCAAATTAAAACTGATTCAGGGAGTGCTACACCGAATGACCACCGACTCTTTACAAAAGCAACGAGCACAACTAGTACTGCCAAAAAAGTACAGAGCCCTGGCCATGAGGGCCCTGCATGATGACTTTGGGCATTTAGGGATGGAGAGGACCCTGGAACTTATTCGTAGTAGGTTCTATTGGCCCCGAATGGCTGAAGATGTTCACAGGAAATGTGAGACTTGCGCTCGATGTGTTCAAAGGAAAACTCTGCCCACGAGGGCTGCATATCTCAAGAACATCACCAGCAACAAACCTTTGGAGTTGGTATGCATTGATTTCTTGTCTGTAGAGGTAGACAAGAGGAATGTTGGAAACATTCTAGTAGTGACTGACCATTTTACACGGTATGCACAAGCATATCCCACACGCGATCAGAGGGCCACCACCGTTGCTCGAGTATTGTGGGACAAATATTTCTCAGTCTATGGATTCCCGGCTCGGATACACTCTGATCAGGGGCGGGATTTTGAGAGTCACCTTCTGAAGGAGGTGCTGAAGATAGCAGGAATTAACAAGTCTAGGACAACGCCTTATCACCCCCAAGGTGATCCTCAGCCAGAGAGGTTCAATCGAACCCTATTAGATATGTTGGGAACTTTGCGACCAGAGCAGAAGGCAACCTGGAGCCAGCATGTCGCATTTCTGGTGCATGCCTACAATGCCACAAAGAACGATGCTACGGGAGTCACCCCATATCTCTTGATGTTTGGGCGAGAACCAAGATTACCCATAGACTTGTGCTTTGGTGTATCAGAGGATGGAGATAGCTATGAAACTCATCAGCAATATGTATCCCGACTAAGAGAAAAGCTGCGGGATGCTTATCGCTTAGCTACCGCTGCGGCTCGGAAGAACGCAGACCGCAACAAACATCGATATGATGCTAGAGTGCGTTCGCAGGAGCTCCAGCCGGGGGACAGAGTCCTGCTGCGAAATTTGGGTATTGCTGGCAAACACAAGATAGCTGACAGATGGAAGGCAATACCTTACCTGGTGATGGAAAAGCTGGGAGATCTGCCGGTCTACAAGATCAAACCTGAAGACGGTCCAGGGCAAATAAAGACGGTGCATAGAAACCTTTTGCTCCCTGTGGGGGAATTGGTAAGCACCCCTTATGAGATGGGCCACGGCAGGGCCGCCGGGCAGAACAGAGGTGCTAGACCAAAGCCGCCATCCAACACAGACAGTGGGCCCCCTGCAGCTAACTTACCCCTATTCTGCACATCTGAGAGTGAGTCTGAGGAGGAAGACACAACCCTGGTGTATCCTGGGATGGAGACAAGATTTCAGTCTCGATCAGCTGAACCAAACGAGAGTTTTCCCTCTTCCGCCCTAAACCCAATGGCGGAACTATTTAGGCCCCTTTCTGATACCCCGGTGCTGCTGATGAGACCCCCCTGTGATGACACACACAGGTTACTGGACAATGGGGACAGACAGGTAGAGGATGTCCTGGGCACCTTGGACCCTCCAGCGTTAGAACTAGGAGTGCAGGGGCCTACACCAGTAGCCGAGGGACCCTCCAGGGAAGCCTCTCCATCCGTCACTCAAGAGGATGTTCCCCCTACCTCGGCAACAGAGATTCTCAATAGACGAGACAGGGTGATAAGACCAGTGAAACGGTTAACTTATGATGCACCTGGGGTGACTAGTGAGGAGCCAATACATTTAGCACACAGGCTTGTGGAAGCTAAAGTGGGCTTCCTGAGGCCCTTTGGAGGAAACCAATGAGTTGGTATAAAGGGGGTGTGATTTGTCGGGACGACAAAGTCTCGGCTGGGGGGAGGATGTAAGCAGTGTCAGGATGAGCTCCACCCTGACATCTGGTGGTGAGGTGTGGCAAGTTGTGGAAAAGAACTTCAGGGGCCGATGTCATTTGCATAGGCACACCCACCACGCCTAGAATGAGACCATAGCTGCTCAAATGGTCACTTTGGCTGTTGTGGGATCCCCAGCGTCTCTGTTATTGGGGCAGGAAGAATAAATTGTTATTACCCTGATTATGGGAACTGTGCTTGGAACTGTACGTGGCCTTTTGTTATGATGGAGGGATTCACCATCAACTAAGTAGCACTCGCTAGGCAAGGGTCATGGGTTCCAAAACTGTGTGAATAGAGAGAGGCTGGGGACAAGTATTAATACTTGGTGGCATGGGCCCCTTGGTGAGGGCCTTACATGCTAATTGCACTTCCTCCTCTCTCCACTGTGGAATATCAGAGCTAATTTTGATTTCATTAGAAGTCTAGTTATAGGCTGCTGAGCTCACTTTGGGCTGACAGTGCACCAGCACTGGGGCTCCCCTACTACAAGCTGAATTCACCTAAGAGCTGAAATCACTGAGTGTTGTGTTAAGTAGTGGGGGAGCCTGAAGATATATTGTGGAGCAGTTTGCGGCACGGCTGGTGAAGCAGTTCAACGCGGAGCAGTGTGTGGATGGCAGGAGCTGCTTGTGGGTCGTGGAGCTGAGCGAAGGAGTTCGTGGGGCGGCTGGCGGAGCGGAGCGGAGCGAAGGAGTTCGTGGGGCGGCTGGCGGAGCGGAGCGCAGCGGAGCGAAGGAGTTTGTGGGGCGGCTGGCGGAGCGGAGCGCTGCTATGGAGCTGTGGGGCGGTCAGCTTCAGATCATGTAAGGTGCCTCTTATCCCCGTCCCATTTCCACCCAGGTTGGGAGGTAAAGCTCCGCAGATAAACTTTCGAACTCTGGGGCTGCCCTGACCAGGGACAGAGACTTTTGGGGCATTGGACTTTTGGGACCTTGGGTGATTTGGGGTTGCTGGACTCAAGAACCAAAGGGAAAAGGGCATGCCCCAATTTGCCTGGGGTGGGTTTTTTTTTTGCTCATGGGTTGTGTTATGAATCCTGTTGGTGGTGTTTCCCCAACATAATGCCACATTGTTTCTCTCTGTTATTAAAAGGCTTTTGCTACACTCAGGCTATGTGGTTGCGAGAGGGGAAGTATTGCCTCTTGGAGGCGCCCAGCGGGGGTGGTATATATTTGTCCCAGGTCACTGGGTGGGGGCTCGAGCCGGTTTGCATTGTGTTATTGGAATGGATCCCCTAGATATTGAACCCGGCCCTTGTTGCTGCCAACTCTGACGGGCAGAAGGGTTACATAATAATTAATGAGATCAGAACATACTGCTATACAAGGCACCATTTGCATGACTAAAGCGTTGAAGGATTGGGATCCAACTGAGGTAATTATTTTGCCCTACTCCACAGTGGTTAGGCCTCGGAGTATTATGTTCAATTCTGGGCACCGTTTTAAAGAGAGGCCATTGACAAGTTTTGGAAAAGACGGACAAGGCAAGGTAATAGAACTGGACAGGTCAATATAGGAGGAAGAAGACTGAGGGGAGGCATGACGGCTGTCCACAGCTATATAAAGGGATGTTATCAAGACAACAGGGAATGATTATTCTCATGAACCAATGAAGATGAGACAAGAAATCATTGGCTGAAAGCTACAGAAGGGAGGTATATGATAGATGTTATGTTAGATGTTCGGAAAACTTTATGAGAAAGGTTAGGCAAGTTGTTGAAGTTGTAGAATCCCATTGGGTCAAATCCTGAGACCATTACTCAGTGTTTACTCGGTACTTAGGGAAATCACCCATTCAAGTCAAATATGCAGCAAGCTATTGAATCAATGGGGGTTTGCCGGTGTAAATACTAAGTAGTAACCAATGGAGTAATTTTGCCTGCAAACACAGGTCTCCCCAGCCCCTGAAAGAGCCCCACAACACAAGTGATGCTCCAAACTCACCTTCTATCAGTCCCTTAGTGCCTGCTTTGGCCTCCTCCGGGACCTTCCTTGCTAAACCAATATTGGTGCCAAATGTGGGGGTGGAGAGAGACAAGGGGGCCAGAGGTAACTCACTAAAGATCCCTTTCATTTGAAATGATTCCATGCAATGCTGTTAGATGCTTCATTTCGGGGGCACTGCCAAGTGCTTCCACTCTAATTTGGCCATGTTGGCCAGCACTATTTTCCTGTTTCAAGATTTTTCCTAATATTTCTATTCCAAGTGGAGGTGTTTGTCTATTACTCTGTACATGTAGAGAGCCCAGCAAGGTGCTTTCAGTCATTAAAGTGAGATTCTTGACTCAATCCGCCATACCATGAACTAAATCCCAGTTACACCACTACCTGAGTACAAACATGCTCCCCTAGTCTGATTCTAAAACAAACCTCTCCTGAAAAGCCAAGTAGCTGAAACATGCGATCAGTAGTGGGGTAAAGGGATGTTTATTTATTTGAATGAAACCTCACTGGTGTGTAAAGGACCCATCCTGCTCTCATTGAAGTCAACAGTGGGGGGAAGGAGCAGGCCTTAAGTAAGACCCACAGTTTTTAATTAGAGATTTTTCCCAGCAAATTCAGATCTGTATGTGTATATACACACAGAGACAGAGAGAGGATAGTGTATGCTCTGCAATTCATTGTTACATGCTGCTATTTTCCCCCCACACCTCCACTGACACAAGCAGGTAAGAGGCTGCCGTATGGATAAATCAGTAATTTACCAGGAGAAGATTAAAACCAAGCTGTGGGACTGTAGGGTAAAGTTTCTGTAGCACTGCACTCAGGGCTTCCAATCAGAAGTTTACAAACTGCCTTCATTTCATTTCAAGAATTTAACACAGCTCCTCTGCAAGACAAAATGGCCCACTCCTTGCTGTCATCTTCTGAGATTTAAGAAGGCAGTGAGAAGTGTGTCTGTTCCCTGTCACTGGATATCTCTTTGCAGCACAGCCAGGAAAGAGGTTTATTAACTTGGCCTCCGGGTTTCCTTTTTTCTGGTTACTTTGGCAAAGGGGTCTTGAATTTCTCCTTTGTTCTGCTTTAAAAAATTGTATAATTTGGAGATTATGTGGAATGATTTTATCGAATAAAATTAACTCATACAGGATTTGAAGAGAATCCTTTTTCTTTCTCCCTTCTCCACGCATGCATAATCTGGAGCATCTATATATCCGTGTTCTGTACCTACACAAAGAGCATATATTTGCAGGGGCTGAGGCAGCTGGCATACAACCAGTCTTGCTACAGAGCTCTCACAGGGAAGCTCTGTTCGGTTCAGAGATCCTGCCACCATGGAAGTTAATGGTAAAACTACCACTGGGAGCAAGATTAGGCTATGAACGAGCTGGAGTTTATTTCTTGCTGACAGAGTCCTAACCAGTCGGATGGCTAAGACACACATCCATCGCCACACTGTCTTAAGGGCCAAACTGCTCCTGGATGCCTGCAACTTCCATTTAAGTCATATGCATATATCCAAGGATAGAATTTGACCCTGAAACCAAACCTATCAGTTCATGAATAGACAATAGTTCATAGTCTCCTCTTAAGAGGCACATGCAGCTCCCATTACCGCTAATATGAATTACATATGTGCTCTGAGAATATACTCTAAAGATCTTACCATTTATGGTGCAGCTACTGAACCTTTAATGCAGCTCAAACTTACAAACTGGCTTGGAACTACTTAACCTCTAGCTACTGTAAAAGGAGAGGTTTTTAACAGCCACTGAATTGCTAAGTCAAATCATCAGAGGATAAGAATTAAGAGAAATACATTTTATGTCAGAAAACCAATTGCTGAACGAAAGATCTTTTAGCTGAGCCTTTTAAGTGGTTCAGGAAAAGAGAAATATTAAGAGGTTGGGTGGGGGGTGTGATAAACTGCACAGTGATTTGTGATTGAGTCGATTCCTCTTCTAGGGCCCCATGCACTATTTAATAAAGCCTGTGGGCTCTTGAATCAGCAAGTACCACATACCAGGTGGGTGTAGGCAAGCCTGGAAATCCAATCTGCTTTTATAATGTAATAACAGTGTGTCCTTTTTGTCCTGTCCATAAACAGATCCCATGGCTATTAGCAGTACGCAATGCACAGGCTCGTCATGCAGTATAGAAAGCAATACCAAAAAGAAGCAGGAGCTCGTGGCAGGGTGGACACTGCACCTTTCCCCCAGTAATGGCTGAGGTACCAGCACTACTTCTGAATCAGGAAAATGTCAGTTTCGTTTCATCCATAGACAACAAAAGATGCTAAGACTGAAAAAGGCAAACATGCCTGTTGCATGACAGGGCTGAGTATCCACGGAATAACTCTTTATTCAAAAATTTGTACCCAGCTCTATTACTTATTTTTTGTATTCCAGTAGCGCTTAGAAGTGTGCACCCAAGATCAAGGCCTTATTGACAGAGTAAGTCTCTGTCCCCAAGAGTTTAAAATTTATACATACAAGAAAGACAAAGGCTGAGAGAAAGGATGTAGTAGTATCCTGTGATGGGGTCTACAGACCCCATACTGAACGAGGGCAAGGATTAGAGCAATACTGGGCTAGGGAGGCCTCACCCCTCAACAAGTGCAGGGCATGTTCCCAGCGGAGGAATAGTTTAAAGGACGCTGGTAGCCCAGGCAAGGGGGGGGAAGGAGCTGTAGGTGGCATCAGTGGTGAGCTGGAGCCGGTTTGCACCGGTTCGCTAGAACCGGTTGTTAAATTTAGAAGCCCTTTTAGAACCGGTTGTTCCGCGAGGGACAACCGGTTCTAAAAGGGCTTCTAAATTGAACCGGCCAAAAGTGGCGCCTTAGGTGCCGACTCCACGGGTGCTCCAGCCCTGGAGCACCCAAGGGGAAAATTTGGTGGGTGCAGAGCACCCACCAGCAGCTCCCCACCCCACCCCCGGCCCCAGCTCACCTCACCTCTGCTCCACCTCTGCCTCCTCCCCTGAACGCGCCGCCCCGCTCTGCTTCTCCGCCCCCCCAGGTTTCCTGCGAATCAGCTGTTCACGCGGGAAGCCAGGGCGCGCTGAGAAGCAAGCCGCGACTTTCCGCTCAGGCCCAGGGAGGCAGAGAGGAGGTGAGCTCGGGCGGGGGTGGGGGGAGCGCGAGGAGGGCTGCCCGTGCCGCAGCAGGTAACCCGCGGGGGGGGGGCACGCAGGGGAACCGCTCCCCGCCCCAGCTCACCTCTGCCACCCTCGGCCTGAGCGGGAAGCCGCGGCCTGCTTCTCAGCCCTCCCCGACTTCCCGCCAAACAGCTGATTTGCTGGAAGCTGGGGGGGGGGGGGCGCGGAGAAGCAGAGCTGGGTGGTGGGTTCAGGGGAGGAGGCGGAGCGGAGGTGAGCTGGGGCCGGGCGCGGGGTGGGGAGCTGCCGGTGGGTGCTCTGCACCCACCAATTTTTCCCCGTGGGTGCTCCAGCCCTGGAGCACCCAGGGAGTCGGCACCTAAGGCACCACTTTTGATGTGATCAGTGGGGGGAGCAGCTGCTCCCCCTGCTCCCCCCTAGCTACACTCCCCCGCCCCTAGGAGCCAGAGGGACCTGCCGGATGCTTCCTGGGAGCTGCCCCAGGTAAGCACCGCCGGGACTCCCCACCTCGCCCCCCGGCAGGTGCCTCTGGCTCTTAGGGGTGGGGTGGGCACCCACTACGGTGGCCCACGAGACCCTCCTGCCCAGTTCTGGGGGCAGTCAGGGGACAGGGGAGGGGGGTGGATCAAGGAACGCAGGGGGGTTGGATGGTGCAGGAGTCCCGGGGGGCGGGGTGGGCAACGACCCCCTCGTGGGGTGAGGAGGGAACCCATTGTTAAGATTTTGGCAGCTCATCACTGGGTGGCACCAGAAAGCAAGGCTGACACTGGGAGCTGTGATAGGGTGGCTTCATCTTTGCTAAGGCTGCTCTAGCAGCAGGGATCTAGAGTCTACACACACCCACCTTTAGGGACCTGAAAGCCCTAAAAGTGATTGCTCTGAACAGGACACTAACAGACCAAGTGAAGTGTTCTAAGTCTACGACCATGCCCCAAACAGAGACGCTCTAGTCTGGTAGGAAATGACCCAGGAGAAAGTGCAACTTGGGGTAGATAAATCACTGGTCTGGACACTTTGACAAATCCCTGTAGGCCCTGGTGGAGTGAGTGGGCCTGAGTTAACCCCTACCTTGGCCCCTCCTACCTTGGCTCCTATGTCCTGATAGAACCCCAAGGGGAGTGCTAGGAGCACTCAGGAGAGATTGAGGCCTGCTGCATACAATTTGGCCAGATCCCCTCTGGGACTATTAGGCTAGCAAAAATGCTGCCTGACCACTAGGCCAGCTGGTCATCAGACTATCCGGCTACATATCACCACATGTAAAAATGGGAACCAATCACAGAGAGACTGAGCAATTTGCCCAAGTTCATACAGAAAGTCTATGCCAGAACCTAAAAATGAACCTAGATCTTCCAAGCCCCACTCTTGTACCTTATCCACAAGACCCTCTGGCTTCCAGAATGCATACTGTTTACTGAAAACCATCTGTTAACAACCATCTGAAATAAAATCTACCCATCACCAAGTGTACTTTTCACAATAACTAAAAGTAAATATAGATAATCTACAAATTCTGGGGAAGTGTCTGTGTTGTCTGGAGGGAGCTGTGTATTTACGAAGAATGAGGTGGCTTATGGAATCACTAGCAATTGCTCACCAACCTCAGAAGGATATATTTATTTTCTTAAATAATCATCTGTTTAATCTGCTTTCTTGGCTGGGAATGAGGAGATAAAACAAAGACAGTTAACATCTTGTAAAAAAGAAAAGGATGCTATAGGGTTCTATAAAGATTCTTAAGGAGATAAAGCATTTCTGTATCTAATTTACAGAAGATTACTAGGTTTCTTCAGTGGCACATGAATAAACAAACAGAATATACTGTAGATAAATCCCTCTGGAAATCTCCTTTTCTTTGTCATCTGGAAGTAGCAGTAATTTGTGGGGAGACTAGAAGGGCTAGAACAATTAAAAATTCTTTCGCAAAATTATTATTTTAGTTCCTTAGCTAAAAATTATTCAAATCACATTGTACTTAACACAGGCAGGGGGAAAAAATAACAGTGAAGCTGTTATTGTGGGAAAGCCCTTGAAGCCATCACTCAAGTGCCTGACTTCAGGAAAAAGCAGCACCGTACCACTTACTTGCATAAGCAGAGGGAGACATTCTTACTGATACTAAGGAAAATTAAGTGTAACTACTGAAGTCAATAGGCTCGATTCACTGATACACTAAGGCTACTTTGCACTACTCTAGTAGTGGCCAAAAATGGCCACTATCTCAGTCTAACCGGCCACGGGAGGACTCCGCCTGTGCAGGAACCTACATCTGGTGATGTCAGGTCACCATAGAAGTATCTGCTCCAGTCCCTTCCTCGCTACCAGTGCAGGAGAGAAGGCAGTGGGAAAGCACTAGCATTTCCCTACCTTCTCTACACAAAGAATCTACTGGCTTCAGAGTAGCAGCCGTGTTAGTCTGTATTCGCAAAAAGAAAAGGAGGACTTGTGGCACCTTAGAGACTAACCAATTTATTTGAGTGTAAGCTTTTGTGAGCTACAGCTCACTTCATCGGATGCATTCAGTGGAAAATACAGTGCGGAAATGTATATACATAGAGAACATGAAACAATAGGTGTTACCATACACACTGTAACCAGAGTGATCACTTACAGTGAGCTATTACCAGCAGGAGAGCGGGGTGCGGGGGGGGGACCTTTTGTAGTGATAATCAAGGTGGGCCATTTCCAGCAGTTGACAAGAACGTCTGAGGAACAGTGGGGGGGGGGGAGGGGGGAGAGAATAAACATGGGGAAATAGTTTTACTTTGTGTAATGACCCATCCATTCCCAGTCTCTATTCAAGCCTAAGTTAATTGTATCCAGTTTGCAAATTAATTCCAATTCAGCAGTCTCTCCTTGGAGTCTGTTTTTGAAGTATTTTTGTTGAAGTATTGCCACTTTTAGGTCTGTAATCAAGTGACCAAACAGATTGAAGTGTTCTCCAACTGGTTTTTGAATGTTATAATTCTTGATGTCTGATTTGTGTCCATTGTTTCATGTTCTCTATGTATATAAATCTCCCCACTGTATTTTCCACTGAATGCATCTGATGAAGTGAGCTGTAGCTCACGAAAGCTTATGCTCAAATAAATTTGTTAGTCTCTAAGGTGCCACAAGTACTCCCTTTCTTTTTAAAGAATCTACTGAGGTTCATCAGAGGGGATTCTCTCCACTGTAAATCACAAGAGATTGACTGGGCTTCCTTCTTGCCATATCTTCCTGTACCCCAACCAGGCTTTGGAACAACTTCTTCTCACCTGGACACCTCTACTAGTTGACAGCTTCCTATCAAGAGATTTGCTTCCACCACGTCCCCGTATCCTCTTGAATCCCACTGCCACCTTGGGAGACACAACAACCAATGAAATCTTTTGACATGTGTACAGTGCCCCTCATGAATTGACTCATTTCAGCCAATGGAATTGTAAAATGCAAATCAACTGGAGAGGAATGGTAATGATTGGCTGAGTTACCCTAGCTATCAAAATGCTGCTCCCTAGGAATGACCTGAGCTATTGATCTGGTCTTGACGGTAACAATTAGATAAAATAATCATTGATAATTTTGCTTAATTGCAACCAGATTTATTAAAATATAGCTTAAGTACCAGTTTACAACAATTTTTAACTGGGTGGAAAGTAAAAGGGCTAAGAACAAGCCATTTATTGGCTCAAAGAAGCACCTGAGAAAAGCGTTTGAAAATTCCTTAAAAGGTCCATTTAAAAATAACTCTCAAATTAACCGATTTATTTGTAAATTCTCAGGTGCTGTACTCAAAGACTCAGTGCTGCAAGTTTGGGGATGATACACTGTATTATTCAGACATAACAAAGAAAGAGGTTGAACCCCTGCTTTAAGTGCAAATCTCAGTGCAACCTTAACTATGAAGTTGCTATGACACCTTCATACTACAGAGCAGGCTTTGTAAGTTAATTTCTGAGGCAGATGTCAATACTTGTTGTTAGGGTGCTGGGGGAATAATGGTACAGTATCCAAGTTCCTTAGATTTTACATTGCTGAGACACAGCTACTGGGCCTGAATCTGCTCCAGTTTAAGCCAACAGCAAAACCTAAACATATTTCAGTGGGACCAAGATTGGGTCCATTAAAGAGACAAACATTAGATTCCCCCAAATGCAGACCTTTCCCTCCAAGACTGGCCTGCAGCTGGCTCTTCATTTCTTCTGGCTCACTCTAATTAATTAATGCGTGATTTTACATACTTAACATAAGACTGGTTATTAATGTTGGCTTTGCATCTTTTCCCAATAGAAATTCATGAATAAAGCTGTCATTATCATAATGCATATACATGAGTCTAACAGAAAGCCATGTGCATATATATTCATCCATCCAGACTTCATATGTGTTTTACCATCAATGATCTTGCTACACTTGAAATTAAATGTGTGTGTATCAAGGTTTGCAACTCCTGGGCTGAGAAATAGAACTAAAAGAATATTAAGAGAGGCTAGAAACAAGTGGAGGTAACAACTGAATCTGATCAAAACTTAATATTGAACAGTATTTTTATCCTCCAGCTGGCATTCTGTATGTACCCTATTCTTAATTATGGTGAACTGAGCTGGAATTCTTCTCTAATATATTATCCTTTCCTGACTGGTGGACAGAGTAAAATGGTGCAATAGCTAAGACTTTGGGCAGTAGAACACTAGTTTGGGCTCTGGAGCAAGACAGAGCAACCTCAAAGCTGTTCTATTTTACACCCAGTTGCTCATGACCTGCAGGGTTCATTCCAGCAGACAGGGAATGAGCAGAAGTTATTGCCTCCAAACCCTGTCCCTGACATATCCCTGATACGGGGGACAAGGGACAGGAGCGGCAAACAGATGGGTATGCTGGCTCTATGCCATTCAGGGATTTACAAACACTGGAGGAAGCTGATTTAGCTGGCTTTAAGGCTTTAAATTCCAAATACAAACTACTGTTATATATATTTCAATAGATTATTTAAAACGTGCATAATTTATATCAGGAATAAGGGAAATGCAGCATGAAAGGTTGATTGAAGAACAGAGCTCTGCCCATACCAAAGATCAACAAGAGGATGAAAGAACAAATGTGACAGATGTGTAGTCATGTTGCTTAATGCACCACTAGAAGTACTCAGCTACTACCGTGATGGCTGCAGTATAAGAGTCAGAATAGAACAGAAATGTAAGAGAAGGCATTAGCTAGCTGTCTAGTATACAAACACCACCACACTTGGTTAGAAATGACAAAGCTGTATGGCTACATATCACACACACAAGAGTATTTAAGGGAGTCTGCAAAGAAATCAGTGAACCAGTAACTGATATTTGTTAAGTTCCCAAATCATTGAAATGTTTCATGACATTTGGAAAATGGCAAAGACGACTCTGTTTTTAAAAGCAGGGTAAAAGACAAACCAGACTAGTGAGCTTGACATCTGTTCTGAGAAAAATCTTGAGAACTATTTTAAGGCATGTGTCGGGAGAACACCTAGGAAAACCTAGCTTGATTAAAGAAAGCCAGTATGGACTCAGGCATGGGAAGGTCACGTCATGCTTAACTCGCCTGCTGGAATTCTTTGAAGATACTACTGCCAAGATAGATAAGGGGAATTTAGTGGGGGCAGTATATTCTGATTTTCCGGAAACATTTGACAGGTTTCCACACCGGAGATTAATGGCTTTAGTAAAAAGTCATGGAGGAGAAGATAAAATAGTAGTTGGGATGGAAAACTGGTTTAAAAGCAGGAGAAGAAGTCTGGCCATAGATAAAGAAGGAAACATTTCAGATTGGCAAGGAGTTAGGAATAGAGTCAAGCTATGTCTACACTAGAGACCTTACAGTAGCACAGCTACACCGCTGTAAGATCTCCCGTGTGGCTGCTCTATGCTGACAGGAGAGAGCTCTCCCGTCGACGAAATTAAACCACCCCCACCTAGTGGCAGTAGTTACGTCAGCAGGAGAGCATCTCCCACCCACATAGCGCTGTCCACACTTCCACTTATGCCGGTGAAACTTATGTTGCTTGTGGGTGGGGGGTGGGGGGTGTTTTCACACCCCTGACAGAAGTTTTGCTGACATAAGTGGTAGTGGAGACATGGCCTCAGTTTTAGGATCTATATGTATAATGGGCCAAATGCTACTCCCAGTGAAGCCAATGTTAGTTTTGCCTCTGGTTTCAGTAGATCCAGGATTGGGACCATTAGAGAAGAGATCTGCAGGAGGACAATGAAAACAAGACACTTCCTTCCCCAAGCCATTTATTATCCTTTCAAACTAGACTGTAGAGTATATGATGGTGTTCATCTTATTGTCTGGACTGCAGGGGTGTAGCAATTGTAATCCCCATTTATTTCTCCTAGAGCAGTAGTGAAGTTTGATACACTACACTGGGATCCTGAGAGTAGAGATGTTCTATTAAGCACTGCAGAACAGTAGGACAGTGCCCATACACAAGCTCCAGGCAGCAAGCTACAAAATCATCCTTTAGGAAATGGCATGTCTCCACTGCTGCAGCTTTCTCTCTGCACAAACATGTAGGGTTCAGTGGTCTAGCACGGGTCTGCAAGCTCTGAGGTTGCACCCTAGCTGTGATGTTAACTATCTCTGTGGCCTGAAATAAATCCATTGAACTTTGCTTCAGTTTCCTCTTTTGTAAAATGAAGATAAAGATACTTGCCACCTTCATCACAGGGGCATTGTGAGGATAAATTTATGTTTGCCATGTGCTTTGAAGAAGGATCCCAGCCATCCGAGCCATACAGTCACTGAGGGCGTGGTTACACTGGCAGATGTAGAGCACTTTGAGTTAAACCAGCCTTCGTAGAGCGCAGTAGGGAAAGCGCTGCAATCTGTCCACACTGACAGCTACAAGCGCACTGGCGTGGCCACATTAGCAGCTCTTGCAACAGCCAGAGAGAGCAGTGCATTGTGGTAGCTATCTCAGCATGCAAGTGGTTGCAACGAGCTTTTCAAATGGGCGGGGGGGATGGAGTGTGACAGGGAGTGTGTTGTGTGTATGTGGGGGGAGAGAGAATGGGTTTTGGGGGGGCTGAGAGCATGTCAGCATGCTGTCATGTAAGTTCAGACAGCAGCAAATCCCCCCTCCCCCCCAGCCTCTCTCTCTCATGCACAGCATTCCACACTAATGGTTGCTTTGTCTCGGAGCAGATAAGCAGCCGGCTGTCAGAAACTGAGCTTTCAAAGGGCATATCTGCATTCCTGCAGTGATTCAAAAACAATGACAAGAGTGGCCACTTGATTTAAGGGGATTATGGGACGTTTCCGGAGGCTGATCAGAGCGCAGCAATGCAACACCTCGTTCACACTGGCGCTGGGGCATTTCAGACAAGGCGCAACAAGCGTTAATCTTCTCGCCAAGATGGAGTACGAGGAGCGCTCCAGCCATGGAGTCAGAGTGCTCTATGTGCCTTGCCAGTGTGGAGGGGTAGTGAGCTAAGACGCCCGGGGCTGCTTTAAGGCACCCAAACTCGCAAGTGTAGCCAAGTCCTAAATCACTATGACTTCCTCATTCAGTCATTATAATCAGAGCAATCAGAGGAAAACAAAGACACAGAAAGCCATCTTGTCCATCCTGGCTGCCAGAACAGGGCTGTCCCTTCCAGCATCTTGACCAGTGTTTTGCCCAGTTTATTTTCAAATGGAAAAGACAAAAAGCCCAGCTTCTGTGGGGAAATCCTTCCCTTTCTCATAGAGTAGATTTGTTCCTGAACAATTGCACTCAGGAAACAAAGCACATGTAGAGCTATTGACACCTGGATACTACTAAAACAAACGACAGAACAGATCACAGCCCATCCATGGCAGTGCAGGTGTTGAACTGGGAGAAGGATTAGTAGAAATGTCTGAAGTGTTCTCTGGAAGCGTGCACCGACGTGACAGGAGCCATGGAAACAAGCTGCTGGTATTGACTGATCGGGCAGGCTAGGGGATGCTACTGGTAGCCACTCGAGGAAGTGGAGCTGTGCTTCAAGTGAACTCTGGCATGATTTTAGTCTTGATTCAGAGGCTGCTTAAAAGAGGGTTTGGAATATATCACATTGTTTTCACATCCCTGGCTCAAAGTGCCATAAAGATAGCAACTGTTCCCTTCCCCTACTTTCTAGTCAAGTGCTACCACCTGACTCCTCCTTCCTTCTCTCGCCAGTGTGTAAAATGAGAAGAAACCCTAAAAAGAAAGGGCATTAAAAATCAGAAGTGATGATTAAACCTTACAGTTTTTATTACCATACAAAAAAAAGAGCAGATAAGAGTCAGGTATCATGAGGATGAATGTGTTATAAATGAAGGGTTGAAACCTGGCTCCGCTGAATTCACTGGCAAAGTGCCATTGACTTCAGCAGGGCCAGAATTTCATCTAAGTGTCTGATCTCTTCCCTCATCACTCCAACCAATCGCCCAAATACAGGGCTGGCATGGTGATAAGTAAGAAACTCCAGACTGGAGTGATACTTACTGACATTAGGGACTGTAGGCATTTATCATAGAATCATAGAATATTAGGGTTTGAAGGGACCTCAGGAGGTCATCTAGTCCAACCCCCTGCTCAAAGCAGGACCAATCCTCAACTAAATCATCCCAGCCTGATGATAAGGCCTTTGTCAAGCCTGACCTTAAAAACTTCTAAGGAAGGAGATTCCACCACCTCCCTAGGTAACGCATTCCAGTGCTTCACCACCCTCCTAGTGAAAAAGTTTTTCCTAATATCCAACCTAAACCTCCCCCACTGCAACTTGAGACCATTGCTCCTTGTTCTGTCTGTTTCTGAACAAGGGGTGAGCACATAATGAAAAAGAAGGTTGTAGCCAATGCGTAAAAGGAAACGGGTCAAATTTAGCTTCAAATGTAGGTGTGGGCCTGATCCTGATCTCAGTTACATTGGTGTAAACCAGTAATAGTTGCCATTGACATTAGTGGAGTTACACTGGGCTAAAACTGCTGAGAGACCACAACCAGGCTCCATCCAACTTGCGATAAAACCTTACACCAGTAAAACTGTTTCTGAATTTTTTTCTTTACCCCGACACAATTTTTATTTTACACAATTAAAGAGTCTCTCATGGTGTTTTATCTCAAACATTGCCACATAGGACTAGTGTATGAGAACCAGCAAGTGAATTTGACTAGCCACGAAAGTGAAACTGACTAATCTATTTTCATTGTCCAAGCTGAGAGAAACGCAATACATACATAAAAACTGTTTTCAGTTTTAATCATGCAAAGTGTTATTACTAGTATAGACCAGAAAACTTTAAATACATAGAGCCAGATGAGTAGCTGATGTAAATCATGGTAGCTCCACTGGCTTTATTACCAGCTGAGGTGTCAATTGGGGTATGTGCATTAAAGTCAATTCAGCTTCATTGATTTACACTAATTGCCCGTTTTAAAAACTTGAGTGTCTATTTAAATGCCATGGGGATGTGCTCAGAGGGGGAGAAAGAACATCCACAATTAAAGAACGGAAAGCCTTTCTTCCCTGGTCCTCCCCACTCAAGCCCTGTCCGCCTGTGTGGAACAGTCTTTAACATAAGCTGATGCCCTTGTCCTCTGACATGTGCTCTATTTGTCAGATCTGCTGATCTAGGCCTGTGATATACTTGGATCAGGGAGAGCCGACAGGTATTCAACTTGTCTACTTGTAGTATCTCTCAGTTTGTTCTCAAACTGCATTAATTGTCCGACAGAAGGCCCATTAGACTGTAAATCACTGGTTGAGTGGGAAAGAAAAGACTAATTTTCTCCCACAGGCCTTCATTATCTCTCCTAGTCCTACAGGAAGCACTCTGCAAAGCATAATTATCTCTCATTTACAGATGATTTTGCCTGAATGCTCATTCTGTCACTTCCAGTATTGTCTCTTGTACTTGGTCCTGGCTTTTTAGAAACAGGAGAAAAATGCATCATATTTAAAGAACAGTGGGAAAAAGAAAATAGTATTTGAGACATATATTGCTTTTAGATATAGTTTTCTACCTTTGTCCTGTGTTTCCTCTAGAAATGGTTGGAATTCATGATTCCAGCTCAGTTCTTAAAATACTCCTGATCAGAATGTCAGTAAATGAAGATGAATGTTATTGTGTCCCATTTGGTTCTAGTTGTTTATATCATTGTAAATTGCATGGCCCAGTAAATAATGTCCAACAAACACATGACAAGAAGTGACACTTAGACAGCTTGAGCCACATTCTGCTCTCACTAACACCAGTGTAAATCCAGAATAGCTCCACTGTAGTCAATTGAGTTACCTCAGTAACAGCAAAATCTGGCCCATTATCTTTCTTCCCGCATCTCCACCAGACAAAAATGAAGCAGGGACGAGACAAACAGAAAGAAAAACAACATCTGGGTGTTAAAATGTTTGCCTGAAGTTTAACTTTTACCTAGCAGGGGGTCTTGTGTTAAAGATTAACATAACAAATTAGGGGGGGAAACAGCTGTGCTTTCTGTTGTTTATTTAAGATAGCTCCTCACTTACTGTAGCTTAAATTTTTAAAGATTCCCTCTTACTTGATTAACATATCTTGTGATTATTGATTAAACCCTTGCACAGTCATCCTTAGTGATACTATATGTAACTGTGAGAAGAGAGATTTATTTTAAACTCCTGCTTATAGTCATCAATTTAAAAAAAACCTGTGTGTGTATGTGAATGCACATATTAGTATATATACATATACATATATATTAAACTGTGTTCCTTTTTTATTTTATACAAAAAGATATGCTGGAGTTTGGGTAGCTCCAGGCAAATGTGCATATCCTTAATCTATGGGCAATTACAAACTTTATGGAAGCTAATGGGCATATGCTAGCTGCCTGCCATCCAGGCTAAATGAGGGAACAGTTAAATGTCCTTTTCCTTTAAGTGATAGCAGAAGCCAATACTCAAAGACCAGACTGAATGCAAATGCAGGGACTGGGGATTGATTTTGGTGGTAGCTGTCTGTGTGTGAATTAAAAAACCGAACCGGAGAGCAGATGGCAAGACCAACAAAAAGCCAAGAGAAATCAGTCTGAAAGGCAGAAAACAATGAAAGAAGCACTTGAACCATGGCCCTGGGGGAAAGCAAAAAGAGAAGGCTTTTTGAGCAGAGTGCTGGTTGAAAAGAGGCTTGCAAATATGAGCAAAGAAACTGCCTCCTACTGTTTGCTTCTTACTGGTTTCAGGGAAACAGGACTTTGTGAACAATTCTTTGTAAATAAACAGGATTGCCTCCATCAAATACTTGATTCTATCATCAATTTCTCCTCCTAATGGAGACATCCTGCCATACCCCGAATGCTGGCTAATTGCTCGGGTCTGAAGGGGTTACAGTAGCTTAAAGAAATGTATGAAATTTGGACTTAGTTTTCTCTTTTACAAACTGAACTTCCATCTCTTCGGTATTTATCTATCTTCAGGGTGGGCAGGGTGGGGGGGGGGAGGGCGAAGAGAGATGAGAAAGAATTAGGTAACCCGATATACCCAGCACTTCAATAAATGGAAGTAGAATATTTGGTATCTAAGGACATTACCTCCTAAATGACTTTCTGGGGAATGCACCTAGTGTTACTACCATCAAACATGGTTTGGACCCATCCACACTAACCCACTACACCAGTGGTCTCCAAACTTTTTTCATTGCGCACCCTGTCATAAATATAAAGGGAAGGGTAAACCCCTTTGAAATCCCTCCTGGCCAGGGGAAAGCTCCTCTCACCTGTAAAGGGTTAAGAAGCTAAAGGTAACCTCGCTGGCACCTGACCAAAATGACCAATGAGGAGACAAGATACTTTCAAAAGCTGGGAGGAGGGAGAGAAACAAAGGGTCTGTGTGTCTGTCTATAGTCTGTCTTTGTTGGGGATAGACCAGGAATGGAGTCTTAGAACTTTTAGTAAGTAATCTAGCTAGGTATGTGTTAGATTATGATTTCTTTAAATGGCTGAGAAAAGAATTGTGCTGAATAGAATAACTATTTCTGTCTGTGTATCTTTTTTGTAACTTAAGGTTTTGCCTAGAGGGGTTCTCTATGTTTTTGAATCTAATTACCCTGTAAGATATCTACCATCCTGATTTTACAGGGGGGATTTCTTTATTTCTATTTACTTCTATTTTTATTAAAAGTCTTCTTGTAAGAAAACTGAATGCTTTTTCATTGTTCTCAGATCCAAGGGTTTGGGTCTGTGGTCACCTATGCAAATTGGTGAGGCTTTTTATCCAACATTTCCCAGGAAAGGGGGGGTGCAAGTGTTGGGAGGATTGTTCATTGTTCTTAAGATCCAAGGGTCTGGGTCTGTAGTCACCTAGGCAAATTGGTGAGGCTTTTTACCAAACCTTGTCCAGGAAGTGGGGTGCAAGGTTTTGGGAAGTATTTTGGGGGGAAAGACATGTCCAAACAGCTCTTCCCCAGTAACCAGTATTAGTTTGGTGGTGGTAGCGGCCAGTCCAAGGATGACGGGTGGAATATTTTGTACCTTGGGGAAGTTTTGACCTAAGCTGGTAAAGATAAGCTTAGGAGGTTTTTCATGCAATGTCCCCACATCTGTACCCTAGAGTTCAGAGTGGGGGAGGAACCTTGACACACCCCTTCTGTAAAAAATTTTTGAGCACGCACCCCCAATATAGGTATATTTATTTATGTATGAATTATATACATGTACTACTGTACTAATATATTATGTACATTATAAAACATATACAAAAATAGAAATTAGAAAACGATGAGATAAAGATGAAATTTACAATATTTTTTAAATAATTTGTTTTATTTTATTTATTAACGGTACAAAAACCCTTTTTGCTCTCACTAAAAAAAAATTATTATTAATACTAATATTTTAGTGAGAGCAATGTGATTGAATAGGCTTTATTATTTTTGAAAATCTTGGTTTAACACTTTGTGATACAGCCGGCGCTCAGGGTGGGGTGCGGGGTCTGGGAGGGCACTCAGGGCTGGGGCAGGCAGGAAGTGCAGAGCACTTACCTGGGGCAGCTCCTGATTGGCGCAGGGGGTGTGCGGGCGGCTCTGCACAGCGCAGCACCACCCCCATGGCCACGATTCTGGGAGCCGCAATTCTGGGAGCTGCCCCCCGTCCCTCCACGGCAGGCAGGGCCACCTGGACCGCAGGGGCTTTAGGGGCTTCAGGGTCCTAGGCCAAGGGGCCCCAGGGCCCTGGCCTGCAGCTCTAAAGCCCCATTGGGAATGCGGCCATGCGAGCGCGGGCCGGAGGACTCAGGAGGAGCAGGGGCAGCCGCGCAGCCAGCGGCCAGAGAGAAGCCGCGCTTTCCCCTTCAAAGCACCGCTTCTCTCCGGCCGCTGGCTGCACGGCTGCCCCTGCTCCTCCACGGGCCAGAGGACTCAAGGCTTCCCCCCCTCCTTTTTTTTTTTTTAACTCCAGCGGTGCTCATCCTGCCGCACCACCCTTTTCCTCCGGCGGCACTCCTCCTGCTGCGCCCCCCAATCGATCGTCTTGCTTGGAGACCACTGCACTACACTATAAGGCCTTGTCAGTAAAGCAGCTTTCTGTGGTGTAACTCCCGAGGTGTAGGAGCTGCGGAACACCTACCACAAGGCGCGGGAGGCAAACCAACACTCTGGTGCTGAGCCCACGAGCTGCCAGTTCTACAAAGAGCTGGACACAATAGTCAGTGGCAACTCCCCGGCCACTGTGAAGTCCGCTGTGGATACTTCAGTGGCTTATGTGCAAATCAAGAGTGGCCGAGCCAGGAGGAGGAAATCTTGGATGAGGATGTGGAGGGAGAGGGGGACCCAGAGACAGAGGACAGCTCGGAGGTCAGAGATGCATGCAGCCAGGAGCACTTCTCTACCCCAGAGGAGGCTAGCCAGTCACAGCTGTTGGAGCTTGGCGAAGCATGAACAGGAGAGGAGGCCCCTGGTAAGTGGCTTTGATTTTGGGAGTCGCTGAAGCAAATTGTTGGGGGCAGGAGGGTTGCAGAAAGCAGGCGTGTCTCTGTATGATGCACTTACCACCACATGCCTAGTCTGAGCAGTGGAACAAGGTATTGATTGACTCCCTGACTTCATGGGAATCTGCCTCAGACATCTCCATGAAACTCTCATGGAGATATTGGGCAATTCACTGCCGCAGGTTCTTCAGGCAGAGCTGCTTTGTTTCTTGGCTCATTACACATAACTTGCCCGTGTCACTGTGCCATCACTGGGGTGGGGGGGACCATTGCTGCACACGCGAGGGTGGAAGCCGCAGTCTTGGAGAAGACCCTCCCTTGATTCCCTGCTCATCCTCAGCAGTGAGATATCTTCCATAATGAACAAAGCCTGTGGAAAATGTGGGGACAGTAATGATCATTACCCCAAGAGCCACATGCCCAGTGTACAGTAGGGTCCTAGAACACTGATTTCCCCTGTCCCTGCGGTTACTCGCCATTTTGGGGGTCTTGTGGCTCATGTGTGCTTGCCTGGGGTCAGCCAGTTAGTGACAGGTACGTGAATAGTGGCTGTCTTTTAAATCAGTGGTCTGTGTGTTGCAAACAATACTGCTTCTGAAAAATGTTGCATTTTGGCTTTGCAGATATGACCTTGGGAGCCCAGCCTCCCTCTTCGTTATCGCCGGCTGAATGGCTGTGCAGAAATAGAAAGCGGCCACGAAGAACTAAAGAGGACTTTCTGCGTGATGTCATGATGCACTCCACGGCCAAAACCCAAGAATTGAAGGAGTGGCAGGACAGCAAGAAGAGGGACCAAAAGGAGAATGCGGTGCACCCGAACGAAGCCACAGAGCGGCTCTTAAATGTTATGGAGCGCCAAGTGGACACGCTCCAGGTGCTACTAGCACTGCAAACTGAGCAGCTCCGCACAGGGGCGGCGCTACCAATTTTGCCGCCCCAAGCAGTCGCCGCCAAATTGCCGCCATCGTAACAGCGGCGGAGCTGCCGCCGAATTGCCGCTGCGGGACATGGACGGCCACCCCATTACGAATGCCGCCCCAAGCAGCTGCTTGGAAAGCTGGTGCCTGGAGCCAGCCCTGGGTCTGCGCCCACCCTCCCCAGCAGCCGCTGTCTCAAAACTCTTTCCCATGCGCCCCCCGGACACTGCCAACACACTCTTATCAACTCCCTGGCTCCAGTCTGTTCCCACTACATTCACTCCTGTCCCATCACAGTCCAGCCCTGCGGACTTCCGGTATCCACGGCACTCAACACCTGTCCCTCTGCAGTTTAGCCCTGCTGAAGTACAGCACCCGCTACACTGTACTCCAAAGGAGAAGGTTGGATATGATACCTGGACATACACAAATCTTTAATTGTCCTGGGACCCCTCCTCCTGGAACCCTCCCTTCCCCCATCCCCCACAGTGCTGATATGTTTGTCTGTTTGTCTTTCTCCTCCGGTTGTTGTTTTTTAATGAAAGAATGGTTTTGGTTTGAAAGCGATCTTTATTCCATTCACTGAAAGCAAACAGAGCCCTGCAAAGCAACAGGCAATTTTCTTATACCTTCAAAGTGCATCATCTGCACCAATCACAATCGCCTCCTAGCACTACAAGCGCTGCACTCCCGAGCACAGCAACAAACATTAGTGGCTTTCAGCTTCAAATTGCTGCCTCAAGGCATCCCTGATCCTTATGGCCCCGCACTGCGCCCCTCTAATAGCCCTGGTCTCTGGCTGTTCAAATTCAGCCTCCAGACGCTGAGCCTCAGCAATCCAGCCCTGAGTGAAGCTTTCACCCTTCCCTTCACAAATATTGTGGAATGTACAGCACACGGCTATAAGCATAGGAATATTGTCATCGTCCAGGTCCAGCCTCCCATATAGGCAGCACCAGCAGGCCTTTAAATGGCCAAAAGCTCATTTAACAGTCATTCTGCACTTGCTCAGCCTGTTGTTGAACCGCTGTCAAGGTGCCCCGTGTATGGCTTCATAAGCCACGGCATTAAGGGTTAGGTGGGATCTCCCAGGATCACAATGGGCATTTCGACTTCCCCTACAGTGATCTTCTGGTCCAGGAAGAAAGTCCCTGCTTGCAGCTTCCTGAACAGGCCAGTGTTCCGAAAGATGGGTGCGTCATGCACCTTTCTGGACCAGCCTGTGTTAATATCAGTAAAATGCTCATAGTGAGCCACAAGCTCCTGGAGAACCAGAGAAACACCCCTTCCGATTAATGTACTTGGTGACTAGGTGGTCTGGTGCCAGAATTGGACTATGCGTGCCATCTATCGCCCCTCCACAGTTAGGGAAGCCCATTTGTGCAAAGCCATCCACAATGTCACGCACGTTGCCCAGAGTCACAGTCTTTTGGCTCAGGATGCGATTAATGGCCCTGCTCACTTCCATCAACATGAGTCCAGCGGTCGACTTTCCCTCTCCGAACTGGTTAGTGACCAATTGGTAGCAGTCTGGAGTAGCCAGCTTCCACAGTGCAATCGCCATTCACTTCTCCAACAGGGCAGCTCTCTTTCTCGTGTCCTTGTGCCGCAGGGCTGGGGTGAACTCATCACACAGGTCCATGCACGTGGCTTTCCTCATCCAAAGGTTCTGCAGCCACTGCTCGTCATCCCAGATGTGCATCACGATGTGATCCCACCACTCAGTGCTTATTTTCTGAGCCCAAAAACGGGGTTCCACTGTGGTCAGCACCTCCGTGAATGCCACAAGCAAATCTTGTGTCGTAGCTACTACACATGGTGAGATCAATGTTGCACGCCTCTTGCCTTTGTAGTTTAAGGAATAACTCTCTGCCACTTGTGACGTGTTAGTGAGAGCGAGCAGCATATTGGTCAACAGTGCGGGATCCATTCCTGCAGACCAAAGAGGCAGAGCACACAGTACACAAACCACTGAAAGCTGGTGCCAAATGCGGACGGAAGCACAAAGATTGCTGGGATGCGAAGCAATGCATCACAGGGCATTGGGACAGGACCCAGGATGCCCCACGCCTTCCCACAACTCTTAGCAGGAGAAGAGGAAGAGATGCTCTGTGGGATAGCTGCCCAGAGTGCACTGCTCTGAATACTGATGCAAGTGCCGCAAGTGTGAACACACTATTGCGCAGGCAGCTGACAGTGTGAACACACAACAGTGGTTTCCCTTCAGCACTCTCTGAGTGGCATTGTAACTGCCGGTGATGTAACTCTGCCAGTGTAGACATACCCTTAGAGGAGTCCTTTTGGTTAAGCATGCTTAAACTTGCTTCCTAAACTTGGTTGAGAGGTTAGCTTAGATAGGACCTCGCCCTGGGTAAGTAACTGTGAGTTAGTATGTGAATGGGAACACAGCATGCTGCAAAACAACAGAGACGGCACGGTGTGAATGGGTTCTCACTCCTAGAAGTGGTTACTTCAGCTCAGGGATTAGGCACAATAGTGCAGGGAAGCTTTCACTGGCACTTAAAGTTCCGTGGATAAACAGAGCCTCTGAAGAAGAGCTCTGGGTAAGTTTGAAAGCGTGTCTGTGTCACTCACAGAAGCTGGTCCAAGATATTATCTCCCCAACTTTGTCTGTGGATAAACTGACAATCTTGAGGGAGCACAGTGTATTTATAGGTTTCAGAGTAGCAGCCGTGTTAGTCTGTATTCGCAAAAAGAAAAGGAGGACTTGTGGCACCTTAGAGACTAACCAATTTATTGGAGCATAAGCTTTCGTGAGCTACAGCTCACTTCATCGGATGCATTCAGTCATTGTAACAGCTAATAGAGCACTGCACTGAGAGTCAGGAGACCTGGGGTCTGTTCCTGGTTCTGCCATTGGCTGCTGCATGATGCTGGGTAAATCATTTTGCCCCTACAAACCTACAAACTGATTCTGATTTTCCAGGTCTGACTAGCTGAACTTCTATGGTCTGTGACATACAGGAGGTCAGACTGGATAATCTAGTGGTTGCTTCTGGCTTAAACTCTATGAATCATTGAAATTTTAAGCATGTGCTTCCAGTGAAGTCAGCGCTTCAGGTATATGCTATCCTGAATAGACAAGATTTCCTGAATTGGGGCCTAACTGCTCAGTGCACCTTATTGATCGCTCTCCGCACCTTACTGCATCATAAAGGGAAAAGTACACTCTTTTACCCTCTTTGTTCTGAAAACCACAAATGAAAGACTTTAGCTTTTGCTCAAACTTTCCAAAAAAGCGTCACCCTCAGGGGAAAACCACACCTGGAAAATTTTGGCTGCTAAGGTGAAAGTTTCGTAAAGTTACAATCATCTGAAAAGAAAGTCTTAAAATGGAGAGTCTTGGACAATCTTCACAACAACCTAACCATAGTTGTTGCCAGTGGTCAAGCAATCCACTATATATTTATTATATCTGTAATTTTATTTATTTCCAAAGTAAAATCTGCTTAAAGTTAAAATCAGTCACTGGAGCTAATGGAGAACCCATGATGTTTTTCCATGACATATTACATGAAAACCCACATTCAGGCATGATATGTCTTGGCTAACTAATAATTCCCATCCCAACAACTACCACTTGGCCAGCTTCTGCCTGTTCAATGGCAACTTGGTTTTGAGGTGTTGCTGTGACCCCAGATTTTTACTACAGTGCTTGAGCACATCACTGTCACATAGTCACAGATTACAGGTGATTCATCATACACAGTCCCCTAACGACATCTGGCCATGTTCTAATACGATTGCAAAACCCCCATTGACTTCAATGGGCCCAGGATGTGGCCGGGCAGAAGCAAACATTATGTAGATTTCCCAGGATAACTTCACATCTGATTGGCATAGAGTGGTGTTTACAAAAATAGCAAAGCCAATTCAATGTAGCTCTGGTATGATGCAGATTTTTTTTAAAAACTTTGCTTGTTTTACAAAGACAGTGAAGCAAGAGTTTGATGCCACTGCTAACAGCTAATAAACCAACAGATTTAATGGCTTCTTTCCAAACAGACAGCTGTGTTTGTTAGTTCAGGGCATGAGTCAAAGGATTCAGTAAAGAAGATTTCCTCCTTTCTTAGTTTTGTGTTTATGATATCTTTTCTTCTGTGTAAGAAACACAACTGACATGAAGATTGTCAGAATCCCATTAACACCTACATTTTTAAGTGTCTGCAACTAGTACTACAGAGTAAATGTTGCAGGAAATGAAAACTAAAATGATTTGCTTTATATTGTAAGGCAGATTCATGGAAATGAAAGTTGGTGGTCTCCCAGGTCCTAGTGGGTACGAAGGGTCCACATAACAAAAAACACTGGCTGGGATCCATGAGGGGACTTAAGTGTTTCAACACTGAACGTCACAGCACCTAACTTTTAGGCACCTAGAAAATCACAGGAACAATACTATAGGATCCACAAAGCCAAGTGAGGCACTGAGGCTCCCTATACTATGAATGGGGAGAGACGAGTACCTCAGAATGCAATCCACAGAAGCCAGTGAGCTAGGCATGGAGCCGCCTAAATTGGCCAATTGGAGGTGCCAATGAGAAGGGTGTGTGCCAAGCCCTGCCCCTCTCTCGGAAAAAGGTACTTAGCTCTGCCTAGTGATCCACGAGTGGGACCCTGCTGCCTAAAGTGATTCTTGTGGTAGTGAGCTAGGCACTCCACACAAAATAGCTAAAGGGGGAGGAGATGATGGTGCCCACCTTATAACTGTTAGCTCACCTGGTTAGAGTACTCACCAGAGATGTGGGAGACCCAGGTTCAATTCCCCCCTTGGCCTGAGGAGGAGAAAGAATTTGAACAAGGGTCCCCCACCTCTCTGGAGAGTGCTCTAATCACAGAACTATGGAATAGGGATGTGGAGCTCCCTCAATCTCTCCTGGTGAAGCTGTTGCACTGTGGATAAATAATGAAAGTGTGATTGGAGCAGTGGGACTGGACCAGACCCATGGTCTCCCACCCAGGGGCTCTAACCACTGGACTACAGAGCCATTTGCATGCTCTGACACAATGACTCTTTAATTATTTATGCACAGTGGAATAGTCATGGGGAGGCAGCCGTGCATGGGGAGGCAGCCCAGAGGGAGTAACTTAGGTGCCTCTGAAAACTTAGGTGCCGAGAGTTTAGGCGCCTACCTGGTTCGTCAAGAGTTTTGTGGATTGCAGTGCAGCCAAAACCAGGAGTTAGGCACATAAACCCGAGATTTAGGTGCCTGAGTCTGGGGTTTAGATGCCTAAGTATCTTCATGGATCCTATCCACCAGCTCTATTGGCACCAGCTCTGCAGGCACCTTTACTGTTTGGCAGTCCTGGCAGAGAAGCTAGGGATTTAATTGACTTGGAAAATCAACCACCCTCTAATGAGCTCCCACAGATGTGTGACACAGTGATTGGCTAGCACGGAGGAGTGTAGATTGCCATCGTCTGTTCTGCTCTTGGCCTCTTTAGAGTGGGACTTAGGCACCAAACCCCGAGAGAGAGGTGGGGCTTATCAAACACCTCTCTCAGCAGCATCTCCCACTGGCTAGCTGAGGCAGCTCCCCGCCCAGCAGGCTGGCTTTGTGGATTGCATTCAAAGGTGCCTATCTCTTCCCATTCATTGTGAGAGACTCAGGGGCATTGGCAGCGGGGATCAAACCGGCGACCTCTCCAGCTAAATGCATGAGCTTCTACTGCACAAGCTAAAAAACGTGTCTGGTAGCTAAGACTCTAGCAGGCGCATCAATCTCTAGTTGGCCTATTCACCACTAGAGGGGGACAAAGTACAAGCAGGGGTTACAATTGTATGGAAACCTAGGTGCTGATCCCAGGCTTTGTGGATCCCAGTGTTGTTCCTGTGATTTTCTAGGCACCTAACAGATTGGTGCTGTGATGCTCAGCATTGCAATGCCTAATTCCCTTTTGTGGATCTGGGCCTTACTCACTGGGAGCTATCAATCCAGTGCTGTAATGCTCAGCATTGCAATGCCTAATTCCCTTTCGTGGATCTGGGCCTTACTCACTGGGAGCTATCAATCCAGTGCTGTAACCAGCACTAATTTCACTTTTTGAAACAATGCAGAGATAGTGTGTTCCAATCAGAAAGGAGAAATCAGACCAACTGCAGGAGGGGCCAACAAGGCCCCAAAATTTCTCAAAAAATTGGGGTGCCTCCTTTTTCAGGTGCCCAAGCTGAGCCTGATTCCCCAAGGCGCTGTCCACCTGCAGTTCAGACTGAAGCCGAAGAGAGCTGTAGGTGCTCAACATCTCTGAAAAACCAGACCCTGGGTATTTAAAAATGGAGGTCTCCAAAGTTACTGCACACTTTCAAATGGACCCCTAACTCAATAAAATTGCCTCCTTATTAAAAGTAACGGAGTGTCCTTGTGCCATTCTGGAGTAACAATAGATCAGAATGTGAGAAAAAGATACAATTGCTGTTTTTCTACATCATTCAAAAAGCAAAGGTATTGTATTAGCATTAATGACCAGAGCCCATGCATTTTCTGAGGATTTAATAATCAGCTCCGGTTAATGGCCAAAGGCAAAATAACTCAGCTGGTCATTATTCTATGGGAAATGCCCTGGGGCTTGTTCTTTCTTGGGATTTTTTTAATGAACAGCAGAAATGTCAGATCAGTTGGTGATTAAAATAACCCCAAATTCTGACTAATCAGGATATTTTTGTTAATTACAGTTTATACAAAAATATTAGATCTTGCCTCCTTGATATGAGAAAAATACTAACAGACCTACATGATGAATATTTGTCCTCAAAAGAAACTAATTCATGAAGAATTGCTTACCCTGAGCGTCAGCCTTGTTTGCATATGCCACACTGCAAAAGCAACAGTGTGAATAAAAACCCAATGGGCCCAAATAGATCACTGGTATTACTCCATTCACTGCAATGGAGTTACACCAAGGATAGATTTCAGAGTAACAGCCGTGTTAGTCTGTCTTTGCAAAAAGAAAAGGAGTACTTGTGGCACCTTAGAGACTAACCAATTTATTTGAGCATGAGCTTTCGTGAGCTACAGCTCACTTCACTTCACTTCACTTCGGATGAATACCGTGGATGAAGTGAGCTGTAGCTCACGAAAGCTCATGCTCAAATAAATGGGTTAGTCTCTAAGGTGCCACAAGTACTCCTTTTCCTTTTACTAAGGATAGATGTGTCCCTAGATAGAAAAATAAATGGCCACATTAAACAGAATCATCTGCCAAGTGCAGGACTCAGCGAGCTACTAGAAAGTGGAGGGAAACCATACAGACACCCAAAAGCCAGCAAGAGTTTAAAACAGCTTAACCCAACTCTCACCTTAACAAGTTAGTGCCACCTATTAAAAATCACAGCTTCCCCCTCTGATCCCTGGACAGCAAGTTGCTCCCCACTATTGTGGCTTGCTACACCTACATGATAATGTACATTGCCATATCAAGGCCCAGAGCGTTTTCTCATCTATTTCTTTTTGTTCCCATCTCTTAGATCTATTTGTGTACATTACTGATGCATTTCCTTGGAATCTGCTCATTTTCCGCTTGCATGGAGCGCTACATCACCTGGCTAGTTTCAGAGTAGCAGCCGTGTTGGTCTGTATCTGCAAAAAGAACAGGAGTATTTGTGGCACCTTAGAGACTAACACATTTATTTGAGATGAAGTGAGCTGTAGCTTACAAAAGCTTATGCTCAAATAAAATTGTTAGTCTCTAAAGTGCCACAAGTCCTCCTGTTCTTATCACCTGGCTAGTTATTACCAGGCTACACGTATCACTGCATCTTCCGAGGTTCTGCAAAATCAAAATATTTTAGCCACAGAGGTTCAGTGGTTGGTAATATTTTAGCCACAGGGGGTGGTTCAGTGAATTGGTAATCAGAAGTGAAGTCTTTCATGTCTAGATGGCCAATTCAAATCTAGCCTAAATCAAAAATTGTTACTAAGTGATGGCTGCTTGGAAGCTGATGGTGGATTTTTAGGCTCTGATTCACAGATTTTAAGAACAGAAGAGACTATTAGATCATCTTTTCTGACCTCCTTTGTAATGCAGGCAATAGACAATGTACCCCTGTACAGAGCTCAGTAACTCATGTTAAGCTAAAGCATACCTTCCTGAAAGGAACACAACCAAGACATCAAGAAATCGAGAATCCACCACTTCCTTTGACAGTTTGTTCCCATGGTTAATCTCCCACATTGTTAAAATATTGTAACAAGAAAGTACTTATGCATATGTTTAAGTCCATCCCTATTCAGTAAAGCATGTTTATCCTTAAGCACATGCTTAAGTCTCATTGATTTCCATGGGATTTACATGCTTTGCTAAATAGGAATGGATTTAACCATGAGTTTAAGTGTTTTGCTGAACCAGCGCATTAATCTTGTATCTGAACAAATTGCAGTTTGTTCTGTAGAAATCTTACAGTTACAATTCTGTCAACTGGACAGGAGATAAAAACAATACAAGGTTAGTATAAACGTATTTCCTTCGCTGAGGGACCAAGTCCGGCAGCCCTGGTTCAGGCAAAGCTTTCAGGACTGGGCCAGCCCTGTAAGAGTGCTTAATGGCAACTGTGTCAAATAAAAAAGTTCTCTTCAGAGGCTGTGTCAATGTGACTGAAGCAGGTGAATAAATTTGCATCCTCAGATCAGAGAGGGTCACTCAAATGTAAGATACCAAATGACAGAAGAATCCAGATACTTAGCAGCACAGGTGAATTGGTCTATGCATTTATAATGTAGCTTTCAACAGAGTGCTTAGATACCACAGCACCACTTCAGTCCAAAAAAGACCAGACTCATCAAACCCCTCCCTCACTTTATGCTACATTTCCAAATGGTATTAGTATGTAAATGTCAGTGTTAGAGTGTGGGGACGCAGTACTCCAGCAGAGTGATATGCTCATATTGCTTAACGTTATTACACTTTACAGAACATCCAGAGATGGACTCAGATAGTTAACTTTATCCACTGCTGAAGAGTTCCCCATAGAAGTGTGCAGGCAAGTATGGCATGAGGAGCAAGGGGAAAGTCTCAACTATATGAAATCAAGGAGATAGTATCATGAACATTAGACTGACAGTAATAGTGACGCTCTCCGTCAACTTCTGGAAATACATGCATATCTATTTTTCTGCTTGTCATCTCACTGCTTTTTAAAAAGAAGTGTGGAAAGGAAACAGACCTGGTTTCAGACATTTGGCCTGAGAGCAAGTGTTGTACTTCTCTAACTTCATCTGTGGTCTGTCTGGAGCCAGCGTAAAGTTGACGTGGAAGTTAATTGTAAATTTGGACAATGGGATGAAATATAGCAAAGGGAAATGTAAACAATCAGGACATGTTTCTTAACAGTGAGGGTTTTCAGACAAATAATCTTGCTAAGAAAGTGGAAGACACCCCATCAGTTGAGTCATTTAAAGGCAGAACAGACAAAGTACTAGAGAAGATACTCTTCTCCTCTCCCTCCTTCACTACTCTGTTCATGTGCAGATGGCAGTGCTAATGGTTGAAATATAATAAGGCAGCAGGTGAGAGTGCATGTGTATTGACAATCTGCACAGTCAAACAGAAGGATGGACGGGCAGACAAGCATGCAGAAATCTAGGACCAAGTCCTCAGCTGATGTAAATTGGCACCGCTCCAGAGAAGTCAATGGAGCTGTGTTGAGTTACATAGGGGAGGATCTCACCCCTACTGTCTATAACTATTTTACTGAAACAAAAGACCACATCAGAGGGTTTACTCCAGGATTTAGGGTGGTGTATAACCTAAAGCAGAATTTTGCTGTAAGAATCTTTCTTCATAAGAGCTCAGAAGCTACCAAAGGCATCAGATATTAAATCAAAGGCAGGATCTTCAAATAAAGAGACAGGTGGCAGCCCTAGATACCTGTGCCACTCTGGCGACTAACTGACAAATAGAAATCAGATCTTAGTATTTCAAAGCTCATTTACATGTCTCTGGAGACAGTTTGTCAGGGGAGGATGCAATTAGGTCAGAATTGACAAGACTATGCATTTTAAATATCACACACACACACACATGGCAGGTTTCATATCCATTGCCCTATGAATAAACTGAACATCAGAAAGAGGAAGGGAGACTGAATGGCTGAGGAGTTTGGTAATTGGACTCAATGCTTTTCCACACTAGATAGCTAGCAAAGGTAATTGTGATACTGGCAGACCAGGTGCCAGCTCATGCCAAGGCCCAGGACCTCTCTGAACACTGACTAATGCATAGCTGGGAACCAGTCTGGCCTACCTGTGGGTTGGTGTTGTTAAAACAGATATTAGTGTTGTAAGAGTGTATTGAGTGTTTAGACTTTATGGAAGGCTTGTAGAATGCTCCACATAGTAATCCTACCTACGATATCTGCATCCCATGGTAAAAGTAAATAGCGTTTCACTGGCGTGAGAGCAGGATCAGGCGTATGGCCCTTGTTTTTAAATCTATCTAAATAGTCCCAGAAAAAAAAATGTTATGATGGAGTAAAAGGTGACAATATGTATCAGTAACTTAAGGGTAAAAAGCATTACACAGTTGTTGTAATTACCCCCAAACCAAGCAGTCTAAACTCAGGAAATTCAGGTTTACACTTACGAGTAATCTAAACATGTTAAGGTAATAAATGCACAGTTTCTATGCATACCTAACTCTGTCCTGTAGTGACATGATGTGATAATCATCTGATTATAATTAAAACTTTTGAATGTTTGCGGTTTCAGGTTAGATTAAACTGATTTTTACAGCCATATTAGATGTTTTCATATTTCCCCCTTCTGGCATCAGTTGGGCAGAGCTAAGGATGTCTGAGTGCCTTAACAGTGAAGCTGGCCTTTAATGTACAGTTAATGTATTGTTTGAGAGGGCTGTGTTAGTCAGAGCAGCATTATATGAAGTTGGGAAGGGGAGGGACCAGTCCTGAGTCCCAATATCTCTGTGCTTTGAAGATGCGCCCTGCTTTCCAGACTCAGTTCCCCCAGCAGTCCAGCATCAATACACAGTGGAGCCAAAGTAGCAGTAGTGCCATGAGGATCCTTCCAAGCACAGATGTCCAAGTTACCTACCACTGAGCACTCTTGGCAATCTATGCAGTCTCTCTCAGACCACTCAATCACTACAACCAGTAGAACTGCATGCAAATTAGCTGTAGACGAAGGTTAGTGATTGGTTGAGTTACCTCTGACACGTTGGCTTGATTTAAGAGTTACCTGAGCCTCTCTGAAGCCTATGGAATCATAATAATTATATAAAACAATCATTAATACCTTTGCTTAATTACAACCTAATTTCTTCAAATTCAGCTTATGCACAGGATTTCAATTAATAAACTATATGGAAAGTTTGAAGTGTCTGCATCATTCCATTATTAAGATAATTAAGGACAAAGAAATGACTGAGAGATGCTCAATCTCTTGAAGGACTCAGTTTTAATTATTTTAAAGTTAGAAACTAATTAATGGATGTACTTGTAAATTCCTAGAAAATTCATTCTCAAAAAAGTAAGTGCTGAATATTTGGGGAGGATGTGCCCTATTTTTCATACAAAACAAAAGGATGAATCTCCACTTTAAGTGCAAAATGAAACTCAATCTTAACTATCAAGTCACAACTAGCACCTCCAAAATTTTTTGGAATAATTCCAATCGGCTATATAATTCTAGTGATTTCTCTTTATTGTGTAGTATTCTTTGAACCAGAGTTTCATAACTGTGTGCATAAACATGAACGTACATACATTAATTATGCAAATTCCTGATGCATGCATGCCATATGGACAGTTAGCAACCTGATTTTAACACAAGAATTTGTATGCATAAATTGGGTGCATGCAAATTTAATGTGCAATTTTATGCACTTTAAATTTGAAAAATCTGTCCCTTTACATTCATTTGTTTCATATATAGTAGGTATGTATCACAGTTTGTTTTTATCCATATCCTCTCCCCACTTTTTTTTTTAAACAGAAAAAAAAATCAGAATCTGGAAATGTTACTTGGGTGATATGTTCATTCTTGTGAATATAAACTGATTGCACGGGGGTGAATGACTTCACTGGGGCCAGGTTTTCACCCCAGGACTCCTGCTAGCAAGTTACTTTTGGTGTAAGCAGTAAAAGCAGCCAACTACTTTGCCTCCTGAGCATTTTCACCGGAAGATTGTTACTAGAACTCCTGAACCACTTACTGGGGGGATGTTGGAGAGAAGTGAAATGTATTACAGTGTCTGTACTTTGACCCGTTAACCTTTTACCCCCAATCAGGGATATTACAGATTATGTATTCCTTATGCCATCCGATCTTAAACCGAACTTCGCACCCCTTGATAATCTGTACATTATTCCCTGATCACCAGAAACTTCTACGTTTAAACTCTGTACCGTCCACTTTTTTTTAAACATCATCTTAATTAACAGGAGGAAGGAAGGGAAATAGGAAGGAAGGAGAATCAGTATTGAATCAAGAAGACTGGTGAATGTAGAAATTAAACTCCACGGAAAATGGAAGAGCAATCTGAAATAAATATGCTCGAGTAGGCTTTTCTATCTGTAATTTCTATGCAGATTAATTCAATAGGAATGTCCTACTCAGAAGATATGCCGTGTTGTAGCCAAGTGGTCCCAGGATATTAAAGAGACAAGGTGGGTGAGGTAATATCTTTTATTGGACCAACTTCTGTTGGGGAGACAGACAAGCTTTCGAGCTTACCCAGAGCTGAAAAAGAGCTCTGTCACACACTTTGAGTCTCTACTCAGATGTTATTAATGATGCTGAGAGCTTGGCCACAGAACAAATGGGTTTGTTTCCCTCCGTCAGGTTAGTCTGAAGTCCCTGTAGGTTATTTCCTCACAAGGCAGCCCTGTTGCCACCTCAGAGGGCTTTAGACTGTACTATATGTACCTAGAGCAGGATTTTAATTGCATCAGGATGGCCAAATCACTTTCTTCAGACAGTCCCAGCCAGCAGGCTGGAGGCATTGGCCGAGAGCACAGGGTCTTGAAACAAATGAAAAGACTAAAATCATGTCCACAATCCAGATACAAAAGGTTTAATTAGCCTTGGGAACAGTATAAGGTTTCAGCGCAAAGCTACACAGAAACAAATAATCACCTTCAGACCAAGGTGAACAAAGGAGGCTGAGGGCAGGGCTGAGACAGTGCTTTTATTTTAATGAATTAATATTTACAGAACTGATCCTGCAAGGTGCTGAGCAGCATTAACTCAGACTGAAATGAATGGCAGCATATGGTGCTCAGTGCCAGGCAGGATTGGGCCACACTAAAGGAACACTGAAGAGTCCACATTAAACTACCAAACAGACATTCAAAGACTGATTCTGATCTCAGTTACAGCAGTTTCACACTAGTGTAGCTCCATTTACTGGTATTGGCCACCGCTGGAGACAGGATACTACACCAGGGTAAATGGACCACTGGTCTGATCTGGTATGAAACGTGATTTTTGCTGTTGTGAGTGAAATCAAAATCAGGCTCTTGTTTTGTTTTGTTAACTAGAACTCTCTTTATGAGGAAGCTCATACTGTATCATTGTCATTAACGGGCACAAGTGGCCATTTTACACTATGCATCCATTCGACAACAGATACTCATATTTCTTCCTCTCTTCACACCTCTTTGTGTGAAAGACTAAATACAATCTCTAAAGCATAATAAGGACTATTTGAAAATTCTCTTAAAGTGACTTTCTCCCCATGGTCGCATAACTCAAATTTGGCTGATAAAGCTTCCTGTGATATTTACCTTTGGGATGCGAACAAGCATAAGAAATTTCACCCCATTGGGGAATATTTGCAGAAAGTTATAAACCCGCCCAAACATGATCTTATAAAAGAAATTGTCATTTCTGCTCGAGAATAGTAATTTTACCATATAAATCTCTACCCTCTCCAATGCGATCTACAATCAGAACTATAGAGTTTAATTTCGGGGAGGGGGGTTCACAGGGTATGTCTACACAGCAAAGAAAAACCCACAGCTGGCCCAGGCTAGCTTTCTCAGGCTCGCGCTGTGGGGCCGTTTCATTGCTGAGTAGACTTCTGGGCTCAGGCTGGAGTCCAAGCTCTTGGACCCTCCTTCCTCACAGGGTCCTAGAGCCCAGGCTCCAGCCTGAGCCTGTATTTCTACACAGCAATGAAACAGCCCTGCAGACTATGGGGTGGCCGGTGACCCAGCTGCTGGGGGAGGCAAGGAGCAGGAGGCCAGAGCCACTGTCTTCACATGTTTCCTGTAGGAATATCTAGTTCTGACCAAGTGAGAAAGATCATTGATATTACAGATATCCATGATGGGAGACATACCTAGTTGTTTGGAGAGCCTTGCCACAGGCCAAAAAGAAGTATTAAAATGTAGTCCTCACTATTACATTAACAATATTTTACAAGCTACTTAATTCGATACTTCACTCATCCAGCCAGGATTATCTCGTTTTCCTGAGTTTCACAGGAGGATACTCATTTTAATGTCCGGTTACACCATAAGAGATAAGAGCACACTGCCAAAGATAAGGCAGAGGTGCCCCCAAAAATGTCATTTCATCCTACACAGGTCTAGTAGAGATGGGTGAGCATTGAAGTACAGACAACAGACATCAGCCTGCTTGCATCATTATGGAAACAGTGGAAGATGGCAAGCTCATGGGGGCAGGGACCATCTTTTTGTTCTGTGTTTGTCCAGCACCTAGCACAATGGGGACTTGGTCCTGGACTAGGGCTACTAGGTGCTATGGTAATAGAAATAATAATAATAATAAATACAAAAGATCATCCTCAGTAAAATCTGTTTTCTTTTCATTTCTCCAGCTTCACATGTTATGTGGAGATACATCATGTTATATGCTTGGATATGGTAAAGGTGAGGGAGTGCTCATTACATTAATAACAGATCAAAAAAGATGTGAATACTAGTAGACTACATGAGGAAATGAGGCTCCTGGGACATAATATCTTATTTGAGGCCACTAAGGAGAGCCTTTGAGTGATTCAGGCTGCAGAGACATCAATACAAGGAGGACATGGAGATCTAAGTTTCCATTTCATTAGGCCCAAATGGTACAGTTTCCCCGCTTTCCCATTGTCTGCCTGAGATAGAAATGAGAAGGAGCATAAATTGGCAACAACAACAACAACAACAAAATCTAGACAAGAAAAATCTACTGCTGATTTTAATGGGAGTTGGACATATGCAACCTTAACTAAGCCGTTTATGAAATGCTTAACAAAACAGTGTTTATTACATGAACACATATTATTTCTCACTTAACACAATAACAGAGCATACAATTTTATTCAACAAGCTTAGATACACATGTGTATCTCCTTTATAGACTTTATCCTCAGTCCATGTTCATCTTCAGTACACTTTTCATTGCAGCTAACTTGGCTACCCATGCATTCTCAGCATTCCTTTGTTGTGCACTTTACTAGCTGTCATAACTATAAAGGGAAGGGTGACCACCTTTCTGTATACAGTGCTCTAAAATCCCTCCTGACCAGAGGCAAAATCCTTTCACCTGTAAAGGGTTAAGAAGCTAAGGTAACCTCGCTGGCACCTGACCCAAAATGACCAATGAGGGGACAAGATACTTTCAAATCTGGAGGGGGGAAAAAAGGCTTTTGTCTGTCTGTGTGATACCTTTGCCAGAACAGATCAAGGATGCAAGCCCTCCAACTCCTGTAAAGTTAGTAAGTAATCTAGCTAGAAAATGCGTTAGGATTTCTTTGTTTTGGCTTGTAAATTTGCTGTGCTGGAGGGAATGTGTATTCCTGTTTTTGTGTCTTTTTGTAACTTAAGGTTTTGCCTGGAGGGATTCTCTATGTTTTGAATCTGACTTCCTGTGAGAATGCCTATCTTCCATTCTAATCTTACAGAGTGTTTCTTTTATCTTTGTTTTGTTCTTCTAATAAAATTCTGTTTTTTAAGAATCTGATTGGGTTTTTAGGGTCCTAAGAAACCCAATCTGGTCTGTGCTCAACTTGTTTATTCTCAAGCCTCCCCAGGAAAGGGGGTGTAAGGGCTTGGGGGGATTGCTGGGGGAAGAGGAACTCTAAGTGGTCCTTTTCCCTTTTTCTTTGTTAAAGTGCTTGGTGATGGCAGCATACCCTAGTCCAAGGGCAAAGATTTTGTGCCTTGGGGAAGTTTTTAACCTGAAGCTGGTAGAAATAAGCTTAGGGGGTCTTTCATGAGGGTCCCCACATCTGTACCAGAGAGTTCAGAGTGGGAAAGGAACCGTGACATGGTGTTAGAGGTGGGATCATTTTGAACCAGAGATCATTTTGAACCAAAAGCACAGACCTGAAGAGGTTTTTTTTTTAACTGAAAGCAATTAGAGTTTTTTCTGTCCCTTTCCATGGAGGCAGAGGTGTTAGTGATTTTAACAAAAGGATTTTTCTGTAGGCTGGGAACAGCTATCAGAGACAAAAGTATCAGCTTACAGCACAGGTTTCAGAGTAACAGCCGTGTTAGTCTGTATTCGCAAAAAGAAAAGGAGTACTTGTGGCACCTTAGAGACTAACCAATTTATTTGAGCATGAGCTTTCGTGAGCTACAGCTCACGAAAGCTCATGCTCAAATAAATTGGTTAGTCTCTAAGGTGCCACAAGTACTCCTTTTCAGCTTACAGCACAGCGAATTTACAAGCCAAAACAAAGAAAACCTAATGCATTTTCTAGCTAGATGGCTTACTAATTTTACAGGAGTTGGAGGGCTTACATCCTTGATCTGTTCCGGCAAAGGTATCACACAGACAGACAAAAGCCTTTCCCCACCTCCTCCAGATTTGAAAGTATCTTGTCCCCTCATTGGTCATTTTGGGTCAGGTGCCAGTGAGGTTACCTTAGCTTCTTAACCCTTTACAGATGAAAGGATTTTGCCTCTGGCCAGGAGGGATTTTAGAGCACTGTATACAAAAAGGGGGTTACCCTTCCCTTTATATTTATGACACTAGCCTAGAAAAAAAACCCAGATAAAACACACACATGATTTCCAAAGGTTCATAACAATCCAAACCAATTTTCACTCAAACACACTTCTGCTCAACAACGGCTCATTTCTTGGTTAGTTTCAATGTTCTACCTCACTGATGTTTCTGCCCTAATTTTTTTTTCTTCAATAGGCAATATTCTTTTACAGGGGGAACGCGTATTTTCTTCACTTCCCCCAGCTCGAAAATGGCAAAACAGTTTTTACTTAAAAATAAAATTCAATAAATCAATCACCTTTTAGACAGAGACCTACGGCAGGTCGACACTTACAACGCTGCAGCAGCACAACTGCGCCGGTCCAGCTGCACTGCTGTAGCGTTTCAATGAAGACGCTATAGCAGTGCGTATAGGAAAAGCTTCTTCCATGGGCACAGGTACTCTACCTCCATCAGACGTGTTAGCTATGTTGATGGGAGAAGCCTTCCAATTGACTTGCCACTGTCTATACCAGAGGTTAGTTCGGTTTCACTGCGTCGCTCAGCAGTGTAGATTTTACTCACCCCTGAGCGATGTTGTTATACCAACCAAATTTCCTAGTGTAGACATGAAAAAGTCAGCCCAACAAGTGAACCTCTCAGAAAGTTATACGTTTTGAGAACAGGGGGTCAGAACTGAACTACGTATGCAATCTTAACTGTTCTTCAGATACCAAAAATGAGTTGGGCACCTAATTATTTTTTAATTGCACCTTAAAACTGATAGTACAAATAAAAACAAGTTTTCTAAAAGAAAATTCTCCATTTAGGATTTCATTAAGCTTCAGACATGCAGACAAAGTAGAACGTATGGCATACGGTGAAATTACATGAAAATTCTGGCCACAAGTGGAGCTTTCTATCATTTGTGTCACCTGCTTTCCTCTTCCTGCCTTTATGACAGTTGTTTTCAGTAAATGCATGGTTCTGAACGTTTGCCTTAGTTTAATTTATGAATTCCATTTCATAATAGCAAAAGCACATTCAGAGTAGTACATTCCTGGGGACTATCTTACTTCTTGAGTCTTGACGAGAGTGCTCTGAAACATCACCTGAGGCATTCTATAACTGACCAGCAATGGACTTGTTTGCAGTGTTGTTGTAGGTGTGTTGGTCTCAGCATGTGAGGTGGGTGAAGTAATATATTTTATTGGAGCAACTCCTGTTGGTCAAAGAGACAAACTCAAAAGCTTGTTTCTTTCACCAACAGAAGTTGGTGCAATAAAAGGTCTTACCTCACCCACTTTCTCTCTCAGCAATTAATTGTATGCCGTATCTTGTTCCTTAAAGAGGAGAAGTACATTCATACATGATAACATGGATCAAATTCATCCCTAGCATAACTCCACCGAAGCCAATGGTTACACCAGGCATGAATTTGGTCTAGTATTTCCACAAACATGGCATGTAGTCAACAACATTTAGTTCTCACAGTCTGATTAATTCTAAACTTTCTTTCCACATGAGCACCCAGTTAATTAAATACTGACAGGTTTTGCTGCAACCTTGGCAATAATAAGAAAAGAGGTTGATTATTTTGGACTGCTGGAGAGGGAAGAGACAGCTGTGATATTAAAAGCTAACCCCATTCCCAACCTCCACATTGTCTGTGCCCAGGGCAAGTAGTCCCAGAAAGCCTAATGTGTCCTCAGATGATTCTCAGTAGAGCTGCTTGAAAAAATGGGAATTTTTTTGGTGAAAATCTTCATGAAAAATGTGTCTCCCTCCACCCCCCTCTTTTTTTTTTTTTAAAGAATTTCCATTTTTAACACAGTGATAACTGCAAAAGGGGGCATTGATCTGTGTAAGTGTGTATATTTAGAAACTATGGTGATAATCTAGTCTGACTTTCTGTATAACACAGGCCATAAGACTTCCCTGAATTAATTCCTGTTTGAACCAGAGCATTTAAATCACTAGTGATGGAGATGCTGACATAGCACTGAAATATGACATAGGACAGATAAAATTGACGTAACATTGCTTAGACTGTGCAAAAAGCTTCAGCCTTCCTTGAAGGAGTTCATTGAGATGCCATAGGCTAATCAGGTCTAAACACACACTCATAGGCCCTGGTATTTAATTAACTGAACCTCAAAAAATATTTTATTTGAGTTGTGGAAGGTCCAGATTTTGCTTACTGTCTTTTCCCATTCTGTTTGATTTTCACAGATATTTGTCTTTCTAAGGTTCCAACCCAGACTAGAATGAGAAATGCCAAAATAGCACAAAAAAGGCCATACTCAGAAAATCCTAACTAGTTCAATGTCTATTTCATTTATAGAGAGAATTTGAGAATCCCCCAGGAAAATGAAGCCTAATTAACTACATGTCAGCAGCACAACTTGATTTGGTTTACAAAAGAAAGTAACAGGTGGTCAGATCTATATACTGATGTGTTCAGTTTAAAAAAAACCACCCTATATAAAATAGGGGGACACAAACATGTAAATACATAGATAGTTGTAATAAGATGTGTGTATGGTGGTAGTATTTATGAATATTCTGATTAAATATTAATTGCCATGTGCGTCACACCCAATTTAGTTCACTTTTTACAAGCGAATTTCTGTATGCATGAACATTTATAGAAATTGAATTTCAGGCCTGTAACTGAAATTTGATTATTCAGGAAATGAAACTAGTTTGGTTAACAAACTGAGCTCACTTTGGGTATAAGCAGCAATAGTTTATAAAGGTTAAGTCAGGAAACAGAAATGATGCTATGTTATTTAGATGACCAATCGTACAGAGTGAATAGAAAATTCCACACAGCATGTCATCAGATGAATACTCACTCACTATAACAGTTAAAAGTCAATCCAGCAGCTGAAATTTGATGACAAATTATTTGGTTTTGAATAACAAATTCAAAATTAATGAGTAAAAAAATCAAGATTTGTTCACTGATTATTTGCAAACAGAGAAAAGGGCTACGTCAGATAGTTAAATTCTTCACAATAATAATTCAAGAAGCTCTGAGATGTTAAAGTGCTACATGATGATCTGTGCTATTACCCCAGTTCACCGCTACACTCTCAAAGCACCTCAATGACAGCATTGTGTCACTTTTATGTAAATGGTTCTTTTTTTCTCCTATTCATTTACTAGTATTTTCAGGCTGACATAGCTTTGTCTTTTCTAAATGCCCTGCTAGGCTGCACCAGTCTTAAGTGGGGCATAGCATTTTGTTGTGGTAAATTACCAGATTAAGCTTCACTGGTATAAGCACCACTTACATTTCCTTTATGTGGACCAGACCAAAAGAAATCCTAAAATGGCATCCAGCTGCTATTAAAGTCAATAGGACTCGTTCCACTAATTTCAGTAAGATTGGATTGGTGTTCAGGATCAAATTCTCTCTTTGGCTAAGGACATATAGTACCCAGTGACTTCAAGGAGAACAGCTCATGTGTATCTCAGACCACAGCTTGCCCCTTAATATATTTTCTTCCCCTCTCATCTACCATCCCTCCAAAAAGTCAGTAGCCAATTAAGGCAGAATCAAGTAGATTGTCAACCCAGGCCCCTGACTCTGAACAGTGAGTGGTGGTGCGTGGGGAACAGGGAGTGGAGGCGGGGTGTCACACTTTTCTATGATATATATGGATCGTGTTTAGTCATTACTTTGTCCCTGCCAATAAGAAAACAGACCTTTCAAATAAAATTAGAAAATAGCCGTCAGTTTTTCTGACACCCCCACAATCCCATATTACCACGGGCTCAAGGCTGAAGACATACTCCAAATGGTCAATTATTATTATTATCAGGAGGACAATGAGGCAGAAGTTTCTCAAGCCAGAGGGAGAACCCCGATGATTTACAGTGCTTCACATGTCTCGTGTATTTTTCCCTGACCAATCTGGGTAAATACGGTATTGGAAATATTGTATGCACAATTGCTAACAATTAATGTTAAGAGACCTGTCATTTTTTGCTTCATTTAATATTCACTGTAATTATGTTAGTCATTAATACCAAATGACATTTTTTTAGTGTGGATGCCACATGGCTTTCCACAGAAATCCCACTGTAGTTCAGCAATAATTAATGCTCCATTAACACCTTAAGTGTCTCATCATTATTTATTAATTTAGCATTAAAATTGATGAGGCTGTGTTAAAGAGAAAGGAGTCCAGAGATATTGTATAAAAACTAATTTGCGGTTTACAGCTAATATGTACCTATGACAGGCACGGGGACATCAGTGTATCACCAGTTTCAGAGTAACAGCCGTGTTAGTCTGTATTCGCAAAAAGAAAAGGAGTACCTGTGGCACCTTAGAGACTAACCAATTTATTTGAGCATAAGCTTTCGTGAGCTACAGCTCACTTCATCGGATGCATACCGTGGAAACTGCAGCAGACTTTATATACACACAGAGACCATGAAACAATACCTCCTCCCACCCCACTGTCCTGCTGGTAATAGCTTATCTAAAGTGATCATCAAGTTGGGCCATTTCCAGCACAAATCCAGGTTTTCTCACCCTCCACCCCCCCACACACAAACTCACTCTCCTGCTGGTAATAGCCCATCCAAAGTGACAACTCTCTACACAATGTGCATGATAATCAAGTTGGGCCATTTCCTGAGCTATTACCAGCAGGAGAGTGAGTGTGTGTGTGTATGGGGGTGGGGGGGTGAGAAAACCTGGATTTGTGCTGGAAATGGCCCACCTTGATTATCATGCACATTGTAGGGAGAGTGGTCACTTTGGATAAGCTATTACCAGCAGGATAGTGAGTTTGTGTGTGTGTGTTTTTGGAGGGGGGTGAGGGGGTGAGAGAACCTCGATTTGTGCAGGAAATGGCCCAACTTGATTATCATGCACATTGTGTAGAGAGTTGTCACTTTGGATGGGCTATTACCAGCAGGAGAGTGAGTTTGTGTGTGGGGGGGTGGAGGGTGAGAAAACCTGGATTTGTGCTGGAAATGGCCCAACTTGATGATCACTTTAGATAAGCTATTACCAGCAGGACAGTGGGGTGGGAGGAGGTATTGTTTCATGTTCTCTGTGTGTATATAAAGTCTGCTGCAGTTTCCACGGTATGCATCTGATGAAGTGAGCTGTAGCTCACGAAAGCTTATGCTCAAATAAATTGGTTAGTCTCTAAGGTGCCACAAGTACTCCTTTTCTTTCAGTGTATCACCATAGACTTGTCATCCCTAATTGTATTCTTTTGGCCAAAACAACGAGATACCTGAGACAATCGAGAAATTCAGAGACGACTTCACACTAGCGCTTGGAGGATGGGCGTGGGAATCAGGAAAAGCAAGTTTTACTCCTACTCCTGTCACAGTCATTCCATATGGCCATGGGCAAGTTTTATAGGGGTAACTCTGCTATTAAGGATAGGTAGATTTCCCACACCTTACCCAGCTGATCTATGTCCCATCCCTTGTACATTGCTCTACAGAGGACATGCCTTGGAGTGGCTGCATATCTGTGTGGTTGTCTTGATTACTGCTTGGCCCTCCTCATATAGAGAAATCACACCAGTTCCTCTACTAAGGGAGCCTCCACAGCCATAATATCTACCCCCTGACCCTCTCGGTTCCTCATTTTCCTGCCCTGTAATGGGGATAATTACCTATCAGGAGTTCTTTGAGGCTAAATTAATGTTCATGAAGCACTTTTTAAATGCTGGAATGAAAGGAGCTAGTGATGCAGTATTATTAATTCTTCATACAGCTACAAGGATTTGTATTTCTGTAGCTCATTTTAACCAAGGATCTCCAAAAAACCAGCTCTCCCAACTCCCCTCCCTGTCTTTTACCCTCAAGATCATCCTTCTCCTACCATAGTCATGGAGGATTTTAAAACACAGGATTTTTGACTGCAGGTTTCAGCTCAGAATGGCTTCTGGGTACATCCCTACAATTGCATTGCTATACTTAGTCCTGACTGATTTTCCAGTTACTCCTGTCATCAGCACAACCAGCAAGAGACATCAAGGCAAACGGCAAGCCTCTGTGACAAGTTTAATAAGGGCTGAAGTTACTCAGGCAGGTTTTGACTAAACACAGCCTCACAACACTGTAAAATGGGGGGAAATTTTCTTTCCTCCATAACAGAAAGATTTCCTTGTTCCCTGACTTTCATTCTCCAACTGAGCTATCGCACAGCTGTTGCTGTTTTATTGGACCCAATAAAAGATATGACTTCATCCACCCTGTCTTTCTAAAATCAGATCAGTCATCAAAAGTGTGGCCTTTATGTTTAGATTTACCACCAAATGAAAGAAAACTAACTGCCAGTGCCTGAGGAGATCGAAACACTTTTGTTTGACCATTTCCCCCTCCACACTATCACACACAGTATCTTGAGATGTTTCATTCATTGTCAAACCTTGGCTATTTTAGAGACAGCCACATGTTCTCTGTATACACTGAAATGTGATACATTTTCTGCCTTTATGGTCTTCATTCTTTGCTAGATAATTATTCTTACAATGAAGGTTATGTGGGGAATAGAACATAACATATTCCCAATGTACTGTCAGTCAGAGTTTCCCTTTTCCTCCCCTTCCCACCCTTTTTAAAGTGTCACAAAAGCCAACAGTGCAGACAATTGGTGCTGAAGATTGCATATATTACATTACAGCCTGCCCAGTTAACATGCTTAGTGTACTGTCCTTGATTGCAAGGGTACTGCTGAAATGGAGTGATTGTCAATAGGAGACAAAGCTCCATTAAAAGTCATTTAGAATAAATATATACTCTTGCAGAAGGCACCTGACCATGAAACATAACTTCTTTGACTCAGAAGGAGGCAGCTTGATGGATAAGCTGCACGCTTCGCCTCTCATCGGAGAGGCCTTTCCCTCACACGCTGCGTTTCCTCCGGCCTGAGCTATTTTTCTAAGGTTGTTCACACAAGCCGAGGAATTTATGTGTTACAGCAAGGTGCATACATATTGCAAATAAAAAGTTAATGAACCCATCCTCCAATACTCCATGGCGAGGAAAGGGCCATTAACTTCCTTATACAAAATAAGAATAAACTCTTTCATGCATTCACATTTTCTTCTTCACTGGTGTGTGTGTGGTTTGTGGGATGGGAGAATTATAGAGTGAACTACAAGCTCAAAGCCCGGGCTGTTGCACATGTGGAGGTTGTAAAGTTATGTGCGCAAAAAATGGGGACTCATTTCCTTGCACTGTGTTGCCATGAACAATGTTGCTGTTTGTACACGTTCCCCAAAGTTTGTGCACCAAGCTGCCCCCCAGGCTGGAGGCAGAACCAGCTGTCACCCCACATAGCTGTTCCTCCCACCCCCTCGGATTAACTATCACATTCCAGCCATCACAGAACCTCTAGATGCCAACATTCCATCTGGTTCTCCCGGGGCCCAATGACAATTGGACCTGGCAATACACCGAACAAAAAGAGCTCTCAGCCACGTGGGTTTCCCTCACTTCACACTGACTCAGCAGATATTCTAGGCTTCAGAGTGGCACACAGACAAAGTGACAATCCTGGAAAAGTCATGTTGCTTTGTGTGATGGTGAGTGTGGGGTGTGCACTGCGGTGAGAGGCTGTGGGTCTTTGGGGTTATTGTGAGTGCTAGTTGTGGTGTTGTGAATGGGTGTTTTTGGAGAACTGTGGCAGCTGGGCCAAGTAATCTACCTTCGATACAGTCTCCTTCCTTCAATGAATGAAACTGTTGCATGCAAATTAGCTGTAGAGTAAAGATGGTGATTGGTTGATACCTCAATGGTCTAGGACTCTTGGCATGGCATAGACACCTGCCTCACTGTAACCACACACCACATGAGAGTAATTTGTAAAGTCAAAATGGCAACAGACAGCAAAATCCAATGATGATTGAACCTGGTGACATTCACAACAAGAAGAGAGCTCAGACATGCTTGTAACTGCTTCCTTCGCTTCACACTGACTCAGACATTTCAGGCTTCAGGGTTACACAGAGGCTATGTCAACACACCACTGGCAAATAGTGTACTTGTAGCTAATCAATACTCAAAATTCAAGCTGCTTTGACTGGACACATGTCTCATATGGTATGTTTTGTTCCTTGACCCAATATTCAGGGGTGACAGGTTGTATGGGACTGTGGTGCCCAGGCTCAAGCCATATTTAGGGCCCTGGGACTCGGCTCCACCAATGTTTGGGGCCGGTCTCTCCCCCGGCCCCACCTGCCACCCCTCCACCTCTTCCCCCGAGTGTCTCCCAGCCCACACTTGCTGCCCCCGCGCACCTCCCCCGGGTCCCAGGGCATCCCTGCCTCTCCCCTGCAGCTCCACTCTGCTCTGCTGGCTCCTGGCATCAACTGCTGCCGCAGGGTCGTAGTTCCCCCATCCACTAGTGGCATGGCAGGCTGCCCTTCCCCCTCAGACCCTTTCATTTTCTGGCAGGACCCTCCACCAGCAGAGGGGACCCCCCGCCCGCAGTCACTGCTCCTGCCCCACGCTGGGCAAAGGGCAGCCCCACCCTCCACCCCCAGTGAGGCTACAGTGAGGGGCAGCAGCAGGGGAGGAGGCACACATGTGATGGCAGTCCCCTGTCCCCGGCACCCACCACAGGGCAGGTGAGGGGTCTTCCTGGACCTGAGAGGGGCCCTAGGAGCACGTGCAGTGACAGTGGTGCAGGGTGAGTGTGCTGCCGGGGGGGCCATCCCCCAGAGCTGCACTCCCTCCCTCCACATCCCCTCCCAACCCCAAACTCCGTCCCAGAGCCTGCACCCCCACTCTCTTCCCACACACCCTCTCCTGCCCCCGAACTCCCTCCAAGAGCCTGTACCCCAGCCCTCCGCACTCCCTCCCAGAGCCTGCACCCCTCACCCAGCCTGGAGCCTGCACCCAGCACCCAAACTCCATCCCAGAGACTGCACCCCAGACCCCCTCCCCCACCCAAACTCCGTCCCAGAGCCCAACCTCTCACCCCTTTTGCACCCAAACTCCCTCCCAGAGCCTGCACCCTACACCCCAATCCCCTGCCCCAGCCCAGGGCCTGCACCCCAGACCTCCTCCCCCTACCCAAACACCCTCCCAGAGCCTTAAACAGGTGGGGGGGGAGAGCTTTTTGGGGGCGGGTTCTGGACACCACCAAAATTTCTACACCCCTGCCAATATTCACTGCAATGAATAAGAAATTTGATTTTTGAAAGTATTGTGCAACAGTTGCTTAAAATGCACCATTTTGGTGAATATTCCTGCCAATAAGCTAGTTTTCTAGAATATTCACAAAAAGAACACACAAAATCTGTCTAGATTTAGGCCTCATGCCTGAAATGTGCTTCTCTTTAAGCAATTATCTTTGAGAACTCTTGAGCATAGGCAAGATTCCAGAGGACTGGAGAAGGACAAACAAAGTACCTATCATTAAAAGGGGGAGTGAAGAGGACTCAGGGAATTATAGACCAGTCAGCGTAACTTCAGTTCCTGGAAATATACTGGAACAAATTAACAAATAATCAATTTGTAAACACCTAGAGAATAATAGGGTGATAAATGATAGCCAATAAGAATTTGTCAAGAACAAGTCATTCTGAACCAACCTAATTTCCTTTTTTGACAGGGTTATTGGCATGGTAGGTAGACCTGATAGATCTTGATTTTAGTAAGGCTTTTGACACAGTTCCACATGATGTTCTCATGAACAAACTAGGGAAATATGGTCAAGATGAAACTGCTATAAAGTGGGTGCACAACTTGTTGAAAGAGTATTTGTCAGTGGTTTGCTGTCAAATTGGAATGACATATATTGAGGGGTCTCGTAGGCGTCTCTCCAGGATCTGGTACTATTCAATATTTTCCTTAATGGTATGGACAATGGAGTGGAGACTATACTATAAAATTTGTATATGACACCAAGCTGGGAGGTGTTATAAGCACTTTGGAGGGCAAGGCTGGAATTAAAAATTACTTGATAAATTGGATAATTGGTCTGAAATCAACAGGATAAAATGGAATGAAGACAAGTACAAAGTATTACACTTAGGAAGGAAAAAAAATCAAATCCACAAATACAGAATGGGGAATAACTAGCAAGGCAGTAGAACTGTAGAAATGAGATTTATAGTGGATCACAAACTGAACATGAGCTAACAACTTGAGGCAGTTGCAAAAAATGCTAAATAGCATTCTGGGGTGTGTTAACAGGAGTGTCATATGAAAGACGTGGGAGGTAATTGTACTGCTCCACTCAGCACTGGTGCAGCCTCCGCTAGATTATTGTGTCCAGTTCTGGGTGCACTACATTAAGAAAGATGTGGACAAATTGGACAGAGTCTTGAGGAGAGCAACAAAAATGATAAAAGGGTTTAGAATATTCTTTCATTTTGATAATATCAGAACTATTTCAATAAGTTAAAACCATTTCATTTTGAAGTTATCATTTTGATTAAATTTTTATATTATATTGAATATATATAATACATATTTTGTATTATATATTTTATCAGACTGTTTCAGCATTATTGAAAGAAACATGTCAATGTTATAGAAACATAATGTTTCAATGGATCTGACTCAAGTTTTTTCAGAATTTTTGTTGTGCAGGAAATATTAGCTTTGTGTTCCAATTCGGAATGAAAACAAATTTCAAAATGCCACAGTTTCCCATGTAACAGTAACTACATTTTCCTATCAGCTCCACACAAAGGTCTGAGGGCAAAAACAACTTTGTATAAAAAATGTTCAAATGGTAGTGAGAGATAAAATGGGTGAGAGAGACAAAAGTTGGTCCAATAAAAAATGTTAGCTCACCCACCTTGTCTCTAATATCCTGGGACCAACACGGCTACAACAACATTGCATACAAAGCGGAGTGACTCAGACAAGACAGCACAGATTCAGTTAAGACTCAGGAGACAAGAAAGGCTGGGGGTGAGGGAGGGGAAGCAGACTGAATTAATGTTAGCGAAAGGGGTTAAGAGGAGGCTTTACAAACATCAGGGGAAACAAAATGCCAGAGGAAAAACAAGGGTAACAACAAATGAAGGAGAAAAATCAGTGAGGATTTTGAAGTGGGTGAACTAATGAACTGCTTCTTTAAAGGGCCAGGAAATACTGTAAGGAAGACCTTTGTCAAGAGTGTAGCTGATGGAATATGAATTGGCATTTGACTAGTCCCTGTGGCTTGTCTAGATGGGGACACTCAGGAAAGTTAAGACAAATTAGCTAAAGACGTGAAGTCAATGCTCACAAGTTAAAGTGGCGCATTAAACACCTGTATGGATGCTCTCGGTCAGAAATAAGGTGGCCTTATTTAGCGTAGCTTCCTTGTTGAAGGCCTCCTTAGAAGTTGTGTGTGTTTTTGTTTACATACTTTGTATGTTAGGTCTTATGTAAGGCCCCATCCTGGAAAGATGTAGCCATGTGCTTAGCTTTACTGCTGCAAGTAGTCCTAGACTTCTCATGGTAGAAAAGCTAAGCACATGCCTACATGGATTTCTCTTCACTGCAAAGTGAATATGCTACTGCTCATCTGACCCTCTTAGTTCAACCCGTGTACACATATCCAACTCCTGTGCAGTGGTGTGCGTAACATGCGTTTACTGGCATGATTGCATGACTGTCTTTGGTTAGCCAAGTACCAATGCAGAGGGAAAATCAATCACAGAAATAGGCTCATATATGAATTGAAGGTATAAATACCTTGGTCACACCTGGGTTTTATATGTACCTTTTACATACAATCTTAAATTACCACTCAAGGGACTGGCAAAGGTCTGTTGCTTAGCAGAGGTAGTCTTTTAACAAAGGTGGAGCAGAATGGGACTCAGCACATTCGGGTGTGCAGACTCTTAAGAAAGAAGGATTCCTAGTGAGGGTGGTCTTTTGTGCAGGTTTCCCTGTATCTGATTTGTTCTTGCCATACATGTTTATATTTTTAATTTTTATACTTATTCAAAAATCTAATAACATTTAAATGAAGAATGCTAATGGTTGATGAAAAGCAGTGAGGGAATACTTGGAAAAATGAATCACACACATAATCAAATCCAGATGACATGCAGCTAAGACCCTTCTTTTTTAGTTTTTAACTGAAAAATTCCTGGGTTTTACAAAAGCTATTATTTGGGGCTTACTGATTTTCATCTGAATTTTGGACCATGTACGTACATGAAAAACTGATTATGTTAAGAAAATCCAGAACTTTACATTAGGTGGATGTGTTTGTGTTAATAATAAATTAGCCTAACTGTAAATGTAAGGCTGTCTGTTAAAGTAAGGTAATGTACTGGAAGATACACACATGTGTGCATATGTGTATGTACTGTTGACAAACAGTTCAAGAAATAAACCACAGCATCAAACTGCTTTTACTTTCAGTACTCTTACTTTTCTCTATCTGTTGCTTTTTGTGTGTGTCCTCCCACTCCCCAATATTAACCCTGATATTTACCCAGAAAAGAGATGAAGGTGTTTTTTGTACCTGTTTTTTAATTTTTGTAATAAACGCTGATAAGTTCCCAGGAAATATTAAACAGAACAAAAGCTGAAAATGAAAAGGCTTACATACATGGGGTTTTGAGGGAATTAGCTATGAACACAGAGAACCATTGGTAATTAGTTTTGAGAAGTCTTGGAGAAGTAGTGAAGGTAACAGAGGAAAGGAAAAATGCAAACATGGTACAGATCTTAAAAAGTAGGAAAAAACCCAGCAATCTGGGCAATTGTTGTCTGAAAACTCTATATCAATAGTAGTATTTTATGCACAGAACAAAAGCAGATTACTTCTCTTCCTCTTCCTTGTTCCTTCCACTCTTTCTCTGTCCATCCTTCTCTGCTTCAGTCACTGTTTTTACACTTGCATTCTCTTTAGAACTCTCTCTCCTCTGTTGCCCTACTTCCTTCCTATTTCCTTTCTCCCAAATCTACTTTTCCTCTCTCAGTGGTATCTCTCTCCTGTTTCCGTTCAACACTATGAGCCTTCTCTCTGGACAGATTTCTTGTTTTGTTTATAAGGTATCCTAAATCATCTAGCATGCCTGAAAAACTGGAGTCACAATGCTCTCCCTACTTCACCCTTCTTCCTGGGAAGGCAGAGGATGTCTAGCATCAGTGGATTAAAGCCCTGATTCAGGAAAATGCTTAGACACGTGTAACTTTAAGCATATGAGGCATCCCACTGAAGTCAGCAGGACGACTCTTGTGGAACTACTCATGCTTAAAGTTATGCATGTGCTTAATTAGCTAAGCCTAAATTTGTATTTTGAGAGTGGATTCTCATTTTTTGTTCAGTTTAGCTCATCTCTTAATTTGGAGTTTGGATAAAGTTATAAAGTTTGGATTCCTATCCAAACTTCCCCAGCATCTGGAGAGTTCAAAAATATCTAATCTAATCTTCATAGGTTCACCATGGTATCCAAGTGAATCCAGGGTTTGGGTTGAGCCCAACTCTCAATTTACAATACTCTGTAATTTGGTGTCTGATTATCCCCGTTTTTCCTTTCTCTCTCATGGGCTGTCGTATCTGTAAAAGGGGAGGATTGAAACTGGTATATGCCAGTCTCTGACCATCTCATTCTATAGCTTCAAATGTAAAGGGCTTTTGTGCAATTAAAGTTGCTTGTCTGAGCTCACAATAACCCTCTTCAAGATTTCAAACACTCTGAGGTTAGGAGCTGGGGTGGGGCTAGATGACCGAATGGACCCCACTCCTTTGTGTCCTCCTCACCCACACAGTGGGGTGACTGAACTAAATAGGAGGAACAAATGAGTTACAGTTTACAAAGAAATTTGGTGGGTTTGGGGATTTGATACACTTAAGACTGAGCTTTCTTGGGCCTTTCTGAACTAGTCTTCAGACAGATTCCTAACATTTCATTTAAATTCAAGCACACTCAGAGCCACATTCTGCCTATAGCTACACCCAGGCAACCCCACAGACATTCGCTGGGTGGCATGGGGGTAGCTGAGGGCAAAATGAATTCACTTAAATTAAATTAGGGATCAACGTCACTGTCTTAATTTTAATACAGGCTTTCAAGTCTTTTAATGTCTTGCCAATGGAGAATTATATAGGGTGTTTATGGAGTTGTCTGTTTGGGAACAATGGCACTTATGAAGCAGAGAGTGAGTTAGATGGCAATATATAATAAAGCATCGTATTTTTGGTCGATGTCTTTGCTCAAGAGTAGAAGTGTCTCATGGGATCTATCAGTCAGACTGCATTCTACACTACTTTCTATCAGTGTCCTCTCTTTGGACCAGAGAGATCTGGCTGGAATAGAGAAAACTATGGACAGTCCCTTAGAGATTTTAAAAAAAAAAACTTTTGTGGTGTTTTAGTGTACTAGCAGCCCAAATTACAGAAAAGGACAAAAACAGTTCATTTTGCAGGGCCTTCAGGTTAGAGAATCACATTACCGCTCTGTCCTTAAGGACATCCGTTTCTTGCAAAAAATCAGATCGGCATAATATTGTGTAATTTATGGGTCAAAATAACATATTAAGGAAACGTTTTCCCTCCTCCGTAAACTGTTGATTACAGCAGTAGATTTCACATTTGCAAATACACTGAGTAGCTCAGATAGTTGGTTTTGAAGCAATCAAATGTTAAAAGGTAATTCTGAGAAAATTACAGATAGCCTCAGATGTCACTCACAAAGCCCTGTGCTAGCAGCATCTGTTTCTCGTAACCCCTGATCCATTACATATGTTTTAGGCTGGTGCTGTATCTTTAGATTCAAACAGTATAATCTCTGAATTTTTAAAAATGAAACATGGTGCATTCCATTTAAGATATTGCTATTTTAAAAAGAGACCCACAAAAAACAAAAAAGACAAAAAGACAATACTAATCTTTTGTTGACCCTTTCTATGGTGTAGTTATTGTTGGCAAATTCAATCTGGTCTCTTTGTCTAACCCTGCAGTGTATTTCATTAATTGCCTTTTAATTTTTAAGTGGTGACTAGCCCTTTATGTTCTAGATAAAGATACAAAAACAATTTATCTAAGGCCTTTGAAAAGGAAAGCAAATTGCTCACTTTCCCCATCAAATGTAATTGCCATTCACCACATCTAAATGAATGCTAGTTGTGTCTTTTATGCGGGAACCAAAAGCCATCATGAATTATCTTATTTGACCATTAGCACAAATCTGAGGCCGTGAATACAGAATAGCAGAGATTTATAATTAGCCCTCTTGGTGCTCTGATGGAAATATTGACAGATCTGAAACTTCTGCTGGGGCAGAAGGAAGTGTACATTATATGAACTCTTCAAAACAAAATTGCATTTTTCCTTCCATCCAAATTGCACAAATCTGGGAGTCAAGTTGACACAGAGCACAAAGGGAGAGGACATGCAAACACAACGCAGCGCTCCCCAAGTTTATTCAATTAGGTATTAAATGTTTGGAACAAGGTTTCATTTGCCAACAGCTGTACACAATCATTTGTGGTTTTGAGGCCAGGGTAATTGGCATGTTATGAGCTTTTGCTTCAGCTTTTGGCATCCAACTGAAAACCACACTGAAGGAGGAAGGGCTTGGAGCAGAATACAAGCTTTGCTCTGGAAGCTGGAAACAGTCTCCTGGGAGAGGTGTATGTTCAGAAGTTATATACGTTTAGTCACCGTGACTTAGAGCAGGAAATGATTGGCTGGATCCTCCTTGGAGTACTTTATTCCCAGCAGAGTCTTTTTTTTTTTTAATACTTAAGTTTATTTCACACACTAGGATAAGCCTCCTCTAAGCAAAGTGGGATTGTTTGTAAATACCATAATCACCTTATGGAGAGGCTTAGAATCCAGTAAAACGGTTCAGGCAATGATGCGATAGGAACCAGTGAAGAACATTCCACATGTACGTAAGCAGGTGGTGTCTGCTGGAGAGCTGGAAGCTGGCCATCCTTTCATGCTCCCACAGATAATGAGATAGTTAAAAGCAGTATCATAATAATAATACTTGCACCTATGTGGCATTTTATATCTTCAAACCAATTAATGCTACAACTTCCCTGCAAAGTAGGTATCATTATCTCCATTTTATAGATGGGGGAACAGACACATTAGCTACACCTAGAATTTTTGAAGGAGCCTAAAAGATTTAGGCACCCAACTCCCATTGAAATCTAATGAGTGTTGGGTGCCTAATGTCCTTTGAAAAACACAGCCTCAAAGGCCACAGAAGAAGTCAATGTCAGAGCTGGATTCCAACTCAGGAGTTCATGACTGCTAGGGCTAAGACCGCATGTTTCCCAACGATTACCTAGTTGTAATCTTAACTAAACATGACTGCTTTTGGGGAAGGAATAAATAAAAGCCCATTCCTAATTGGAAATAGTGAGTGTATCTTATTTTCCATTGTGTGTTTTCATGCATAGCAAACTGAAGTTAAGAATTAGGGCACTGTGGCTTAAAAGCATCTACATTTCCAAGCAGACGTCTGCAGAGCTATCATATTACTGAGGTCTGTGTGAAGTGGCACAGAAAGCTCTCCCTTCTCAAAGATGGCTTCAGAACAAGGGGCCCTGTCATCTGCTTGATTCAAGGAGTTTTTAAGAATTGTGCACGTCCTCTGATATTTGTCACCTTGTCTCCTCTCACCACACTTCACCCCAGACTGTGTGTTTGTTGAATGCATCTAGTTACATCTTATCTTTTACACTGCATGCTCTTTGAGGCTGGTACTGTCATTTAGTATATCTTTATACAGAGCCTAGCACAATGGGGCCCAACCTGGTTGAAGATGTTAGGCACTACCATCATAAAACTATTGTATTACATGATAGTACTGTTGTAAAGTTGTGCTTCATCTTATTCTGAGTATCACTTCAGAGTTCACCCAACTTCTTTTATGATAACAAAGAGCCATTTACTTAGTGCTTTCTGTTAAATTGGAGTAATAAGTCTTCTCTGTTCAATTCCTCTGGATATACACTGTTGTAACCAATACCAGAATCCAGCCGTAGGTCTCTAAATTGATTGTTCCTGACAAGAAATGTCATGTTACCTGCAGAGAAACTCCCAACTCTTTCCTAATAGATTATCTACAGGTAACTAGAGATAGGCTGCAGGTGGCTGAAATCAGCAACTCTGCGCCCCACTAATGTTCTTTTTATAGAATACAATATTTAGCTCTTTATACCCATTCACCCAAAGGTCTTTACAAAAGAAAGTGAGTATCATTATCACCATTTTACAGATGAGGAAACTGAGGCCCAGATAGGTGAAGTAGCAAATTACACAGTAAATCAGTAGCAGACACTACAATAGAATCCATGTATCTTGATTCTTAGTCCAGTGTCACATCCACTAGGGCATGCTGCCTCCCATTAATGAGAACTCCATAGAGCTAGGATATATCTATCCTACAGATTCTATGGTAGCACAGCCAGGCATAGCCCCCTAGTGTAGACACAGCCTGCACCGATAGAAGGAGATTTTCTGTCTGTGTAGGAACAGCACCTCCCCAAATGTCATTATCTACATTGACAGAAGCACTCTCTCATTGACATAATTACATATACATTAGGGGGTTTATTGGCATAGCTACAACAATTGGGTGCGTTTTTCACACCCCTGAGTGACATAAGTATACTGACATAACTTTTAAGTGTAGCCCAAGCCTTACTCGGGATTTGCACTGGAGTAACAGAGAGCAGAATCTAACCCTATACACCTTTGGAAAGAGATACTTATTGTGACGGGTTGGACCCCCTTCCGGGATGCCACCTGATGTACTAGGATTTCGTTGAGCCCGCCTGCTCCACTCGCCTGGTCCCCCTTTACCTTTGTCTTGCCGAATCAGGCTCTCTGGCCTCTTGCAGCACACACACACACAGGTGGGGCCAGGGGTGAAAGTAAGGCGGTCCGGGCCGCGACGGCGTACCGGTAAAAAGTAGCCTCCTGCACCGGCCCATACCACTGACTTTAAAGCCGCGGCAGCGCTTTAACATTGCTGCCCCTTTTGCGCCCCGCCGTCCGCAGCCCTGCCAGTAGGGACCCGCGGCAAAAGGACCCTGCTTAAAGCGCTGCTGTGGCAGCACTTCAACATCCCTGCCCCTTTTGGCCCCGCCCCGGCTGCCGACAGGGGACGGGGCACAAAAAGAGCAGCTACCCCAGGGCCGGTGATTTAAAAGGGCCCGAGGCTCTGGCTGCTGCTGCTGCTACCACCACAGCGACCAGAGCCCTGAGCCCTTTAAATCACCGCTGGAGCCCTGGGTGGTGGAGGCGAGCTGGCTGGGGAACGCTGACACCCGCCTCTTCCACCCGAGGCCCCGCCCCTTCCAGGGGACAGGGGGGACTGCCCCCTGTACCGGTAAGAGAGAAATTTTACTTTCACCTCAGTAGGGACACACCAGCTGTAGAATCACAGAGTCTGCAAACAACTCTCTAAGAGAAGGCTCAGCTAGGAAATTGTCCAGCACTCAAGTGCAGCTCCCCTCTGGAAAGTACACCCAAAATTATATTGTCTTGCACTGTAGAGAAATCTATACACCGTAAGCTCATAAATTCGCCCCCTCCCACAATGCGGCAGAAGATATGCACAACTCCTTGCCTCCGAGTTATAAACTGCACAAAATGGGTTTAATAATAAAGAAAAACAAGTTTATTAACTATAAAAAGCAGATTTTAAGTGATTATAAGGGATAGCAAACAGAACAAAGCAGATTACCAAGCAAATAAAACAAAACACACATATTAAGCTTAAGATCTTAAAGAGACTGGTTTCAAGAAGTAATTTCTCACCCTAAATGTTGTTTCAGGCAAGTTGCAGAGTTTCTGTAGCTTAGAGTTCCAGTTATTTCTCTTTACAGACTACACTCCTCTGACTTAATCTGGACCCAGCCCTTGCCTTTCCCACCTCTCAGTTCCTTTGTCTCTTCAAGTACTTTCAGTAGTCTTTCTTCTTGGGCAGGAAGGCAATGGAGAAGAGTCCTGTTTGCCTTACTCCTCAGCCTTAAATAGGATTTATATAAGATGGGAATCTTTTGTTTCTCAGTCTTGACCTCCCCCTCCTTTTAGGAAAATTACTAGAAGTCCAATATGGTGTTTAGTACCAGGTGACATGACCACCTGACCTAGTAGTGTCACAGCTATGTCCCAGGATGCCTCTCAGGAAGGAGAGAGATTAGTATCTTCAAAGTCTTATTGTTTCTTCCTAATGGCCGATCAAGGCTGATGGCCTGTTGTCTGGTGGGTGTCTCCCAAATACACACAAAGTTGTAATTGTTACATAGTCAATATTCCTAACTTTAGATACGGAAATGATACATGCATACAAATTAGATAATCACAATCACTAAATCATAACCTTTCCAATGATACCTTATAAGACCCATCTTGCATAAAATATATCTCAGTTATGCCATATCCATATCATAAGCATATTTCCATAAAGAATATGAGGTATAATGTCACACCTATTCATTAGCACACATTGCTTTGGGTCACTTCTTTTCTAAATGCACGTCTAACTCCCACAGACATAATGAGAGATGAAAATTAGGGCCCTGAGACACACGAAGAACACATTTCACATCTTGGTCCCAATACTGCATGTTCCATTCCTAACATTTGCAGCTTTATGTTGTGTCTGGTGGACAACAGATGTTCACCAGTTTAAACACAGTAGCAGTAAAAGTTTAAAAAAAAACCCTATGCACTGAAAGGAACTGTCTAGTTCAGCCTCCTCACACAAGTACAGGGCCTCTTCTACCCTGTCTGTGCATGTGTCTCATCTAATTTTTTCCTCAGAAAACTCAAGCCATAATGCTTCAACTATTTCCCTCAGTAAATTATTTCTGTGCATGATAGGTCTCTCCAGATTAGAAGATTGTTCCCCACCACCACCTCCCATAGTTTTTAATTTGAAGTTTCCCTTCCTACAAGTGCTCCCTGACATAAATGTCCTATGAACTCAGAAATGCAATCATTACTCCGCACAATCATTTTGTTGGGCTTGCTCATATGGTGCCCACCTGTATCATCTCCATAACGGATTCAGTTATCACATAGAACAGGAGGTTCAAGGACTTTCTAAAGAATTTAAGAACATAGGAATTATCAAAATGGATCAGAGCTGAAGTACATCAAATCCAGGAGTTAAACACAAATGATTCAGTATGGGTGTAACTGGGTGAAATTTATATACAGGAGGTCAGACTAGATAATATAATGGTCCCTTCCGGTCTTAAACTATAAGAATCTATTCATCCTGTCTCTGACTTCAATACTCTTTACAACTTACTTGTGTTTCTTTGTCTACTCCACTGTTCTTGGTGTATTCATAGATATTAGAAGCAGCAAGTTCTCAAGATGCTCAGATTCAATGGTGATGGGGTGAGGAGGGGGATATGATTAATTTCAGTAGGTGCAGGATTTCACCTCAACTATACAAAGCTAGCTTTCAACTTGGGAGTGTCCCAAATTATGATCCAGTGCATTGCTAACAAATCCCAGATGCACTATACACCGTAGGAGCTAGAGAAATAATGTGGTGGAGAAGGATCGGATGACAAGTGGTGGTGAAAGATTTCACCAACAGTTTCAGCAATATTAACCCAGGAAGAAATTACATTTAAATATAATAAAGGAAGAGCATCTAGGAAAGAGCTGTTAGGTGATACAATGTAGGGAATGGTGGTGGTCAAGGAGTAGAACTGGTAAACACTCTAGACCAGGGATCTCAAACTCAAATGAGCACGAGGGCCACATGAGAAGTAGCACATTGACCCAAGGGCCACATCACTGACACCCCCCTCCCCACTTCCCCTGGCCCTGCCCCCACTCCACCCCTTCCATGAGGCCCCACCCCTTCCCTGCCCCCATTCCAACCCTTTCCCAAATCCCCGCCCCTGCCCTGCCTCTTCTCCGCCTCCTCCCCTGAGCACTTGGCTCCCCACTCCTCCCCCTCCCTCCTGGAAAGCGCTAAGCGCCGCCAAACAGCTGCTTGCCGGCAGGAAGCTGGGGGGGGGAGGGAGGGGAGCTTGGCGGCCGCAGGAAATAACTCTGTGGGGGAGCTTGGTGGGCCGCAGCAATGTGGCCCGCGTCCCGCGTGTTTGAGACCCCTGCTCTAGACAGTGTTTTAAAAAACTGTTCCCTTGTGTCCCCAAGACTGGCAGTACAGAATCACTAACATCCTTCACCCTCAACTTTAACTGTTACAGCGTTTTCTTTTGAGAGACAGTATTATCCAATGGTTAGAGCAGAAGACTGTCAGTCTGTCTATTTCTACTTTTGGCATTAATTGGCTCTGTGATTCTGGGCAACACACTTAGGATCTTATTATTAAAATGAGTGCACACCCACACATCCCACTTGTACACACACATGTCCAGTATCTATGGGTGAAATCCATCACTGAACTAAGATTCAGCACAGGCTTTGTGCTGGTCTTCTGCCCAGGGATGAATTTCACCCTGTGCTGCATATGGACAGTTGTGTATCTAACTGCACATGAAAAAGTCACACTTGTTTGCCCAAACAAGACACATGTAATGGTGAACACACAGTTGCAAAAAATCAAGCCCAGAGTCATTCTGAGCTCTAGTTTCTTTGTCTGTGGAATAGTTTGATAATACTTTCCCTGGAGTGGGGTAGAAATAATCCATGTTTCTAGGAGGCTTTGAGATCCTCGGATGCAAGATGTTCTAAGAGTGCAAAGTATTATTAGTTATGAGTCTACCTGTCAGGGTATTGATAAAAATAAACTGGTGGCCTAAAGACTTTTTATGTTGCAGTCCCTGCTTTATGATGTAAAATCCACACAATAAAAGAACTCTTTCCTTCCCCAAGCACAGGAAAGCTGCCTGAATTTAACTTTGGGTGTCTCTGAGCTAGTGGTGTGTTGTAATGGTATTGGAGAAGAGACACTAAGTTAATAACTGAGGGTGTTGTTTTTCCAGTCCTCTTACATTACATATGGAGCTGCTAATGTCTACAGTTCCTCATGGTTGGCATCCTATAGTAAAATAATTATTAGTGTACATATGAACAGAGGCTAGATTTCTTACATTGTATTGTACCCCTGAGGCTACTGTTGTATAGCAAAGGAAAATGTGGCATGAGAATTAGAATTTTCCTGAATGTATTTTCTGCACTTATGTTTAATCTCATTGACAGGCTGGATATTTTAAACATGTCGGTGATGGGAGCTCATTCTTTAGTGTACTGTTTGCTAAGGAAGAATGCTGCTGAGTATTGGGTGATACTGGAAGTGCTGTCTTTTAGTGTGGCAATTAACCCAATTTCTGCACATCCCATGTTCACATTTGGCAACACACAAAAGGTCCACAGTTCAAAATGGGCAGAAGTATTGCCTTTCCCTGACTAGATACGATGGTGTTTGGTGCCACATAAATAACTATGGTAGATAACAATTACCTCAGCAAACAAACATATCAGCCCACAATGTATAGCTGTATTGTGAGGTGCCTGTCATTCAGGATATAACCCCAAGTAAACCAGTTGGCCAATTCTGCTCTCAGGGTTGAAGAAACATTGGCAAAGTTCTGCCGAAATTTATAGCACATGCTTTCCCACCAAGCCTTAGGAATCAAGTGTGGGATTTTTAAAAGCACCAAGAGAACCCAAGCACCCAACACTCATTGAAAAAAACCAGTTGGATTTGTGCTCCTAACTCCCTTAGGCACTTAGGAACAACCCACTCCAAATGTACTCTGAAATATATGATGAGCATTACTGCTTCTCTTGCAAAATCGTCTCCTGCTATAAACACCTGCCTCAGAGATGCAGGATGGTCTAGAGGTTAATGCAGTAGCCTAGGACTTGAAATACCTGAGGGTCAGTTGCTTGCTGTGCCCAAACTTCCTGTGAGAGCTGAACTGGGCAAGTCACTTAGCCTCTCTGTGCCTCAGTTCCCCACCTGTACAATTAGATAATAATACTACCCTACCTCACAGGAGTGTTATGAGGATAACTACATTAAAGCACTCAGAAGCTACAGTGATTGGAGCCATATAATAAATACCCTCAGACAGATAGAGACCTGAGATCAAAACTTGCCTAAGGTCCAACAAAACCAGGCTTTGTGTTTTCATCCTAGATCCTTTAATACTCCCCTCACAGATCCAGAATACACCTTGGTTCAGTGCAGCATGATTGACAGTCTCTGCCACAGGCTGGAATATCAAAGCTGTTGCAGGTCAGTATTGAGGCTCATTGATACCCTGGCCTGGAATGACAGGGATGTTGCTGGATAAGAGAAGGTGCTTTGGCAGAACTGCGGGGGAGGAAGATTGCATCGTTCTATCGTGGTGTCACACTAGTGCTACTAGTCACTCGCATTCAAGAGTACTAAACTCATACACACATTTTTGCAAAAGGAAAATGACACAGTGACCCGTTTCTCACAGTGGGAGCAGGATCTAAGTGATTGGACAACAAAATGGCAAATGAAATTTAATGTGGATAAATGTAAAGTAATGCACATTGGAAAAAAATAACCCCAGCTATACATAAAATATAATGGGGGCTAATTTAGCTACAACTAATCAGGAAAGAGATCTTGGAGTCATGGTGGATAGTTCTCTGAAGATGTCCACGCAGTGTGCAGCGGCAGTCAAAAAAGCGAACAGGATGTTAGGAATCATTTAAAAAGGGATCAAGAATAAGATGGAGAATATCTTATTGCCCTTATATAAATCCATGGTACACCCACATCTTGAATACTGCGTACAGGTGTGGTCTCCTCATCTCAAAAAAGATATACTGGCATTAGAAAAGGTTCAGAGAAGGGCAACTAAAATGATTAGGAGTTTGGAATGAGTCCCATATGAGGAGAGATTAAAGAGGCTAAGACTTTTCAGCTTGGAAAAGAGGGGATTAAGGGGGGATATGATAGAGGTATATAAAATCATGAGTTGTATGGAGAAAGTGAATAAGGAAAAGTTATTTACTTGTTCCCATAATATAAGAACTAGGTGCCACCAAATGAAATTAATGGGCAGCAGGTTTAAAACAAATAAAAGGAAGGTCTTCTTCACACAGTGCACAGTCAACCTGTGGAACTCCTTGCCTGAGGAGGTTGTGAAGGCTAGGTCTATAACAGGGTTTAAAAGAGAACTAGATAAATTCATGGAGGTTAAGTCCATTAATGGCTATTAGCCAAGATGGGTAAGGAATGGTGTCCCTAGCCTCTGTTTGTCAGAGGGTGGAGATGGATGCCAGGAGAGAGATCTCTTGATCATTACCTTTTAGGTTCACTCCCTCTGGGGCACCTGGCATTGGCCACTGTCGGTAGACAGGATACTGAGCTGGAAGGACCTTTGGTCTGATCCAGTATGGCCATTCTTATGTTCTTATGACCTTACATCTAATTTTCATATGAAATAGTTAATTAGTTATTCCATAGGGAGAGGGATGGGAAGGAAAGGGTGAGGAGGTCTGAGCCCCCTCAGACAATAATTTCAGAGTGTTCTTTTAAGGGAAATCAGGTCAGGGAGGAAAAGAAAACAAAATAATTAGTTAGCAAGTGCTGTTGGTTTAGCATAGCCAAAGACAGTAACTCAATAGATTTTTCATTAATTTCTTTGGTTTGGGTTTACTCTGTGCTTCTGCTATTCCCCTGTCATTAACAGAGGTGAATTAAGGTTTCCTGGGGCCCTGGGCTAGAGCAAGTGGGGGGCCCCTCCCCACCCCATCTGTCTATGATCCTGTCCCTCTTCCACCCCTTCCATTTGCATCCCCACTGTCTCTTCCCCAGGGCCACTCCTGTGTTCCCCCAGGATCCCCTCTACTTTGCCCCCCACTGCGGCCCCCAACCCATTTGCTCATTTCTGCTCCCCCCACACTGCAGCCCCCAACCCATTTGCTTCTTTCTGCTACCCCACCCACTGTGGCCCCAAGATCGGAGAAGCTCTGTCCCTATGCCCTGCCAGGGCCACAGCAGAAAGTGAGAGCTCCTCCAGTCCCAGGGCCCCAGTGGGGGTCCGGATGCTGGGGCTTCCCCTGCCACCCCTCACGCTTCTGCAGGGGAACAGGGTCTGGGCACTGGAGCTTCTCCCGCCCTGCTCACCTGGCACTTCTGTCGAAGAGCAGGGTTGGGTGCGGCGGCTTCCCCTGCCACCCCGCGGCTTCTGCTGGGGATGGTGCGGGGGTGTGTGTGCCAAGGCTTCCCCCATCCCACAGCTTCTTCCAGGGACAGGGTCAGGGCACGGGGGTCCCCCAGTTGGCCGGGGCCCCTGGGCATGGGCCCTATCAGTCCAGTGACTAATCTGCCACTGGTCATTAAGCAGCATCTTGAAAAGCATTATTACAATCAAAAACAAAATATACCAGCCACACAAGGGATGGGGTGGTGGGAATAAAATCCCAGCAGTCATTGCTTTGGTAAACTCATTTACTTCATCTTTAAAAAAAAAAGAGTGGGTTACTGCACTTCCCTTCCTCTCCTGACACTGAACAGCCTGTGGCATGCTTATGCATGGTAGGAATTTCTGGTATTGATTTGCGTTGCCCCCTTTCCTCATCCCTCCCAATCCCCCTTGCTTTTGCTTCTTCCAATTTATGCTTCCCCTAGCTGCTTCTAAACCAGGATTCTGTCTGCAAACGTGTAAAATATTGAGTGGAACAAATATGCACATCATGAGTAAAAAGCCAGTGGTCGAAGACCAGTCTCCAGGCATTGGGCCAGTAGAGATGACAGGTTGAGTTATGCAGGAGATATAGGTTCAAATCTTGGGACTGTGTGTTACTGTTAAATTGACAGAGCTCAAATGTAATGCTACATGGAAACAAAATTGCTATTAAAACCTACTGTATAGTATGGCCCAGAACTCATCTCCAGGCAGGAAAACTAAATTCAAGTCAGTCCCACACCAGAAGGAGGGCACATACCTGACACTGCTATGTAACAGTAAACAGGTGATTCTGTTAACACTGGTGTTTTTCAGATCAGAGAATAAATAGTCTCCTTCTACTGTCCAGATGGAAAATGGGGATCCTATGGCACTTTGGGAAGAGAGCAAGGGATACAGTGAGTGTCCTGAACAACAGTCCCTCAAACAATAAAACAGGTTCTAGTGTCCATGCCTGTGTGTAACCTACTGCTGAGCGCTTAACTGATATTGTTCACCTACTCAGTCACTCCAGCCCCTGATTCTGATCTCACTAATGCCAGTTTTAATAAGTTCATTGACTCCACTGGTGTTACTCTTGCCTTTTACCAGCATGAGATCAGAATCAGACCTACCTTCAGTAACTAATTCTCTAATTATGAGAGCATCATGGGAAGAGGGGGAAAGATCTCCTGCCCAATGTGGGGAGGCAGGAAGGGAGAACAGAAAGGAGCCTGGTAATAATTCAGCACTATGTAAAACTCAAGATATGAAATATCTTTTATTGAAATAACCCATCTAAACGTCATTGAGACCAATCCTCAGCTGGCTAAGTGGGTATGACTCCATTGAAGTCAATGGAGCTACACTGATTGACACCAGCTGAAGATCTGGCCTTTGTACATACTTTCGTTAATAAAATAGCTAATGGAGCAGCTGGAGTGCTGCATTTTTGAGCCTCTTCATGTCAAGGTCTTGTCCTCATTGGAACAGTGATATGGAACAATGACTTACTGATGTTGAAAATTGAGCCTATAAGAAACTTACTTTGTTATGTGTTTAAAGAGATACTGTTATGGTTGGCAGGCCTAACTCGTGACCTACCTATTTTGTTTATTCTGTTTGCAAAGCCCACGTAATTCTTTGTGTTCTTTCTCAAAACAAATGCTTCGATGCACTCTTTTTCCGTAAGAAAAATCCGTGCTGACAGAGCCTGCAATAACAAACCCACGTATGCATGCTTAACCGAGGAAAGCCAAACATGGCAAGGAAACAGCTTTCCATTTCAAACTTCCTAATGGCTCTATGCTAAACAGCAACGAGAAAATAACAAACCAATAATGAAAAAGCAGGATTGTTTTATTAAAAAAAGAATCTGCCCCAAGGTTACGCACGAACCAGTCCCAATGAAATCAGTGGGCCTCATTTGACAGCAGTTTTACATCAGTGTAACCCTATTGACTAAAATGGATTTACTCAGGATTTACATGGCTATGGGATAAGAATCAGGCCCAATGGGAGTGGTACATGGTGAATTTAGGGGCAGTATATGACCTGGACTTTTGACCACTTCCTTTTCCTCTGCTAGGCTGCATCATCGCCCATGATATTGCTGTGTCTGTGCAGAGACAGTAACTCTGCCTATCCAGAACATATGGACAGAAATCTTATGCCAAAGGAACAGAGATGACAAAGCGTCAGCTCCACAATGCTGGGGAAAGGCTTGCACACAAGTCCTGAGCACAGTCACATGATGTGAAATACTTGAACCTAAGCATCTTTTGACTTGGCTCCAGGTGGTCCCATGAATGACATGCTGGAAGAGTTCTCCACACCCTTTCCTAAGAAACCCGAGAGTTCCACTTCATTTCACCCAATAAGAGTCACTTTTATCCTTCCTTTCCTTTTCTTTCATAGTCCTCTCTCAGGACAGTGTTTGTTTTGTGAGCCCGTCCTTTGAAGTCTCCTAAACTGCAGAACCTCCTCACCCCCTTCCTCTACCAATATTTCAACCATACAAATGCTTCTTTACAAAGATGCCCGTGTTACCCATGGCTAAGCTCTCATTTGAACTGCTTTACAGACAGCTCTAATTGTTTGCAATATCCAAATGCAGAATTCAAGTACTGTAATATGAACAGAAAATTTGGCCTTCAGTTCTACCCACATATACTGATTTTCTGACCGATTTACACCTGACATGTACCTTATCCCTATATACATCAAACACTGAATTTGGCCTAGAGACTATCATTGCCAACTCTCATGATCTCATCACAGTTCTTCCAATATTGGATGTTTTTCCTACAACTCCAGCTCCTGAAGTCACATTATTATATGAGAATTTCAGCTTCCATTTTTTTAAAATTAAGTTTGTAGTTCATTGTTAAAGAGAAAAGTTTGGAAAAAAAAAATATTTTTCCCAGTATACCTTCAGGTTCAAAAACCAGAAGGCAAATTTAAGAATCCAAAATGTATTTTTTTAAAGAAAAAAATCTAATGATTTTTAAACATTTCATGATTTTATGGGGCTTCACAGATTATATTTAAATGCTTAGGGTTGACAGTGTTGACAGATTTCCATGGTTTTTGGACTTTCATTAAATTTGGATTATTATTTAATATTTACATCACAGCAACTCACAGAGGCCCCCATCAAAACTGGGGAACTCACTGGGCTAGGCACTGTACACACACATACAAAGACAGATTAAACTCTTCAGACTATGGGACTAAGAATTTGGCTGCGGTAGGCATAATGGCTTCATGTGACAGCACTTGCTCCTAAATCCTGGCTAAAACCAAGAAGTGCAGAGACTCCTGAACACTTAAAAATGCACACCAAACAAAATATTGTTTTTGAGTTTGTTGTGTGTGTGTTTGACTTCGAGAGAGGTTTGGATTTGGTTAGATGTTTGGTCCAGTTCTTGCTTTACCAAACTGGTTAAGCAATCCCCAATTTCAATAATTGTGTATTTCAAAACTGGCCTTGACTATAGGCCAACTTCTGCCTATAGACATAAGTACCCAACTCCAGCTGGTTCAATGGAAGTTTTACATCAATGTGATACAGTGGACAGAGAGCTGGCCTGGGAGCCGGGAGCCCTGGCTTCGATTCCTAGCTTGATTGCTGTCCTGCTGTGTGATGTGGACAGACCACTTCATGGCTCTCTCTTCGACCTGCTGTCTGTCTCATCTCATTACCCTGCGAGGTCTTTAGGGCAGGAACTGTCTCTTAGGGGTGGTCTACACCGGAAACTTGCATCAGCATAACTATATCTCAGGGATGTGAAAAATCATAGAATCATAGAATTATAGAATATCGGGGTTGGAAGGGACCTCAGGAGGTCATCTAGTCCAACCCCCTGCTCAAAGCAGGACCAATCCCCAACTAAATCATCCCAGCCAGGGCTTTGTCAAGCCTGACCTTAAAAATATCTAAGGAAGGAGATTCCACCACCTCCCTAGGTAACGCATTCCAGTGTTTCACCACCCTCCTAGTGAAAAAGTTTTCCCTAATATCCAACCTAAACTTCCCCCACTGCAACTTGAGACCATTACTTCTTGTTCTGTCATCAGCTACCACTGAGAACAGTCTAGATCCATCCTCTTTGGAACTCCCTTTCAGGTAGTTGAAAGCAGCTATCAAATCCCCCCTCATTCTTCTCTTCCACAGACTAAACAGTCCCAGTTCTCTCAGCCTCTCCTCATAAGTCATGTGTTCCAGTCCCCTAATCATTTTTGTTGCCCCTGCTGGACTCTTTTCCAATTTTTCCACATCCTTCTTGTAGTGTGGGGTCCAAAACTGGACACAGTACTCCAGACGAGGCCTCACCAATGTCGAATAGAGGGGAACGATCACATCCCTCGATCTGCTGGCAATGCCCCTACATATACATCCCAAAATGCCATTCTTGACAACAAGGGCACACTGTTGACTCATATCCAGCTTCTCGTCCACTGTCACCCCTAGGTCCTTTTCTGCAGAACTGCTGCCGAGCCATTCGGTCCCTAGTCTGTAGCGGTGCATGGGATTCTTCCATTCTAAGTGCAGGACTCTGCACTTGTCCTTGTTGAACCTCATCAGATTTCTTTTGGTCCAATCCTCCAATTTGTCTAGGGCCCTCTGTATCCTATCCCTACCCTCCAGCGTATCTACCTCTCCTCCCAGTTTAGTGTCATCTGCAAACTTGCTGAGGGCGCAATCCACACCATCCTCCAGATCGTTTATGAAGATATTGAACAAAACCAGCCCTATGACTGACCCTTGGGGCACTCCACTTGATACCGGCTGCCAACTAGACATGGAGCCATTGATCACTACCCGCTGAGCCCGACAATCCAGCCAACTTTCTATCCACCTTATAGTCCATTCATCCAGCCCATACTTCTTTAACTTGCTGGCAAGAATACTGTGGGAGACTGTGTCAAAAGCTTTGCTAAAGTCAAGGAACAACACGTCCACCGCTTTCCCCTCATCCACAGAGCCAGTTATCTCATCATAGAAGGCAATTAGATTAGTCAGGCATGACTTGCCCTTGGTGAATCCATGCTGACTGTTCCTGATCACTTTCCTCTCCTCTAAGTGCTTCAGAATTGATTCCTTGAGGACCTGCTCCATGATTTTTCCAGGGACTGAGGTCATTTATACCCCTGAGAGACGTAGCTCTGCCAACCTAACCCCGGGTGTAGACAGTGCTAGGTCAATGGAAGCATTATTCTGCCAACCTAGCTACCACTTCTTGGGGAGGTGGATTAACTACAGCGCCGGGAGAACCCTTCCCATATATGTAGTGAGTGTCGACACTGAAGCATTACAGCTGTACAGTGTTTTAAGTGTACCATAGCATATGTGTTTCTACAATACCTAGAACAATGGAGGCCTTTAGGCATTACTGCAGTACATATTATAATTACACACATAAAAAAATACATTAAAAATATTATGGTTGCAAAGTCAAGCACTCAGAAGTTAGGAAATGCCAAAATTAAGGTTGCCTGTGCAGCCTTATTTGGCCCCCTTATACATAATGTATTATAATACATTCTTTAATTAAATGACCACATACAGTTTTTTCCACAGGTCCCATGCTATTCAATGCAGAGGACGGACGGTGCTTATAATGAGCAACTATTCAACATTTGTTTTCTTCTTAGTGTTCAATGTGTACCCTAGGATTTATCTACTGCACACTAGTCAAACCCTGCTCTGAGGACAGAATTATTAAATTTCCTTATGAGCTTTTCTGTGGTGCTCTTCACTGTGGTATCTACGTCCTTCATAAACATTAAGTAATTTATTTTCTCAACACCTCAGTGACATGACGGAGTATTATCCCCATTTTACAGATGGAGAACTGAGGAACTGAGAGATTAGGATCAAAAGGCACCATTAAATTTGGGTGCTCAGTTGCAGACATGTAGGCTCCTAAGTAATTTAGGCACCTATGAACATTTTACCCAAAGTCTCAACTGAAACCACAAAATGGCTCTGAATGTAAACCGTGGATTTGAACCAATTCCCCAAACCTGGGGGAAACATCTGAAAACTAGGCCCCTTAGTTACCTAATTTTAGGCCTCCATGGTTGAAAATGTGGCCTAAGCTTCTCTTTGCTGTAGCTGACTCATTCTGACTGGGCAGAAGCTGGACTTAATGAAAGCTCAATAACAATTAAGCAATCATGGCTAGAAATCCCTGTTATGTTTAATGTTCAAGAGAGGACAAGGACAGCACAGGCTGAGATGATCAAACTGGCCCAAAACAGAGATATCCCATTTATCTTCCTCACTCCTCCACTCCCCCGATACTAGGAAGATTGTTCTCATCTGAGTCAATTACCTCATTTTGCTTCTCCAGCCTCGTTAAAATGCAATGGAGGAGCGTGGTTGTAAATGAAATGGTAGTGTGAGTCCCATCGGAAAGCGTCCCTCTTTTGTTGGCAGAGTTAACATTCCATGTTGCTGGTTTTGGCTGTGCCTTGCAGCAGGTTGTGAGTTTAATGAAGTGATCTGAATGCACAAGAAATGTCTGATATCTCTCTTATGTTTCCTACTTATTTTTTTTTACAGAATCAGAGAGACTGAGCACTCACAGGGAGCAGGGAAATTAAAAGAAAACATTTAATACTGTGAAACTGTTTAAGCGAGGAGGAGTTGGTAAAAGTCCTAAGAGGTCATTATTGGACATGATCCAGCTGGTGTACTCCTTATGGACGACACCTTTCAAAAATCAGCACCGTTTCCTCTTTATGTGGGTGTTGTTATTTTTATGCCATTAAAGTTGTTTTCTTTTAGGCACCAGTCAGTATCTTCCCTGAGATTCATCAGACTGGGCAGCAAGCCAAGTGGAACCCCCTAAAGCTAAGTGCTCACCTTTGTCAGAAATATAATACTCAATAATGTAATGATGGCAGAAGTGTTACAGAGCCTGTTTGTTTCTGTTGGGAAAGAAGTAGCTGGCACTCTCACACAGAGCCCATCACAGCAGACAATCAATGGCACAGTGATTCCCACTACTTCAGAACGGTTTGGTGTTCCACACTCTTAACTGCATTGTGTGTTTAAGGAACCCAAAACTCTAACAGTCACTGCTCATGAGGAAACCTGACTGGCTAAAATCCTGTGCTCCATCACTCTGATGACCTCACCATCACAGAGCTGTCTATTGAGCCTTGTCACCACTACAAACAATGCCCTTTGTTGGCAATATTCAGGCTTGACATCGTCGCTTAGTTATGATTGGCCAGATAATTCACATAGTATTATTCCTGTTCCCCTACTGGATGACTGAACAATCACTCCCAGCACAAATTCCTACCCTTGCAACACATTCCTATTTTTGCCAGGGATACGTGCATGTGTGTACTTGGAAGTTCACTTTCCACAAATGTTGGGTAGGTTAAACTTGGTCACTCAAGTATTTACAGCGAACAAATGAACAGTGGGCTGCAGAGCCCTTGGAAACAAATGAGAAAGCCTCCTGGTGATTTCAGTGGGCTTTGGATCAGGGTCAATGGGGGGGGAACATGGCCTAAGAAGCTTGTAAAACACCAGGGAATTGCCTGCTGAGGCTGCAGGCGGCCAGAATGCTTGCCTCCACATCATCGTTCCATCCCCTGATTCGAGGGTGACCAGATGTCCCGATTTCATAGGGACAGTCCCGATATTCGGGGCTTTGTCTCATATAGCCCCCCTCCCCTGACCTCATCCCCGGTCACCCTACCTGATCAGGATCCATGCTGTGGGAGAGCGTGGAGGTGAGGGGGTGACCACTCTTCACAGCATGCAACTCCCCACCTTGCGCACACAGGGCCATGGGCCTTCACCAAGAACCCTAAAGCTGACCTGGTCGACACTTACCCCTTTCCTTCACCACAGAATGGATTCCCTTGCATTTGAGAGTAAGGGACTGAGAAGCTGCTGTGAGCCACTGTGGAAGCACAGGGCCTCTGCTCAGAAGATAGCTGTGGACTCCTTGGACTCACCCCCAAGATCCATATGAATCTCAGGGGGAATCTACTTGGGTTGTTGCGGGGGACAAAACTCCTGGCCACTTCTAAGGGAGTAGCAAGCCACCCACCCTGCTGGAAGAACGTGAATGTAATTCTGAGAGTGGACACTCCTGGAATTTCCTGGCCTCCATGTGACAGTAATTGAGATGTCCATTAAATACTAAGTGGTATCAACTGGTTAGTGTAGGGGACTAGGACTCTGGACACTGGTGTTCCATTGCTGTCTGCTACTTGCTTGCTGTGGGGTTGTAGGCAAGTCACATAGCCTCCCTGTGCCTCCATTGCTCCACCACAGTTCAGTGGAGAATGATAATGCTCTTTGACAAGTGCTTTAAGATCCTCTGGTGTCAGGCCCTACAGAAGTGTGAAGTGTTACTGCTGTAACCAGGATTGGTTTGATTTGGTTGTAGTTATGGCTTAAAGGTTCAGTTTGGTTCTTATTTTATCTGATTTCATTTGCTTACCCCAGTCTCAACCCAAACAAGCTGCGCGCCTGAATTATCTCACACTTACAGTGGTATTATACCTGTGCAACTCCTCCTACTTCAGTGGTGTTACTCTTCATTTATACAGGTGGAAGAGAGAAAAGACTCAGGCCCCCGGTGTGTTAAAAAACTAACATCCTTATCTCTCTGGCAGGGCCAGTTCTAAGGACAAGCAAGAAGGCCAGTCCCTTGGCCACCAGCTTCCAGGAGGTTCCATATCACTATGCTGCTTGGCCTTTTCCCCTGTCCCCCACTTGCCCACTCTGAGATGGGGGTTGCCAAAAACTGTTTTCGCCCTGGCCAGCAAAACGCCTAGGGCATTTCTGCTCTGTGGGATAGGTTATTTCTCTTTACCTGGGATTGCTGCCCCCCAGAACCATTCTTCAACAGCAAACAACCAAACCCATGTGCAGTTCAAATGTTGTTTTCCTTCCGCACCACCATTGCTGCTCAGTGGTTTGCAATATAAAACACTCTTTGGTGAACCCAATTGTCTGACTGCAGTGCTCACACTCAAGGACCCAATAAAACAAAGCAGCTGGCTAAGAAATGAATTACGGCGGGGGGGAAAAACACCATCCGGAGGGTTGTACTAAATTGTAATGCCAGATCCTAGTTATAGCTGTTGTCAGGGGAAGGAGGGCTGGGGGAAGAGGAAGAATGGAAAGGGAGAGCACAAAAAAAATCTGTATTTTCAATTAATAAAGCATGATTGTAGTTGTATTAAGATGAAAGAATAAGGGCCTCATATCAGTTTAAAATATGTATTTGCTTTGTTTCTTCTGAGGTTTAAGGGCTGATTTCGTGAATCATGAATGCTGTTTGTGTAGCTGCTGTTATGGTGTTACCTCTTACTCTGTTACAGTTAATGCCACTCTGTCATGTCTGTTACAAACTTCTATTTCAAGTGTTTATGACTCAGCTGTTGAGATGAGCCTTATTAGCAGTGAAGGCTCACCTCTGAACAGGCCAGATCCTGAGAAGTGCTGAGCAGCAGGGGCCTCCAGCTCCAGTGGGAGCTGCAAGTGCTCAGCACCTCTCAGGAGCTGGCCTTAAGTGCACAGAATGTGTGAATCTTGTCAGAGCTGATGGGTTGTAACACGCCTGCCTGCACATGCAGGCGGAGGAGAAAGAAGAGACTCAAAACCCAGCACAGGGAGATTTTTTTCTAAATTTGCTCTCAAAAAGATCCAGTTCAGGTTTGCATCAAGTTTGTCCCACAGTCAAGTGGGTTTTTATTTTATCCAAAGTGGACCATCCATCGCTATTTGCATGCCACTAGAATGGGGCTAAGTTTTTCCAATGAAATGTTTTTTTCAAGAGAAACATGTAGATCCAGTGCCACAAACATGCTGCAAATTTGTATTGATTTCACTGAATTGTTTCAGACAAAACCCAACAAAATATTCTGGAAAAAAAGGGTAAATGGTTTGTTTTGACATTTTCAAACTGCATATTTTGTTTTTTTTTATTTGAAATTTCCACTAATTGTATTAAAAATGTTTTAAAATGTTCAAAACTGAAATAAAACGATTCATTTCGGGTTGAAAAAAATGTCTACTGCAACCCAAAACGAATTATTCTGTGGCTTTTTGATTTGCTGAAAAATTTAAAAAGCTTCATTTTGACCTGAAATTTTTTCTTTCAAAGCTTTTGGTATTGCCAACAAACCCCTTCCCCCACCCCCCCAAAAAAATCTGAGGCAGTTAGGGTATGTGAGAGGGTTCTGACCTGTGGCAGAGGGTTGGGGTGCAGGAGGGGGTTCGGGGTGCAGATTCCGGCCAGGAGCCGCTTATCTCAGGTGGCTCTGGTTGGCAGTGCAGTGGGGCTAAGGCAGGCTCCCTGCCTGCCCTGGCTCCACGCTGCTCCCGGAAGCAGCTGGTATATCCGGCCCCTAGGCGGAGTCATGGCCGGGCGGCTCTGTGCAGAGCATGCTGCCCACGTCCGCAGGCACCACCCCTGCAGCATCCATTGGACGCAGTTCCCAGCCAATGGGAACTGCAGAACCAGCGCTGGGGGCAGGGCAGCACATGGAGCCTCCCCAGCTGACCCTGTGCCTAGGGGCCGGAAAGACATGCTGGCTGCTTCCGGGAGCTGCATGGAGCCAGGGCAGGCAGGAAGGCTGTCTTAACCCCGCTGCACCACTGACTGGACTTTTAACGGCCTGGTCAGCAGTGCTGATTGGAGCCGCCAGGGTCCCTTTTTGACCGGGCATTCCAGTTGAAAACTGGATGCCTGGCAACTCTAAGTCCAAGGCTCCCCGGTCAAAAGAAGCCCTATCAATAAGGCATTAGACTCAGTGCCGCAAAACATTTTGATTCAGAAACTAGAACTATACAATATCAACATGGCACATATTAAATAGATTAAAAACTGGATAATTGATAGGTCTCAAAATGTAAATGGGGAACCATCAACTAGTAGATGTATTTCTAGAGGGGTCCCACAGGGATTGGTTCTTGGCCCTATGCTATTTAACACTTTTATCAATAACACAGGAGAAAAGCCAAAATCATCACTGATAACATTTACAGATGTGACAAAGATTGCAGGAGTGGTAAATAATGAAAAGGATAGGTCACTGACACAGAGTGATCTGGATCATTTGTTAAGCTAGATGCAAGCAAACAATATGCATTTCAATACACCCAAATGTAAAGTCATACACCTAGGAACAAAGAATATAGTAGCCCATAGTTATGGGATGGGAGACTGTATCCTAAGAAACAGTGATTCTGAAAAGGACTTGGGGGTCATGGTGGATAATCAGCTAAAGATAAATTCCCAGTGCAACACTGTGTCTTTACAGTACCTAGCACAATGGGTTCCTGGTCAATGACTAGGGCTCCCAGGCACTACAGTAATAGAAATTAATAATACTTATAGTGGTAATGCGGATGTATAAACAGGGCAATCTTGAGTACAAGTAGGGAGGTTATATTAATTCTATATTTGGCACTGGTGTGACCCCTACTAGAATACTGTGTTCAGTTTTGGTGTCTGCAATTCAAGAAGGATGTTGATAAACTGAAGAGGGTTCAGAGAAGACCCTCTAGAATGATTAAAGGATTGGAAACATACCTTTAGTGATTGCGCTCCTTCAGTCTATTTATCTTATCAAAGAGGTTAAGGGGTGGCTTGATCACAGTCTCTAAGTACTTACATGGGGAACAGAAATTTGATAATGGGCTCTTCAGTCTAGCAGACAAAAGTATAACAAGATCCAAAGGCTGGAAGTTGAAACTAGACAAATTCAGACTAGAAATAAGGCACATATTTTTAACTGTGATGCTAATTAGGCCCTGGAACAGCTTACCAAGGTTTGTGGTGAATTTTTTGTCACTGGAAACTTTTTAATCAAGATTGAATGTTTTCTAAAATATAAGTTCTAGTTCAAAAAGGAATTCAAGGAAGTCCTATGACCTGTGTTGTGCTAAAGGTCAGATTAGATTAACACAATGGTCCCTTCTGGATTTGGATTTGGAAAAGAGACGACTAAGGGGGGATATGATAGAGGTCTATAAAATCATGACTGGTGTGGAGAAAGTAAATAAGAAGTGTTATTTACTCCTTCCCATAACACAAGAACTAGGGGCCACCAAATGAAACTAAAAGGCAGCAAGTTTAAAACAAACAAAATGGAGTATTTTTTCACACAACACACAATCAACCTGTGGACCTTCTTGCCAGAGGATGTTGTGAAGGCCAAGACTATAACAGCATTCAAAAAAGAACTAGAGAAATTCATGGAAGATAGGCCCATCAATGGCTATTAGCCAGGATGGGCACGGATGGTGTCCCTAGCCTCTGTTTGCCAGAACCTGCGAATGGATGACAGCGGGATGGATCACTTGATGATTACCTGTTCTGTTCATTCCCCCTGGGCACCTGGCATTGGCCACTGTCGGAAATCAGGATACTGGGCTAGATAGACCTTTGGTCTGACCCAGTGTGGCCATTCTTATGTTCTTATGTTAGAATCTATGAATCTAGTGCATAAGAACCATAAAGTGAAACTGACAAGCAATTACAGTGATATGCGTTACTGTATTATCACTATCCAAGCTCAGCGGGTGCAAAACGTGAGCCGAGTAAGTGACAAAGTTCATATTTACAATATAAACTGACAGATTTTTAAGAACTGGTTAGACAAAGACCTTTTAAGAATGGTTTCAGAGTAACAGCTGTGTTAGTCTGTATTCGCAAAAAGAAAAGGAGTACTTGTGGCACCTTACAGACTAACCAATTTATTTGAGCATGAGCTTTCGTGAGCTGAGCTGTAGCTCACGAAAGCTCATGCTCAAATAAATTGGTTAGTCTCTAAGGTGCCACAAGTACTCCTTTTCTTTTAAGAATCGTTTAACTATTACTTAGTTGTGCCTTAAGTGCAGGGGACTGAACTAGATGACCTACTGAGGTGCCTTCCAGACTTCCAGTCCTACCTTTCTATGATTCTAGAATTTGTTACCTGTGCACAATACAAACCCTGTAAACACTTCTCATGTGCTTAAGTTAAGCATGTATTTGCACAACTAGGTCTCAGGATAATACACAATAAGGTGTTAATAGTAACACAGATAAGGGAATTTTTTAGCATATTACTTTTAAGCTTTAACAAGTGCTTGTGAAAAAAACATATTGCACATTTTGCTGAACATGGGTAGTAGATGCTTAAGTTTTACTATTTTGGTCATTTGTGATTTATTTTTAAATAAAGAAAGCAAATAATCCACATTATGGACAAATGTATTGCAAAAAAAATAACCTTTTTAAAACACTTAATAAACTCTAGAAAACTTCAAAGGTTAGTTGTTTTACCTTTCTCTTTCTTAAAAATGCCAAATCATTGTATTTCAATTTAAAAAACAAAAAAGATCAATAATTATAAACACTCAGACCTTTCCCCTCTGCACCCTGACTTTCAACCCAGAGTGAGTTTTAATTGCTAAATTTAACGTTTCCCTCCAAAATGAAGTTTGTGGTGGGAACTATGGATAGACCTTTAATTTTTCACAAGTGCCACCACAAACATTGCTCTGAAATTCCCCAGGGAGCCAGCATTTATCACTTTAAGAGCATTGCATGGCTCTGTGATATGGTTATGATGCTGGATAATGACCTAATGGGCCTAACTGACAACTTGCTGGCTCTCTGCCAAGATTACACAAAAGCACAATACAGCTGGTAGCATGAGAAAAAAAAGGGAGATGCTGATTTCCCAGCCAATACAACCCCATAGATTAATCCAGTTGTGAACAATTCCATACAAGTATCTCATTAGGTAAAGAATCTAAATCAAATAATTGCTGGTCAATATTTTTGAAGAATTTCACTCCCTCAAAAAAAAAAAAAAATATTGTGAAGTTTCCAGTGTGCAGAGTTCAAAATGACCCATTTAAACAAAAGTTAAAATGTTAACATTTAAATCATTATAAAAAAACTGATTACAGAAAATCAGGTGTTCTGTAAACAGAAAGTTTCAATAGCCAGCTGAATAGTAGTTTTGGTAAACATTTTGATTTTTAAAAATTGATAAATCTTTCACAAAAAACTGAATATTTAAAAAAAAAGGAGGGTTTTTGAGAAATGCTTAATTTTTTAAAAAGGACATTTTTGATGAATGGTCCATGTCTTCTCTAGTAGATTAATGCTAGGGAGAACACTACTAATTGAGCTTCACATCATGATACCCCCTCTGCCCCATGTTGGGGTATGTATAGCTGGGCAGAACTTGGTCACTTCAGTTCACAGGACTTCAAAGGGTGCTTTTTTTTGTTTGGGTTCTGGGTCGCATGGGTTCTGAGTCTTATGACCGTCTGATTTTCCACTTGGCATTTTAGATTCAAACTAAACCAAAAAACCCAGTATTGTGCTGTAAACAGGCAATAGGGCAAGTTTCACATGCATTGAACTTGAAATCACAGTTCTCCCCAGTTTTGCTCAGAATTGGGCCCAGGTTCATTTACATGATAAGTGAAGTGGGTTGAGTTTACAGTTTGATATGAAACCTGAAATCAGGCAGGTGTTTTGGGAGTTTCATGGCAAACCTTTGACAGAACTTAGTAGCAGGTTGCCTAGGAAATAGCATGTGGTTCACACTAAGTATTCCCCCAGTTTTATATATATTCTCAGAGAACTGCTGGGACTACAGAGTTTGGATTTCTGGAGTGGGTTAACTCCTCATTCTGAGTGAAATAAATGGACAGATTCAAGAAATCTTTCCCTCATCTAGTCTTATTTGCAATGAGTATGGAGTCATGTTATTACTTTGGACAAAGACAGATTAAAGAGCAAAGCAGCAGTAAAGCAAACACACACATAACAGCTACAACACTCCATGGCTCCAGAAAAACACAGCTTTACTTCTGTGTCTTCCAGGCACTGCTTCCAACTGTTATGTCACTATGTCTTAACGTCACCCCCGGACACATTAAAGAGGGCTTTGTGTTAAGAGTGTTGCCCCCCTCAGCCAGGTGGCCTATTGGAACAGCCAGCTGGAGTGGTCCCGTCTGGGAATGGCATCTTCAGCTAGTGCCCTACTGCCACCCACCACAGCTGAAAAGGACCTGTAAGACAATAGTGAGACACCGTGGCAATGAAGGGGTGTGCATCCCACCGAAGGAGCTGCTAACAATATTGGGTGGGGTATGGCTGCAATAGCTGTCACCCCTCCACCTTCCTTCTGTGTCAGACGTTTTCCTTCAGAATGGTTATTAGCTATATTTGCTATAGGATTATGATGTTAACACTGACTTTGAAAGGGCCTCACCACGCTGATGCACATTGTTCCAACTCCCCTCAGTCATACGAGGCTTCACGGGCTCTAAGCGTCGTACATCACATGGGCTGGGTAAATTGTGCTGGCAGAGAATCACCCTCCAGAATCAGCCCACCAGGACTGACTGTGCTGCATCCCGTCAAACCAAGCCCCAGCTTTTGTGAGTACCAGCTCTAGCAGACAAATGCAACGTAACATCACTGCACCAATATCATTGCCTGACACCACTGATGTAGAATAGCCTGGCGCTGCAGGAACCCATCCTTGAGGCATGGTGAGGATGTTTGGTTCAGCTGAATGTTGTCATTAGAACCCAAACATCTCCCATTTTACCCACACCTGATCTCTTGCATTTCAGCAATCATCCTCTAATGCCAAACTCCTTTGTGCATTCAGCATAACCCGAGACAGAGAGCTGCTGAAGGGGCAGAAAGATGGCCTTGTGATTAGGGCACAATCCTGCCAGTCAGCAGATCAGCCTTTTGTCCCTGTCACTGCAGCATATTCCCCTACCTTCTCTGTGGTTCAGCGTTACAACTTGAAACCTGGAGAGACCCATCCTTCCCCACCTCACTGGGGGGCTGAGAGACTTTCTATTGGGAGCGCCGGCCTCACAAACATTACAGGGCTCAGTCCCAGAGAAATGCATCACTCGGACAACCCTTTCCACCGAAGGCAACAGTTCTGCCTTTGTGAGGACATTACAAGTTGACCCAATATAAACACCACGTTCCTTGAAAACAGCTCTGAGCCATTTGTGGAGCCCATTTTCCCCTTCCTATTTACTTATTAAAGAGGAATAGATCCCTGCCTTTGATGGCTAATTTGTGTTTGTTTAAAGACAGAGGGGGATATCTTAGGCTTGGAAAGCTTAAAATAGACAAACAGTGGTGAAAGACTCCCCTCCCCGCACAGCTCCCCCCGCCCCTCCTCCTGGCCCCTACAGTTCCGCCAGCTGCAGCGCAGCCTTCCTCACGCTCATTCCAGCTGTGCCAAATTGTACTGAAATCGTGTACAGTTTCATGATGTGAAAGGCAGAGGTAGGATTAGCAGGAGCGCACAGCATCCCGGAACACAGGGCCCCTGTTCTCCAGGGAGAGGGGGCTGGGGAAGCTCCCTGAGTAGGCTGCCACCTGCCTGGGTCTGTATAATTCTTTGTAGCACTCTGATGCAGTTCTCCTGCTCCCATGTGTCCTGCCACACATAGTTCCCCCTCCTTAGCCTAATCCACACCTCTCAAATGTCCCTCATTTCAAAGGGCCCCACTCATTCTCGTCTGAAGCTATCTGTGCTCCAGACCCCTTCGGCATCTCCTCACTTTTCTTACTGAAAAATATTTACCGCAGAAACGAAGCACCACGAAGCGGAGGTTAATAAAACAGCTATTTCCATTAAAGGAATGAATTCCACAGTATTAAGGTTCCTGGATGGGCGATTGTTTGTGTGTCCCACATTAAGCCTTTGGCAGGCTGAGGGCTATGCCTTGCCTGTGAACATCTGCAGAAGTCTCCAGATCTCACCCAGGGAAGCAGGGCTTTGGACTTTGCTTGTAAGTGTAAGAGGACAGCATTGATTTGCTGGCATGTGGGATGGCTGCAGCTGTCCCCCTGCAGTAGGTCAGCCAGCAGGAGACCAACAGGCTATGATTTAGTGTCATTGTTTGTTTCTAGTACCACGCACAATGTGCTTCCCAAACAGACATGAAATGATGGTTCCTGCCCCCAGCTGATCCCAGTCTCAAGAGAGGCGGAGGGCAGCAGGATGAGCCGATGAGCCGAGGGGACAAGGAGTGATTGGCCACGTCATGGTATATAGGGGTAATTTAACAAAGATTGTGCTGCTGCTGCAGTTTTAAAATAGGATAAAGAAATTGTTCCCAGTTGCTCCTCTCACTAGTCAGGGAGTCATTTAGATCATTTCCCCACAACCATGATGGCAGAAACAGGCCCTTTGAGTGGGATTTGAAGGCAGAAAGAGGAGGTGCCTTGCAGATGAGCTCAGGGGGGGCGTTCCATGTGAAGGGGCCAGAGTAGAAGGAGGCACAGTGGTACTGATAGGCAGATGCGGCTGGCGTAGTGGGTGGAGTGAAGCAGGCGGGGATCATGCACGAGGAGATGAGGATGAAGAGAAAGGAGGCAGCAGAGTTACACAGGGGTTTGAAAATAGTGACAAGAAGCTTGGCCTCGATGTGGTGGAGAAGGAGGAGCCAGCAGAAGCATTCACAGGTGGGGCTGATATAGTCAGATAGCAGGAGGGGAAGCACAGCTTAGTGGGTGGAGAAAAAGATGGACTTAGAAGTGCAAGTCACGCTCGCTGTGCCTCCATTTCTTTCTCTAAGAAAGTTCGTTCCCGACCTCACCAGGATGTCAAATTAATTAACTCATGTTTATAGAATACTGACATCCTCAGATAGAAGGCTCTATAGGTGAACAAAGTGTTTATACCGCTCGAGCCAGAAGCAACCCAGAAGTGGTCTGTTGTGGAAAACCTCACCTAGACCTAGTAAGTCTTACTGGCCTCAATGGTAACTCTTACTCTTTATTCACTTATCCATCTGGCCTTCATTTAAAAATAAAGGGAACAGAGTGAACAATCACATAAGGTTTCAATTAAATGTTTAAAAGGCCAGAATTATAACTGCTGCATACAACATTCTCTCCCCTAGTCCTTTATGACGGCTCCCATATACATAAGATAAGCACAGAGTAGCTATGATACAGTCCTGACTACTTTAAGAACCTATGTTAATGGCTAGATAAGGTTGATATTTTAATCACATGAGCTTAGGAAACTGATAGTAAATGTTTGTACAGCAACACTGACTACTCCACCCACCCACCAGGCTTATAAATTGTAAGAGGTTCTTTCATTACAGGTGATAATCTCTCCTTTCTCGGTGGCATTTGTACTGGACCCCCATCATCAGAGCATATAGGCACAAATGCTTATGTGTTTAGATAATTTAGAAAATGACAATGATTTTATCAAACTTTGTCTCTGGACTGAAACCAACCACATGAAATGTATACCTCAGAAGGTAATTTGCTGGAGAAAATTCTAAGTGACTGAAACTAAGATCACTTAACTCTGACTACATCTTCGCTACTGCAGTGTTCTAATACAGACAGATGAATCAATGCCATGTGTATGAACTCCGTGGGCCTATGGGGTGAAATCCTGGCTCCACTGAAGTCACTGGCAAAAACCTCATTGACCTCAGTGGGGCCAGAACTTCACTAACGAACTGTAGAACTTACCAACCAACATGAATAATGTCCCCTTGCTCTAGCATTCTGCTACTGAGCTGTGTCTTAACTCGTATCATCAGATCAAAACACCTGCTGAAAAATAACAGTCCAGTGGCCGCTCTTTTTGAGGGAAACACCAGCATCAGTCACTGTTCTGAAGATAGCAAGTAATAACTGGTGTGTCTAAAACATGTTTTAGACATCTGAGTTCATTATATATATGGCTAAGCAACTGGGGCACTGTAACAGCTTCTTATTATCCTACTCCTAATTGTCTCAGGATTGTCTCTTATCTTATACCTAGAATGTAAGCTCTTTGGGGCGGAGACTGTCTTTGTGTTCTGTGTGTGTATGGTGCCTAGCACAATGGGTTCCTGGTCTATGAGTGGGGCTCCTACAGTTATACATAATGGCAAGCATACTGTGGGGAGATGAAGGCACGTATGCAGCCTTAAAGATCAGTTACCAGCTTCCTTGCTTTTTCTATACTATCCGTTAATCACTGATAATATCTTAAAAATTGTATCTAGTCATTTAATCAAAACTCATAAGATTAAAAAAATGGAGAGCTGGGCCAAAACAAAACCTTAGATCTAAACCGCAGACTTGAGCTTGAAGCTCAAACCTGTCTCTGTCCTGGGCCAAATCGGTACACCTCACATTTTAGCAACTTCTATACTTGGATGCAAAATGTAAACTGCCAAGTTCAGGAACATCCATGCTGATCTGAGCAGTTTGGTTCTGCCTTTTCCAAAGTTCTGAAAGTTGCATCCAGGGTTATGGTTCAGGCCCAACTCACTAAAATAAAACATGCTTTATATTTTCTCTTTTAAGAGACACAAATGCATGTGTATTTTTGAACATCATTGCACAGCTGTCCCAGAAGCAGACGGACTGTAATTCTAACTGGCAGCTCATCAAATTCTAAGCCATCACCCACTAATTATCCATTGGTGGAATTCTGACTTAGAATGGGTGATGGTCTGACTTAGAATTCCACATGTATGAAGAGCTGCCAATTTTTCTTCCCTTTCATTATATTTCTCCAAGGAATGTTCCAGCCTGACTGAGTATTCTTTAGACCCTCCAGCAGAACCAGCTTCAGTAGGGATATATGGAATGAACCAATAACCTCAAACCTGTTCCCGAATCATTCCTCAAAGGTTTGGTTCAGTTTGATTAAATTAACTCTCTCTCCCTCCCTGTCTTACCTTCCAGCAAGGCATGAGGAGGCCCAGCAGACCTTCTGTTGGCTGGCGTCAAGCCTACAAATAGTTCTGGATTTCTTACAGTGGGACTTCCCCCACTCCCTCAAGAGATACAGGGCTTACTCTGGGGTACAACGAGCTGGGAAACCCTAAAGCAGTACAAAAGTTTAACTCTAAGCTATTCTGAATACTAGAAAAGCTGGAAGGAACAGCTACAGAAATGAAAGAGGGTAAATCATAGAGCTTATGGGAAGGGCAGGTGCTGTGGGAGTCGGAGAAGGGCGTTACAGGTGCTAAAGTAAAAAGGTCTTGAAGGGAACAGAAGGAAAGGTTATGCAGAAATCTTGGACATAGTGGAAAGAAGGGATGAGACCTCTCAGTCAGATAGGAAAGTGACTGACCCTGCTTCCAGCTGAGCAGGAGTCAGACAGTGGACTTGCAGTGCTGGCTAGCAATAAAAGAGAAAAATGGAATAGAACCACCAATGCCAGGTGTGGTGTCATAATAGCAAATTTAGTCCTATTGCACCGGTTACACAGTGCTGGAGTTTGGCAGGTCTCTACACAGTGAGACTGGGTGACAGCCTTAGGCATGTGCTACTGGTGCAGGTGCAGAGTCTTGTGTATCCAAGGACCCCATCCCATCACCAAACAGCCAACAGCCCTAGCAAGGGAACTTTGTCCATATACTTAGCCTCTCCACCATGTTGTCACCCGACCCCATCCCACCTTCTGAATCTCTCAGATTCTGGAACTGCTGCCAAACCAGAGATCTTATTCTGCAGATCAGCTCCCTTTCCTGCTTTGCTTGTTGCAATTGCAGTGGGTAAGGCTCAGACAGCCTCACAAACTACACTCACTCAGCAGCTGGATTTGGGGAGATGTGGGTATAGATCTGGGGTCCTACGATAGTTGGATTAGGATCTGGCTGTGGCACTGAATAGGTTCCTTCACATAGGGTGCCAGCTTATGTCAAGGTCTCCATACCTCAAGTGAACTCTGACAAATACAGAGCTGGAACCAGTCTGGTTCTCCTGTGTGTTGTTATTGTTAAAATAGGTATTCGAGTTATAAAAATGTACTTAGTGTTTAGACTTTATTGAATGCTTGTAAATTGCTGCATGCATTAATCTCACTTATAGCATCTATATCCCATATTGTAAGATAACATTTGAGCATTTGCATTATAAGCCTCTGTAGCTGTGGAAATCCCCCGACAGGAGAGACATTAGTTAGTGTGAAATGCTGGCCTACAACAAAAGGTGTGATGTCCTGCTCCACAGAGAAGGCCTATCAAAACCAGATGAACTATTGTGGACCACCAAAGAGGACAACAGATTTTGCTGACTGCTTCCCCCCTCTACCTCCCATGAAGAGGAGAAGTGCAAGTGAATTCCTCCCATCAGCTGAGCTGGGAGCTCAGAGAAGGGGGAAAGGGAATAAAAGTCTCTGACAAGGAGAAACTATCTTCATGTTGCTAGGACTCTGAGGTGCAAGGATTACTAAGCATAAGCAAAAGATCCCCAATACTTAGCCTGGGTTAGCCCTAAAGGATATATAGAGCTTGCTTATTATAGAAGCTTCTATTACTTTTTGAAACTTTCAGGTATATATATGTTTACCTGCTTTAACTTAGTAAATAACTCTCATTTCTTTTTTTTAGTTAATAAATAATTAGATAGTTTATTACAGGATTGGCTACAAGCATTGTCTTTGGTGTAAGAATGTATAATGCAATTGACCTGGAATAAGTGATTGGTCCTTTGCTACAGGGAGTAACCTGAATAATGTTAAAAGAACGAGGAGTACTTGTGGCACCTTAGAGACTAACAAATTTATTTGAGCATAAGCTCTCGTGGGCTAAAACCTACTTCATCGGATGCATGCAGTTGAAAATACAGTAGGAAGATAGATATATACACAGAGAACATGAAGAAATGGGTGTTGCCAGACCAACTCTCGTTATAGTTGGTATGGCAACACCCATTTTTTCATGTTCTCTGTGTGTATATATCTATCTTCCTACTGTATTTTCTACTGTATGCATCTGATGAAGTGGGTTTTTTAACCCACAAAAGCTTATGCTCAAATAAATTTGTTAGTCTCTAAGGTGCCACAAGTACTCCTCGTTCTTTTTGCTGATACAGACTAATACGGCTACCACTCTGAAACCTGAATAATGCTGTGATTTTTGGCATAAGGGACCATCTATCAGAAAGGCAAGATTACCTGTGTGACAAGATAGAGTGGAGTACCCAAAGGGACTGTCTGTGATTCCGTGATTAGGCTGTTATAGTGCCTGAGGAGTTTACACTTAATAAATGACTAGGGAAAACTAAGTATAAAGCTCTCAGCCAACTTGGGATTTGTGCCCTGCTTCTTAGCAGTCTGCCCTGAAGTTGGTACTCATGCTCTTGAGTCATTATAGGACAGTTTGACATAGGACCCCATAAAATCTTCTGTACAGAAAGACATGCTGTCAGGCTGAGTACAATTTAATATCACCACCTATTTATAATTAGAAAGCAGAAAAACTATCTCTGCTGTGAAATATTCCATGCCATGCAGAATGAAGCATGAACTGATCAAACTATACAAGTGACCCTTGTTTATTTTGCAGGCTTATATGAGAAAGCTCAAATGTGTGTTGGGACAATCAGGAGTTGCTGAGTGGGGGAACTCATGTTTTGATCACTGGGAGATTTCATGGTCCATCAATACTCTCAGTTTTGCAGAGAGATGAAATGTTATGCGGAGCAAGAACCTTTCATTATTTAAATCAGACAAAGGAAACAAACAAAGCACTTTGTATTCTCATTCCCAGCGTCCCTGTTGCTTTGTAAAATGAATGCCCCAAACCAAGCTTCATGGATTTTACAGAGACAAGATGAATTTCATGCCTTTCCCTGACTGTCTGTGTATTCATTTGCGGAACTGTCAGAAAGCTAACCATTCCCAGTGAATGCAGCCGTCATCTTATAAAAAAACTCACACTAAACTTAAAAATAAAAATGCATTCAGTGGCAGAGCACAAACCGTTTCTCTGTGAAGTGGATTAGCAATCAGTACTAATTACAATATTAAAAATGGGGATTAAGACACAGAGCTGAGCAGGGCTAACATATGGCACGCTATTGACCTATTCCATATGCGGCTGCTATTGTCCCATATCCACTGTATTGTAACATTCTGGATGCTTGCTTGTTTTTTATTCCCTCCCCTTTTCTTTCCTCTTTTCTCTCTTCCTCCACACTACCACTGCAGCCCTGATCTTCTGAAACCTGACATTTACACATGAATTGTGTGACTGTGCAATGCAGCAGGGCCCGTGTGACCTGGGCCACTAAGCGGCATATCTGTAATTAGACAGACCAGAAACAAGGCCAGCACTAGCTATCGGATAGCCCACTGTGGATGTGATGGTGGTGAAGTCTTTATTACAGAAAATCCTGAACTCTGTCCTGGGGGCGGGGAGGGTGGAGAGAAATCTGATTTAACTCCTAAGGTGCTGGGTATTTGATGTGTCGGGGAGGGGAGAATTTCCACACCTTTCATCCACCTGCTCTTACATTGGAGGGAGCTCCAAGGAGTACTAGAAACTCTCATAGCTCTGAAAGGAAGAAGAACAGTTGAAGTGACTGGTGACTGAACTCAGCAGCAGCGATAACAGGGATACCCATTAATCGATCCTGCCTGATCACTGCTTTTTGACAGAAAGTAAATTCAGCTAAATCCCAATCCTCCTTCCCCCACTCACCCTCTCAGATGTTTGGGGCCATGTCATGGCCTGAATCGTGCAGCCATTTTGGGGGAAAAGTAGCATAAGGTGCCCCCTTGTCCCCTGCACAGGTTACTCATAGGATGGGTGGCTTTGCAGTACAGCGCGTAGCCTCCAGGGGGCTGCTATGCAATCCTTTACACACATTGGGTGGGGATTGATGGGCCAGTCAGAGCTCCTGGGAATTACCCTGCTCCAAGCACAAGGGACGGTGTGCGGGCGAGAGGCAAAAGTCAGATTGTCACAATGAGACACAATTTGCTTCCTACTCTGTTTTGAGGGCAGCACAACAACTTGCTGCCTGTTGCTTGGAGCTGATGGGGAAGCCTGGATTTAACACTCAGTGGCTCTAATAACTACTAGAGGACAGAACAGAAATTATCATAATGGGGTCCGAAACACCCATCCGAGGACTTGCCCTCCAATAAAGACACAGACCAATTTAAGAGACTGAAACGTAGAAACATGTTTCTAAAGAGGGTTGACGACAGCTTTGAGGGCTGGTAGGTCTGTAAGACTCTTGTGCCTTCCCTGCACTGGCGTACTGTCTCTTGTTTTCACCATAATTTCTTTTTAACTCAATAACAGAACAAACCAGACACCCCCTTTAACTCTGGCTTCTGTCAGATGAGGAAGCTGGCATTCACAGGGATTCCTGCAAACTGTTTCCCCAATTTGGCTTCCCATGTGTTTGCACCTGATCAAGTTTTCCCTTTGAGATTCATGTTTGATGAACCCGTTGTGTCACTTGTTCTTGACACAAATGAATAGGAAGAAACCACACAGGCACAACTGGGTCCCAAATAACCATGTTTAATAAATAAACACAAATATGCAAACCCTAGTTATCTACATACTGCTGCTCTGACTGCTTTACAATATAGCACAAAGTGAGCAACACTAGAGGGCTCAAACTACTTAAAGGGATATTAGCCTGTTCCCTCTACACTACAACCCACAAAACCCAAAATTATTCTCAGACAAAAGTTCCAAGTTTCATCTTATTTCCATCGAAAACCTTAAACCAGCCCGAGTTCCTCAAGAGTTTTGCAAACTCGCTAGTGAACCAGGCCTGAATTTTGAGTTTGCAGTAGATTCTACAGCTCTGCTCTATCTCCCATACAGGGAATATGATAATCTCTCCCCGAGTTTTTCAGGGGAAGATGTATCATCTACACAGAGTCTTGTTCTTCCCGCAGTGCGCATGCAACACTCAAACTGACGCTGATGTGAATTACAAACACACACACACAGAAAAGAAGAGATCCCTTCATTGCCATCTTTCTGTCATGATGAATGAGTAGAACGGTTGGCTGGGACAAGAACCATTCTATGGCAATCTGTCTCTGCCTTTTTTTCCTCTCCTAGGCAGGAATCAAGCCCAGTTACATTGAATCAAACTTTCAAACCCACAACAGGAGAATAAGTTTGACAAAGTGAGTTTGCCTGCCCTAACTGAGGTCCTGTCAGCAGCTGCGTGAGTTGTGTACTGCAAATGGAGATGCACAGATGCAACACCAGAATCTGAGCTGCACAGGAAATGAGAGGGTCTGTCAGAGAAGGTGTTCACATCGGCAACCTTTATATCACACCGCGTCATTGTTAGTACCTGGAGGTCAGTGAGGAGGTTAGAATTCTGTGAGATAGCAGCTGTAGCAACAGCCATCCAAGAATAAGTGTAGAAGGAAAACACCAATACCAAAAAAGCCAATGCAGAAGAGGATCCAAGCGGACTTCAGGGGCATGCCAGACACTGAAGCGCAGCCATAGCATATGCAAGAGCCATATTCAAAGCAACCCCAGCGTAAACACGGCAAATCAGGCTGCTCAGGATTGCCCTGTTTTGTGATTGTCAGTGGGGGTGAATGGATGGAGGTGAGGCCTCCATTTGATTTATACGTTCCACACTGCATTCAGCTGAAGTCACAGCATGTACTGCAAGTACCAAGGACCTGTCAGGAAATGAATGGAGTTTTTGTGTGTCAGCTGCTGTTGTCATTTAAACCAAGTCCACTGGCCATAATAGTCACCAGAAGCTCTTTTCTGGGTAGGAGAGCTTTAATTGCTAACTTGATTGGTGGCATCAGTGTAGATGCTTATACCTTTGTGCTCCCCTTGCTGGGAGGCCTTTTAATTTCTAGGTGTGTGTAATAGGAGGAGGGAGGGGAAAGAGAGAATATTTTTAATAGGAACCCCAATTGATAAAAAGCGGAGTAGCCTCATCTGTATGCTGTGCTCTTAAAGAATGAATTCAAACCTGGGAAAACTAAATGAGTGTTAGAAATCCCTGATCTCGATGGACTCAGACCTCTAGAGAGGTCATTAGAAGGTTTAGAAAGCTTTTGATCCATTGAAAATTTCTCTTTAGGAGGCAGGGGGCTTGTTACAATTCATTGGATTCTGAGCACTGGGAAAGCGTGTAACTACTCAAGTTCCTAGCTCAAAATACTGGAGTTTGGTTCAAACAGCAGAACCTCCAGGACATGGCCCTGATCCTTATCTCACACCAGTTTGACACTAGTGCAACTCCATTAGCTTCAGTTGAATTGCTCTTGATTTATAGCTGTGTTAGAGGAGAATCAGGTCCAAGATGACTATTGGCCAGTTTCTTCTCTGCAGCTAAATGACTCTTCAACTGAATAGGTACAGAATGTAAAGTGACACTAGTGGGGCAAATTCCTCCCTGTTATAACAAACAAATACTGAATTTGGGCCAGTGTTTTTATTTGACCATCATTATAAAGGAAGGGAGTTCAGGTCTAAGAACAAAGACATTTCATCCTTTGTAATGCAAATCTATTTCTGCTTGAATAGGCTTTGGAGAATGATATACAAAACAAATTGTACAGAGATGTCTGCGGTTTCAACCTCATTCTTCTAGAATGTGTGACTTCAAAAGGATGCATGATAATTTGACAGATGGACATTTAATAATAAATACTGAGAACAGGATCTTAAGTCACATCCACACAGCAGTGCTGCACCTGAAACAAACCTCCCTTACAAATGAGTGCCCCAGCTCCTGCACTCTGCAGTCTCTCCTCATCAGTCTCCCCGCTCACTACACAACACTGCCCAAGGGGAATTAATCCAGTTTTAGAGCTGAAGTAACTGCTACATATGCCCATAGACACCACCCATGAGCTGAGGGGGCTGAGTAGTGTGGGTCCCAGCCTGGGATTTAAACCATTCTCTGTCAGTTCAGGAGTAGCCTCCATCTAAATGGCCCTAAATATTTGGGAAAGGAACCCTTCACCACAACCACCAGTGATGGGGTGAAGCTATTACTTTTGGGGCTATATGGTCCCTTGGCTGGTTACCCTTGCTGAACTGTTGAACAGCTCTCCCCTCCAATGAAAGTACATTGGCCTCTGTTTATAGCTCTTTAAATTTCCTCCTTTCTGACTCATCTGTTAGAAACTATGGGCTGAATTTTCAAAAGATTTCAGCTCCCATTTTGGCACCAAAATCAATGGCCTGATTTTCAAAAGAGCATGTTGGTTGCTGTGCCTTTCTGCGAATCTGTCCATGAGTGACGGGATGCTGAGCGCTGTAGAGAATAATCTGGCCCTTATTTAGTTGCCTAAATGGGAATGGAGCTTTCTTGAAAATCAGGCCTCCATTGGGCCTTTTGAGTGCTTGAAAATCTGGCCCTATGCAGCAAAAGAAGTTTCCCTAATGCATCTGCGCTGCTGCCCTACACAGCAGGGGGAAAATGTATGTGACGTATCAAAGGAATTATAGGTGTCACTTTAATCCTAACATCTGAAGTATTTCTCTTTGGAATATTTCTGCAGATCTCCTTCTGCATGAAGTGATCACTGCAGCCAAGGAATTATTATATAGCAACACAAACTCCCAATTCACCCATAATTACCTGACTGGTGCCAATGGGCAATGGAGCTAGTTTTGTTTTTCAAAAAGAGGCAAAAACATGGCAATCAAATATGGTGAGCACAGAGCTGTTCACTATCCATAAGTCTGTTAAGAGTCTAGTAAGTGATATTCCTCAATCTCAGAGCCTATGTCATTTCCCCTGCCTTTTTGTACCTCATAAATTCTGTCCCTAATGTATGTGTTTCTCCATTGCATGACATCCAAACCCATAACTAAGTTATTTAAAGTATTGTGCACTCCATACAGTATTATTAAGAGTTTATTAAAAATGAAGCTGACCCTCAGGTTAATATTTTTCTTCTGTGCCCAATTTTGCAATCAAGAAAACACAAAATTTCTCTGTACTCCTTATCTTTTAGGCAACTTCATTATTACAACATACACTCTTATTGGTTTCTATTGTAACAAGTTTTTGCGGCACAATGTCATATCTGCTGTTATTTTTCATGCGAAGATTTCTATCACTTGTTTTACTGATGTCAACGACATTAAACTGAATTCACATTGAAGTGATTGAGAGAAGAATTTGGCCCCATGTGTGAAATGCTGAGGGACCAGAATTATGCCAAAGGAGTCTATATTTTATCAACACTATGGTGCAATTAGTCGCTGTATACACAGGCACATACAGGGCCCTGTCCTGCAAGCCTTCCATGTATGGAACTCAATTGACTTTAATCGGCATTCTGCACAGAGAGGGTTTATGCTTTATAGGATTGGCAGTACAAGCCAGCAGTGACTAAAAGGAGTCAGAGATGAACTGAGCAAGTAGCATTCAGATTCAGTTTAAGTTTAGACTAGCTTCAACCCCTAGCCTAAACTAATATTAACATTAGCGTGACCAGATGGCAAGTGTGAAAATTGGGACAAGGGGTGGGGAATAATAGGGGCCCATATAAGATATAACTCCAAATATCAGGACTGTTCCTATAAAATCAGGGACACCCTGGTCACCCTAATTAACATCAACAGTGGGACCATGGTAACAATTAACATTATGTAGAGGGTAATGTATATATAAATGATATTTCAGATGCTTCAGTGCTTCAGTGAATTTACAAGTTAAGTAAGACCTCAATCCTTCAGGCATTTATTGATGTGAATAACTTCACTCATGTGGGCAAGTTTACTCACAGCACAAGTGTTTGCAGGATCAGCCCCTATTCCAGACAAATATATAAACAGGAGTACAATTCAAACACAAGAAGGTGCAGAGACATATGTGACAAAGGAACATTCAGTGAGATTCTGTGCAGAACTTGCAGCCCAGCAGGAGGGGCTGCTAAGGTGGTTGTAAGTCATCTTTGTGCCCTCCTGATCCTGAGTTACTCCAAGGGCTGGAGAGGCCCCCCTTTTTAGGCATCCCCCAGGGTTAAAGGACAGCATCCTTCCCAGAATCTCTGCAGAACTGCATGATGCCCCTCCCATCCCCATCCCTACTCTCAATATTCCCCCCTACACCAGGACTTGTAAGAAAGACTTCAGAAAGCAGGCTTACAACTGTACCCATAGTGCTTGTGCTGGGGGAATCCTTCTCCAGCTGGATATAGGGCTTTCAAGGCCCCTTAATGCTGATCTGGCCTTTTTACATGGTGTGAAGCAGCTAGAGAGGGGGTGATGATCTCACCTTTATCTGTGTTTTTCCTTTGAGAAAAGTGACTACTTTTTACAACACTGATTGTTCATTCTGTTGCCAGTTACTGAAAATTCTGTGTCTATTATTAAAGATTGCTAAATTAAATGACAATGAAGGGTATGGTGGGGAGGAGGGAGGATATATTTGCCAAAAGCTTTACCACCAGTGTGGGCATGAAATTTGATCCTCATCATATGGTCCGGAAAAAGTTCCTCCTGTCTCACAAACATCTGGGTTAATATTTGGCTTAAAATAAAGCAGAGTAATTTAAAACACACACTTCGCAGTCAAACTACTGCTCGATATAAACAAAACATTAAACTGAAAGGATCCATATGCACTTGTTATCAGTTGTTGCATTTCTTTTTCTGAAAAGGAAAGCTAATACATTTTAAATAAACCCTTAGCATGAAACAAAATAAACTGAAGTCTTTGCCATATTTTTTTTTAAATGAGGAAAAGGAGCTTTTGTGATAAAGTTACAATTTCAGAGGGAAGCACCCAGGCAACAGAGAACAAACATTTAGATCACAAATGTCAGCAAAATCAGATCCTAATTGGACTCTCTTTTCCACCATGCAGCCTTACAAGAATGTCATTCTTTTAACAGAGCAGAATGTCTTTGTTGACTGAGGTCCCAGTCGTGCAAGCTGCTCCATGCGGGAACCCCTGCATCAAGCCCCCTTGAAGTCAATTGTTAGTCAAATAAAATTATTATTGAAATACTTTGAAGTCTGTGTGACTCCGTGCAGGCTCTGTGGTCTGCCTGGCACTGAGCAGCTTGCAGGGGTGGGGTCTTCAGTTTTTGGATATGAAATGTTATCTCCGGATAGATTTTCAAGGGTCTGAATGGCAGCTAAGCACTTAACTCCCACTGACTTTCAGTAGGAGTTGGGCATTTAACTGTCATTCATGCTTTTGAAAACCTAGCCACTCCTCTCTAATGTATTGCCATGGGACTGGCCAATATAAGCACCTCTGCATGGCCAGCAAGCAGCTCCCGCCTCAGTTTTCCTCCTTAAAGGGGCTTCTTAAATGAACACCACACCCAGGCTTTCCATGCAATATCACCCCTCCTTGGGGTCCAGTTTTATTAACAAAACAGTTCAAAATACAGACTCCTCAAGTCCATCCATATAGCCCCTTATTAGGTCACTCCAAGGCCTATTCTATTATGTTGGAGTTGAATATCTCCAAGAAGCCTCTAAAGTCCACTCTGATCTGCCTGGGAATCCCTTCTCCAGAGCTTCCTGCAGCTCATTGTAGGGGAATCAGCTAATCCGTGTGCTAGGGCTGGCAGGCCCCAGGCCTCTAGCCTGTCAGGGGCAAGCCATCCTGTTCCAGGTATGTATTTTAATAACGTAGTCAGCACCACTATGCTGTATGTTTCTTTTTCAACCAACGAAACTGTCTCTTTTGGGGTTGCTGTAGGGGAGACGAGATAGTTAACTATAAACCTACCTTAGCTGCATAATGTGGCCCAAATATGCCAGAACAATTTCCACTGTTCTTCTATGGGCTTGTCTTCACTGCAGTGTGAGCTCGAGTCACCTGCACTCAAGTTAACTCCTCTTGAGTTAGCCTCGCTCAAGTGAGAGTGACCACAGGGCGAAACACTCAACCAACACAGAGCGGTTGGATTAGCAGCCCAGAGCGGCTCAGTCCCCAGTGCATTACAAGCTCAAGCATCAGCAGCGGTCGTGCTTCAGCCCATACCCCCTGATGGGCCAGGCAGCTTGCATTTAAAGTGCCACCGAATAGAGCCAGAGATTTTTGTGTGTGCACGGGGGTCGCATTGGGGCATACCACGAGCTAGCACTGCAGTGAAGATGAGCACTGTGTTTCTTATGTTATGCAAATGCCATTTTCTGAGTCATTTGAAATGGCTTTCATGGGCTCTGTTTCTGTCATACATATCCGTATACTTGTCTGGCCTCCATCACCATGGTGTCTGAGCACCTCATAGTCTTTAATGTATTGAGCCTCACAACACCCCTGCAAGGTCAGGAAATGTCATCATCCTCATTTTACAGAAGGGGAAAATAAGGCACTGAGAAATGAGGGGCTTGTCTATACTTGAAATACTGTAGCACTTCCATGTAGACACTACCTACACTGACTGGAAGGGTTCTCCCATCAGCGTAGGTATTCTACCCCATCGAGATGCGGTAGCTAGGTCAATGGAAGAATTCTTCTGTTGATCGAGCAATGTCTCTACACCATGGGTTAGATCAACTTACTTACATAGCTCAGGGGTGTGGATTTTTCACACTCCTGAGTGACATAGCTGGGTTGATCTAACTTTTTAGAGTAGACCAGACCTAAGTGATTTGCTCATGGTCACACAGGGAGTCTGTGGCAAAAAGGGAACTTGAACCCAAGTCTTTTAAATGGTCAGTTAGTGCCCTAACCAGTGAACCATCTTTCATCGCCATGATGCTCCATGCACATCTAAAGTTGGAGAAACAATCGTGTGGTATTATAGTATATTCAGTTGTACTATCTCAGAAATAGAATGTGAGCAAGGAATCGTCACGACCGGGACCGTACTGTAATTAGTACGTACAAAGGGGAAGAGTCAAGGCTGTGTTCACAACCCTAACTTTGTCCATCCTCAGCTTTTGAGTGCTTAAGTGTGACATTGGAATGTTCTCTGGGTGTAGCTGTTTGTCTGAAATAGATATGGATTAAATCTACCTCCTACAAGAGTATAGCATTTGCCACACTGCATCAGACCATTGTTCCCTTACGTCTAGTATCCTGCCTCCAACTGAACCAACTAACGGCTGGATCAGAAAAACCTATAATGCAGCCAGCTCATTGCTCAATGATGTGTAGAGAGGAGGAAAAAATCCCCTCCATGATCCCTGCAGCAATTGGCTGAGGTCCTAAATGAAATCAGGACATTTAGCATATGTAACTCCAAAAATATTGGTCTGAGAATTTTTCATTGGCACGAATTAACCCCTGTTGGCAATGCAAGCAGAGGCCACGGGCTGACTAGGCATGGAAACCCAGATGGGACAGATCCAAACTTGCCGGAAGTTCAAGAGTGTGTAGTTTGGGTCAGGACTTTCTCTAAGGAAACTAAACAACCTCCTCACTGCTAGAGGTGATCCCTCCAACCTATGGTTGAGGCATGGCATACGAGGAGGAAATGTGGTGGGAGATTGCACTGCAGCTACCTAGGCTGTATCCACACCGTGAATAAACACAGGAAACTAAATTAATTTAAAAAGAAATATACAATCAGTGCCGATCTGAAAAACTTTGACACCATCATTTTCCATTGGAGCACGCGGTTCCATCAAAATGGAGATGCTTTGCAAAATTGAGTCAATTTTGCCAAAATTTCATTTCCAGGAAAAGCCTGCGGAAAAGTTCTGACAGTGTTGAATTGTCCTGTTTTAACATTGTCAGAGCAAAACAGTTTGATTTTTCATTTGGAAATGACTTTTCATTTCAATGTTTAATGTTGTATAATATTTTTTAAAAATCAAAATATTTGGACAAGCCAAAACAAAAAATATTCTGACTTTTCTTTCAGAGAGAATTTCAAAATTTTCAGGTGGTGTTCTCATTTGGAAAGAAACCAAATTTAAAATGTGGCCTCGATAGCAGGGCAAAACAACCGACAGAAGAATTTTGAAATCTGGTTCTTGTTCTGCCATTGACCTACTGTGCATCCTTGGGCGAGTCATTTCACCACTATGCCTGTTTGCCCATCTGTAAAGTGGTGATAATGACACTCACTGTACTTCATAGAACACTTTGAGATCTGCAGTTTAAAGGGCTATATATTTGTCATCACAGAAGAGTGTCAATGCTGTAATATCAAAGCACCAGGAAGAGTGCCAACTTCTGGCTGAACATTCAGAGTGTTATGCACCTGTTTTCAGCAGGGGAAGCTGCTAGTTTATTTAGCATGGGCTAGCACAATGAGCAAGCTTCCCTGTTTATGCTGTATGTGAATCAAATGTGCGTGAACACAAGGAGTGAGTGGAAACACTGAATCTCATCTCCTGTAATAAATAACTGAAAGAAGTGGGCAATTTCCTCTAACCCAGTGAGCGGCAAGCTGTCTGGCACTCAGACATCTGTATGTTCTTAGGGCTCAAGGAAGTGTATAATCGGATCCAGAAAGAAAGTAGTTTCTTGCTGAAAACCTGAATTCGACAGGATTTTACCTTGGATTTCATATGCTGGTATGAATGTTCACTTCTAACAGATGCTAACAGTTAGATGTGTAAACCCAGGGCTGCATGAGGGAGGAGATGAGCGGATCAGCACTTCAGTGCTCGTGATGTACAGAGACCAAGGAACTAAGTTCACCTCTGCTGTGGGTCGGTTTGGAGGGGAGGGAAATGTTAGAGCAGGGGGTGAAACCAGGGAGCAATTACTTTCAGTGGCCTGTTCCCTCTGCACCCAGCAGAAGAATAAATGGTACCCGTGGCAGTCTGAACTTCCTCTGTGGAGCTTCTGTTCCCCTTAGATAAGGGGTTAGTGATGCAGAGCCCCAGGGCAGGGAACATAGGGTTCCGGCCTCCTGAGGGAACTGGGCTGGCCACACTATTGCCAATCCCAAGGGTTTGAAACCCAGGCTCCCAAATCATTAGATTGGCTAAAAAAGCATGAAACGTTAACAAGCAGCAAGTGTTGGGTTCTTTCTGCCTTCTGGGTTTTGAGCCTTTGGGATCACGTTCTCAAGCTTTCCTCCACAACTCCAAGAGCTAGACATTTCCCTTTATTTAATCGAACCTTGAGATTCTCAAGTAAACACATGACTCCAAGAGCTAGGGGCTTTAACGCAAACTATTGTGAGGCCTGTGATAAAATCATCAGTCAGCACCACTGTGACAAGGGGTGACACCCATTTCAGCCCGTAAACCCCTACCAAAATACCCCACAACCTACCCTAAACAGTTTGATCCTGACAAAGGGGGAAGTGCCAGAGACTCCATGAAGTGCCCTGAGGACTTTGCTACTTGCTTCCAATTTTACAAGGTGCTCAGATGGACAGCAGTATAAAGTCTTAAGAAAGAAAGAAAGCACAACAGAAGAGCTGTCTATTCATGCAGGAGTCCTGATACCTACAGGGAGAGACACAGATTTCCCTGCAGATTTTTTTTGCATGGACTTCTCATGGAACCTCTCTTTCCGGCCCTTTGACCGTGGAGGTTGTTTAAGGAGGAGAAGATATCCGTTCTGTCCTGGAAAGCTCAGACACAACCGTGAAGCATAGATTTTTTAGTTAGACTGCCTAATGCTTCACATTTCCCACCTAACACCTCCTCACATTCCAGTGTGGTTGCTGAGAGGTGGGTCCCCCCCCAACTGTCTGTTTGCTTTCAGCTCCCCACACATTACCAGCTGAGACAGTGACCACTACTGTCCTTGAAAAACACCTTCAAAGCTGTTACCTCGTTTTCAGCAAGTCACACTCTTGCATGGCTCTCTCCCGGTGAAGCGCACTCTCAAGGAACGAGGACGTTTCCCAGTGTGTAACATTTCAACATTGCCTTGAGTTAAAAAATATATTGGGATGTAGACATGGTGAGAGAGTTAAAAAATATATTGGGATGTAGACATGGTGAGAGCCCTGTCTCTTGAGTCGTGGAAACCAGGCAGAACAATCCCCTAGAGCAATGTTTCTCAACCGGGGGTTCACGACCTCCAGGGGGGTCATGAGACAGGTTTAGGGGGGATCTAAAGTGCAGGACCTATGTTAGGGGGCTGTAGCATGTAACTTAGCTTTGCGGGGTCCCGTGTGGTATGGGGCCCCGGGCTATTGCTCTGCTTGCCACCCCGTAATGCCAGCCCTGAGTATTTACTTGATATTTAAGGTAGGAGGGCTACTATTTTTTTTAAATTCCAAAGTGGGTTGCCAGCACAAAAAGTTTGAGACCCATTGCCCTAAAGCAGCGGTTACCAACCGGTCAATGGTCAATCCCAGAAGGTCTCCCAGTCGATCCCAAACTCTGGTGATGCAGTGAGGCTGCCGCTAAGGCAGGTTCCCTGCCTGCCCCGACCCCACGCCACTCCCGGAAGCGGCCAGTGTGGCCCTGTGGCCCAGTGGCCGTGGGGGCGAGGGGTCTCCCTCCGCACGCTGCTCCAGCCTGAAAGCACTGCCCCTGCAGCTCCCATTGGCCGGAAACGGGGAGCTGTGGCCAATGGGAGCTGCAGGGCGGTGCTTACAGAGAGGGGCAGTGCATGGAGCCACGTGCTCCCCACCCCTCCCACCCAGGAGCTGCAAGGGCATGTTGGCCCCTTCCAGGAGTGGCGTGGGGCTGGGGTAGGCAGGAGGCTGCACACCATACTCCCTCCTGCACCCTGAACCCCCTCCTGCACCCCAAGCCCCGTCCCCAACCCTGACCCCCCTCCCAGAGCCAGCACCCCAACCTCCTCTTTCGCTCTGAACCCCCTCCTGTACCCCAAGTCCCAACCCCACACCCCCTCCTGCACCCCAACACTGTGCCCCAGCCCAGAGCCCCCTCCTGCACCCAAACTCCCTCCCAGAGCTTGTACCCCTCACCCTTCCTGCACCCCAACCCCCTGCCCCAGGCTCAGCCCAGAGCCTGCACCCCCTCTTGAACCCCAACCCTCTACCCCAGCCTGGTGAAAGTGAGTGAGGGTGTGGGAGAGCGAGCAACGGAGAGAGGGGAGGATTGAGTGAGCAGGGCGGGGCTTTGTGGAAGGGGCAGGGCCTCAGGGAAGGGGCAGGGTAGATCCTGGGTTGCCCTTAAATTCAAAAAGTGATCTTGGGCGTAAAAAGGTTGGAGACCACTGCCCTAAAGAATACGGAGCACTCCTGCAGTAGTGTTGGGGAGCGAAGGGGGAAGGGACAAGACCTAGTGGACTGTTTTATCTCTAACTTCTGTGAATGGAACCCTTTTATGGACCACTTCACAGGTGCTAAATGTATTAGCATAATCCTGGAAGATATTTGTCGCCCTCATGAATACTAAATGAATGAGCAAGCACAGTGGATAAACCAGCATGATGAATGCATTTGGTATTCAATTCACATGGATCTCTTGAGTGTTCTTGCTGGTGTTCCATAATAATTAATTAAGCATCAGTTAATGGTCAGATTAGGACTAAAAATTTTACAGCAGTGCATGGGGAGTTCTGTACCAAATCCCATTACTTGTGTTCCTATCTCTGTATGTGCATAAATCCCTGAACACCACTTTGGAAAATGTAGGGCAAAACATTCCTCCCAAACAGTTGTACTTAACTTGAATATGCCTGTGTGGGTTTACCATGGGGAGGGACAGGACAGGGAGCCCTGACTGAGCTGCAAAGTTCAGACCTGAATCTGGATACCACAGGGGTGCATGTGAGAGGCAGAGGTGAGGTTGATTTTACTAGGGTCCACACATGAAATTAGGGTGCAGGTGTGAATTGTAAAGCTTGCTCCCAAACTTGAGGGTTTCATTTAAGATAGCTTTCATTCGAGACGTTTATCTCAAGGAGGAAAAGAAGTAGTTATGGCAAAGTGAATACTGTTAGCTCACACCCACAAATTCTTCTGCCCATCAGACACCAGTGATGTTGTTTATGGGAAGTAGTTTAAGGTCTGACCTGAACTTGTTAAAGCCTAATCTACAAAGAGACATTCTTAAGAAACAGCGTAATTCAATAGCCATAAATAGTGTCAGCCAGCTGTGCAGTTTTCAAATGGGAGGAAAAGTCTCAGTAAGAGACTAGCGAGATAATTCATGTCAACCTGGAGTGATAACATCACAGATGACTTGTCCGCTGTCTTATTGGATGGAGTGGCACCAAACATGTCATGGTGAAAGCATGTGCTCAAAATCTGGTTTACAAAATCTGCAGGATTTCTATACCAGTGATACCTATTGAAAATACCAAACCTACAGTACAGTACCAGTGAGCCACATGTCCCTGTTTCCACTACAAGTGACTCTACCACTACAGGGAGACCATATTTCACAGTCTGTGACAAAATTTTCACGGCCACAAATTTGGTAGGACCCCCCCCCCCCCCGTAGTTGTCTTGAGAGAAGTTGTAACCCACCTCTCACCCTTATTTTGTTGCATGCTGTATATTTAATGACAGCAATGCATTCGTAACTTTTGTTAAATATCCTTTTATATTAAAGGGGGAGGAGTTTGTAGTGTAGTGCAAGTGGGTACTGTCCCTTTAAATAGTTTGAGAGCCCTCTAGTGGCGCTCACTGTGTTTCACGTTTTAGAAACCAGCCAGAGTGGCAGTGTGTATATGTAATGAGGCCTTGAATGGTATGTATATTTAGTAAATACAGTTCTCTGGATGCCACCATGTCATGTAATTTATTCATACTATTATTGTTAAGTAAAAAGCAAAAGGTACAGGGTGTTAATTCTCTGTGCATCATCCTGACTATAAAGCCCTACATTTGATTAGCTGGCTACACTGGGGGCTTGTCTACATGGTGTGTAAATTCTATTGCTCGCTAGCATGTTGCACATTAAGTGACCTGTGTGGACCCTGCTGACATGCACTAAAAGTTCATTTGTGTGTGTTATCTAGTACGGTTTGCAATGAGACTTTGTTAGGGAACTTTTAGTTAATGCCAGCAGGATCCCTGTGGGCCAGTTAGGGGGCAGTATGCTAGTGCATACTAAAATCCACACCCCTCATCTATACAACAGTGCCTTAGTCTGCACAAACCCTAAGGCACCAATCTGGCGAAATGTGTCATTTGGGTGGAAAAAAGAAAAATCACACCAAGTTGACCTGGCTCATGTATGCCACAATGAAGAAACATCTGATCATATTCAGAGTTAAACACAGGGGGACTCTCATGAGCACCAGAACAAAGGAGAGGGAAAGTAGTGTATTGTTTGAACTACATTCCCAGACTATTTTATGAGGTGGTGGGAAAAGTATTCCAACAAGGCTTATAGCCACATGAGAGACTACAAAGGTGAGTCACGGTGCCCTTTGCAATGGTGACTTGAAATCTGTACAGAACATACTACATGAGATTTGTATTTGTTTTTATCAAGAACATAATGGGCCAAATTCTCTGCTGCATGACTATTGAAGTCAACAGAGACTCTGGCTCTTTATTTCGTCTCCCCTTCCCCCAACAGAGGGCAAACAGAAATTGGAAACAAAACTGATATTCCCACCTTCACAGGACAGGACAGAAACCATGTCACATATGACACAAGACCATCCACCACCCCACGATAGACTGGCTACCTACTTGAACGCCACTCCTTTCTCACTATTGATGAGAGGTATATGCAAACCACAAAGTAGCTTTTTCTATGTCCATCCTTGAACATTCAGGCCACAGACCCCCGATCACCTACTGTACACACCTTTGTAAGATAGGTCTGGAATTCCCCAAGCCAATGTTGTATGGGTGCTGGTTATGTTGCACAACAAAAGATCATCCCAGTATCATTCACATATTCAACAGGAAAGACCTGGTTCCTTCAGGTGGCACCCTAGAGCAGGAGTGGGCAAACTTTTTGGCCTGAGGGCCACATCTGGGTATAGAAATTGTATGGCAGGCCATGAATGCTCATGAAATTGAGGGTTGGGGTACAGGGGGGATGAGGCCTCCGGTTGGGGGTGCAGGGTCGGGGGGGGCTGGGGATGAGGACTTTGGGGTACAGGAGGCTGCTCTGGACTGGGACCAAGGCGTTTGGAGGGTGGGAGGGGGATCAGGGTGGGGGAAGGGATTTTGAGTGCGGGGCAGGCAGGCTCAGGGGTGCAGGCTCCGGGTGACGCTTACCTCAAGAAGCTCCCAGAGCAGCGGCATGTCCCTAGTTTGGCTCCTACGCAGAGGCATGGCCAGGCAGCTCTGAGTGCTGCCCTATCCATAGGCGCCATCCCCACAGCTCCCGGAAGCAGCGGCATGTGGAGGCATGGCGCCTGCCAAGTGGCTCTGCGCACTGCTCCATCCGCAGGCGCTGCCCCTGCAGCTGCCATTAGCCATGGTTCCCAGCCAATGGGAGCTGTGGGGGCGGCACTTGGGGTGGGGGCAGCTTTCGGAGGCCCCTGGCTGCCCCATGTGTAGGAGCCAGAGGGGGAACATGCTGCTGTTTCCGGGAGCTGTGCAGAAAGCACCCGACCCCGCTCCCTGGCGGGAGCTTGAGGACCAAATTAAAAGTTCTGACAGGCCGGACACAGCCCACGGGCCGTAGTTTGCCCACCCCTATCCTAGAGAAAGGATAAATGGCAATAAGAGGGCAGGCAGGGATAAGGTTTGTGCTGGAACCTTCATTTAGTATATCAGATTTTTATGTTTGTATTTTTTCAATTACAACTACAATTCCTGGACTTGCAAACATTTTTCAATAACTACAGCATTCTCATACTGTTATAACACAACATGAAATTAAGAAACATTAAATACAATAATTAAACACTAAACATATTAAAGAGCGTGAAGCAGTCACACTATGATAGGGGCCCATATAAGTATCAGAGAGACAGAGAAAGGTCCTTCTTACAACATTACAAAAACATCGACTTACAGAAACATTGCTGGACAATATTAACTTTCTCTCGTATTGAGGATGTGTGTGTCTGGGAACAAGACAGTTGTTTCTGAAGGAACTTTACTGGAGAAGAGTATTGGGGACCCTTAACTAAAACAAATCACTTGGCTGTTTACTGAAGATCCCAGCACACAAGAACAAAAGGCAGCAGTTACAGAGCATTGCACTGAAACATGCACATGTACCTGGGCATCTTTGACACAGGCGCCGACTTTCCAAAGTGCCGGGGGTGCTCAACCCCCTGGCTCTGCCTCAGGCCCCGCCCCCACTCTACCCCCTCCCTTGAGCACATCGAAAAACAGCTGATTGTGGCAGGTGGGAGGCGTGGGGAGGGAGGTGGAGGCGCTGATTGGCAGGGTCCGCTGAGGGGCGGGAGGCGCTGGGGGAAGGAGGGGAACTGATGGGGGGCTGCTGATGGGTGCTACGCAACCACCATTTTTTCCCTGTGGGTGCTTCAGCCCCAGAGCACCCACGGAGTCAGCGCCAATTGTCTTTGAGAATCTCTGTTGAATTAAAAGAAGCTTACATACCTCTGCATTCTGTATCTGCTCTGGCTAGTTTCTGTACAGCCCATCTGCTTCCCTTCCCCTTCCCCAGAACATCTGAGGCCAAGACATTCCCTCAAAATGGCCCACCAAGAACTATGGACTTCAGGGTTATAGAAGAATCCCCTAGTGCAGCACTTCATAAACTGGGGACCCTGACCCAAAAGGGGGTGGGGCCAGGCTAGCGTAGCAGGGTCGTGAGTAGGGTCACCATAGGTTCGGGTTTTCCGGCTATGACCTCCTCTTTAGTCCTCCGATCTCCATCCAGGCAGATTTTGGAATTATGAAAAAACGTCTGTGATTTTTACTTGCCCTCAGAGCTGAGTGGCTGGAAAGTGGCAGCTGCTCCCTGCCACCTAGCTTGGAAAGCAGTGCCATTGCCAACAGCAGCACAGAAGGAAGGGGGGCAACACCATATCGTTCCACCCTTCCTTCTGCGCTGTTGCTGGTGGGTTGCGCTGGCGTCCAAACTGTGTGACCCGCCGGCGGCCGCCTCTCTGCTGCCGCCCAGCTCAAAAGGCCGTGCCACCGCCTGTAACAGTGTGGAAGGAAGTGTGTTCGTTCCATACCAGGCCATCCTTCCGCGCTGCTGCTGGCGCTGACTTCCGAGCTGGCCGCCTGGCCAGTGACCACCACTCTCCTGCTGCCCAGCTTTGAAGGCAAGGAAAAATCACACACATTTTTTCATATTTCCAAAATCCGTCCAGAGGGAGATCGGAGGACCAAAAAAGAGGTCATGCCCAGGAAAACCCAGACGAATGGTAACCCTACTTGCCACCCTCCTACACTAGACTTACAACCCCTTTTTGGGTTGGGACCCCCAGTTTGAGAAAGGCTGCACTAGGGGATTCTCCAGTGACCCTGAGGTCCAACACAGACAATAGTTTCTGGCGAGCTGTTTCCCACAACTTCTGCCGAATAGTTCATAGATTCGCAGGGACCTTTTTCCCCAGGATGGTATCCACTTCACGGTAAGCTAGGTGGATTTGTTCTGGCAATGCTAAGAACACCAAGGGCAGGTCTTCGATTAGCTATTGTATTTGCTGTTTCTGATCAGGTCAGAATCATGGATTAAGGGCACTTGTGGGCTGAGCTCAGGTTCTGGTGAAAAGGGCATTATGAGGAGGCCCTCTTGGTCCTTCCAAGCCTTCAGTAGGTTCATGTGGTACACTCTGTGTCTCTTTTCTCTTCCCTGGATGGCAGAATTCGTAATCAACTGCCCTTGCCCTTTTTACAACCTTGAATGATCCATCCGGGGGTTGGTAGGGGAACTCAGCCTGCCCCTCCACCGGGTTCCAGCTCAGGACCCTCAACCTAGACAAGGAGAGTCAGGGTTTGCTGACTCTAACAGTGCCCTGAGCTCCTTCCTACCTTCCCTCAGGCCTCTGTAGGCTCTTCTGCCTTTTGGCCTGTTTGCCCCTTTCTGGGGTATTGTCCCTGGGCCGTTCTCTAGCAGTCTCCTGGCTGCTGCTCCTTTCTCCTGCCTACTCACTCCTCTTTAGCCACTCCACCCATCTGCTTCCCAGCCCTTTTATCCTCCAGCTGCTGTTAGCCTGCCAAGCAGCAGCATCTGGCAGTGCCTGTATTAACCCTTTGGTTGCTGGGCTAGTGTAGGGGTACATACACCCCATGACAAGCTATCTTTTAAACTCCTCTTCCAGCTTGAACAGGTTCTGCAAGGGAGGTAGGGCAGGATCCTGGTGGCCCAGGACTGCTGTCTAACCCCTCCTGGCCGAGTGAGGGTTATACACCCCCTCAGAGGTGTCCTAAATGGCACAGCCCCTGCAGAGCCTCAGACACTTGGTGAAAGGATCAGATAGTGTGGAGCTGACGCATCACCTTGGCCGTGTCGTCCTCCTGTCTCAAGAGAACAAGAACCTGACTTGGATGCCCCCAGGAATCAGGGGGGATTAATGGCAACTGGAACCCTGGGATGGACTCATGTCTTCCTCTCTAGTGACCTCCAGTGCCAAAGACCCCCCCCACCCCATTGAAGGAGGAGCTCTTTCTCCATTCCCTTCCCTCAGTCTTCCTATGACAGCTGTTCCTTGGCAGCTTCTTTGTCAGATTTTCCTTTTTTGGTGCCTGTATTCTTCCATTCCCATTGGTGGCTTCACAGGGGGAGGGGCCCTCGCTCCATCCCTGGCCACCTTAACCTAGTGTTTTCTGTGCCTAGAATTCAGTCAGCACCAGGTGTATCAGACTGAATAGGTTCCAAACCTCTCTGAGGCTCTTTGCTTCTAAACAGGGATATTCGTTTTCTAGCGAAATGGGTAGAAGGGAAGGAGAAAAACCCGTAGAGGTTCCTCCTCATGCTCAAGTACATGAATCCTAATTCTCATCCTGTCCTCAAGGAGAAACTTCGAGAAGGAGAGTTGCTGCAGCAAAGCCACAGGGGTCTCTGAGGTTGCCCCTGCCCTGCACCTCTGTCCCGCCTCCTGGCTGATGTCAGGGTCTCTCTGTGAGATCACCGCCTCCCAAACACCTTTGCCCAATAGGCTGAGGTCCTGCAAAAGGCCTTTGTGATGTCACTGCCACATCCACCCCTCCCCTGCAAGGCTGATGTCCTGCTCCCGGCCAGCCTTTTCGGATACCCTGACTCATCAGAATAAAGTGCTCTCAAATGAGCTACAGACCAACAATTGTTCCTAGTCATTATTCAGCAAGTATTTTAGTAAAACAAGAACATTAGAATCATCAACTGCTCAGAGACAATTACTGGAGAGAAGCAGCAATATTAATCAAATACCTGATTGGTTATGACTTACATACAAGGTGTTAAAAGAGAACAAAAGTATCTGAGTCCTTCCTGAGCCACCTGCTCAGCCAATAAGCATGGGGACTCTGACTGATGCGGGGCTGAGGGGTCTCACCAGATGTCCCAAAGGATGGCCCATGTCACCACCAGAGGGGATCACTCTCAGAGCACTATTCCAGCCCCACCTCTTTGTGAGGGCCTCCCACAATAAGAGAAACCACCATAACCACCACCGCCCCCCGACACACACACACACCTGTTTGGTGGAGGGATGGAAGCAGAAAAAAAGGAAAAAAGAAGCAAGAGAAGAAGAGAAAGGAGGGAGGGAAAGAGGGAAAGGGAAAACAAAAAGGACAAACTCCAATGTTCCCAGTGATTCTAAGGGACAAAGTCCTTGGTAAGAAATCAAATTCTGCCACCTTAGTCTCTAAGGTGCCACAAGGACTCCTCATTGTTTTTGCTGATACAGATTAACACAGCTACCACTCTGAAACCTGTCACCTTAACCTAGTGATTTCTGTGCCTAGAATTCAGCCAGCACCAGGTGGATCAGACTGAACAGGTTCCAAACTTCTCGGAGGCTCTTACCTTCTAAACAGGGACGACAAAATCAGTAGCAGGAAAGGAGACAACTCCGAAGAGGTTCATCCTCATGTTCATGTATGTGAATCCTAATTCTCACTCAGTCCTCAAAGAGAGACCTTGAGAAGGAGACGTGCTGCAGCAAAGCCACAGGGGCCTCTGAGGCTGTCCCTGCCCTGCACCTCTGTCCTGCCTGGCTGAGGTCAGGGTCTCTCTGTGAGGTTACCTCCTCCCAAACACTTTTGCCCAATAGGCTGAGGTCCAGCAAAAGGCCTTTGTGATGTCACTGCCACACCCATCCCTCCCCTGCAAAGCTGATGTCCTGCCCCTTGCCAGCCTCTTTGGATGTTTGAGTTGTTTCCCCTGGATCTCCCCACTCAATGACTCTTGAGTCTGGGGATCAAGCCATCTACACAGTAAAGCATCAGAGGCTGCTCCCAATGCCACACTCTGTGTTTCATAAATTAGTAGACTTTAAGGTGAGAAGACCATTAGAGCATCTAATCTGACCCCCTGCATATCCCAGCCCTCAGTACATCAAAATAGCTAGGTTTTGATCAAAGCACATACCAGAAAGTCATCTAGTCTTCATTAGAAGACATCAAGAGATGGAGAATCCACCACTTCCTTTGGTAGTTTGTTCCAAAGGTGAATCATCCTCACTGTCAAATATTTGTGCCTTATTTCTAATATGAATTTGTCTGTTTTCACCTTCCAGCCACTGGGTCTTGTTAGGCCTTTCTCTGCGAGATTAAAGAGCTCTTTAATACCCAATGTTTTCTCTCCATGAAGGTACTTAGACACTTCAAAGAAGTCACCTCTTGACCTTCCTTTCTGATAAGCTAAACAGGTTGAGCTCTTTCAGTAGCTCACAAGAAGGCATTTTTCTCCTGCCCTCAGAACATTTTGTGGCTCTTTGATGCATCATCTCCAATTTTTCAACATCTTTTTAAAATCTGGCCTTCAAAACTGGCTGCAATATTACAATCTCAGTCTCACTGATGCTGTGTCACCTCCCTACCCTACTCACTACTCTGCTCATATGTCCAATGATGGCTTCAGCCCTATTCACCACAGCAGTGCACTGGGAGCTCATGTTGAGCGGCTTGCCCAGTGTGACCCCTAAATCCTTGTCAGACTCACTGCTTTCCTGGATACAGTTTCCCATTCCATAGGTGTGGCCTGCATCCTTTCTTTCTAGGTATAGGATTTGCATTTGGCTCTGTTCAAACTTGTTTTTTTTGTAATGGGTCCAGCTTACCAAGTGATCCAGATCGTTCTGTAGGACTGCCCTGTCCTCACCATTATTTACCACTCTGCCAGTATTTTGTCACCCACACATTTTATCAGTGTGATTTTATATTTTCTTCCAGTTCATTGATAAAAATTATTTAAAAAAATTAGTTCTTGAGAGCCTCTTCAGACCCCTAGCACCAAGTACCTGCTCCCACAGCACAGCAGGAAAAGGCCATCCAGCCTTGGTGTTACTTAGGGGCTAAGCACAGAACAAACACATGCTTAGGAACTGTGTTATCCATAGGCTCTGAACAACATGTGGAGGTCAGCATCTTAGAAATGCATGACAGTCCTGTAGTGTAGACAGGCCCCAACTGTGTCTCAGTCTCCCACCCTGTAAAATGGGGATAATAAATGAAACCTTGATTATCTCTATTTTATTACTGGAGAAACAGAGGCACACAGAGATGAAGAGACTTGCTCCTGGTCACAAAGCCAGGAATAGAAAACGGCAGGTCTTCTGATTGCGAGTCCTGGGCCCTAGCTCTGATTAACTTGACCTGTCTGCTCTAACTTTAGTCTCAGCCTCAACTAGAGGTTTTCTTCTTCCCTGTGTCCCTTAACCCCACATTGCTACAGAAAAAAGATTTTCTGTTAGCATCTGGCTGTAATGCATGTGGATGCCTTTCCAGACGCCGCGCTCTGGCTCAGTCACATGTTATGGGTTTGATGAAGGAACCACTTGGTGACATTCTACGGCCTGTGTTATACAGCAGGTCAGACTAGATGGACCGAATGGTCCTTTCCGACCTTAGAATCTATGAATCTGCACATTTTCCTGCTGCTAGTAAGATAACTCTGGTCATATGTTCTATCATTCACTTTTAGCTGGGATAATACTTACCAGCATACTCTACTCAGGGACGTTTATTATCCAGTATTGGCTCTTAATCCACAACACCAAATTAGTCTTCTTTCTTCTCTGAGCACGTGCTTCATCTTGCCTCCTTTCCCACCTTCTTCCCCACTCTCTTCTAATGAATTACCCACAGCAGTAATACAGGGTAGACGCAGGCAGAGTTATATAAAGAGAGCATGGGAGAGACAGGGTGAGTTAGCAGCAAATACACACTGATTACAGCATCATCTGTTTATTTTTATTCATGAACAACCTCAGAGAGGGGTGCATATATTTAGCACTGGAAAAGCAATTACATGTTGTCTGCATCCAAAGAGTAGTGTGCTGTTGTGAGATAAGCAGTGTCAGGGTTGGTTGGCACTTGGATAAGTGACCTCTAAAGAAAACAATGTGCTGTTGGGAGTACTGTGGATATGTAGTATCAGAGGGGTAGCCGTGTTAGTCTGGATCTGTAAAAGCGGCAAAGAGTCCTGTGGCACCTTGAGTCAGTTTGGAATCAATATCCCAGCGGGGGTGCTGCTGGACATGCAGCTTTTTGGAAGAGCTGGAAAATGATGCAACTCACTACTCTGTTGCTCAAATATCCTAGTCCCAGTCTCCTGCCAGATACCAAAGTAAGAAGCTACAATCTGCCTACCCAAACCCCCTTTGAGTATAGTATGCTTTCTTAAATACCTGTCCTCAACAGTTTTGCAACAGCTCATGTTAATGCTGCATAACTACCACCTTTCCCCGCAAAGGCAGCTGTATTTCAGTAGAAGATAAAATGGTTCTTCTGTCATGAATCTGATTCAAAACCCAGTGAAGTCAATGAAATTGACAGAAAGACTCCCAATGAGCGTTGGTGCAGGTCTTATAGGCATTAGGATAGCCTTGGTAGATCATAACCTGCTCAGACCTTTCCAAGAGTTACTTTGTATAAAAAGAGCCTATTATAAAGGTTAATCCTTTGGTAAGGCATTTATCAGCCTTCTGAAGATCCCTTGATTATGGCTGGAATGGATTTCAGGCCAGCCAGAGAAGTGAAAGATTCTGGAGTTTAGACACTTCTGTGACAGGCTTCATTGTAAAACAGTAAAGTGATGTAAAATTTTTTTTTAAATTTTTTTACTATAACTTAAATTTCAAAACAAAATTGCATCAACTCCAAAAAATTAGAACATCTTTGTTTAGAAAATGCTGAAAGTGGGGGGGGGGAGGAGTGTCGATAATTTAGAAAATATTTTTTCAATTTTTTGTTTAAGTGGGAAATTTGTCGCAACCATTTTTCCCCCACAAACAATTTCAGCAGCATTTTCCAATGAAAAAGCCTTCCATCAAGAAATTCCCACCTTCTCTAGACCCAAGGGTTAGCCCCACTGCTGCTGTGATGCTCCAGGTGGCCAGGACACGAAAACTATGAGCTCAACTATGAACTCCAAGGTGAACTCTGGCCACTTGCTTAATACAGTCCAACTGAAGGGCGAGAATGCTGGATTCAGACACTGCCAATCTCTCCTGTTGGAGCTGCTCCACTCTATAAATATTCATTGAGCCAGAAACGAAGATTAACTCTATAACCTATTGGGTAGAAGCCTGAGGGCCAAGTCCCTGTGCTGGCTGATTCAGTTCAGGGACTTGAGCTGGGGTCTTCACATCCAAGAAGACTGTCCCAACTATTGGTTATTCTGGGGTCTCTGTCTCTCTTGTGTTTTTTCACAACAGATTTCAAAAGGCCTCATTTTCCTTCTCCATTGGAATGAAAACAAACTTCAAAACCTTGCAAATCTTTGCAAAACAGAATTGTTGTTTTCCAGCCAGCCCCACTTACTACCCTACTGCACTTTGTCGGTCATGGAGAAAAACAAATACATATTGTATGGCAACCACTTCTAATGCCAACTGCCTCACGGTGCATAGCTCATTGTGCCAGAACAGGTGGCTGGAGGGGTAGGCAAGGGGCACCACACAGCCTCATAGTTCAATTTTCTCTGAGCAAAATTGTAAAATACCTTTTCTTCTCCAACAGGAAGAAGCATTCAGGATAATAAACCACTGCGTCTGCCCATTATGATTGATTAAAAATGCATTTGGATTTATTATATGTGGTTTGGCAAATCTGCTTTTGTAAGCTATAGGCGACTGTCTGTCGAAACCACGCTTGCTATGAATGCAGTGAGCACAGAGCTGTCTGATAGGATCCTGAGAGACCACCATGAATGGAGCCAATAAAAGAAATAGCTGAAGGAAACATTTACGTTACTAAGCCAGGAGGATACAGAGCTTGGTTTTATCAGATTTCCATGTTTCAAACCTGAAAGGCAGCTCTTTTCTTTTTCTAAATGTACTGGCAATTCAATCACTGGAAGGGCACTTTGTATTTCCAGTCCAGAAAACACAAAAATGTACATTGACACTTCACCACCAATGCACTTGACTTAAGACTCCACCTCTTTCCTATGGAAAGTTGAAAATATCATGGCATGTGCAATGGAATAAGTTAAACATGCCAGTTCAAGAATTACTGGATAGTTCAAGAAATTGGGACAAGCTCCCCATAAACATCCACAAAGCTATCTCATTATCCTTCCTTAAAACCCTCCTTACCCGTGATGCCTACCAAAAACTTGACAGTGGTTAGGTTGCTGGTGTGCTGACTAATATTGTCTCCTGGTTTCCTTGCACTCTCCCATCTGACTGTCTGTACCCATCTGTTATCTTATACTAGGATTGTAAGCTTTTTGGAGCAGAGACTTTTTATTCTGTGTTTGTACAGCACCTACACAATGGGGTCCTAGGCCATGACTGGGGCTGCTAGACGCTATGGTAATATAAATAAATAAATAAATAATATGCAGCATTTTGGAGAGAGCTTCCCAACTCAGTTTGACAAGCCCATCCCTATCTCTAGGCTTCAGAGCCGAAGCTCCAGTCAGAGCTACAACTTCACAGCATTGTCTATGGGCTTCTCCCAACAAATTTTTTCCTGGCCTCAGAGCGCAGCCATCAACCCTTGCTGGTGGCGCTCTGACAATTTTTCCTAAAATACTTAATTAACTTTAGGAAAAATAAATAAATATGCACATATACATATCCAAATCATTGTTATTTATGTAGGGTTTTTTGAAGACTCAGTAATAAAAATAATGTACAGTTGTCTCTATTCTTTGCTGGACCAAAACAGAAAGGAAACCCAAATAAGGTGCTTTGCACGTTCTTGTCTTTTTTGGTTGATTTTTTTATATATACTTGCTAGCTAGTAAGTCTGCTACTGTGAAAAGTTATATTTGTATATTTGTTAATATCACTTTTCACAATAGACTTACTCAGCCCTGGAAAGCTGGGGGACAAATTAAGCCTTGGATGGGGGGGCTGGAAGAGGCTGTGGGAGTCAGGAGAATGCAGGGGGTGAGCCCAGGGCCAGAGCCTGGGGTCCCATTGCATGGCTGGGGGCTGAAGGATGCATCAGGGGACAAGGACGACGTGCTTGGCGTGAGCCTGGGGCCAAATCCCTGGGGCCGGAGCCCTAAGCCCTGCAGCTGAGAGATGGAGCCCGCCACCGCACAGCCAGAGCCTGCCGCTCTGCACCCCAGGGTTGAAGCCTGAAGCCAAAGCCCCACCACCCTCGGGAAGGTGGGGAACTCACACTGGTTGCCTGTTCCTACGGTGTTTGTGGCTCCAGAAGGGGGCAGGGACCAGCCCCTGCTGGCGGCCCCAGGGGAGGAGCCACTGCTGGGCCCCTCCTCCCAATCACTACCCAGAAGGCTGCGGCAGCAAGAAAAGCCCCTGGTGGCCACATGCGGCCACAGTGACCGCATTTGAGAAATGGTTTAAAAACGCCAGCGTGAGGCCCACTAACCTGAGTCTGTTGACGCACGCTGGGCGTCTCACTGCTGAGACATACCCTGAGAAATGGTCTTACCATACCCTGTGGTCTTAGTCCAGTTCCTAGTGGGCGGCTGTCTACAACATACAAAAACCACTCTCATAACTGACACTATTGTTGGCTGATTCAGCAGAAAGGACAAGGACTAAATGGGCATTGAGACTTAGCCATCCTCTTGCTGCTAGAAGTGAGGGCTCTAGTCCAGGTTGAGATGCATGTGTGGAGTGGCATGACAACACTTTCACTGCTATTGCTTCTGCTACCTGTCTGGAAATAAATGGAGGGCCTCAGCCTCTAGGCTGCCAGTCTGACACTTTGTACAAGCCCTACGTTCACTAACAAACCCAGCACGTCCCAGTTAGAAAAGATGGAACTGTTGTTTGGTTCTGTGTTTGTACAGCACCCAGCAAAATGGGGTCTGGTCTATGATCCTGATACCCGCAAAATGATCCTGATACCCGCTATATGAAAAGTGTACTTGGATGTTTATTCACAAGCTCCAGTACCATGATCTGAAATGACTGAGGGTACTGATGACAGCGTGAAGCAAGACCTGTACCCCACTGAAGTACTATTTTGAGAGCTTAAGTGGGACTTTGTTGGTCACAGGCCTTCAGCTGGCCCTCTGCACAGGGATGAATTTCACTCAGATAGGAGTACCCTTGAAAGCAACCTGTGTGAGTGAGTGATCATCAGGTTCAGAGCTAGGGGCCCAATCCTACTGATGCTTATAGACTAAACATTACTCACCAGAATAGTCCCATTGAGTTCAGGGGGATTACTCCTGGAGGAAACGTTACTCACGTGCATAAGTGTCTGTAGCATCGAGCCTTAGACATGGCTTGAGTATACATTCTGTACTTCGTATGAGTTGCTCTCACAGTCTTCACCTGGGTGTTTTCTCCTAAATTTGCTTTTGGTGGGTGGGAGGGTGCCCAGGTCCCCACCAGACCGCAATCTGAGTTGTTCACAATGTCCTTCCCCCATTTGTAGCACACAAGGGGGAGGGGAGAATCAGAGTTAAAAAAAAAGTGGTCTGTCTCCCAGGCAGTCTCAGGGGTGGTGAGGTCTGTGACTGGCTCTCTTTGCTGCTATATCTCTGTGGTCAGCAGTCTCTGAGGTACAGCAGTCCTCTCCCTGAACACCACCCCTGCCTGTGGCAGGCTTTCCTTTTTTAAGATCCCCTGTCCAAGCAGAGCAAGCCTTACAAGTACACCTGGTTTAGTGCTGGCTGAGCCCAGAGTGTGTCACCTCCTCTCTAATAGAGTGAGAGAGGGTGTGCCCCTTCACACTGCTTAGCTAGCCTTTGGAATGCTCTCATTCATTCTGTTTGAAAAGTGCTAACTACACAAATAAAAACAGACATATGGATAAGGGAAGAATCAGGGGTACGGTAAGAAATGAGAGCTGCCTGCATTCCTTACAGGCCACATTCATATTTGGCTCTGCTACAGGGGTGCCAGAGCAGGGGGTGGGGGGGAAGGGACTATGCCCCCACTTTTTACAGGCCATAACGGTGAGCGATGGAGGGGAGGAGAGGAGTGAGCGGGAGGGTGGGGCTTCAGGGGGAAGGGGCAGCGTGGAGGCGGAGCCTCAGGTGGAAAGGGTGCAGCGGGGTCCGGTTCAGGCTCCTGTGGGCTCCCCACACACACACACTTTTAGGGCACTTCCGCCACTCGTGCTCTGCTATAACTCCACCTAAAGTTCAGACCAAATTCTCTTTAGGATCTGGGCAAGAGATCTCATCAGTGCTGATTCACCCAGCTGCAGCAACACCTCCTTTGCTGCCATATTTACTGTTTGTTTAACAAAAGTGCGAGGATTACCGCGTGCCAATTTTTATGCCAAATAATGCGGGGCTTTTTTTTCTGAAACAACATCTCATGCCGTTCCATGTTCACAGCACGGTCCCCAGGTGGTGGTGATTGGCTTCTTTTACTGTATTGTTTCAGCACAGTTGAGTTTTTGATACCAACTCCAAGAAGAATGCTCCCTCTCGGAAGCATATGGTTCTATGAACAAAATAAACAAGCTACATCCATAATACTTTAGACTCCTCACAGTCCAGCTTGTTCTTTGTTGCTGTGTGTAAACCACCACATGCACAAGTGCCGAGAAAGAGAGTCTATGACATGAGCCTCTGCTAGACTTAGTAGCTTTGAAATGATGCAGGGACACAGTGAGATAACTTCAGCTAGCCCAAGAGTACACAGATCACATATGAATGGTACAAGGATCAATTTGCAATGTCTAATGCAAGGGGACCACCTGGTTAAGGACGTCTCTGCACTTTTGGTGGCATGAAGAAATTATTATACCCACAATTTTCTGAACAGACCAACACCCACCATCCAGAATAGATAAATAGCAGCAGCAGCAGGGGCATAGACGGCAGCATCTGTTTTGCTCATATCAGTTTGTACGATATATTGTATAACATGATTATTAAATGTGATTATTAACGTTATATTTCCAAGACGACGGCTTCTGATTTGTAATCCCAGTAATTTAGTCCAGTGATTGTTTGCAGTTCGTTCTGACCTATCTGAGGATCTGCACATCTCTTTCTCTTGGGGTTTTCTACAGCAACCATCATCATCGTATCTAAGGACTACAAAGGACAACAAAAAAATAAGACAGTCCCTGCCCCAAAATGCCAACTCAGGGTACTTGTCTTCCCCCCAACCAAACCTGGGAGTAGTGATCCGGAACCTGCTGAGATGAGCGACACTACGTCCAATCCACAAGAAAGGAAGTTGTTCTCAACTTTTCACCAAAACACCACTTCAGCTGCTCTTGGGCCTGCGTACGTACTCTGATATTCCCAATCATCATGGTATCCGAGTGCCTCACAATCTTTAGTGTATTTATCCTCACCAACTCTGAGAGGGAGGGAAGTATGGTCCCCATTTTACAAATGGGGAACAGAAGACTGGAGTAACTAAGGACTTGTCTTCATGGCGAGTTAGTAAACAGCAAGCCAGGGGGCAGCTCGACAGCACACTATCTTGTGGTGCACTACACTCCATGTGGACACTGCTACAGCACAGTATCCTGGAGTGCAGCTTAGCGTGTTGCACAGCAAGCTGCTGCACATTAGCCACACATTCACTCGCCCTATCAACAAGCCCCAAGTGACTTTCCCAAGGACGCACAGGAAGTCTGTGGCAGAGCAGTGAATCGAATTCAAGTCTCTCAAGTTCCAGTCCACTAAATCATCCTTCTCCATCTGCTAGTCACCAGGTGCACCATGTTGCCTGCGACACAGAGCGCAGACCCTTGCCCATTCGGTTGCTGATGTGTGGGCTGGTGCATTGTAAGAGTGGGTTGAGAGGATTTACTAAAAGGATGCAGCTGCTACAGCTCAAGTTTCCATCCATAAGAATGCTGAAGCAGTTCAGCGGAACCAGGGCAGGCAAAAGCAATTCCAAGATTTGATCGGAGAAGGTGCCCTGGTCACACTACCGGGAATGTTGATGGCACAAAATGTCTTGATGGCATTTCAGGTGCCTGACACATACTAGAAATGCCAAACACTAGAAATCTACTCTCCGAAGTACAGAAACTTTCCAAAAAGTGTATTTGGAACAGAGCCTGCAAGTGCCTTTGGATGTGAATAGCTTTACTCGTGCAAGTAGCATTATTCAGGGGTGAAAATATTTGCAGGATCTGGTCCTAAGTCCAGAAATACCATATGCGTATTGCTTTGGGGTTAAAGGCAAAGCTGGTAATGCACCTACAGGATCTGTGGTCTCCAGCTTTAAACTGCACTGACCAAGTGCCAGTACCACATAGCCGTTAATTAACCTATCTACAAGTTGTAAGATGAGACTTCGCTGTTCACCATGAGATTTAGTCTCAGGGCTATGTGGTGGCAAAAGAAAACAGATACTTCAATTTAACAGGAAATGAAGTGTATTGGGGCAATACAATTCCATTAGGGAAATTGCATTAGCGTAATGTAGCATTTTTTTATTTTTTACAGCCTCTCCTCTAGCAAATTAATTTATTGCCTCATAAGTCAAGGTTACTGAAAAACACTCATGCCATATTCATTTCTTTAGCATGCGTGTAAAATGCATGTTGGGCCCGTGAAGTAGAATTGCTGCATAAGAGATTCACAGATGTTTTATCTGCACCATATGGCACGTTAGTCATCATTCCCTCCAGGATGAGTTCTTGTGTTGAAAGTCAAAGCTTTTCCCACACATGGGCTATCAGCTCTAGACATCTTTAAAAGAAATCAATAAGAAAAAAAAATAAGGGAAAAAAGACCAATCATCAACAAAAAAAGATCCACCAAAAGCAAGAAAGATATCAAAGACACTTCACAAATAACATGCACAGCAACACAACAAGCTGAATACATAGTACTTTCATTCAGTGCTTTGGTATTAAAGGTAGTATATAAATAAATAATATGTAATACCATCTATTACATTTTTATCAAAGCCAAATGCAATTTTGTACTCAGGAATTTAATGATGTGAGCTTTGTGTAAAGTGCCTTTTATATTTCTGTGTGTACCTTGTTCCAGGAATCTAATATTAGGAGCACAATATAACAGGATTAATAAATAATATTGTGCACGTCCACAGCATCTTTCATTCAGATACTCCCAGAGCACTAGATAAGCATTCTGGTTTTGATCAAAAGAAATGAGATGAATGAATAAATGTAATCTAAGGATCTCCAAGTGCCTTACACATGTTAGCTAATTTTCCCTCTCCTAACATTTCTGTAGAACAGACAAACTTAGGGAAGATTTTCAAAGGCTTTAATGGCAGTGAGGCAGGCACCTAACTCCTGTTGACCTTTACTGCCATTTGTGCCTTTGAAAATCTTCCCCACAAGACAAGCTGGCATCACTTCACCCCTCCTTCTGGGTTGGACTATCACAGCCTTTTTACAACATACAGCTACTGTGCCTAGTATTTTAGGACAGGAAGTGATGAATGTCACACCCAATCAAAACTGCGAGAGGTAATTCAGTTAAAATCAATTCCACTTCCTGTAGCACCTAGGTTTTCCTTGGAGATCCAAATATTTACAAATCTACTTAGCTGGTAAGTCTGGCAAGATCTTAAGTGATATCTCTTCATATGGCTCTAACTTTAATGGTAAAATAAATGGGAGAACTATATATCTAATACTGTATCCCCAACCAATGTAAGAAAGACAGAAAGGATATTCCAACCAATAGTAATCTGCAGTACACTGTGTACAGTAAACATATAGGCCCAATATTGCAAACCCTCACTCACACAAGCAGCCTGTGCTTTGCGGGTAATCCCATTGGATTGCTAATAAGAGTAAGAGTTCACAAGATCATGCCACTATGCCATTTGTGTGCATGTATATATAAGTATTAATGTAACAACAAGCTATTTTAGGTCATTTTAAAAAGTTTTATGGCTTTTCTTGAGCTCTTCAAAGATGGACTCATGGTAATTATGGCACCTGGCTTTACAGAAAATTTAAAAAAATAATTCCAATTCAAACAGAAGCCAAAACTCTCTAACATTCCTCAAATAATTTTTCTGCAACATGAGTGATGTAATCAGAATGCATGATGGCATGGTATAAGCCAGGTTTTATCAGCATTCATTTGGGATGACCTGTGTGTCTCACTCATGGTTTTCCACTTGTGAGTAATGTGCCCATCCCAAACTCACCCTGACAAAAACATTATACCACACTATCATGTATTCCTTATGTATATGTACATATGGCCACACTCCCTACAATAGACTGATGTAAACTGCTTGATTCTTCTCTTGCTTACATTGATATAAATCACCAGTGAAGTCAGTGTAGTTACTCTGGTGCAAAATTAATGTGAGTGAGATCAGAATCTGGCCCAAAGTCTCGCTCTCTGTTAGCAATCTGAAGCAACTGGTACTCAGCATCACCATGTAAACAATAAGGGCAAAGGAGAAGAAGGTGGGGTGGGGTTAAAAATCTGCTTTCCTTTACAAGACCACCTACAAAATGTTGCAAAGACCTTGCAACAAAAATAATCTGTCACGATTCCAGTGCTAGGCAAAATATAAACAAGTTAAGTGCTCTGTTAAACAGAACATCTGGGAAGTCACAGACTGGGCATATGTTTTCACAAGTTGTTTTTTAGGGAAAAGTAACCCTGCTAAGCTTCCTGTCTCTTCCATCTTCCCTCTCTTGACTGTGTTTATCAAGGCTAGATATAAACACATTAAAAAACCTTTAGAGGCCCTTCTCTCATTGTATTATTAATTTGGAATTGACTGAATGTTGACAGCTGCTTTTAGTTTGACCCCTGGATCCCTTAAAGAGATTCTCCACAAATAATTACACAGTTTTGTGTTGATTGGGTTAGCTGTATACATATTTGCTGTGGGTTGCCAGAAATTAACATTAGAGTCAACATCAACATTACATGGAGAGTCATGGGCTTTGGGGCAGCAAAGAGGGTGGATTGTTTAGGGAATCACAGGTGACTTAGAGGGCAGGATGGATTACCTAAGGTGTTTGGGGGTTCAGAGGATTTATTTCTTAGGGGATCATGGGGATTAGGGCTGAAGGCAGATTTTATTTCATTGTCAGGCTGCTGTAGCATCTACTAGCTGTAGCTCACGAAAGCTTATGCTCAAATAAATTGGTTAGTCTCTAAGGTGCCACAAGTACTCCTTTTCTTTTTGCGAATACAGACTAACACCACTGTTACTCTGAAACCTTAATTATTATTGTTTCCATCAGAAAGTTTCTTCTCCTAGAGTGAATTTTTGCTCTTGCCGTTCTTTGGTGATTCACACTGGGAACTTTGTCTCATCTGCCCCCGCCAGTCTGTGTCCCACAGGAAAAAAGAGGGGGAAAGAACCAGCATTCTTGTTCAATTAAATAACTCATTTCACAGAGGTGAGCTCAAGCCACAGAACTCACACCTGGATTTCAGATGCCCCCGAGTGGGAGAGTGCTGGGATTTTGGTTGAGCCCATTATTAAAGAGAGGCCCTTTTGAAAATTCGGATCTGGGTTCAGATTTCAAAACACACCCAGTATTCCGGGGTATTCGGAGTTGGGTTTTGCTTAGGCTCATCCTAGAGGAAGAGACAAAAAAGGAGGAGTTCCAACCACATTTGCCATTCAACTCCCATGTGCTGCTTCCTCCCCCCGCCTCGGCACTTGAATTGCTTCCTCTCCCCATTCTGTTAAGATGATTACTCCGTCCATTCATTGCAGAGTTCTGTGTATGGAGGCACCAGTAACACTGACTACATGGCAATGCTGTTGCAATCTGGCGAAAAAATCTACCCAGCATATGAGACAGAGAGAAGCCAGTGGAGGCATTTTTCTTATTTTTCTTGCCCTTTTCAACTCACTCCACTTGCATGCCTCTTTTTTGACGTGGAAACACTGATCATCATTTTTTCCAAGAAGAAGATGATGACAAAGGGTCTCTACTTGAACAACCATGGTAAGAACCATGGTAAGAGCCATCTGGCCAGCTGTGGGCAACCGCAGACACTCCACCTGCCCTGGGCAGGGGGCCCGTGGGATTGGGACATTGGCCGGGGCTACTCTTGGCCCTCCCAACCCTGGGCAGGTGGAGGGTCCACAGCATGGTGCCCCACAGCTTCCCGGGCTCCCCGGCTGGGCTCCAGCTGCCAGCCTGGCCGGGGGTGGGGCCTCGGGGAGAAGAGGAGGGGCGGGGCCCATGGTGAAAAGTGGGAGGACCATGGCCCTCTGGTCCCCCCTATTCTGGCACCCCTGGTTCAGAGGTTCACTTGCATGAGCTCACCTCCTGCCCCAAGAGGGAACGAGGGGTAAAGGCAACGAACAATGCCTTGACTGCTGTTGCCACACCAGCCACTCCACCATCAGCTGCTCCACTGTTGTGCGCTTTACTATTTCCCTCTCTACTGTAGCCTCTAGGATGTCTAGAGGTCCCGTCACTTAACACAGCTCTCAGTGATTCCAGATGTTAGTGGGGGAGCCTCACTGCTAGTGCAGGCTGGGAAGGTCTCTTTCACCAGAGACACTGTCCCATAAGCATGTCTAAGGCTTAGCATTTAGAGTTTGTGTGTGTATGGGGGTGGGTTTTTGGAGGGGGGTGAGGGAGTGAGAGAACCTTGATTTGTGCAGGAAATGGCCTAACTTGATTATCATGCACATTGTGTAAAGAGTTGTCACTTTGGATGGGCTATCACCAGCAGGAGAGTGAATTTGTGTGGGGGGGTGGAGGGTGAGAAAACCTGGATTTGTGCTGGAAATGGCCTAACCTGAAGATTACTTTAGATAAGCTATTACCAGCAGGACAGTGGGGTGGGAGGAGGTATTGTTTCATATTCTCTGTGTATATATAAAGTCTGCTGCAGTTTCCATGGTATGCATCTGATGAAGTGAGCTGTAGCTCACGAAAGCTCATGCTCAAATAAATTGGTTGGTCTCTAAGGTGCCACAAGTACTCCTTTTCTTTTTGCGAATACAGACTAACACGGCTGTTACTCTGAAACCTGTCATTTAGACCTGATTACCAGTGACTTCAGCTCTACTGATCCACAACAAAAGACTCTTCATAGAATATCAGAGTTGGAAGGGACCTCAAGAAGTCATCTAGTCTAATCCCCTGCTCAAAGCAGGACCAATCCCCAATTTTTGCCCCAGATCCCTACATGGCCCCCTCAAGGATTGAACTCACAACCCTGGGTTTAGCAGTCCAACGCTCAAACCACTGAGCTATCCCTCCCCTCCTTGACTGAGTCTTAATTAGCTCTGTCCAAAAACAGTAGGGAGGAAAAGGGTCAAATAGTGTCTTGGACCCTTAGGCAGAGCCCACACCACCAAGCATAAACACCTGTCCCCACTCTCTTCTACTAGTCTTTGGCACCCCTACCCCCTGCTTAGTGAGTGCAGTTCAGTTGAGGATGACTGTCCTCAATCAGGGCATGCCAAACATAGTTCTGCTGCCCTTTACTTACACAACAAGGGTAACACTTTATTACTCCTGCACCTAATAACAAGTAACTTGCAATCCGACACCAGCAATCGTTTCGGCAAAGCAGCCCCATCATGCTGCACACCTAGGCAGAGTGGGCATGTCTATGCAAACAAAGTCTGTTCCTGAAGTCTTCTTCTGCCGTTCATCACTAGAAGTCAGGGGAGAGCTCATTCAGACCCTTCTTACAAAAGCACAAAGTCCTGTTTCACAGGAGGAATCAAGCAACAGGAGAACAGTGTCCTTGCTGACAGGTCCAAGCTTCTTTCAGCCAGCACCCTGATCCAAAACCTCTTTTCTGACTTCTCCTAGGGCCACACACCATGCTTTTATGCTGTGTCTGCCTGTCTTTCTGTTCTGCCTCTACCACTTACGCACCCACACTGACCCTGAGTGACCTGGGATATGCTTTTGTTTTGGCCAGATATGGTCCTATGTTTGGGGATGGAGAACACTTAACTGTTTCTGTCACCTGATTACAATGACTTGTTTACATGTACCCTGACTGAAAGGCAACATTTACATCTGACCCTTAATAACAAGCCCAACTCATAACAGTTGTAACAATCATCTTTATCTAGGTGTTTCATAATTCAATAGTTAATTACAATTTCAACCAGTTTAGTTGGTACTGAAGTAAGGAGTACAGGTCTAAACTTCCCAGAATCTCCACTAGAGCCTTTTAAAAACATTAGGCACAACATCTACTACTCTCCAATCATCTCAGGGCTTGTCTACACTTACAGCGCTGCAGAGGCACAGGTGCACTAGTGCAGCTGCACTGCTGTAGCACTTAGTGAAGACACTACCTTCGCCAAGGGGAGAGTTTCTCCCATCGGCATAAGTATTCCACCTCCATGAGAAGCAGTAGCTATGTCAATGGGAGAAGCCCTCCTGTCAACACAGTGCTGTCTAGACCAGGAGTTTGGTCAGTATAACAGCATCACTTAGGGGTTGCGACTTTCCACACCCCTGAGCAATGGTATTATAATGACCTCAGTTTGTAGTGTAATATAGCCCTAGTCTACATTACGGGGTTAGGTCAAATTTAGCCGTGTTAGGTCGATTTTATAATGAATGCGCCTGCACAAGCAACCCCGTTCCATCGACCTAAAGGGCTCTTAAAATCAACTTCTGTACTCCTCCCTGGTGAGGGGAGTAGCGCTAAAATCGACCTTGCTGGGTCGAATTTGGGGTAGTGCGGACAAAAATTGACATTATTGGCCTCCGGGAGCTATCCCAGAGTGCTCCAATGTGACCACTCTGGACAGCACTTTCAACTCCGATGCACTAGCCAGGTGCACAGGAAAAGCCCCAGGAACTTTTGAATTTCATTTCCTGTTTGGTCAATGTGGCGAGCTCAACAGCACAGGTGACCATGCAGTCCCCCCAGAATCGCAAACAAGCTCCAGCGTGGAGCGAACGGGAGACACTGGATCTGATCGTTGTATGGGGAGAAGAATCTGTGCAGGCTGAACTCCAATCAAAAAGAAGAAATGCTAATATATATGCCAAAATCGCACAGGGCAAGGTGGAGAGAAGCTACAACAGGGACACACAGCAGTGCCGCATGGAAGTCAAGGAGCTCAGGCAAGCCTACCAAAAGACAAAGGAAGCAAACGGTCACTCCGGGTCAGAGCCCCATACATGCTGCTTCTATGGTCAGCTGAATGGTATCCTGGGGGGGACCCCACCACTGTCCGTGGACACCTGCAAGGGGGGAGTCTCACGCAACAGGGAGGAGGATTTTGTGGATGAGGAAGAGGAGGAGGAGGAGGAGGAGGAGGAGGAGAATGCACCACAGGCAAGTGGTGAATCCATTCTCCCTGGCAGCCAGGACCTTTTCATCACCCTGGAGCCAATACCCTCCCAAGGCGGGATCCCTGAACCTGAAGGAGGAGAAGGCACCTCTGGTGAGTGCACATGTGTAACTACAGTACAGAGTTTTAAAGCAATAGTGTTTAATGTTTGATTTGCCCTGAAGACTTGGGATGCATTTGCGGCCAGTCCAGCTACTGGAAAAGTCTGTTAGCGTATCTGGGGATGGAGCGGGAATCCTCCAGGGACATCTCCATGACGCTCTCCTGGAGGTACTCTGAAAGTCTTTGCAGAAGGTTTCTGGGGAGGGCTGCCTTATTTCATCCTCCACAGTAGGAAACTTTACCACGCCAAGCCAGTAGTAAGTAGTCTGGTATCATTGCAGCACAAAGCATGGCAGCGAATGGTCCTGGGTTTTGGTCACATTCAAGCAACATTCGGTCTTTATCTTTCTGTGTTAGCCTCAGGAGAGTGATATCATTCATGGTCACCTGGTTGAAATAGGGGAATTTTTGTAAGGGAACAGTAAAAGGACCCCGTTCATGCTGGATTGTTTGTGCTTAGCTAAAGGGATCATCCCATAGCCACCGGCGGGGAGAGGGGTGAAGGGATCATCCCAAATAGCCATGCAGAGGGATGGGGGGAGGTGTGTGCTGCACTCCACCCAAAAACCGCAGCCCCTCCTTTTAAATGGCAAACCCAACCAGCATTGCTTGCTATGGGAAAGGAGGACACTGCAGTTTGAAAACATTCCCACATGTTATGAAGGCATTAGAAGCCAAACCCACGTACCCTTTGGCTTACCATGGCTGCCTGGAAACCAAATTCTGTTGCCCAGCCATGTGTAATGTGTCACCATACCGGCTCAATATAAAAGGCAAAATGTGACCCTTGTACCTAAAGCACATGTGCTGTCTGCTGTGAATTGCTTGATTTACTGTGCGTCTCCCTTTTGCTCTCAGAAATGTATCATCTTAAATTTTACTCTCCCTTTTTATGCCCCTGCAGGTGCAAATGTTTCTATGCTCCCCCTATCATCTCCATCCCTGAGGTTATCGCAGATTAGAAGGCGAAAAAAACACACTCGCAATGACATATTTTCCGAGCTCCTGCAGTCCTCCCGCACTGATAGGGCACAGCTGAATGCATGGAGGCATTCAGTGGAAAGTCCAGGAAAGCATTAAGTGAGAGTGATGAGAAGAGGCAGGATGCAATGCTGAGGCTAATGGGGGAGAAAATGAACATGCTCAGGCATCTGGTGGAGCTGCAGGAAAGCCAACAAGAGCACAGACCGCCACTGAATCCACTGTACAACCGCCTGCCCTCCTCCCCAAGTTCCATATCCTCCTCACCCAGACGCCCAAGAACACGGGGGGGGAGGTTCCGGGGACCCAGCCACTCCACTCCAGAGGAGGCCCAAGCACTAGAAGGCTGTCATTCAAACAGTTTTGATTTGTAGTGTGGCTACAATAAGCAATGTGCCCTTGTCCTTCCCTCCTCCCCCACCCCACCCGGGCTACCTTATCAGTTATCTCCCTTTTTTTTTAAATTAATAAAGAAAGAATGCATGGTTTCAAACAATAGTGACTTTAATTCCTTTGCCAGCTGTGATCAAAGGGGGTAGGGTGGTTGGCTTACAGGGAATTAAAATCAGCAAAGGGGGCAGGTTTGCATCAAGGAGAAACACACACACCTGTCACACTGTAGCCTGGCCAGTCATGAAACTGGTTTTCAAAGCCTCTCTGATGTGCAGCATGCCTACCTGTGCTCTTCTAATCACCCTGGTGTCTGGCTGTTCAAAACTGGCAGCCAGGCGATTTGCTTCAACCTTCCACCCCGCCATAAAAGTCTCCCCCTTACTCTCACAGATATTATGGAGCACAAAGCAAGCAGTAATAACAATGGGAATATTGGTTGTGCTGAGATCTAACTTAGTCAGCAAACAGCACCAGCGAGCTTTTAAACGTCCAAAGGCACATTCTACCACCATTCTGCACTTGCTCAGCCCATAGTTGAACTGCTCCTTACTACTGTCCAGGCTGCCTGTGTATGGCTTCATGAGCCATGGGAGCAAGGGGTAGATTGGGTCTCCAAGGATAACTATTGGCATTTCAACATCCCCAAAAACCACCCGCAACAATGTTTTCGTCCCATCAGGCTTTGGGAGCTTAACCCAGAATTGCAATGGGCAGCGGAGACTGTGGGAACTGTGGGATAGCTTCCCACAGTACACTGCTCCGTGAGTCGATGCTAGCCACAGTAGTGAGGACGCCCTCTGCCGACTTAATGCACTTAGTGGGGACATACACAATCGACTGTATAAAATCAATTTCTAAAAATCGACTTCTATAAAATCGACCTAATTTCGTAGTGTAGACATACCCATAGTAACTGGTTTTAATGAGACATTGCTTGTTTTTGCTAGCTGCTCAGCCACTTCATTCTTACACTCCTTCAGAACTCTTCGGGTGTGTAACATCTGAGTCTGGTGACTTGTTGCTTTTTAATTTATTAATCTGTTTCAGTACCTCCTCTTTTGACACCTCAGTCTCTCACTGTGCCTCATTTTTATTACCTGAAAAGAATAAGACTCTCCAACATCCTCTGTGGAGAAGATGGACATAAAGAAATCTCTTAGGTCCTCTGCAATGTTGATATTCTCTTTAATTGCTCCTTTTACTCCATGCTGATCCAATGTACTCACTCATTCTCTTGCAGGCATCCTGGTTCTGATACATTTAAACAATGTATTGCATTTAGGAGGTGAGGGTACATTTTTGGCTATTTGCTTTTCAAATTCATTCTTAGCCTTCCTAATTTTCTTTTCACATTTCAACACTCCAAGATTTTTTTGAGGTACAATTAAGAAAATATATATATTTTAAAATACAACAACCACCTGACTGCCACTTCAAAAGAAAAAAATGGAAATATGTAAGAATGGCACCAGATCTCCAAAGATTTGAGTGGGGACACACAAGTCATCTATTTACAAGAGGAAGATAAGGCGAAAATGTGGTTCTAATTTTCTGTTCCTTTTCCTTATTTTTTTAAGGTTAAAAGAAAATTGTCCTCTTAATTTCGATCACTAATTCAGATCTTATTAAAAAAAGATGCCAGAGACGCTACAAAACCATGTGAAAACAGTTGTGCTCTTTTTGGAACATCCCTCTTCAGTGGTGGAAAATCAAACATGCCAATACAGTGTGAGTGCAAGAGACCCGAAAGAAATGAAATCATCTAAAAATACAAGTGAAACTGACCAGTGTGGTTTCTCCTTCCAAGTAGATAGAAATGGAAAAAGCAAACAAACAGCACAAGTGGCAAATAGTACATGAGATGTCTTAAGTTATTTCAGTATTAACAATCTTAGGGTATGTCTAGACATATAGCGTTGCTGCTGAGCCACTGCAGCACATCTGGTGAAGAGAGACCTCCCGTCAGCATAATAAAACCATCTCTGCGAGAGGCAGAAGCTATATCTACCGGACAAGTTCTCCCGCCAACATAGTGCTGTCCACACTGGCACTTATGTCGATGTAACTTAAGTGGCTCAGGAGAGTGGCTTATTTACATCCCTGAGCGACATAAGTTCTGCCGACATAAGCTGTAGTGGAGACATAGCCTAAGTGTTGTTAGTAACTCCAATAAGGAGGCTTTTCTGTTTTAGTTATGGTATTTTTGTTTTACTTTACAGGGTCCCTTTAAAAATAAAGATAAATTATTATAAGAGGTTTGGAAAGCATGACCAGTGAGGAAAGGTTGAAAGAACTGGGCATATTTAGTCAGGAGAAGAGAAGGCTGAGGAGGGACCGGATAACATGTCTTCAAAATGTAAAAGGTTGCAACAAAGAGGACAGTGATCAATTGTTCTCCATGTCCATCTAGGGTAGGACAAGAAGTAATGGGCTGAATTGGCAGCAAGGAAGATTCAGGTTAAATTTTAGGAACAACTTTGTAACTATAAATATAGCTAGACACTGGAATAAGTTATCAGGAGTAGTTGTGCAATCCCCATCACTGGAGGTTTTCAAGAACAGGCTAGATGAACACCTGTCACGGATGGTCTAGGTTTACTTAACCTTGCCTCAATGGGCCTGGGGATGGACTGGATGACCTCTCGAGGTCCCTTCCAGCCCTACTTGTCTATTATTACAGGGTTCCAGCTGGGAGGGGATGTGTGTAAGGACTCTGGAATTGAAGCTGGGAAGCAATATGGGAAGAAGACAATAAGTTTGGATTATGAGGGGACAGCTAGGTGAACTTAAACTGAACAAACACCTGCAACGACTAAGACATGACCCCCCTCATCCTCCTGATTAGCTTGTTTGTATGTTGTTGTATCCATGCCTCCATTCCTCAACCATCTTTGTCTTTTTAGCTGTGAGCATGGAATGAATTTTGAAAAGTGACTAGTGATTTAAGGTGACTCAATTTTTAGGTGGCCAACTTGAGACACCTTAAAAAGGCCTGACTTCCCAACTGAACTGAGCACCTGGCCTCTGAAAATCAAACTCCTTTAAGGTGTCTCAAGTCAAGCACCTCAAAACGGAGATACTCAGAAGCACTAGTCACTGCTGAAAACTCAGGACATGTGTCTTCCTCTGTGTTTAGAAAGTGCCTAGTGCATTGTGGACTCTACCACAATCTGAACAATAATTATTCGGTACACACAAATCCAATTACAAAATCATATAGATCTTGAAGAATTTCTGACTTTCTAGCATAGTCAGGGTCATTTTATTTTTATTATATTGCTTTTATTGCAAGGAGGCTCTGTTCTGAGTCAGCTAGCTAGAGTTCAGCAGATGGCTGGGGGTCCTGCCTTCTACAATACTGGAAACATGTTGGAGCAACTTCAAGACCCTTGTTATACTGCAGCTGGCAGGATTCAAGGAGCATTTGCAGGCGTGAAGTTCTCTGTCTCTAAAGGAGACACAGCTCACACATCCCTGCTGAGCAAAAACCCTGGCAACCAATAATGGAGTGGCACTGATTAACAACAGCCTGGGAGGAAGCTGCAGCAGTAATGGAATTCAGCTGCCACAGCTAGCGGGACTTCTCACTTTCTTTTGAGGCTGTCTGACCTCCCATCAGGGGAAGGACCAGGGCTCCTTGGATCAGTGTGGCTAAGACCTGATTGTGCCTGGTATAATTCCAACTGAGCACTAAACCTCAGGGAAGGGTAATATGCAATGCCCTAACCACACAGAGATGTGAAGCTGTTTCAGTTAGCACCTTTCCGGCAAGAACTATATTTGAGCATGTCTCTCAAGAGAGTTGCCAAAAAGGTTTCACATCCCAGTGGGAAAAGGGCCTGAAAATAATATCCCCGGTAGGTGGGGATTAGCCAACCTAATGAAAACAAGTGGCAGCTCACAAGGACAGTTGAGTACTAATTTGCACCTTTTTGCTAAGCCTTTGGCAACATGTCAGAGAGGGCAGGATTCACTGAAACCCACATTCTGATCTACTCATGGAGCTTCATGAGATTTTTCTATTTTGAAATTCTTGGGACACTCTTGGTTTCAATGAGTCTGTCCTGCAAGGGTTGGGCAATCAGAGAGACACAGATTTTGGGGTGTCCCAATGTGACAATATTGCATTATAAGCAGGCGTGAAAGTAAAATTTCTCTCTTACTGGTATGGAGGGCAGTTCTCCCCCCCCAAAAGGGGCGGGGCCTCGGGCCGAAGGGGCGGGGCTGTGGGTGTCAGCATTCCCCAGCCAGCCCGCCCATGCCGCCCGGGGCTCCAGCGGCAATTTAAAGGGCCCGGAGCTCTGGCTGGCCCTGGGGTAGCTGCTCCTTTTGTCGTCCCCCCTCCCACCGCATCGGCGGCCAAGGGGGCAAAAGGGGCAGGGATGTTACAGTGCTGCCGCAGCACGCTTTAAGCAGGGTCCTTTTGCCACGGCAGCGCTTTAATGTCTCTGCCTCTTTTGTGCCCCACCCCATCAGCGGCTTTCACGCGCTTTAAAGTCAGTGGTACAGGCCGGTACAGGAGGTTACTTTTTACCGGTACGCCGTACTGGCCCGGACCACCTTACTTTCACCCCTGATTATAAGTGGATCACACAAATGGATAGCTTAGGATAGTCCAAACTTTTCAATGCTGTGGGCCAGATGCTAATTTTGGGGCACCTCCATGGGCCGTATACAGAGGTTCCGCTGCATGGAAGATGCCATTTTGCAGAGCGTGCCACAAGGAAGATGCCATTTTCCAATGTGCACAACCCCACCCCCGCCAGCATGACCTTGCATGCACAATGTCTGCAAGATCATGCTGGCCAGGGCAGGTCCACACCACCCTAGTGACCCCTCTCAGACAGAATGCAGCCGGATGGATGATGGTGCAGAGCGGATGAAGTCTGGACTGCCTGTAAGTCATGTCCTAAGTGGCTGGGGGTTATAATGGGCTTCGGCTTGCCTTTTTGACATTCTGAGCTTCTCTGGGGGCTTTTGGGGCTTGTTGTTGTGGAAAAAAATGGCAACCCCTCACTATGAGGAGCAGGGGTGCAGGGAGCCCATGGGGATGCAAGCAGCTGAAAATCATTCAGGAGGTGGACAGAATCATCTCGCAGGCTGGATCCAGCCCTCAGGCCACCAGCTGCTTATTAACACAAGTGTTATGACATGCTGCAAACTCTCTGCATTACAACACAACTGCATTATCCAGCAGGACATTAGGGATCAATTTGATTTGCAACCAGAACACAAAAAGTTAATGCTGAATTCCACCTTGTTGATTTTTAATGAAAAATAAGGGCTGGACTGTTTTCTATTTTACACTGGTTTGGTTTTATGTAACTATTGACTTCACTGAAGTGATTCCTGATCTACACTGGTGTCCGAAAAAGAAGAAGCAGATGCTAAAGACAGGAATCAAGACAGAGAAGATTCTTTTGAATTTTCTTTTTGCCATGTGACTCATTTATAATTGTAGATCTTGATTTACTTCTTGTGATATTGTGCACTAGAACCATGCAAAACTCAGTGGGTTTGCAGGTGTGCATGCAAATCCTGTTTCACTTTCCACATGCCTTTACCTCCCCTGCGTTAGGCTTTGAGTTTCAGGTTCCAGCAAAGCCAAATGCTCAGTAAAACACAGCCAAAGCCACCACATTTCACCTTGAAACTCTGTGTTGTTCTGCAAGGGGTTCAAGGAACCCATGCTGCTTGGCAAGGAAACGCAAAACCAAGCCAGATTTCTATTGTTTTAGGGGTTTCCTGATTATTTCCCCACAGACAGCTGTTTTCCCATGTGGGATTTCTCATACATTTTCTGTCCCCCACCCTTGTGTCCACTGGCCAGCTGTTGACATCACTGGTAATTGATGTTCTTTTTTTCCTGGTCAAATTCTTGATTAGTTCAGTTTTAATTGAAGAGGAATGCATGGATTGGTGGCTAAGGCACTGACTGGGGCTGAACATAACTGGGTTCAGTTCCTGGTTTTGCCACAAACTTCCTGTGTGACCTTGGGCAAATCATTCAATCACGCTGTGGCTATGTCTACACTTAAAACACTACAGTGGCACTGCTACAGCTGTAACAGTTCAGTGTAGACAGTCACTGCAGCAACGAGCAGTAGTGAATCCACCTCACTGAGAGGCGGTAGCCAGGTCAGTGGAAGAATTCCTCCATTGACCTAGCACTGTGCACTCGGGGGGTTAGGTCTGCAGAGCTACGTCTCTCAGAGGTGTGGATTTTCCAATGCCCATGTAAGATTTCAGTGCAGACCTGCTCTGTGTCTCTGTTTCCCCATCCGTAAAACTGAGATAACACTCTCACCTTTCCCCCAGCAGCTCCCTGCCTTGTCTGTAAGATCTTTGGGGGCAGGGGCTGGCTCTTAATGTATTCGTACAATGCCTAGAACAATCGGGTCCTTTCTCAGTTGTGACCTATCACACTGCTTCCCTGGCACCTTTCATTTTAGGGACACATAGTGAGATGGATGTTTTTGAGGGGATGAAAGAACAGCTTTGGAAAAAAAGTAATTGGAACAGCAGTGAAATTCACAAGATCCCCTTCCCTCTGCTTTTTTATTGGTGTAGGTAAGCTTAACATAAATTACAGGGAAGAAAGCTTTCAGCTTTAACTTTGGATTAATTGCTCCCAGGCAGCTCCATCACCACAGGGTCTGGGCACACCATATTTGACTCAAACTATAGCAAAAACAGTCCCCATACAGGGGCACCGGAACAGGGCGGTACCAGGGTGCCAAGACCCTCCCACTTTTTGAAAGTGAACGGGCCTGGCCTGCCACGGGCCTGGCCTGGCCACATTTTGCCACAGTTTCCACTCCTCCCTCTCCTCTCCCCACCCCCCCACCGAGGCCCTGCCCCCCCCGCCCAGCCAGGCCGGCACCTGGAGCCCACCTGCACAGCTGTGAGAGCCTTGGACCCTCCACCTGCCCTGGGCAGGGGCCGGAGGGCAGGGACATAGGCCAGGGGCTACTCTCAGGCGTCCCCACCCCAGGCAGGTGGAGGGACCCGGGCTCTGCGGCCACGCTCCAGCTGCCGGCTTGGCTGGGAGGGCAGGGCCTCAGGGGGAAGAGGAGGAGCAGCGGTGGATCCACGGAGGGGGTGGGCACCCGTGTCCTCCCACTTTTGGGAAGGCTCTTCCGCCCCTGCCCCCATATGCAGGGAGTTAAAACCCAACCAATCCCTCTACATCTACTTCTGAGATACTGATGTGTTAATGTGCTCAGAAAAGATGACTGAAGCTTTGCTCCCTTTTTAAAAGCCCACCTTAAAAACCCACTTCTGCTGTAAAGCCTACAAGGAGAGATCGCCCTAACCTCCCAAAAGGCTAAGCCGTTGGTGACTTCTGATGCTCATTTTGGCCCAGATCCTCAATGATCTTTAGGCACATAGTTCCTATTAATTTGAACAGGAGGTAAGCACCTAAATATCTTTGAGGATTGTGTGCGCCTTTGTTACTATGTGAGGCAACAAGCAAGAGGAAAAGTGTGAAATCTGTACTACTAGCTTATCACTGCTGTTTCAGGCAATGCAGATTCACAGGAGCCCTTTGGCAGCTAACCAGCTGCACAGCCTGATTTACATAATGATCTGCGTGTTTCCATTATTTTTCCAGGATCATTTACACTTTAATTGGATGCAGTGAAATTGGTAGCAAATAGGTTATAGCACTAGCCTTCCAGCAACTTACTTCCCACTGTGCCAATCACGGTTAATCTGATGGTGCTGTCTGTCCGGCTCTGCAATATAGCTGAGATGTAAAGTTTGAGTAAAGGGAGAGCCTTGCCATCGCAGCTTAATCCAGGTTCATCTTTACCGTGAGGAGGCCACCAACCAACCCGAGGTGGAGAGACCAGGCCATGATTTAACTACCCCTCTGAAATTGATGAGACGAGGCCAACCTGTACATCCCAGTGCTTACATGAGACCACAAGGCACTTCCAACCCGGTAGGATGTGAGCAGCAGCTGCTTATTCTGCCTGTTTTTAAGGAGACTGACCAATCATGACTTGAATGGCAGCATTCCTGTTGGAATTCATTCAGGAGGATCCCGGGGCAAACTGAACAGGATAAACAAGAGATGGCCTGCGTCTTTGCTCAAAACTTAACCAGAGAGAAAGTTTGATATTGTTATTTTTTTAAATCACTTGCCTCCACACTTTGTGCTTCTGGATCTTCTTGTGGTACGTCTAGACTGTGGAGAACTAGGAAGTAGCAAATAGCTTGTAAGACAAGATTTCCATCCCAATTTCAAGACTATATGAAAAGAAGGACAATTGGTCCAGGAACAGCCTGTTAATCAGACAATTTGGATTTGGTCCCTGGCTCTGTCAAAGACTTTCTGTGTGACCCTGAGAAATCACTTTATGCATGATTCAGTTTCCGCAGCTATAAAACAAGGACATACACCCTGACAGGGATTGCATTTGTTAATGTTGATCAATTGCTTTTGAGATCCTTAGATGGCAGATGCTGTAGAAGTATTATTTTGAGGTTGGTCCATCACTGGAATTCAGGGAAAGCTTGAAGTCTGTCAGCCCAAGGTAAAATGAATCCTTAGTGCTGTTCTTAACATTCCTCTTTCTCAGCAAGGGATTTACAGAACGCAGCCATTTCAAGCAGCTCCAAAACATCATTTGAATCTGGCTTCCGTCCTTAAAAAGAACAACGTCTGCACAACCGAGCATGGAGTCCATTCAAGATTCCATTTAAAATGCGCTGCCATAATGTGGATTTATAGTTTCCATTAAAAAAACCTGTTCTCCATCCCTGCTATTAGAAGATGCTGTAGGCTGCAACTTTGCTTAGATAGTCACAGCTGGGGAACAATATTTTGTTTCTAGATTAAAAAGCATCCCATGTCATATAAAAAATGTGGCATGGTTTGATGCTTCTTTTGTTCTCAACATTTATTGACATTATTATTTGTAGGATCTGCAGTCATGGACCAGCCCCCCGCCCCATTGTTCTAGGTGCGGGACAAACACAGAACAAAAAGAAGGTCCCTGCCCCAAAGAGCTTACTGTCTTTTTTTAATTGTAAGAAGAGCCAGTCAATAATATAGCTTTGATTTCAATGCATATTTTAAAACTACACTTAGAAACACCCTGAAGAACATCCTGACCTGAAGAAGAGCCCTGCAGAGCTTGAAAGTTTTGTCTCTCATCAACAGAATTTGGTCTAATAAAAAGATATTACCTCACTCACTTTGTCTCTCACATATTCTGAGACCAACACAGCTATGACACTTCATAGAAACATCCTAACGTTTGGGATATGAAGAGGCTACATCACAGAGGAATTGCCATGCCAGGGCACACCAATGGTCCAATACAGTGCAGTATCCCTTTTCAACAGTGACCGTAGTGGGATGTGCCAATGAAAGGCAAAAATTCCAATAATGCACCTGGGAAATAGCTTTGATGGGATGCAGCAAAATGTCTTTCTTATCCCAACTAGAGATTGGCTTACTCCCTGAAGCATGAAGATTGATAGCACTCATAAACTGGACCCTTGCTAATGCAATTGTAGAGACTATTGCTATTCATATACATTAAAGCGCTGCCATGGCAAAAGGACCCTGCTTAAAGTGTGCTGCGGCAGCACTGTAACATCCCTGCCCCTTTTGCCCCCTTGGCCGCCGATGCGGTGGGAGGGGGGACGACAAAAGGAGCAGCTACCCCAGGGCCAGCCAGAGCTCCGGGCCCTTTAAATCGCCGCTGGAGCCCCGGGCGGCATGGGCGGGCTGGCTGGGGAATGCTGACGCCCACAGCCCCGCCCCTTCGGCCCAAGGCCCCGCGCCTTCGGGGGGGGAGAACTGCCCCCCATACCAGTAAGAGAGAAATTTTACTTTCATGCCTGCTTATAATGCAATATTGTCACATTGGGACACCCCAAAATCTGTGTCTCTCTGATTGCCCAACCCTTGCAGGACAGACTCATTGAAACCAAGAGTGTCCCAAGAATTTCAAAATAGAAAAATCTCATGAAGCTCCATGAGTAGATCAGAATGTGGGTTTCAGTGAATCCTGCCCTCTCTGACATGTTGCCAAAGGCTTAGCAAAAAGGTGCAAATTAGTACTCAACTGTCCTTGTGAGCTGCCACTTGTTTTCATTAGGTTGGCTAATCCCCACCTACCGGGGATATTATTTTCAGGCCCTTTTCCCACTGGGATGTGAAACCTTCTTGGCAACTGTGAGTCCCTGGGGTGGGAGGATGTGCACGAATTGTTCGAGGATGACCTGTTCCATCACCTCAGCTGCGGTTCGACGCTCGGGTTGGAGCCATCGGGTACCTGCATCCTTCAGTTCCTGTGCCACCGCCCGGGGTCTGGCACCCGGTGGGTAGACCTTTTCCTGAAACAGTCGCCGAAAGGTTTCCGGGGTAATGTCGAAGGCATCCAAGATAGCTGCTTTCACTTGAGCGTAAATGCGGGCCTCATCCTCTGGGAGCCCATGGTAAGCCTTCTGGGCTAGCCCCATCAGATATGGGGCGAGGAGCGTCGCCCATTGGTCAGGCGCCCAACCAGCCACTGAGGCAACCCGCTCGAAGGTCACTAGGTAGGCTTCCGGGTCATCCTCAGGCCCCATCTTGGCCAGACAGATAGGTGGGGCGGGAGGGGTCGGGGTGGCTGCCCGCTCCGGTTGAGCACCACCATGGCCCGACCACAGGGTTGCAAGCTGCTGGAAGCACTGGGTTTGTTGTTCCTGGTACTGGGCCCCCAGGGTTTGAAGCAACTGCTGCTGGTGGGCACCTAGCTGCTGCATGAGTTGGTGCTACTGCTGTTGCTGGCTCTCAGCCAGAACTTGATAAGCCTTTCCATCTCCATCTTTCCAGTAGGGGAGCTTCAGAGGCGCCCTCACACTAACCGCTTTCGGCAGGGGTTGGGATCGCCTCCCCGCATTCTCCACCACTTGTGACAGGTTTCGGTCAATCCTCCGATCCCCTAGGGGCAATGGAGAGCTATGGTCTCACTGGCAGGCCTCTGCCACACCTTCCGGGCATTGGGGAATTAGCGGGGAAGGTGTGCCGGCCAGAGTCAGTAGCGCGCCCCTCAGGCAGAGGAGAGCCGGCACGAGTCCGCAGCGCGCCTCTCTGGCAGGGGAGCGCCGGCATGAGTCAGTAGCATGCCCCTCAGGCAGGTTGGCCGGGGTAGGGGAACGCAGGCCCACCCAACTCCACTGCGTTCCAGCCTAGGGCCCTGACAGTGGCGGGAGGCGAAAGTCCCGCTGCTGGGTCAGCGGGGCTGTCCGCGCCCGCTGACCAAACACACCCACCCCACAGTATAGTTCGGCCCCTGGGCTACTTCCTACCCGGTCTCTCAGGCGGGTCGCTCCGGTCCCTCCATCTCCTCCGGGTATTCCGCTGCGGGCAGCTCCTGTCCCTCCATCTCCTCCGGGTATTCCGCTGCGGGCAGCTCCTGTCCCTCCATCTCCTCCGGGTATTCCGCTGCGGGCCACTCCGGTCCCTCCATCTCCTCCGGTATTCCGCTGCGGGCAGCTCCGGTTCCTCCATCTCCTCTGGTATTCCGCTGCGGGCAGCTCCGGTTCCTCCATCTCCTCCGGTATTCCGCTGCGGGCAGCTCCGGTTCCTCCGGGTATTCCGCTGCGGGCAGCTCCGGTTCCTCCATCTCCTCCGGTATTCCGCTGCGGGCAGCTCCGGTTCCTCCATCTCCTCCGGTATTCCGCTGCGGGCAGCTCCGGTTCCTCCGGGTATTCCGCTGCGGGCCACTCCCGCTCCCCCTCGGTATCGGACTCACGCCGGCCTGGGCTGCAGTCAGGCCCCTCCAGGTCCTCTGGGTATTCAGCAGCTGGCAGTCCTGGTTGCCATAGGCCTTCCTCCCGGTCGGGCTCCTCCTTGCCCAGGGCTTCGCCTGGATCAGCAGCAGGATCGCGAGGGAGCAGCCAGCCACCTGTGTCTGTCTTCCTCCCTGGTGCTCTCTTCACGGGCCAGAGGCCCCGCCCTTTGTACTTCCTGTCCCACCCTTCCCCTTCCAGGGATTGGCGAAAGCTTGACCTGGCCCCTCCCCCTCAGGCTGAGAGGGTGGATCTTTACCCTCTGGCTCGGAGGGGAGCCACCCTGGCTCCCTACAGGTAGCCACTGGACTATGCATCCCTCAAGCTACACCATTATTATGTATTACTAAACAGCTTCTAGACTATGCCAGCACTGACTGTAGTGCAAAGGTGGGGGAAGTGATTCTGGTAGACACCGTTTGCAACATTTTTAAGAACTTATTTGGTGATCATACAGGATAGAAAGTGCTATACAAAGGAAAGCTATTGTTATTCAAGTGTTTTAACAAATTCTTCTAGATAGTCCACACATTGGCCATGATGACTCCTCAGAGAAAAATAGTTTAGATAATTCATGTGAAAAGAGCAGCTCTTGGAATGAGTTCTTACTGCTGGTTCTTCAACATGAATGTATTGCTAGAAACAAGCATCTGGCACTACTGTTCTTTTTTGGTAAGCATTATGGCCAGCACGCAGGATCTGGGGTTTAAGAACTCTGGGTGGAAAACATGTAGCATTTCAGAGAAGGTTCTTGCTTTTCTTTTAATGAATCACAGACATTGGTGGCTGGCTTTTATTTACTGCTCAGTGATCAGCTGGTGCATCTCCTATCTCGTGGGACAACATTTCTAATGGGGATGTAGAGCCTGGAGCTAAAATGTGAAACAGAGACTGCATAAGGAAAAGACTTAGGATCAATATATAGATCAGAGCCATATTAGAAATGTGACCGCTCCCATGCACACCCTAAGAGAGGAGAGCAGAAAGGAACGGGTACAGTTGTGTGTGTATATAGTAGGAAGACATAGTCTGCCACCTGATCACTAAAGTATTCACTCTGCTGCCAACATATAACTGCAAAAATGTCCATCAAGCCGGTCAAGTTACCAATGACCTTAACAATTTCATTTTTTCTTAGGGAGCCTTATCTAGCACCCATTAAAGTCCAGGGAGTTTTTGGTATTGGCTTGGGAACAGAGGCAGATCCGCTAAGATCCTGCATAAACGAGAGCAGTAAATTTGAAAGATTTCTCAGCAGTTTAAGCATCCCACAGCTACAGAGAGAGGCAGCCTAGGGGTATTGCTCATCGTTGCCATTTGAGTGACTAGGAGTAAAGGTTGCCCAGTAAAAGCTGCAGTTCTCTCATATGATATTTATTCAGTACCATATTATAATGGACTTTGGAATATAAACAAGATCCAGTGGCTGAAATCAGAAATCAGCAATGTTCACATTGGAAATAAGGTGCACACATTTAACAGGGAGGGGGATTAACTATTGAAACAGATCACCAAAGGATGAGGTGGATTTTTTACCACTTGATGTCTTTAAATTAAGATTGGATCCCTTTCTAAAAGATATGCTCTAGTTCAACCCTAGATTATTGGACCTGATGCAGGAAACACTGGGAGGAATTCTATGACCTGTGCTCTTACAGGAGTTTCGTGTATATGATCGTAATGATCCGTCCGGCTTTAAAATCTATGAATCTGTGTCTCGTCATGTAATAGAAATGCAATGAAAAGTGGGTAGGCATGTATGTGTCTGTCAGTCTGTGCTCCAGCGAATGCTTGCAGGGCTGCCCACAGTGCTAGAATACAAGAAATGCAGAAGTGTGCTCCAAATGTATTTAAAATCCTGTTCCTGGGCTCTGTCACCATCAAAAGTAGGGTCCCAGAGGAGAGCAGGTGTAATCACTCTGTAGGCTGAGTGCAGGAAATACTCACTATCTGTCAACGGCTCCTAAGAAAATACATCCCTTCCCACCACAACGAACTCCCCATTACAAATCCCATAGGTGAGCCCCCATCTGGTGAAGATTCTATAAACCTGCAAGGACTCACTTCATCTGAAGCCTCACTGGCAGGTGACGTCTCCACTCACTTTATCAAATGCATGATAGGAAGAGGAGGTAGAATGAGTCTCTGTGGACTTCCTGGGGAAATCCCATCCCTAAAAGAAATGCCCACGAAACTCAACATAATGGGGTCCTCATAGGCCCTGTGAGATGGGTTGCAGGGTTACAATCTGACCTGCATCTGGGGTGGCACACAGGAGCAGACCAGACTTGGAGCATTGCAATTTCTCCCCTGCTCCCACCTTGCTCTGGGGCAGAAGTAAATCACCTCATCCCTTTTCAGGGCACAACTTACTCCTCCCTACATGTACTCAGCAAACTACTCAGGCCAATGAGCAGTGGGGCAGAGCCAGGGCTCCTCCCACATCCTAGCCTCCTCTCACTTGCTTGCAGCAGGGAGAGTTGGGTAAGCAGCCACTGCTCTCCCCACTACAGCTGAAGTCACACTCTGAGCAGAGCTGAGCAGGAGAGCACCAGGGGGGTATTACGTCTTTGGACCCCTCCCCACAGCCACGTAAGTGTTGTGACAACCCAGTCCTCTGTGGGGCCTTAACCACTGATCGTTTGTAGTTAGTGTTCTGAATGTTTCATCCTTGAAAATACATCAGAAGCTATTTTAAGGATAATTTTATTATCGACAAAGGAAATAATACGTGGTCTGTAAAACCGGCACAACCGCCTCCTCCCATGGGTTCTGAGCAGGAATAGAACTGAGGCTCTTCAGTAGCTAAGCACAATCCTCTACCCCCTGAGCTAAAGGATCACCTAAGAACTGCTAGGTGTACTAGGCACTTAGCCTCCCAGAGGACCAGCAACAAGCAGGGAATATATCACATTTGGCAATCACGTTACACACATCAGTCACTTTTTTTCTTGTTAGGAGACATGGTGATTCATCCTCCAGCCCTGAGACCTGAATAATCAATAAGCCAGACAGTGCATATGACGCCCTAAAAATATCACTAAACAATTTGCCTGAGAACGAAAAATGTTCATTCCTGTAGAAACTAGCTAGCAGTCAAATAACTTTGCATTGATTGTCCTAGTTATAGATATACTGTGTGGTCCCCATATAAGCCATATCAAGTATTACCAAGCTTTTCAATGTGATGACATTTGCATCAGGCTTTAATCTTCTGTAGAAAGGAAGTTGTGGGTTTTAAATCCTTATTCAGGATGACTGAGTCAAGAGCTGCATTCCTAACATAAGAGGATAAAAGCATAGCCCACCAAAGGGGCTGTAAGCACTCTAAGAAATATTTTAATGAGCAAGGGTCAGTAGTGCTTATGCATTTGATGTCACCATTTATTTTATTAGATAGGTTCACAAGCTGCAATCTCTATTCATTTTTAATGTTTACTATCAAGAAAGTACCAAATTAAATCAGTGCCCATTCGTCAGATTGCTGCATGGCTGTCACTTGTCTGTTAAATATCTAATAATTACAATACATTGCCCCTCTACAGCATCTGTCATCCAAGAAGCTCAAAGCATTTCAATTTAAGCCTACTGAAAAGTAGGGCTGAAAATGTGTTCTTTTGGCTAATTGTTCACAAGTTCAGAGCACAGTGACAGTAAAACATTAGAAGTAACATTTTATAAATAAGTGTATGACATTTATAATAAAGGTATAAATAATCTTGATCCTGATTGGGTACAGCACAAAAATATTGTTCTCTAAAACAAGTGGAACACAGGTTTCTAATACTATGGGATAATCTAAGGCCTTTTCTTGGAGACACTGGACTGAAGCAGTTAGAATAAAGGAGCCAAAGCTACACCTTTGCAACACCAGTGAAGAAGTCAAAATACTGGGGGGGAAAAGTAATGGTGGTTTCCCAAGCTCCACCCACAATCCAAGCTCCACTCCCTAGGGGTCACCAAGACACACCATTCATAGTAGATTGTACAGAACCTTATCAGATGATATCCCTCTTCTTTCTCATGTCCTTTGATCAGCAGTGAGCTAGCTGGCACTGACGTTCAAATAGTCATCACTGGGATTCAGAGTTAACACCCCACTGAGGCAAGTGCAGGTGGTTTGCGCCTCTCAGAGATATTGTCTGCAAATTCGAGCAGGCAGAAATTCATGGGTTAACATTTGATTCACATTTTGAAGAGTTTTTTCGGCAATCTCAAGGGCTAGATAAAAAATTTTTATTATGGTTTAGATTGTGGAGTACAAGAGTGCAATTACCATGAACAAGTACCAGCTTGTGGAGTCACTGTGAGATGGCCCAGCTTATTCCCTGCTTTGAAACAGCACTAGTCTTCACACACCCCCAGGGACTTAGTGCACCAGCCAGTGCAGGGCACATCCCTAGTCACTGTGCGTAGGGAACCCAAGGACTGGGGTTGTGGCCATTCCTGCGCAGGAGGAGCCCAAGGAGGTGTGGAGAGCTTTTGTTACACACCCTCTCCCACACATTGGGCACTGGCATAAGTCCAGCCAAAACCTGTCCCTAACAGCAAGCACTCTACAGCATCAGTCTGTTTAGGATGGGATTTCCAAAGGAACCTAACTTCCTTGGACCTTAATTCATCCTGTGCTGCTGACCCATCCGGCAGGTCACTTCCTCCACTGATTACAGTCACTCGCTAGTTGTGGGACTTCTTCTCAGGTGCTGCCAGCACATCCAGTCTCCTCTGTCACTGTCTTCTTGTAACTCCTTGAAACAGGCCAATTCTTCCTTGGTCTCCCTCGCTTTCTCTTTCCTCCCTCAGTTTAGTGCTTGCTCAGCATGTCTCCCATCTCAGAGTACGTGTTCCAGCCACCTGCGCCTTCTTTCTTTGATGATATTTTCTAACATGTAGTGTCTACTAATATGTATCTTCCTCAGCCATCTGCAATGGTCAGTCTCCAGGTTTATATGTAAGAAATTTGTCTCTGTGGCTGGCTTTGGCTATTCCATATCACTTATGCCCAAAGGGCTAAGCTGTGCATCCCCCTTAGCTTTCGGTATACAGCATGACACATACCTATTGTCTTCATCCACCTCTCCTCACAGTCCCTTTCCCAGTTTGTCATCTCCATTGTTCTCTGCTTACCCTAGACCAGCGTTTTTCAAACTGGGGTCCGCGGACCCCTGGGAGTCCATGAGGGTACTCCAGGGGGTCAGCGGGCCCCACTGATCAACTCCCTCTGATTTCCCCCTCCCTCAACTCCTTGCCCTCCCTCCCAGCACGTCCGGCATGCCCTGGATGTTCCTTGGCATCCAGGAGGCGCTGGGAAGAAGGGGGAGGAGTGGGCATGGGGCGCATTCAGGAGAGGGAGCAGAAAGAGGTGGGGAAAAGAAGGAGCAGGGGTGGAATGGGGGCAGGAAGAGATGGGGCGGGGCCTTTGGGGAAGGGGTGGGGGCGGGGTCTGGGGCTGAATGGGGGTTTGGGGGTCCACAAAAAATTCTAATCAAAATAGGGGTCCTTGGGTTGCTAAAGTTTGAGAACCACTGCCCTAGACTGAAGCAATTTGGAGAAGGGGCCCTGCTTTCATCTTTTTCTCTAAAGCCCCAGGCACATATATGGCATGCTGCAAGTCCAACATACAGGGTCAATATTCTAAGCTACTGATATCATTACTTAATTTTGCCAAACTAAAGCAATAGCAGGCTATCAAATCTTGACCAAACCATTCCCTCAGCCCTTTTATCCAGGACCAGTTGAGACAGGACACTGCAAACTGAGTCATTTTTACAGACACCAACAACAATGCTACAAATAACCAATAAACTTGCTAATTCTTTACCTTAATACTGAGTCTTAGTGTATTAAAGGCTCCCACTAAACTGGGAGACAGCTGGGGATTCATCCAGGTAATAATGCTGTCTCTCCTCTTTGTTGCAGTCTTTCTTTTTTGCACAATGGTATTGTACTATGCAATAGGATGTCTTGGGCCAAGTTCATTCCTACTGTCAATCCGCTGATGTCACACCAGGATTGAATTTGGCCCTTTGTGCTTATTGCATTGGTAGAGCTTTCCATCATATCATAGCCTAGGGGCAGTTATATGAAGTCCCCCTCCTCAGGAGAGAGAATAAGGAAGAAACATAACAGTACTCAAAATACTCACCATATCTTGAAAGGATGGTGGTACTTATCCCTTCATCAGTCAGTCTCAAAATGGCTTTCTTGTTGCTTCTGCAGATTGTGCCTGCTAGGTTTAAAGAGAGTTTCAGCTACCGGATGAAAACATGCTGGGACACATCCTTGCAAATGGGTGATTAGAAAGGTTAGAGGTTATGGGTAAGCCAAAGAGGCAGAAGTGAGGCATAATACTGATGAAAGGGGCTAAAATGTCCAGCTTTTCGAGATAGGTATCCTGACATTTGCACAGCTTAAAGTCTGATGTTTTATGTATTTGGGATCTTTATGTTCCCCATGTATTGTGTTTATATCATAAAAATCCAGATTTCTTTCTGACGTCTGTTGTCTGTCTTTGAAATGCAGCACCACATCCTCCCAGGGGCATGTAAGAAGGATGTGAATTGGGGTATTAGTTGTCACCTGCCATGAACAGACTATCAGAAAACCGGTTTCAGAGTAGCAGCCGTGTTGGTCTGTATTCGCAAAAAGAAAAGGAGGACTTGTGGCACCTTAGAGACTAACCAATTTATTTGAGCATAAGCATCCGATGAAGTAAGCTGTAGCTCATGAAAGCTTATGCTCAAATAAATTTGTCAGTCTTTAAGGTTCCACAAGTCCTCCTTTTCTTTTTATCAAAAAACCCTCACTTCCAATCAGCCATAGCAGCACATGGTCTAGTCTTAGTCTCTAAGGTGCCACAAGTACTCCTGTTCTTTCTGTGGATACAGACTAACACGGCTGCTACTCTGAATTCTAGCGGATGGCATCTATTTGCAAACACTTCAGGATGAAAACTGCCCTGGGATGATTGTGTAGCTCCTATTGGTTTCAATGAGAGCTGCATGTGGATTGCTGAAGGCAAACAGATCTCATCCTGCATTTTTTCTGCATTCTAATCTGACTTCAGTGGGCACTGCTGTGCAAAGAGTGCACCATAGAGCCCTAGTGCTTTCACAATGTTACCAACTCTCATCACAAGTCTTGTGATATTTTGTGTTTTTCTTAAACCCCCAGCTGCCGGAGTCAGGCTATTACCTGAGAATCTCAGCTTTCATTTGAATAAAAGCAAGTTTCTTGCCCTCCTCATTGCAAAGAAGAGCTTGAAAACATGAACCCTAAATGCTCCAACACCAGAAGACAAATCAAAAGAACGAAATATATGGGATTTTTTAAGTCTTATGGCTTTTAAAGCAATCCCATGGTTTTTGGGGGCCTAACTCATAATTTGTAAATGGTTGGGGTTGGCAATATTGTTTTCATTCCCAAGAGGAAGATAGATTTGATGTACAGATTGACTCCGAAAAGCATGGAACAATCACATTGTTCTTTACACAGTCTCACAGTCCCAAGCCAGACATAATTCTCGAGCTTTGAATCAATGTTCTTAAAATTCTCGTAGCTAATTTTGATGGGGTTTCTCTCTTTCTATGCCAACAGCACCAGCATGTGTGTACTGTATTTGCCTTTATCAGAACTTGAATTGCAGGAAAGGAAGGGCATTAGCTGATTGCACTCTCGGGTGGAGTGAGTTAATATTTGATGGAAGGTGATGGAGTGGGTTAATAGCTCAACTTCTGGTGACATGGGTACAAATACTGAATGGGATTCAAGTCAAAATGAGTTTTGTACTCAGCTCTGATCCCTACTGGACATTTGTCACATCAAAAAATTACTGCACAACATAACACAGTTCAGTAAGTCTGGCATTTTGGCAATCTTTATTACAACAGAGCCCTTTGTGCTAGGCACTGTATACACACTTAGGATATGTGTACACTGGAGCTGGAGGTGTACCATGCCAGAACTAACATGGGCATGTCTACTCAAGCTGGCAATTACACCTTTCATATCCAGGGTAGACATACCCATAGTCAGACACTACCTACACCAAAGAACCTACAGTCTAAATGGACTGAGAAAAGGGGAAGGGACACACAGAAAGTTGAAGCGTTATGGCCACATTCACAGAGCAGAATAGTAGCACAGCCAGGAATAGAACCATGGTCTCTTAAGGCCTATGTTAGTGTCCTATTCACTAGACCAGTGATACTCACGGCAAATAAGTTAATAACTTAGTGCAAGTTGATAACATAATTGGTTAATAACATAGTAAAAGCATCCTGATTGGTTAATAACTAAGATTAGTTAATAATTAAATCACACAGTGTTTTAATGTCACGTGCTGTGAAGAGCTGCAGGAGGCACATTAAAGAGCCACTTCTGGCTCGAGAGCCACAGTCTGAATATCACTGCAAGACCATTGTGCCTCTGTAGCTAGGAAAGGCCCAGGACAGTTTGGCACAAGCAGAACTAAGTAGGCAAATTGGTACAGTACCTAAGGCCAATCAGTCTTGCTAGCCCTGTCTCTTCTCCATGACCCACAGCAGTGTGGCCACTCATAGGCGCCAACTTCCCCTCTTTCCCCTGGGTGCTCGACCCCACCTGCCCCTGGTCCCGCCCCCACTCCACCCCTTCCATGAGGCCCCACCCATTCCCACCCGAGCCCTGCCCCCATTCCAACCCCTTCCCCAAAGTCCCTGCCCCAACTCCGCCCCCTCCCTGGCCCTATTCCAACTCCTTCCCCAAATCCCCACCCTGGCCCCGCCTCTTCCCCGCCTACTCTCCTGAGCATGCCACGTTCCTGCTCCCGCTCCCTCCCGGAGTGTGCTAATGCCACCAAACAGCTGTTTGGTGGCAGCTGGGCGGGAAGCGCTGGGAGGTGGGCTGGAGGAGCAGGGACGCGGCATTCCTGGTGGGGGGAGAGGAAGATGAGGGGTGGGGTGGAGGCTGAGGGGAGCTTGGCTGCCAGTGGGTGCAGAGCACCCAATAATTTTTCCCCATGGGCACTCCAGCCCCAGAGCACCCGCAGAGTCAGCACCGATGTGGCCATTCACGCATCCCCAGAAGACTGAAAATTCCAGAACTTCCGGGAATGGCGTGGGCCCACCCCCAACCTGTGTGATGTCATCCCGCAGTGCATGCAAGGTCATGCTGCACAGGGGACACCATGTTGAAGAGCACCCTGCCCCCTTCAGTGTTACTTTGCACACACGTAGGGTTGCCAGATGTCCAGTTTTTGACTGGAAAGTCTGGTCGAAAAGGGGACCTGGTGACAGGACACTAAAAGTCCAGTTTCCAAAGTAACCGTGATCAGCCTGCCCACCAGGGCAGGAAGACCAGCAGCTGCTCGCTGCTGACAGACATCCTCAGCGGCAGCTACAGGGAACCTCTTTCATCCCAGGAAGGTGACTCCAGTTGAGGAGAGGGCCGGCCCGGGGCTGGGAGGAAGGGGAGCGCCCGCAAGTTCACACCAGTGCTGCAAGCAGGCATGGGCACACCAGAGAGACCGCAGGAAAGAAGGGGGCAGCCTGTTACCTGCAGGGCGCAGATGCTGGGAGAGGGGCCATTCAGAGGACAGAGAGGAGAACAGTGTTTTATGGTTAGAGCAGGGCGGGGCTGGGAGCCAGGACTCCTGGGTTCTATCACTGGGCCCTTGCTCTGGGAGGGGAGAGGGGATTAGAGAGTTAGAGCAGAGGGGAAGTCTCTTGAAGTCAGGACTCCTGGGTTCTATTCCCAGCTTCTCCACAGACTTGTGTGACTTAAATGAGTGACTTATGGAGAGAGCAGGTAATTGGTGGGGTGGGGAGAGTGCCGCTGTCCCTGGGCTGGGCACAGGGGCCGGGGGGTGGAGGAGTGAGTGTAGGGCAGGATATTGGGGGAACAGGGGGTAGAGCATCAGAGGGAGGGGGCAGATCAGGGGTATCCAGTTTTCAGAAATTAGTAAATTGGCAACCCTACATGCACAGTGTGGGCACGATTACACCACGGGGGCAGGGCAGCATGCTCTTCAAATGGTATCCCCCACCTGATACCAGACAAAATCATATCTGATTTTGTCTCAGTACTGGACGAGGGACAAACCTGAGAAAAGTAGGACTGTCTGGCTTAAAACAGGCCATTCTTCCTATATATAGCTTCCCTATAGTTATACTCGCTTTGTTTGGCTTTTAATTCAAAGAAACAGTCTGAATCTGTGAAATTATATTTCAAGGCAAAGACTTCTGAGGAATCGGGAGTTATACTTGAATGTGCATTACCCTGTAGCCCCCTGTTTCAATATTAAACCAAGTTCTTTTATCCTATTGTTCCATTTCAATTAATTCTGCAGTTCTGATGAATTGCAATTGGAATTAGGAACCAAAGCTACAGCCCAAACAAAACCTGTTTACGCAGGCTGAATAATCACAGAATATCAAATGCCTGCTGGCCATGATACCCCTTCTGGCACTTTGTATTTAAAAGCACTGTGGATCTTAACTGTGATCTTACATGCCCCTTACATGGAGAGATCTCCAGGAGCACCACACACACAAACAGAATATCAGAGACGGGACCTGCTATGCAGATCTCTCGGGGTGGGGGTTGCCTGAAAAGTGTTCAGAAATGAAACCACATCAGTGAATGTTTGCACTGTGGGAAGTGTTGGGGTTTTTTCTTGCAATGCTACACTTAGATATGGTTCACTTAGAGAGCAGGATATGGCCATTGTGTATTCTGACTCCGTCGATAGATTTCAGATGTTAAGAAATGAAATCTATTGGAAGTGGTGGTGCCCCTGAACCCCAGAGATATTCGGAATGCTGAACTGGCTGAATTAAATAACTGAGGACAATCCCTCTGATACCTCTAACAGAGCTACAACAACCCTGCAACTCATTTTGAGCATTTCCACCCCTGCCCTTCTCATTATCCCCATGTTGGGGACAAAAATATACATGACGGGCCAGCTCCGCAACTGATATAAATTGGCCTAGCACCATTGACTTCAGTGGAATCTGGCTCCTTGTCTTAAATCTTACATCCAGATTTGAATTGTATAGGCATTGAGTGCCATGCCAAACTTCACATCCCAGGCAGCTGTGTTTCTCCCCTACAGCCCTAAATCAAACAAGCACAATCCATGGGTAATCCCTTTGTAGAAGGTGTTAGTTTTGTCTGATTGTGTGTTAATGTGTGTAGATGATTTAACCAAAGAAAAAGTGGAGCTTGCAGTCAGAGCAGGAGACAATGCTCTGAAATTGTGGAAAAGCAGCATCACTTGCCCCATAACCTCAGCCGTGCAGAACACAATGCCATCCACAGCCTCAGAAACAACTCTGACATCATAATCAAAAAGGCTGACAAAGGAGGTGCTGTCGTCATCATGAATAGGTCAGAATATGAACAAGAGGCTGCTAGGCAGCTCTCCAACACAACTTTCTACAAGCCATTACCCTCTGATCCCACTGAGGGTTACCAAAAGAAACTACACCATTTGCTCAAGAAACTCCCTGAAAAAGCACAAGAACAAATCCGCACAGACACACCCCTGGAACTCCTACCTGGGGTATTCTATCTGCTACCCAAGATCCATAAACCTGGAAATCCTGGGCGCCCCATCATCTCAGGCATTGGCACCCTGACAGCAGGATTGTCTGGCTATGTAGACTCCCTCCTCAGGCCCTACGCTACCAGCACTCCCAGCTATCTTCGAGACACCACTGACTTCCTGAGGAAACTACAATCCATCGGTGATCTTCCTGATAACACCATCCTGGCCGCTATGGATGTAGAAGCCCTCTACACCAACATTCCACACAAAGATGGACTACAAGCCGTCAGGAAACAGTATCCCCGATAATGTCACGGCAAACCTGGTAGCTGAACTTTGTGACTTTGTCCTCACCCATAACTATTTCACATTTGGGAACAATGTGTACCTTCAAATCAGTGGCACTGCTATGGGTACCCGCATGGCCCCACAGGATGCCAACATTTTTATGGCTGACTTAGAACAACGCTTCCTCAGCTCTCGTCCCCTAACGCCCCTACTCTACTTGCGCTATATTGATGACATCTTCATCATCTGGACCCATGGAAAAGAAGCCCTTGAGGAATTCCACCATGATTTCAACAATTTCCATCCCACCATCAACCTCAGCCTGGACCAGTCCACACAAGAGATCCACTTCCTGGACACTACGGTGCTAATGAGTGATGGTCACAAAAATACCACCCTATACAGGAAACCTACTGACCGCTATTCCGACCTACATGCCTCCAGCTTTCACCCAGATCACACCACACGATCCATCGTCTACAGCGAAGCTCTACGATACAACCGCATTTGCTCCAACCCCTCAGACAGAGACAAACACCTACAAGATCTCTATCAAGCATTCTTACAACTACAATACCCACCTGCTGAAGTGAAGAAACAGACTGACAGAGCCAGAAGTGTACTCAGAAGTCACCTACTACAGGACAGGCCCAACAAAGAAAATAACAGAACGCCACTAGCCATCACCTTCAGCCCCCAACTAAAACCTCTCCAACGCATCATCAAGGATCTACAACCTATCCTGAAGGACGACCCATCACTCTCACAGATCTTGGGAGGTTTCAGAGTAGCAGCCGTGTTAGTCTGTATTCGCAAAAAGAAAAGGAGTACTTGTGGCACCTTAGAGACTAACAAATTTATTTAAGCATAGGCTTTTGTGAGCTACAGTTCATGAAGATCTTGGGAGACAGGCCAGTCCTTGCCTACAGACAGCCCCCCAACCTGAAGCAAATACTCACCAGCAACCACACACCACACAACAGAACCACTGACCCAGGAACCTATCCTTGCAACAAAGCCCGTTGCCAACTGTGTCCACATATCTATTCAGGGGGCACCATCATAGGGCCTAACCACATCAGCCACTCCGTCAGAGGCTCGTTCACCTGCACATCTACCAATGTGATATATGCCATCATGTGCCAGCAATGCCCCTCTGCCATGTACATTGGTCAAACTGGACAGTCTCTACGTAAAAGAATAAATGGACACAAATCAGACGTCAAGAATTATAACATTCAAAAACCTGTTGGAGAACACTTCAATCTCTCTGGTCACTCAATTACAGTTGCAATTCTTCAACCAAAAAACTTCAAAAACAAAGACTCCAAGGAGAGACTGCTGAATTGGAATTAATTTGCAAACGGGATACAATTAACTTAGGCTTGAATAGAGACTGGGAGTGGATGGGTCATTACACAAAGTAAAACTATTTCCCCATGTTTATTCCTCACCCCCACCCCCCACTGTTCCTCAGATGTTCTTGTCAACTGCTGGAAATGGCCCATCTTGATTATCACTACAAAAGGTTCCTCCCCGCCCACTCCCCCACTCTGCTGCTGGTAATAGCTCACCTTAAGTGATCACTCTTGTTACAGTGTGTATGGTAACACCCATTGTTTCATGTTCTCTATGTATATAAATCTCCCCACTGTATTTTCCACTGAATGGGTCTGATGACGTGAGCTGTAGCTCACGAAAGCTTATGCTCAAATAAATTTCGCAAAAAGAAAAGGAGTACTTGTGGCACCTTAGAGACTAACCAATTTATTTGAGCATATAAATTGGTTAGTCTCTAAGGTGCCACAAGTACTCCTTTTCTTTTTGCGAATACAGACTAACACGGCTGTTACTCTGAAACCTGTCAAATAAATTTGTTAGTCTCTAAGCGCCACAAGTACTCCTTTTCTTTTTGCAAATACAGATTAACACGGCTGCTACTCTGAAAAATGGCATAGCTGGAACCCTTGACTTATATGCAGATAAATCTGTTTAAGTGTTTACATGGCCTCACCGTCACACAGACAGATCCTTCCAGCACCCCTCAGATGTAGGGAAGTATTATTATCCTCCCATTTTACAAATCGGGAATTGAGGCATAGAGGGCCTGATCCAAGATTAAAGTCTTATAACTGACTAAAGTGAACTTTGAATCAGGGCTAGCGAAAGCAAACAACTTGCCTAAGGTCACACAAGTAGCTTGTGGCAGAGATAGGAACTGAAGGCAGATCTTCTCCATCATAAACTAGTGCCTTCAGCATAAGACCATCCTTTCTCTGAATGTCAGTGTGCTGTGAACTTGAACAAGCCATTTAAGCTCTCTGAGGGTCTTTGTTCATTAAAACGGGTTACAGTAATACTGATCTACCTCACAGAGGTGTTGTGAGACTTAATTCATTAATGTTTGCAAAATGCATTTAGATCATTGGATAAAAGGCACTATATACTGCACAATAAATTCTAAGTAGCAGTAGGAACATTCAGCAATATAAAGAACATAAAGTGCATCCTTCCTTTAAGTGGTAAAAGAAAAAAATGTATGTGGAGCACTTATTACGGAAGAATATATTAGAACCATGTTCCTTTCCTGGACTGATGATTATGCACTGCGTAAGGTCACTCAGTAGTTTTCAGTAATCCACAAGGTATGCACCACTGACCTCTGAGGTAATTTTGGATCACGATCAAGCCAAATAAAAGCAGATTTGTGGCTGCAGTTGAGAGATCCTCTGAAAAACTATAAATGTAACCACAGTGTCCTCTGATTTGATCTGAACTCAGTCTGGCCTCCATCAATATTTCTGGATTTAGTCCAGAAACACGGCAGATTAATGACCTAAAGCCATTACATTAGTTTATGGTGTAACTTGCCATAGTGTTATAAAAGTGCTAAGTATACAGCACTGCAAACTTTGGGCCACCCTTACTGCGTGATACATTACTCCACTGAGCATCTGCATCCTGAGCTGTGTAACTGAAAAGGTCAGAACCCCAGTTTTAATTCTGAGTCCATGTTGTGCAGGGCAGTAGAATTTTTTTCAAATCCAGTTCTGGGTAAAGATGACGGGTCAGTTTCAGATCTACCCTGCGTAGGTGAGAACATATTTGTGGGAGGGATGCTGGGGAAGGAACTATAAGAGAGAATCTAGTAACTCTTTAGCAATCCCAGCATCCAGAGATCAGGCACTGTTCATGCAAAATGGATATAATCCTGTAAATTGCTTTCAAACAGCGCTCCCTGCAATTCTGTCAATTACAGGATGGCTGAAGTCTGAAAGGAGGCCATGCTAGAAAGGATAGGCATCACATCATGGCCTGGAGGGGTATCAGTACAACATGTGTTGTTTCATGGCAATCACACTTTGTAATTAAGGGTTAACGCTCCTTTGCGGGGGGGGGGGGGTCCTCAGGGGAGGTGATCTGCATAAAGTTAGACAAAAGCTTCCATTGGTTTGTTTGTTGTTTATTCAGAGTGAGGCAAAGGAAGAGAGCACTAACACAGACAGGAGCACTCCCAGACTCCTTCCCTTAGGCCTGTAATTGGAGCCCATTGGCTCCAAGATATCAGAGCATTGAAAAAGACCTTGCAAAACTGCACGTCATCCCCTTCAAGAATCATTTGCATTAACCAGCTGTCAGTAGGTTAAGGAAAGTGGCCCCTGAAGTCAAATGAGTCAACAAGACCCTCTGTGCAGCATATGTGTGTGCGTGCAGGCAGAATGTACACACATTCCTCTCTGATTGCTGTCCTGGGGGGTGTTTCAGTGACCCACTAAGTATCCCACCTATCTAACAGCAGTTAAAAACAATACATCGGACGGCTCTTTTTGCAGTTATCAAATAGCCTCCAAAGGAGGTTAGTGATTGTCTCTACAGTGCTTTCAGACACAGAGCACTATAGTCTGTACTCGCAAAAAGAAAAGGAGGACTTGTGGCACCTTAGAGACTAACCAATTTATTGGAGCATAAGCTTTCGTGAGCTACAGCTCATCCGATGAAGTGAGCTGCAGCTCACGAAAGCTCATGCTCAAATAAATTGGTTAGTCTCTAAGGTGCCACTAGTCCTCCTTTTTTCTTTTTGCGAATACAGACTAACACGGCTGTTACTCTGAAACCTGTGTACTGCAAATACTATTGCTGTATTTGCAGAAAGGGAGAAGCGGCAAATACTGCTGGATGTTTGGATGTCTCCTTTTTACAAAAGTGCATGCTAATTAGTGCTGGTCAGATAATATACCTTGACCAGTTTATATGACTAATGTTGGTGTTTTTCCTCCCTTAAATTATTTGATTAATACTTTTTCACATTATTCATCCAGCTTTAAGTATAATTTATTATGGAGGTGACTTTCAAAGCCACAAAGGCCATTTATGGAATCCAACTTTGATTGGAAGCCAATGGGAGATGGGCACCCGACTCCCATTTATTCCTTTTATAATCTGCCCCATATCAACAGCTACCAATCTCCTACAACTGAGTAACTACTTAGTATAGTAAGTAGAACATGCAGTGGACTGGGGCAAACTCTTCCCAGAGTTATACCCAGCCCAGTCCTGGAGTTTTCAGAGGAGTGACTCCTGATTAATACCTGCATGAGAGGAATCTCAGGGCTGGTCTACACTAAAAACTTACATTGCCATAGCTACGTCTCTCAGAGGTGTGCAAAATCCACAACCATGAGAGACAGAGCTATGCCAACCTAGCCCCCTGTGTAGAAAGCGCTAGCTAGATGGAAAAATTGTTCCATAGACCTACCTAATTCCTCTCCGGGAGGTGTCCATCAGAGGTTTAGGGACACCCCGAGCATGGGGTTGCATCTCTGACCAACTTGGCTAATAGCCATTGATGGACCTATCCTCCATGAACTCTTGTTTTCCCCGAGTTATACTTTTGGCCTTCACAACATCCCCTGGCAACAAGTTCCACAGATTGACTGTGCACTCTATGGAGAAGAATTTCCTTATGTTTACTTCAGACCTGGCTGCTACCTATCAATTTAATTGGGCAACCCCTGGTTCTTGTGCTATGTGAAGGGGAAAATAGCACTTTCATGTTCACTTTCTCCACACCAGTCATGATTTTATAGACCAGTATCAGATCCTCCTCTTAGTGATCTCTTTTCTAAGATGAACAGGCCCAGACTTTTTAATGTCTTCATACGGCAGCTGTTCCATATCCCTACTCATCTTTGTTGCCCGTTTCTGTATTTTTTCCAATTCTAATATAATTGTTTTGAGATGGGGTAACCAAAACTGCAGGCAGTATTCAAGCTGTGGAGAGCCGTGTGCAGGTCCCAGTTCTGTCTCTGACCCGCTGGTTGACCATGAGCAAGTCATTTCGCCTCTCTGTGCCTCAGTTTCCCCCATCTATAGAATGGTGCTAATGATACTGACCTCCTTTATACAGCACTCTGAGATTGGTGGATGAAAAGGGCTATATCAGAGCTAGATATTAAGATAACAATATGAGCTGGGTGTTGTTATCTTAATATGAATTATAATAATCATTTTAAATGTAAGAATGTGCATTTTTAGTCATGACTCAGTGATCCAGAGCTGTTTTAAAATTCTGCCCTGCCCCTTAGTCACATACTGTTCAAAACCTGTTTAGTGGAAAAGAATTGCATTTTACAAGGGGTTTGTTTTTCTTTTTGGTAGGGGTTATAGAAACCAAGATTTACAGTAAGATTGCCTCATGCTCTGCTGATACTAAACCAATGTTGTGCAAAAGTGAAAACTGACCTTCAGTTCAGAAGAACTGGCTTTATCCAGTGACTGCTTTTCCTGCCTCATTCATTTCTTTTGATCATGCCGGCCACGGACACTCCGGCTGTAGGCTGACTCTGGTAGTTTTCACATTGCTGAATGTGTTATAGGTCAGGGCAACTTGGCATTTCCTCTGACATGAAGGCTTGGGCTCTATCTCATTTCAGTAAATTTCGGTGTCAAACAACAGTTGGCTTTGTTGTGATTCTACTGTGACTGGTATGTTGCAATTATCTTTGGATCTCCTTGCTGATAGTTCCGCCTTTTTTTGAATGTGACTGTTTGCACAGCAAGGGAAGCCAGAGTCACGCTTGTTTTATTGGAAGAATTTGGAGTCTGGAGTCTAGTGAGCTTTTTTAACAGATTTATGCCTAAAATACCCTGTGCTAAGAAGGTGCTAGGCCTTCTCAGATGTGCTCTGGTCCATCTGTTTTTTGAGTAAAAAATTAAGAAGCCAAACTCTGTTCAGTACTATAGACATATGGCCAGGAAGGATCATCACAATCATTGAGCTTGGCCTCCTGCATAGATAGAATTTCCTAGATATGAAGTAATGAATATGACTGAAAACATTTCAGGGACTCACCTGCCCAATATTTCTGGAGTTACCTGGCGAAAACTAACTGTGCATAAACTTCAAGATAAATGTTCATGGATATCTTAATTTCATGGGTGGGTTCCAGGAATTTGGTTCCTCTTTCTCTGCACACACACTCACATTCATTTTCACTCACACACTTTCTAATACATACACTCATTGACACACTTTCTCTCACATGCATGCACTCTCTCTCTCTCTCTCTCTCACACTCACACACACACATTCCATATGTGAACCCAATTCACCAGCGGTACCTAACCCCTGCACCTAATTCCCACTCTAAGGCAGAGAACCGAAGCAGCCTTTCACAATATTTCTGATACAGAGAAGAAATAAAGTCCAAAGACAGGTTGGCCTATCAGTTAAAGTGCAGAACTAGGAGTCAGGAAATGAGCCTTCTAGTCCCAGCTCTGTCACAGAACTTCTGTATGACTTTGGACAAGCAAGGTAACCTCTTTATGTCTCAGTTTTCCCCAGCTGTAAAATGGGGATAATACTTCCCTCCCTCACAGGGGTATGGAGCAAATTAATTAATGTTCGTAAAGTGCTTTGAGATAGACGATGCATTGGAAATCCTGGAGTATTATTATTAGAACGGAGCGAATAATTCACAGGATATAATTTATCTGAAGAATTTAATCTCTTTTTCTACTCATGAAATATCCTTAAACAGATTGTGATTTCCTCAGATTTATTCATTATTCAAAGGTATTTGTTCTTTGAAATATTTGGATCATGAACATCCAAAATCTAGGCTGTGTTGCCTAGTCAGATAAATCACATGGTATTGTTTCTGTTCCCTGTTTGGATGCGTGTACAAGCTCTGCTGGTGTGCATATCTAAGTGTGGGAATTTAAAATGTCGGTTTCCATGAATTCCCACACATGTGATTTTGAAGTTTATTCTCTAGGAATGTGTTCACCAGCAAAACTTGGTATCTTAAATGTCCATGGCTAGCAAAATAATAGTGTTGTGAAGGGGAAGAAGGAAATTCATGTAGAAATGTAAATGAATATTCCCAGACAATTGTTTGAATTATTTATTTAGGCCCAAGTCAGCAAGCTACTTAAGCGACTCAGGGCTTGTCTACACTTGAAATGCTACAATGGCACAGATACTCTGCTGCAGTTGTGCCGTCAGAGCACTTCAGTGGTTACACTGCTTAGGCTGACAGGAGGGGTTCTCCCATCGGCTTATGTACTCCACCTCCTTGAGAAGCTGGAGCTAGAATGATGGAGGAATTCTTCTGTAACCTAGCACTGTTTACACTAGAAAATTAAATTGGTTTAACTACACCCCTCATAAGGTGTGAATTTTTCACACCTCTGAGTGATGTAGTTAAAACAATTTAATTTTTTTAGTGTGGACCAGGCCTAATTTTCAGCATGTGAGATTAGTCTCATTAAAGTCAATGGGTCTGCTCCCAACCAGAGTCAGGGACAGGTCTGAATACCATCCTGAATAGAAATGGATTATTTTTTCAGCCCAAGTGCTCTTCTCACACTATATTTTAAAGACAGCCTGTATATTATTACACAGTCATCCCATGTACTTTTTAATGCCAATTGTTCCTGAGCTCAGGTTGGAAACACAACACCTGTTATTCAGGAGACACACAAATTAGTTTGTAAAAATGTTCTCAGTGTCAAAAAACCTCCAGTAAATTGAAAGAAACATTATGGGAAACATTGTCAAAGCTGTATTTGGAGGGCTTAGCTCCATGACTCCCATTAACTTTAATGGAAATTGCCTGCCTACCCATACAGTCGGGGCACAGTGCTTTGAAAATTCACCCTTACAAAGGTACTTTTTGAAATACGAGTCTTTTAATTTTTGTGTGAATATACATGCATGAGGGGCCTATTTCAGCTCTCACTTACACCATTGTGACTCCACCAGTGTCAGCAGCATCACCTCAGTCTGCTCCAGCGAATACGAAGGGAGAATGAGGCCCACTCAATATAAATAAATCATCGAGATGTGATGGAAACAATATCCAGTGGATTCCACTTAAAGCAGAGAATACAGGCTAAATCTTGTTTCTAAAACAAATCTACTATGGCTCGTGCTATCATCAGTTAAGTCAGAGAGAATCGGATTTCTGGTTAATACTCTTTCCCTGAACCAATATGCTAGCTCCATTCCTCACTCCCTCAGTGAAGGTTTCATCCTGCACCTCTAAGAGATGCAAGATTGGACCCTAAGTTTCTGTGTCTCTTCATGTCCCCCATGCCCTTACAATGGATTCCAGTGGGCTTAATGCTTATTATTAAGGCAGTTGTGGTCTATTGGATTGTGCTCAGGGCTGGGACCTGTGTGTTGTTCCTCATTCTACCTCAGAGCAGTTGTGTGACCTTGGGCAAGTCCAGCCACCAATCTGTGTCTCGGTTACATCATAATACTTACACATTAATGCTGAGGTGCAACAGACAATCCTGAAGTACTATCACTGTAGGAGAAGGCTCTTAGCATACAGCATTTACGACACTCAAGCTTGGGTCTGCGTGAAGATTTTTTTAGAAAAAAATTGCTTATTGTTGCTAATGCCAATTTCCAGTGGTGATAGCTGTGGGATATTGAGGATTGTGTTGGAATTGCAAGCTATCACTTTAAGAGTGTGGGAGAGGTGGTTCCTGGTCTGCTTGCAGTCTAGGAGATCTATAGCAAAGCAGGCAAGCAGAGTCAGTTTGCAAAGCGCCAGTTTAAAGCCTGGTAGGTGGGATGAGTTGTGTCTCGCTGCCTTAGGGAGCAGCCTGTTTTCTCTGTCTCTGCTTTGGGATTTTTCTGTGTTATCACGTATGTTTACATTGCAATTTATGTTTTATCTAATTTCTGTGTGTGTGTCATGAACATAACAGTAGCAATGATTCGAGCAGTAGCATAGACAAGTCTTCTGTGACTGCTAGCATTTTTAACATCATGTTAAACGGATGTTATCTAATCCAGCTCAGAGCAGGCCCAAAATGTCAGTGGCCACAATAGTCTTATCTGTGCAAGCACTCCCCCCATTGATACTACAGTGATGATTGCCATAAAAGTGCCTATAAATAAAAAGCTTTTTTAAAAGATTTGATTTCCTGAACCCTGTCTTACATCCTCCTCCTGCAGAGATAGAATTTCATAGAAATGAAGTAATGAATGTGACTGTAAACATTTCAGGGACTCACCTGCCCAATATTTCTACAGTTACCTAGCAAAAACTAACAGTCCATAAACTTCAAGATAAATGTTCATGGATATCTTCATTTCATGGGTGGATTCAAGGAATTTGGTTCCTCTTTCTCTGGCATGTACACACACTCACATTCATTTTCACCCACACACTTTCTAATGCATAACTCATTATCACACACATTTCACTTCTGTGAAAAGTTCCTTCCATTATAAGGTTCTGCCTCACATAACGATGTTGAAGTTTTGAGATCTGTACATAGGAAGCACTCTATAAATGGGAGTAATGTTTTATGAGTGGACTCTGGCTAAGTTGGACCCCGTCTGACTTAGTCTGACCTCTCATCTTGAGAAGTACCAGGCTCCTCCTTCTTTTACCTCTGAGGCAGAGACTGGCGCGCCCCAATTTAGATCCATCACTTCTTTATTCCACAAAAAGAAAAGGAGGACTTGTGGCACCTTAGAGACTAACAAATTTATTTGAGCATAAGCTTTCGTGAGCTACAGCTCACTTCATCGGATGTTAGTCTCTAAGGTACCACAAGTACTCCTTTTCTCTTTGCGGATACGGACTAACACGGCTGCCACTCTGAAACCTTCTTTATTCCACTGATTCAGTTAGAACCATCGTTTGGGTTGTACATATCAAGGTTGCATTCTCCCCTTAAAGTACACAGCTAGCTCCCATTAACATTAATCGGAGTTACAAGAGTGCACCATCAGTGAGAGAACAGGCCTCTTACACTGTTAATATTTAATGAGAGCTCTGCAAGCTGGGCAAATTTCAGTCGCTCGGCTCGGGTTTCATACAGACTATTTTCTGCAAACATTATAAATCCACATGGTGTCCCAGAAAGTTATTTAGTAATACTGGGCCAAATTCAGAGGCAGGTCTAAGGAAGGCAAAATTGCTGTAACATACCTGTTCCTCTTCCTGCTCTCTCAACCTGTAAGTCACACCAACTTCAACGCTCTTAGATTCAGACTTATTTAGTTGTATATGTATTTATGTGTACAAAGCACCATCCAGTGCTCTGCGCTTCCTTTGTACAAAATGTATAAACAACGGACCAGGTCAAAAGGACCAAACAGCACAATTCCCCAAGAGAGGTTACTCTCGCTGCTTGTTACAGTCACGTAAAAGACATTGCGTCAAATTCTTCACTGCAATAAATCAGCGCAGCTCCATTGAAATCAAAGCTGCTGTGCTGATTTATACCAGCAGAGTATTTGGACAGTTAATTCTTACCCTCCCTTAATTTCTACCCACCTCATGACAGCCTTTCCTGCTCCAGTACCTCTGAGGAGTCCCTGATTCGCCTCCAACCATCTATCCTGCAGTGAGACAAATTTAGAGGTGATGTGTAAATTACATATTGGTGCTAGCTTAAGGGAATCGAACTGAGTCTAAGCTGGTGTGATTTAACATACTGAGACGGCCAAAAGTGTAAATTGTATCAGTAGTGACTCAGCTCTGAATGTGAACCTATAAACCAAGTTCTGCCCTTACTTACATCTCATTGGGGCTACATACAATGTACATCAGAAAGGAATTTGCCCCATTTGGGTCTCCCTCTTAGATTCATAGATTCCAAGGCCAGAAGGGACCATTGTGATCATCCAGTCTGACCTCCTGTATAGCACAGGCCAGAGAACTTCCCCACTATCTTTCCTAGAGCAGAGCTTTTAGAAAAACATCCCATCTTGATTTATAAATTGTCAGTGACAAAGATCCTCCACAACTCTGGGTTAATTGTTCTAGTGGTTAATTATTCTCACTGTTAAAAATGTGTGCCTTATTTCCAGTCTGAATTTGTCTAGTTTTAATTCCCAATCATTGGATCATGACTAGTCCCTGCTCCCAGACACATGTGGATTCTGTTAATTTCAGTGGGAACTCACATCCACAAGGAGAATTGTAACTGAGAGCAGCTTCATGTAAATCTCCAAGGATAGGAGTTGACGCGGACTCTTTACGAGCTTTAAACATGTTTGGAAGGTGGATGTCAATTTGACTTTATAAATGAATAATCCCTCATTCAAGTATCTAGGTATAACCCCCTGCCTACCCACCCACCCATCCACCCACAAATAAGAATCACGGAGATCACCAGTGATGGGGTTGTCTGAAAGGAAATTCAGGGTTTCAGATGATTTCCTGACTCAACTGTACAGGCATCAGGGGCCAGGACAGTTTCGCTTGGTATCAGATCAATGTTGAATTGAGGCTGTCCAGATCAAGGAGAACGATTTAACCAAAAAACCTGCTGGACATTAAAGACATGTCTGCCAGTGCCAAGGCATATTCTATCCATAAGCCAGGGTTTCAAAAGTTGTCAATTTGAATCTCAAAGAAGTAAGTTAAATGGAAAGCTCCATTCTGACAGCCTGTCTGAAATCACCAATACTCCAGGCCCCATGTTGTTCTGAAAGCTAATGCTCATGCTGTGTGATTAAGTAAACAACACATCATTCCAAATCATTATTATCAGGGGGGAGGGAGAGCATTTGAGTGAGCACAATGAGACAAAAATATTTTGCTTTCTCCATGCACCCATATAGTTCCCAGGCATTTTTAAGAAGCAATGAGAGAGCCTCAAAAGTTTCAGAAGTTGGTTTGGTTCAGATAAGCATCTAGAATGCAAAATATTTGCATGAACTATCTGAGCCTTTTGAATCTGCAAAACTACATGGAATAAGAATAAGCTTTGCCCTGAGATTTCTAGTACTGCTTGCTCCCAGGCAGGCAGGAAATACCACAAGAATAGTGTTTCTCACGGTATCTTGCATGGAGAAGGTACCAAGCCACAAAGTTTGATTGCAAATCTGGATCTGAACAACTGTGACAGGGCATGCCTACCGCACCCCTGCCTCTTCCAGGAACAGGCCGCTCTGAGATCTTCTTACTTGAGAACACCAGCATGTACTTCGTTTACAGTGTCTCATCCCTCCCACAATACATATCAGCACATCCACACCTTTGCACTGTTTTCCAGCTTTCTGGCCCATTCTCCCAGGGAGGGTGGGGTTAAGGTATCTCTACTCAAGGACCACTGCTTTTCAGGATTCCTAGCCTTCTCTCTCTGCCTCCTTCCTCCTCAAGCATTTCCTTCCTCTGTTCTTTTTAAACCACTTTCCCATTAATGGGCTAATTAGCTCATTGACTTCCTAACCCCACTGTGGCCAGGAATTCAGGCACACCCTGACCAATTAGGCCTTCTCCAGGGAACGCAATTGGCGCTAACAGTGACCAGAGTGCTGGCTCAAGCTCTATCTCTCAGCTCTCTGTCACAACAACTTTAATGCTTTGGAGCTATTGAGACCTAGGTCTTGGTTCCAACACATTTCTCATTTGGTATGAACCGGAATGTGGCATGGCAGAGGTGAGCAAAAATAAATATAATGGGGCAGGACAATAACCAAATATTGCACAATCTACTATGTGTGGGTCCAACGCCAGGGACACCAGCTATCAACTCTGTGGGTCTTCCCTGTGGGCTGCAGTTTTCAGATCCTCCTCTGGCTCTACGGGGCAAACCTGTCAGTCTGTGGAGAAAACCCTTCCAATTGGCTGCCCTTCCCCACTTCACTTTTTGAGGACACGCAGCCAACCAGAGCCGCTCCATGTGATGAGGGGCTTCTTCCCCTCTCAGCACATGGAGTGGGCAGCGCTCTCATTGCCACCCAACCTAGAGTGCTTGGGATGCCTGCCGTCCTCCGGCTCCCCGCTGACCCTGCAGCTCTTCCTCTCCGTACTGCCCCTCTCCTGGAGCTTTAAGGATGGGGACGAGGGGGCGAAAAAGCTCCCCCTGGTCTCCTCACACCTGGGGGTTTGAGAGACTGTTGCCTCCTCCACCTCACGCAGCAGCAGCAGCAGAAGGGAAGTGAGGGAGCAGAGTGGCTGGGGGAGAAGCAGCGTCTCAGCACTAAGGAGAGCCATAGGAATGGCAACAGCAGCAGAGTCTGCAGGGATGTATTTGGGCAGAACAGAGAGGGGGGATGAGGAGCTAACAGGAATGTAGGAAACAGCACGGAAAGGAATTGGTGCCATTCCTTTTTTTCCCTGTTTTGAAAGCATGGTCTAAGTTGACATGGACAGTAATACCCAGCTATTATTATATCACGGTCCAAACTGAGATCAGGTCCCCTTTGTGCTAGACACTGTACAAACACAGAGCAAGAGCCCCTGAGGGTTGGCAGTCTAACCAGAGAAGACAGATTAAGGATGGGAGGGAAAACAGGCACAGAGAGGTGAAGCGATTCGCCACACAGTAGGTTAGTGGCAGAGTCACGAGCCGAACTCAGGGCTCCCAGTTCGGTGCCCTTGCCACTCAATCACACCGCTCTTACAAAGCATGTTTTTCAGCTGGCGTTAAAAACATGTCTTTCTGGGTGGATAAGGTGCTCGCCCTGTGGAAACAGTTGTTGTCAGCTGCCACTGCAGGTAATCATAAAAATATGTACTGCAGTGTGAAGCTTTGATGTGGAAATGGGATTTAAAGAAGCTTCACTGACAGGATAATGCAGGCAGCATTTAAGCAGAGTTTCAAACTGATCTTAATACTCCACTTGATAAATGTCTGGTTTTGAACTTTTCTAAGCCATTAAGGTTTCACATGAAGAATAACAAGCTCTTATGAAATAAATTCTTACTGTTCTGGGGTTTCTCTTAGGAGATAAAAAAAAAGACTGAAGTAGAAAAGAGACCAAGAAGTATATCTGGTTCCATTGCCTCCATTAAACACCACCATATACCATTTATACTGTCCCAGAAACCAGTGATGAGACACTGACTGATTTCCTCTGAATCCTTGCCTAACTTCTTTCTAAAGCAATAATAGTAACAAGTGAATCTCACAGTGCACAGAAGTTTGGTTACAATTAGCCCCCATCTATCCATCCACATGTGTATGCCTTTCTGAAACAGAACCAAATCTTTAAGTCTCCCCTTTGTCTTCACATCTCCTTGTTCCGCCTCTCAACCCATATATATCCTTCTTGCTTTCCTCAGCCTCCTCTAACCTGGGGACTCCTAGTTTAAGGAGAGGGATAATAATAAATAATAAAATAAATAAAATAATAACAATAATAATTATAAATAAATAAATTGCCTGAATTACCTCAGCTCCAAGAGAAGGCCTGCTGCTCCTACCATAAGGACAGACTGAGAAGTAAACCTGAAGGGACTGGGAACAGAGCCCAGAGGGCAGGCTTCAGAGGAAACGCAAAGCCAGAACTGTGTGTTTATTTGGAACTTTATGGACTATTTTGTATGAGTTTTTAGAACAAACCTGCCCCGGGAGGATGTTATTGAGTTAAGAGGGCCTGAAGTGGAGTTACTGGCTTTCTGAAAGGGGAAACCGAGGCAGGGTTTACCTGCAGTGCCATGCTAGACAGGAAGAAAGCATGCTGGGCTGACTTCCATGTCCTTACATTGCTCTAAAATCCACCTGCATACTCGGAATGTCTTGGAAATTGCTATCCCTCATCAGGACCCAGGGTAGGGTTAGTGGTTCCAATTTGAGGACATTTGACCAAGGGGTTCATGAGGTACATTGCCTGGAATAAAAGGATCTGCCAGTAAGATTATCCTGTAGAATTCTAATTGTAGTCTACTGTATTTTATCTACTTCATTTGCATCTTTTTATAATACCAGAACTGTGCATGTATTCCAAATGTATCCTCATCCAGCCTTTGTGCGGTGCCAGTGTGGTTTCCTCTGACCTATATTCAGTGCTTCTAGTTAAGCGTCCTAGAATTTTATTGGCTTTGTCTTTTTCCTGCTAGGCAGATTTTTTGGGGAAATGCTTACCTCAGTGTCTGCCAGTGTGCAGTCCAATTGGCTCAGTTACCAATGATTCAATTCCTTAGTGTAGAAACAGGAATTTTTTCAAAAGCATCCAAGTCTCCTTTCAGAATAAGCTAGGTACTTAGGATCCTGAATCCCATTGACTTTCACTGAGACTTAGGCTCATAAGTCCCATTTTCAGAAGTGACTTATCCACTTAGATGCTCTGGAAAATTTTATCCACGGCCTTTTTCCAGGCAGTTATGTACATCATGGCGGGGCGGGGGACTTAATTCTGTGTCTGTCTTACCTCTTGGGCAATCTTCCTTTGATTCTCCACCTTGAAAAAGCTTGCTCTGTATTTTGTAATCTTTCCAGGTCTTCTCTAGTCTATTGCCAGATGTTTTATACCATGCTTCACCCACATACACCCCTTTCTTACTCTTGATTGTAGATGGCGTACAAGGGTCATCTGCTGAGCACACGCTTATTCATCTTTGAATTCTTTCCCTTTTCTATTCTATGGCCCTGCTGGTTGTGTTTGTGTAATTTGCTGCTCAGTGTGCGTTGCATGTACATCTCTGTCCCAGAAGGTGTGGGTATGTCTAGCTATACAGTGTTTGGAGCCCGTGGGGATAAGCCTTCAGACTGGGTCGATAGACTCATGTTAGTGGGGCTCATGCTAGAGTTCTAAAAATAGCTGTACACCCAGAGCTCTGAAGTTTCAGCTCAGGCTTTGAAGGGCCCCACACCCCCACACCAAGCGTCTTCAGCAAGATGCCAAGTTATAAGCATTACATCATCAGGGAATCTCAGTGGATGATCATCACCCAAGGGAGATGTCAGAGTTACTAGCTTTATAGAATTAACCCGTTCATGGGTGTCACATGCCTCCTGCTGTTTCATAACCTTTGATGGCCCCTGTGTTCCAACATTTGTTCAGCTGAAATTCACCATCCTTCACTTACTTTCCATTTTTTTGTTTCACTTTCACTCTACTTACATACCCAGTGACATTCGTGGTGACTGTTGCTGCCTCTATCTTCAGTCACATCTTCTGTGCTACTCAGAGGACAAAATGACCCCCTGTGAGTCATGAGTAGATTTCAACTGTGTGTTCTACACTCCTAGCACACATAGTGTTCCCACTCATGGCAATGGACATTATGGTTTGGAAAGGGGACTCTTGCCCTAAGTGAAGACATTCTATGACCCATCCTGTGGAAGTACCCAAAGGAGGAAGACAGGGGGGCCAGCATACTCCAGAGTTCCCTGTAAATTATCCTCTGGAAGGGGGCTGGGGGTGAAGAGGCTTGGGAGCAGGGGGAGTGGCTCCTGGCCCTGAAGATCCTTGGGATCTACAGACAAGGGAACCCCCATTCCTGAAGATGGCCCAGCACAGCTCATCTGGCCCCTTCTCCTATTGCTCATTCCTGTCAGACTCAGGCTGCCACTGAGCGGATGGCACTGATGCAAGGGGAAAATAAAGCTTTCTGCAAGGGCCAATCACAAAGTATGAGCTGATGCTGCTTCAAGCAGCATTCACATAGGCACAGACAGCCCTTGCTAAGCAAAGGGAGAGTGCTATGGCGAGCTGTTACTTCCACTCCTACCCAGCCCCACCCCCAAACCCTGCAGAGCCAGAACCCCACAGAGATTGAGCAGAGGGGCATCTGCTGGATTGCAAGGAGGTGGAGGTGATGATTCTATCAAAATGCAATGCCTCCACACCCCATGACCTCCCGCAGATATCCACCCACATGAGAACCCCTGCAATGGCAGAAGTCAAGGGGACAATGTGGGGGAAGGCATTATATTCTCTCCTTGACATAAAGTACATGAAGAAGCTGCCCTCAGCTAAGTCCAGAGTTTTTCTTTATAGTGCACATGCCTCAGTTCTTATCAAGGTAGCTAAAACCTCCCTGTGCAAACACATTTCCTGCAATAAAGGCTGTGGCACATAGAGTGATGGTAAGAGACTAAGCTTTGTGCCCTGGGTCAGAGTTCTGTAAGGCAGCGATTAGTGCCTACTGACTACAGTAGCTATTTTTACACCTCCCATGTTTGTACTTTACATGGTTCTGTCCATTCCTGTTACCCTCTTGAGCAGACAGGCCATAGCAAATTCCTGGTGCCTTGCTTCATTTTATTAGCTTTCTTCTTAATGGCTCTACCCCACCCATTCTTCCTGTCTCCAAACCATCTATTACACACAGCACAGTCTACCTCGCCCCTTTCATTCTCTCTGATTTCTAGATTTCGGTACAGTATTCAATCTCCCACAGCTCACAGTTACGCTAATGATGTTACAGTTATTCAATACTTCTCAGTTACCCAGATTTCCATTGTCTTGCTTCTTGCTCTTGTATTCAGATTAGAAACGTAGTGAGCAACATTCTTATTATTCATTCCTCTTTTCCAATGCTTTTCTGCTTATTTCAATTGCTTCCTGTACACTAACTCCTGGATACACTCCTTCCCTGCTTGCCTGCCTTTGAGCCTTGTCCAATAAAGTTCAGTTCTACCACCACACAGTTCTGTCTGTCCTTCAAGCCACTACACTGATGCCTTGGTTTTCAGGTGTGAGATATTGCACTTAGAGCAGGGATCTGCAGTCCCCTCTCCTACCACTTTCACCATGAGGTACTGCCTCTCCCTAGCAGATTCTGTCACACTCACCCCTTCCAGCAGCTTCCTTTTCCCCTAGCCACAGGGACACCACCTGTGACAGATCAGTTTGCACATCCCCTAAGGACTGGTCTGTGCTTACAGTTTTGCCCATATAAAGGGCATGATCTGTGCTGACATAGTTATGCCCCTAAAAGCCCTAAAGTAGATCCTGTTATACCAGTGTAAAGGTGCCTTATAACAGTACAGTTTATTTCAGTTCCTGAACCCAAATAAGCTATATCGCTATAAGTATTTTTAAACCCATATAACTGCATCTGCTTTGGGGGTAGGGAGTTTGCCACTTCAATTATTCTGCCATAGTGAAAGTACAAAACTGAAGGGTAGACAAGCCCCTAAGACAAGTTCTGCTTCTGAGAAGAGAACAGAGTCACCTTCCCTAAGCCAGAGCCTGGGTCAGCAGCAATGGAGATGAAGTGCTACTTTGCTGATGTAGGTAGGGCTGAGCTCAACAGCAAGGCCTGGTCTACACTTAAAAGTTTTGCTGAGATAGCTATGTTGGTTAGGAGTGTGAAAAAAACCCACCCCCCATCTGCTATAGGTAGGCCAGCAAAAAGCCCCAGTGTAGATGCTGGTTTCAGAGTATCAGCCGTGTTAGTCTGGATTCGCAAAAAGAACAGGAGGACTTGTGGCACCTTAGAGACTAACCAATTTATTTGAGCATAAGCTTTCATGAGCTACAGCTCACTTCATCGCCGGTATAGCTTATTTTGTGCAGGGTGCTGGTATAAGCTACATGGCCAAAAGAACTCTTTCGTTGGTATAAGCTGCATCTCCATGAGGAGGGTTTGCCAGTACAGCTCTACTGATACAGCTATAGCCGCAGACCCTTTTAGTGTGGAACAAGGCCTCGCGCCCCACCCTTGTGCCTAGGGTTTGCTCAATAGTACACTGGGGCTGTGCTCCTCGATCCTCCTTTACCAGCTCACTTGATCCTCCTCAGCTTCTCATAGAACTGTGAATCTCCCTGCTGGTTTCACTGTGAGGGTTTTTTTCCATCCGTAACATGAAGGGGAGCCCCACTCAGGCAACTGAGGGCAAAATAAGCAGCCTTATCTTCTTTCCTTTCTCTTTCCTATTGACAGTAATTAAATTCCCCTCTGTTGCTCTGTCATCTACGGTTTACTATCCAGGACTTCCTTTCTATTTTCCCTTCACACGGCCATTCTTCTGGAAACGCAAACCTTTCATTCTCTTTCACGCTGTGCAACAGCTAAGACTCCAGATGAGTAACTTTGCTCAGGAGAAACTGAACCAGCCAGCACAAAGTGCTCATTGTGCTGTCCCTGGACGTCTTGATTCAGGAAGCCCTGAGCTTCCATTGTTTGCGGTTCACAGAGTTCACCTTTGTTTTAGTCTCCTCTTCTATTAAAGAAAACAAAGGGAGCAGGGAAAACGAGAGACACGAACATAAAAGAGGCAATAGGTCAGTGAGCCCACACACTCTGTACTCACTCGGTATCAGTCGTGGTCCAATCAATCAGCCTCAACAGCCCACGGGAGACTACATGCCCAACTTACCCAAATTTATTTTCTTTAATAACAAAAACCTCCTGTGACTCTGCAGTTAGTGCTGGCACAATGAAAGGCCTGAGATCTGGTCTTTTGCTCCCTGGAGTGTGTTGAGCATTGGAGCCATCACACTGTTGTTTTCTGCCTACCGCCCCTTTAAATCACTACAGGACACCACTGTCTGCAGAGGTAGGCAGAGTTTGACTCAGTGCAGACTGTCAAATGGGCCACACACATTGTGCTTTCTCCCATGGAGACTCCGACTTCAGTTCTTTCTTGTCTTGCTGGTTTTTTACATTTCGAGAACATCATAATGACTAGGCGTATCTGTCTGTTATTGTATTTGAAAATCTATTATAAGCCCAGGGTTGGGAAAACTGTGCAGGCGACATGGGATCCCATTGCAGCATGGGAAGAGACCACACCCAAGTCTCGGCAGTTATCTCTTTGGCCAAAGTAAAAGCAGTGGTGATAGCCTGCCACGTGTTATGCACAGCCCTTAAAGGCACTGAGACTCAATAGAGAGGAACCTAAACTATGGGCTTTATAAGTCATGTCTCCACTGTATGAATAGTCACCCAACACTGACTAAACTCCCAAAGGCCCCACCCATGCGCTGTGCTCAGTGTAAAATCTGCTCTCTTTTTCTGTTGTGCCTAAGTCGCAGAGAGGAATCTGGAGGGTGTGTCTCCAGTGTGTTACTGGAAGGGAGCTCTACTCATCCCTCAAGTGTCATTGTGATGGGGGTCTTTGAAGGGAAAGTTGGGGGGATCTCCTAAGGTTGACAGAAAAGCACACTGCCCTTTTGAAAAAAAACAACCTGGTATTTAAAATCGTATCCAGTGATATCTGGATTTTTCCATGGTCATATGGGGCACCCAAAACCTTCAGAAAACTGGAGTAGAGGGCCCAGCAGACTTGGCAGTCAGTTTTCAGGGTCCACCAGGCCCAGATTTCAAAGCCTACAGAGCCAGTACTCCCCTCTTTAGAGGATGGCAGCTGGCATTCTCTCGTCACATTGCTGTGGGCTCAGTAGCTTTGTTAGAGGCAGCCAGCTTTGAAGGGATTATGGTCTACCTATCTATGAAGTTATACAGTCCTCCACACTGTAGTATCTGAGCACCTCACACTCATTAATATATTTGTCCTCACCACACCCCAGGGAGGTAGGGAAGTGCTTTTATCCTTATTTTACAGGGGAGGAACTGAGGCCCAGAAAAACAAAGTTATTTGCCCCCAGGAAATCTGTGGCTGTGTCAAGAATTGAACACCAATCTCCTGAGTCCTAGGCCAGTGCCTAATTCTCTAGGCCTGATGGCTTCCTCCTTAAAATTTGCAGGATTACAAAGCCATAGGCAGTAGAGGAGAGCAGACTTGAGGAACCCAGAGTACAATGAGGAAGCAATGCTGTCTGGTATCGACAAGGTTCTCTGCAGCCCTATGGAACAAACTTCAGTTACCCAGAAGTTCTGGAGTTTGATAAATCAGGATTGCACTAAATACCAACATCTTCCTCTCAAGCCTGGGCAATAATCCAGTCCAAACAAAATGGCTGGATGGTGCCAACTGCCTTCTTCCTTCAACAGGAGGAGGACGTTGGCAGCCGGTGTCAAGTGGAGTGCCCCAGGGGTCGGTCCTGGGGCCGGTTTTGTTCAATATCTTCATAAATGATCTGGAGGATGGTGTGGATTGCACTCTCAGCAAATTTGCGGATGATACTAAACTGGGAGGAGTGGTAGATATGCTGGAGGGCAGGGATAGGATACAGAGGAACCTAGACAAATTGGAGGATTGGGCCAAAAGAAATCTGATGAGGTTCAAAAAGGATAAGTGCAGGGTCCTGCACTTAGGACGGAAGAACCCAATGCATAGCTACAGACTAGGGACCGAATCGCTAGGCAGCAGTTCTGCGGAAAAGGACCTAGGGCTGACAGTGGACGAGAAGCTGGATATGAGTCAGCAGTGTGCCCTTGTTGCCAAGAAGGCCAATGGCATTTTGGGATGTATAAGTAGGGGCATAGCGAGCAGATCAAGAGACGTGATCGTCCCCCTCTATTCAACATTGGTGAGGCCTCATCTGGAGTACTGTGTCCAGTTTTGGGCCCCACACTACAAGAAGGATGTGGATAAATTGGAGAGAGTCCAGCGAAGGGCAACAAAAATGATTAGGGGTCTGGAACACATGACTTATGAGGAGAGGCTGAGGGAACTGGGATTGTTTAGTCTGCAGAAGAGAAGAATGAGGGGGGATTTGATAGCTGCTTTCAACTACCTGAGAGGTGGTTCCAGAGAGGATGGTTCTAGACTATTCTCAGTGGTAGAAGAGGACAGGACAAGGAGTAATGGTCTCAAGTTGCAGTGGGGGAGGTTTAGGTTGGATATTAGGAAAAACTTTTTCACTAGGAGGGTGGTGAAACACTGGAATGCGTTACCCAGGGAGGTGGTAGAATCTCCTTCCTTAGAAGTTTTTAAGGTCAGGCTTGACAAAGCCCTGGCTGGGATGATTTAATTGGGGATTGGTCCTGCTTTGAGCAGGGGTTGGACTAGATGACCTCCTGAGGTCCCTTCCAACCCTGATATTCTATGATTCTATGATTCTATGACGTGAGCCCCATCATTGCTCACCTCTCACTAAATGTCCTCTTAGACTCTTTTGACTTTTCCAATTTCAATGTCTCTCCAAAGCGATCAACCCTTGCACTCTCACTCCGCTCCAACAGAAGCTGCCTGATTCAGCAGGAGCAGGAAGTGGATACCTGGGCAATGGAAACCAAATGTCCTGGAAGTGGCTCTTTCTCTACATCTTAAAAGCAAGCTGCCTTCATTTTTGCTCAGCACAGCATTCTTGACAGTTCAGAAACTACAGAGACACTTCACTACAAGTACTAACTGTGAAACAGGGGGTTCTTTGGCGGGGATTTTCAGCGTCGCATTTAGCGTTTCTGCTCCTGATTCCCAGGGTGGCCAACCTGCTGCCCAGGCAGGGCATCATTTTCTGTCTCTTCAGGTTCATTTACCACCCCAATTTCCCTGCGATCTCACCCCCTTACAAATGCACAAAAGAGAAAAACCTGAAAGATTACTGCAGTTCGGGAGCCCCATTTCAGAAACTCTGAGCAAGTTTTGACTCATGATAGGCAAAATCTCAATTAGTTCAGAGATTCAGATAAAGCATGAAAAACGTGGGAGGGAAAATAGCTAGATCAGGGGGTTTGTAATGAATAGAAGAGGAAGCCTTTCACCTCTAGATCGCTGGTCAGAACAAAACTCCAGTCAGTGGTAACTGACTGCTCTTACCATCGAGGGCTGTTCAGTGACCTATGTGAATTGAGATGGCAGCCTCAGTCCAGCTCCCAACGGGTCAGTGTCCACATTGCAGAAACCCCCACCACGAAGTGCCATTGTTTGTTAGCAGTCCCAGCAGAGGCTAATGAATTGACTGGGAATGGGGACCCTGCTGCCATCAGGGCCAAAGTACATTGTTTGGGTAGGGTTAAGTGGCTTCTGCTGCTGCTGCTCAAGCAGCACCTGCTCTGTGAATAAAGAATGTCCTGGCTCTCAGACTGTCAATTCACCGCACTTCTTAAATTCCTGAAAAATGTGGATGGCTGCTGAGCCAAAACTCAGCTATAGTCACCAGGATACTTTAAGGTTGGTCCGCTGCAGCTCTGCTCCCTGAACACTGTCCTGGCACTGCGCCCTTTCCGTCATTCCAGACACCCTCGCATTTCTCTCCTGCTCCGTGATTTCCACCAGGTTCCTTGCATCATCCCTCTCTACAGCCTCTCTCTCCCATGTGAGGCAAGCTACCCATCTGAGACCGCAGCCAGCCTTTCAGTGTGTCAACCTGACGGAGGACAATGCAGAGAGACAGAAGGATGGAGGAGGCCTGTTGGAAGTTGAAGGAGGAAATAGGGAAATAAAGGTGGGCAGAGAGGAGGAGTTTGGGGCCAAACTATTCGAACCCTGCACTCTGAGGCTTGCCGGCTTGCAATCTGAACCTCCTCAGGTCAATTCACAAGGGATGGCAGAAGCTAGCAGGTTAGCTTGGACGTGTAAATTCTACAAGGCACAGAGGAGTTGTCCTAGGGAGCAACCAGCCCCAGGAGAATGAAACAAAACAAGGAACAGGCTCTTGGCAGCCCCCACAGACAACAACAGGTAAGGAAGAGGGTCCTCCCATTCTGGGGTGAGGCGAGGTCTGTTTGGAATGGGGGAGGAAGCTGGGTGCCGCGGGAAAGACGTAGCAGTGAGAGGAGGAGCTGGAGAAAGAGGAGCTGTGTGAATAGCATCAGAGTGGCTTAGCAAACCCTGGGCCGATCTTTACTAACAGAAGAGAACCCGTGCCCAAGCTGATCCTTGGGGGTTTGAGTTCTGTATGACCTGGCATAACCCTGCTCAGTGGATTCAGTTGGCCGGAGGGCTCTTCACTTTCTGTCTTAAAACACTAATAAAAAATGATATAGCCCCACCAGCTTTCATCCAAAAGGATCCCCAAGTGTTCGTTCCTGGGTATAATCACTTCATCCACCTCTATGGTGGGACCGAGGAGGTGTTTCACGACACACAGCAACACTATGCAACAGCAATAGTGTTGTGAAGACAGAAAAGTGATAGAATAATAGCGTGTCCTATTGCAACAGTGTAGTGAATGGAGGCCAGTAGAATGTAAGTACCAACTTCCACAGTTCAGTGCCCGCTAGCCATGCTGGGCAATTGAGTACTGACTCAGAGAGCCCCCAACCTGACACACAGAATCTCTTCCTGATGCACCTGACTAGTCTAGCTGTTGTAATGATAATAGGACCGTTTTTCACCTTTGCTCAGGAAAAACTGAGCCACAGCCAGATGCTGTAATCTGCCCAAAGATGGCCAGCAGCAGAACTGGAAATAGAACAAGGTGTCCCAAGTCCCAGACCAGTGCTCTACCCACTAGGCTTTGCTGCCTCCCATTGTTAGCGCAAGGAACTGGGATTTCTGACTCTAGCTCGTGATACATTTCTAAGTCTGACACTTCAGCCATTCACAGCGTAGTAAAATGGATATATCATCTACCTACCTCAAAGAGGGGCTGGTCAGGGCATGCTTCCTAACGATAAGTATGACTACTATCAGTAGGTGAGAGTTAGGACCCTGACAACCCTCAGAACTGTGATGCAGAGTAACAGAAGGGCAGTGTGTCCTTTCTCATGTAGTTTAGATGTAAAATTTTCTCCCAACTCTGCCCTGTCTGGCAAAGTACAGTATGTTCATCTAGGTAAAGCTTGAAAAAACACTTCTATTTCTCACTCAGAAGAATGAATCTGAATTAAGCAGGATCTTATCACAGTAATGCTGCGTATCACTAAAAGAGAATATAGAGGACTTTGATGATGTACCTTTTTGCTGAATTCAGCTTCAAGGTTAGATTGAAGATTAGGTTCAATATAAGCTTCCCTCCAGGAAACTATAATAATAGGGGAGTGGAAAACACTGGTGCTAAGTGGGCCATTCCTTCGCTATTGTGTTCCATGGGGGCAGGAAGAATTTTTGCAATTGATTTTTGTTATTTGGTGGGTACCAGGGCAAGGCTTATATTTTACAGATAGGAGACTGGCATGGACTGTAGTCCCAGAGCAGGACTCCACTGCTGTTGTACAGGTGTAATGGTGGGCAAAATGTGGTCCCAGGTAAGAGAGTAAAGCAAAAGAGCTGCTTGGGGTAAACGCCTGATCGCAATGGGATTTTAAGAAATATTTTATTTGAAAAATAGTCAAGAAGAAAAGAAAAGAAAAGAAAAGAAAAGAAAAGAAAAGAAAAGAAAAGAAAAGAAAATCCTCACTAATTAAATGCGGAACCCACATGTTACATGAAAACAACAGTAACTTTGGAAAAGAGCATAGATATGGCAAAACTCTAGAAATGGTCCCAAGCTTCAACGTTTGGATATGAATCTAAACTGTTCCAAAGTGAAGGGGTGTTTTTAAGATCTAGAGCTTTGGCTGGGACCCATCCTGACACAATTCACATGTCAAAACAAACGGTGAGTGGGAATAGAAGAAAGGAGGCAGAGGAGGAGAGTGAAGGAGAGAGGGTTGTGAGAGTAGGTGCATGATGAGTCTGTAGTGAATGGATTTATATGGCCTCTAGGTTCCCAGGTAAGGCAATATCATAAGCTTTTTAGGATCCAAGCCTGTCAGGTGGTGAATGCAGCCTGCTGGAGCTAAACACTCTCCGTGCAACAGGAGTTGAGGATACACTGACCTTCGCAGGACCAGGCTGCTAGTTTGTTCTTCTGGAAGGTACATTGCATTTATTCTACATTTTCTATCTGGTCACAATAGAAAGGTCTTTTTCTTTCCAACAGGAGGAAAAGCTTGAGTGGTTTTCCAAGGAGGTGATGGGTCACCTTTGTCCAATTCCAGAAGGCAGAATTTATGGAGAGGGTTTGTTGATGAATCACAGTGTTTCACTGATCCTGGCGCACAGTGAGGTCTAGAGTGGATTGATCTTTTTGCATAACCCTATGATGTATGTGAGACTAGCACAGGGATTATTGACATCCCTAGTACATTTTCTTTGTAGAGCCTGGCAGGAGTGCTGTGTGGCGAATGTTCAAATCCCCTGCACACTGACACTTTGAACTAAGAAGCAGGCTCATTTACATTAGCTCCAAATTATTTTCAGGACATTTACGATATTTCTTGGGGCAGAAGATGAGAATTAAGGAGGAATGGAATTGAGGTGTCTATATGCCATCAAAAGTGACACTCCCAGTTGGCAGATTGGGAATGCTGTAAGATTCCTTCTGTGCTGATGCAATGGAGTATCTTCCTACAACATGGTAATAAATAGATGGACTGCAAGCTAAAAAAGTGGTACAGGCTCTCTATAAATGTATGTCTAGCCAGTATTGTGTCACTGCCTGCATCTAATCCAGATTGTGCAAATCTTCTTTTGGAAATTAATTGACTTTACCCTGCCTGTCCCTCAAAATGGAGTTTTACTTTTTTAGGTTTGTTCAGACCCAAAATCTTAGGTGAAATTCAGCTGGTACAAAACTGTCCAAACCACTCCTGAGAAAGTTAAATCATAATCTAGTGTGAAACCAGCAAGTTTTCCACAGCTTGCGTTTGAACACCAAAAAGCCAGACAATCAAAATGCAAAAGGCAGGTGAAATATAAACACGTAACAAATACCCTGAATCCCTATGAGTCAGCAGTACCCAAAGTGACATTGGACAAAAATGTAAATACAGACCCAGAGTGCTCCACTTCAGCTTTATTCATTCATCTGAAATTCTGGAATAGACTGTAACTACTACGTGCTTTTCTGATTGTTAGCTTAATACAGATAACTTTCTGAAGAATGTCTTGTACGTCCCCCTATGTGCTAAACATTATTTATTACTGATAGCTATTAGTATAGTAGATCTAATCTTTTGAAAGAAGCTAAAGAGAATAGGGAAAGAGTAGACTTCAGCCAGGACATAGAATATTCCTGTGGTATTATTTGTTACATGCTTAAGGTCCTATACATACATAATTGTCTAATAGGAGACGAGCATTATTTCTCTAACCAGGCTGGAATGGGGATTTTGTTTTCTGAAACCAAAACCATACCATAAACTATGTAGGCTTTGTCTTCCCTGGAAAGCTTAGCCTATTGCATCGTTTGGATAGAATGGTTTTCAGAAATCAGTTCCTGCCCATTTACATGTTAGGGAAACTCTGCTAAACTGCTAGTTGCAATGGTGTTTAAAGCACCTGTCATATCCCAAGTCACTAGTTCTATTAAAGGATAGTGGCAAAGCAAAAATGGAAACTAAGCTCAAATTCACATGTAGATGTTCCCATTAGCCAAGTTCCATCGAGCATTCAGAAAATAAACACCAACACACACAAATATATACATGTTAAAATAGTATGTATATTCCCGCTGAAACCCTCTTGCCATTTCCTGGCTCACCAAACATATTCCAGCATGTATCATTATGAGGCAGCACTGATATAGTGATTGTCATTAAAAAGTCAGAACTGGCAATAGCTGAGATATTGGATTTTACCCCTATTTTCAGAATAATAAACAACGATCATAGGTATGGTATATGAATGTTGACTTTGTAATGACAACCACTGTATTACGTACTGCAATGAGATCTCTGGTAGTTGTGGTATCACATTCTGAGGGTAAATAAATCAAAAAGGTTAGTTAAAATGTGTGTGTTGAATGCCTTGCAGCCCCCAAAACACACCAAACCTTGTTTGTGAGCATATTCTTCAGAGAAATCTGGGCTCAATTCTCTTTTCAGTTTTGCTTTGCACTTCCTCTTTAAACAAATGTCCCAGAAGCTTCCCCAGCTTGCATCACCACAGATTAGATGAAGATAACATTGAGACAATACTTTCCTTCATATAGATTACAAATATGAACTACCCCTTGCAACATAAAAACTCCACCCTGATAGCTGATGGGCATAGAATGTGGAAAGTATCTGTCAGCTATGTAACTATGACACAGTTATTACTGTTCATTTTGTACTGCATCTTTCAATTTCCAGGCCTTTTTTCTGCAGAGGTAACGGCCATTTTTGAGAGTCTGAGCTGATGCAGAAAGTAACAGAGGAGGTACACTCTCAATGAGGAGACAGCTTCTTATATTTACCTTTGTTCATTTTGCTTTCCCCCTTAGTCAGCCATTCATACTGAAAGAACACTATTGCTCTTGGTGTATGGAAAACGTAGTAGAAGTGTTAAAGCAAAAAGCAAAGACAGTTCTGATCATGAGACATTTTGTCTGACCCTTGAAACCAGTTGAACGCTTAATGGATAAGCCAAATTCTGCCAAATTCAGTTACAATGGTGTAAATCCAGAGTAACTCAATTTACATCAGGTTTCAGAGTAACAGCCGCGTTAGTCTGTATTCGCAAAAAGAAAAGGAGTACTTGTGGCACCTTAAATTGGTTAGTCTCTAAGGTGCCACAAGTACTCCTTTTCAATTTACATCAGTGTAACTGACAGCAAATTTTGACCCCCCCCAAATTAGCAAAAGTGGTCCCTCTCTGGCGCACAATAAAATCATTATGGAGTATCATTGCCAGATCACATCTACTATTTCAGTGTGCTTATGTTAGCCGAGTGATCTGACTCCAGGCCAGAATCCTTGTTTTTCATTGCTTTTCATCAGTTTCTCTTAAACTCACCTGATTGTTTAAATGAGCAACCCCTGCTGTTTGTTTAGAAGAGCAAACAAATGGCAAATGACATCAGGGCCTTTGTAATCCAACTGGCCACTGAGAGAACAATCCCAGATCCAAGCACAATTACTGGATCACTAATAAACGAGGTTTTTACTTAGCTAAGGAGGCAACATGTGGCCAAGAATGACCAAACGCCAACTAATCTTTATTAGCTGCAATTAGATGGGGGGGGAGGGGGGTGTCAAATTGCCCATGCAAACTGTTCCAAGAGAGAGGGGAGAAAAACCAAAACCAAACAAGAGTTGAATAATAAGTGTTTGGAAGCACATTTATTTAATAAGACCCATATCCTCTCCTTCCCTTCCTATTACCTTGCACTTATCCCTCTCACACAAACCTAATGCCTTAATCTTGCTAAATATTTGCAAATTGGCACCACATCTGATTTGAGACAATAGAGGTGGAATGAATAAAGTGCTTAGAGCTATGATATACTTCTTATTACAGCGATAGCGTTTCACAAGATTAAAGGGGATTTTCTATAGGACAGGATACAAATCCAGTGCCAGCTTTACTGAGTGAATGTCACAGATGCTGTGCCGTTAACATGTGGTGGAACAAACAAGGGAGATTATCTGCTTTTCTAAATGAGCGCTATCTATGCTGTTACTTTATAATACATTTTCCACTCACCTTTTCAAGCGTTAGCTGTGAAAGTCAATGCAGATTGACTGCAAAGTCTTGAGTGAGTCAACTGAATATTCTTTGGAGCAGAAATTTCAATCAGATTGCAGCACCCTGGGAAAATATAATCCTGTGACACTGTTTTGGGGAACAATAACACCAATCAAAAAGAAAAAAACAACAACCAAACCTCTCTCCCAGGGGGAGTCTGAGGACCCCATATCCTGAAAACCTGCTGTCTGGTCCTACCAATGTGACAAAGCGATTTGTAAGCACCGGATTGTGTTACCTTGGCTCCCAGCCTGATTGCTAATTAATCAGAAGCAGAAGTGCCACAGCGAGGAATCAGGAGTACAAAGTGTTGTATAAAAATGAACAGGAACCTGACTAACAACCAGGAGCCAAACCCCACTGTCCTGACTTGGGTAAAGACTTCCTTAGAAGTCAATGGAATCTCACTCTTACAAAGTGAATGGGAGCTTTGATTCAGGAAGGACTACAGTTTTTAACCAGTTTTTTTAACTGTATGACATAATTTATCCTATTTATTAGGGTGGGATAGTAACTGTGCATTCATTGGCTTCAGTGGGCATTTTGACTAAGGAGTGTGGGATTTGATCCACAACCAATATGCACAAGTAAAACTATGCTGCCATGAAAGCATATGTCAAATTCCAAGCCTTATGAACTTTAAAGCTAGTAACAGTACAGTCCATTTTTGCATATGGTCATAAGAGAGTTGCTGTTATGCTGTCATTCTCTTTGAACCGTTGCACATCTTTGGGGTTGTTTTCTGGTAAGAAAGGCCTGGCCTACACTAGAAAGATTTCCCAGAAAAACTTGCCTTCGGTGGATCCTAATGCTAACTGCTTTATAACATTTAAAAGGGATTTTAGTGACTATTTCAACTAATCCTTACGGTGAAGAACTTTAAGGATGTGGATTTGATCCAAAGCAATGAGTGTTTGCTTATGTTTGTACAATTATCAAGGCATTTTTCCATCATCTTAATTGTCAAATGCCTCTTATTTCAGCCATCACATTATTTTGAGGAATCTCAGATCATTTTGATATCACTGCTACCAAAAGCATCATGTGCACAGATTGCCCATTTGGATTCCAAAATGTACAAAACTGAATCTATAATTTTTTTAAATACTGGGCCAAATTCTGCCTCATGTGATCCCATTGAAATCAATGTATTTTCAAAGGTGTCACTGACAGTAGAATTTGGTCTATTATGGGATATGATGTAAGAAAATCTGTGCTGAATTTCTGTGCAAATGATGCATTTTCTGCAAAACACAATTTCACCATTTCCAAAGCAGAATTAAAATAGCTTTTAAACAATGACTTAGAGGCCATTTTTAAGGCACTTTTGATAATGTCATAGTACTTTGCACTTCTATAGCACCTTCCACCTGAGAATTCTAAAGCACATTAAAATATTATAGCTAAGTTATTCAGAAGTGCCTAGTGATTGTGGGAACCCAACTGGAGACATCTGAAAGGGGCCTGGTTTTCAGAGGGTGGGTGCTCAGCATGTTCTGAAAACCAGACCCCTGTAACATAGCACAAGTTGCCTATCCAAAAACTGAGACACCCAAAATCACTAGTCACTGAAAATCTTGAGGAAAATCTGAAAGATTTAACCTCATAGCACTCCCTGCAATAAAGAATTATCGTCATCCCTCTTGTACAAAGGAGGGAACTGAGGGCTTGTCTACATTACAGGGACTAGAGTGGCTTACCTGTGGTACCGGACCTATGCTCTTGTAGTAACCCTGTAGTGTAGACACATCCTACAGTGAGGGAAGTGGGTTTTCTGTTGCAGTAGGAACACCACCTCTCCGAGCAAAGTAGCTACGCTTCCATTGTCCTAACTACATCCACAGCAAAAGGTGAGGTTGGCATAGAGATGGCACTTGTGATTTGAATGTTGCACACCACTGAATGTCATAGCACCGTTGATCTAAATTTTTAGCATAGACCAGGTCTAAAACATGAAGCAAATACTTGTCTTGCCTGAAGTCACACATAAAGGTAGGGGCAGAGCTGGGACTAGAACCCAGCTCTCCTCACTTCTAGTCCTGGGCCATCTTGCCTCCTTTCCACAGTTCTCAGTGTTGTTAGATAAATTCACAAATGCAGAATCAGGAAGCTGATGTTACATAAAAATGCTAATTAAGCAAAAAGAAGTGAGTTTCATATTACATTACATTTTCCGCATTAATCCCTTGCATCCCTCGTTTTGGGTCATTGACCCACTTGTGGGCCTCAGCTCTGTCTGAGAGCGATGATTACATAGACTAGATAAATATGTGTGCTGCTGTAACCATTTTCAGGAAGACCTACTCCTTCCTCTCTTTGTAATCTGTTATCTTCTAAAGAAGATTGTCAGGAGGTACTTCAAAGTCCTTTGAAAATGGCCAGGGTTCTATCTGAATTGGAGAAGATACAGTACTCCCTCCCCAAGATGTCAACAACTGCTAAATGCATAGGCATTTGGTGCCTTCTTATCACAGCTTTGTGCAACCATAATAAGCCCAGTGACCTCACCCCTCTGCTATCATAAGCCAATTGATACCATTGCTCAGCAATATACACCCAGATTGGTCTTTTTCCTGTTTGTTAACCCTTTCAGATTGATTGTTGCGGATTGACAAAAAGAGACCAGTTTTCTCAAAGATGAGGAACAGCACAGTGTGCTGGGCTTGGAATTTACAATATGGAAAGGCCGTGTCAAAACTCAAAGGCACAAGAAAGGGATGCAGGAAGCTTCAAAATCCTCAAAGCTGGACAACTGGGGCAAAATGCCATTTCAAATTAAAAATAAATTTAAAAATAACCAGTATCACTGAGCAGGAGAGATCAGCCTTTGGAATTCAAAGATGACCTGGGAAGATTTAAGTTCATTTGTTTCAGCCACTGTGTAAGAGAGATGCTATCAGAGTGCCTTTAGAGGAGAGATGGACTACCATAAGAATTGCAGTAAAACTGAAATTTAGTCATTTTATGTAAATTTAACCTCTTCTGAATTGTCAGAGTGTAGATACCCCTCTGAACCAAAGCTAAACAGAGGCAACCTTGCATACTGTATATACCCAGGATTCACTCCATTGCTAGCTTTAAACAGACAGGTTCAACTTCAAAATCACTTTTCTGTCTGAAAATGTTTTACCTGCGTTGTTACAAATAGCATCTACAATCACTATTAGTGAAAGAAGGGTAAAAAATTGAAGGTAGTATATAGATAATGGTCTGGAGACTTTAGGCAGCTATATTGGTTTGTTTGCTATGGGAATGCAAATTTAAAAAATTACTGTGCAGAATTATTTAGGGACTATGCTTGCTGAGCCTGAGCCTTCCTCAGATAAGTGATACCAAAGTGATATTATTGAGATAACATGCATGGCTGAGGGAGCTACTTAAATCAGCTCCTTTGTTTATACTAACATTTATGTACAAAATTTGCAAGTCACAATCTACAAGGGATGTCAGGGCCAGGGGTGGATTGGCTGCAGATCACCCCATAGAGCATAAGAAATTTGAGGAACAGGGCCAGCATGCCTCCCGAGGATTGAGGCTACAGGGGAAAAAGCTGTAGCATCTTATTTTGTATCCACTGTAAGATATTTCCTTGAGATAGTGGGTGCGGGGGTTAACCAGGCAACTAAAGGCAACATACACAAGCTAAACGGGAATCTATGGATCCAGTTGTGATCTCACTTTACACTAGTTTATACAGCTAAAACTCCACTGACTACAATGGCTTTACTCCTCATGTACCTGAAATAAGTGACAACAGAATCAGGTCCAATGTGTCTGCTGTGTTTATTTTGGTTAGAAGTGCCAGCGAACAGACAACTACTGTTCCTAACTGCATATGTGTTTAACTGAGCAGGAATAGGTCTGGGAAGAAGGGCAGTTTGCTAGATGAGAGTGAGATTTGTGCTGTCTTACATAAGCAGGGAAGGCTGGTGCTTCCACTCCTTGGAAACCATTTATTTGCTGAATAAAACAACTAAGGAAATCCAAGTGCGGGTTTCGTGCCTTTTTTATACACAACATTGCTTTATTTCTCCCATTAAAATACATTGGAGAAATAAATCATCACCACTGAAAGCTGCTCCATATCAGATGGTAAAATCCATTCAAATCACACAACTGGTTTTTGCTCAGTTTATACCAGTGAGGACTGAACTAAATGTGTAATGAACAACCATAATCCTATTAGGCCTACATTCTTTTCACTGGCTGCTATATCTAAGTTGACCAAATTGGTTTATAAGCAGTTGCTATTAACCTGAAGTCTAGTCAATATTTTGTATTTATTATTATGTGAGTACTTTCTAGGCCTACACTTGCCAAATTTTCCTCACTTTACAATTACCTTTTTTCCTCCTCATTTTGCTGCGTGAAAGGCCAGCACAAACAGAAGAAATTGAGTGGTGCCTCGTTCATGCAAACACTTACGCACATGAGTTGTCCCATTGAGTGCAACAGGGCCACTTGCACATGTGAAGTTACATGTAGGCCTAGGCTGGGGGCAGAACTGACTATGCCTGATCCAAAGGCACACTGAAATCAGTGCCAAAGCTTGGCCATTGACTCCAATCACCATGAAAGTAAGCCTAAAGTGCTGTCCAATGCTCTAAGTAAGCACATGAAAAAAATGGGTAAAAGTATATTTTCTCCCCCAGGAAGATAGGTCACAACTTCTTTTTTTTTAAGCACTTGGGTTTCATATAATGAAAAGAAATCCCCCCCCCTCAGGAACTTCCACCCATCAGAAAATGACAGATTTTAGCATTACTAGAAAACCTTATTTACAATGGACTTACTTCAATGTGTTCTTATCAGCCTTAGTTGCCACCTCACCCAATATCTCAGGCAGGGCAGCTGAAGGGGCCTTTTGATCATAACAGAATGCATGTGTACAAAGTTACCATTGTGCAAAGTACAGTCAGATCTACTTAATCCACGCTTGGTGTTGTCCAGATGGCTGGGTATATAAAATGCAGCTTATATAGCTGCATGATATACAAACTACTGGTTTGAAAACCTGAAGTTATTTTTATCCAAATAATATTTACACGTGTAAAGAAATTTGGAGAAGTAGTTAGATCCTGAGTATTTGGATAAGGCAGGTTTTTTCTGAAAATCAATATGCAAATAGCACAATGGTTTCCTCCACAGTGAGGCAACGTTACAACATAGCATCAACCTAGGGCCTGATCTCATTTCAAAGACTTACATGTTTCAGATTACGAGTGCAAACTAAGTGGCAGTGGCAGATGCACGTAAGCAGCAGGTACTTGCTAGAAAAGAATCCTGCTGACAGTTCAGACTCCTGTCCTGTATTTTCACTGTGCAGATTGCTAAGGTAAATACTCCTTCTAGCATTCTTCATTTGCTGTCATAGTCATAAAAGGAACAGGAAGGAGAGAACATACATATTTTATTTGCAACAGCAGAAACTCTGGCTGTGGGAAAAATAGCTTATTAATCGTCTGTCTCTCTGATTCACACTGTACGTATATTTAGATGGTTTGCAACAGTTGCATAGATAAAAACCCTCTAAGATTTGTGCTGTTACAGCTGTGCTGCTGTAAGCTTTCCAGTGTAGATGCTCTTTGCCAGCAGGAGAGAGCTCTCCTGCCGGCAAAATAGAACCACCCCCAGCAAGCGGCGGTACACCACCATTGACTTCAGTGGGACTACTTGGGCTGCTTAAAATTTCATTCACATGGTGACAAGGTGTGAATGGTTTGTAAATTTGTAGGGAAATGCCAGTTTGTAAACTGAATGAGGATCTCTAGCTTAGGACAGCAATATTCCAACAGTTTAGATGAAGCAATAACTAATGGTGGTCAGGCTGACTCTGATAAGAGCAGGGAAGGTAAAAAGCTACAGGGGCCTAAATCATAAGTGGGATTTTCAAAAGCGGTGAGTGTTGGCATTACTCATTGCGTGGGAGGGGAAGACGACAATACTCAGCACTTCTGACACTCCCCTTCTCTCTGCACATCTCTTCCCTTCTGTAACACAATAGCTGTGCATATGGATTGGACAGGAGAGCTTTGGCTTCCTCGACCATGGGATACTGTTCCAGGAAGCAGGACTGTTGGGAAGAGATGGGGGCCATCTGACCAAGGGGAAAAGCATCTTTGCACACTGACTCACCAACCTAATGAGGAGGGCTTTAAATTAGGTTCAAAGGGGGCAGATAACAAAAGCCAATAGGTAAATATAAAAAAAGATTAATCTTAACCCAGGGCTAGATGTTGGGGGGATATTAAAAATTGCAATAGGGTTTGTGACATGGATGGTTCACTACAAAAACTAATTTCCCCCTACTGTTACTCACACCTTCTTGTCAACTGTTTGAGATGGGCCACCCTGATTACATTGGCCTCATTACCACTACAAAAGCGATTTTTCCTCCCTTTGTATTCTACTGTTGAGCATAGCCCACTTCCACTTTAATTTAATTGTCTCGTTAGCACTGACACCCCCCCCTACACACACACACACACTTGGTAAGGCAACTCCCATCTTTTCATGTACTGTGTATATATACCTGCCTACTGTATTTTCCACTCCATGCATCTGATGAAGTGGGTTTTAGCCCATGAAAGCTTATGCCCAAATAAATTTGTTAGTCTCTAAGGTGCCACAAGTACTCCTTGTTGTTTCTGCTGATACAGACTAACATGGCTACCACTCTGAAACCTGCTTACGAGTGTAAATATAATGTAACTGAAATATGCTTTATGCAAAAGGTCTCTTGTAAGGTATCATTACAAATCTTATAATCTACTGACTGTGTTCATCCTATTTGTATGAATGTAGCATTCTTGTATCTGAAGCTAGAAATATGAAGTATTACTCTAAAGTCCTATTGTAACTATGCAAAGTGTGGGCTATTAATAATGGCTTGGAATCTTGATGGCTACCATTAACCAGGACAATTGGTTGTAAATGGCTCTGTTTACTTGCAAACCTTCCTGGGTACTTGCAAGCCAACCCTGAAAGAATGGAGAATGGGGTCCTACGACATGTGATCATGTCATCTGGTACTGGAATCCATCTTAAACCTGGTGCTTTTCCATTTAGAAGGAAGGGTGGGAACCCACAAAGGATTCCCGCCTTGTGCCAAAGCTATAAAAGGGGGTGGAACAGAACTAAGGGGGCTGCAGTCATGAGAAATCCCCTAGTTTCCACCTGAGTGGGAACTAACAAGAACTGTACCAGGGGAAAGGATTGGGCCCAGACTAGGAAGGAGTCTAGTCTGTGAAAGAAACTTATTGGAACATCTCTAAGGGAAAGAATTACTTGTATTCAGTTTCTAAATGTATTAGGCTTAGACTTGTGTTTTGTTTTATTTTGCTTGGTAACTTACATTGTTCTGTCTGTTATTACTTGAAACCACTTACATCTTACTTTTATACTTAGTAAAATCACTTTTGTTTATTAATTAACCCAGAGTAAGTGATTAATACCTGGGAGAGCAAACAGCTGTGCATATCTCTCTATCAGTGTTATAGAGGGTGGACAATTTATGAGTTTACTCTGTATAAGCTTTATATAGAGTAAAACGGATTTATTTGGGATTTGGATCCCATTGGGAGCTGGGTATCTGGGTGCTGGAGATAGGAAACCTGCTAAGCTGTTTTCAGTTAAGTCTGCAGCTTTGGGGGCGTGGTTCAGACCTTGGGTCTACGTTGCAGCAAACTGGCATGTGTGGCTCAACAAGGCAGGGCTCTGGAGTCTCAAGCTGGCAGTGGAAAACTGATTCAGAAGTAATTCCAGCACATCAGGTGACAGGCCCAAGAGGGTTTCTGTGACCAAACCTGCCACAGGGTTGTAGGACCAACAAGTGGGGAAATCTGCTCAACATCTTAATGTCCATACACAAATGTAAGGAGCATGGGGGATAACAAGGATAAATTGGAAGTATTAGTACATAAGCTAAACTATGACTTAATTTGCATCACTGAGACTTAGTGGGATAGATATCATGACTGGAATATTGAGAGAGAGGGGTATGGCTTGTTCAGGAAGTAACCGGGGTGGGGGTGGGAAGCCATTTTAGACTGAATTCTGACCAACAGGGAGGAGCTGGCAGTTAATCTGAAGACTGAAGGCAGTTTGGGTGAAAGCGATCAGAGTGAGCACCTCAGACTAAGGACAATGAACTTTAAAAAAAAATTTTTTTACAAACTCAGAGAACTGGTAGGTAAAGTCCCATGGGAAGACAATCTAAGGGGAAAAGGTGTTCAGGAGAGCTGTCAGTTTCTCAAAGAGACAATATTAAAGGTGCAACAGCAAACTATCCCAATGCGAAGAAAAGATAGGAAGAATAGTAAGAGGCCATTATGGTTCTATCAAGAGCTCTTTAATTACCTGAAAACCAGAAAGGAATCTTACAAAAAGTGGAAACATGAATGAATGTTTATACTGCCAATGAGGAGTATAAAAGAATAGCACAAACATGTAGAAAGCAATCTCAGAACAATTAACAACTATCTTTGAGAATGCATGGAGGACAGATGAGATTCCCAAAGAACTGGAGAAGGGCAAACATAGTATCTAGACCAGTCAGCCTAACTTCAATACCTGGTATAATACTAGAACAAATTATAAAATAATCAATTTGTAAACACCTAGAGGATAACAAGGTTATAAGGAATAGCAAGCATGGATTTGCAAATCTTGACCAACCAACCTAATTTCCTTCTTTGACAGCCTAGCAGACAGGGGTAAACTGTAGATGAGCTATATTTTGATTTTAATAAGGCTTTTGACACAGTCCCACATGACATTCTCATAGGTAAACTAGGAAAACAGTCTAGATGAAATGTGGGTGCAAAACTGATTAAAAGACCATACTCACAGTAGTTATCAATAATTCATGGCCAGACTAGTGGGAATGTATTTAGAGGGGGTTCCACTGGGGTCCATCATGAGTCTGGTATTATTCAATATTTTCATTAATGACTTGAATAACAGAGTGGAGAATATGTTTATAAAATTTGCAGATGACACCAAGCTTAGAGGGCTTGCTAGCACTTGAGAGGACAGGGTTAGAATTCGAAATGACCGTAACAAATTGGAGCATTGGTCTAAAATTCAACAAGATGAAATTCAATGAATTACACTCATAAAGGAAAAATCAAATGCACAACTACAAAATGGGGAATAACTGGCTAGGCGGTAGCACTGCTGAAAAGAAGCAACAAAAATGATAAAAAGTTTTGAAAAACCTGACCTATGAGAAAAGGTGAAAAAAAACCCAAAAAACTTGGTCTCTTTAACCTTGAGAAAAGAATACTCAGGAAGGACCTGCTAAGTCTTCAAATATGGTAAGGGATGTTATAAAAAGGATAAAAAGAAAAGGAGGACTTGTGGCACCTTAGAGACTAACCAATTTATTTGAGCATGAGCTTTCGTGAGCTACAGCCCACTTCATCGGATGCATACCGTGGAAACTTCAGTAGACATTATATACACACAGAGACTATGAAACAATACCCCCTCCCACCCCACTGTCCTGCTGGTAATAGCTTATCTAAAGTGATCATCAAGTTGGGCCATTTCCAGCACAAATCCAGGTTTTCTCACCCTCCACCCCCCCGGAAATGGCCCACCTTGATTATCATGCACATTGTAGGGAGAGTGGTCACTTTGGATAAGCTATTACCAGCAGGAGAGTGAGTTTGTGTGTGTGGTTTTTTGGAGGGGGGTGAGGGAGTGAGAGAACCTGGATTTGTGCTGGAAATGACCCACCTTGATTATCATACACATTGTGAAGAGAGTGGTCACTTTGGATGGGCTATTACCAGCAGGAGAGTGAGTTTGTGTGGGGGGGGGGGGCGGAGGGTGAGAAAACCTGGATTTGTGCTGGAAATGGCCCAACTTGATGATCACTTTAGATAAGCTATTACCAGCAGGACAGTGGGGTGGGGGGGTATTGTTTCATGGTCTCTGTGTGTATATAATGTCTACTGCAGTTTCCACGGTATGCATCCGATGAAGTGAGCTGTAGCTCACGAAAGCTCATGCTCAAATAAATTGGTTAGTCTCTAAGGTGCCACAAGTACTCCTTTTGTTGTTGCAAAGACAGACTAACACGGCTGTTACTCTGAAACCTATAAAAAGGACAGTGATCAATTGTTCTCTATATCCACTGAAGGTAGGACAAGAAGTAATGGGCTTAAACTGCAGCAAGGGAGATTTAGGTTAGATATTAGGAAAAACTTCCCAAATAGAAGGATAGTTAAGCTCTGGAATAGGCTTCCAAAGCAGTTATAGAATCCCCATCATTGGAAGTTTTTAAGAACAGGTTAGACAAACACCTGTCAGGGACAGTCTAGTTTTAGTTGGTCCTGCCTCAGCCCAGAGGGCTGGACTAGATAATCTCTCAAGGTCCCTTCCACCCCTACATTTCTATTATTCTGTAATCAGAGCAACAGATGTAGGAGGCTAAGTTCAAAGTTTCATAGTTGTCCGACTTATCTCATGCTCCTCCCTTCTGTTTGTTATATGCACCCGGTATCTCTTGCACTAGACAGATTGTAAGCTCTTTAGGGTAAGCTGTGTATTTGCATTGTGTGTAGGTATGGTACCCAGCACACTGGGACCATGAGCACTCTATCCTTCACTCTGGCCTCTAGACCAGAGGTGGAGGCTATCCTCCCCTCCCCCACAGCCATGCCACCGCACGGGCAGCACAGCTTGCACCCGCCCGCCTCCCAGGCTTTCCAGTAAGCCAGTCCTGCCACTCTGAGCGGCCTGGTAAGCGGGTGGGGAGCGGGCGGATTGGACAAGGGGCAGGAGGTCCCAGGGGGCAGTCAGGGAACAGAGAGCAATTGGATGGAGTGGAGGTTCTGGGGCAGGGGGTGGGGGCGGTCAGGGGGCAGTTGAATGGGGCGGAGGTTCTGGGGGGAGCAGTCAGGGGGATAGGGAACAGCGGGGGTTGGATAGGCGTGGGAGTCCCGAGGGGCCTGTCAGGGGGTGGGGGAGTAGATAGGGGTCAGGGCAGTCAGGGGACAGGGAGCAGGGGGTGGGGTAGTTAGGGATCGGAGATCCCAGGAGGGGGCGGTCAGGGGACAAGGGAGCAGAGGGGGTTGGGAAATGGGAGGGGGCAGAGGCCAGGCTGTTTGAGGCACAGCCTTCCCTACCCGGCCCACAGTTTCGCAACCCCGCTGTGGCCCTCAGGCCAAAAAGTTTGTCCACCGCTGCTCTAGACACTATCTCAACACAAATATTAAATGGCAAACACAGAGCTGCCACTGACTCCTGTTGCAGCCTTGGCCAAGGAACTTCAATTCTGTTTTCTTGACAGGTGCGGAAACAAAGGGGATAAAACATATTTGAGTAGGCACAGGATCCTAAAAGTATCAGTTAATAGTGGTAAAGAGCTCTGAAGATGAAAAGCACGACGAAGGTTAAGTATTGTTAAGAAAAGAGTACTGGTTACCAACTACCAAATAGCTTACAGCTGATCAGCTGTATTATAAGTGAAATGAGAAAGTGAATACGGTCTATGCTCTATTCTTCTATAAGTGTGGGATCATTATTCATGGTGGGAGAAGCCTGCACTGTAGCAAAGGGATCAAATGTAAAAGTACAGACATATTGGGATTCAGTGTTCCAGTCAGGCTCCTTATAGAGATAATCTGAGACCTGTGGCTCACAGCAAACATCAAAAACTTCCAGCGTTTGGAATGGGGTGCAGGAAGAAGGGGGAGGTAGGGATCCACTGTTCTTGCTCAGCCCCATCTCTAAATTCAATTAATTTTTTAAAAAATCTTGCTTATTATTTGTTAAGCACCAGTAATGTACTTGACATTAGTCTAAGAAGTATGTCCCTCAGGACATTAAAGTAGCCTAGTACTGGCGGAATGTTATGTAAGACATAATGCGATGAAGTAGAGAGTCTTTCAGCATAAAACTGTTGGTAAAACAGGCAGACAATTACACTGATCAGAATTTATTTTCAAATACCTCATTTATAACATTCTCACATGAAACATTTTTTGCCGTATAGCCTACACTTAGAAAACAGAAGAGAATTTCATAAGGCACATGAGATTATAGACTACATGGAGATATCTCCCCTCTCTTGCACTTGTAAAATACTGGTGATTTTAAAAGTAACATTTCTAAATCTAGACCCTGTGTAGCCCCATGTATAGCAGTATCCATGAAATTATTAGACTTTATTACACATATACCTAGTAAAGGGCTATAACAAGTCTTATATACATCACATTTTCAGAAACAGTCACAGCTGGCTACATTTAAAGGTTATGCTACTCCAGACGCTATGAAACAGGCTACTTATAAAAATATAACTGTCTGCTTCTGGTATGGTACAATACAGAGCATCAAAATCTTATGGAACAAATTCAGTTATTTTTGCAATGGGTGCTGTTCACTTTCACCTCCTCTTCCAAAATCCACATTTTAAATCAATTGTGTCCATTTTACAGAGAAGCAAAATACACAAGAAAAATCTAGTTTCATCATCTTCAAATGGTCAGTATGACTCCATATATTTGAAATCATGTCAGAACATTACACTGAGGAATATCAAGACTTAGCTGTTAATTTCACAACCATTAAACATTATGGACCACATGCAACTAAGTTAAAATACATCCTCCCAATTTTGAGTTATAGAAACTGATTTTCCAGGCTGCCCCAATGCAGAAGCCAACATATTTTTATTGAATAGATCTCATGGACTTCAGTAAAAGGTTTCTATTGCATTTTTTAAGTTCAGCTATGGAATGTTATGCATTTATTTTGCTTTAACAGAGGGAAATTTTGCTTATGGCACTTAAGCCAATATATCCCAGAATGTATTTACATAATGTCATTTTCTTTAAGTAGGCCAGGAGGTAAATTGTGGCCAACTTTATCAATTCAAATGACTTCCATAATTTTCTTATAATCAGATATCCATTTTGTTATGATGAGAAAGAAATTGTGAACAGTTAAAATTCCAGTTTAACTGAAGACTCTGAACAAAGGCTCACTTTAAGGCTGCTGCCAAAGAAAAAATAAAGCCAGAACATAACTGAGCTTGGAGTATATAGAACAAAGCAAGCTGGGGCCATAAAAAAGAGACAATATAAACTAAGGCTTTTCACTCACTGTGCAGACACCGGCCTTGGAGTTAACCACATCTTGCAAATAGTCAAATTAACCCACTGATACCCTCAAACAAAGCAGACTGGAATTCAGCAGGTTTTATTAGACCAGGAATTGTGTCATATTTGATGCTGCGATAGGCAAACCACTAAATGACATTTTAAATACACTTCACTTTAATTTGTTGAAGGTATCTGTGAAAGAATCAGTTAAATTTCACTGCTTGTTTCAACACAATTTTGCAACTATCATCTAAAACAAGTTTAACCGACCAACAACTGCTTCCTTTGGAAACAAATAAGAACTTTGTTCAAAACAGTATCAGAAACAGGTCACAGCAGTATCACTTTTCTGGTGTTCGGTTATGGCACGTAATCTGCCTTTTTTATAGGCCTTTCATTTAACTGGCAGCATGAAAATCTCTCAGCGAGGAACATTCTGAAGTTCATATTTGTAGACTTAAAACAGACACATTTTGTGTGGTGTTATATGGACATTTGTTGCATCCCTTTTAAAAAACAGCATTTACATTCTTTCATCAGTTGATCTAAATGAACTGTCATGGTGTCTGTATAAATACAAAGGCACCCACGACTATTCAAAATGTAACAAAGTAGGACTTTGTAATGTTCATAGGACGTGCACATTACTGCATGTAAAAGAGAGAGAAAGAGGAGAAGAAAGGATTTCCAAGTCAGGAGGCTACAAATAAGATGTAATTACATCAGTTACTTAACATGTTAGGCAGTCTAACAATGTGTTGGAGGTATATGCATGACCTTTCAAGCAGCAGCATTTGGGGGAAGACTCCACCTCTTGTTTCACATTGTTAAAGTCCACACACACACACACCCCCGCCCCCCAAAGTGGTTGAGGGAAGGAGATGGGGGGAAAGAGGGAGTAAGTTTTTAAAGCTAAAATGTCATTTTGGAGGCACAGTGTTAGTTTTTAAAAATTGTCCATCTATATAGAGCTCTATATTTCCATAGTCCTGTGTTTCTTCTAAATAGCCCTAACCACAAAGGCCTCAGTTTTGTTCCTCCCTCTTTTATATACATTGTATAGCACAGCGGTCTAAGCTTGTCAAATACAAGATACAGAAACTTTGTACAATTTCTAACTTCACAAATGTGTTCCTTGACACGAGACTAGTCCGGAAACTCTGACATCAGACAGGTGAATGCTGAAACTCCTTAACCTGATTTAACAGGAACTGCCTACCTATGTGTTCTTCCATCTCCCTCAAAAGAGAAGGGGAAATTGAGATTTCTAATAGCAACATAAACACACTTATGGATCTATGCTACACACCTGGAGAATACAGAGTGAGATTTAAGCTAATATAGCTTCTATTTGATTTCACTAGAGCAACATTTAGGTCCTCGCAAATACTATACAAAACAACAGTACTTTTTCCACCAAGATTTGGAGAGATTTTTCATTTTGTCTGGAGTCCTGCACTTGGATTTCTTTGGTTGGTGCTGGGTATCTGAGTACTGAATGCCAGCGACAATGGCCGCGTCAAAGACCTCTTTGAGATTTTTCTGAGTCAAAGCTGAGCACTCAATGTAAGATGCTGCTTTTATTTCCTCAGCACAGAGCTTTGCGGCCTCTTCTGCAACAGGCTTTTCTTTGCATTTGTCCAGCTCAATGAGAACTTTGACATCCTCTCGGAGGTCCGACTGTGTCCCAACCAGAATAATAGGAGCTTTGGGGCAGTGGCATCGGATTTCAGGAACCCACTTTTCACTCACGTTCTGGAAGGACGAAGGGCTCACAACACTGAAGCACAGCAAGAAGATGTCTGTGTTGGTGTAGCACAGCGGTCTAAGCTTGTCAAATTCATCCTGCGCAAAGCAAAGCAACATTACTGCTGAATAAAAATAGCATTAAAAATTATAAAGGTACCACTCTTACCAGTTCCTAAATACTTCCCATTATAGAGATTTGAACTACTGAACGTATAAAGGAAAGGATCATGTTTAACTGTTCTTCTCACACAGGCACAAATGTAACTTGCGTACAACAGAACATGTTTTTTTCATAGTAAAAGCCATAAATATGCCAAATTTCAGCTTCATCCTGCAACATGGAAGTCATCTGAAATTTTGCCATCGACTCCAATGGGCACAGGGCCAAACAATATCTTCTTAAGGTATTTAAGATTCATAAGCTCATGAAAGCTTATGCTCAAATAAATTAGTTAGTCTCTAAGGTGCCACAAGTACTCCTTTTCTTTTTGCGGACACAGACTAACACGGCTGCTACTCTGAAATCTAACACTGCTGATTTCTTTTGAATGCTTTAAGCCTTACTTTAGTGTTTGTATTTATGGCCTTTTGCCCTATCTCAACAGAAGAGCCAGACTGTAGAGGTGGAGTGCAGGCTAAGGTAGACCTTAAATAGGGGGTTAGAGGGAGGGTGTAAATTCACCTTTAACAGAGATTAATCATGGATCAGCTCAGATTTAAAATGCACACACACCCGCAATGCTGACCACACTATCCATATGTTGAGATACAGACAAGAGCACAGAGACAACGCAGCTGCAAGTGTTCCCACGCAAGAATAATTTTAAATAAATGAAGGTTTAATAGCATCCTAAAGGAAATTAAAATAAAAGATGAGCTCCCTACTATTTTGTGTTCATATTTCTTATTACCATCACACTTAATGAATTACAATATAAAGGCTTAACTTGCCAATGGCATAATATAAAGCCCCTCTTTACTTCTCATTCCCCTCTACATCACATCAACCACCTCCAAACCGGCAGGGTTAGATTTTTTTTCCTTTCTGTCTTTTTTGCCTTTAAAATAAAGATCTAGAATGCAAGGCTCTGATTTTCATCTTGAGGAATCAACTAACATAATGTAGATCAGTGGTTTTCAACCTGTGGGTCCATGGATCTAGGTCTAAGATTTCCAAAGGGGTCTGTCTGCACCTCCATTCAACATTTTTAGGGGTCCACAAATGAAAAAAGGTGGAAAACCATAGATGTAGATGACACCTAAAAGGTAATAGAAGACTTGGCCATCGTGGCATTCTCACTTATCGCAGCAGCTCAAAGAACTGTAAGAAGAATGCAAAATGAGGCAAGGGTTAACTATGCATAGCCTGATTTTATGCTGACAGCAGGATAAAAGCACAGTAACACTAACAGCCTAAACAGGTAGGATTTGGTTCAGCCATGATGACATTTTAATTAAAATTCACCATGGTCTCACGGGGTCTTAAATTAAGAAGAGCAAAGAGCAAATAAAGTCAACAATGCCTCTCTAGGAGCAATATTTTACTGCTGAATTGCAAGTTACATGTTAATTTGTCAGGATTTAAGATTTTACTTGGAAGCTTCTGAAGAGTCTAGGATATGCAGTTGTTTAAAACCTCAGAATTCCCATTCCACTTGAATAAATTTATTTCAGTTGTCATGCAAAGGTTGACAACAGATTATAAAACAAGAGTCAAGAAAGCAGGCTTCATTAGTTCTCTTGATTCTCAGATTAAGCCTCTCAGGCAGCAAAACAGATGAAGTGAGCTGTAGCTCACGAAAGCTCATGCTCAAATAAATTCGTTAGTCTCTAAGGTGCCACAAGTACTCCTTTTCTTTTTGCGAATACAGACTAACACGGCTGTTACTCTGAAACCAATGCAGGATTGTCACCATTTGGCTTAAAAGGAACCCTGTCTTTACAAAGTGTTCTGTCCTGTGCAGCAAAGAGGCCAATTAAAAAAGACATCTCCCCATGTTATTGCAAGGCATTATGAAATTTTGCAGATTCAATGGTTTCAAAAGCCAAAAACAGATGTTACTGGAGATTTCTGTAAAGATGATACATGGTCATTTATACAAGTACAGTCTGCAGACATTCTTTGTCTCACTGCTAGATCCAGGGACTGCAGAGCTGCACCTTTGGGCTCACGACACCAAATTCTCAATGTTTCTGTATGTTTTTACCTATTTAAATGATAATCCCATTTTGAAGCTGCCTCACACACACAACCAAGATTTTATTTGATTAAGCATCCTATACTGCTGGAAATGGCCCACCTTTATTATCACTACAAAAGGTTCTCCCCTCCCCCCCGTAATAGCTCACCTTAAGTGATCACTCTCCTTACAGTGTGTATGGTAACACCCATTGTTTCATGTTCTCTATGTATATAAATCTCCCCACTGTATTTTCCACTGAATGCATCCGATGAAGTGAGCTGTAGCTCACGAAAGCTTATGCTCAAATAAATTTGTTAGTCTCTAAGGTGCCACAAGTACTCCTTTTCTTTATATTCAGAATGATTTTCTTCATTTTACTGGTTTCACCGAACCCTTTCCTTTTAACGGCAAACACCAGAGAGTGGTTTCACTGGTTATTTCACTAAGGAGTTTTTACACTCCTGAACCAATAGCAGTAACCAAAGCAAAAAGTGACTGGACTTTTTAAATCTTCCGGAAACCAATGCTTTTGCCACTCCGTGGGGCCCCCATCACCAAGGATATGGTTACAATTACATCTGGTACACTCTACTTCTGAATTCACATCTCAGCTGAAGCTGACAGCATGTTGCCATGCCCCCTTGCCCTCCATCAGGGTATTACATTAGGCCACTAGGGTTGTCCATATCTCATATTATTGTTCAAAGGGGGTTTCTCTGTACTCTTTTAACCTGGATTAGAACTGCAAAAAGTATAGGGAAAATGCAGTGCTGGCATTGCATAAGGTATAAGCCAGTACTGAACCGAGCCCATGGAGTTCACATCTTTGTTATAATGCCCAATTACAACACTGCTCATTAGGATAATGGGGTTTGTCTACTGATGCCATCATACTCTCCTCATACTGCTTTCGCTAATGCTTGGCTCCCTCAGATGGTATTGCATTATTTGGCTGGATGCATATTCCAGATGCTTATGTAAGGAATGTGAGTTTTCATATGGGTGTGGAAAACTGGGGGCTTTGGGTGGCTTTAGCCCTCCCCCTAAAAATTTAGGGAGTGTCTTAATAATGGAAGCACTGAGTTTAGAATGAAGCTCATTTATCTCATCTTAGTAAGAGTTGACAAATGTGATCATGGTACAAAACTACTCATGAAATGGACATTCAACAGCGTTCTTTTTAATTTCCAGACACCTCAATAAAAATAGTTGTCCACACCCTTCACTTGCCTTCCTATCTGTGCTCAAAACATACAGAATCCCCCCTCCATTCCCCCAGCAGCAGCACTTTTAAACTTATAGATAATTAAAAAAAATAAAATTAAGTCAGTGGCAACAAGTCTGAGTGAGAACTTACAGTCCCTGGGAATTCAACCTGACAGTGAAGTTAGCAGGGAAGCAGTCTGAACCAACAACATGACACTCCTAAACCAACCTTATACAGTGGGTTAAGAATTACTTACTCTGATGGCAATTTAATAAAATGATCAAACAATGGGTATCCTTTTAAATCCATAAAGTCTTTAGGAGGACTATTTTGTGTGATACTTCTCCCTTCCCCCCATCACTTAAATGAAATAAGAAGCTTCACTGACCTGACCAGCCGTGTCACAGAGCTGAAGTCTCACGGGTCTGCCATCAACAGACACAACAGCTTAGGAGAGAAAAAATGTGTAATGAGTTCAATTAAACATTTTTCACTTAAAAAAAAAAGAAAAGAATCATGCCTTCCCTCAACATTTGTTTTCCCTTCAATTAATTTAATGACTTGAAGAACTGGAACCAAGTCTGTCACTAACATTTAGGCACATACAAACCCTTCAGTGCTTTCCAATTCATTTCACTGCAGCTGATGAAGTAGCAAATCACCTCTTTGATGACACAAAAAGAGAGTGATCCGAACAATTAGGTTACTTCTCTTGTTACAGAGGATTTGTCTTCTTGTCACGTTTGTATTTTCAGAGGTCTGGGTCCAAAAAAACCTTCCCAGTTTTAAATCACTGGGAAGACAATGCAAATATTTGTGTTTTCCCTTGGGAAGCTCCTCTTCCTGCACTACTGGAAATTTTGACTACAGAATTTGTCATTAAAACAAGCTAGCTTGATGTGTGACCATGTGCAAACACTGACTATGGTGGTATCTTTTATAAGAGAGACCAGCCTCATTATTTCTTTCTAGCGATTTGAATATAAAATGCTTTTAGCCATATTGTAGGTTTCATTTATTATTTGGTCGCTAGGCTTCACAGTATTGATTTTCAATAATACAGAGAAGTCATGCCATCCAATCAATCTTCCAGCATTTAGAATGATTACATTACCTTTAAAGCTAGAATGCTAGCTGCTAATCATACATAAAGTACACCCAGAAAGGGACCGTTTGGATCAGCTCCATAAAAACTAAAAAACCGAGTACTGAAGCTCGACACCCAGATTTGTGCCAGGAAACTGAAAGTCTCCGGCACAGCTGAGCTCACACCACTTAAGCGTAGAGAGACTAGGGAGCCATGCATTTAATACCCTCATGTGGCCCTACAGTCTTATTAAAACTTTCAAAGAGTGACAAAGATATATAACTGAAAGAATTCAGGAGGCAGTTTCAAGAGCTCCATCCATCTCTGCAGCCACCTTCCAACACAGTTCTGAACAAACAGAGGGGAGGAGATGAAGGATTTACTCCCTCCGTCCTCGCGCCCCCAGAACCCAACTAAAGGAGGCAGGGTTGTGACACACCGATATTTCCAACATGATCTAAAGTTCAATCCTTTAAAAAAAAAAAAAAAAAGAAGAAGAAGCAAAGTCTTATCCGGGCGCCTGGCTGAACACAGCTGTAAAATATGGGCACCGCACAAGCACAGAGCTAGGAAAGCTACATGCTAACAATATGGGCCAACACGCGTTCATCACTGGGAAGAAGGGGCGATGGGCGGTAATGATGTTTGCCCCCGAGCGTTGGGGGGTGGGCCTTTCGCCTGCCCCATGGGAGCTCCCTCCCCACCCACAGGGGGGAATTCACTCTTTCACCAGTGCCAAGCCATTTCACTTCTCCCCGAAGAGGGAAATCCATGCAGCTCCCTCTAGCGGGGGGTGGGAGCGGGGCATGGGGGTACTCCCCCTTCCCCTGACAGTTCATCTCCGGGAGGTGGATGGCAGATCCCCAAGCAGATCGCCAGTGTTGGGGGACTGTCCCCGAGGGATTTCGTCCCTTCCACCCACCTCCCTCCCCCTGCGGCGGCCCCTTACCAGAGAAGTTGTCGAAGGCGGTGGGGATGTACTCCGTGGGGTACCCATTCGTGGTGTAACTCACCACCAGGCTGGTCTTGCCCACAGCCCCGTCCCCCACCAGGACACACTTGAGGCTGCGGCGCGGCTCGGCTCCCGCCCCGGTCCGGCATCTGCTGCCTAGGGCCGCTCCCAGCGCCGCCGCCCGGCTGCTGCGGACCCTGCGCGGGGGCACCGGGGGCACCTCGCAGCCGCCAGCCAGCGGCTTGCTGATGTAGCCCGCCTCCCCCTCCTGCTGCGGCGGCATCCGCCTGGCACCGGCGAAGGAGAGCTCTGCGGAGCGGGGATCAGAGCCACTGGGCTGGGGGTGCGAGGGGCTCAGCGCCCGGCCTGGGTTCAGGGGTGCCCTGCCCCTTCAGGGTCCGCCGCCCCTGCCGCGCAGCTCCTCCGGCGGGGAGCCGAGTTCCCCCTCGCCGGTCTCCTCTGGCTCCAGATCCTCCCGCCAGCAGCCGGTGCGGGGCGCCCGGGGCAGCTCCTGCTCCTCCGAGCCAGCACGGTGCTGCCTGAGCCGCTTCCCGGCTGCCCGCCGCTCAGCGCGCCCCGGCGAGAGGCTGGAGGGGCGGAACAGCAGCCAGCTCCAGCGGCGGGACGGAAGGGGCGCGATCCCGGCCTTCCCGGGGCACCGGAGGGTGGGAGCGGCGGCAGCAGCAGGAGCCCTATGCGTGCTGCACTCGCCTCGCCGCACACTGAGGAGCCTCCAGCCCCGGCTCTCCGCCTCCACAGGACACGACGACGCGAGGGCAGCCGGCGGCGGGGGGAGGAGTCCGGCGCTGGGGACTGCCCGGCAGGCGGCGCTGCGGCGCTCCCTGCCGCCCCTCGCGGTGGCCACTGGAAAAGAAGGAGCCTGGCGGCGGCAAGAGCTTCTGCCGAGACGTGGGGCCCGGGCAGTGACTGCGCCGCTTCTCATTGGCCAGTTCGCTTCCCCTTCGAACGCTGAAACAGCCCGCGCCGCGACTATTGCCTGGAAGCGGCCACTTCTCCGCCTGCTCTGCCCCGGGCTGTTCCGTCCCTGCCGGCTCCTTCCTCCCGCTTGACAGTGATGCTCCTCCTCCCGTCTCCACTGCTTTGCCCTCTTCCCCCTGCTCCTCGCCCCCATTCCTGCCTCCCTCTTTGCTCTGCTCCCGCTTCCATCTCTCTACTCTGGGTGACCTTGTCTCCCAGGCCAGGCCCCTTTCCATAGCCTGTCTCCTTCTGTCCATGCCTTCCCCGACTCCTACTCCCCCCAGCCCCCACATGACTTCCCTCCTCTCCATCTTCTTCTTCAGCTTCCTTCCCACGGGCTATTTTTTCTCCTCATTCCACGCTGTCCGTCCCCCCACCCCCGAGGCTCAGCTGTAATTTCTGTAAAACTGTCTAATCATGTCAAAGCTCTGCCTACTTCACAGAGGGAAACAAAGTTTCCGGAGCTAATTTATCAGTATTAATGAGACATAATATGAGAGGAGATTTATTTGAGCACAGCTAAAGGCTACATCAAAGGAACAGTATTATTTGATTTTTCCATCCGCGTTTCTCTGTCTCTCTGGTTATATTTGGGTATGTCAAAAACAATAGAGTTAATACAAGGTATTTTTTTTTTACTATGGAAGTTCTCTTAATTGTATTTGTACTTTGTGCATATACAATACAAGATCAGGGGAATAATGGCTACTTGATATGCTTCCACCTGCGAAAGGAATAAACTGAGATATTTGAGTTTTAACACCTTTAAAACAGTGTCACCAGATCACGGGCTCCCCCTGTGGTTGCAACGTGATCTTCAAAGTGTTAAATCCGTGTCTACACAAGCTGCTGAGGGATGTTTCAAGTCACTTTAGCTAACTCAAGTTTCAGAAAAGCATCATTTTTTTTCTAATCTAGACACTTTGCTACTATTTCTGGCCAACTTTTGGCAGTATGGAGGAAGAGATCACAGAACCAGAGGTGTGTTCTGTTTTAGATAGGTCCTTATAGCATCCTATCACAACTTCATCTGAGCACTTTCCAATAGTATATTAAACAACATCTGTCATGTGTGGTTAGTTCTTTCTCTCACTCTTTCCCTGGGTGGAGAGTTGTGTGCACCATGTGGTGTTTTGTTAGAGTAGTTTTTTTATTTTTAAATGTACATACTGATATAAAAGCGGCAATGAGTCCTGTGGCACCTTATAGACTAATAGACGTATTGGAGCATAAGGTTCTGTGGGTGAATACCCACTTCGTCAGATGCACCTGATGTAATGGGTATTCACCCACGAAAGCTTATGCTCCAATACATCTGTTAGTCTATAAGGTGCCACAGGACTCTTTGCTGCTTTTACAGATCCAAACTAACACGGCTACCCTCTGATACTGATATAAATTTATGTTAGAGAATTAGGGCTCTTGGTTAATTGTAGTTAACTCAGGCAATTAACTCAAAAAATTAATTGTGGTTAAAAAATTAATCGTGATTAATCTTATAACAATAGAATACCAATTGAAATTTATTAAATATTTTGGATGTTTTTCTACATTTTCAATATTGATTTCAATTACAATGCAAAAAGAAAAGGAGTACTTGTGGCACCAATTTATTTGAGCATAAGCTTTCGTGAGCTACAGCTCACTTCATCGGACGCATAAAGTGGAAAATGCAGTGAGGATGTTTTATATACACAGATCAGGAAAAAAAATGGGTGTTTATCACTTCAAAAGGTTTTCTCTCCCCCCACTCCACTCTCCTGCTGGTAATAGCTTATCTAAAGTGATCACTCTCCTTACAATGTGTATGATAATCAAGGTGGGCCATTTCCAGCACAATCCAGGGTTTAACAGGAATGTCTGAGGAACAGTTGGGGGGCGGGTAGAAAAAAACAAGGGGAAATAAGTTACCTTGCATAATGACTTAACCACTCCCAGTCTCTATTCAAGCCTAAGTTAACTGTATCCAATTTGCAAATGAATTCCACTTCAGCAGTCTCTTGCTAGAGTCTGGTTTTGAAGTTTTTCAGTTGTAATATCGCAACTTTCATGTCTGTAATTGCGTGACCAGAGAGATTGAAGTGTTCTCCGACTGTTTATGAATGTTATAATTCTTGACATCTGATTTGTGTCCATTTATTCTTTTACGTAGAGACTGTCCAGTTTGACCAATGTACATGGCAGAGGGGCACTGCGGGCACATGATGCCATATATCACATTGGTAGATGTGCAGGTGAACGAGCCTCTGATAGTGTGGCTGATGTTATTAGGCCCTGTGATGGTGTCCCCTGAATAGATATGTGGGCACAGTTGGCAACGGGCTTTGTTGCAAGGATAGGTTCCTGGGTTAGTGGTGGTTCTGTTGTGTGGTATGTGGTTGCTGGTGAGTATTTGCTTCAGGTTGGGGGCTGTCTGTAAGCAAGGACTGGCCTGTCTCCCAAGATTTGTGAGAGTGATGGGTCGTCCTTCAGGATAGGTTGTAGATCCTTGATAATGCGTTGGAGAGGTTTTAGTTGGGGGCTGAAGGTGACGGCTAGTGGCGTTCTGTTATTTTCTTTGTTAGGCCTGTCCTGTAGTAGGTGACTTCTGGGTACACTTCTGGCTCTGTCAATCTGTTTCTTCACTTCAGCAGGTGGGTATTGTAGTTGTAAGAATGCTTGATAGAGATCTTGTAGGTGTTTGTCTCTGTCTGAGGGGTTGGAGCAAATGCGGTTGTATCGTAGAGCTTGGCTGTAGACAGTGGACCTTGTGGTGTGGGCTGGGTGAAAGCTGGAGGAATGTAGGTAGGAATAGCGGTCAGTAGGTTTCCGGTATAGGGTGTTGTTTATGTGACCATCGCTTATTAGCACCGTAGTGTCCAGGAAGTGGATCTCTTGTGTGGACTGGTCCAGGCTGAGGTTGATGGTGGGATGGAAATTGTTGAATCATGGTGGAATTCCTCAAGGGCTTCTTTTCCATGGGTCCAGATGATGAAGATGTCATCAATATAGCGCAAGTAGAGTAGGGGCGTTAGGGGACGAGAGCTGAGGAAGCATTGTTCTAAATCAGCCATAAAAATGTTGGCATACTGTGGGGCCATGCGGGTACCCATAGCAGTGCCGCTGATTTCAAGGTATACATTGTCCCCAAATGTGAAATAGTTATGGGTGAGGACAAAGTCACAAAGTTCAGCCACCAAGTTTGCCGTGACATTATCGGGGATAGTGTTCCTGACGGCTTGTAGTCCATCTTTGTGTGGAATGTTGGTGTAGAGGGCTTCTACATCCATAGTGGCCAGGATGGTATTTTCAGGAAGATCACCGATGGATTGTAGTTTCCTTAGGAAATCAGTGGTGTCTCGAAGATAGCTGGGAGTGCTGCTAGCGTAGGGCCTATGGAGGGAGTCTACATAGCCAGACAATCCTGCTGTCAGGGTGCCAATGCCTGAGATGATGGGGCGCCCAGGATTTCCAGGTTTATGGATCTTGGGTAGCAGAATACAAAGTGCTCACTTTATATTATTTTTAATTACAAATATATGCACTGTAAATATTTTTCAATTCACCTCATACAAGTACTGAAGTGCAATCTCTTTATTGTGAGAGATTTATTTGGTGTTGGTCCTGCTTTGAGCAGGGGTTTGGACTAGATGACCTCCTGAGGTCTCTTCCAACCCTAATATTCTATGATTTTAAGTGTAACTTACAAATGCAATTTTTTTTATTACATAACTGCACTCAGAAACAAAACAGTGTAAAACTTTAGAGCCTACAAGTCCACTCAGTCCTACTTCTTATTCTGACAATCTCTAAGACAAACAAGTTTGTTTACATTGACAGGAGATACTGCTGCCTGCTTCTTATTTACAGTGTCACCTGAAAGTGAGAACAGGTGTTTGCACAACACTTTTGTAGCCGGCGTTGCAAGGTATTTACATGCTAAACATTCATAGGCCCCTTCATGCTTTTGACCACCATTCCCGAGGACATGCTTCCATGCTGATGATGCTTGTTAAAAAAATAATACGTCAATTAAATTTGTGACTGTACTCCTTGCGGGAAGAATTGTATGTCTCCTGCTCTATTTTACCCACATTCTGCATATATTTCATGTTATAGCAGCCTCAGATGATAACCCAGCACATGTTTGTTTTAAGAACACTTTCACAGCAGATTTGACAAATGTGATTTGACTGATGTGAGATTTCTAAAAATAGCTACAGCACTGGACCCAAGGTTTAAGAATCTGAAGTGCCTTCCAAAATCTGAGAGGGACGAGGTGTGGAGCATGCTTTTAGAAGTCTTAAAAGAGTAACACTGATGTGGAAACTACAGAACCCGAAACACTGAAAAAGAAAATCAACCTTCTGCTGGTGGCATCTGACTCAGATGATGAAAAAGAACATGCGTCAGTCCACACTGCTTTGGATCGCTATCAAGCAGAACCCATCATCAGCATGGAAGCATGTCCTCGGGAATGATGGTTGAATCATGAAAGGCTATATGAATCTTTAACACATCTGGCACATACATTTCTTGCAACGCCAGCTACAGCAATGCCATGCGAATGCCTGTTCTCACTTTCAGGTGACATTGGAAACAAGAAGCAGGCAGCATTATCTCCTGCAAATTGTAACCAACCTTGTTTGTCTGAGTGATTGGCTGTCCAAGAAGTAGGACTGAGTGGACTTGTAGGCTCTAAAGTTTTACATTGTTTTATTTTTGAATGCAATTTTTTGTACATAATTCTACATTTGTAAGTTCAACTTTTCATGATAAAGAGATTGCCCTACAGTACTTGTATTAGGTGAATTGAAAAATACAATTTTTTTACAGTGCAAATATTTGTAATCAAAAATAAATATAAAGTGAGCACTGTATGCTTTGTATTCTGTGTTGTAATTGAAATAAATATATTTGAAAATGTAGTACACATCCAAAAATATTTAAAATAAATGGTATTCTATTGTTCTTTAACAGCGTGATTAATACATGATTAATCGCAATTCATTTTTTTAATTGCTTGACAGCCCTATAGAGACTACAAGGTCAGATCAATGCAACTTGCACTTAGAGCAGATGATGAGGTTCCTGATGGTTTTTAGTTTCCAGGGGGCATTTATTCCACAGTCTTAGGCCAGCTGCTCCCCCACCCCCACCCCACAAAAAAACCCTCTATCTCCTGCACTGAGGAGCTTTATTTATCCTTTTAATAGAAATGTCCAATGTGCCCGAGGAGAGAGTTGTCAGCCATAGTCTTCCTCTCAGAGTTTAAAGCTGTTCTCTGCCCTTCCCCCTTATGCTGGGTTTCTGCTTCCAAACACCACAGGATAAGCATCTCCAACATTAAAAATGTAATGAACCATTCTACCATGGAGAAATAGTGAAACAAACTAAACAGACAAGTGTAGATTCACTCACAAAGAAAGCAAAGAAAGAACTACAATTAGATTTAAATAATTTGGGTAAAGGTTGTTTTATTGCAAAATTTATTTTAATTTTGACAGTGTTCCTTAAAATAAGCCATCCCAGGAGCTGTTTGAAAATGAGAAGGATTTGATACCAAAAGGTGAAATGAGGTAAGCAGCATAGATTGGTCATCTTGGCCAATGTACCATGACATGTTGTATTCATGACAGCTGTGGGCAAATGAACACATGATGAAATCTTTAATGCCAGGGTGAGAAATGACCTGGCTGAGGGCACTGGTGACACCTATTAGATGTCCCTGTTTTATCTCCCATGACAAATGCCAAAGTTGTGTCTTATACCTGTGCTGTTAAGGGATGTTATCAACAGTGAGGGTGAACAGTCAAAGGCAGGGAAAAGCTCCTGTAAATGGGAAACGAGACACTGGTTAATATATTCCCAGAGGAAAAACAGATGACAATAGCTATTTTGCTTGTGCTGAAAATAATTAAAGATTGATGGAAAAGCACTTAATGAAAATACTGTATACGGCAAGTAAAAATACCATGGCTACATTTTTAAACACTGTCAGCAAAGAAATATGGTCTATTTACTGAACTAAAGGATCCAGATAGACAACCATAATTGCTTGTATTATTCCTGTGCTTCAGAGCAGGGGCCATGTGAATTCAGAGCTGCATGGTTGCATTATATTGTGATGTACCCTGTTGAACACAGTAGCCTTTTGTTAAAGGGGACGATCAAGCTGACTGTTGTGCAATGGGGGAGTACTGGTTAAATAATCGCATCACGATAGCAAATCAAAGAGGCTGTCAGTGATAGTAGTTACAGCGGGGCTAGAGGGACATTAGTGTGTAGGATTTGTTCAGGAATATATAAATAATTTGATGCATGAAATTGAAACCTCTGTGCTACAGCAATTGAATTACAAATACTTCACATGTATTAAAATCTAGTTTTAAAAATGCTGATCTGTGCTGTACACAGGCTTAAATCCACTTAAGTCAGCGGAGTTGCACTCCTCTGCTGAATTTGGCCCATTATCAGTTAGTATGAAGAAAAGCATTCACCCTATCTTATGTCCTTGCACTAGTCAAATATTATTCTTTGAGAAAATGACAGAGAGAGGAAATTATTTCATCAAGACATGAAATAGGTCATTGTTATTTCCAAGCTTATCATTTTCCCTAGGCCATCGAAATATGAGCTTGATGTTGGCCTTGTAGAACAAAAGATTATTTTTTTCTCCACAGAAGTTTTAGAGCTGAAAATGAGAGAGACAAGGGAATGATACAGCACTCTGTTGATATGCCGTAATACACTGTCACATGTTTTAATGAAGATTCTCATTTGGGGAGCTTTCACCCAAACCCTGTTGTTTGTGAGAGGAGCCACTGCTGTTTTGGAGAAACCCATCCAGGAAGAACCAGGAAAAGATATCATAAAAAAAACCTCTCCACCTGCCAAGGCATATATTTCCTAAAGCTTGTTCTATGGTTGGAAAAATATTTCCAGTAATAGATACACATTTTCTACATAATACCATTTCCAAACAAAACATGATGTTAAACGGGGGTTAAGGCAAGAATACATTAGCAGTCACTTAAGGGTAAAATGTTTCACACGCATGTTGTAATTATCCAGAAAAACAAGCATTGCAAACCTAGTACCCAAACAACCTTAACCTTAACCCTACAGTAACTCCAGGTGGAAAACCATCATGAAAAAATAGGGCTGTCAAGCAATTAAAAAATTTAATCGCGATTAATCATGCGATTAATTGTGCTGTTAAACAATAAAATACCATTTATTTAAATATTTTTGGATATTTTCTGCATTTTCAAATATATTGATTTCAATGATAACACAGAATACAAAGTATACAGTGTTCACTTTGTATTTTTTTTAATTACAAATATTTGCACTGTAAAAAACAAAATAAAATTATTTTTCAATTCACCTAATACAAGTACTGTAGTGCAATCTCTTTATCATGCAAGTTGAACTTAAAAATGTAGAATTATGTACAAAATAAACCCTGCATTCAAAAATAAAACAATGTAAAACTTTAGACTCTACAAGTCCAATCAGTCCTACTTCTTGTTCAGCCAATCGCTCAGACAAACAAGTTTGTTCACATTTGCAGAAGATAATGCTGCCTGCTTCTTGTTTACAATGTCACCTGAAAGTGAGGACAGGCATTTGCATGGCACTGTTTTAGCTGGCATTGCAAGATATTTATATGCCAGATGCGCTAAAGATTCATATGTCCCTTCATATGTCCCAACTATAGTGCATCAAGAGATGGCACTACAGTATTTGTATGGGGTGAATTGAAAAATATCTTTTTGTTTATCATTTTTACAGTGCAAGTATTTGTAATCAAAAATAAGATAAAGTGAGCATTGTATACTTTGTATTCTATGTTGTAATTGAAATTGATATATTTGAAAATGTAGAAATAAAAAAAATTAATAAATTTCAATTGGTATTTTATTCTTGAACAGTGCAATTAATCATGATTACTATTTTAAGTCACGATTAGTTTTTTTGAGTTAATTGCATGAGTTAACTGCGATTAATCGACAGCTCTAGAAAAAAACTAATCTCACATTTTAAAAAAATCAGTTTCCTCTAGCCTGGGACCACAAATGCTAAAGGAATGCAAGGCTGCCGAATGTCATGCATCTCATGTGTCATGCATATATTGGAAGCCCTATGCAGTGCCATACCCCACCTGGATAGTCCTGCATCTCTCTGGGCCATAAGATGGGGGCCAAAAAGGTCCTCCGGGCTGCAGGCAGGACCTGCAGTTCCTTCAGCTGGCAGCTAGAGGCTGTTGTTAAGCCTGGCATCAGGCAGCCAACTGGCCTCTCCTCTGGCTCTCCCCCTGCTGGATCTCAGCATCACAGATGCAGCTGGCATTGGCAGCAACAACAGGTGGCCAATTAGGGTGACCAGATGTCCTGATTTTATAGGAACAGTCCCGATTTTTGGGTCTTTTTCTTATATAGGCTCCTATTACCGCCCTACCCCACCCCGTCCCAATTTTTCACATTTGCTGTCTGGTCACCCTGTGGCCAACTGGTTGGGTAGGAACAGAAAGTGATGAGCTCAGTACTGAATAGCGTGAAAAGATAGCAAATGTGAAAAATCAGGACACTTTTTTCCCCTGGGGCCAGTGGTGTATAATTGTATATATAGACAAAGCCTCTAATATCAGAATGGTCCTGATAATATCAGGAAACCTGGTCACCTTAGTACTGACAAAAGAAATAACTTTGTTCGGAACCATGATAATGGCATTGGTTTTACTGAACACCAGAACAAACAATAATTACATAAAGTTCCATATAACTTTTTGCTATATAAGTTCTGGCTGCTGCAGGGCACCAGTAATATATTAAACTTCCCTTTCATTTTGTTAACATTGTTTCATAACATGCAACTCATTTTAGTATTATATTTCTGTCTGTGGGTTCCTGCATCCCACATATTTACCAGGAAAACGTGTGGAGAAACCATAAATGGCAGCCTGAACTAGGAAATAAATCAAGTAAACTGGAAAGGTTTTTTGAGATAAGAAATTATTGGGGAAAATTTATTTGGTACCGTGCAGCATGTTATTGGAGAACATGGGAATCACAGATGAGAAGCTAAGAGAAGAATGGCATGTTCATTTGGATGCAAATCTCTGGGGAAGCACGATTCAGAATAACTAAAGACGAAAACAGGTTTGATATATGCTACATGTGAGGTGACTCACCACCAGACTCTGCTGATCAACTTATATGTGAGCCCCTGCTAGTTTCTGCAACCTTGAAATCCCTCAGGTAACTGGCCCCCTCCTCAATCCTACAAGAACAGCTGTAAAATTCCCAATCCACACTCCTAGCTGTTGCAATCTTCCCAATATAAGAGCCCTCTTTCCACTAGTTGATTGATGCAATGGGGGTACAGGAAAGAACAGAGTCTCTAACCCCCTTCCAACTCCTTTCAGATTGACATGGGTTTCTCAGCCAAACCATTCTCAGTGCTCGTTGTCTGCTGTAGCACTTCAGTGGTAACCTCCCTCCTTCCCCCACACCCAGCTCCCAGTTCACACAATGTTCCTGATCATCTGAGTGCTAAAAGCATCCTTCCTGACCCCCACACACCTGCTTTAACTATCTTCATGCCCTAACAGGCTGCACCCTTTGCTCAGCCCACTCTCAACTGATCCCCCAGGAAGGAGGGTGTCATAAATATAAAGGGAAGGGTAAACCCCTTTGAAATCCTTCCTGGCCAGGGGAAAGCTCCTCTCACCTGTAAAGGGTTAAGAAGCTAAAGGTAACCTCGCTAGCACCTGACCAAAATGACCAATGAGGAGACAAGATACTTTCAAAAGCTGGGAGGAGGGAGAGAAACAAAGGGTCTGTGTCTGTCTATATGCTGGTTTTCTGCCGGGGATAGACCAGGAATGGAGTCTTAGAACTTTTAGTAAGTAATCTAGCTAGGTATGTGTTAGATTATGATTTCTTTAAATGGCTGAGAAAAGAATTGTGCTGAATAGAATAACTATTTCTGTCTGTGTATCTTTTTTGTAACTTAAGGTTTTGCCTAGAGGGGTTCTCTATGTTTTTGAATCTAATTACCCTGTAAGATATCTACCATCCTGATTTTTACAGGGGGGATTTCTTTATTTCTATTTACTTCTATTTTTATTAAAAGTCTTCTTGTAAGAAAACTGAATGCTTTTTCATTGTTCTCAGATCCAAGGGTTTGGGTCTGTGGTCACCTGTGCAAATTGGTGAGGCTTTTTATCCAACATTTCCCTGGAAAGGGGGGGAGCAAGTGTTGGGAGGATTGTTCATTGTTCTTAAGATCCAAGGTTCTGGGTCTGTAGTCACCTAGGCAAATTGTTGAGGCTTTTTACCAAACCTTGTCCAGGAAGTGGGGTGCAAGGTTTTGGGAAGTATTTTGGGGGGACAGATGCATCCAAACAGCTCTTCCCCAGTAACCAGTATTAGCTTGGTGGTGGTAGCGGCCAGTCCAAAGACAACGGGTGGAATATTTTGTACCTTGGGGAAGTTTTGACCTAAGCTGGTAAAGATAAGCTTAGGAGGTTTTTCATGCAGGTCCCCACATCTGTACCCTAGAGTTCAGAGTGGGGGAGGAACCTTGACAGAGGGGAATTGCATTTTATTGCTTCTTCGCTTCGTGAGAATCTCTGCTGAATTCTCCATAGCAATCATGCCTCTCCCAGCACAGACAAAGCTTAGATTTCAATCCATGTTTTCCCATGAACCCTTTCACCCCATTCTTTATTATCATTATTTGCATTTCTGAAGCACTAGTGACTGTAGTATCTGGGCATTCTCAAAGCCAGTGTCTTTGCTCTTTAGAAATCTCCGCTGGTCTATGTAAAATGCATTTATATATTTGGCTCCTAGCAATTAGGACAAGAATATGAGTTGTTTCCATTTTGATTACCTACATACATACCACATATGTGGTGGTGACATCTCTGTGTTAAATCGCAGCCACATGCTAGCTGAAGTTTACCAGGCACCTTTAACCACCACACCTGCACTCTGCCCACCTATCCAGCTCCTTTCTGTCATACCAAACCATGGAGCAGCTTCCAACAGCCACCAATTTTTAAAGCAACTTTCCAGAAAAAGGTTTCCTTCTGTGACACTCCAGCACCCCACATTCACCATAGTAATATGATTATGATGTAATTATGTGGCATCTTGTATAAAGTATGTCTTGTAAGGTATCATTCTAAAAGTCTTAATCTGCTGAACATTAATATCCATTGGATTGTATGTGTTATCATTGTAGGTGAAGTTTTGCTAGATATGTGTTACTGAAAGATGTTGAAAACACCCACAGCTAGCCTTTCAGGTACAGCAATGAAGAAGCTAGTTAGTGCTTATTGCCCATCAGCAAAGACAATGGACCATGGAAAATGTTTGTCCTCACCTGGGAACATTTCAGCCAGCCTATGAGTAATGGCTGCTATGACTCAGCAAGGCATGCAATGGCATGTGACCAGACCACATGACACTGAACTCCATTTTGGTACCTGTATTTTTCCACAAACTGGGCTAGGAATTTAGCTTGAAACTATGGGTTTCACCATAGGAGAGGCTATGTAAGTTGGGGAGTAACATCATGATTGGTCTTCACTCCCCCACATCTCAACACCTGAAAGAAGCTCTGGCACACAAAGGACTTGGAATGAAGGAGGGGAACCCAAATTGCAAGGCAGATGCAGCTTGTGCCTTAAGAAATGCAAGTCTGCTTGTATCATTAGTCAGGGTGAGATATTGCTAATTCAAGCCCCATCTATCTAATATATTAGGCTTAGCTTGCATTTTGTTTATTTGAAAGGTAATCTGATCTGTTTGCTATAACTTATAATCACTGAAAACCTATCTTTCTGTAGTTAATAAACTTGTTTTATGTTTTATTTTAACCAGTGCATTTTGAGTGAAGTGTATGAGAAAATCTCAGTTTGGTTAATACAGGCTTGTTGCATATTTTCCCCACATCAAAGGGGGAACAAACTATATTAATGAGGTTGCACTGTATAGATCCCTGTGCAGTGCAAGATGGTATAATTCTGGGTTTATACTCCAGTAGGGGTAAAAGGCTGGGGAGCTGGGAAATTAGCTGGTTCTCAGTTGTGGATCTATGAGTGGCTTAGGTAAAGCACTCAGGTAATTCAGTTGGGTGTGTGGTGCCACCTGCTGTCAGGTTGGGTGATAACAGGGCCTGAAGAGGCTGGCTGAATAACCAGCAGAGCAGTGTGAGAGAGGCCAACCCAGAAGGCACAGCGGTTCCAACGGCTTCCAGACTGCACCCCAGGGGTACAGCCTGACACTCCTTCTTTCCCCCAAATGACAGTCCAGGACTAGGGGCAGATTTAAGGTGCAGTATCTCACAACCCTCTAGCACTGGAAGAAGGAGAGATTCCCAGTTGTTTAATGGGTCACATAGAACTTGCTTCTATATGACCCCATTGTGCTGAGACCTCGGATTTAAGCAATGGTTAAAGTTTGATTATATAAAGTAATTTTAAAGGTTTTTATAAGCTCTCTCTGAGCCCTGTACAAGGGGATGGGTTTAAAAATAAGGGCCTGCTTTGCAAATGAACCATTAGAGTGGGCAATGATAGGACTTAGCGTGGGGTTTGGGAAGGAGCGAGCTGGTGCAACTGGAGTGGCCCCCAGGAACAAGTTGAGTGGAAAGGGGGTAACCATGGCAGCTGGAGAGGGAGGCAGGCCTGATGCAGCTTAGAAACTGCAGTCCTGTCTCACTCCCCCATGTTCTGTCCCTATGGACTCACTAACCAGCCCTCCCTCTTGCCCTTCTCTCATCCAATTTTGCTTTCCACATGCAGAGACCAAACCTGAACTTTCTGTCCACTTGGCTATTTTTAGATGAAGGGAAACAAAAAAGAACAAATATAAAGCTTGCCACAGAGAGGGAGTGAGCAATGTATGTCACTGACACACTCACTCTAACAGCAGCAGCCACCTTGGACAGCCTCACCACACTGGGCCTATGAACACTTATAAAAATCTTCACGTCCACACATAAAACAGCTAACTCTGAAATGTTCAAATGCCAGTGTGAATATGAGATTAGAAGCATCTGGATTAACCAATAATGCCTTTCTGCTGCTGCCTTGGATGCCTCGTGGTGGCTTCTCAAGAGTTCCAACAACCTTTCTTTTTGGGCAAGAAGCACGAGCTAGGTGTTCTGCTTGGGCTCCATGTTGCAACAACAGTTTGAAAATGATCAAGTGGATTTAATGGGAATCCTTGTAAAGGTAGGACCAAAGGAAAGGAAGGGAAATAGACCAGTCTCTGCACTTCAAGGACTGCCCCTGCACTCCTGGCATAGCTTCCCCAGTGCACCATGAAGCCAGGTCAGGAGTGCCAGGGACAGCACTAACTCCCTGTCACAGAATGAGTGGGCAACACACCTGGTGCAGAGCCATAATCTCCTCAACATAAGACAATCTGCACACAGCCCTCCCTTCCCCCGGCCCCGCACTTTCACATTGTCACTGAATCTTCCCCTCACAGAACCTTCTTCCTCCTTTTCCCCTAGCTTACCAAGACACCACATCCCTGCTTCCTACACACCCCACTCACTCGCCTCATACTCCCTGCTGTCCAGTTTGCCTCCAGGCTTCATAGATATTATTCACCTTTTAAAAAATTTGAATATCTATTTCCTTTTCATTACAACAGTTAAATCTCACACTTTCATATCCAGGAAGTTTACTTGGTAGATTTGCCTATATATTTTTTTAACATTTAAAAAGCCCCCCATGTCCTTGATAGTTAAACCAAACAACAAGTGCTGTTCTGGTGATTCATAGCAACTGTAAACCCAGTTTAACTGGTCACTATACTCTGGCTGCTTTGCACTTCTCCTACCGTGGCAGGAAGCAGTCAAAGTATACTAGTGACTATGGTCCTAAAACATTTCATTTTAATGTTTTAAAGTTGACACTACATATCTTACCTCATTAGAAACATCATATAGTTACAAGCCTCTTTGGGTTTCTTGTTTAGTGTTCATGTATGAAATTTTTAATACTTAAATCAAAAAGAAATTCCCAGACAAATCTTTGTTAGAGTTAAAACTGAGAGAACATATCAGTAATTTAAGTTAAATACATTACATAATTTAGGTTAAATACATTACATAAATACATTATCCTCAAAACAAATATAATAAACTTTAGAAATTCAGAGTTAAGGTTAAACTTAAATGAAATCCGAACAAGTTGGAAATGCACAGTTAAGTCGCCCACTGAACCTTAATTCTGCCCTGTAGTGACATCATGAGAGAATTAAAACAAAATTAATATGTTTTTAAAAAATCAGTTTAATTTAAACTGGGATCACAAACATATTAATTACAATTGTATGGTGTCACTAAAGGGCAGCGCTGAGGCTGTTTGGGTGCCTTAACTGTGTTAGGTAGGTGCTGGGAAAAAAAGAAGGAATAGGAGGGAAGGGGGAGTAATCAGATACATTGGGAGGACTTGCATACCTTCCAGAGATGGCTCCATGAATGCCTCCCAGGCTCAAGGTGGGAGGAGCATTTTTACCAGCAGGAACAGAAGGGAAGAGGGAGTAAGTGGGAATGGCTAGGTCATGGATACCAAAGTATCTTATACTGGGCAACCAAAAACTGAGGCACCTCAAATTAGTATCCTCATCCATAAAAGACTATATTATTCATAAGGGTGGAATTTCATTTCATGATTATGAACACATCTGAAGATGAAAAGCTCCTGAACTAGAACCAGAATTTTGGAGAAGTTCAGATCCAGAGCCTAACTTTGTCACTTAAGCCTATCTCTAAAATGAGCTGACAAGAGTTAAAGACTTAGGATATGTCTACACTGTCCATGTTACAGCACAGACCCAGCAGCACCAGGGGAAAGCTCTCCAGGCGATTAAAAATACACACCCTGAATGAGGGGTGGGGATGTTTTCACACCCCTGAATGACTAAAGTTTTGGCATGGAAAGAGCCAGATCCTGAGCTAGTATAAACAGACATAACTCCATGGACTTCAATGGAACTATGTTGATTTGCAACAACTAAAGATTTAGTTCTTGCAATTTTTGTTGATTATTAACACTAAAAAATTATGGTCTCTTACAGGCTTTTCTCTATTGGAGCATGTTGGTAACAGACATGGAAGAATCCCCTGGCATCTTCTGAAAAATATTTCCATTTCCACATTTTAAAATCATTTCTAAAAGTAACCTTGAGGCTTTTCTTTGTGTGGATTAAAGGTATTGGAACAAGCTGGCACAAGTGTCCATTGTATTGAAAGTGAACAGGTGGTGGTTCCCCAATAGCAGTTCTGCTTACAGCACACAGATATACAACTGCACTGCTTCTGCATCCAGTTTTATGGAAGCTTACCAGAGATAATAAAGTCAAGATTGATTCTTTTCTGTACATTGAAACAAAGGCAGGAAAGCAAAGACTGTGATTCATTTTGGAGGAAAAAAAAGTCTTCCGTTGAAAACAAATAGCTTAAACCCAGCTGTACCCTCCTGAGATGCTGTATGGAATCTGGGGGACACTTGAGGATAAGATGAATATTAATATTGTAAAACTGCAATGAGTTGTGCCAGATAGGCCATGTAAGGTATCTGCAAGAATGTTATGATTTGCCTAATATGATAATCTTATTTATATGTTTGTATCACCTTTGTACTATTAGTTATAGATAGGTATGGCTGTATTTCAAACTTGTGCTATACTTCTAGGTGACACTCCCAGACAGTTTGGCATCAGCACTGCCTAGCCTGCTTGATGGCCCATTAAGGGCCATACAACTGACCCATTGAGAGAAGGCAGAGGATACACTTTATGACTCAGCAAGGCATGCATGGGCATGCCTATGGACAGAAAATGCCTCCAAGCCCTGTGCTGGGCAGCTTGTATTTGAAACAAAGGAAGCCCAGGTCACATGGCAAAAGACTATAAAAGACAGCTGCATCTTCTCCATTTTGTCTTCAATCCTGCTTCTTACCTCTGGAGGAACTTTGCTACAAAGTGAAGCTCTGAACAAAGGACTGAATGACCCATCCAAGCGATGGATGTGTTCCAGAGGGACTTTCAAGCCAGCAAACTCACCAATACTGCTAGGAACCTGATATATGGACTTTGAAGTCTTTATATGTGGCTGTTTTACCATTTAACATCTCTCTTCTTGTTCTTTCCTTTTTCTATAATAAACCTTTAGTTTTAGACACTAAAGGATTGGCTGGAAGCATGGTATTTTGCGTAAAGTCCAAACCTATACTGACCTGGTAACGTGGCTGACCCTTTGGGGTCAGAATAACATTTTTGTATATGTGAGCAGAGTTTAAAATAACTTCTCACTGTACTGGACCTAGGTGTTGATTGGGAGCCAGAGAACTGGAATGCAATAAAGGGGGCTGTGTGATTTCTTTTTTGCTTCTTGATAACCAGTATGGGGGATCAGAAGCACTGTTTGTGACTGGTTGAGGAGAATAACTTCAGCGTTACCCACTAGTCTTGGGAGATCTGCTCTACCTTTTGGCAGCCTGCCCTGTCCTTGGCATTTCCAGTGAGGGCTGCCCCAGGCAACCCCAGGTCACACCTCCTGTTCAATATACGTAACTTAAACCTGTATTTCATACCTAGACATGATGGTGAGTAGCACCCTGTAAATACCTGCCATACATTTCAAGTCATATCAGTTCTTAGAAAAACTCATGTCTTTTTTCCTTTCTGCCCTGTTGCTTGTAATTCTCTCTCAAAAGCTCTGCACCAGATCACCCTCCTTTCCTGATTCAGACCCCTCCTGAAGTGTCATTTTGTCTACATCGCCCCCAAGAAGTACATGCAAATGTAATACAATTAAACATACAAGTTATTCCTCCCTCTGGGTTTCCCGGTGTGTCTTGTGTTTGATGGGCCTGATTCTTGTTTACACTAAGGCTCCTTTTCATTGCTCTGAAGGAACCTTCAAGTGATGTAACAATACTTTATACCCACTTCAAACCCTCTTTATGCTGCCACAGCAGTGTAAAGGGGCCTCAGTGTAAATGAGAATCAGACCCCATGTTAGGGTTGCCACCTTTCTAATGGCTGGTAACTGGATCCCCAATGCCTAGCCTCCTGCTCCACCTCTTCCCTCCAGGGCCCCATTCCCCTCTGCCTCTCCCCCCAAGGCCTGTCCCCTTCTCCACCTCTTCCCCCAAGCCCCGCCTCTTGCTCCTCCTCTTCCCTGCCCAGATGAGAAAAAAAAAAAAAAAACAGACATCAGGGTTTGTTAAATGGCATCCAGACACACAAGCTGAAACCCGGACCGTTTGGGTGAAAAACAGACAAGTGGCACAGCTGGCCCATGTATCTGTCCATTACAATGTAAGCTCTTCCTGGCTGGTGCTGCCTTAACTTTTTGTGTATTGCACAGAGCTGAATGCATTGTTGGCACTAAACAAAAAACAACGACATTTTGGTTGCACAAGCAATGTCAGATCAGGCTTTCTGCTTGCAGGAGAGATGGTCTGGATTCAGAGACACACTTCCCAAAATTCAAAGGTGTCTGGATTCAGAGCTGAGATTCAGGCCCACCTCTGGTTTGGATAGCTGGAGACAGCATCACTTAAGAATTCTTTTGCAAAGGATTAAACAAGTTAAGCACACGGCACCTTTATCTAGACACCGGTGACAACTGTGCCCTAAAGTTTGATGGTTTTAATCTCATTCATCACTCAGGGTATGTCTACACTTAAAATGCTACAGCGGCACCCCTGCAGTGCTGCAGCTTGTAGTGCATCAGTGTAGACACTCACTGCAGCAAGGGGAGGGATTCTCCAATCGCTGGAGTAAATCCATCTCCAAGAGGCAGTAGTTAGGTCCCAGCCCTGAGCCCCCTCCCAGGCCCAAACTCCCTCCCTGACTCCGCACTCCCTCCCACACCCCAACCCCCTGTCCCAGCCCGGAGCCCCCTCCCATGCCCAAACTCCCTCCCAGAGCCCGCACCCAACACCCGCTCCTGCACCCCAACCCCCTGTTCCAGCCCTGAACCCCCTCCAGCACTCCAAACCCCTTGGCCCCAGCCCGGAGCCCCCTCCCACACCCCAAGCCACTCATTTCTGGCCCCACCCCAGAGCCTGCACCCCCAGCTGGAGCCCTCACCCCCTCTTGCACCCTAGCCCCCTGCCCCAGCCCGGTGAAAGTGAGTGAGGGTGGGGGAGAGCAAGCGATGGAGGGAGGGGGGATGGAGCAAATGAGGGCGGGGCCTTGGGGAAGGGCGGGACAAGGGTGTTCAGTTTTGTGTGATTAGAAAGTTGGAAATCCTCATTTAATATTCCTTTCAAATTATTTTCCACCACTCTTCCCTCCCACCAGCTCTCCGTAGCAGAGACAATCGTGGGCAAGAATGTAATAAAAAATGCAGGATAAAAAAAAAATGCAACAGCTAACTAAAGAAGTTTTCCCAGGCCAGTCATCTGAAGGTTCAAAAGCCCAGAATCTGTTGAATATAAACATAGATTCATTAAAATGCATTACAGCTGCTTCCCCTAGTAAAAGTATAGTCATCAGGAACAGAGGATAAGCAGTTGGTTGTGCTAGAATGATAACTGAGCAAGTATCCAGAAACTCTGAGGCATGAGTAAATTGAGTCCTCAGCCAAGGCACATGGCAAATCAGCAGAGAAGCCACATCATGGAAAATTGAGCTAAGTATCAGGGAAAGAAGTTTCTTATCACAAGCTTGCGTAAATGGAAGTGTCATTGGGAAAGAGGCAGAGGAGTTTTCATTAGAGGGAAGGAGGAAACGTTTTTTTTTTGCCTTTTTAAAGTGCTGATCTTTTTCATAGAAAAGGCTCATTTGAAATGCAGAGCAAGGACTTCAAAAGGCGGTTTGTTTGTTTCATTTTATTCAATTGTGCTGTGCTTGCAGGAATACTGCCTGGTTTGTTCCATTCTACTGTCATCAGTGAAGATATGGCCTATTAAAATAGTATGGAACACAGCTGTGTTAATTACACCTTCAAGTCTGATTTGGTATGAAGTAGGACTCCGGGGAGAGCTAGAACTCAAGATTTAGGGCATTATGGGAGGCTGATGTTCTCTTTAGTGGTTTCTCAGACTCCCTAAAATCCTGCTTCTTAAAAAGCAGCCTGGCTAAATTGCTTCCATAACAAGCTTTCACTTTGCTTTTGTTTTTACTGTTTTCATTACTGCTAATTAACATAGCTAAAGAGGATAATGCCTAGATTTCATTATTGTTTTCAACAGTTTGTATAACAGAAGAGAAACAGCTCTCTTATCAGTCCGCACAGGGCAAGGAACAGCCTCAGCAAGGGTAGCAAGGACAGAGATGGGCCAAAACCAAATTCCACATCCTTATTAGGATCCAGGTTTGCAACTCAAGCCTCTTTTTCTAATGAGCCAGATCTGTTCATGAGACATGCATGCCATGAACTCGAGGAAGGTTCAGACTGTATCCCAACACTCCCACCATTGCTAGTGCCAGGTGGTAGCAACAGCGGGAAAATGTTAAGAGAAAGAAGGCTAGTGTAAGCCTATGGCCCACAGATTGGATCCATTGAGTGTACCCTGTGTTCACTTAGAGCCCCACTGATGTCTGTGGGGCTCTGTGCACACCCAGAGATCCACCTGAGCAGAGTTAATTGCAGGGTCAGGGCCTAAATCACCACTCCCTGGACTTAAAAGAGGCATCTAGGAATTTTACTTGGAAAAGACAAAGACTTTCTGTAAGTGATTAAATCATGTTTCTCAGATACCTGCAGTGTGATATTCTTTATAAAAAACCACTCCAAATACAAATGCATAACTTAATTTTTATAAAGAACTTGCAATACAATCTAAATTAAAACTGCAGAGTTATTGTATATAATGCCATGGACACCATGGTGATGAGAATGGTATAAAAGCCTAGAAAGATCGACTTGCAGCTGGAACACTGATCAGCCACTTCCCCTAGACACAGAAGACATGAACATGGATGATGGAATGTTTATGATGCGGAACTGCTGTCTATTATCTCACCATAAAAACCTAAAGCAATACACAGTCCCAAGTGCTGAGTGCCTTCAGTTGCCGGTGACTTTGGGCAGTCTCCTGTGTACAAGTTGTACACAAATACCTGAATTTTGGATTGTTTTGGGCACTGAAGTCCAAAGGAAATATGGTCTAGTGGTTAGGGCACTAGTCTAGACCTTCGGAGACCCAGTCATTTATCCGCTCTGCTACAGACTTCCTGTATGGCCATGGGCAAGTCACTTAGCCTCTCTTTGGCTCATTTTCCAACCTGTAGAAGGGGGAGAATAGTATTTTCCTACCTCCCATTAAAGACTGTGATGTGATCAGGTACTATGTAATAAAGGCCATATAAGTACCTAAGTCAGAAGTCCAAAGCATTTCATCTAGTCTAATAGGAGACAGTGCTTCTGTATCTAAGGCTATGGCTACACTACGAGGCTTTTAGCCACACAGCTGTGCCGCTACAGCCGTGCGGCTAAAAGGCACGCAATGTAGTGTCTGTTTGTCGGCAGAAGAGAGCTCTCCTGCCAACAAAAAACTTCAACCCCCCCATGAGTGGCAGTGGTTTTGTCAGCAGGAGTGCTCTCCTGCCGAGGAAGCACTGTTCATAATCATACCAGCACTTTTTGTCAGTAAAACTTGTTGTTTGTGGGGAGTGTTTCTTTAACACCCCACCCTGAACAGCAAAAGCTTTGCCAATGAAGTGCCGGTGTAAACAAAGCCTAAGACCAATTCCGGTTGGAATCTCCCTGCCTTTGCCCCAGCTGCACGGGCTCTGCAGCGCTAATAACTGTTAAAGCCTCTTTTGTCAGTAAATTGAGCAGACATAACTTGAATGCAGATATGCAAATCAGGTGACACAATTTCTTTATGCCCTAAGGAGCCAATTCTGCAAACACTTAAGGCCATGCTTCACTGTAAGCACACAACGTTTGCAGGATCCAGGCCTAACTTCTCTGACGACAACTACACTTTAAACAAAATACACGTCTAAGAGTCCGGTGACACCTTAAAGACTAACAGATTTATCTGGGCATAAGCTTTCGTGAAACCTTATGCCCAAATAAATCTGTTAGTCTTTAAGGTGCCACCGGACTCTTCGTTGTTTTTGTGGATACAGACTAACACAGCAAGCCCTCTGATACAAAATACACATCTGTACTTCTGGTGCCTCAAAAGCTAAATGACAATAATAAATGGAGCTGTCTGAGCAAGGTTTAGTCATACTTTTTCCTCTGCGCTACACTAAGACAAATAGGAGTAACATGAAAGGTGCTTAAAAATCAAGACTTGCTGAAGCATATTCCATGCACCGAAGTCCAATAAGTGACGGGGGTTGTGGATTTGTTGCAATGGAGCCATCAGTGTGATTGGCTAAAATATCAGTCCTCAACAGCTATGGGAGCCCATACAGAAAAGTAACAACTACCAGAACATGAAAATATTCCTTTGACTACAGCCATTGAACTGTCAGTGACTTTTTTTTTTTAAGAGTTTTAGTCATTCTTAGCTTCCTGCGTGGCTAGCAACCCACAAACTGATCCTAAACGACATGTAATGAATGACTGATTTCTAAAGGATTTCTGTTTAATGCTATGTATTTTCAGATGGCTTTATATCTATGTACCACCATTACACATACAACCTACTGAATCCCCCTTAAGAATTAGAGCCCAAACAAGGACAAACTTGTAGGTTATCTGCCCATAAACATGCTGCTCAGAGGAGTCAGAGCTGATAAACGGTCAGTAGCTGTATCCTGCATTCTGGTTTAACTCCTCACAATTTAACTGGTAATGGACTGGAGTAATGTCATTCCAGATCATAGTGGGTCGAAGCTTGCAGTCCTTAATCAAAATTCCCAATTAAGTCAATGGATGTTTGCCTGCATAAAGCCTGAGTCAGGATGGCCTGATTTCTCCCATATTCCCCAGGAGCATATTTTGATAGTTGCACCCCCCCACACTCCCTCCCACACACACTTTTTTTTTAAAGTAACTGATTAATAACAACCGCAGAGTTCAATGTTGCTGCAGCAACAATATCAAATGTCAGATACATTTTCTTCAGCAGCTTAAAAATGCCTGCAGCTGGAATATGCCAACGGGGATTCACTTTGCCTCTTTATAGACATCAGCTAACAAAAGGAAGGAATAGATTTCAAAATATAAAGTCTCCTGACTCTCAGTGCAGCCATTAGTCACAAGAGCATCCTTCCCCTCTGACTTAAGACCCACAGGACTTAAGGAGTGGACACTGACTCAAAGGAATGTAGAGAGGGAACTATATTTACAGGACATAAGTATTTCCTAGGTGCCCTGCTGCCTTGTTAATGTGATTAGAAGCATGAATTGTAAAAAAACACCCAATATTCTTCTAGAGTCTGATTCTTTCATGGAAGACACTGTGAGTTTGATGGCTAACTTCCACGGAAGCAAGCCTTGACACATACTTTGCAAATGGCAGCTATACTGATAAGCACAAATATAAGAGAATGTACATGTATTTACACAACCTGGGCTCTTTTGAAATTGCCTTGTGAATGAGGACAGAATAAAAGCTGTGGATTCAAACCTTGTCACAAGACATTTCAAGTGTGCAGAGAATTTCTAGCTTGTCCTAGTTAGGAAATTTTTCAGCAAACCGTTATGAGCTGGGTGAAACCTTGTTATGGATTGCGCTAAAACCTCCTTCAAATTCATATCTAAACACACCTTTCACCTAAGATACTTGTGAGACAGTTGAGGAGCCACACCTAAAACAAGGCTTAATAGATATGTCTACACAGCAACTAGACACCTGTGGCTGGCCTGTGCCAGCCAACTCAGGCTCTCAGGGCTCCGGCTGTGAGGCCATTTCATGGATGTGTAGATGTCTGGGCTTGGGCTGGAGGCCAGGTTCTAGGACCCTGGGAGGTGGGAGGGTCCCAGAGCTCTGGCTCCAGCCTGAGCCTGAAAGTTTACATAGCGATGAAACAGCCCCAGCCCCAGGAGCCTGAGTCTGCTGGGATGGGCCAGCCTCAGGTTTTAATTTGCTGTGTAGACGTACTCTTAAAATCTACCCAGAAACTAGCACCCCATGGACAGAAGGGGCTCCACTGGTTTTGTGAGCAGGTGTGTAGGAGATGGGCGTGTAAAAAAGACAAGCTGGAAACAGCAAGAGCGAGAGGCGGAAAGAGAGCTAAGCAACAGCCTATAAGGACAGCATGACCCTGGGAAAAGCTAGAGAGAGAGCTTTGGGTTATTATGTTCACTAAGAAAGCTTGGGACAGTAAGCTAAGAAACTGGCCCTTTTGTTCTGGGTTCCTCCTACCTTTGGAGAAGCAGGACTTTGTACATACAGTAAACAAGATTGCAAAGAAAATACCAGACTCCACCAATTTCTGCTTCTAGGAGGAACACTCAAAAAGGGGTAACATGGGTTTCCCATAAAAAATGTCAATGAATCAAAAGCATTATGAGAAATGATTGATTTTTGAAGGATTTCTCAACTCAGAAAAAGTTTTGAAATTGTCAAGCCAGGATTTCTTGAGATTTCCCAGTTCAAAATAACCTTGTTTTTAAATTTGAACTAATTATATAGTAAAAAAAAAAAAAAGGGGGGGGGGTAATAGTCAAAATACAAAAAAAATTATTGACCTGAGCCAACTTTTCTTTGGTTTGTCAGTTTGCAAAAATTTGAGATTTTGATTTTTGTCCCGTTTTGAGACAAGAAGCTTTTTTGAAATTTGAATATTTTCTCACTACAGGAGAAATGTTCCCCACCCAGCTCTACATCTAGCCTGCCTTTTGGAAGGAAGTTATTTCATGTGATGACGTGTAATTGGTGACAGACTGCCTGCTTCCTGAGCAGGATTATTTTACAGGGGCAAGCTACACCAATACAGCCAGGTTTAAATCCATATAACACTGTCCACACACAAAGCTGCACCAGGTTACGAAACCTAATTAATATCATACCTTTAGCTAAACTGGTGCAACTTCTAAGTTTAGACAAGACCTAAATCAACATGACCCCAGTCCTGAGGCCATTGAAGTCAATGGGAGAACTCTCATAGACTTCAGTGAGAACAGGATCAGGCTCTAGCTAAGAAAAGTGCCTAGAACACACAACCTCAAAAAAACCGAACCAAAACAAACAAAAACCCACAACCACCACCACCACCAAACAGTAAGCAGTTGTTATCTGACTGAATGAGAAAGGATGGAAGAATCAGAATGAAGCCACAGTATAGAGAGTCCAGATATGAACATTACACTAATTCCCATTAAGCAGGGGCACCTGTTTCATAGTTGTATGTGTATAGCAGGGGTTGCCTTATTAGTCAAGGAGAAAGTGAGTGAGTCAGCAAAATCTAATGCGTCATAGTGTGTGCATAGCTTTCTTGTAGAGACAGCTTGGTAAACTTTCACAGTACGCTACAAATAAAAATTAGACACTAGAAGAAAAAGAAGGAGTAATTCTTGTTCAAGTCCTAATTTAATTTCATAGTAAGTAGAAAGAATATCTCACTACACTGAAAGCATCAAGTTACTGGTATCCATTTCCAGTTATAAAACACGGAAGAAAATCTGTTAATATAATCAGGGAAGGACTGTGCTCTACTCGGACACACTGACAGCTTAGAATCAGATCGCAACATTGCAGTCGGTAAAGCTACTGATACTTGTACTTATAGTGGCCAAGGTTACAATACTTACCTTTCGCAAATTCATTTGTGTGCAGAGAGCTACCACATGTCTATGCATCACTTATGTCCCATTTAAGCCAGCAGGCCTTGCCCTGGCTCTTCTCACAGGGGTGAATTTCACCAGGAATGAGGAAAGAATTCCTTTAAAAACATCCTTCCATTCTGGCCATCATAATCCAGATCAATTTAACAACTCTGTCTCCACTGCATTAGGTAAAGATTATGAAGCAAAACTGTGTACTGAAGTGTGATCAATAGAGCCCTGTTAACTTGAGATTTTTCATACCACATAGAGACGGTTTTCTCAGCCTAGGGCCAGGTATACACTAGAAAAGGTTGGTCCCCGATAAGGCCAAACTGACAAAACCTCCTCAGGTAGACACAGCATATACCAGCAAAAACTGTTTTTTCTAGTAGAGCATATACCAGTTGCTAGAGCAAAATAAACTACACTGGCAAAAGCACTTTTATGCCAGCATAACTGCATCTATACCGGGGCTTCTGTTGGAAGCATGCATTCGATGAAGTGAGCTGCAGCTCACGAAACTTATGCTCAAATAAATTGGTTAGTCTCTAAGGTGCCACAAGTCCTCCTGTTCTCTTTGTGAAAACAGACTAACACGGCTGCTACTCTGAAAAAAAAAATAGTGACGGTACAGTACCAGCAAAAGCTTCTAGCATAGACCCGGCCTGGAAAGCGACCACTATATATGATGTGCTTGCTCATGATTTCAGACAGACAAGGCTGCCCTCTGCTGCATGGACTAGAGAAGTGCTTCAGTTTCAATTCGTCCAGTTGGTCCCCAAACCGGCATCTGTGAACACTGGTGGTTTGTGAAGCCCTTTCTGCTCGTCCAGGGAGAGCGGACTGGTCATGCAGTGGTGGTTTTCCTCCCTTCCAGCTAAAAGAGAAAAAATCTTGGGCAGAAGAAGATGAAATGAAGATCAACAGCGCACAGTCTGATTAACGTTTTTTCACGAAGGACAAAACACTTCTCACACATTGTGCAGATAAAAATACATCAATCCTTTCATTTTCAGTGTAAGCAACTGCTGTAGTTGCCACCGGGTAGTTAGGTGATTGCAGATGGTATGGACGTGTCCATGAGACAGTCTCTATTAAGGTATGGAGCTGCACTGGCATTAGCAACAGTGGGAAATTTGGGGGGCGATAATCTAGTGTAGACAAAGCCTAAAAAGCTGGAGCATCATTTTTCAATCACTGTTCTGACACAGTTTGGCCCTTGGTCACAATCACCAGGCAAACTGTGTTAGAAACTCATTTGTACATAAATGAGTATAAACGATCTCCAAAGGCGATGTGGCCCTCACTGATAAATCTCATAGCATTTTCTTAGGCCTTAATTCAGCAAAGCATGTGCTTAAGTCTCACTGACTTCCATGGGAATTAAGCATGGGCTGAAGATGAGGTATATGTCTGAGTGCTTGACGGCTGTGGGACCACAGACAGAAACAAATGCCACAAAGTAACCTCACAAGAGAGTTTCTGATAGTTTGCTATTCCAATAGTAAAACAGGAGACAAATGCAAATTGTCACTTCAATTCTACCTTCAGAGCTATTTTATCTGTTGCTAATAGATCAGTCAATAAAGGAGTTTACAGTTTCCCTGCATGCCATCCTCTGTCCCTATATCAGGCTGCTCACGCACAGCACCAGTCACATCTCAGAGATCGCACTACCACATGACATTAAGGAGCTACTCGTATTTCCATTTACTTTAATGGGATTTTTGCCATTGACTTCAATCTGAGCAACAGAAGTCACGCAGATACAGCAGGTGGAATCTATGTAAGGCAGTAACACCCGTCGATATCTACAGCATTATTATGAATGCTAGGTTTCAGAGTAGTAGCCGTGTTAGTCTGTATCCGCAAAAAGAACAGGAACTATGGTGCCACAAGTCCTCCTGTTCTTATTATGAATGCTGGTAACAATGTCGTAGCAGTCTGAACTTCACAGTTGTCAGCCCAAAGTGGTTACAAGGACATGGAATTGTCAGTGGGAACAGCATGTACCACCCAGAGCCTTAAGCTCCAAACCATGTGTTCCTACTACTTGAGCAAGCAATTATCTTCGTTAGCAGGAGAAATATCTTATATACAAGATATACAACTATTTCAGTAGCTCTGACAGTCCTTCCAAAAGGGGGCAGCAGTACACATTAGCAAGTATACTGTATGCTTTCCAGCAGGGTGTGGATGGATTATAGTTTTTATTCCATGACCTATTCATAGACTAATAGATTTTAAGGCCAGAAGGGATTATTATGATCATCTGGTCTGATCTCTTGCGTAATACAGGGCATAGAATTCCACCCAGTAGTTTTTCCATCAGACCTCTACCTTCTGGTTGAGTTAACAAAGGATCTAACACATCCCTAGGTAATTCCATTGGTTAATTACCCTCCCTGTAAAAAAAATTGCCCTTTAGTTCCTGCCTGAAGTTGTCTAGCTTCAGCTTTCACCCATTCAATCTTGTTACGTCTTTATCTGCTAGATTAAAGAGCCCTGTAACAGGTTGTGCTACTCACTGGTCAGACACCTCCTTGGGGCTTATGTGGGGATTAGCACTCAACCAGTCTGACACCCCTTCCTTCAGTTGCTCACCCCATGCTCTCTCTGGACTCTGGTTACTCCCTGTTTCTGGCTTGGGCTTCTGGCCAGGTCATGTAGTTTTCCCATTTTAGGGTATCAAAGTCCCACTGGACGAACCTTCTCAGGCAGTCTTCAAATCCACTGTCCTGACTGTGCAACTTCCCCAGTGACTGGTACGGGAACTTGGGCCCATTGAGTACTACAGGTGCCAGCCAGGGGACCCCTTTCCAGTTTGTCAACATCTTTTTAAAAGCGGGACACCAGAACAGAACATAGTATTTCAGTAATGGTTTCACTCAGGTTGTACACAAAGGTAATACCACTTCCCCACTCCTCCTTGATATTCCCCTGCTCATACAGCCAAAGACTGTGTTAACTCTCTTAGCTACTGCATCACACTTTAAAGGCATACAAGGTAATAATCTTTTTCTTCATTCATTATCATTGCTTAATCTTGGATGAACCAGACACACCCTTCCCACTCTATCCCACTGCTTTAGGACGGAAAGGTGAAATTCATTTGTGTGCAGAGAGCTACCACATGTCTATGCATCACTTATGTCCCATTTAAGCCAGCAGGCCTTGCCCTGGCTCTTCTCACAGGGGTGAATTTCACCAGGAATGAGGAAAGAATTCCTTTAAAAACATCCTTCCATTCTGGCCATCATGATCCAGATCAATTTAACAACTCTGTCTCCACTGCATTAGGTAAAGATTATGAAGCAAAACTAATTGATCTTCAATATCAGATGCTTTTGACAGAATGGTGAAGATCATTACTGTATCTAAATCCCTGTCTTTTATACAATGAATATTATAATGCTAAAGTTGTAGAGAGGCCAGGAAAGAGACAGAGTAGAAATTAGGAGCCCTTTTTTCATTTATAATTTGTTTAAAATTCTTGCTGGGTTTTCCAACATTGTCAGAAGTATTGGAATTAATGAAACTGGCCTGTAGTAAAATACCTGATAAGCATCTTCTCCTCTGTAGAGAGGGTAAATGCATGTCATTTTCCAATTAACTCTTCCTCTAAGCCATTATGTTGATCAAATAAGTGAATAAGTGAAAGGAATGTAAATTCTAGAAAGAGCTAATTTAATTCATCCAGAGATTATGGTTCTACTTCAATAAACACTTACAGTAGGCTAATGTCTTATTTAGAACTGTAGTGTGACAAATAAATACAACTTGAATAATCAAACAAGGAGGAGTTGTGTGTGGAGAGAAAAGTTTCTTGGGACCTTGCTTTCAGATTGTAAATTATAGTAATAGAGGTCTAGTTAGTGAGTTTGTATTTTACAGGCCAGTATGTAGGACAGGGTAGATGTGTGGCCTAGCTTGGGAAGTGAGACAGAGAAATGGTGTTTTGGGTCAGTTCTGAGGACAGTTACCTTACAGGGTAATTCCAGACTTTCTGACATTTAGGGTTTGTGGAAGCACAGCATTCTAACAAGCTGATTTTCATATGTTTGATTTTAACTCCAGCTGTGGGCTAGATTATCCCTAGCCCTTACAAGACCACAGAGGTGGGGAGGAGGGGAGTAAAGAGCCTTTCCACCTTACATGACCAAAGTAATGGATGCTTAGAATTGAGGTCCCTGAGCTCTGAGGAGTACATGGGATGCAAAGAAGCTGCTCCTTGCTTGGGAGCAATTCTCCCAAAAGGCGATGGGGAGTAGACCTATGGATCTGTTCCATATGCACTGGCTAGAAGAGCTAGCAGGCCTCATGCAGGAGGGAGTGTGCAGCACCCTTTAAATCCCAAAGGGACCACTGTGATCATCTATTTTGACCTCATATTTACCCCAGGCCACAGAACTTCCCCAAAATGAATCCTAGAGAAGATCTGCTAGAAAAACAGCCCATCTTGATTTAAAAATTATCAGTGAAGCAGAATTCACCATGACTCTTGATAAATTGCTCCAACGGTTAATTACTCGCACTGGTAAAAATTACCCCTTATTTCCAGTCTGAATTTGTCTCGCTTCAACTTCCAGCCATTGGATCATGCTAAACTTTCTCTGCTAGATTGAAGAGCCCATTATTAAATATTTGTTCCTTAGGTAAGTGCTGATAGATTGTAATCAAGTCACCCCTTAACCTTCTCTTTGTTAAAATAAGTACTGGTAGATTAAGCTCCTTGAGTTTAGTACTGTAACTCTTATTTTTTAATCCTTTAATCATTCTCGTGGCTCTTCTCTATACCCGCTGCAATTTCTCAACATCCTCCTTGTATTGTGGACACCAGAACTAGACACAGGATTCCAGCAATGGCTGCACCAGTGTCAAATACAGAGGTAAAATAACCTCTCTACTTATATTTGAGATTCCCTTTTATGCATCCAAGGATTATATTGGCAGCTCATGTTCAGCTGATTATCTATCAGACACCCCAAATCTTTTTCAGTCACCAATTTCCAGAGTCCCCCATCATCTAAGTATGGCCTATGTTCTTTGTTCCTAGGTGTATACATGCATTTACATTTAGCCGTATTAAAACACATATGATTTGCTTGCGCCCAGTTTACCAAATGATCCAGCTGGTTCATTAGGGAAGTTCACTAACCACTACACTTCTGAACACAAGGTACTGCCTCTCTGTTTTGTGCAGGGCCCCATCCCACAGGTGTGCTCCCAGGGGGCCTCTGAGGATACCTACCGGATCAGTCTCCACAGATAGGTGATGGAACATCTTGAGGACCCCATCAGGGTTTAAATACTGAAAAGCTTGGAGGCATCAGGACTTAGAAGGCTTTATGAAGCCATCTGGTAGCAATTTAGGTCCCTAAAGGGTTAGGTGGCAGCTAAACTGGGGTTTGGAGGATCTAAATTTTGAACTTAGGCATCTAAATCCCTTTGTAGATCTATCCCTTAGTTTCTAAATTAGTTTTGTTAAATTAATACAGTTTTCTCACATAGACAAGACCTTAGGAGAATTAAAGTTTGTCTCAGGTTGTGTAACAACATAGCCAGGGAAACATAGGATATTCTGGGGTGATTCGGGATATTCAGGGTGAATGGTTATTTAAATGGTAACAGACTTTAAGCAAAAAGGAGTGGTTGTTCACAGCACAGCAGGAGAGTGGCCACTGGGTGAGAATATACTAGACAGCATCTAGGTGCTGATTGTCTACTCACTTACACCATTTAGATATGAGCAAATAAACTACAGCAAACTAAGGACACTTTACTTCTTAATGAGAGTGTCCATACAGAGGTTTAATGCACTTTAATTAAGGCACTTTTACTTCACAACTTAAGTTATTTCATCTTGACTTTCCTGAGCAGCCCCATGTAGTCACACCCTGAGTATTGTCTGGAGCCTCCACTAGTGGAGAAATAACAAGGAGTTTGGTGGCACCTTAAAGACTAACAGATTTATTTGGGCATAAATCTGTTAATCTTTAAGGTGCCACCAGAGTCCTCGTTGTTTTTGTGGATACAGACTAACACGGCGACCCCTCTGATACTGGAGAAATGTAAACATACCCCTATTGTTCCTTCCACTTTTTTTTGGGGGGGGGTCATGACCCTTATTTATCCTCTGATTAGTGAAGATCAGGTGTTACACATCCTCATGATCATTTAGACACAATATCAGTCTTCTAACCAAATAGTCTTATTCAATTAGCACAGCTGAAATAGATTTCTTTCCATTAGCAGTTGTTGAATCACAATCCGCCTTTACTTCTGAATGAGACCATCCACACAGGGATTTAATGCACTTTAATCTAATGCACTTTCATTTCATTTTCACTTTTCTGAATTTTCACTTGTCTCCCCCTAGACAAACCCTCAGCATTTTGCCCATGGTGTTGTCTAACCCCTTTCAGAGATGGGTTATACAAATGCCTGAATCCTGTTCACCCTCCAAACACCATGGTGGTTGTTACTTCCTGTGAAGTTGCACTGGTGATGAATTATGGGTCCTAGTTTTCCTATCATAGATGAAGCCTGGAGGAAAGATTTTGCTGACACGGGGGTGAGGCCTGGTTTACACTTAAAATGTAGGTCAATAGAGCTATGCCACTCAGTTACATGAACAATCCACACTCCTGAGGACTGTGGCTATGCATCCTGATCCCCAGTGTAGATGCAGCTAGGTCAAAAGAATGCTTCTGCTAGCCTCGATACGGTATTTCGGGGAGGTAGTGGTGACCCTACCCACGGAGAAACCCCATCCCCTTCCACTGGCATAGGCTGCCGTGACACTATAGGCCGGTCTACACTATGGGACTAAGTCGACCTCAGTTACGCAACTCCCGCTACATGAATAACATAGCTGGAGTCAATGTACCTTAAGCTGACTTATTGCAGTGTCTACACCATGCTGGGTCGATGGGAGAAACTCTCCTGTCGACTTACCTTATGCTTCTCATTCTGGTGGAGTATCAGAGTCGATGGGAGGGTGATCGGTGGTCAATTTAGCGGGTCTAAGACCCACTAAACCGACCCCTGGTGGATCGATCGCCGCGCATCTATCTCCTGATAAGTCAAGACAAGCCCTATGTGACTACGCTAACATAGCTATGGCTGTAAACTAAGACAGCATAGCAGTATAGTGTAGACATACCCTGTGTCACACTAAACTAGAGGTGCCAAACAAAGGTACTCTTAATTTGCTCATGCAGTTGCTGCAGTTTTGCACACAAATCAGGTAATTGCAAAGAGTTCATTTAAAAAAGGCAGAAAAGCAGTGGTTCTGGAAGTGCCTCTCCAGCATTTCGTCCCAGTGAGGTTTGCTGAATGCAACAGATATTTACTAACTAAACCCCCAATCCAGCCAAGCACTTCAACACAATTAACTCTGAGGCCACAAGTAGTCCTATAGACTTCAGTGGGATTATTTATGTGCTTAAATTTAAGCACACACTTAAGTGCTTTGCTGGATGGAGGCCTGAAAGATTAATTATTACAAAAGGGGCTGTCTTCTATCTTTGATCCTTATGCAAACTCCTATTGTCATCAGTGAAGGTTCCCCTGAATATAGAGAGTAGTGTAGGGCCCAAACTTTTTTAGGCCTGATTTACAGACTGTAAATTCAACATTTCATTTGTCCCTCTTCACAGAATGAGTTTAACACCCCTGCTGTAAACCCTGCTACCGCATGGAATGGGAAGATAAACAGCCCTGCCAAAAGGGGATCTGAGGTAACAAAATACAGACACAGTTTACTTATAGGAGGCACATTTTGTGAGGGAAAGAAATCAAATCCTTGAAACAGGAGGGATGTGTCTGGAAACAGTTATTCAAATACTCTCCTAAGAAACTCATTTTGTGGGATCAGGACAATTAAAATTCCCTTTCCCATCCCCCACCACCATCTGTTCCAAGGCTCAAACAACTATTATGGGTCCAGCTCTCCAGTTACTTTTTACCAAGTGTAATAACCTCTTTTCTAGCCAGTCTGATGTCAAAACCGGCAATAAATGTAACAAGAGAAGCCCTTGTTCTGCCTTCTTAAAGCGTATTAAAGGTTTTAAACTGAAATAAAAACGAAGCCTAAACTAAGACTTGGCAGATATGGCTGCAAACTGGTAACCATCTTGGATATAATAGAGATGAGCCACTGCAAAGTTCAGAACTGGATCTGAACTTTGCCTGAGTTTGGCTGTGTTTGAAGCAAGGTTTTGGTTTGGCCCATTATAAAGCTAGGAGCCAGTTAGGAAGTTTGGATCTAGACTTTGCCGAAGTTTGGAGGTGTTGGTATGCATATCTGACTTCACTATAGGCCCAACCGAACTCCCTAGTGAGCCCCATTGGAGTTTTGCCATTGATTTAAATAGCAGCAGATTTTAACAGGTTTTTTGGGGAGGGAGAACAGTATCCTTATAGGGTGTGCACTTCTGGGGGCACATGGCCAAACCCTGAACAGTCAGTAGTTAATAGTTATGGACATTTTTGAAGAGACTTTCATCTAAGGATCTGAAAGCACTTGTATAAAAAACACTGGTGAATTTATGTGTATACCCCCTGGGATGTAGTTAAGTATTATTATTCCATGGATGAAATCCTGGTTTTGTTGAAGTCAATAGGCGTTTTGCCCTTGATTTCAGTGGGACCAGGATGTCACCCCATGAGATCTTTCGTCCTATTAAATAGTTCACAGAATGAAATGGTTGGAGAACTACTGTCCTAAACAGTGCAATCGTACTGTTCATCACCTGGCCCAAGTTCCTTAAGTTCCTTCAGAACTCTTGGTTGGTAGCCCTGGTGACTTGTTCCTCTCCTCTTCTGACAATTCAGTTTGTAACAGTGCTTTGTTTTTATTTCATCTAAAGCATAGCACTGGGGTGGTAGGCATCTCTCCAATATCCTCTGTAGTGAAGACTGATACAAACAAATTATTTAGCTTCTCAGTAAAGATATCTTCCTCAATGGCTCTCTCCACCCTAGCACTCCTATGGATTCACCAATTTTCTGGCATACATTAAAAATGTGTCTTTTTCGTTTTCATCTGTTTCTCTTTGCCTTCCTCATTTCCGTGTTACCCTCTACTGTTTATGTTTTCTATTGGCTTCACTGGGGTTGTTGGATTACCATTTCCTGAAAAATGCCTATTCAAATAACCTCTTGAAACTTATCCCTTAATCATACTGGGTTTTATTGCCCGGCTTCTTTTTTGGTTTAAGGGTTGTGTTTGCCTTCAATGACTCTGTTATGGAATGGTTAAGAATAACAATTTTACTTTCCTTAATATTGAGTTTAGAGCCCATTACAGCAACTTCCACATTTTTTTTTTTAAATCTCCCTTTCCAACATTTAGTATCACAGTCTACATTTTCTTCCCACAGGATGTCAAACATACTTACTTTGTGGTCACTATTATTTAGTGACTCAACTACAGCTACTTCTTGAATCCATGCTTGTGCGTAACTTAGAACTATGTTGAGAATAGCCTCTACTCAATTCTAGAACTAGCTGTTCCAAGAAACCATCGTTTAAGATGCTGAGAAATTGTTCCTCTAAACTGTATCCTGTTGTGTCAATTGCCTAGTCTGTATGCAAGTAACTGAACTGATACATTACTTAGTTACCTCTTTCATCTATCTCAAAAGTGTGATCCAAAGCCTGCTGAAATCACTGGTAGTCTTGCTATGGCCTTCAATAAGCTTTGGATCAAGTCCTCAATAGCTTTTTCCTGATAAGGAGACTGGTACAACATTTCTACTCCCCTATTACAACATTTCTATTCATATGACTATGAATTTGTATCCATACAAAGTCTACTGTATGGTCCTCTCCACTCAGAAATGTTACTCCATTAAATTATACGAAACACATCAACTCCCATGAGTAACAGTGTCTTGACTGTATTCAGACATTCACAATTTCATCAAAGCAGCTAAAGGAATTATCGAATTTTACACACAATACCCTCTCAAAATGAAAAAATTCTAACAACAGAACTGATTATTCCACTCCAAACCACCAAAATTGCAAAATTAGTGTATCATCTTAATAGTTAATCCAAATACTAAACTAAAAGCTGAACAATACTCTCCCTACCTGCATTTTGTTTTAGGAAAAGAAAAGTGCTACCTAACATTAGTGTAAGCAAATCTGAAATTTTATTTATTAAAAAGGGACTTTCAAAATGTTTATTTTAATCATAGCTATTTCAGTTAGCATACAAAGTGTGTGTTCAATTTAATTTATACATCACTTGTCTCAGCCATAATTTATTTTGCCCTATATAAATTCTCAGTCGTGACTTAAACAGAACCACAAGGTATAAAATATCAATGCTACCTACAGTGGTCTAGACAGCCCAAACTCCATATGCAAAAATTAGTGTGAATTTGTGGCAGTCTAAGCAAATACAAGATTTGGTCAACAAAATCAAAGGAAAGCCTGGACTTTCTGGTCTGCTAAAGTTACTGGACAGATTCTGCCTCTTATATCGGGTGCTTCCCAACCTCTGGTATAAAGAGGGATCACATCAGGGGCAGAAGAAGATATGGCAGAGCTGAGATCCATTACGCTCAATCCTCTGCTGGCAGTAAGGAATGTTACATCAGCAGCAACAACAGCATCAATTAGAAGAGGACACCTCTCCTACTGTATCTTATTGGGAAGCTCTGAATCAGGGTGCTGCAACCCAGCTCCTTTCAGCAAGCCCTCAGATACAGTGAAGAACCAGAGCCTTAATATTTAGTCTCGCAGGTTACCTTTCTTGAACTGCAACAAATTCAAATGAGCTTTAAGTCGATTATTCTGTACTCCTAAATGAAAATCCTATCTTCAGGAGTGGGGGAAAAAAGATACAGAATATATAGCATTAAAAATAATAACCATAAATGATGCTCTTTGGTTCTCTTTTATAACCAATCTGAAAATGTTTCCCAAACTCATTAAGGCTGATGCATCTACCATGCACTGGTGTGTGTTTCAAAGGACATATTAGCTATAAACCCCCCCCAACAAACTACCCTGGATTGTTGGATTCTGCTTTTCAGGGTAGTGCAATGAAATAACCCCAGAACAAGGATTTAAGAGGAATATTTGCCTGAGCAGTAACTCTCATTGTCCTAATTTGGCATAAAAGAAATACAATTATTTTAGTGGCCTTCAATTGCATTCAACTAACTTAGACCATGGAACTGGTTCTTACACTGTAAAAATGCACTCTCGTTTTTCATGCAACTTGACCAGCAAAATAATTGTATAGTGAACCCAGAAATAATCTTGAGAGTGAATGAATGGAGTGGGAGGGTGCCTTGCAGAGTCTCTAAGCTCCAGTGCTGTCCAAGAGTCACCAGCGTGAGAACGAGCCATTAAATAAAGAGATGAAAAATCTAGGAAAATGCGGCAATGGGCTGGCTCTATATAATCAGCTATTCAATTGCTTTTACTAGTTAAATGTTTTGCAACACATGCTTTTATAAGGTGCTGATCACCACAAGTTGCTAAAGTTTCATTTAAAAGAGACAAGTTTAAAAGTGCAGGGGTATGATTCTCATTAATGCCCATTAAGATTCTAACACAAAATCATTTGTAACAATATTGTTTTCTCAAGATTAAGAAGATGTATGGTTACAAGAAGAGGAAGAGAGAATTCAAAAGACTGGGCAATGGTTTGAGTCAATAGAAAATTACCAGTTATTTTCAGAGACCTATATAGAACGAGATAGTAGTCACTGTTCAGATTCCAGAGAACAGGCATCTACATAAAATACCCATGAAACTGGCACTCTAGTTGGCAATCACACTAGTGAAACCAAGTAGATCAAAATATCTTATTTCTGGTTGTGGTCCCTTCTACAAACAGGGATAAAGGACATTGGCAGGGTAGTGTATCTGTGGTGTGGATAAAGCATTTCAAATTTTCAGTGTAATCAAACACATATAGTATGGTTTGGTGTTTGAAGAGGGGGAAGGTTGTAAAAAGACTGAAACAGGTAATTTTTATAATGAATTACTATACTGTAGAAAGCAACACTAACAAATTTGCAGTAACAGCCATGTCGTATATGTTTTTAAAAAGAATTACATAAGCATCATTCTCTTTAGGAAAAATGTTTCTTCCTGTCTCTACCATCCATGCCCTTGCACAAGTGAAGCTGGAATGTAGGTCTCCTAAACATGAAATCGTACTTTAATGACAACCTTCCTCCAACCCGCACAACTCAGTCTCATTTATGTTTTGAAACAAGAAGCCCTCTTTGCTATGGTTTCTACAGGTAGATAGGGGATGGAAAAGTAGTTATACCCACACCTCAATAAACTACACTGTGTGTGTGTAATGGACCCGCTCCTGCTCCCATTGAAGTCAACAGAAAAACAAAGTAAACACATAACTTTAAAAAATTCTCTTAGTTATAATAATCTTAGGTGTTCTTTCTACAAGCAGAAAAAACCCACAACAAAAAATCTTTCTAACAGTAAGTAGAGCATTTCGTCAGGGAGGTAGGATTTTTAAGTTGATAATGTCCTTTTGCTAAACTAGGTAGGGAAATGTTTTCTTTTTTAATAACATCTTTGACGTGAGAATCTTTTTTTGAAGTGACTATGCGCTCTCTGTAGTGCTGATTGCCTGTCTTGTTGTCAAGCAAATCTCTGCTTAAAAACTACCAGAGGGTGAATTCTGCAAATCCATAGAATTTACTCATGTTTGAAAGGTGGATGAGCTTCACAAAGAACCACACTCATAGAATTCTTCAGTAAACCTAGCAATTGTACTCCTTCAGGAATATGTTAATTTTTTTTTAAAATCACACAATTCAAAATGTGATTAGAGGTTATATTCTACTGCTATATGTAGTACAAGTATGTAGATATTTCATTAACATTTTATTCGGCCCAAAGCAGAATATAAAACATCACAACAGAGGCTATTAATGGGGAAAGGAGACATGCAATACAAGATTATGTGACCCCAATGCTTTTTCTCCTTAATTATTTGATTTTTCTTTCCCTTCCTTGTTTTCAGATTTAGTTCATGAATCTTTAGTTAAAACAAGGTTGCAGATGGAATTTTACAGCTTTCAGGGATTTGGAAAAGATTTACAAAATATATCTTCATAGACAACACTACTGAAAGTACGCTGTAGGCTTCTGAACAGAACACACGGGTTTCATTTATACTACAGAAGTTGTACTTTCAGGATTTACACGCATTAGTCTTGAAGCATTTCTCAGATCCTGTAGTTGCTTCGCTGGCTTTCCGACCCCTTCCTCAAACCTTTTCTCCACAACAGGAAGGACAGTTTCATAAAGAAAAGACGCATTCTGCCTGATGAATGCTTTTTTCTCAGGGTCCTGTTCACACCGTAAACTGTAATCGACATGCTGGACAGCCACAAGGATAATCTCCACTAGGCTTTCCAGTAGAACCATGTGCAGCTCTGGGAAATACAGCTTGAGTGCTTCCTCCAAGAAGGCCATTGTCTGCTTGGTAAAAGCCACCACAGTGTAGCTAAGGTTCACCCAGCAGTCATCACCAGTGTATTGGTCAAAAGTGCTCATTCCACAGCTCCTCATCTCCTCTCTGAGTTTTCCCAGAGCACCTGGGGTCATCAGGTTCATCCTTCTCCACATCTCTTCAGAGTTGCGATGCTTGGTGGCCTCAATTATGATATCCTTGTAGCTCTGCAAAGCTCCTTTGATATCTTTCACTAACAGGGCATGAATGATGAAAGTGAGGTCCAGCCCAATCTCGCTGAGCTGCTTGCAGTGCTCCTTCGCTACCTTCAATAACAACATTTATTAATATATATCTGGATATCTTATACACTAATTTTTTTTACAGACTAATCTAGTTAATCACCATGTTACCCTTAAAAGTATCAGCCCTATTTTATAGATATGAAAAATAAGGCAGAGATTAAATGTACCTTCAAAAAAAAGAAATAGACTGATTTTATATATATTAGAAATGCAGATCTTTTCTGCCACAGAACACTACAGACAACTAGAGCAGTAATAGGATCATGTCATAAGAGCCTGAAAACTGGGGAATTAAGGAATAAAGGATTTTTAGTATTTTTTTAAAAAACTTTTGTTAATCCATAGTCGAATCCAATCCAATAAACTCTTTGGAGAAAGGCATATTCAAACTTTAACAAATAAATCTTATCCCTTTAATTAAGATGTGAAAGAGCTGACAAACTTTTGCAATCTCCAATCAGTCTTTGGGCAAAACATGGGAAAACCAAACCTGGCATTGCTGATATTCACAGAACAAAAGACAAGCAGAAAAAACCCACAACAAAAAAGCCTTTCATACATCCTAAAGAAGCAGGACACCTTTCAGACCAAAGCCACAGAGGTAATCAGTAAGCGAACAAGGATTAGAAATCAGAAGTTACTGGTTTCTTCCAGGAATGGGGTCAATTCACCAGACCATACTACCTTCCTTACACACTTACCTTCACACACTCAGCAGCAGTGGACAAGCTCTCTTTACTGTCGAATACTTGCTTGCTAAAGGCATCTACAAACATCCTCATTGCCGAGCGGGCCCACACAATGAAGGCAGAGTAGCAGCCACTGTTGCCAGCAAAGTCTGTCTCAAACTCCCTGGCCGTCTCTAACAAACTGGTAAAAAAGACATGGCAAAGCTTATGGATGTAGAGCAGAGTGGCACCCTCAATGCGCAGTTGACGGATGGCTGTGTGTACAGCAGCTGCCCTGTTCTTCAAGAAAAGCTCACATGCCTTGGTGGACTGCCCCAAGCGAATGAGCTGGGACACAGCCCGGCGAGTGGCCCTAGGACCACCTCGTAATGACCGATCCGGAGATAGCTCAAACACCAGCACATCGGTGAGCTGCCTGACTCGCTCATCTACCTTGGCTCTTAGCTCCCTCACTGGCTGGCTCATAGCCTTCTCTCCCAAATACTCATTCAGCTTATCCAACAGGTCCACTGCCCCCTCAAAATCTCTCTGGGCAATGCAGACATCTAGGTCTTCAGGCAACTCCTGGATCCACTCCAGGGACAGATCTACTGTCTCTTCCTCAGGTGTGGGTTCCTTTTCATCTTCTCTGTCAAAGGGATTAGTGGCCTCAGGAGGTGGCGGAGCAGTACGTGGTGGGGCCTCCTGCTCCAGCCTCAGCTTCTCACTGAGGGCGCGGTTCCGCTTGGTCTCCTCCAGCACCTCCAGCCACTCCTTCTTGATCTTGGCATTCTCGGCCTGGAAGATGCGGCTCTCGGGAAACATGAGCAGCTTGAACATGTCCTTCATGGGCGGGTTGTCCTTGACATTGATCACAGCCAACCCTTCCAGGGGATAGAGGGCATCGTAGCGGTAGGCACCACGCCGGTTGGGCAGCCAGGTGGCCACCAGCAGGCAGTCGTTCATGAGGAAGGCATGCACCCGCTGGATCTGCGCCATGTGATCGGCGTCGTACTCCACCAGGTCGCCGTTGTAGACGAGATACTTGCCGGGGCTCTCGGGAAGCAGGTCCCGGCAGCCCTCTACCTTCTCCAGCAGGGTGGTGAGCGTGCGCTGCCTCCCCTCCTCGCTGGCGGCCTCCTTGGCCGAGAGGGGGAGGAAGGGGTTGCTGTGGGGGTCGGCGGCGGCGCGGCGGGCGCCCAGGGCGGGGTCGTCGCGGTCGGCCTGCAGCAGCAGGGCCTGGGTGACGGCCTCCATGATGCCCTTCTGCTCGGTGAGGATGTGGCTGAGCTGGTACATCTCGCTCTCCAGGTAGCTGATCTCGCGCGCCGTCTCGATGAACTGGCGGTAGTTCTGGTAGACGTTGCGCTTGAGGCTCTGCGCCGTCTCCTCGCTCAGCGCCTGGATGCGCTGCCGGTGCTCCTGCAGGTCCCGGTCCCCGTCCGACTGCTGCGACAGCTGCTTCACGTACTCGCCCGCCGCGAAGCCCCCCGACTCCAGCTGCCGCCGCAGCCGGCTCCCGCCCCCGCCCTCACCCAGCGGCAGCGCCATCGGTACCGCCGGCAGGGAGGCCGCAAGCCCCGACACACCGAGAGCGGAAGACGGGTGACAGCAGGTACGGCGGCGCTGGGAAAGGGCGCATGCGCCAGGATTACGCACCAGCTACTGCGGCATATTGCGCGTGCGCCTGGAGAGCGACCTCCTTTGAATGGCGTAATAATGCTACGTCAGAGGCTGCACTGCGCAAGCGCTGATTGAGGGGGCTGTACTCGCCGGGTAGTACGTATGTGTCGGACAGAGCGGAAGTTGAGTGTGGGACGCTATTTGGCGCACGCGCAAGAGGAAAGTGGTAGAATACGCATGTGCTGAGAAGGGGGCAACAGGAGGGTACCCCGCTGTATTGCGCGTGCGCCAGAATCCGAGTCAGCGGTTGCCGGTTGGGAGGCTGAGGGGTCGCACAGTGCGCTTCCCGCCTGGGCCCGGGCCGACGGCGCTCCATCGGGATGGACGGAGACTTCCTGCTGGCGCTGCGGTTACAGGCGCAGTGGGAGGAAGAGGAGGAAGCGGCAGCGGCAGCGGCAGCGGCCTGTAGTGAGTTCCCGCGCGGCTCCTCAGCGCCGCCGCGGCCGCTCTCCGTGGTGGACGAGGCCTGGGAGCTGCTGGACCCGAGCCCCGACGTCCGCGGCCTCTTCGTGCAGTTCAACGAGACGCTCTTCTGGGGCAAGCTGGCGGCCGTGGCGGTGACGTGGAGCCCGCGCATGACGCTGTACGGTAACGGCTGCGGGCGGCTGTTGGAACGGGCCGGCGGCGGGGCTCGGGGCGCTGCGGGAGCAGGAGCAGCCGGCCCCATTGAACGGCCCCGGGGAGCTGCATCGAGCGGCCGCGCTGATCCCAGGAACTCGCGGCTCCAGTTAAAGCGCGATCGCCGCGGCCGCCAGACGGGAGGGGGCCCCGGGGGTCGCAACCTCGGGAGCCTCTCTGGGGAGCTGGTTCAAACCGTAACTCGGATGCCGACCCGCTCCCGGAGGGGGCGATGTGGGGAGAAACCCGCCGCGCGCCTGCAAAGGCAGGGGGCGCCTCGCGGGCCTACCGACCGGCCACTGAGCCCGCAGAGGGAGACCCACCAGAAGACGGGCCTGGGCCTTTCGGACAGACTCCTCCTGTCCGCAGCGCCCCACGAGGTGGTGTGTAATGATGGGGTGCGAGGCCAGGGGCGGGTGTGTCTCTAGCTCACTTGGAATAGTTAATTCCTGCCACCTCCGCTCGGGACGTGACCTGTTCAGTGACATGTGTCACGCTCTCCCGACTGGACACTTGCACAAACTGCGAATCCCCCCTTGGCTTCACACGCCAGGAGCGTGTTTCCCCCTGGAGTAGGTAAACCTGGCGGGGCATTAGAAGTGGCTGCACAGTCAGTGCTGTTAGTCTGTGTGTGGTAAACTCGAGGTGTGTGTGACTGCATATTACACTTACTGTAAGATGTAGCGCCTCCGTTTTCGTTTTCACCAATTATTTGTTTTGAAAGGCTTCAGAAAAGGGAAACTCAGGTCGAAGCAGTAGCAATAGATTCATATGTTTTAGGACTATTTTGGAAGTAGGGTTTTTTTTGCCATTTCCTAGTTTGTACTGTAAAATTATTGGTTAAATTGTGGATAAGGCTTGGACTTTAGCAATGTTGTGCTCTTTGGAGAGTTGTTAAAAAAAATCTTGGTTTACTTGGCAATGTTAAGTGGACCAGTATTTGTGTATTTAATTCTCAGTTCTGCTCCACCAGCTACAAAAACAAATAGAAGTCTACCGTCTGCCTATTTTTCTTTTTTAGATGTGCTGGAGTGTGCAGCTATGAAGGAAGAGGTGGGATGTGTTCCATCCGCCTTAGTGAGCCACTCTTAAAGCTAAGACCAAGAAAGGATCTTGTAGAGGTATTTTAAGACATTTCATCTATGTGTAAACTTACTGTAAATCTCCTGAAGTGTATCCTGTCTTAAATTGTGCACTGGAGGTCTTAATGCACAATGTTATCTAGATTATAAAATAGTCTTTGCTTTGATAGGAAACTTGTATTAATTGCTTAGTGGTGGTTGTCTAAGTATGCAAAATCATGGTAATCTCAGTCACAATTTTTCTGAACTGAAACCCTTATGGGTAAGACCCAAAGTCATTCACCCATTTTACTCCCAGAAATAGGAAAAATATTTTTGAGGGATTTAAAATATCCCCTTCCTCAATGTTAAAACTATAAAGTTGGCTTCAGAATGCAAAATGAAACTATTTCAATTCAATCTCCTGGCTGAGCAGCCTAGTAACACAAAAAGGAGGATTTGATCGTGCATGTAAGTTTCATGCTGTTCCTCAGTTCTCTCCCAGTTCTGTTGTTGTGAGCTGGTTGGAAATTAAGGTTAGACAAGATTCCTATTCTAAAGTGCTCAGTGATCTGCAGTCTTGCAAAATCTGCATCCTACTGCAGGCTCACAAGCATCGCTTTTCTCCTGGGGAAGTAATTTTTTTAAAAGAGCCTAAGTCAGGGGAGATCAGATTTTGAATGTCATTTTTCATAGTAATGTCCCTTTGAATGCCCTTTAGGATATATGGAGAGAGAGGATGATTTTTAGCAGAGAGTTGTTATTGTATTCTTATGACCCATACTTAGATTGCAAATGCACGGAAATAAAATCTGTATCAAGATAAATAGAAAGTAGTAAAGACAAAATGGGCTATTAGCTAAATTATTTTAAAATAATATATCATATGTTTTTCAGAAAACATCTAGCAATTTAATGACTTTTGTTTCAGACACTCTTACATGAAATGATTCATGCCCTATTATTTGTCACTAACAATGACAAAGACCATGAATCCCATGGGCCAGAGTTTTGCAAACACATGCGTCGTATCAATCGCATGACTGGAGCCAATGTTACAGTAAGTCGTTTTTACTTAACAAAATACAATCTAGAAAATTTAAACTATATTTTCTATTCAGGTACTATGTAACTGGATATTTCAAATATAGTATGATAATATGTTGGCACTTATTGTTAGCCAGTCCATAGATGGTATGAACAGCTTTGGGTAGAGAGAGCTTTGTACTAGTTATGGGGAGGGGAGGAGCAAGCAGGTTGAGGAGAGTGCAGTAAAACCTGTTTGGGAATATGTAACTTGTAAACGTATATTGTATTATATTATACATTTTTTAGAAAAAAATCTCTGGAGCCATTCTGGCTCAATATTTGTTTTTAAATTTTTAGTGTTATGAACTCTTAAAGGAAAAAGACTTCAACTTCAGGATACAATTTGGGAACTAAAAATCCAGTTTGCTTTTAAGATTTAATAAAGAGAGACTGTTGCGTTAACCATAAATTTTGTATTTTAAAGCTCACATCTATGTTACTACTAATGCCTTAGATAAATATCTTAAGTTTTGAATAAAACTCCAATTTACATTTTATTATGGTGTTTCCTCCTCCATATTTTTTTCTTTTTAGAAAATGAAAACAGAATCATCAGTTTCTTTTGTTCATAGTCAACTTGGTATTTTACTTCCTGGTTTTCACACACTCTTACTATAGTGCACTGATTGGGAGCAAAAAGCAGTTGCAGATAGGGCTTTTTAATGAATTCAAACAAAATATCCAGCAAAAGTTTCTATTTGTCTTAAGTTTTATAAAAGCTTTGTTTTTACAGTATCTAAATTTTGGGCCAAATTTGACCCAACCATTTTCCTTTAGTTGAAGAAGAAGAAGAATAGATAACATTAAAATTCAAGAAGATTCTGTACTTCAGTTATTAACTTAAAGATGCAGGGAGGGGAGTTGATTTATTCCTCTGTCTAGGTGCAGAATAAAGCTTCATGAAAGGGAAACAAGCATTGATCCATTATTGCTTAATATCTCTTAGTGCACAGAGTGCTAGTTAATATTTAATGGTTATTAGTATGCAAGATTGTGCTGTCCATATATCAGGCGTTTTAATTTTTGTCGGGAGGGAAAAATGCTATTTACTTGAAAGTGGTTGCTATGCATACGGTAGGCTCTCTGCTAGCAGGTAAATAATGTGCTCTTTTCCTCCTGGCTCTCTGAGGGTTTTCCCCATGAGAGGTAGTAGTAAGTAGTTAAAGAATGCTAGCACATTTCAAACATGTAAAGATGAATGATTAATATGAAATGGAAATGACTGTTGTGTTTTTGTTTTATGCTTAGATCTATCACGACTTTCATGATGAGGTGGATTCATATCGCCAACACTGGTGGCGATGTAATGGCCCATGTCAGAGTAGAAAACCTTATTATGGATATGTGAAACGCGCAATGAATAGGGCACCCTCTGCGCGAGACTTCTGGTGGTCTGACCACCAACAGACCTGTGGAGGAACGTTCTCAAAAGTAAAGGAGCCAGAGAACTATTCTAAAAAAGGCAAGGAGAAAACCCAGCTAGGAAAGCTTTCAAACTCTGAGCCATCTGATACCAAAGGTATGTAACTCTGTTTTCACTTTTCTTCCCTTCAGGCCCACTCCTGCCCTATACAGTACTCCAACAAATGAAAATAGATCAAATACTGGAGAAATTTAGTATTAAGATTTTCTGTAATGTTGGATTTGGTTCACATGGTTTTTGGGATTTTTTTTTTTAAATGCTTGTGTTGCATTAAAGTTATAGCATAGTTAAAGGTCTGTGCAGCACTATGTAGTCATCTTCATATTTTTAGAGCAAAAATATTGGACTAAATAAATAACTCAGATTTCTGGATTTACTTGTGATCTATCTTACTATTAGCGAATCATAATTAGAATCACAGCACCTGGCCATTCAAAGGGATGCAGCTTATGAAAATGTCATTCCATCCGTATTAACTTTCATCCCAGAATTTTAAGCAGAAAACTAGTTATGCAGGCATGGCCCTGTGTATTTCAGGGTCACAGAACTTGCAGCAAAATCTTTACCCTGCACAGCAGAGTCAAAGGCTTAGGTTCTACAATACTATTAGACATTTCTTGTCCTTATCATTGTGAGGAGAACCTGCTAAGCAATGTTATCTTTCTGAATCTAACTAGCCAGAAATAATATGAATTAACCACCTTATTTATCGCAGTGGCTTGCTAACTCCTGAAAACGAGTGTAAAATTTCAATATTCACTGTTTCACAGGTGATGACTTTAGCAGAAAGCTTCAGCTAACATCATTAACCCACAATGCCCACCTCTCTCCCACCTGCCAAGTGGTACAACTGTCCTCTACCCAGCTTCCAAAATCAACATTTTTCTCACCAGTCCCACACTTGACATCTACTGATGCATTACTTCATTATCAATATGAAAATATACAATATATTAGACTGAAATACGGTGACAGCGTAAAATTGAATATAAAAAACAGGAAGGGTACTGTATTAATCATATATATGTCCTGCTTATATTAATTAAAAAGCTCCTTTTTATTTAAATCAAGCTGCTGAAAAAGTTTTTGTCTGCCACACGAGTGTGTCAGAATTTGGGGGATCTTACCACAGAACTTAGCTCCATCCTGCTGTGGAATAACAGGCTGGTATTCAAGTCCTGTTTGACTTCTTAAAAATCAAATAGCAAGTTGTTGAGTTAACAGACTTGATACTGAGCAAATGTAGTAGATTAGAACAAAGTTACCAATCACTCATCTTTTGCAGGAAGGATACATGGAGGTGATATACGAAGCCTAATTCCTTTTAGTGGAAAAGGATATCAGCTTGGAGGAGCAGGCCTTTGGTCCCCTGAGAGACACAAAAGTTCCAACAGTATTAAGGGCAGAGAAATACCCAGTCCACAATGTTATTCAGCAGCTGGAACCGCAAGATCAGTTCCTAAAAATGAACTAAAATTTGAACCAAACACATTCAGTACCAGCATTTCCCATCCAGTTTTTACTGATCGCTCCAATCATAAAAACAGCTTTGCTTTGAACCACAAGTTTCCTAAAATATCTGTCGCTAATACAAAAGCTTACAGGAATGTTGATGGGTCGCCTGTTAAAATTTCTCCTGTTAATGGAGGAAATTTGAACCAAAGTCCTACAAATGCCAAGTCGGTTTTTCCATCTTCTAATGAGACACCGAAACAAACTTCCTTTGAACAAGCTGAGACAACTCTAAGATCCTGGGTTTCATCCCAGGGAAATAGCAGCTTTGAAAGTGGTGGTATACCACAGAAACGGCCGAAAACGGAAGACAAATTTGCCTTTGTAAACTACTTTATAAAGAGAGAGAGTACTGATGGCACTTCTAGAACTAACACTCCTATGAAAAACAATGCTGAACCAACAGTGTCCTCTGAAAGTTGTAGTTCTGCTGTTAGTCAAAATAAAAAAGTTAGTTGTCCCGTTTGCCAGACCGAGGTTTTGGAGACCAAAATAAATGAACACCTAGACTCTTGTCTGACATAACCTTTGAAATGCAATATCACAACTAAATACTAAGAATTGTTTGAAATCTTCAAATTACATTGCTCAGGATTTATCCAATTATGATTGTTATTGTGTGCCTGTACGCTGGCCTGTATTGTCCAAGCTGGTAACTTTCCTATATGTGTAAAATGGAGTCTGAATTTCAGCATGAAGGGAGGGCAGTTCTGATCCTAACATGCAACTCAAAAAAAAAAAAAAAAAAAATCAGATGTATAGACTCTCCCGGTGCTCGTGTCCCAAAGAGCCTAAGGGTATATGTACGCTACCAAGCCTACATCAGCAAATTATGCCAGCACAGGTGACAGGAGGAGGAATTCTGTTGGTGTGGGAACAGCACCTCCCTGAACGATTTTAGCTGTGCCAGCAGAAGCCCTCTTCTGTCCGTATAGCTGTGGTATAGTTGGAATAAGTGTGTCGCTATAAGGTATGGTTTTTCTACATCCCGACCAACATAGCTATGTCGGTATAAATTTTGAAGTGTAGATCAGGCCAAATACACTCCTGATTTTAGTAAATGCAATTGTGGTTGGGTTACATTTTTACTGCAGAACCTAAGAAGGTCTCTTCCCATGGTAACACTTACTAAATTCTGAAATCTTAGATGATTTCTAGAAGCAACTTAACGTTTTTAACCATGTTTTGTCTTTTTGTACTTTTCCTCGGTCCCCAAAATGTTCTTTAACTCATCCCTCGCCACCTTTTAAAATTAACTTCTAAATTGTCCCCTTCCACATAAACTGATACCAACTTATCAGTTTACCACAATGAAAATGTGTTAAATAGTGGGCATTTTTTTATATTCTTATAACACCAAATATTGTGTTTTGGCCACAGCTACCGACTCTCCAGATATCAGTTTTGCCCAAAACTTTTTCAAGGGCAGGTAGGAATGAGGATGGAATTAGATTTAAATTATGGTTGTATCCACACTGCCAGCGAGGGGTGTGATTCCCCTGCTCAGGTACACATACTCACTCTAGCTCTTTTCAATACCCACCTGAAACCAGTAGAAATGTATGCAGTCAGCTCAGCCATATCTCTGCTGCTGCTACATTGCTATTTATATTTGCACTAGCTGGATGAGAGTGCAAGTATGTATAAACAACCAGGGGAATCACACCTCTTGCTTGCAGTGTAGACATAGTTTAAGTCTTCAGCAAAAATGGGGAGCAGCTTAGAAGTTTAAAAAAAAAAATACAGTAAGTCTATTTTAGCAGAATCTTGTAAGTGGAGAGCATGGGTAGAAAATTAGTGATATGGGAGGGATTCTAGATACTTACACTGCTTGATGCATTTGATGAAGCATTAGGCTGTAGACTTAAGGCCCTATTAGAGATACATACTGGGTTTTGAAGCATTGGTTAAGAGGGACAGGAATAGGATAATTTTTGTTTAGCCACTTTGGTGGGTTTTTAATGTGCATGGATGGTATGCAGGCAGTGACAGCTAATTCATGGTCCAACAATCTCCACTTTTTTTCCTTCTGTCCCTCACATTGGCCTTGCTGCATATATTGACGCTTCAGTGGCTTTCACTCTTTAACTCCAAGAACGTGTAGTGTGCGTTTCTGTATATTTGACCCCTAAAGGCTAAAACCACCAAGAGTAAAAATAGGGCTGAGTACAAGTAGCAAAACTAGAAGACTGTGTCATATCACTAGTCCTGCTACAGAATTCTAACTGAAGGCCTGAATTTAAATGCAGATTTCCAATTGAATTCCCATTGCAATCATTGGCAGAGCTTTGCTTTGCTTCCTTATCAGCCTAATTAATAGTTCAGTCAGTATATGCTAACAGCATTCTATTACATGTTATGAATACCAAGTAAGATGTATAAAGCCTACTAAAATGTTTACAGTTCTGTTGGTGCACTAAAGGTATTTAACTGACTGGTTTGGGCAATACTGTCACAGTTTAAACTAGCTTTCCCAATGAACTTATTATACACTAGGTTGCTTTTTGAACTGCTGGTAGGTGTATATATGGTGGCTATGATGCAGACAAAAGTGTAAATACAGGTTGTCTTGTTATAAATGTAACGTGGCTTACAATTGACATCCTCTGAGATGAGGAATAAACAGATCAGACAGTTAACGGAATTTGACCCGTGCTAACTAATATCTAGTTTCAAAGTATAGGGGGAAAAAAACCCCTAAGAATGCATAGAATGTACTTTTTTTTTCAAGAAACTGAATTTTAAAATACTGACATTACTGAAATGTTTTAATGACCTTAACAAAAATGTCTTGCATATTCTGAATAAATCATGATGCTGAACCTTGGGTTGTTAAGTCTGGTTTTCACGTGACCGTCAATGACTGTTTTATTTGCTCTTTAAACACATTTCGTACAACAGTAGTCACTTTTAACAGTTCACTCCAACATCTGCACAACCTGCCCTTCTTAACTACCCCACAAACCCAAACCTTGCTGTGGAGTGATAGTTATTCTTGGGGGGGATTCTGTGCCATTGCACATGTATGCAGAGTTCATGTCCCCTGCAGCTTTCTTTGCTTCCCCGCAGAAAAAAGATTTCTGAAGAGGAAGTAAAGAGAAGCCATAAGAGCGCTGATGCACCCCTCCAGGGCAGCATAGGTGTGTCAATTTGGGCATCAGGAGTAGCTAGGGGAGATGTAAATCACTGCCAGAGGAGGGGGATTGGGACTGTGCGAGCAAGCGACTCTGTCACTCGCTATCACAATGGTCCTGGTGTGGAGGGGCTAGGCTTCAGGGTGTTTCTGAGGAGGTAGGTGTGGGCTGGCCCTGTCCTCTCAGACAGAGCAGAATGTTAACACTACCTGCTTAGTGAATTGTTCCCATTGTTAGTGAATTCCCCCAAGAGTATAAAACAGGTGTAAAAGTTTAAAGGCTCCCTTACATTGCCAGAGTGGTGTAAGTGGCCAATTTGAAATTGACAAGAAAACCAGGCAGCTAGAGCCCAGCTGCCCCCACTCCCCTGGTGAGCCAGGTGGCTGGACCCCATTCCTGGTGGGGAACAGGGAGCTGAGAAGCCCTGGGTGGCCCAGTAGGAGCCTGTGGGGTATCCAAGCTCCTGACAGGGAGCTACCAGCAGAGCTCTCAACACTGCCCCTCTTAGGTTGGTGGAAGCACTCCTGGTGAGGATGTGCCCCACTGACCTAAGGAAGGTATTGTGGACACAAGCCACCACAGTAATTACTGTGGTTGCTCTAAGTTGGCCTAACATAGGTTGACTTCTCTTTGTAGTGTAGACATAATCTAAGTGATTAGAACTGGTCTAAATTTTTGGACTGAAAAATCTTCTATTAAATGTGCTCCATGAACTGTTTACTACTGACCTTTCTGGAGATGGTCAGTAGGCAACATAAATTGTGAGTTTGATTTTCCCTGCTCTCACTTGGTCTTCAGTTGTCTGTGATTTAATACTGAGCATATGGCTGCATGTATTTGTTGACTAATAACTAGAAATAAAGGGTCAAACCTAGCACATTACTATTAGACAAAGGGATTTTGTCTCCAATGCTCCCCACTCCCATTCTCCATCCATCTCAGCAGTTCACCTGAATCCCTGCCTGAGTCATTTCTTCTTCCAAAAGGCTGTCAGTCATCTGCTGCAAGCACCATGAATTCTTGAACATGGCCCAGAATCCACTGATGCTGCAAAGTAGATTATAAGCAGCCCTTAATCCTAGCTGCTTTTCTGTCATTTTCTCATTGCATGGTCTTCCCATTTGTTTTTGGGTGCAATTCCAAGGTTTATTTTTGATCTACAGTGCAAAGCATTACATGGTTAGGACTTGGTTTCGTTTTCCCTGTGCACTATCAAAGAACAGCAGAAGGCACTTTTGCATATAGCTTAATCTTATTGTCCCCTGAGTGATACGGCCATCTTCTTGGGCAAGCACATGCTTGATTTAAACTCATCAATACATTATTTATGATTGGTAGGGAGTACAGGGAAGGGGGCTGTTATTCCAAAATATGCCAGCTGATGGGTCCCCAGTGATCTTCAGGTATTTTGAAATCATAGAATATCAGGGTTGGAAGGGACCTCAGGAGGTCATCTAGTCCAACCCCCTGCTCAAAGCAGGACCAATCCCCAATTTTTCCCCCAGATCCCTAAAAGACCCCCTCAAGGATTGAACTCACAACCCTGAGTTTAGCAGGCCAGTGTTCAAACAACTGAGCTATCCCTTCCCCCCTAGAGAGTGCATGAGTGTAATATGTTCTGACTGGGCTCCTTTCCCCACCCCTCCCTCTTTCTTGTGTAGGGACAGGCAGTGAACAGGAGTCAGGACTCTTTTCATACCAAGGGAACCCTCAGCTGGGAAGAGCTATGTGCTTTCTGGCTTTTTTCCTGTGCCAGAGTGGCACAGTGGGGCTCAATTACAGCTCAGGATCTAGTTTAGGTGTTGTGCCTTTTTTCTGCATTGTAGTTTAAATAAATTACCAGAATAATTGAAACTGGAGTGATTATATTGTGTTATTTTGACAAATAAAATATGCAGAATTTTAAAATACTTTCTGCAGTATTTTTAGGTTTTTTTGGTACAGAATTCCCCCAGGAGTAAATAGTGTAGATTTGGTTAAAAACAGGCTGCACTAACTTCCACGGTCTCCATCTTTTACTTAACATAGAGTTATAGGGGATGTTTTCGATGCTTTGCCAGAAATAGTAAGTTTAAAATGATCACACAACTACTGATCTTAGGACTTGATGTGACCTGTTCTTTATCATCAGTTTTGTTTAGATGGACATGTATGTATTTTAGTTGTACAAATGCCTCCACAAAACTTAATATATAGTGAAAGAAAGCAAATTTCCTGACTTACAGGTTATTAGTTGGCTTAAAAAAATAACTTAATAGTAGTTTCAAGTATGCACTTATCCACTTCAAGTTCTGTCTGTTTGTGTAACCCTATCAATTACACAATCTTCCCCCTCACTATTTTTTTCCACCTAGTACAGCATGAAAGACCTACAGAAACCAGAGACGGTGAAACTGCATTTGACAACATTTTTTGGATAGGGTCAAAGTAAACAAATTGAACACAGATTTTTTTTCTAAGCTGTTAAGTAATTTTAGGTGTTACCTGTTCAGTTGTCAGTAACAACAAATTTAACAAGTGTTATTTTACATACTACCCGTGTCCACTTTCTTTACAGAATCAAAAACTACCATGTCAGTTATTTGGGGGATGTTTGGGGGATAGCGAGAGTTTTTCTAAATTCTATCTTTGACAATGTAAAAGCATTCTGAGAAGTCTTTTGGGTTGGCCTGTCACACCTTCAAAAAAAAAAAAATCAATCAATCAAAACTGGATTGCCTAAAGAATTTGGCAATCATGGACAGCATTTTGAAAAAAAAATCTGGCTTTCTGCCTGTTAAAAGCTGTATGATTAAGTATAATGGTAGCCAGGCATTTCTTGTGCAATAGGTGTAGAAGATAGTTTCAAAGCTCTTTAAGCAACAGACTCCATAGTTATTGTATACTGGAAGGTATTAGCATGCCTCTAAGCTCTCTTTCCAGCATATTGCTGTGGGTGCTTCTTGTAGAAGGTTAAGTTTTACACTTCTATCAATGATTCAACTTTATGTATGAAGAATATAGTACCTCCTATGATGCTGGATGATTAAAGATGACCATTTATATTACCACTGTTATATAATTGCCATCAATCTTGTACAAAGTGTATCATGTAAGGTGTCAATAGAAACGTTACAATCCAGCAGGTATGATTATCCTGGTTAAATCTGGTATCTTTGTATTTGAAGTTATGAATATTGGCTGTGTACTTGTATCATAAACCTGTGTTGTATCCCTGGGTGACTCATCACCAGATGGATTTACTTCAGGGTTAGACAGCTATGTATTGATGGCCCATCAAGGACACTCAACTCTCACAATGGGCCAGTGGAGAAACTCATCCCAGCCAGTAGCTCTTCCTGAGGATGCCTGAGACAGCAAAGAGACCGGAGAAACAGGTGTTTAAAATTAAATTTTTCCTAGGGCATTCAGAAAGCAGAATTCCTATACTCATTAGGTCTCTGGCTTCTAACACAATTGTGGCTAGACCCTTTTCCTTGTCTACAGACCATAATGGTTAGTCTAATTCCTCAGAAGGGAGAAACAAGTTCAAGGGGGCTTGGAAGAAAATTTAGACAACTTTTCAGAGACCAAGCTCTTCATCTTACCTCATGCGCAAAGAAAAATCCAGAAATGAACCATCTTGTGAGCATTCTTTGTTGCTTATAAACCCATATGTAGGGTCCTGAATGGGTGGGTGCTGTAGAGCCACACTGAGGAGGAACCCAACACCCATAACTCCTAGGGAGTTCACTGGGAGTTTCAGCTACTCCGTCCTTCTCATGATCAGGCCAACGCAAGGTTTTCCCTTCCTTCAGGGACTGAGCATGTTGCCATCTAGTGGAAACAGGCTCTGCCAGCCATGGAATAAAGGGCTGAGATCTGGCCTCAGCATTAGTCTTTTGAATGACGAATTGTGCTAACCCCTGGGGCCACTGCAAGCAGGTTGAGTAGGCTGCAGGCTGATGCAACTAATCTCCCTCCTGTGCCTGCATAACCATCCTCTGCTCCTGACCCAATTTCTCCCACCATCCCATGTACAACATTCTGTCCTACCTGTGGGTATGCACCCAGCCCTGAGCTGCAGCTAAGGGAGGCTTTATTTATTTTGTTGAACTGAAGAGTGAGAACATGGCCCACTGGAGAAAAGAAAAAAAGTAAATCCACTGGGAGTGTGGGGGGGACAGGGAATGAATGAAGGTGGTTTATTGCTGCTTCAATGTTATTTTGAATTTTGAAGAACTTAGTTTTTAATCTACCTTGAGTCTAAGTGTTTTCACGTTCAATATGCTCTTTGGTACATTCTTGATTTTCTGTATTACTATTAAGGCCCTGTACCAAGGCTATTGTCGTTCTTGGATAGCACAACAATGGGTATAGTATAAGAGCCTGGCTAGACAGATTGCTGGATAGACAATCCAGGGGATAATGCTTCAAGGATAAGACAGCCTGGAGCCAGCAGATCTGATGAGATCACATAAGGAGCCTTTAGAGAAGAAGGTGGCTTTAATAAGAGGATGAAAGGAATAAAAGAAAATTGACAACAGAGGGCACGGAGGCTCTTCCAAGCAGCATGAAAAGCATTCTAGGGAGCATTGAAGAAACAGTGAGCCGAGTTATCATCTACATTAAGGTTTGTCAGACTTAGTGCTTGTCTACTCTAACTCTACCAGTGTAGTTAAAAGCCCCATAGCATGGGTGCAGTTATACTGGTATGGAAAAGTGTTTTAGTGATATAGCTTCTGATGCTTTGTGAAGCAAAATAAGCTATATGGGTGTAAGGTAACTTTTATAGAGGTATACATTTCTCTAGACTAGTGCTTAGATTGGTACTACTATATCGGTTAAAAAAATTCCACACACACCCCCCGACAGTTATAGCAGTATAGCTTTTCTAGTATAAGCCAGGCCTTAGACCACACTTCATGGCCTAAAATACATAGAAGAATTTGACTTTTTCCCTCCTTTTCATTACCCCAAGACGTTTTTAGCAGAAAACAGTAGGAAATGTAGAAGAGTTTTTTTTTAAAAAAAGGGTATATTTATTTTAAACAACCACCAGAGGGACCCAGTTCCCTCGTCTCACTGCTGCTGGCTTGTTTCCCCTGTAGGACTTAGTAAATTTTTCTTTTTTTGCCAAGTATTCTACATACAATAGACAGTTTGGGCAGCCTTTGCTGAAACATAAGTGAATATGATAAAGAAAAACATTCTTGTTTCTCTCCTGAACTTGTATGAGCTTCCTTATTTGTACCAGTTAGGATATGTATCATACACTAAAGTCACAGGAAAACTCTTGATCTTAACATTAGATGAAATGATCGGTGAAGAAAAAGATGTATATCCAGCCACCTAAAGTATCATTGACCCCTCTTTTTCATTTTTATGTTGTGAATTTTTTTTAAACATTGTCCTAGGGTAGAAGTTTCAACAGTACTTAAGTGGTTTAGGGGCCTAAAAAATTGAAACTGAAGATTTTATGCTTAGTCTCTAAGGTGTCCTCCTTTTCTTTTTGCGGATACAGACTAACATGGCTGCTACTCTGAAACCTGTCTTTATTATGAGATTCTTTTGTTTATTCCCACTAAATATATAGCCAAGAGCTTTGTGACATTTCTGGGTACCTTTACCGCAGTATCTCCCCAAAACATCCCCACAGTGCAACAATTACATTTTTACTGAATACATGCCCAAAGCTCTGTTAAACACGTGTGGCATACAAAAAGCATCAAATCCTTAAGCCCAGGCTACTTGCAAAGAATGGAAAACAGCCAAAAGTTACACAGTGTTAAATTCACAAAACTACTCTTCAACCCTGTTATACAAATGCTTTTCTATTGCTCTTTCCCTAAACATTATGCATTGTGGTTTGCTCAACCCCGTGTGATTTTAATCAACCTTTCTAAAAGGGAAACCTATCTGACTCAGTATTAGTATCTAGCGGTCTGTTACTCACAGGAAGTCAAGAAATAAACAACATTTGAAGTCTCAAACTTCCCTAGTTAAAAGGTACACAGTCACCTTGAAATCTAGTCCACTGTAAAAAGTTAAAAGCACGTTCAGCTATTATACCTGCTCCTGAGGCCCGCCCCCAATCAATTTTGAGGGTTTTTACAATCACATTGTCCCTTTGAAAATATTTCTCTTCTCTTTGACATGCAAGTGCTGCCAAATACACAAAGTAAAATTAAAAGTAGATACAACCGATAGAGAATTTTTCAGTATTGCAATATTACGATTACTATTCATAATCGTAGATGCTGCTTGTAGGAGTAGGCAAAACAAACAAACAAACAAACCAAAAACCACCTGATAGAAATGCCATGTAAGCAGACAGTGCCCTTGATGGGCTCAAGCCAACTCCCACTGAGGACTCCTCATGACTGCAATGGAGCTGCATCAGAGCTAAGATTCCTATATTCTAATTTGACCTCACTAGTTCCCGTCATGCCCCATGTTATAGTGACACCAGTGTCACAGTATTGTAACAATCTTTTAATGTGTTCAACATATTCAATACATTAACACAAGTAAACTAATTCACAGGTGAAATGACAACCCAAGTAACCTGCCCTACCAGCTCTAGGACTTGTAGGTTATGCTGAACAGAAGGTGTTCTTCCTTATATGTACTGAAATACCAACACACAGGGTATCAGCTTGCAACTGGTGCATTTTCTTGCTTTTGTGGATGGAAGTCAGAACTTTGTATTTTAATGATGTTGGATGTATTTCTATTTAAAAGCAAGCAGACCGCTTGCTGCCCACACTACATCGAAAACTGGCACAGAAATGAAATCACACCTGACCTAACAAACAGCAGTGACATTTATAGACAGGTCCAAAAGGGAACACTGGATCCAAATCCTGAACTTTGAGGGAACGGATGCTACTTGAAAGGAAGGATGGTCTTGGGTTAAGGTATTGGACTGGAGAAATGGGTTCAATTATCAGCTCCACTGCAGATTTCCTGTGACATGCTGGGCAAGTCACTTATTTAGTCCATCTGTAAAATGGGGTTACTACCGACTTCCTTTCTTCCGTTCTGTCACCTATTTAGATTATAGTCTCTCTTTAGGTATTTGTACAGTACCTAGTATAATGGGGCCCCGCTAAAAGCATGACTGTAACAGTCCATTGCCTCCTCTCCCTCATTCCAGTCAGATGAAGCTAGTGCCAGAGCACTCCTGCTGGTCCTTGCAGCCATCTCCAAACCTAGCCCAGCCGAATTTACCCAGCACCTTATTCTAGGTAGTGGACAAAGATCCCAGGAGCTCCACTGGCCCCTCCCTAAGCAAGAGACTCCGGAACTCCCAGCCCAGCGATCAGGGACTAAAAGATGGCTCTAAGCAGAGCAGCTAGGAGAGGTTAGTTACCAGCCATCAGAGGTAGAGCTGAAACCCAACTAGACCTACGGGCACCTGCTGCAGCTCTGAAGACACACTCCTGAGAGATAATAGGTTGGGGGGTGGCAGGGAGGAAGGACTGATACATTTACTGGGTGAAGAGAGAGAAGAATCAAATCAGAAGATAGTTGCCTAATTTGGGGAAAAGAGTTGATGAATCTGGGGGCATAAGAGAACTCATGTCAGGGCGAAGAGTAAGTGAATGGAGGGATGGCTGAGTTGGGGTGTGAACAATGTGCAGGGACAAGTGGGGTTGAGTACTGAATCTGAGTCGGGGGTTGGTGCGCAAGACAGGTGTGAGAAAGACTGGCATGAAATGTGTGTGAATGAGTTTAGTATGAAATGTGAGTAAAAACAGGTCTCTCCACAAGGGGTGAGAATACACAGGGAGAAGGGCATGCACGTATGAGAGTCCAGATGTACACTTGTGTGAGTCCATCTGTCTGCAAGAGAAAGTGTGAATGTGTTACAGAGACAACCAACCAGTCTATTTGTCCATGAATGTGTGTTTGAATGGGGAAAAGGAGATTGCTCTTTATGGTAAGGGTGTGCAAGTAGATTTTTTTTTTTTTTAGGATAGGTGGAAAGCAGCTGTAAGTCCCTTTAACTTGGCTTTCTTGTACACATGAAATTATTTGGATCAGATACTTGCTTTTATTCCTACTTCAGGATTTTTGAAGATTGGTTTATAGTGACTGCAAGTGTACATGGATATTGATAAGTGCTTTGTAACCCTTCCAACGCAACATTGCTATTAACCATGATAATATTGCATACCAGATGACACTAATCTTAATGGTAGTAGCAATACTCACTTTCCCATTGCATGGGCCTAGGGAAGCCAAGGTCACAGAAGGTTCAGCAGAACCCACTGCAGAGTGAGCAGAGCTCCCTTTACAGTGACTGACTATGTTGGTGCAGTAGCAGTTCACATTTAAAGTTTTCTTCACAACCACAAGGACTAGGAAAAAAAAATTTTGTAATCAAAGCTGAGATTCCGCAGTAGTTGATGGCACTAATAAGTCTCTTGAAAATCTCCTACTAAGCTGGGAGACTGGAGTTTTGCAAGGCTGATCTATAAAGAAATGAAGACTTTACTATAAGATACACTTTAGAACAGTGGTAGGCAACCTGCAGGCCGTCAGGGTAATCCGCTGGCGGGCCGCAAGACAATTTGTTTACATTGACTGTCTGTAGGCACGGCCGCCTACAGCTCCCAGTGGCCGTGGTTTGCCGTTCCTGGCCAATAGAAGCTGTGGGAAGTGGCGGCCAGCACACCCCTACGGCCCACGCTGCTTCCCGCAGCTCCCATTGGCTGGGAACAGCGAACCACGGCCACACCTACGGAGGTCAATGTAAACAAATTGTCTCATGGCCCGCCAGTGGATTACCCTGATGGGGCACGTGGCCTATGGGCCACAGGTTGCCTGCCACTGCTTTAGAAGGTAAGCCATGTCAATGTAAGCAAGACACACTGTTAGGTTATCTAGGCTCTTCACCCTCGGAGGTTCATGACCAACACACAGGACCAAGTGCAGATGGTAGGTGAAAGTCCCAGTAATGTCTTAATTAACTTAATCAGATAAATGGCTACCTCATTTCTAACAGCTGTTTTTCTAACTGTTACCACTTTATAGCGCTGAACTGCTTTTCCCTCACATGGATTCTTTGTATAGAAGTTGTTTTCATTATATGTCTTTTGGGTTAAGCAAGAGTGGTAGGAAGTAACCTATATTACCATGATATAAAAATAGAAATTTTAATACCAGCAAAAACTAAGCAAATTTATAGAACTAAAGCCAGACCACAGATCCCAATCAGCACCACAATTCACTGGAAATACTAACACCATCAGAAAATTAGTTCAGACAAAAAATATTAGTGAGTGCCTACCTACAAAACAAATGAACCACTCCCCCCTGCCCAACAGACTAGTTTGTTTCATCGTGCAAACATAAGACAATTTTTTGTTTTGGTTCTGAGACTCCATTTTTGTATAATGTTACATGTTTACTTTCTATACAAATACAAAAAAGAATAATGTTTCATTGTTTGGTACATCAGAACAAGACCCCATGTGTCTTTTGAAGTTTTGGTCCTGAATTACTAACATTGTAGCTCACAATTCTAATATTGCAAAATACTAGTTAAGAGTCCTGTGGGAACCTTCGGAAAATGGAAACTACTGATTAATCCCCTAGGAAAGAGTGGTATAAAATACAGGGCAGCGTTAAGGTTGTCTGGTTGCCTCAGTGCCTGATTTGCTAGGGGAACTGACAATGCGTTTGTGAGTATCTGCAGCTGCGTATGTGTGAGAAGGCCATTTACACGGACATTGCTTTAAACCATACTGGCTGGGTTTTGTGGTTTTGAGGTTAGTATTATAGTCCATTAGCAATCTTTGCTGTTTTTTTGCAATTGTTTGTTTGAATAGATTGTTAAAATGCAATTTTTTTTTTTAGCCTGGTTTCAAAACTCTAATGTGACTCTCAAGAGATGTGTGTGCATGCAAACATGGTCATTTCACTTCCCAGTCCCTGGACTAAATTATGGTAACCTGAAGTCTTGACTGCCTCAGGCTTCTGTTTCTAGTATTTCTGCTTGAAAGCACTCTGCGCCAGCCTGCTACCAGGCTTACAGGTGTCTTCCTTCCAAGCGTCCAGAGACACTTCTCACCATTCTTTACTCCACTGTGTGACACTGATGGCAAATCTGATACCCACTGCACATCATGGTCTACTGTACAATAAATATATCAGTCCACCACAGACATGATCTGAAGCTGCCAAGAGGCCTTTTTCCTAATTAGACATATCTGATAGAAAGATCATACGAAGAGCGAGTCACCTGGCACGGAACTACCAAGCAGACCTCAAAGCACTGAGGTGGTCTGCTGAAAAAGTGCTTTAAAGTAGCTATCAACAAACTGATAAAAGAAAATGGAACAGGGCAAGATTGAGTCCAAGTGCCAGAAATGCCATGGATGTGCCAAAGTACCAAAAACCCCAGGCACTGAAGCAGTACAAACTGAACACAGGCTGATAGTTCCCTAATTTTCTAGGCCTGTTACTGAACCAACTGCAAGGAAGACTAGTACATTTAAGAGACTTTATAAGAAATGGAGTGATGCAGAAGCACAGCAAAACAGAAACCTGTTCACCAAACAGTGGCCAGGAAAGGACTGACTAGAAGGCTTGGAGAACAGCATTTATAATCTGCATGGGTTCGTGAACGACATGCAGCAGGAAGCCTGGCTCACACTGTACCATGCTACTGCTGTCCTCAAGGGTCAAAATTCATGAAGATTCTGCAAAACCAACGGAACTCCCATTAAGGTGCTAAAATCCTGTCTGTAAAGGGTTGGGCTTTTTGCACCAGTGTAGCTACACTAATACAAACCACCCACCCTATGTAGACTCATTGCACTGGTGTAAAACACGATTTGCATCAATTCTGCTCATCCACGAAGTCTAAAAACTGACACCAATTTTTTCTTAACCTCCTCTCAATTAAAAAACAAACAAACACCACACATCCGGATAATTAAAAACAGAGTTTATCAAGGAAACAAATGGCAGACCCTTGACTGTAGCATCACTGAATGCTAAAAACAGACACACACCCCCCTATTTTATCAGATTATAAATTAGCTGCTGCGGAGTAGGCTTTAAAAAGTTACATAATTACAAATAACCACCACGTTGTTTCCAAGAACCTTTATACATCTTTTTAATTAGATTAGCTTTACAAGCAACTTGAGAGCTCTTTATAACGAACACTGCTTTTCAAATTACATGACTTTATAAGCAATCTGTAAATGAATCCTGAATTTCTTTGCCTGTTATAGAAAAAGGTCTCGTGTGTTACAGCTGGCTAATGTCATGAATAAAAATAGTATTATGAAGCTTTATTTAACCAGGACTAAACACATACAGGTCATAAGACAGTTTAAAAAATAGTTTTAAACAGGGACCTGCTTTGTGACGCTAAGATTGAAGATTTCAACTGACATGAAATGAACAGATTCTAAAAGGATACTGTTTAAAGAAATGGCTGCTCTGATTTGTTCACCCTTTTGTAATGATTGACAAGAAATGATGAAGCAAAAAATTAAGCACTTTTTTTTTTAACCTCTCTGGCAAGCAGAAACCTATACAGTGATTAGAATTTGATACTTTGCATACCTGCAGCAATAGACATTTGAATTACAGAGGGACTGGAACAGAATTGAAAGGTTTACGCTGTACATTTCTGAAACAAAACCAATCAAATCTCCATCAAAATAATACAAAAGCAGATAAAATGAAAAGTGGTGGCTTTTGTGTGTGTGTTTGTTTGTTTTGTTAAAGCTGGCCTAATGCAATGCACTACACTGTAGACCAGACAGTAATGAAGATCTGCACTCCTTGGTCAGGCTGGCAGAGGCACTTACAGTAGAGAGGTGTCTTGTCTGATTTTCTGGGAATGGAGGAAAGAGAAACTAAACTGTAAAAGGTGAGGACTAATTAAGGTCTGAACAAAATGAGAATTTTTCCGTATGGTCTCCTCCAGTGTATCACAATACTGAATTTCCCCCACGCCCCATCCCACCCTCCACACACACACCAGTCAGTTTGTCACTAAATAAAATTAGGGTTGTTGGGTCTTTTTTTCATGTTTTACATGAATAGTAATCTTTTTAATAAAAATTACTGAGCTTTCCATAGAAAAGGTCTCTGATTGAATACAAACTATACAGATGCTAAAATTGTCGTAAGCTGTAATATTATATACAGAAATATTTCTGTACACTCACATTGTTTTGGCTATGTAAGGAAATCAAGGACAGATAGAAAAATTGAAGGAGGTGAGCTCAAATACCAAAGACATTTGGATGCTGCCTTTTAGGATTTTCTTTGTTCTCTCAAACTTTAAAGCTCAAGACTAGAGCATCCATCTCTTAAGTAACAGAATTTCAAAGCTTTTGGATGTCTCATCTTTATTCTGTAAAGTCCGTTTTTCCTTTACAAAAAATGAAAATGTAAAAATAAAGTAATTTTTTCCCGCTAAATACTCAGGACTGATCAAAGGCCAGTGCCTTTTTGGGGAAATCCTTCAGCAGAGTGACAATCTGAAAATGTATTACACATGAAGCTTGTAGTGATGCACTTCAGCCTCAATGTACTGAATGTTCCCTTGATACTATATAACAGACCAAGGTGCCAGCCTGCAGACCAGATGGGACACCAATATTCAGCAAGAACACAAAGTTTGTGAATTTCAACGTTCTATTAACTTATATACAGTAAAAGAACAACTTTCAGAAAGGAAGAAAAAGGTGGAATTCTCCTGTCAAATACATAGGGAGGAGGTTCTGGGTACCTCTAAAAGCCTAGGAAAGCCCTTATGTATCCTAGGAACTTGACGGTATTTACCAGGTCCCCAAAGCCACCTACAGCATAGATAGTGTCAAGTTCACTTAGTGCCAGTCACTTAAAAAAAAAACAAAAAAACCAAAAAAACAGAATCCTTCCCCTCTGTGGATTCAACATACAATACCATGAATTAGAAGTTGCTGATAGTAAGATAGTGATTTGTTTCTGTTAACAAGTTTCATAAAGGACAGTCAAAAACAATACAGCAGCAATCTTTAAAAGTTCAAATTAGTGTGAGATATGAACGTAAAACAATCAGGTTTTTAGCTGGTAATTAAAGTGCTCCTTTTCTGACTTTAGATGTAAAGAAAATTAAAGTGATCATCAGTTACTGGCAATTCTTATATTAAATTAGGTATTTCATGGCAGAGAACAATATGAACAGTTTTACAAAAATAGATCAATGATATTTTGGAGAATACTGTATTTTTACTCAATTTTGATAAATTGTACCTGGTCATACAAAAATTACCCCAAATCCAAACTTTACCGTATAAAAAAAGGGAGAGATGAATTGGATGACAGGTCTGGCAAAATATAAGAATGGAAAAATTCTATGTAGGGCACTTATTTCATGTCCATATGTGTACGCTATTTCTTACTGATTGCTTATCTTCTTTACATAAGCAGTCACAGGTCTGGAGTCACAATCACATAGCACAATGCTTCAGCAGTCAAAATCTTCTGTTCGATGCAACATTGAAACGCTGTGTTTGTTTCCTTATTAAAACGTTGATTTCTTGTCAATTTTTCTTTATCCCATTATTCACATTCAAAAGTTAATAGTTTACTGGGGGAAAGTAGCAAGGAGAGTTGGCTAGATGAAATGCTTTATAAAACGTCTTTCCCAATTGAGTCAGAAGGTTTATTGAGTTCAACCCTCACACCTTTTTCACCTGCAGAAAAATAAAAAAAATACATCAGCATAATGTTTAAGCATGTGCTAAAGAGTGTGCTATAATAAAATTACTGTGCCACTTCTATGCCTTCCTGTTGAAAGTTTGGTACCATACAAAATAGGTATTTTCAAAAGGTGTTTAACACGCTTCAGAAAATAAAATACAAATTCATATACTTATTACCTCCTGATGAGCCAAATTCTGAGCAACTACTTTTATATTCAGGAGAAATTTTTTCAAACCTTGGTGCTTAAAGTTTGGATCGTAGGTGTCAATTGACTGAATTATGGCTGAAAACAGAGTCATTTACTTAACTGTTCAAATATGGAGTTAAGAGCCTAACTTCAGACAGTCCATTTCAAAAGTTTAGGGCTCAGTCCTTACACAGGTAAACTTGCAAAGAAGTCAAGGGAACCTCAGCATTTGGTCCATCATCATTTTACTTTTGTGAAGAGAATTACTGAAGAGAAGTTTGTTACATCTTTATCCTTTTTCATATACAACATCCTATTTGAGGTATACCCTAAATTGCCACCTCTCCTGCCCTTTTCATTAGAAGTGAACAGAAATACTTTAAAGTAAAATCGAACTGTTTAAGTCTCCAAATCATTAACAGAAATCAAGTATTTAGTTTTATAATTTTTAAATCTATACATATTAATGGTAAACCAAAAGAAAGACCTATCATCTACCAAGGCCAGAGTTGAAGTGCTCAGATTTCTGCATTCCCTGGAAAACTGACACCAAAAGCAGAGAAGGAGCTACATTCCTCATACTGCTTTAGGAGTCTGTGATGTCATCAACTGTACCAAGATAAACAGGAATCGTAAGCAGTGTGCGCATCTGCTCCCACATTTGGCTCCCATTTAAATCAGAGTCAAAATTCTCATTGACTCAGAGGAAGTCAGATTAGAACTAGATTCTCAAGGTGGTGAAAGTCACCATAGAGCCACTGACTTCAGTAGTGGTATTCTAATTCCCACCAGCTGGGAATCTGGCCCTATAACTATATATGCAAAAATATTTAAATTGACCTTTACTGCCAATGCCATCAACTACTTCACATCAATTTCATGGATGGCAGCAGAGCTAAGCCGCTCATTCTGATAAAGCCTGCTTATTTGCACAGGAAAATTAAATCAACTTCCTCTTGAAGGGCAAACCACAAGAGGAAGGCAGATTTTAGCTAAGTGGGCTTAGGGCAGCCTTGCAGAAGCAGCGACTATCACAAAAATCAACAATTGTAAATGAATACATTCTCAATTCTTTTATTCCAGATATTCAGTTTTAGCTTTCTTTGCTTTTCAATACACACACTCCATTCAAGCGGATTTATCAAGTCCTGTCCAACTGTTAAAATTAACTTATATTTTAGGTACTTGGAAGGCCCCCATTACTCTCTAATGTATTTATCCTAGGTATTAGGGATGGGGAGAAGTAATATCCCAGTTTTACAGACCAGGAACAGATACACAGAGGCTACGTGACTTGCCCAAAGTCATGCAGAAAGCATTTGGCAGAGCAGGGAACTGAATCTGCGTCTCCCAAGTTACAGGCTAGAGCAGAGGTTCTCAAACTGGGGCTCAGGACCCCTCAAGAGGGTTGCGAGGTTATTACATGGGGGCGGTCGCGAGCTGGCAACCTCCACCCCAAACCCTGCTTTGCCTCCAACTTTTATAATGGTGTTAAAATATAATATATATTAAATTTATATATATATATATAAATAAATGTGTTTTTAATTTATGGGGGGGGGATCGCACTCAGAGGCTTGCTATGTGAAAGGGGTCACGAGTAAAAAAGTTTGAGAACCACTGGGCTAGAGCCCTAACCACTGGACCACCGTTCTTCTAAAACATGACTACACAAGTCATGTTAACCCTCTCTTGGTGACTGGTGTTAAGAATATTTAGACGTCTTTTCCAGAAAGCCAAGAATATATATAATATACAAAAGTGATTCATTACCAGTTAGATATTTTACTTTAGCTCGTGCTCTTTCATCTGCATCAAAATACCACACTGTTATTGCGTACCTATAAAATGGATGAAAATACAACAAATGAATTCCTAAACTCTGGAAAACAAACAGTGATGTTTATTTACATAATACAACCCATTTAATTGTTAGTTTTTTTCAGTACATTTGATAGAGTAGGATTATGGGGAATAGGGGGAGAAGATTTTCTGTTAATTTCTACTGTTTTAATATCATTTATATGAAGGAAATTGTCATTTGAAAAGACAAAGTGGGTTTGCCATTGATGTTATGAATCTGCATTTTTCCAGTAAATGCTATACAATTATTAACCAAATCACATTCAGAAATTGTATTGTATAGTCTGCAGCCAGACCATCTTAGGTTGTGGTCTCATATTTCATAAATTAAGCAGGTTCAAGGTAGTGTCATGCTGATCATTCACTGGGAGGGAGAAGTAATTATCCCTTCCAGACAGATCAACCAGCATTCTATAGCCCCCGTATAGTGCACGATAGGCACTTCAGAAATATTTTAGTAGTTTCAGTAAGTGGCACCCTTTCATCTGAATTAGTACTGAACCAATGCCCCAACATAGCTTCCAGGGGTATTGTGCCTTTGCAAATACAATCTTTCAAACACGACAGAATAAAGAGGAGGTCCCACACACATGTATTTAAAAATCCTATGGTACTTTTTGCAAAGGAGGTGGGGTGTTGAACTAAATAGGCTAGAGCATAAAGGTTATTACATTCTGCCTAATCAAAAACCCACACATTTTCAACAAGCTGCCTGTCCTTCGCGGTCATGTAGTGTTGCTGCACACTGTTAAACAATAACATGCTTCAACCCAGGAGCAGCTGATTTCTGTAAATTGAAATATGTAGATTGCTTTATGACTCAGATTAAAAGTGTTCCATAAATGGAAGCTATTTATGCTTCTAGTTTACATTCTTAACATGTAGAGAAACATGAATTCTCTAATTCCTGTTGCTTGCATTAGTTAGTAAGGTTTTCTTTTAGACAAACAAAATACTGCCAGAGTATTTCTGCTTTGACTTGAAAATTTAATGTTTAAATATACATTGATTTATTTAAAGCATTAGAAGTAGCAAATAGCTTGAAGTCCAAAGTCTCAAAATGATGTTAAGCAGAATTCCCCTTTACTATGCACCACAGTTTAGTATAATGGAAAATCAAAGTTAAAATCCAGTCCAGATAAATTATGAGCTAATTTTTTTGTTAGAATTTTTTTCTACTCCACTCTTCACATAAAAATAGACATATCTGATTACATAACTTAAATTTTCCATATGATCCAGATACTTGGTTCTGGATGTGAAATTCTCCACAAAACAGATTTTTAGGGAGTAGCAGCAACGTCATTAGACATTCATCATTCTTGTTCTAGTGGTGAAATACAGTAACCTTTGCTGCCACAAGTAATTACGGGCAACATCGACCTTGATATATCTTAACTTTTGAGTACTTAAACTTTCAATCAGAATATTCACTCTCTTAAAAGGTTTAGACTTTTTTTTTTAATGGAATTCTCTCTCCCCCGTCCCCCCCCGCCCCTGTCCCCATCCCCCACCCCTCAAATAAAAGGAAAATTTCAGACTATGAAATTTCTATTTGGCTAGTTACCACCAGAATGCCCTGTTCTGTGCAAGGTGCTCAGTAAATCTGCCAAGGGCTCCTCTTCCTCCTCACGCACTTCACCTAATGTGCATCTTGCGCGAGTGCACACCTTAGAAGGTGCATACTGAGTGAGACGTTGGTCTTACGATGCAATTCATCCAATGTACTCACTTCCTACAAGATCAAACACATACACTGTGCACCCAAGTTAGTCTGACACACACATACCTATATTCCTTTGTGGTGTTGCTTTAAAAAGTGCTTTTGTTCTGATTAGGATTATCCTACTTTGGATGTGCAGGAAACACTGCTAAACAGTACGTAATCATCATCATCTAGCTTTTATAAGGGGCTTTTCATCAGTAGAATCTCAAAGCACTTTACAAAGGCCAATATCATTACCCCATTTTGCAGATGAGGAAACTGATGCACAGAGCAAGGAAGTGATCTGCCCAAGGTCACCTAGCAGGCCAGTGGCAGAGCCAGGAACAGAACTGACATCTCCTGATTCCCAGCCCACTATCGTATCCCTTAGGCCACACTGCCTCACCAAATCAATGTAATCAGAACAGTCAACAGGCTCAATGAGGGCTATTTCATCTTTTTTCCCCCCTACCTAATTTCAACTTTCTACTCCCAGCAGTTTTGACTATAGCCACTCCTAAAAAGATAGCAAGAATTTAAAAACAGGAAAACACATTTTCTACCTATGATCCTTGTCCTCAAAAAAGCCTGAAACATTTTTGCTCAAATTAATTATCCTTTATGCAAAGAGCAAGGAATTAAAATTCTGGGCAACATTTAGTATGGGTTTCACTACTAGCATCCCAGCTTTTACATCTTGACCTATCAAAATGTTATGTGCAACATGAAATGTGGATTCTACAAAACTAATAATTACAATGATTTAGTAGTTAAAGTCCCCCCTGTGGATTGGCAGATAACATCTGGTAATGCCACATTGGAGACACAGGTTTGGCAGTGACCGCAGATATGTTCACCACCATTACCACTCTGCTGTAGAATTAGTAGCACATTAGTTAAGTTCTGTTTGCGATTCAGACAAGGAGCAACATAGTACTCCATGTAATAGAGAGTGTTGAGTACAGAGGAGCATCCCATCCTTTCCCCAGCCATGGCCACTTTTGTGGTGTAAAGCTGGCAGGGGAGAACGAAGGAAATTTTAAAATAAAAAAAGACAGTAACCTCCCCAAATTAAAAGAATGGCAAAGAAAATTGCTGTGACTAGCCAATCTCAGACACATGGTGTCTAACTAGGAGCAAGAAGGAAAATTAATACAATACAGGCCTAATAAAAAAAGTCAATTGTAATCAGTGAGAAGACATCACTGACTATGAGTAGGACCCTACCAAATTAACGGCCATGAAAAACACATCATGGACTGTGAAATCTGGTTATTGTAGGGGAGGGTCAGGGCTGGGGGCACCCCAGCTAGGGACTCCTATTGTGCACCAGCCGCCAGCTGCTAGTCCTGGCCTGGGCTAGAGAGGGAGGGGACTTCCTCTTCCCCTGCAGGGGCTGCTCCTGGAGCTGAGTCAGACCCACCTCCAGGAACCTCTTCCAGCTGCAGGAACCTCTGTGGCTGCTGGCTGGGTGCCCAGCTCTGAAAGCAGCGCAGAAGTGAGGTTGGCTGTCAACCCCTGACCCAAGCAGGAGGCTGCAGCTCCAGCTGCCTGCCCTGGGCACGAGATTGCCAGGAAAACCCAGACATATGGTAACCCACCCCCCATACTCTGTGACCCTCACTTCTGCTGGCTTTTGAGCTGGGTGCCCAGCCAGCAGCTGCTGCTCTCCAGTTGCCCAGCTCTCAAGGGAGCACTCCTGCTAGCAGCAGCACAGAAGTAAGGGTGGCAATCCCACGACCCTCTACAATAGCCTTGCAACACCCCCCCACGACACCGCATTTTGGGTCGGACCCACACAGTTACAACACATGAAAGTTCAGATGTAAACACCTGAAACCATGAAATTGACTTTTTTAAATCTCATGACCATGAAACTGACTAAAATGGACAGTGAATTTAGTAGCCCTAACAATGTGCTCTGTATCAGCCCATTTATGAGACTGATATAATTTTGATTTCACAAAGCTACCAGTGGTGTCCTGTTTTGAGTATTTATGTACAAAAAAGGAAAAGGATTTTCTGAATACTCAAAATTGTACCCAGAACTAGATTTTCTAGAAAGAGGAGAAAATGCATAGAAAGACAACAGCACGATGGCACTCTGTATGTTTGCAAAGGAGCCTCAAATTGTACAAGAAATGGGCTCTGTTTCAGGCCATACTATATTAAAATTTCCTCCTTGCTCTTAGTTTGTCATTATATGTTCTTCTTCCTCTAACAGAAGCTTTGTGAAGTAGATTCTTACATCTCATTCATCTTACCTTGTAGCAAATGCTGGTTGCACTTCATGAGGGTTGCGGCGGTCAGACCAGAAAAACAGCAGTCTATCAAATTTGGGTTCAATATCAGCAAATTGAGCTTTGCCTTCTGGGAATATTCGAAGAATACCTCCACTTACCTAAGTGATTTAAAACAAACAAACAAACAAACAAAAAAACAGTCATAAATAAATATTTACTCTTCATCCAGTGATTTCAAGGTGCTTTACAAATAGCAACTCTCAACACCTGTTTTACACTAAAAAGGTTTTTTGTTTTTTAACCATTACCCATTTGAGGAAGCGAGACAGATGTTAAAGTGATGACCGAAACCACAAAGCAAAATCAACACACCCCAAAATAGCAGAGTTCTAATTCTGAGCCCCACTAGGTTTCGCTCTCTCCAAGGGCAATTATTGATTTGCTAATGATACATTTTAAAACTCACGAAGCTGTAATTTAAGAAAAAAGTTGACAACTCTTTTTTTAAGCTTTTGGGAATCATTGTTCTTTGGGTGCCATGTCACTGTCCACTTATTTCAAGCTCTTCCAAGCTTGGAGCTCTTAAATAGGTGGGTGAGTATGCATAGCTACAGAATACCAACACCAGAAAAAGGAGAGAGTTACTCACAATGAATATTTTTCTAAAGATCCTGGTTGTCTTTGGTCACATCACGCCTCCCTCCAGCCGGTTGCTCTGAGGGTATCATATCCCTAGTTTTTTAGCAATACATAACCATTCTAGTACTTTAGTATATATGCTATTGTGGCATCTCTAGAGCAACTCTGACATTGTTTTCAATGGGCCTTCATTTTCTCCAGAGGAAGACAGTAGTTTGGTGATTATGCGGAGGCTATGGTTCTTTCCCCCCCCCCCTCCTTCTGTCCCTTCTCCACCCAATGATGCCTCCCTTCTACCTCACCAGAGCCTGCCTATTCTTCATCCCTGTAATTCCTTCATCCTTCTCCTAGGAAGGCTGCTGCTACTGTCGAGGATATGGAGTGGACTGGCTCTATTCTGCTCCTCCACCAATTTGTGCTTCTCCTTGGGGCCAGAAATCATACTGGTAGTTCAGGCGAGGCAGGTCAGCTACAGATAGTTTAATCAGTGAACAGGAAAGAACTCACTACACCTAGTGAAAGCCTCCTCAAAGCCATGAACTGATCTTTGCACCTTTTCTGTGGCATAAAACTCCCCCAATAAAATCAAAGTAATTAGTGCTCCAAATGCCAGTCTGGGCGGCTGTTGCTAAGACCCTTGAGTAATTTTTTAAGGAAAATCACCAAAATGTATAACCCTACCAATCTCTTTACAGTCTGAAGGATGCAACCATGCCAAAATGGGCTAGTAACTTACTTTTTAAATGAAAGAGGTTTACCATTTTGCATAGGGTGGTCAGAGGTGCAGGCTTTGTGGGCTCCCCCTGACCTGGCTACTTACACTCACTCCAACTCAGATTTAAAATCTTCAAATTGTACACAAATATACCATCTCCCCCACAGGGCTGCAGAGTGAAATAGTGTGTGTCATGAAAACCTTTGAACATGAAAATTATCATCACTGAACTCAGCTGTGGCCAGTTAAGCACAGGGATTTGCATATCAGATCAGATTGGTTAATATTCCTCCTCCTATCAGTTCTCTCACTTTTAAGGCTAAGCAACAGAAATGTATTGATAAATCACATGACTTTTCCGACAATCATGAGTGAGCTTTTCTTCTGTACTTAACAATAGGGAATAATCTCTACATAATTTATTGCTCCTTAGTCCCTTGGCAATGCAATCTTTGTCAGGGTCTGAATTCATGTCATAGTTCTGCATCTCTTGTTCGGCTGTACTGAACCAGGATTAGCTACCAACATTTCCAAAGTGTTAACTGCATTTAGACATGTTGGTCAAGCCCCAAATCCTAGAGAGTAACTAGAAAACTACTGGCTAAAGCCAAATGGAGATTTCTATTAGATCCTGCACACAGAATGATCAGAACAGTGATAGCTACAGCCATGGTACCCATCTAGTAGTCTATGAGCTAGATTATATCACAAAGGCTTTGCCAGTATATCAACAATATAGTGAAGACATTATCTTACACCATCAACAAGATTCCAGGCAAGGCAGATATCCTTCAGAACCTGAATTTATTAATTCTGCCATAAAGTACATTAGACTTTTTGGGAGCTCATAAAAGACCTTTTCTAAGTCTTAGACCTGGTCTATAAGCTGTTTTTGTACTGGTATGACTATTTTGATTGACGGAGATTTAAAACAACTCAACACAATAGTTACACCGGTACAACCCCTAGGATGGTTGCAGTTATGCCGCTATAAAGGTGCTTTATACCAGTATAGCTTATTCCGCTTCCTGTATGAGTACAAGCTATATATATGGCATCTTAATGCTGGTATAATGTGTGTCCACACTAGAGGGGGTTGTATTGCTTTGAACTATACTGATATAGTTAAAATGGTACAACTAGTGTTTTTAAAACAAATCCTTAACCTCCAGCTTCTCCCTTCAGACAGAATAGGTGTTGGCTACTGTTTAATGCCAGCTTGACTAAAAAAAGTTTAAAAAATAAAAATTTAAAAACCCACATGCACTACAAAGTTGAAGCAAATACAGTATCCTTCATTTATACTTTCATACTGAATCTCATTAATACATTCCCTCTTCAGTTACTTTTTGTTTAATATCAATTGGGAAAGAGAGGTTTGTTCTGTTTATATTACATTAATGTGTATTTATACATAAGCTTAACATAATTTTTAGATATCTGGGATGCTCAGATACTAGTGTAATTGGCTTATTTTTAAATCAAATAAGACGTACAAAAAGTATACCATATTAAGCTTATTAGTCCCTTCCAGCCTCCCACTCCAGGAGGTTCTATCAATATCCTTCAAAACCCCGAAGCAATAATGCTTAATATTTGGTACACCTCACCAAGGTTTACAAGGAATTCTCCTATTTTATTTAAATTAAAATATAAAGTAAGTGACATGGAGCTCAACGAAAAGCTTCAGGACCAGAAGCAAGAATCCTAAACACACACACACACACACACACACACACACACACACAGTGGAAAAAATTTGTTAATAACTTCTCCTATATAGGAGAGAAACTACATACCTTGGCATCCCAGTCTTTATTAAGATAATATATACATGTGACACATCTTCCGTCTCCATTTGGATTATCAACATGACGCACATATCCTGTTCCATTGCCTGGATAACAAGCCACCATTGCCTGCAATCAAAGAATCACCATATGAACCAAAGGGACATTTCTCCTACCTGTTAAAATGGATTTCTTCACTTCATCTATGTCAGTTCACACTTAAAGCTTTTACTCCAACTCACACCTGTTAATAGGCATCAGCATCCATTGAAAGCTCCCTGAACTGGTGTAGCTATGGAAACAATTTACAAAAATGAAAAACATTCTCTTTACTTTCAGCTCCACAAGACCTGACTCACTGAAAGACTCTGAACAAAAATCCTAGCAACAGGAAATATCAAGTAGAACTTCTTACTCCCTACCTGTTTGAATGACTCCACAATGAAAGGCAGATCTGCAAATGAAAACTTAAAGCCTATATTATAAAAATCATTCCTTCAAAATATTTTTATATATAAAACAAACCTGCCATAGAAGAACCCCTACTATGCTTTCTAATTGATAGTTCGTTAAGATGGGTATGGACAAGTGGCAGATTCCATTTTTGTTGTGAATTAGATCTATCTGAATTATTTCCCATGCTAAGCAATTTCACATGAAAAATTTAAGGATTTTATACTGCCACCCATCATCATAATACCTTGGTACCTATAATCATACACCATATTTTTTGTTTCTTTTAAACGACAATTATGACTTTTGCATTTATGGAAAGGGTGTGATGGCTTCCTCCCCACCCTGACAAACTAGACTTAATGAAGGTCCACTGTCTAGAGATCCTTTCTAAGCCAAGGCATCACTAACTGAGTTAAAGTTAGACTAACAAATTTAGCTCAGAATTTCAAACCCTAACCCTAAATTTTCAAATGGATGAGCAAAGTTTCAGTCATATTAATCTTATGATCAACAAGAATTGTATAGCTTATGCCTTGCTTAACACATTAAAAACATGCCCCTCACAATTTGAAGCCTTTCAATGCATGCTTTGCTGGCACTATGTTTTGATACTGTGGTTGGGAGAGGATTTCTCGAGGCAAAGCTTTTTTAAAAATGTTTCTTTCTATAATATAGACCAACATAGGGTATTATAGAGTTTATTCCAAATGCAAGAAATTGCTGTTTGACACACAGATCGGAGGGTATTTTAATAGCATATTTTAAAAGCACTTAAGGTTCATTCAGTAAAAACTTATTACAGTCTGAAGTTTCCATGTGTTAATTATAAATGGAAAAGAAGATCCTGCTACAAGAGTAAAATCCAACCTACGTATTTTAACATTTAAACACAAATCTAGTCCTATGTAGAGAAATTAGAATATACTCTTTGTTAACGATGGTTAACAAATACAAGTTTAAAATTTGGTGAACCTTAACATAAAGTATGGACATATAGTCACGTTAATGCAAAAAGCTAAGTTAATTTGACATTACAGCAGAAGTCTCAAAGCCACAAAACCCACAAAATTCAGAGTTTGCTTAATCCCTTAAATGCATTCACTGTTACAGGGCCTCACATTATGTAAACATATTACACAGAGTAATGTGACCTAATATCTGGCAAGGTCAACATTTATCACTGTTGCCACAGGAAGATTAATTCATTATTGTTTAGATTTTGTGGGTTTATGGTACCAAACAATGTCATATTAGTGTTCTGTAACTTCCTGTTTTTTATAAACAGGAATTAACGAATGAAAAATGAAGCTAGTTTTGAAAAGGAAGACGTTTGGCTTCCGTAGAAAGCCAACCTCTCTTTTGAAAAATGTCAGTCTACCACAGAACCAGTATCTGGTCCTCTAGAACTCGCACAGCTTTAAAAGCTGAGTAAAGTTTTTGCTGGATCCAGCCTCAGCCACACCTATCCCCAGCTGTTATAATTTCATCTGCACCTCCATCCAAATGTTAAGGAATATTAAAATATATAAAATGGTAAGTTATTTGAGATATTTGGATGAGAAGTGCCACATAATTCCATTACAGATATTAAGCCTCAACACCCAGATGAAACAGTACTACTAAACGCATGTAACAGAACCTCTGTCTCAGTTTTCTCCTAATGACTTGACGATCATTCATTGAATCAGTGAGAATCAAGAGTAGAACCTACAAATCCTGCTTCCCATACCAGTCCCTTCTAACCACCAGAAAATACTCCTTTTAAGACCCTTAAGTGCATCCAGGGAAGACAAGTTACTCAGAATAACATAGCTTCCACAAATTTGTAACTCTGGAAGGAAACCAAATGAGTAAGTTACAGGAAGATTCTCTTCATTTACTGTTTCTTGACGTGATCCAGGAGACTGGATTGTACAGTTTCAATTCTGCCTATTGAATTTAAAGGAGAGCCTTCAAAGCCATCTGAAGACGCAGACCTACGAACCCTTTTTAAGATAGTATAATGAAGACCCAATTATCACCATTCAATCCTTTAATGTAGGATTTCCAATAAATATGTTTAAAGTCAGTTGTCAGTAATGCTTGAGTGTGTTTTCTATGATTCATATGAATCTAAAATACTCTCAATGCTTAGAAACCAACTTTATTTTTACTTTACAGTCTATTAGTAGCAGAAGCAAATACTAAAAGAAAATAGTTTTGCTGTGACACTTTATCTAGCTAATATATATTGGTCATATCAGTAACTCAGCATTTAGGAGCAAAATGGAAAGCAAACTGCAATAAACTGATATCACATACTATATTTACATATATTGCCTTATTATTCATTCTTCTGCTCCTCCCCCCAACTGAATTACTCTAAAGGAAAACTAGAAAGCTTACAGTTTCCATAGTGTCCGTGAAATGTATTTTTTTCTTTGCCCATACAATATAAATATGTTCTCACGTACTTCAAAGTTATTCATATTTAAGAGAGTTTTCATTTTGCTACTTAAGGATACAGCAGTTATATATATGTACAATGAAATCACACTGTGTTTATATCATATAGGTGTGTGTGTATGTATACATATATAAAATTAAGGTGTAATACCTTTATTTTTATTTCTATCTAACCCTTTGGAAGGCAATACTGAAAATAATGCAGAAGTAAACTTGTAGCTGAAAGACGTACCATTTAACAGAATATTTTCCATTTGGTTAGAAGTTGTGTCCAAAGACTTAGCCTGAATTGATGCCCCTTTTACTGGATGTTTTTGGTAACAGGAGACAGAAGTCTCCAATAAGAAACATCAGAAACTGGGAAAAAAAACTCCTACTAGTCCTGCCCCAAGACTGAAAAAAGCTGCAAGAGAAAAGATAGTAATGATCCTCCAGGTCTCTGGCCAGATCAAACATTTCAATGAGATTACTTCAAGATTCAGAATGTTTTAGGTGGGTAGAAAGACAGTCACTTCTACAGGTATTCTCTATTGACCGAGTACATGATTACCTTGAAGGGACAGAGAAGTGTCCATTGCCAAGGTAGAGATTGAAGTTGTAGGTGTCTAGAAAGACTGGACAGGAGCACTGATATCTGGGAAGCTTCTCTTATTCTAAAATGCAATGTGCAGACTGATGCTGATTCAGTGGCTTTACAATTACACTGCATTTGTGGCCCTTTTCTCCTCAAAGAGCAATCTCTCTTTACAGGATTACAGCTATTTGATTTGTCCAGAGGCAAGACAGAATGAGTTACTAAACCACTATCCACTGCACTGCTCTGCAGACAACTGCTGGCAGGCCGAACAAGATGGAGGTGTTGGTTGGCAGGTCTGGAGTGAACACGGATGGAGAAATGAGGAAGGACGAAGCCTAGGCTTACCTTTCCCTGAAGATTCCAGCTATTTGGATTATCTGCTAGTTGAAGTAGGTATGGGTTAGATTGCTCTGCTGATGAAAGCCACCAGGAAGTGGGGGCTAGGTTGAACTTGGCCACCGTCTCACACACACATGTGTGCATATACATATACATTGTGGGAATTGATCTCCTGGATCAGGCAGGTTGGTGTAATGGGACAGACTGCTCCACTGTGTTTCTGAAGATGGCCACTGAAAAAGAGTGTGGTGGGATAGTGGGCTAGGCTAGGCTAGGCTGGGCTGCACTGAAACACACAGTGAGGGAGCAAGAAGGAATGAGGATTCAGCACAGAGGATCTCCACTGCAGCTGTTGGATCATATTAAAGAAGTTCTGTATTAAAATCACAAATGAGTTTGATTCCCCATAGTCTAAATTCCAGGGTATTACTAATTAAGAGGTCTCTTGGTTTTTGGTACTGTTTCTCTCCCTCTATGTGTGAAACTTGCAAGCTGCTAATTGTGTTAGTACATTCTAAGACAGAGTCTGTTCTCAAAGCAATTCACAGAGAGAGAGACTCAAAGCAATACTCTAACAACAGAAACAGCACCCAGAGACTCCCCACCCTTTTGTTGTATTAACAATTGTGATTCAAATAGAGATAGAGGATGTATGTGGATGGATGCTTGGTGTGGATAATAACTGAATGATCAGGGAGGTGCCAGCCTAAGAATCCAGTGTCCATTGGCTGAAGAAGGTGTCAAGTGGAAATAACCAGAGGACCCCCGGAGGGCAGACTGGAATCCACCCAACAGCCTCAAGAATGGGAGAACCAAAGAACAATATAACATCTAGCAGCACGGAGCTGCCAGGAAGTGCTATCTGCTGATTGATTCAGCAACAGCATGATGAAGCAATTCCCATAGACTGGCATAGGAAGAAATTCCTATAAAAATAGACTCTAAAAAGTGAGAACTTTGGGGTCTGATTCTGCAAACCAACTTCCAGGAGCATCAGATGAGCATCTGACAAGGCCCTGCTCCCTCCTCATGTCCAGGCCACCTGGCCAGTGGCTTGGCATGAGCAACTCTAAGGCTGGTAACTATGATAACAACCTTGCAGAACCTGTGTGTGTGTGTTTGTATGAATGAATGTGTGAATAAATATGAGATTGAATGAATGTTATAGCTATAACTAACTGCTTACTATGATTCCTTCTGTATTCACAATAAGTGTGGTATTTTGCCTTTTTCCCTTTAATAAGATCCTGCTATTTTTTATTTTATTGGTATAACACAGCTTGCCCTTAAATGAAGGTCAACAAATTTCAATTACTGAAAACAGAATTCTATTTGATGTTCTCTGCAATCTGCAAGATGGAAAACAGTGATCCTAAAGCCGCCCTCTCAGGTGGAAGCAAAATAAACTGGTGTCAAATGGTATGATGTGGTAGTCTGACCTCTGAGGAAGGAAGGGAAAAAACCAAAAGCGGAAACAGCCTCTACAGTGGTGGAATGACCAATGGATGCCTATATATGAGCAGTAGTTTATATTCTCTTAGGGAGCTTTCATGCAGTCCATGAATGAATGAATGAATGAATGACTGTCCCACATTGTGTCAGTCAAAACAAGATTTCTTCTGAGAGCTATTTTTTAATACTAGTCTACCATAGGATACCTAGCAAAATAAGTGAAGTAACATATGTACCCTAGAAAGTTTGACAGCTCAGGATCTGCTTTTCCACTCTCCTGTCCCCCTAAATGATGCATGGGATTTTGGTTCTAATTAATTTAATCCAAGAGATTAACATGTTTTAATCTATCCAAAAGCAGGTAAAGCATAGACAGTGCAAGATTTGACATACTGCACACAAGCCTAATTAGCAGTGTGAGGATTGCTGAATTTCTTTCACTTCCCTTCTGGGCCACCAATTAATTCCAATCGTAACGGCAGTTTAAAGAAAATAGACATGTCCATTAAAATAGATTAAAAATCAATGCATTTCATAACTGCTCGGTCAGAAAGTGGAAAATTTAAGGTTACTAAAATAGTCTAAATATGACCCAGCAACCAAGAGCTGAGATTCCATATCACATTACCAAGCCTTAAACCATCCGGGCACACACTATACATAACTGGTGTATCATTTAGCAGAGAAGAGTTCAGACACTGTCATTGTGTCTCCACAAAGCTCTCCTAACTGCCTCTTTAAAATGGAATTCTCTTGTATTCAACAGTACACGGTTATGCAATAGGGAGCTCCAGGTGGTGCATATGATAATGATAGGTGATCTACACAGTAATCTCTTCCATATTATATGCATATACACATACACAGAAATCTTGATGGGCTTTTAAATGAGATCCAGGAAATCTAGTCCTAATCCATTATATACATACATATTATATTACACACGAACAAAACCTGGTTCCCTCAAGGGCTGAAAACAAGAATGTCAAAGTATCATGAAAAGGAACAGGCCTTTTCACAGTATTTTGACATTCTTGTTTTCAGACCTTGATGGAACCAGGAAGTGTAGATGCACACATTTAAAAGTCTAATTATGTTAGCCAGATATTTTTTAACTTGAGTTCAAAAAACAGAGGCTTGGGTTTAGTTTAAATATTGGTCAAGTATGTTCTCTTTATTGAAACTGGTTCATCCATCTCTGATTTCCTAAAGTAATCCAACTTTTACTTTGCTTAGAAGTTAGTAAGAGGAGTTTGATCTCATTGTTTTTGGTCTATAGCCCTGGACCCAGTCTCCAACTACTTACTAGTATACCATGTTTTATTGCTTCTCTCTTTACCTACTGCTTGGAGTGAGCGAGCACCCAAACACTGATATATCTATCTATTTATCTATCTATGTTTGGGTGCTCACTCACTCCAAGCAAATCTCCAAGCCTTCTGCGGGTACACCTTCTTTGTCAAAATTGGTGAATGTTAGAAGCTTTTGAAAGCGAATGACTATCAGTGTGTCCCTATGTTTTTATTATTTATTTATATTGTTGATGTAGGAAGTTTATGTCTATTTCTTACTTTGTACTTTCCCTCTCCTTCCCCATACAGCTAGGATACAGACACAAATTTCTATTTACTTATTTATAGTACCTCAAAAATTCGTAATTACCAGAAATAAGGTACCATAACAGTCACAAACGTAGTTTGTATGAACAGCAACACCAGTAACCTTAAAAAAAAAACCCACAATAAATAACATGAGCATAGGGCACTTGTTAAATGTTCGCCTGTAATCTGTAACTAACATTTTAGTGTTTCACTTTGTACTAGAAAAATTGGAAACATTTTCCACAAAAAAATAGACCCCTCTCCTAAACCTATTCTTGCATTAATTAATTTACAGCTTTTCCCCACCTAAGATTTTGAAACAGAATTTACAGTATAGATTTCTGGAGACTAAGTTAAGTACTTTGTATAAATTCAAAGCGTATAAAAGTGTTCCACTTCCCTCAAAACCCACATCTGGTACCAACGTCCCCTTTATGTCCAAATAAGCTTGTTTCCTTCCCTGTAATTTAGAACTGCAAGGCCTTTTCCTGACAAACAATCTTTGATAATACAGAGTAGATGTTTAAAATTTAATCAAATTTAGCCTCTCTGCAATAATTAACAGTGTGTGGCTGACATACTAGCAGTGTCAAGTCATGCATTTCAAATCTATACTAGACCCCTTATGAGTACCATCCTTGAATAAGATATTACAAGTTTAATATAGGGAGTTGTGTGTAAAATTAATGATTTCCCCCTCTCCACTCAATGTTATAAAAGATTAGCAGGATAATTCACTATTTCCTAGTACCGGGAGACACTTCATGAATAAAAGGAATCACTAATACTTGCTTTAGCCATGGGATTGCCAATTTTTGTTGAATGTATTCCTGGAGATTTCCAGTCCTGGAGGGTTGGCAACCCTATTTAGCCAGCTGCTTCATTTTTTGTTTAAAACTTATTTCTAATTAAAGGCACAACAGGAACTCTAATACTGGAGTTTAGCTTACAAGTAAGCTTTCTTGACCAAAATAAAAGTTCTGTGCAAGGAGAGTTAGTAGAATTGGACCCACTTTAATAAGAAGGTTAACATATTAGTATATGTTTGTTTTAACACCGTTGAGGTACACAGTATATGTCTGAAAACAGATTAAGATTACACAATCTATGTTTAGTGCCCAGGTCAAAGTCTCAGAGACTAACTAAAAGTCTTAATGAACAGAAAGGCTTGCTGCTATAATCACACCTCTTTAAAACAGATATTCAGCACAAATGTGTAAAAAGCACATTTAAAAGTGGGCAATTTATATATATTGTATATCATTTAATGCTGCCAATTGTGCTCCAGTCTAGGCATGACATACTACCCAATATTTATTCTGATTATTTGGGTAGCATCTTGGTACTTATACAATTTTTGAATGAAAACCTGATAAAAATGTAAACAGTAGCTGATTACGTGGAAAGGTCAATGTAAAAACCAATGTTTGTTAAAAAATCTCAAAAAATCATTTAAAAAAATATTTAAATGAAATACAAGTTGTTTTTTTTAAATGAGCCTATTTGAAATTATGACCACCTATGTTAAGGCCTAAACTTATTATAATTATTAAAATAATTTAGATTAAATAATGTAATATTAAGCAGTACAAGTTGCTGCCAAGTTTTAAAGAAGCCACTGAACTGGTGGAACTCACTGACTAAGCACCTGGAATCAGTATTTGCTGAAGGGCTAAACCAGCTTATGATAGCAGTAGCCTCTTCTGCAAAAGCAGAGAATATCTTCTTCATTTCAGTTTTTTCATCTAGTTTAGTTTGGTTTTCCCTCTTCCGATCGATTAATAAAAGCTACGTGAGAGAGGTGGCCTACTCATAGGCATCAACACTGTGGCACGGGGAAAAAAATGGTGGGTACTGAGCACTCACCTGTAGCTCCCCTATTAGCTCCCCCGCACTCCCCTAGTGCCTCTCACCTGCCAGCAGACCCAACAGATCAGCGCCTCCCCCTCCCTCCCCACGCTTCCCTCCCGCTGCAATCAGCTGTTTCATGGGTGTGCAGGAGGCTGGGAGGGAGAGCGAAGATACAGTGCGCTGGGAGGATGGGGTGGAGTGAGGGCAGGGCCTGGGGCAGAGCCAGGGGTTAAGCGCCCCTCGTCACTTTGGAAAGTCGGCACCTGTGGGTCTACTGGTTCTAAAATTTTGAAGGATATGACGACTAGAAACAATCAGCTCAATTCACAAACTACTGATAACATTGCCTTTAATAATTCAATTAGTTCAATGCAACACATTTTTATAAACTTTCTTATGCATCTTGCTTATTTAAGGTAATTTTATTTAACAAATAAACATTTTAAAAATGCTGTTTTTATGTATTTCAAATTGAATTTGAACTTCCATCCAAACTGAGCTTCGTCACAAATCACAAGTAAAAAAACCCCCAAACATCCAGTAAATAAAAAAATGTATCATTCTCCATTTATAACATAATAAAAAATGCAAAAATTAAGAAACTGAATAGATGTAGATAATCTTTATAATTGCTTCAATAAATGTGCAAGACAGTGTATCTTCCTGGGCAGCAAAAAAAAGCATCAAATTTAGTGTAAAGGCTATATTATACACACCCATTTAAATGGTTACGAGCCAATGAGAATCAACTGCTCTTTAGAAAAATTAAAAGTACAAATGCAAGACAAGATTAATAGAAATTATTTAAATCAAAGTTTCCTGCTTGCTGATTTATATCATGATTAAAATCAGTAATTTACATTAATCCACCCTGAGGACGGTAATACCGAAAAAGAGAAACTACTGCTTTAAAATACTTTTCAACTGTACTTAAATCTGATAAAATAATATTTGTGACCAAAGAGAAACATACAGCCTAATGGTGATGACATTCGGCTTTATAAGTTTTAACCTATAAAATGTGTCTACACAACTTTTCTTTACTTTCTTATCATTACATGTGCAACCCCACTAATGGTAGAGACAATGGGAGTTTCGAGAATAGATAAGTGTTTTTTCTACTACATCATCTCAACCTACTCGGAGCAAAGACAAGCCAAAATGTTGGTCACTGCACATGCTGTTACCATAAGTCTTGATATTACCATTCAAAAGTAGCTTCCCTCTGAAATTATTTTTTGCTTCTTAAAACCAGAGTTTCTAAGGTAAACATTTTAACCAGTTCAGACATTCACCACTGAACACTTCACAACAATTCAAATCCTGGTTTAAAAGGAACAAAGAACAGCATGTATCATTGCCTGGAAACCATCAATCCAAGCAACAGCATAAGCCCAGTGGGCAAGAGTGAATAAGGGGCACCTTACACCTTTGTTCCCCACAACTTCAGCACCCACATCTGACCCATGTGCCACAGCCACACATGCAGAAGAGTGAGGCTTTTCTTTTGTAGTTCTGTTTACTGACAGATCAACATTAACAAGAGTGAGTGTCTGAGGGAAAATAATAAATAACCATAGAATGACTTTGTGCCAAGGCCAGCTCAGAATGTTTACCATTGTAAGAACATTGTGCATTTTACAAAGCACATGTTCATGTAGCTGTGGTGGGGAAATCAGATTTAGAATCCCTTGTTCCTCTCTCAGGCAATGGAAAATGGGAGTGCTTCAATGACAGCACCTTCAGGCCTGGTCTATACTAGATTAAAAAAAACGAAAAATGAAAAACGATCAGTTCTACCACAGATTCAACTGAATCAGTTTGTAAGAATTTTTATTTGTTAGGATTCCCTAGTGTAGACACCACTTCAGAGTGCAGAAGCTCAAGTAATGCACTCTGGCCAACAGATAAGTACTGACTAGTTAAGAGGGAGCAGCATCCATTTCTCCTTGGGAGGGTCACTTGCAATCAGGGATGTCAACAGGAAGAGAACAAAGGAATTCTGGAAGAAACACCTACTTCCCCCTGCCACATACACACACCACAAAAAGTCAATCAGTTGTACCACCAGATGTCAGCAATCTAATAAGGGACTTGGCTAGATCTGTTCCAAATTTGTTTATACCAAACTTTGAAAAACCATCATGAAAGGTTACCAAAACCAGACACAAAGTCTACTAGGCTGCCCTTTACCATTATAGTGACTAATGAAAAGAGAAAGAATATACCCCTCAAAAAGATTTGTTCTTCCTATACCAATGGGGGATAGGATTCCACAAGACTGACTTAATCTTTCACAGCAAGTAATCATTAAATTTGTTGACTAGAGTTATGTCACAAGAGTCAATCATAATTGCTGTGGACAACACTGGGTAACTGCTACCATCTGAGGGACAAAAGTGAGAAAACAAGTCAAGGAAAGGGAGCCAAATAGACACCATTCAAGAACAGAATGAACCAAGGAGAAAGACTAGTTAGCAGGAACTGAAAGTTAAAAGATTCCGCTGAAATAAAACGTGACTAAAAACAGTTTTTCTCCTCTTCCACCCGTTTGAAAGAATAGAAAGGGGAATCCCGCACCAGACAAAGAACAAGGAGGCCGAGTACTTGGCAGCCTTACAAAACAGTAAATGCTCATTCTTAAGCCGTCTTACATTTGGAAGAAAGAGCAACACAATGATCTGGACCCAAGAATGATTTCAAGACAGCAAATATGCACCTCCATCCTCTCAGATGTATTCCTTCAAGATGAGAGTTCTTACATACATGACACCACAAGTCCAATTAGCAGCAACCTTCTCAGCAAACTGGAGGATAGACAGGCTTTTCAATATACCATACTTCCTAGAGAAAGACTACAAAGGACTAGTTATAATACTTCAGATCAAAGGTGTCATACTCACACCCCATGGATAGGATCTGGCCCATACAATATATTTGTGAACAACATGGGAGATTCAGAATTTGCAGAATCTAAGTCTTCATTTAAAAAAGCATTTCCAGTGGCTGTAAAACAAGTATTCCAAATGTCAGGCTATAAATCAATGCAGTGTCAGCCCAAGTCTGCAGAAACCTTGAAACAATGGCTCAAAAGGTGTGAACTCCCCACTCCACTAATTTCACTAGGGTGTTCATTCTAAAACCTAATGATATTTCAAAGTGTAAACTATCTATCTCACTACTTAGTTTAAAAAGTGAATGAGGAAGAGTTGGGAGTTGCTGCAAGGAAGGAAATGCAAAAAGGACAAGACACAGGGAAGCAAAAAAGAAGGGGAAAGGAGGATGGGGAAAGGAAGAGAAACAAAGGCCAGAAACAGAAGTTTCTAAAGGTTAGCAAATTTTCCCCATTCAGTAATAATAATGAATGCAACGATAAAGCATTGAACAAATTAAATAATAGATCAGTTTAGTTACTACATACCACGCTTGATCTCTGGGCAAACCTCCCATTGAAATTAATAGAAGATATGCTATGGATTGAGGAGAATAGTCCCAAATTTTTACTGCAACTCAAGGACTATAATTTAAAAATGGAAATTTGCCCTCTACAGAGAATGGCCACACACAGTCTTTCACATGCCTTTAAGAAGTACGTGTCACTGATGTGTCATCCCCCACACTGTGAATGCTTGTCTCTTAATGGCAGATGACACTTCAGAAACACTACCCCTGTTGGTCAGCAAATTGATACACTGAAGTAGTATTTTTTAATTGATGGGTCTTTTAGACTATTACAATTAAGAACATACTGATCTCAAAACTTAAACTCTAGTACCATTCATAAGCCTTCACTGACTTAAGATATCCAACAAACAAGACAAAAAATGTTGAAACAAGAATCTGACTGAAGGGAGATGGGGGGAAAAAATAGAAGACTTATACCATGATCCAAAACTTGCCAAACACAGGCTTTGACGATTGAGGGAACAAGTTCCAAAAGCATGTTTTTTAATGGTGAATGCCCTGCTACTGACCCCATGAAACCAAGTGCCAAGCATTAAACAACTGAAGCACTCCACTGTGCCTTAACTATAATTGCATGACATAGGAAAGAAGGCAATCTTTTAAACAAATGAATTATAAAACATCTCAGATTTGGGAGTGTATCAGTAGCACCTAGAAATGCTCCTGAAACTAAACAGGAAACCAGTAGAGAGCATACAGCTGAAGTATTGAGTGCTCATGCCTATCCAAAACACTCAGAAGGCAGGCCATGGAGTTCTGCACCAGCTAATGTCTACAGAGATTTCTCAAAGGCCACACCACATAGAGCACAGGACAATAATCCAGTCTGGAAGTGACAAAAGCATGGATAACTCTGGTCAGATCCAGATCAAAGAATCATCAAGAAGTTGCAGTCTGTTACAGATGGAAAAAGTACTGTGAGCTACTGCTGGTAACTCCATATTAAGATACAGCCAAGGATCCAAAAGCATCCTAAGTTTGCAAACCACACTAGAAAAGGGCAACCCTATACCTTCAATTGAAGGTGATGACAGTTTCCCTCTAAATGAATCCTGTAACCCACCAGCATTATTTCCATCTTGTACAGCATTTGTCACAGCTAGTTGGTTCCTATCCAGGTTCATCTTCAATAACCAAAGGCACAAATTCCAAGTTCTATTAAGAGAAGCAGCATCTACTTCCTAGTGAAGCTTTAGTTTTATCTCAGTATCCCACTAGTTGCTTTAAAATTTTGAAAATTTAAATTTAATAATCTAAAAAATGCAGAATCCCTTGTTAAATAATAGCTTCTCTTTAAGGCTGTGTAACCGGCTTATTTTCAATATTTACTTAAATTTTTCATATTTTATTTTTCAAGTCCGTTAGGTGAGATTAGACTGCTAAACATAGATAAAATAATGGGACATCAATTTCTTCACCTGTAGGTCACCAGTTCAAATCTGGCCCAGGTGAGCAGCACTTAAAAGCAGGTACTATCTGATCATCATTCAATGGCCTAGATGAATGGGGTATCCACAGATCAGCTCCAAGTGGAAAGCTCACCATAATTAGCACTTTTGTTAGCAGTCTCCATATAATATAACAATGACAGAATGGGCATGGACAATGCTCCTCCAAAACACGCTCCCCCTAAACACAGCTGAAACACACACGTCAGAAGAGCTGGGGAAGCGCACATTGGTACTGCTTGAAAAGGCTCTATTCTATGGCTAAAAGGATTGCTTCAGTTTCTGTGCTGTAAGTCTAGCACAGAGGTGGGCAAACTGTGGCCTGCGTGCCACATCCAGCCCGTGGGACCGTCCTGCCTGGCCCTTGAGCTCCCCGCCAGGGAGGCTAGCCCCTGGTGCCTCCCCTGCAGCCATGCCGCCACGTGGGCAGCACTCTAGGCGGCAGGGCTGCGCGCTCCTGCAGGGCAGCGCAGCAGCGTGTCTGGCTCCGGCCAGGCGGCACGGCTGCCAGACATGCTGCTCTGAGTGGCATGGTAAGGGGGCCAGTGAGTCCCAGGGGGCAGTTAGGGGACAGGGGGCGGTTGGATAGGTGTGGGACTCCTGGGGGGCCTGTCAGGGGATGGGGAACGGGGGGGGGGGGGTTGGAAAGGCGTGAAAGTCCCGGGGGGGCCTGTCACGGGACAGGGAGGGTTGGATAGGGGCGGGGGTTCTGAGGGGAGCAGTCAGGGGGTGGGAAGTGGGAGGGGTTGGATAGGGGGTGGGGCCAAGCTGTTTGGGGTTGCAAAACTGTATGGAGGGCCGGGTAGAGAAGGTTGTGCCTCCCCAATGTGGCCTTCGGGCCAAAAAGTTTACCCATCCCTGGTCTGGAACCTCTTAGAAGCACAAATTTAAATTTACCACACACACCTCTTTAATTTACACTGACCTTTTTCTAATTTAACAGCAACAACAAAGAACAGAAAGCTATCTCCAGAACTATTTTAAGTTAGGACCTCACTTACATTACTTACCTAGACTGTAAGCTTTTCAGACCAGAGACTGTTTTTGTTATGTTTGTACATGCCTAGCAAAACGGCCTTGGACCTCTAGACAGTACCACAATGTAAATAACAATGGTCTCAAAAAAATAATGCTTTCCAGTTAAATTCACAGATTTGAAACAAAGCAAACCATTTGCCTTAAAGAGTCATTGACAAGCTTTTGAAAGGGTATTTAAAAAAATGAAATGTTAAAGAGAAGTGAGAACAGAGTACTTGACCCTGTTCCTTCCACTACAGGATCGAAGAGGAGTTACACATTGTTTCATGCAGTGCAGGGGGGAAAAAAAATGAAGTTGCCTAAATTTAAGTGAAATAAAAACATTTTTGGAGAAGAAACAGTCCCTTTTGTATCCTATTTAAAGAAGCCCTGATTCAACTTTTCCTTTGGAGCTAATCTCCAGACTCTAGAGTGTACCTACACTGCAAAAATTTGTGGTTTTCTGCAACAGTACAGAAAAAGCTTATTAGTGGGGACAAGACCCAGTAATGCTTTGGCTGGTCATTTTCAAAGGGATACCATCAACTTGAAACATGGTCAATTTATAAAGCAAGTTAAATGTATCTTCAAGTACTACCCCTACTCCCAAGTTCCCTCTGCCAATTTTGTAGTTTTACTTCACTTTTTCCTATATTAAGTATTAACTAGATCTCTTCCTTACTGATGTGTGAAAGATTCAAAACAGGAGATTGAATGATTAGATAACACAATTGAGGAAACTGTTGATACACAGAGAGCTGTCAAATGCACAAAGAAAACTGAAAAGTATATATTTTCTCTTATCTTAAGCATAACTAATCTTATGCATTACAACAGTAGGTCAAACTTAGTCAGAAAAATGTGTTTTAACTTTGTGTCCTTTTAACACAAGAGCTTTGAATTGCCGAATCATCCCATATTTAGATATTAATACTTACATTAAAATAAAAAAGTATTATGAATAAAACTAAGCATATCGTATGCAGCTAATTCTAAATCAAAAACTACTGTAACTAATTGGTAAAATTACTCAGTTATGATAGGTTCTTCTATTTTTCCCCAAGTACACTAAATGGAGTGGAAAGCTAACATGTTGTTCTACCTCCAGAAACAGTTACCATTTGTGCTTGTATAAGTTGTTATAGCAGACTGTTACAATACTGGCTCACTTTGACAGAATTGCAATATTATGACCAAATGGTGATCTGCCGCTCAAAGATAAGTGCAGAAACAATTTGAGTGTGCATTTGCTAAAAATAGGCATAAAATTAGATTTATATTTTTCAAGTACCAGGCTAACAATATTTCATTCCCATAAGTTCATAATTACTTTATTTCCTATAATAGTAAACAGCAAGCCCACCAAGTGGACTGAGGCCTGGTATCAGGCTCCAACATTATAAAAAGAGTAATTTTCTAGCATTTGATTACTAAGAAAGCCTTCTGAACGCAACATAGCCTTCATCAGTCTGTAGGCATACGAACTGAAACAACAGCTCTAATGGCCAGATTATCCATTCCAGTGGTAAAAGCCACAAGAGGAGACTTGTTGAGAAGGAATTTCTGAGAGAATCTCTTCAGATTCCCATGCATTAACCCATCAGAGGCAGGGTCTTCTCTCCAACCAGACAGTTCCTCTGGGAAATTCCACTTCCTTCCTGCTGTACACAGACAACTTAGATCAATTGGGATACTCACCCCCGCCTTCCTAAACCACCAGTTTTGTACAGAGTCCTCCACTGTAGAGTTTTTCATCCCATTGGTATCATGGAGCACATAAGAGACCTATCCACTTTCATTGTATTTTCTCCATTTAAGCCTATTTGAACATATCAGTTTTTACTTAAGTTCCTTCTCATCCCTATCCTTTTGCTTTGAATTTCAATAAATAGGAGTGATTAGAAACTGGCATGCTTTGGGAAAGTAATGTGAAAACTTCCCCACATTATTCAATCCTAACCTGAAACATTCCTCTGGTTCCATTCCTGGCTTCTCTCAAAGTAAGGCTGCCAAATGATAGCTATGTAATGAGGACAAATGTCTACTGAAGTTTAAAGTGATTCAATGATGCTCACTCGCATGGAATGTAAACCAAGGATCCAAAAGTGACAGTGAATTAATGTACAGAGTGCCACCTTTCCTTATATAGGGGTACACTATCAAGTTACTAACTGTATTTCCTTATGTTGCCTATACCCAAAATTTAAAAATATTTTAAATAAATTCTTTTTTTAGACTGATACTAGTCTATTTTTTTAAATTTCTCTCAGCTCAAGCAAGATAAATGAAGTCAGTTTTAGTCTTGTTTATAATCAGTTTCAAGCTCTCAATGCTGCAGTGTTTGAGGTGCAAATAATGCAGATAAATGTTTAACAAGAACCATTTTTTACTTAAATATTAATTGAAACACTTCAGTTTATTGTGGGCTTTGAAAGAGCTTGATTTTGTAAATTATAAGGTATAAGTCTTTGGGGGGGGGGGAGGGAGAGAGACTGGGGGGGAAACACTACTATGTGAAGATATTTTACCTACTCTTATAAGTAATACCTAAGTTTACTGTAAAAAAAATAAACTAGAGATTTGGGGAGATTGGGCCATCCTCCCCCCACATTTTGTTTTGTGTATTTGAAAGTTTGGGAGGTTTTGTATCATTTCACTGTAGTCACCTTTCCCTGTTCAGTGGGTCTTTCACACATCAATAGAAAAGGAATAATTTTTTTAAAAATAGGAAAAAAAAATACAGCTTTACAACCACAAAAACTGGCAAAAGTACTCATGGCAGGTTTAATACTGGAGACTAACTCTTTTTAAATTAATCAGATTTCAAGTTGACAGCACACCTTTAAAAGGCAAGTAGTAATCAGACTTCCGGCCAACTTACTCTGGCAGCATTGTAGTACAGCAACAAATACTCACTGTACCTTTACTGAAAAGATGCATACTGACTTGCCATAAGATTTGCTTCTTCTGTTTCCATCAATCAAAACAACAGTACTTAAAAAAAAAAAAAAAAGGATGGATGGATTTACTTTTATGAATAAGAGGGTTTCAAAACTGGCTCAGGCTCCACCCCTCCTTCAGACCATAAATAAGGTTAAGCCATCCAACAGTATGACTGACCATTTATTTCACTGGGCATAATATAACATGCCAGCTGAAATTTAATTAGCTCAAGATTCCCTTATCAACTGGCCACAGTTTCCTTTCTCACAATGCCATGGCTATGTGCCAGCTATCTTAACAGCAATGGAACAACTTCAACCTAAATGAATAAGAGCCTGATACCCTTTACTAAAAACAGATCAAATGTTCTAATGAAGCACAAGCTGTTAGTTGAGTTTCACTACTGTGGTGAATGTTAGCTGAATGGATGTTTAAAATGAGACCGTAAAAAATTAACTCAGGATTTAGCAAAACTGACCAGGAACAGCTCTGAAAACTTTTCTTGCCACTACATCTTCTCCTCTTTCCACATCTACAGGATCTTTAAGAATGCAGAGACATCTATTGGAATTTTAGTGGAGGATACTTGTCAGTATGGGGGTATGGAGAGTTTTAAGACCTACAGAAATTAAAGTTCTACATTACATAACTTCCAAGCACATTCAACTCCTGAATACTATCAACTTAAATTACTCATCGTTATACCAATTAAAAAGCTGATCTAGCCAAAAATATCTGCAGCCTCCTGAACTGCAGAAGTACTGCAAGGTCACAGATCTTGGCTCCACAACACATCAACCTAGTAGTCACAGGAAAGGCACGTCAATACAGAAATCTCCATCCCCTTGCTAAGAACCCCAAACTATTAACTGGACAATTGAAAATAACAAGTGGAGGGCTGTGGGGTGGGATCCCTCAGTAATTGGGTTTAAAATATATTTAAATTGAAATCTTCGGTCCATGTATTGCCCATTAGAAACTCTACTCCAGCTAACCACCCACTCCCTGTAAAACATAGTAGGGGTCCCTAAAACAGGCATTGCACTTATCTGAAATTGTTTTCAAAATCCTGACTGACATTTACTGAAATGCAGGATAGCATCAGTCTCTGGTCTTGGGAAAGAAATGGTGCAGACATTCTATGGGTCCTCAAATGTCTGAATAGCCTCTACTGTAGAGATCAGAACTTTTGTAGGTCAGTCGCCATAAAAAGTAGCTTTTAGCTCAATCATGCCCTAATTGTGTTTGGACTATATTAACTGAACTATAAAAATAACAGCCAGTCTTAAAGAGTTGTTGTTAGTGCCCACTAGAAATTTGAGATGTTAGGCTGTAGAGTTTTGTAATAAAGGGATTTTGTATTATTTATAGTTAAATTCGTATAAAAATATTAATTTTGAGTTAAAATTGCTCAAGTATTTACTCCCAATGCAAACAACGAAAAGTAATGAAATCCTAAATTAAAACAACACTGTTAAGCACATAATGGCTACCGAGTTCGTCTGCAGTCACTGCATTTAGTGTCCTGTTCAGGAGCTTTCAACCTGAGATTATGACCCCAATTTGCCAGCAGTTTTTGCAGGGTCATGGGCCAACTAATTCTGATCTTCTACTGAGGATTTGCTCAGTAAAATGCAACCAGTCATCCTCAGAATCCAGGAGGGGTATCTTAAATGACTAAGCAATAAGCACTACAGTGCCTCCTTTAAAGAGCTATGAAAAACTATGCAAAAAGGAATGGGATTTGAAAAGGTCCATTGAAAGTGAATATGGAGTCCCTGAAAAGGGGGGGGGGGGGGGGAGGGCTGTTAAATTCATATACTATTTATACCATCAAAAGGAAATCTATATTCTAATAATTTGGCATTCTGCATTACCAAAACCCATCCAATTATAGCAATAAATATTCTCTACATCTCTCCCCCACTTCCAAAATGGACCTTATTTCATCCTCTAGTTTGTTCACATGCAAATGAAAAATAGTAGCCAAAGAAACAACATTAACAAGAGGCATCCAGAATTATTATGGATAATATATTATGGATAATTAATTATTATGGATAATTATTATAATAGAATATCCAGTATATTCATATAAGTAGCAGAAGCTGGGGAATTCACATAACTTTCTTGTCCATTCATTGAAAAGGTCTGTTCCTTTAATATATTACTTTATTAGCATTAATATATGGTCTAATCTGTAAGTCTCTTTCTGGTATTACCAAGCGCTTCCAATCATGGTTTCAGAAACTCCAAGAACCGTTCATCTGCTTACATATTAGTTATTTCCCAAACAACACAAGAGGTAGAGGAGCCTTGATTAGAGTATTGAGGGACATGGGTTAGATCAGTGGTTCTCAACCAGGGGTACATGTACCCCTGAGGGTACACACAGATTTTGCAGAGGATACATCAGCTCATCTAGATATTTGCCTAGTTTTACAACAGGCTACATAAAAAGCACTAGCGAAGTTAGTACAAACTAAAATTCCATACAAACAATGACTTGTTTAGACTGCTTTATCTACTACACACTGAAATGTAAGTACAATATTTATATTCCAGTTGATTTATTTTATAATTATATGGTAAAAATGAGAAAGTCAGCAATTTTTCAGTAATAGCGTGTTGTGACACTTTGGTATTTGTATGTCTGATATTTTAAGCAAGTAGTTTTTATGTGAGGTGAAACTTGGGGGTACACAAGACAAATCAGACTCCTGAAAGGGGTACAGTAGTCTGGAGAGGTTGAGAGCCACGGGGTTAGGTTACAAAACCTACTTAAAGCCTTCTTTTCAGTCAGAGTTTTCTGAAGTGTTATTCTTTGTGGATAAAATATGTTTGGCCTTCACCCTAAGGAGAGATTTTCCAAATCTCCAAATAGTTTATTTTCCAAATAGTTTTAGGAAAGCTTATTTAGCTGGTTTTTGAATTATTAGTGAGAGAAGAAATAACTATTCACCTGAAATGTTGCTTCTCTAAAAGGTATGTTTGCTTAGATTCCTACTCTTGGATATGGACTCCTGGCCTTCATAACAATAGGAACAACCTTAGTGCTCAAAATTTCTGGCCCTTTGAGGCACAGCCAAAGAGAAATTACTTATCTGCACAGTAACTCAAGTTTGAGATGTGTTGTACACACACACCATGCTTGGATAGATTGGAATCTTTTGGCCAGCAGTGTCCAGTAGGGCCAAGCATGCACTGAGTGTCTTTGTGCTTTGTACTCAAGGCATAAAGGTAGGTCTGGCCCAACCACCTCTCAGTTCCTTCTCCACCGCAAAATCTACATGCTACAGAACTCCATAACTGAAGGGATCGAGGGTGGGTCCTGGAATATATATTTATATGGAGAACAAATAGCTAAAAACTCCAGTTACAAACGTTTACAAAAGTTTAGGCTGGAAATTAGGGTTTCTAATTATCAAAAAGAGGAGTGATGTTCTAGAACAGCCTTCCATTATGAGTAGTGGGGGTAACCAACCTAACTAGTTTTAAGATGGAGCTTAATAAATTTAAAGACAGGATTACATGACTAGGTTGCCTGCAATAGCAGGAGGCTGGACTTTCTGATCCAGGAGGTCCCTTCCAGATCAGGAGTTATCAATTCTTTTTTGACAAGGTCCAAATTACTTGTTCAAGTATAGTCAAGGTCCAGACTCCAGAGAAAAATAATACAAAGAAGAAGAATAATGATGATAATAAGTAAATAAGATTTCATGGTCCGTTCAAAAGCTTCTGGCAGTCCAGATTTGGCCCACGGTCCACCTATTGACTACTCTTGCTTCCACTCCTGCGTTCCTATACAGGTAAGCAATTGCTTTTTCTTCAGGTGCTATATATAGTTCACTCTTAGTGATTTGGAAGCCACGACCCAATCTAACAAGGTGAATATGGACTTCATCCAACCCTGCACGCAACATAGGCGTAGTCTGGCATGCAACATAACAGAAATGCAATAAACCATGTGGTTCAGTAAACTGTCACAAGTCCTTCCCGTTGTTTGAGGAACCGTCTGAAGTCGAGTGATGAGCATGGACATGGTCTCCAATTTCCCCTAAGGCAGGCAAGCTCTGTCTACACTGCAATTAAACACCTGTGGCTGACCCATGCCAGCTGACTCAGGCTAATGACCTGTTTAACTGTGGTGCAGACTTTCAATCTCGGACCCTCCCACTGAACATTCATGCTGAGCATTCTGAGGTCCAGAATAGTTCCCCAACTGCCATTCTTCTTAGATATGAAGTAGTATTTGAAACAGAAATATTTTCTTCTGTGTTGTGGAGGAACCTCTTCAGCTCAGAGAGGAGAGAGAGCTCAGCCAAGAGATGACTAGTCTCATGTGAGAGGGGTGCCTGAATAAGGACTGGGAAGGTGGGTTGTGGGTAGGTGCAGTACAGAACTGAACTGTATAATCAGAAGTAATGATCTCTCAGACCCTGGTCTGATATAAGATTTTGTCACGATTATTTTTAGTAAAAAAGTCACTGACAGGTTATGGGCAACAAACAAAAATTCACGGAGACTGTGACTTTTACTAAAAATAACCATACAAGCTGCAGGGCAGGAGCACATGGCCCCGGCAGCGGCCCCTGCCGCGTGGCTATGTGGGGAGCATAGCCTCGGCTCCAGCCCCAGCCCCAGCTTCTGCCACAGTTTCAGCTGCTGATAGCTGAAGAAGTCACAGAGGTCTGGTAGAGTCACTGAATCCGTGACTGCCACGATTAAAATGTAGCCTTAGGTATAATGTTCCATAACCCCCAAAATAGGAAGAGGAGGTTTCCAAGAATTTTAGAGAAGGAGGAAGAGGAGTCAGAGTCATGGTCAGTTTGTAGCTCTCACCCAACAAATCAGAAGGACTGTTTACTGGAAAATTTTGACTGTGAAGTGATAGTAGTTGCGGTTGATCTTTTCCCCCTATCCCTCTAGATCTGTGCCACTTCCTAAGAAGCTCTGAGAGTTTCTGGTAACAGAAGGAGCTTGGGGGGTTGTTCTCTGCCTTGAGTAAGTCTGGGACATATCTGCAGTGAAAAGGAAGCATGCTGTATATGCACCCAAAGGTAGTGCAGAAATTCTTAAAGAGCATGGAGGGCATCATCTGTCTTCCTACTGAATAAACTGGGGCCCTCAAGCAGAAGATCCTCTACCATGGACTGGACCTCTCTTGGGATTACTGATGTCCGGAGCCAGGATGAGCGCTGCATCACCACTGGTACTGCCATAGAGAATGAAGTAGCATCTGCAGCAGCCACAGATGCGCATAAAGACACTCGCTATTAACTGACCTTCAGTAATTACAGAAACTGTTCTCTATGATCTTGTGGCAATTTCTCAATAAAGTCTGCAAATCCAATGTAGTTGAGAAAAAAAAAAACCATACCATTCTACGAGTGCTCGATAATTACAGATTCTCAACTGCAAACTTGGAGATAAATAATTTTTATGAGCAAATGGATCCAAAATGTTTGGACCTCTTTCAGTTAGGGCTATTTTAGAGTGATGCTGTCTGCTCTTTTTGTTTGCAGCTGCTACTACACGACAGCCTTACTACAAGATCAGAATACAGATATACAGCTCCCTCAGAAGACACAAAATACCTTTTGTCAGCTTTCTTGGCTGTTGGGGCTATAGTAGCTGGCATCTGCCAGTTTTTTCAGGTTCTAAAGGGACCTCAGTTATTGGGACAGTAACCGATCCTGGCACAGACTGATGTCCTCCTCCTCTTGACGTTGTTCCTCCTCAGAGGGTTCTTCAGGATGCTGAATCTCAAGAGGGGTTTCTTAAGGCTGAGCAGTTTTCTGCCTCCAAATAAACACTCTCTCTCTGGGATGGTGTATGTGAATTGTGTTTCCAATAAGGAACCCCGGGGCTCCAGTATGGCTATGAAAGGGCATTATAAAGGAATTAGATAGGACCTCAGTGCGATGGATACCAAGACACATGGAGGAAGTAGACTCTTACGATGTGTAGAATAGGACGACACTCTGGAATCACTCTCTGAGTCAAAATCTGGAGGGGGCCTCTAGGAAAATAGGTGGGCGACTCACCTTCACTGTTGGGAGTCTGAAGTAAGAAAGATATTCCCATCACCAAAGGAGAAGCTGCAGAGGAAGCAGTGGTTGGTCATAACCCTCGCAGTCATTCAGAACCATGAACCTCATTGGTCCCCCTCAGCATCAGTACCAATGTAAAACAAGCTGTTTTAAAGACAAGCTGAGACACTTGAGGTCTCAAAAGGAGACGGGCCCATTTGTGTCTCAAAGTGAAAGGAACAAGAATCTTTTCAGACCTAGAGGAATTCTGGCCTGACTCAAGCCATGAGCAAAGACCTTGTCAATATGCCATCTTTAAGAGAGGAAAAATAAGTTTTCATCTAAAAGAAGTTTATAACATTTTTCTCCACCAATAATTCAAACATGAACTAGACGCCGGAAGGGGGCTGCACATCACAACCTTTGTGAGAAGGAGCAGGGTTCTTTCTGAAGGAGCAGGCAAAGAACAGCAGAAAGTAGGTTGTACTTCGAACGTTAAACAAAACATGGACTGAGAAGAGGGGACAAGATGCCAAGAAAAAGAAGAGGGCAAGGAGAGGCTGAGAAAGGATACAATGGGACGGAGACGTAGTGTTTCTGTTCATTCTCCATTAAGGTTACAAAAGTTAAAAACAATGAAGTAAGGCTATGCAAAAGTATATGTTCTTATAACTAACCCACATTGCCCCTATTGTATGTTAAAGTACACATTATCAATTCAACTACTTACAAAAATGTTACACAGATATACAATGTGGTTATGTCAGTACTCAGTTTACACAGTAAAACGCAGTTTTTAATTGCTAAACCATTGTTCACAAAAATGAGGACAAGTACATGGCCAAACATTATTTTTCTAAAGAACTGGGCAGCAAGCACACATGCAATGGAGAGAGGGTCATTTGAGGACCCTATTTTTAAAAATAAAAAGGTTCTTTACCTATATAATCACCTTTCGTAAAAGCGAGGATCAGGATGAATAAAAAGTGAGTGAAAGATGGACTAAAACATTCACTTTAATGCTGAATTTGCATGGTTTTTGTGCTTAACATATAAACCAGCCTCCTCACCCACTGTAATTCAACCACTGAAGGTGGAAGTAGACACTATGGTGGAAGTAGACACTATGAGAACCTATAAGTTTAGGCCACATCTATGCCTTGGGGACTACACTAGCACAGCTACGGTGCTGTAGCTATGCTAGCATAAACCTGTGCATACACAGCCTATAGTAATGAAAGGGGTTTTTCATTCTCTGTAAGACCACCACCTTCCCAAGCAATGGTAGCTAGGTTGACAGAAGCAGTCTCCCATCAACCTAGCTACACCTATAGCAGGAGTTTAGATTGGCATAGCTACATCACTCAGGGATGTGGATTTTTCTTACCCTTGAGCATCAGAACTATGTCAACCTAAATTTTGTGTGTAAACCAAGATTTAGCCATCTGTGATGGGATGAAATAACTGTGGTGGTTGTGTCCAACCCCTTGCCCTACCAAAAGGCAGAAGAGAGTGAAGATCCAGCTAGTCCAGCCACATCACATACTGGAATACGAAATGTGCTTTCAATGAACTACCACACAAGGAAAAAGATTTCTCCATAGCTTTGGATAAGTAAAATTTTACCAGAAAGGACCACTAGCAGACTGACAGCAGGAGAATAAATTATGACTGAGTAGACAATACAAAAGAGTAGTATAGTAGGGATAGATTTTGGGGGCATATGTACTGTAAAAGTTAGGATATAGATGCTGGAGCTTTCGTAAGATTAGACTGGATTTACTAACTTTCTAGAAATAATTTTGACTTCGTAGAAACTAACTTTCCAAAAGTAGTAATATGATGTAATCCTACTAATGTAAGCAAGTTCTACAGACTGGGAACAGAAAAGACCTTTTATGCAAAGCCTGCTCTGTGTAATGGTTGGAAAAGATCAGAATCACAGCCGAAATTATACTGCCAAAAAAAGAAAATCCCCAACTTGCCAGGAATACCAATACCAGGAAAAACAGTGAGGATAGTACTCTGACACATAATTAGATTCTCATATGGTGTAATTTAGAGAGAAAAAATATGAGGAGGAGTCCAAAACAGCGTTTTGTCCAGAATGCAACTTGGCTACAGACTCAGAATTAAATCCAGTGGTACGTGCTGTATCACTGGATTTAATTCCCCATAATACTTAACAATTTAGCAAGATAATGGTAATTTTAGAAATCAGTATATTGTTACACTTAAGGGTTCATAACCAATAGTCCAGAATCTCCAGTCCACAAAGTTCACTTTCCACTATTTTTGTGGTGAAAAGAGAATTTATATAGTGCGAAGCACGCAGGAGATTGTCTCTAGAGAATGCCCCCTGTGTAAGGGGAATCTCCACCATCATCTTAGAAGCCTTCTCTGCCAATTCTACTGCACCATGTGTTGGAGTTTTACCCTAGTGTAAAGAGAAGGAGGAGGCACTTGGGCAGGTAAGGGGCATGTCAGAGTGGGGCTCTAACACACCCAATTCTCCACTGGACTAAGGACCCTGAGAGACCTTACATCAACTGTGTAAATTAAACTTGCTCACCTTGCAGCTTTAACGTAAACCAGGACAAAATAGCTGAGACCCCACCTTTTCGTTCTGTGTTTGTATAGGGCTTAGCATAATGTGGTCCTGCTCTCTGAGTAGGGCCCTAAGTGCAGCAGAAATACAAATATTAAGTAATAATAGGCAACCAGGAAGCTACAGATGACTCCCTCCCAGTCTCCCCTCCCCATTGCTTCTAAGCAGAACTCAAGTGCAGTGGAGAATCAAGTACAATTTGTTTTAAATGTGCTACCCACTTTTTAGTCACTGCTCTAGGAATACATTCTTTCTGATTTTAAAAAGGGCATGCTTTGAAAAGAATGATTTCAGAATAACAGCCATGTTAGTCTGTATTCGCAAAAAGAAAAGGAGTACTTGTGGCACCTTAGAGACTAACCAATTTATTTGAGCATAAGCTTTCGCGAGCTACAGCTCACTTCATCGGATGCAACGATGAAGTGAGCTGTAGCTCGCGAAAGCTTATGCTCAAATAAATTGGTCAGTCTCTAAGGTGCCACAAGTACTCCTTTTCTTTTTGAAAAGAATAGTCACATTTGTACCTTATCTTTGCAAAAGAGTATACTGTGAAGTTCTGACTACCTGAAGGTCATCTGAGAAACCTGAAACTTTCACACCGTGATGTTAAATGTGATCAGGAATGCAAATACAGCAGATTTTAAAGTCACTGTGGTTTGAGGAAGTTGATTTTCAATTGATCTACTTAAACCAGCCAAGCCCCTAATGTAAATAAACTCTTGTTTAAGTTTAAGTCATTTTAGTTTGCACAGCTAACTATCAAATTAAGGCAAACAAGTGCATCTGTTAGGCATCTGCACTGGTTTAAAGTAGATTTTAAAAATAAATTTAAACTGACTTAATTAAACTAAGCCTACTAAGTAGTGTAAGAAATATTTTTTAGGTGATGTCCACAAAGCCACACCCCCTGCAATGTAAAAAAAGTACAACAGATGAGTATTGCATTTAATTGTAACACATTATCACTTATATTAAATAAAACTTTAAAAACTTAACTTACTACACCTCTTGATTTTGTTCTATAGTCTTTTCCCTTCCTGGGCTGCACTTCCCTTTTTTTATTTTCCCTGTAATAGATCATAAATCTCTCTCTTCCTGCGTCATCAATGTCCGTCTCTTTTTCTCTGTCCCTCCAGTTGCTTATGTTCTCTACCACCTCTATATTTCCTTTCTTCTCCTCCCTCTCCCAAAATATCAGTCTACCCTCCCTAACAGATCCGACCTCTCATTCCTCAGGCTAGTAGATGTTGGGTAAACATTTCAAGGCCCAGCTACTACTTCTTTTCTTACATTTAAGGCTTGTCTACACTGGCAATTTACAGCGCTGCAACTTTCTCGCTCAGGGATGTGAAAAACACCCCCCTGAGCGCAAGTTTCAGTGCTGTAAAGCACCAGCGTAGACAGAGCACCAGTGCTAGAAGCCGTGCTCCCACTGCTGGTAGCTACGCCTCTCATGGAGATGGATTTTTTAAGAGCACTGCGAGAGCTCTCTCCCAGCGCTGTGCCATGACCACACAAGGCATGTTAAAGCGCTGCCACAGCAGCGCTTTAGCATTGCCAGTGTAGACTAGCCCTTACTAAATAGCCTCCTAGTGGTAATGACCCCCCCCAACCACTATATAAGCCTTGATTGAATCTGAACTGATGATCTTGTGAATGGTCATGTCTCAACTGCTTAGTGAGTATGGAAAGCAACTGCTTTCAGTACGGAAATCAATTACTTAAATGTTTGGATGTTTTTCAATAGTATTAGCCATTAAAATGGCATTTTGTCCTTTCATCAGCAATCCACTCACTTCTGTAAAGGTACCCAGCTATTAGCTAAAGCAGAGAGTTTTTGCTTTTGCATCTCTAGAAAAAAGAAGGTAGAAGATTGAGAAAGGTGTAAAATATTACAGATGTTTTCAACCAATGAAACATTTATGAAACTCAACCTAATTCCTACCCTTTTATTACAGCAGGCTATGGACGGGAGTCATTTATGATTCATTTCTTCTCCTAACAGAACAAGTTTATTTACAGGGCTTGGACCAGTGCTGGTCAAAGATTCAATAAAAATGCTGTGGTAACTTCTGTGCCAATATTCACCCTCTCCACACCCTCAACAACAACAAAAATCATCAGTTTTCTAGACGCAAGTACAAAAGGCCAGATGAGATTTTACTGAATCAGGTTATAAGGACTGTTTTGACTAGGTGTCTAAACATCAAGGTTAGAGTCAGAAAAATGTAAAGAAAACTGCTGAAAGACAAGTACACGCATGCTTTTTTTTTTATCAACATAAAAAAATACCTTCACTATTGAAGAGACAATTCTGAAGGCCAACTTTTAGTTTTGTATTTCAAAATTTTTTACAAAAATCCTATTTAGGGACATCACTTAATAGAACTACTTAGAGTACTTGTGCTACGGGAGTATACTGCACCAGACCTTGCTAGTAAAGCAGAGCATTCTTGTCCTGCCAGAGCAAAGCCCAACTCTAAAATGATCCCTGTAGCCCAGGGTATTTTATGCTGATTTACCTACTATGCTGTTAAAGTACTTCGTTATGATACACGTTATAAGGCTTCTTTTATGTTCTCCATACACCCATACTAAGCAATCCAAAATATTACAGACATAAATATAAAAAACAGAATGTTTGGAAGGCAAGACTGCAACTGTCCCTATAACAAGCGAATTGTACTTAATACAGTAAAAAAAATATGCAAGCTATAGCGTGGCAAAGTGCATTATACCAGATACCCATGTATGTTGGGGCTTATACAAAGCTGGATCAGTAGGTATAGCTGGGAATCAAGCATAATCACACTTCTAGTGTGCCATTGTTTGTTTAAAAAAAGAAAAGCAGTTTTTGCTACCAAAAAAAGCACACATTTGGTGTAAGGACTGTTCAGAACAGGGCTTGAAAATTTACTAGACTACAGAGTACCCAGAACTAAGCCTGGTAACCAGAGGTCAAAATGAAAGGTGCCCCACCAGCAAGGCCAAATGGCAGTTCCCTTAGCTCTCTGATCTGCCAGGAATGTGGATGCTCAGATTCTTAACATATTGCAATTCCCTCAACCCTGGGACAAAAAGAAGGGGGGAGGAAGGAAGAGACTCATTTTTCATAACAGTTTTATGTAACAGTTGTATAATAAATGTGGAGCCTTCTTTCCCTCCTCCTATCAAGCAGCCAGTGGTTGGAATTGTGTAAGAAGTCTCCACTACTCTACCCCTCCCCCACGCTCTACTTTTTGGGTTCTCCTCTGCATTTATTACACTGCTGCTGGCTCTGTATTTATTACATTGCTGCTGGCGCACAGCCAGTCCCCCTGCTGTTCATGGGTCTCAATCATCCTCACATCTTCTCCTCTTTGTCTCTGTCCTATCCACCTTGTGTGTGTTCCATCTCTACTATTTTCCTCCCCAGAAATGTACTACTCAATCAGGTGATCCTGATTAGCATAGTGAAACTACTCTTGCCAGACAGAGAAAGCACTCTGAAGGAGTGGTGCAAGTGCAATTCTGTACAGTTGATGGAGGCTGAGGTACGAAGAAATAAATATTAGTTTTCATAGCACTCCTAGTCCCTGTTAGCTGTGGGAGTAAGTGAATAAACTTGGTTCAGAAATATACCTGTTCTCTCCTTTTGTCTATCCCCTAACCCACTCAAGAGAACGATTCTTGTCAATTCACTGACTTCCGCTTTGTCCCTGCTGAAGTTGCTGAGGAAGTAAGTTTACTCCCAGCAGCACAAGCATTAGCCTCTACTATAAGGAGAGCAAGGGAAAAAGAGGGGAGAGAAAAGCAACCTCTCTCTAACCCCTATATCTCTTGGAGGGATCTTGTCCATAATACATCCCCAGAGATTTCAGAAGGTATAGATTGCATCCAAGTAGGACTAACCACATTCCATCAGTCTTATTCTTACTCCATTTAGAACTAACTGCAGGAAGGAATTCTCTCCTGCCCATGTACATAATTTCACAATGAGCCAGGTGGTTTCTGCCGTGGAGGTGTAACCACCTCTGAAGCAACAGGTATTGGCCACTGCCAGAAGCTGGTAGGATACCAGACTAAATGAACCAATAGTTTGATGCTGCATGGCAACTCCAATAGCCCTTCCTCTAAGCCCCAGTTTGCTATTTACAACACACTACCTATCTACCGTAAATTGCAGGACTGGGGCCTGAATTACAAAAAGGCAGAGGCTATGGATAATGCAGGATTACCATTCAAATAGTATTACTCCAATTTCAAATCTAACTGCGACAGATTTTAGGAGGCTGTTTTGTAATATTTTAACTTTGAGGATTGTTTGAGGGGAATACTTACTTGAAGGATGAATTGGCTAACAAATCCCACGCTATGGAGTTACACAAGAAACCCACATAATCACAGTATGTCAGCCAGCAGTTTCCAACGTAATAACCTTACAAATTAAGTGTGAGGACACCAAGGTACACAAACAAAATTCCACACATACTCTCCATCAGCTGGGAAATTATTTAATTTACTAAATCCAAAAGAAGTCTGGGGCTACCCCACTTCCAGTTTCTCCCTCTCCCCCATACCTTCCTACTAGCTGATGCTCTGCAGCAACAAGAGTGTCACAGTGCAACAAGACACACATTGCTTTTTAGCAGTTCACACTAACATTCTTATGTTGCAACAGAAGTAGCAAGTTGTCAGAGATTTAGGTGAAAATGATGTTTCAACTTTTTTGCAAATATTTAAAATGTTTGATATTTTTTCTTATTACTAGTCCTTTATTAAACTTAGAGATGTCTTATACAGTATCCTGTAAAGGCTGTGATTTTTTTTCCTTTAAGAACCCAAAGAAAACAGTTGCAAGTCAGGATGACTATGACAAGAAACTTTGAATTCCATGTTAAGAGGGCTAGTGTCTCAACCAAAACAAAAAAAAACACTAAGGAAGATATGAATGTACTCATTTTTGGCAAAACTGGCAAGGAAAACGTCTCACCAACAATCACACCTTTCCTCTCCTTACCACTTACATTTTACAGTAGATTATAAAAACAGCACTTCATGATGACTCCACTACAGGTGAACAAGTTACAAACTTTTTAAAAAAAGCCTGGATACTTACCCAAAAATTTCTATTTTGTTGTATTCGTAAGTGTGCCAAATATTGTAACCTGACATATTATAGTCACTCTAAGCCATAGTCTCATATCTGGCAGTTTTATGCAAACACTTATCTACAGCACTTTTTGTATTACTACACCAATCCAACTCATGGTAATTTAATAACTAATTTACATACATGCTAAAACCTCCACTGCCAAGAGCATATGCATAAGCAAATATCCAGTAAGTAATGCTAGAAGTATTCATAACAAGAATTACTATTTCAGAATTTATAATTGCTTCAGTTTATGAGAAACTGATCAAACACTGTTGTAGCATGAGATCTCCAAAGTGATCAAATTACTTAATATCTAAGGGGAGCACTACAGACAGTGACCATCGCATTCCAAATTTTCAGGGGCCACCAGTTCAAACAGAATTTAAAGGAGGATCATTTTCACCCTTGTGTAGAGAGTGCAGCAGATACAGTATAACTTCAGACTTGTCTTTTACTCATGAAGAAAAGGAAAAAACTCAAGTCAGTCAAATTAAAACTGCATCATTTTCAAAACTATTTTCCCACCTGTACTATATGAGTTTTCTGCCACATTCAGAACAAAAAACTGCCCTGCATATAAGAGGATAGAGAAGAGGAAAATTAGAACTAACAAGTCCTATAGCAACCTTGACATTCATGTATAGTTACAGACCTGCCTCATCTCTCTCATGCGAAGAGAGAGCTCTATTTGAAGCTGTGTTTCTGAAGCGGTGTTTCACAAACAAGGATCATGCTGCATGAGTTTAGACATTTAATACCATATTAGTTTTGCAACGGGAGGTAGCATTCATGAAAGCATGCCCACTGACTGTCCTAGAAATGGAAGTCAGCCACAGAACAGGCACAGCACTGACAGCAGCAATCACTGTTGTATGCAGCATAGTTTTAGCCATGTGGGTCCCAGGATATTAGACTCACAAGTTGGGTGAGGTATCTTTTTTTTTTTTTTTTTCCTACATTTCAAGCCACACAAAGCTCTTCTTCAGGTCTGATTTTTCCCAGAGCTCTGTGTGGCTCAAAAGCTTCTCTCTCTAACCAACAGAAGTTGGTCCAATAAAAAATATTACCTCACTCACCAGCAACACACATTACTCCACCCTGACTTTAGGGACAACCCTCTAGGAATGAGAAGCTATTTGGTTTCCAGGACTATCCAATCCTTGGCCCCTGCCAAGCCTATGCTTACACTTAAAATGAAAATTTGAGAGAGTTTTAAACAGGGTTAGACAACACAGCAGTTAAAACGCTGTCCATGCAATCCTACTGTTGCTATTTCCAGCACAGTTTCTTTGGTGCTGCACAGGGACAAAATTGACTAAGATTCTCAATATTGGCATCAGGGGAGCTCGCCTGTCAGTGGCGTTTTTGACAACAGGACTACACTATTTTATTTTTCAGCTCTCACTTGAATTGCCCCTTCAGCGTGTGACAGAAGGGCCGCGAGAGGCGATGATCTAACGCATTAACCAGGGAGCTGCTTGGCCTCAGAGGAGCTGCTAGAAAGGGGGATGCGCGCAAGAGGAGGAAATGGGCGAGGAGAGAAGCCCCAGGTACTGGGGAGCTGGGGGTCGAGGCCGAGCGGCAAGTGTGTGCGCGCGAGACGGGGTGGGGGGAAGGAGGGTCACTCACTTTCGTCCTGCCGTTGATTTTGTAGTTGCCCAGCTTGCCATTGCAGTGGCGGATGAGATCGTCCATGCTGTTCATGAGGCGTCCGATAGTCTGGCAGCCGGGCTCCTTGCCCTCCACCCAGGTGATCTTGTCCCCGCGGATGTCCTTGGAGGAGTCGCTCTTCTGGCTGACCAGCTGCCCGTCGGTGAAGCGGCCGGTGTGGTGCAGGGCCCGCACCTCCCGGGCGATGCGCCCACCCACCTCCTTGCCCAGGAACTCGTCCACCACGCAAATGCCGTGCTTGTTCATACAGGGCACGATGTACTCCAAGGCCAGCCGCTGCGGCACCAGCGATTTGGTCTGCCCGTTCGGCCGCAGCGCGCCCCCGCCGGCCCCGGCCTGGCCCCCGCCCGGGTACAGGTTGGATTTGTCCCGGTAGACGAGCCCCGCCTCCCCGGCCGGAGCCGCCGCCTCCTCCTCGGCGGGGGCCGCCGCCTCAGATAGCGCAGCAGCGGCAGCGGGAACATGGTTGTTGGTCAGAGGCGCCGCAGCTTCCTCCTCAGCGCCGGGGCCCGCGCCCAGCGGCACCTTCTTAGCCCCGGCTCCCTCCTCCCTGCAGCCGCCGCCGCCGCCGCCTGCTCCCGCGGCAGCCCCAGCGTGGTGCTCGGCAGCGCCCCCTGTCGCCGCCGCGCCGCCACCGCTGCGGCAGATGAGCTTGTGCTTCTTCCAGTCCTGGCGCTGGTGCTCCTTGCTGCAGTAGAAGGAGCTGCGGCAGCGGCCGCACCGCAGCAGGTTCTCCATCTTCCCGCACAGCTCGCAGTACTGCCGGTCCCGCTCGCTGCCGCCGCCGCCGCCGCCCTGGCCGGCCCCGCTGCCCACGCCGCTGTCATTGGCCATGGCGCCGCCCGCCCCTGGTGCTCCGGGGGCTCGTGGCGGGCAGCAGCGCTCAGGCGGACCGCGCTGGGAGGGAGCCTGGGAGGGCGGGTAGGTCTTACTGCATCATGGCCGTCCCTGCTTCGCGGCGGCCTCCGCTCGCCTGCCTGCCTCCCTCCCTCCCGCGACGAAGCCCGGGCCTCCTCCTGGGTGGGGAGCGGGCACCCGCGGGAGCCGAGGCCGCTCTGATCTCCCCGGGGGGCTCAGGCTCGCCACCGCCTCATCGCTGCCCCGGCGAGGGAAGCAGCTGGGAGTGCCGGGGCCGCGGCCTCTCCCCTCTGCGCCGGGAACTAGGGTCTCCTCCTCTTCCCGGTGCGGGTCGGCGTCTCCTCCCTTCGCCTCGCCGCTGCCTGAGTCGGAGGGGGGGGGTTGCAGGGACAAGGAGGAGGCGCCACTATCTCTGCCCGCTTTGCACGTACGCCACTTCCAGCCAGCTAGCGCGGCCGGGGCGGGGCCGCAGAGGCGGGGGGAGTGCGGGCCAGCTCAGCACTGCTGCAGCGTTGGGGGTGGGGCTGTGACACCCCTCCTGAGGGGTGGTTTTAGTTCGTCAGCCACCTAAAGGCCGTGATTTGTTTGTATTAGGGCAGATGGGGTGGATTTTGCCCTCAGTCACTTTAAGCAGCCCTGCCAGGACATGAGTAGACACCCTTTTGCTTTCTCTCCCAAGCCCAGTTGGAGCTGAGGCCAAACCAAAACCTTGGAACTAAGCACCCACATTTTACAAAATTATGTTCTGATCTCAGTTCCCCCTCCCCACTCCTCTGTGCTTTGCGCTGCTGTCTGCTAAATGAACTGCAGTTTTTAACTAATAGCAGCCATGTGCTCAGTGCTGTACAAACATAAGAAGTGGTATGTCTGGTACATAGTAGAACACGACTTGTAGTCCCAAATTCTGCCACTGATCTACTGGATGGCCTTGGACAAGTCACTTAAAGGGAAACTGAGCTTTAGTTCACACTTTTGTCTGAAAATTATTTACTTGCTATAGTTATAAGACCTAACGTTACTATAATGGAAAGGTTAGCAAAATTGTTTGTGCATTTGACAACACTTTCTGAATAGTCAATTACACTATGGTTTCTCATGTACATAGTTCCCCCTCTTGTTTGTTTGTCTAGCTATTCATTTATTTTGGGTGGAGGGGTGTGTTTTGCAGAGCAACAGTGGAGAGAACCTCCCCCCCCCTTTTTTTTTTCTCAAAAGAAAGACAATTTGGTTGTTAAATGACAACAGGTACCAGGGGATAGAAACTACTTTTTAAAGAATTAGATTACAGATTAATGGCATCCCTTTAATTTCTTGGTGTCTCAGTAGCCTCATCCGTAAGAGAGAGTTAATAATACATATCCACATTAATAAAGTGCACCAGACTCCTGCACTGAAAAGCGATAAACATAAATAGGGTCCTACCAAATTCACGGTCCATTTTGGTCAATTTCATGGTCATAGGATTTTAAAAATTGTAAATTTCATTATTTCAGCTATTTAAATCTGAAATGTCATGGTGTAACTGTAGGGGTCCTGACCCCAAAAGGAGTTGTGCGAGGGTCGCAAGGTTACTGTGTGTGGGGGGGGGTTGCAATACTGGTACCCTTATTTCTGTGCCGCTGCTGGTGGCGGTGCTGCCTTCAGAGCTGGGCAGCTGGAGGGTGGCGGCTGCTGGCCAGGAACCCAGTTCTGAAGGCAGAGCCACCACCAGCAGCAGTGCAGATGTAAGGATGGCATTGCAAGATATTGCCACCCTTACCTGTATGATGCTGCCTGGAGAGCTGGGCCCTCAGTCAGCAGTCACCACTCTCTGGCCACCCAGCTCTGAAGGCAGCGCAGAAGTAAGAATGGCAATACCCCCAGTAAAATAACCTTGTGACCCCTCTGCAACTCCCTTTTGGGTCAGGATCCCCAGTTTAAGAAATGCTGGTCTCCCCCGTGAAATCTGTGTAGCATTGGGTAAAAGCACATAGAAGAACAGATTTCATGGGGGGAGACCAGACTTCACGATCCATGATGTGTTTTTCATGCCCATGAATTTGGTCGGGCCCTACACATAAGTACAAAATATTATAAAATGACACCAGCAAGAAAAGGATTTAGATCAACAGCATAGATGTTTTGAGATAGGGAGAGCAAATCAAAGATGACATCTGCATTCTGGGCTTTAGTGACAGGGATGGTTCCTAGTGGTGTTATTGACACTGATGGAGAAAGGAGGAAGTGGAGAGGGCAGACCAGGAGGTCAATTTTTGCCATTTCAAGCTGATGTTGTAAAAGTCAAAAGATGTCAGCTAAATGGACCAAGATGTAGGTATAGTTGGAGATAGGCCAGCCAGGGCGGCTGATCTAGCTTAGGACTTGAGAGACGTGGGTTTGTCTCTCTGCTGTGCAGAGCTGTCCCATCCATAGGACAGACTGGAGCAACCGCCCTGCGCTTTGGGGGGCCCTGCACTTCGGGACACAGGGTCCAGGGCTGCCTGGAGAGTTAGCAGGGGGTCTGCCACCGGCAGCAGCAAGCAACCTGGCCCCATCCTGCCCCGCTGGCTCCCGGCATCACTCAGGGGAGGAGACAGAATCCAGAAAGAGGCGGGGCTGGGGTTTGGGGAAAGGGGTAGAATGGGGGCGGGGAGGGGGCAGAGCAGAGGCGGGGGGTTGGGTGAGGGGTTGGAGTGGGGGCAAGGTCAGAGCAAGGTGGGAAGATGCGGGGCAGAAGCTTGTGAGAAGGGATGGAGTGGGGGCAGGGCCTGTGGCGGAGTGGGAGTTGTCCTGGGCCCTGCACCCCGCTAGGGATGGCCCTGCTGCTGTGCCATTAACCTTAAGCAAGTCATTTAGGGTGGGATTCACAAAGATGTTTAGGCACCTAACTCCCACTGATTTCAATGGTAGTTAGGTGCCTAAATACTTTTGTGAATCCCGCCTTTATCCTCTCTGTGCCTCCATTCCCTATCTGTAAAATGGAGATAGTAGTACTTCCCTACTTCAAAGGGGTGCTATGAGGATTAAGATTATGAGGCAGTCAGATACTATGGTATTGCAGGCCATATAGGTAACTAATACACATAGGAAAGGTAGCTCTGAGAGTTATTGGCATAGAAATGGTGGTTAGAGGAATGTTAGCAGATGGAGTCACCTAAATAAAGGATGTAAAGAGAGGACAGAAGTGTGCCAAGTGTGGGATACTCCCAGAAAGTGGGAGGAGGGAGGTTTGAATAAATTAGTAGAGAGTCAGAAGGAGAATTAAAAGAGGACAGGATCATGAAAGCACAAAGGACAAGATCTCAAGGGGAGTATGACCAATGGTGTCTAAGGCAACAAATAGAGTAAAGGCCCTGAGATTTGGCCACGAGGTTATTGAAGATCTTGGTGTTTGAGAGGGGTGGGAACCAGATTGGAGGAAATCAAGAACACAGTTGTAGGAGAAGAACTTGAGGCAATGCTTGCGTATAGGACTTTTAATGGGTTTAAAGATGAAGGGAGATGAGGAGGTAGTTGGGAAGGGAGGTGGGTCAAAATGGGTTTTTTAAGACCATCATATAAAGTGGGAAGATGTTATAACCTGGGTTTTCATACTTCACCTGCCCCTGAGAGATGTTCTTTAACTACAAGCAGAGAAAACTGAATTTCTGAAACTTTGGGCCTGATTCTCCCCTCACTGGATTTAAGTCAAGAATGACTCAGTTGAATTCAGTGGCTTTACAATGTTGTTAAACTGGCACAAGTGACAGGAGAATCAGGCCCATTAGTTTCTGAACTTTAAGAAATGATTGTATTGATGCTATATTCTGCCAGAGAAAAACTCTAGTGCTAAAGGCGAATGCAGTTGTTGCCTTCTGCTTCAACAAATATAACTCACTTTATCTAGGAATGAAGCTGAAGGCCACAGAAACTACAGTTCTTGCAATGCGCAACAGCTCATCTCTTAAGCAAGAAAAAGCACCACATTTATCTCTGGGGTAACTAGTAATACTCATTAAGCCAGGGACCAATTTGGCTCTAAGAGGCCACCAGTGCCTCACACAGTCCGCTGGCTCCACCACATTTGTTAAGGGATACAGTTCAAGGTCCTGGTCGTGATTTTTAAGGTTCTTAATTATCTACAACTCCCCCCAAAACAACAGTACTACAAAGAAACACTAAAGCTGACAGAGTCAAGCTTCATACTTGTAAAGGCTCAGGTATTTTTCATGACTATGCAACTCATTACAAGGGGAAATTACTTGAGCACAAGCCCTAATGTGTTTAGAACACAAAACAAAACTGCTTAATAAAAATCTTCCTGCAATTACAAAAGCTGAAGAAAGAATGTGAGAGAACTGAATGAAAATAAATATTATTTATATTGCTATAATGCACCCAATGTGCTAAGTGCTTTCCCAACTTATAAAAAGAAAAGGAGTACTTGTGGCACCTTAGCTACAAACCAATTTATTTCCTTTTCTTTTTGCGAATACAGACTAACACGGCTGCTACTCTGAAACGTCCCAACTTATAGAGACCCTGTTTTTGCCCCAACGAGCTTGTTGTCTGAAACAATGGATGGAAACGATGGGGGAAAGGGATACAATATACAAGCATAGTGTCCAAGGTGATGGTTGGCACAAATTAAAAAATCAGCATTTTTGTGGAGGGTTTAGTTTAGTTTTTGTTTTTCATAAATTATTCCCCCACTACTCTGTTACCTAACAACTATTAGGTGGCTAATTTCTTGTAGCTATCACAACAGAAGTCAGTCTTGAAAAGAGATTTGAAAGATGATAGGATAGTAGTCAGATGTATCATCTTGGGGGAAATACAAACAAAAGATAAAAAACAAGTAAACAACTTGTCATGGGCAGGGTCTTTTAGCATAAATTTAATGCAAGTTAATAATTTTTTTAATACTTTAGATTCTAATGTGATGGGATTGTTAGAAATACCTAAAATGGGTAGATGGTTGGGCCATCGGGGTCCAGGGCAGGTTCAGGATCTAGTAATAATAACTTAGCATTTATATAGTGCGGTATACATTTAACATTATGAAGACACTATAAAATGCTACTGGATGTAGAGGCTACATAGGTATCCAGAAAGAAAGTTCAAAGCCTCTGGGAGGTAGATCAATAAGTATTATCCCTATTTTATAGATGGGGAAGTGGAGACAAAAGGTTAAGTCACTGTTCAAGAAAAAACATGGAACAAATCAACCTTTTAAAAAATTAACAAAAGATCCCAAAACCCTACTCCAAGCATAATTTTTACCCGGAGTATGTCTACACTGAAAATGCTACAGTAGTAAAGCTGCTGCTGCTGTAGCGCTTCCGTGAGGACGCTACGTACTCCGACAGGAGTGGTTCTACCATCAGCATAAGTAATCCACCTCTCCTAGAAGTGGTAGCTAGGTTGATGGAAAAACTCTTCCTATTGTCCTAGCACTGTATACATGCGGGGATAGGTCAGCACAGCTATATCTCTCAGGGGTGCTGATTTTTCATGCTCCGGAGAGGCAAAGCTATGGTGATGTAAGTAAGTTCCCAGTGTAGACCAGGCCCCAGAAAAGGCAGAAGTGTCAAACACGCCATGAAGTCCAGTAGGAGTTTTGCTATTGCTATTGGTTTTACACAGAAGATGCTCAGATACTATGGTGACGGGAGGCAATATAAAATCCTAACATAAATTAGATAGATAAAGGACACAGGTAATTGACAAAGCCAAGATTAGAATTCTGGATTCCCTGATTCCAAGACTTGTTCTCATTCCTCCAGACCGCACTGACTTCTATCTCTCAGCTAGACTGCTTTCATTCTGCTAAAAGAGTTAAATCACTGACATAAACAGTGGCAATTTTCAAGCTTGCTTTTTATCCTAATGAGTGAACTCCAGTGAGTTTGCAGCTCTTCCAGGTAAAACTAAAGGATTGTTTGTCTGAATTTCATTCTCTGTTAAGCTTACATCCTTTCTAATCAGGACATAATGTACAAAGTACAACCACAAGTCTACGCAAGTGCTCTTTTGATGACTGCATGTTGTTGTCCTCAGGTATTCAAAGGGTTTAGTGCAGTTTGTTCATTCAGTAATACATATTCCTTCCTTTCTGCAAAGCTAGAAAATGTTCTTACACAGAAGTTTATCAACAACACTTTGGGTTGCTTTTTTAAAATTAAGAAAAGTCAGCTTAATAATCATAATGCTCTTATGTCTTCTTACTTTGTACAGAAAATCATAGAGAATCTTATCCAGTGAGTTTCTGAGATGCTTCAATTCCCTTTGAGGTGAATAGGAATTCATGGAGCTCAGCAACTTTCAGGATCAGGTTCATAGTTCTCAAAAATACAGAGGGTCTGCTTCTCCACTGTCTTGCACCTTGTGTATGCAAGGAGTGTGCAAAATGGTACCAAATCAGAATGATAGCATTTCATAACCACTTTTTACAGGTGTAAATTACTACACAAGATTCAAGATAATGGAGAATCAGACACAAAATCTAGTTAAGAATTCAAAATGCCTTGGGCCAGATTCTGCCCTTGAGGGCATGACACATAGGATTTGAACTTGGTTCTATAAGATTCATGGGTGCACCTACACTCCAACCCACCATGCAGCAGTCTGCTAACATGGGTTTGCCTAGGACCCATGATGCCCAGCTCCAGTTTGAGGCTCAGTCCTATTGGGAGAGTCCCATTAGCCCTACTTAAGCCAGTAGCAGGAAGGAAGCTGTCCGAATCACTGGGCCTCTCCCTGTTCTGGACTGCGTGCCTTGTGCATCCCACTCCCATGGCTTGATTTCCTGGTATTTTGACCCAGTGTGACTTTTGGTATCTGATTTGTGGTTCTGATTTCCAGCTTGTCTCCTGCCTCTGACCCCCTGGTATCCTGACCCGGCTTGACTCCGGTTCCTGACTCACGGTTCTCATCTCAAGTGTATCTCCTGCTTCTGATCTCCTGGTACCTGACCAGGGATTTCCCTACACCCCCCACCCTCTAGTGGGGGTGTATACCCCCCCTGAATTTCCCCAACACCCCCCCCCCAAGTGGTTAACTAGTTACATACAGTGTTGCCAATTTAGTCATTGGTTGGAAATTTGAATTGAAATTGAAACATTAATACACACCTTAGAAGCAGATACAGTGTATGATAAAATACTTGTACCTGAAAAAGTATAATAGGTTTGAAAAAGTATGAACAAAGACTAGCTTCTTCACACAGATATTGTTTTTTCTGACAATGTTGACGCATTCGTTTCGGCAATGTTGGCCAACCTTATTATTTCAAATAATGATTTTTAAGCAAGGTCTGAATGAGCTCTCTGCTGCCAGCTAGTGATGAGCCAGGGGTTGGAGGAACGCTTTAGGACCAGGCTGTATTTACATCAACTTACCTACTCTGTCTAGGTATCCAGCAGACAGAGCTGTGCTGCCCAAGTGATCAATTTTGGCTGGTGTTGGGTTATAAATCACTTTAGTATTGAATGTGGCGGTCATGAAATGTTATCCTTATTGTATGATTAAAGGGCAGCAGAACTATACTTAGCCTACCTGATTGAGGGGGTCACCCTCAGTGCTTAATTTTTGCCAGGGCTGAGCCCCAGCACCTCTAGACTTGGCAGTTCATAGCCCTGGGACCTCTGGGCTTGCCACATCACTTATGAAAGTAAAAAATTTTCTTGAGCCCTGACACATCTTTCATTACAAATTAAGCACTGGTCACTCTTAACTGAACTGCACTCGCTAAGTAAGGGGTTTGGATGGCAGATCCCAGTGGATTGGGAGGGTGACAGGGGTTTCACTTAGTGGTGTGGGCTGTGCTGACCCAGCTGAGTCTTGACTCCTGTCTTGTGAGTGTGGATTCTGGCTCTCACTACTAAGTCTGGCTGCCCATGACCTGGTCATGACTGCTCATTTGGACTACAATAACCCTGCAGGACAGAGCCCAGTGTAAGAAGGATGGACCCAGCAGCATCACTACACCCACCATAACCATTGGATTCACTCAAATGGGCCATCTTCCTCCAGGCAGATAATCAAGTGCTGTAGGTCCAAGTTGCACAGCTGATTGGGAAAACCAGCAGCTGCAGGAACAAGTGAGGCAGCTCAGTGCTGAGACTACAATCCTGTGAACACAGACTACAGTGCCTTGCCCCAAACAGGGGTCTGCAATATCCTTGCCTGAAGAGTTTGACAGGAACTGCAGGCAGTTCTGGGGCTTCATGAACCAATACCGCCTTCAGTTTCTGATGTGTCTCAAAATCTGTGCCTCTGATCAGTTCAAGGTGGCCTTGGTAGTTAGCCTGCTGACGGTCAATACATTAGACTATGTCTCACCCCAGCTGGAAGGCCATAGCCCAGTACTGTAGAACTGAGATGCCTTTCTCCAGTCAATATTAACCATCTTTGATAACCCACACTGAGCCTGAATGGCCAATGCCACCCTGAGGAGACAGGCACAGTGGCCTCCTATAGGCACACTTCTGCTGCTGGCCCATGTAGAGATTCCTACGGGCCTAGACACACTTGTGGATCTTGCTGCTGTGATCGGCTGCGAGAACAAAGAGAGGAGAAAATAGGTTCCATGCAGTCCTTCTACCATGACCTCACCTTCTGTATCACCTGCTCCTATACAAGCCAATCTGGTTTATCAGTGGCTCACTCCTGAAGAAAAAGAACAGTGCCATCAGCACCCTTGTGCCTCTACTGCAGCAAACCTGGCCAGGCTGTTTTGGCCTACCTAATATGAACACCAAAGACCTTGGAAAAACAATCTGGTCCAGGCCTGGTGGGGGGGGGAACCAACTTGGTGCTTGAGAAAATAGAATTTCCCCGTACTGTAGTCCTCATTGAGACACACCCTGAGCCCCACCTAGGAGCTGGTGTCTATCCAGCAGTGCATCTCGGGGGGGCCCCTGACAGATTCCCCACCAACAAACCCACATCAATTCGGGAACAATGGACAATTTTATGGATGCAGCTACAGCTCAGGCCCTACAGATTCCCCTGCAACGCAAAGCCAAGATTGACATGGTTGAAACTATTGATGGCTCCTCATTGTCTTTGGGTCTGGTTATGGAGGAGACTGTCTCCCTGGTGGTCATTATTCAGGGACACAGAAATAATACAATTTGGTGTGATCTGTTCCCTGCATTTTCTCTGGATCCTTGGCATCTCCTGGCTAGCCCTTCACGATCCCCTCATTCACTGAGAAGAACAGAAGGCCACTTGCCCATCAGAATTATGCCAATCTCTAGAAACCCCATCTCAGCCCTAGAAGGCCATTTCCCTAGTCTTTATGGTGGACCTACCAGAATCCCCACAGGGAAAACTGCCCAGGTCTGGATAAATAATGTGATCCATCTTCATGGCCTTCTAGATCATGCAACCTTTGACTAGGGGCCCCAGTTTGCTGCCCACTTCTCGTATGACACCCTACATCTATTAGGGTTCCATGTACACCTGTCTTCTGCCTACCATCCTCAGTCAAATGGCCAAATGGAAAGAAGCAACCAGATCCTAGAAAAAATTTTATGGTGATAATTAACCATCACCAGGATGGCTGGTCTTCACTTCACTGAGTTCTCATATATTAATGCAGACCATGCATCCACAGGCCACAGTCCATTCTTTGTCAACTATGGGTACCATCCCCCCGATTTCACTCACAACTACCCAACCTCCTTCCCCCCAACCCATTGGCCTCAGATCTAGTACAATACATCCATCACATCCAAGAGGAGGTGAAGGGACACCCTGAGAAGGCAAAAGAGGACTACAAAAAGCATGCAGATAAACATAGACAATAAGGCCCCACCTATACCTCAGGACAAAAGATATAGCTTTCTACAGAACACCTCCACATGGTCAGACCTTCTTGGAAACTAGACCACCATTTCCTTGGCTTGTACCAGATTAAGTGACAAATCAACCTCGTCACCTTTGAGCTCCAGGTCCCTTGATCCCTTAGAGTCCACCCCATACTCCATGTCTCACTTCTAAAAACCTATGCTGAGAACACATTTCCCCATAAAGTCCAATCACCACCACTAGCAGAGCAAGTACAAGATCAGGATGTATATATTATCCAAAAAGTCCTCAATTCTAAGATCAAGCAGGGCAAATTACAGTACCTAATTGACAGGGAAGGTCCCAGACACACACACTTAGGAGCCAGCTGAAAACGTTCACACTTTCACCACTATAAGAAACCTGGATCTACATGACCCAGAAGGCACTAGTAGGGGAGTGAGGGTGCTAGTCATGACCCATGAGTCTCAAAACTGGGTCCATAGGAACAGCCACACTCCAATCCTCCATATGGCAGCCTGCTGACAACTGCTTATCTAGGACCCATGAAGCTGAGCCCCAGTTTGAGGCTCTGCACGCTGAGGTCCTATTGGTGATGACCCAGAACAGCTGATTGGCCCACTGGCCATACTTAAGCCAGCAGCAGGAACAGGAAGCTGTCTGAACAACAGGGCTCCTTCCTGTTCTGGAGTGTGTGTCTTCTGTCTCTAGCTTCAGCTTGATTTCCTGGCATCCTGATCAGGTGTGATTCATGGCATCTGGTTCATGGTTCTAATCTTTAGTTTGGCTCCTGCCTCTGATCTCCCAGCATCCTGACCCAGCTGATTCTTGACTCCTGTGTCATGAGTGTTGACTCTGGCTCAGACCACTAGGTCTGACTGCCCATGACCCAGTTCTGACACGTTGTGTATTCTGAGTTTACACTAGTCTAAAGTCAATTCAGTTTCTTCAGATTTATACCCGTGTAACAGAAGAATTTGGCTGCTAATCACTGAATTTCATAAAATTGACCAACTATGAATTTTAAAGGAAAAACTGTCATAATCTCATTCATTTAGTCCAACCCTTCTGACAAGTGAGAATGGTTCTACAATATTCTTTCTATAAACTCATCTAGCCTTGCCTTAAATATTGCAGGATTCCTTCAGGCTCTTCAATTAAAATTGCCCCACCCTCTGTGAACTTTAATGCGTTGCCCTTCCCAGAATACAAGTTGATCTTGTACTGAAAATGTAGTGTCCTGGTCTAGGGGAGGGGTTGATTTATATGGAGCTTTATTAAAATGCATTTATAGCCACTGTAAGAAATTGTTCACTCAGTATGTTTTGATTTTGATACGGAAGAATAGATTGTATGTTACAGAACAACATGTTTCTGAATCTCGGGATACTGCTGACAGTGATCCATAGCTGTCAGTCTATGAAAATGTAACCAAATTTTACAAGAAGTTGAAGACCATCTCATTCTGTTTTTTGTCTTAATTTTAAACTTTGTGCTGTGAAAAGTCAAAGGCATGTTCCATGCTGCTTGGGCAGATTCTCTAGAGAAGTGGTTCTCAACCTATTTACCATAGGGGGCCACATATGCAGCTCTCTGTGTTATGTGGGCCACATCCACACAATATATACATACACACATGGGCTGCAGCTGTGCTGATTTGACTGCAAGCAGTCTGTGGCCTGCGAGTTGAGAACCACTGCTCTAGAGGGAGGGTCACTAACCATTGCTTTTTCTAGAAAAATAACTCTCTCTCTAACAGTCATACATACTTTTTACCCTCTGGTTCAAGCAAGCCTTCAAGCTTTGAGGGTGCTTAAAGTCTGATTATAGCCAGAAAAAATACCTTTTAAAAACATTTTCCTGAAATTTACTGTTTGAAATGAATGTGTTTATCAGCATATTTAACAAATAAGCAGCTCTGTAAACAAAAGTCCTTTTGTATAAAAACAGGTCAGCAGAGGCAGCATCAATGCAAGCTTCTATACACTGGCCCCTGCAATGTTCCTCAAATTTGCTGTCAAGGGGACACTTAGAATTAGAGCAGTAACACAAATCTAAAATGAGTCCCTTCAGCATTGAATGGAGTTACAGAGTGCCACAAAGTAATCATAACACGACCTTTTTACTTTGCATTGTGATGTTTGTTTCATGTCCTTGTGTCAGCATGACTCAGCATCATCACATACTGAGAAAACATCAAGGTGAAAACAATTCAAAGTAATGCTAGGATGCCATGCCAGGCTATAATTATTTTGCATTTATCTTTAATCTATTTGATGCTATCTTCCCATTCCTCCTCTTTCAGCTACCGGGGTACCATCTCTCTCTCTCTCTCTTGCTTTTCCTGCTACTCAGAGGGGATAGGAGGGGTCCTGGTTACTCTGGTGATTGGCACTTCCCCTACAACCTCACAAGAAAATGTATAGTAGAGGGGTTCTGATCCTACCCAGGGAATCCTTGAGAGCCGCATGCAGGGCCTCAAAGAAACACGTGTGGCTTTATAGCTGTGAGTTGTATCTCACTGAATTACAGGGTAGTGCAGTCACTATGCTCATTCAGTCCTTGATCTTTCAAACGTTGCCAACAAATAATGACAGGTTTCAGAGTAACAGCCGTGTTAGTCTGTATTCACAAAAAGAAAAGGAGTACTTGTGGCACCTTAGAGACTAACCAATTTATTTGAGCATGAGCTTTCGTGAGCTACAGCTCACTTCATCGGATGCATCCGATGAAGTGAGCTAAGGTGCCACAAGTACTCCTTCTCTTATTGCCAACAAAGGACGCCAGGCAATCATAGTGCTAGTCTTCATCTCATAGACACTGGATGGAGCCCAGTCACCAACTTCATAAAGACAGCCAAAGAGCAATCAGTTAGCAATGGCTTTCAGTCACTACCAGACTGGGACAGATTCTAACCAGTGACTGAAGGTGAAAGGCTCTGTATCTTAAGACCAATTTCTTCTTTAGGCTTGTCTACACTGGGAAGTTTTTTTTTAATTAAACTGCCTTGCATTCACATGCAGAAATTCTTTTTTCAAATTATCTGGTGACAATGTGAATTGGAGAATCCATTTTTAAAGTGAATTCATTTCAAGATGAGTTATTTCAGAAAAAGGTTCATTTGGGCACATCTATACTTTGGATTAACTTTTCTGCCCCTGGCAGTCCTCCCACTGCTATCCCACAGTGCATTGCGTCACACCTGGTTCAACCTGTCTGTCAAACTAGCAGCGCTACGGGGGTTGAAAAAATTGTAATGCAGGCATATTTATGGAAACAGCATGTACAGAAAGAGAAAAAACAATATAGAAAAATACTTTGCTTCCCAGTATGAGCAATGCCCTGGGATTTTAGCTTTCTTAGCATTTAACGAGGTATATTTCCAACATGAGACATTTAACAATGCATAGAGATTATAAGGCACTCATGGCTATTATTAATAAGCCTCTCATAATTGTTAATCCCTTGGGTTCAGAACTACTGTATGTGTCTATTTTGAAGGACACTTTGTGCTGATCTGTGGGTGTTATAAAAGGTAATTTAAGTCAGAGATAGTGCTCTATTTTGGCACAAACATTGCAAGGCAGTGCAGCTTTCTTGGGGCTGCCTGTACAAGCAGCACTGCCTTTCCAGTCCTGGATCTCCTTCTGGTGAATAACATCACTGAACCTCTTGCTGGTTTGTCCACTGCCATTTCAAACAAGAGCCGCCTTCTCTGCCTCTTGGTGACCCCCTTAGCGTAACATCCTCCAAAGTAAGGGCAGCCTGAAGAGGTGCACTTGTGATTACTAACTTGTCCCTGCTTTCCCAAACCCTTCCAGCCCACCACAAACTCAGGCTTGGCACATGGGTCCTATACAAAAGGGAGGTAAGCAGTAAAGTACCTCCAAGTTCACCCAAGAATTGCAAGAAGCTTCTCATTTCTTTCTTTCTGAAGTTGAGGAACAAGCAACATTTTGTCCTTGTCTCTATGACAACAATGATTGGTATAATTACTTCTGTTTCTCTCCTTCCCCAGTTCCTGCACCTGAAGCATTGGTGCATGATCATCAAAGATTGGTGCATGATCATCCTCTGGAAGTTTGACAAACCTCTGGGTGAAGAAAAAGAGGACAAGGGAGGAAGTGTTTTCATGTCTGTATTCCAGAAGAAGACAGAAGAGTGAAGGGGAAGCTCTTTTTGCAGAGAGAGACCACAGAAAATTGACAAGGGAGAGTATGGAGAAAGATAGCAACATGCAGTAACAGCTGCTGAAGTTGATACAGAAGCAGACAGTCCTGCTGGAGAACATTTCGGTTCAATGTTACCATCACACTCTCACTCCAAGCCCAACCCTGCCATCTCCTGAAGCCCATGGAGAACAATGCCTAAAAAACTGGAGCCATCTTCACTCCTATAACTACGAGTGCTTGTTTCTTCCCTCACCATTTGTAATGGGGTGCATAGACCCCCACACTTCAGCTGCCAGGAAAGGTTTAATAGCTGGATCTATTACTTCTCCAGCTGCGACCAAGTGACCAATTAGCAACAGTTGGCATAAAAGGCTGCAGATCTGGCAGAAGGATGGTCACAACCTCGCAGGGTCCTAGAGTTCAGGCGGCAGCCTGAGCCAAAATGTCCACACTACAGTTAAACAGTCCCTTAGCCTGATCCCTGAGAGCCTGAGCCAGCTGGCATGGGCTAATCATGGATTTTTAATTACATTGTAGACATACCCTAAGTGACCTGGCCGGATGGCTGAGTCACAAGAAGGGACAGACCACTCTTTGGTCCAAGGTGCTGTTGGCAGAAAATAATTGAGATAGAGGAGGTCTACACTATGTCCAGCCATGAGGAGGCACACCAACCACTGACTGAAGTTCTGACACCCTCCTACATCCCAAGCCTAAAGCAGCAATCAGAAGCCCTGGACCTACACGCATTTGTGACCAGGACAGCACAAATGTGTGCACTCAGCACTTTAGGCATGTGTGCCACATCTGCACTATGTTCCATAAAGGTCGCACTATTCTTTGAGGTGATTTATATTCCGCTAGTCTAACTTTGTGTTATGTTCAGTGAAAGTTTTAACTGCACGACTTTACATTCACTATATTATTGACAGAGGTTCAATACAATTTCATCCAATCACATGTGCTAGACACATAACAAAATGTCCTTTCATTAAATCACTGTGCAAAGCGTAACAAAATTGCATTTCATCACATTTTACAGACACACTAATGAAATCCTTACATAATGCATAATAAAATTTAATTTTAGCTTCTAGCTTCCAAGTGGAAGCACAGGGCATTCCTGATGGTTTGCTGCAGTCTGCTGAGGCAGCCTCTCTGCTGGCTGCTCATAACATTCCCAAAGACTGCACCTCTGCTTCCCACCCATCAGGGAGGCTCTCTCCCTTACTCTCATATTTGTTGTGCAAAATACAACAAGCAGCTGTTGCTCAACAGCCTCCAGTCTTGCCATCAGGCACCTCTGTCTTTTTTCAGCCTTCCAAATGGACTTACTACTGTCACTCTGCCACTCCTCAGGGTATAGTTAAACAGTTCCTGCCTAAGTGGCCAGTAAAAGGCTTTGTAAGCCAAAACAGAGAATAAACTGCATCTCCAAGAATGACTGGGTTAATCACAACACCCTTAATGCCCATAATAGTCCTGGAAGCAAAAGTTCCCTTTTTCACTGGAGAAAACAGGCCCAAGTTGCTAAAGATCACTCCATATTAATATTGGTGAACCTGCCATGGTATCAACCAGGCCTTGGAGCTCCATGTAGAAATAGCCTTTTCTGTCGATGAACCCCAAGGCCTGGTTTGGGGGGTCACAGAATAGGTATGTGAGTCCCATCAGTGGCCACAGTACAACTTGAGAATCCAAACCATGCAAATTCATCAGTAACCTGCTGTGCATTGCCAACCTTTGTGATCTGAGGCAGCAGCACTCTCTTGATAGCAGTGTGCACCCACATGACAACAGCCCAACATTTGATCTGCTTAGCTATTGATCAGTAGCAGTTTGGGGTGGCAAGCTTGCAGATGGTGATAACCACATGCTTCTCCACGCGGAGGGGAATTTTCATGTTGGTGTGCGGCTCTGCGGTGAGCTCTGCACAGATTTCTAGGAAAGTGCCCTTTGTCATCATGAAATTCAGCTGCCACTGCTCATCATCCCAGGTCTGCATCTCTCTCCTTTTCCCACCAGTTACTGCTAATTTCCTGAGCCCAGAAATGGCACTTCACCAAGTGAAGCTGCTCCAGGAAACATTCATCCACCAGTGGCTGGATAACTTCATCCTCATCGTCCATCCAAATCAGCATGGCAGCTGACTCCCACACCTAAACCCGTCCAGCTCTGTGACTGCAAATATAAGTACAGCAGGGTCTATATATTAACAATGGTAAGATCACGGCTTGCAGTAATGTGTTCTCTCTCTGTTGTCTGACAGCAGTTTGAAAATGGCACAGGTTTGCAAGAGACAGATGAATGGGAATCTGCTCGTTTGACCCCAAATCCCAGAACTCTGGGCTTCTGGTAGGTATCCCACAATGACCAGCAAGAAAAAAATCCCAGAATATACAGAGCCCAACAACAGGACATTGCACCATGGATATCTGCCCCATATGTGGTGTGCTTATTTTGAAAAAAAAAATCAGTGTTGTGTGGATGCACTGATTTGAGGGGAGGTAGGTTAAAGCCAGCCCTGCATGTATTTCATAGAATCATAGAAGATTAGGGTTGGAAGAGACCTCAGGAGGTCATCTAGTCCAACCCCCTGCTCAAAGCAGGACCAATCCCCAATTTTTGCCCCAGATCCCTAAACGGCACCCTCAAGGTAGTAGTGAGGACCTCATAGAAGAAATGGTTGTAGGGGATAATCTTGGCTCAAGTGGTCATGAGCTAATTCCGTTCAAAGTGAACGGAAGGATTAACAAAAATAAATCTGCAACTAGGGTTTTTGTTGCTAAAATACCTGTAGAAACCCTTCTTGTTACCCTTTACATCCCTTGCTAGCTGCAACTTCAATTTTGCTTTGGCCTTTCTGCTTACACCCCTGCATGCTCAAGCAATATTTTTATACTTCTCCTTAATCATCTGTAGGCTTCCTTTCTGTGTTTAAGCTCACCGAAGATTTCTCTGTTAAGCCAAGCTGGTCACCTGCCATATTTGCTATTCTTTCTGCACATCGGGATAGTTTGTTCCTGCACCCTCAATAAGGCTTCTTTAAAATACAGCCTGCTCTCCTGGACTCCTTTCCCCCTTCTATTAGCATCACAGGAGATCCTCCCCATCAGTTCCCTCAGGGAGTCAAAGTCTGCTTTTCTGAAGTCCAGGGTCTGCATTCTGCTGCTCTCCTTTCTTCCTTTTGTCAGGATCCTGAACTTGACCATCTCATGGTCACTGCTGCCTTGGTTGCCACCCACTTCTACTTCCCCTACCAATTCTTCCATGTTCGTGAACAGCAGGTCAAGAGGAGCACAACCCCTAATTGGTTCCTCCAGCACTTGCACCAAGAAGTTGTCCCCAACACTTTCCAAAAACTTCTTGATTGTCTGAGCACTGCTTTATTGCTCTCCCAGCAGATGTCAAGGTGATTGAAGTCCCCTATTTGAAGGGAGGTAGGTTAAAAACGGGAATTGAGGTTCACTTATTTCTGATTAGTAAATTCACAAATGTTTATACGCAAAAACATATTCCAAAAAAATTTCCCCATGTAGACAAACCCTTAGCGTTCCATATTCTTCATCAATAGTTTTCATACCACTTTTAGGGCCTAGTCTTGCTCCCATTAGAGACAGTGGGAGTTCTTCCATGGAGTGCATGATCAGGTCTTTAATTAGTAATCCTGCCAGGTGCTGATCATCTCCTGTGAAATAGCAAACCTTCAATTCCCAGGAAGTCAATGAGAGAGGAACATGCTCAGCACCATCCCGAAGACTGATGCAGAAGCTCCTTGAGAGTATATAATGTACAAACAGAAGTCAGTGGGAACTGAGAGCTTCTCTAAGAAGGCACTTGGCAACCTGCGGAATTGAGTGTTTGATGAGGACTTGGTTTTGTAGCATTTTATGCAGACATCTCAAGTTGCTGTACATAATTTAATTAATGCTGTTTCAAAGACACAGTCTCTTTTTAAACCTTGGCAGTCTATAAAACGGTTAGAGGGTTAACTCCCAAATGATTTTTTTTCAATGTCAGATCATAATGATGACTTTTATCATGAACAATACTGCAAGAGCAGGGGGTTCCCACTCCACCCCATCCAAAGCTCTGGAGAGGAATTAAAAAGCAATTAAGGAAATGGTGGAGACTCTCCTCTGCTAGAGGAGCTAGAATCTTTGGAAGAATGCACAGTTCTTTTCTCTTCTTTTCTGTTGGTCAGCTAATCAATTGTAATTTATATCCTTTTACATTCTTCACATCTAGTGAGGACAGTCTTCTACCATAAGTAATATAAATTCCAAGACAAGAAAGATCTTAACACTTATGGCTATGAAAGGGGAAACTTGTCTGTGTGTTTCAGTAATCTAGGAGAGGAAGGAAAAGACGATAGTCAGAGTTTTTGTACTGATAAACCTAACTAAGGAATTTGTTATTTCTCAGTAAATGTAGGTCTCATGATGGGCCAACTTCTCGACAAGAATGGGAGTGAATTTAGTTTTGCTTGTTGTTGGGTGAGCAGTGGTTTTTCCCTTCTTTCTTGGAAAATGGAATTACAATATCATTTATGTAATGCTGCAAGTGTGTACAATGCTTTGTAAAAACAAACCAGACACAATAGTTACCCTTAAGAGCTTACAAATGAAAATAGAGAACCCTTGCCACAGTACTTCTTGTTGTTTTATTTATAGGAAATTTAAAGTGTTTTTTAAAGCCCAGTTGACACTAGGTATTAAGTGTTAGGGTTTGGCTATATAGGAAAGTTTTACCACTTATATTAGAGGGTTGCACACTTTGTTGCTTCTGTTGGCCAAGCTCATTGCACACTCCAGGAGCTCCATATGTTTCTCCATTCTCTCCCTCACCCTCGCCGACAAGCTCCCTGTGTGCTGCCCTTCCATCCCCCTCCACTGTAAGGACTCCCTTCAGCCCCTCCACATGCTCACCAATGTCAGGGGATCTGTGTGGCCCTCCATTCTCCCTTTCCCCACTCCAGGATCCCCCATTCTTCCCCCCTTACCAGGTGTTCTGAGTCCCCCTATTTCCCCCACAAGCCAGAGGTCTGTGTATGCCCCACGTCCTCCTACCCCCTACCATTGTCCTCAATTTTCCCATTCATGTCAGGGGCCTGTGTGCTCCCCCTTTCCCTAAAGCCCCATGCAAGGGTCCCTTATTCCCCCCACCATGCCAGTGTCTCTGTGTGTGCCCCCATTCCCTTACACCACCTTCTCATTTCTTTCTTTCTGACTGGGAGAGAAGTCTTTCAGGTTGTCAACGTTTTAAACTGTACTGCGCTGGGAAGATCAGCAGTATAGCTAAAATGGGGGGGGGGTATTATGCTGGAATGTGATAATGGCTGCCTGCCATCAATTGGTTCTTTGATCTATAGTTAATTACGGAGGTGGTAGAAACTGCTGGCTCTGCTAGCCAAATGCAAGTGGCTTTGTGTGTCCTCCATTTACCCCTCCTGTTTTTTTCAGTGTAGTGCACCAAAATCAATAAGGTTCTGACAATTGATGCCTATAACATTTCCTGAAATTTTGGAATTGATTGGATGAGGTGTTCAAAAGTTATTACATTACAGACAGAGAAATACATTGAATTAAGTGTAAGTACTCACTTCTCTCAGCCAACCAGTATAACCCCTGTGTGGACACTCTTATTCTAGTATAAAAGTGACTGTGATGGGGTGGATCAGCCCTGAACTGGTATGGCGGGGGTTAATCCTTCCCTCCTAGCAAAGGAATCCCCGCCCCTGGGACTCTGCCGAGCATGCTCCACCTGGAAGTCAGGTATAAAAGCCTGCAGAGCTGCTCAGTCAGGGGGAACCACTGGAGGGGAAGGAGGCTTGTTGCTCTGTCCAGCAGAAGAGAGACCTGCACCCCAGAATGCAGAGGCCAGACATGCCCAGATGCGCTGCAGAGGGGAGGCAGAGGATGCCGCAGATCTGGCTGAATCTGAGGAATGGATAGGAAGTGACCCAGGAAGGCCTTTAAGGGGAAAGGTGTTGAGACCGTTCTGGCCAACGTGTTTCGGGAGGATTCCCGGCGGACCACTGGTGAGGAGAACTCGCCACCAATAGGGCCCTGGGTTGGGACCAGGTGGAGGGGGTGGGCCCAGGTCCCCCTACCTCAGCCACTCACCTTTGAGAGGGGGTGGCCCATCCAGTGAGTTAGTTGGACTCTGGCCGCTAGGCCACATTATCCCATCAGGAGAGGGAACTAGATGGACTCTGGCCATTGGGCTGTACTGCCCTAGGGGCATGTTGTAGGGACTCCAGTTGCTAGGCTGCATTATCCCATCAGGGGAGGGGAATTGGGTGGACTCTGGCCATTGGGCTGTACCACCCTAGGGGTGCATTGTATGGACCCTGGCCACTAGGCCGCATTACCCCACTAGAGAAGTGGAAGTAGAAGGACTCTGGCCATTGGGTCACACTGTGCTAATTACAGAGGGGTTTAGAACACAGACTTGGGAGTCGAGAGGCTGTGTTACCCCCCACCCCCTTGACTGACTGAGCCAACCAGGTACCAACACTGCCACAGTGACTTTTTTGAGTTTAGTTTAAGCCTGTTCCTAAGCTAAATTTTAAAAAAGACGCTCACTTTAATAAGTGTCCACATGGGGGTTATACCAGTATAACTATAGTGATTAAAATTCATACCTTAAGTTTCACAGAAATCCCTTTCCTATATCTACACAAGGCTTAAATCTACATTAGCAGTTTCATTTTTTTCATCAGATGTTCAGAAAGATCCAATGCTGACATTGGTTGTCAGCAACTGGTCAGTTTCCCAGTGCATATGGGGTTTAAATGAAGGCGAGTGTGCTCTTGAAGAAACCTAATAACATTGGTCAGGTAAAACAGTATGCCATCAGAAAGGTTCCAACACAAGAGAGGAGCACTTCTAAAGTGGTGCCTAAATGTTAGGCCCCTGAAAGAGGAGACTGGAAAGGGAAGCTTGCAAATATATACACATTAACTGGCAAAAACTTCATTAATGCAGAGTTAAGGTTTCCCTGTGAGGGCTCGTGCCCTTCCAGAATGCTGAATGCAGCAAAACTCAAACTTGTGAAAAACAGAGTTAAGATCTGTCTCTCTCCTTCCCCAGCCCCCACGCCACAATTCCCCACTTTAATAACCTTCCCACCAAAATTTCAGCTCCCATATCATTAACTGGTATATTAACAGGTAAGGAGTTGCTTGCTGTTTCCTGCCCTACGATGGTGCAAACACGTATCACAGGTTACTAGAGGGCCGCACACTACCTTGGTTATGTAGCCCAAGCTGTACACTGACTGAACTGAGTCCTCCCTATGACGACTGCTGATCTAACCCCAACTGAGCCTGGGCTTCTTCCCTTAGTAGCCTGCTTCAGCCCAGCTTCCTTCCCCCCTCCTCCCAGCCATGCCCCAAGTCCACCCCGTCCCATCCCTGAATCCCTCCTCTAAACCAGCAAATATTCTGCTGTACTCAATTACACTTCTCCAAAATTAATAAACGCTGACAGAGGCAAATATTTCCCAATTGTTTAGGGTACATTCTCAGATTTCTGCTCAGAGTGGGTTTCAAACTTCAAAGCTGCAAGCTCAGAGAAATGTTAAGTGGCCCACTCATCTCAATGAGATGTCCTCAGCTGAAAGAGAGTACCTCATGGAGATGACTACAACCTGAAACATCAGCTCTGGGACATTAGCCTGAATATAGCCTGAAACATCAACTTTGTTCCATTCACAGCCCTGTGTGTTCCTTCCCACCCTGCCCAGTGCTGAAAAGTTTCTGATATGTGTCAAGCATACCTATTCTCAGCTCCTTACCCCTTAGCATTCCTCCCCCTCACATAAGCTCCATAGCCCCTCTCATGTCTCCTATAACTAGGTGTCTACCAAATTCTTGGCCATGAAAAATGCATCACAGACCATGAAATCTGGTCTCCCTCCGCGAAAACTGGTCTTTTATGTGCTTTTACCCTATCCTATACAGATTTAATGGGGGAGACTAGCGTTTCTCAAACTGAGATTCCTGACCCAAAAGGGATTTTCAGGGGGGTTGCAAGGTTATTTTAGGGGGGTCACCATACTGCCACCCTTACTTCTGGATGGCAATACCGTACCATGCCACCCTTACTTCTGCACTTCTGTCTTCAGAGCTGGGCGGCCGGAGAAAGGTGGCTGCTGACTGAGGGCCCAGCTCTGAAGGCAGCAGCGCAGAAGTAAGGGTGGCAATACCATACCATGCCATCCTTATTTCTGTGCTACTGCTGGCAGCGGCTCTGCCTTCAGAGCTGGGCTCCCAGCTACTAGCCGCTGCCTTCGGCTGCCCAGCTCTAGAGGCAGCACTGCCACCAGCAGCAGCTCAGAAATAAGGATGGCATGGTATGGTATTGCCACCCTTACTTCTACCACAACCACCCCCTACAATATCATTGTGACACTTCACAACTCCTTTTTGGGTCAGGACTCCTACAATTACAACACCATGAAATTTCAGATATAAATATCTGAAATCATGAGATTACGATTTTTAAAATCCTATGACTGTGAAATTGACCAAAATGGACTGTGAATTTGGTAGGGCCCTACTTATAACCCATCCCCCTGATCTCAAAGCAGTCCCAAGACCCTCTCACCTCATTCCCCGTCCTCTCTTCACCTCCTAATAGTCCCCTCCCCTGCCAGGAAGCATTCACATGTCTATTTTTAAACAAAAATATAATAATAGAATCATGAGGTTAGAAGGGACCACAAGGGTCATCTAGTCTAGAAATTGCATTTCTACTCCTCCACCCAATAAAATAACAAAAAACTGACAGGTTTTAGCAAAATGCTATTTAACCCTGTGTGGGACTCAAGTTGACATTGGTGTTCAAAGACCTACTGTGTCTCTCCTTGAGCTAACCAGCAAATGTGAAACTTTAAAAACAAACAAATAACAATATGTTAATTCCTCAGTCCATGCATGATCAGTGTAATCTATGACAGTGGTTCTCAACCAGGGGTCTGGGGCAAGCAGGTTTCAGTGGGGCTGCCAAGCAGGGCTGGCATTAGACTTGCTGAGGCACAGGGCAGAAAGCCAAAGCCCCACCACATGGCGCTGAAGCCCAGGGCTCTGAGGCCTGCCACCTGGGGCTGAAGCTGAAGCCAGAGCAACTTAGCTTCACAGGACCCTCTGTGGCATGGGGCCCCAGGCAATTGCCCAGTTTGCTACCCCCTAACAAAAGTCCTGGCTTTTATACACAGAAAAACAGTTGTTGTGGCACAGGTGGACCATGGAGTTTTTATAGCATGTTGGAGGGGTCTCAGAGAGAAAAAGGTTGAGAACCCCGATCATGAAAGGCTATTGAGTTTATTCTAATGCTTATCTAGAGAAGCAAACTCTTGTCTTTTTGAAAGAGCATTTTAATATTTCCCCCGAAGGACTGGTGTGTGCAAGGCACTCTGTTGGGGTAACCCTTGCTTTTTGGAAACTCGAGTATGATTATTTGAGCCCTGGTTTGATCTCTCTGTTAGCAAATAGGTTGCCAAAATCTGTCAACTTTAAGAAAAGCTGTTGGGGGTGGGATGGGGGCTGTATCTTGGGAACTACTTGGTCAAATAGCCCCAAATTTGGATCATTAACAGAACCATGCACCCCCCCCCCCGAGGCATAACAAATTTCAAGGCAATACGAGTAGCCATGTAGATTTAAGAGCAATTATAAGAGTTAAGCTTTAAATGAAAAGGTAAATAAATAAATATAACATAAAAAAATAAAAATAAAAAGTTTTAACCTTAACTATGTGAGAGTGAATCTGGATTTTTAACACTTTGGGACTGCTCTGAGAGCTGGAAGGTGTGGTTTATAGCTGTAATTAGGGTTGGATGGTTTCTGAATCCAACATGTTTAGTCCTCATCAGAACTAACTATTGTCCCAGAGACAAGATGTAGTCATTGGTGATAAAAGAAATAGGTTTTCATTTCAATATACTGTATAAACAAAAAACAGGTCAGGCAGCAATTTACACTCTCTTCATCTACCCACTCTGCAGTGAAAGATGATGGCATTATCTTTTCGGGAGGATTTCACTTTTATTTTCTTTCTTTCAGTGTGCTCTCATTTTCTCCAGGGCACTGGTGGTTTTTTCAACTGGTTTTTGTCTCTAATGCCACTTAGAAACTCTCTTTAAAAACAGATTTTTTAAAGGGTTTCACTGAGCAGTTTCATCCCCCTGAGGGCAGGACATAGTGTGATTTAAATATTTTTTTTGAAAACTTGTCAAGACTAGAGACCAACCATACCTGGCCCTTGCGTGGGAGAGAGGTGGGAGGGAGGGGTGTGGTAGTCACAAAGATCATTCCCCCCTCCTAGAAAGGGCCAGGCAGACACCTGGCCCTTGCACATGAGGTTGTGTGTATGTGGTGGAGGGGAAGGCTGGTGAGGAGGCAGGCCTGTAGTCCTGCTTTCCAGCCCCACTCTGCACCAGTCATGGAGAGGGGGCAACAACACTGGACCAGCCTTTAGGAACCTTATTTCCTACTCCTATGGGGGGGATGGGGAGTTACGTCTCTGACTGGAGCTGCCACAGTGTGGAGTGGCTCTGCCCTGCCTCCCAGGTCAGCCTGTGTATTAATTACATTGTGGCTCTCGGTCACTGCCTAGACCTGGAACAGGGGGGGTGTAGAGTATCTAGAGCAGGCGCCGATTCATCCCCACCCCTCCCTTGTTGCCTGTTCCTTCCTCCACGCCTCTAGAAGGTTCTGCTGCTGCCGCTGCACTTCCCACCCCCATCCAACTGGCCAGCTCCAACTGTCATTCCCAACCTCCGCGGAACCTTCTGGCCCCAACGTTCTGATCTTTCTCCCAGAACATTCTGGGCCAGCTTGTGCCCAGCCCCTCATGGGCATGAGGCGCTGGGGTGTGTGGGAGAGGCTGGTATCATGAATGTAGCACTCTATCTCCAACTCCAACACAAGCTTCCACGCACAGAGTCCCTTCAATGTGTGCATCCAAGGGAAACTGTCCAGGCCAGCGTTACCAACAAATGGGAAATCTGACCAGACACTTACTCTGGTTCAGAATACTGAAAGCGAAACCTAGTCAATTTGACGTAGCCTAATCTCATGTAGCATCATCTGTGTTTAATATTTTGTTATGTAAATATTCTGCTCTGGGGTTCAATTCCTTGCTCTGCCACAGACTTCCTGTGGTACTTTGGGTAAGTCCCTTATGGCTTGTCTATATAAACATTTAGTTCACAGCAAGCTGGTGTGTAAATCTACCCCTCATTAGCCCTGCACTATTAGCCAGGATGGACACAGATGGTGTTCCTAGCCTCTGTTTGCCAGAAGCTGGGAATGGGCAACACGATGGATCACTTAATGATTACCTGTTCTGTTCATTCCCTCTGGGGCACCCGTCATTGGCCACTGTCAGAAGACAGGATACTGGGCTAGATGGACCTTTGGTCTGACCCAGTATGGCCATGCTTATGTTCTGCTGCACACTAAGGCCACATCTGCACTGTTTATTAGTGTTTTATTGATATGTCAGTCAGTGTTTGGTTGAGGCAGGTCATGTTGGAATATAAGCCTGCAACTTTGAAGTTTGAAACCCACCTCGGTTGAAATCCGAGAATGAACTGTAAACATTTGAGAAAAATCTGCCTCTGTCAGTGTTTGCTTATTAGTCTTTGGTTGACGCATCAGTGTTTGGCTGACGCAAGTCACGGTGGCAGAAAGCCACCACAGTTAGTATATCACTTGTGCATGTACATACTTGGCTCCTTGCATCGACACTGCACGTACTCACCAGGAGTTGTTTTGATGCACAATGTAGCAGTAGCAGATGTAGAGTTAGTGGGGCCCTCTGTGCAGCTTCATTTTCGGCCCCCCCCCTTGGGACCCAGCCAAGAAAAAGAACATTCTCTCTTATTTTTCATTCTTTTTTCTTCATACTCGTCCTATATTATAAGTAATGGGAAGTAAATGAAAATAAAGTGGGGTACCTTGATTGGGACAGGGGGTTGGGATGCAGGAGAGGGTGTGGGGGTAGGGCTCTGGGAGAGAGTTTGGGTGCTGGGTGTGGGCTCTGGGCTGGGGCAGGGGATGGGGTACGGGAGGAGGTCAGGGGGTGGTGCTTATCTCGGGTGGCATGACTCCCAAAGTGACTGCACCCCTCCCCCCTCTGGCAGTGGCTTCTAGCCAGGGAGGGCCAGCGGGTCTCCACACACTGCTGCTTGCAGGTGCCACCCCCACAGTTCCTGGCCAATGGGAGCTGCAGAGTCTGCACTCGGGGCAAGGGTAGCAGGTGGAGACACACGCCGCGGTGGCATGCTAGTCGCTTCCGGGAGCAGCGCGGAGGGAGGGAGGGAGGCAGGCAGTGCGGGCAGCGAGCCACCTTAGCCTTGTTGCTGGCACATTTCTGCGCACCCCTTGAGAGGAGAGGGGCAGCGGGTCTCTGTGGGCTGCTCGAGGTGGGGGCAGCATGTGGAGCCACCTCCCGCCCCACCAGGGGCGTGCAGAGACATGCCAGCAGCCAGCCGCTTCTGGGAGGGGCGTGGGGTCACTGGCCCGGCATGCAAGGAGCCTGTCTGCCTGAGCCCTGCTGCACCGCAGGCCAGGACTCGGGGGCAGGTTGTCAGATGAGATTTGTCCTGCATTTTGGGGGGTCCCCTGTCATTGGGGGCCCCGTGCATGTATTGTTTCATGGTAAATCCGCTCCTGCAGTGTGGTGCATCATGGGGAGGTATTCCAGTGTGAAACCCACCACCATCCCGGGCACTGCCTTTTAGGAATTTTTGGCAATGCATAGTGGGGTGGAAACGAGTCATTCAGGGGTCACTGGGAACAAGGGGTCAATTTCCCAGCACGAAACTTTCTCCAGCCTGGAATGTCATCTATATCTCATAATTTTCATGCCTTTTTTAAAAATCCCACGAACCTCTGCAGCCCTTCTTGCTGTCCACCATCTGTGACAGAAGCATGGAGCCTGCACAGCTCTGCACTGTTGTCATAAACATTACAAGCAATCCTATGGCATTCGCAGAGCTGTAAGAAGAACTAAATCAGCAAGGAACATGACAATTTCTTGGAGGACACATTGCTGTGGGACATAATGAGAACCAGTTCAAGGTTGTTGTTGGTGTTCACGGAACTGATGCAGATGATGGAGCATTGTTTCTGAGCCTGAGAAACAAGCAGAGCCGTCCCGTCCATAGGATGAACTGGCAACTGCCCTGGGCCCCACGCTCTGGGGCGCCCCGCTGGGAGTTTAGCAGGGGGCCTGGCACTGGTAGCAGCAAGTGACCTGGCCCAAGCCCACCCCGCTCTGCCCCACCCCGTTGGCTCCTGGCGTTGTTCAGGGGAGGAGGCGGAAACCAGAAAGAGGCAGGGTGGGAGCTTGGGGGAAGCAGTGGAGTGGGGGGGCTGGGGCAGGAAGAGGCAGGGCAGGGTGGTGGCTTGGGGGAAAGGGGTGGAGTGGGGGTGGGGACAGAACATGGGTGGGAAGAGGCGGGGTGAGGGCTTGGGGGGAAGGGGTGGAGTGGGGTGGGGCCTGGGGCGCAAGGAGGGTTATCCCAGCACTTGCAATGCTGGATTGCTACCAATTAGTGGGAAATCATTTTGGAGTTGGAAAATCCACTGCGGGGGCCGTTGCCATGCAAGTACACAGAGCCAATAATAGTCTACTGCTACACAGGAAATGTGGACTCTTGGAAATGTGCAGCACATAGTGGATGGATTTGCAGCAATGGGGTTCCTGAACTGTGGTGGAACAATAGATCACACACACAACCCTATTTTAGCACCTGCTCACCTTGCCACAGAGCACATCAACAGAATAGGCGGCTTTTCTGTGGTTATGCAAGCGTTGGTGGATCACTGGAGATGCTTCACTGACATCAGTGTTAGCTGGTCAGGGAAGATGCATGATGCTTGCAGCTTAAAGAACACAGGACTGTTCAGAATGCCACAAGTCAGGGACTTTCTTTCATAACCAGCAGATTGCCATTGGTGATGTTGAAATCCCAATAATGATCCTGGGGGACCCAGCCTACCCCTTGCTTCCCTGGCTCATGGAGCCATACACCAAGCACCAAGGAAAGATTCAGCTCAGCAGATGTAGAATGAGTTGAATGCACTTTTGGTAGATTGAATGGATGCTGGCATAGTTTATTCACAAGATTGGATCTCAGTGAAAAAAATACCGCAATGGTTATAGCTGCCTGCTGTGTCTTGTATAATACCCAGGAGCAAATGGGGAGGAAAGTTGCTGCCGGGGTGAAGGGCAGAGGTGCAGCAGCTGTCTGATGACTTTGAATGGCCAGACACAAGAGCTATTAGAAGAGCTCAGTGTGGAGCTATACAGCTCAGGGAGACTTTGAAAGAGCATTTTAACAGGGAGCCACAGTAATGTGTTGTGGTATACTATGTTCTATGTGGGTGGCCCTGCTGTTTTGAGGCTGGTTAGGAATTGTGTGGTGCTTGGTGCACATCTATGAATATAACACTGTCCGTGCACCTATTGATTTTGCGATACTTGCTGGGCATTTATGACTGATACACTGTTTGTCACTGAGCTTATGGGTTGTATCACACTGTACAGTAACAAGTAAGTGGCTGCTTTCAGAACTGCTAGGCACTCTGCAGCATATGTTGCAAACTAATAAATATGAATTATTTTCCAAATACTAGAATTTCATTCAGTAACAAAATCAGTGCAAAGAAAAATCTATACAATTTAAAAGTAAATATATTAAAAACTTAGTAAATTAATGGAATAGAACTTAACCGGGGGAAGACAGACAGCAACCGTGGCTTTCATAGTATATGTGAAGCTGATTGTCCTTTATGTCCCTCGGGGTGGAGTGGTAGGGTTAGGGATGTGGTCCCTGATGCCACATAAAATGTTGAGGGTGGAAGTGTAGAGAGGTGCTATAATGGAGTTCTCCATGGACTGCAAAGGGAGTCGAGTCTGTGATCGTTGAACCCGTATGTCCACAAGAGCCTGCAGCATCTGTGTTTGCTGCCAGAGAAGCCCCATGATGTCCTGGGGCATCTCCATCTCCTTTTCCTGCTGGGACTCCTAGGCTTTTCTCCTGTCCTCTCTTTTATTCTATAGGATGTCTGCTATGTTCACCCTCCAGGTCCTTTGCTCACAGTCTGATGCAGCCCTGACTTGCAGGATCTCATTGAACATTTCGTCTCAGGTTCTCTTCTTTCTCCTACATAACTGGTTTAGACAGTCTATGGATGTGGAGATGGAACCCCTCAAGGTCATGACAGTAGCAGCTACAAATAAAACACACTGAGGTATCCTTGTCAGTGTAGTCACAATGGAAAGGTTCAGAACTCCCTTCCCTTGTTCCCCTACAGATTTAAGCAAGACATGTTTATTGACCCTTTTGTGTCACAGTGCTTGTGCATGGTGCCACTTACAGCACCAACCAATCATAGGTGCCAACTCCATGGGTGCTCAAGCCCTGGAGCACCCACAGAAAAAAATTAGTGGGTGCTGAGCACCCACCAGCAGCCAGCTCCCTCCTCTCATCCAGCACCTCCCGTCTGCCGGTAGCCTCAATGATCAACTCCTCCTCCTCCCTCCCAGCATCTCCCACCTGCTGTGATCAGCTGTTCCGTAGTGTGCAGGAGATGCTGGAGGAGGGAGGGAGAGGTGTGAGGATACGGCGTACTCGAGGGAGGGGGCAGAACTGGGTGGGAAGAGGCAGGGCAGGGGCTTGGGAAAAGGGGTGGGGTGGGGGTAGGGCCTGGGGCAGAGCGGGCGTTTGAGCACCTTGGGCCCAGAGGAAGCTGGCGTCTGTGCCAGCCATGGTGAGTAAGGCCCATCAGGGTGAGGGAAATGAGGAGGGAATTGCTCAGTTGCAAGAACTATGAGCATAGGGCAATGACACTGAATACTTGCACTATTTTCCACGGGGGGAGGGGGGAGAGTGATTTTAGCTGATATCTCACTCCTGATGATAACAAAGGCACAGAGCACAGCTGCTGTTGGCGTCCCAAAGCCACCCAGGCCTGTATGCAGCTAGGCTGTGTGTTTCAATAGTCCCTGCCGAAGTTATCACCGACTGGCATGGAAAAGTGTCCTACTGTGGAGGAAGAAATGAGGCTGTCATCCTTAGAAACCTTCGGGAGGGGATTGCAGAGTACTTCCATGAAAGTTTTATCAAGATCTGTCAGGAAGATTCAAGGGACATCCCAGTGTCCATAAACAAACTTCTCTGCATGGCCCATCCTGCCTAATGGTACAGTGGAATGAAAACCAGATAACAACACTACCTCTCTCTCTTGTACCTCTACCTCTTCTAGTACAAGTAAATTAATGAAAAGTCGACATCTGTGTCCTGTTAAGTTGGGAGTGCCCTCAGGACATCATTGTAATGGGAAATACAATTCACACTTCCCCGAGTTTCTTCCCCTGCATCAGGCTCACCTGTGCTTGAATGCTGGGACTCACGGGACTGCAGAGGAGTCTCAAACAGGTCCCGGCTTGCAGCATAGCTGGATCCCCTGGTCCCATGTCCCCCATCCTCTTCCTCCTCCTTGTCCTAACTGTTCGTGCCTGGGCCTAGGACTTGGGCTTCTCAGAGGTATCCACAGTTTTCTGGGGGTGGTGGTAGGGTCTCCGCCAAGTATGGTATGCAGCTTTTTGTAAAAGCAGCAGGTCTGCGACTTGGCACTAGATTGACTGTTGGCTTCCCTGGCCTTCTAGTGTGCCTGACACAGTTCCTTGGCTTTCTCATGGCACTGCTGCTGATTCCTGTTAGAGTCCTTCTCCTGAATTCCAGTGCAATCTGCTTGGAGATATCCATGTTTCTACCGCTGGTCCATATCTGTACTTGCATAGCTTCTTCTCCCCGCAAGTCCAAGAGATCCAATATCTCCTGCCTACTCCAAGACGGAGCATGTCTGGACTGTATAGCTAGTATGGTCGGCTGGGCAGTTGTACATTACAATGGAGAGCTGCTAGGTGTGCATGCCAAGCTGGACAATCAAGAAAAAGCATTTCAAAAATATGTGGGCTTTTTAAAGGAGGGAATTGGCTTCCGGTGTACTTGATCCCTGGGAAGTGGAGTTCACAATTGTGACCAGGGCGGTCAGGGTCAGGCATTGTGGGACAGCTGCTGGACAACTGTTAGGGTTGACAAAAGTAATGCAGTGTCTACACTTGTGCTGCATCAAACTCAGGACGTCGACCATGTCTCAACACTATTCAGGTGATTTTACTACATTACTGTAATGGAGCACTTATATCTGTGGGAGACAAATTTAAGTGTAGACACATGCAGAACTAGGTCGACGCAAGGCAGCCCATGTCAACCTAACTTTGTAGTATAGACCAGGCGTAAGAGTGTGCAGCAGCTGGGTCCACAAGCACAAACAGTTCCCTAGTGTGCTTTGATCTACTCCCACATCAAAGGTCCACCACCAACAGCTCCAAATTCCAAAGGTCCAAATTCCAGCTACTGTCCAACCTCCGTGAGCTCAGTCCCCACCATGTTATCACGTCCTGCAGTCTACGCAACCAACAGACAATTATGGGGCTGGCTGACCCATGACCCAGGCAATGAACAATTTATAGAATAGTCAAATGTACCCACTGTAAATTCACCCCTGTGCAGCCAAGGCCCACAGGTGCAAAGCTCTCCAGAAGGGGCAAGGAGAAACAGAGGACATACAGTTCCAGTACTTGTGAGACTGTAGTGGTTGCCCAGTACATAGTTTGGAAATTTTGAACTTTTGTTGCTTAGGTGGTTCATTCTGCACTTTTTTTGTTGTTTTAATGGCTTTTGTCCCTTGTTTGAAGCTGGTCTGCCTATAAAGTTTGTTAGCTGTTATTTAAATACATGTTTCAAATCAAGTGTTTTGTCTGCAAACAAGAACAAGTCCCAAGGTTACATGAATAAATGTTATTCACTTCATAAAAAGTAAAACACCAGCACAGCACTATATAAGCTGTATATATGGAGCTTCATGAACAATTTTTATTAAATTTCATAAGCTGCATTGGCCCCTACATTTGTGGGATAATTTAAGTGTGAGAAAGCTGTACTATACTACACTACTTCATTCCTTCTCATCCACAGCACCCAGTAAACACCTCGTGCAGACACACAAGGATCCTGGATTTCCATTGTGGGTGGGGATCCCACCCCAGTAAGGATAGGTGCACTTTCTGGTTTCATGTAACTTTCCTGTAATCCAGCAGTGTCTTGCATCTACTCCTGGTGAAATGGCTTTCCTTTCACTTCGCAAACATTGTGCAGTCTGACCACAATTGTCACGATCCTTTGGAGTTTGAGGATGATTGTCCTCCATAAAATGATAGCCAGTTATCACTGGTGGATCGACAGGTGACTAATGAGACCAATCCAGATCCACAGATCTTGTCACAATTGGGGCAGACATTTCCCAATGGAGGGGGAGGATCTGGGTTGTTGAGTCATAAGCCATACTGGGTCAGACCAAACACCCATCTAGCCCAGTATCCTGTCTTCCGACAGTTGCCAATGCTACGTGCTTCAGAGGGAATGAACAGAACAGGTAATCATCAAGTGATCCATCTCCTGTCACCCATTCCTAGCTTCTAGAAAAGAAAAGGAGTACTTGTGGCACCTTAGAGACTAACCAATTTATTTGAGCATGAGCTTTTGTGAGCTACAGCTCACTTCATCGGATGCATACCATGGAAACTGCAGCAGATTTTATATACACACAGAGAATATGAAACAATACCTCCTCCCACCCCACTGTCCTGCTGGTAATAGCTTATCTAAAGTGATCATCAAGTTGGGCCATTTCCAGCACAAATCCAGGTTTTCTCACCCTCCACCCCCCCCCACACACACACAAATTCACTCTCCTGCTGGTAATAGCCCATCCAAAGTGACAACTCTCTACACAATGTGCATGATAATCAAGTTGGGCCATTTCCTGCACAAATCCAGGTTCTCTCACCCCCTCAACCCCTCCAAAAAACACACACACAAACTCACTATCCTGCTGGTAATAGCTCATCCAAAGTGACCACTCTCCCTACAATGTGCATGATAATCAAGGTGGGCCATTTCCAGCACAAATTCAGGTTTTCTCACCCCCCCACCCCCATACACACACAAACTCACTCTCCTGCTGGTAATAGCTCATCCAAAGTGACCACTCTCCCTACAATGTGCATGGTAATCAAGGTGGGCCATGTCCAGCACAAATCCAGGCTTTCTCATCCCCCCCCCCTTTTTTTTTTTTCCCAGGGACACACACACACACACAAACTCACTCTCCTGCTGGCAATAGCTCATCCAAACTGACCACTCTCCAAGTTTAAATCCAAGTTAAACCAGAACGTCTGGGGGGGGCGGTAGGAAAAAACAAGGGGAAATAGGTTACCTTGCATAATGACTTAGCCACTCCCAGGCTCTATTTAAGCCTAAATTAATAGTATCCAATTTGCAAATGAATTCCAATTCAGCAGTTTCTCGCTGGAGTCTGGATTTGAAATTTTTTTGTTTTAAGATAGCGACCTTCATGTCTGTGATTGCGTGACCAGAGAGATTGAAGTGTTCTCCGACTGGTTTATGAATGTTATAATTCTTGACATCTGATTTGTGTCCATTTATTCTTTTACGTAGAGACTGTCCAGTTTGACCAATGTAAATGGCAGAGGGGCATTGCTGGCACATGATGGCATATATCACATTGATGGATGTGCAGGTGAACGAGCCTCTGATAGTGTGGCTGATGTTATTAGGCCCTGTGATGGTGTCCCCTGAATAGATATGTGGGCACAGTTGGCAAGAGGCTTTGTTGCAAGGATAAGTTCCTGGGTTAGTGGTTCTGTTGTGTGGTATGTGGTTGTTGGTGAGTATTTGCTTCAGGTTGGGGGGCTGTCTGTAGGCAAGGACTGGCCTGTCTCCCAAGATTTGTGAGAGTGTTGGGTCATCCTTTAGGATAGGTTGTAGATCCTTAATAATGCGTTGGAGGGGTTTTAGTTGGGGGCTGAAGGTGACGGCTAGTGGCGTTCTGTTATTTTCTTTGTTAGGCCTGTCCTGTAGTAGGTAACTTCTGGGAACTCTTCTGGCTCTATCAATCTGTTTCTTTACTTCCGCAGGTGGGTATTGTAGTTGTAAGAAAGCTTGACAGAGATCTCGTAGGTGTTTGTCTCTGTCTGAGGGGTTGGAGCAAATGCGGTTGTATCGCAGAGCTTGGCTGTAGACGATGGATCGTGTGGTGTGGTCAGGGTGAAAGCTGGAGGCATGGAGGTAGGAATAGCCGTCAGTAGGTTTCCGGTATAGGGTGGTGTTTATGTGACCATTGTTTATTAGCACTGTAGTGTCCAGGAAGTGGATCTCTTGTGTGGACTGGACCAGGCTGAGGTTGATGGTGGGATGGAAGTTGTTGAAATCATGGTGGAATTCCTCAAGGGCTTCTTTTCCATGGGTCCAGATGATGAAGATGTCATCAATATAGCGCAAGTAGAGTAGGGGCTTTAGGGGACGAGAGCTGAGGAAGCGTTGTTCTAAATCAGCCATAAAAATGTTGGCATACTGTGGGGCCATGCAGGTACCCATAGCAGTGCCGCTGATCTGAAGGTATACATTGTCCCCAAATGTAAAATAGTTATGGGTAAGGACAAAGTCACAAAGTTCAGCCACCAGGTTAGCTGTGACATTATCGGGGATAGTGTTCTTGACGGCTTGTAGTCCATCTTTGTGTGGAATGTTGGTGTAGAGGGCTTCTACATCCATAGTGGCCAGGATGGTGTTATCAGGAAGATCACCGATGGATTGAAGTTTCCTCAGGAAGTCAGTGGTGTCTCGAAGGTAGCTGGGAGTGCTGGTAGCATAGGGCCTGAGGAGGGAGTCTACATAGCCAGACAATCCTGCTGTCAGGGTGCCAATGCCTGAGATGATGGGGCGCCCAGGATTTCCAGGTTTATGGATCTTGGGTAGTAGATAGAATATCCCAGGTCGGGGTTCCAGGGGTGTGTCTGTGCGGATTTGATCTTGTGCTTTTTCAGGAAGTTTCTTGAGCAAATGCTGTAGTTGCTTTTGGTAACTCTCAGTGGGATCATAGGGTAATGGCTTGTAGAAACTCGTGTTGGAGAGCTGCCGAGCAGCCTCTTGTTCATATTCCGACCTATTCATGATGACAACAGCACCTCCTTTGTCAGCCTTTTTGATTATGATGTCAGAGTTGTTTCTGAGGCTGTGGATGGCATTGCGTTCCGCATGGCTGAGGTTATGGGGCAAGTGATGCTGCTTTTCCACAATTTCAGCCCGTGCACGTGGGCGGAAGCACTCTATGTAGAAGTCCAGTCTGCTGTTTCGTGTGGGGGGGTGGAGGGTGAGAAAACCTGGATTTGTGCTGGAAATGGCCCAACTTGATGATCACTTTAGATAAGCTATTACCAGCAGGACAGTGGGGTGGGAGGAGGTATTGTTTCATATTCTCTGTGTGTATATAAAGTCTGCTGCAGTTTCCACGGTATGTATCCGATGAAGTGAGCTGTAGCTCACGAAAGCTCATGCTCAAATAAATTGGTTAGTCTCTAAGGTGCCACAAGTACTCCTTTTCTTTTTGCGAATACAGACTAACACGGCTGTTACTCTGAAACCATTCCTAGCTTCTGGCAAACAGAGGCTAGGGACACCATCCCTGCCTATCCTTGCTAATAGCCATTGATGGACATTTCCTCCATGAACTTATCTAGTTCTTTTTTGAACACTGTTATAGTCAGGCTGTGGCATACGCAGCATGCACAGCCAATTTGAGCACTTTCCAGTGGTCTTTGGGGCTCTCCATCTCGGTTTTGATATTCAGAAATTTCTTGGTGAGGCGCTGCTGGAAAAGATCATGTTTAATTGGGTCCTTAAGACTCTCGATGTTGATCTTCTGTCTGGCTGATTTCTTCCGCATTTCTCATTTTGGTGCAAGTTTGATGGAAGTGATGGAGAGGATAAGGCGATTCTGTCCAACAATCATCAGCATCAGTCTTTGCTTTGGCGATATAAATGTCTTCATGATCACGAGCATGGACAATGATGTAGTTGATCAGATGCCATTCCTTAAATTGTGGGTATTCCCATGATGTCTTGCACTTATTCTTTTGGTGGAACATAGTGTTCATGATAATTAGGTCATGTTCCACACATTTGGTCAGGAGAAGAATTTTGTTGGAATTGGTCTGGCCCATTCCTTCCCTTCTGATCGTACCATTACAAAGCCCAAGTCACATCCAACTCTTGCAAAATTGCCAAGGAGTATGAATTTATCCTCTTTGGGGATGGCAGAGAGAATTTGGTCAAGATTGGCATAAAGTCTTCTTTGGTTTCCTCATCAGCATCAAGGTTTTGGAGAATATGCACTGATGAGTGTCTCATGCTGATTCTTGGCAAGTTTAAGGCAGCGGGTCAGGAGTCATTCACTGATGCTAACTGGTAATTCACAGATTGGCTGATGATTTCATTTTTGATAGTGACACCAACACTGTAGATTTGTCGTTCATCGTCACCTGCTCCTTTCCAGAAACAGTGTCACTGCCACCTTGTTCCCTGAGCTGTGTCTTTCTCCAGCACATCGGGTCTCACTCAGTGTAACAACGTTGATGTAATGTCTCCTGAGTTCTCTGGTTGCAATCAACTGGGGCGGGGCTGAACACAATAATGAAGGCAGAACTGACAACACTGGAATCCAAATGGTTCTGAAGGCAGTGCCATCTGGATTTCAACCTGCCAAATGCATATTCCACTATCATCCTACAGCTACTGAGTCTGTAACTGAACTTTCTTTTGCCAGGCCCTCTGAGGTCAAGATATAGTTTAATCAGCTATGGCAGAAGGAGGTGTGCAGAGTCCCCTAGAATAACAGTGGGGACAGAGAATCCATTTATAATAATGTAATTTGGAGGGAATAAGGTCCCTGCTTGTCCATGAAAGTAAAGTCCTGATCTCCAGAAAACCCTGGCATCATGCATCCTGCCAATACATCCAATGTTGGTGTCCATGAACCCACCTCTGTGGTCCACCAAGGCCTGTGTAATGATGGAGTAGTAGCCCTTGCTGTTTATTTACTCATTTTCTCTTCATGGAGGACAAACTATGGGCACGAGTCCCATTGATAGCCCCAGCACCATTTGGGAAGCCCATTTGCTCAAAGCTGGCAATTATTTCGCTACATAGTTTATGCTAACAACCTTTGGCTAAACAACCATCCTGATCACTTTGCATACCTCCCCAACCACAACTCCCATAGTTGACTTGCCAACATCAAACTGGTTTGCCACAGACCAGAAGCAGCCTCAGGAAACCAGCTTCCAGAAATCCAGAAATAGCAGTTAAACTATAAGTAGGAGGTCTTCCAACGGTGCTGGATCCATGACCTGACTCTGGTAGCAGAGGGCATGCAGACAGCTGTATGTTTTGGCAGGCTAAGGGTACTTCTAATCAAGTGCTGCAGGATGCTCAAATAAATTTGTTAGTCTCTAAGGTGCCACAAGTACTCCCTTTCTTTTTGCGGATACAGACTAACACGGCTGCTACTCTGAAACCTGTCAGGATGGAGAGACAATTTCTCAACAATACACCTGTGCTCTGTAGCACCCTTCCGGGACCACACTCAGTACTGCAGGGGTCCCTGCCTTAGTCTGCAAGTTTTGAGCTGCCTCCCTGAAGCAAGTTGGCCCGAGCCATAAGCTCTGTCAGTCTCTAAACAGTTAAATAACAAATTCAGAGTTTGGCTGACTGTGCCTTTAAATAAACAAAACCTCAAAGGCAATGAGTTGGAAGGCTAGAACTCTTTCAGGCATTACAGTGCTATGGCAGAGGCAATTATAACCTGAGCCCTGGTCTACACTAGGACTTTAGGTCGAATTTAGCAGCGTTAAATCGATGTAAACCTGCACCTGTCCACACGATGAAGCCCTTTATTTCGACTTAAAGGGCTCTTAAAATCGATTTCCTTACTCCACCCCTGACAAGTGGATTAGCGCTTAAATCGGCCTTGCCGGGTCGAATTTGGGGTACTGTGGACACAGTTCGACAGTATTGGCCTCCAGGAGCTATCCCAGAGTGCTCCATTGTGACCGCTCTGGACAGCACTCTCAACTCAGATGCACTGGCCAGGTAGACAGGAAAAGAACCGTGAACTTTTGAATCTCATTTCCTCTTTGGCCAGCGTGGCAAGCTGCAGGTGACCATGCAGAGCTCATCAGCAGAGGTGACCATGATGGAGTCCCAGAATTGCAAAAGAGCTCCAGCATGGACTGAACGGGAGGTACGGGATCTGATAGCTGTATGGGGAGAGGAATCCGTGCTATCAGAACTCCGTTCCAGTTTTCGAAATGCCAAAACCTTTATCAAAATCTCCCAGGGCATGAAGGAGAGAGGCCATAACAGGGACCCGAAGCAGTGCCGCGTGAAACTTAAGAAGCTGAGGCAAGCCTACCAGAAAACCAGAGAGGCGAACGGCCGCTCCGGGTCAGAGCCCCAAACATGCCGCTTCTATGATGAGCTGCATGCCATTTTAGGGGGTTCAGCCACCACTACCCCAGCCGTGTTGTTTGACTCCTTCAATGGAGATGGAGGCAACACGGAAGCAGGTTTTGGGGATGAGGAAGATGATGATGATGAGGTTGTAGATTGCTCACAGCAAGCAACCAGAGAAACCGGTTTTCCCGACAGCCAGGAACTGTTTCTCACCCTGGACCTGGAGCCAGTACCCCCCGAACCCACCCAAGGCTTCTTCCTGGACCCAGCAGGTGGATAAAGGACCTCCGGTGAGTGTACCTTTTAAAATATTATACATGGTTTAAAAGCAAGCATGTGAAAGGATTATTTTGCCCTGGCATTCGCGGCTCTCCTGGATGTACTCCCAAAGCCTTTGCAAAAGGTTTCTGGGGAGGGCAGCCTTATTGCATCCTTCATGGTAGGACACTTTACCACTCCAGGCCAGTAACACGTACTCGGGAATCATTGTACAACAAAGCATTGCAGTGTATGTTTGCTGGCGTTCAAACAACATCCGTTCTTTATCTCTCTGTGTTATCCTCAGGAGGGTGAGATATCATTCATGGTCACCTGGTTGAAATAGGGTTCTTTTCTTCAGGGGACACTCAGAGGAGCCCATTCCTGCTGGGCTGTTTGCCTGTGGCTGAACAGAAATGTTCCCCGCTGTTAGCCACGTGGAGGGGGGAGGGTTGAGGGGGTAGCCACGTGGTGGGGGGAGGCAAAATGCGACCTTGTAACGAAAGCACATGTGCTATGTATGTAATGTTAACAGCAAGGTTTACTCTGAAAGGGTGTAGCCACTGTTTTATAAAATGTGTCTTTTTAAATACCGCTGTCCCTTTTTATTTCTCCATCAGCTGCATGTGTTTCAATGATCACAGGATCTTCTCCTTCCCAGAGGCTAGTGAAGATTAGAAAGAAAAAAAAACGCACTTGTGATGAAATGTTCTCTGAGCTCATGCTGTCCTCCCACACTGACAGAGCACAGACGAATGCATGTCAGAGTGCAGGAAAGCACCAAAATGACCGGGAGGAGAGGTGGCGGGCTGAAGAGAGTAAGTGGCGGGCTGAAGACAGGGCTGAAGCTCAAATGTGGCGGCAGCGTGATGAGAGGAGGCAGGATTCAATGCTGAGGCTGCTGGAGGACCAAACCAGTATGCTCCAGTGTATGGTTGAGCTGCAGCAAAGGCAGCTGGAGCACAGACTGCCACTACAGTCCCTGTGTAACCAACTGCCCTCCTCCCCAAGTTCCATAGCCTCCACACCCAGACGCCCACGAACGCGGTGTGGGGGCCACCGGCCAACCAGCCACTCCGCCACAGAGGATTCCCCCCAAAAAAGAAGGCTGGCATTCAATAAATTTTAAAGTTGTAAACTTTTAAAGTGCTGTGTGGCATTTTCCTTCCCTCCTCCACCACCCCTCCTGGGCTACCTTGGTAGTCATCCCCCTATTTGTGTGATGAATGAATAAAGAATGCATGAATGTGAAGCAACAATGACTTTATTGCCTCTGCAAGCAATGATTAAAGGGAGGAGGGGAGGGTGGTTAGCTTGCAGGGAAGTAGAGTGAACCAAGGGGCGGGGGGTTTCATCAAGGAGAAACAAAGAGAACTTTCACACCGTAGCCTGGCCAGTCATGAAAGTGGTTTTCAAAGCTTCTCTGATGCGTACCGCGCCCTCCTGTGCTCTTCTAACCGCCCTGGTGTCTGGCTGCGCATAACCAGCAGCCAGGCGATTTGCCTCAACCTCCCACCCTGCCATAAACGTCTCCCCCTTACTCTCACAGATATTGTGGAGCACACAGCAAGCAGTAATAACAGTGGGAATATTGGTTTCGCTGAGCTCTAAGCGAGTCAGTAAACTGCACCAGCACGCCTTTAAACGTCCAAATGCACATTCTACCACCATTCTGCACTTGCTCAGCCTGTAGCTGAACAGCTCCTGACTACTGTCCAGGCTGCCTGTGTATGGCTTCATGAGCCATGGCATTAAGGGGTAGGCTGGGTTCCCAAGAATACATATAGGCATTTCAACGTCCCCAACAGTTATTTTCTGGTCTGGGAATAAAGTCCCTTCCTGCAGCTTTTGAAACAGACCAGAGTTCCTGAAGATGGGAGCGTCATGTACCTTTCCTGGCCATCCCACGTTGATGTTGGTGAAACGTCCCTTGTGATCCACCAGAGCTTGCAGCACTATCGAAAAGTACCCCTTGCGGTTTATGTACTCGCTGGCTTGGTGCTCCGGTGCCAAGATAGGGATATGGGTTCCATCTATGGCCCCACCACAGTTAGGGAATCCCATTGCAGCAAAGCTATCTAGTATGACCTGCACATTTCCCAGGGTCACTACCCTTGATATCACCAGATCTTTGATTGCGTGGGCTACTTGCATCACAGCAGCTCCAACAGTAGATTTGCCCACTCCAAATTGATTCCCAACTGACCGGTAGCTGTCTGGCGTTGCAAGCTTCCACAGGGCTATTGCCACTCGCTTCTCAACTGTGAGGGCTGCTCTCATCTTGGTATTCATGCGCTTCAGGGCAGGGGAAAGCAAGTCACAAAGTTCCATGAAAGTGCTCTTACGCATGCGAAAGTTTCGCAGCCACTGGGAATCGTCCCAGACCTGCAACACTATGCGGTCCCACCAGTCTGTGCTTGTTTCCCAAGCCCAGAATCGGCGTTCCACAGCATGAACCTGCCCCATTAGCACCATGATGCATGCATTGGCAGGGCCCATGCTTTCAGAGAAATCTGTGTCCATGTCCTGATCACTCACGTGACCACACTGACATCGCCTCCTCGCCCGGTATCGCTTTGCCAGGTTCTGGTGCTGCATATACTGCTGGATAATACGTGTGGTGTTTAATGTGCTCTTAATTGCCAAAGTGAGCTGAGCGGCCTCCATGCTTGCTTTGGTATGGCCTCCGCACAGAAAAAAGGCGCAGAACGATTGTCTGCCGTTGCTCTGACGGAGGGAGGGGCGACTGACGACATGGCTTACAGGGTTGGCTTCAGGGAGCTAAAATCAACAAAGGGGGTGGCTTTACATCAAGGAGTATTTCAGGCAGGACTTCACGGAGGGTTCCAATACGAAATGGTGCACCTAAGTTATTGTTCTTATTGGAACAATGAGGTTAGTCTGCCTCTGATTGATACATGGCTAGATTTACCTTGCTGCACCTTCTCTGTGAGTGACTGCAGTGTGACCTAGAGGAATGAGTCCCCTAGACAGGGGAGGGGGGAAGCAAATGAGTACAAAACAAATCTGGTCTATTTCTTGTTTTGATCCACTCCATCTATCTTTTACATCTTTGGCTGGCAGCAGACGGTGCAGAAGGACTGCATGCCATCCACATCTCATGGCTGCTCGGCAGAACACGGTGCAATATGACTGCTAGCCATCCTCATCTCTTGTCTGCCCGGCAGAAGATGGTGCAATATGACTGCTAGCCATCCCCATCTCTTGCCTGCCTGGCAGAAGATGGTACAGTACGACTGCTAGAAATCCGTATTGCCTGCCTACTCACCATAAGACGGTTCAATAGGACTGACTGCAGGACTAAAGAGAATGACCTGGTCAAGTCACTCCAAACTTAGTCCCTGCGCCCATGTCTGTCCAGGCGCTCCCGGCCAACGCGGCCAGGAGCACCTCTGACATGACGATGACGGCTACCAGTCATATTGCACCGTCTGCTGCCAGAAGACAATGGGTTGCTGCTACTGTGTAGCAATGCAGTACCGTGTCTGCCAGCACCCAGGAGACATACTGTGACGGTTCCCTGAGCGGGCTCCATGCTTGCCGTGGTATGGCGTCTGCACAGGTAACTCAGGAAAAAAGGCGCGAAACAATTGTCTGCCCTTGCTTTCACGGAGGGAGGGAGGGAACGGGGGCCTGACGATATGTATCCAGAACCACCCGCGACAATGTTTTAGCCCCATCAGGCATTGGGATCTCAACCCAGAATTCCAATGGGCAGCGGAGACTGCGGGAACTGTGGGATAGCCACCCACAGTGCGACACTCCGGAAGTCGACGCTAGCCTCGGTACTGTGGAAGCGCTCCGCCGAGTTAATGCACTTAATGCACTTAGAGCATTTTCTGTGGGGACACACACACTTGAATATATAAAACCGATTTCTAAAAAAACGACTTCTATAAATTCGACCTGATTTCGTAGTGTAGACATACCCTGATTGACCTAATGGTGTGCCCAAAAGCTGCAACTTTCTTTGTGTACTGTTGAGTGGCACTTGGAAAAAACGGGCACCTTTTCTACCTTTGCAAACAAAATACATAATTTCTAATTGAACACCTAATCTCCCCTTTTTGCTGCGGTTTATCTATACTAGGGACTTTTTCTAAAAATTCTCACCATTGCTAGCACTGGTTCAGCTCCACAATGTCAGCAACACGGAGAACCCTTGTGCTGAAGGGTTGCTACAGGCATTTTGGATATTGTATTGCTTGAACCTGCTCTGAGCCAGTTTACGTGACACTGTACTGAAAATGGCTAGGACACCCACAATTCCTAACTGCCTTGCAACTCATGTAGTTGTTTGCACCTGTATTCACTTGCACCATTCCTATTTGCTCTCAGTCTGCATAGGAATAAATGACTACACATAGCACAAGGCTGGGGAAGTATTATCTTTTATTGGACCAACTTCTGTTGGTGTGAGAGACAAGCTTTCAAGCCACACAGAGCTCTTCTTCAGGTCTGTGTAGCTGAAAAGCTTGTATCTCTCACCAGCAGAAGCTGGTTCAATAAAGGATATTACCTCACCTACCTCGTCTCTCTAATATCCTGGGACTGACATGGTTACAACTACGCTACAGAGCACAATGCAGTGGAGGATCAAACCTTTTTCGTTACCCTACCATGATGGAATAGGGCTATTCAGGCAAATGTAGTCTACTGCTGCAAAATAGTGCAAGGTCTACCGGAATCAGAACCCTGCCCCATGTACACATTACCCACCACCTAAGTTCCCTGTAAGTTGTGTGGCTGTGCAGCAGGCTATCAAGGGCCACAGAGGCGGGGAGAGGTGCCCCTCACCCGTCCCAGCCCCGTCCCACTGGGGCTGCTGGGGAGAGGAGCCCCTCCCACAGCCCGGCCCAGGCCCACCGGAGCTGTCATGGCTGGGGAGAGGTGCCCCTCCCCCGGGCCAGCCCAACCCCACCCCACGAGAGCTGCTGGGGAGAGGCGCCCCACCCCCAACCAGGCCCAGCCCAGCCCTGCTGGAACTGCTGCGGCCCAGGAGAGGTGCCTCTCAACCGGCCCCAAGCTGCTGCAGCGAGAGAGCGTTGGGGAGAGTCCTCTCTCCCCGCTGCAGCCCCGGGGCAGCCTACACCCCAAACCCCTCATCCCCAGCCCCACCCCAGAGCCTTCACCCCTAGCCAGAGCCCTCACCCCCTGCACCCAACCCTCTGCCCCAGCCCTGAGCCCCCTCCTGCACCCTGAACCCCTTATCCCCAGCCCCACCACAGAGTCTGCATCTGCATCCAGAGCCCTCACCCCATGCTCTAGCCCTGAGCCCCGTCCCACACCCCTCATCCCCGGCCCCACCCCAGAGCCCGCACCCCCAGCCAGAGCCCTCACCTCTCCCCCGCACCCCAGCACTGAGCCCCCTCCCACACTCCAAACCCCTCAGCCCCAGCCCCACTATACATCACCTCCATATTGGTGCACATAACAAAATTCATTCCGCACATGGACGTAAAAAATTAGAGGGAACACTGCCCACCGCTGTTAGAAATCTTCGCATGCCGTAATTACCCTCTCCTCAGAACTAGGGTTGGCAATTTTGATCGGACATATTCCTGGAGGTTTCATCACATGACATAATCTTTAATTAAAGATTAATCTTTAATTCATGGAGACTCCAGGACACTCCTGGAGGGTTGGCAACTATACTCAGAACAAGTGTCTAGTTATGCATTTTGAAAATCCCATTACTCTCTTTACATTAATAAAGGGTGAAGCCAACAAAGGAGGAAGTAAAGCTGATCACATTTATTCCACATGGGTAGATTACTTGTTCTTTTTCTATGGAACAACTGTGTTGGCTTTATTTAAAGCAAAATCTGGCTAGGTACCAACTTCAGCTAAATCACTATATGACAGATATATCCAGCTGCACGCTGGCTGCTAAATGATCCATCCATGGAACTGACCACATGCCAGTCGCTTAGTTCTTTGGGATTAACTGTCCCTTCCATCAAGTTGGTTTAGACTAATGTTGCTGTTCATCATGTAATGCAAATCTTCCCAAGAAAGACACTCATGCTATTGATTACAAAGGATGTCCATTTCAACACCCATCATATAACAAAGGTCAAACCTTGTGTGCAGCACATTTGCTGCATAAACTTGTGAAATATCAGTATCATGAGACAATTCTCAATTGTCACAGAATATTTAAATTCTCAGCCTTTATACTAAGTGACATTAAATATCTAGTTCAGCAATATTAAGGACTCATTTATCCCACTTAAGAAGAGCTGAGCTAGGGCGTGTGAGGGCACGCACTGCCTGAATGTCCACCTGAGACATAATGTCTGAGAAATGCCCAGAGAGAGAGGACATGCCACCGGTGCATTGATTTGAAACATAATGGCTGAGAAGCAGTAGGTGTAGCTGTAGGGAGGGCAGATGTGCTGCCTTATGTCAAAAGGTCAGATCCTGGGCCATGCTATGCCCTCCTTGTGCTATTCCTGTGCTGGAATAAGCCACCAAGCTGCCTTAAATGAGCAGTTAGGATTTCCCTGGTGTGGGGGAATCCCCAGCCAGCAAAGAACCTGCATAGCCAGCTCTACACCTTCTTCTGTTCTCCCCAGCATAGGGGCATGTCTGTGGAAGGAGGAGATTTGACTGGAGCATGCTGCATTCAGGCCTGGACTACACTAGGAAATTAGGTTGGTATAACTACGTTGCTCAAGGGTGTGAAAAATCCATACCCCTGAGCAATGCAGTTAAACTTACCTAACCCCTGGTGCAGACAACGCTAGGTCAATAGAAGAATTCTCCCATTGACCTAGGTACCACCACTCAGGGAGGTGGAGTACCTATGCTGACAGGAGAACCCCTCATGTTGGTGTAGGTAGTGTCTTCACTAAAGCATTAGAGTGGAGCAGCTGCAGTATTTTAAGTTCACAGACAATCCCCAGTGTGGTAACGGTCCCTGGGGTACGTTGCAAACCAGCATAAGTGAGAGCAGCCCTGAAGCTGAGGATTGAGGCCAAAGTCTCTAGAAGCTCTATGAGGAGCATAGTGAAAGCCATCTTTGCTACACCTTTAGGAAAGTGTAGTCAGTACTCACTAGTGCAACAATTCTGCACTATAATTTGGCTGAGATCTCTGCCCCCTGAGCAGCTCCAGATCATGGAGCAATTGCAGGTGTCCTCTGACCAGAGCGGGGTGGGCAAACTTTTTGGCTTGAGGGCCACATCGGCGTTGCGAAACTATATAGAGGGCCAGGTAGGGAAGACTGTGCCTCCCCAAACAGCCTGGCCCTCGCCCCCTATCTGCCCCTCCCACTTCCCGCCCCTGACTGCCCCCCTCAGAACTCCCGACCCATCAAACCCACCATGCTCCTTGTCCCCTGATTGCCCCCTCCCAGAACCCCCGCCCCTAACCGCCCCCCAGGACCCCACCCCCTATCCAACCCCACCGCTCCCTGTACCCTGACTGCCTCCCTGTACCCTGACTCCTAGCCACACCCCTGCCCCCGACAAGCCCCCCGGGACTCCCACACTTATCCAACCGCCCCCTGATCCCTGTCTCTTGACTGCCCCCGGGACCCCCTGCCCCTTATCCAATCCTCCACTCCCCGCCCCCGTACCACGCTGCTCAGAGCAGCAGGAGCTCGCAGCCCCGTTGCCCGGCTGGAGCCAGCCATGCTGCCTGCGCTGCCCGGCAGAAGCAGCTGGCCAGAACACTGGCAGCACGGTGTGCTGAGGCTTCGGGGGAGGGGGGACAGCAGGGGATGGGCTGGGGGTAGCCTCCCCGGCCAGGAGCTCAGGGGCTAGGCAGGACAGGCCCACAGGACGGATGTGGCCCGCAGGCCGTAGTTTGCCCACCTCTGGCCCAGAGGCTTACACCATGCTTAGTCATTTTCTAAACTGAATGTAGAGCAGAGTTATACAGCATTAAGGGACTACTGTATGGTCAGGATTTGGTCCTTTGGTTTCAAATGCTTCCTTCTAAATGCAAATTGGCTGTAGGGACATTTGGGAGTTTTTCCACCTAAAATCCTGTCACTTTACCCTATGTCTCACTAGGGGGCTCTGGCAAAGGCGCTTTAGTGTAAACAAGGCCTGCGTTAACCATGTTTTTGAGCAGTTAATTTCCCTTGTTTCTTGAGGAAGAGGTGTTAGTGGGGGGGCATGATTGGAGGGCACCTGTGGGAGGAGAATGATCTGCCACTTTAGCTACCAGCTCTGCCCTCCTCCTGGCCCCACCATGCCCCTGGTAGCATAGGTGTCGACTCCGTGGGTGCTCCGGGGTTCGAGCACCCATGGGGAAAAATTAGTGAGTGCTCTGCACCCACTGGCAGCCAAGCTCCCCTCACCCGCCGCCCCACCTCTTCCTCCTCCTCTTCCACCCTCAAGCATGCTGCATCCCCGCTCTTCCACCTACCTCCCAGCGCTTTCCCCCGGCCGGTGCTGAAAGGGAGTGGGAGGAACGGGAACATGGAGCTCAGGGAAGGAGGCAGGGAAGAGGCGGGGCTGGGGCGGGGTCTTTGGGGAAGGGGTTGGAATGGGGGCGGGGCAGGGGTGGGAAGAGGCGGGGCTGGGGCAGAGTGTGGGTTGAGCACCCAGGGGAAAGCAGGAAAGTCGGCGCATATGCCTGGTAGGGCTGGAAGGGCCATGGGAAGAAAGGAAGATGGTAACTGATAGGCTGTGAGGAGTACATCTACCAGCTGGAGGCAGCAAGGGGAATAGCAGGGAGTCACAGGTGTCCTATCCAGTTCAGGGAGCTACTGCCAAGGAAAGGGCTCTACACAGTCCTCTGCAGTACAGGAGTACTGTAGATGTGTGGAATGGCCCATTCACCTCAGTGGGGTGTGCTCAGATGAATTCGGATATCCCAAAGAGATTAACAGACTAACACAATAGCTCCGAGTGGTGTGAAATGACCCAATCATCTCAATTGGAGTTCCCTTCTACCTCAGTTTCAGTTGTGGAATACCATTGTTCAAGGTAATCTCACTATGCACGCTGGTTTTAGAGCAACTGGAATATTAAAATCTTCTTCTTATTGGGGCGGCGGGACAGTATCTGAGCAATGCCTGAACCAAATTACTCCAAACTTGCACCATTGCCCCTGTTGTGGTATACCAATGTCCTAGATAATCTCATTATGCATGTGGATTTTAGAGTACTTTGAAAATTAAAAGATGCTCATAATGCAGGGGGAGGACATATATTGGGAACCTCTTGATCAAATGACCTAAATTTGCACCATACATTCTACCCCAGCCCCTGAATAGCTTTTGAATTATTGCTTCCCCAAAAGGGAAGGGGGTGGCAAAGATTATCCAGGATTGATCCTGAGAGACTAATATCAGAATCAGAGCCATAGTTTGAGCCCCAAGTATATATATATATATATATATATTAAAAAAAGAGCTATCAGTGTTAAGTTTGGATGACATGTGATTTTTTTTTTTAAGTGGGACTGTATCTCACTCAAACGATTTCAAAAATCTTGACTATTGTTCTTGTGTTTGTTTGTCTGGGTTTTTTTGGGGAGGGAAGATACATTTATGTGGCCTCTTTTTATATTAAAAATCCATGTTCTGTCTAGCCTGAGGGATTTATGCTTTGTCTTTGTCTAGACTAGAGTTGTTGGTCCTGTTATAATTTGAGCTAATTGATCGTAAATGCTAATTATGTTGATAACTGAGGCTTTCCACAAATGTTTGTTCTGGAGCACAAAGTTTTGTGGTTTGCCTGAGGCTGAGCCCCCATGTTCTGATACAAACATTTGCAGAGTGTCTAGATTAGCATTTACAACCATTTAACAAGCAATTGGCAATCAATTATAACAGAAGGACAAACACTAGTCTAGACAAAGCCTATGATAACAGGAGAACTAGTGAAATGATGACAGCACAAGAGTCAAGAGACAGAAAATTGAGCAATGGAGAGGGGAAGGGATTTTAAATCACACTTTGAAAAATTCTGTTTTGTTTGATTTTGTTAACCTCAATTTAACATCAGTGCCAAATGAATATTTTGGATAAAGAATGCATGGGTGCAATTACTGGGAGGGATGAGAGAGACAAATTTGCCTCCAGATTTTTACTATCCTAGAGATGTCAATGTAGAGGCAGGGTTAATGTTGTATTCCATTCCCGATTCCATTGTAGCATTTTTTAATGTAAACTGAAGGATTATCTTTGTTAGACAGCCAGCACCACCCAGCCATCCACGAGCCAAACACTAGTTGCTTGGGCCTAGGAAGAAACCCCCCATATGTGTAGGTTATTTATAACTGATCACTTGCCAAAACTATCTTGAAAGTGTAAGTGTAAGCCAATATCGAGGATTGAAAAGAATGAATTGGGTCTACTTCTGCAGCAGGAGATTGCAGGAAACCTAAGGGTTCTCCCTCTTTGAGGCTATGTCTACACTACAGTTTATGCCAGCATTTTTATGTTCCTCAGGGGTGTGAATAAACCACCCCATCCGAGCGACATAAATTATGCCAGCATAAGTGCTCGGGTGCACAGCACTATGTCAGTGAGTTCTCTCCCCTCCCATCAGCATAGAACATCTTCACCACACGCGCTGCAGCAGTATCGGTGTACACACACAAACACACACACACACACACAGTTTGGCTATAAGTCAGCTAAGTCTAGGGTGCATAGCAAAAATCATCTTGCTAACCCTCCCCAGAAGCTATTTGCACAGTATTGTAACAATGGAGGGTGGGAATTCACGGCTTCTAAGGGAAGTCCATGCTTCAACTGACTGAAAAAGTTTTGTAAGTTTTGTAAGGAGAAAGGCAAAAAAACACACACACACACACACCCCCGCTCCCAAAAACCAAACCTCTGGTTGCAACTGCCAACATGCTCTGGGCATCACAGTTGTCTGAAAAACATAACAGGTTGTTGTTATAACAACCAGAGACCAGCTGACTGACCTCCCATTTCCTTTTGTCAACCAGCTGCAAGGCTTCTAGGTCAAGCAACAGCCTTGAACTGCACATTGACCACAGTTTACATGATTCCCTTGTGACAGCGTCATATACTTTTTGCCATTTCACTTTACTCAATTATTTGTTTAAACATCCGAAGTTACACTGCCTGTAACATTCAGTAGCATGATAGATAGTCTTAGGCTTACACTCTCCATCTCCGAGGCAACATCACATCATCACTTTCTGTGTGTACAGTGCAGTGAGATAAAAAGAAAAAAAAGATAGACTAAATTTCAAATCCAGCTACCTAATGGTGCTACCATGAGAGCAGCAACTTTAATAAAAGCTTCTCAGACTTGCATAAGGTGATTCAACAATGCGAGTGTGTTACAAATCTGTTTAAGCATCTGCAAACTCTGCAGTGTCCATTTACAGGGGACTAACCCCAAGTGAACTTGTAGGGTTTTGTTTACACTGCCATTAAAAACCCGCAGCTGACCCGTGCCAGTTTACTGGGGCTCGGGCTAAGGAGCAGTTTTGATATAGATGTTCAGGCTTGGGCTGCAGTCCTGGCTCTAGGACCCTGCGAGGGGGGAGGGTGCAGCCTGAGTCAGCTGGCATGGGCCAGCCGCAGATGTCTAATTGCAGTGTAGACATACCCTTGGAAGTTCTGGTTCTATTGAACCTCAACTTCCACAGGGCTAGATTAAGGCAATCTGAGGGCATAAACACACCCTACGTGGAAACCCCATGGCCCTGCCTGCACACTATGGCCCTTCCCTCATACGGAGGCCCCACCCTTTCTTGCGGTTGCAGATGTTGAAGTCACCCATGCAAGAGCTGTCTGTTGTGGGACCTGTCACCACTCCTCTTCAGTCAAGCTTTGTCTGCTCCTCTGCTATCTTCAGTCAGACAGAGGTCTGGTCTTTCACTGAGTAGGAAGGACACCTCTCACACTCACCTGAGCAGGGCACTCTGTGAGGTAGCCTCTGTTGACACCTCCCCATCAGAGCTATAATAGGATGGCAGCAAGAAGGCCTCCCCATCCCCCATGAGCCCTTTGTTGGGGTGTTATTGGTATGGGACTCCTTAGAGCAGCAGGTTTCAGGGTTACGATGAATGGGGCAGGTCACACCCCTTGGAGCCATTGTTTCAAGCAATGTGCACACTCAGACAGGTATCAGTTATATTTGGTCCATGGTTTCAAGGTTTTCTTCATACTCATGAGAGTTGGAAACAATTTTTTTTAATGAAAATTGAGATTCTGATCTCATCATGAGACTCCAGGAGCTGGGGTCTTAGACACAGACCTACAGAATGTATGTCTTAATTTGGCCCTGAATCTCCAAGAAAACTCTGTTGTACCCCACCCTCAAAACAACAACAGCTCTTCACCACTATCAGTACTCCCCCTTCGCTATCACCTACTGCCCCAGGTCCTGTTATCCCTCAGTTCCTACAATGGTAAGTGAATATGCCATAATAATCAGTTATAAGAAAAGAAAACCTGCTGGAGCTATAACAGGAGGTAAGAATACTTACAGCTAGGAGAAAGAGAGAGAGAGATGTCTAGCAGCCAGCAGCAGACTAGAGGGTTGTAGTTTATTGTCTCCACCACATTTAAAGGACCAGCCCCAGAAAGGCAGTCCATACTCAGGCAAACCTCCCAGCGAAGTCATGCAAGGTTGAGCAGCTCTTGGCTGAGTGCTTTTGATGCTCTCAGAAGTCAGTGGGAGATGAGGGTGCTTAGCACCTCCCAGGATCAAATCTCCACTGTCTAAGGCAGTGTTTCTCAAATTCAGCCACCAGGGGCTTTTCTTGAGGCCACAGCCTCTTGGGCAGTGACTGGGGCAGGGGTGCAAAGCAGTACCTCTCCCCCAGGGCCACCAGAAGGGGTTGGGCCCTCCCCCCATCTGGAGCCACAAACGCCATATGAGCATGCAGCCAATTAGTTTCCCACCTTCCCAGGGGTGATGATGCTTGGGCTTCGGGTTTCAGCCAAGGGCAGCGGGTGGCAGGCTCCAGTCATGGGACTTTGGGCTCTGGCCCTGGACCCCAGCCACATGGCGGCGGGTGCTGACTCTGGGCTCAACCCCACCATTGTCCCTGGTCCCCGCAACCTCCTCCGGCCCTGGGCTCTGGTCGTGCGCTGGTGGGCTCTGGCACTGGACCCTGGGTTCACAGCCCCCCACCCCCATTGTCCCTGGACCTCACTGTCTCCCTACCCACCTCCCCATCCAGGGCTTAATTTGTCCCCGGCTTGCCAGGGCTGAGTAAGTCTCCTGTGAAAATTGATATTTGTATGGTTGTTAATATCACTTTTTACAGCCTCCCAGCTTGCTAGGAAGTCGGCTATGAAAATTGATATTAACAAACATACAAATATTACTTTTCACAGCAGCAGACTTACTAGCTAGCAAGTCTTTAACAAAAAAAAAAAAGCAACCAAAACCAAAAGAAACAACAACAAAAGACAAGAATGTGCAAAGTATCTTATTTGTGTTTCTATTCTGTTTAAGTTCAGTAAAGAATAGAGAACTGTACATTATTTTTATTATTGAGTCTGCAAAAAACCCCTGACATAAATAAATTATAATGATTTGCACATGTGTATGTGCATATTTATTTGTTTTTCCTAAAGCTAATTAAGTATTTTAAGAAAAATTGTCATAGTGGCCACCAGCAAGAGTTGGTAGCCACACTCTGAGGTCACCAAAAAATGTATTGTGAGAACCCCTGGTCTATGGCCAACTGAAAACTTCCAAGTGCTACAAAATATTCTAATTCCAACATTCTTCCCATTCTCCTGGTGAAGGAACATCACATAAAACATTCTGGTTTTGGTCTGAACAGCTGTAGAGAACAGGGAAACAGAATAGTAAAAAGAGAAGGCATTTGTTTCTGAAAGCAGTTTTGTAGTTCTTCCAAACCAGAAGGTCATGCTTAACTGTCTGCAGCAATAACAAGATGAACACACTTATTCCACATTTTGATTGTTACTATATATAGTGTTACTATATATAGTTAACTCCTCAGTAGATGGCACTCCGGATTCAAACTGCTGAATAGCCCAATATGCAAATCAGGGCAGGGAAGATCTGCTTCTGAGATTTATCTTATATTTGTTACATGTTATTAATGTTGTTTTTCATAGCTTAGGCATTTGGGAGAGGTTCTGAAAAGCACTGGAGTCAGGCATCACAAGTGTAACTTGACCAGTTAGGTAGGGTGGGTGACTGCTGGCAGTAAAATGACAGATTTGTGTATCTGTTCCAGACAATTGGAGAGATCAGTCTTTGGCAACTCCTGTTTAACTGTTTGTTTAAGAGACTTTCCATAGGGTTTTATATCATAGCTTTGCTACTGTTACCATCTTAATCTGGCCGAGCTATTTTCTTTCTGATGTTATAACTGGGTAGGCTCACAGAGCATGAAAGTTTACAATTATTTATATTTACTTATTTTTATTCATCCATCAGCCAAAGGCCCAGACAGGATTGGGCCCCATTGTGCTAAATGCTGTACAAACATAGCAAGAGCAGGCTCTATCTCAAAGAATTTGCCATCTAAAAACTCAGGCCTGTAAATTGTTTCATGCAGGTGGACCTCCAACTTTAATGGGGTTCTGCTCAGGCACAGGATTCAACTACATGGAACAAATTGCAGGACCAGGGTCTAAGTAGACAAAGGACATGGAAAAGAGATGCAACATACAAGCAGAGTGATCAGGTCGATGATTTGCAAACATATAAGTTCCACATTTTATGATTTTTAACATTTTTGTTTGTGTTTTTCCCCTCAATTAAATGTACTATGGGAATAAATGTGTATATATCGGGGGTCGGGGGTGAAGGATGGGGGGATGATTTAATGGTGTAACTGATCACACTGCAGAATATCTCTGTGACTGTTGTGATACACCAGTCCCTTCTGGATGCTCTGTGTACCACAATCATGGAGGCGCTTGCATATGTAAGGGGACTGTTGCCCCCTTACTAACAGTCAGTGGGTGTGTTTTGGTTGGCTAGCTCCCAGTAGTAAAAGGGGAAGCGTCTATGGGAAATCAGGACCCTGAGACTGATAGTACCCAGGAACAATGGGGAGAGGCCAATGCTCCAGGTCAGCCTGAATGACAGGGTGGGCAGGCTAATCAGAGAGTCAGGAGGCCAGGGAGGTCCCGTCCTCCATGTGAGCTGGAATTGCCTGGGTCAGACAGAGTGGGGCCCAAGCTAAGCTGGGGAGCAGAGTTGTGCCAGATCCAGAGGGACCAGAAAAGCAGCCCAGAGAGAGCAGACCCTGTCCTGGGAGCAGAGCTGCCGTCCCAAAGCCAGAGGCACAGCCCAGAGAGAGCAGACTTGCCCTGGGAGGAGAGCTGCAGCAACCAGAGCCAGAGGGGCCAGAAAAGCAGACCAGGAAGAAGGTCAGTGCTGGGAGCAGAGTCACAGAAGCAGCCTGCAGAGCAGACCTGTCCTGGGAGCAGAGCGGCAGCAACCAGAGCCAGAGGGGCCAAAGAAGCAGCCCAGGGAGCCGGAGGCAGAGCAGCAGCAGCAGTACAGAGACAGAGTGGAGCAGCTGGGGCTGGAGCAGTCTGGAGCTGGATGCGATGAGCAGCTGGGTAGACCGAGGGGGACCCTGGGCAGCAGGCCCAGCACAGGGAGACGCCTCAGCCAAGAGGCTCTGCAGGCCAGGCTTGGATCGTAACCCCAACAGGGCGGGGGCAACACTGGGAAGAAGGGTCCTACCACTTAGAGCCTGAGAGCGTGTGGCCACCACCAGAGCAAGTGTCCAACCCACAGCATCCCTACAGCACAGCCAGGGCCTGAGAAGAAGGCCTGGGACTTACAAGGAACAGACTGTGAACTGCCCTGACATTCCAGAGACACTGTTTGTGATGTTCCCTGCCACAGAGCAGCTTGATGTGTTTCCTTTAACCTTTCCCATTATTCCTTATTCTTTTTAAAATTAATTGTTGATTAAATAACTTGAATTTGCTTTACATTGTATGTAATAGTCAGTGGGTCAGAGAAGTGCCCATTGAAGAGAGAGTAACCCTGAATGGGGACACCCTATCCCCTGTCCTAGGTGACCACAACAGGGTTGGGGGTTGAGCCCCCCAGGAATCCTGGGCCCAGCCTTGTTGGGGTTACGAGGACTCTGCCAGACAGGAGAGTGGACGGGGAGTCCTCAAGGGCAGGGAGGCCACTGGGTAAAGGAAGTGGGAGCGAGGACTCAGATCCTTTCGCTAGCCCACTTCACTGGGGTAGTGCAGAAGCCAGGAAAGTTTCCCACAAAAGCGGGACTATTCCCCTGCTTACACATAGGCGCTTTGAGCTCTGTGAGCTCCAGCCATTGGTGGGTTCTCCTCATTACTCCTACGTTTCAAATCAATAACAGAGGAGAGGATTGCTCTATAGGGCTGGCAAAATAAAGAGTGCAAATAAAGGTACAAGGACTTCACCACTAAAGTAAAGATCAAAACAACAGTTCCTAACTCAGCCCCCAAAGGTAGTCCAGTAACAAGGTAAAATACTCATAACCCCTCTCTACTGACTCTTTACCTGCTGGCCACTGCCCTGTATCCCCCTATTGTGGCTACAGCTGGCCCCTTGCCAGCAGCAAGATGAGTCTTTGCTCAGATCTCATCTTTCACTTCCACCTCTAAACTGTTTTGCTACTCAATCTCCACAAGAAGAAAAGGAGGACTTGTGGCACCTTAGAGATTATGGCTGTTACTCTGAAACCAATTTATTTGAGCATAAGCTTTTGTGAGCTACAGCTCACTTCATCAGAGCTGTAGCTCACAAAAGCTTATGCTCAAATAAATTGGTTAGTCTCTAAGATGCCACAAGTACTCCTTTTCTTTTTGCGAATACAGACTAACACGGCAGCTACTCTGAAACTCTCCACAAGCCAGCTCCCAGGCTGCTGCCTCCAACCTGCTTCTCCTTCTCACACCCTGGTTCTCTGCCAAAGCCAGTCATCTGTGATCTCCAGGATGTGCTTTCTCTAGGGATTATAGAGCCCTCTATTGGCTGGGTGTTGCGAACACAGTGCCCTGCACTGGCTAAATCCCCTCCCTCCAGCTCAGCTGGTCTGGAAGGAAGGAGCCAGAACATTCATTACACTTGGAGCAAGGCGTGGAATGGAGAAAGAGAGGGGCATGGAAAGATAGGGAAAGCAGCAAACAGAGGTGAATTAAGGTCTCCTAAGGCCCTGGGCCAGAGCAAGTGGGGGGCCCCTCCCTGTCCCTTTCGCCTGTGGCCCCACCCAGAGCCCCACCCCATTCTGCCCCTTCCTCCCACAGCCCTGACCCTGTTCCAGCCACAGTCCTGCCCCATTCCATGCCCCCCCCCGAACCTGTTTGCTCCTTTCTGCCCAAACATCTAATCACACACCCGACACACATGTATTTAATATATTGTGTACAATAAAAAACTTGAGGGTATGAAGGATGGTAAAAGAGCAGCTAAGCACGTACTGTGCCTCCAGGTCAATTCTTGGCTGAGCCACAAATTTGCTGTGTGACATTGGGCAAGTAATTTAATTAGGGCTGTCAATTAATCGCAGTTAACTCACACAATTAATTCAAAAAATTAATTGCAATAAAAAAGTAATTGTGATTAATCACAATTTTAATTGCACTGTTAAACAATAGAATACCAACTGAAATGTATTAAATATTTGTGGATGTTTTTCCACATTTTCAAATATATTGATTTCAATTACAACACAGTATACAAAGTAGACAATGCTCACTTTATATTGTTATTTTTTATTACAAATTTTGCACTGTAAATATGGCAAACAAAAGAAATAGTATTTTTCAATTCACCTAATACAAGTACTGTAGTGTAATTTCAAACAAGAAGCAGGAAGCATTATTGCCCGTAAATGTAAACAAACTTGTTTGTCTTAGCGATTGCCTGAACAAGAAGTAGGACTGAGTGGACTTGTAAGCGCTAAAGTTTTACATTGTTTTGTTTTTGAGTGCAGTTATGTAACAAAAAAAATCTACATTTGTAAGTTGAATTTTCATGATAAAGAGATTGCACTACTGTACTTGTACTAGGTATTCTGTGTTGTAAGTGAAATCAATATATTTGAAAATGTAGAAAACATTCAAAACTATTTAAATAAATGGTATCCTATTTTTGTTTAACAATGCGATTAATCACAATTTTTTTAATCACGATTAATATTTTTATAGCTTCCTAGCCCTAAATTTAATCTATCCTGTGCCTCTGTTCCCCCTCTGTAAAATAGGGATCAAATCCATTAATAACTACAAGATGCTCAGCTATTTCGGTGATGAGATCCAGATAAGCACATAGATAGCAGATGTACCACTGAACACAATTTCAGGACTTCTTCTTTTGCATGGCAAACTTACAAAGCAATATTAAAGGCCAACATCTCCATTTGTCATTTGCTCTATGGCTTCCAGTGATGCAGAATGATAAGACTGTCATTCCAGAGAAGGATCTTAGAGGATAGCAGTTCACTAGATGTTTCATGGTTTGGATGTCTTCTCCACATTCACATATCAGGCTGTCCTTCATTTTCCATTTGGGTAGCAGATAATTCAATGCCCATATGAGGTTCTGATGCAGTTCACTGTGATCCATATCTTACGTGGTCTGATGAAGCCACATGGTTGGTCTGTAGGATCTGTGATCAGATCTTGATTCTTGACCCCACTGCTTTCCCACAGCCTCTGCCACTTGGCTTTTAGTGATAGTCCCAAGGTTTTGAGAGCTTTGACTGCTAATCAGAGGGCGCTCCTGAACTTAATGCAGCATGTCAGAGGGTTTTGGAGCTCTTCATAGATGGGCATGTCTGGGTTCATTATTGGGTGGTCATAATCTCATATTATTGCTGCTTCTCTTCAGAGGAATGGTGGTAAAATATGTGCAAGGACAGGGAGACAGATTATCAGTGCTGACTTCAGCACTCCAGTGACAATTCTCATAGCACTATTCAATTGCACATCAAGAAGTTTTGTATGTGTGCTACTTGCCCATACTGGCCTGCAATATTCAGTTGCTGAGAAGACAAGGGAGAAGGTAGCTATCCCCAAGATGTCAGCACCTGCTCTCCAACTGGTCCTGGCTAGTTACATAAGAACATAAGAATGGCCATACTGTGTCAGACCAATGGTCTGTCTCGCCCAATATCCTGTCTTCTGTGTTCAGTGACAGATGGTTCAGAGGGAATGAACGGACCAGGGCAATTACTGAGTGAACAATAGTCTAGTCCTAGCTTCTGGCAGTCAGAGGTTTATGGACACTCAGAGCAAGGTGTTGCATCCCTGACCATCATGGCTAATAGCCATTGATGGACTTATCCTCCATGAACTTAGCTAATTTTTTTTAACCCAGTTATACTTTTGGCCTTCACAACATCCCCGAGCAACGAGTTCTGCAGGTTGACTGTGCACTGTGTGAAGAAGTTTATCCTTATGTTTGTTTTAAATCTGCTACCTATTAATTTCATTGGGAGACCCCTGGTTCTTGTGTTATGTGAAGGGGTAACTAACGCTTCTCTATTCACTTTCATCCGATGAAGTGAGCTGTAGCTCACAAAAGCTTATGCTCAAATAAATTGGTTAGTCTCTAAGGTGCCACAAGTACTCCTTTTCTTTTTTCTCCACACCATTCATGATTTTATAGACCTCTATCATATCCCCCCTTTAGTAGTCTCTATTCTAAGATGAACAGTCCCAGTCTTTTTAATCTGTCCTCAGATGGAAGCTGTTCCACACCCCTAATCATTTTAGTTGCCCTTCTCTGTACCTTATCCAATTCTAATATATCTCTTTTAGATATAGACCGGGTGACCAGAACTGCATGCAGTGTTAAAGTTGTAGGTGTACCGTGAATTTATATAGTGGCATTATAATATTATTTGTCTTATTTGTGGACTATATTATTGGTAGCCTTTAACTTGGTAGCTGTCTTTGCCAGATGTTCATAAGAACGGCCATTTTGGGTCAGACCAAAAGTTCATGTAGCCCAGTATCCTTTCTTCCAACAGTGGCCAGTGCCAGGTGCCTCAGAGAGAATGAACAGAACTAGCAATCATCAAGTGATCCATCTACTGTCACACATTCCCAGCTTCTGGCAAACAGAAGCTCGGACACCTCTGAGAGTTCGTTCTCTGTGAGGCTGTGATCTAGAACCACGCTAAGATATTTTGGAAAATTCTCGTACCTGAGTTTGGTATCACAGATGACATTCAGGCAGTTCTTTGCATGGTGGTTGCACAGGTAGAACTCAGGTGTTATTTGACAGTGCGGATGGAGCATAGGTGCCTACTTTCCCTCCACCTGAGCGGGAGGTTGACCTCCCCCTGCCTCCAGCCCTTCCTGCCCCCTTCCCCGAGTGCGTCCTGTCCCCACTTCTCCCCCAGGCCCTCCCTCTCAGTTGTTCCGCTGTGTGCAGGAGGTGCTTGGGAAGGAGGGGGTCACCTGCAGACGTGAGGTGCTGGGGGCAGGGGGAATCTTGTCTGCCAGTGGGTGCTAAGCACCCGCTAATTTTTTTGGAGTTGGGGCCTATGGGTTAGAGTAACCATGATCAATAGTACTCCAGTTTTCCAGATCTTCTGTGAGGATGCGATGCGTTTCACAACGCATGCATTTACACTCTCGCTTTCCCCTTGGTTTTTATGTTTGTTTATTTGGTGGTACCTCGGGAAAAAAGCAAAGTCTCTTTTTTTTGCAAAAGCAGACGGAAGGTTTTTAAAAAGGTGATTTTAAAAAAATTGGTAAAAGTGAAATATTTTAATTCGTGGGATTTTTTTTAAAGCACTAAAAGGTTGCAAAGGCGACAGGGCCTGTCTTTATCCTGGAAGGAGACAATTCCTGAGCTAGTTTCTGCCTAGAAAGAAAAATGCGAGGCTTGAATTTTGCGCTGCTGGCGTTTCCCCACGTAGTTCACCACGTTCCCAGCAGAGAACTACATTTCCCATAGTACACCGGCTTCATTGAACCTCAGAGAGGGTCCTGCACCCTTTAATACTTTTACCGAATCAACTGAGTGCCTGTTTGGAAACCTGACTAGTTTCCTTGGCCTAACCCTTTCGCAGACAGTGAGGCCGATTCCTTCCCTCCGCGGCGACGTCTCCGCGCTGACCACTTCCCGCTTTATGACACCACTTTGGGGTTGGCGCTCGCAAGTGGGGGCATGGTGTCAGGCGCCTGCGTTAGGCACCTGGCTGGGGGGGGTCCTGACGGAGGGGCTCACGGCGGGTTGGGGTTAGGCTGGAAGCTCTCGAGACTCGCGGCGGCGACACGACAGCGGCTGCTTGGGCCCGGGCGCGCGCGCGTGTGTGTGAGAGAGTGAGTGAGGGGCGGGGCGCCGCCGCCGCCTCCCCCGCGGGCCGCAGGGAACATGAGCAGCAAAGAAGGTGACCGCGCGGTCGGGCTTGGCGGCGGCGGCGCCCGAGGTCCCCCCGTCCCCGGGATCACGACGTAGCTGCTGCCCCCGGGGGTGGGAAGGCCCCGGCGGGTCCCCTCCTTCCCGCGGGGCAAGCAGCCGCCTGCGCCCCCCTCTGCGCCCCGGCCCCTGAGGGTCCCGCCCCCACCCCCCGGGTTCGCGCTGGCGGGCGGCCCCGCTCGCGTTCAGGGCTGTGAGTGTTTTGCAAAAGCCGGTTCCCGCTCAGCCCCTGCGGGCGTCTGGTTTCAGCGGAGCTGCACGGGCCTGGCCAGCCCACCGGGGCACGGCGCGGTGCGAGGGGCCGGAGCGCCTCACGCGGAAAAGAAGAGGCGAAGCCGCTTGTTAAAGGGAGGAAACCTTCAGAGGGCGCAAAGAAGCAACCCGGGCGTACAAACACCTCCCCTGCCCTTTGCACTCACCTGCGCTGCGGCTGTGTAGACGCTTCCGCTTGGCTCGTCGCCTTTTGGGCTCTCTCATCCCCCAAGCTGAGCCTTCAGGGCTTGTCTGCCCACGCGTGTGGTACTGCTCTAAGGGCTTGTCAACACGGGCAGTTTACAGCCCTGCAACTTTCTCGCTCAGGGGTGTGAAAAAACTCCCCCCGAACATAGCAAGTTCCAGTGCTGTAAAGTGCCAGTGTAGACAGTGGAGGAGCGTGCTCAGCTGGGAGGCCCTAGGCCCTTCATGGAGGTGGTTTGGTTTGTTTGTTTGTTTGTTTTTTTGACAGAGCTGGGAGAGCTCTCTTCCACCACTCTGCTGCGACCACACAAGCCACGTTAAAGCACTGCCACTGTAGACTAGCCCTGACTCTACTGGTAGAGTTATAGCAGTACAGCTCCCCAGCGGTGGCCACAGTTATAAATGTGCTTATCCTGCTATAGCTTACGAAGGCACTAAACTATAGTGGTGCACCTGCATCTTGCCTAGGGGCTGTACCTGCATAATTATATCAGGGAAAAAATCTCATCCCCTGTCATATTTATACCAATACAAAAATCTGTGTGTAGACCAGGTCTTCGAAGAGGGTGGTGTTTGTGCTGGTGACTTAACTTGTCATAGTGCAATGTGTCAGCATGCTTCCTGCCAGCTCTGTTTTGGGCCAGGTATCCATACAAAGCACTTCCATCACTTCCCTTCAACCGTGGAATGGAGTCAGGAGCTAAAAAACCTAAAATTCAATGAAATATAATTTTTTTATAATATTCAGATTGCTGGTTTACTTTGTGGGTAGGTACATTTAACCATCCCTTTTATGGGTTGCCTGTGGTGTTCTTGTAGCTGGTGGTGGGCGATGTATCTAACATTCAGAGTAGAGCACAGAACTTCAATCCCTGTGTGATGGGTTCGGTCACAGACCCCCTTCGGACTGTCACCTAATGTGCTGAAATTACCTCTGAGCCTGTTTTCCCTGCCAGCCTGGGACTTCAGAACCCTGTCTTGTTGAGCCAGACACGCTAGCCTGCTGCAACACAGACTCAGGGTCTGGACCGCCCCCCCAGAACTGCAGGCTTTAAGTGAAAACTGCTTAGCAGGTTACCTGCCTCCGGCACCCAGCTCCCAATGGGATCCAAACCCCAAATAAATCCATTTTACGCTATATAAAGCATATACAGGGTAAAATCATAAATTGTCTGTCCACTGTATCACGGATAGAGAGAGATGCACAGCTGTTCGCTCACCCAGCTTACTCCGGGTTTATTAATAAAAGCAATTTTATTAAGTATAAAAAAGTAGGATTTAAGTGGTTGTAAGTAATAACAGACAGAACAAAGTAAGTCACCAAGCAAAATAAAATAAAACACACAAGTTTAAGCCTCATACATGAAGAAACTGATTACAGGTAATATCTCACCCTCAAAGATGTTCCAGTAAGCTTCTTTCACAGACTAGACTCCTTCCAAGTCTGGGCCCAATCCTTTCCCCTGGTACAGTCCTTGTTAGTTCCAGCAGACATCTTAGGTGGTAAGCAGGGCTTTCTCATGAATGGCAGCCTTTGTCCTGCTCCACCCCCTTTTATAGCTTTGGCACAATGCGAGAATCTTTTGTCTCTCTGGGCATAGGCGCTGACTCTGTGGGTGCTCGAGCACCCACGGGGAAAAACTGGTGGGTGCTCTGCACCCACCGGCAGCCAAGCTCCCCACCCCAACTCACCTCCCCCTCCTCCCCTGAGCGTGCCATGTCCCCACTTCTCCCAGCGCTTGTGCGTAACAAGCTGTGGGAGGGAGGGGGGAGGAGCGGGAACACGGCATGCTCACGGGAGGAGGCGGGGAAGAAGCGGGGGTGGGGATTTAGGGAAGGAGTCCAATGGGGCAGGGAGGGGGCAAGTTGGGGCGGGGACTTTGGGGAAGGGGTTGGAATGGGGGCAGGAGGGGCGGGGCAGGGGTGGATTTGGGGTGGGGGAGCATGAGCACCCACCAGCGCCAGGAGAAGTTGGCGCCTATGTCTCTGGGTCCACACCCCTCCTTCTAAATGGAAAAGTACCAGATTTAAGATGGATTCCAGAATCAGGTGACATGATCACATGTCCTGTGAAACCCAACCTCTATTCTTCCTGGGCTGGCCCACATGTACACAGGAAGGTTTGCAAGTAAACAGAGCCATTTACAGTTCATTGATTCTGAAGCACCTTTAATGACTTCCACTTAATATGTTTACATCAGTAATACAAGTTTATATCTAATTCTCTTAACTCCAGACATGGAAATAATACATGCCAACAAATAGGATGAACACACTCAGTAGATTACAAGCTTTGTAATGATACCTTACAAGAGACGTTTTGCATAAAGCATATTCCAGTTACATCATATTCACATTCATAAGCATATTTTCATAAAGCATATGGAGTGCAACGTCACACCCCGCACTGTTGTAAAGGTCATATATGTGATCTTTTCAACTGTTAGAGGAAAAACAGACTCCTGAACTAATTGTCTGACAGGGTTATGAAGGAAATATTGATTTTTTCAATTTCGTTGTTTTGAAAATAACTATGTCCACATTCTGTTTTTGGTTTGCGATAATAAATAGTTAAACTGAAAATATTTGAAATCCTGTGTGTAACTTAAAATTGCTTTCTTTTTGAAAAATGAAAATTAACAAGACTAGACATGTATAAAGTTAAGCAGGTATATAAGTGTTTGTAGGATCTGGGCCTCAATCGTTTAAACATAAAAATGAAGATATCTTACAAAGCAAGGAGATAAGGAAAGGGAGGTACAAGTTAAAATGAAGATATGGCAATGTGTGTTGTGCAGTATGTGAATCCTAAATTGTGCTTTGTCTAGCACAGATGGTGGGAAGACAAGAGGAGCACATAGTACAGAAGTGGAAGTTAGTAGTAAAACACAAGTTAGAAGAAATGGGTTTTGAGGAGAGATTTCAAAGAGAAGAGTGAGGACTTTGGTGTGTTGGAAGAGGTATGTGGGTTCAGCTCCAGAGAGCAGCCCAGGAGAAAACATCACACAAATGAGTGAGAGGGGAGACAAGGTTAAGAGTGACCAGAGCACAGGGAGCTGATATGGGAAGCAACAAGAGATGGAAATTAATACACTGAACAATAATTGCCTTCTTAAATTGCTCCTTCTGTTCTCCAAAGACCAAAGTTTTCTGGCGAAAGAGGCACAGTGCGACAGTGGTAATAATTTTATAATGATATGGTTCCACTCATTCTGAAGGGTTTCAAAACACTTTACAAAAGCTATGGAATCAATCCTGCAAGCTGCACAGTCTCATCATATTTAGTGGGTTAAAGGTTTCCGGGATCAGGCGTTATATAGGTGTGTGTGTATATCTAGATCTGCCTCTATCTCGCTATATAATATATATCTGTGTGTGCTTGCGCATGTGCGTGCCTAATTTTATTTCTCTATATATATGTAGAAGGAGAGAGAGAGAGAGAGAGAGATCTCTCCAACACCACTAAAAGTGATAGAGATCTTTTGGTGCCCCATCAGGCTTCCATTGAAATCAAGAGGAGGCATGCTATTGATTTCAATGGAAGCATAATGGAGCCCATAATGTTTACACAAAGCAACCAAGACTTCAGTTTTTATGTCCCGTACAGTATTCTTTATAGTAAACTGGATAGAGTTGAATTATATTTACCTTGGAAGGATGAGGAGTCCTGTGGCACCTTAAAACTAACAGATTTATTTGGGCATAAATTTTCATGGGTAAAAAAACCCACTTCTTCAGATTAAAGTTTATGCCCAAATAAATCTGTTAGTCTTTAAGCTGCCACCAGACTCCTCGTTGTTTTGTGGATACAGACTAACACGGCAACCCCTCTGATACTTGGAAGGATGGACATAAAATATTCAACCTTGGATATATTAAAAAACACTCCTGAAATGAATGGCATGACGTCTGGTCAAGCAGTTATAAAACTGGTACTCAATAATACTATTTAAATCTCTCATTTTTTTTCTTGTGTTCTATGTATAGGATCGGGTGGGTTCAGAAAACGAAAGCATGACAATTTCGCACATGGTCAAAGAAAAGATGAAAAAGACAATGTTAATTCGTCTTCATCTTTGATGGTGTCTTTTAAGTGTAAGTAAAAGTTAAAAGTCCAGATCATAACAATGTATACAATAAAAGTTAGTGGAAATAAAATATTTCGTGATCGGGTAAACAGGGCTGTCAATAGACAAAATTAAAATCAGTGAGACTCTCTAAATTTGGGACTTGATCTCTCGCTTTCTAAGCCAGCAGAATTCTGTGGTAGAGATGATAGGGTCACTTTTTAGTTAGGAGAAGGGTGAGACACAGCACTCCTTGCTGATCAGTAAGGATATGATTCTATCATGGACCTCCGTGACTTCTGAGGCAGGGCCATAGCCTTGTCTGCGGGAACACTGCCGCCGGAGCATTTGGCCAGCCCCAGAGCAGCGGCCCCCAGAACAACTCTTCCCCCCCGCCCCCCAGAAGTTGCAGATTTCTGTGAATTTTTGTTTATTGCCTATGACTTGTCCCTGACTTTTACTAAAAATACCATGACAGAATCTTAATCTTACTGATCACCTTTGAAAGGAGAGCTTTGCTGCTCACAGCAGACAGTTGTAATTATTTGAGACTAGGGCTTGTTTACATGCAGAAATTTTTTAACCTGTTTAGTTGTTAAACTGGTGCAAACCCATGTGTAGACATTTATTTTGGTTTGAGAGTCTTATTTTGGTTTAGCCTTAAATCTGTTCCTAATTTAAACTAAAACAAAATAAGCTTGGTTTAAACCAAAATAAGTATTTCCACAGGGCTTTGCTCTAGTTCAACTGCTGCTTTTTTTTTTTTTTTTAAATCACGTTAAATGCACCTTTCTTATGTCGACAAGCCTTAGTACACTTGCAAGGTGGGTTTTGTAGAGGAAACTGGCTTGATTAAAGCACACTGATGTGATCCAGATCCCTGGTTTAATATCTCAACAAGGTTCCTCCACGTTTCTTTTAAGGGGTGAGCACTATGAAGAGGGAAGAATCAGAGGATAATTGTGTGGGGAGGGGAGTCATTGCAACATAAAAAAAACCAGGAAACAGAAATATGTGTGTGTGTAAATAAAGCAATGGAAAATAAATTATCTGATCAGAAAGTTATATCCGTGTCTTGGCGTGATCTAAAATTATCTATTGATAAAAGACTAATATAACTAAGGTCAATAAGATTTTGTAAAGTGAAGACTTCATTATTGGGAGCGCATAGCTGCTATTAGAGACGGTTTCTATGATTTCTTTAGAATTCTGATTGTCAGTAATTGATATTGTTGTTTTTCCAAAACTAGACATTTTATATGTATGTCAACAAATAAAAATAAACTTTATGGTGCAGCTGTAGCATGATTATTAATGGTATCCTGTGTTATATTATATGAAAATTAGTGATTAGAATTCTTTAAAAATAATTCATGTGAACTTAAACTTTGTATTTTCTGTTAATGTTTGTGCACTGTTAATTCTCTGATACTAAGGACCTCTAGTTTTTCATGCTTTATACCTTTCCCTTCCCTGAGGCCCCTGTAATACCATTATGCAGGTATGAATCTACAAATAAGGCTGTGGTGAGATTTGCATTTAAAGCAGAGCTACAATCCGATTTCACACTTTAATAATTGACTATAGGTCTTGTCTAGTCTGGGAAAATGCATCCTGTTAGGAAATGTGTTGATTAACATTTTGTAACTAGCTGTGTTAAACATGATTTTTCTTTTAGTGTGAACAAAGACAGTTGTGTTGAGAAACATGCTAATTGGTCGAACCACAAAGTTGCATGTATGTTTACACTGCAGCTGGGAGTGTGCTTCCCAGCACGAGTAGAGACACGTGCTCTTGCTCTACTCAAGCTAGCATGTTAAAAATTGCTGGGGGTGGCATAGGTGGCAGCTCAGACTGGCTGCCTGAGTATAAACCCTTCAGAACCCCACCCCGTATGTACTCAGGTGGCTAGCCTGAGCTGCTGACCATGCTACCACTGGCTACACTGCTATTTTTAGCACACTAACTTGAACAGAACTAGCATATCTGTCTTCTGCTGGGAGGCATACTCCCAGCTGGAGTGCAGATGTACCCTTAATTAACTTGTCAGTATAGACAAAAGCCGTCCTCTCCAAATTTGGCACAATAATATTCAGAGAACAATTGCATTTTCTGTGTAATCTTTTTAGTAAAATATTTACTAACCCTTGCAGGGGGAACATTTAAAAATTCTCCGTTTTTTGAAAAGATGCCCTGTTATCAGATTTCTTGGAATTGATTAACTTTGCCCTCTTGTTGTCCATTGTATTTAATAAACATTAATCCCAATGCTGACCCTACACTATCTAACTTCTCTCCAGTCTGAAAAATAGCTGTTCATCATGAATTTGTTACATTGAAAGAGGCACACATATTAGTATGTTTGACACCCTCTGCGGGATTGAATGTATGTGTGTGGCTGCAAACTAGAGAGAATGTAAGAGCCCTAGTACAAATGAATTGAGGAGAACTGTCAGAAAAAAGGGAGGAAGTAGAAGGTAAGGAAGAATGAACAACAAAAGAAAGAAACTGAGAACTGTAAAATGTTTCTCTACCACAGTCAAAACGTTCTGAATGTTTCACAGGTAACAGTTAATCCTTTAGGAATTGTCATTATTTCTAAACAAACTGTTCACATAGACTCATAATACAGACATAACATGTATTCCCGATGTGTCTACCCTCCAAAGAGTGAGTGTGGTGGGAGGAGGTGTTGAGACATGAGTAGAAACAGAGATTAACTAGTACAAACCCATTATAAGGGTGCAGCAGCTAATTAGTCATATCTTTTATGATGAAGCTAAACTAAACAAGGTCCTCTTCCTCCATTGTGGCAGCAGGATCAGGCCATAAATTAGTATATTAGGAATAAAAATGACTTTCCTTTACTGCTTTAAAAATGTATTATTTATTATATTTTCCCTGCTGTAACATCTAGTAAAGCGTTGTAATGGTGTGACCTTTTGTTTTAGATTTTTTATATACAAATGTGAAATAATGGAAGATTAAATGGTTCTGTTACACAAATAGTGTAGTAATAGAATACTTTAATGTTATTGTACTGGACGACACATGAGAATTGTTTTTGTGATCATCTGCATTCTGTTCTTAGCATTTCAACTGGAGCTTGACACAAGACATGATAAATATGAGAGGCTTGTGAAACTTAGTCGTGATATAACTATTGAAAGTAAAAGGACAATATTCCTACTTCACAGGATTACTAGGTGAGTCACAACATTAATTCCCATTTCCATGCTGACCCAGAAACTTACTATTGCCTTGCAGAGTTTTCTGTATCTATGAGTAACAGATGCAATATTCTGTTGAGCTAGACATCAAGGAAGATAAACATAGGCTCAGTTCATTTCCCACAAGCTGTGTTGTTTTATTTCCTCTAAAAGGATATGTAAGCCAGTGGGCACATGCACCGGTCGGGAAATTAAAAGTAAGGACCAGCCTCTAGCTCATGTCAAGTCCACTTCCTTAGAGATGGCTTTATTAACATAAAGAATATTCCAAAACAGGGCCAGGGTAACACGGAACACTTGGTAACAGCCAACAGAGACCTTTCCAGCAAGCTGGGAGAGGAAAGAACGCATCGTTCTAGGTAGCCTCCTTTGAAATAGCTTCCCCGTTTCTTTTATAGCCCCACCCCAGATCACCCATGTGATGACCAGGGAACCTGGGTTCTACTTGTAACCCCATACATGCTGGAACTTAAGGAGTGTCTGTGTACATAGTTGTAGGATGCCTTACATTTTGTGCCCTGATCATTGGAAGCAGTAGGTGCTGTGGGAGAATAATGGAAAAAGTTGAGGCTTGCCACAGCCTATTGTATAAAAGATTTATCTGGAGAATTACGTATGTAATTTCAGACATTGGGCTTTGTCTGTACTCGTCTTTTTTTCCCTAAAATTTCCCACTGTTGTTATCACCTGTGCAGCTCCACAGTGGTGGTAATGGTGTGAGCGCTGTTGTACGTAAGGTGCTGGCAGCTGCCATTTTTTTAACCTTGATGCTGTCCAGACTTGTTTTGAGCAGAGGTGGTTATCATTCTAGTGGCCACTAGAGCCTTTGCTGCACTAGCTCTGTTGCTGCACAAGAATAGCAGCGCTGGAATTTTCAGGGGGAAGAAGGCTTGTGTGTAGACTCAGCACAGGTACTTAAATGTTCAATCCTTCCTTTTGTCCTTGTAAGCTTTTAGATTCCTTTGCATGGAATCCTGTTTTCCAGTAGTGTACTAATGGTGGTTTGCTATACTGTGTCTGTACTTTCCTTCCCCTCTCTGTCTTAACTATTCAGTACAGAGCACAGTTTCAGAATTCTAGCCATCTTTAAACATTTGTTCATAACCAAACTACAGTAAAAGGTTTTTTTTATCTGTCATGTTGGGGAATGGGGGGTACCGGTAAGTGAAAAATTCCGGTTAACTAAGAGGGAGGAGTTTGGGTGTGGGAGGAGGCTCGGGGCAGGTGACTGGGGCACGAGAAGGGTTTTGGGGTGCTGGATCTGGGGGGTGCTCACCTTGGGCTGCTCCTTGCAAGTGGCGACCTGTCCCTGCTGTTCCTAGGGGGAAGTGTGATTGCCCAGGCCCCGCCCCAGGCCCTGGCTCCGCAATTCCCATTGGCTGGGAACCGTGTCCATTGGGAGCTCCGGGGGCTCTGCGCACTGCCTCTGCCTAAAACAGCAGGGACAGGTCACAGCTTGTGGGGAGCTGCCCGAGGTGAACACCCCCCAGATCCAGCACCCCAAAACCCCTCTCGTGCCCCTGCCCCAAGCCCCCTCCTGCACCCAAACTCCCTCCCTGAGCCGACACCCCAACCATCAGCCCTGCAAGCTCCCCGCACTCTGAATCCCTCATGGCCATTCCTCCGCCTAGGAGCAGCAGGGACATGTCACCGCTTCTGGGGAGCCACAAGGAGCCAGGTAGGGAGCCTGCTGGCCCTGCACAAACCGGACTTTCTGTGAAGATTAGAAATGCCGATTTATAGCACTTTCTGCTTGGTACAGGGCTGGATAACACCGCTTTTATTGTATCAGCTAAATCTACAAAATAGTAATTTAAAAAGAGATGTAAACTATAATAATGTGTACATTGTTGGGGCTTTTAAAGTACACTAGATGAACTGTCCTTTAAATGCTGTATATAAAATCTAATGTAACGATAGTTGTGGATAAGATACTGTAGAGGTTTCCTTAGTAGCATATTTCATAAATACTGCCTAAAAACATATATAAAGTAGATCCTTGTGCTATATTAATCTAATGTATTGCAAAATGCGGTGGATTTTGTGTATGGAGAGAGGTCTTCCTCAGATTTTTTTGGCTTTTCTGCAGATTTATTTTGAGCCTTGTCATGAGTTTTCTCGTTACTTCTTCTTTAGTCATAGTTAAAGCTACAGCCTGAAATAAGCAGCACGCTATTCAGACTGGGTTTGAATGGTTGATTATCTTAAGGGCAATTATTTAGAATCCACAATGGAGTTCAAAGGCACCTACTTACACTGGATCAGAAAGATTCATTTTAAATTTGGCTCATTCCAAAATAATACTTAATTTTGACCGCACTAATTAAACATATGGTGGTTAGTGGAAGATAAAGTATGTATTTTTAACTCTTTGCTGATGTTCTAACAGCTGTCACTTTCTAATTTTATGTGTATTCTGTGTTTGCAGTGACCCCAATGGGGAGGAAATACTAAATGAATCTGAGGCCAAATTAGAAGCTGTCAGACAGAAAATTAAGCAAGTAGCACAAGAACTGATAGGAGAAGACATGTATCAGTTCCACAGAGCTATCTCTCCAGGTAGGTCTACATTCAAATAGGATGGGCGCACACATCAGGGCAAATTCAGTTTAGGTGCAGCTCCATTACTTCAGCAGTAAGTCATTTGCTTACACAAGGGCTGAATTTGGCTCACCCTTTGCAGTTTAAAACACAGATTGTGATTTTCCTCCTTTTGAAGATTAAAAAACATGCTCTTGGTTATATTTCATAACACTCAAATATGCAAACATGTTGTATAGATATGAATATCAAGCACAAACTCTGTACTGTGCGCAACCATTCAAACTCCCTTCCCCCCCCAATCCATTTCAACTTCTCTGTGTAAATGGCAGCCTTTTTATAAACAGTTTCAAAGGTCATCTTAACATTTCAGCTACACTGATGGATGCAATATGTTGAGTTTCCCCACAGTTTTTTTATATCCTTCTCTCACACGCAAAACAACTGTATTTAGGCAGTGTGTGTGGCAGTAGTGATCAACAGAAAGTCTTGGGCTGTAAACATCACTTGGTCTTTAGTAGATGCATCAGTACTGTTCCACTTCTGGGTCTCCAGTCAGTGCACTCAATCTCTTTCTTTTCTGTTGTTCGGAGTGTCTGGCTCCTCCCTAGACTCGATTTCCCAAATATGTGTACCTTTTCTCAAGTGCTCTGCAGTCCCGGGACCAATATGGAAGCACCTCACCACCAATCCAGCCATCTTGCATTTTTCCAACTGCATTTGGAACTTTTGGAATTCAGTGTCCTGCTGGTCTTCGAAAGAGGCCATTGCCTCAAAGACTTTTTTTAAAAAAAAAACACCAAATAAACAAAGAAACAAAACCCTATTCCTGCTGTTTCAGCCTGTCTAAGGTTTAGCAAAAAACTGTGGGAACCCCCCCCCTTTTTTCATGTGGGTGCTTGTATTGGTACTCTTACTTGAAAGTGTTTTTTCTGAGTACCTAAGTTCCAGTTTGATTGTCTAAAAAAGCGGTTCTCAAACTTCAGCAACCCGAGGACTCCCATTTTGATTTAAAATTTTTTGGGGACCCCCAAGCCCACCCTGCTCAGCCCCAGTCCCCAGCTCCATTTCACCTCTTCCCCAAAGGCACCACCCCACCTCTTCCTGTGCCCCACTCACTCCATCCCCCTCTTTTTCCGTCGCTCACTCTCCCTCACCTTCACTCACTTTCACCAGGCTGGGGCAGGGGTTGGGGTATAGGAGGGGGTGCAGGCTCTGGGAGGGAGTTTGGGTGTGGGAGGGGCTGAGGGGTGCAGGCTCTGGGAGGGGGTTGCGGTGTCGGAAGGGGTGAGGGGTGTGGACTCCGGCTGGGCAGCACTTACCTCAGGCGACTCCCAAAAGCAACCAGCACATCTTTCTGGCAGTGGCTCCCAGGTATGGCGGGGAGTGGGTCTCCGTGCGCTGCCCCTGCCCGCAGGCACTGCCCCCACAGCTCCCATTGGCCGCAGTTCCCAGCCAATGGGAGCTGTAGAGTTGGTGCTTGGGGGGAGGGGAGTGGGATGCAGCGCGCGGAGACCCCCTGCCCTCCCCGTGGCCGCAGGGATGTGCCAGCTGCTTCCGGGAGCGGTGCAGAGCCAGGGCAGGCAGGGAGCCTGATAAGCCGGAGTTGATCAACAGGGCCCACAGACACCCTGGAGTACACTCGGTGACCCACAGGGGTCGGGAACCCCAGCTTGAGAAATGCTAGTCTAAATCTATAATTGGGTATTCTAATTTAGGGACCGGGTATCTACGTTTGCAAATTAGGCCCAGATTCTGCTCTTGGGGGTTACATTGTGTTCTTTACTAAATGTGTTGGGGATCATTGCACAAGTTAGAGTTCCCAACTACACCATTTTATATAACACGGGTAAACATGTTAATTGTGACCTTGCCCAGCATCACACTCAGCCTGACCTGATGTTTCTCCATTTTCTAGGGCTAAGAAAGCATTTCTCATTGTCATTAACACTTCCAGATATGTGCATTTGCAGAAATAACAGGCAGAAGTAGTAGAGAAAGAAGGAGGAATTTGCTGAGATTTATTTAAAAAAAAAAAAAAGTCTGAGAGACTTTAACTACCAGTGTATCGGCACAACGTGAATGTTACCTAACATCAGCTGCAATGCCTACTTTATTGCATCTCACAAGAAAAATCAGCCATTATACTCCAGGCCTCCTGCTTGCCAAGCTTTATTTAAAGAAAATCTTGAGTAATTAATCAGTATGTCGGGGTTCCAGTTGTCATTCCATACTCAGTCAAAACTCACCTTGACATCAATGAGAATTTTGTTTGAGTAAGGAGTGTTAAAAAAGTGCCCCTGAATGACTATAGTAGTTAGCAAACAAAAATCTTTAAAGTTACGGTTGTTATATTATTCCCCCAAGTTACAAAACTATCTATAAGGGATGTAACTTGCTGCATCCAAGTCAAGGCTGTGAATGCATACTTATTCATGAATTTACAGCTCATTTGTCAGTGTAATTCCAAACTATGGTTACACTTAAAATTCATCCTTAACTTGGACCATCTGCACTGTAACATCCATACATCAGCACTACACCATATTGCAGTCCTTCATTGATTCATGGCTATCAGTGTTTCTTTACCAGTTATATATTTCTTTTAGTCCAATTAAAAGGTGAACGTGACTTTTAGTAGAAACTACGCATTGTGTATGTTTGTGTATCTTAATGCCTACTGTAGTTTAGCGTCCTATGGAGCCAATGAAGATTAATTAGTGTTAAGAAAGTTTATAAATTGCTTTGTAGTGTTGCAGAGTAAATGCTCAAAGAAATTATGAACAGTGTGAGTTGAGTGTATTGTGAATATTTTGTTTTTATTTGAAATCTTTATTTGGATATGTAAGTTGTCTTTTGAGTTAAGGTAGTGCTTATAACATCAGTGAATCCTTCAATGCAGTTGTCAGGTGGTTATAACCTGGTATTAAGTATGAACAGAACAGTTTGAGGCCTGATGGAAACACACAAACTTTGCCAGTAGAACCTATGAAATTCATAGATCCCCTTTTGGTTCATATTCCAAGCCTTGGATGCTGCAAGTTACATCTCTTATAGATAGTTTTGTAGTGTTCACAGCATTTAAAGGCTCTGCTCCATATTGCTGTCAGATCATATAAATTTCCAGGAGCATTCTAGGTGTAAAAGGACTGAGAAATTTCACTCAGTTCAGAATACTGGAGACCCCACAGCAGAGGCTCAGAAAGCAAGTGAGAAAACCTGACACCCTCTGGGTCTGGGAGAATGCTCTGGGGGCAGGGGGAAAAGTGAATTGGTGTAGTTCATTTTAAAGAGATGACATTGCCAACTTGAAAAATCCCATTTTTGTGTGAAATATCTGTAAACTTTCTATAATTACAAGTAGCATCTAAGGTCACTGTAAGTGAAAGACAGGAATGAAAGTGGCTATTAACTATTGTGCTTTAAATAATGTCACCTCAGTGACAGCACCCATGATAGTGTAATATGAAGATGTAATGGCAGAGGGCCAAGTGTTCTGGGTATATCAAAGGAGTTCTGGGTTGTCCCTCTTCACCCTGAGTGTTGGTATAAATTTGTGTTCACGTTCCAGGGAGAACAGTTTACCTGTACCAGGGTCCCTGAATTGTAACATAATGCCACAGTATTTTTCATGTGCATGTGACCAAAGTCTTAGACAAGGTACAGTGGAATGGAAATGTCACTGAATATGCAGGTGACATATTAATACATATGCAGAACTTTAAACACCACTTAGTCTTGGATGAGGTGTTGATGGTATCAGATGGGGCTAAAGATTAATGAAAGAAATGCCCAGCTAGTACAGGATTCTGTAAACTTGTTAAGTATCACCTTTGATGCCCGGGGTATAAACCCAGTGGAGACGGTGAAGCTGCCTTTTCCAACTGATGTTACCCGTCTAAGATCCTTTCTGGGGCTGACAGGGTTTTGTAGGGAACTTATTCTACAATATACAGAAAAGGCAGCCCCCTTGTACAAATTGTTCAAGAAAAATGAGGCATGCAATTGGACTCCAGCTCATACCAAAGCAACTTAAGGAACTCAACTTAAGGAAGCTTAGCGCAGGCTCCAAATCTGGCTAACCAGACCCAGAAAAACCTTTCATGTTAGAAGTTAGTGCTACAGAAACAGCTTGGGAGTGATTGTAATGCAGGAAAGCATGGGAACAGACAAACCAGTAACCTGTGCCTCCCAAATATTGGATGAGACTGAAGTAAAACTTTTGCCTTGCAAAATACAGGTATTGGCAGCATATTGGGCTATAATTCATTTTAGCTACTTGACAGGATATAGCATTGTCGTTCTTTGAACCCCTCATACTTCTAAAAGATATTTGCTGTCAGATAAAATTGAGGACAGCTGTGCATGGCTCGCTAAGTGAACTTTATTGTTAGTGGATAGGGATATTAAGGTAGAAGCTAGTGATGGATCATCAGCTGTGGCATACGGTCTGATGTATGAAGGAGAAACACCCAAGTGTCCCTTCCTGAAGAATGTGGATGGGATCTTGTCTGTTTAGAAGGAGGTATATGAGAGAATGAGAGCCAAAATCAAGAATCAGGACAGATGTGGTTTGTTGATGGATCCTCTTATTTTGTAAAGGGGAAACCTAAAATGGGATTTGCCTTAAGAGACCCAAAGTCAGAAAGCAAAATTCAGTATGCTGTATGTGGTACTCAGTTTACATGATATGTAGAGTTAGTAACTATTGCTTTAGGATTGGAAGAAATCCCAGTTATACAGAAAGCCATTTTATTCACACTCAGATTGGGTCTGTCAAGCCCTGGTAACCTAGCTTCATCGCTGGGAGACCCAGGACGTGACCTCCACCAATGGGAAACCTCTAAAACATAACCTCATTATTGCAGTATATCATCCACTTAGCCAAGCAAAGGAAAAACAACCAAAGATAATCAAGGTAAGAGCTCACAAGAAAGGTAGTGGAAAATCTTATTGGAATAGCACAGCTAACCAATTAGCTAAGTAGGCAGCATGGGGAAACAGTTTTGGGGGGGAAACCTAAAGAGGAGGGCCAGGTACAGGCAGTGGTTAACCCCAAAGTGGAGCTCACAGATCATGGCCTGGTATAGTTACAAGAAACCCGTGAGAAAGTAAAACAGATTAAAGAGGCTATCTTGAAGGTAGGAAAGTTTAATAAAATGGAAGTGGAAGTGACTAAAGAAGTCTTAATCTTGATGAAAACTGGAGAAAATTGGGAATGGGTAATACCTGAATTAGATAGGATTGATCTTATGGTACTGGTTCACGATTAGGGAGGACATCAGGGAATCAATAAAACGAAGGAACAACTTAGGTGAGATGGTGGTTAAATCAAGGCTGGAATGTAGAGCAGTATGTTAAGAACTGTTTTCCTTGTGCAGCAGTGAATGCAGATAGAAGGGTAAAGAAGGGACCTTGGGGTCATCTGTGTGTCCAGGTTCTAGAATACAGTTTGATTACATTTAACAACTGCTCCAAATAGTGAAAGAGAATAAGCATCTGCTAGTAATTGTAGATTCTTTCACAAAATGGGTGGAAGCTATACCCTCCAGAAATAATTCTGCCAACACTACTGTCCAAATCCTTACTGAACAAGTGTTCTCAAGGTGTGGTGTTCCTGAACGGGTAGATTCAGGTCAGGGAATTAGTTTCACTGGTAGCATGATGAAAAATGCCATGAAAATCTGTGGAATTGACCAAAGATTTAATCTCTCTTATCATCCCCATGTAAGTAAGCAGATAGAAAGGATGAATAGAACTATTAAGGAAGCTCTGAAAAAGATGGTAAAGAAATCAGGAAAAGAATAGGACTAAAACTCCCAATTATCTTAAAGGCCATCAGGGCCACCACCTGCGATTCGTATGGACTCTCACCCGATGACATGATTACAGGATGGGCAATGAGACTGCCAAAAATCTGGTTTAGTCCAGTCCCTTATGAGCTTCAGCCCCTGGTTCTAACAGATAAGTGGGTTGCAAATCTAGCAAAGACCACAGTGTCAGTTCATCAAACTGTAGCATTCAATATGGGGGATACTCAGAAGAGAATGGATAAATATTTTATTAGAACTCAGCAGACAATGGAGTAGCAAGTAGAAGATTCAGTAGCAGTAAAAAGAATTGGACAGAGGAGATCATTCTCTTACTGTAGGCTGGGAAGGGCCATATCACATCATAAAGCTAGTCCAACAGTTTATCGAGTATATCTGGGTAGGGATTAAGAATTCTGAACAGTGGTTCCACAGTAGTTTATTTAAAACATTTGCAGGGAAATAACTATCTTATTTTTTAGAAAGGCAAGTGATTTTAGTATCTTTAGCTGAGGTGTGATTCTTACCCTGACGTGGAACATCCCAAGCTTTTGGACCAAGAACCCAAACCTATTGGCTTGGATGTGGAGACAAACTGCAGTGGTAGGAGATGGAAGCAGAATGTCAGTCCAGTCCCAGCTAGCTTTCCCAAAGGGCCAAAACATTAGTTTTGGATGTTGGGTGTCTTTGAGAAATGCAAGGAATGGAGCTTTAGTAGAAGAACATGAACATTGGTTTGGGTGGTTGTGGAATAGGACCATCGTGAGTGCTTCTGAAAGTCTTCCATAATGCCAGCTAGTGGATGGGCAGCTGCCCGGAAAGGGTGATTGAACTTCAGAGTAGGTGAAGATAGAGCAGGAAATTATACATGTTGTTGTTTTTTTACAGGTAGGAAAATAGCCTATTGTGGAGGACCTGTTGTTATACTGATACTTAAAGTTCCAAGGGTTACCACTGAGAGCACCGTAATCACTGTGGTTCCAAGTAATGGTGAGGAGCAGGTGCTGAGAGGACGGTGTAATAAGATAATAGAAGCATAACCTCTACAGAGTTTAAAGCCAATGGCCAGCAAACTGTACTAGTCAACCTTCAATGGTAAATCTATACATGGAAAATTCCCCAGTGGAAATTGCTATCATGTATACATATTCAAATTGTTCCCAATTTATAGCCACTCAGCAAGATCTGTTCCAGGATGGTCAAATCAAATCCTGGGATGAGTAGAATGACATGATCCACACAGAAGGGCTAGACATGTAGGCACAGTTTTAGGAGGAATAGGCAGAGGAGTAGATGTATTGAATATTACATTACATTTAGAAGTAATTCGGAATAAATTGATTAGCATCACTAAGGATGTGGGACAAGCCCTATAGAAGCAAGCAGGAATGGATCAAGAATTTCAAATATTACACCATTGGGTGTTAGAAATAATGGGACCGCTGACAAATCTAATTATGGGTAAATTAAGATCACTGGTAGATGTTCTGAGAGATGTTTTAATGGAGATGAATCTTAAGATCTAGCATGCTGGGAAGGAGAATACTTGTGCGGGAAATAGTTAAGGAAGTCACAATATCAGTAAAGCTGGGAGCATTGCCTGCAGTGTTAAGCAACTGGATGCAGGGTTAGGTTTCCAATTATGCTTGGTAACATCAGGAATGGTGATCAGTTTTAACACATGGGTGTATGCGCACCCATTGTCGTGCCAGCCTTGATCCTGCATAACGGTACTGACCAAACAGTCAACAGCCACTGACCCAAGAATATTAGATTTATTAGAAAGTATGTGGTAGAGGGAATATGACCAGAAGGAACTAACATTTTTACCTTGGAGAAGGGAATGTGTTTTCATTCTCTTGTATGTACAGTGACTTTGGATGGAGAAGAGTGCCTGATAGATCCAGGTATTGTGTTAATACCATTGAAGCTGATTCCAGTACCACCACCCTTCGGGTAGATGACATCTACTTTTGAGTACCTGCCGTCATGTATGAGAATGAAAAAGTGGACTTAAAATTGAATATCCACTTACAGCCAATTGATTTGCCACCATCTGCTAGACAGTACAGCAACTGCTGGACTTTTCTGAAATTGCAAGACAGACTACTTAGAAAAGAAAGAAGAAAAGTTGCAAATTAAAGTAACTCATGAGGTCAAACAGTTGAAAGCTGTTGCACAGATAATTGAAAAGGAAGGACAAGTTAGCTGGTGGGAAATTTTCTTAGGATGGTTACCCACAGGAATGGGAATGCTAAATTTCATGTTACATTCAATTGTACTGTTTGGTTCATAAGTTTTAGTTATGATTGGAATGATAATGCTTGGTTGCTGAACATGATGTATGTACGTTAAAATATCATGTTTAAGACAAGAGGTAGCCATGTGGCAAGCACTCCCCTCTAGAGATGAACTATGATAGGCACCATGCCTTTGATCGTCCCTCACAAGCATGCCATCTGGCAGTGATGCAGGATGGCAGGGCTTCGTAGATTTCTGATTCAGAGAGGTGACATTTGATCTAGTCCTAGACTTCAAGGTGGGGAGTGCAGCAGGAGTAGAGAGAATTCTCTTTTGTCCCCTTCTCCGGAACACCTTGGGTGAAACCGACCTTGCTGTCTGCAGAGCTGAGTGTTAACTTCAAGAACATGTGACTTGCTCTGCCATGCTGATTGTTGAATTGAGTGTTAACTGTGTGTTTATCTACTCTGCCACATTCATTGTAGAACTGAATGTTCTTGATTATAGTTTTTCTTTTCTTTACTTTCTCTCAAGTGGTCAGATAAGGGTTAACAAATATTTTAGAAGTTGCTCTAGTTGATTGTTGCTAGTTTGAATGTAACATTAAAGCTTGGCACTGGGGGGGAACCTCTCACTGCAGCTGTCCTAGGAAAATTATAAATAAATAAGGGGGGAGCTGAGTGAGGTGGAGGAAGAAAGGTCCAGACAGTGAATCCATTTCAGCACACTGAGCTCCCCAATCATTGTAAGGTGAGACTTGCATTGGTTGTCATGGATAGCTAGCTTATAGTTAAGGAAATGCCTGTATGATTGCCCTTTGTTGTTATATAAAGTTTTGAAAGAAGACTCAGGCCATGTCTACACTTACAAGCTTACAGCGGCTGCTTAAGAGTGCTTGTGTAGCTGCATTATGCTGACAGGAGAGAGCTCACATCAACATCATAAAACCAGCTCAACGAGCAGCGGTAGCTATGTCAGTGGGAGAGCATCTCCCGCTGACATAGCGCTGTGCACACCAGCGCTTATGCTTGCAAAACGTACTTTGCCCAGGTTGTTCTTTTCACACCCCTGAGTGACAAAAGTTTTGGTGATGTAAGTGCTAGTGTAGACATGGCCCTATACTTTATGTAGTCAGCCTACGCCATGACCACAGGTTAAACTCGTCAGAGAATCCTGGGTGAGTTGATAATACCCCTCTTACCACCTTGTTCACAGGGACTTCCACTCTCTATTCAGGAGTAGGGGTGGCAAAGAGAAAAAGCATTGGCTCGGGGACCGATGGGAGTGTGATGCGTTTCTATGGATGATTGTGCTGATGCTGGTATCTAAGGTCATGGCATACTGTCAGGAATATGCAGGAAATCGGGAGGGGAATGAAGGGTGGTTAAGCAAAAATACTATTGGGATAGAAGAGACTAAAATTTATCATGAATAACCATAGTTGTAAAGAAGAGTCATAAAGAAAAATCAGTGAGAAAGGTACAAGCCTTATTATTGGCTTGCATTTCTAAGTCTATCATTGTGACAAAAAGGTTGGATAGTTCATTTTAAAAAAAACTAGAGGCTAGATTAGTTACAGTGGAGCTTGTAAACTTGCTAGATCTTTCATGAAAGTTACAATATCCAAGAAGCCTTTACATAGCTGCTAGAGTTTTAACCTTGACCTTTTAATAATTTTAACATTTTCTCCAAGTTAGTATTTAAAAAAAAAAAAAAAAGCCCTATGCACTTGTTCTTGTTGAGGACTAGTACAAAAAACACATGCAAAGTTTTTTGGACCAAAACATTTTTGAATTAAGCATGAAATGACAAAAGAATTTAAAAAAAAAGCCAGTGTCTCATATCTCAAAACCAGCTTGTTCAATTAACCTCACACTTCCTAAAAATATTCTCCTCTGGCTAGAAATCAAACATGAAACATCCTCTCGCTCCCCACCCAACCTCTCCCAGAAAGAATAAGGAGGGGTCATAACTGGATTTGTAATGGAAACCATCTTAACCACCTTAATTATGGAGTCATGACTGTAGCTGCATAATAAAGCTGGCTGATATTTATTTTATTTGGTATAATAACTGTTAGTCTATAAATGGAACAGTGCTAGATGTTTGGGAATATTATTTGCCACTTTAATTGTTAAATGTTTTTTTTGGGATTACTCCAAACAGTTGTTCTTTTGACTTGAAGTTAAAACAATTCTGGCAGAGCACTAAAGGAGTTCCATGCTTTCCCTCATTAAGAATAGTGCTAACAGCATGCAGGATGTTTCCCTAAAGGATACTTGTATGAGGTCAAACACTGAGTATAGCACTAATAATTGAACAACAAAAACTGATGCCTGTTTTCTACACTTTTCTTAACAGTACAGATTGTCCCAAGGGATGATTAAACAAGCAAACAGAGATACTGAAATAATGAGTCCCTTTTTTAATGTACAACTCTTAATTTATTATGTTGTGAATGTCCCACTTTGCTGATATTTTGAAAATGTTAACATTTGGAATATAGAATTCCTGCCCCTTGCCTCAATTTGGAATATATATCAAATATATCCTGTGAGGAAATGTGTAAAGTTTCTTTAAAATTTTAGCAGGAAGTCAGTCAGGAGAAGGACTGGGAAAGATTCTAGGCATAAGCTTTACAATGAAGCAGAGAGAGTAGCTTTTCATGATGACTGTTTTGTCTATTCTAATAAATGAATACTGTGACAATGTCACTAATGTATGCCAAATGCACACACCAAACTTAAGCACCCCAAACAACATGCTTTATAAATCATAAATTATATTTGTGGAAATATTTCAAAGTATATTCTGAGACTAGTTTGCATAAATGTAGTAATTCCATTATGCTCAAAAGATGAGAAGCACTTAACAAGCTTTACCTTCTTAGGCAACTGAAAGCAAACATTTATTATAGGGATTGAGGTAAATTAGGGTAGCCATGCATTTGATAGACATTCATACTGCACATAGTTAGGACTTGTGGGTGATGGAAGAGCAAATGCAGTCCCTAAGGACCCAATCTAGATATTTGTCTAAGCATTAACCAGTTGGGGCCTGATTCTGATCTCTGTTACATCCATGCAAATCAAGGGAATTGTAAGATCTTCGGGACAGGGACAGTCTCTTCTGCAGCATGCCTAGAACAGTGGGGCCCTGACCTGTTTGGAGCCTCTCTGCCCTACTGTAATACAAATGAATAATAATGAGTGTAGGTAGGGCCTTGTCTAGCTGAGCTTTTCCATTGCATTATGGCTGGTGTTCCTTTACTGGTAGTAGCAGTGGTAGAAACTCTTGCAAAGGAGATCATGGGTTACCATCAGTTTTTTACCACCATGTCTACACTTCCTCTCAACAGGATTAGATGACATTGTTATAAAAATGTCAGCATCTTGTGTTGACTGGTGCTCCCATGGTTGCTGTGCTTGGATGAGCTGCAGTGATGGGTGCAGCAGTGGAATTACTTATGAAAAATCTCAGTGTTGACACAGTCTAAGAGCACAGAATGTCTCCTCCGTAGGCACTTCCTATACTAGAAAAAGAACTACATTGTGACATTTAGTTACGGCCAAACAGTGTTATAATATGGCTTATTCTTACTTGTGGCCTTGTCCTCTCTAGGGACACTGCAGTTCTAATTAATATGGTGTGTACAACACTGGAAGCCAGTCTCCACCAAGGCTCCCAGCATTGTTGCATTCGCCAGTGTAGACAAGGCCCATGTGTTGATGGGTGGGGAAGTGTTATTGTGCTGCTAAAGGAACATGTTTTAGCTTAGATATTTACCTGCGTCATAACGTGGGATGCTAGCATGAATGTTCATTTTCCCCTCTGTCCAAATAGGCAAGATTAAGCCATGTTTAAACATGGTTATTTTTGTAGTGTCTGCAGAGCTCTGTTGACTAGAAACTGTACTGATTGATAAGTTTCTGCATAATGACATACAAGCATTTTCCCATTGTTGCGTTTTTGTTCTCACTGCTTTATTCTTTATCTTCCTTATACGATAAACATCTCATACTGGAGCTAACCTTCACAACTCCTTTTTATGTGATATTTCTAAAATAAAACAACCTTTACATTCAAGAAAAGAATATACAGTTCTGAAATAAGAGAAGTGAGAATAGTTATCCACAGTTGATTTTAAGCAAGTTATAAAAGTATTGCAGCAAAATAAGTGAATGACGTGTTTAATCATCTGCTTGAAAGCTGAAATGGTCTAAAAATAAACTTAGTAAGGCATAATAAATAATTGTAGAAGGATCACCCATGAAGATAATTCAGTATCCTTTAAATACATAAAGGGGAAGAGATCAATGAAGGAAGTCATTGGCCTATTGAGAGATATTAGGGAGAACTTAACACAGGAACACGTTAGAGCAGAAAAATTAATCAAGTTCACCTCCTCCCGCTTCATGAACAAGAGCCAGGTAATATGCCAGAAATGGAAACAAAGTTTCTTGACGAGGATACTGAAAAATTCAAGAATTATCAGTGTACAAGCTGCTGTTTATCCGATCTAATTTTGTTGATAGACTTTGTTTTTAAACACAGTTGATTAAAAATAGCTAAATGGTGACTTTTCTTAGCCAGTGTCATTACTCTTTCAGATCTTTGGGATTCTTTCCCTTCTTAATTCAGTCTTGATGAATTATTCTATTCTCCTATTCTCTCCCCACCCTCCTAAACCATTTCCATTCTCTTCCAAGCAGCAAGCATAGTTAGCAAACTTAAAACCTCTTCTCTTACTGACTGCTGCAGTATTCATAATATCTGTGTGAGAATTGTTTCCATTGTGAATATGCAGTGATCTAAACTTAATTCAACCACTGTTCAACAGGATATAATCAATGAAATAATTGGTTATCAGCTGAACTCTGGAAGAATTAGTGAGATGAGAACTATGAGGCTAAGAGGAAACTTGGGATATGCAATAAATTCAGGGTTTCTCAAAGTTTTTCATAGTACGGGTCAGCTTATAATAGATACCTTGTCTAGTGTACATCACTCCACCCATTGACTGGACCCCTCCCTTCCCATTTGTAATGCTGTAACATCACTGCAGCAGTTGCTTACATGGAAAATTGATATTAGGGAAGGATATAGTGTGTGTTAGCTGTCTTTTAATAGAGTTATTAGTAGCTGGAATTTGGAGGAGCCAGCATCATGTGAGCAGTCAGTTCTCTAGCGTCCACGGGCAAGTGCTATACACATCACCTGTAGCTTACAGACCACAGTTTGGGAACAAACCCAGGAAGAAAATGAGAGGGTCAAGAGAAACCTTGGAGGACTCTATCATCAGATGGCAAATGTGTCATAAGAACTGCACTCCAGTGAACAAAACTGATACAGAATAGAGTATAACCAGATTTGATCCTCTTTGTGTTGAATCCATCTGATCGGAGACCCAGGCTGTCTGGGGCAGAGGGATGATCCTGACTGCCTCTTTCATATCACTGAAAATCCATATTTCTGTGATTAGCTGGCCACCAGTGACAACTGTGGGTATTCCTCCTCTCTTCTGCCAGTCAGGTAGGCCGCTCAGGCACAAACAAGGCTCCCTTACAAATAACATTGAGCTTGTCCTTAATTTTCTGTTGTGATGTAAGGTAATGTGCTCTCTCCCTTCCAAGGGCCTTTTGCCCTGTTTCTACAGCACTCTCTCCTTCCAAGAATGGAAAGCAAGGCATCAGGAGTCAAGCTGAGATCTTTCATGCACGCATGATGTTACAAAGTCACTACACTGACTTGAAACTTCAGCTTTTTTCTTTCCTGATCAAGGACCAAATCCTGCTTCACTTGCTCCATGGGCACAGAGCTGTGAAGCTGCTCTAGATATGCAGCCCTGCACCTCCCCCAGAGTTGGAGCCTGAGACTCCATTCCCACTGTCCTATATCAGTGAGGATGCAGAAGGGTGATGTGGGGAGAGGAGGTGCCTCCTCTAGCTTCCTTGTGCATGGAAGGAAGTTTCCCAGAGTGACAGACAGGTAGATAGCAAGGGGAGAAGGCTGAGCAAGACTGAAGATCAGACCTCTTGAGTCCATGGAAAATAGACCAGGTCACCCCTCGAACATGTGGAGGACTGAGTTCCCCCTTCCAGATCCCCTGGTCTCAGAGGTCTAGTGAGATGGGGGGGACAGGGAGCTCATATGAGTTTTTTCCCTTCTCTGCTGTGGTTCCTGACCACAGTGCAGCAGCCAACCAGTCACTTTGTTGCTACTAAAAGAAAAGGAGTACTTGTGGCACCTTAGAGGCTAACAAATTTAGATTGTAATGGGTTTTTTACCTTCAGTCCTTTTGGTATGATGTCCATCTGTTTGAATTTGGAAAGGAAGATGATGTCTGTCTATATCTGTATGAGTTTTTTCATGACGTTGATAGATTTCCACTCCATATGGCTAAATTCAGTGCCTTGCATAATGACAGGTCTCTGAAACCTGCCTTTGTTGCTACTGCCCATCATGACCACTAGAGGGATTGGTGAGGCTAGCTCAGGGCACCCTTCCACAGGAATAAAGGAGTCTGCACCTTTTTAGTTTTGGCCTCAGATTTTTAAGTAGTGTAAAATTTGTCATATAACAGTGAATGTGACATCAAATCTGATATCCCATCCTCAGCACAGGCCTCTAGTGGATACTTTGGAGGAAGAACATCTCCTTTCACCCCCATCTGCCATGCTACAATGTACAATGCAGGGTCCTGCACTTAGGACGGAAGAATCCAGTGCACCGCTACAGACTAGGGACCGAATGGCTAGGCAGCAGTTCTGCGGAAAAGGACCTAGGGGTGACAGTGGACGAGAAGCTGGATATGAGTCAGCAGTGTGCCCTTGTTGCCAAGAAGGCCAATGGCATTTTGGGATGTATAAGTAGGGGCATAGCGAGCAGATCGAGGGACGTGATCGTCCCCCTCTATTCGACATTGGTGAGGCCTCATCTGGAGTACTGTGTCCAGTTTTGGGCCCCACACTACAAGAAGGATGTGGATAAATTAGAGAGAGTCCAGCGAAGGGCAACAAAAATGATTAGGGGTCTGGAACACATGACTTATGAGGAGAGGCTGAGGGAACTGGGATTGTTTAGCCTGCAGAAGAGAAGAATGAGGGGGGATTTGATAGCTGCTTTCAACTACCTGAAAGGGGGTTCCAAAGAGGATGGCTCTAGACTGTTCTCAATGGTAGCAGATGACAGAACGAGGAGTAATGGTCTCAAGTTGCAGTGGGGGAGGTTTAGATTGGATATTAGGAAAAACTTTTTCACTAAGAGGGTGGTGAACACTGGAATGCGTTGCCTAGGGAGGTGGTAGAATCTCCTTCCTTGGAAGTTTTTAAGGTCAGGCTTGACAAAGCCCTGGCTGGGATGATTTAACTGGGAATTGGTCCTGCTTCGAGCAGGGGGTTGGACTAGATGACCTTCAGGGGTCCCTTCCAACCCTGATATTCTATGATTCTATGATTCTATACTTGACCAGTTGTGCAATGCTGTACAAAGGGAAAAATTCCTTCTTCACTCCTGTATTGATCAGCTAATGCCCAGTGGGATTTGATTACTCCTATTAACATATCACAAGTGGGTAAACTTAGCATTTGATTACCCCTCAGCTCAGGAAACTAACACTTGTTTACCGCAATTGTTATTGGTCATAGTTTTCCAGCCCCCTTTAAAAATTCATCTAGAATATTTGACTCTTTGATTTGTTGAATTCAACAGAATGACTAAATTTTTGTGACAGAAGTCAATGCAAGAGTATAGAATTGATCATGGAACATCTATAAGAGATGCTTCAAGTAGGAGCAAAAGACAGGTATGAGACCACAGGTGTATAAAATTCATCACTAAGTATGAGCTTTGTACAGAAGAGATGGCATTTGTGACATTTTGTTAGTTGCCTCTTTTATCTTTGAAATTTTGTCTTTAAATTAGCTATAAGACCAATGCTATCTTTAACCTTGCCGTGTGTATGAAAGCCTGTAAGCAGAGCAGAATTGTGACTGAGTTATACAGTAGTGGAAAGGATGCTATAGAGACTGTTAAAAACTCAGTAGATTTTCACCTGCCTTTTTCCATGCTGAATTTATACCTTGTACTTTAGTTAACAACAAACCTTGCTGCATCATTGTGTCTTCATATAGTTGGGGAGGCAAATTAGAGCCTTGACTGAAGGTGCCATTCTATTTTGGTAACTTTTAAATAAAGGTTTTTGGATAAAATAAGCAAGTGTATAAACAAAATGCCAACAAAGTACTAAAACATGCAGATATGAGCATTTTAGTACCTCAAATAAACGACCACAGCATATACAGCAGAATCCATCCTTAAAAAAGTAGGGGGGGAGAAGTGGGAGGAAGGGAAAGTAGAGGAATTGTAATTCTTGATGGTGAGAAAGCATTATGTTAACTAGCAGAGGACCCTTCAGGCGCATACCATAATTACACACAACATATGTGGGTGTTGTCTATATGAGACATTTGTAGTGGTTTAACTAATTATATGATATTAAACCTGTGTACTTAAACCAGTGCAAAAGGTTCTGTGGATATGCTTATTTCAGTTTAGTTTGTCACTTAAGAATCTGTTTAAATGGAGATAAACATTTCTTAAACTGCATTAAGATTGTTCATGTGGGTTTGCGCTGGTTTAACTAAATCAGTTCAAAAGCTGATTTGAGTAAAACTGGATGGAGCAGCTTGCCTGTGTAGACATGGCACAAGTTGTATTCTCTCCTAAAAGTTGTTTCAAGACTCCAAAAAGCTGTATAACTCAACATGGCATATTGACTCAGTCTTTGAAAAGTTGCTACAGTGAATCAAAACAATAGCAAATAAAACACTTTTTAAACTTAAAGACCTCTATGAAGATTTTGGTTTAATGCTCTGTTTGGACTTGTTAGCGGTCTCCGTTGTGCACGGGCCAGTGTTTAGTATTACTATAGCTCTTTTTTTAAAAGCTTTTCTCACAACAGGATATCCAAATCACTGATGTCTGAGGAAAGCTGGCTCTAGATTCAGCTTTCTTTCTGCATGCTGTTATAAAATTAACCTTTGACTTGACTCCATCCCCAAATATGTAAACCTTAGGACACTACCACAGCAAATAAGCAGCTGGTGGATAGTTTTAAAGAACTTTAAGCTTTCATATAATCAACTTCAGTTTCTAGTACTTATCACCGAAACAGAACTTTGTTAATGTGAATCTAATAAAAGCTATTTTCCTGACTCTGGAGAAAACTTGAATTGAAATAAAGACTGAGAACGGTGAAAGATATTAATCTTAATAGGGTGTCAACTCTGAAATCTAATGATCACATTTATATTAGGGCTGCTGATTAATTGCAGTTAACTCATGTGATTAACTCAGTAATTAATCGTGATTAATCAGTTTTAATCACACTGTTAAACAATAGAATACCAATTGAAATTTATTAAATATTTTGGATGTTTTCTACATTTTATATATCTGTCTTATTCTGTGTTGTAATTGAAATCAAAATGTAAATTTTTGTTTACAAATATTTGCACCATAAAAATGATAACCAAAAGATAGTATTTCAGTTCTTCATACAAGTATTGTAGTGCAATCTCTGCTGTGAAAGTGTCACTTACAAATGTAGATTTTTTTTGTTACATAACTGCCCTCAAACAAAACAATGTAAAACTTCAGAACCTAAAAGTCCACTCAGTCCTACTTCTTGTTCAGCCAATTGCTAAGACAAACAAGTTTGTTTACATTTACTGGAGATAATGCCGCCCTCTTATTATTTACAATGTTACCAGAAAGTGAGAAAAGGCATTTGCATGGCACTTTTGTAGCCAGCATTGCAAGGTATTTATGTGCCAGATATGCTAGGCATTCGTAGGCCCCTTCATGCTTCGGCCACCATTCCAGAGGACATGCTTCCATGCTGATGACGCTTGTTAAAAAAAAACAGTGTTAATTAAATTTGTGACTGAACTCCTTGTGGGAGAATTATATGTCTCCTGCTCTGTTTTACCCACATTCTGCCATATATTTAATGTTATAGCAGTCTCAGATGATGACCCAGCACGTTACTCATTTTAAGAACACTTTCACAGCATATTTGACAAAACACAAAGAAGGTACCAATGTGAGATTTCTGATGATAGCTACAGCACTTGACCCAAAGTTTAAGAATCTGAAGTGCCTTCCAGAATTTGGGAGGGACTGCTTTCAGAAGTCTTAAAAGAGCAACACTCCGATGCAGAAACTACAAAACCCCAACCACCAAAAAAGATCAACCTTCTGCTGGTGGCATCTGACTCAGATGATGAAAATGAACATGCGTCAGTCTGCACTGCTTTGGATTGTTATCAAGCAGTACCAGTCATCAGAATGGATGCATGTCCCCTGCAATGGTGGTTGAAGCATGAAGGGACATATGAATCTTCAGCACATCTGGCACGTAAATATCTTGCGATGCCGGCTACAACAATGCCATGAGAATGCATCAAGTGACATTGTAAAGAAGAATCGGGCAGCATTATCTCCTGCAACTGTAAACAAACTTATTTGTCTGGGCGATTGGCTGAACAAGAAGTAGTACTGAGTGTACTTGCAGGCTCTAAAATTTTACTTTGTTTTATTTTTGAATGCAGGGGTTTTTTTGTACATAATTCTACCTTTGTAAGTTCAACTTTCATGATAAAGAGTTTGCACTACAGTACTTGTATTAGGTGAATTGAAAAATACAATTGTGTTTTTATAGGCCAGATACTTGTAATCAAAAATAAAGTGATCACTGTACACTTTGTATTCAGTCTTGTAATTGAAATCAGTATATTTGAAAATGTATAAAACATCAAAAAAATTAAATAAATGGTATTCTATTATTGTTTAACATTGTTATGAATCCAGATTAATTTAATCATGTGATTAATTTTTTTAATCACTTGACAGCCCTAATTTAAACATTAACCCATTTGATTGTTTTACTGCCGTTTGTGTTTGTAGAAACATTCAGTTAATTATCTGGTCCAGTTGGATATTCCAGTAGTTCTCTAATTTTGTCATCCTGGGGACAAGCTTACAAGAGAGATCCTCCGACCCACATCAACCCATTAATTTGCCATTGCTTTATAAGTGTTTAATTTTGAGGATCAGGAAAGGCACCCCACTCTGTTGGTGGTGAGCGTTGCTGTAGTCCAATTTTATGAAAGGATGTTCCACAGGAGTCCAGTTACAGGTTTTAAATAATAGGGATGAGAGGGTAGCTTAGTGGCCTAAACATCAGATTAATTTTTCTAGACCAATACCTGTACCATTTGCAGGTTCAAATTCTTACAGGCAAATTTCACGACACTCACTCATTTACCCTTGAGTGATTCCCTGCCTTCCCCCTCCCATCCTGCAGCACTGCTGATATCTCATTCCTGTTGAAGTGCAAGGGGTGAACAGGATTTCCCCGGCTGTTCTTTCTGTGGCCACTGTGTGGTGGCAGCAAATCCCAGTACTGCATTTCCGATTGCTGTACCCAGTGCCCTGCGTCCTGCTGCACAATGTAGGAGGGAATCAGCACTGTCTCATTTAGCCATCTCCCAGCAGTGGAAGTATTAAGAGATTGAGGGTGGGGAGGAGAGAGGAAGGAAGTGTGGGGAGAAAGAATGAAAACAAGACTGAGGGGGAGTAGGAACAGACAAATAATATGCAGGAAGAGAGAAAATAGACTCATTATTGCCAACCCTGAGAGTTTAAGAGTTATAAATTACTGGCTGAAAGCATGAGATTATAAAAAGAGTCTACATTCAAAATTTACACTAAAGTTTAATTGGCTGTGTTTCTAGGTCTTCTGCATTTTTTTAACCTTAAGGAGGTAGCCCCTTAGCCCCAATTTGGGTACAGTCATTTCAAGCTGAAATTTCAGTATGCATATGCAGAAATGTGATTCCCCACCACACCTCAGGCAGGCATGGGAGCTTCCATTTACCTACTCTAATCCCACAGATTGGACAGCTGCAGTTCTGTCACTGTCCATCCCCTTCCCATAGTACTGGTCTGTCTCCCTCACAGCTCCTTCCCTTAATCTCCCGTCTCTCTCCTCAGCCTCCTGGCCCCATCTTCCTTTCTGCTCCTCACAAATTCCTGCTTCTTGTGTGTAACTGTCTGGCAACATCTTATGTATTTGCAGTTTCCAGCTATACTAGTAATGTTGAGATGACTGTTTTAGGGGGTGTGCCCCCTAGTTGCTCCAGCTTTAAAATGAAACGAACTTTGAAAGAAAATCATCACCAACATTAACGCAAACTGAAATTTTGGCTATTTGTTTAGATTTCAGTGGGGAGTGACAAGGAGTGTACTGCTAAAATCTGTTGTCAGTTTTGATCTCTGAATCGGGTCCCTGTAAGAACTTGCTTGAAAAGCTTTCTGCTGAATATTTCTACTGAATGTATTGGGACTGTGTGCAGAAGATCTGTTTGCTAGAAAAAAAGTTACTCAAATCTTTCAGTTTTCAAAATGCATGAGAACGTTAGCATAGCTCATTACTGCCGTTCATTGCATTTCTCTAGTAGGATAACTGGTGGTGATGGAAGATTAAATGAACTATTGTTGACATACAGTAAATGTAACAAAACATGCCAAAACCTCTTCTCAGTTCTGATACACTGTATCTGTATTTGTAGAAAGTGCTACTAGAAATAATTAGAGATCTTTAATTGGACTTCTCCGTGTGGGTACAGGGAAAATAAAATAAATTACATAAAAGCAGCCTTATAAACAACTGTTACCGGCAGCACAATCCATAAATAATCCTATTTTGGAATATATCCAAAACAAGAGCAGAAGGGGAAAGGTATTGTTGGATGGAATAGTGAAATGGGATGGAATTTTTCACCTTGGGGATTATTTGCTGAGAGTAGCGGATGTCCTTCCATTAAGCTAAAACATAACATATTTAAACATCCTTTTACCTGCACATAAAAACACCTTATTTCAAGGTCGTGGGTCATTTAAATGTCATCTTTGAACTACTTTTGGCAGAGAGGGGGCTTTTAGAAAGACTTATACCAGGGGTTCTCAAACTTCATTGCACTGCGACCCCCATCTGACAACAAAAATTACTACATGACCCCAGGAGCGGGGACTAAAGCCCAAGCCCTGCCGCTCCAGGCAGCGGAGCCGGAGCCAAAGCCCAAGCCTCACCAGCCAGGGCTAAAGCCCCCAGGCTGTGGCTTCGGCCTCAGGTCCCATCAAGTCTAACGCCAGCCCTGGCAACCCCATTACAATGCGGTGCTGACCCACAGTTTGAGAACTGCTGCCTAATACTATGGTCAAGTATGATTATTTTTATGGAAAAAATAGCGAAGTAGTCATTACCAGGGAGCCCAGAAATGCTATTGGAAGTGGAAACAGCTCCAAATGGGTGAGTAATTTGAGCTACCAAATAAACTAGACATATTTGGAAGACAATATACAAAACATTATGTAAGCATAAATATTATAATTCTGAAAGAAGGAGACCTTAACCAAAATCGTGGAAGGGTTGAATGAAAGCAAATGGCAAACCAGATGTTTTTGTTTAATGCTTCTGAGCGAAAGTTAGTGAAAGTGAAAGAGGCAGTGTGAGAAGTGGGAGTTGAGAGGTATGTGGGGATGATCAGAATGTAGGACAAAGTAAAGGAAAGAGAAACAGGATGTGTGTGCAGGAGGTAGAAATTGAAGAAGGAAAGAGGAAGCTGTAGATGGGTGAATTTAGGGAATGGGTTGGTGTGATCAAGGGAATGATGAATAAGGAATTTGGGCGCTCACTTGATCTCTTTTGGCAGAAGTAGTTGGTTAGGCCCCTGATCCTTCATTCCCCGTTGATTGTCCAGGCCAAAGACAGCAGAAATGTGCTCTGACAGAGGTTCCCATGTGTAATGCTGCTATATCTGGTAGCTCACTGCTTATATACAGAATGAGAGAAAATGTTGTAATGAATTGTTGGTCACATATCACTGCATCATAACAGAGTACAAGATGAGCCTGGGAAAGGATAAGTGGTGAAATCCAACAGTTTCTACAACTTATAGGTTAATAAACCTTTTGGGGGATTCTGATTGAGCACATTCCTTTTACCAGCCTTTTATGCTCATGTTCAAAATGCTTTATTTACATTGTAGATTTTTAGGTGTAGCCTTAGATTGTTCTAGCTTTTCTCCCCAATCACAGGGGGCATAATCAGAGGCAGCCTCTAATGGCTCTTCACCAGTGAAGAGCATTTTAGGGTGGCTTCTGAACAATGAACCTATTTCCCTTACCCTGCCAGCATCATCAAAATAGCATAAAAAGGACACAGTTGTTCTTAAATATCCTTGTAGGTCACCATTAAGCCCTTTATTATGGCTGTAGTTTGACAGGCCTTCTATAGGCTGATTCCCCCCCGCCCCAAACCCTCTCTCTGTTCCCCTCTCGATCACATTGAACAGCACCACCATTTTCCCTGTTGCTCATATACATATTCTTGGCTTTATTTTTTGACTTTCCTTGATCCAGGCTGCATCTAAATTTGCTGCATCTTCCTACACATCATCTCCAGGAGTGAAATCCTGGTCCTGCTGAAGTCAATGGCAAAACCCCCATCAACTTCAGTAGGGCCAAGATTTCACCCCAAGATTCAATCTTTCCTCACTGCCCACACTGCCAAAACTCTTGTCTAAGGCCATATCATCTTGTGCCTTGAATACAGCAGTCTCTCCTCTCTGGCCTCCCGGAAGTGTATTCAAAATACAGCTGCTAAAATAATTTTCCTGGCATGTTGCTGTGATTGTCAACCTGCTTTTTTAACTCTCCCCTTTGGCTGTTTATCTTCGAACATGTCAAGTACAAACTTCTTGTCTGCATTGTCAGAGTTCTTCACATTTTAGCCCCACCATGCCTACCTGCTCTATTACGTTACTGCAGTGGCTCTCAACCTTTCCAGACTACTGTACCCCTTCTAGGAGTCAGATTTGTCTTACATCCCCAAGTTTCACCTCACTTAAAAACTACTTGCTTACAAAATCAGACATAAAAATACAAAAATGTTAGTACACTGACTGAAAAATTGCTTGCTTTCTCATTTTTACAATTATAAAAAAAATCAATTGGAATATAAATATTGTATTTACATTTCAATGTATAATATATAGAGCAGTATAAACAAATCCTTGTATGAAATTTTAGTTTGTTCTGACTTTGGTAGTGCTTTTTGTTTAGCCTGTTAGAATACTAGGCAAATATCTAGATGAGTTGACATACTCCCAGAAGATCTCCGCGTACCTCCAGGGAGAACAGCTGCCTTACACTCTGCCAGCCTCAATTGCCTGCTTATGGGCACTTATCATATACTTTCCCCAATTCAGCCCCTTACAAAGGAGGACGAAACTCCCAGTCCAAATCTGTCAAGCTACCAAGTGATCTTCCTTCAAGTCCCTCCTTAAATCTCACCTTAAATCTTCGGTAATGCATACAGAAAACTGCAATCTGGTAAGTGCTAAGCAGGTAGTGAGTTGTGTTTACTACAGTTCACTGCAAATTATATACACAGCTAGTCTATGCTAAAACAGCATATGTCATAAATATAAAGGGAAGGGTAACCACCTTTCTGTACACAGTGCTATAAAATCCCTCCTGGCCAGAGGCAAAACCCTTTCACCTGTAAAGGGTTAAGAAGCTATGGGAACCTAGCTGGCACCTGACCCAAAATGACCAATGGGAGGACAAGATACTTTCAAATCTGGAGTGGAGGGAACAAAGGGTTGGTCTGTCTATGTGATGCTTTTGCCAGGAACAGATCAGGAATGCAGCCTTGCAACTCCTGTGAAGTTAGTAAGTAATCTAGCTAAAAATGCGTTAAATTTCCTTTTGTTTAATGGTTGGTAAAATAAGCTGTGCTGGATGGAATGTATATTCCTGTTTTTGTGTCTTTTTGTAGCGTAAGGTTTTGCCTAGAGGGATTCTCTATGTTTTAAATCTGATTACTCTGTAAGGTATTTACCATCCTGATTTTACAGAGGTAATTCTTTTACCTTTTCTTTAATTAAAATTCTTCTTTTAAGAACCTGATAGATTTTTCATTGTTCTTAAGTTCCAAGGGTTTGGGTCTGTGTTCACCTGTACAAATTGGTGAGGATTATTATCAAGCCTTCCCCAGGAAAGGGGGTGTAGGGCTTGGGGGGATATTTTGGGGGAAGACGTCTCCAAGTGGGTTCTTTCCCTGTTCTTTGTTTAACACGCTTGGTGGTGGCAGCATAGGGTTCAAGGATGAGGCAAAGTTTGTACCTTGGGGAAGTTTTTAACCTAAGCTGGTAAGAATAAGCTTGGGGGTCTTTCATGCAGGTCCCCACATCTGTAGCCTAAAGTTCAGAGTGGGGAAGGAACCTTGACAGCATAGTATTTGTTAGCCCATCTTTTCTCTTCCTGCTTGCCCCTCTTACTTGTTTGTTTAATTTACCTGTTATGTCTTGCTTTTTTAAGTTGTAAGCTCTTTGGGGCAGGGTCTATGACTTATATCCCATACGTTGCTGGAAAACAAAGCCCCCACCTGGTGGTACCACAATATAAATGATTAATATTAAAAGATCCTCTTCATAGGTGTGAATTTCACCCTAACTACAGGATGTAAGGAACGAATCAATTAATTGCTGTGATATATCTTGATTTTAGTAAGGCTTTTGACAGAGTCATGCATGACATTCTCATAAACTAGAAAAATGTGGTCTAAATGAAATTACTACAAGGTGGATGCAAAACTGGTTGAACAACGTGTGATGTGGTGCAACTCAACACTGCGACACCCGCTCCTTGCTGTCCTGGGGTTCAACTCTGCTAGCCAGTGCTCCCTCTCCCGGTGGTGTCTCACCACCGTCACTCCCAGGACCGCAGCATCCTCTTCATGGAATAGCCCTCCAGCTCTGCCACACTCTGTGCTCCCCCTTCCGGGGGACCTGCAGTCATCTGTCCAGCCACTTCCCTCAGTGGCAACTGCAGCTCAATGTCTGGCCAATGCCTCAGTGGCAAGCGGTGGAGGGGAACGGATCCAGGCCCACCCACTACTCTGGGTGCTGGCCCAGGGACTCTGTAGATGGCCACCCTGCTGCATCCCCTCCAGCTCCTCAGCAGATCTCCCTGACCTACTTCCCCATGGCCCCAGCACCTTCTGTGCCTTTGCCTCAGGGCCTCAGCCTGCAGATCCCTGCAGCCACCAGGAGCTGCCTTTTGCTCCCTCGGTCTCTGCCTGCAGCACTGCTCTGTCCAGGGTGCTTGCTGCCTTCAGCCTATAAGGCAGCCAGTCCTCCTCCCTCTTCAAGCTCTAGGGAGTGACTGAAGGTGCTTTGTCCTGCAGCTCTTCTTATATGGGCCTGCTGGGCTGTGATGGCTGCTCCTCTCAGCCCTTCTCTGGTTGGCTGCCTCCTGCGCAGCTTCCCAAGGGCTCTATTAACCCTTTGGAGCCCAATGTGGGCAGGCGCCCCATCACATACCCTCCCCCTTAAGACCGACTTCCCTGGTGGGGGGAGGTTACCTCCCCTGCTTCCCCTGCAGCTGTGCTCCCAGGGTGTCCATCTCCTGTCTGAGGTTCTCTATTAGGAGGAGCAACTTGTCATTCTCCTCCCTGGTGTCCCTAAATTTCTCTATGTGCACCTCTGCACTGTCTTGTACAAGGCCAGCTCGGTGGCTTTCAGCCTCTCCCATAGCCCTGGCTCTTGCTCTGCTGGCTCTCCCAGTACCCCTTCTCCCAGGGTCTGAGTTCCCAACTCCCTTCGATTGGTCTCTGTATAAGTCCCCACATCCTTCAGCTGGATGTCTAAGGGACTTATCCTTCTCTTCCGTTTCTCCTTTCTCTCCTGCCTGGCCTCTTTGGCCTTCTCCACCATCTTGGTGCACTCCCTCTGGGTATCTGGCACCTCCTTCTGTTCCTTTCTATCTCCTTTTCCCTTCTGCTGGCTTGGGTCCCCTTTCTCATCCCCAATCGGGATGCTGCCCTTCCCTGGGCTCCTGTTCTGTCTGTGAGGGCACTGCCTCTTCACATGCCTTGATTCTCCACAGGTGAAACAAGCATCCCCCCTTCCTTTTCTCTTCACAGGTCGGGGACCTTAGGGTTTCCCTGCTCTCTTTCTTTTGGGGATAGACTTCTCCTCTTCCCGATAGGGGCACACGCTATTCAAGTGTCCCCTCTACCCACAGACATAACACTGCCCTTCTTGGCCTCCTGGCCTGACCCTGGAACCTGTCTTCTTGCTCCAGGCTCTCTGGCCCCTGATCACCTCCTGGAGGGTCTTGAGCAGATAACGCTGCTCTTCTGCTAGTTGCCTCAGGCATTCCTGCAAGTATCCCACTGTTGCTGCTGGTTCTCCAGGATCTGCCTCACCAGGGCCTGAATCCCTCTTGGTTACTCTTCAACCCTCTTCATTGGAAGCGGCAACTTTGAGGTCCAGCCTGGGAAGGTGCACCTGCCTTCTGCCAAAAAGGCCTCCGTACATGGCAGCTCCATAGTTCCTTTACCCCCCAAGTATCCCTTAAATAGTCTTTCAAACTCCCCTTCTAACAGGGGCAGCTGTCAAACAGTCTCTGAGTCTCTCACTCAGTCCCCTTCCCTCAGGAGCGACTGAATGCCTACATTCGCCACCACATGTGATGTGGTTTGACTCACCACTGCGGCGCCCCTGCTGGCTGTCCTGGGGATCGCATCTACTAGTCGGTGTGCCCTCTTCTGGTGGCATCTCACCACTGTCACTTCTGATCCAGGGACCCATGTCACTCGCAGGATTGTGGCATCCCCTTCATGACACAGCCCTCCGGCTGTGCCGCACACTCTATGCCCCCCCCCGTGATTTTTAAGAACAGGGTAGATATGTCATGAATGGTCTAGGTATACTTGTTCCTGCCTCAGCATGGGGGATGGACTCGATGATACTTTGGGGTCTCTTAAAGCCCAACATTTTTATGATTCTGTGATTTCCCACAAAAGAGAAGATGTGGGAATCTGAGGCTGAAATCAATACTTTCCAGTAATAACTAAATGGAATAATGCAAATTCATATTTTCTTCTTGTTATTTGAAGAGCAAAAATCAAATTATCATGTGGCTCTTGGTCCGCACACTATATGCACCATGGCTTTGTGTCTCATTTAGTCAGTTTCACCACAGGCTGTATTGAAGGAAAGTACAGCCAGACAGACTCAAGGAGAGAGAAAAATTATCTGGAAAATTGGTCTTTTAGCCATTGTGTGTGTTCACTCATCAAAAATACTCAATAGTGGGGACTGCCTGAATAAAGAGTGCAGTGTCAGGCTTAGCATTCCTGCAAATGCTGCTGTTAACAGAAACTTAATTTTCTCCTGAACCTTTCAGCTGTGGTATTCATTTCTTTTTCTATCAGAGAAATAGTCTGTTAAAACAAATTTCTTAATACCCCACTGTAAGGAGCTGCTGTATAGTGAGAACAGACCCGAGAGGTCAGTGGGAGCAGGATCATGCTTTATATTACGATTACAAAAGCATATGGATGGGAAAGAAGTTCTATGCATAATGTACCCTTCTGAATAAAATATGCTGAAAATGCATATCAGTCATGATTTTGGTTTAATGTCTTGGTTTGTATATGGGGGAAGCATATTAGGTAAATAAAATTATGTATTCAGCTCCTATTTCTGTCTTTTGCACCATTTTCACTTTCCTTTTGCAGGTGACCTTGAAAATAGTCTTTTCTAAAATATTTCTGTAATTGTAAGCATGGATATCTGTTGAGAAGTTTCATTAGTTTGACTGTTCTGCTGTTCCTACAGGGCTTCAGGAATATGTAGAGGCAGTGTCTTTCCAATATTTCATCAAAACACGATCATTAATTAGTGTTAAGGAGATCAACAAACAGCTAATATTTACAATGGAAGACAAAGAAGAAGAAACAAACACGGTAAGAATTGTTTTGTTCACATGTGATGAGCTAGATTTATCCACTTTTATTTTCAAAGAAACCTTCTCATACTTAGTGTTTCTAATATATTTATCACATATTTTAACAGCTTCTGATGATCATTCCAATTTTTTATTTATAGGAAGCAAGCTCTTCATAAATACATAGTTGTGATTTCCTTGGTAATACGACATGCTAGGGAAATGTATTGGTGCCATAATAAAAATCAGTCAAACTGCAGAGGCCTTCAGCCTACAGCTGGTTAGAGATGGTTAGTGCTGACAACGTAATGGACTAACAAGGTTTTAAAGTTACAGAATACTGGCATCTGATCAAGTAAGTCCAGTTACTGGTTTAACATTTGGCCGAACCATGCTTTTCATGGATAGTAGAAAAAACCTAGATCTGTGGCATGTGCCTTTTATTCATGGACCAGGCTGAGCCATTTTCACTGGGAAAAAGGGGCAGTATATTAGCATACCATTCGATAATTCTGGAGGAACTTTTCTAAATTTTGTAATGCATATTGCCTATATGATTATATCCAATAGGCACTCAGATATCATACTGATAGGGGTAGCATAAGAACCTAAATAGAAGAAGCAAATGAATGTAAGGGGTACCGTAACTTCAACTGATTGAGTCCCATTGCTCAACAATGAGCTAATTACAGGAGCCAACTGCAGAGAGTGATAAGAGGAAGGGTGTTGTCCTGTGTCACAGTTTTATCAACTTGCAGTTTTTTCACTATAATCAGTTAGTATTAAAATGCACGTTCTCTGTCCTAGCAAGGTCATGGATAACTCTCTTAGAATTAATCTTGAACTTCCCCCAGGGAACAGACTTGCTTTCCTTCCTTTCCTATGCCTAATACAGCGTCTTCCATTTCTTGCCCTTCCTCGCTCCCCTGCCCATCCTTAAATAGAACATTTTGTGTATGGCCAAAATACATCCTGGCCATCTTTCTTACGCAGCCTTTGGATGAACATTCTGTTTTTAAAATTTATATTTGGATGTAAAGTGGATCGATGTGGGGAATGCTTAATGTCACTTTAATTGCTGTTCTAATGAGACTTTGCAGTCTTGAAAGAGAAAAATCTCAGATGACACTGTATGAAGATGTATGTAGCTGTCCACATTGGATGGTCATACCGGTGGTCATCAGCATCAGTTATTTGGAAACCAAAGAAACAGCTGCAATTCCTCCCCAAAATTTTTGAAAAAAGAATAAAGTCTTAAGCATGCTATGATGCGATATTAGCATTGCCTCCAGAAAGTGACTGAACAGGTTTGTTCTGAGATGAAAGTTTGTTGGTCAAAGGAAATGATCATTACTAGACTATAAAAGCTAAACTCTGATGTCTACAGCCAGCTGTGAAACAAGGCTTATAGTATTATTTTTTTTCTTTTGGCACCTTAGAGACTAACCAATTTATTTGAGCATGAGCTTTCGTGAGCTACAGCTCACTTCATCGGATGCATACCGTGGAAACTGCAGAAGACATTATATACACACAGAGACCATGAAACAATACCTCCTCCTGCCCCACTGTCCTGCTGGTAATAGCTTATCTAAAGTGATCATCAAGTTGGGCCATTTCCAGCACAAATCCAGGTTTTCTCACCCTCCGCCGCCCCCCCACACAAACTCACTCTCCTGCTGGTAATAGCCCATCCAAAGTGACCACTCTCTTCACAATGTGTATGATAATCAAGGTGGGCCATTTCCTGCACAAATCCAGGTTCTCTCACTCCCTCACCCCCCTCCAAAAACCACACACACAAACTCGCTCTCCTGCTGGTAATAGCTTATCCAAAGTGACCACTCTCCCTACAATGTGCATGATAATCAAGGTGGGCCATTTCCAGCACAAATCCAGGTTTTCTCACCCCCCCACCCCCATACACACACAAACTCACTCTCCTGCTGGTAATAGCTTATCTAAAGTGATCATCAAGTTGGGCCATTTCCAGCACAAATAAAGATAATAAATAAAGACTAATAAAGATAATCTAATAAAGACCCACTAAGTTGGCTTCAGAGCACTTTCGGGTTGACCCCGGTACTCCAGTTCCCAGAGAAGATTAAGGTAAGTCGACAGGAGAGCATCTCCCGTTGACGCAGTGCATTTATTCATGTAGCTGGAGTAGTGTAACTTAGGTTGACTTACCCCCATAGTGAAGACAAGCCCTAAGAGTGGTCATAGAAATTAAACAGTATAACAGGTCGCTGCGTATATGTAGGACAAGAAAAGGTTTTATGGGATCCTGAAAATTAAGGAGTGTATTGTTGTGTAACTCCCCAGGAAGAGCTCCAGAGCAAAGTAATAGGTATGTATTGTGTTACGAATATACTAGTGAAAATGGTCAGTGCCATTTAGAGGTGTCCCTTATGCCACTGCTAGTTGAGCAATTGTAGAGAAACTGGAACCACTGTTAGCAGATCCAAAGTACTCTTGTAACGTCAACTGGACACAAAGAGATTCAGTGTTGCAGTCAGGTTGTTCAGAATTGAGAAATAAATAAATCCCTTCCCACTGGCACTGTAGGCATGCTACACTCTTCCCCTAGCTGCAGGAAGAGAAACCTCTGTCACCACCTGAGCCCGTGGCTCCCTCCGTGACTGTAGTGCCTACCATTATGGATCCTGTTGCCCTTGCCTTCCATCTCCAATGTCTGTTTGTGTGAGAGAGAGAGTTTCAGAATGTCTCTCTGTGTTTCCTGCTCTTTTCAGCTCATCTTTCAAAAGCCGCAAAGGAAAAAAGTCTCAGCCATTATGTTACTTTAGTTTCCAGATGAAAGTGTATTTTGCATTTTGTACATACCTCTGCCCAAAATTGTTGCTGAAATTTCATGGCGACAGTGATGCTTCAGCAGCCCAAAATGCCAAAAATGTTTGAGAAATTTCCTGGAAAAATGTTTGCCACTTTAACACAACATTACTAAGTCCTAATTGTACTCAGAAGTCTGTGTGTTGAGTAAGGTGCAAGTATCTTCATCGATAAATATTCTTTCTCCTGAAAGAAATGCTGTAAATGTAATATGTGGTGTCTTTAGATTGCTAGCCTTTTGAGTTGAACACTCAAGCAAGCAGCTGCATAACATTTCCAGGCAGCTGAAATTCAACTCTAGGTATAGTATTAAGCAAATGTCTCTAGAGAAGAGCAAACATCTTGAAGACAGATGTTCAGGGGCTGCCTTCCCTGAGCAATTTGAAACCATGATGTCTTAACATTTTAATACATTTCAGAATGGTCAGGCTTTAAATACTACCACTAACTGCAACAAGTGTTTTGTCCTGTTTGAAGTGTTGATAAGGGAGACTGGGAATTCTACATGGAAGAGCACAGCACCAGTTCTGCTGCTGCAGATAACTCATGGAAAATCATTTTATTTAGAAGAAATTATGTTGTAAATCATGCTTTTCATAGTTCTCTTCTTATATTCCTTACTACTAAGGATATTTGCAAGGAAATGAGATCTTTATTTGAGTTCATCTGCTCCTGCTGAAGGCAGAACCCTCTGTGACCTACTCGCGTTCACAACAAATTGTGATGTCAGAAATACAGGGTTTATGACTTCATGTGGAGAAAAAGTAGCAGCAGCAGATGAACTCTTAAGAACAAAAAATCAGTTTTTCATATACCCTGGATGTGTTGGAGATATAGAATGTGGGAAGAGATATACAGAAATTATATGATTTAGGAGCAGAATCGCTTCTTGATAAAACATTATTTCAAGTACTCCATGAGGTATTGGTTACTTTTAATAAGATTCTAGAATAATGGATCTGGAGAAAATTCCAGAGCAACACATCCATTTATTCTTGAGTCCTGCTTTTCATGGTAACTACATTTTGAAATATTGGATTGTATTACAAAATGGTAGGATTTATTTTTCCTAACCCTGGCTCTTACATTGACTTCTGCACTAGCATTGGGGCAGGTCAGTTAGGGCCAGATTTTTATACCTGGCGGCCTGAGGTTTGTGCACAAAAATGTAAATGCAAGTAAACATATATGCAGAGACAAATTTGGTAACTATGTGTACAGATATAGATGGTAGATGTAGGGCCTGGATCTCTGTCTTCAGTGTTTACAAATGTTTGTTTATGTATTTGCCACGGTTTTCTCATCTGTGAAGTGTAGAAGATACTTTTGTGCCTTACAGGTGTATATAAGGGTTAATGAATTTATAAAGTGCTGTTGAAGCCTAACCTGCTACTATACAGAAATGCTATATCGTTTAATTTTATTGAATGTTTTTCAATTGTTGTTGGTCTGCAGTTATGCCAGTTAAGACAATGTGTGTTTAAACTGGTGCAAACCACCATTTCTTCATTTTTCGATATCCTGTCTTGTGTTTTGTCCTCAGCCCTCCTCCAATCCATACGATAAGCAGCTGTGCACTTGGAGCCTGAAGGTAACACCTGTCGATTACCTGCTGGGTGTGGCTGATCTAACAGGAGAGTTGATGCGGATGTGTATTAACAGTGTTGGAAATGGTGATATAGACACCCCTTTTGAACTGAGCCAGTTTTTACGTCAGATTTATGATGGTTTTTCCTATATTGGCAACACTGGACCCTATGAAGTGTCTAAGAAACTATATACCTTGAAGCAGTCTCTGGCCAAAGTAGAGAACGCTTGCTATACATTAAAAGTGCGGGGTTCTGAAATCCCAAAGCACATGCTGGCTGATGTGTTCTCCACCAAAGCAGAAATGATTGACCGAGAAGAGGGTCTTTCCTAAAACAGTGAGACAATCATGGCCCTGGGATGTACAGTTGGAAGCTTGTTAATATTTGGGTTTGTTTTCAATAGACCCTCATCATGACTTTTATGTAGTGATGTTTTTAGTTTTACTTAGCAGAGCAAGATTATTTGCAAAGGTAACTTGTAACCAAAAAAAACCAAACCCTTAACATAATGTGTAAGTGAACAAATATTTGAATCTCTCCTCTGTGGGAAATCTCCTGTTTTCCTCCCCTCTATGTGCTGTCATAATGGCTAAATGTCAATGCTGCCACTCAGTGTTGGTGTCTTTCCGTGAAATGGATTCACTTCAAACTGTCTGGGCCACTGCATCAGCTTCAGTGATCACCTGACGCTCAGAGCAGGTTGAGAATAATTGACTTTTGTGATTCTGCATTACCCACAGATATCTCTTGGGCTCCACACCTTAGTGTAGCCTGTTTCTGTGTACCCCCATGTCAGAATGGGGCGGGGGCAGGCAAAGCCTGGAGAAACAGTAGCCTCATGTTTTAATCAGAGCAGAACAAACCCAACCTCCCAGCATCTAAACCTACCCTGGTCTTTGATCCAATAGATTATTGGGATCAGAATGTTTTTATAGGCCCATTTCAGCATACTTCTCTGATGCTGGGTCTCCATTGTTTAATTCGTATTTGCTTAACTCGAATGTTTATCTCAATGGAACTGAAATTGAAGCAGAGCCAAAGGTACTGTGAACCTGTAGTTTGGCTGACTAATATTTTTGAACATGAAACTGAAATTAAAAGTTTTCTGCTCACTGATAAAACTCATAAAACCTGGTAAATATTGCTATATACTGGCCATTTCAGGGCTCACGGCTTTATTTTAGGTCTGCCTTGTTGCCTTACTGTTTTGGCATCAGTTGGAAAATCCTTTAAAAGATTGAATGCATTGTTTTAAATTTAAAGAATAAAAGCTTTAACTGATGCAGAATCTTAGTTTGCTGAATAGACCTGTTCTTGCACAAGTGCAGAAACCTAGCCAAACAAGTTTATCATGGATAATTCAGCAGTAGGACAGACTTGTTGCTTGATGCTGGTTGCATGCTTGTCACCTCAGAGGATACAGGGTTAAAGACAGTGGGTAGAATTCTGCCCTCCACTATATTTGTGGAACCCCAAGGGACTCCAGTGGAGTTGAACTGGTGTTAGCGAAGAAAGAGTTTGGTCTCGTGTGTTTAACTGAGATGTGACTTATCCCTTTGAAATGTGTTGCCTTGTGTGTCTTAATACTATTATGAAATAGAAATTGCAATAAAAATAAGGCAGACAGGCACATTCCCTGCATCTGTTTGGCATTCTTGAGCTCATTGGCAGATAATCTGAATTCTCACTTGTGTCTAGAGTTGTGGAAGCCCCTGGAAAATGTATGTTATGCTGAGGGGAAACAGCAGATAAAATAATATGCTCTTCAAAAAAAAAAAAAAAAAAAAGTACTCCAGGAAATAGGCCCCTCAAGCACAAATGAAAATACTGCATGTTTTTTATTTCTACTTCCATATGATGTGGTACTGCCAATATTTTTCCTGTTAACATGGTGTGTCCTAGTTAACTTGGGTCATCTGATGTATGACCAGAACAACAGTTCCTTACAGTGTTTATCACAGGTTTTCCCATTGTTTCCATGTAAAGCAATATTTGGTGAGTTGAAAAAGGAGTGTTTTTCCAATTGTTTAATACCTTTTTAAGTGCTTTTTTTGAACAATAAAATCATTAAAACGTTATTGTGAATGAATGATAGTTCTTTTACCTATCAGTCCTATTTGAGAATACTTGACTAGTAATAGTTGAGTGCATTCCATTCTTACAGTTCAGGACTTTATTCAGAGGTCTGACTCATTCCCCATACTTGTACCTCATGACTGGCATTCACCAATACATGATCTCATCATTGTTTCTCCCCCCATTAATTTTATCCTGCTAATTAAAAAATAATAATGCAGCTATGACTGCACATGGGCCTTCCATGTGCATAGTCAAATGTAGAGCACTTAAAGAAGTTGACACTCTGATGGCAAGACAAGTTTATTTCTGGGATGAATAGACAACAGTACCAAGTGGCTGTGCCTGTTGTATCTACAGCCTGATTATGCAGGTGTGCTGAACACCTAGAGCTTCAGTTGAAGCTGGGGAGAGTACGGTACTCCATCATTTCGGTAGGATGGAACTTACATCTCTCAGAAAACTTGCAGTACGATGTACTTGTCTGAAGCAAAACCATGAAGAGAGAACTGCTAGAGGCACCATGAGATGTTAAACGGAAGTCTCTTCTGTCTGTTCTGGGCAGCTATCCGATAGGAATTAAAATGATCATATAGGCAGTGTTTCCCTCTCTCAGTAAAACAGATTCTAAAGCCCAAGCTGCTGCATTTGCCATTGATGAGCACATAATGGCTACCATATTTCACAGAACAGCCACTGCACTAGTACCATCTCTCATTGCTTTTAAAGCATTTGGAAACATTTGAATACAAAAGGAGCAATTCTTCTCTTTGCACAGTCTCTTAAGAACAGTTCCACATTCTGCCTAATATATATTGGGTTTAACAATTTTGAGATTGGAATAAATTTTCAGCATGGCTACAGAAGATATTTAATTTTTGTAAATGACGTCAGGCATGATTTTTAAGCCTCCTAGGGGCTCTCCTGTCCAGCAAATCAAATCCATGAGTAATCATTAGTAGGATCAAAGTGTGTGTGCTATATTAAAGCACCATGACAGACGGGAAATAGCTAATGGCTTGCAAACCTCTTGCTCAAGGAAATATTCCCCCCACCCCCCCAACAATTAGACTGTAGTTGTTTGAAAAGTGACATCATTTATCAACAAAACAAGCTGCTAAACAAGCAATGGCAGTTTTCCCATTTCTTATCCCATTACTCTGTGGAGCCATTGATATGCTTGGTATTGAGCCAGAACAAGGTGACATCATAGCAGATGTTTTATGAAGGCTGTCTTGCGTGCTAAAATCATCTGCCTTTTAAAAATCCTCTTTCTCAGAGAAGTGAATTTTCTTTTTGGTTCACATTTGTACAGAAACTACGCAGTTGCAATGGGGAAAAGAAACCCATCCACATTCTAGCTTTCCTTAACTGCCAGTTCAAGCTATGTAAGAGAACAGCTCCCTGTTGACAGAACATGTAATATTATTTCGACTTGCTGTCTTGATTATTTTGGTTTTGCACAAGGTTTACCATAATCACACACATACATTTTAAACTTGGTATCTATACAGTACCCAAAATGTATATAGTGCTTTATGGAATATAGAACAGACATGGCCTTTGCCCCAAGGAGTTTACAATCTGAGATTAGACTAAACAGAGCAAGGAAGATGGCAAGTAGAAGGGAGGAGATGGAGAGGAAGGGAAGATGAGGTTTATATCAAAAGAAAGTAGTTGCTTAGTTTAGTGCTTGCCCGATTCTGAAAAGAAGCTTTAAAGTTTTTCAGCATGAAAAGAATTACAGTAATTGTTCTGTTGCTGGGATGGAGAAGAGAGTTACAAAAGGGGAGAATGAGAGGGTGTTTGTGGGAGGAAAGTGAAGTGGAGTGTAAAGGGAGATGAAGGCAGGAGGACTGTGGGGGAGGGTAGCCAAGGATGAAGATTTCAGGGTGAGGTGCAAAATAAGCTAGATACGTCTGGTGACGCGAGGTGAGACCATGGGAGGGTTGTGTGGGTTAGGAGTGACTTGCAGAAAGTTAGACAAATCATTTGAAACCAGACGACTTTGTTAAGAAACAGATTTTTAAGGGATTCAATTGAAAAAAGGTGCTGCAGAAAAGGAAAAGGGTGATTCTCCTCCTCACCCCCCATCCTTATCCCTAAAGTTAGGCATCTAAATGAAGAGAGCCTGGTTTCACAAGGTGCTGGGCGTCCTATTGGAGTCAATAGGAATTGCACATATGGAGCAGCAGCACTTGCAAGATTACGCCTCTGCCAAAAATTAACAAAACTTACTTTTTTGTTTTTATTTTCACACACAGCCTGTGGGGGGGAAATGATCCAGTTCACAATTTTTAGTAAGTACAAAGAGAACATTTTACATCCACCTGTATTTTGGCAGCCACAATCTTTGTTGTGAATCATAAGCCTTTGTAAGCTTGTTACATACCAAAATTAATATGGTTACCACTGCTGTTTCTTTCTTGTTTTCCCCTTTCCATTTGGCTCCCTCATTCTTTTTCTGACGCTTCCCCTTTCTTAACTTGTTTGTTTCTCAGACTCTGGCCAGCAGGTTGAAAGGAGCTGCACCATCCTCCTGAGCCATCGGCTACGATGGTCCCATGAGTTAGTCATTTCCATCCTAGCTGACACCCTTGGTGAAACATCTCACTGCAGGAGCATGTCTCTTCCAGCTGCCAGAAGCAGAGATCTGTTAGGCTCTGAATGCAGGTTGGTTTTTGCTCATGACTACGTTTTGAGAAATGCTGCTGAAACTGGTGGGTCTGGGTGGGCGTCTGTTTAGTTCAATGTGCCTACATCCTATTACAACCATTGTACCATGTGACAATGGGTGTCTGGATGGGCTGATAGGGCTCAGGTTGTTTCTGCAGACAAGTAGCCCCTGGTTATTTTTAGGTTTGTAATCTTCACAAGCCAAAGTAAAGTTTGGCAAGCAGGGAACATGTTTTTAGTTTAGTAGAGTCATTCAGGATCACCATTTTCCACCAGTTTTGCCTCTTTTTACCCCACTTAACATCATTTTTAAAGGCCTGTTTGCAAAACCTAGCAGAGGAGTGTTTGCCTACAACTTCTTCTTCAGCCAGTCAATGCCTCCCTGAGTACTGGCCAGTACTGATGTCATGTATCTTCTCCCAGCTCCTCCCATAGGCCATCAGGCTGACACTTTGGTACTATTGTGCCTTACCTCTGCTGTCTGCGATCTGAACTCTGAGCCCCTGCTATTAGATTTCTAAACCCAGTTTCTAATATATTTTTACTATAATTACCTTCCAGGGTTTCCCTTTTATAATCACACTCGCCCCTCATTATTTAAATAAACAGGTTTCTGTCATGTAGGATCTGCCCTTCATTGCCAAACAAGATCAGACAGCTCATTAAGCCCAGTGTCCTATGTTGCCCCCCTTGGCCTTGCTTAGCTTATGACAGGGGTGGGCAAACATTTTGGCCCGAGGGCCACATCGGGGAATAGAAATTGTATGGTGGGCCATGAATGCTCACAAAATTGGGATTGGGTTGCAGGCTCTGGGGTGGAGCTGTGGATGAGGAGTTTGGGGTGTGGGAGGGTGCTCTGGGCTGGGACCGAGGGGTTCAGTGGGCGCGCGGGGCATCAGGGCTGGGGTGGGGGTTGGGGCGTGGGGAGAGGCTCAGGGAGTGCAGGCTCTGAGCTTCGCTTACCTCAAGCGGCTCCCAGAAGCAGTGACATGTCCCTTCTCTGGCTCCTATGCAGAGGTGCGGCCAGGTGGCTCTGCACACTGCCCAATCTGCAGGCACCTCCCCCGCAGCTCCCATTGGAGTGTGTAGGAGCCAGAGCGGGGCCATGCCGCAGCTTCCGGGAGCTGTGTGGTGGGGCCCCCAACCTTGCTTCTTGGCTGGAGCACTGGAGCAGGGCCGAGCCGCGTGGTGCAGCCCCCAACCCAGCACCCCAGCTGGAGAGGGGCCGAGCCACATGGTGCGGCCCCAACTTTGCGCCCCAGCCGGAGCAGGGCCCAGCCGCGTGGTGCGGCTTGCGGGCTGGCTTAAAACGGCCCATGGCCTGTAGTTTGCCCAGCCCTGGCTTATGACATAGGCACTGACTCCGTGAGTGCTCAAGAGCTCAAGTACCCACCGAAAATAAATCAACCGATCAGCTGTTTGGTGACTTGGGGAGGCATTTGAGGGAGGGCAGAGAGCAGTGAGCGATGGGCAGGAGCCTCAGAGGGATGGATAGAGCAAGGTTGGAAAGAGGTAGAGTGAGGGTAAGGCCTTGGGGAAGGGGCGGAGTGGGGTGGAGCACCCCCAGGGAAAAATAAAATGCAGCGCCTATGGCTTATGATACCTGGTTGAACCATGCTCCCATTTGTTCACTCGTCCCACAGCTCTTTGCTTTTCTTGCCACTCTTCCCTGTAGGCATGATACTCTCTCCTACTGCACAAGGCCACTACCTTTTCCATGTAATCCTTCCTCTAGACCCACTTCTACCAAGTTGTCAGAGGACATTGGCAACAGAAATCCAGCTGGGGATAGTTAATAATTTTTAAAACCAAACTAAATCCCTTTGATTGTATGTTGTATCTCATTCAATATTTGTTATATCTATTCTATATTTTAATTAGTGACTTAGATGATGGAATGGTGAATACACTATAAAATCTGTGGATGACTCCAAGCTGGGAGGGGTTGCTAGCACTTTGGAGGACAGGATTAGAATTCAGTGTGATCTTGAGAAATTGGAGAATTGGACAGAAATCAACAAGATGAAATTCAATGAAGATGACTGCAAAGTAGTACACTCAGAAAAGAAAAATCAAAGCACAACTACAAAATGGGGAATAACTGGCTAGGAAGGTAGTATTGCAGAAAAGACTCTGGGGGTTATAATGGATCACAAATTGAACATGAGCCAACACCGTGATGCAGTTATGAGAAAGGCAAATATTCTGGGGTGTTTTGTGTGTTGTATGTCAGAACTGAGAGGTAATTGTCCCAATCTGCTCAGCACTGATGGGGCCTCCACTGGCGCATTGGGTCCAGTTTTGAGCACAACACTTTAAGAAAGATGTGGACACATGGGAGAGAGTCCAAAGAAGAGTAACAAAAATGATAAAAGGTTTCGAAAACCTGACCTAGAAGGAAAGGTTAAAAGAACTGGGCATGTTTAGAGAAGAGAAGGATGAGAGGGGACATAATACCGTTCAAATATGTCAAAAGTTGTTATAAAGAGGATGGTGATCAATTGTTCTCTATGTCCACCAAGGACAGGACAAGAAGTAATGGGCTTAATTTGCAGCAAGGAAGATTTAGGTTAAATATTAGGAAAAGTTTTCTAATTCATAGAGAGAGGTAGGCACTGGAATAGGTTACATAGGGAGGTTGGGGAGGTCATCGGTCTATCACTGAAGGTTTTTAAGAACTGGTTAGGTGTAGGTATACTTAGGCTATGTCTACACTACGCCCCTTACAGGGGCACAGCTGTGCCACTACAGCCATGCCGCTGTAAGGTACATAGTGTAGCTGATTTTTGTTGCCGGGAGAGAGCTCTCCTGCCAACAAAATAAAAATACTCCCAATGAGGGGCGGTAGCTTTGTTGTGGGGAAAGAATTTCCTGCTGAGAAAGCACTGTCCAAACCAGCGCTTTTCGTCGGTAAAACTTTTGTTGGTCAGGGTGTGTTTTTTTTTTCACAGCCCTGACCAACAAAAGTTTTATCAACAAAAGTGCAGTGTAGACATAGCCTCAAACCTGTCCCAGCATGGGGGATGGATTAGATAGCCTCTTGAGGGCCCTCCCAGCCCTACATTTTATGATTCTGAAAATTGGACTAACTGTGGTGTCAGCTCAAAATACTGGACATCAGTTTACTAATTGTGCTGGGGATGCAAAGAGAAGGATGATGTTTCACTTCTATTATTCTGTTTTTATAATGATCTGCATTACAGCAGTGCCTTTAAGTCCCAACCAGTGTGCTAGGTGCTCTGTAGACACATAGGGAGAGACAATTCCTGCTCCAAAGAGTTTGTAGTCTAAATATACAAGACAGACAAAAGAATAGAAGGGGAAAGAGAGGCATAGATAGATGGAAGGAGAGTGATCACTTTAGATAAGCTATTGCCAGCAGGAGAGTGGGGTGGGGGGAGGTATTCTGTGTGTATAAAAAATCTTCTACACTTTCCACAGTATGCATCCGATGAAGTGAGCTGTAGCTCACGAAAGCTTATGCTCAAATAAATTGGTTAGTCTCTAAGGTGCCACAAGTACTCCTTTTCTTTTTATAGATAGATGAAGTGACTTGTCCAAGGTCCCACAGCAGGCCAATGGTAGGGGCAGGTCTCCCAACACTAGACCACACTGCCTCTCATCTTGAAATCCTTTGTACACACACGCCACCAGTATGTACACAGGAACCAGCTCAGATCCCTTTGTCGATATATCTAAATGTAAATAGTATTTGTATGCACCTTTTACCTAAAATATTAACAAGCAAAATTCAAAAGGTAGGTATAATACTGTTCATTTAAAATATCTACAGAGAAATTCAAATCAGCTTTAAAAAGTGATGCTTGTATCCACTTTCTTTTGCGCTACATATTTTCCCAGCCTGTCTTTCCTGTTTCAGTGTGTATCTGTATTTGTGCTGAAATAAATACAGCGAAAATCATCAGAGATATACATCACCTGCTCACTTTAATAGTAAAGTGAACGTATATGAAACCTCTCCTGTGAGTCCTGCCAAATGGATAACAGCAGAACACATTTCACTCATAACATGTAGCATGAGCAGTCAGACAGGTCAATGCTACCATCTTGTGGTGTGAAATATTTTCTCTTTTTTTTCCCCGTGCTTTCTCTTCCTTAAGGATTCCAATTCTGCTTCTGCCCCTTGTGGCTATAACTTTATACACTTGTTGTCTGTCATGTTTCTCCATATATGTGCAGCAAAAGATGAGCTTGAATGTGAGCTGAAAGAATGATTATTTTAGGAACTGGGAGTCCAGCATCTCATGTATAATAAATGTTACTTAATGGGTGTGGAGTTTAATAAAGGAGTTGCTAAGTAAGTTAGACCCCAGTTATTGTTGTTTATATCTATAACAATAGCTCCTCGATCCCCCAACTGGGGATGAAGGTCTGATTATGCTCAGCATGGTACTCACACAGGGTAAGAATTTTCAAAAGTGCCAGAGTTACTTAGGAGAACAAGCCACTGAGGAGCACAAGGCTCTGTCCCTGAGAACTTTCAATTTATATTTACAACAACATAACAGGTGCTATTTAATTACCTTAAAAATGTTGGGGTATAATTTGCGTGAAAGACATACAAAATTTGCATTGTATTGGAAGGGAGGCCTTTGTTAGTTGTGCTGTGAGAGCTGCTATTGTGGCTGTAGCATTAAAGAAGGGAGGAGGGAGTAAAGGATGAATGTTGATGATAAATTAGCTAAAAATGTTTAAATCCAGTCTAACAGATCCTGTACTCTGCAGATATTGGTCAAAAAAGCTGCAGAACATCTGTCAGTAAGCATTTAGAAGTGAGTGTTGTTTTAGCTGTTGATGCTCTATACCATTGTGTCCAGGCCATTTTTGGTAAAACAAGGTGGCAGAGCTCTGTAAATTATGTACAGAGAAAATATGTACAGGTTCTGCTACCTGCTGTCCAATAAAAGACAATGTCCATGAAGAGCTTAATTTTTAGGACTTAACCTTGAAAACACTTAAGTGAGCAGTCTTTGCTTGTATGATGCCATTTGAAGTCTCTGCTTTCATACATAAGGATTACATGTACTAATAAGTGTTTGCAGAATTGAACCCTAAATTACCTTCATTTACATTATGAGCATGTTACCTGTGCAAGAAGTTTATGAGCCTTTTTGGATGTTGAGCTTTAGGTATGCTTTAGGTTTAAATCAAACAAGTTGGGGGAGAACCTCAGAGATACTGTGGTGGTGGGTGCTCCAGGCAATCCTAAGATTGAACCTATATGTAACTTACAAATCACAAGACTTCACATCTATATATAAAATGAAAGTGTTGGAAATATCACTGGGAAGATGTATTTCTTTGTAGAGGTGGTGAAAAAGTTGCTTATGAGGCACATCCCTAAAGAAGATGTATTAAAGTACTGGAACTTTATTTAAGCCATTGTTCTGTGGGCGCAACCCTGCAAAGGCTGAGTGGCCTCTGCAAGCTGGGCTCCATGGGAGCTGAAGCTGTTCAGTACCACACAGGACCAGGCCCTCAGTCATAAGGTAATCCATCCAAGTAGTTATACTGTGTTCATCACAGTCAAATCTGAGCCTCTTTAGCCTCCTGTAGCTTCAATGGGGCCAGACACCACTCTGTAATACAAAATGCTTTTGGGATTATTGTTGAAGAATGTGTTGCTGGCCTTATTGGAGACCAGGTACAGTGACATTGCCTTGGGGAGAGATCAGTTTTGAGAGATGTTTTCCAGACTGTTTCTGCCTCAAACCAACTTAACAAAGACTGGGATTTTCTCTGGGGCCAACGGAAGTTTGACGTCCAACTCCCATTGTATTTAAACATGAAATGGGGCACTCAGTCCCTATAAGCCTTTTTGAAAACCCCTGCCAAAGTTCCATGTGGTGCTGACAGCAATAGTCCTCCAATGACGCACATACTCTTATTAGAGTCGTTAGGAGTTTGCTTGAGTACAGACTTGTAGGCATTGGCTCTGAGTTTTTTAGTTCTTATGTGCAACAGGAAAGTAGTGAGTGGGGTTCTATGAATTGTAGACAAGCACATATAAGTATCTGACATACTGATGTTCAGCTAGTAATAAGAAAAGTTGTAAGACTCCTGAAGAGTAACAGAAAAATTAGATAATAAAAACTACACCAATAACCCTCTCTGCTAAGACAGCTTTTTAGGGGCTGTCTGGAGCACCCATGGAGTTGGCGCTTATGCCTGGCTTCCATGGAGAGATGCCTTCCTACAGAGGCAATGCATGGTGGGTCACGTGCCTCCCCGATTTGCTGCTTGGTTTGTACTGAGCATGCTCACATGGACAGAGCATGCTCAATAACACTGCTGAAACTGGCTGCTCTCACTCTGACCAACCACTATTGGCAGGCATGGTTCGTGTCTACCTTCCTACCGCCTTTGTGTGATCTCTAGCGGGATGCTGTCTCTGTGCCATCTCTTAGTGCAATGCTGTCTCCATAACATCGCTCATCATAATGTTCCCTGTAAGCCATTTTTCACTACCTTGTTGCCTCTGTCTGTGATGCTGAGTCTGGGTCCTCATGCTCCTAACCCACCTATAGTGATTTCAGTTCCAGCGGTGCAGTGTAGGGGCATGTTGCCATTGCCTCTGTGTTGTCTGTTGTCACTCAGGGCAAAGAAAGTACAGTTCTATTGTCTTTTTGTTACACAGTGAGGATTATAACATTTCATTACCCGTACCCACAAAACTTAAATGAATCTTAACCAAAATGACCAAGTTGTTCATACCGGGATGATGGGAATAATCAATGCTAAGCTGCCAGCATCTTAACAATGGGTTCCCTCCTCACCCCACGAGGGGGTCATTGCCCACCCCCGCCCCCTGGGACTCCTGCCCCCCCCACGTTCCTTGATGCTCCCCCCAGCCCCATCCAACCCTGTCCCCTGACTCCCCCTGAACCAGGCAGGAGGGTCTCGTGGGCCACCGTAGTGGGTGCCCACCCCACCCCTAAGAGCCAGAGGCAGGGAGTCCCGGAGGTGCTTACCTGGGGCAGCTCCCAGGAAGCATCCAGCAGGTCCTTCTGGCTCCTAGGGGCAGAGGAGCGTAGCTGGTAGGGAGCAGGGGGTGCAGCCGCTCCCCCAGTGATCACATCAAAAGTGGCACCTTAGGCACCAACTCCGTGGGTGCTCCGAGGCTGGAGCACCCACAGGGAAAATTTGGTGGGTGCAGAGCACCCACCGGCAGCTCCCTGCCCAGCCCCAGCTCACCTCACCTCCGCTCTGCCTCCGCCCCTGAACGCACCAACCTGCTCTACTTCTCCGCCCCCCTGGCTTCCCGGGAATCAGCTGTTTGGTGGGAAGCCGGGGAGGGCTGAGAAGCAGGTTGTGGCTTCCCGCTCAGGCCGAGGGTGGCGGAGGTGAGCTGGGGCGGGGAGCGGTTTCCCTGCGCGGCCCCCCCCACCCCCCCGGGTTACCTACTGCGGTGCGGGCAGCCCTTCTTGCGCCCCTCTGCCCCAGCTCACCTCCGCCTCCCTGGGCCTGAGCGGGAAGCCGCAGCCTGTTTCTCAGCCTGCACCAGCTTCCCCTGCAAACAGCTGATTCGCAGGAAGTCTGGGGTGGGGGGTGGAGAAGCAGAGCGGGGCGGCGTGTTCAGGGGAGGAGGCAGAGGCGGAGCGGAGTTGGGGTGGAGCTGGGGCGGGGAGGGGAGCTGGGGGTGGGTGCTCTGCACCCACCAAATTTTCCCCTTGGGTGCTCCAGGGCTGGAGCACCCAAGGAGTCGGTGCCTAAGATGCCACTTTTGGCCAGTTAAATTTAGAAGACCTTGTAGAACCGGTTGTCCCTCGCAGAACATCCGGTTCTAAAAGGGCTTCTAAATTTAACAACCGATTCTAGCGAACTGGCTCCAGCTCACCACTGGGAACAATATGCACATAAGGTCTGGCCCATTCCACCTCTTCCTCCAGTTCACCATTAGATGGCAGCAGAGAGCTCCTTCCCCAGAGCTCCAGAGTTGCCGCAGGCAAGGAGTAATTTTCTATCCTGTGGTGCTCAAAACTGGAAGATAAATATCACTATGGAAATTCAATACAAAGTAAGCTTTTAAACTGAAATGACTAGATTTGCTAGCATTGAGAGGAACACAGAGGTCACATATCAGTAAAACAATATCCTATAAAATCCTTCTTTGTACTTCCCCGAGCCTCTTCCATGAAAACAATTAGTGGATACTCTAGATTTGAATGCTATGACTCACTCCCACAATTCAGTCAAGTTTTATGATCAGGCAATTGCTTGATTTAGTGAAGGGAAATAAGCAATTGTGAGAATTTCCTGCCTTTTCTTTTTTGCCTCTTTGTAATTTTTCTGTACATTATATCACAGGCACATATGATTGCAGCAGGGACTTCCAGATGCTATTAGGGGAGCTCACTCTTCACGCAGCCTTTATTCAAAAAACCTTTGTCCAACAGCGAATGCACTTCAAAATATTTGTCAGTGCTCTGTAGTCCAGCTGTTGGCACAATACCATTTTTTATTAAAATTATTAATCAATCTGTAACCACCTAGAGAATAATAAGCTTATAAGGAATAGTCAGCATACAATTGTCAAGAACAAATCATGTCAAACCAACATAATTTCCTTCTTTGACAGAATTATTGGCCTAGTGGATGGGGGGGAGCAGTAGACGTGATCTATTTTGATTTTAGTAAGGTTTTTGTCACAGTCTCACATCACATTCTCATAAGCAAACTAGGGAAATGTGGTCTAGATTAAATTACTATACTTAAAGAGTAGTTATCAATGATTTGCTGTCAAACTGGGAGGGGGTATCTAGTAGGTATCTGCAGGGGTCTGTCCTGGGTCTAGTACTATTCAATATTTTAATTAATGACTTGGATAATGGAATAGAGGTTATGCTTATAAAATTGCAAGCACTTTGGAGCACAGGATTAGAATTCAAAACAACCTTGACGAATTGGTCTGAAATCTAGGAGAAGACATTCAGTAAGGACAAGTGCAAAATACCTCACTCAGGAAGGAAAAATCAAATGCACAGCTACAAAATGAGGAATAACCAGCTATGTGGTAGTACTGCTTAAAAGGATCTGGGGGCTACTGTGATCACAAACTGAATATGAGTCAACAATGTGACGCACTTGTAAAAAAGACTAATATGGTTGTAGGGTGTAGTAACAGGAGTGTCATGTGTACCATTTGGGAGGTAATTGTCCCACTTTACTTGGCACTGGTGAGGTCTCAGCTGGAGTACCGTGGCCAGTTGTGGGTTCACCACTTAAGGAATGATGTGGACAAATTGGAGAGAGTCCAGAGGAGAGCAACAAAAATTATAAATGGTTTAGAAAACCTGACCTATGAGGAAAGATTTAAAAAATGGTCATATTTAGTTTTGAGAAAAGAAGACTGACGGGGGACCTGATAGCAGTCTTCAAATATGTTAAGGGCTGTTATAAAGAGGAAGGTGATCAATTGTTCCCCATGTCCCCTGAAGGTAGGGCAAGAATTAATAAACTTAATCTGCAGCAAAGGAGATTTAGGGGAGATAGTTGGAAAATCTTTCCAACTATAAGGGTAGTTAAGCTCTGGAATTGGGAGGTTGTGGAATCCCCATCGCTAGAGGTTTTTAAGAACAGGTTGGGCAAACACCTCTCAGGGATATTCTAGGTTTACTTGGTCCTTCCTCAGTGCAGGGTGCTGGTCTGGATGACCATTCAACGTACCTTCCAGCTCTACATTTCTGATTCATAATTTTTTTAATAATAGTTGCATTGCAGGTTAGCGTCAGGGAAGTAATATTTCCACATATGTATCGTGAATTTATTGATTTTTTGCATAGATGACCTGTGCCTGCTGACCGGGGGAGGGCACAAGCCCAGAAAAGCTCAAGTCACACCCCTACATCCTCCAGGCAGTCCTCCCCCTTTTGGAAAGCCGGCCCCCCGCTTCTGGGAAAGCAGCAGCCCCTACCTGCAGCTTCCAGCTGTTCCTCTCCCTCTTCCGGCAGAATTAAAGCAGCAGCACCCCTAAGCAGCTCTCAGCTGTTCCTCAACTCCTGCCTCTGCCTCTCCCTGTTCCTGCCCTGTGTAGCTCACTAGCTCAGCTGCTGTGCAGGGAGGGGGCCTGGTCACACCATGTGACCCAGCAATCTGGGAGGGCACGTGACCCCTCCCCACCCTCACAAGTTGCCTCTGCTTCTTTGCATATTTGTAAATCTCCGTTAAAGACAATGACCCCCACTAAAGCAATTTTAAAATTGCTAATATTCACCACAATATTACGTGTTAACTCCATTTAACTTTACAAACCACGTGCAAGATTTTAATAGTAAATATTTTGCTGGGCGGTAAATCTATAAATATTAAGGGGCTATAATTTTTGTATAGCTGTGTAGCCTTCTCTAACTTCCCCAGTATACTGCTAATAAAAGAAACACTTAAGTCTTGAAACAATGCAAGATGCCAGTGACACTGGAAAACTGAGAGGTTTTTTGGTGGTATATGTGAGGGGGGAGTTCATCTGTTCTAGCAGAAAAATCTCAGAAAAGTTGGCAACGAATCAGGTCCTAAAAAGGAATTTTAAAAATGTAAATTAGAAATTCTATATGTACATACTTTGTCATTTGGACTGCAGCTTCCCTATTTGTTCTGCTAACAATTGCACAGAACGTTCAATTTGCACGGTTGTTCCTTTTTCCTTTCGCTGACTCCTGACCAACTGAATCTCTTTTGTTGTCACTACAAAAGGCAGATAAGTTTGAAGAGTATTAGGAGTAGAGATGAGTGAATATTTTTTTTTTATTTGGTAGCAGTTCAGAAAAAGATTGAAGCAAATCTGAATATTTCTGAATTTTCAGTGCATCGATAAAGTCTGTTTCAGGTCTGCTCTAGAGTGGGGATTCAAACCTGGGTCTCCCCTGCCCATGTGTGTCCTAACTACTGGGCTAAAGATTATAAAAGTGGGAGGGAAGCATCAGCACTGGGTCACCACCACGGTGTCCTCTTCTGGCTGGTTTGTGAATGGCTGGAACTATTTGTGTCAAGTTCGCTAATAGTTTTGGGTTGACCCAAACTGTTTTTCATCAGATAAACTCCTTGTCCAAAAAAATTTGCCCAAGTCTAATCAGGAGTGAACTGGAACAGTAACCCTATATCTAAAGAAACCTGCTCATCCAAGGGATCCTCCAGATCTGATGGGAGACCTAAAGTTCTACTGATCATTAATAGGAAATCCCACCCTGTTTCACAGGAAATGGCTTCTTCTGACAAGCAGCAGTTGCTCCCTCATAAGATTATGTGGAGGGAGAAATTGAAGGTTTTGGTGCACATCACCATGCTGCTCAGCTATCACCTTTTGCCTTCTCTCTGCCTCTTCCCCATTCCCAGACATTTGGTTTGTTTTTTTTTCTAACTAGGGATATTAGTTTTAGGCATAACTCTTCTCCAGTTTCCTTTCTCTCGCTCCCTTTTCTCTCATGATTCATCTCTTTTCTTTCATTTCCCACTTTTCCTCTTTTGACTTCGTCCTTCCATTGCTCTTCCTTCATCCTTTCCTCTGTCTCACCATATACTCCCTCTTCTCTTCTCCCTTTTGTTTGCAGGTACATTTTCACAAGGGCTGAGGCATGGCTTCCCTGTTCATAGGTGCAGTTTGTACCAGAACATTTGGTGCCACCTTTTGGCAATGGAAAAATTAACCGTGGCCACAAATCTGAGAATTTGCCCATTATTCAATACAATGTAATCAGAGTGCAAACTGCACTTGCAAAAGGGAGGCTGTCCTTCTGAAATGTAACTGTAATATCTTTTCCCCTCCCCACAATCCTCAGACTCTATGCTACAGACCTGAGAATCCAAAACCGTTTTGTTCTTCTTTCATAAGCCAACTAGATATCTTTGTTCTTGTTCCTTTTAAAGATATATAAAAGAATGAGGAAATGAGAGTAAAGGGAGAAGCGACACTTTCATCTTTCAGCAGTTGACATCACACTTCTGCACAGTTCTAATGGCCTTCATTCGATTTAGAAGAATATTTTGCAGGGGCCAGCTTTAATATTTTGAATGGTGCCATCCCATGTTTAATCTTTTAAGTAGCACATAGCTGAGAAATGTGGCCCTGTCAAGACCCATACATTCCTTCTTGCTGGGATCCTTCTGTTTTCTGTGATAGCATCCAGAGAAAAATACATGTGACAATTAAATAATAAACCTGATAGCATTGCTATACCTGGACATCATATTGTATACTGAATATGTTGGCATGCTCATATGTTTCAAAGGCAAGTGCAAAGTTTGAGTTTAGCCTATTTTAGAGGCTGAGGGTGAAATCCTAGCCCCATTGAACTCAATGAGAGTTCTTCCATTAGCTTCAGTGAGGTCAGGATTCCATCCTGAAACAGGACCCAAGTTTGCCTTGATTATTGGTTTAGCAATGGAACAAACTGCAGAAGGTTGGAGAATTCATTCCTGCCCTGGGTTTGTTTTGTTCTCTTCCTTCCTTTGACTGTTCCTTTTCCCTTTAGATGTTGCTAAGTGAGTGTGTTGCTTATGAGAGGTGCTGGGTTCATACCCCCATTTTCAGACATCTGTTTGTCTCCAGGACAAGCACACCAGGCTAGGAGTGGCTGTGCCTATTTTCCTCACACTGCTTTGCCCCTATGCCTCTTCTCTTTTCTGGAGGGCTTTTCTCCTGGGGGAGGAGGGTAGTTCAGTTTCCAGGCCACTGTCCACTTTTGGACTAACTCTTTAGGGTATTTTCTGTTCTTGTGAAGGTTTTATTACAGAGATCAGGATTTTGAATCACACAAAAGTGAAATTACTTGGCATTGAATCCTACCAAGATGAATATTTTGGCAGCAATCACTACAACCTTTTCTCCACAATTGCTATTCTATGTGCAGCTGGCTCTTTGGCATTGTTGATCAATATTTTATTAGCCTGTTGAGTAAAGTGTAGGCCTTGGGCCACTGGCCAATTTCTAATGCTGACAAGTGGTAGGAAAAGTAATTCATTCAGATGGAATATAAGTCTTTTAGAGGTGTTTGTACTTTCTGATGGAAAGTAATCCCTTATTATGGATTTGGCTTAGATTAGTTTACTGAACAATCCACTTGGCCTATTATTTTACCACCAATGCATTAAAGTAGGTCCATAAATACAGGCAACAGAATTAGAACATTATTGTAGTAGGAGATAACAATACACCATACACAAGAGTGCCTTATATCTTCAGTTAGAAATCCAACAAGTCCAGCAGGCAGACTTCCATGTATTCTCTCACAATAATTGACCATAGCCAACAGATAGTTTGTACTGCATAAGACAAGTTATTTATATTTAGCCTAAAACTGTAATAACATCCTCTGGCAATGGCATTATCTGATGGTGTCTGAAACTGAACCCACTTCCTATTTCCAGGCCTCAACAAATGACAATCGTTGTGTTGTCTGATGTTACTTCCTGAGTCTGAGATTAAAATGAGAGGTTTTTAAATTCATCTAGCTTAGTTTTTTGAAGTAAAGATCTATTTTAGACAACTAAGTTTCCCAGAATTGTTTAAGTGTGGTTTCTATCACCAACCAGAATGTTTCCTTGAAAATTCTAATCATATAGGCAGCAGCATTTCTGCCAGCAGAGTAGTAATACAGGGTTGGCTACAGGCTTAGCCTATAGGCAGTCAGAGAAATGTTTATGCCTGGTCAACAAGCAAGGACTTGTGAAGCTCTGATCACCAAATGTAATTTATTTTTTCCTATTGACTAAGATGTGTAGAGTCCTGTTATTTTACCCTCTGGCTCCCCTCCTCTCCCCCACAGGGGTCAGATGACAAACTACATTAGGGGTGTAGGGAAGGCAGCAATTAGAAATAAAAACAACATCAGGGGAAAAAAAATCTATGGCTGGCAGGGCTAAGGACAATAAAAAGGATTTTAAGTATATTAAGAACAAAAGAAATTCTAACAGTAGTATAGACAGTGGCAAGATGGCCAATTTTAGTTTCATAGCTCCTGCACTTTTCTTGGCAGGGAGCTAAGATACCACCCTTTGCCCCTGCTCTTGGGTGCCGAGGGCCTCCGCTATTAGCCCGGGAAGGTCGTAGAGGAGGAAAGCAGGGGAGGGGTCTAGGTTCACGCCTCACTCTGAGTCCCAGCCCCTCTCAACCCCTGTGGGTTTCTTACCCTTGTCCCCCTTAGGTGGAGTTACCCCCAATCCTTAGATGCTGTGGAGCAGGGTCTCCCTTATTCCAATTCTCAGGTCTTCCAAATCTCACAACACCCCTCCAAGCTCCAGTCCTTTCTCCTTCTCTGTCTGAGGCAGGGGTTTTATTAGGTTCCGAACAGGGCCTTAATTGACTGCAGGTGCTCCAATTAACCTGCAGCCACCTTCCCTAGTCTACAGGGAACCACGCCTTAATTAGTCTTGAGTTTATATATCTAGCACTCTCCCACTGCTCCCTGTATTACAAGACCCATCACTTGATGGAGATGGTAAGATGGTTAATAATGATGCAAAAAAATCAGAAGTGTTCAATAAATGTTTGTTCTATATTTGGAAGAAGCAGAATGATGTGTTCGTATCCCCTGCGGAGGATGAAGTACTTTCCCCTGCATTAGTAACAAAGAAGGATGTTAAACATCCAGTAGGGATAAACATTTTTAAATTAGCAGGCCTGGATAACTTGCACTTAAGAGCGCTAAAACAGCAGACTGAGAAGACCTTTGGGCTGCTGATGTTAATTTTGGAATACATCTTGGAATACCAGGGAAATACCAAAAGACTGGAAGACATGCTACCGTTCGGTTAGTGTTCAGAAAAGGTAAGCAGGATGACCTGGGTAGCTATAGGCCAATCAGACTGACCTTATTCCTGCGCAAAATAATGGCCAAGACAATACAGGATTCCACTGATAAAGAATTAAAGGATAGGAATTAATGAATAAGAAATACCAGTCATGATTGTTTTATGGAAAACGTCTTCTTAAATAAACCTGATTTTATTCTTTGATGAGATTAAAAGTTTGGTTGATAAAGGTAACTGTGTAGATGTAATCTACTTAAACTTTTGTAAGGTCTTTGACTTAGTACTGCATGACTTTCTGTCTAAAAAAATTAGTGCTGTGCAATATCAATAAAGCATATGTTAAACAGATTAAGAACTGTCTAAATGACAAATCTCAAATGGGATGTTTCTAATGGGGTTCTGCAGAGTTCAGTACTAGACCTGACACTATTTGACATTTTTATCAATGATCTGGAAGTGAAGATAAAAGTCACTGCTGATAAAATTTGTGGATGATGCAAAGATTGGCAAAGTGGTAACAATGAGAATGGGGCAGATATACAGAGCAATCTGCTTGGTAAACTAGGCCTATTCAAACAAAATACCTTTTAATACAGCCAAATGCCAAGTTATACATCTAGAAACAAAGAATTCAGACTGTATTCTGGAAAGCAGTGAATCTGAAAAAACTTTAGGGGTCAGAGTGGACAAGTAACTCAACGTGAGTGCCCCGTGCAATTCTATGGTAAAAAGGGCTAATGTGAACCATAGATGTATAAATAGAGGAGAAAGGAGGTAATTTTTACTGTTGTATCCAGTATTGGTAAAACAGATATTGGAATACTATGTCAAGTTCTGGTGTCTACATTTTGAAAAGGATGTTAGAAAACTGAAGAGGGTGCAGAAAATAGCCACAAAAATAATCTAAGGGGTGGAAAAATGTTTTACAGTAAGAAACTTAAAACACTCACTGTATAGTTGTACAGAACGAATGATGAACAAGTGACTTGATCATTGTCTATAACTACCTAGATAAGTAACAAATATTTGATAATGGGCTCTTCAGTCTAGCAGACAAAGGTATAACAAGATCCAAAGACTGGAAGTTGAAGCTAGACAAATTCAGATTGGAAATAAAGTGTAAATTTTTAACAGTGAGCATAGTTCATTTATCTAAGGTTGTGGTGGATTCGCCATCACTGGCAATTATTAAATCAAGATTGGATTTTTTTTTTAAAGATCTGCTCTAATTCAAACAGGAATTATTTGGGGGAAAATTCTATGGCCTGTGTTATACAGAAGGTCACTCTGGCTTATCACAGTTGCCTTTGAGCCCTGGAAGCTATGACAGAAGACTGAGAGGTGTCTCGATTACAGTGTGTAAGTGCCTTCCTGTGAAGAAAATATCAGATAGATTAAAGAGCCATTTACTGTCAGAAAGCATCACAACAAGACCTTATGGCTAGAAGCTGAAACCATTAGACCAAACTATCAAGGGATGGGGTGGATTTTCCATATCTTGCTGTCTGGATAACAAGGCTGGATGCATTTCTGGAAGACATGTTTTAGCCAAACAACTTAATGGGCTCAATACAGGGGTAACTAGGTGAAATTGAACAGGCTGTGTTATACACGAGATCAGACTAGATGATCGAATGATCCCTTGTGGCCTTAAACTGTATGAATCTCTTAATTAAACTAGAGTTCAGGTTCAATACATAGCAATATCCTATGAGTAAAAACCTCACAGGGATGTTGTAATTATCTCCAAAACAAGGGTTTCAAACCCAGGGATTTCAGAATTACAGTTAAATTTAAAAGAAAAACTTTTTAAGGCATGGAAGTATACAGTTAGGGCACGCAAACAATCCTAGCTCTGCGCTGTAGTGACACTGTGCAATAACCACACAATTATGTTTAGTGCATAACAGTTTTTAGTGCCAGATTAGATTAAAGTGTGTTTTTAAAAATACAAGGTTAATTTCAATTTTTTGCCTTGTGGTGTCACTTGTCACTACAGGTCAGAGTTACAGCCGCTTGCCTGTCTTAACTGTGCACTTCCAGATGTTCACGTTTGGATTTCTTTTAATGGTAACTCTGAATTTCCTAATATTGTGAGATTTGTGATAAATTTGGGACAGTTGGCACCAGTGACCCCCCCTGCCCCAATTTGTTTTTGTTATGCATTTGACAGTATTCTTGTTAATGGTCAGTTGAACTTCCTGTCCCATGCACTAGCCTGACAACATCACTTTCTTGCATTGCTCTGAGGAACATTCACGTGCATGCTCTTCCCCAGGCTTTGCAAGAGGGTGTTTATCAGCAAAACTGAAATGAAGAGACAGCCAAGCAGATGTGTATACAGACTAGTAGGGAGTGTGGAGGAGTGGTGGCCCCAAGGACGTTCTCTGGTGTTATCCTCTCATCCACAAAAATGATCTCTGTTAAAGCAGGGGAGCAGAAAAACCCCTTATAACTCTGTCACAGGGTGCTATTTCAGTTACCTCCAGGTTGTGCTGCTTAACCTGTTTCTGTCACCTCAGTCATAAAACCTGAGCTGTTTGCCTTCCCCCATCGGTGCGTTTTATTCATTTGCTCTTTTATACAGAGAACCTAACACAGGCCTCTTGTAGCAGGCACTTTCTACCCAGCTCACCTCCTGAACTCCCTCTTGCTTCCTGTTCCTTCTATTTATATTCTCTTAATTATATCATTACCCCAGTAACAGCCACCCAGATGCTCATAATCCCCCCAGTAAAGAGTGGTTAACTGCCTCCAGCTGGGCCTGCAGCCACCGCCATGCTGCCGCACTGTCAGTGGTCAGGGTGCTGCTGCTAGTACTCTGGCACAAACTCTGCGTAAGGGCCTATAAGCTGGGAGCTGCTGGGAGTGCTGTGCTACTCCTGTCCCTTGGCTGGCACAGATTTTTTTTCTTTGCCGCGCAGATATACCCTTAGACGTCTGGTAGCACGCTTGGTGTGCCATGCACTGTGGGTGCTGCAAGCACTAGGTCCTGCAGGCTGCAACCCTCACTGGGTTCCCATCAACCTCGGAGAGTCTAATGAATAACAAAGAGCTGCTTTACTAGGGCTGCCAGACATAACCCCAACAATTACTCTTGGCACAATTGCTTTAAATTACAAGCAAAATATGAACCAGCAGTCCCTAATCCAGCCCTTAGGGGTAGTCCAGTACAGAGATATGAAGATGAGGCTCCCCTGCCCCGGTGCTAGGAATTCTCTCTCCAGGAAACTTTCAGCTAGAGGTAACAATGTGCTGGCCCGCAGATCCTCCGGCCAGAGTCCACTCCTTTTCTCTGTCTAGCTCAGACCTATCTGCACAGCCCCCTTGTTTGAAGGTCACTCCTGTCGCTGCTGCTGCTCTTGTCAGTAGGGTTGTCATCCCTCCAGGATTATCCTGGAGTCTCCAGGAATTAAAGATTAATTTTTAATTGAAGATTAATGTCATGTGATGAAACCTCCAGGAATACATTCAACCAAAATTGGCAACCCTGCTTGCCAGAAACGGACTTCCTCCCAGCCCAGCTCTTAGCCTTTCGGTCCCAACTCCCAATTTGCCTGCTTTTCTCTCTACAACTAGCTCCCATTAAAGGATGCCTGTAGCTGTTTCTCTTGGATTACTATGTTTAAGACATATTTAAGACAAAATAATTTGGGGGGGTGTGAAATGCTGGTCCACTTAAGCCAATAGGAGTTTTGGCATTGACTTCATTGGAGCCAGGATTTTGCATCCAGAGAATAGTTTTATCATCTTGCATTTTGGCAGGGGGTTAGACTAGATGACCTTGGCTCGCTTTTAACCCTGTGGTTCTATAATGAAGAACATCTTTCATATAAACCATATCCCAAAACACTCTACAGAGTTGTTGTGAACATTTACAGAGTTAAATAATACACACAGCCAAATTTAATCTCATCTGCTCTGTCCGTGATATTTCTAAGCTCCTGTCAGTGGGGTATCTAAGGTAAGTACTGATAGCCTAGTGGGAATAAAATTAAGAAGTGTAAGGAAAGGAAGAAAAGTGATGTTTGCAGCTGTTTTGAAATGAGAGGAAGGAGGTGATGAGACACAGAGCTACAGGAAACCTGTTCCAGATGGCAGCAGCTGCAGAGGAGAGTACTCTTACAATGATGTCGAGGTTGCATGAAGGTACCGTACAAAGGAGAGGTCCGTTCCAGACAAGCAGAGGAACAAGAAAGGGAGAGAGGCCCATGGAAGGGTTGAAAAACGAAGAGGGCAATTTTGAACTGGATTCTGTACTTAGTGGAGAGCCAGCGAAATTGTTAGAAAAGAGAGGGTGATGGCCTTGCACGCTATAAAGTGGTCACCATTAAAGAGGCAACATTTGCCAAAATCACACACCAATATCTGAGACACTACAGTTTCTTCTCCTCCAATCTAAAATAGGAAATAACTGTGGTATCTGCTGGCAAATGTTGGCTTTTTAAAGGCATTCACTTTTTGTGGGAAGACAGCAACATTCTGCATACGGGTTAAAACTACTGGGACATGGAGGTATAAAGAATATACGTAAACAATAGTAAACCTGAGGGGTGATGAATGTATTGATGATGATTACAGAAGATGCTGAATCCAGGCACTGGTGTACATGGATAATGTGGTGATAGAGGTGGTGATAGGAAGATATATAAACATGGGAGATATGAAAGAAAAAAGAAAGCAGAATCGAGACTGAAGCCAAAAGAAGATTAAGGCAAAATGACAAATTTACCTGGTCAAGGTATCAAAAGAAGTAAAGTTGAATTTATCAGTGCAAAAGTGGTGGTAATGGCTCAAGGTGGAAGGGGAGTTAACTAAGTGGGAAAAGGTAAATAAAAATAGTAGAGAGATGACAACTAGCCTTTGTAGAACTAAAAATAGAGGTGGATCTCAGGATAGATGTTGATGGCTGCAATAAGATGGAAGGGAAAAAGACATCCTCAGAAAAATGATAGTGGTCTTAATACACAAACGAGGGCAGTTTCCTTGCTCTATGGCCTCATTGAAACCTGAAATATACATTGCAAGTTCCTCAGAGACTGATGGCATGTGATGGCTGTATATTAGAATGCACCTAAAACACTTAATGTTTCTGACATCCAAATCCACAGACTGAGGAATTCAAACAGTGCACATAAACAAAGCTAGTTGAAAGGATTAGTTCAAGAATATAAACCAGATATAGCTTATCTAACTTGAAATAAAATAGAAAAGACCATGAGAGACATCAAAAAGGAACATAATTCTTAGTAAAGAATTAGTTAATTAAAATCATAAGCCACCAAGATGCATACAGCACAGTGATTGTTTCCAGTATCATATCACATAATTGTATGCATGCTCCCTTGAATGTGAGAAGAAAAAATTCTACAACATACAAAATAAAATCTCAGAGAAGAACTGCTGTGTGTGCACAGTGACTGCACTATCATAGTGATGCACTGTAGATTTAAATTTAAAAACAAAACATTTTGCACGTAGTATACACATAGGCACTTCCCAAAGTAAGGGGTGGGGTGGAATACCCAGTGCTTCCAGAAGTTATGGGAGGATGCTTACTATTACAGCCCTTCATGTAGTACAGCTGATTGTCCCTGCACACTGGTCGCTCTTTGCAGGCTGGTGTAGAGGAGAGGGCTTGGGACCATGGTCTTACCTCCTCTCTTCCCTCATTGGACCATTGTGCACCTCTAGGGGATTAAAGACAGAGTAGCCCCTGGGCTACCCTGAGTGCAGGGACTGCAAATTTGCCTGAGTTTTATTTGGGCCAAGGAAGTAGGAATGAGGACAATCTAAGCCTCAGTGACATGGATATGTATTAATTTTAATGAACTGCAAGTATTCTTTTATAATGTAAGACTTGCACACATCGTCTTTTCAAAGGAGTTGAAAAAAATCTGTTAATCTGCTATTTTAGTTTATTTTACCATATAACTTCAATCCATAGGAGTCTGAAATTTCCAACCATTCAAAATCGGTACCAACTCTGGATTTTAATCTCCACACACAAAGGCAGATATTTCTCTCAGAGGTTTCTCTAACTTATAAATAGGCTTAGCAGAATTCGATTTATATTGTATAATTTCAAGAGACAATATAGATGTTTATTTTTAAGTGTTTTTTTATTTTTATTGATTTAAATTTTCACACTTGTGGGAAATTACGGGAGGTGTCAGACAATAATTATTTAATGACAGTAGATGTTGAGAATCAAAAAGTTAAAGTTGTAACCATTAAACCACAATTTGTCAGCGTCACATGTCAAAATATACTAATATGTTTGCAAGCAGCACACTTTGCCTATTTTGTAAATTTATATTATTATTGATGGCAATATATTTCCTTGGTTTGTGTGTGTAACAATGAAATTGACATTTACGGACATTCACCGATAGAAATCTCATCCTTACATGCCTTCTCAAAGCTATATCAAGCTCAGGACACTTGGACATAGTCCATAAAAAACTAAATGCTAAATTGGCCAAAATTGGTTAAAATGAATTAATTTCAAGGTGGAATCTGAAATATGAATCAGTCAGATATGAAGTGTGCAACTTCAGTCCAAAAGTATATTTTAGATCTCCTGACTGATTTTTACTTTAGTATGACTACTTATCTAAATAAGAATACCCAAGTGCATAAAAATTTGCAGCTCCTTAGATTACAAGCTCCTCTGGGCAGGGACTTTTATTTCTCTTTAAAGCACCTGACAAACTTTGGGTGTTATATAAACATACTCTATTACATTGCATCTTTTACATTTCACGCAAGGATAAATCTCATTCTAAATTTCATTATACAAATTACTACAGAATTAAACACTTGATTTTTTGCAACTGTGTACGGAAGTTGCAAATTGCACACACTGGCTGGCACTAATGAGAATTTCCCATTAAAATAAAATCTCTTTAAAAACATTAGTTTTGTATTTTTATTTGGTGCGTGTGTATATGTGATTTGAATATATCTGTGGTTGCAGTGAGGGTGTGGTGTGTATGTATTGATGGGTATGTATATGTCGTGTGATATGTACGTATAATATATGTATGTGTTGTGTATGTTGCACCTTCTTTACTACACAACCCTGATTCATTCCCAGAGCACTGTCCATCCTCTGCACCAAATGAGGCAGGGGTCCTGTAGAAAAAATAGTATATGATCATGTAACTAAATACTGTATACACGGGCAATCTTAATTCCATTTTCTAGCTTTGGCGTACTTAATTTTGCAACCTTAACGTTCTTTTAACATACGCTTTTTTGGATGTAATATATGTATGATGTGCTAAGCTTTGCTGTGTGTGTATATATGTGATGTGCAGCGTTGTCAACCTTTGCAATCTTATTGTGAGTTTTGTTACAGTTTGTTTTCCTTAAAGACAGAGAAGCTGGAATTTATGATTAAATCAAAAATCTCTGCTCTTACTTCCATCTATCATAGTTGTGGAGAAAAGCTTGAAAACATGACCTGAGGGCACTTTAAAGGCTCAAAAATCAGAAGACAAATAAAACTCCCATATATATAAATACCAATCTTATGATTTTTGAACACTTAGGGCTGGCAATACTGGATGTGTGTGTGTCTGTATATATATATATATATATGATATTGTGTGTATGGGTATGGGTGTGTATATCTGATGTGGTGTATATGTATAGGTACATACATATGGTGTATACATATGATGTATGGGAGTATATATGTGGTGTAAGGTGTGTGTGTGTGTATATAAAATATATATATATATGTGAGGTGTGGATATGTCATGTGCGTATGTGTATATATAAGTGATGTGGTATGAGGTGCATGTGTTGGTGTGGTGAATATAGGGGATGTGATATGGTGTGTGTGCGCTGATGTGGGTATATATGTGATCTATGGTGTAGATCAGGGGTGGGCCAACTATGGCCTGGGGGGCTGTATCTGGCCCTTCAGATGTTTTACTCTGGTCCTCGAGCTCCTGTCAGGGAGCGGGATCCAGGGCTTGCTCTGCTCCGGTGCTCCAGCCGGGGAGTGGGGTTGGGGGCTTGCCTCACTCCATGCATGCCATAGCTCTGTGCGGCTCCCAGAAGCAGCAGCATGTCCCCCCTCCGGCTCCTACACATAGGGACAGCCAGGGGGCTCCGCACACTGCCCCTGCCCCAAGCACCACCCCCGCAGCTCCCATTGGCCAGGAACCATGGCCAATGGGAGCTGCAGGGGTAGTGCCTGCAGACGGGGCAGCGCACAGAGCCGATTGGCTGCGCCTCTGCGTAGAAGACGGAGGTGGGACATACCACTGCTTCTGGGAGCTGCTTGAGGTAAGCACCACCCAGACCCAGCACCCCTGACTCCCTCCTGCGCCTCAAGCCCTTGCCCCAATCCCCCTCCTGCCCTCCACACCTCTTGGTCCCAGCCTGGAACACCCTCCTACACTCCCACCCCTCATCCCCACCCCAGAGCCTGCACCCCCAGCCAGATCCCACGCACATCCCAACTCCGTACCCCAGTCCGGAGCCCCTTCCCACACCCTGAACTTCTCATTTCTGGCCCCACCCCAGAGTCCGCACCCCCAGCTGGAGCCCTCACCCCCTACTGCACCCCAACCCCCAGTTTTGTGAGCATTCATGGCTCCCCAATACAATTTCCATACGCAGATATGGCCCTCGGGTCAAAAAGTTTGCTCACCCCCGTGTAGATAGGTGCTGTGTTAGGTGTATTGTATAGGTGTGATGTGGGGTGGGTGATGTGGATGTGTTGGTGTATAGGTGTGACGTGGGGTGTAGATATGTTCGGGTGGGGGTATAGATGTGGGCTGTGTGTGTGATGTGGGGTCTGTGATGTGCGTGTGTTGGTGTATAGATGTGACCTGAGGTGTAGATATGTTTGGGTTAGGGTATATATGTGGGGTGTAGATATGTGTGAGTGTGGATGTGGGGTGTAGATATGAGGGGTGTACAGCTGTGACGTGGGGTGTAGCTGTGTGGGTGAGGATGTAGATGTAGGGTGTACAGCTGTGATGTGGGGTGTAGATATGTGAGGGTGTAGATACGTTGGGGTGTATAGCTGTGATGTGGGGTGTAGATATGTGCGGGTGAGGGTGTAGATATGTTGGGGTGTATAGCTGTGATGTGGGGTGTAGATATGTGAGGGTGTAGATATGTTGGGGTGTATAGCTGTGATGTGGGGTGTAGATATGTGAGGGTGTAGATACGTTGGGGTGTATAGCTGTGCTGTGAGGTGTAGATATGTGTAGGTGAGGGTGTAGATGTGGGGTGTAGATATGTTGGGGTGTATAGCTGTGATGTGGGGTGTAGATACGTTGGGGTGTATAGCTGTGCTGTGGGGTGTAGATATGTGTAGGTGAGGGTGTAGATATGTTGGGGTGTATAGCTGTGATGTGGGTGTGGTGGTAGCTGGGAGTGGGGCTTCTCTCTCCCTGTGCAGTCAGGGCAGAGCCCGGGCCGCGCTGTCCGTGTCCCGGCGGGGGCGTGGCGCGGGGAGCCGTTCGGGCCGGGCGGGGGCGCTGCCGGGCCGCGTCGGAGGCCTCGGGCCGGCTGGTGGCAGCGAGTCAAGCGGCGGGTGCGGGCGGCGCGGGCGGAGGATGTGGTGCGGCGCCAGCGGGGAGAGGCGGCTGCAGCCGCGGCCCCGGCCCCAGCGCGGAGGGCTGAGCCCAGGTGAGCGGAGCTGGTGCGGGCGGAGCGGGGCCGCGGCGCGGGGAGGCGGAGGTGGCGGCGGCCCTGGCCTGTGCCCGCCCCCGCGCCCGGCCCCGCCTTGGGAACCGTTGGCTCAGGGCGGCTCCTGGGTGCCAGGCGCGGAGCCTGGGGGGAGGCGGCGGGAGGCGAGTCCAGCCCAGTCCAGCCCCGGCCCTCGCACCCGGTACCGGTCAGTGGGGAGCCGGCAGCGGGGGCTGTGTTAGTTGTTATGGGGGCTGCGCTGGCACCCAGGGCCCTACTGTGCTCGGCGCTGTACAAGCGGGGAACACGGAGCGGCGCCCAGCCCAGCGAGCAAACGGGAGAGGCTGTGACCAGATAAGCCTCAAACCTGTGGGTGTCCGGTCGGCGTGACCACCCCGCTAGTTTGCTACTGCCTGTGGAGGTCTGGTCTGGGTAGGGTGACCAGAGGTCCTGTTTTGGCTCGGTTGGCCTTTTTTTTTTTTTTAAGCTCTGTCCCGGAGTTCAAGTCTTTTTGGGGGGCCAAACTGGGCATTTGTTCCCTTTGTTCTTGCCCTGGCGGGGGAGGGCTCAGAGGGATGTTTGAGCAAGAGCGAATGGGACCAACGTCCAGTTTTGCCAAAAAAGGTATGACGGCCGTAACATTGGCTCGGGCGAGTGGCCATGCCAGGCGGCTCGGGGCTGACTCGAACCACCTGGTGTTACCGTTTACCCGGCGTCTTGTTTTCAATTTAGGAAAATATGATTACCTTATTCTGGGTCCTCCCGCCAGGGCTCCCCACTTCAGGCCTTGAGGCTGCCAGTGGGAGCTGCCTTGGACTGGCTTTGGTGGGCTCCTCTTGCTCCAATGTTCTTTTCATCTTGAACAGAAGATAAAAACTGCCAGTTGTCTCACCATAAACACCCAAAACATCACAAGTAAAAGAAAAGATTGGGTATTTATCTCAGGTGGGATGTTGGTATGTTTCCCTTGCTCCTGGTAGGTGACTTAGATTTCAAGGCAAATTGTCCCCTGCTTAAATATAAACTACTGTATCCAAAGAACATTTAAAATAAACTATATTTCTTATTGTTTTCTTTGTACAGTCCTGAGAGTCCTAGTAATGGCACTTCTGCTTTTCCTGCTAACTTGTCTACTATTTTGTTGCTTTTCTAAAACAAATCTGTCTGTGAACTGTTTATTCTCCTGCTGAGTGTCCTGAAAGAAACAATACCTGGTCTTTACCGTGTGTGGATCTCAAAATGTCATGAACATTAAAAAAAATTTAAGCCTTATAACAGTCTTGTGGGCTATCACCCCCATTTTGTGGATGGGTCTTTAGTCCGTTTCACTGTGTTCTCTGTAACGAGTTGATCAGTTTTTTTTTTTTTTTTTAGTTTGTAGGAAGGCCATGGGGGTAGAGAGCAATATTTTTAAAAGTAGGAAAAGATGTGATTGTAAAACAGCAACAAATTGACAGGGAGACTTAGGAGCAGGGATAATATATGCAGTTTAGTTGTAGCTGTGTTGATCCCAGCAGATTAGAGAGACAATGTGGATGAGGTACACCTCTACCCTGATATAATGCTGTCCTCAGGAGCCAAAAAATCTTATCGCGTTATAGGTGAAACTGCGTTATATTGAACTTGCTTTGGCCTTGAGCATTTCTGTTATTAAAGCAGCCCCTCCCCCCCCCCAGAGCGCTGCTTCACCACGTTGTATGCGAACCCGTGTTATATTGGGTCGTGTTATATCGGGGTAGAGGTGTAGTATCTTTTATTGGACCAACTTCTGTTGGTTAGAGAGACAGGCTTTTGAGCCACACAGAGCTCTTCACACCAAAAGCTTCTCTCTCTCACCAGTAGAAGGGGTAGGGGTAATGTCAGAAATTACTTTTGAATAATTAATATGTCCATGTCCCTTTAAACATGAAGTAGCTTTTTTTTCTTTTCCTCTTGCAGCCCCAGTTCAGCTGTGGTACCTTTCCCTGATGTTATAGATCAGATAAAAACATTAGTGGTCAGCTCTGGGGATTGTTGATGACCCTGGCCTTGGTGATACTCCACCAACTTTCAGCTGTGTTTGTCCCCTGGAGCCAGTTTGGTCTCCTGCTTCTGTGATGCTTAGTACACCTATGGGAGTGTATGTTGTGGGGGGGACCCTTTGTCTACTGTGGGAATGCAGTGATCAAAATGAGGTGGAATTTTAATAGGACACCACTGTATTTATTTTATTGCTTTTGTTCACCCAGAAAGCCTGGCAGTTTTGAAATATTATTACAAAATGTACAACACAGAATTTATTGTGTGTATGGAAGAGTTTCCAGCACTGTTGGAAAAAATAGTCTGATTTTCAAACTGTGCAATTAGAGACCTACGGTTTCAGCACACTGATGCTAGTAGTTAATCCAGAAATAAGGCAAGCATAGTAAATGTAAAGACACTTTAAAAAAAAATGCTACTATCAATATGCTATACTGCTGGTTTCAGCCTTGTCTACACTAAAAAGTTGTACTGCTTTAACCATACCGATATGGTTAAAGCAGTACAATTCCCTCTAGCATGGCTGAAATTATATCAGCATAAAGGCACTTTATACTGGTATAGCTTTTACTCCATGTGAAGAGGAAAAACTATATTTGTATAAATCACCATTATATTAGTATAACTACAACCACACTAGGGCTTTTACTATTGTAATAATTTAGGTTTAAAAAAATAGAATAAAAACCACACCACTAACTGAAATAGTTGTACTGATAAAACTTCGAAGTATACATCAGGAGTTCCACTAACATTAAGAATGTTGGGAACCCTAATGTAGTTTGACCACTGGCATGTTAAGCACCATCTCATAACACTGCTGTGTTGGTTGCCAGCAGAAGGCCACCCATCCATGCTAGAACTCCCACTATTATTAACACTGGTCTAGCTGAACTAGTATAAGAAATGGTGGGAAATTTTTGAAAAGCTTCCCTACTGTAGGCTGTATCTAAGTGAAGCATTGGTGAGTGGCCATTCCAGCCACCGTTCTGCTTTTCTAGAGATATACTTGGGGTTTTCTTAGACTAGTGAAACTTTAAAATAAAACGCTAGACACACTTTTCGTTATCTTTGCCAATATTACAGTAGAGTCTTACTATTTCACACTTACCAGTCCACACCAATTTTTGTGTGCAAGTCTCTCTACTTTTGGACGAAGACTTAAGAGTGCTGTAATGAGGTGCCTTGTTACAAAGATTTTATTACTTTTACAAAATCTACTGCAGAACATATACCATGAACTATTTGTCAGTAATTAAAACTAAATTACACTTGTCAAATAAATGAACAAAAAATACATTGTGATGCATTATCTCTGCTTTTCTCCCCTATTGTGTTTGTTCAATTACTTATTTGCAACGATCCTTCCACTAATTAGTGCAAACTAGTGAGGTTCTACTGTATTAAATTTTTCCTGGTTGGTTAAAGGGATTCAACATTTACTTTTATAGTAGTGGCAGGGCCTTGTTTTCTTCACTAAAGTTTAGGCTGTGGTGGATTTCAGATGTTATAGATTTCAGAGTAGCAGCAGTGTTAGTCTGTATTTGCAAAAGATGTGGCACCTTAGAGACTAACCAATTTATTTGAGCATAAGCTTTCGTGAGCTACAGCTCACTTCATCGGATGCATACTGTGGAAAACTGTAATAGAGGCACTGATAGTGGCTTCATAGTTAAGGTTGTCTTAGGCTTTTCCTGTTGACAGGACTTGTAGGCCCCCATGGAGCTGAAATGGTGGATTGTTTTAAAAGAAAGCATAGTAAAAAGTACTCTTGAAGGGGCCTTGGTCACTGGCAGGTGTGCCTGAGAGGAGAAAAGTGTGTTTTGTTTTGTTTTTTAAAGTAAACATTTCAGAAATTTTGTACGGAGTCTCAAATTTCATATATGTTTTGCACAAATAGCATGTGGAAACTTCAAAATTCACTCAGGCATTAGCGTCCCTCACCTTTGAACTACAAACTCCATTTTCTTCCACAGAATATTTTAGCTATTCTCCGTAGGAAAATAACACAACACACACTTCACCAGTTCATGCATGTCCCTACATCTATGGATGTTAATGGTGCTGAGGTCAGTGAAGGTTTACGTTATAATGTTTGTTAGGAATGTGATGTGTTACTATACATAATGGAGGTTGTTTTATACTTATTTATATAGCAGTGGGGTTGTGTTGGATTTAAGATACCTTGGAGAAAGATAGTTTAACTGGACATTTTCTTGCTCTTAAGGGTTTTATGGGGCTCTATGTGGGCACATATGATATGCCTACCTGCATCAAGTCAGCTCCAGTCTGTGCGCACCAAGGTCCAAATAATCTGAGTGCCTTCTTATAAATTCTACATGTAAAAATTGTTTTATTAAAATATCTTTCCTTAGCGGTGTTACTTATAATGCCTGAGATTATTAACAATAATAAAAAAGAAAAAAATCTAGTGTTACATTTCACCATGTTTTTCACCACTTATGCTATCTATTTTATTTTATTGTTAATTTTGTTTATTTAGCAAGTTTTAAGAAGTTTACAAATCGTTGCCATGGAAATATCGGAAGCAAAATGATCATTACAACAGTTATATTTTGTTTAAAGAGTCCTCATACAGTCATCAGACCTTTCTGTTTAACAGGCTGTTACCATATTACAGAGTGAGCATCATTACAATACCTCATTTCTAGTGTTTTTTATTAAATTGAGGGAAGTCTCTATATACACATATTTACCAGACCAGGTATGTCTATCAAATGATAATATTCAAATTCTAAGTATTTATCTGTCCATTTTACTGGGTAAATTATCGATGTGTTACTTTTTCCATAACCACAACCTCATGTGTTTTTTTTGAACCATTCCCCAATAGCTGGGCTATTTTTCTTTTTCCAGCGAGAGGCTGCCAATAGCCAAGCAGCTACTAGCAGATGAGAGATTAATTCTTCATCTCCTTTTGTATGATCATTTCTACTAGGAAGCCTCAGCAGGATTTTAGCAAAGGATGATTTGGTAATAAATATTCAATAATTTGTGGTATTTGGTTACGGACTGCATCCCAATACTCTAATGACTAGACATGTCCACCATATATGCATAAAATCTTTTTTTTTTTTAAACCCCAGTTTCTCCAACATCTATCCTCATTCAGTCTCTCTCTCTCTTTTTTAAACTGACTGGCATGAGATACCACTGAAACAGTATCTGAAAGAAATTTTCTTTTATTGTGCTACAGACTGAGATTGTGGGTCCCCTTTTCTCTGTCAACCCTATTCCTCTGTCTGCAGTAATTCGTCTATCCACATCCTTTTCCCAGTGTTGAACGCTTTTTTGTTAGGAAAGCTGTCTGCAAAGATTGATATAAATGTTTTAGGTTCACGGTGTTTGGGCAGTGAAAATAAACTACTCACATGCACTTCCTGGCTTGCATGTATGAGCACAGTGCTGCATCATCTGGGCTGCAAAGGCTTGCAAAGAAACGACATACAGACATACCGTCTTTGTTGATTTTTTTTCTCTCTCTTTAAAATGTATAACATTTTTATTCGCTTTTGTTCTTTTTTTAAACAAAGACTAGATATTGATTCTAAGCTACTGTATGTGATGTTTTGAGGCAAAGACTATTTACACTAGTGCACAGTGAATACAGAAAAGATAAGACTGAAAACACAGCAAATAATATTTATTATTTTTGAACACACTAAACAGATGGTTAATTCTAGCTGTATTCAAGAGTTAGGCACTCACTGTTTGGTTGTTTTGTTCACCATAACTTGGGCTTCCAACATTTACGGAAACATCCAACCTTTCAGATAAGATTTGCTTCAGAATATACAACCCCACTGGTACCCCTCAGGGGCTATGATTCCTTCATTTCAGCATTCTGACATTTTTGAGCTTTCTCTTTATTCTCTCTCTGTCTCTCTATGAAGGATAGGCAATCTTCAGCCCTCTCTAGTTTAAAATCAAATACATATTAACTCCCTCTGTTGAAACTGGTTTTCTTACCTATTTTGGAATATCAGACCCAAAGGTAAAGAGAAAGCAACTTTTCTCTTGGAGTTGCCATAGTGATTTCTGAATTTATCCCTTAGCACGTTGTGTATTTTTTTCAGAGACTAGTCCTTTCTTACTGTGCCGCTTAGATTAGGATTGGAGACCATGGTGTGTTGTAATACTCTTCATTGTTCTGGAGGAAAGGCTACTGCAAAACCCTTTATAAACTAATTTATAATGGGCCTCATTTATAATGTGGCCCATTATAAATGAGTGGATATATAATTTATAATGTGGCCCATTATAAATGAGTGGATTTACACTAGGGAAGAGTTTGGTCCGCTGGGACTGAGCAAAGCATACTGTGGCATCATTAATTTGAAATATATTTGGTTTTTAATTTGATGTAATTTTCATAAAATGCAACCCCCCCCACAACACCACCTCTCAGAGTTAGCTTTGGATGAAGTGAGCTGTAGCTCACGAAAGCTTATGCTCAAATAAATTTGTTAGTCTCTAAGGTGCCACAAGTCCTCCTTTTCTTTTTGCGGATACAGACTAACACGGCTGCTACTCTGAAACCTGTCTTTATGGATACAGTTTCATTTACCAAATAAAATTCTTATCTGGAAAAAAGCTTTAAGACAAATGTCTTTTGATTTAAACTATTAAAAACATATGGCGATTCTATGGGAGGAAGTGTCAGATATTTACAAGTTTCTCATTAGTTTACTTTGAGAACTATATTAGCATAGCTACTGACATTAAGGTACTTCCAATATATTGGTGATGGAAATTAAAATAATGTAATGCCCAATTTAAAGTCTGCAGACACATAGCAATTCTATAATGTGCAGATCTGAAATATAATTTCTTTGTTCGGTGTAATTCCGTAGAGTAATGTAGTATTTAGTTTGCACCTAGCTCTCTACAGAAGATCTGCATGCTGCAGATCAGAGTACTGCATTATACCTCTCAGCTATTCCTTCGTTTTAGACCCACATTTACCTCCATCCCACACACCTTCTATTATCTAACTTTTAAAATAGTATATTACTAGTTGGGAGCCTGTCTCACAATGAACATAATTCGTGCTACTCTCCAGCCTCCCCTCTTATCCCCCCTCCCTTTTCCTTCCTCTGTTGCTGCCTTACAGACTGGTCATTGTTGGGTTGTATGATCATGGCATCAGAGTAAATAATCTAGTCATTCCTTTGCTCCTCTTGCTTTCTCTCAGTTTGTTTGCATACTGCAGCCCTGGTGGGTAAAAATCTTAAAACTTTTGTATCTCTTTAAACAAACAAACAAACAATGCAAACAGCTGTTTGTGACTTGTCTGGGATGGGGAGGGGGAAATGTGCATGACTAATAGCTTAAAATAAAAACCAGCAGGATCTTATTAAAGGGAAAAAGGCAAAATACCACATTTATTGTGAATACAGAAAGAATCCTAGTAAGCAGTTAGTTATAGTTATAACATTCCATTCAATCTCATATTTATTCACACATTCATTCATATACACACATACACACACACACAGGTTCTGCAAGGTTGTTATCATAGTTACCAGCCTTAGAGTTGCTCATGCCAAGCCACTGGCAAGGTGGCCTGGACATGAGGAGGGAGCAGGGCCTTGTCAGATGCTCATCTGATGCTCCTGGAAGTTGGTTTGCAGAATCAGACCCCAAAGTTCTCACTTTTTAGAGTCTATTTTTATAGGAATTTCTTCCTATGCCAGTCTATGGGAATTGCTTCATCATGCTGTTGCTGAATCAATCAGCAGATAGCACATTCCTGACGGCTCCAAGATGTTATCTTGTTCTTTGGTTCTCCCATTCTTGAGGCTGTTGGGTGGATTCCAGTCTGCCCTCCGGGGGGTCCTCTGGTTATTTCCACTTGACGCCTTCTTCAGCCAATGGACACTGGATTCTTAGGCTGGCACCTCCCTGATCATTCAGTTATTATCCACACCAAGCATCCATCCACATACATCCTCTATCTCTATTTTAATACAACAAAAGGGCGGGGAGTCTCTGGGTGCTGTTTCTGTTGTTAGAGTATTGAATGTACTAACGCAATTAGCAGCTTGCAAGTTTCACACACAGAGGGAGAGAAACAGTACCAAAAACCAAGAGACCTCTTAATTAATCACAATCATAGAATCATAGAATATCAAGGTTGGAAGGGACCTCAGGAGGTCATCTAGTCCAACCCCCTGCTCAAAGCAGTACCAATCCCCAATTTTTGCCCCAGATCCCTAAATGGCCCCCTCAAGGATTGAACTCGCAACCCTGGGTTTAGCAGGCCAATGCTCAAACCACTGAGCTATGGAATTTAAACTCTGGGGAATCAAACTCATTTGTGATTTTAATACAGAACTTCTTTAATATGATCCAACACTGGTGGGTAAAAATCTTAAAACTTTTGTATCTCTTTAAACAAACAAACAATGCAAACAGCTGTTTGTGACTTGTCCGGGATGGGGAGGGGGAAATGTGCATGACTAATAGCTTATATATAGCACTTTCCATCTACCAAGAGCTTTACCTACATTGTTGATTACACTGAATAGCACCTCAGTAGGACAAATTGGAACTGGAATAGTAATTTGCTAAACCATATATACATAGGTTTAGGTGATAGAACCTTATTATTAGGAGTTGTATGAGAAATGCAGCATCATGAAAATGAGGTGTATAACAAATGTTATTTCATTTTAAGTTGTTTTGTCTTGTCTTTTCTTTATAGTGATAAGTGGATTGTTCATGTTGAGGATTTAGATAGGGAGAATGAGTAGGCTATGGTTGAAGGGATTTTTCTTGGAGTGAAAGTTCAGCAGGGTTGGAAGTCATTAATATCAGGAGGTGTCATAATGCTGAGTGCAGTCTTCTCTCTTTTTGAGGATGAGAGTGTTAAAGCTGAGAGAGGTTGGATGAAAGAGTTTGTATGTATGGGTGTGAGAGGCTCTTGAATTCTTTTCTCTGCTACTTCCAGGGTAGTGGGGCTGGCAGGGTAGGGTTGCTGAGACCAGGGAAGTGGGTGATTGTTGCTGTCTGTCTCTATTTAGACAAGGTGACAGTATGGTTACAGTGGGGAGGAAAGGTGCAATGGTGGTTGTAACAAGGGGGATTTTTGTTTTGGAGAGGGCTGGCATTGTAGAATGTTGAAGAGGCCCGTAAGTGTGAGAGATGGTTGATGTGAAGTAGTAGTGAGTGGGTGGTAAATTAGGAAGGTTCTGTGGTTTAATAATGACTTTTGCAGCCAGCCCTGGGGTTCACTGTTCAGGTACCCACCTGTGGCGCTTGCATCCCTTCGATGGGTACTGTCAACTGGCCAAGATGGTGGAATAGTGCTGCCATATGTTGGAAATACGGATTTCTGGGACTAGGGAGGAAGGGATATGATGGTTCCTCAGTCCTTTGGTAATTGGCAGAGGTAGACAAGGTAGTAATAGTTTTGAAAGGAGATAGTGTAAACCAGGAACAGGATGTTTAATCTGTGTTCCTTTGGTTTTGCTTATTTCTCTGGAGATTGTGTTGTGAGGAAGCTAAGATCCCAACCTTCGGTTAATGGTAATTAACCTTCAGTCGTTGGGGGGAAAAACCATCAATGATCTATGATCAAATAAAAACAAAGGTTTCTAACTTTGCATGTATTACCACAACCTGGTTGGATGATGTTGCTGGGATGGTTTTGCCTTGTGCTCACTTTGATTGATGATATCCTCTTGATGATGGATAAAGATCAAGTGTGCTTCCTGTAATGAGTGGGTGGAAAAGAGTTTTAATTTGCAGGTAGTTGGTCAGCAGGGTTCCTGTTTAAATGATGATTTTAATGTTGTTGGGGTTTTGTTTTGTATTAATTATATGTTAGAGTGCATAGAGTCTTTTGTAGATGACTTTTTCCTGTTCAGTCAAAATAAATTTTTGAGTAGGGGATACATTTTCTTCATCACGTATCTAGTGTTTATTGAACGGCTTCTTTCAGGCCTTTTAACTCGGGGCTCTAGTTTTGCCCAGTTCTATAGAAATTACAGTTACACCATGCATTTTTTTTTAAAATCTTCCTCTTGCAACACATCAGAAGGTTTCCAAACTGTGGTTATTGATTCCATAGTAATCTGTTGACACTCTCTGGGTGGCTCACTGAATGAAACATTTTGAGAACCAAACAGAGGGGAGGTGGATCCATGATCTCTCTCTAATACATGGGTTTGCAGAACATGGTGACTACAGAACTAGTAAAACTATAAAGAACAAACAAATTTCAGCCAGGACAACAGTAGCTATTTTCAGTGGTAAAACCACCAAAATTTCAAAGATTATGCACAGCCCTAAAACTTAGTCGGGATAGTGATACTTTATAGCGCTTTTGATCCACAGAACTGAAGGTATTTTACAAAAGCGAGTAGACTTAGGTTTATTCGGCTTACCCAGGTGCATGTGCCCCCTTTTATTTATTTATGTATTTATTTATTTATTTTAAGGCAAATTTGACAGGCAGTTTGTCCAGGGTGCAAACTAATAGCTGTCACAAATTTAAAAACAAAATGTCAAACAGCGTAAATATGAGAAAATAGCATGTAAATTGTGTGCTAGTGTGTTTTAATGTTAAACTCATCAAATTGACTTCTTTCCATCAAATATTTTTCATTTTTTATAAACTAAGGGATATGTTAAGTCGTCTCATTTTAGCATAATTATGGGAATGAATGATTTTAATCTTAGCTCACTGCATTTTACATAAAGGTATGTAATTTAATTATATATAAAATGGTCTCATGTCTTAAAACCACAGTAAGAAGTGGGGGAAGTTTAAAACTTTTAAAAAGAGGATTAAAAAAAGAAAAGAGGCAAAGGGAGTTAAGTAGGGAATAAAATAAACCAGAACAACTAAAGCTACCAAAAATGTGTGGCTGTGTGCTTTGAACATACTCTAAAGCAACAGGAAAAAACAGTGCACAATTTAAAAATTGGCGCCACTTCGTGCAGCTCCCATTGGCTGGGAACGGTAAACTGTGGCCACTGGAAATGGCAAACCGTGACCACTGGGAGCTGAGGGGCTCCGTGCCTGCGAATGCTCCAGGTAAACAAAACGTCCAGGCCCGCTAGTGGCTTACCCTGACTGGCCAGGAGTCAAAATTTGCCAACCCTTGAAATATAGGGTCGGCTTATGAAAGGGTCATACAGTTTTTGCTATTTTTACCTATCCATCTTGGGGGGGGGGTCGACTTATAAACGAAGGGCTAATGAACGAGTATATATGGTAATTGGTGTTTGTTGAAAAATCATCTACTTCGGTTTGTAGTGTGTCACTCATTTTACTAACCTTCTAACACTGTCCCTTTCTTGTTAAAGGAATATGGCATCAATGCACTGGTCTTTCACTGTCTTTTGCATCTGATTTGATACATTATTATAGTTTGACATGGAAAAGATCTAATTAGATCATAGTCTAGCTGAATGTAATTTTTCATACAGGTTGTATTGGATCTTTTGTAGTGTGTATTCTAAAGAAGTACAGATAACTAATGGAAAACTACAGTTCCTGGAACTTGGATTTCTAAGTCAGGTATATTTTAGGATTTTTTTGTCCTCATAAAAATGAGTTCTTAATATGTTAATATGTAGCAGATATTTCCACTGATGTGAGCAGGAGAATATCATGTGTAACTTATAATATCTTTAAAAGTTCTAGTATGCCACAGTGTGGCCTTTTGATTTATTTTCTTATGACATAAAATAGCATCTGTGTATGCTGAAATTCAGTATTTCTGTCAGTATATCCTCATACCCAAAGCGGGCATTCTAACCTTAAAAATTTTCTCAGTTTTACAGGAGTTCATCTCAGTCCTTTTTCTCTCACACGCATCTTTGCTTTTGACTCTGACTTTCAGGTATCTGAGCCCAAGGAAGAAAATGGCCAAATTTCATGTCTACTAAACATAACTATTACAGAGTATTTCTTCTGCAAAAACTGAAGCATCAAAGCAGATCATAACTTTCATGTTCTTAGCACATCAGGAAGTTGGTAGAGCTTTAAACATCCTTCTGTAAGACTGCTCATGTGAGCAGTTCCCACTGAGTGAAAAATTCTTTAAATTGTGGAGCCTTTGCAAACCATTTCAAAACTTCTTTGGGTTTTTCTTTTTCCAGTTGTGTTCACAGTCTGAGCAACAGTCAAAAGGCTTTCAGTTTAAGGATAATGGCCATGCTGTTCTACTGGAACAGTCAGTAGATCCCCTTTATTTTATCAATGGAAGAACCCACAAGAAATCTTTGAGTCAGATATTTTATTAAATCTCATTTGCCCTATCAGATATGAGAATAAGTACAGAATTTCAGGCATCTTTAGGTCATGTTCACAGAACAAAAGCTTATAACGTGATTTGGTCTTTTGAGTGGACAGGATTGAATCATGATATAGCCATATTAAAGAATCAAGTATAAGTATGGGAGCCCCAAAGTAGAGGCTAGCCTGTCACTTCTGGAGTCATGATGTCTCATTTGGTTTAGATTACCATTGAAAATTTGTCTTAAACTAAGTCCTCGATGAACTGTTTTTTCATAACATGAAATCCCACGCAATTTGGTTTAGTTACTGGTTCTAAGTCAAGCATGCTGTGTGACCTTGGGCAAGTCACTTAATCTCTGTCTTGTCTGTTAATGCACCTACAAAATGGATGTAATAATACTGTCACGCATCACAGAACTGAGGAGGTTTAATGTCTTTAAAATACTTTACACTCCTTGGAAGAAAAGGATAATAGAAGTAAAAAGTAGTATTGTTTATAACAATGACTTTCAAAAGTTCTATGCCTAAAGCCAACACGAACAACTCTGGTAGAACACTAATACCTTTCTAGGCTTCTATATTAGGCATAGTGCCAGCATTCATCCATTTTGTTAGCCAGCTGTTGCATCCAAAGACCCTGGATTTCCCCCAGTGCTTTGCAAATTATCATTTCTAATTTTAAAGTTAATGTGTCCAATTCAGACTGGTGTAAGCATCAAATCGGTAGAGTTGCACCCACTTGCATCTGTTCTGAATTTGTCCCAGACCATTTAGAGCTTACCTTAAGGGAGAGTAGAGAAGTGACATCCCCTGGCTCAGCACTGCAAAAATCGTTGCAGATCTTTTGCAGCCAGGAGCGGGAGGGTGTCTGTGGTCAGCATGCTCCTATGTCTGGATGACCCTTCCCATGTCCTTGATGGGTGTTTGTGAAATTCGCTGTGAACTTCCTGCTCCAAAATGTCAGAACATCTCATATTTTTCAGCTAGCACAGCAGATTTATTTTATATGATCTGCAGCAACAAGAACGGGGTCACAGGCAAGTAGGAGGTAGCAGTTAATATTGGGAGTGCCTCTACGAAAAGAATGGGATAGACTCTTGCTTGCTACTTCACAAAAGGCCCTGCAGATCCTAGGGACAGCTGTCAACAAATTAACTCAAAAGCCAAGACAAATAAAAACCCCCCCAACATATAAAATACAATATCTGTATTTACAAACCTTTGAACTTGAAATAATTTAAACAGCAGAACAATGTGAATGTTATCATCCACCAAACTCTTTTGATATACACATTGGCAAGACTCCTTTCAGATGTACTTTTTTACCCCATGTGGGCTAGTCGTTTCTATATCCATTAAAATTCATCCAAAATGTACCAAGATATGATGCATCTCATTTACTTATGTTTTGCATGATAATCACACTTACATATGAATCAGACTGGCCTTTTATATGTTTTTCTCTACATTACTTTCTAAATCTAAAGATTTCACTAAAAACTTTGTTTCATTACATATGTTTGTGCCAAGGACTTTGTGTGATACAATAAACTATATCCTAGAAAGATAAAGAGAAAGTACAGTATTAATCTCTTCAAGGATATGTTTAAATATTAAGATAATGAGATACAGAGGAGGTTCTGAGTGAAAGATGGCAAATTCTATACTCTTTTCATTAAAGTAGCTGTGGGAATACTTAGATGACACACACACAGGTTGAGACAGTCATCAGTTAACACACCTCTGGCAAAATTCTTTACTTTTGTTTAAGTTCCAAAGGTATAGTGTCTGTTAATAAATGGCAACCTGTATTTTTGGCTAATATATGTAAAGGCAGAGAGATGGTCAAAGTAAATTGTGGAAGATAATTGCCCTAAGGTCTTTGATTTCTAAGACTTGAATGGTAATGATTTAGTGGGTTTCAAAATAGAAGGTCTTATAAACTGTCACTAGTGTAATGCTATCAAAAAGAATGAATGGAGCCAGTGTACTTTTAGAGATGAATGTGGATAGTGAAAGGGACCAATGAAGAGATTCAGCCCCATTTATTTTGGGGGAAGTGAGTAATTGGTTCCCGAGAACTAGTCAGGACCTAGGACAGAGGTGGGCAAACTGTGGCCCGCAGGCTGCATCCGGCCCGTTGGACCCTCCTGCCCGGCCTCTGGCCCGGGAGGCTAGCCCCCTCCCCCACCCCGGCTGTTCCCCCTCCCCCGCAGCTTCAGATCACTGCACTGCCAACACAATGCTCTGAGTGGCGGGGCTGCAAGCTCCTGGGGCGGCCTGACCCGGTGCTCTGTGCTGTGTGGTGGCGTGGCTGGCTCCAGTCGGGCGGCGCAGCTGCCTGTCCTGGTGCTCTGTCCAGGCACCGCGGTAAGGGGGCAGGGAGCAGAGGGGGTTGGATAGAGGGCAAGGGAGTTCAGGGTGGTGGTCAGGGGGCGGGGGTGTGGATAAGGGGCAGGGTGGTCAGAGGGCGGGGAGCAGGGGGGTTGAATGGGGGTAGGGATCCTGGGGGGGCAGTCAGGAAGGAGGGGGGATTGGATGGGGCAGCAGGGGGCAGTCAGGGGCAGGGTTTCCAGGGGCAGTCAGGGGACGGGGTGGGGGGTGGATGGGGCAGGGTTCTGGGGGGGCTGTCAGGGAACGGGGGGTTGGATGGGACAGGAGTCCCAGGGAGGGTGGGGGCTGTCAGGGCGCAAGAAGGGCAAATAGGGGGCGGGGGCCGGGCCACGCCTGGCTGTTTGGGGAGGCACAGCCTCCCCTAACCGGCCCTCCATACAATTTCTGAAACTCGATGTGGCCCTCAGGCCAAAAAGTTTGCCCGCACCGACCTAGGAGGACCAGCTGGGTCACAGAGGTATGGAGGTAAATGATCAAGAAATTGGAGAACCACAATGGAAGTTGATGGAAGGGGGCTGGGTGTGACTACAGCATCCTAAGATGACTGAAAGACGTTGGCGCCGACACACCCGGATGAGCTTGAGGGACCCAGAACTAGAGTGCGGGAGAAGCAAAGAAAGGTTCTCCATGTGTCAGTGAGGGTCTTACTGTAGCTGCACAATGCTCCATATGCGAGACTGGATATTTTTAGAGTAGCAGTATTCATCAGTGCTGTGTATGTGCCTGGGCAGCCTCATGCTCCTAACCAAGGGCATACAGGGCAGGATGGCCACAACCCTCCTTCACTTTCCTCTTCCTTCCCACAGGCCAGCGTGTATCTGATCTACTAATCTCTCCAGAGACCCTCAACTGGTTTTCTATCAACCTCCTTGGGAGAACATCTTATCTTCATACTTTTTCTTGCAAAGAATATTGTCACATGACTGGGGTGTGGACAGTGATGTCTAGTGTTCGGAGTGGGAGTCAGGCATAATGGCCAAAGCGATAGTCATGCCTAGTGGTTAGAACAGGGAGTCGGCGCGGTTAGAATAGGAGTTGATAGAAATCAGAGGCTAGGGCTGGAGCCAGAGTCAGAAGTCAGGGGCCAGAGCCAAGGGTCACAGATGGAGCCAGGAGTCATAGTGAAGGGTCAGAACTGGAGTCAGAGGCCACATGGGCTTCTCAAGCAGATGTGACTAGAGCTGAGCATCCCTTATAGGTCCTAGTGGAGAAACACTTGCACACAGGCATTGACTGTATCCATTCTTGATGGGGATCAGTCCATCACTGGACAGGCAGGGTCTCATCCCTGAGGTGCTGGAGTCTGCTGTGAGGAGTGGCAGTCAGTGCAAAGCACCTCACATCACTGTACAGGGAAGTGTACAGGGGCCTGCAGCAGTGCCAGACTCTGGACAATCTAATGAGTGCAGTTGGCCTGCAGTAGCCTGCCTGATTGGTTTGAAGAGTCAGCAGACTGCCTTTTAAACCAAGCAGCAGTAGCAGTTCAAAGCATTTGCCCATGGCTGTAATAGCTCCTGCACCTGCTTGTTTCCAGCTTCACTCCTGCCTTGTTCCAGCCCTGTCCCTGCCTTGCCTCACTCCAGGTGACCCAGGTCTGACCGTCTGCTCTGATTCCTGACCTCTGACTCCAGCTCTGACCCTCGGCTCTGGCACCTGGCCTCTGCCGCCAGGCTCAAATTCTTGGCTACTGACTCCTGTTCTAACCAGTAGGCCTATCTCCTGCTCTGTATATTAGGCCTGACTCCTTCAACCACTGGGCACATCCATCCTTGTCCCAGTCATGTGTCACCTTCCTCTTCCTCTCACATCTGTGTGAGTTTTTTCTCTTTGGTACCTTATTTCTCCTCTTTATTTTCCCTCTCCTTTTTTCCATCTGTCTAATAGGTGTCTGGCTCAGCAGCCAACACTACTGTAAGCCTGTGATCAGGGAGTTAACTAAAAGCAATGCCCTAAACAGCCCTATGCTGGTACAAGTTTGCCAGGTCTTGGTGTGGCTGATCAGACCATGTGCTGTGTCTGTGTTTTTCAGTAGTGAGGCTGCTAGTGAAAGTCAACCTCAGAGACAGAAGCTGTATTTTCTCTCTCTGCTGTTCTTTCTCTCCTCTTTTGTATGTGTTTGTCTTGTTTTGTCATTTTAGGAAACAGGATTGGACTTTAACAACAACTACAGCAGCTCCAGCCCATCTCAACTAACTTCTCTTTTCCACAAAAGGACAGCTATTAGCGTATTTAATATCATCTAACAGACTGTCAAACGGGGTGGGGGGCTTTCCTTCTGAAATACCTCTCCAGCTAAAGGGAAAGGGAACAAAGGATGTTGAAATGAAAGCCTTGCTTAATACTTTACATTTCAAATGCTTTAACTGTTTTTCCTTCTGTTCTGTATCTTCAATAAAAGGTTAAAAGGATTTTTAATGGCGTGTTTGCCATGATACTAAGCAGGCTGAGGTCTTGTTTCACCAAAACTTGTTTAAAACTGTTCAGTGTTGGACAGTGACTGGGTCATGTTGACACCTTTGACCCTTTGGGCCCATTTAGTCCATCTAAATTAATACAGTAGTCCCCAGCAAACAAAAGACCTGTCTTGGCATGGATAGCCCTGGTGCTGGTGAACCTGGTTCCCATACAGATTGCCCTGACACCACAGGCAAATTCCTTTTCCAAGCATTTTCAACCAAGTTGGCTGAGATCCCCTTTTCATAAGATCAAGCCCCCGGAAGCTTGTCTTCACAGATGGAAGGATGCCATGGTGTGTCTTTGTGCCCCAAATATACCGGAACAGATCTTTGATATCATGAGAAAATAGGGTTTCCCCTCCCCACGGCTTACCTCTTTCTATTAATTGCCTTCTGAAGTCTCACCAGCTCTTCATTAGCATTTGACTTAGTATGCTGATTGACTTCTATTGCATGACTCACAGTACACAATGAATGGTACATCAAGGAGGTAAGTGTCTCTGACCCCCTGTCTGGAGAAGTTTGTCTCAAGACACTCTAGCTTTGAGTGACCTGCTTTTAACTGCAGACCCGTAGAATATAATTTTATAGTATTTATACATAATTCCTCAATATTTTCTGTATATACATCTCATAATGATTATGATGACTGGCCTGACACAGGCGTTAAGTAGAGACTTTACATGATCCCGGTGGTGAACCCGTGGGCCCTCTGTCAGTTGACATCTAGAAGTCCTTGGGTCACACTGTGACAGTATGGATGTATGTGGTGCTGCTAGGCCATATGTCAGTGTGCAAGTATGTGATACCGCTTGTCAGATTTGACCTGTGTCTGCTCCAATTCTGGATCAGGTTGGTTTATTCCCTCAACAAAACAGCAGATGAATGTGGTGGTTCCGTCTCATGTTGTTGTAGCGCTGAGCTGGTGGCAGGACCTCAGAAGTGTGTGTGGAGGGCTCCCATTCTCTTCCCTATCCCTTACAAAAACCTTAATCATGGACACATCAGGTACAGATTGGAGAGCCCATCTGGACCATCTACAAATTCAAGGGCCTTGTCCCCAGGGGACAGGGGCTCCACATCAATGTCTTGGAGCTCAGAGCCATCAGGCTTGTCTCCACGGCCTTCCTATCTGTTATTCAAAGCTCCACAGTGCAGATCCTGATGGACAACTCCTCCGCAATACTCTACATGAACAGGCAAGAATGCTCATGCTCATCTCCCCTCTGCCTGGAAGCCATCAAACTCTGAACATGGTGCCACCAACACAGGATAATCCTGATGGCTCTTCACCTCCAGGGTTTCAAGAACCTGGTGGACTTTCAGTGTGGGCAGAGAGTTACCACTCATGAGTGGGCTCTGCTGAAGTGTATCTGGAGCTAGTGATGACCTCATTGGTAGACCTGTTCATCACTGATGTTGACAAATGCTAGAACTTTGTTCCAGAGTGGGCATGATTCCAGGATCATTACTAGATGCCTTCCTTCTGCAGTGGTCCCAATGTCTCTTTGTTTGTCTTTCCTCCGGCCCTTCACTGCAACACCCTTGATATACAGGGTGATTTTTCAATATTGAAAGGGACAAAACTACAGTCATTCTCACAGCTCTGTACTGCACCAGGCCATTTTGACTGACAGACCTACTACAAATGTCCATCCAGCCTCCTATTTAGCTCCCATACTGCCCGGATGATGATGCAGCACCACAGCCAGATATCCCATCCAGAGAAGAAGTCACTGCACCTGATGGCTTGGCCGTTGGCTGGCAGAGTACCACAGACAGAGATCTCACCATGCAAGTCCAGGATATCCTGATACAGAACAGGAAAACATCTACCAGAAGAACATAGTCATCTAAATGGAAGAGGTTCTTAATATGGGCAGCCCTACAAGGGCTGGACCTGGTTCACGCCCCTCAGTATCACAGATCCTGAACTTCTTCTTATTCTTAAAGCAGGCTGGCCCCTCATTCAGCTCTATTAACGTCACCCTGTGTAAATCTTAGCTTGCCATTTGCCTGTACAGTCATGCTCAGTCTTTTCTCAAAGGGCTATTGTACACTTAGGGTATGTCTACACTGCAATTAGACTCTTGGCACTTTGGCCCATGCCAGCTAACTCAGGTTTGTGGAACACAGGCTAAGGGGCTCTTTAATTGTGGTGTAGATGTTTGGGCTCAAGGTGCAGCCTGAGCCTCTAGGATCCTGTGCGGTGGGAGGGTCCCAGAGCTTGGGCTGCAGCCCAAGCCTGAACATCTACATTGCAATTAAAGAGCCCCTTAGCCGGAGTCAGTGGGCATGGGCCAGCCTGGGGGTGTCTAACTGCAGTGTAGACATATCCATAGGGTTAGAAACCCTGGTCCTGTCTGGGACCTCAATTTATTTCTCCTGGGACTCCTGAAGTCTCCATTTGAACCTCTCTCAACTGGTCCCTGTACCACCTCGCTCTGAACATAGTCTTCCTGGTGGCTACTACATCAGCATGGAGAGTGAATGAGTTTCAGATACTTATGGCCACCCCTCCTCCCCATAACATTTCATAGGGACACAGTTGTACTACAGTCTCACCTGAAGTTCATTCCTAAAGTCATCTCAGAATGTCATCTAAACAAGTGGATCAATGTGTTGTCATCTTCCTGAAGCCACGCTTGGCACTGGAAGAAAAGAAATTACACATACTATATGTATTTAGAACTTTGCTTTATTACATTAATAGGACCAAACTGTTCAGGCTGTTGCTCTGTCTCTTTATAGCCATATCTGGATGTTTTGAAAGTCAAGCCATCTCCTTTGTAAAGGATCTGGAAATGAATAATACATTGTATCTTGCTGTGTTATCAGTTGCCTGGTATACTCTCTCACTGAACATGAAGGCTCACTCCACCAGAGCTCAAGCAACATCCTCTGCCTACTTCAGGAATGTGTCAATTTCTGAGATCTGCAGGATGGCAGCATAGTTTAAGCCACTGATCTTTGTCAAACATTATGCATTGGGCTTAACTGTCTGGGCTGATGCCAATTAAGCAGAGCAGTACTACAAACCATATACTCTGTTTGCCTGCAGATTTAGGATTGGCTCATTTGATTGTTGCCCTCTGCAAAGGGACACAAGTTTTCTGGACTGGAGCCAAATGTGAATAAAATGTATATTCCACATACGTAGCCTAATGCTTTGTCTGTGTCCACCTTGTTTGCTTCATCATTATTTGTGATAATAAAAAAGTCCAGTGGTAAGAGAGATGTCTCCCTTTTGGGAGTGCAGGATTTCTCAGATAAGTGATTTTCATCTAGTGCTTAGGAAGGTGGCTGCTTCATGTTGATCTCCGCCAGTTATCACCACCTCTTGTACCGCGCCCCCCCCCCCCCAATGAGAAGTATTACTGTGAAGGTAGTGACAAGACAACTCTAGCAATCTTGAGTTCCCAGATTTTCCTAAACTCTAAGGCCCTGTCAAAATTAGGACACTTTTCAAAAATTTTCCACGGTACTGACACAGGTGGAGCTGAAGCAGCATTATTAAATCTTGGGAATCCTACAGTAGACAGCATTGCTGATGTTGTTTTCAGCACTATTTTGATTAGATCTATGTTGCTCGTTGCAAGCTTTCCATCCCGGAGGAAGCTGTGGCAACTCAAGTTGCTCTGCTCCTTCCCTGGTATCTATCTTCCTCTTAAACAATCAGCCTGCCTTGGCTGCTCTGCTACCCTCTTCCTGAAAAACTAGCTGCTTCAGATGCTCTGCTTCCTGCTTTTCTCCAGAGAAGGGGCCAGTGGTCTCTGGCCCCACTTGGTCAGCTTGCCCTGGTAGGTGGGCTTTTTAGGCCCTGTTCATGCTGAATTTGTGTAGCTCGATCAGCTGCATTTAATACTGTGCACCATTATGTGATAGTCACATGTCTGACCTTGGCAGGTGTATATACAGAGTTGTGCTTCAGTGATTTCATTTTTTCCCCCTGAAGGGACTTGGATGCTATTGCTCATTTCCCTGAAGACTCTCTAAAGCGGAGCACTGCAGGGTTCTATTTTTTCACTCCCCTAGCTCAGTGTATGTGAAGCCACTAGGGGAGATAGTAACATGATTTGTTTGCAGTGTAGTTGGATTAGTGATGATACTCTTCTCTATTCTATATAGGTTTTTATACCACACTCCTCACCATAAGATCCGAGCTCCTTTCAGTACTGCATTAAACTATGTGACTACGTGTGTCTCACATGTTTGTTCTCTCATCCTCTCCCCAGAGGGAGAAGTGTGTGCAGTACAGTGTCTTGTTTTAGAAGGTGGCTTTTAAAACATAAATATACATGTTGCTGTGTGTTAGAGAAGGTAAGGTCAAAGAAGTGCCCCTTGCTTTTGGAGAGGAAGGTGGTGAGGGTTGTGATGGTTCTTAGTTCTTGGGGGAGTTCACTCCATGGTCTTGGACCATCCCCAAAGAAAGTGCTGTCTCCCACACAGACAAGCTTTACTCTTGTTGAAAGTTTTATTGTGCCAGAGGAGAGTAGTTGTTGATCATAGTTTTTTTGTCCCAGGGCTTTAGATGGTCTTTTAGATACCCTGGGCCCAGGCCATAGAGCCCTTTGAAGATAAGGACTCAGTTCTCTGTGTCAGGTTTCAGAGTGGTAGCCATGTTAGTCTGTATCAGCAAAAAGAATGAGGAGTTCTTGTGGCACCTTCGAATATCAGGGTTGGAAGGGACTTCAGGAGGTCATCTAGTCCAACCCCCTGCTCAAAGCAGGACCAATCCCCAACTAAATCATCCCAGCCAGGGCTTTGTCAAGCCTGACCTTAAAAAGCTCAAAGGAAGGAGATTCCACCACCTCCCTAGGTAATGCATTCCAGTGCTTTACCACCCTCCTAGTGAAAAAGTTTTTCTTAATATCCAACGTAAACCTCCCCCACTCCAACTTGTTCTGTAATTTGTTAGAGACTAACAAATTTATTTGAGCATAAGCTTTTGTGGGCTAAAGCCCACTTCATCAGATGCATGCAGTGGAAAATACAGTAGGAAGGTATGTATATATACACAGAGAACATGAAAAAATGGAGGTTGCCATACCAACTCTTAACAAGACCAATTGATTAAGGTGGGCTATTATCAGCAGGAAAAAAAAAACTTTTGTAGTGATAATCAGGATGGCCCATTTCAAACAGTTGACAAGAAGGCGTGAGTAACAGTAGGAGGAAAATTAGCATGGGGAAATAGTTTTTAGTTTGTGTAATGACTCATGCACTCCCAGTCTTTATTCAAACCTAATTTAATGGTGTCCAGTTTGCAAATTAATTCCAGTTCTGCAATTTCTCGTTGGAGTCTGTTTTTGAAGTTTTTTTGTTGAATAATTGTGACTTTTTGGTCTGTAATTGGGTGTCCAGGGAGGCTGAAGTGTTCTCCGACTGGTTTTTGAATACTATAATTCTTGATGTCTGATTTGTGTCCATTTATTCTTTTGCATAGAGACTGTCCGATTTGGCCAATGTATATGGCAGAGGGACATTGCTGGCACATGATGGCATATATCATATATCTACCAATGGTGTCACAAGTACTCCTAGTTCTCTGTGTGTTCACATCAGAGGAAATAATGTGGTTATTCAGTCTACCCAGAGTCTAGGTGGCATTGGGATTTGGAAGAGAGTTAGATTACGCTGACTTTATAGCATGACCTCCTGAGTGAGACTATAGGGTAAACTTCCTGCGAGAGACGAAGGAAGAGAATTTATAGTGAGATTTTATAATATTAAATTGCAGAGTTAGGAGCTGATTCCTTACTCGTGGCAATATAGGACCTGCCATGTTTTATTTTCGTTATGTCTGATCACTATTGAGCTGTTAAGATAAAATTGGTATTTCAGTAAACTCTGTTCTGGTTTCTGACTGACTGAGCGTCAGACACTTAATTTGGAACTCATTCTCTTGATAAAATTAAAAATTAAAATCTCCATGTAGGAGTACTCAAACTGTGTTTGCCTTTGAAACTGGCTGCTGTCAGTGTGTTGTCACACTTTCCTTTATCCCTGTGATGAGTTTTATTTTGGAGCCTGCTACAGGTGATCTATCTGACTGAGCCTAGGTGGGGGGAATCCACTGTGTCACGCAGCCCACAGAATGATGTGGCTTATTAAACAGACCTCAAACAGTACTGTTGTATTGCTGTTATAATTACATGTGCATTTGGTGTTATGGCACATTATTGCTGTCTCCATTAAGTATTGTTAAATAAATTTAGAGCCTTAACCCAACTGTTTCCTGGTTTTTTTTTTCCAGGAGCATCATGGCATATGATTTTAAATGTGTTTGAAAACTCTTTTTGAATAAACCAAAGACGCTTTCTCTAAAGGCTTTTTCCTGTACAGCCTTTTCCAAGGGTATCTCAACACTGCCCATGTTACAGTGCGGCCGTGGCAGCACTCTGACGTGGGCAGTGTAGACACACTTCATCACTGCGGGAGAGCTCTCCTGGCGATAAAAAAAAAAACAAACAAACCCAACTCACCCCGAACAAGCGCTGGTAGCTTTGTCGCCGGGAGCATATAACTCTATGCTACTGAACATAGGAAATACCACGCTAGATCAGAAAAACAGTCCATCTAGTCCAGCATCCTGTCTGACGGTTATCATTGCCAGATGCTTCACAGGAATGTATGAAACCTCCATAATACACAGTTAGGCAATAATATGCCCATAGGGAGTGAGGGGAGGAGTTTTCCTAACCTCAGATGGTTAATGTTTGGCTTTAGATCCTGAAGCAGGAAGGTTTATATCCCTTTATGATTTTTTTTAATTCTCTGTAATGTAACTCTAGATATACATATCTCTGCTTCTACTTCCTCATCAATAAAATGGGGAATAATAGTTCTTACCCACCTTTTGTGCAGAGATTTGAGGTCCTCAGATGAAATATGCTGTGTAAATGCAAAGTATTTTAAATAGTATGTCTACACTGGCAGAGTTACATCACCGGCAGTTACAGGTTGCCCACCACTGTTCTGCAGGAATGAATCCTGCACTGTTGACCAATACGCTGCTTGCTCTCACTAACACGTCATGAATGGCAGTGGAGTTATTCCTTAAACTACAAAGACAAGAGGAGTGCGACATTGATCTCACCATGTATAGTAGCTACAACACAAGATTGCTTGTGGTATTCACGGAGGTGCTGACCACAGTGGAAAGGCTCTTTTGAGCTTGGAAAACAAGCACCGAGTGGTGGGATCACATTGTCATGCATGTCTTGGATGACGAGCAGTGGCTGCAGAACTTTCGGATGAGGAAAGCCGCATTCATGGGACTGTGTGAAGAGCTCGCCCCAGCCATGTCATGCAAGGACACGAGAATGAGAGTTTCCCTGTCGTTGGAGAAGCAAGTGGTGATTGCACTATGGAAGCTGGCTACTCCAGACTGCTACCGATTGGTCGCTAACCAGTTTGGAATGGGAAAGTCAACCATTGGACTCATGTTGACGGAAGTGTGCAGGGCCATTAATCGCATCCTGCGCTGAAAGACCATGACTCTGAGCAATGTGTGTGACATTGTGGATGGCTTTGCACAAATGGGCTTCCCTAACTGCATAGAGGCGATAGATGGCACGCGTATTCCAATTCTGGCACCAGACCACCGAGCCACCGAGTACATTAATTGGAAGGGGTATTTCTCTATGGTTCTCCAGGCTCTTGTGGATCACTGTGGGTGTTTCATGGATATTAACACAGGCTGGTCCGGAAAGGAGCATGATGCACACATCTTTCGGAACACTGGCCTGTGCAGGAAGCTGCAAGCAGGGACTTTCTTCCCGGACCAAAAGATCACCGTAGGGAAGTAGAAATGTCCATTGTGATCCTGGAAGACCTTGCCTACCCCTTAATGCTGTGGTTTATGAAGCCATACACGGGGAACCTTGACAGCAGCAAGGAGCGGTTCAACAACAGGCTGAGCAAGTGCAGAATGACTGTTAAATGTGCTTTTGGCCATTTAAAGGCCTGCTGGTGCTGCCTATATGGGAGGCTGGACCTGGACGATGACAATATTCCTATGCTTATAGCCGTGTGCTGTACATTCCACAATATTTGTGAAGGGAAGGGTGAAAGCTTCACTCAGGGCTGGATTGCTGAGGCTCAGCGTCTGGAGGCTGAATTTGAACAGCCAGAGACCAGGGCTATTAGAGGGGCGCAGTGCGGGGCCATAAGGATCAGGGATGCCTTGAGGCAGCAATTTGAAGCTGAAAGCCACTAATGTTTGTTGCTGTGCTCGGGAGTGCAGCGCTTGTAGTGCTAGGAGGCGATTGTGATTGGTGCAGATGATGCACTTTGAAGGTATAAGAAAATTGCCTGTTGCTTTGCAGGGCTCTGTTTGCTTTCAGTGAATGGAATAAAGATCGCTTTCAAACCAAAACCATTCTTTCATTAAAAAACAACAACCGGAGGAGAAAGACAAACATATCAGCACTGTGGGGGATGGGGGAAGGGAGGGTTCCAGGAGGAGGTGGGGTCCTGGGATGGTTAAAGATTTGTGTATAGCCAGGTATCATATGCAGCCTTCTCCTTTGGAGTACAGTGTAGCAGGTGCTGTACTTCAGCAGGGCTAAACTGCAGCTGGACGGGTGTTGAGTGCAGTGGATACTGGGAGTCCTCAGTGCTGGACTGTGATGGGACAGGAGTGGAATGCAGCAGGTAAAGAGTGGAGCCAGGGGGTTGATAAGAGTGTGTTGGCAGTGTGTGTGGGCGCATGGGAAAGAGTTTTGCGACAGCAGCTGCCAGGAAGGGCGGGCGCAGAGCTGCTCAGTTTGCAGTGCTAGTAGCACCTGGAGCGTATCCACTTGGCACTCCATAATGTTTAAGAGCCGCTCCGGGGCTTCGTTCTGGCGCACCGCATTCTCCTTTCAATCCCTCTTCTTGCTGTCCTGTCACTCCTTCAATCTTTGGGTTTTGGCCATGGAGTGCATCATGACATCACACAGAAAGTCCTCTTTAGTTCTTTGTGGCTGCTTTCTAATTCTGTCAGCCGTTCAGTTGATGATAACAAAGAGGGAGGCTGGGCTCCCAAGGTCGTATCTGTGAAGCCAAAATGCAACATTTTACAGAAGCAGTATTGTTTGCAACACAGAGACCACTGATTCAATTATTTAAAACACAGCTACTGTTCACATACTTGTCACTAACTGGATGACCCCAGGCAAGCACACATGAGCCACAAGACCCCCAAAATGGTGAGTAACCGCAGGGGCAGGGGAAATCAGTGTTCCAGGACTGTATTGGGCACGTGGCTCTTGGGGAGACCCAGCACTGTAGGGGAGGGCCTTATAATCATTACTGTCTCCACATCTTTCACAGGATGTGATTATGGAAGATATCTTGCTGCTGAGGGTGATCAGGGAATCAAGGGAGGGTTGTCTCGAGACTGTGGCTTCTGCATTGGCCCTTATGTGGTTTGCCTGTGTGCAGCAATGGTCCTCCCCGTGCCCAGTGATGGCAGAGTGGCGCGGGAAAGTGACCCTTAATGGGGCAAGAAACAAAACAGGCCAAAGAACCTGTGGCAGCAGATTGCCCAGTATCTCCATGAGAGTTTCATGGAGATGTCTGAGGCAGATTCCCGTGAAGTGAGGGAGTCAATCAACACCCTGTTCCGCTGCTCAGACTAGTCCTGTGGTGGTACATGCATCATACAGAGACACGCCTGCTTTCTGCAACCCTCCTGCCCCAAACAACTTGCTTCAGCGATACCCAAAATCAAAGCCACTTACCAGGGGCCTCCTCTTCTGTTTGTGCTTTGCCAAGCTCCGACAGCTGTGACTGGCTAGCCTCCTCTGAGGTACAGAAGAGATCCTGGCTGCATGCATCTCTGACCTCTGAGTCGTCCGCTGCCTGTGGGTCCCCATCTCCCTCCACATCCTCATCCAAGATTTCCTCCTCCTGGCTTAGTCCACTCTTCACTGGCGCATGAGCCACCGAAGTATCCACAGTGGCCTTCGCATTGGAGGTGGGGTCACCACCGAGTATCGTGTCCAGCTCCTTGTAGGACTGGCAGCTCGTGGTCTCAGCACCAGAGTGTTGGTTTGCCTCCCATGCCTTGTGGTAGGTGTTCCGCAGCTCCTTCACTTTGACCCTGCACTGCAGTGTGTCCCGGTCATGGCCCCTTTCTGTCATGCATCATGAAATCTGTCTGTATATTATATGTAAGCAGTGTCAGATGAGCTCCACCCTGACATCCGGTGGTGAGGTGTGGCAAGTTGTGGAAAAGAACTTCAGGGGCCGATCTCATTTGCATAGGCACACCCACCCCGCCTAGAATGAGGCCATGGTCACTTTGGCTGCTGTGGGATCCCCAGTGTCTCTGTTATTGGGGCAGGAAGAATAAATTGTTATTACCCTGATTATGGGAACTGTGCTTGGAACTGTACTTGGCCTTTAGTTATGATGGAGGGACTCACCATCAACTAAGTAGCACTCGCTTGGCAAGGGTCATGGGTTTTAAAACTCTGTGACTGGAGAGAGGCTGGGGACAAGTATTAATACTTGGTGGCATGGGCCCCTTGGTGAGGGCCTTACATGCTAATTGCACTTCCTCCTCTCTCCACTGTGGAATATCAGAGCTAATTTTGATTCCATTAGGAGTCTAGTTACAGGCTGCTGAGCTCACTTTGGGCTAATGGTGCACCAGCACTGAGGCTCCCCTACTGCAAGCAGAATTCACCAAAGAGCTGAACTGACTAAGAGCTGAAATCACTGAGTGTTGTGTTAAGTAGTGGAGGAGCCTGAAGATATATTGTGGAGCAGTTTGTGGGACGGCTGGAGTGCCTTGTGGACAGGCCGGTGGAGCAGTTCATAGGACGGTGGGAGCCGCTTGTGGGACGCGGAGCGGTTTGTGGACCGGCTGGTGGAGCAGTTCGTGGGACAGCGGGAGCTGCTTGTGGGCTGCGTAGCGGAGCTGAGCGAAGGAGTTCGTGGGGCGGCTGGCGGAGCGAAGCGAAGGCCTATGGAGCTGTGGGGCGGTCAGCTTCAGATCATGTAAGGTGCCTCTTACCCCCGTCCCATCTCCACCCAGGTCGGGAGGTAAAGCTCCGCAGATAAACTTTCAAACTCTGGGGCTGCCCTGACCAGGGACAGAGACTTTTGGGTCATTGGACTTTTGGGACTTTGAGTGATTTGGGGTTGCTGGACTCAAGAACCAAAGGGAAAGGGGCATGCCCCAATTTGCTTGGGGTGGGTTTTTTGCTCATGGGTTGTGTTATGAATCCTGTTGGTGGTGTTTCCCCAACATAATGCCACATTGTTTCTCTCTGTTATTAAAAGGCTTTTTGCTACACTCAGACTATGTGGTTGCGAGAGGGGAAGTATTGCCTCTTGGAGGCGCCCAGTGGGGGTGGTATATATTTGTCCCAGGTCCCTGGGTGGGGGCTCGAGCCGGTTTGCATTGTGTTATTGGAATGGATCCCCTAGATATTGAACCCGGCCCTTGTTGCTGCCAACTCTGATGGGCAGAAGGGTTACATATATAACTCCTAACTCTGGAGCGCAGCTGGGACTGGACAGCCTCCTCTCCCCAAATGCTGATGAGGTCCAGCAGCTCGGCATTGCTCCAGATGGGGGATTGCCTGGTGTGTGGAGCAGGCATGGCCACCTGGAAAGATGCGCTGCACGCATCACTGAGCAAACAGCAAGGGAACTTTCAAAATTCCCAAGGAATTTAAGAGATTGGGCTCACGCTTGCTCACCTGAGGGCAGGGCAGTAGAGTTCAAACCAATGACCATAGAGGCAAGAACAGGCTTTGTGGGACACCTCCCGGAGGCCTATTGCAGTGCTGTAATCGACCAGGGTGTCTACACTGGCACCACGGCACTGTAGCCCTGGTGCAGAAAGCTGTAGGCCTTTCATTGGGGTGGTTTTTTTTATAGCGCTGCAGCTGCGCAGTTTCTGTACACTGAGTGGCGTGGCAGTGTGTACACCTCAGCAGTTACACCGCAGAAAACTGCTTTACTGTGCAGAAACTTGTCGGTGTGGACAAGGCCTTAGTAGTCTCCATCACCACAACTTGTTTATAGTCAGGAGCTGTAGAACCTTGAGAAATGCTTTGGAGTGGATTAAGACAAAACAGGCCATAGATCGACCAACTTGTTAGCTCCAGTTCTCCCAGAGACTTTAGAGGCCCACAGTTGATTTTTTTTCCTTCCAGCCAGCTTCCTCTTCTTTCAGATGCTGGTACTTTCAGAGCTGCCTTCTCCCCTCCCTTTGCTTGTGGGAAAGGGAGGTGTATGCGTGTGTAATAATTTTCTTTACAAATGGTTTTTGATAAGGATGTGAAATAATTGACTTTTTCTCTTGTAGTGTCACACCCATCCTCTCTGCTCCCTTAATTATGCCTCCCTCACTTCCCCTTTACTATTATTTGTCTTGTAGATCACCTAGAGCAGTGGTTCCCAAACTTGTTCTGCCACTTGTACAGGGAAAGCCCCAGCCGGGCCGGTTTGTTTACCTGCCGCGTCCGCAGGTTCCGCCGATTGCGGCTCCTAGTGGCCGTGGTTCGCTGCTTCAGGCCAATGGGAGCTGCTGGAAGCGGCGTGGGCCGAGGGATTTACTGGCCGCCACTTCCAGCAGCTCCCACTGGGTTGGAGCAGCGAACCGTGGCCACTGGGAGCCGCGATCGGCCAAACCTGTGGGCATGGCAGGTAAACAAACTGGCCCAGCCCGCCAGGGGCTTTCCCTGCACAAGCAGCGGAAGAAGTTTAAGAACCACTGATCTAGAGACCCCCGTAGAGATTGGGGACCAGTTGTGCTGCACATTTCACAAAAATGAACTGTGATAGTTCCTGCACCAAATGGTTACTGTTTGCTTCTTTCACTACTTTCTCTGTACATGGAACACCCTTCTTGAGCTAGTCTGCAAAGCCACTTTCCTCTCCAATTAAATCCCTCCTCAGGATCCACTCCTTCCATGATGCCTACAAGAAACTTGCTGGCTGTCATTTAGTGATCTGTCTCATTTATTTTTCTTGAGACAGAACTTATTTCATAAAGGCTGAATGTTGGGGCGGAAGGCAGGAGTGAAGAGACTTTGGAGTTGAAAATCAGGATTATGGGGGGTGGGGGAGGGTGGAAGATGAGGATGATGTATGGCGAAGAGGATATGAGGAGGGGAACTTAGTGTGTTTAACTTAAAATACCCAGAAAACACTTCAGATTTGTAACCATCACCCTGATCATCTTGTTTGTATGTTGTATCTTTTCCTCCCATTCTATTGTCTGTCTGTGTACCTTTGGTTTTTAGATTTTATGGTCTTTGGAGCAGGGTCTGTTTTCCTGTGTTTGGAAAGCACCTTTGTTATGTGGTAACAAATCTAAATAACAAATAGCTTTTATTATCCGTTTGAAGTGTATGCAAAAAAAAGTTTTCCTTTCGTAAAATATGCTATTTTAGTTTCTTCCTATTTTATCCCCTTTTGTGGTTGTTTATATTTTGCCCATAGCTTTTGAATAGTCAGACTAGTAGTAAATTTATATTTTAATTTCCCTCATGTTGTGACTAGTGTTTGTAGTGATAAAGGACACTGGGAAAGAAATCTTTACCTTCTGCATATACTACTATTACATCTGCAGCGTGGAGAGGTAAATTACTTAATTGCAGGTATTTTATGCAAAACACTAAGGCACCAATCTACAGGCTGTTTTTGCCTGAGTGTGGGAGTCTGCCATCACAGGACAATTTGCAGGATTGGGGCCCCAGATTCTATAGTGATGGGTACTATAGAAAAACTTAAGATAACAGGTGTGATGCTTCCTTCGGGTACCCAGGCACCTCTCTACCACCTGCCCATAGCATGAAGAAGCCTTGTCTGTGCCTGCTGTGGGTTAGCTCCCCAACTTAACTGGCCACAGGCAACACAAGCACTCCCTTCTCAGCCCTTCAGGCCTTGCTGTTACTCTGCGGGTTAGTGATTGACACACCACAACTGTTGGGCCCTCCGAGTGTGTCTGTGGAGTGTCCAACCCTTGGTCCTCAGGACAGTCGTGATATTCACAGATTTGCTGCTTCCAAAGAAATAGTACCCTCCCCTGCAGCTTACCAGTTCCTCAGATCACCTCTCCACACACAGCACTTAGATACGTTTATAGTGAAAGCAAGAATAAATTCAATTAACAAAGCATAGAGATCCAAGTAATAACAAGCAGAAGTATTGGAAACAAGTGGGTACATATAAACCAAAAAATAATGCTCGTTCTACAGCCTAGACTTAATTAGCAAGATACTCTCGTGTCTTGTAGTGTGTTGCTCACCCCAAATCCTTGCAGTGTTTTACAGCCAAGTTGGCTGTGACCCTGCTTTCATACAAGTATGTGGTCTGTTTGCTTCCTAGGTGAAGGATTCAGTGTGTTTCCTTACACTTCCAGATATACCAGAACAATCCTTTCTCTTTATTCATAAACAGCATCTCCTAGCTCCTCTCCCCGCCACCCCCCGCCCCAGCTGTTTGTTTCATCTTGTAGATTTCGCCACTGGCTTAGTATAAAAATAGGCATACAGGGTGAGGGATACAATCAGTGATCAGCTGCCAAAATCTTAACAACCTGTTCTCTCCTCACCCCACGAGGGGGTTGTGGCCCACTCCTGCCCCCCCCCCCGAGACTCTGGCCCCATCCAATCCCCCGTGTTCCTTCATGCCCCCACCCCCGGATCCCTGCCCCATCCACCCCCTTCCCCTGTCCCCTGACTGCCCCCAGAACTGGGCAGGAGGGTCTTGTGGGCCACCGTGGTGGGTGCCCACCCCGCCTCTAAGAGCCAGAGGGATCTGCCATGGGGCGAGGTGGGGAGTCCCGGCGGTGCTTACCTGGGCCAGCTCCCAGGAAGCATCTGGCAGGTCCCTCTGGCTCCTAGGGGCGGGGGAGTGTAGCTGGAGCTGAGCAGGGGGAGCGGCGGCTGCTCCCCCCTCTGATCACATCAAAAGTGGCACCTTAGGCGCCAACTCCGTGCGTGCTCCGGGGCTGGAGCCCCCATGGGGAAAATTTGGTGGGTGCAGAGCCCCCACCGGCAGCTCCCTGCCCCGCGCCCGGCCCCAGCTTACATCTGCTCCACCTCCTCCCCTGAATGCGCCGCCCCGCTCTGCTTCTCTGCTCCCCCCGGTTCCCAGTTTCCTGCGAATCAGTTGTTTGCGCGGGAAGCCTGGGAGGGCTGAGAAGCAAGTGGCGGCTTCGTGCTCAGGCCCAGGGAGGCGGAGGTGAGCTGGGGCAGGGAGCAGTTCCCCTGCGTGAGTTCCTCCCCCCCCCCCCCCCGGCTACCTGCTGTGGTGCAGGCAGCCCACCTTGCGCCCCCCCGTCCCAGCTCACCTCCGCTCCACCTCCCTGGGCCTGAGTGCGAAGCTGCCGCTTGCTTCTCAGCCCCCCGGCTTCCCGCGCGAACAGCTGATTCGCGGGAAGCTGGGGAGGGGGGCGGAGAAGCAGAGCGGGGTGGCGTGTTCAGGGGAGCAGGCGGAGGTGGAGCAGAGGTGAGCTGGGGCCGGGCGTGGGGCGGGGCGGGGCGGGGAGCTGCCGGTGGGTGCTCTGCACTCATCAAATTTTCCCCGTGGGTGCGTCAGCCCCAGAGCATCCACGGAGTCAGCACCTAAGGCGCCACTTTTGGCTGGTTGTTAAATTGAGAAGCCCTTTTAGAACCGGTTGTCCCTCGCGGGACAACCGGTTCTAAAAGGGCTTCTCAATTTAATAACCACCTCTAGCGAACCAGCTCCAGCTCACCACTGGATACAATACCCCAAATGACCAAACAGGGAGATAGGTGTCCGTTCCTTCCTTCCTGAAAGGAACATTTCAGAGGCACGTCACCTCACCTCGTGGTGATCTGCCTTTACTTTAAGATCTTAAAAGCATAATTTTCAGTATAGATACACAACTCCTTAAATATTTTCCGTACATATATTTCATAATGATTATGATGACCAGTGGGCTACTGGCTCTCAGTAGTAATCTTATTTGCATCCCTTTGGTGAACTATTCTGCATCTATTCGACCAAGGGGAGTCCTGTAAAACCCTATGCACCCTCTGTGCCCTTTGTCAGTTGACACCAAGGGGTCCCTGGGTCACAACAGATAAAAACAAAATAAGGGTTACATTGGGGGCAGTGTAATTGCATTCAATTTTACCTTCTAAAAATAACCCGAATTCCATCATTATGGTAGATTTGTGGATCTCTAGCTCCCGGCTATAACACATGTTCAGTAGTTATCAGACAGGTTCTTTCGATAGAGTTCCATGCGGAACGCAATGCCATCCACAGCCTCAAACAACTCTGACATCATAATCAAAAAGGCTGACAAAGGAGGTGCTGTTGTCATCATGAATAGGTCGGAATATGAACAAGAGGCTGCTCGGCAGCTCTCCAACACGAGTTTCTACAAGCCATTACCCTATGATCCCACTGAGAGTTACCAAAAGCAACTACAGCATTTGCTCAAGAAACTTCCTGAAAAAGCACAAGATCAAATCCGCACAGACACACCCCTGGAACCCCGACCTGGGATATTCTATCTACTACCCAAGATCCATAAACCTGGAAATCCTGGGCGCCCCATCATTTCAGGCATTGGCACCCTGACAGCAGGATTGTCTGGCTATGTAGACTCCCTCCTCAGGCCCTATGCTACCAGCACTCCCAGCTACCTTCGAGACACCACTGACTTCCTGAGGAAACTTCAATCCATCGGTGATCTTCCTGATAACACCATCCTGGCCACTATGGATGTAGAAGCCCTCTACACCAACATTCCACACAAAGATGGACTACAAGCCGTCAGGAACACTATCCCCGATAATGTCACGGCTAACCTGGTGGCTGAACTTTGTGACTTTGTCCTTACCCATAACTATTTCACATTTGGGGACAATGTATACCTTCAGACCAGCGGCACTGCTATGGGTACCCGCATGGCCCCACAGTATGCCAACATTTTTATGGCTGATTTAGAACAACGCTTCCTCAGCTCTCGTCCCCTAAAGCCCCTACTCTACTTGCGCTATATTGATGACATCTTCATCATCTGGACCCATGGAAAAGAAGCCCTTGAGGAATTCCACCATGATTTCAACAATTTCCATCCCACCACCAACCTCAGCCTGGTCCAGTCCACACAAGAGATCCACTTCCTGGACACTACAGTGCTAATAAACAGTGGTCACATAAACACCACCCTATACCGGAAACCTACTGACCGCTATTCCTACCTGCATGCCTCCAGCTTTCACCCTGACCACACCACACGATCCATCGTCTACAGCCAAGCTCTGCGATACAACCGCATTTGCTCCAACCCCTCAGACAGAGACAAACACCTACAAGATCTCTGTCAAGCTTTCTTACAACTACAATACCCACCTGCGGAAGTAAAAAAACAGATTGATAGAGCCAGAAGAGTTCCCAGAAGTCACCTACTACAGGACAGGCCTAACAAAGAAAATAACAGAACGCCACTAGCCGTCACCTTCAGCCCCCAACTAAAACCCCTCCAACGCATTATTAAGGATCTACAATCTATCCTAAAGGATGACCCAACACTCTCACAAATCTTGGGAGACAGGCCAGTCCTTGCCTACAGACAGCCCCGCAACCTGAAGCAAATACTCACCAACAACCACATACCACACAACAGAACCACTAACCCAGGAACTTATCCTTGCAACAAAGCCCGTTGCCAATTGTGCCCACATATCTATTCAGGGGACACCATCACAGGGCCTAATAACATCAGCCACACTATCAGAGGCTCGTTCACCTGCACATCCACCAATGTGATTTATGCCATCATGTGCCAGCAATGCCCCTCTGCCATGTACATTGGTCAAACTGGACAGTCTCTACGTAAAAGAATAAATGGACACAAATCAGATGTCAAGAATTATAACATTCATAAACCAGTCGGAGAACACTTCAATCTCTCTGGTCACGCAATCACAGACATGAAGGTCGCTATCTTAAAACAAAAAAACTTCAAATCCAGACTCCAGCGAGAAACTGCTGAATTGGAATTCATTTGCAAATTGGATACTATTAATTTAGGCTTAAATAGAGACTGGGAGTGGCTAAGTCATTATGCAAGGTAGCCTATTTCCTCTTGTTTTTTCCTACCCCCCTCCCCCCAGATGTTCTGGTTTAACTTGGATTTAAACTTGGAGAGTGGTCAGTTTGGATGAGCTATTACCAGCAGGAGAGTGAGTTTGTGAGTGTATGGGGGTGGGTTTTTGGAGGGGGGTGAGGGAGTGAGAGAACCTTGATTTGTGCAGGAAATGGCCTAACTTGATTATCATGCACATTGTGTAAAGAGTTGTCACTTTGGATGGGCTATCACCAGCAGGAGAGTGAATTTGTGTGGCGGGGGTGGAGGGTGAGAAAACCTGGATTTGTGCTGGAAATGGCCTAACCTGAAGATTACTTTAGATAAGCTATTACCAGCAGGACAGTGGGGTGGGAGGAGGTATTGTTTCATATTCTCTGTGTATATATAAAGTCTGCTGCAGTTTCCACGGTATGCATCTGATGAAGTGAGCTGTAGCTCACGAAAGCTCATGCTCAAATAAATTGGTTAGTCTCTAAGGTGCCACAAGTACTCCTTTTCTTTTTGCGAATACAGACTAACACGGCTGTTACTCTGAAACCTTCGATAGAGTTGTAGATTTTCACAAACTAAATGATTGATTATTGTATTCTTCAATTAAAATAATTTCATAAATCTACATTTCAGGGACTTATGGAAAGAGTAGGATTATAGGCCCCAGTTTAGCAAGGCACTTAAGCAGGTGCTTAACTTCATGCATATGAATAGTCCCATTGACTTCAGTGGGACTTACACACATTTAAATAATGACAGGTTTCAGAGTAAGAGCCATGTTAGTCTGTATTTGCAAAAAGAAAAGGAGTACTTGTGTGTAAGCTTTGCTTATGCTCAAATAAATTGGTTAGTCTCTAAGGTGCCACAAGTACTCCTTTTCTTTTTACACATTTAAATGCTTTGCTGATTAGAGGTGGATTTAGGCAGGTAAAATTAAGCACATGCTTAAGTGCTTTGCTGATTCAAGGCTTAATTCTGAATAACAGCTAGGTGTGAAAACCAGTATTACAATACAACGTGATTAAATTTTGGACTGGTTTTAAATTTAAATACATTTTTTATACTAAATTATTGGCTTTTATTAAGTGTTAAGATATTTACTGGCCCATTTTTTAATAGGTCGCTGTAGAATGAGTTTCATGTACTGTGATTTTTTTTTTACAGGTAACACAACTTGACCCTGTGTATTTTAAAAAAAGATAAATGGATACACTGAAATTCATAAAGACTAATGTGATGCTGACTAATGTGCTGCGTTTTGACCCAGTGCTTTAAAGAGGGTCATTGCCATATTTCTTCATAAGGAGATAAGTGGATTAGACATGTCTACAATATTTTGTTGTTTGCTACAATGTGGCAAACATCAATAAAAATACAATTATTCGAACATTAACGCAGCTAAGGAAGTCCACTCTGACATCTAAAATGCATTACAGTGTTAAGACTGTTTTATAATGAAGAATAAGACTAACAAGCATTTAATTATTTCAGTGAAATCATGACATCTTGAAAATTTAGCATTTGAAAAACTGAACTCAGCATGTGATCTTAGAAACCACAGGCGTCTTTGTGAGGGGGAAAAACATCTTAGATGGGAAATAAAATAATTATCTAATCACTTTGTTTTTCTCAAAGTTCCACATAACTACAAAATGGAAGTTAAGCAAAAGTATAGCTAAATATAGCTAATAGGAATTAAAACTGAGAAGATGAGTATTTGACCTTGAATTTTAAGAATTTATGAAAATCTATACACAAAAGGAACTTTCCCTGAAAGAAATTCTAGTATCTATAAACTCTTCAAGTATTAAAATACTTTATGCTCTACCATTAGTAGCAAATATTTAAAATATTGTGCAGTGTATTTTAATTTTTGCAATGTGGCAAACAGACGTGCCAGTAAAATATAAAAATGCACTTACTAAATTATAAACCTTGTAGAAAACATTAAGAGGATGAAATATTATCTTCATTCTAGATTGATGGCGTTTATGATTTATGCTTGATGGATTTTGTTTATTAATGTACATCAATAGCCTTCTTGTTTCTATTCTCATTTGTTAAAAATAAATATTTCCTTTAGAGGAGAACTCCCCCTATCTCATGCATGTTTTATGAAGGCAACAGTAAAAAATCCATTAAAGAAGCACAACTACAGATATAATTCGGAATGGGTTTTGGCAGTGGACTTTGAGTGGCACCAAACACCTCCCCCGTCCAACTCTGTCCACACAGTGTAAGTCTGGTAACAAATAACCAGATTAAGTTAGAATTACTAAAGTGTACTGTGATAATGAAGCTCTGTTAAAACTCGATTATAACGTACCAGTTATGTTTGTGTTCAACTGAAAATATTTATAAACATTTCATGGTGTATAAAGTAGCCACTGCAGATTTGTGTATTGGTTTGTAAAGTGCTTTGGGATCATCTAAGATGTTGGACATTGTACTAATTCAAGACATTTCTGTTTCTTCTATAATCTGCTTGGGTTTTTGGTCAAACAACTAAACTTCCACTCAATTGTGACTGAAAATGAGGAGTTTAACTCCAGTTCTGATCCCACTGTAGTCAATATCAAAACTTCCATTCACCATATAGGGAGCAGGATGTCTAAAGTTGTTCAATGAACTAAACAAACAAACCGAAAGAATGAAAATACACCTCCCCCCCCTTTTTTTTTTGCATACTGTTAAGTACAAGAAAATATTTTTCACCTAGGAACCTCAAATGCTGTATGGTTTTGTATCCTATCTTGTTGATGCAATTGAGGCACAAGTGGTGTTGGCCATTACATTCCAGCTTCTTTCTGAAGCATTTTCACCTTTAGATTTTGCATTTTTAGGCCCTGAGTAGTTACTTTTAATGAATCCTTGACTGTCAGAAGAAGATTCTTATTGAATATCTTCTTTAATAAATATAATCTTTTCAGGCTTTCCCATGATCAGGGAGGGATAGCTCAGTGGTTTGAGCATTGGCCTGCTAAACCCAGGGTTGTGAGTTCAATCCTTGAGGGGGTCAATTTAGGGATCTGGGGCAAAAATTGGGGATTGGTCCTGCTTTGAGCAGGGAGTTGGACTAAATGACCTCCTGAGGTCCCGTCCAACCCTGAGATTCTATGATACTCAATACCCACTACTCCAAAGAATAAGCCTACTAGGTAGGGCAAAAAATACCTGTGCTTCCACAAATTGTAGGTTCACACGCTCTAAAATTTAAAGGATTAAGATAGTTGTGTAGTGTTTGAACTGTATTTAATTGTAATAATGTCAATCAATTTTCTACTTAATCTTTAATAAATAGAACTTACTATATCTGTCTTTTTGTTATTCTTTTTCCTTCCTGGCTTCATTTCACCTTTTTTCCTTCTCTTCCCTACGACAGATCATGGTGTAACTCTTTGAGTTGTCTTCAGGGGGTCTGGCAATTTTAGAAGACACTACAGAGGATTGTGGCAGATTGGCACTAATTTGTCGATTAGCAATATTTGATGTAGAGCAGAGAAAATTAGGAAGGAATTGTAAGAAAATAGGAGTCTTGTCTTTTTATTAAAAGCCAGCTGAACTGGATTCAGGTTGATCCCTCCAGTCAGAACAATGAACATGGCAAACATAGTTGATAGGCTAAAGCAAAGAACAGATGGCCCTTAAGAAAGTGGAATGGTTGTTTGGAAATAAGTTGCAAAGGTAGGATGGGAAATAACTCTTGAGTGCACATCTTATGAAGAACTTCAAGTTTTTACAGACATGATATAGGAGCCACAAGCTGTTTATCCTAAGCAGTGAATAAAATTTTGACAGGATTTGAGAAATCTCCAAAAGACATTCAATAAGTGATTGACATAGTCTCCTAGGATAGTACATCAGGCAGTTCCTTTGCTGAGGAGGAGGATTTACACCTCCCATACCTCCAGGCTCAGTGTGAGTAGTGTGTGAGTGCTACATTTGGTCGCACCGCAGGAAGAATGCATTTCCCATGTAAAGGAGGTGGAGGAGAGCCAGGGTGAGCATATGCCTGAGAAATGCACCCCAGCACAACAGGTCGGGGAGAGGGTGTTGCAGGTGGGACCACAAAAGTGGATTTGTTGCTCTTGGTGGGGAGAAGGAAAGAAGAGAGTGCATGCCTGAAAATGCCAAAAAATATCAGAACCAGATCTCTCCCCTTCCTCCCTGGTTTCACTGCATTCCATTGGATGGCTGGCAGGGATGGGGCAGGGAGTGGGAATTGATTGGCCCCTGCACTCTCCTGCCCAACAACTTCACACCACTTGGCTGTAAGAGGCTCTTGCCCCACCTCCCTTCCTGAAGGTGTAGATAGTGAGCTGGGTTTCCAGAATGCTGTGGGTCTGACTTGATGATCTGCTTTTTGGAGATCAGGAAGGATTTTTTCCCTATCGGGACCAAATTTGTGGATTTCTGGTGCTTTTTTTTTTTGCCTTCCTTGCAGCATTGTGGAGACACTGGTGGGGTAAAGAATAATACAATTTCGAAGTCTAATATTAAGAGATAATATAGGAATGTAAAAAAAATGAGGAGTACTTGTGGCACCTTAGAGACTAACAAATTTATTTGGGCATAAGCTTTCGTGAGCTAGAGCTCACTTCATCGGATGCATTCAGTGGAAAATACAGTAGGAAGATAAATATATATACACAGAGAACATGAAAAAATGGGTGTTAGCCCACGAAAGCTTATGCTCAAATAAATTCGTTAGTCTCTAAGGTGCCACAAGTACTTCTCGTTTTTTTTTGCTGATACAGACTAACACGGCTACCACTCTGAAACCTATAGGAATGTGTAGTTTGTCACAACTTGCTGCTGATATCAGGTACAGATAAAGGCTTAAAGAGCCAGCTCCCAGATGGAAATGAGACCCAGCGTTTTTGCTGGTGGAACTTGTGCTATAAGGAGAAGTGGCAGCCTGAAGTCTCTGCAGACCAAGGTCTCCCCTTGAGGCTATATTACCTCTCCGTCTGACCCAGGTGGGGGGAATTGGAAGACTCAGAAGTGAGCTGATTCCTCTGAGTGGGTCAAGGGGGCTACCCTGGGTTATTGGTTATATTTTGGGAGCCCTCTAACCTGTACTGGACCTACTTAAATGCCTGTTAAGTGAGATGGGGTGCACATATACTGCCTCTACCCACTGTTATGTTCATACGGCCTGCCACTTCAAATCCATTCCAATGTTTGTTTTTCATTCACCTGTGTTCTGAGCAGTCAACATCACTTGAGAGTTTTTTTACTGGAGGGGACCATAGGATAGGGAGATGGGGAAGGACACTCTCAAGAAATGCAAAATATGTCTTATTCCCTGTGATGTCACAGCTTGTACTTCTCTGAGTTAGTATTGGCCAAGTTATTCTAGATGTGTTATGCATATAGGTTTTTTTTGTTTTACTCAGATTTTCTCTTTTTAATAAATCTTATTTTCTTATAACTTTTCTTTTAAATTGTTTGGGCATTTCATGCAGAGATGGTTCTGGAGAGCTGGTGGAAAAACATCTCCCTCTAAGTAAAGGTAGGGAACAAAGAGTGTTCCTTTCTTGAGATTCTTAGTCAAAAGGGAATGCACTAAGGGGGCCTTTCCCAGAGATGCATTGCCATCAGGATTGGAAGTCTGTGGATGCATAGGAAATCCCTAATGACTACAGAAGAAAACTGAGTTTTTAAGGGATATACTTCAAGAACTAAGTCTTCTAGTGAAAGATACTCCAGTGTTTGTGGGATTGCCTGGGTGAGGTACCAGTCCCCTTCAATACCCCCAGTTTCCAGGAAAGGGGATGGTGCTGAGCAAGGCCTCTGCATTTTAGAATGAACCTCTTGATAGTAGATGTCTGGTAAATGTGAAGTACGCCCCCTAATCCCTTCTGGCTGCTGGGAGAAGATGTGTACACGTGTGGACTCGCTCTCTATGTAAGGGACCGGGCATAGGCGGTCTGGCCTAGCAGTCATGCCTGGGCTAGTGTCCACAAGTCAAAGGACAGCCACGAGGCAGTAGTCAGTGAGCAGGGGTCAGACTAATCACTAGAGCAGGGGTCTCAAACTCAATTTACCTTAGGGCCAGTGCCAGTCCTCAAATCTTCCCAGGAGGCCAATAATGTCCCTCATGCCGCCCAGAACCCACCCCCAAAACTGTGCCCCCCAAAACTCTGCCCCCCACCTGCCTAAGGCTTTGGGAGGGAGTTTGGGTGGGGGAGGAGGTCTGGGGTAGGGGATTGGGGTGCAGGCTCTGGGAGGGAGTTTGGGTGCAGAAGGGGTGAGAGGTTGGGCTCTGGGAGGGAGTTTGGGTCGGGGAGGGGGTCTGGGGTGAAGGCTCTGGAATGGAGTTTGAGGGCTGGGGGTGTGTGGGGAGGGGGTGCAGGCTCTGGGAGGGGGTTTGGGGTGCGGTGCTTACCTGGGGCTCCAAGGTGGGGCGGGCCTCCGTGCGCTGCTGCCCCCAGGCACCGCCCCTGCAGTGTCCCATTGGCTTCAGGGGTGCTCGGGGCGAAGGCAGTGTGCAGAGGCACAGCCCTGCCCCTGGGCCACAGGGAGGGACCAGCAGACACTGGAGCGAGCAGGCAGACGCCGCTCAGCTCCGCTGTGCCGCTGGGGCCCCTGGGGTGGGGGTGGGGGAGCACCTGGAGGTGGCAGGTGGGGCCAAGGGAGAGACCCAGCCCCAAAACTCCTGAAGCCCTGTGGGCCACATTGGGAAGGCTCGCAGGCCGGGAGTTTGAGACCCCTGCACTAGAGCCAGGATCAGTAAGGTCAGAGTCAGCCAGGGTCGGAAACTGGAAATTACCAGGCTGGTGTCAGGAGGCAAGAGCCCGGTTAGGGTCTGATACTGGAGACTAGAAAGTGAGGTGAGATCTGGAGTCACCGCAGCCAGAAGTTTGTGTGGTTGCTCAGACAACTTCCTGTGGCACCATCCACGATTAAATAATGAACATGGACCAATCAGAAGGCCACAGGATACGATCGTTCTGGACCCTTCTGGCTGTACTGTGTGTGGCGTCTAACCTCCACAGTGCTCCTTGAAGGTGTCTCTGCATGGCCTCCAGGTGGCAATGTGGAAACATAAGCTGTCCCAGGGGTCTGCACACCTGGTTTCTAGTCCAGTGGATTCTTACACTCCACCTCTCTGTTCCCCAGAGACTCCTGGCTTCTGTGACAGTGTCTCCCCACTATTTGCTTTGTTAGTCTCTTTTTGAGCTCCCACCCTACTGAATTACTCATGTTTAGGGCCCTACCAAATTCATGGCTATAAAAAACTCATCATGGACCGTGAAATCTGGTGGGTGTAGAGAAATCTGGTTTTCTGTGTGCTTTTACTCTATCATATACAGATGTCATGAGGGAGACCAGCATTTCTCAAATTGGGGGTTCTGACCCAAAAGGGAGTTGCGGGGGGGGTCACAAGGTTATTTTAGGGGGGATCATGGTATTGCCACCCTTACTTCTGCGCTGACTTCAGAGCTGGGCAGCCAGAGAGTGGCGGCTGTTGGCCAGGCGCCCAGCTCTGAAGGCAGCAGCACAGACATAAGGGTGGGAATTCCATACCATGCCATCATTACTTCTGCGCTGCTGCTGCTGGCTCTACCTTCAGAGCTGGGCTCCTGGCCAGCAGCCACCACTCTCCAGCTGCCCGGCTCTGAAGGCAGCGCGGCTACGAGCAGCAGCGCAGAAATAAGGGTAGCAGTATTGCAACCCCCCCTAGAGTAACCTTGCAACCGCCCCCACAACTCCTTTTTAGGTCAGGACCCCTACAATTACACCATGAAATTTCAGATTTAAATAGCTGAAATAATGAAATTTATGATTTTTAAAATCCTATGACCGTGAAATTGACCAAAATGTACCGTGAACTTGGTAGGACCCTACTCATGGTCCTACCTAGGCAACTGCTCATAGATTTTCCCCTCCCACCCCCCAAGAAGCAGCAGAGTGAAATTTCTTTTTCTTCTCAGTTTTCTCTGTTGCTGACAATGTTCTGTATAGCAGCAGTAAAAACTGACAAGACTCCATTAGATTTTGCTCTGCTGCCATTTGGGGAAAGCTCTGAGCAGCAATTTCTCTATGCCTCAGTGCCCCATATGTCAAATGGGGATATTTTCCTACCTCACAGTAGTATTGAGAGAGAGTGAATCCACTGTTTGTGTGGTGACAAGCACCTCTAACAAACAAATAGATTAAATTAACAACATACAGTTTTATTTTTTTGTAGTTTATTCAGCTTGAATACTGGAAATAGACTAGTTAGCTTCACTTGTCTATTCAGTTTCTCATTCTGATTCTTATACAGTAGAACAATTGCACAATCTTTGCATTATATTCATTCCAGGGGAATGTTTAAATCCAGTCCTAAAACTGTTTATAATTGGGTTAGTATATCACTTGTGCATGTGCATACTTGGCTCCTTGTGTCGGCACTGCGCGTACTCACCAGGAATGCTTGTTTCAGTGCACAGTGTGGTGCCCCATGGGGAAGTATAATAGTGTGCAACTTGCAACCATCCAGGGCACTAACTTTTGGGAAGTTTTGGCAATGCATGGTGGGGCAGAAACAAGCCGCACATGGGAGGTCAAGACGGCAGGGTCAAGGGCCCATTATACAGCTTTTTCCATCTCTGTCCCATAATTTTCATGCCTATTTTGAAAATCCCATGAACCCGCATAGGACTTGTTGCTGTCCACCATCTCAGACAGAAGTGTGGATTCTGCACAGCTGTGCACTATTGTCATGAGCATTGCGAGCATGGGACACACCATCCTCTGGTATCTGCAGAGCTGCAAGAAGAGCAGTGGGGAACATGACAGTTGCCTGAAGGATAGATTGCTGTGGGACATAGCGAGAACCAATTCAAGATTGTTGGTGCCATTCACGGAGCAATTGCAGATGATGGAGTACCATTTGGGCCTGAGAAACGATCACTGACTAGTGGTATCACATTGTAATGCAGGCTTGGGATTATGGGCAGTGACTGCAGAAATTTAGGATGCACAAGGCTTCATTCCTGGGTCTCTGTGTCAAGGTCGCCCTGGCTTTCCAGTGCAGGGACACCAAAATGAGAGCTGCGCTAACAGTAGAGAATCAAGTGGTGGTTGCACTGTGGAAACTTGCAATGCTGGATTGCTACTGGTCAGTGGGCATTTGAAAAATCCACTGTGGGGGCCATTGTCATGCAAGTGTACAGGGCTTAGGGTGACCAGATATCCCAATTTTATAGGGACAGTCCCGATTTTTGGGTCTGTCTTATATAGGCTCCTGTTACCCTCCCCCCCCACCATCCCCTGTCCCAATTTTTCACATTTGCTGTCTGGTCACCTAACAGGGCGGTTAATCGTCTCCTGCTATGCAGGACTGTGACTCTAGGCAATGTGCAGCACATAGTGGATGGATTTTCAGTAATGGGGTTCCCAAATTGCAGTGGAGCAATATATGGCACGCATATCTTTATTTTGGCACCAACCACCTTGACACAAAGTACATCAATGGTTATGCAAGTACTGGTGGATCACCAGGGACGCTTCACTGACATCTCTGTTGGCTGGTCAGGGAAGTGCTTGACACTCACATATTTAAGAACACAAGACTGTTTAGAAAGCTACAAGCATGGACTTTCTTTCCCGACCAGTGGATTACCATTGGCAATGTTGAAATTCCAGTAGTGATCCTGAGGGACCCAGCCTATCCTGGTTCATGAAGCCATACACCGGCTACCTGGACAGCACCAAGGAAAGATTCAACTACTGGCTCACTGGGTACAGAATGACAGTTGAATGTGCTTTTGGTAGATTGAGGGGACCTTGGTGTTGCTTACTCACTAGCCTGGATCTCAGTGAGAAAAATATCTCAATTGTTATAGCTCCCTGCTGTGCACTGTATAATACCTGCAAAGCAAGGGGGAAAAGTTGCCACCGGGGTGGAGGGCAGAGGTAGAGCAGCTGTCTGCTGAGTTGGAGCAGCCTGATACAAGGTCTATTAGAAGAGCTCAATACAGAGCTATATGGTTCAGGCAGGCTTTGAAAGAGCAGTTCAACACTGAGCCACAGTAATGGGTTATGATTACTGTGCTCTACCTGGCCCTGCAGTTTTGGGGACTGTTAGGAATTGTGTAGAGCTTGGTGTACAGGTGTAACATTGATAATGCACCTATTAATTGTGTGGTGCTTCCTGTATGTTTGATTGTTACACTGTGTTTGTCACTGATCCTCTGAGTTGTCCATGTGCAATCATCAGTAAGTGGGTGTTTTCAGTATCGTCAGTTATTCTGCAGCATATGTTGGGAACTAATAAAGATGAATTATTTTCCAAACATTAGAGTTTTATTGAGTAATAAACACTTAAAAAATTCTGTGCAAGTTAAAAGCAAATACACTAAAACCATAACAAATTTATGGAACAGAGCTTAAGGAAAGGGAAGGAACATTCATGTCCATTTATCTAAACGTACATCAAGCGTGCCTCTCATAGGTCAGGGTATGTGAAGCTGCTGTAGTTCTTAATGTCCCCCGGGGTAGAGTGGTAGGAGTAGTGATGCAGTCATGTGAAATGTTGAGGATGGGCTGTAGGGAGGTGCTATACTGGAGTTCTTATATTAGTGGGAGACACATTTAAGTTTAGACACATGCACAATGAGGTTGAGGCAAGGCAGCGTATGTTGACCTAACTTTGATATATAGACCAGGCCTAACTCATTAACTTGTAGTGTAAGCTTTATCTGCAGATCTGTATTTATAGCTGATTTGCCTCTTCAACTGAAGTCTTGTCTATATTAGAAAATTGTACCATTTAACTAAAATATATTTAGAAATTTGATCTAGTTAAATTGATACAAATCCTTAATGTTGACCCACTTAACTCCATTTAAACCTTGCTTTATATTAGTTTAGCTGAAGTCAAAAATTTAACAGATTTAAGTGTCTATATTTGGGGTTTGTACTGGTTTAATTAGATCAGTTTTAAATTGGTTTTAGTTAAACCAGTGAAACTTTTTTGTATAGACACTTTTGTGCCCAGACTTTGGAGTAATCTGTTACAAACTATTGTGAAAAATATTTTCTTCCACATATTCAGTACAGTTTGCCCAGATATAACATTTGAGCTTCTCCTCCCTTTTTCTAAAGGAAATAATTAGTTTTAGAAATGATTGACCTTTTCCTGGATTGTGGATTATCTTGCGAGAAACAGATTTTTATTGTCCATTAATCTCCATATCAGATGTTTAAAATAGAAAACCTTTCCTAAATTCCAAAGAGCCTTTCTTCATTACTAGTTTGCCTTCTTACTTCCAGAGCAGATTCTACCAGGTTATCATTTTTTTGCTAGATGACAGCAAATAGGACATCTCACTATTTCCAAAATAGGCAAAGTGATTCACTGCATGACCTGTTGCCTTTTTCATTGCTAATGTCTATGATTCTTTCTACTGGGCAGAGGAAAATGTAGAAATGACTAAAATTGAATTAGTTAATCTAATTTATAGTATTCTGAGCTGAAATATGGAAGTTGAACCACAATCCCATGGTAAGATACTTACCTTATAGCGTGTGCAGAATGATTAACATAATCTTCGACTAAACTATTTCAGGAAGGCCAGTTAGAAGCTAGAGTAAGCTCTTGGAAAAGTCTCCCAGAAAGCTTTAGCTATTATACCTTTCATGCTTTATTGATCATATTTATATATTTATAATTAATATACTTTATTAGTGTTTTAGCGAAGTGTATGTGAGATTTCAGTTGGAGGTTGGTGAAGTTTGCTGTATGTTTTGTATGCAAATTTATTACAATAAAAGTTAGGTTACAGAAATGTACATGGTTGTGATTAGATCCAAATAGCCAATACTCAGTGTGACGGAATCCCTGGGGTGCAGCCTGGGACTGTGGGACTGCTGTGCCCCCAAACTCTCTCCAGCCTGGGTTGTCTCTCACAATGCCTTGCTCGTGAGCAGCAAGCCCCTCCAGGCGTTTTCACTCAGCACAACCACATGTGGAGCCCCACACCCAGCTAGATTGCATAAATGCTCCCAGAGCCACTCATGAATCACACAAAGAAAGGCACCAGCCGAATCCCCCCAGCTCCCAAAATTGTACCTCAGGAATATACCATCTTGCACTGCTCAAGATGAGCAGTACAAATTTATTAATTGGTTTACCACTTCATCAATTGAAAGTGGATGTATGCCGGCCTTTGCAAACCTGAACAATTTTGCCACATACTTCATGCAAACTCACTGGTAAAGATAAACAGTAAAACAAAATCTATCTTTTGTAGTCAATAAATTTAAGTGACATTAAGTGATAGGCAAAAAGTCAGAGTTAGTTACCGAAAGAAAATAAAATATAAGCACGCAGTCTAAACTCTCAACCTTATTAGATTGGGCAACGTTTAGATTAAGCAGTTTTTCTCATCCCACTGGATACTGCAGTTCATAATACACAGATTTCACCCTTGAAATCTGGGTCAGTCCCCTCATTTGGAGTCTTCAGAATATCCTTGTTGCTTGCAGCATAGATGGGTGAAGGAGAAAGGCCCAGCATGTGGCCACTGTGTTCTGTTTTATAGCCTCAGTCCCATGTGCTTGGGGAGCACAAGTTCATGCATGTCTGGGGGCATTGCTGAATCTCCAGGAAAGGTTGAGCAGTTCCCCTGGTGTTGCCTCATGCAGGTGAGTCATTGAATTGTAGCTCCCTTGCTGGACAGTGGTGGTTGTTGGGTTGTTTGACACCTCGCCAGGTGCTGGTTACTTTCCTTGTTGTTGCCTCTGGGGAGCTAATATCTGGCTGATTCCCCAACTTACAGCATGTTTTAGGGCCTGGCTACACTTGCAGATGTAGAGCGCTTTGAGTTAAACCCGCCTTCGGAGAGCGCAGTAGGGAAAGTGCTGCAGTCTGTCCACACTGACAGCTGCAAGTGCACTGAGGCATGTCCACATTTGCAGCACTTGCAACGGCAGTGGGAGCGGTGCATTATGGGCAGCTATCCCACAGAGCACCTCTTCCCATTCTGGTGCTGTGGCTTGTGGGAAGGGGGGCAGGGAGTGCGGGGCATTCTGGGTCCTGTCCCAACACCCTGTGATGTATCGGTTCACATCCCAGCAATCCCTCTGCTTCCATCCACATTTGGTGCCATCTTTCAATGTTTTTTGTACTGCGCGCTCTGTCTTCCCTTTCGGTTTGTGGGAATGGAGCCCGAACTGCTGAGGAGTATGCTAATGAGTCTCGCCAGCACGTCACATTTGGCAGTCGAGTTATTCGTTATGATCCAAAGTGACAGTGAGGGCTCCAACGATGATATCGACGCGAGTCATGCATACAACACAAGATTGCTTGTGGCATTCATGGACATGCTCACCACTTTGGAATGGTGCTTTTGGGCTCGGGAAACAAGCACTGAGTGGTGGGATCACATCGTCATGCAAGTCTGGGATGATGAGCAGTGGCTGCAGAACTTTTGGATGAGAAAAAACACTTTCATGGGACTGTGTGAGGAGCTTGCCCCCACCCCGCGGCACAAGGACACGAGATTGAGAGCTGCCCTGATGGTGGAGAAGCAGGTGGCTATTGCAATCTGGAACCTGGCAACTCCGGACAGCTATCGATCAGTCGCTAACCAGTTTGGAGTGGGGAAGTCGACTGTTGGGATAGTGTTGATGCAAGTTTGCAGGGCCATTAATTGCATCCTGCTCAGAAGAACCATGACTCTGGGTAACATGCATGACATTGTGGATGGCTTTGCACAGATGGGTTTCCCTAACTGCAGAGTGGCAATAGATGGCACACACATTCCAATTTTGGCACCAGCCCACCTAGCCTCTGAGTACGTTAATCGGAAGGGGTATTGCTCTGTCGTTCTCCAGGTGCTTGTGGATCACCGTGGGCATTTCATTGACATTAACGCAGGCTGGCCTGGAAAGCTGCATGATGCATGCATCTTTCGGAACACTGGCCTGTTCAGGAAGCTGCAAGCCAGGACTTTTCCCCCAGACCAGAAAATCACCATAGGGGAAGTCGAAATGCCCATGGTGATCCTTGGAGACCCCGCTTACCCTTTAATGCCGTGGCTCATGAAACCCTACACAGGGAGCCTTGACAGCAGCAAGGAGCGGTTCAACAACAGGCTGAGCTGGTGCAGAATGACTGTGGAGTGTGCTTTTGGCTGTTTAAAGGGATGCTGGTGCACTCTATATGGGCAGCTGGAGCAGGCCAATGACAGCATCCTCACAGTTATATCCACGTGCTGTATCCTCCATAACATTTGTGAAGGGAAGGGTGAACGATTCACTCGGGCATGGAACTCGGAGGTTCAAAACCTGGAGGCTGAATTTGAACAGCCAGAGAGCAGGGCTACTAGAGGGGCCCAGTGCGGGGCTGCAAGGATTAGGGATGTCTTGAAGGAGCAATCTGAGGCTGAAAGCCACCAGTAATGTCCGGTGCCCTGCACGGGAGTGAAGTGCAGTGGTTCCAATGTTAGTAGGAATCTGTGTTTGCTACGCTGACTTGCAGTGCCTGTTTCTTTCCTGGACTAAGGTATCTTTTACTTTATGCAATAATAAAGAATGTTTTCAAAGCCAAAAAATCCACTTATTGAAAAGAAAATTCATTTATTGAAAAGAAATACAACTACTTGCGAAACAGAAAGGGCAAGAGGGTGGGGTGGGGAATGATACAATCATAGATTTGCGTATGTCCTGTTATCATACTCAGTCTTCCTGTCTGGAGTGCTGTGCAATAAGTGCTGTATTTCAGGATGGCTATACTGCATAGTGATGGGGGTTGAGTGCAGTGGGTAAGGGTCATAGTTTTCAGGGCTGGGTGGTGAAGCTACAGGTGTTGGAGGCAGCTGGTGACGCTAAGAACCCAGATGTTGGGGAAAGTGGGTTGGAGGTGACATGGGAGCACAAGGGAAAGAGTTTTGGGACAAGGGCTGCTGGGGGCTGTAGTGCTCCACCTGAATGGCTACGAGCGCCTGGATAGAGTCTGCTTGGCGCTTCATTATGCTTATCAGCTGGTCCGTGCTTTGCTGTCGGAGCACCGCGCTTTTGTGCTAGTTCCTCATTCTGCTGGTGGATCCTCCTTTCACTGTCCCGTCACTCCTGCACTTTTTGATTTTCATTACTTGAATGCTGCATTACTTCATGCAACATGTCTTCCTTGCTTCTATGTGGCCTCTTTCTGATTCTTTGGAGTCTTTCGGCCGGTGATAACACGGACGGCTGAGATCTCAAGGTTGCATCTGTAAAGGGAAAATGCAACACTTAACAGAGGCAGCATTGTTCACACCAGACAGAGCAATGGTTCCCCCATACTTAAGGGCAAGCACAGTCTACACAATAGCATAATTTGCCCATCCCAAAGCGAATGCACATAACCCGCGGGAACCCCAAAATGGTGAGTAAGCACAGGGTCAAGGGGGACTGATTCTTTCATGACTGTACTATCCTCTGGGTTTCTGTGCCTTGGGGAGAGCCAACAGCAGCAGGGGGCCCCTATACTGAACACTGTCCCCACATTTTCCACAGGAGTTCGTCCTGGAAGATATCTCACTGCTGAGGGTGACCTGGGAAGCAAGGGAGGGTCTTCTACTGCGATGCGGCTTCTGCCCTGGCCCATATGCAGCTTGCCTGTGTGCAGCAATGGTCCCCCCGCCCCTCACGGCACAGTGGCATGGACATATTAGCCTGACTGGGACAAGGACCACAGTGGTTCTCCCAAGAAACCTGCCCAAGCGCATTGCCCACGTTCTGGATGAGACCTTTGAAGAGATCACTGAGGCTGATTACCAGGATGTGAGAGAGCATATCAATGCCCTATTCCACATCTAGGCATGCATGCAGCCCTAACTCTCCTCGTCCCAGGAGCCCGCACTGAATAACTTCCTTCCCAAAATAAAAGCCGCTTACCAGGAACATTCTCTGCTGTTTGTCCTTCCCCAAGCACAGGCCGCTGCTACTGGCTACCTTCCTCCTGGCTTGAGAACAGCTCCTGGCTGCATGCATCTAGGGATGCTGTGGTGTCTTCCTCTGCCTCAGCACCCTCGCCCCAGCTTTGTTGCTGCTGCTCCTCCTCCTCCTCCTCCTGCCTTGTTGCACTGGACTCTGAAGTGTCCATGGTGGTCCTCAGAATGGAGGTGGGGTTGTCCCCAAGTAGCGCGTCCAGCTCTTTGTAGAAATGGCAGGTCACGGGGACAGCACTGAAGTGGCTGTTTGCCTCACGGGCTTTGTGGTAGGCATTCTGCAGCTCCTTCGCTTTAACCCTGCACTGCAGTGCATCCTGGTCATGGCCCCTTTCCATCATGTCCCTTGATATCTGCCCAAAGGTATTGTAATTCCTATGGCTGGAGCGCAGCTGGGACTGGACAGCTTCCTCCCCCCAAACACTGATGAGGTCCAGCACCTCGCCATTGCTCCATACTGGGGATTCCCTGGCTTGTGGAGGCATGGTCACTTGGAAAGATTCGCTGAGAGCACTCCACACCTGGCTGAGCAAACAGGGGCAAGGGGATTTTCAAAATTCCCAGAGAATGTAAAGGGCGGGTCTGACGGTTGGTCACCTGAGGGCAGGGCAGTAGAGTTCAAAGTGATGACCAGAGTGGCTAGAACAGGGGTTGTTGGACACTTCTGGAGGCCGATCAGAGTGTACTAACAGACCAGGGCGTCTACACTGGCACTGAGGCGCTCCAGCGGGGGCGCACCAAACGTTATTCCACTCACCGAGGTGGAGTACCAGGAGCGCTCTAGCCGTGGAGTCAGAGCGCTCTATGTGCCTTGCCAGTGTGGATGGGTAGTGAGCTAGCGCGCCTGGGGCTCCTTTAATGCGCTCTAACTCGCAAGTGTGGCCAAGCCCTTAGTGACAACCATACAACGCAATTCTCATAACTTCATATGCATTAATGATATACATATATGGATAGAGAAATGACTTTCAGCAGATCATAACCTTTCCCCGATACCTTACTAGGGATGCTTTATATGTAAGATCACAATTATATAAAAATGAGGAATATGGAGGTACCAGGACACTCCCCCAAGGTATAGAATGTCACACTCTGTATTAAGAGGTGGATGGTCTCTCTAACTTTTATTGTTAAACTGTCCAAAAGATCCTTTATCTGAAATATCCAGCATCTTAAGGGAGATCAGAGACAAAGCTCATCTTATTCTAGTGGCTCTTGCGATCTGAGAATATCAGGTGTCAGTCTGAATCAGTCAATCGGTGTATTTTTACCCAAGAACATAGGTCAATGCTGTGCTACGCCTAAGACCATAACCCAAGCAACAAACAGAGCATTCTGAAAAGGTATTCTTGAAGAGAGGCCATTCCAGTCCATAGTTGTAGCACCTAATGAAATAGTGGATGGGAAGCTTTCATTGTCGCTGCTTGTTCTATATCTGATTTTTGCACAGTCCGTCTGCACCTCTCACAAGCACTGAATACACACAAAATCTAAAAAAAAAAAAAAAGTAGACTCCAAATGGTAAATTCTTTTCTACTTTGCACCTGATTTTTTAAAAATGAAAAGCTATTTATAGGTTAAGCATACAAAGAAAAATGAAGCAAAATTATTAGGTAGATTCTGTACTTCATTCATTATTAGTATAAGACCATTTTATATTTGCATCATTTTCTTGCAGAAACTACTGATTTGAGAACAGAATTATTTTGTTTTCCCTTTTTGATTTGTGTGTGTGTCTGTGTCAGATGGTTCAGAACTCAACTCTCAGTGTGCCATTGAATTGTGGGGACCTCTTCTTAATGATAGATTGCAGTAATAATCTTAATGACACAAAATGGCAGTGAGCAATGTGTGGAGGACCATCTGTCTCTCAAAATTAGCCTTTGTTACTTGATGATCATTATGAAAAGTACTTGATTTGATATTTTTGGTGGATACAGCACTGTCCACATTTTTAACTATAAGTAAAGTTAGACTTTAGGATTTTTTAACTTTAGCATAACATTTACACATGCCACAGTGTAATAATTATGACGGGTCCGGTCACAGAGACCCCCTTGGGACTCACAGACTCGTAGATATTCAGGTCAGAAGGGACCAGTATGATCATCTGGTCTGAGCTCCTGCACAATGCAGGCCACAGAATCTGACCCACCCACTCCTGCGATAAAGCTCTCACCTATGTCTGAGCTATTGAAGTCCTCAAATCATGGTTTAAAGACTTCAAGGTGCAGAGAATTCTCCAGCAAGTGACCCGTGCCCCATGCTACAGAGGAAGGCAAAACCCCCCCAGGGCCTCTTCCAATCTGCCCTGGAGGAAAATTCCTTCCCGACCCCAAATATGGCAATCAGCTGAACCCTGACCATGTGGGCAAGATTCACCACCCAGATACCCAGGGACTGTCATCTGACTTGCTGGAATGACCTCTGAGTCCATTTTCCCTGCCAGCTTGGGACTCCAGAACCCTGCCTTGTTGAGCCAGACACGCTCGCCTGCTGCAACACAGACCCAGGTCTGGTCCACCCCCCCAGAGCTGCAGACTAACCAAAAACTTCTCAGCAGGTCACCTATCCCCAGCATCCAGACACCCAGTTACCAATGGGATCCAAACCCCAAATAAATCTGTTTTACTCTGTATAAAGCTTATATAGACATAGGCGCCAACTTCTAATGGCTCCAGTGGGTGCTCGACATCCCTCTGCCCCGGCCTTGCCCCATGCCCACCCCTGCCCTGCCTGCTTCTGCCCCTATTCCAACCCCTTCCCCAAAGTTCCCGCCCCAACTCTGCCCCCTTCCTGCCCCTATTCAACTCCTTCCCCAAATCCCCGCCCTGGCTGTGCCTCTTCCCCGCCTCCTCCCCTGAGCGTGCCACGTTGCTGCTCCTCCCTTCTCCCTCCCAGAGCTTTCTACAGCTGTTTGGCGGCAACAAGCTGTGGGAGGGAGTGGGAAGGAGTGGGGATGTGGCACGCTCAGGGGAGGAGGCGGAGGCGGGGGGAGCAGCGCGGGGAGCTTGGCTGCTGGTGGGTGCAGAGCACCCACTAATTTTTCCCTGTGGGTGCTCCAGCCACGGAGCACCCACGGAGTCAGCACCTATGTATACAGGGTAAACTCATAAATTGTTCGCCCTCTATAACACTGATAGAAAGATATGCACAGCTGTTTGCTCCCCCAAGTATTAATCACTCTGGGTTAATCTGTTAAAACTGATTGTATTAAATATAAAAAGTAGGATTTAAGTGGTTTCAAGTAATAACAGACAGAACAAAGTAAGTCACCAAGCAAAATAAAGCAAAAACACGCAAGTCAGCCTAATACATTAAGAAATTGTTTGCAGGTAAAATCTCTCCCTCCGAGATGTTCCAATAAGCGTCTTTCACAGACTAGACTCCTTCCTAGGCTGGGCCCAATCCTTTACAATAGGACCTCAGAGTTGTACTTCATATTTCTAGCTTCAGATACAAGAATAATATATGCATACAAATACGAGGCATATATCCAGTAGGTTATAACCTTTGTTACATCATAGTCACACTCATAAGCATATTTCCATAAAACATTATGGCGTGCAACATCACAATAATATCTGCATGAATTTTTAGGGAGAATATTAAAAAAATAGATGCCCAAATTATATTGGTAAAATATGCATGTGAACTTAAGTAGCTGAGAGGGAGCAAAAGGTGCATGTAAAATGCAAAATTGCTGTGCAAGTATTTATTTTACATATTCAGATTTATGTTCTTTTGTAAATGTGAGCTCTGCTATACAAGACCTGCAAATGTTTATTTTGAGCACACAGTTGCCTGTTCATACATATACGTGTGCAAATCATCCCAGATCAGAGAGCTGATGCCAGGCCAACAGAATGATAACCGAACACTCTTTCCCCCTTTAGATATCCGTTCTACAGTATTGTCAATTTCTGTGTGTTTTAAAAGAAATCAGTGTTCTGTCTGAATGTTCTGAGGTAATTAGTTTCAGATGCTACAATATTTTAAGCCTAGAAAAATCACACACACCTTTAAAGACATTTTCTTTATTTTTTCAGGTGGTCAGGGTCATTCACTGCCTCCTGTCTCTTTTCATAAAAAGAAGCTGGCAAAGAGACCAGGATACATGAGACCAGAAGCTCCGCAACAGATAGAATTTCATCCTCCTGCTGACTGTGAGCCATTCAACCCAAAGGGGCTTGAACATGGCAGAAAGCATTGTGAAGACTTCAAGAACTGCTCTCTGCACAGACTATGCAAAAATGACTTTGAATCCTTATACTGTAATTCATCTGTAAACAGTACCATAGTTACCACCAATGTGGTAACAACATCGATCACTGCTGGAAATACGACAGGAAGCCTCAGAAATCTGTCAGATCTCAGGATTCAGCCGTCAGAAAATGTAATTCTGCCGGTTTGTCCTGCAGCTGCCCCATGTAAAAGAGACTTCTTACCTGTGTGCAGTTCAAATGCATGGCAGACTAATCTACTAGCAACTACGTGGGAGACAATCCATGATGCTAGAGTAAAGGAACCACAGAAAATGTACACTTTGGATCAGAAGGAAGTGAACAATAACTGTGAATATAACAACAAAGAAGTCACTTCTTACTCGTCCAGTACTTGGGATAGCTTTAATTCAAATTTCAGCTTCATACAGCTCTCACTGAACTCACGTTTTGAAAAAAGTGACACTGAAGGCCAGTCAGATGGCAGGGCAATGGAACACACACTGCAAACAAATGCAACAGGACAAATAGAAAATGTTAATTTACATGAACCAGGGGAGAGACTAAGAAGTTCACATAAAGACATAGGGGCTTCATCTTGTATTTGTAAGCATGGTGAGGGTTATCAGTGTGCAAGAGGGACTTTAGTGGATGATAAATTGCAGGATTGTGAGATGGTATCTCTTTCGGATACAGATGCAGCATTTTCATGTTCCACAGATTCCTCAGATGCAGTATCTGCTGGTTCTTCTGTTACCTCAGGCTATGAAAGTAGCTTTACTGTTAGTGATCACAACTGGGACACCCTGATGAGGAAATATGAACCGGTGCTATTGGACTGCTTGGTTGACAACCGTAGTACATTAAAGGTTGGTAATCACACTGTTTGTTCATGTTCATTTGGTGCTGTGGATTTTTAGACAAATCAATTACTGGGCTGTTGCAGAAGACAGGAAATGTCTGGCTTTTGTGGCATTTCTTTATATGGATTTACAGCAGCGTAGTGCATGGTTAGAAATGAGAGAGAACCACTACTCTGTTTCCATTTCTCAATTTCCTTCTTAAAATAACCAATGTTAATCTTTCTTGTAATGGTTAAAATTGTAATTTCAGCAGAATACAGTAATCTTCATTTCCTTTCCTAATAAGCAGTGTTAGTTTCTGTATTAAACAGCTCCCACTTCCTCCCAGAAGTGGCTGTATTTTGTTGATGGATGAAGTGACTGGTATATGTGTGTGAGGGGCCAAATTCTGGCATGGGTTGTGCATTTGAAACCAGAGGCCCACACGGGGTTATTGTTGGTCCCAGTTTTGAAGAAACTAGATCCACATAAACATTGCTCTGCAGGTCTTCCCTATGTAGCACCCTGAGGGGCATTTTGGAACAAGGCTTACAAGTCAAGGGGTATGATCAACTCACTTGAATACTGACAGGTTTCAGAGTAACAGCCGTGTTAGTGATGAAGCGAACATCCAGTGAAGTGAGCTGTAGCTCACGAAAGCTCATGCTCAAATAAATTGGTTAGTCTCTAAGGTGCCACAAGTACTCCTTTTCTTTTCACTTGAATACATACGTCTCCTGACTTAGTCTCACAACTTCCTGCTAGATGAATTTTGTACCGTGGATTACATGTGGGACTGAAGATGGCCAGAAATCAGATTCACAATAATTCTGCTTTTGCAGCTTTTGTATGTGCTCACTGGGAACAATTACTTTGGTTTCAGGTGTGGAACAACAGTGTGGCTGTATTAATTTAGGATAAGTGCCTGTAAGTGTAAAGTTATATTAAGCTTAATCAAAACTGTCAGGGTTGGGTCAGAAAACAACTCAAACCTTTTAGGGTCAGGTCAGCTCTCCTTCTGCCAGTAGGGATGGTGCTTCAGCGGTTGCGTGTTCTGCTCCTGCTGGCTGTCGCCACGTTGCTGCGCTGTGTGTGCTGTGGAGTGAGCGAGCAAAGGAGTTGCAGCACCTCTCTGCAGACCACACAAGGGGTGGTGGCCATCAGGAATGGGAAAAACGGATGCTGCCACATTGACCTCACAGGAAGGAGGCAGTGGCAGCATTGGCTCAGGTTCAGGGGAAAGAGTCAATGTCAATTTAGAGAACAACTCAACCTTCGTTGGGTCAGGTGGGCTTTGGTCTAGTTTGGGTCCAGCTTGGGCTAAAAAATTAGACCCGAGGAAACCTCTGTTGTGTGTGTGGGGGGGAAAGCACCAAAACCCACTCACGAGTACCCATTGTTGTAGTTAAACTTATGTTTTTGTATTGATACAGATAAAATCCTTAATGTTAAAGCTTCAGAGGCTTCAAGAAAAAGCAATAGAGGAAGATGACTATGATAAAGGTGAGACTTTTTCATTATTCTTTTCATACCAGTTTCAGTCTGTTTTCTTTCCCTTTTTAATTTTGTTTTACAATTGCTAAACTACTGTGGTTGGGTAATGGTGACAAAAGTTCAGTGAGCATGTGGTTGTATTATTTATTATGCAGTACAATGAGGTATAGAAATTAAAGAAAGAAGTAGGTCAGCAGCAGGTAGCACAAGAAGCAATGCAACAGTTTATTATGTTGAGGTACCTCACAAGGCAAGTATCCACCATCTGGATCACGTACCTTTAAACAGCATGACTTAAAAATACAAAAATGAGTGAAAGACTTAAATGGGGCAAGGAAGGTACTGATTGCTGATGAAGCATAATTTTTTCTTCACCACAATTAATCGCCACAGTGCAGCGGAGACCATAAATAGAAGAAGTGTGGTCAGCAACTTTAGAACACAAGTTACAATAACAGCTCTTATAAATGTGAACTGTGCCAACTTGAGGGACAAGCTGAATATTCACCAAATTGAATCAAAGGATCTCAAGCAAAACAATGTAAGATTGCAGTATGCATGGTTATTCTCGATGAGAAGACACGGCTGCTGGTGAATACTCTATATTTAAGAAATGCTTGTCAACTTAAGTGCTTTATAAATATTGTATAATGTGTTGTATATACATGTGAGTATGTGTGCATGTGTAATTAAATGAAAAAAACTTTAACACAGGTTGCCCAGTGATAGCTCATGCCCTTTCAGAACATAGAGTTCAACATTTTGAAAATCAGGAAATACAGAGTTAAAATAAATGCTCAAGCAACCTTAACTCTGCCCCTATGAAGCTGCCAATAGCCACCTGGAATTATCTGCATCACTCCCGCTGCATTCACTGTTTAAGGCATAGCTGCATTGAATGGTGGAGGAATAAGTTGGAAGAGCTGTGATTGTGATATGAGGAGATCTGGGGATTAGTTTGATAGGCATGCTAGAGCTGTGTTTGTGATATGAGGAGGTCTGAGTCCACCTATGTGTGCTATCAAAGGCAAGAGGTGCTTGTGTACCTTGAGCCTCCAGTATGCATAGTTTCAGTACAGAATTGTGTAGGTTGAGTCATTAGCAGGGCACTGGGGTCTTCATGCCATGGGTATTGTCAGTAGGGAGTTGGGATATGAGAACAGTCTGTGGATTTAATGCTAGAAAGGGCAAAGTATAGGTTAAGTTGATATCCTGTGTGCAAGTGTGAAGGGGCTGTAAAAGGGTATGAACTGGTTGTTAAATTTTACAGGTATGGTATTCTCTTGGGGGAGTAGGCTCAGTGTTTGAGTGTAGGGGACGTTTAGGTAATGCCTGTCCATTACTGTGAAAAGGCAGAGTAGGAGAGTGCATGTTATGGGCATTGTGGGTGTCAGGGTTCCCTCCCCACTCTGAACTTTAGGGTACAGACGTGGGGGCCTGCATGAAAGACCCCCAAGTTTATTTCTACCAGCTTAGGTTAAAAACTCCACAGGCACAAATTCTCCCTTGTGCCTTGGGTTTAAGTAACACTGCCACCACCAAGTGATTTAACAGAGAACCAGGGAAAAGGACCACTTGGAGTTCCTCTTCCCCCAGCAATCCCCCCCAAGCCCTTACACCCCCTTTCCTGGGGAGGCTTGAGAATAATATGCTAACCAATTGGTTACAAAATGATCAAAGACCCAAACTCCTGGGTCTTGGAACAATGGAAAGATCAGTCAGGTTCTTAAAAGAAGGATTTTATTTAAAGAAAAGGTAAAAAAGAATCACCTCTGTAAAATGAGGACGGTAAATACTTTACAGGGTAATCAGATTCAAAACACAGAGGATTCCCCTCTAGGCAAAACTTTAAAGTTACAAAAAAAAAACAGGATAAAGCTTCCTCTAGCAAAGGGAAAATTCACAAGTTGAAAACAAAAGGTAATCTAACGCGCCTTGCCTTATTTACTTATTCTTTTTGTAATATCAGAGACTTGTACAGGATGGTTTATAGGAGAAGGAGTTTTTTTTGACCCGATGCTTCTCTGCTTTCCCCAGAGAACACACCACAAAGCCCTCCCCCTCCCCGTCAAGATTTGAAAGTATCTTCTTTCCCCATTGGTCCCTTTGGTCAGGTGCCAACCAGGTTATTTGAGCTTCTTAACCCCTTACAGGTAAGGAGGAATTCTAGGCTACTCTTAGCTGTATGGTTATGACAGTGGGGTATGGCTCAAAGAGGGCAGAGTTAAGGTTGCGGGCATGTTTATCTTAACTCTGTATTGTCTGGATTTCAGAAGTTTGAGTTTGGCTGAACTTGATGTTCTGAAAGGGCGCGGGCTTTCACCCTTAACTCTGCATTAATTATGTGTTTTGCCATTTAATTTCCTGGTTTTTTAAACCAAAAGAGACATGCTTGTTGGTCAAAGTTAGAGGTCGTTAAGTCAGTTGTAGTTGTCACCTAGAATTGCAGTTGATGCACTACTGTATCTAGTTTATAATCAAAAGACCTAGCTTTTGTATAGTGCTTTTCATCACTAGATCTCAAAGAACTTTACATTATTATCCCCATTTTACAGATGGGAAACCAAGACACACAGAGATGAAGTGACTTGCCCAAGGTCGCTAGACAGGCCAGAGGTAGAGCTAGGAACAGTCCCAGTCCAGTGGTCTTTGCACTAGACACATGGTTGCTATGTGATTCCTCAGTGCTCCTCCCCCTCCTGTACATTTTGTTATTGTAGAACGGGGATAATGATCATGCTTTGAACTGTTTCCAATCTGTAGTTGCTAACGGGGTTGGTGAGAGAAATCTCATCCATCATCTGTGTCCCAAAACCATGACATTTTAATTACAAAGTTGTTGCTAGCTTTACGCATGTGAGAGAAGATTGGTGTCTGTCGTGCTTTCCTCACCACACTGCCATACCATTCCCTGCAACACGTAGCCCTGTCTCCTGCCCTATGCTGCTACACACATGTATCATAAGCAGCAACTTAATGGAGGGCTGCACATGTTAGGGCAGATCCTGGTGCACATATAGGGTCAGAGAGTGGGGCTCAGACACCCTTGGAAAGGCAAGTCCTCCCACCCAGATTCCAGCTCTCATGGGGAGTAGGGAGAAAGGCCCAGTCCCTGCCACTCACCCCCATGTCAGCTTCCCTATGTACTTCCCCTACCATCAATCCCCATTTATCCTGCTCCCGTTGATGAGGCCCCAGCCCCCTTTTCCCGCTCTTGCCCTTCATGCTTCCTCTGCCAGCAAGCATTAAAGTCTAATTTTTTTACAAAAATACTTTGATTTAATTCTCCCCCCCCCCAACCAAACAAAACCCCAACCTCTGACAGAAACAGATTTTAGCAATATGGCATCCAGCCTTTTCCAACATTTTTCCAGCATTCTGCCCAAAGTGGGACTCAGACTGACACTGACTGGGTAAGGTTCCAAGGAATACTGCTTATCTCCTTCAACTATCCAGCTGGTGTGAAACTTTGAAGGCTAACAGTCCTGTTAACTTCTCAGTCCGTACATGCTCAATGTAATCTGTTATGTGCCTAACCGGAGAAGCAAACTTTTTGAAATAACATATTAATTTGGTTTCCCCCAAAGGGCCATGCACGCTGTTGGAGTAACGCCTGAGTGTTGGACTCCCTGGTGTGATGATCTGAACCCTGGTTTGATCTCTGTGTGAGCAAAAAGAGGTTGCTGGAATCTGTCAATTTAAAAAAAAAACAAAAACTTTTTTTTTTTTTCCAGTGCTGTATCTCAAAAACCTCTTGGTTAAATGGCCCCAAATGTGTATCACTAACAGACCACTGCACTTCCATGAGGCACACCAAATTTCAAGGCAGTGAATAACCACATAGGTTTTAAAGCACTTAGAAGAGTTGAGCTTTAAACAGAAAGCTGGTCTGAACCTTAATTATAGCTGAACTTCCGCTTTGCTGTAATAAGCATAGGGTACTGTCAGGTAATTTTGTCAGTTATTTTTTTTTTCATTTTCAGGGTTTAAAGTGGGAGGGAGATATCCTCTTTACTGAAGACTACTTTTTTATGTCTCTATGTAATTGGGTCCAGAGTTGATTAAGCTATGAGCTGCAGAAAATCAGCATTTCCACCTGTTTAATTTATTACTCACTTTCCAATTTCTGCTGCAATTGAGGCTTACAAATGCGGCAGGGGTTCTGCAGACAACAGTTTCCTTCACTGCACAATGTGGCCTCATTTACTATCCATTCTGTGCAATGAATGAGGGAAAAGCCCAGTGGAAAAAATATGTGATCATGTAATTGAAGTCTGTGGGTAAAATTCTCTGAACTATTCCATTTGAAAAGTTACTTAGTGACTTAGACACTTCAGAACCTAAATCTCATTGATTTTCAATCAGACTTAGGCTTTTCGGTGCCTAAGTTACTTTTGAAAACGAAATGTACTCCTAAGTCACGTAGGTGTGTTTTTCTTTTTTTTTTAATTTTACCCCATATTCAAAATGCAGACCTATGCATACTTAATTCTAGCACTTCTAACTTGTGAGTGCTTGACCTACTTTATCTCTTTTGGGTCTTTGTTTCAGCCAATTTTTATGACTACTTTTTATCATTTTCCTAACATCTGAGCTGACTTCTCTAGTTTTCTCTTTGTGAAATATACATTGCTCATCTCAAGGGAAAGATTCTGTTTGAGAATGTATGGTGCAGCAAGAAGAATTAGAATGGTGACCTCTCTTTCTCTTTGTGTGGTGGTGTTCTTTTAGTTTTGTTTATAGAAACTACTTTGCTACTGAGAGTAGCAAAGTCATGCCTGCTGAAAAGTTAAGTTTTAAAACTTATCAAAGAGCTGATGGATTTATTTAGTGCCAACTTCTGTCTAAAATGTCTGAAATCTATTTTTTTTCATGCATATTGTTAGAAGGGGATGGAGATACTGAACACCTATTACTAGAAATGTGATGTAAAAATGTAAATGGGTATATAGGTATGAAAGGGAGAAAAACTGAAACAATGCGTACAAAGCTTTGAAGGTATACTATGTATTAATAAAAATTAAAGTATATCTTTGGAATTCTGGGGTTTTCTTTGTGAATGTCTTGCACATGTCTTTGTGCATGCTTTCTTCTAGTCAAAGGCAGAACTGCCATTCAAGGTGTTTTAAATATCCTGTAATATTTGCCACATAGGGTTAAACCACTGCTGGCCCATCTAGTCTGGGGATTTTCAAAGGAAGGGGAAACTGCGGTGTAGTGCAGTTAGTCAGCTGTGCAATGCCATGTGGGCGCGCACGCGTGTGTGTGTGCGTGTGCGTGAGAGAGAGAATGAAGGATGTGGGCAGGTGATCAACTTATACCTTGAAATATGAAATTTGATTACTGCCATAATTGTTCTGGTTTGCATAACTGCAAATTTTAGGATTTTTAATAATCCTAAAATCTTTTTAGGATTATTGAATCCTCTTCAGCTGCAGTAATAGACTATTGCTAAAACAACAGATTTTCAAATTTAGGGTGCTCACCCTTTAAAATTCCTCTCATCCTGCAGGAAGGGATTTTTTTTAAAAAAAGGAATACAATGGGTAGGAATCCTCTACAGTACAGGAGGGATTCTAAAGGCCTGGGACTGTAGGGTCTGTACTCTAGGCTTTAGAATCATGCAGTTTTTCTTCTGTAAATAAGACGGTATAGTGACAACCAAGCAAAACATACAGTGATTGTATATGGAACAGAAAAAAGCCAATCTTTATTTTTAAAAATGAGCAGAAGTTATTTGAGGAAACAGGCACATTTAATTGAATTTTATAGAAAAAAAAATGCTAAAAGGAGTCTGAAGGACCAAATAATTGCAAAATCTTGCTTTTGACACCACCTCTCTTTTCTGCTTCTCCACCCCTTTAATTACTATAGTTTTTTGACAAATTATGGAAATTAAAATGTAAATTGAATGAGATCTATGCTGCTGGGAGGTGAAGTGACTTTTCTATTCAAAAGCACTCTATTCTCCGTTGTGTTTTTATCTACTACTCTTACCACAGACAAAAAAGTATTATATAAACATATATTGTTAATGGTGATACAAAAGGAAAGTGCTTGCCCTTGATTCCCTCTAGTGAATGTCAAGATACTTGAAAGTGGAAATTAACAGTAAACCCTAAATATTCAAAGCAGTAGATGGTGGTATAGCCATGAAACTCACATTGACTTTAATGGATGTTTGTGCAGCCACAATCCTCCACAAATTTGAAAAAATAGATGTAAATATCTTTGTTTATTGAAAATAATACTAAAAGGTTCTAGCACAGTGGTATCTATATAGTAGTGCCAAGCCTTTTTACATCGTGTACCTTTCCTTGTACACAGACATGTTTCCAACACAGATACTTCTCCCTGTGGTATTTTTGTCAAATGCATGTTCAGTTAGATGGATCACCCCTGCTCCCTGTTTAATTTTTAATATAAAAATGTAAAATATTAGGATTTATTACACCTTTATTACCTGCTTTACAATCTATGTGGTTAAATATAATGAAATGTCTCATTTGTTTCTGTATTTACTTACAGTCTCCTCTTGATGGCCACATTACTGTATTTTTTCCAAGCAGGTATAATGCCCTGGGAATGTGATAACAGCATTTTGCCTTACATAGCATATAGTAGAAATTGGTCTGTTCTCCAAGGATCGCTTGGAGTGTTGTCATGGCTCATTATTTGTGATGGAGCTTGACAGCTCCAAGGTTAAACATGCTGCTGGAAAAAAAAAAAGCAGCACATTTTTGTGTCTATAGGAGTTGGGCTTGCAAGGGTAGCAGTATAGGCTTTTTTGTTTGGCACAGTTGCATGTCTAAACATTTAAAACCCCTTTTATTTTCCTTTATAAGCTCCTGAGAGCTCCTGGACTAATTTTCATTGCCTTCAGTGGCACCAGGTTCTGGGGGCATACTGTCTGACATGAAGTTCCAGGGTCAAGTCTGCTGCTGAGCTCCACATCAGTTTGTGTAGCCAGTTGTTACTTCAAAATTAACTATATGCAAATAGTTGAAAAAATAACTAAATCTCATCCATGCAGGAATGAGAACACACAGACTTCCTGCTTGGAACTGGCGGGAAATGCTGACTTACCCTGCAGAATTAGGTTCTGTTGGGAGTCTGGATTCTCCAAAGCAGGTGGTACAACAGAATAGAACATTTATTCACAGATCCATTGTGCCAGCTTGAATGTAGAGAACATACAACATATGTCATGACAGAGTCTGTCCTACCTCTGCAAGTATAAATAGTAGGTATTTTTGTACATAGTAACCTATGAAGCCTGCAGCTATTTTAGCTTCTACTACGAATACAGTCAATACTCATAAGTTAACAGGGCTTGATAGTATCAGCTGGTGGGGTCTCTCATTGGCCGGTGCACCAAAGAAGACTGTCCAGCCACATTATTCCAGTTTTTTCTGTTAAGGGTGTATCCCTAAGAGCGCCTCAGTGTAGGTGACCAGATGTCCTGTTTTTAAAGGGACAGTCCCGTTTTTTGGGACTTTTTCTTATATAGGTGTCTATTACCCCCCATCCTGTTTTTTCAGAGTTGCTATCTGGTCACCCTGCCTCAGTGCCAACTCGTAGAGGGCCCTCAATACTGTAACTCATATCAGGCCAGACACACTCACTGCCCCCAACGCACTGTTGTCATATGTATCTAGAAGGTGTCATATAAGGTCTCATGTGTAAACTGATCACATGCTGGACCCGAAAATCATTGTGTGATGTGTGTAAGTTGTATATAGGGCCCTACCAAATTCACAGTCCATTTTGATCAATTTCACGGTCATAGGATTTTAAAAATAATACATTTAATGATTTCAGCTGTTTAAATCTGAAACTTCATGGTGTTGTAATTGTAGGGTCCTGACTCAAAACGGAGTTGTTGTGGGGAGGGTCGCAGGGTTGTTGTAGGGAGGGTTACAGTGCTGCTCCCTTTACTTCTGCGCTGCTGCTGGCAGTGCTCTTTTCGAGAGACCAGTTCTATAGGAGAGAGAGAACTTCAGTGTCCCTATCAGTCAGGCTTTCACTTTCCTGCTGAAACTAACAGCTAGGATCCCATATTGCAAACACTGAGGATGGCTTTAGTTAATTAACAGTTAGAGTGGGGCAACCAATTCATTTTATGTAGGGTGCGAAGGAGTCAGCCAGATGGTACTGACTTTGTGGCTTTCAGTCTGGACAGGATTTGAACCAGTAGTGACTTAAAAGTGAAAAGCTCCTTATCCCACTTTCAGTCCTTTAACTACCTGCCTGATAGGATTATCATCATCATGGCAAATCCCAAAGCGATGTGGTCTCATGAGGTGGTTTAGTTGTATATTCAGTTTGTCCATAGTTAGCAACATTGTTACGCTGCCGAAGCTTTTGGTGCCCGTGTGATTGCCTCCTGTGCAGCAACATTCGTTGGTACTTTGGAATTCATTGGTTTTCCATTTTAATAATATGTCCATACCAGAAAAGCTGCTGAACCTCAAATCGGTGCTGGTGTAGGTGGTTGCTGGGTTCATCTTAAAATAATCTCATTTCTGGTCTTATCCTGCCACTTCATATGTAGCAGCTAATGAAAACAGTGAGAATCTAAAACATCAATCCAGTGTTTTTTCAACCTTCCTCAGTGCATGCATTTCATTTCTGTATCATAGAGTTGGTGTAACTATGGTTCTTAGATCTTGAGCTTCATGGTGAGCTTGATGTCCTGACATCTCTCCTCAGAGGCTGTTGAAGGGCCTGGAACAGGGTAGCAGCTGTTGCTATATGAGTGTCCAAATCTTTCAAGTGTACAGTTCAGTATTCACCTGTCTGGATGGGGCATCAAGCAGGCCGCAACTGTAAAACACTTGGGCAGTGTTACAGAATCATAGAAATGTAGGGCTGGAAGGGACCTCGAGAAGTCATCAAGTCCAGCCCCTTGTGCTGCACCAGTCTTCTGGGACCTCTCCCGTCCTCCAGGGGTTCTCAAAGGTAATTGCTAACTGCTTTGAGATTGCTTCAGCTAGTTCCTTAAGTACCGTAGGATGAATTTCATCAGGCCCTGCTGACTTGAACACATTTAACTTATCTAAATATTCTTTAACCTGTTCTTTTCCTATTTTTGACTTGCATTCCTTCCCTCCGGTTGTCAGTATTAATTATGTGAGAGTATCTGGTCATTAACCTTTTTAGTAAAATCTGAAGTAAAATAGGCATTAAGCACTTCAGCTTTCTTGATGTCATCAGTGATTAGCTCTCCTTCCCCACTAAGTAGAGGATCTACACTTTTTTTTCATTTTTCTCTTGCTCTTAATGTATTTATAGAACCTCTTTTTGTTGCCTTTTATGGCCCTTGCCAAGTGTAACTCCTTTTGCGCCTTGACCTCTCTTATTTTGTCCCTACATACTTGTGCTGTCCTTTTGTACTTCTCCTTATCAATTTGATCATGTTTCCACTTTTTGTAGGGTTCCTTTTTGATTTTCAGGTCATTGAAGAGCTCCTAATGGAGCCACATGGGCCTGTTACAATGCTTCCTAACTTTCCTTTGGACTGGAATAGACAGTGCTGGGTTATAATCTCAAAAGAGGTCTAAACGCATATGGCAGTGAGCAAAAGACTTGCAAGTAGAAGTATCAAGGTTAATTCCCCGCTCTGGCACTTCGAGTGCAGAAGGTGGGGGCCCGCAAGGATTCTAAAAATTAATACTGACCACTCCAGGCTTATATTAAACTCCCAAGGTTACAGATTTTCTCTGATCTTGGATGGGTAGATACTGCCATCACCCAAGTGCAGAACCCCTTTGAGAGCCTGGGAAGGTGCACTTGGGAATTCCTTCCTGTAGGGTACCCTCAAGCCCTTTCACCTCCCCTCCAGGGAAGAGCTGAGAAAGAAGAAATAAGGAAATCAGCTGTTGCCACTAGCTAATTAAACAACATGTGCACAAACTCCTTAAGACACAAAAATCCAGTTCTGTTCTAAAAGAAAAGGTAAATTTTATTAATAAAAAAATAAGAAAGAAAATACATCTGGGAACGCAGGCTACCGCTAGATTTTAAAAGAGCAACTACAAGGATTAAGCATCAAGAATAGCTTTCTTGAGGTCCAGTTTAAAAGTTACAAGCAAAACAAAAACATCTGGTGTTAGCACAGAGGAATCCACAAGCCATAACGAAATAAAAGGGATAGACCTAATCACGTCTTTCTAGACATTACCTGATCTATTTACGTATCTGGGGTTTTAAATGAGTAGTTTCTAGATACGATACTGATGATTTTTTCATACCTGGCCCAAGCTTCTTACAGCATACCTCTGCCCTGGCCGCCTCTCCCCAGGAGAACAACAGACAGACAGACAAAAGGGGAGTCTTGTTTCAATTTTAAAAAAGCTTTAGCCTTCCCATTGGCTCTTTTGGCCAGATGCCCACTCACTTCCTTTTACCTTTGCATAGCAGTGAGACTTCTAACTCTTAGAAGTAGGGCAATTAGAGAACAGCTACTAAGAGGGATTTTATAGCTACTGGCTGGCTGGGTGTCCATAAAAGGGAGCTACCCTACCCCCCTTCATTTATCACAAGAAGTCAGTATCTATGAATGTTAAATTATTGGTTTAAGAAGAGTGAGCTGGAAAACATAATATGTTCTTGAAATTGCATTTTGACAGACACATAGGAAGGGAAACAGGCTGTCCTTGGGCATATACAGCATACATGGCTATGTAGGGCACCCGAAAATGTGCTGTCCACCCTGACCCTCTCTGCAGGCTTCCACCAACCTGGCTGCTGCAGGCTGGTGAGTCTTCCTCCCGAGGGGATCTAGTACTTAAAAGTGAAAAAGCCTTCCAGCCTGCCAGAACTAGGGTATGTCTTCACTACCAACATCAAAACGCTGCCGTGTAATCTTGACTATAAAAAAAAGCCACCCCCACGAGGGGAGTAGCTACCAGTGTTGAAACTTGCCTCGCTCAGGGGTGTTTTTTCACACCCCCAAGTGAGATAGTTTCAGTGCTGTAAAGTCAAGAAGGAGTCCAGTGGCACCTTAAAGACTAACAGATTTATTTGAGGTAAGCTTTCGTGGGTAAAAACCTCACTTCTTCAGATGCATGGAGCGAAAGTTACAGATGCAGACATAAATATCAAATATTAATATTAAACATAAATAGCGCTGTAAAGTGCCAGTGTAGACAAGGCCCTATTAGCAAAACATTGAAACTGTTAAAGAGCCATTCAAGTGGTAATGAAGCCATTTAACAGGCATTTACCAACCCCCAGGTATATACTGTCAGTTTCTGAATTTACTGACAAGAACAGATGTGCATTTACTGTAATATTTACTCAGAACATGTTAGTCTACAGGACCTTAGTTTAAAATTTGCTTTAAAAATATTTCATTAGTGTGTTGCTGAAGATTATAAAATCACATCTCTAAAAAAATCCTTGTATAGATTTTTAGATGCACAGTCTGAGTATTCATCTTTAGCCTTAAATGCTTGGATCTTCAGACATATAGTTTTTTTTAAATAAATCCTTCAAAAGACCACCCTTATCTAAAATACACATGCGAGCCCGGGCTGTCATCAGGCATAGGGGCACCAGTTTAATAATACTGCATAGGGCCCCATAAATCCTAAGGATGGCCCTGAAGGGAAGGAAACAGGAGTAACCAAATAAATATATATATGGATTTAAGGCCTGATTATCAGAGGTTCTGAGCACCCCAAATTTCAACTGAAGTCAGAGGGAGCAGCAGATGTTCAGCACCTTTGAAAATCAGGCCCTTAAAGTTTAATGTCAACAGCAACACAATAAATAAATAAGGGCATAAAGTGCATCAGTATTTATCAGTCTAGGTAGATAATGATTTCCCCTTGAGTCAGTCCAGATTTGGAGTGTTGGATGCAGTATGGGGTACCAAGCCTAAAGGATATTTAAGGCTAAAATGGGGGCTAGAAATACTTGAAGAAATCGTGAAGTCCTTGAGGTTGTGCATGTAAAACTGATGGCAGAATTTGCCCTGTTTTGTGTGGGTGCTGGGATGGGGAAGGGGGCATGAAGTGCGCTAGGAGGGGTGCCCAACTAATGCCCTTGGTGGCACTTCACAGCCCTCACAGCATGAAGTCAACTGGTATTGACACATATCCAGATTTGCTGGCCCCCTGTGCACTTGCTGTGCTTGGTGGCAGATGCTGTACTGGCTGCAACTTTCTAAAATATTATTGTGGATACGTAATATCCCCAGTGCCACTGAGCCATGGTGATCTGTAATGACATCATGACTCCTGAACCTTGCACTTGGTCACTACTGTTCAGTTTCCCCCACCCCTGGAGTTCATTTTAGGTGAGTTAGGGCAGGATTTTGCGCTTAGTGTTTTAGGGCTTGTCTACATTTTAAACGCTGCAGCGGCACAGCTGTGCCAGTGCAGCTGAGCCCCTGTAACGCTTCAGTGTAGACCCTACCTATGCCGATGGGAGGGGTTATCCTGTCAGCATAAGCAATCCACCTCCCCAAAAGGCCGGTAGCTGGGTCGACATAAAAATTCTTATATTGACTGAGACCCATCTACATGAGGACCTACGTTGGTTTAATAACACTGCTCAGGGGATGTGGCTTTTTCACACCCCTGACCAACGCAGTTAAACTTTCTAGTGTAGACCAGGCCTTACTCCCTCATTTTGGAAAGCATTCATAGACTTTTTTCTTCTTCTGGATGTTAGTCTTTCCTTCTGTCCATCCGTTAATCTTAATATTAGGATTGGACTTTTAACCTGAACACCATGGACTACATGACTTTTGATCTTTTGGGACTTCTTCATGTGAGCAAGTGGATGTGGTGATAAGTTGAACAAACTGACTGGGGAGCTGCAGAATGAAATTCTAGGCTGCGTGGGGGGCTAATAGAAAACAGGAGAAGCTCGGTGACAAGGTTGTCGCAACACAAAGGACCAGATCAGTGAACTCTGCATGACTTTTTTCCTAGAGTTGCAGCCTTGATGGTTATTAAATGAGCAAACTGAGTTCCATTCATACCACTCTTGATAACAGCGTCCAAAGCAAGGTAACATGGTATATTATGAACTTGGTAGAGCAAATGCAAAAACTCTTTAATTGTAGCTAAATTCCACTGTCTAGGCTTGCAAAAATAACAAGAGGAATTACATCTTACTAAACTAAATGTTGGATTCAGTGCAACTAACCTGTGAAAAAATATAAATACAATATCTAAATACTGAACAGTCCTTTCTCCAACTCTCCTCCTTATATGTATTATTGAGACTAGGATTTAAAGGCATGTGGTGAGTATGTACTGGCTAGTGTGTTCTGTAAGTTTAGTAAAGACAAAACACACGTGCTAAGCTGCTTGAGCGAAAGCCTACATGGGAGCCCATGCTTTAACTCGACCAGTGTAGTGTCTTATCGTCTGCACTGCCTTGTCTACGCTACATTTGTAAACACACATTAGCTAACAAGTGTTTAAAATACGACTTTTAAATCTGAGTGTTGACAAGGCCATAGGAATGGTTTGGGGATGTTTTATTTCTCAGTCTTGGCTATCATGTCACAAGATAGTCAGGTAGGGTTAGTCTTGGACTGTAGGTACATTTATTAATTATTTAATTTCCTCAGTTAAAATGTTTTCATTTCTGAGAGTAATGATAGAAAAAGGGTAGCACAGATCACTTTATATGGCAATATTCCACCTACAAAGGATGATGTAGGGCAGAGCTAATGCATTTAGATAGACTGTCCAATCTTTTAATTAAATCATGAAGTATCTTTATTCAAAAAGAAAAAATGATGAATTGGTCAATGAAAGAAAGAAAGGGGAGGCGGCGGTAGTGATTGGGTCAGAATAGTAGCTGATATCAGTGTCAGGTTCATTTCAGGTTTTATATTTTTTATTATTTATTTTTGCTATTGTATGCTTTTGGGTTATCCAAGTTACTGAAATTATGACCAGCAAAAGAGTTCTATGAGAAAGTAATTCTGGGTCAGCTAAATGCTTGAGCTTTGAAGCTGCTACTGATTTGGAATTTTAAATTTATTTTCCTGTTGGGAGGTATAAATTTGACTTGTGAAATAAAGTTATGGCTTTCTATAAACTAATTGACAGATATTATAATTACAAAATTATTTATTGGAGGATTACACTAGCTAAGTTTCTAGATGCAGTGGGCAAGAAGTTGGGAAGCTTTCGTTTGAAGTAGCAGGAAGTTGAGATGAGGGGAAAAAACATACATACAAAATAAAGTATCACTGTTGGAAAAGAAGACTATATAACCTTGAGAAACTGAACTGAAAATCTGAAAAATAAATGTGTTTAGACTTAGATTATATCCATTAGGTTGATGGATTTCTCCTTAACGCATGGAGGGAAAAGAAACTAAGACTTCAGACAATGAATCATTTTCATTTTCCTCTTCAGTATGGCTTATCCATGGTTTTTCTTATCCATGGGAAAATCAATTGGGCAACCTCTCCACATTTATAAAATAGTGCAATTTTTGAAATGAGCAACGTCATGGAGAAATGAAATATAAACCTTTAGTTTTTGTTCTTTAACAAATTCTGTTTGATCTGGCTTTTTGTCCAGGTCAGAAGAGCTTTATGCTTTTAAAGAGAAGTTTTAAAAAACACTTAGCATTTGGAAATTAATTTCTTTTATCATATCAGATGACCGTGAAATGTTCTTGTCTAACTTCGGGCATGTTTACACGTACATGCAGCATGTCTGGTGAAGACACTCTATGCTGATGAGAGAGACCTCTGCAGGAGAAGCTCTCTTGCTGAATAGCACTGTCCACACTGGTGCTTATGTCGGTGTAACTTACGTCGCTCAGGGAGTGGTTTATTCACACCCCTGGGCGACATAAGTTCTTCCCACATAAGCTGTACTGTAAACCTAGCCATAGCCTTAGAATTTTTCAAAATATCAACAGAAAACTTGGCTCAATATTTTAATATTTCACATTCCTAATTTTTTTCTCTATTTCACAATTCTTTTGCATTTACGCTCTGGGATTTATTGGATTTCACTATATATGGCTTATTTTTTTAAGACATATGGCTAAGCAACACTAACATTTTTTTTGCAAGATTATTTAGAAGAAATAAGTTGGCTGACAGTTTAGCAGGTAGTCTCTCCACAAACGTCCTTTATTCTTCTGTCTGTATTAATTGGACCTGATTCTACGATGTTCACTACATGAGATCATGGCTGACCCCAGAATTGGAGAACCGCAAGAGAAGTTTTATGCCACCTTGGCTCCCAACACCTGTTCAGGTCCTGCACCAAACACACTTTGGCTGAACCTGAGACATATGGCTGTTGTTGAAGATTACAACTCTAGTAGAGAAGCCCACCCCTCTCCCTGGGCTTCAGAGCCTGAGTTCCACCCGTGTCCCAACATCTAACGCTGCTATTTTTAGCGCTGTATCACAAACCCCGTGAGTCCAAGTCCGTAGACCCAGGCTCTGAGACTCATTGCCGCAAGTTTTTGGTTGCCGTGTAGACGTAACTCTCTGTCTTTTTGCTTGTTTGGATGTAAATGTGATAACTTTTGAATGCTATATCTGACCAATTTGAAAATGTCAGGGTATGTTCCAGAGACGAGGTGGATGAGGTAATATCTTTTAGTGGACCAGCTTTTGTTGGTGAGAGAGACAAGCATTCAAGCCCCACAGAGCTCTTCTTCAGGTCTGGAAATCAGAGTGTCCGGGAGCTAAATACAAGGTGGAACAGACTGTTTAGTAGAAGTAGTTAGCACACATTTCAAGAGACCATTCAAGGTGAAGTGGCTCATTAACCTCTCCAGTCACAGGAGGGAAAGGAAAAAAAACTGGGTGGGAGTGGCTTATGTATTGTTGTAATAAACTATAAATCCAGTGTCTCAGGTCAGTTCATGACTTTAGTATCTAGTATAGTTATAAATTTAAGCTTGTCTTTTGAAGGTGTTGTGTAGGTTCCCTTGTCTCTCTAGTGTCCTGCAACCAACATGGCTACACCACCACTGCATACAGGGCATGTTCCAGTCACAGTGGGCAGAACCCTACTGATTTTATTGAAACCTGGAAGAGGTGAAAATAGGGGATTCACTGAGCCCCTGGAATCTGGTTAGCAGACCCAGGCATAGGCGCCAACTTCCCCTCTTTCCTGTGGGTGCTCAACCCCCTTTTGCCTCCCGCCTCCACTCCACCCCTTCCATGAGGCCCTGCCCCCATTCCAACCCCTTCCCCAAAGTCCCTGCCCCCAACTCCACCCCTCTCTGCCCCTATTGCAACTCCTTCCCCAAATCTCCGCCCCAGCCCTGCCTCTTCCCCACCTCCTCCCCTGAGCACGCCATGTTCCTGCTCCTTCCCCACCCTCTCGGAGCGTGCTAATGCTGCCTAACAGCTGTTTGGCAGCGGCCGGGAAGGAAACACTGGGAGGAAGGCGGAGGAGTGGGGATGCGGCACGCTCAGGGGGGGAGGAGGTGGGGTGGGGGGTGCGGTGCACCCACTAATTTTTCCCCATGGGTGTTCCAGCTGTGGAGCACCCATGGAGTCAGCGCCTATGGAACCAGGGCTTGTTTTCACGTACAGTGCAACAGCGGTGCAGTTATGCCGCTGTAACACTTAAGTGAAGATGCTACTGTGCTGACGGGAGAGTGTCTCTGGTTGGTGTACTTAATCCTCCCCCCCCTCCTCCCCCGAGAAGCAGTACTACAGGGGGGGTTAGGTCAGTATAACTATGTTGCTCAGGGATTTTTCACACCCCTGAGCGATATAGTTATACTGATTTAGGTCTGTAGTGTAGACCTGGCCCCAACAACTTCAACCAGGTCTGCAGTTAACTACAGTTCAAATAACTGGTTGATATGGTAGCCATTATCACATTCCAACATCATAATACCTGCCACATCACCTCTACCTAACATCCCAATACAATTTAAAATGCGGACACTGTGAGTGACGTATCTCATAGATGGAAAGAAAATAAATAAGAATGGTCTGTGTTTGTGTGTGTGTGTGTGTGTGTGTGTGTAAATGGGGGCCACACGAAGTCCCTGATGATGTGGAGAATGGGGAGCGCACAGAGCCTCTGGCATAGGGGAGAGTGGGGGGCGATGGTATGGGAGGAGGGAATGTGGAGGACACAGAGCCCATGGCAGGTGGCTGAATGGGGCATAGGGGGGAGGAAATATAGAGCCCCCAGCAGGGGGGTGAGACCCTGGCATATGGGGAATGGGGGATACACAGAGCCCAGGGTCTGGGGAAGGAGATAAGGGACTACAAAGAGTCCCTGAAATAGAAGAGGGTGGGAGCTTGTGGTGGGGAATGAAGGGATGTAAGGAGCCTCTGGTGTGTGCCTGCAGAAGCAACAAAGTGCATGGTATACTTCACTCCCCAGTTAATCAGATCTCAATCATGAGACTGGTCACAAAATCATGAGATTTTATAAAAAAAGATTAAATCTTGTTATTTGGTTTGTTTGATTTCTAAACCTTCCCCTGCCCACTCCCAGTGTGTGCATGACAATTAGTGTTGCCAGCTTTCAAAAATTTATAGTTAGGTGATCTTGGCCTGTGCTGCAGGAGCTCTCACGAGGTTTCAGCTGTGATTAAGGCCCTATTGTACTAGGCAGCGTGTAAACACTTAGCAAGAGACGGTCCTTGCTGCGAAGAGAAATTTAGTGCTAAACATAGTGGTGGGTTAGAAGTTGGAACTGGGACTCATCTGGTATAAGAGCTATCCAACATCTGTTAGGAACAATTCTGCATCCATGCTGAACTGGACTGGGCAGGATTCAGACTGTGAAGTCTAGATGAAAGGCTCTATAACTCATTAGTGATGCTGTGAGGCACCCAGTGCCCTGTAAATGGTAATGTTACACCTTTGAAAATGAGGCTTGCTTTCTGGAGAGAGACTTTTATTAAATCAAGTTCTGATCTCTTTGCAGTTTACACAGGGAGGGTCTGGTCAGGCAGGCATAATCTCTCCCAGGCTCACAGGAAATCTACCACGCCCTATTCTTAAAGAGACAGCTCACATTAACAAATAAAAATGAAACAGTAAAACAAACACAACGTATTAGCACACACATTCAACACAACATTCAAATTCATGTCTAAGTGCAAAGTTTTGCAATATAAAATAATTCCAACGAATACTCCAGGCTGCAACTTCTTGTGTCCCTGGGAGACTTGTCTACACTTGCAATTTACAGCTTTACAACTTTCTCGCTCGGGGGTGAAAAAACACCCCCCTGAGCGCAGCACGTTTCAGTGCTGTAAAGCGCCGGTGTAGACAGTGCACCAGCGCTGATAGCTGTGCTCCCAGCACTGGGAGCTACGCCCCTCGTGGAGGTGGTGTTTTTAGAGCACTCTGCCCCGACCACACAAGCCACGTTAAAGCACTGTCACAGCAGTGCTTTAGCATTGCCAGGGTAGACTAGCCCTAACTTTAGCATGAGCCAAAATCTTAAAATAAATTCATGAGTGGCATTGTCAAGAGTGAACCGAGAAGTAGGGAGGGGAGAGTGATTCACAGGAAAGAAAAATAATTTTGTTGAGACCATACTTTTTGCCCTTGCTTTGTTTTCTGAGTGGTGAACGTGGCCTTTGTTTATCTGGGCATCGACTGAGCCAGCATGCTGTGTATTGGCTCAGATCAAAATGAAACATTAGATATTGAATGTGTGGTCTCCAGAAGCAGTTAAAATGAATTTGGTAGTAGGCTACTTTTGTCCCACAGGTGACATTTTTGCCACCCCTCCTGTATTTTGTACTTTGGGCCTGATTCTGGAAAGTACTGAGCACCCTCAGCTCCCAGTGAAAACACGAGGAATTGAGAGTGGTGAGCACTTTGCACAAGTGGGTCCTTTACATGTGATGTAAGATGACTAGAGGGATGACAAGAATTTAAATTGGGAGGAAAAATGAATGAGGAGGCTGGGTTAAAGGCTTTTTTTTTTTTTTTTTTTACTGTAGATACAGGATTAATTGAAGTATTCTGATGACGTGATGAAGGGGAAGAATTAGTATCCTTGAAGATGAGGTACATGGAAGGATGTTGAAAAATGAAATTCTCATCAGTGAGATTGTGCAGGGAATCAGATCAAAGAAATTTGAATTCTCATATTTTCTTTCTCAAAGAGATCTTACAGAACCTTCAGAATTTCATGGGTGGAAAAAGAGAAGCTTTTCTGTTTGCCAGGAAGATTGGCAGTGTTGAGACTGGAAGATGCAGAGGCATCTGCGTCTGTGCCTGTTCTAGAGTGATTCAGAGAATGCAAGGGCATCTCTGGTTCATGCTCTGCCTGTCTTTTTTCTTTTTTGTCAATTGTTGAGGAATAGTTTGTGTAAAAGACAAACAAAAAACAAGAAAAACCCCTCCCAAACATTTTCTGTGTTTTCTGAGATGGCAGTGACTTAAGTAATTGGTAGGGCTCCGACACCTATGTCTCCTCCCCATCCTCCCTCCTGGATAGGAACCTGCCCTCTGCTGCTTTCTGCCCTTGCATCCCAGTGCATAATGGTCCTAGAAAGCTCCTTCATGTTGACTCCTTCCCTACCCCTTTCTCCCTTACTACAGAACTTCCTACTGCAGCTGTTTCCTCTCTTCAGTCCACTCTATACTTCTGGGGGAATTCTGCACTTCTTCACACGTGCATAATTAATGAGCCCTGGAGATTTTAAATTTTTTGCGCAGAAAAAAGCTTCTGCAGAAATGTTGCTTCAGTTCAGCCTTTTGCCCACCAGAGGGCACTGTGGTGATAGAACAAAGCAGTAGCTCCCGGCCAGCTAAGGAAGAGAGAGTATGACTTCTTCACAGTGCCTGTCTGGCCAGGTAAGGGACAGGTGCTATGGGGAGACAGACAGCATGGCATGCTGGGGGGTTGTCAGACAGGGGCTCATAAGGACAAGTTGGGGAGGACCGACTGGGGCAGGGGCTGAATGGAAGTGGAGGCACAGGGCCACAGGGGGGAGGAAGGTGCAGGGCCACATGGTGATTTAGGATTGGGTGCAGAGCTACATAGGGACAGGGGTGGCTGGATGGGGACAGAGAGACACATGGGGACGGCGGGAGGGCATATGGGGACACATAGGGACAGGGGAGTGGTTGGGTGGGGGCACAGAGACACATGGGGATGGGGGGGTACAGAGCCACACTGGGACGTGGGGAGGGGGTACAGGGCCACATGGGGATGTGTGGGAGAGGGGTGGATGGACATATGTGGACAGGGAGTGCAAGGACACATGGGGGTGCAGGAACACATGGGGACAGGGACAGATGTGCCTGACTGAATGGGAGAGGCTAGGGGTCAGCCAGGGTCTGTATGGGGGAAGCTCCCTAACAATCCCTCCCTGCCCCCCCAAAAAACTTGTTCCATACTTTTCCCACCCATACCCAACAACCCAGTTCACAACCCAGACTCTTTTCCAGCAATATACTTCCCTCTCCCTCAGCACCTTCATTAACCCTAACTCCCCCAAGCCTTTGCACCGCTTCTCAGGGATGTGGGAATTACGGTTCTGTATTGTAGTTTAAATGATTTATTACTCAGAATTCTGTACTAATATGCCTAGTAACAAATCTATTTGTCAAAAAACATTTCCTGAATCTCTTTTGTTGTCTGTATTGTTACAGACATACTTGCTGACAGGTATTGTGAAATAAATGACCAAAAATAATTGAAGTTGGTGTGATTATATTGTGTCATTTTGACAAATAAAATATGCAGAATTTTGCAGAATTTTAAAATACTGTGCTCAGAATTTTTAATTTTTTGGCACAGAATTCCCCCAGGAGTAACTGTAAACCCACACGCTTTCATTGCCTTCTTTCTTATTTCTGCTTCTGCTCCCATGGCTGTCTGCTTGCCTCCCTTCTGACCTGGCTTCAAAGACACACTCTGCAGCTACCCATTCCTTCCCTTCCCACTTACTTGCTGCTGCCTGAGACACACACTATCATCTTCCAGTTTATGCTTTAGTGTGACAGGAGGACTGGTAGCAGTTTGCTGCATTGTTGAGGTCTGACTGATGTTGCACATTGCTGCAGAAGTAATCAAGAGGGCTAGAGCAGCATCAAACCCAGTTGGCCTGGAGTATCTGCACAGGGATTACGGAGCTTGGACCAAAAAAAATTCTCTCCTTCACACAGTTTATACACAAATAATTAATAGGGCTAGCTGACTTGAAGAAAACAAGATCCGAAGTCCATTTTACCACTTTCCTCCAGAATTTGGGGACGTTTGGGTCCAAATTTCATGGCTTGAGCCTATCGCTAATGTATTAGGTAAATGAGGAGAGGCTGAGGGAACTGGGCTTGTTTAGTCTGCAGAAGAGAAGAGTAGAGTGAGGGGGGATTTGATAGCAGCCTTCAACTACCTGAAGAGGGGTTCCAAAGCGGGTGGAGCTTGGATGTTCTCAGTGGTGGCAGATGACAGAACAAGGATCAGTGGTCTCAAGTTGCAGTGAGGGAGGTCTAGGTTGGATATTAGGAAACACTATGTCACTAGGAGGGTGGTGAAGCACTGGAATGGGTTACCTAGAGAGGTGGTGAAATCTCCATCCTTAGAGGTTTTTAAGGCCCAGCTTGACAAAGTCCTGGCTGGGATGATTTAGTTGGTGTTGGCCCTGCTTTGAGTAGGGGGTTGGACTAGATGACTGGGGTCTCTTCCAGTCCTAATCTTCTATGATTCTATAATCGAAAACATTGTACATTTATGTAAAATAAAGCCAAGCTAGAAAAGAACAACTGAGCCACATAAAGGTAGGATAGCTGTACAACCAGCCACATTAGAAAAAGCTTACTCATTTAATGATCATATTAAATAAGACATACACAGAGCTAAGTTGGCTCTCCCATTCTACTCCCAATTGTTCCCAGGGGTTCATTCATGAAAATTAAGAGTGTGTGTGTGTGGAAGGGGGGATGGACTATGAGTGGGTCATCTGTCCCTTTTCCAACTTGATCCTTTTTATTATATATGAAGTGTTTTGGATGTCACTGTTCCTTTTGTGTATTTTACATTAATTAATTACAGTGATGGAAGAAAATTAATAAAAATTAAAATTCTAACAGGACAACTTCAACAGCATTATGGAAAAGTCCTATAGAATTTAATAGGGATGAAATGAAATATGGTTCTAAAGATATTACTCTAGAAACAAAGAATTTACGAGGAAATGTTACCCTTTCTATAGGTTGTTTGAACATCTTGTACAGTTTGATGAATATAATTTCTATAGGATGTTCAAAAAGCCTGTAGACAGGATAGCATTCTATAGGAATTTTCTATAAGGGCAGCATTTGAATTCACTATTTCTGAAACATGATGCAAGCACTTTATACATTAGGCTACTCTGTACTTGGTTTTCACTCCAGGGGAGCAGTGTTGAGCCTAAGGCTGGTTTCCTACTTCATACGAAGATCTTGTCTGTGAATATGAACATACAGCTTGATCCTGATTGGCATTGAGCATCTGCAATTTCCAGAGGTCGGTGGAAGTTGCAGGCGCTTAATACCTCAGTATTTTGACCCTGGTTTACTCTAGGCCAAATTCTGAAATTTTGATTTAGTTTTTATTAAAGCAAAAGTGTTGTTGAAGTTGTGTGTCTTACTGGCCCGTTGTTTGTGTGAACATTGCATTTGTGCATACAGTCTTGGCAACTGGAAATGCATATTGCAAGCAATGTAACTTCAGGCTTACACGTCTGAAAGTCAGTCTCAAAGACTTCATTATTATATCTTTGAGATGGAACCAATAATTAGCAATGGATAGCAAGGGCTGATGCTGCTTTTTTGAAACACACTGCCACAAGATGTTACTTAGATACATACTGTGACTGGATTTTTTAAAGGGTTTGGATAACTCCATTATCATTTTTGACATTTCCAGCTTTATAATCTAGAGCAGTGGTTCTCAAAGCCGGTCCGCCGTTTGTGCAGGGAAATCCCCTGCCGGGTCGGACCAGTTTGTTTACCTGCCGTGTCCTCATGTTCGGCCGATTGCGGCTCCCACTGGCAACAGTTCGCCGCTCCAGGCCAGTGGGGGCTGCGGGAAGCGGCGTGGGCCAAGGGACATGGTGGCCGCCCTTCCCACAGCCCCCATTGGCCTGGAGCGGCGAACCATGACCAGTGGGAGCTGCGATTGGCCGAACCTGCGGAAGCGGCAGGTAAACAAACCGGTCTGGCCCGGCAGGAGCTTTCCCTGCACAAGCGGCAGACAGGCTTTGAGAACCACTGATCTAGAGTATTCAAGTGTCATAATTCAGGGTGTTATCTGATCGTCTGAAGGGGTCTGAAGGAAATTCCCAACATCAGCACCATAGATAGCATTGTCTAGTTGCATTAATAGATGTTTTTTGCCTTTGAAATATTGAAACATCCAGCAGTTAGTGCTGCTGTAGGAAAGATACTTGCACTAAATGGTCCTATAGTCTGATTGACTATGGCAACTCTAGTTTTAAGATTATGATATATATCTATATATCTCTATATTTCTGTATAAAAGTATAAGACAAACATTTTCACACTTGGGTAGCAAAAATTAGGCTCCTAAATCCATGATTAGGCTACTAAATCAGAGTCCTGATATTCAGAGATGCTGTGTGATGGGTTCGGTCACAGAGATCCCCTTGAGACTGTCACCTGATGTACTGAAATTACCTCTGAGCCCGTTTTCCCTGCCAGCTTGGGACTTCGGAACCGTGCCTTGTTGAGCCAGACACACTTGGCCGGCTGCAACACAGACCCAGGGTCCGGGCCACGTACCCAAAGCTGCAGGCTTTAAGTGAAAACATCTCTGCAGATTACCTGACTCCAGCATCCAGACACTCAGCTGCCAATGGGATCCAAACCCCAAATAAATCTGTTTTACTCTGTATAAAGCTTGTACAGGGTAAACTCACTGATAGAGAGATATGCACAGCTGTTTGCGCCCCCAGGTATTAATCACTTACTCTGGGTTCATTAATAAACAGAAGTGATTTTATTAAGTATAAAAAGTAGGATTTAAGTGGTTTAAAGTAATAACAGACAGAACAAAGTAAGTCACCAAGCAAAATAAAGCAAAAACATGCAAGTCTAAGCCTAATACATGAAGAAACTGATTACAGGTAAAATCTTACCCTCAGAGATGTTCCAATAAGCTTCTTTCACAGACTAGACTCTTTCCTAGTCTGGGCCCAATCTTTTCCCCTGGTACAGTCCTTGTTAGTTCCATCAGACATCTTAGGTGGTAAGCAGGGGCTTTCTCATGAATGGCAGCCCCTTTGTCCTGTCCAACCCCTTTAATAGCTTTGTCACAAGGCAGGAATCTTTTGTCTCTCTGGGTCCCTGCCCCTCCTTCTAAATGGAAAAGTACCAGATTTAAGATGGATTCCAGCATCATGTGACATGGTCACATGTCCTATGAGACCGCAGCCTCCATTCTTCCTGGGCTGGCTTACACGTACACGGGAAGGCTTGCAGGTAAATAAACCCATTCACAATTCATTGATTCTGAAGCACCCTTAATGGCTTCCACTTAATATGTTTACATCAGTAATACAAGTTTATATCTAATTCTCCTAACATCAGACATAGAAATAATACATGCCAACAAATAGGATGAACACACTCAGTAGATTACAAGCTTTGTAATGATACCTTACAAGAGACCTTTTGCATAAAGCGTATTCCAGTTACATCATATTCACATTCATAAGCATATTTTCATAAAGCATATGGAGTGCAATGTTACACTGTACACCTCAGGCTCCCATTGATATCAGTGCGATCTATGGGTTCTCAGCAGCTCTGAAAATCAGATTCCTTATATTTAGGCAACTAAATGTGGATTTTGGAACCTACCTTTGAGCACCCAAGTTTGAAAATGTTGTCCAAAGGTAATTTTTCTTTACACAGTAATGCATTTATTAAATTAAATTTCTGAGTAAATGTAGATTATGTATCCAGAATAAGAAGTATTTCATTATATAGAGGTAATACACCTGGTATAAAATATCCATGTCTCAAGGGAAATTATGCAAGTGCAATGATAAAAGAGCCTACAAATTTGAAAAAAGAAAAGGAGTACTTTTGGCACTCTAAGGTGCCACAAGTACTCCTTTTCTTTTTGCGAATACAGACTAACACGGCTGCTACTCTGAAACCTACAAATTTGAGACTTTCTTATAAATATTCTGTTTCCTGCCTTGCCTTTATTGAATAGCTAGACAACAAAAAATTTCTTTGTGATTCTTTTATCCATTTGCTGCTGGACCTTCATACATAATCTGCTGCTGCTACATGATAGCACTGGAATCTCAGAGTGAACCAATCACAGTGCTTGCCAGTGAAGAAAACTACAACTCCCCTGTCATAAATATAAAGGGAAGGGTAAACCCCTTTAAAATCCCTCCTGGCCAGAGGAAAACTCCTCTCACCTGTAAAGGGTTAAGAAGCTAAAGGTAACCTCGCTGGCACCTGACCAAAATGACCAATGAGGAGACAAGATACTTTCAAAAGCTGGGAGGAGGGAGAGAAACAAAGGGTCTCTGTCTATATGCTGCTTTTGTCCGGGATAGACCAGGAATGGAGTCTTAGAACTTTTAGTAAGTAAACTAGCTAGGTATGTGTTAGATTATGATTTCTTTAAATGGCTGAGAAAAGAATTGTGCTGAATAGAATAACTATTTCTGTCTGTGTATCTTTTTTGTAACTTAAGGTTTTGCCTAGAGGGATTCTCTATGTTTAGAATCTAATTACCCTGTAAGGTATCTACCATCCTGATTTTACAGAGGAGATTTCTTTACTTCTATTTACTCCTATTTCTATTAAAAGTCTTCTTGTAAGAAAACTGAATGTTCTCAGATCCAAGGGTTTGGGTCTGTGGTCACCTATGCAAATTGGTGAGGCTTTTTACCAAACCTTGTCCAGGAAGTGGGGTGCAAGGTTTTGGGAAGTATTTGGAGGGAAAGACGTTTCCAAACAGCTCTTCCCCAGTAACCAGTATTAGTTTGGTGGTGGTAGCGGCCAATCCAAGGACAAAGGGTGGAATATTTTGTACCTTGGGGAAGTTTTGACCTAAGCTGGTAAAGATAAGCTTAGGAGGTTTTCATGCAGGTCCCCACATCTGTACCCTAGCGTTCAGAGTGGGGGAGGAACCTTGACAATACATAATCTGCTGCTGCTACATGATAACACTGGAACCTCAGAGTGAACCAATCACAGTGCTTGCCAGTGAAGAAAACTACAACTCCCCTTAAGATGATTTTTTTTTTTTAGTTTCACAGCACAGGTCTTGATAATACCATTACTGAGAATCTTTGAACAATTAGCTGCATTTGACACACTGATGCCAGAGGGCAAAACAAAGGAATACATATAGCTGCAGTTCCTTACTGTGGCACCTGATGGCAATACTGAGGCTGGTTCAGGAAGAATGCCACATCATCGCTTGCATTGCTCCAGACTCCTGAGGTGCACTGTGAAATGAAAACCCAAAAGAGAAGTTCATTAGTGTGTAGTGCTGTGTTTTGTTTAAGAAGGTGATAATGTTTTAAAACCTGAAGAGACCATAATTTCAGAAGTGCTTCATTGTAACTGCTGCTTGTGCTTGCTTGTACATGATCTTCCTGCCACTAAACTCACTGACAAAACTCCCATTATCTTCAGTGTCAAGAGGATCAGGTCCATATTGTTCAGCTTGTAGTGTACATACAGAACTGTAGAATACTATTTTATGTTTGGTCTCTTTAACTCCATACTTTAGTGTGTGCGCTCAAGGTATGTGAGCTTTCTAGCCAGAATTGTATTCAACTTAATCTGGCATTTGGGAAATGAATGGCTTTTGAACAAATTAAGTGTTGGGATTCTAGCTTTGTTGCAGTTAGTGCATTAACTGCAGTATTACTTAACAGTAGGGTGCAGCATGGTATGTTGAGGAACAGATTTTTTAACCCAGCGTTTAGAATCTCCCCTGACCCAATTTTCTGCCTGTTGGCTGGGACTTACCTTCTCCAAATCCTGACCTGCTACCACTTGATCTGTGTCCCATTGGTTAGTAATATGAATTAGTTTTACATTGTATTAAGGGCAACTTACTGTGATATCACGAATAGGATAATGATTTCACTGGAGTAGCAAGTTGAAGTCATAATATAATGGAGTTGGTCTGGCAACACCCATTTTTTCATGTTCTCTGTGTGTATATATATCTTCCTACTGTATTTTCCACTGTATGCATCTGATGAAGTGGGTTTTAGCCTACGAAAACTTATGTTCAAATAAGTTTGTTAGTCTGTAAGGTGCCACAAGTACTCGGTTTTTTTGCTGATACAGACTAACATGGCTACCACTCTGAAACCTATAATGGAGAATGCTCTTATCCATGCACAAATGGCTGAAAACATAGCAAAGAGAATACAAAAATTAAACTTTTCTTTTGTGTATTAGCTTGTGTGGTTTAATGATTCCCCTCGGTTCTGTCAACTTTCTGTGTAACCTTAGGTAAGTCACTTTTCTTTGCCATAATTTATTCATATGTAAAATGGGCATATTATTATTTACCTTGCAGATATATTGCAAACCTTAATTAGAGACTGTAAAGCCCTCTGAGATCCTTATATGACAGGAACTTCAGAAATGCAAAATATTATTTCCAATAAATGTACTGAAAGAAGACTTTAATTTTTGTGTTTTAATAGAGAGAGTTACTGTGAATAGCTATGGGAAATCTCTTCATTATTCCACATATATACTGCTTAAGCAAAAATTATGGATCCTGTAGGTAACCTGTTCTAAATGGATTTACAGTTCTTGTATGAATTACAAGAAAAGGACAACAGGAACGTTGGTTTGCTATGGTTTTGAACAAACATTTGAGAGAAAAAGAGTCCTGAATAGTTTTCTCATGATGTAGATTGCAACAAAGTTATTTTTTGTAGTTGTGATGCATTAGATGGAATGACCTTTACCAGTTGATGACATTGATGTAGTGGAAGTGACATTTTTCCACTTGACCTTTACACGATGTGTCAGCTTGTCCTGTAGCGCAAAATAAGTTGCAATTGACAGATTTGATAGAACGCTAAGTTGACAGAAGCTTATTGTTTGGAAGAAGATACGTGTTGAAATGTGAACCCTTTAGCAATAACATGGTGAAGTTTTCATGTACCTCCATCACTAAGGAATGGATGGCTTAGAAATGACTACTGTTCAAATCACAGCTGGAACACTTATTTTAATTCATCTTTTTGTAATTGGCACTGTTTTTTCCTAGAATGGACTTTTAATGTTAAATCTACTTGCTTTGTTTTAACTTTTTCTCCTTTTAGATACTCCCCCCCTGAACCTGTTAACACTTTATTTTCAAATTCTAACTTTCTTTGGTTGTTTCTTTTCTTCTCTATACGTTTTTCCTCCTTTATAATTCGTTTTTATCTTTCTGTCCATAATAAGGCAGTTAAACCTGTGGAGAACCTGTCACTCGGGAGGGGAGGGGTGGTGTGTGTGTGTGTGCGTGGACGCTCGTAACAGTTTCTTTATTCTGTATTTACTTTGTGGTGACCATTAACCAGAAATAATGCTGGCGTAAAATAAAGGGCTGGGGGCCAGTGAACAGCTGACAAACTATAGAACAGTGATTGTGTGGGGTATATAGAGAAAGATATAAGCAGGGTGGAACTGTTGCCTTTCCACAGTTTTGGCACTTCAGCTAAAAGAGTATAAATTCTAGCCAGACTTTACTGAAGAAAGAAAACTTGCAGTTGCACGGAAGTAGCTTAAAAGTACAAAATGACAGTCGGTGATTTCAAAGACAGACTGCTATAATTCGAGCCTCCTCTTCTAGTGTGGTCAAAGGTTCTAGTGCTTTTTGTGAGGTTTGGCTGGAACTATTTGCCCAATTAGTAGTTAAGAGAAGCAGTTGTGGGATCTAAGCCTGTTTGTTAGTAAGTCTGAGAGACTCCAGTTACTGAGCCACTGTGATTTAAATAAAAGTCTCTGAACAGCCAGGAATGACAAGAGCAGTGAGAACAATTGTCTGATCAGTCTATGCTATCATGACCTGGCTCAAGCTGTCCAGTCATAGGCAGCCAAAAGGATGGTGGAGGCAAAAAGAAGCAGAGCGAGTCTGCAAGGGGAAGTGCAGTCTTCCTACCATGACGTTTATGGGATATATAAACATAAAACGTTATACTTCCCCAAATACTCACTAAACAGTTTTATTAGCTCCTAGGAATCATCTAATTTTACTATGCAATTTTGTGTATGTATTTTACCAAAGACTTAAATGCCAAAGGCAGAGGGTACCTTTGGGTGGATATTTTATTTTATTTTCTTTAGATTTATACAAATACTAAAGAGGTGCTTTTGGAATAACTTAAAAATACAACACAAAAATGCAGCAGTACAATTTAATTTTAACACACATCCAGTAGGTATAAGTGAAGAAAAATGATTGTAGAACTATATAATAATAAAAATCCCTTGCTCTTATCTAGTGCTTTTCATCCATAGATCTCAAACCCACTTTACAAAGGAGGATAGGCCTCTGTTTTATAGATGGGGAATAAACTGGTACAGGGAGGTGAAGTGACTTGTCTGAGGCTACATAGCAGGTCAGTTGCAGAGATGGAAATAGAACCCAAGTCTCCTAATTAACAATTCAGTGCTCTACCATTGGGCCATAGATACTAGTGAGGCTGCATTAGGTCTGTTGAACTCCATTCAGGTTAGTTTAATGTTCTAAGCTATGCAGAATGCTGTGGGTCTCCACATACTATTGTAGTAATAGTAGTTAGGAGGAAGGGCATTGGTGGTTGGCCTCCTTTTCCATCTTATTTGGAGCAGCTGTCATTGAATAGCAACTGCTGTCTCTCTCTGCCCTCTATGCCCCCAGTTGAGGAAGGCACTTAAGCACATGCTTGAAGTCAATGTAACTTAAACACATGCTTAAAGTTATGCACATGCTTAAGTGCTTCATTGAATTGGGAACCAAGTGGAGTTTTGTTCCACTGAACTTGCACAAGCGAAGCTTTTTTGGCCTCCTTTACATCTGAAGGCCCTCCTGTGCAGTCCTAGCGGGTGTCTTACGTGGTTCACAGGGCCTTTTGTGCCCTAAGCCTTATTTTGCGCTGAGAATATAACAGTCGTTCTGACTACTGCTGCGGAGCTGAGCTGAAAATAATATTATAAAAATGAAAAAGAGATGGTGGGGATATAACTAGGATGATAAAAACACCCAAGGATCTTTTGTTGTTCAAATAGGAAAGAGAGAGTAGGTTTTATTTTCCTTTGAAGTGAGGAGATTAAGAGGTGACTTCATGAGGTTAACAGCTTTCAGTAGGGAATAGGGTCCTATAGAGGAACAAAAGGGCACTGACTTTTAAAAAAGAGCAGATTACTAAAAGGATATAGACAGACCTTCTTTATGCAATAAGGAGTTAATATTTTGCAATTATAGCAGTGCCTGTTATCTGAAGAACGCAAAGTTTTGCCAACATTAATAAACATAATAAGGTCCTTGTGGAGTAGGTTTTATAAGTCACATTTTATGGATGTGGGAACTTGGAAGACAAAGAAGTTAGGTGGCTCTCATAAGATCATATCATATAGTAAAACAGAGTAAGTGCTGGGAATAAAACCCAGGAGTCTGGACTCCCTGTCTTATGTTCTACGAGTAGACAATACTCCCTTCGAGAAAGTATCTTTTTATAACTCTTTGTACAATTCCCTATATATTAACATTTAAAAAAAAGAAGCTTCATAAGTATCTAGATAAAAATATTGTGGGCTACAGAAGGGAATAGATTTCTATATGGGCTTTTTTGACTCTCCCCTCTTCTAAAAATAGGCCTGTTTATTTTGTTTAGCATTATATTGTGCCTAGAGTTTGCAGGATCATATGATATTTTGGCTGACAACCACTGTTCTGAGGCTGCTTCAGGAACATGTGTTGAGGAAACCATAACTGGGTTTGTGAGGTTTTGTGTTTTAATGTCTTCTGGTTTTTTTCAGTGAAAAGGAACCTTCCCAACAGGGATGGAATTGATTATTTTGTCAGGATCCCACAGGGAAATCAAGGAATTCTACATTTTATTTTTCCCCTCAAAAAGGAATCTCATGAGATTTAGATACTACCATGATAAATTCTTTAGAAATGCGGAAAGATAGATGGAAATTTGAGAATCTGCCGACATTTCTAGAACATTAGTTTTCAGTCCCTGGTGCACACACAAGTTTTTAGGTTCTTGCTTGAGGTCCTGGCTCTGTCTGTCCCCTACATGCTGTTAATTGCCTCCCTCCTTCCCTTTCTGTTGTGTGGACTCTACCTGGCACTGGAATTTGGTCTTCTCCAATCCCTAATCTGTCAATATTCCAAGCTTTTTGTGGTTTAAAGCACATGATCAGTGCCTCTGATGCCATATTGAAGCATTGGTTTAGTACTGATTCAGCGAGACAGGTTCCACCTGTTAAATCACCAACATCAAATCCTGCCATATTCTCCCACATTACAAATTGTCATTTTTATGTGTTGTTTTATGGTAGTGCCCACAATTTTCTAGGCACCCGCAACACATGTAGTAAGATACAGTCTCTGCTCCAAAGAGCTGTATGTTGGATCTGCTCTTCTTCCACAGTGGAGATCCATAGGCTTATAGGGAAAAGTTTGGCCAAAAAGTAGGTATTTTTAGCATAAGGAACTGCAGATTTGGAGTTTTTCCATTCTGACATGGGTTTGAATGAAGGCCAGTTCAAAAAAGTATTTCCTTCTTTAGGTAGAATATAAGATTTGCAGCAGGCACTTTGAGTGCAGAGCCACCAGTTTAGGGAGATATCTGGGTTTTCATATATTTTCACACACAGTGTGTGTTTGCTAATGTAAAAGTCCCAGAGCAAACATTAATATTCAAGAACATAATGGGTATGGGTCTCTCTCTGGAAGATTTTAAATCCATTAAAAGATTATGGTAGTTTGGGGACAGAACTCCTGCTCCTTTGTGTTTCTTTGCTAACTACAGGAAGCTGTTTGCCTAGTTCAGAACAATGGAACAGAAGCTATTTATCCAAAATATGAACAGGGGTGGAAGCACATGATGGCATGTCATATGTATGTCTGGGAAGTAAAAAGCATTTTGGATACCTGATTTTCAGTTCCAATATGACACAAGTTAGCAAAGACTTACGTGCAATCTGCTGCAAAATTCTTTAGCTACTTACAAAGTAAGAATCACTTGATGGATCATCTAGAATAAGAGATTTATGACGACATATTACTGTATACTCATATATGATATATGGTTATACAGTAATATTTCAGGTTATTAAATCTAGTCAAATTATTTGTTGTGAATAAATGTAGCTCTTTGTGATTGATCCAAATTTCTCTGAATAGTTTGTAAACAAATTTCAAATGTTTGTAAACTATCCTCTTTGTTCATTGTTTCTTAGACTGTAAACTCTTCTGGGCAAGGACAGCATCTGTTTGCTGAGTGCCTAGCATAATGGAACTCTGATCCCAACTGGGGCTTCTGGGTGCTACTGCAGTGACTGAGTATGGCAGTTGAAAGTAGTAGGAGGAAAGTAAGGCCGTGTCTAGATTAAAACTAGATTTAACTCAACTAACATTTTAAATTGTTTTCAACCCTATGGGTTTGGACCAGTTTACCTAAATTAATTAAAAACAAATCTCATAGTTAAATTGGGATAAAAAAGGCATAAGAGATACAGAGAGACTAAGAGGAAGCTAGTAGGGAATGGAAGTGGGGAAATGAGTAGACACATAAGTAGGTTTGAAATTATGTAGGGTTTTAAACGTGGAGCAGAGGCATGGGCAGGAATAAAAATGTGACCACTTTTAGAGGGGCACGTTCTGTGCCCCTGATGTGGCCCTGGGGCTGAAGGAGCCAGCTCTCCCTGCCCCAGCCCTGGGTCCGGAGGAGTTCTGTGCCCCGTGGATTTTGGGGGGCCTGTGCCCCTGCTTGCCCCCTTCTGCATGCCCCAGATGTTAAGGATAAGGAATTTTAATATATGATATGATAAACACTGGAAGCTAGAGAAGGGATTCAAGGAGGGGATGCTGTGGGTGGAGTGCTGAGAGGAAGAAGGAAGATGTGTTTAACTAGAAGTAAAATTCTTACATCCCAATCCTCATTCATGACAAACAGATGCAATGTATTCAGTTACCTAAAAGACTTTCATTTTCTTCAGAAATAAACTCCTGAATCCCCATGTAGGGTTCTTTGCTGAAGTTTCAATAACCATAAACTATAGGCTACAATGAATGACTTCTGTTTTCACAGTTTCTCTTGCCATAGAAGAGAAAAGATCATGCCTTCTAATTGCTCTTTGCTTTCAAGTGATCCTGATCTTCAACTGGTGACTTGTCTTCAGCTGGTGACTTGTTTCCTCTACATAGAATAGTCAAGAAGGGAATTTCAGAATATAAATTAAAAAAATCTACTTAATCCTCTGTCAGATTTCAACTTTGGCACTTTTGATAGGTGACTTTATCTGCACTTGTTCATTGATGTTTCTTAGACTAGAATTTGTGCTTTTCTGCTGTGCTTTTTCATAGCATGACACATTTTAAATTACAGGAATAATCTGTTGTGGATCACTACTTCATGTTATCTATTATATTCTTGGACTTCCATCACAAAAATAAATGTTTCAGACAGTCTGGTTAAGGATGCAATGCTATGTATACTCAGGTTAGAAATAACTAAGGAGTCTGTTCTTTGTTCGACAGCAGGAACAAAGAACCTATACATTGCTAAATAGAGTATAGGACAATATTTTCTGACTGAATCCATAATCATAAAATCCCTGAATTAAAAATCCAGACAAATTCCTTTTATTTATTCCTTAGCGTTCAAAACTTGCTTTTTGAAAACAACCATCATGGCATATTATGCAACTCTGTGTGGAAAGTCCATCATATTTCACTGTCTTTGATTAATTATAGTCATCTCCAGTTTCCCATTGACGATTTTCACCCTTTTTCGAGGTGATGAGGAAAGGGAGATTTTGGCTTAGAGCAGGGGTCTCAAACACTCTGTTGACTCTTGGAGTTATTTCCTGCGGCCCGCCATAGGTGCTGACTCCACCAGCAGCCAAGCATCCCTCCCCCCAATAGTGCGCCACATCCCTCTCTTCCACCTACAGCTATTTGGTGGCGCTTAGGACTTTCCAGGAGGAGAGGGAGGGAGGAACAGGGACACGGCGTGCTCAGGGGAGGAGGCGGAGAAGAGGTGGGGCCAGAGTGGGGATTTGGGGAAGGGGTTGGAATAGGGGTGGGGAAGGGGTGGGTTTGGGGCAGGGACTTTGGGGAAGGGGTTGGAATGGGTGTGGGAAAGTGGTGGGAAGAGGCGGGACAGGGGCTGGGCCTCATGGACTAGACGAGCAGTCTGAGGTATGAAGTTCAGCATGTATGATTCTTTGCTGTGAGTAGTTGGGAAAAATGTTTGTTAAAAGTGGCAATGTATTTTGTATGAATAGTTACTTTAAAAAGTTCCTACCATTACAGCTATGTTGATAGACTGTTAGTGTAGATCATCAGCAGTGTTACTAATCACATAAGGAATAGTTACAGGTGTTTATATTTATTAAAACCCCTTTTTGCATTACAGTTTTTAAAAAGTTAATACATTGACTTTTAATAGCATACTATATTATTCTTATTTTTTTTCATTTTTGACTATACTTTTGTATCGTAGTATGAAAAGGTTTCAGTGATGCGGCCCTGGGACCAATGTACTAGTCCTCATGTGGCCCTTGTGGTGATTTGAATTTGAAATCCCTGGCTTAGAGATTTTTGTCAATGTGGGGGTGATTTTTGTTCAGTCCCCCTCAATATGAGACTAACAGATAGTTGCCTCCTGACGTATTTGAACAATATAGATTTGGAAATCTCTCCTACAGTCTTTCTGTAACCAGATCCACATAGAGAGATCTGAACTATAGGCAGGTAAGGCTCTGCATTGCTTTCTGTTGCCTTCCTTGTTTGTAGGAATCTCTTTATGTATTATACAGCTAAATTATACTCTTAGAGTATAATATAGATTCTTTCTAGATGATAGTGCTGTATATATTTTCTTCTTTTCATGAAAATTCTTACTGGAATCAATAGGGCATGTTTATCTTTATTTCTGTAGGATTTAATGTAGTCAAAATAATATGTAAGGACACTCTCAACACTGCTTACAAAATAATGCGGATATAAAATAAAATGCACCTGCTTGTTTTTACTCTAAAGTATCTTTCGATGCATCTTAGACTATCCTTACTATAAAGTCATATGGGAAGTTCAAACATCACATCACTTTAACTGGAAATGAGATACCGACAGAAAGTATGAAAAGCAAACAGTGCATGATTTATTCTGTATTTACAGTAGGTGAACACAGGGCTGATCATTCCAAAAACTTGACACATTAAAACCATTTTGTGTTTTGTGGCACCTTACGTGTTTAACAAGTTTCAGATACTGTATGAATCAATGAAGAATGGGAGTAGATACACTCAGTACAGTACTATATTATTTTTATAGGACTGGAAGGGACCTCCTGGGTCATCAAGCCCAGTCACTGGCTATCTCAAGTAAACCCATCATAGAATCCCATTCATAAATTTATCAAGCTCCATCTTAAAACTAATTAAGTTGTTTGCCCCCGTAACTCACATTGAAAGGCTGTTCCAGAACCCCAAAACTCTGATGATTAGAAATCTTCTGATTTCCAGCCTGAATTTGTTTATGGTCAGTTTATACCCATTTATCTTGCTAGTGTTGTCTTTTAGCTTGAATAGCTCTTCTGGGGTTTAACCTTCCTGGGGTTTAACCTCCTTGATATATTTCTAGAGATGAATCATATCCTCTCTCAGCCTTTAGTTTGCTCAGCTAAACAAGCCAGGCTCTTTTAGTCTTCTCTGGTAAGGTGGGCTCTTCATTCCCCTGATCATCCTGGTGGCCCTTTCCTATATCTGTTCCGGTTTGAATTAATCTTTCTAGTATGTGAATGACCAGAGTTTTACTCAGTATTTCAGATGAGACCTTAACGCTTCCCTATTTCTACTTGAAATGCTTCTCCAGATACATCTAGGACTGCATTTGCCTTTTTCATGGCTGCATCACATTGGTGGCTCTTAGTTATCCTGTGATCAACTAATACACGGGTCTTTCTCCTCCTCTCTTGTGGAAAAACTGATAAGCCCCCAGCTTTTAGCAGGAATTCTTATTAGTTCCTAAGTGCATGACCTTGTACTATTAAAATTTATCCCATTTCTATTACTCTGTTCCGCAAGGTCATCCAGTTCCTCTTGCATAACATTCCAATACTCCTATATATTGACAATGCCTTTCAACTTTGTGTGATCAGTCAATTTCATTAGCACACTTCTACTTTTTGTGCCAAGATTATCAATGAAAATATGAAATAAGATTGATCCCAAGACCGATCCTTGAGGAAATCCACTAGTAACAGTCTCCCCAGCACAATCTTTGTCCTTTCAGCTTAACCCAGTGTTGTCTCTGTCAGGCTGTCAGGAGTGGCTTAAGAGCACGAATACCAACCTCAGGGCAGACTGTTAAGAAGCAGGGCACAAACCCCAGACTGGTTGTGAGTTCTCGCCTTAGATTTCACCAATCAAGTATGAACTTCTCAAGCACTATAACAGCCCTAACGTGAAGTCACAGGCTGAATGGGGGTTATGTGGTGGCTTTCGTGGTATGGACTTCTGTGATGTAGGGACATGTCCAGGGCTTACCCTGCAGCAGAGCCATTCTCCTGGCAACCTAATGAGCACAACTCCCACCACCAGGCAAGACCCCTCTCCCACCGCTAGGCCTGACCATCCACGACTCTGTTGCTGACAGAACACTGGTCAGATGTGTGTGAACATCAGCTGAGGCAGAGGGAGGGGGCCAGAAGCTGCTAGCCTGAACTGGGACTGAGCCAGCACCCTCCTGGTGAAAGTCTTGATGTCCTGTGCAATATTCCAGATTTAAAACATAAGCTACAGTAAGCTTCTCCAAGTCATTAACAAGAGTATCTGAAACATTGAGAATTTTACTTTTGTTTCAAGTTTAAATGAAAACTAGCAAATTCAATTTAAATGTAAAAGGAAAAAATCCATAACTGCCAGCGTGTGTCATGTTTCATTTTTTCATATGATTTAGAACAACTGAAATATTAAACTCCAAGAATGGATTTATTTATGCTGTCAGATTCTCCAGTAAATCTGCTATAAAACTTACATTCCATACTCTTAGAAAATCCTGGTGTTACACACTTTAAGGACTTCCTAGTTTTCTGGATTGTTACTAGGGTGTGCGGGTAGGAGGAAAGGATCTCTGGTGGCTGGGCTGGGAGCCTTAATAGGAATCATTTCAGGCCCACATCTCCATTTATCTTCTGGCAGAAACTATTCATGTTTGTTTGTTTGTATGCCTAGTGTTTTCTACTTTCCCCTGTTACTCCATCACAGTCCCCCTATCAGACAGGAAAGAGACAGGGAAAGGTGGCATGCAGCTAATATTGTAGGAAAGGAAAGAGCTGGAACTTGAGGAGATATTGGAACCAAACCATCCTCATGGTGTCTGGATGCTCTGTTGGATAGGGCACTAGACAGGGATTCAGGAGATATGAATTCAATTCCTGGTTTGGCCATAAGCATCCTGTGTGACTTTGGGCAAGTCACTTCCTCTACCTTGTGTCTCAGGTTCCCATCTGTAAAATGGAGATAATACTTTTCTGCTTCATAGGGGTGTTGTGAGAGTAACGCCTATGATGGTGATGTGCTCAGATATTATGGTGATGAGGGCTATGTAAGAACCTAGATAGAAATATAGGGCAGTGGTTTAACAGGATGGGTTGTCTGGAAGCTGAACAAAGGGAAGCTGTGAGTCTGAGGCTGTCTGCTCTCTTAGGGTATGTCTACACTTCAATTAGACACCTGCAGCTGGCCTGTGCCAGCTGGCTTAGGCTCGCGGGGCTGTTTAATCACAGTGTAGATGTTTGGGCTCAGGCTGCAGCCCATGCTCTCAGACTCTTCCACCTCGCAGGGTCCTACAGCCCGGGCACCAGCCTGAGCCTGAGTGTCTACACCGCAGTTAAACAGCTCTGTAGCCCAAGCTCCGCATGCCCGAGTCAGGTGACATAGGCCAGCCACAGATGTTTTGTTGCAGTGTAGACATACCCTTAGAGGGAAGGGAACTGAGTGGTGAGTGAGGGGGTGGTAGTAAGGGCAGGAGCAGAGATAGTGGCAGGATTCCTGTTGTAAAGGACAGAGAGACTGGAGCTGAATTTCTTTAATCCCTGTCTCTCAGCACTGACTTCAGGAAATGGGCAGGAAAATAGGAAAACCAACACACTTGAGTTTACACATATTAGTGCATCGCTAAATGACTGGGTCAGGGGTCTCATTAAATGAATGAGAAAAATGATTCCTTTCAAGGCTTTAAAAATACCTTTGTCAGCTGTGTTGCTTGTAGCTGCTTCAGACTGTCCACCAATGTGGACCCCTGCCAATTGTAAAGGATAATTGTTACTACCTGTGTTCTTCTGTGTCGTCAGTAATAAAGGCACAGTAATGCCCTCATTCTCAGAAAAGAGGAGCTTGTGTTCAGTCCAGCATTATAATGTCTGAAGCTCATCTGGAAATGATCCATCTGACCAACCTAATACCACAAAGAATCCTCAAACAGTACTTTCTTTGTCTATCTGCAGTGGCCCAAGCACAGAGTCTTTATCCTAGTCATCAACAAAGTCTCTCAGTTGCCCAGGAAATAACACTCATTCAAGATATACTCTTTAATGAAAGGTTTCAGAGTAGCAGCCGTGTTAGTCTGTATACGCACAAAGAAAAGGAGTACTTGTGGCACCTTAGAGACTAACCAACTTATTTGAGCATAAGCTTTCGTGAGCTACAGCTCACTTCATTGGATGTATTCGGTGGAAGTGAGCTGTAGCTCACAAAAGCTTATGCTCAAATAAATTGGTTATTCTCTAAGTTGCCACTAGTACTCCTTTTCTTTTTTCTTTAATGAAAGCCACCTCACTGTTGGTTCTTCCCTCTGTTAGTGTTGGATTGCATGCAGATCTGGGGAGAAAGAGGTGTTTGATCCTCTTATATAGAATATTTTGCTTGATTGTGAGTGTTTTGGAGAAGCTTGTTATGGTTGTCTTTTGTTAAAATGGAACCGATGGTTTATTTTTAGGGAGAATATTTAGATCTCAGTTTGTTGTCTGAGCCTGTAGCACATTTACCTCATGCCCTTAGTGGTAGTGTAGCCAGCTGTGGGAGGATCATAGCAAAGGGTTGCACAGCATTGTTTGCATGTTGGCTGGAGCTAAGTATTGGGTCTAGAATATTTTAAACAAAATTTACATTATTTTGGTGATGGTTGATATAAAGCACTCAGGGCTAAAGTCTTTTTCCTTAATCCTTCTTAAGATTTTATTGTGGCATCTGTTGAGGGCAATTGCATTAAAATGCTTCCATCCCTTCTCAGTTTATTGTTCCTTCAGTTGTAAACAGCACACAATCCATAGGATGGTGTGGCAATAAAAGGTCAATTCTTTATTCTAACATAAAACTACTATAAGAAAACTGTCCACAGAACGAATGATTATGAAACAACATACACATTTTGGCCCTACTGCTTTCAGCTGAACGCTGAGGCAGTTGCTTCAGTATCTTTAAGATGCTCAAGAGCCAGCGTCTCAATTTCCCAGTCTAGGGCACTTGACTGCAGTGCTATGCCTCACCAACTCTGTTTTTTGGGAACTAGAAAATGTAACAAGTTAGAGCACGTAGTCACAAGATTATCGTTTTCCAAGTTCCAATTGATAGGAGTTTTAAATGCCATTGGGTGAAAGGGACATTTTCAGTGACATCAGGAGCCAGCAAAGTTGTAGTCCTCTTGTTCTCGAAATCCATAGGATTTGATATTGCCTTCATAGTCAGAAATCCAGCAGTATTGAAAACAAGACATTACTTTGCCTGTGATATTTGAGATACCATTCTCTTCTCCATGCTTTCAGTATATTTAATCACTAGACTTATACAGGTTTTGGATTCAGAAAAGGAGGTATTTATGGGTTTGATTCTTCTTTACTTGTTTTAAATATAGTATTGACAACCTCAAGTGCACAAAAATCATGAATCAGGCACCAAAATATCCTGTGATTCTCTTAAAAATCATTACATTTTAAAAAATCAATTTGGCGTTATTTTTGTCTGCCTTCTGGTTTTTCAGCATTTGGGGTATGTTTTTAAGCTTTTCTCTGCAACCTTGAGGATTAGAAACGTGCTATTTTAAAAATGAAAGTTGGGATTTTTATATAGTCATGTGGCTCCAAGACTGGAGCTTTAAGATACCAGGTATCATGGCAACAATATAACACCAATGGCTTTAATTGATTTTTTTCCCCTCTGATTCTCACCAGTGTAAGTGATAGGGCAAATTGAGGCAGGTGAGTTTAGCAAAGTCTTAGTTGAGGACAGATGACTTTCCACTTTGATTATCTTATGCCCTGTTTTGCACAAAGATCTTCCAATTTATCCTCTAATGAGGTCTGGAAATGATTTGTTCTGACATGCAGGGCCTCAGTTTACTGCCAGTGAACTTTCTATCTTCGGTGATGACGGTGTCTGTGAAGCAGATGGTAGAGCATAAATTCATGGTTGTACTGTAAAGCAATCATTTCCCCCCAGCTTTGTTTGATCATTTTCAGCTTATTATTGCAATACTGGAAAGACCCTGAGTGAATTCCAGAGCTTGTTGATGAATTGGGGAGTTAAGGTAAAAGCACAAACTCTCAAATATTTAAATAAATAAATTCCAAATAAAGGTCAGAGATAATGCCTCTGTTTCCTAAACACTATTCTGCATCAAAATAATGGTCATTATAACCTGTAGCTTGCTTTCCAGCTTTAAACAATTTCCCAGTTGGTTACCTAATGTAATAGCAAGGTAAACAGTTCATTTACTTCTGTTTTTAAATGAAGCAACTTTGAAGTACTTAAGATGCAATTTCAAAGCATCAGTATATAAAGTATAAGGTAGCAATTGCTTTTTACCAGCCATCAGCTGAACTATTTGCTTTAGTTTTGGCTTGCATCACTGCAGGAATTGATACTTATGCTCAGTATAAACAATTACAATTAATAACTAAGCATAGTACTTGGCTGCTATGTACATTGCATATAGTTACATTTCCTAAGTGGTGCCTTTTGCTGATAGGGAAGAAAAGATGCATTTTTGCTGTTTGTATTTTGCTGCTTAATAAACTGATGGATAGGCTGTTTTTTTTTTTTTTTTAAAGAGTTCCTTAAAAAGGTTGATTAGAGAAGATTGCAGGATTATAGTGACTAACACAGAAAGGATAAAAGATCGTTTGGTTTTGAGAGAGGAGTAGCAGATGAGGCCAGCAATATTTTTATAAAACACCTTCAGAACAAAGTATTTTGAAATGTCTGGTAGTAGAAATTAATTGAATGCCATGTACACTTGCAAGTATGAAACACAATGCATCTGAGAATTAATGAAAGAGAGAGAATAAATTGGCCTTTGAATTCCTTCATCTGTATTTCTTCCAAAAATAACCTCTATGACATCCTGAGGTCTAAGAAGGTAAGTGCAGGCTGGTGAAACAACGTGACACAGGGTTAGCCAGTCATGTAACGGAACAACAGTTAAAGCATTGGAATGTAACCATGTTTTGCTTGATCAGCTCAAGGTTTCTAACCCATAACTCTAGGTTAGACAATAGCCTCTCCCTGCCTGTTCCTAAAACAGTTGGTTTTTATACCCCACCCCCCGAAGCACCTGTGTAAGCCTGAGTTGTTTTACTCCTCATTTGCCATGATAGTGTCTCTATACCCTGTCATACTTACTCATTAAAATGGTCTCATTTTTTCATGCACGTTTGAAAAGACAAAGGATGCCAAGCACTGAACAAAATCATTTGGGGCCTATCACACTAAGCACCCCTATATTCAGACCCTGCACACCACTGTAATAATCTCTGTACAAAATATGCATTGTGGGGTATCATTTGAAAACTAATAACTCACTGATCAATAATATCAAAATGAAATGTATGTAGTGACATTATATGTAAAGATATGAATTCCCCCTGTATGGGAGAGATTCCAGAAGATTGGAAAAGGTCAAATATCGTGCCCATCTATAAAAAGGGAAATAAGGACAACCCGGGGAATTACAAACCAGTCAGCTTAACTTCTGTACCCGGAAAGATAATGGAGCAAATAATTAAGCAATCAATCATATGACCTTCTCATAAACAAACTAGGGAAAAACAACCCAGGTGGAGCTACTATAAGGTGGGTGCATAACTGGTTGGAAAACTGTTCCCAGAGAGTAGTTATCAGTAGTTCAGAGTCATGCTTGAAGGGCATAACAAGTGGGGTCCCACAGGGATCAGTTCTAGGTCCTGTTCAATACCTTCATCAATGATTTAGATAATGGCATAGAGAGTACACTTAAAAGTTTGCGGACGATACCTGGCTGGGAGGGGTCACAAGTGCTTTGGAGGATAGGATTATAATGCAAAATGATCTGGACAAACTGGAGAAATGGTCTGAAGTAAATAGGATGGAATTGAATAAGGACAAATGCAAAGTACTCCACTGAGGAAGGAACAATCAGTTGCACACATACAAAATGGGAAATGACTGCCGAGGAAGGAGTACTGCGGAAAGGGATCTGGAGGTCATAGTGGACCATAAGTTAAATGAGTCAACAGTGTAACACCATTCTAGGATGTATTAGCAGGAGTTCTGTAAGCAAAACACGAGAAGTAATTCTTCTGCTCTACTCCATGCTGATTAGACCTCAGTTGGAGCATTGTGTCCAGTTCTGGGTGCCACATTTCAGGAAAGATGTGGACAAATTGGAGAAAATCCAGAGAACAGCATCAAAAATGATTAAAGGTCTAGAAAATGTGACCCATGAGGGAAGATTGAAAAAATTGGGGTTTTTTTTAGTCTGGAAAAGAGAGGACTGAGAGTGGTGACATAACAGTTTTCAAGTACATAAAAGTTTGTTACAAGGAGGAGGGAGAAGAATTGTTCTTAACCTCTGAGGCTAGGACAAGAAGCATTGGGCTTAAATTGCAGCAAGGGAGGTTTAGGTTGGATATTAGGAAAAAATTCCTAACTGTCAGGGTGGTTAAGCACTGGAATAAATTGCCTAGAGAGGTTGTGGAATCTCCATTATTGGAGATTTTTAAGAGCAGTTTAGACAAACACCTGTCAGGGATGGTCTAGATAAGACCTAGTCCTGCCATGAGTGCAGGGGACTGGACTAGATGACCTCTCGAGGTCCCTTCCGGTCCTATGATTCTATGATGATGTTAGCACATGTTCAAAACCAGACAGCCCTGCCTAGGCAAAAGTTGTTAAAACAGGCCTGTCCTAAATCAAGGAATGTGTGTTCATCTCAATTTACGTATAAGTAGTAAATAGAACAGCAGGAATGGCAGGAAACAGAACAATTTGGAATTCAGCAAACACAAGTTGGGGAAGAAAGAGCGTGGAGCCTCCTTCACCGCCAGACTCCATGTCGCCTTCTTTACTGCTTGAATAAACTTTACTTTGAAGGGTAACTCCACTTTGAAGGTTCACTAGACTATAAAAGAGAGGGGCAGAGAACCCCAAGTTAACTCTAAGAAGACAAAGGCACCGACACCTTTGGGCCTCTGGGAGAGATCCTAACCAAGGAAAGGGTCAGTCACCATCTTGTTGGAAGACTGTGGGTGAGACAAGCATCTTCAACAAAGCCTTGAACCAAAACTTGCAAGATTAAGTTTTAGACTTTTAGATGTGTGTTTTCACTTTTATTTGCTTGTAACTATTGTTAATTTTATTTCATATCCTTGAATTCCCTTAAAATCCTACCTTCTTTTGTTAATATTCTTGTTTTATCTTTAATCTAAACCAACTCAGTGTTTTGTTTAACTGAAATGTTTGGTAAATTCAGTTAAGGTAGCAAATTGTTGAATATTGATTCCTTACAGGGGCAATGGACCTATAATATCTGAACCATCCAGGAGAGGGCTGGACAGTGCAGAACACGTGTTTTGGGAAAATCTGGGACTGGGAGTTTATTGGGGCCAACCTTTGAAGGATACAGCACAACCCTCCCAATTGGGTGTCAGGCCCACTTTATGGGCTGTTGGGCAGATTGGCATGGCCTCAGTGCCCTCCTTCGGGTATTGTGCACCCCAGAGATGCATGGTGAGGGCACTTCATCACAGGGAATGCAATACTGAGTTACCTGTGAGCAGGAGGGTTTCTCTGTGAATCCTGCACTCCTGTGTAAGGGCCAGTCACAATCTGGTTCCGTTTTTATGGCTAGATTACTATACTGCATATCACTGTTAAAATTAAAGTTTGGTATTGAAATTTCACATAAAATGCAATTGTTAGCGGCTTATTGGGCCTAAGTATTAGGTTAAGAATCTCATCTGGCCCACAGAGCTCTTCGTCCTGCTGAGTTAGAGAAAATGAGCACCATGAAGGTGGGTCTTTTAGAGGAGTCCTTAAAAAAATAATCAAGGTCCTGTGTGCGCGGTGAGACCATTACAGGTCCCATGGCACTAGTAAGAGTTTGCCCAAAACTTCCCTTCCCCTTAAGTTCTGGATTGAACTATGTGCCAGTTGGTTGCTGTCCTCCACTTCAATAAGCAGCATATAAAGAAAAGTGATCCTGACCATTGGAACAGAAGCCACTTGAGTCAGTGGATACCCTATTATACAGGCAGGTAGTATAATATTTTGTAACCCTGATCCAACTCATGTGGGTGAGGCCAGAAAATAATGGTCAGTTTCTTACCAGCACTTTTGTGTAAGAGCTTTCGTTACAGCAATCACCATCAATTTGGGTTTGATTCCCTGTATATTGAGACTATATTTTATACAGGAAATGTTTCTCAAACTCTTTGACATCCTGAGTGTCATGACACTGGCCAGAATCACTCTTCCTATCAATGAAGGGATCTTAGAACCAGCCAGAGTGCTATGATGAACCCCAGCCACTCTTCTTCCCACCTCCAAGTATGTGAAAAAATGGTGTCAGGTGATGCCGAAAGGCTTCAAACACTTTTATGCCCACCCAAATCCAGGGTCCTTGGTCATCTCTGCAATGCAAGAGAAATCAAAGTTCACTAAAGGTGCTCCTAAGGACAAGCATACTAAGATGTTACATCTGTATGGATGAAAGGTATATTCATCTGCCTCATTGCACCCAAGTTGGTGAACTGCCAAGTACAATTATCTCATGTGGGGGAGGGTTGTCCCCTTCCTTTTGAAAATCCCACAGGATTGTGGGGATGAAATGAAAGAGAACATCATGGGGGGCAAATGGTTGTGAGAACTCATTGCAGGCAGCCATGGATGCCTCTGACTCAGCCTCAAGGCCAATGGTCACAGCCTTCTCTATGAACTAGGCCTTGTGGCTCCAGGCATCAGACATACCATACGAAGCATGATAGAGCACTTGGCCTTCAAGAGAATGGTGCTTGTCAGCCAGAATCAGATTAAGTGCTGTATTTCTCCAAGGACTCAAGGGCTGCATTATGATCCCTGGGAACTTAGAATCATAGAATATCAGGGTTGGAAGGGACCTCAGGAGGTCATCGAGTCCAACCCCCTGCTCAAAAGCAGGACCCATCCCCAATTAAATCATCCCAGCCAGGGCTTTGTCAAGCCTGGCCTTAAAAACTTCTAAGGAAGGAGATTCCACCACCTCCCTAGGCAACGCATTCCAGTGTTTCACCACCCTCCTAGTGAAAAAGTTTTTCCTAATATCCAACCTAAACCTCCCCCGCTGCAACTTGAGACCATTACTCCTTGTCCTGTCCTCTTCTACCACTGAGAATAGTCTAGAACCATCCTCTCTGGAACCACCTCTCAGGTAGTTGAAAGCAGCTATCAAATCCCCCTCATTCTTCTCTTCCGCAGACTAAACAATCCCAGTTCCCTCAGCCTCTCCTCATAAATCATGTGTTCCAGACCCCTAATCATTTTTGTTGCCCTTCGCTGGACTCTTTCCAATTTATGCACATCCTTCTTGTAGTGTGGGGCCCAAAACTGGACACAGTACTCCAGATGAGGCCTCACCAATGTCAAATAGAGGGGGACGATCACGTTCCTCGATCTGCTGGCTATGCCCCTACTTATACATCCCAAAATGCCATTGGCCTTCTTGGCAACAAGGTCACACTGCTGACTCATATCCAGCTTCTCGTCCACTGTCACCCCTAGGTCCTTTTCCGCAGAACTGCTGCCTAGCCATTCGGTCCCTAGTCTGTAGCTGTGCATTGGGTTCTTCCAACAGTCAGAATACCAGCAAAGGGAGAAACTAGATGCTCCAGTGATGTCTGTCTTCCATCTCCTGAACCAGCCTGGCTCCTCCTGAGGCAGCAGATTTGATGGGAGTGTTGAGAGCCACAATGGAGCCATCTGAAACCTCCCTGATGGGATATACAAATCCCACATTGGGTCTGAAGTGGTTAAAAGAGAATACGGGGCCCAGGGATCTCCTCCCCTCTAGGTCTGCTGAGCATGCTCTGACTGGATGAGTGGGTTAAAAGGAGCTGAGCAGTCAGGCAGAGGGTGATGGACAGGCTGCTGGGAGATGAGCCTTCTCCGAGAAGCCAGACAGAAGGCTGAGTCTGACAGGGGATCATGGGCTGGGTAAGGCCCACAGGTAGTGCCTTCTCCAATCCCCGCCCCCTTTAAGAACAAGCAGGTCCTGTAGAGCCCTGCTTATTTGGGCTTTTCTTGGGTTTGTCTACACTGCAGTTATACACCCGCAGCTGGCCTGTGTCAGCTGACTCAGGCTTGCAGGACTTGGGCTACAGGGCTGTAAAATTGCAGTGTGGACGTTCGGGCTCAGGCTCTGGGACTGATCCTGTGAGAAGAGAGGGTTCTATAACTCGGGCTCCAGCTCGAGCCTGAATGTCTGCACTGCACTTTTACAGCCCACAGCCCAAGACAGCAGACATGGGCCAGCCATGGATGTTTAATTGTAGTGTAGACATACCCTCAGTTAAATTATTGACACTGTGGAGGAGCACATGGTTTGGACAGAGACATCCATTAGGGGAGGATCTATTAATAGGGATTCTCTATATCTTAGTAAGGAGGAGAGGATGGAAGATGGTAAAGTACAGGTAGGATCTGATGAAAAACAGTCGAATGAAGAAGAGTTGCTGTGGATGCTCGACCCTGCCCTTCCTTTGGTTGTACACACACTGTTCCCAGCAAGCTACAGCACAGAGCTGAGCTCCATGCTATGCAAGGTATTGCACACCTGTCGCTCTCCCTCTGGCATCATGCCCCCACACTTGTGCAGTAAGCTCTTTGGGACGAGGATTGTCTCCTATGGCAGTGGTTTTCAAATCATGGGTTGCGACCCAGAAGTGAGTCGCAGAATGGAAGGGACTGGGTCGCGGTGGCTCTGGTTAGCATTGCCGACTAGGCCATTAAAAGTCCTGTCGGCGGTGCTGCCTTGCTAAGGTAGGCTAGTCCCTACCTGTTCCGACACTGCATTGCGTCCCGGAAGTAGCCAGCAGCAGGTCTGGTTCCTAGGCGGGGGGGCTACGGGCTCTGCACACTGCCCCAGCCCCGAGCACTGGCTCTGCACTCCCACTGGCTGGGAACCAGCCAGTGGGTGGGGTGGAGGTGGTGCCTGCGAGTGAGAGTCGGACCTGCTGCAGGCTGGAAGCCTGCTTCTGCACCTGGGCTGTGCTGCTGACCGGGAGCTGCTGGAGGTAAGCCCTGAGCCCCAACCCCACACCCCAATCCCCGGCCCCAGCCCTGAGCCCCCCCAAACCTGGAGCTCCCTCCTGCACCCCAAACCTCTCAACCCTGGCCCCATCCCAGAGCCTGCACCCTCAGCCCAGAGACCTGACTCCTGCCCCAGCCCACAGCCCCCTCCCACACACTGAACCCCTCATTCCTGGCCCCACCCTGCAGCCATCACCCCTGCACCCCAATCCTCTGCCTCAGCTCTGAGCCCCTCCCACACCCCAAACCCCTCATCCCCAGCTCCATTGGATTGTGGGCATCAGCAGTTTTCTTCAACTGGGTCGCCAGAAAAAGAGTTTGAAAACCCTATCCTACGATGTATTTGCATGGTGCCTAGCACAATGGGGCCTCAATCTTGTTTGGGGCCTCAAGGCACAACAGTAATACAATAATACAAATAAATAATACTTGGTAACATTAGGCTCCCTCATCTCAACACAAGCAGAAACTAACTCAATAAAATCTTAGATTATCATAAGGACACATATATTTCACTAAAATGAAAAAATGTAAACTGATAATCTAGTTTAGAAAGAAATTGAAACTAGTTAGTAGAAAAGCATGCCCAGATTGATATGATTCTGGAAACAAATTATTGCTTTCAGAATAAGAGAGGGAGAGGAAAGCAAATTACCAAAATATTCAAAAAAGAACAGGTAGGCAGAAAGTGTGGAAATTTAAAGATTTCTCTATTTGTACAGTAGTTTAAAGTTTTCAGAGCAGGGTAAAGAATCATTATGGATGTTCAAGTGATCGAATTCTTTTGTTCATATGAATCTGCCAGTGTATTTTCCAAAACATCTTGGGATAGAAAATAAACATTCTAAAAATCAATTATTTATCTTTGGGTTGTCCACCTGTTTTCTGCATAGGAAAGAACACAAAATAAAAATTAATTAAAATGTTTTTTTCTAATAAAGTTAGAGCAGTTATAAAATGAAAGTGCTCTCTCAGTACCACTGTTATTTTTATTTGAAATTTACAATATAACACATTTGCTGGATTCATAAACTAGAAATAAATTCACTGAAAATCTAATATAATGTCTAGGGGTTTGAGTGTTTGTTGCTACATATGCATTTTCTATTTAAATTTAGGTCTGAATCTATTAACTAAAATATCATAGGGTATTCTTTGGTTCTCTTTATGTAGTCCTAACATAGGTCTTTAAAACCAAGAAGATCTCAAGGTCAGATTCAGACTGACTTATACACATGCAGCTATCACTCTAACAAATTTGTTTAAAACTGGAGCAGCAGAGGATAGGAATTCTTATAGAAGTTGACCAGTTAAGCATAATTTCTCTAGGAATACTGTATGGTTGCAAATCATAGGCTAAAACTTCCAAGCCTCACCGATTTAAAATTCCCAATTGAGGCCTGCAGGCTCAGTTTTGTATATCAACAGAAGTAAATAGTTTGACATTGTAGATGTCTCTGATGTTATCCAGTTACAATCTGAGTAATTTGGAGCAAAACACTCTGACTTACTTTATTAAAAAGGGAAGTGTTTGCTACAGCATGTTGTTGATCTTTTCTTGATGAGCACCCAACTTTTTCTTTCAAGAAAAACATAACCCTATTTGTTAAGTAATATCAACTTTTTGTACTTCTGTGTTTAGCTGATACATTTAGAAGGAAACTAGAAGAACTGGAGCGAGAGAAGAATTCTTCAAAATTTCAGCTTCCTTCAAGGCATCCTTCAATTATCAGCTTCTTGGACAGATTCAGTGCACAAGTTCAAGCAGCATTGTTCTGGGCTGCAGATCGGTAAGTTCACTGGAGCCTTATGACGTGGAACTATATTTCTGTTTTTCTTGAAGTACTGGGTATAAGTTATGGCTAGATTTTTAATTTTTAAACAAAAAGTGAATGCTTTGGAGCGCTGATACTATACCTTTTAAGAATACAATAATAATATTTCAGTCCCATTTATGTCATTTTTCCTTTTCTCCAGGTCTTTGAAAATTGTCATATTAGAGCCTGAGCCTGAATGAATGAAGTCAATTTGACTTTTACCACTGATTTCAATGAGAACAGGCTTGAACCCTTGTACAGCAACTTAAACATATAGCAGCAAGGCAGCCTGAGCTACATCTCCCTGTGGAACTAAACCCAGTTCCCTTTTGGGGAGATGAAAAAACATTTAACTATAAAGTGTGTAAATCACTTCTGCCCTGGATTCTCCTGCCAGCTTGGGAATCACTTTTATTCATTATTAGTTAAGGACTAGCAATATGCTGAGCACTGTGCAGTTCACAAAAATAGTCCGTCTCTCCCGCTAGAGCTAGCAACTTGCAAGACAGAGAGAATCCGAGATGCACCAGATGACCCTGGGGAAGTAATTAACCCCCTCCCCCCCCAATTTTTTTTTCTCATTTGTGTTTGAGTCTCTTTTCTTTCACACTACTAAGTGGCTTAATTACAAATAAGGAGGTTCTTTCTTAGGTATTTATTAGTTATGGCGTTAATGTGGGAAATCTTGTTTTCTGACAACTCACAGTGATAAAGACCTTGGTGTGATATTTGATCTATGCATACTTGTGTTGACTTACATAAGTGCTAGATAAAATACATATAGACAGTGGGACTTCACTAAACAGATATTCTATTGTTTTTTTTTTTAATTTGGTTTAGCCCTTGTTCATTGTATGTATAAAGTAATGTGATTTGTTTTGAAATACACTCCATAAGGATTACCTCTTGTGGTCTCATATGGTAGAAGAGAGCGATTTTGTCAATTGTATGGGTGACAGAACCATGAATCAAAGTACAGGATAAAAGATACTTAAATGCTGTATCAAGAGGTGCCTTTCATATTATTTGTAATAAATTATTCTTGTATTTCGAGAGAGACTGTCAACTTGAATGATTGGAAACTGATTAATTTTAAGAAATTTGTTTTCTGATGGGGCATCCTCTAAATTGTATGTCCTGAGTATTATAAAAAAAATGTTCATGACAGTTTTTCTGTTCCCCTACTGAAGACTAGAAGCATCTTTTGTGCAGGTGTGAGAGCAACAGTACCAACCACAGTCAGACCCAGTTCTTGCTTTTCACCCTTGTCTCTGTGCACACGACTCTCTACTGTTTTTTTCAGATTCAGCTTGGCTATTGCTTTTATTGTTAAACACCTTTTTTTCACTTGTGGTCTTTTGCATTTGACAGCACTTTATATATAGTTTCTCTGTTTTGCTAATAGAACATACTCTTCTCCAGGCTCTGCAAGAAGGTGTTTAAAAATCTTTAAAATAAAAAAATAGGTACAGTAATATTTTAAATAGGGCTAGCTAGAAAAAAATCTGTTTTGTGAAAAATGTTGAAGTTTTGAGACTTGTTCCACAGTGGTCTTTTGAATTATTCATGAACAAAAGAAAAAAAGAGAGAAAGAGAACGAGAGAGAAACACACAACCCAGAGCAGCCGTAGCTTGCTGGTTAGGGATGTGGGAGACCCCGGTTAAACCACCTAGATCTCCCATATCCCAGGTGAGTGCCCTAACCACCAAACTATTGGCTATTCTGGGGTTAGTTGGTCTTTTGGTCAATTAGTCTATCTGGTTTTGACACGAAATTCCAGACTGGATCAGAGAAAACTTTTCTACAAAAATTGAATCAGAATTAATATATTTCTGTGAAAATTTTAGGTTTTGACAAATTCACATTTTCTGATGTAAGTTTTTGGGTTAAAAAAAAATCCTGGCTGGCACTAGCTTTAAGTTTCCTCTCCACAGCTGTTTTTAACAGCCTTGTTTCTGCTGCATATAGCCGAGTTGTCATCACTACCACATTGAACACTTGTATCTTAGTTATCACACATACATCCTGCTGCTCAAACAGAGCCCCTGAAGACACTGAAATGCCACTGATGCAAGACTGATCTGATGTGTGACTTCTTTGGATATAGAACATCCTGCTGTCAATTGTCTATCCAGAAAACTATTCACCCATTCAACGTCATTGCCATCTACATGCTGTGCCTGTACGTTGTTCATTTCCATTTTATAGCTTTGGTTTTATTACCATTGATCTTAAGTCCCTCAGATTTTGCAGTTTTCCACAGCTCTTCCAGCACTAGCTGTAGTTGGTCTGTAGTTTCTCCAAGTAAGGCAACATCATCCCCTAATGATGAATATTTAAACTTCATACCTTCTACTTGGCTTCAGTCACCTTTATCATCACATAGTCTATTTGAACATTAAATAATGTAGGTGAGAGAACGCATCCCTGGTGTACTCCTTTTCCTACTTAAATGAATCTATAATATAACCGTAGATCCTCACACAGCTAAACGTACTGTGCTACAGTTTCTCCACTCGGCACACCAAGGCTTGAGGCACCCCAGACTGACATAATAGTATGCACAGTACTCACCAATGCACTAAGCCAAAAGCAGCTGCAAAGTCTATAAACACAATGCTAACTTTTTTTTGTCCCTCTATTCGTTTTTCAATAATATTCTGCAGAGCATATATAGCATGGATCTTCAATTGACCTGGATGGAAACCACACTGGTTGTCTCTTTTTTTGGGCTGACATAATATATCAGTTCAGTAGTAAGACCATAAACACCTTCCCTGGGACTAACAGCAGCACTGTTTCCCTATAATTTGAACAAACTGATGACCCTCCCTTTTTTTTGTGATGATGGCAGTCCATTTTCCAATCTTCTGGAATGCACCCGGTTTCCCAAACTCTTAAGACAACTCTCTGAAGCCAGTGAACTAAATCCGGGCCACCACCCTTTAGCAGATCTGATGGAATATTGTCAAAACAAGGTGCTTTATCCTTTTGTAATTATTTGACTGAAATCATCACTTCCTCTCACATCACCAGCTTGTTTTTTGCTGGATTCGTTTTTGAATTAAGTTGTTTATGTCTTGGTGGGGATCTGTTCATTAATTCACAAAAATGCTCATGCCAGTGCGTAAATTGGGCACCAGAATCCTGAGTATTCTCCATTTTTGTCTTTAACTGGCAGAAGTCATGAGAATGGATGTCCAATTAGGACCTTCAGACTTTCAAATATCCATTTCTTTTCTCGTCTTTCAGAGGCTTCCACAAAGCACTGCACCATACGATTCCACCATTGGTGCACCAAGCCACTAGATTCTTTGTTCCTAGTGCAGGTCCGAAGCCCAGATAAAGTGGGAGGGGTGGCCAATGGCCTGATAAGCCATTCCTATGAAACATTTCTGGCTTTGATGTGTGGAAGAAAAGGACATAAAACTTCAGCAGTTTCATCTGCAATTCACATGGAACCAGACTTCAGGATTCATCTGATTTTTCTACTACATACGGAGGAGTCAGACTGTGTGATGATGTTTCTTCCATATACCAGAGATGGAGAGAAGCATCTGACATAAAGATGGTAAATCCGCTTTGGCAATGACATCAGTATCTGAGGATGGGATCATGGAACGTTTATCATTAAGAGCCATCAGAAAAATGACTCTCCTGGCTGAATAACTGAAAAGGTTGAAAGTTGATGTAAGAAGCACACAGGAGACAGGGTGGAATTTGAACACCAAGAGCACGGCTCTTATTCGTAGTGGGTCAGACTTTTCGATTGTTACATGCCCGCAATACATCTGATAGGCACATTGGTGTTGCTCTGGTTTTGTCCCTGTCATAAATATAAAGGGAAGGGTAAACCCCTTTGAAATCCCTCCTGGCCAGGGGAAAGCTCCTCTCACCTGTAAAGGGTTAAAAAGCTAAAAGTAACCTCGCTGGCACCTGACCAAAATGACCAATGAGGAGACAAGATACTTTCAAAAGCTGGGAGGAGGGAGAGAAACAAAGGGTCTGTGTCTGTCTGTATGCTGGTCTTTGCCAGGGATAGACCAGGATTGGAGTCTTAGAACTTTTAGTAAGTAATCTAGCTAGGTATGTGTTAGATTATGATTTCTTTAAATGGCTGAGAAAAGAATTGTGCTGAATAGAATAACTATTTCTGTCTGTGTATCTTTTTTGTAACTTAAGGTTTTGCCTAGAGGGGTTCTCTATGTTTTTGAATCTAATTACCCTGTAATATATCTACCATCCTGATTTTACAGGGGGGATTTCTTTATTTCTATTTACTTCTATTTTTATTAAAAGGCTCCTTGTAAAAAACTGAATGCTTTTTCATTGTTCTCAGATCCAAGGGTTTGGGTCTGTGGTCACCTATGCAAATTGGTGAGGCTTTTTACCAAACCTTGTCCAGGAAGTGGGGTGCAAGGTTTTGGGAAGTATTTTGGGGGGAAGGACGCGTCCAAACAGCTCTTCCCCAGTAACCAGTATTAGTTTGGTGGTGGTAGCGGCCAGTCCAAGGACAACGGGGGGAATATTTTGTACCTTGGGGAAGTTTTTGACCTAAGCTGGTAAAGATAAGCTTAGGAGGTTTTTCATGCAGGTCCCCACATCTGTACCCTAGAGTTCAGAGTGGGGGAGGAACCTTGACATCCCTGAGGACAAAATCTGTATTATTGACTTGGCAGGCTTTATTCTCCACACCTGATAGCTGCTATTTTCAGTTTGAAGGTAGGACATGTGGTATGCTCTGCTTGAGGCAAGCCCTGATGCTGAAAAAGATGCTTTTATGCCATGTTAGATGACACTGTATCTAATACGTCACCCCAGCTTCATATTGCCACCTTCAGAGATAGGAACACAAGAACTGGCCATGACAGATTTAGATTTGAACTGGTACTGGGACCACACAGCTTACTGGAAGAGAAATTGATAATGGTGCGTCTGTTAGAATTTGCTTCTTACATTTGGCCTATTTTTAACAGCTACCTGGTTTCAGCACAAGAATTGCCATATGTATACATTTAACTATCCATCGGGTGACAGAGTAACCTTGGATCACTTCTAGTTCAGATATTCTTGTCTAAACTCATCCGGGAGGTACATATATTTAGAAGTGCTAATCTTGCTCCAGAAACTGATCAATGACTCTTAATAGCAACAATGACGTTCCATTTAATAAAGTTCCAGAGACAGATATCTATTGCATCAAAATGCTTCAATGGTGATCAGCTTCATGATGAACTAATTGCTAATAGTTACTGTTAGGATATAGATATTCAGGACTGTCTGTAAAGGCCTGTACTCTAAGAATTTAGGTGTATTCTTATCACTTGGCTAGTTAGAGATATAAAAGAAAGAATCAAAATCACTGTCTGCCGGTGTAAGGGCCTTCTCTTACTGTGACAGTCTGAGGCCCTGTTCTTAGGCTAAGGCCTTTGGCTAAGCAACAGAGGCAGCTATAAGCTGGGAAGCAACCGGTCACATCCTCACATTCCAAACTAGTCACATTGAAAGAAGGTGCTATTGGGCTGTTAGGAATACAATTCTGTCCTGATAGTGCCTATCGCCTCCAGAGAAAGGGAAGTGCCTAGAAAATGTAAAAGGAAACTTAGTTTGATAGCATCCTGTCTGGCAAGAATTCACTTATCAATAGCTGGGATGTGAAATCCTCACTTCTGTATTGTTTTGTCATTATAGTTCCCACTTTGCTATTAGAAAAGGAGTAGTAGTGGCACCTTAGAGACTAACCAATTTATTTGAGCATAAGCTTTCATGAGCTACAACTCACTTCATCGGATGCATTCAGTGGAAAATACATGCTGCTGGAAATGGCCCACCTTGATTATCACTACAAAAAGTTTTCTTCCCCCCTCCTGCTCTCCTGCTGGTCTGCTCATCTTAAGTGATCACTCTCCTTACAATGTGTATGATAACACCCATTTTTTCATGTTCTGTTTGTATATAAATCTCCTCACTGTATTTTCCACTGAATGCATCTGATGAAGTGAGCTGTAGCTCACGAAAGCTTATGCTCAAATAAATCGGTTAGTCTCTAAGGTGCCACTAGTACTCCTTTTCTTTTTGCGAATACAGATTAACACGGCTGCTACTCTGACACTTTGCTATTGTTTGTCTGTATAATCTCTGTCTGGTCTGTGATTGTTCCTGTCTGCTGTATGATTAATTTTGCAGAGTGTAAACTAGTTAAAATGGTGGGATATAATTGATTACATAATCATGTTATAATATGTTAGGATTGGTTAGTTAAATTTCAGGAAAATGGTTGGTTAAGGTATAGCTAAGAAGAACTCAAGTTTTACTATATAGTCTGCAGTCAATCAGGAAGTGGGTGGGTGGGTGGGTGTGGGGAGGGGAAATGGGAACAGGGAATGGGGGTGAGGAAATTGGAATCATGTTTTGCTAAAGGGGGAAATGGAAACAGGGAATGGGGGTGAGGAAATTGGAATCCTGTTTGGCTAAGGGCAGGAATGGGAACAGGGACACAGGTGTAAGGCTCTGTGGTGTCAGAGCTGGGAAGGGGGACACTAAGGAAGGAAACTAGAATCATGCTTGCTGGAAATTCACCCCAATAAACATTGAATTGTTTGCACCTTTGGACTTCGGGTATTGTTGCTCTCTGTTCATGCGAGAAGGACCAGGGAAGTAAGTGGGTGAAGGAATAAGCCCCCTAACAGTTACCCAGTAGCGATTTCCAAAAAATATTCTACCATGGAGGAAGAGTGGACTTTATTTCGAGAGTCTCTCACAGAGATTGCTGGAGTGGAGAACAAATGGGACTAAGGAGAATGAAAAAGCAATGTTGGATTACAAATGATACCATCAAACAGAGACAGAAAAAAAGACACTAACAACAGAATTAATGAAGAGAGGAGGAAATGGGTAATAAAAAAAAGAAATGTTTTGAATGAGCAGTCAAGAGGGCCTGTTGGAATGATGCATTTAGGTGCACCTGAATGCTTTTTTTGTTTCATAAACATTAAGTAAAAATAAACACATTAGAAAAGAATCCCACATCACTGGAAAAGTCTATCTCTAATGTAGATATCAGCAAGAATGCAAGAACATAAAGTTCCATGACCATTATATACACACGTACTTCGGCAAAAACAAAATACGAAAAGCAACCATCTATGTGTAGCATTTTAAAGTGCTAGGCCGTTAATGTGTATGTGCCTTACACTGATTACAAATCATTACCTCCTCACCAGCCAAACTGTACAGGATTCCCAGAAGCTCTGAAGTGCTCTTGTTTTTGCTAAGTGACCTTTCATACAGCTCTCAAAAGGGTGAAGATTTCTGACTGGCTGGTGAAGGACCTACAAACATGCCACTGTAACAAGGGTTATTCTTAAAGTGGTACCATCAACTTGGAAATCACATTTCCTCTGAATATCCTGAACCTGTTCTTGTGTTACTATGAGAAACTAAACAGTTTTCAGTGTCAAAGTTACAGCATATTCTTAACATCCACTGGTTTGTCACAAACAAGGAAACACTTAGATGAATCTGACAAGCTCTAGTTTTGCACCAGTTCAGAACAAGATGACTGCAAAGGTGGGGTCTTTTCCAGTGTGCAGAAGTAGGTGTGCTTTTACAGAAGGAAGTGGAGCATGAGGCTGACTATGAATGATGTTGGAATATGCATTTCTGAAGGATTTTTAAGCCTAAAATCTCCCATGCTGACTATTGCTGAAGGAGGATTTACAAAATGGAAGTCCATTCTACATGCAATCATGGCAGCAACATAGCCATGTGAATTTGCTGTTGTTGCATCTAAGATGTGTCTGCAAAATGGTTACAATTTGCCTTTTCTGTGTGGAAGATACTCATTTATGCATGCAGACAATAATCATGCGGTCAAACTCATTGTATATGTATTATATACCACAGATATCTAAGTACATTTTGCAGGCTTATCTTAGAAAGTCATGTTTGAAAATTTGTCCTTGACAGATGTATTTATCTGGGACCACAGTTTTTCAGTGAGATATTAAAAATGCACCTGTAATATTTATGGAAAATGCACATATACTTGTATGCATAAATGGACAGAGAAATGCCATTACTCGTTTGATTGCACAAATACAGGGAATACATAAGAAAACATCTGTACTATTTGCAGGTTCATTTTGAGAGGCCCATTACACATTTGGCACTTAATGTATTGTATTGATTACCTTAGGGCCCAATCATGCAAACATTTATTACTGAGCATAGTGCTTACTGTGAAGAGTCCCACTGACTGTAAATTTGAAAGAGCTTTCTGTATAGGAGAGGGGCCAAAGTTGGCGTCATATAGCACAGACTCTGGCTGATCTCTAGTGTGGTCTCCAAAAGCTGACAGAAGCCTCAGAAACTGCTCCAGATAGTTTCTATATTTCATTTCTGAAGCCTTTTCTCAATGGTGATGGGAAATTGCATTCCTTAGTTTGCCTCCAGCCATTCATCCAAGACAGTGATGAGTGAATATGCTGAAAAATGAAATAGCTGGGGTTAAGCCTGAAGCTATACAAGTCGTCTTCTTCCTCTTTCCTTTGAGATGCTGTAAAAACAGAGTCAGGGTTTGATAAAATAAGGGGATATGTAAAGGAAAAAACACTCTAGTTTCTTAAATAATGTTGTTTTAAAGATTCAGACACTCTTTTGATGATGGGTCATCACAACTCCTAGGGTGACACGGTACATTTCCTTTTAATCTTCCAGAATTGAATACCCAATCGTCACATAAAATATAAATGTTTGTCATTTTTAAAGGGTTGGAAGTGAAGAAGCACAGCTCTGGCAAAAAAACGAGCAAAAGCTTTTGAGTCCTGCTTACCAGAAGAGGATACAGGTTTCAGCTACAAAAAGAAACCAGCTTCTTCAAGAAAAGCAATGGTTGCAGGTAAGAAGAAAAGTAAAGTTGTGGCAAAAACCATTAGTGGGGGGAAAATGTAGCTTGTAGGTGTTCTTGCTGAACTAAACAGACTGATAGTATAGCATACTACTTCTGTGCAGCAATTAGAGACTTGGCTGTAGTCCAGCTGATTATCTCAGTGATGACTGGCTGGGGTAGTGTGAATCTCATTACAGACAAGGAGGAGTTGAAGGCTCAGTTGCTCATGTGCATTCTTTAGCTTTCCTCATTATCTTTTAAGTATGCTCTTTAGGTTCACAGGTCTGATTTGCCTTCTCTATGCTTCACTGATCTTTAGCAGTTTTTATTTGAAGACAAAAAGAGAGTTTTGAAGAATACAATCTCCTGTTCACTTCTTTTCAGATTTGATTATCAGTATGTGATTTTCCAGCTTTTGTTCATGTAAGATGATCCGTACATTTTGTAGGGACACCGTGATTGTCATGAAAAAGTCAGCATTTGCCAATAGTAATTATGCACTGATACTTGAGATTACCATGGTCTCCCTCTCCATTTAGAATAGAAAGCATCTGTGTGGTAATGAGAAAAGGAGTACTTGTGGCACCTTAGAGACTAACCAATTTATGTGAGCATAAGCTTTCATGAGCTACAGCTCACTTCATCGGATGCATACTGTGGAAAGTACAGAAGATCTTTTTATACACACAAACCATGAAAAAATGGGTGTTTACCACTACAAAAGGTTTTCAAAGTTCAGCCACCAGGTTAGCCGTGACACTATCGGGGTAGTGTTCTTGACGGCTTGTAGTCCATCTTTGTGTGGAATGTTGGTGTAGAGGGCTTCTACATCAGACTAACATGGCTGTTACTCTGAAACCTGTCATTATGCAAGGCACTGCATTTAGCCGTACGGAGTGGAAATCTATCAACTGCATCCTGGCCACTATGGCTATAGAAGCCCTCTACACCAACATTCCACACAAAGATGGACTACAAGCCGTCAAGAACACTATCCCTGATAATGTCACGGTTAACCTGGTGGCTGAACTTTGTGACTTTGTCCTTACCCATAACTATTTTACATTTGGGGACAATGTATACCTTCAAATCAGCGGCACTGCTATGGGTACCTGCATGGCCCCACAGTATGCCAACATTTTTATGGCTGACTTAGAACAACGCTTCCTCAGCTCTCGTCCCCTAACGCCCCTACTCTACTTGCGCTATATTGATGACATCTTCATCATCTGGACCCATGGAAAAGAAGCCCTTGAGGCATTCCACCATGATTTCAACAATTTCCATCCCACCATCAACCTCAGCCTGGTCCAGTCCACACAAGAGATCCACTTCCTGGACACTACAGTGCTAATAAACGATGGTCACATAAACACCACCCTATACCGGAAACCTACTGACCACTATACCTACCTATGTGCCTTCAGCTTTCACCCTGACCACACCACACGATCCATTGTCTACAGCCAAGCTCTGAGATACAACCGCATTTGCTCCAACCCCTCAGACAGAGAGAAACACCTACAAGATCTCTATCAAGCATTCTTACAACTACAATAGCCACCTGCAGAAGTGAAGAAACAGATTGATAGAGCCAGAAGAGTTCCCAGAAGTCACCTACTAAAGGACAGGCCTAACAAAGAAAATAACAGAATGCCACTAGCCGTCACCTTCAGCCCCCAACTAAAACCTCTCCAACGCATTATTAAGGATCTACAACCTATCCTAAAGGATGACCCAACACTCTCACAAATCAGTCCCTGCCTACAGACAGCCCCCCAACCTGAAGCAAATACTCACCAGCAACCACATACCACACAACAGAACCACTAACCCAGGAACCTATCCTTGCAACAAAGCCCGTTGCCAACTGTGCCACATATCTATTCAGGGGACACCATCACAGGTCCTAATAACATCAGCCACACTATCAGAGGCTCATTTACCTGCACATCCACCAATGTGATATATGGCATCATGTGCCCACAGTGCCCCTCTGCCATGTACATTGGTCAAACTGGACAGTCTCTACGTAAAAGAATAAATGGACACAAATCAGATGTCAAGAATTATAACATTCATAAACCAGTTGGAGAACACTTCAATCTCTCTGGTCACACGATTACAGACATGAAAGTTGCGATATTACAACAGAAAAACTTCAAATCCAGACTCCAGCGAGAGACTGTTGAATTGGAATTCATTTGCAAATTGGATACAATTAACTTAGGCTTGAATAGAGACTGGGCGTGGCTAAGTCATTATGCAAGGTAACCTATTTCCCCTTGTTTTTTCCTACCCCTCCCCCTCCCCGATGTTCTTGTTAAACCCTGGATTTGTGCTGGAAATGGCCCACCTTGATTATCATACACATTGTAAGGAGAGTGATCACTTTAGATAAGCTATTACCAGCAGGAGAGTGGGGTGGGGGGAGAGAAAACCTTTTGTAGTGGTAAATACCCATTTTTTCATGGTTTGTGTGTATAAAAAGATCTTCTGTACTTTCCACAGTATGCATCCGATGAAGTGAGCTGTAGCTCACGAAAGCTTATGCTCAAATAAATTGGTTAGTCTCTAAGATGCCACAAGTACTCCTTTTCTTTTTGCGAATACAGACTAACACGGCTGTTACTCTGAAACCTGTGTGGTAATGGTTATAAATGTTAACTGTTTAAATGGCTGCTGCTGTAATGTTTGTGTAAAATTAATTGCAAACTCTTCAACTATAGTTTAGATTTTTCTTCATATCCCCACCACCCAAAAGGCTCTATTCCTTATTGTCTAAGAATGAAACCCTCTTTTCTCTAATATTCCTGATCAACTTTAGTGATTACACTGAAGAATGAATTATCCTGGAGGGCTAACTAGAGGCTTGCAGCCATACTCTTCTGATCTTTACTGCAAGGCTCCTTGTTCATAATTTTTTTCGTGCGTTCAGTGGTAGGAAGAGGTGAGGTGGGAAGCATATACATTAAAGAAACAGAGAATTTCTTAGATAACAGTGTTAAATTGAGGTCCTTTCTGTCATCTCACGTGGCTGCCCAAGAGGACATTAAAGATCCCATGACACTTCTGGAAAAGATCAGGAGATAACTGCAGTTTACTAGCCAAAATGTCTATTCTGAATAAAATAGGTTTCAGTCCCCCAAGAATGCATGTGAACTATTTTTAAGTGTATGGTAGCTTTCTCTTTTGCTTATGCAGGCTCTGCAATACTAGTATCTAATTAATTGTAGTGTACGATATTTGAATATGAAAACTGTATTATAAAACCAGTTCTGTTCATCTTCCTGTACATTCCCCCATAAGTCTCTTACTGCACTCATTACAATTAGTACATTTTCAAAGAATGTGGAGGGCTTTGTATTAAGTGAGGCTATCTAAAATTCTGGCAGTATTCCCAAACCAGTAGTACAGAGAAGGAAATGTTCTTTGTGCACACTAAAAACCTGATTTGAGACTCACAAAAACAAAACTGATGTTTTTGGCCTGCTGACCTTTGTTATCTCCTTGACAAATGCCTGTGGGATGAAACATCAGCTGCTCTGTTCTCTTGTTGCTACTTCTAAGAAAAAATAAAATTATTGATGCATCTACTGTGCAACATTGCAGTAAGTTGAATTCTTTGAGCTAATTTGGTCCTTTAATATGCAAGAACTGTTTCTTCTTATGCTAAGTAATACAAATATAAAGTTGGAATAATGTTTACTCTCTGGCAAACTTTAAAATATACCTTTCAGAAAGTGAGCATTACTGCTTTACTGAATATTGTTAACATTTAAATTATATACAAAAAAACTACATTAAAATAATGTAAAGGTTGCAAAGTCAAGCTCTCAGAAATTAGGAAATGCCAAATACAAGGTTACCTCTGGATCCTTAATTCAGCCCTCTTGTATATATGCATTATGACCATCTTTAATTATGTGATCACATCTATGTTTTTGACAGGACCCTGACCTCATTCAGTGCACAGACTGGACAGTGCTTAGTGAATGAGCAGCTATTCAATGTTCCATTTTATCCTCATTAATCTTTAATGTGTAGCCCCAGCACACTATTCAAACCCTGCTCTGAATACAGAATTATTAATTATCCTCATGGGTTTTTCTATGGTGCTCATCATTTGAGTATCTGGGTGCTCCACAAACGTTAATGAATTTATCTTCATAGCACCCCTAGGAGGAAAGGCAGTATTATTTCCATTTTACAGATGGAGAATTAAGACACAGAGACATTGATGTCAAAATACACATTAATTTTCAGTGCCCATTTTGAGATGCCTAGGGTCTGATTTTGCAGAGAATGTATCATTTTATAACACTTAATGTGTTCATAGCACAGTTATCATTGACTTTGTTTGCAGTTATGAGCACTCACCTTTTCTATAAATCAGAGCCCCCAGGTGCTAGACACCCAGAAAATGAGAAACTGTGTGGCACAGGCAAGGATAGAATTCAGTTCTCCAGACTAGCATTCAGCTGTCTAGACAATGAGATCATTCTTTCTCTTCCATGCAATCCTCTGCCTTGCTCGCTACCCACCTTCTGAATTCTGCAACAAATGAGGCAGTGGTGCTAAGTCAACAGCCTCATTAACTGCACAACCCTGGTTCCTTCTCAGAGCACCATCCATCCTGTGCACAGAATGACACACGGGTCCTATTGAGAATTAATGTTTGATCATGTCATTAAAGACTACGATAATACACAAAGGGTGGAATTTAGTTTGGACAAGAGTGCTTGACTTTGCAACTTTGTAATGTTTTATTAATGTTTTAATTTTATTTCTTATGCTTTTTACAAACTTAAATATTGTGGAGTATTGATGCACAGGAGACAGAGTCTCCCTTCTTTCTCTTTCTGTGCCTGCCACCACATTGGCAGATGGGAGGAGCAATTGCAGGGAAAGTCTTGCTCAGCTCCTGCAGCCCTGCACTGATGTAGATGGAATGCTTAGTCTAGATTGAATCTTCAGAAAATTTAGCTGCCAAACTCTAGCAAGTCTGTACTGATCATGTGCAAACTGAGATTTTTCATAGGTCCATAACTTGGCCAGATTTTCACAGGGACGGGAAAAGACATATATCTGACACAGGGCTGACCTCCAGTGAAGTTTCAAGCGCCTGCTCCAGAGCATAGAGGTGTTAGAGCATCTCAATAAAATGTCTATAAGAAATTATTAACGTGGGTAAAAACAATGTATTTTCCCCTAACGTTGTGCTGAGAAACAGTGAAACTGTTTTTGCTGAAAATTTCCAAAAAATTCAGCCTGAGGCAGAGGCCCAGTATGGAAAATTTCAGACCAAATGGTCAAAGTTTGGCAAAGTTATAAGAAACTGAAAATAAAGTCTTATAACGGAAAGTGCTTGTCACCTTTAACTATAGACTGCCATCTGCACTGCCTATAATATACTATATTTTATTAGCAGCAGAGTTGTTTTCCTTAACAAGGTTAATGAATAAACTTTGGTCTCTACTCCATACAGAAAGAAATTGAAGACCTCACAGCAAGGCTGGCTGTGCTAGAAGCAAAAGATCAACAGTTAAGACGAGATATTGAAGAGCAAGATAGGCTTATTCAGTCGCAGGACTGCGAGTTGACTGCCTTGCTTAGCTGTGTATCTTTGAGAGAGCTACAGGAAATAAGCAAGGCCTTAGATGACACTTTAGCATTGTCATATCAAATTCCATTTAGTTTGGATCTCCCTGGGACCATCAAGAGGTATTTATGCATTTTAATTATTTTCCATTATATTTTCAATGACATGTTGAATTTATATTGCTGAACCATTGCATCAGCTGCCATTTGTTTTCCCTCATGCTCTTCAAAGATTACCTGACTCAGAGGAATGTATATTAAAAAAAAATAAACCAGATAATCAGAGAAATGCAGATAGAAAAAAGAAGCCTAGTGCTTGCAATATAAACTTTAAAGGGACAGTGTCAGGAAAAAAACCGTGTCTCTGCTTTTCAAAAAAACAAACAAAAACTGTTTTTAATAACACAGATTATTCAGTCTGAAAAATATGTAAGAATTAATTTATTTGCTTCTTACTGTTACAAATTGTCTATTCTTTGCATTTTGCTCAGCTTGGACAATAAACACTTCTTGTTTATACCTGGTTCAGTTTCACATTTATTAGTACAAAATGTTTTGGATTTGCAATAGTGCTTATTATTATTTTACTATTATTGATATTCTGACTGTGCCTTGTGTTGTACAGATAAATGATGAAATTGTTTTTCCGAATTCATTAATACTCAACTGCTCAAACTAAGTTTAGTAACCCTTCTTCTCCTTCCTTCCTTAGTCTTGTTCTGAACATCCTTCCTGGGAGTTCTACCAAGGGATGGCAGCTTTAATTTGTGGCCACTTGCAGAGGCTGAATTAACATCTCTCCAAGGCTTCCTTGTCACACCCTTTGCCCTATTAGAACTACCCATGTTTGGGGTGGGGCTGGACAGCTGCACAGGCAATCTTAATTCTGGCATTTCCTTACACTGAGTGCTTGACTTTTTAACCTTAACATTCTTTTAATGTAGTTTTTTGGATATAATAACAAATTCATTTGCTAATTTCCCTAATACACTTGGAATTATATAATCTGATCAAGTTGATTTGATGGTCAGAGTTTCCAAGGATGATATAGCTGCTCTTTATAAATAGTATGGCTGTCAAGCGATTAAAAAAAGTAATCACGATTAATCGCACTGTTAAACAATAATAGAATACCATTTATTTAAATATTTTTGGATGTTTTCTACATTTTCAACTATATTGATTTCAGTTACAACACAGAATACAAAGTGTACAGTGTACGCTTTATATTTATTTTTTATTACAAATATTTGCACTGTAAAAAACAAAAGACATGGTATTTTCAATTCACCTAATAGAAATACTGCAGTGCAATCCCTTTATCATGAAAGTTGAATTTACAAATGTCAAATTATGTACAAAAAAATAACTGCATTCAAAAATAAAACAATGTAAAAACTTTAGAGCCTACAAGTCCACTCAGTCATACTTCAGCCAATCGCTCAAACGAACAAGTTTGGTTACATTTGCAGGAGATAATGCTGCCTACTTCTTGATTACGATGTCACCTGAAAGTGAGAACAGGCGTTCTCATGGCACTGTTGTAACCAACATCGCAAGATATTTACATGCCAGATGCTCTAAAGATTCATATGTCCCTTCATGCACCATTCCAGAGGACGTGCACCCATGCTGATGACGGGTTCTGCTCAATAATGATCCAAAGCAGAGTGGACCGATATGTGTTCATTTTCATCATCTGAGTCAGATGCCACCAGCAGAAGATTGATTTTCTTTTTTGGTGGTTCGGGTTCTGTAGTTTCTGCATCTGAGTGTTGCTCTTTTCAGACTTCTGAAAGCATGCTCCATAGCTTGTCCCTCTCAGATTTTGGACGGCACTTCAGATTCTTAAACCTTGGGTCGAGTGCTGTAGCTATTTTTAGAAATATCACATTGGTACCTTCTTTGCATTTTGTCAAATTTGCAGTGACAGTGTTCATAAATCAAACAACATGCTGGGTCATCACCCGAGACTGCTATAATATGAAATATATGGCAGAATGCGAGTGAAACAGAGCAGGGGACATACAATTCTCCCTCAAGGCATTCAGACACAAATGTAATTAACGCACTATTTTTTTAAGGAACATCTTCATCATGGAAGCATGTTCTCTGGAGTGGTGGCTGTAATATGAAGGAGCCTATGAATGGTTAGCATATCTGGTATGTAAATACTTTGCAATGCCGGCTACAAAAGTGCCATGCAAACTCCTGTTCTCACTTTCAGGTGACATTGTAAATCAGAAGCAGGCAGTAGTATTTCCCGTAAATGTAAACAAACGTATTTGTCTTAGTGATTGGCTGAACAAGAAGTAGGACTGCGTGGACTTGTAGGCTCTAAAGTTTTATATTGTTTTGTTTTTGAGTGCAGTTATGTAACCAAAAAAAATCTACATTTGTAAGTTGCACTTTCACGATAGAGGTTGCACTACTTGTGTGAGATGAATTGAAAAATACTATTTCTTTTGTTTCATTTTTACAGTGTAAATATTTGTAATAAAAATAATATAAAGTGAGTACTGTACATTTTGTATTCTGTGTTGTAATAGAAATCAATATATTTGAAAATGTAGAAAAACATCCAAAAATATTTAATACATTTCAATTGGTATTCTATTGTTTAAAAGTGGGATTAATTACAATTAATTTTTTTTGGTTAATCGCGTGAGTTAACTGTGATTAATCGACAACCCTAATCAATAGATATTTGTAGAAGACCTTCCTTCTTTATCAGTTTAAAATTCTTCCCCCCTTTTGTTTTGATCAAAGACACATTTACCAAAAGCATTTTATTCCCTCAGCTATTAATCATCATCAGTTTCAACATGCTCCTTATTTACTAGCACATACACTTTCTCCCCAGCACTTGCAATGTGGTAAGTGTAATTTATTCCTTGCATGCTCAAAATATGTGCTAGGCACCATACGGACAAAAATTAAAAAGATATGCTTGCTTCCAACCTAAATAGAGAGACACATCCTGAGGGATAGGAACAAACAATGGAGAAGGAAGAGAGGGAAGGAAGGTGCATCTTGGGATGCATAATTTTGTTTGGTGCACAGCCTGGTGGCTTCTCTTAATGAACATATAGGAGTATAGACATATTGGGTCACGTTTTCTACTGTGCCCAAGTCCCATTTATAAAAGGGACTAGAGGCACTTTAGAGCCTAGGTCTCATTGAGTATTAATGGGACTTAAGCTCCTAATTCTCTTTTGAAAATGTTACCTGCTGTCTTTATATGCCAGCAGGACCTTAGAAAAGAATCTTGTTTATCATAACTTTATTTTCTATCTGATCACCAGTATACAGTTTTATCTCTTCTTCCTTTTTACCCTTTGCATTTACTGGGTTTGTTTTGATTTTATTAATATTAATGAGGTGGTGTTGTTTGTATGTGCTAATTTATTTTAAAAATTGTCAGAAGAATGTCCAAAGAAAGATTCATCTCTGAATTTTAATCTAGAATGTGGGCAATGGTAACTTGAATTTTTTTGTTGTTCTGTAGCTTTCGTGCCTGTTTTTATTCTATGTGAAAATTTGTCTCTACTGTCTCGCAGTTTGGTGGCCTAGCAGTTGCCAGAGACTATGCTTTGATTCCAGTACCTTCTGTTATTTTTGGATTTGGTTACAGGAGCATATTCAATCTTCTTTTTCTTCTTTCTTGCATTGTCAATAAGTGATTTTAATAGTACTTGACATATTCTATCTTGAAAGTTCTTTAAAAATGTATAAACTAAATAATTGCAGATTGTTATACCATTATATGAGTAAGTTGGAACTCTTGCAATGGGGTCTCATGGTACCAGCATCATAAATAATGTTTCTGCTTTAGGGAAAAAGTGTGTGGGGAACATCGTTAGTAATGGGCTCCGAAATAACATAACAGTGAACTTGCTGCTGTATACCTTCTCTGTCATCGTTTCTTTTCCCCTCCTGTTCCCCCTTGAAAAGAATGTGGTGTTTTTTCACCTAATTTAGATTATAAACTTTTGGGGACAGGAACTTGTCAGATTTTGTGTCAACAAAGATCATGCAGACTTATAGTACTACATAAATAAGAATAATGGATCCAAATCTTGCATTCAGCTCATTTGCTCAAGCCATGTTCTGTGTGCTGGCACCTCTGTGGCTTGGGTGGGAATGCAATCTCCTCTCCAAGATACTTTACTGCTGAGGTTCTCTCTGGTTTAAGTAGCCTTTGCTCCAGCTGTTCCGCATTGTCCTCCCTCAGTGTAAAGGAAGGTGAATTTGCACTGATTTTCCATTCCTGCCCTGTTTCTTATCTGTCCCAAAACCATGTGCTACGTTGGATTGCAGAAAGCACCTACAGAGGTGTGCTGCATGGTGTGCAGGCGTTGCAGACTCCCAGCATGGACTCCCTGCTGCCTCCACAGGAGAACCTTGCTGGTTCTGCTATATTCAAGGCTTTCTGTGTCCAGAGGGGTCAGGAGGGATATGTTCCTACAATAAATGCAGCTCGTTCATCATAACAGAAGAATTTTAATCTTCTAGGCTGTGCGAAATGATCGTTGTTTTTCTTTAAGACTATAAAGTCACTTATAGTCAAGGTCACAATGACCTATACCTGGTCCAGTAAATGCTCTGTTGCCACTTTGTAATGTATTAAAACAGCTACAACTGTAAAATAGTGCATCTGGCATCAATAATAATTTACAGCTGCTTGTACATACTGGAAATTATATGTGCCTGAAAAAGTCCTCCACTTTTAGTCAACTTATTCTGAATTGTCATTCCTTGGGGAAGATATTGGCATGTCAGTTAACAGGTTAAAATACCTAGTCAGAATTAGCAGAGTTTAGTAGATTGTTGTTCAATTTTGAAATTTGTAACCATTGAGGTTCTTTATTCCTAATGTGAAAGAGATTTAGCTGGTAATGGGGATTTTATTTTATGAAGCATAAAAAAGAAATATTACTAATTCTTTTAAAAATAGTTCAGAGCTATTTGTATGATCAATGAATCAAACTTTAGCCACATATTATTATTCAAATGAATCTATGCATATGAACTACAGTGCTGACGCTTACAGCTGAGCCTCATTCAGCACTGGTGGGTTTGAAGGCCAGCTGGCTGGGTACCAGGTGCAGATATTGTGTATCTGTTCTAATAACGGCATCATGCCAGCCAGTAAAGTGTTGCTGTAAAGTGCCCTTTACTTATTTATTTTATCCATAAATCACATTCAGCAATAGAATAATGCAAGGCTGATGTCAAGTATCTCTCAAAACAATGTGTACTGTAATTAAATTTGTTTAGCAACTCTCAATTGACTGTAAAAATGAAATTTATTTTCCTTTCCTTTGGTCTAAATGTTATTAATTATATAATAGCAACATCATAAAGCAAACTTTGGAGAACAAGGAAAAACTCTTAGAGGGAAACTAATTGCACAAATATTTTTGTACAAAAGCTAGAGTACAAAGTATTTAATGTCTATTTTATTGTAATGTGGATTGAGTGTTGTTCCAAGCTAATCAATTTTCTTTTCAAAAATTCTTTTCAAGCTTACTAATGCACCTTTGTTTTTTCTTGTTCATCTTTTCTATGTGATGGATTATTTGAAAACAAATGCTTTACAGTATATAACTGTAATATTTAGCACTTACATTGCTCTTTTCATGCTCAAAGCATTTTATATACACTTCTTTGGGCCCTATTTTGGGAGATGGGAATGCTATGCTAAAACATGGCCACTTAATGTGGCTTCAAATATGTTAGCTTGCATCTTGATGATGCTTTTAGTTGTGTAAGTTGTTTTGATTGAGCTAACATGATTGAAAAACATGGCCTTTTTGGCCTGAAGACAGGGCCCCAAACTACTCTTTATAACAACTTTGTGAGGGACTTTGTATTGCTGTCCATTTTTTACTTATGAGGAAATTGGAGTACAAAGAGGCAAGCCACTTGCCTAATGTCATACAGTGAGGCTGTGGCAGAGCTAGGATTGGAACACAGGAGTTCTCAGCTCCACACATCACAACATACCTCTTTCTCAGCTAAAGGAGACGTTTTGGAAATAGGTTTCAGAGTAACAGCCGTGTTAGTCTGTATTCGCAAAAAGAAAAGGAGTACTTGTGGCACCTTAGAGACTAACCAATTTATTTGAGCATAAGCTTTTGTGAGCTACAGCTCACTTCATCAGATGCATACATACTTTTTGGAAATAGTCAAAGAAAGATGGGTCTGTGTTTTGAAGCTCTTTGAATACCTTGTGATGGGTGACCACACACAGAGGGGATACTGTCAATTTAAAAACTATATGTTGTAAACAAAAAAATTCTTTATGTAATTTATAACCACAGATTATTAAGTGAAATAATTTTAAAGATTCGGTTCATTTGACACCATACTCTTTGTTTACTTTATTGCATTTCTCTGTTGGGCAATGAAAATCAAGACGGTCTGTTTCACTTTTGTTTTGTGTTCTCTTTCACAGTTTGATTTAGTATTTTGCCTCATGTGATTTTACCCACATCTACAGGTGAGACTGGGCATGTGACTCTGCAGCACATTATCCCCAAAATGGATTTCAGTGCACTGACTGTTGTCTGTGCAGCTGAATGCCATTCAGGACATAAATTCAATTAAATAACCTTCAGCACACTTGAAACAGTCTGTCTTCCTTTCCACCCTTGCCACACGCCAAACGTTAATTGGTAGAAATTAGTTCCACAGAGTGTGTGTGATCTTTTGAAGATACAGAAATTCTCTGTTCTCTGGATTAGTTATTGCAGTACTGACATGGCCAGGGGCTCCAGGAGCCGAACTTGAAGTTTTGTTTAACTAGTCCACTTTGCTGTAATGTTGCCTGGGGCTTATCTGACAAAGATTAATTCAAAGTGAAGTGCAAATGCTCAGAGGGTGAAAACGTTATTAGATGGAATATTGTTGAACCATTCTGCAATCTCAGTTGAGGACAAAACCAGATTGAGTCAAAAGATCTTGTTTTTAGAAAGATTGATTTATGTGAGAAAGGAGGGAGGGATGAAGAAAGAAAAACATTGTTGCTCAATATGTTTAATATGAAAAATAGATTTGCCATTCAGACTGCACTGTACATACATATGGTATCGTTAGGGAATTCTGCTGTACACACAGTTTGTTTCACAATGTAATATTAATGTGACTGTAATATTGCTGCATGAAACAGCTTCCCGGAGGCTGGTATCATATAGGACCTTTTTCCTGTCCTATATTATCATTGGCTTATGGCCATAAACCTGACTGACATTGGTTATTTGGTCTTTTGAATATATTTCTGAAAGAACCAAAGTTCAAAGCAATTGACTACAATTTATAAATAGGTCCCAGTCAGCAGAGTCTTTATCCTGCCAATGCAGATAAAGGAAGTTTTGTGTGTTTTATTGTGTGGATGTTCTTCAGATGAGACCTTAAATTGAGGTCCTCTCTGCTATCTTGTGGACATTAAAGATTCTATGACACTTTCTTAAGAGTAGGGATCTGTCCCAGTAACCATGACCAAAATCTCCTCATTCCCCCAACTGTCGTGTGGCTACCTAGCTGCCACTCACCTTCTCAGAGGTGGCTGCATTTCAGTGGTGCTGTGTGTATAGGTCCTGTTCGTATTTAGCTAAATCCTGAGGTCCTCATTCATTTCCCTTGTTCTTGCATTGTGAGAGAGGTTGAATAGATGTTTCTGACCGCTTTCTGTGTACCATTCATTATTCTATACCCCTTTATCATATCCCCTCTTAGTTATTACCTCTCTCTTTTCAGTCTCTCTCTGCAACAGATTATTAGAATTCAAGGCAAAGGAGCAACAATAAAGAGGATAGAGAGGCTGCCAAAAAGTAAAACAGAAAATGAAGTAGAAGTGATATATCTCGCCTTTAGTAAGGCTTTTGATACTGTCTCACATGACCGTCTCTTAAGCAAACTAGGGAAATATAGCCTAGATGAATCCACTAAAAGGTGGGTGCACAACTGGTTAGAAAACAGTACTCAGTTATCAGTGGCTCACATTCAAGCTCAAAGGGCATATTGAGTGGGGTCCTGCAGGGATCTGTCCGTGGTCCAGTTCTATTCAATATCTTTTATAAATGATTTGGACAATGGCACAGAGAGTACACTTACTAAGTTTATCGATGGTACCAACCTGGGAGGGGTAGCAAGTGCTTTAGAGGACAGGGGTGTCGTAAGCAAGACACAAGAAGTAATTTTTCCATTCTACTCAGCACTAATAAGGCCTCAACTGAGGTAACGTGTCCAACTCTAGGCACCACATTTTGGGAAGGATGTGGACAAATTGGAGAAAGTCCAGAAGAGAGCAACAAAATGATTAAAGGTCTAGAAAATGTGACCTATGAGGAAAAATTGAAAATATTGGGTTTGTTTAGTCTGGAGATGAGAAGACTGAGGGGTGACACGACAGTCTTCCAAGTACATGAAATGTTGTTAGAAAGAGGAGGGTGAAAAATTGTTTTCCTTATCCACTGAGGAAAGGACAAGAAGTAAAGGGCTTATATTGCATTGAGGGAGATTTAGGTTAGATATTGGGAAAAACTTCCTGTCAGTGTAGTTAAGCACTGAAACAAATTACCTAGGGAGGTTGTGGAATCTCAATCATTGGAGGTTTTTAAGAACAGGTTAGACAAATACCTGTCAGGGATGGTCTAGATCAGTGTTTCTCAATGACCAGTCCATGGACTGGTGCCAGTCCCTGAGATCTCCTTCACACAGTTTAGGGGGGCAGCAAGCTGGTCCTTGGTATCAAAAAGTTTGAAAAACATTAGTTTTGATAATACTTCATCCTACTGATTGCAGGAGATTGGACTAGGTGATCTATTGAGAGTCCCTTCCAATCCTGTATTTCTGTGATTCTATTTGTGAAAAAGCAAAGGAAGAAAGCATTCTCCAAATGGGGAAGAATTAGGCTGAGGCAGATGCACCGGGGCAGCAAGTACCATTTCATAGCAGTCACTGCAGCTAAGGATAATCACACACTGACCTAAGGCATCATGGAAGTGAAGAAGAGCTAGCTCTTAGTGTAAAATTGATGTTCTCTCCCAGTCTCACACATGGCCTGAGTAATTTAGCGTTGTGTGTGAAAGCCTGCAGAGGTTGGGAGAGAGTATTCATCCGTTTAATGTTCAGGCAAACTACGGAGTTACTCTCCCTCTTGCTGCTCTCCATGTTGGTCGTTCTTGTCCCCTATCAAGGAGTTTGTGGCCACTAAATCTGCATAAATAAGGATCCAACTGCTCCTCTCTTGTCCAACCCCAAAGGAGCCACTTGTGCTGATCTTTATGAATGCCCATGCCCCCCTCCCTAAACTTCAGAGCCCAATCTCCAGTATGAGCTGCAACTGTCAGCCTGGACTGGGAGGCTCACTTCCTCTGGCTGTGTAGACATATATCTTTTGTGGCCAGCACTGAATTCCTCCATGGTGTGAGGTGGGTGCAGAGGTCACCTTTCATGATTGCTCTGTTTGTTTCCCTGCCCAGTGCCCACTCATGAAGACTGTTGAAGAGGTTAAGTGGCGTGGAGGGCTTTATGATGGATCCTTTCACACTACTGTAATTTCACCTTTAAAGCTTACCACAAGGGTGTAAAATATTCTCTGTCGGGGTGTGTGTATGTTTGTGAGTTAGTCTAAATTATGTGCAATGAGCCTAATTATTAATGTTCTTAAAATACAAGTATTTTATTCTACCCTGTTTGGTTTGCTGTAACTCCCTTTGCAGTGGTCTGTCTATTTTTTTCTTTGTGCTAAGGTCCACAAGTGTGTTACAGTGGGTACTTCAGCCTGCGTGCAGCTTTAGAGTAAACCAGACCTGTCAGTCTCTGGCTGCAGGGGAATGCCCTGCTCCCATGGCAGCCTGGAGCTCAACCAGTCCTCCCGATGAAGAATTTTTCTGAGGGAAATTCCAAGCTTTATTTCAAATGTCTTCAATAACAGTTTGACTCAGTAATATGTCTGTCTAATTCTCAGACTCGTCCGAAAGGCTGCATTTGCCTTTTGGGGAGACTGTCTCCTTATCTTCCCTTCCTCCCTAAGGTATTTGCAGCAGCTGACACCTCCACAAGCTTTTGGGAGGAAAAACTAGGCTGACAAAAGCCAGAGGCAAAAGTAATGGCCTGTGTCTTTCGCCCCACTCCCTTATTGAATGTCTCGTTGAGGGGCTCAGTTGGCTCTGCAGGCAGAGAACAGTTTCTTTCACAGCCTAGTCCTGGCAGGGCTGCCTGGGTCCTACTCTTTGGGCAGAAAAGGAATCAGGCAGATTTGGAAAAACTGGCTCCAGGGACAAGTAGTTCCCTCTCTTCCTTCTGTGTCAGGGGAATGACTGCAGAAGGAAGATTGTGCCTATGTCCCTAGAGGCCACACCAGCAGCCATGCTTGTGACAATGGAACCCAGCAGCCTCCCCTCAGGTGACCGAGGCTGTGGATGGAGGTAATGAGACACAGCATGGATGCTGCCCATTCTGGAAGTCACAGCAAGGGGTCCTTTGGGCCCAGCTCCCTCCCACTGCTCCTTCCTTGGACCACAGACTTGTTCTGGTCATGACAGTCAACATGTCTGATGAGGTTTTCATAATAAACTAGGAGGAACATGATCAGCCTGATCCGAGAGAGAAGATTGACTTCCTTGTCCTCAGCAGATTTAAGTGTAATTTGCACCCAGGAATATCCTCACTCATTGCAAGTCAACTTGATGGGCTGGTGATTTCAGGGGGTGGGGCATTTCCCTTCTGCCAGTGACTGATGGTTCTGGTTCTGCCTCCAAGCTGCAAGCATGCTGATCTATCCATTGTAATGGATCTGCAATGGACTTTATTACTCAAAGAAACAGAATTTCCAGGTAAATACAGATAATTTTTTCTAATTTCTCTCTCACACTCAGTCCTGGCTATTTGTTTGTCTAGTCTGAAGTGTCCTTTTATTTAGTATAGCTTTGTCACAATGTAAAATTTGTCTTTTTACATCTCCTCAGAGCATTCTGAGATGCTATCACAGAGGGAATTATAAGAGTGCAAGGGAATTATTGATTGCTTGATTGATTTATATTGTAGAGTCTGCTGAAGGCCAAGAAACATCTCTGCATTTCTGACTTCTAAATAGAATTATGCTATATTTTCCCCCGATGTAGGCTGCAACATATGATTACCCTTGAGTGTTGTTTTTGACTTCTTTCATTAAGAGTTGGACAAAGGCTTTTTTTGAAAGTCAGCGCTTTCAACTTGCCATTAGAGGTGAGAATACAAAGACTTTCATAGGGTCTGAGCTGTGTATTTTTTTTATCTTTTGAACAAGTCAAATCACTTTTTGCCTGGGAATCAGAAAAGTGGCAATGATGGGGAAGTTGAACTTGTTGTTATAATGTGTTCACTTTTCAAACCTCTAAGAAATTGTGGTTCTTCAATAACTCATTCTAAACTTAGTATCTGGTAGGGAAGTCTAGATGCACTGAGTTGTGGATTATTGGTCTCGAGTGGTTACCATAATGGCATGAGCACAAAGTAGTCTTAAAAATAATCTCAGGCATTTTTACAAAAATCAGTAATTTTCTTCTTTCAAATTCTGAGGTTGTGCTTAATGTTTCTGTTTCAGATTTTGAAATGTTAGAATTTGAAGGGAAGTTTCATATGCGCATTATGGTGAAATGCTTTGATACATTAAAAGCGCTAATATATTCCAAATTGTGTATTAAACAGATGTTTTATATCTTTATGGGGTGAGGGATTCTCTAACAGGTTGTTTTGAATTCAAGTTGTCCATTGCACATAATCTGAATAACCATACCAAATTCAGATCTATTGTGTACTACTTGATCCTGCTGAGTGCAGTGGAGATGCACTTACATTTGGTATGAATTTGGCCTTAGGACTATGTTTTCATATGGGCTGAGGATTGGTCCATCCTGTTTGCAGCTGAAATTTGTGCTTGCAAAATCTGTCTACGTTTCTGAGCTGTCAAAATGAATTATGAGTGCAAAGGTGAGTAGATTTAGCTCTATCTGATTTACACTCAGAGTTGGATTGCAGGTACAAATTTTGTTTGTCCAGTTTGTACCTGCAAAAAGGACACCACTCTTTTAGAAATTGACCCCATAATGTATATACGCTGTGAGGTATACGAGAAATGAAAGATGATTCATGGCTTGCATAAGGGAAGAGTCCTCGATTTCAGCAGTTTCACTTTTCGCTTTATTGCAAATTGAATATAGACCTGGTTGTCAGATTTGGTGACCTTTAACAGATTACTGTTACTGCTAAACATTTATATTATAGTAATTCCCAAATGCCCTACTGAAGATCTGGGTCTCCTTGTGCTCATTGTAGTACAAACACAGAAAAAGAGACAGTGACTTCTCTGGAGAATTTACAGTCTAAAAGACTCAAGAACAGAATATAGGGATATAATATTCAAGCAAATGAACCCAGTAATGATTGGCATAATTTTTGTTGTGTTGTGTTGTGAATGGTTTTGTTTTGTTTTATTTTAAGAAGGTGTCGGGTGAGTGGAATAGAAGGAAATAGAATGATCTTTTAGGTGACGGTGGTGGTACAAGGATCGATACTTGCTGCTATGATGTATTCTTGTGTCTTTCACTCCTTACAGGATCAAGGTGGAAACAATTCACAGAGGGCCTGTCTTCACTGCATTCTTAGCTTGAGGTACAGCTCAGGTTTTGCCCCACTCTGACTCCTGTCCATCCACTAAAATCTTTAGCTCCAGTTAACTGGTGCTTTAAGGTTGAGCTAGCTGGCCTGTCCGGAGGGAGGCGTGTGGCGGAGCACAAGTGCTGCTGTTGCTGCTTGAGCCAGTAATGCTGTGAGAATGCGGCAGCTCAAGTTACAACAGCTCATTAACTGCTAATTCATTCGCTGTGCTGCTAACCGTATCACTTTGTTTTGCAATGTGGTCGCTCACTGGAGTGTGCTAACTCAGCGCTTGTCTGCATGGGCACTTTACAGCGCTGCAACTGGTGAAAAAACACCCCCCTGAGAGCTGCAAGTTTCAGCGCTGTAAAACGCCAGTGTAAACAGTGCACCAGTAAACAGTAGCTACACCTCTCCTGGAGGTGGTTTGTTTAGAGCGCTGGTAGCGCTTTAGTGTGGCCAGTGTAGACTAGCCCTCAGCTAACTTGCAGTGAAGATCAGCCTGCAGTTTGCACCAGTGTAGGAATTAAATTATTTTTGTACTTGATGCATTCCCATATATTCTTAACCAGCATGCTGTAGTACATTCCATTACTGTGTAATTATGGTGACTCTTGTCTATAGGCTGTATAAATCTTTTATCACAAGAGTGTATAAATATTTCATCATGGTGTATAAGCTCCCAGTTGGGTAGAAAAGGTTCATCCATCGGTGAGTCTCATGAATATAGAAATAATCTTGTCTTGATTTTTGCCTGCTAGTTGGTGTCAGGCTCTCCCCTCCTCCCTCTTTCTTGGAAGCCTAAGCATCTGCATATAATACCTTAATATGGAGAGGTGGGAATGCAGACAAAATTAAAAGAAAGAGACCAGAAACTTGCCTCTATTTAGCAGAAAGCAATTCTTCCTATACTGTACTATTCAGTTTTCCTTTGAGCAGGGCCATTTCTACTATGCAGGCAGGATAATGGCAGGGAGATGACAGCCTCTCAGAATATTCTTCATGAGACCAATCAAGCATGAGCTGTTACATCATAATGTTTAGGGGCCCCTAAAGTTCACATGGGAAGTCTGTGGCAGGGCCAGGAACACAAACCGGACTCCCAATTCTTTTCTTTAGAAACAAGATGATCCTTTCCTCTTATTCCAAAACTATGCTCTTTCTCTAGGATCCTTCACCATAGATGATGTAAGATGGTTTCCAGAGAGTTCTCAGACTGTTTCACAATAATTTGAAATACCCATAAATATTATCTACTATCTATTTTCTGTATCATGTCAACTGTGCAGAGTATTAATATGTGACTGGCTTGTTTGCATCCACTGAAGTATTTGGTAATTTTAAGTTTTCCTATAGTCTACTGTTAAGTGTCAAGTCAGTAACATATTCTAAATCTGTGGCATTTCCAGCTCTTCCTGAAGTTTCCTGGCTGAATTACATGTGTTTGCCAGTATATTACATCATCCATCATCCAGTAATCTAATTCCTTAGCTCATGCTTCTTAAGATGGAGACAGTGTGTATGTGGGGAGGTCCCAAGATACATTCTGCAAATCTGTGCTGCTTTTCTTTTAGGATCACTTTATTTTATTCCCCCCCAAATGTGTGTAGGTCTGTTGCTGGAGGTTTAAATAATGAACCTACCTGACTATCTACATGAACTGAAGAAATTGCATGCTAAATATAGATTGCTGTCAATTGTGTGAACGTCAAAAACGTTTCCTTTCCTGCATTTTGTCAGCTGAATCTGGTATTAATTGAATCCTGTCTCAGTCCAGTCTTTCAATCAGTTGGGTCAACAGCCTAGCAATCTCAGTGTGTGAGTTATACTATGTGGGATAGCAAAAAGAATTTTTAAATGGTCATATGATAGAATGCAGAGGCCCTACCTGAGCATCAGCAGATAGACAGTTAAGTTGCTTCTTAACTGTTCTGCTAGAAAAGAGTGAGGAAATCGCAGAAATATAGCCTAGTGTCTAGTCAAGACCTTTAGTGTTAAATTAGGGTGCTCTGTTAAATTAGGGAGCTCTATAAAAAGTTCTCTCTTGTAGTCAAAAGGAAGAGTGAGCTTCTGAGCAGGCAGAGTGCTACTCTTGTAGTAACAGTGTGAGACACAGGAGTACTGGTAAGAGACTGAATTTTATTTCCTGGCCTCTGACATCTGAACGGGTCTGGGTTATTAAAACTTCTCAGGCTCAGTATCCGCTGACACAGTCCTGTTATTACACTCGATAGCTGAAGATCTGGGTTGTCTGACTGCACGAGTTGAATCTTTTTGTTTTCTCTTGATGTAAATTCTCTTGTTTCTTTTTGCTACAAACTGGGAACTCAAAAACCTGAGGAAAATCCTCTTTTGGTGAAAGACGGTTGTAGCCAGTGGACATGGTTGTATCATTCCAGTTGTGGTGCATGGATTAGATGATGGAATATTCTTTAAGATACATAAGTGATTCCCCTTTCTCTCTCTCTGGCATATGGCATCTGCAGAGCAACATTCTGTAGATGCAGTTGTAGGTCCATAAGCCATTTCAAGTCCTCCTCTGTGACATTGTAGATATCATCCAATTCACCTTTGAATCCATATTTAGGGCTCTACATTATGATGTGTTCAATTATTTGGATGTTTTCACCAGTCGCACGAAGGAGAGTCTTTGATTTTCCACTTGTGCATCTTCTATGGTTTGTTCGGATTCATTTCAGTGCGGGCCAGTGTCTGCATGGCACGTCGAAACTGGGAGGGCAACTTGTTGGGTAAGTAACCAAATGCTTGTTTGGAACCGTAGATGAGGTCCAGACACACTGCCATTCCCTGTCCGGATCCAGAGACATGAGGTGGTCACAGGTGGTCTATAGTGTTTTTTGTGATTTCAGGTGTTGTTAGAGTATGTTATCCATTATCTGGCAGATGGGAAATTCTGAGTAGTCTTCAGCATATTTAAGTTCTCGTGATGTAGCTATAGCTTGATGGAGGTTCGATGTTTGCTAATATAAAAAGCCAGAGTAGAGGTGTTGATTTTAAAGTTCCCAGGATGATTTTCATGGTCTGATTCAGCTGCCTATCCACAAGTTGGGTATGGCAGCTTCTTGTCCACACTGGTGCATAGTACTCTGCAACTGAGTACACCAGGGCCAAGGCTGATGTTCATAGCACCAAGGCAGTTGATCCCCAGTTTGTTCCTGCTAAACTTTTGAATAATATTGATGTGAGTCTTCACTTTGGAGGCTGCTCTCTTGAGGTGCTCAAGAAAGGTCAGTGTGTAGTCAAGAATGACACTAAGATATTTGGCTTTGGGTTATAAAGCACAGTTTCACCATAAAACTTGACAGAGTGTTTTGTGCAAGTCTGTTGTCCAGTGGAAGGTAGAGACTACAGATTTGCTTGGATTTGGTTTCAGGTGCCACTTTTGGAAGTACTCTTCTATGATCTTAAGGTCAGGTGTAATTGGTCACTTCCAAGTTCTTTAAAGCTGCAGGCCTGGGTTGGGAGTGCCAGAACATCAGAATATACAAACTTCTGTACTATTGTTTCAGGCATATCACATGTGTATATGTTGAAGAGTGTTGGAGCAAATACAGGGCCTTGTAGTAGCCATTACTCAAAGTGCATGGCTTTCTGGTTTGACCTCCAAGGCACACGTGCATTCTTCAGCTGCTAAGCGTGGTGTTCAGCAGCCTAAGAATCTGCACACAGGGGATCACTTTGGTCAGTTTCAGTATCAGACCATCCTTCCAGACCGTGTCATATGCTGCTGACAGAACAATGAAAGCAGTATCGGTCTTGAGTTTTTGTTGGAATCCAGCACCGATGCTTGTAGTGAGGGCCAGGAACTAGTCACAGCAACTTTTGTGCAGACGAAAACCAGCGTGGTCCTTAGGTAGGCTGGTGCCCCAGTGGGCCTGATTTGGTTCAGACTCATATGCTCCATCACCTTGTAGATTGTGTTCAGAAAGGAGATGGGCCTATAACTAGAAGGATAATCTGCAGGTTTTCCAGGTTTTAGGGGTGCAATGTCCTTGGCTTCTCTCCATATGCAGGGGATTTCACTGGTCTCCTGGATATTTGTGAAAAGCTCCATCGTTCATTTCTGTGCCAGTGGACCCAGATATAAGAAATCAGGATAGATAGCATCTTTCCCTGCTGCCTTTCTGAATTTCCTGGCTGCAAGGGCTGCATCGATATCTTTACTTGTGAATGGTCCAGACCATTGGGAAGATGGATTGCATGTGGATATCACTTGCTAAAGTTGATGCTGGACTTCTTTGTGATACTGTTTGTCCACTGGCTATTTTGATGTCCACAAAAGTTTAGCACCAGTGGCATTGGCTTTCACTTGTGGCCTAGTGGCATGTGTGGGTTTGCAGCCCCCAGGTGTCTCAGCAAGATCCAGGCGCATCTGCTTGAGTGTGTGAAGTTTAGACCTACACAGCCAAGCCACCGTTTCAGCCTTGCTGCATCCAGTGACAGTAGAAGGGTCTCTACGCTCATATTTGTGGAGAAGTTTTTGCAAGGAGTGTACAATGACGTGTCCTTGGAGGACATTCTTCTTTGTAGTGGAGATTAGGAGTGCAGTAAAATGGTCACAAGTGTTCGCCATTGGGGAAATGTGGGAGATTGTGTTCTCCACGGTCATAGAGAAAGTGGTCCAGTCTGCTTTTTGAATTTCCAGTGCAGTGCTGGTTTTGAGTAGAGAACTGGACTTTGAATGCCAATATGGTCAGTACTGGTCTGTGCATGCAGTTTGGGAAGTCATCAAGGATGATCCGTGATGGGGGTATCAGCGTACTTGTATCATCTTTAGAGATGAACATCAGGTCAGGGCAGTATCCTCTGTCCTGTCTTGCAGAGGGGAAAGTGATGCACTGTTTCGCATCAAAAAGGAGGAGCATATCCTTTGCTGATGCCCACTGATCAGTTCTTTACCTGCAGTGTTGTTTGCTGCATAGCCCCATTGTGTGCGGTGCCTATTAAAGTCACTGAAAAAATACAGCAGGGTCCTGGGCGTGCTGCAGAGCTGATTGAGGCCTCTGTGCATCAGGTGATTCCTGCTGTAACATTTGATGAAACACCACCAAAATCGGAAATGGAAAACTAGTTTTTATAGTTAGCCCTGAAACTGAATCATAATTTGTCCACAAACACCAAAAACAAATTAAAAACTGGAAACCCTCTTTGCAGTTTAGATTGTGGAAGTGTAACTGTGTTGGTATTTACTTATTTGGTCTGAAATCAACCGAATGAAGTTCTGTAAAGACAAGTGCAAAATACTACTTAGGAAGGAAAAAATCAAATGCACAACAACAAAATGGAGAGCTACTGGCTAGCCACAGGTACTGCTGAAAAGGATCGTGGGGTTATAGTGGATCGCAAATTGAACGTAATTCAGTTGTGAAAAAGGCTAGTATCCTTTTGGGATGTATTAACAAAGTGTCAGTTACCCAGGAGTAATTGTTGTCCTCTACTCAGCACTAGTGAGGCCTCTGCTAAAGTATTGTGTCCAATTCTGTGCCCCACATTTTAAGAAAGATAAGTTGGAGAGAGTCCAGAGGACAGCATCAAAAATGATAAGAAGTTAGAAAACCTGACATGTGAGGAGAGATTAAAAAAAACTGGGCATGTTTAATTTTGAGAAAAGAAGACTGAGGGGGGGACCTGACAACAATCTTCGAGAATGTTAAGGGCTGTTACAAAAAGGACGGTGATTAGTTGTTCTCCATGTTCACTGAAGGTAGGACAGGAAGTAATGGGCTTAATCTGCAGCAAGGGAGATTTAGGTTAGATATTAGCAAAAACTTTTTAGATGTAAGGATAGTTAAGCACTAGAATAGGCTTCAAAAGGAAGTTATGGCATCCCTGTTATTGGAGATTTTTAAGAACAGGTTAGCCAAACACCTGTATGGGAGGGTTCAGGTATACTTGGTCCTGCCTCAGCATTGGGGGCTGGACTAGAGGGCTTCTCAAGGTTCCTTCCAGCCATACATTTCTATATATAGAACCACTATATATAGAACTATCACCACCTACTATGAAGGCCCTTTGAGGCCTACGAGGTGTTCTCTCAAAAACAAAGTTTAATGTGTTAGTGCAAACTCCTACAAATATAATTTTAAAATGACATGCTGCAGCCGGGGAAGATGCACTCCTCCTCCGGCCCGAACCCAGCCTGCCCTGTACCTGCTGCAGCTGGGGGAGAGGTGCTCCTCCCCGGTCCCTGCCCAGCCCCAGCCTGGACCTGCTGCGGCCGTGGGAAAGGCGCCTATCTTGTGGTCCCAGCCCCAGAGCTGCCATGGCGGGGAGAGTCACCCTTCCCACCCCAGCCCAGGTGCTGCTGTGGGGGGAGAGAGCTGGGGGGAATCCTCTCTCCCTGCCATAGCCCAGGGACAGCCTGCACACCAAACCGCTCATCCCTGGCCCCACCCCAGAGCTCGCACCTCCAGCCAGAGCCTTCACTCCCCCAATCTCGTGTCCCAGCCCTGAGCTCCTCATCCCTGGCCCCACCCCAGAGCCCACACCACCCAGCCAGAGCCCTCATCCCTCCGCACCTCAGCCACAGCCCTGAGCCCCCTCCCACACTCTGAAACCCTCAGCCCAGCCCCGACACATGAATTTTGTTATGTGCACCGATATGGAGGTGATGTGTAACGCATCACATCCATTTTGGTGCACATAACAAAATTCATTCCACACATAGGTGGGAAAAATTAAAGGAAACATGGCTTGTAGGCACTTCAATAATTCAAATAATAAATAGTAATAACAACATGACCGAATTTCTGTTTTTTCAGTTCATTTTTTTTAAACCTAAGAAATCACATGCAAAGAAAACTGCATTAAAAGAATGGTAAGGTTGCAAAGTCCAGCACTCAACTGCTAGTAAATGCCAGAATTAAGGTTGTCTGTTCAACTTAATTTGTTCCTTTGTGCATATGCATTATGATACAGTATATAAATCCATGATCACATGCTATTTTTTCCACAGGACCCCCACCTCATTCAGTGCACAAGATGGACGGTGCTCAATTAATAAGCATCAGTTCAGTTTTTCATTTTATTCTTGTGCATTGTGTCACCCATGCCTTATTTACGACCCACTACTAAAAACCTACTATAGCATGAGTGCTTCACAAACATGAATTGATTTATTGTCACAACACCACTGTAAAGTAATGCAGTATTATGCCTGTTTTACAGATGTAGAATTAAGGCACAGAGATAATATCAAAAGTACACACTAATTTTGGTGGCCAATTGATGAGATGCCCATGGCCTGATTTTTCTGATACCATTTGATAGCATTTCATTTATTCATAGCATATCTCCCATTGACTTTAATTGCCTTTAAGTGCTCAGTACTTCTGTAAATCAGAGACCCCAGGGACTCAAGCTGGGCTCCTAGAAAAAATTAGGAACACAATGGCCAGCTATGAAAAGTTTGCTTTAAGGGTCTTGCATAGCATCACATCAGAAGTCTGTGGCAGAGGCAGGAGTAAAATCTGATTCTCCAGAATGGCTTTCAGCTACCTTAACCACAAAATCATCCTTTCTGCCTCATTCATGACACAGCTTCCAGCTTGGGAACAAATGAGACATTGTTCCTACAGATAACAGCCTCACTCACTACACAGCTCTGATTCATTCTCTGAGGACCATCCAGCCTCTGCACTGAATAAGGCAGGGGTCCTGTGGAAAAAATAGTCAGTGATTATGGGAATCAAAAACTGTTTTGTGATGCACATACACAAAGGGGTGAATGAAGGTTGTTGCATGAGCAACCTTAATTTTGATGTTTCCTAACTTTTGAGTGTTTGACTTTGCAACTGTAACGTTCTTTTAAAGTAATTTTTGTATTTACTTTGTATATATAAATTGAATTTGTATTTATATTGTGTATATATAGGCTCATATTTTCAGTGGGTGTTCAATAATATCCAGTGTTAGCAGTATTGTCTGTTTTGTGCATGCAAAAAACCTTAATTTGTGTGCACAGACATGGGTTGTATCTGCAAAGCTTAAGCATATAATTGAGTAGTACAGGGCAAAACTTTTGTTTGTAAGGTTTTTTGAAATTACAAAAACAAATATGAATGGAAATATTTTCAAGTGAATTTTTAATGAAAACCAGGTGATGGATTTTAAACATTCTCTAGCAGTGCTGGAAACCTGAACACAGTGCAATACCTATATTGTAAGCTCTTTGAGGGCAGAGACTCTTTTTGTTATGTATTTGTGCAGTGTCTCACACAGTGCAATGCTGTTCCAGATGCTGTTTGGGCTCCTAGGTGCTACTTCTGTACAAATAATACAAATTATTAATACTACTGTTAATAATTATTAAAATAATATATATTATTATTGGGTTTGTGGTACATGAAAATGTATTGGTGAAATACATTGTAGGTTAGTTTTACTATCCATGCTGAATAAAGTGTAAAAGTAAACAAATAGGATCAGTTGAGAACAAGTAAACTAGACAGAAAAAAAATCTTCCAGGTCTAATAACTTGCAGCACAGTGTTGTTAGTAACAGAGACTAAATGAAGATTTTAGAGAAATATGATTTTTATTCTGACATTGGTCCTCTATGCTTGGAAGAATCATCTTAAAGCCTTTGTGTACTTATTTATGAAAATATATATTGTGTAACATACCATGATTAGTAAAGAAGATCAGCATTTTTCTTTTCTTTTAATCCTTCTAGCCTTCAGGAAAAAGAACAGTCACTCAGCATGTCCATTAAAGAAACGACTGCCAAAGTAAGTGCATATCGGCTATCATTTTTTCAGTACATTTAAGAAACAAAGATAATGCATTACTTTTTAAATATAATATTCTGTCTTTTGAAAGGCCAAATGTATGGTATTTCTTCTGAATATGTTTCACATATAAATATTCTTAATATCTGTTTTAAAAAGAAATCTAAACCTGGTCAAGGCATTAAAAAATGTTAGTGTGTCTGCCAAAGGAAGCAGGTGGAATGGTTCATTAAATGTAGTATTTCTTGGCTCATGTTCACAATAGAAACCAATCTGTTGGCCTCAGCTTAGAAAAGAACTGTCAGCTTTATGAAATGAAAGTGAAATCTGGTCACAATTGAATGTCTTCATTCTCAGGAAAAAAGCCATATTCTCATATTCGTTTCACTGGTGTAAATCCAGAGTGACTCCATTGAATTCCGCGATGTTACTCATGATTTACAATAGTGCAGATGGAAATCAGAATCAGGCCCAGGATAATTACGATAAATGAATTACATTTTCATCCCAGCTGGGTAAAGTTTAGATATACTCGCACATACTAAAAAAAAAAAAAAAGAATCATATAGTGCATCATAGTTTCCAGGACACTTAATGGACTTGAGAATTGTATTTTCTCCTGTTGACTTTCATTTATATCATCTCCATTAGGTCCTGATTCTGCAAACACTTATGCAGTTGCTTAAATATAAGCATATAAATTCTCCCACTGACTAATGTTACTGTCTCATATAGATTTGAGGCTTCCTTTTCAAACGTCAGTGCCTTAAATAGTATGTACAAAATACTGATTTGTGGCTACAAACTGGTAACTGTGTGCAGGAAATATGCTGTTACTCATGCAAGCACTCACTTGCACATACATTTGCCTGTTTTGCTCGTGTATGCAAAATATGCAGGCGCATAAGTCTGTTTGTGCTCACTGGCACATACTTTGTATATGAAGTATATGCATAATATTTGTTTTAGCATTTGTGGCCTATAATATTTAACAAATGTAGATACTTATACTGTTATTTTTTTTTGTGGGAAGTTTTTGGTACTCCTCTCACCAAAGGCATAATTATTCCCGTAATTCCTCCAAACCCTATAAATATAAAGAATAGGAGGAGTGTGAAACTTTTGGGTTACTACTGTTGCTTTCATCTGAGATACTGCTGCTACTCTCTTTCTTAAATCTGATTGTCAGTTTCTTGTTTTCCATATCCTTCAGTCACTAGAAAGAATGTAGTGGTTCCTTATGCTATAATGGATCAATGATCCATTAGTATCTCTGGTCGCTGTCAGAGAAATGCTTTGGATGAAGAGTTAAAATGGCCTTAATGTGCTTAATTCCACAATGCTATATAATATGAGGGGAAATTCCTTCCTGATTTTGGCCAATATTTGGTTTATATTCTGAAACACAAAGATTGCAAGTCCATCTCTCTCTCTCTAATATGGTGTAACTCAGCATCTCACCATTTTCCCAAACTTTAGAAAGCTGAATCCACACTTAAGGAAAATGAAATCAGTCGCTCCCCAACAGCTCTGCCCTGTGTTATTAAATGGCAACCTATCTTAATTTATATGTCACTGCATTCCTTCCCCACCCACACTTGGGGAAATGCTGGTGTAGATCTTCATAATATGGTGATATTTCCTTTCCTTTCTTACATGGTTTAATGAGCAGTGATATAGTTAACAGTGGTGACATTTAAGATGTTGTCATTGGCATCTGAGGGCACACCCACTGAAATGAATGGGTCATTTCACACCTCAGAACTATTGCTTCAAGCTCTCTCCAATCTCAGGCAGAAATCACTGATTTGGATACACTTTTTTCACATTTTGAATGTTTACTTTCAACCATAACATCTGGAAACTTTTTAAAATGAAAGCTGAAACCTGATTAACAATTGAGAGGTCTGTCTGTTCTCCACCTTATCCAGATAGTTCATTGCAACTTTATAGGAGGTGTATCACACGCTGTGGGAAACATTGCTGTTACTTCAGATGTTCTTCTTACTCATATTTAAATTCTAATCCTTGTTAAACTAGTAAAATTGTTGTTTGCAATGTTGTTGTAGCTGTGTTGGTCCCAGACTATGAGAGGGACAAGATGGGTTAGGTAATATCTTTTATTGGACCAACTTCTGCTAGTGAAAGAGACAAGCTTCCAATCTCCACAGGGCTGAAGAACATATCTGGAGCTTGAAAGATGGCTCTTTCAGGCTTTGTCTACACTACAGAGTTTTGTCGACACTCAAAAAGCGCTATAATAAAAATCGGTATTGCATGTTCATGCTTGTTCCCTCTGTCGGCAGAGCACGTCCACAGTCCAGCTCGATACCTTCTGTTGCTAGGTCTTGTGGGAAGACAGAGTGGATCGTGGTGCATCTTGGGACCAGGCTCAATGTCCCATGATGCATTGTTTTCTGTCCCAGCATTCCATGGGCTTCTGGCTTTCTTTCGCAGCATATTTCAATGGCCCTTGTTTGCTGTGCCCCCAGCATCTTTGTGGGAAGGGATGGAACCCGCAGTTCTGATAATTGTCATTAAAACATCACGGATGGCAGTGCAGTTAATCACAAAGTTCTAACTGAAGAAACTCCGAGTTGTCTGACATAGCTGTGTGATATGGAAAGGAGCAACTTTAGATTGCTTTTGGCATTCACGGAACAGCTGCAGACAGTGGACCGTTGCTTTTGGGCTCGGGAAACAAGCACTGAATGGTGGGATTGTATCATCATGCAGATCTGGGATGTCGAGCAATGACTACAGAACTTTTGGATGCGGAAAGCCACCTTCCTGGAATTGTGTGCTGAGCTCGCCCCAACCCTGCGGCACAAGGACACCAGAATGGGAGCTGCCTTTTTGGTAGAGAAACACGTGTCAATCACTGTGTGGAAGCTGGCAACTTCAGACTGCTACTGGTCAGTCGCAAATCAATTTGGAGTTGGGAAGTCGACTGTTGGGGCTGCGTTAATGCAAGTGTGCAGGGCAATTAGTTGCATCTTGCTATGAAGGACCATGACTCTGAGAAATGTGTGTATGAAATAGTGGACAGCTTTGCAGAAATGGGTTTCCCTAACTGTGGAGGGATGATAGATGGCACACATATTCTAATTTTGACACCAGACCACCTTGCGACGGAGTACACCAATAGGAAGGGGTACTTCTCCATGGTGTTGTAGGTGCTTGTGGATCACTGGGCATTTCACTGATATCAACGCGGGATGGTCAGGAATGTACATGATGCACACATCTTCAGGAACACCGGCCTGTATAGAAAGCTACAAGTGGGGACTTTCTCTCCAGACCAGAAGATTACAGGGGGAAACGTTGAAATGCCCATAGTGATCCTGGGAGACCTGGTGTACCCCTTACAGTCATGGCTCATGAAACCTTACATGGAAAAACTGCACAGCAAGTAACGAGTGGTTCAACAACAGTCTGAGTAGGTGCCGGGTGACAGTGGAATGTGCCTTTGGCAGATCAAAGGCACAGTGACAATGCCTTTATAGCAGGTTAGACCTCAATGATGATAATATTCCCATGGTCATAGCTGTGTGTTGTACATTGCATAATCTTTGTGAAGCTAAGGGTGAAAGGTTTGCTCAGGGGTAGAGTGTTGAGGCAGACCGTTTGGCTGCATATTTTGAGCAGCCAGATACCAGGGCTGTCAGAGGGGGGCAATTTGAATCAGGGAGGCCTTGAGGCAACACTTTGAAAATGAGAACCAGTAACGTATATCTCTGTGATTGGTGCTGCAATGGTATATTACATGTAGTTTTCCTAGGAAGCAATGGTGACATTTGGGGCCTTACATTCCAGTAAGCAAATGATTAAACTGCCTGCATATGTATTGGTAGTGCCTGCTATCTCAATTTGTAGGAAACAAATAAAGATGAGTTACCGTTCAAAAACTTTGCTTTTATTGCACAAGAAACAACACCCACACTTACACACAAGAAACAACATGCACAGGAAATAACATGCAAGCACACAAAAGAGGCTTGGTGGGAAAGGAGGTACCAGGGAAGGGCAAACTTTCAGAGCTGTGTGTAGGTCCAGCTATCCTTTTGAAAATTGTCCAAAGGGGTGGAGTGAAGGGGAAACTGAGAAGTCCCAGAAAGCGGAAAGGACTGTGCGGGCGGTGTTTGGGGGGGGGCACAGAAAAGAGTTTTGAATCTGCTGCAGGGGAGGGCAGGCATGCATCTGCTCAGTTTGGAGCATCTGCATTTGCTCCTCCATTACTTTAATCATCCGCTCAGTAGTGTCCTTAACAGACGCCTGATTTTCTTTTCTGTCCTGCCTTTCGGCTTCCCTCCACTCCTTGAGTTCCCTTTTCTCTTCACTGGAGAAGTTCAGTACCTCCCCGAACGTGTCTTCTTTGCTCGGTCTTGGGCACTTTCTTATCTGGCGGAGATACTTGGCCAATGTGTGTAGGGTGTTCCGCAAGGCCACATCTGCTGAAGCACAAAGAACAATGCACAGGAGCATGATAGTTAAGTTCACACACGGTATTGAAACATTTCAGTAAAATACACCTCTGGTTACATAACATCGCTTTCTCATTGACCCTTGGCAAGCACACATCCCAGCCAACACCCAAAGCATGGTGAGTGTTAGCTGGGTTGGGGGAGGGGAGGGGGCACTACTTGATGGAAAAGAGCACTCTGCAAGGGTTGCGGTGCACCTGATTAGGGAAAAAATTCTAAAATTCTTCCACACTTTTCCACAGCAGGGGGTCATTATAATAGATATCTCACTGCTGAGGGTAAGCAGGGAAGTGAGGGTACATCTACTACATGCTGTGGCTTCCACCATGGTCCCTATGCTGCTCCCCTGTTGTTAGCCCAAAACAGTTTAACTGTGGTCTACACAGATCAGAAGATGGGCTGTCTGCAGATCCCACCCCCTTCCGCATCTATCATTGGGTGATTTATTAAGACAGAGGTAGAATAAGATGTAAATCACAAATATTTATTATGCCACTAGTCTGTAAACTAGACAAGGACCCTCTTCAGACAACAAACTACATAAGCAAGACGCACTCGGTTGTTAACAGTTACCAGAGCATGAAGCTCAGAGCCTTTAAACCCCCTTAACCTATGGATGTAAAGCAGAGGAAAACCACAATGGGTATTACAATACCATATCCTGAAGACAGGGACACAATGACAAAAACTCAGGATACCGACAGGGACAGTGGTGAAAATCAGGGGCGCTGGACACCAAACAGGAACTCAGGAACTGGGTATTTTTCTCCCTCTGGACAGGTCCTTTGGGCAGGTGGTCTCCCTCTTGGGCAGATCTTCTCCCTCAGATAGGACTTCAGTGCTTGCCCACGCAGTCTCTGCTTGACCTTGTAGTCCAGTGCAAGTATGTGCTCACTAATAGTGTGTAGCAGTTGAGTGCAAGTATGTTAATAGAGACCAAGAATCCAAAGTCCTATTGTAAGGGGACTGTTGCCCCCTTACTAACATTCAGTGGGGGTGTTTTAGTTGCTAGCTCCCAGTACTAAAAAGGGGGAAGGGTCGATGGGGAATCAGGACCCTGAGACTGACCGCCCCCAGGAACAATGGGGAGAGGCCAATGCTCCGGGTCAGCCTGAATGACCGGGTGGGCAGGCTAATCAGGGAGTCAGGAGGCCAGGGAGGTCCCGTCCTCCATGTGAGCTGGAATTGCCTGGGTCAGACAGAGTGGGGCCAAGCTAAGGAGAAAGCTGGGGCCCAAACTAAGCTGGGGAGCAGAGCTGTGCCAGATCCAGGGGGACCAGAAAAGCAGCCCAGAGAGAGCAGACCTGTCCTGGGAGCAGAGCGGCAGCAACCAGAGGCAGAGGGGTCAAAGAAGCAGCCCAGGGAGCTGGAGGCAGAGCAGCAGCAGCAGTGCAGAGACAGAGTGGTGGAGCTGGGGCTGGAGCAGTCTGGAGCTGGGTGCGGTGAGCAGCTGGGGAGAGCGAGGGAGACCCTGGGCAGCAGGCCCAGCACAGGGAGACGCCTCAGCCAAGAGGCTCTGTAGGCCAGGCTTGGATCATAACCCTGACAGGGCGAGGGCGACACTGGGAAGAAGGGTCCTACCACTTAGAGCCTGAGAGCGTGTGGCCGCCACCAGAGCAAGTGTCCAACCCACAGCATCCCTACAGCACAGCCAGGGCCTGAGAAGAAGGCCTGGGACTTACAAGGAACAGACTGTGAACTGCCCTGACATTCCAGAGACACTGTTTGTGATGTTCCCTGCCACAGAGCGGGTAGATGTGTTTCCTTTAACCTTTCCCATTTTTCCATATTTTTTTTAAAATTAATTGTTGATTAAATAACTTGAATTTGCTTTACATTGTATGTAATGGTCAGTGGGTCAGGGAAGTGCCCATTGCAGAGAGAGTACCCCTGAATGGGGACACCTTAGCCCCTGTCCTAGGTGACCACAGCAGGGTTGGGGGTCGAGCCCCCCAGGAATCCTGGGCCCAGCCTTGTTGGGGTTAGGAGGACTCTGCCAGACAGGAGAGTGGAAGGGGAGTCCTCAAGGGCAGGGAGGCCATTGGGTAAAGGAAGTGGGAGCAAGGATTCAGACCCTTTCGCTAGCCCTCTTCACCTTGGTAGTGCAGAAGCCAGGAAAGTTCCTCACAAGAGTGGGACTATTCCCCCGCTTACACTATGAGTCCAAGTCCCTCTGGGGCTCCTCGCAGCTAGCTGAACTGTGTGGGACCCTGGCTGTCACTCAGATGGACAGCCCTGAGTGACAGGCGTGCTACTCACTAAATAACCTGCATTTGCTAGGCAAATTATGGCTGTGACATGAGTCTAGCTGCCCTGACCTTTCCCCTCCTTGATTTCAAAAAGGCTGAAAGGGCACTAAATCATCTGAGGAGAAGGGTATCCAAGATGGAGGCTTAGCTGTCCTTTTACAACTCCAAGATGGACATTACATAAAACAGGTCAGAAACAGATTTTACCCAACGCTGTGTGCTGCTTTGGTTCCTGCACAAGTGATTGCTGAATGGCGCGGGACATTTCCTACAATGGGGGAAAGAACAAAGCAGCTCTGCCAAGGAACCTTCGGCAGAGGATTACCAATTACCTCTAGGAAACTTTCCTAGAGATCTCTCTGGAGGATTCCGGTGAGATCTTGGCGTGCATCAACACCTTGTTCTGCTGTACTTATTAGCTGTACCGGGGAATGTCTAGCATACAGAAATACAGCCAGCCTTGTACATTTCTATACCCTGAACCCACCTCTGCACTACACAAACCGCAGCCGCTTACCAGACATCTCCTCTCCTGCTTCTTGCTCGCCAGAGAGCAACTGCTGAGACTGGCTAGACACCTCCGGAGTGGTGAACAGTTCTTGGCTGCCTTTCCCACTGGGCGACCCCGGCAGGAGCTCCACATCGTCATTCTAACCCCACCTCTTCATCAATGACTTAGTCCTCTGGTTTAGGTCCTCTTTCTGCTGCTTTCAGGCCTGCTGAAGTATGCACGGGGCTCTTGGTGGAGGAGGTGGGGTCACCACTGAGTATAGCATTCAGCTCCTTATAGAACTGGCAGGTCTTAGGTGCAGCACCGGAGCGATGATTTGCCTCCCTCGCCTTATGGTACGCCTGCCTCAGCTCCTTTATCTTCACTCTGCACTGCTGCGCATCCTGATCACAGCCCTTTTCACACAAGCCTCGAGAAATCTGCCTGTAGGTATCAAAATTCCTACACTGCACAGCCTCATCTCCCCATATACTGAGCAGCTTCAGCAGCTCCACAGTGGTCCAAGCGGGAGAGTGTTTGCTGTGATAAGCTGCAATGGTTACCTGGGAAGATGCGCTGAGACCTCTCCATGCCGAGCAAACAGGAAATGGAACTTCAAAAATTCCCGGGGCTTCTAATGGGGAGAGGTGGATAGTTGTTTACCTGGCTGCAGGACAGTGGAATTCAAACTTCTGACCAGATGGGCATTGTGGAACACCTCCTGGAGGCCAATTAAAGCAATAAAATCAAGCGTGGTCTCTACTCTGGCACTTTGTCGACAGACATTTTGCACCAAAAGCCTTCTGTCTCATCAGGATGGTTTTATTTCATCGCCAAAACAGGGCATTTTTGCCGCCAAAAGTCGCATCGCAGTGTGCATGCATCCACTGTTTTGTCGACAAAACTGTGTAGTGTAGACAAGGCCTCACCAGCAGAAGTTGGTCCAATAAAAGCTATTACCTCACCCTACTTGTCTCTCTATTAAAATTGTCATAACTCCAGGTTAACTGAATTTTTGCCCTCTCTATGATCTGCTAACAGCTACTACTTTAGGTCTCAAGCCTTTAGCTATCACCTCTCTGTGGGCGGGGACCTGCATCCTTCTCCCTTCAGATCAGCAGTTTGTTTGTGGCCTCCTAGCAATTCACAAGGGACCAGCACCTGCCGTTTGCTCTCTCTCAGGGGCAATGTCAGGGTTGCTAGTGACCAGCCAGCTTTCACAGAGCACAATACATTTATTTTAGGACAGTAACATTTAATATAAAATAAAACAATAAAGAGTGTACATGCATACTAAGTTTACTATCTTCTACAATGACAGGTTTCAGAGTAACAGCCATGTTAGTCTGTATTCGCAAAAAGAAAAGGAGGACTTGTGGCATCTTAGAGACTAACCAATTTATTTGAGCATGAGCTTTCGTGAGCTACAGCTCACTTCATCGGATGCATACTGTGGAAAATACAGTATGCATCCGATGAAGTGAGCAGTAGCTCACGAAAGCTTATGCTCAAATAAATTGGTTAGTCTCTAAGGTGCCACAAGTACTCCTTTTCTTTTTATCTTCTACAATGAGACCCTGGCAGGTTCTAGTCCTTCAAACCCTTCCAGCAGGATTTTGCCCTCTTGGTTACAAACTCATGACATTTTTTAAATCAAAATGAGGGTCCTCTCAGCTATTTCTTGTCTCCTGGGTATCTTGAATTCAGTCTGAACTAGTATATGCAATTAACTGCATAGGATGGTACTTCTCTGAAGTTGTTTACCTGTCTCAGGATCTGCAATAATCACATCCCATTGATTTTAGTTCCTGGGTGAAGCTCAGTAACCTTGCCCCATGGAGTTAGAATACTGTCCATAGTTCACAAAGATACATATAACATTTACAGATACAAAAGTGTATTATTAATCCCAGCGGCTAGCATCTGGCACATCTGAATCTAATAACTTTTTGGAGTTTCCATGCTTCCTAGATCACTCATCTGTCACAAGAATTACTTAGTTTAACATATGGTAGTGAATTCCACAGATTATATATGTTTCTTAAAATAGTAAATGTTAAATAGATAAAATATTTAAAAAAATTTCATTGCATTCCCTCATTATTGTTTGTTTATTTAGAGGATAAATAGGAAGCACAATATTGCCCTTCTCCAACTCGTTATTTCTTTTTTATATACTTTTATCATATCTCCTCCTAGTCGTCTCTCTAAGTAAATCTCTCGCTGATGATCGCTGTCTTCCAGCCTCCTGTGCCTCTAATATTTACATTGGCTTTTTCTACCTTTTCTGTTTCTACTACATCATTTTTGAGTTGAGGTGGCAAAAGCCACACACTACATGTTAATAAAGTGAACACTCCTCCACCCATTCCCTTCCCTTGAGAAGTAATACAGGACTTGAGACAATAACAAGCAGTAATGCTGAAGTGCATTATTGTACTTGGATGTATGGTGTTGACAGAGTGCTGCCCTTTGTTTCAGACACTGAACAGAGTTTCCATCTCCCTGTTTTTCTAAGCAATTGTTACAGTGAATGCTGAAGACTGCATCCCACTTTTGAAAGAATGTGTTAATTTTAGTGTTCTAGCCCACATTCCCCACCGCATTCCTGCCACTGTAGATTAACATATCACACATGGAAAAGATGTAAAAGGATGTTACTATGCAAATGTTGTTGTCAGTATTTTCTTTCTTAGGGCTTGATCCTAAGACTCCTTTCTTGCCTGGGCCCCAGTTGTTGCACTGGGACTGCTTGGCTGAGTAAGGATTACTGAATAAGGATTTGCACGTTTAGGCCCTAAATTTAGGTATTTTCTAGTTGCTCTAAAGCTCCTTGGAAACCTATACATGAAAAACACAAAGAATATTTTTTTTAAAACCCCATCAATGATGTATTGTAATATAAACCCAAAAGCTGCATTAAATATGAAGTCACACATGGTCTGGTTCCATATCTTTTACACAGTCCAAACTCCCTTTGACTTGTGAGACTTGTCTATGTGAGGAATATGGGATTGGGCTCCTAATATCCAGTGGTATAAGGATAGTACTATTTGGCTTTTTTTCATCTTCAGAACACTTTACAAACATTAACCTCTGTAGGTAAACCTCTTAACAGCCTATGAGATAGGTAAATAAATATTTTGTACCCGTTATACAGATGAGGAAATTGGCAGAAGGGGTAAGAGCAAAATTCTAAATCCTTACTTCCATTGACTTCAGTGGGAGTTCTTGAGTAAAGACTACAGGATATGGCTGTAAGTAACTGCCCTAAGGTCATGGACAGACTTATTATTAAAGTTAGGAATAGAATTCAGGAGATTCCTAGCTCCTAGTCCTTGACTTACATCACTAGGTATGACTGATGTATACTGTGTTGGTCAATGAGAGCAATGGAAGGTTGGGAAATAGAGTTGGGATCACATGAGCTGTTTGAATCAGGCAAATCAGAGAAAGAGGAGAAGGTTGCTGGATTTTTGAATCTTCAGGATTTTTATTACGTATGGAAAAGGCTTTCTTTTGTAGCTGGACAAGTTATCGTAATGAATAATGGTAGCCACTATGGAGATAGCAAAAGGAATGCTGAGTTTATTTAGAATATAACTAGTGTAAAATAGCAGTAATATGATTAGCTAAAGAAAGTTAAGTTAGTCGTTTGTTCCCCTATCTCTTTCATTTAGTTTTGTTGAAAGATATCGTTTGACATCCCTGATGATTAAAGTCCAGAATTTATCCACAGAACAGATATGGCACAGGTACTTGCAGAGCCTAATCCGCAAGCTTCTGTCCTGGTCTAGAGGGACCATCTCTAGATGTAGGTTAAGCCTCCATTCAGCCCATGGCTTCTCTACTTAGGGTGTTAATAAGGCTGCCAATAAGCACCAGTCTGACAGTGTAGGTTGTGATGTGGACACACTGTTTTTCACATAATTACCAAACAGCCGTCTGATGGTAATGACTTTAAGTTCATACTAGCATTGGACATATTCACACTTCCTAGAGAGGAAAGATTCCTTATGTAATTACCAATCCCCTGAGCCATCCTGTGCCCATAGAGAGAGAGCACCACTTTGACAGAAATCATTAAAAAAATTGATTTATTTTGGAGAGTTGAGAAAGAAAATGGCTCCCAGTTTCTTCTGGTACATTTGTAGTAACCCTGGCCTAGCTGTGGTGCAGCAGTTCAGAATGCTATCCTGGGGGAAGAGACAGCCAGAGAAAGGGGGGGCTCAGAATCTGCCCGAATGGGCAGTTGGAAGGTGGTTCATAAAAATGGAGGTGATAAGATGCAGCATTGGGTAAAAATGGATTTTGCTGAGGAAGCTGGACCATGAATGGCCATGTGCAAAGCACAGAGCATATGACCGGTGAGGTGGACCATTAGGACATTGACAGAGGAAATACAGTTTGGGTGTCTGGGGAATGAGTGTGGCCCTCTGGGTGAGGAGCTGTTGTTTGCGGATGGAAAGGAGTCTTCGGATCAAGCCCTAAGAAAGGGCTGGAAAGAACTGTGGTTAGGGTTGCCAACTGTCTAATCGCACAAAAACATAAGAACATAAGAATGGCCCTACTGGGTCAGACCAAAGGTCCATCTAGCCCAGTATCCTGTCTTCCGACAGTGGCCAGTGTCAGGTGCCCCAGAGGGAATGAAAAGAACAGGTAATCATCAAGTGATCCATCCCCTGTCGCTCATTCCCAGCTTCCGGCAAACAGAAGCTAGGGACACCATTCCTGCCCGTCCTGGCAAATGGCCATTGATGGACCTATCCTCCATGAATTTATCTAGTTCTTTTTTGAACCCAGTTATGGTATTGACCTTCACAACATCCTCTGGCAAGGAGTTCCATAGGTTGACTGTGCATTGTGTGAAGAAATACTTCCTTTTCTTTATTTTAAACCTGCTGCCAATTAATTTCATTTGGTGACCCCTAGTTCTTGTGTTATGAGAAGCAGTAAACATTTCCTTATCTACTTTCTCTACATCAGTCATGATTTTATATCGATCATATCTCCCCTTAGCTGTCTCTTTTCCAAGCTGGAAAGTCCCAGTCTTATTAATCTCTCCTCATATGGAAGCCGTTCCATACCCCTAATAATTTTTGTTGCCCTTTTCTGAACCTTTTCCAATTCCAATATATCTTTTTTGAGATGGGATGATCACATCTGCACACAGTATTCAAGGTGTGGGCATACCATGGATTTATATAGAGGCAACATGATATTTTCTGTCCTATTTTCTATCCTCATCTTAATTATTCCCAGCATTCTGTTCTCTTTTTTGACTGCCACTGAACATTGAGTGGATGGTTTCAGAGAACTATCCACAATGACTCCAAGATCTCTTTCTTGAGTGGTAACAGCTAATTTAGACCCCATCATTTTATATGTATAGTTGGGATTATGCTTTCCAATGTGCATTACTTTACATTTATCAACATTAAATTTCATCTGCCATTTTGTTGCCCAATCACCTAGTTTTGAGAAATGCTTTTGTAGCTTTTCACACTCTGCCTGGGTCTTAACTATCTTTAGTTATTTTGTATCATCTGCAAATTTTGCCACCTCACTGTTTACCCCTTTTTCCAGATCATTTATGAATATGTTGAATAGGACTGGTCCCAGAATAGACCCCTGAGGGACACCACTATTTACCTCTCTCCATTCTGAAAATTGGCCATTTATACCTTACCCTTTGTTTCCTGTCTTTTAACCAGTTACCAATCTATGAGAGCACCTTCCCTTTTATCTCGTGGTAGCTTACTTTGCTTAAGAGCCTTTGGTGAGGGACCTTGTCAAAGGCTTTCTGAAAATCTAAGTACACTATATCCACTGGATCCCCTTGTTCCACATGCTTGTTGACCCCCTCAAAGAATTCTAGTAGATTGGTGAGGCACGATTTTCCCCTTACTAAAACCATGTTGACTCTTCCTCAACAAATTATGTTCATCTATATGGCGGACAATATTGTTCTTTATTACAGTTTCAACCAGTTTGCCCTGTACTGAAGTCAGGCTTACAGGCCTATAATTGCCGGGATCACCTCTGGAGCCCTTTTTAAAAATTGGCGTCACATTAGCTATCCTCCAGCCATCTGGTACAGAAGCTGATTTAAATGATAGGTTACAGACTACAGTTAGTAGTTCTGTAATTTCACTTTTGAGTTCCTTCAGAACTCTTGGGTGAATACCATCTGGTCCTGGTGACTTATTGCTGTTTAATTTATCAGTTTGTTCCAAAACTTCCTCTAATGATACCTCAACCTGGGACAGTTCCTCAGCTCTGTCACCTAAAAGGAATGGCCCAGGTTTGGGAATCTCCCTCGCATCCTCAGCCGTAAAGAGCAATGCAAATAATTCATTTAGTTTCTCCGCAATGGCCTTATTGTCCTGGAGTGCTCCTTTAGCACCTCGATCGTCCAGTGGCCTCACTGGTTGTTTAGCAGGGTTCCTGCTTCTGATGTACTTAAAAAAATGTGCTATTACTTTTTGAGTCTTTGGCTAATTGTTCCTCAAATTCTTTTTTGGCCTTCCTAATTGTATTTTTACGTTTCATTTGCCAGTGTTTATGCTCCTTTCTATTTTTGTCACTGGGATTTAATGTCCACTTTTTAAAGGATGCCTTTTTGCCTCTCATTGCTTCTTTTACTTTGTTGTTTAGCTACGGTAGCTCTTTTTTGGTTCTCTTACTATGTTTTTTAATTTGGGGTATACATTTAAGTTGAGCTCATTTTTGTGTAGTTCCCCTTTCTGAAATTAAATGCTACAGTGTCGGGTTGCTGTGGTGTTTTTCCTGCCACAGGGATATTAAATCTAATTATATTATGGTCACTATTACGAAGCGGTCCAACTATATTCACCTCCTGGACCAGATCCCGTGCTCCACTTAGGACTAAATCAAGAATTGCCTGTCCTCTGATGGGTTCCAGGACCAGCTGCTCCAAAAAGCAGTCATTTAAGGTGTCAAGAAACTTTATCTCTGCATCCTGTCTTGAGGTGACATGTACCCAGTCAATATGGGGATAACTGAAATCTCCCCATTATTATTATTGAGTTTTTTATTTTAATAGCCTCTCTAATCTCTCTGAGCATTTCACAATCACTATCCCCATCCTCGTCAGATGGTCGGTAATATATCCCTACCGCTATATTCTTATTATTAGAGCATGGAATTTCTATCCACAGAGATTCTGTGGTACAGTTTGATTCATTTACGATTTTTACTTCATTTGATTCTACGCTTTGTTTCACATATAATGAAAGCACCCCCACCAGCATGACCTGTTCTGTCCTTCCGATATATTTTGTACCCTGGTGTTACTGCAGTGGTTCCCAAACTGGGGTTTGCAAACCTCTGAGGGTTCGCAGAACGGTACAGGGGGTTCACCGGAAAAATGTCACTAATGGTGGCCAGAGAACCCTGGGCACTGGAGGCAGCAGATGGGAACTGGTTGCAGGGCAGACAGCCTGAGCCCCAGGGAGAGCGGGGCCTGGCAGTTGGGGCTGGCAGCCCGAGCCCCGGTGGCCAGCGGGATGTGCAGCCGGAGCTCAGTTGGCTGGGGCGATCAATGGGGTCTAGCAGCAGGAGTCCCATGGAGTGCAGAGTGCGGAGGAAATTTAAACTTAAATCTGTGGAAATATTCATTTTTAGGAGGGGGTTCACAAGATTTTACAATTTAGTGAAAGGGGTTTGCGGGCTGTTAAAGTTTGGGAACCACTGTATTACTGTATCCCATTGATTTACCGTTATTCCACCAAGTTTCTGTGATGCCCATTATGCCAATATCCTCATTTAATACAAGGCACTCTAGTTCTCCCATTTTATTATTTAGAATAGCATTGGTATATAAGCATTTTAAAAACTTGTCTCCTTTTAGCTGTCTGCCATTACACGATGTAATTGAATGGGACTCTTTTTTTATTTGATTGTTTCTGATCAGGCCCTGCCTGTATTTTATTGTTTTCCAGCCTCTCGTCCTCACTAGGACATAGAGATTCTCTATTAATAGATCCTCCCCTAAGGGATATCCAAACCACATGCTCCTCCTCACCCAAACACCCTTTCAGCGGACCCTTCCCTGCTCCTTCCCCAAGGCCCTGCCCACTCCACCCCTCTCCCTCCGACACTCACTCTCCCTCACCCTCACTCACTTTCACAGGGCTGGGGCAGGGGGTTGGGGTGCAGGAGGGATTATGGGATGGGGCCGAGGGATTCGGGGGGGGGGCCTCTGGGCTGAGCCTGGGGTAGGGGGTTGGGGTGCAGAAGGGGATGCAGGGTCAGAGCTATGGGAGGGAGTTTGGGTGCAGGAGAGGGCTCAGGGCTGGGGCAGGGGGTTGGGGTGTGGGAAATAGTTCGGGGTGTGGGCTCCGGCCGGGTGGTGCTTACCTCGGGCGGCTCCTGGAAGCAACCGGCGTTTCCGGCTCCTAGGCTCAGGGGTGGCCAGGCAGCTCTGTGCGCTGCCCATGCCTGCAGGCCCCCCTCCGGTTCCCGGCCAATGTGAGCTGCTGAGTCGGCGCTTGGGGAAGGGGCAGTGCGCAGAGCTGCCTGGCTGCCCTTACACCTAGTAGCCAGAGGGGTGTGCCGAATGCTTCCGGGAGCCGTGCAGAGCCATGGCAGGTAGGGAGCCTGCCTTATCCCCACTGTGCTGCCAACCAGACTTTTAGCGGCCTATTAAAATCTACCAGTTTGGTTTCAATAGCCACCAGATTGGTTTCAGTAGTTAGGAGATCAATTTAGATTCTGGGAGGGTTGGCAACCCTAGGTGTGGTCATCACAGAGTTGAAGCAAAGGAGCATCATAAGTCGGAGAATGGTGAAGGTGGGACAACTGGGGTGAAGCAGGACTTTGCAGCCAGGGAGAGGAGGAGTTGATTACCTCTTGGAGTGACACAGCGTGGTGTTGAAAAATGTCTTTTATTGTGGTGGTAACTTAGGTTTTATTATTTTCCTAAGCGAGTACTGGATTTTAATATAATATAAATAATAGAGTAATAATATAATACAAAATATTGTTCCTGACAAATTTCTGTTTTTTTCCTTAACCTTAAATTTTAAACTTTATTATCTCCATTGTGTTGGTTTGCCTCTGCCTCTCCTCACAGTAGGCAAAGCCGAGCTGAGGCCTGGGTCACTGCACATGTTCCCACCTGTTATAGTTCCTCAGCATCACAAGAAAATTATTGGATAAATTAGATGGAATACAGACAAGAAAATAAAGTGGACTATCTGGAGATTGGGAGAAATTAAATTATGTACAGCAGTGACTAGAAATATATGCATTACAATTTAATAGGAAGATTTAGAAAGGGCTTCTATATTAATAGAGACAGCTTGAAGGATAGTTTTATTGGCTAAAATAATAGCTGGCCCAATTATGATTAACAGATGCTTTTAGCTGAAATAAAGGGATATATGTGATAAATAAATGCAATGAGTTCTAAGCATTATTAGTTAATTTTATATAGTTAAAATAAGCCTCCTTGATGCATCTGGTGATAGTCTTACAGTAGCTGGGTGCGATGTATAATTCATTTACCAAGAGATAATCTATGTGAGTGTATGTAACAGACAGCAGTGGTATTTTTGTCTGTTTATATGTACATTGTATTGCATCACTGAGGAAGGCAGTGCATCAAGGAGGCTGGGAAAAGCAAGCAAGCCTTCACCTAAAATTTCAGTTCAAATCCAGTTTCCTCAAAGATGGCCAGTGCCTGTTTGCCTAATGTTGTACACTAGGTTCCATCCACTGCTATCGTTTCCCAAGTGACAGTACGAGTGCGGAGGCAGCCCCTTCTAGTGGTTAGTCTATAACATTGGCCCTGCCTAGCGGTAAAAGTCTGTGGTGGCAGCCCTGCCAAGCAGCAGTGGGTAGGGGTAACCAGGCCCTCCAAGTCCACTGGCATCTGACCCAGGTGTTGTCTTGGGTGCTGTAAGGAAGACACCCGCTATCTGTGGTCTAGCTAACACCCTTCCCCAGGGTCTCTTCCTATCGCTTTTTCCCTCATTGGGGCACATTGTGGCTTGTGGTTGTCCCTTGCAATGCAGTCAAGGGCCTCTGAAGGCTGGAAAGTCCCAGCTTCATGCAGCAGTGCTCCTCCTACAGATACTCTCCTGGCGTAACCCCTCCATAACAGTGAGTGCAGGTCTGTCTCTCTCCACATGCCACCCTGCTGTACTGAAGAGATTCCCTGGCTGGCCCCAGAGTTGTTCTGCACCCCTGTCTTCCCAGTGTGAGATTTAGCTACCCCATTATAGTCATGTTAGGTAACTGCTTGATGATTGTCTTTAAAGCCAAGGGTGTTGACTGCCACACTGATATGAACCTTTACAATAATAATTTTTTTTTTGCTTTGTTATTTTTTCCATTGGAACTCTAAAATCTGATAAGTAGAGCTTGGGAAAATGTAAGAGCAGTAAATTACTTATGATCTGCAAAATTTTTCAGAAGTGGTAAAGTACATTAAATGTAAAGTATTGTTTGCTGTCATATCCCTTTTCTCCTCTCTCTATCCCCCATACTACCTACTGTCCTGTGCTTTGGCTTTTCACAGTCTTTCTGGCAGATCCAGTTATATTTTTGAACCTGGAAGTTGTGACCCAGGGTCCTGGTGCCAAATGGCAAAAGGCACAGGAGCTGCATATGGTTTTACAGGAATATTCTGGGTTGGATATATGCATAATACTTCACCGAAGGGTAGCATGTGAGGTCTCTGCTGAGAGCCAGTGGCTCACCGGTCATCATAATCTTTGCAAAATGTACTTTTAATATGTAAGGAATTATGAATCTATACTAAAAATTGTGATCTTAAGATCTTGGAGTTTAGGCAGGTCACCAAGAGGTGATGTACCTCGGAAATGTTCCTTTCAGGCAGGAGATAACTGATATCTATTTTCCTGTCTGGTCATTTGGGTATTATCTACTGTCATACAGCATGGCCAGAAGGCAGTAGGAGAGTGATATAGGAGGAATATGTAAGTCCCAGGATGAGGAGAAGCCTTATTCCCTGTAGAGGGAAGAAAGGTTTCTATAGATTAATTAAAAGCACCTGAAGCCAGTTAGAGCACCTGAAGCCAGTCATCTGTTAAAAACTCCCTGCTTCAATCAGCTAGAAGAAGGAGTTGGAGCAGAGTGGTTTGGAGTTGGAGCAAAGAGCAGTTTGAAGGAGTTGGAGCAGAGTGCAGTTTGGAGGAGTTGAAGTAGAGGAGAGTTTGGAGAAGTGCTGTGGCTGGCTAAAAGACCAAGACCCTAGGTAAAGAGATACCCGGCTTGTGCAGAGAGAGGGCAGGAAGCCCCACAAGCTGAAGAGCAGGAGGGGAAGTAGCTGAGGAGAAGGAGGCATTAGTTCAAGTGGTTTGCCACTATCCCTAGGGCCCCTGGGCTGGGACCTGGAGTAGACGGTGGGCCCGGGTCCCTCCCTCTCCACTACCCTTCTCTGGGTTACTAGTGGGACAGTAGATACCCTAGTTCAGGGGCAGGAAACTGCACCCTGAACCCCTCCCTCTCCCCCCCCCCCAAGAAGAGGAAGCGTGGGACCCATCATAATCGTGCCAGCAATTTGCCACAGTACTGTATGTCTATATGCATACTGAACCCCTCCGGGCTAAATAAGAGATTGCAAAATCTACAAGATGAAATGAACAGCAGGAGGTGTCCTTTTTATGAAAAAAGGCAAAGGACTGTTCTGGTATATCCAGTGGGGGCAAAGAAACACACTGAATCCTTCATGTAGGAGGCAAGCTGACAGCATGTCAGCCTCATGAAAGGAGGGTCACAGCCAAGGCTGGGTATAAAACACTGAAAGGAGTTTGGGTGAACCAAACTCTACAAGACATGAGTGTTAATTAAGTCTGGGATCTAGAACGTGTGTTATGATTTTATTTTATATGTTGCCATTTGTTTCAAATACTTTTCCTGGCTATCGCTTGAATCTCAGTGCTTTGTTAAATAAACTTATATGATTTCACTATAAACATATCTAAATGCTGTGTGTTAAGTGGAGAGGTGATCTGAGGTGGAACTCCACTGCCCACCCATAGTAGTATAGTAGAATTTGATGTTTCCAGTGAAGAAGGGGTATAGGAAGTTATTTCTGAGAAACAAATTACCTGTACACTTCGTGTTACTGACTCTTAAAATCCCAAACCTCTGTTTACCTGAATTCCACTGGTTACCAGATACCATTATAGAAAATGGGCCATTGGTGCAAAGTTCATAATCTTGGCCTTCTACTTAAACACAGTCACAATATCTACTTCTGAAACATTGTCTGTGTTAGTTCTCTCATGTGGATAGCTAATAATACAATACTGTTTTCTCGTTTTTATATTGTAATGTGTGGCAAAGCCAATGAATTCTGATACACGGCTTTACAGAGGTACTTTTTATTAATTTTTTTTTTAACCCTATGGTAGAATGTTATGTCATGTCTGGAAATCAAGAACATTTGAAGCCCTATTTAAATTGCCTTTATATTTTTTCATGAATGAATTATATATCATGACTGTCTGCCTTAATTTAGGTTTGTGCAAGTCAGAAACTATGCAGTACTTTGAGGAGAAAAGTGAGTGATATTGAGACCCAACTACCAGCTTTACTTGAAGCCAAAATGCTTGCTGTATCAGGTAAGGTTTACGTAATAAGAGATATGATGGTAAAGAACTTTAAGTTCATACTAGCATTGTGCATATTCACACTGATTTCCTAGAGAGTAAAGATTCCTTGTGTAATTACCACAATGTCTTAGAAAATGTTTTGTGAGGGGGATATGTAATAATCCTACTGAGAATGTGGTATCTTCAGCATAGTCCAAATGTATAAATATGTGATCGGTAGATTTCCTGACTCTTACACGTTAAAAGTACCTATCACTCTTCAGTATCAGAAGAGCCTTACAAATAACAAAAAGTATAATAATTATATGGATGGATTTTAAATGACACCATAAAACGGAATACAATAATTGGTAGCTTCTGCTGTTTAGATTATTAAACAACTAATGTTGGCAGCAAAAGAGCAATTTGGTCCGTGGATGCACTCGTGCCTATTATTTACAACCAGTAAAACACTGAAATGTGAATACAGAGCCTGATTCATAACAGGGTTACATGCCACTTATTTGGGATTACTGCACCATTTACTAAGGAAAAAAGACTAAGCATAATTTTGTTTCTAAGTTAAAGAGCTGGCTTTTGTAGTTCAGCAAGTCTTTCCTACGCATGTAAGTAGATACCTCTCCATTAGGCACCTGCTACAGAGGACAAGCCAAAGTAGAGGAGGTATGGATTCAGGCACAAAATGTATTCAGTCTTGCACCAAATTAAAGAAAGAGGCCAGTGTGTATTTTATATATGCCAAAAGGACACACATGACCTGTGCTGTGGCTATTTACTCTCTTAATTAGAAGCTATAGTGCTATTTACAAAAGCATACATAATTTTAGAATAAAGTATCATGAGGCATCACATGTACTGCTTTCTACAGCTGAATAATGTAAAACTTGAATGCAGACTTCAGGATCAAACAAAATCCAAATGCAAATAATTAGGGCCCTGATCCTGCAAGACGCCAAGCATCCTCAATTTCCACAGTCTTCCTTGAGTCTCTTAAAGACTATAACCCCTTGTGTTTTGCTTGGGTAAGGATTGCAAGGTCAGAGCTGTAATGGATTTTCTTGTGCATACATTAAAGAAACACGGATCTGTGTATTTTTTGGAACCATGCACCAGATTCACCAGTATTCTCCAGCTGCTTTGCGCAAAGTAGCCAGACACCAGATTTACAGTTCTTGGTGTTGCGAGAGTGAAGAAGCCATAAAGAATTGGTGCATCAGATTTTGACACTTTCAGGAAATAAAATGTGTTCACCATGTGAAATCTTCTGTAGCAAAGCATTTTGTACTAGTTTTTAAAAGAGGTTGCTTAGGGTTCAGCAAGGGATGCAAGAGACAATTTAATGCCTCTGTAAACTGTCTTCTCAGTGCTATAAATATGTTGCTGTTGCATGCCTTTTTAGGAGTGACTGCTTTCACTTTGGCCCCCTGAAAAGCTCTTCTAGTCCAAGAGTATATCAAGGATTTTATAAAGTGTTCCTTCATTTTCCCCTTCCCAGATGTCTATATTTTGCTTTCATATGCTGGCAGGAATGATAACTGTTAACCTCTGACAAAACAGAAGCAAATTATTCTGAAGTTTGTTCGTCGACAGAATAATCTGTTTGGGTGCAATCTTGCAATCCTTACTGAGACAAAACTCCCATTTACTTCAGTGGAAGTTTTCCATGAGTAAGGATTATGGGCTCCAGTTCTGTAAATTCATGCAGTTCTCTTCCATTGGCTCTTTTTGTTTTTCTGCACTGGCAGTGTTTGTTTGGTATGTATGATTCATGTGACTTGACTTGTTTGTATTTCTTTGTTACTAGTGGGGTTTTGAAGATTAAGTAATTTTTTTTGAAGGTGTAATAAAACTTCATAAAAGGACAGAAACCTGACTGCGGTTGCAAATGTCCAGACATGAGCCATCTAAGTAGGGAGGAGTTCAGGCCCCCTGAGATTTTTCTTTACGCAGTTGTGCCCTAAGGAAAAGCAAGAAGAGTAGAGGTAGAAAGTGAAAAGCTTATGACGCTGTCAGTCTGAGGAGTATCTTTATATTGCAGGTTAGGAGGAGTTTTATTTTCTGAATATGAGCCAGTTCCTGCAAAGTGCTGAGCCTGGTGTAAACCACAGATCCCACTGAATTCAGTGGGAGGTTCTGTGTCGCCTTCGCATCCTCTGAAGTCACTGGGAGAAGTTGAGGGCACTCAGCACAGCATCTTGGCAAGATTATGCCCTATGTGATGTGTTGTTACAGTTTTCTTTCGTTTTTACCATGGAGTAACAAGGATCTGTGAGGAACAGAGTGAGAAAATTTAAAGTAGAGAGGAAGCAACATTATTTTAATTTTTGAATTAAGTGTGGATGTGATTTGATGACTTGGATGCTGTGGTTCTTCTGCTGATTCATAGCTAAATTTTGATATGGCTGTTGATAAAATCTGCGTACTAGTTAAAGAGAAGAAAATTAAATATCCTACTCACTGTACACTCTTTAAGATATGGCGGGAAAGAGGCGGACACATCTGTAATGGTGGATATTGATCCATTGTTTCTCAGTGTGCTGACCTGGATAGTTTATTTGCCACTCTTCTTTCAGATTTGTTAGCTTTGCCCTTGCATGTGTGTGTGCACAAAACATGTAGCCATGCAGCCAGTGGGGTTTCCAGTGGAGTCAATTGTTTACTTTCCCCTACTCCACACACACCATTTGGTGCTGAATCACAACAATGTCCCACTGGCTAAGTATGGGTGGTTTGCTCTTTCTGGAATCCATAAATACCACTGAGTGTAGGCGAGGTGGTTATTTGGAAGAACTGCAGTGTGTTCTTTTCCTCCAAAAATGAACACCATGCTTCTTTAGAGTATTCTCAGCCTTTGCTGGCTTGGGCAGTGAGAGACCAAACAGGAGAACATAATACCCTGCTATTAAGTTGTCCAGAAAGTTTGTATTAGTTGAACTTTTTTCTCACCTGTAAATAAACCTCTCTTTTATTTCCCCTTAAGTTCTTAGTTTTTTCGTTGATGCATGCACTTGGAGGACTCATAGATAAAAGTTGCTAGAAAGAAATAATTAAGGGTTTTGTATAGGATGATGCCACACTGTTTGAAACATGTATTGCTGTAAAATATTCCTTGTGGGTCTTTTATGTGTAACTCCAAAAAGCATTCAGTTTTTGTTATATTGCAAGGAGAAATATTTTGCTTCCAGCAATAGGTACACTTTGGTAAAGTGCAGTAGTACTAGTTTAGTATTGCAGGATATGCATTATTACAGTCCTACAAGAATGTAGCATTACCAGAAAAAAGCCTATGTGCAAATATTCCCATATAAAACAATGTAGTTATAATAGGTAGAATTAGTAAGTTATATTACTGTATATGTTGGATGCTGGCTGAATAAAAATAAAGTTAATATTAACTAAGAGAATTGAAGTGAAATAAAAGGAAAATGGGGAAAAATCAGTTATTACAAATCATGACAATACAGATTTATGTTTTAGTGCTGCTAGGGGGCACCTTTCAGGGATGGTATCTTGAACCTCCAGTGCAAAGTGGGAAACTGCAGAATCCATCTCCACTGACTAGCAAAAGTCACCACCCACTTAAAAGCTCACCCGTAAGGCATCTAATGGGTACCCCCAAGAGGAATCATATCCTTAAACTGTTTCACAAAGTAAAATGTTAATTTGGAGTGATTTGTCTCAGCTCTCTGTAGAAAGCAAATGGCTCCGAGCTGCTTACAGCTGAGAAAGAAAAGACCCTTCCTGCTAAAGAAGCTGATATAGAAGTGCTTCTAAGATATATCAAAGCACTCAGAATTATAGCTGTGTAGAGAAAAGGAAAGGGAAAAGAGCCCGAGTTCCAGGGCAGTGTACATGGTGGGCTGCTCTGGTGCCACAGGGTGTGGAAGCTCTGGGGTCCCTGGCTCAGGAGTAATCTCGTTGGTAAGCTGCTGTGGACCCTGGGTTCCCTGGGTAGTTCTTCAAGTGATTACATTTGTCCATTCCAATGTAGGTGTGTGCACGCCCCTAGCACAGTCACCGGAAATTTTTCCCTCGGTGGTATCTGTCAGGTTGGCTTTGGTGCCCTCTGGAACTGCGCACTCATAGCGCCGGTATAAAGGTCCCTGCTGACGCTGTGCCCCCTCCGTTCCTTTTTACCACCCGTGACGGTCACTGGAACTACTCTGTCCTTGCTTTGCAAGTACTTTCTCAGTGGACTTTATTCTCAATTATTGAACATAGTTAGTTTGCATAGTAAAGTTGTAGTTAGATAGACTTAGACATAGTTCGTTCTCCATTTAGTGGAATTTGTTCTCCGCTCCCGGTGCCAGGCCATGTCTCTGTCACCAGGTTTCAAGCCTTGTGCCTCCTGCAAAAAGGGTATGCCTCTGAGCAGCCCCATTCAAGCTGCCTCAAGTGCCTGCGGGAAGCTCACATTTGGGAGCACTGGAAGGTCTGCAGGGACTTTAAGCCCCATACCAAAAAAGACCGGGATGCTAGGCCATTTTAATGGAGGCAATGCTAATACCTCCCTCAGAGCCAGGACATTTGGATTCAGCACTGAGCACCTTGGCATCAGTGAGGAGCATCCCTGCTGCTGTTTGGGATGTTCAGCACAGTTCACCATCGTAGGTAACCGGGAATGACATTCCTGCCACCATGCGAGAACCTCGGCACTGTTCACCATCTCCATTGCTGAGGAGAAGCACTCCTGCCGCCGGTTGAGAACCTTGGCACCATTCACCATCTTCAGTGCCGAGGAAGAAGCAGAAGAAGTCCGAGAGGGGACATTCCCCGACCCTGAGGTCAGCGGGCCATGGAGACGTTTGAAGAGTGCGACCTGCAACCGGACACTCTGTGACTCCAGCAACACATATGGTGTCATTGACTCCAGCCCTGGTGTGGGTGCTGTTGAGCCTGGCACCGGAGGGTCACTGTGGTACCAGGACTTTGGCGGTACCTTCCACGCTGGAGGCATTTGTCACAGTGAGATACCTGTTCTCAATGTTGGTACCCATGTCTCTGGCTATATAAGAGCCGATGATGTTGGTGCTTGTAGGAAGGGAAGAGCAGACTACAGTGGTACCGAGGTCCCTGTTACCTTCTAAAGGGAAACTGGCAATGATGACCCAGCCCCAGTCTCCTCCTCCTCCTCAGCACAAATCTCCAACACTGGTGGGCATTACTCCTCTCTGGTCTCCAAACAGAGACTCGCTGGAGTTGGAGTCCTATGCCTTGTGCAGGAGCTGGCACCTGCATTCAAGGCGGCACTATCCTGCAATGGACCTGGGTCAAAGTATCTCATCAGCTGCATGGTCCTCTGGACAGTGGCAGATACTGGTACAGTGGCCTTTCTGGAGCCCCTGGGCTTTTCCCGGGATGCAAGGCCCCCAGTCCAGATATCCCTACTCAGTGGCCTCCAGGGCAAGAGCACTACTGCCACTCTGATCAGAGCCTGATCCAGGCTCTGGTACTGAGGCTGGCAGTGACTACCAGGAGCCAGCACCACGAGACCCAACTGGTATCCCTTGTTACAGACGCATCAGCAATGGGTTGGGGTGATCACTTGGGCTTCCTTAGAAGTCATGGCCTTTGGTGTCCAGAAGAATTTTCTCTACACATCAATGTCAAGAATCTCAGAACAGTCCACTTGGCTTCCCAGGCATTCCAACCCCATGTGGAAGGCAAGAATGCCTCAGTTCTCACAGACAACACAATGGCGATGTTTTATATCAGCAGACAGGGAGGGGCTTGCTCTTCTCCCCTGTGTCAGGAGGCAATTCGATTGTGAGAATTTTGCATAGCCCACTTGATTCACCTCGAGTCTCCTAACTACCGGGAACATAGAATGAACTAGCGGATCACCTCAGCAGATCCTTCTCTGACCACCCTGAGTGGTCCTTTTGCCCAGATGTTGTAAAAGCCATTTTCCAGAGGTGGGGAACACCCCACATAGATCTTTTCATGACAAAGCACAACACGAAGTGTCTCCAGTTCTGCTCCCTCCTGGGCCCACAGTCCCAGATCTCTCGCAGATGGCTTCCTCCTTTATTGGACAGGACATCTCTTCGTTCCTCCTATTCCACTCATACACAAGGTCCTGCTGAGGATCAAGTGAGATCGCGTGTGAGTCATCTTGACAGCCCTGGCCTGCCCCTTCCCCCTCCCGCCCCCGGCATTGGTTTGCCGCTCTCCTGGATCTCTCTGTGGAGATACAAATCCTTCTGCATCTGTAACAAGACCTAATCTCCGAGGACCATGGCCATCTGCGTCACTTGAACCTCATGTCCATCCATCTGACAGTTTGGAAGCTCCATGGCTGAACCCTGCAGAACTAGCATGCTCGGAGTAGGTCTGCAAAGTCCTCCTAGGAAGCAGAAAGCCATCCACCAGAGCTACTTACCTGGTAAAATGGAAATGGTTCTCTATCTGGGTTTCCCAGAAGGGTGTTTTACCTACACAATTCTCTCTACCATTCATTCTGGAATACTTACTACACTTAAAACAAGATCTAACCATGGCTTTTGTTAGTCCACCTGGTTGCAATCTCAGCTTTTCACCCCTATGACATTTCTAATGGTTTTCTTGAGAGGTTGTACCCCTATGTGCGACACCCAGTGCCACCCCACAGTCCCCGGGACCTCAACCTGGTTTTATCAAAACTGACAGGCCCACCATTTGAACTGTTGGCAACTTGTTCCCTACTGTACCTGTCCTTGAAGTTGACCACCTTAGTGGCCATCACTTTGGCCAGAAGAATTTGAGATCCATACCTTCATGTCAGAGCCACCTTACACGGTATTCTTCAAGGACAAGGTCCAATTGCATCTGCATCCAGCTTTCCTTCCCAAGGTTGTTTCCCAGTTCCATAGCAATCAGGCTATCTTCCTACCAGTTTTTCTATCCAAAACCGCACTCCAACAGGGAAGAGCAGAGACTCCACTCACTACATGTTAGGCATGCTCTGGTTTTCTACATAGAAAGGACCAAGCTGTTTCCGAAAACTACCCAACCATTTGTGGCCATTGCAGACAGGATGAAAGGTCTTTCTGTCTCAGCCCAGAGAATTTCATCATGGATCATGTCATGTATCCTCACATGTTATGACCTGGAAGGGGTTCCTGCCCCTCATGTTCTGACAGCTCATTCCACAAGAGCACAAGCATCTTTGGCAACTTTTTTAGTGGAAATGCCAAGACATTTGTAGAACAGAAACTTGGTCATCAGTACACACATGTACTTCTCATTATGCCATCACTCAGCAGGCTAGAGATGATGTTGGATTTGGCAAAGTGGTACTAGAGTCAGCATGTCAACTAAACTCTGAGCTGTCCACCTGTACAACTGCTTAAGAGTTACCTACGTTGGAATGGACATGTGCAATCACTCAAAAAAGAAAAACGGTTACTAACCTTTCTGTAACTGTTGTTCTTCGAGATGTGTTGCACATGTCCATTCCAAGACCTGCCCTCTTACCCCTCTTCGGAATTGGCTGAAAAGAAAGAACTGAAGGGCAATGGGGTTGGCAGGGTCCCTTATACCAGCGCCATGAGCATGTGGCACCAGAGGGCACCTGAGCAGACCCAACGGATACCACTGATGCAAAAATTTCTGGCAACTGTGCTCGGGGTGTGCACACACCTACATTGGAATGGACATGTGCAACACATCTTGAAGAACAACCGTTAAGGAAAGATTAATAACTGTTTTTTCCCCTGCCTGGTTTCCACTGTAATTTTGGAGAAATAGAATAGTCTCCACAAAACATTTTTACTGCCAATGAAATTAGCATTTTCTGACAGAAAAGTGCCCTGTCAAGGAATTTTTGGCCAGCACTGTTCAGAATGGACATTCACTCTAAACTAATGGATATAGAAAAAAAATACAGCTGAGATCAGAGTTGGAGAGGATGTATATGTACTAGTGAATTTGCAGGCCAGAGTCAAGCAGTTGAGAGGAAAATATGGGGTTAAGTTTTAAAAAGTACCTAATGATTTAAGAGCCTAAGTCCCATTTTCAAAAGTGACTTAGGCTCCTAAGCCATATAGACACTTCTGAAAATTTAACCCATGTTCTCTACAGCTGGTGATCTGGAGAACTGTGAAAGAAGGAACAATGTGAGAATAAAAGAAATCTTTGAAGCTTGGAGAAAGGCAATCTTATGCTAATAGTTAAGAATACCACTGAGGACATTTTAAATCTTAGTGCAGTGGAGGAAGTAACAACAGATAGGACTCGCAGTCTTCTCTCTTCAAGCATAAAAAATTGTTTCAGGGACATAACTGTACAGTTATGTTACTGTCAACAAAAAGACCTCCTGATGGAAAAAGTCAAGATTTATTGGCTAATATACTGAGGGTGTGCAGAAAAATAAAGTCAACTGAAGAACTGCAGGTGGAGGAAGGAAGGAGGGGGAAATACCTAAGATACAGATGCAGTTTCTGATTCAAAGTTATCTTGACCTACAAGAATACAACCATTATGAAAGATCTAAAAGAAGAGAAGTAAATTATTCAATCTTTCTGGATACTTGTAGAAAGAAATACTGAGTTGCCAGGGAAGGACATTGAGGATGAGCAAGAGAAAAAGAAAACAATTCCCAAAGAAATGCAAGGATCTGACTTGAGATGAATAATCAAGACACAAGGCTAAATAGGTTGACTATAATCAGAAATGACATTTAAAGCAGAAATCTTATGTACATTAATGATCTATTAAAGGGACACTACGACACACATAAAGAGATGCAGAATATTCAGTTATTTCACTAAATATATATTTAGAAACTAATTATTAGATGGTGTGTGGGAAAGCTCCCTTGAGGGTATATGCTGTGTTAATTGATTTAGTGGGCATGATGTTGAGGGACAGCTATCTCAGATTTTAAATCAGATAGAACCTCTGGTGTAGATTGGCATCCTCTCTGTAAAACTGTTCAAAAAGTGCTAATAAACCCATTGGTGGATATTTTCAATACCACATTGATAGGGAAGAAGCTTACAGCATCAGTAAAAGAAGCATTTCTACTAATCCTCCCTAAGTCAGTAAATGTCTAACTGTCCGGACATCCTACTAATATCTCTCAATCTCCCAAGTCCCAAATGTGGATCATGACATGCAAAAGACCCCAAATGAGAGGGATGGTGTGGGGCAGGGCTCCATGGACTCCCTCTTCAGGTCCCACAGTCCGTTGCTTACCCTCTCTTTTCCCCCAATTGGCGGCCCTTGGGGGAACTTGCTGAGGGCAACCACCCACAGGCAGAGGGTTGGCTCTTCCTCTTCCCTTCTCCTTACAAGAGAGGAGGATCTGGCTGGAAAGAGGACCAGTCTCCCAGGCAGCTCCTAGATAGTCAGCTCTAAGGGCTCAGTCCCTTCTCCTTGCAAGAGAGGAGAATCTGGCTGGAAAGGGGACCAGTCTCTCAGGCAGACCCTAGATATTCAGCTCTAAGAGCTCAGTCTCCTTTGAGGAGTTTACCTTCTATTCCTCTTCTTGGGGCATATTGCTTTGCTGTCTAGTCAGGGCGACTTCAGGAGCAATGCGTCTTGTGGCTGTCTCCTTCTCAGTTGGACTACCTGTTACCAGCAGCCTCTGGGTTGGGCAACCTTCTTCCTTTTTCACTGCTCCTGCCTAGGTAAATCCCCCCCCCCCCCCCCCGAAACTCCTCCTCCTCCAGGCTGAACAAGCCTTGCAGGTGCATTAGTATGGAATAGGCCCACAGGAGCTTGTTAGCCTCCTCCATACCAGTGTGAGGACATGTCCCCTCACAGGCACACAACTTTATTCACAGAGGAAACTTAAAAGATAATGGAGTTTTAATATAAACAACTGCACAATCTGTTTAATGATTATTTATTTTTGATGTAAATAATTTTCAGCAGTAAAATGAGGGGAACACCAAATGTGTGGATATTAATATCTTAGGGACTAAAATGAGTGACATCCCTCAAAAAAGACACAGTTGAGAGGTATGAACTGACCTGTAAAAAAAAAAATATATATCTGCCAAGGTTTAGGCTAGTGGTTTAAACAAAATATCATCCACTTATATATACAAAGAAGAGACAGGCAGCTAACAGACTGTTAGATGGCTGCTGGGGGATTATTTTATCTGACTAATCAAATAAATGATTCTGTATATTAGCATTAGAGGCTAAGAAAGCATTAATCATGTAGAGTGGAATTATTTTAGAGCAGTTTGGAACAATATGGAATTGTGGATAACTTTCTTAGCTGGACAAAACCTTTATCTGTAACCTGCTGTGAAGATGAAGAACAGTGGATATAATCAGAAGTTTTCAGTCAATCTGGAAGCACCAAGTAGGGATGTTGTGTGTTACCTGTGCTTTTTACCTTGGCAACTGAATCACTCGCTGAATGAATCCACTGCAACCACATTGTTAAAGGATACCCAGCACAAAATTTCCCTATATGCTAATGATGTTACTTTGTTCTTAGCCAACCCCATAATTACCTTGAGGGAACAGTGTCAAAGTAGAAAGTTTATCAAATGAAGTCTGACATATTGGCCCAAAGGTTCAGTTTGATACTGGTACCTTGGAGTACAATTATCAAGTAATATATATTAGTTATATGAATTTAAATATAAAATATTTACAATTTGGAGAGTTGGAAAGGCAATACTATTTCATGGATATGCAGGGTAATTCAAACAAAACGAACATTTTACCTACACTCACCTTTCTATTCCAGACACATCAATTTACAGTACTGGGCAAAATGCTCCACAAAGTGCAAAAAGACATTTAATCTTTTATATGGAAGAAACAAAAACCCAGAATAAATGCAATCCCAAACATGAAAGTCTACTAGTGCTGCCAGTTCAATTTGATTTAATCTTAACCTAGACAAGCACTGGAACCATTTGAGAACAGAAGGAATATTGTTTAATATTAAACAATAATAACTTAGCCTGCATTTCAATACCCGATAAATAACAGCCATTCTGCTGGCATGGGGTAAAATATCATACAAACTGAGTAGTTTCCCCTCTTCATTATATCTTAATCTAGAATTTAATCAGCAGAAATGTTAGGGAATCTTCAGCTTTATGAAGGGTATGTAATAAATACAATCGATCAATTATATCATGAAGACACTAATAAGTTTCCAAAAAAATTAGAAACCACTTTGGGTGTTCACATCTCCCTTCTACCACTATTTACAGCTCAGATCTTTGAAATCAATGGAGCTGCACCAGTTTACACCACCTGAGGCTCTTGCCCAGTATTTTTCATAAAACATAATAAATAGGACGTTAGTAGAGAGTTCATGGATTTAGAATCAGTAGCTCTGCTGGAACTACAGTTAATAAAAGTACCATCTCACAGATAGATACATAAAGTAATGGGGAGCCAAAGAAAGAAGAATGCTAGCTTCCTTGGGTTGGGATGGGGATCGGGGGAGATGTTAATAGAGATACAGCTGTTGAGAAAAAACTGTTGATGCAGTCTTTTTGGTCAGTGTCTTTTATATGTACCATTGTAAAAGAAAACTATTCTGAGATACTGTATCAAAGCTTTAAAAAGTTTAAAAATTGCTTATTCTAGCAAAGCTTTAAAAGTTTATAAAATAGGTTGTGATCAGTGCAGGAAGGGATATGGAAATATAGGAAGGTTTATTCTTATCTGGGGAGATGGCTCAGAGGCACAAGAATTGGTGCTGCAAGATTACAGATCAAATCAAATTAATGCTCAAAAATAGCAAGGAAATACAAATTCGCTAAGGTTAACATGGTAACCCTTTGTAATGAAGAATATTGCACTGATCCATATAAATAAAAAATACTGTTACAATATTATTTTAAATTCATTTTCACTATTTTGAAAATTATAGGTTAATCTGTGATGAAAGGTATAATTCTAATTTTTGCATAGTAAGAAAATAAAGGGTAGAGCAGAAGATCTGAAGTAATCCACCATTTTAGGTGATGTTTTGTCAATTTACTAGCTGTGCAGATGAGAGAGATTACATGTATGTTATAGTCTCTTTAGGTATTGTAACTGTGTGAAAACAATTTTCTTCTTGAAAATAATAGTAATGAAATCTGACAAATGCTTAGAGACAGCGAAGGTGCGTGAGTGAGAGAGAGTCACTAATTTTCTTCACTTCCTTCATAATTAGTCTTATCATTGCAAGTGTAAATTAGACCCAGATGTAGAAACTAGGCCAAGAAGGCTTATACCTCATTTGGAAAGAATATTAAGATCCTTAGACTGAATAGAGATCTTAGGTCATCATTTAACTAATAGCACTGAATAACTGTTCTATTAGATATATAGTAGCTGGCCTGAAAATGGGAGTTGGTTGAGTGATTGATTGTGATATGACCTCCAGTACTTTTAAAAAGATAAGAGCATCCCTCTTTTGTGACCTATATCTGCATAAGGTGGTGGTACAGGTTAGTAGCATGGAATGTGTATTTAACCACTTCCCTTTTACCAAATGTACTGTGTTGACACTGTTGCCTCTCATAATAAATCTGGACATTGGAGACTGGGGAATAAGATTTTTTCCAGATGGGTGCTAAAAGGCTTGCAACAGGTTGGCTTTTAGTTTAAAACACTTCATGTCTCTTAATGATAATTGAGATTAGGTAAAACAGAGCCATCAGAGTAGAAATTTGCCTATGCCTGGTGGTGAACATATGATTAACCACCACTCCACATGTTTATTCTAATGTGATGTTAACTCCTTTGTTTGCTTGAGATCATGTTGCAATCTGCTTAATTTTATGCAAATTAGATATTGTCCTTGGAATCCTACCAAGTTGACAAAATGGCTTTATGCTAGGCAAAGCTTGCTCAGTCTTTCCTTATATGATTCCTAAGTTGTGCTGCTGTTCCATCAGAAGATACGGGTGTTCCTCTTTCATCTTTTGTAACTTTCTCACGGTCAAGAAATGCTATTAAGAAAGGGGAAGAAAATTCAGCTAATGTCTCAGTGTGCCTATTGCATTTCAGTACTCCTCCTCAATATCTTGGGTAATTGGGCTCCTTGGGAATATAGGCCTCAATATATAATTGATCTATTGCATTCGGTATCCTGCCTCTTCAGTGGTGACCTATACCATATGCTTCAGAAAAAGATGAACCTCTCTCAAGCCAAAACCCATTATTCCCCTAACCAATTGTGTAATGTTGTATACTGGGGATAAATAGATCAGGGGGATACAGAATGAAAGGATTGGTGAGTAGTAATTGGATAGGATGCTAGTGTGTAGTGGGAGGATAAAGATGGAAAGAGGAGATGGAGGCTGTGAGAAAAAAAGCAAAGAGCAAGAAATTTCTGGGAATAAGATAACAGAGAAAACATGAAGGGAGAAAATATAATGCAGGGAAGATTATATATTTGTGTTCGTGTGTGCGCACACCATTCACATAAATGATCATTCCACCTTGCACTCCTATAGTGCATTCTTGGCCTGACTCTAAGGCAGAGATTCACAAATTATTTTTTTTTGTTGATGGACCCCTTTTCAAATGCAGTGTTAATCCCAGACCCCCAGACTGAGAAACTTACAAAAGTACACACATGCTTCATATAAACACATACTGTTAGTAATGCTTTAAGAAAAGGAGTTTGAGTACTTACAGATATCAGTGAGATGGGCGTGCCTGTTTCTTACTGCAGAGTCTGTCTATCCTTGGTTGACAAGCAAACTTGTAAATCATTCTCCACTTCAAGTTGGGACCTGAACTTTGTCTTCATCGATGTCATGGTAGAGAATGATGCTTCACATATATATGTTGCTGGCAAAGGTAGTAACACTTTCATTGCTTCTGTAACTAAAACTGGGTACTCCACAGCAACAGTTGACCAAAACTGGCCAGGTGTCTGTGCCTGAATCTGCAGGGCAGTTCAACCAGCTCCTGTTCTGCTTTTTCACTCAAATGGCAAGACAACGTAGCAAAAGTTGAGAACAGATACCGAACCCTATCATATTTCTCCATGTTTATATTTTTAAAGTAAACTCTGAAGTACTCTGCCAAAGTTGAAAGGTGAGCAATGATCTGTCACTCAGTTGTCATGCTGTTTATATCCAGAAAATCTGTCAATAGAGGAAACATATCTGAGAGTCTACTGCTCATTCTAGTTTTCCAAACCTCTACTTATCATAGAATATCAGGGTTGGAAGGGACCTCAGGAGGTCATCTAGTCCAACCCCCTGCTCAAAGCCGGACCAATCCCCAATTTTTGCCCCAGATCCCAAATGGCCCCCTCAAGGATTGAACTCACAACCCTGGGTTTAGCAGGCCAATGCTCAAACCACTGAGCTATCCCTCCCCTGCATAAAAATAAAAAAATAAAGAAACATTTCATAGAACATCAGGGTTGGAAGGGACCTCAGGATGTCATCTAGTCCAACCCCCTGCTCAAAGCAGGTCCAATCCCCAATTTTTGCCCCAGATCCCTAAATGGCCCCCTCAAGGATTGAACTCACAACCCTAGGTTTAGCAGGTCAATGCTCAAACCACTGAGCCTATCCCTTGTTAATGTGAAATTCTGAAATTACTTCTGCAATTCTGTAATCTTGTCACTCACCTCAAGTATGGTGGTATTGCCCGTTTGTGTGAACAGGTTCAGTGGATTTCACCAGTTAAAAATGTCTGTGAGGTCTGCAAGCTTTGCAATCCATATCGGGTCAGAAAAGTTTACGGCAATCTTGGGATTGTGCACTGAAAGAAAACCCAGCAGCTCTTTGTGAAGCTCAAAAACTCTTTTTGACACTCTGCCATGAGATAGCTAACTCACTTCCATATGAAACAATAATTTGTCATATCCTGCACCTATTTCTAAACACAGATTTGCAAAAAGGCATGAATTCAAAGGCCAGAACTTTACAGAATTCACAACTGTCACAGCTGCATTGAGCACATCATGTAATTCAGGTTCAGGTTCCATTTTCTTTGACGGACAGGCCTGGCAATGCAAGGTACAGTGTGTTTCAGTTACCTGTGGATTTATGGCTCGTATTCTTGCTTCATCACCACTCCTACTGTCTATTATAGAAGCAGCACTATCCATGCAAACATCAACACATTTCTCTCAATTCAGCTATTCAGCTTTCATGAAATTATCCAATAATTTGAATATTTCCTGACCTGTTGTCTGTTCTGGTAACTTCTGACAAAAAAGAAAATCTTCCAAAATTTCCCCCAGTCAAACATAACAAACACACACTAATAATTGTGCTGCATTACCAACGTCAGTTGTCTTATCAAGCTGAATTGCAAACCGTTCACACGTACGTAGCCTTTCAGTTAGATAGCATTTTACATTATTTGAAAGTGATTCAATTCTCTTACTAACTGTGTAGTTAGAAAGTGTTACGGCCTTAAGTTTCTTCGCAGCATCTTCCCTTACCATCACTTTGCACATTTCTATAGCAGCTGGAAGAATTGGTCCTTCTCCAGTGGTACAGGATATTTTACTCTTTGTAATCTGAAGTGCTGTTAAGAAAGATGCTTTCGGAGCCTTTTCTGGAACTGATGTTATGTTTGTCTTTTGAGTTTTCTGTTGATTGTATTCTTCTTTCTCATTGAAAAAAGTCTCTGGGTTTATCTTTATACTCAAGGTGCCTGTTGAGAGGTGTTGTTTCAATTTTGTGGATTTCATTGCTTTGTTTGATAGGATTTATAAGCATACAATGCATTGGGGTTGTCCATAACTAAATTCCATAAAACCAGAATCAGTATAACTTTCATCAAACTTTCTGTTCGTCATTTGTTTCTTACTCCTTGACTCTGCATTGTCCATGACTTCAGCACAACTAGCAGTACTAGTATGAGGACGTTTTAAAAATGTATCCATTCTTCAATGTAATTTGCTCACACACTGTAAAAATATATTCCACTTCCACCCACCAAAGACGTCTCAATCATAAAAAAACAAAACAAAACACATCTCTTCTGATTTGCTGTCACAAAGCAGTGAGATTTTTTATGTTGATACTTATGCAATGAGAGTATTACAGCATTGTTCATGCACCATTTGTTGGTTTTAATCATTAGGCAATGCAGAAGTGTGGTGAGATTTTTTTTTTAGTTAGTCATAATATTTTGCAGAACCCTTGTGCAGTCTCTCAGGACCCCAGTTTGAGAACCACCATTCTAAGGTATAATCTGGTCTCTTTGTACTTCTCAGGCAGCTCAAAGGAGCCTAATTCTAGCTGTAATTAGCCAGCTGAGAATTTCTCTGAGAGTGGAGTGTTTCTCTCAGCGGAGGTAAAGATGTCCGAGTCAGTTCCTGACACAACCTCTCACCTTCCTCACTGGCACAGAGCGTGTTCTGGGGAGGGAAGAGGTGGATCCTTAGCCAGTGTAAGTTACAGTAGCCCCTAAATTGCCCTAACTTGCTCTGAGGCTGTTGCAGAACAGCCCACCAACTCATGGAGCTGTGTAACTGATCTTTTACCTATGCTTAATGGATTTTGGCTGGAGAAGAAAATCTGCCCCACCATCTTCAAAGTATAATCAGTGTTTGAATTGAATGGAGCACATATAGGAATCACGGTGAGAAGGAGGGAGGGATTTCCTTGTGTCAGTTGCAATTCTTTCCCTTCTCTGGATACTGCTATTCCTGCCAAGAATGAGTTTTATCCCCGACTTATATAAATTCTTCTGGAGAGCTAACTTTTTGTCTTTGAAAATACAATAGAGTATTCCAAATTAAATGGATTTTAAGGAAATTTCCTTGGGTAAATTCTCTCCAGAAACTCAAACTTTTATTTTCTCTGCCCCACTACAATTAATCTCTTTTGTGAGCTGCTCAAAAGATATTTCCTACTTTGCACCTGCTGATTTGATCCTGGTATAATATTCTTCTGTGCCCTCTAAATGGCATTTCCTTCTGTCTGTCTGTCTGTCTGTCTGTCTCTCTCTCAACTAGCTTTTCTATAGCAGATCCTGTAAATAGGCCTTCATACAGTGTATTTGCAGGATGAGATGGACAATTTGTATTGCATTATGCCTCATAATAAAAATGGTTGGTACCATTTTTAGGAAATGATAATTGGATCCCAATTCTGGGCCCTAGTTTTTTGAGGTATGTTGGTGATGAAGGCATCTTGCTCATTCATTGTTCATTCCTTCTTGTCTGCAATCCCATTAGCTCTGCTGCTTTCAGAATCTGGTATCTATCACTACATCTAATTCCTCCTCTTTTCTTTGCACTAAGCTTTCCTTATGTGCTCCTAGACCCTCACTTTATCTATTGAAGTCTAAGTTGCAATCAAACTCTGTATCCTCATCAACAACTGGGTGGAAGATTTTTTGACTTGTATTAGTGGCATTGATGGATACCATAATGGTGATTGCCCGGAGGAAGAACACCTGTTAGCTCTTTAGTTCTTCTTATTGTTCCAACAGGTGTTGATCTTTAAAAAGTTTTAAAAAGAGGAGGAAGAAAGGTGAATGTGTGCTTTGTGCTTAGTGTCGTTGTTATTTCCCCCCAGTTGGTTTCCCAGCATTCACATTTTCCTGTTTTGCAGAAATCGTTCCTTTGCTAGATGTTGAGCAATATTGGACATAGCTATAGCAGAGCTGGTAGCATACTTCTCTAAATGCAATATAAATGATAAACTAATAGTTGCTGCCAGTGATGAGCTGCCAAAATCTTAACAATGGGTTCCCTCCTCACCCCACGAGGGGGTCGTTGCTCACCCCCACCCCGCGGGACCCCTGGCCCATCCACCCCCCTCCCCTGTCCCCTGACTGCCCCCAGAACCGGGCAGGAGGATCTCGTGGGCCACCGTAGTGGGTGCCCACCCCTAAGAGCCAGAGGCACCTGCCGGGGGTGAGGTGGGGAGTCCTGGAGGTGCTTACCTGGGGCAGCTCCCAGGAAGCATCTGGCAGGTCCCTTTGGCTCCTAGGGGCGGCGGAGCGTAGTTAGGGGTGGGAGCGGCCGCTCCCCTCACTGATCACATCAAAAGTGGCGCCTTAGGCACTGACCCTGGGTGATCCGGGGCTGGAGCCCCCGTGGGGAAAATTTGTGGGTGCAGAGCACCCACCGGCAGCTCCCTGTCCTGCACCCAGCCCCAGCTCACCTCACCTCCGCTCTGCCCCCTCCGCTGAACAGCACGAACAGCTGATTCGCGGAAAGCCTGGGGGGGCAGAGAAGCAGGTGGCGGCTTCACGCTCAGGCCAAGGGTAGCAGAGGTGAGTTGAGGCGGGGAGCGGTTCCCCTGCACGCCCCCCCCCCCCCCCCCGGGTTACCTGCTGCGGTGTGGCCGGCCCTCCTCGCGCCCCCCTTCCCAGCTCACCTCCACATCCCTGGGCCTGAGTGGAAAGCCGCGGCCTGCTTCTCAGCCCACCCCGGCTTTCCGCGCGAACAGCGCCAGGGGACGGGGACGGGGACGGGGACGGGGACGGGGACGGGGACGGGGACGGGGACGGGGACGGGGACGGGGACGGGGACGGGGACGGGGACGGGGGCGGGGGCGGGGGCGGGGGCGGGGGCGGGGGCGGGGGCGGGGGCGGGGTGGTGTGTACAGGAGAGGAGGTGAAGGTGAAGCGGAGGTGAGCTGGGGCCGGGGCTGGGGCGGGGAGCTGCCGGTGGGTGCTCTGCACCCACCAAATATTCCCCTTGGGTGCTCCAGGGCTGGAGCACCCATGGAGTCGGCGCCTAAGGCACCACTTTTGGCCAGTTAAATTTAGAAGCCCTTTTAGAACCGGTTGTCCCTCGCGGAACAACCGGTTCTAAAAGGGCTTCTAAATTTAACAGCCGGTTCTAGCGAACCGGTGTGAACCAGCTCACCACTGGTTCCTGCTTGGCTTGTTGCATATTAGAAGAACTCACTGTTAAAATCAGTGACCCACGATTCCCTATATCTTAGACTTTTTTCTCCTCTGAGAATCATGCAATGGAGTGGTGGTGTCACCGGTTCTCCTGAACCAGTGGAGCATCTCATGACGCAAACACCCTTTAATTTTACAGCAATCAATTGATATCCAACTTAAGATGGCTGCCTGGGCTTTAAATTCCATTATATAAAACAAATTAGTATTTCGCTGGCTCAATCAAAAGGTGCAATCAGAATTAGGCCCTGACCAGGCTGGGCTTTTGGCTTAAGATGGGAAAACCCTTCCTTCTCTGTCCCAGCTTCACCCAGAACTGCCACCTCAAGGAAGCAGCCAGCCATTTTTACATAGCCCATTGGGTCTTGATTTGGCTTCTGCCTGCTCCCAGCCTTTCTAGCCACTGAAGGATCAATTATTCTTGGTTGTACTAGCAGCTGATCCAGGGTGGCTTCTCTAAGCAACTCTTGGAGGTCTAAACTTACTGCTCCCTTCTCCCAAAATGACATCTTTCGTTGGTGTGCCCCATGGAACTTGAATCTAGTCTTAACAAAGCTGATGGGTCCCTTTCTTTGAGCCTCTGGTGACCTGCTCTCTGTAGCACATTTCATGAAGGTAGCTTTTTTAGTAGCCATTACATCATCCAGGAGAGTGGGAGAGATAAGGACTCTAGTATCAGATCCTCTGTATACGGTTTTCTATGTGGACAAAGTCTACCTTTGTTCTCACTCAAGGTTTCTTAGAAGCATGGTTTTCACTTTTTATATTAACCAAGCAATCTTCTTATTGACCTTCTTCCCAAAGCCTCATGGTAGTAAGGTTGAGGAGGGACTGAACACCTCTGGATGTTAGAAGACCTTTAGCGTTTTATCTGGTACAGGCTAAACCTTTCGGATCTTTGACTCAGTTGTTCATTGCATTTATCAACAGAATGAAGGGCAGTCTTGTCTCCACTCCGAGGATATTGTCTTGGATATCCAGTTATATTTGCCTGTGTTGCCAGTTGGCTAACATAAAGCTGCCAGATGGAGTGTTGGATCATTCAACTAGGTCCCAAGGAATCACTCTGGCCTTTCTCACTAATGTTCCCGTATTAGACATTTGCAAAGTGGGAACCTGGTCAGCATGTTATGTATTTGCCTTTGACTATGCTATCGCTCAACAATCTAGAGACCGTGCTAAATTTGGACGAGCAATCCACCAGTCCCTGTTCAAAAATATCTCTGAACCCACCTCTAGTTGGGACTGCTTGTGAGTCACGTACAGTGGAATGGACGCGTGCAAATCAGTCAAAGAAGTAGAAATGTTTACTAAGCATTACTAAGCAAATGTCCGTTCCATGATCCGTCCTCCTTCCACTCTTTATTTTTATATATGAGTAGGTAGGAAGGATCTGAGGGGGTTGGGGCTGGCTCCTCCCTTTATGCCTGCACACAAGGCGTGAGGCAGCAGAGGATGCTTGTGCATCCCTGAGGCGTACCATTGCCACTGGGGAGAAAAGCTCTCCAACAACGGTGTACTGGAGTGCGCACACACCTACAGTGGCATAGACATGTGCCACACATTTAAAAGAACAACAGTTATGGAAAGATTAGTCATAATTTCTTATTTTACCTCTGTGTTTGGTACTGGTGTGTGGCCTGGAATACTGTGTCCAGTTTTGGTGTCCACAATTCAGGAAGGATGTTGACAAGTTGGAGAGGATTCAGGGAAGAACCATAATTAAAGGATTAGAAAACCTGCCTTACAGTGACCAATTCAAGGATCTTAATCTATTTAGTTTAACAAGAGAAGGTTAAGAGGTGACTTGATCACAGTCTACAAGTATCTACATGGGGAACAAATATTTGATAATGGACTCTTCACTCTAGCAGGGAAAGATCCAGTTGCTGGAAGTTGAAGCTAGAGAAACTCAAACTGGAAATAAGGCATACATTTTTAAAAGTGGGGGTAATTAACCATTGAAACAATTTACCAAGTTTCGAGATGGATTCTACATCACTAACCATTTTTAAACCAAGATTGGATGTTTTTCTAAAAATATGCTCCAAGAGTTTTGGGGGAAATTCTGTGGCCTATGTTATGCAGAAGGTCAGTATAGATGATCACAGTGGTCCCTTCTGGCGTTGGAATCTATGAAGCATCCAGAAACAGATAAAGCACTATTGGTAAATGAGATAGAACACCACCATGTGAGGAGTCCCATTCACTGCTACCAATAAGGGGTGTGAGATGGGCTTCTGAAACTCCATGTTGTCAGATCATTCTTCAGATGGAGAAGGATTGTCTTAAGGAAGCATTGTCTTAAGTTGGGAGGACATGGGATAGGTGCCATGGGAATCAATAAGACTGAGTCCTTGTAACTGAGAATTGGCCCAGAAAATCCCCATGATTTTGTTCCTGCCCATCCAAATAGCTTGTGTTAGGGCTTGTCTATGTCAGGAGGTATTTCCTGATTAAATCTATAGCTGGAGGCTCTTTTTCCAGAACAAGGCACTCTTATTCAGGAATATGCATGACCACACATGGACATAATCTGGAGTAGTTAATCCACTTTAAATTCACATCCTACTTTATTCCAGATTAATTTTCAAAGGTTAACAAACCCTTAAGTATATCAGTAAATAGCTGTGACCATTTTACTCCCAGACCAGTCTCACTGACAAGGAGCAATTGTTGCTAGAATAGTAGTATAGAAATGTGAAACTTCACCGAGGTGGATCTCTCTTTCTCTGTTTCCCTCTGCACATGCATACTCATATATAAAATAAGATGGGGTGCTGGATTGTGACAAATGACATCTGTTCTGGTGTACTTAGAAATTACAGGTGGAACAACCGATTCTAAAAGGGCTTCTAAATTTAACAACCGGTTCTAGTGAACCGGTGCGAACCGGCTCCAGCTCACCACTGGATGTATGGGCTCTGGGCAGGGGGTGCAGGCTCTGGGGTGGGGATGAAAGGTTTGGGGTGCAAGAGGGTGCTCTGGGCTGGGATCAAGGGGTTCTGAGGGCAGGAGCGGGATCAGGGCGGGAGCTGGGGCAGCGGGTTGGAGCCTGGGAGGGGGTCACAGGTGCAGGCTCTGGGCAGCGCTTACCTCAAGCAACTCCCAGAAGCAGCGGCATGTCCCCGCCTCTGGCTCCTACATGGAGGCACAGGTAAGCAGCTCTGCAGGCGCTGCCCCCACAGCTCCCATTGGCAGTGTTTCCTGGCTAATGGGAGCTGTGGGGGTGGCGCGTGGGGCGGAGGCAGCGTTCGGAGCCCCCTTGCTGCCCCTACACGTAGGAGCCAGAGTGGGGACATGCCGGCTGCTTCCCAGGAGCTGCGCAGTGTGGAGGCTAGCAGGGAACCTGCCAGCCCTGCTGCGTGGCACCACCAACTGGACAGTCAATGGCCCGGTCAGCAAATCTAACCGGAGCTGCTAGGATCCCTTTTCGACCGGATGTTCCGGTCGAAAACCGGACACCTGGTCACCCTCGTATGCAGGTATGTTATATTGCCTGGTGATCCTGTCAGTTTTCACAAGCTGACTAATGCAAGATCACTGTGTGGATGGGAGGCCTCAGACTATATTGCAAGAAGTATTTGAGATCCAGGAAATGGCCCATTCCTGTCTGGTCCGTACTGAACGAGGGTCTCTAAAATTTGAGTGTAATGTTTAATAAGTATGAGAAGGCAGATTGGGTGGATAGAAGACAGAGTGCTTTCACCAGCATACTCAAGTGGACAGAAAGCCAGCTCAGAACAAGACTGCTGAGGCTTCTGCAAACATCTACTTTGTGTGTGCAGTGTAAAGGGAATGTTGATGGGTGGGCCAAATTTGATAGGCATTGTGGCCATGCACATGGGATCACAACACCACTGAAATGTGGCCAGACAGAAATGTGTCTGTCTGGCATTATGGAGGTGTGGGTGGGCCAAATTTCAGTTGCATTGTGACCCCATCTACCAAATGATGGAGCGTTGCTCTGTCCTGGGATTCCAGGTGCTGGAGCAACACTCTGGATCCCTGCAGCAGCACTAATCCCCAAATTATGGGGAGCCCCTGTGCACTTCCCTGGTTGCACTGGTTATTCCTCCACCAATGTTTGGGATCCTTTTTGTCTGGATTGCTGAAGTCATTTATATTGGTTTAGGTTGTGAGATTTCTTTGCAAACTCTTGAGGTTAGATCCTGCAAGAGCTCTCAGACTTCTACCAAGTAGCCCTCATTTTGACCTGCTTACAGATTTTCCAAGTGAAGTTGCTGAAAAATAGTATTTTATGATCTGGCTGTCCGGAGCTGATGCTTGGTATTGTCAGGTTGACATGAGACCCTTTGGAGTTCTCTGATGAGCTTGCTTTTGAGTGCTTCTCAGCATAAACTTGACCTTGGCATTTTTTGCTTATATGGGAACATCTTGCAGTAATCATATTAGTCTGTTTTTCAGCCTTGGACAGACAATGTTTTTACAGGGGGAAAAAGAAACAAATGGGGGAGGAGATGTTATTTCTGCTAGTTATCGTTAATGATCATTGATAACACTGAGGCCTTGATTCCCATGAGCAAAATCAAACACTTTAAACCTTAAAGAGTGTCTACTGACCATGTAATGCTTTATATAAAATCATTATATGTGCCTCATGTTGCAGTATTGATGTCTCACTGCACAAAATAAAACCTAGTACACCATTGTGGATTTAAATGATCACAAACCAAGCTCTCAGTTTCCTCCTCACTACTACACTGCTTCTCAAAACAGATCATTGTGACTGTGGTGTGTAACGGAATGGCAGGATTTTTCTGTTGGCCCACCCTGCTGGTGTTAGAATCTTGCATAAAACTGCTGGTGTTCCAATGGCTCATTTTGGTCTGTACTGCTTATTAAACACCTCTGGATATAAGGGAGATGGGAGTGTCTCTCAACGGAGTGAGAATTGGGGATATAGGAGGGAGGCGGTCCCAGAGGAAAACATTAGGGACCTCCAAACTCAGAGAGGAAGTTTAGGCAAAGGTTTATTGTGATGTTGCTTTTTGACTACCAATAAAGCGAAACCCCAGAAGGGGACTGAGTTTGGTCACATAATTCAGGGTCAGCACAGGGTAGAGACTGAGACCATTCATAGAGTGTCATGAGTGATCGATAACTATGATTAGTCCGTGTTCCAAAGTGGAAAATTCATGAATGATTTTGGGGATAAATCCTTTTATATCTGATGCGCCTGGTAATGGAAAGTAATAAGTCACAGAATTGATTCGGCAAAGAGCACTTAGTTAATTACAGGTTTTATTATAATCCTGGTTTCCTTTCACATGGTTGGATACTACTTTTTCTACTGAATTAATAAATTCTATGAGTGAGTGTTGATTTCATATATTTATTCAAATTAAAAAATTTAACATCTTAAAAGTAGCACAGTAAAATTCCATGAACCTGCCAATGTTTTCATGAAATGTATGAAGCTGTTAATTTCACCCATCTGGTATAATATTATGTGGGTGTGCATATTTATACATACACACTAGAGAAATGCAGTCGTTGCTGATGAGGAACTCAGTAGTCTTTCAGTTCTCATTAACACTCCACAATAGTTAGGACAAAATGAAGAATATCACATTTAATGCATATTGCCAGGGAATTTTGCCTAGGTAAATTACTTATCTAAACTGAAATTTGGCCCAGGCGCTGGAAGTAAATATCTATTCTTGTCAGAAATGCCATGGGATCTTTAATGACCACACCTGGGGTCATTAAACCTTGGGTTTAGGTCTCAACTGAAAGATTTATTTATTATTTTGTTAATGACTACCACTTTCTGCACAACCAGCACTACTTTCTTCAGCATTCTAGGTTTTCCTTACCAATTCTGATAAGGGTTATTGGTTAAGGGTGTAAGATCATGGGCCCTGAACCAGGGCCTGTGAGTCCCTAGGCCATGCTCAGACTGTGGCCACCACCCAGTAGCTTACCCAAACTAGTGGAGAAGGGCGCTGGCGAAGCTCTAGCTCACAAAGGCTCTGCCCACAAAGCTGATCGAGGGAGATGTCCAGCCCCAACGATTGGCTGGGATGCATTATTTAAAGCAGATAGAGGTACAGGAGGTTGCTTGAGCAACTTGGTGAATCCCTGGCTACTACGAACCCTGCCTATTTGCCTGACTGCTGAACCCTGACCCCCAGCCTGTTCCTGCCCACTTTGTCCCAGACTCCTGTCTGTTCATGGTTCCCGCTTTCCTGACTCGCTTCAGATCCCTACTACTATGCCCTGCCCCTGACGCTGTCTCTGGCTCTGACCCTGGCTCCAGTTCCAGGCACCTGATTCTAGCCATTAGGCCTGACCGCCTATTCCCTGGATCTTCAGTGGGATCCAAAAGAACACTGTCTACGGTGGTACAGCTGTAGAAATTTAACCCCAGGTATTCAGGAAAGTGATGAATTATTGTGCTCTGTTTAGGTGGTAAAATTACTTTGTCATCAGAATGAGGCATTTTATCATATTTATGATATTAACAAACTGAAATATTTTTACAGGTGTCTAAAGGATATTTCTATAGTAACCAAAGTGACTTGTGGTTTCTAAAAAGCAGAAGGGCATTTTTTATAATGTTGGCAGGTAGGGATATAGATATATTTTTAAAATTAACTTTCTTGTGGCATTTAGAAAGTGCCTATTTTAGTTACTGTGATTGCGGTCAGGAGTTCACTGATGGCACTTTCAGGAGGTGGTGCACAGATCCGTATATGCTTTGATGATTTTTCATCACAGACTCACAGGCATATTTCTGCTGTCAGGAAAATCTACATCAGAGAGATTTACCTTATGGGCATATACTCGATGCCTTTTCATCATAGCCTGAGTTTTGATATTAACCTCCCCTCTGGGAGTTCATAATTATTCAACATGTATAAAACTTTCATGTATAGCATCATACCTTCTCCCTAGCTTTTTTCAGAAGTAGAAAGAAGGCTCCAGATTTTAATTAAGAATATCATCTTTTTTATGTTTTATTAAGGATCCTGTGCACTAAGGCTTGTAATGAGTTCTATTTTCTTTGGAGAGACCATTGTTTTGTTGTCAGCCTCGCTGCCTTAGAGGCATCTCAATATTTGCCATTCATCCATTATTATATGTCAACTTTTTCCTCATTTCCCCCCACCCCTGTGGAAGCAAATCACAGATTAGGTTTATAAAACATTTATAGTGGCTCAGGGTGGGGGCAGGGGAAGGATGACGCTTATACACCCTGCTCTTAGGGGTTATTTATAATTATTTATTTGTAAAAATTCACCGTAGGTTGAATTTTGGCAAATAGGATCTAACCTAGGCAATAGAAATGGAGATTTTGTTATAAGTAAAGAGAAGATTGTTTGTTTGGTTTCTTTCATTTATGATAAGGGAAAAAATGATAGATTGAGAGTTCTTCTGACTCACAGGATTGAATTAAAAAATACACTATACTTATGTCTGAAGCTGAAAATTTGCCGATTGGTGCTTTGGGATATTTCTTAAAGAAAAACAAAACTGTTTACCTTAGAAAATCATCTGTTGTGTAAAGGCAGCAGTTTATTGTCCTTTTCAACCAAAAATTTCATAAAGCATTTTGGTATGTGGACAATAGATGGAGCTGTTATGGTCTGGGATACCTATAATCTGTGCATTCTCTTTTGAGTTTTGAGGTGGTAGATGGATAATATATGCACAAGTGGATGTGCTTCACATTAATTTCGAGAGTCCTGATTTTTAAGCACTTATCCATGCAACCTCAGCATTTTCTTTCTTGATATATTATTTTTAATAAGTGCATACCATTTACAAACACAGTTTGTCCTATATATAAAAACCGTAAGGAAATAATGGTATATGGTATTTTTCGTTGTGCAAGAAAGATGTTTTCTGGAGTCTAACAGATTTATGGTACCCATTTAAATGTACTGTATCATCTGGCAATTATAAATTGAGGTACATTATAAAGCCTGATAATGATCTGATGGACTACAAGGTAATGACCCATGAATTACAAGTGTGAAATTTTCTTCAACTTAAATATCAGACATGGGTTTTCCCCACAAATGTAAAAAATAATTAAAAACTAAAAATGAGGGAATGTTTTCTGTATAAAATAATCTAGGTAAACCATAATTGTGAACATCTTGTTCCAATGGGTTATTAAGAACGTTTCCTGTAATGGTATTTAGTGGAACAGAAAAATTAAACAGAATGCAAAACTCTCCTCTCTTTTAATACTGTTGTTTTAGCTGCTGCTTGGGTCTTTAGTTGCTTAATTTCCTGTGTTTTCTGTGCAATCTACTGATGTTGCAAATATTTGTTTCCTTCTCTCTTACCCTTCCTCCAAATGAATCTGCAGGAAGTAATTTCTGTACTGCTAAGGATCTTGCAGAAGAAATCAGATCATTAACATCTGAGAGAGAAGGGCTGGAGGGACTTCTCAATGAGCTGTTGGTGCTGAATGCCAGAAATGTCCGAAAATTAGAGGGAATTAAAGAAGATTTCAACAGATTGAAACAAGAACTGGAGCAGGGGAAGTCTGCCTTTGGTAAGTAGTTCACCAGCTGTTGGGTGATTGAAGCTTTGCTTGTGCTATATTGTGGACAGACCAGTATTCTGCTGGATTGGATGAACAGCATTGTGATGTGTGTGACATGCAGAACATACCATTTTTAGGAGGGAAATTTTGGCAGGACCTTGATAAACAATAGTTTGTACATGCTGTCAGGCTCTGTCTTGTCATTCATGAGTGACATTTTTTCTAGCTTTGTGTATATTAGTTTTGTAGGGTGCTTTTGATATCTCTCTTAGCCCTGATTCTCAAAAAGTCTCTTGTGCTGAAACCTAATTAATAATAATAATGCCTTGTGCATGTACATCATGTACATAATCAAATATCTTGTACATAAATGTTCTTGTACTTTTCATCTATGGAAAATATAGGGTGTCCACAACAGTAGGAACCTCTGCCTTTAACAGAATTGGGTATTTATTCAGTATGTTTGTTGGGAAAGTGTGTAACTCATAGAGGGCACAAGGTTTTGAAAGCAAGAAGTCTTTATTTAAATAAGTGGTTTAGCGAGTACAGCTAACAAGTCAACATAAGCAGCCTTTCTGGCTTACTGTTTCAAAGTGGAATCAGGAAATTTGATCTGTGATTAAGTGAATGCAACTGACAAAGTAGTGCTGCTTCTAAGTTCTGTAGATCCTCTGTCTTCTGCCTTCCCTTCCTGAAGCCGTCCAGTAAGTTACCAGATACAGTGGCTATGTTGCTTAAGTAAAAGATGGCGTAGTGTTTAATTGATTACAAATACTCACAAACGGTAGTTGCCTCTGCCTGCTAAACATAATGGTATGTCTACACTACGAAATTAGGTCGATTTTATAGAAGTCAATTTTTAGAAATCGATTTTTTACAGTCAATTGTGTATGTCTCCACTAAGCGCATTAAGTCGGCAGAGTGTGTCCTCAATACCGTGGCTAGCATTGACTTACAGAGCGGTGAACTGTGGGTAGCTATCCCACAGTTCCCGCAGTCTCCGCTGCCCATTGGAATTCTGGGTTAAGCTCCCATGCCTGATGGGACAAAACCATTGTCGAGGATGGTTTTGGGTACATGTTGTCAGTCGCCCTTCCCTCCCTCCCTCTGTGAAAGCAATGGCAGACAATCTGGGCCTGACAAACAAGCACAGACTGGTGGGACCACACAGTGTTGCAGGTATGGGATGATTCCCAGTGGCTGTAAAACTTTTGCATGTATAAGGCCACTTTCCTCGAACTTCGTGAGTTGCTTTCCCCCATCCTGAAGCGCAGGAATACCAAGATGAGAGCTGCCCTGACAGTTGAGAAGTGAGTGGCGATAGCCCTGTGGAAGCTTGCAATACCTGACTGCTACCGGTCAGTCGGGAATCAATTTGGAGTGGGCAAGTCTACTGTGGGGACTGCTGTGATCCAAGTAGCCAATGCAATCACTGACATTCTGCAATCAAGGGTAGTGACTCTGGGAAATGTGCAGGTCATAGTGGATGGCTTTGCTGCAATGGTTTTCCCTAACTGTGGAGGGGCAATAGATGGAACACATAGCCCTATCTTGGCACTGGACCACCTTGCCAACCAGTATGTAAACCACAAGGGGTACTTCTCAATGGTGCTGAAAGCACTGGTGGATCACAAGGGACAACCGACATCAACGTGGGATGGCCGGGAAAGGTGCATGACGCTCGCATCTTTACGAACTCCAGGCTGTTCGAGCAGTTGTAAGAAGGGATTTACTTCCCAGACCAGAAAATTACCGTTGGGGATGTTGAAATGCCAATAGTTATCCTTGGGGACCCAGCCTACCCCTTGCACCCATGGCTCATGAAGCTGTACACAGGCAGCCTGGACAGTAGTAATGAGCAGTTCAACTATAGGCTGAACAAGTGCAGAATGGTGGTAGACTGTGCCTTTGGACATTTAAAAGTTCGCTGGCGCTGTTTGCTGACTAGGTTAGACCTCAGTGCAACCAACATGTTATTGCTGCTTGCTGTGTGCTCCATAATATCTGTGAAAGTAAGGGGGAGACATTTATGGCGGGGTGGGATGTTTAGGCAAATTGCCTGGTGGCTGATTTTGAGCAGCCAGACACCAGGGCGATTAGAAGAGCACAGCTAGGAGTGCTGCGCATCAGAGAGGCTTTAAAAACCAGTTTCATGACTGCCCAGGCTACGGTGTGACAGTTGTGTGTGTTTCTCCTTGATGCAAACCTGCCCCCTTTGTTGATTTTAATTCCCTGTAAGCCAACCACCTTCCCCTCTTCGGTCACACCTGGCAAAGGAAATAAAGTAACTATTGTTTTAAAACCATGCATTCTTTCTTTATTGATTAAAAAAAGTGAGATAACTGACAAGTTAGCCCGGGTGGGCTGGGGTGTGGGAGGAGGGAAGGACAAGGCCACATTGCTTATTGTAGCCACACTGCAAGTCAAAACTGTTTGAATGACAGCCTTCTGTTGCTTGGGCCATCCTCTAGAGTGGAGTGGCTGGGTGCCCGGAGCCCTCCCGCCCTGCGTTCTTGGGCATTTGGGTGAGGAGGATATGGAACTTGGAGAGGAGAGCAGGTGGTTATACAATGGATGCAGTGGGGGTCTGTGCTCTTGTTGGCTTTCCTGCAGCTCGAACAGATGGTTCATCATGTCCTTTTGCTCCCCCATTAGCCTCAGCATCGCCTCCTGTCACTGCTCTTCACGCTCACTTAATGCTTTCCTGGCCTCTGCCACTGAATGCTTCCATGCATTCAGCTGTGCCCTATCAGTGTGGGAGGACTGCATAAGCTCGGAAAACGTGTCATTGCGAGTGTGTTTTTTTCGCCTTCTAATCTGTGATAGCCTCAGGGATGAAGATGATAAGGGGAGCATGGAAACATTTGCACCTGGGGGGCGATAAAAAGGGAGAGTAAAATTTAAGAGGATACATTTCTGAGAACAAAAGGGAGACTCTTTCATAGTGAATCAAGCAATTCACAGCAGACAGCACATATGCTTTAAGTACAAGGTTGCATTTTGCCTTTTATATTGAGCCACTTTGGTGACACATCACAAATGGCTGGGCAACTGAATTCGGTTTCCAGGCAGCCATAGAAAGCCTTTTGGTAGGTGGGGTTGGCTTCTTCCGCCTTCATAACATGTGGGAATGGTTTCAAACTGCAGCGCCATGCTTTCCAATAGCAAGGAATGGCAGCTGGGTTTCACATTTAAAAGGAGGGCCTTCGGTTTTTCGGGTGGATGTGCAGCACACACCTCCCCCCACCCGACCGCATGGCTATTCTCTGGGATGATTCCTTCACCCCTCCCCTTGCCGCATGGCTATTCTCCGGGATGATCCCTTTTAGCCAAGTGCAAACAACCCGGTATGAACTGAGTCCTTTTACTGTTCCCTTACAAAAATTCCCCTATTTCAACCAGGTGACCGTGAATGATATCACTCTCCTGAGGCTAACACAGAAAGATAAAGACCGAATGTTGCTTGAATGCGGCCAAAACCCAGGACCATTCGCTGCCATGCTTTGTGCTGCAATGATTCCAGACTACTTGCGAGTCACTTGGTGTGGTAAACGAAATAAGGCAGCCCTCCCCAGAAACCTTCTGCAAAGGCTTTCAGAGTACCTCCAGGAGAGCTTCATGGAGATGTCCCTGGAGGATTCCCGCTCCATCCCCAGATGCGTTAACAGACTTTTCCAGTAGCTGTACTGGCCGTGAATGCATCCCAAGTCTTCAGGGCAAATCAAACATTAAACACTATTGCTTTTAAACCCTGTACTGTAGTTACAAATGTGCACTTACCAGAGGTGCCTTCTCCGGCTTCAGGGTCGGGGATCCCGCCTTGGGAGGGTATTGGCTCCAGGGTGATGAAAAGGTCCTGGCTGCTGGGGAGAACGGATTCACTGCTTGCTTGCTGCGCATTCTCCTCCTCCTCCTCATCCACAAAATCCTCCTCCCTGTTGCATGAGACTCCCCCCTTGCAGGTGTCCACGGACAGTGGTGGGGTAGTGGTAGGGTCCCCCCCCTAGAATGCCATGCAGCTGATCACAGAAGCAGCATGTACGGAGCTCTGACCTGGAGCGACCATTTGCCTCCTTTGTCTTTTGGTAGGCTTGCCTGAACTCCTTAACTTTCACGCGGCACTGCTGTGTGTCCCTGTTGTAGCCTCTCTCCACCATGCCCTGTGCGATTTTGCCTTATATATTAGCATTTCTTATTTTTGATCAGAGTTCTGCCTGCACAGATTCTTCTCCCCATACAGCAATCCGATCTAGTGTCTCCCATTCGCTCCATGCTGGAGCTCATTTTCGATTCTGGGAGGAATGCATGGTCACTTGTGCTGCTGAGCTCGCCATGCTGACCAAACAGGAAATGAAATTCAAAATTTCCTGGGGCTTTTCCTGTGTACCTGGCTAGTGCATCAGAGTTAAAAGTGCTGTCCAGAGCGGTCACATTGGAGCACTCTGGGATATCTCTCAGAGGCCAATACCATCAAATTGAGTCTGCGCTATCCCAAATTCGATCCAGCAAGGTCAATTTTAGCTTGACTCCCCTCGCTGGGGAGGAGTACAGAAATTGATTTTAAGAGCCGTTTAGGTCGACGGAACGAGGTTGGTTGTTTAGATGCATTCATTTTAAAATCGACCTAACGTGGCTAAATTCAACCTAACCCCGTAGTGTAGACCAGGGCTTAGAGTTGCTTTCTTGAGAAAGAATTCGAGATAGTTCCAGAGTTTGAAACTCTTCCTACCTCAAAATCTTCTGAGCAGCATGCTGGTAGAAGAGACAACAGCATTGCTCTTTTGGAAGGATGCTGAGTTTTTTTTCGAAGGTGACCAGACAGGAAGAGCTATCTTAAAAACAAAAAGATGGATTTTGTAGGCCACTAAAGAGATTTAAAGCAACAGTACTCTTGAAAATATATGTAGGAAGGGAAGGAAGATGTGTCCTCTATGCTACTAGACCAGTATTTATCCTGCTAGAAACAGAGACAAACACCTACAAGATCTCTTTCAAGCATTCTTACAACTACAATACCCACCTGCTGAAGTGAAGAAACAGATTGACAGAGCCAGAAGAGTACCCAGAAGTCACCTACTACAGGACAGGCCCAACAAAGAAAGTAACAGAATGCCACTAGCCATCACCTTCGGCCCCAACTAAAACCTCTCCAGCGCATTATCAAGGATCTACAACCTATCCTGAAGGATGATCCCTCACTCTCACAGATCTTGGGAGACAGGCCAGTCCTCACTTACAGACAGCCCCTCAACCTGAAGCAAATACTCACCAGCAACCACACAATAAAAACACTAACCCAGGAACTATCCTTGCAACAAAGTCTATTGCCAACTCTGTCCACATAGCTATTCAAGGGACACCTTCATAGGACCTAATCACATCAGCCACACTATCAGAGGCTCGTTCACCTGCACATCTGTAAATGTGATAAATGCCATCATGTGCCAGCAATGCCCCTCTGCCATGTACATTGGCCAAACCAGACAGTCTCTACGCAAAAGAATAAATGGACACAAACCAGACGTCAAGAATTATAACATTCAAAAAGCAGTCAGAACACTTCAGCCTCCCTGGACACTCAATTACAGACCTAAAAGTTGCAATTATTCAACCAAAAAAACCTTCAAAAACAGACTCCAATGAGAAACAGCAGAACTGGAATTAATCTGCAAACTGGACACCATTAAATTAGGCTTGAATAAAGACTGGAAGTGGATGAGTCATTACACTAACTAAACACTATTTCCCCATTCTAATTTTCCTCCTACTGTTACTCACACCTTCTTGTCAACTGTTTGAAATGGGCCATCCTGACCATCCCTACAAAAGTTTTTTTTCTCCTGCTGATGATAGCCCACCTTAATCGATTGGTCTCGTTAAGAGTTGGTATGGCAACCCCCATTTTTTCATGTTCTCTGTGTGTGTATATCTATATCTATATCTAACTATGTCTTCCTATGGTTTTTTCCACTGCATGTATCTGATGAAGTGGGCTTTAGCCCACGAAAGCTTATGCTCAAATAAATTTGTTAGTCTCTAAGGTGCCACAGGTACTCCTCCTTTCTGCTGTTACTGACTAACACAGCTACCACTCTGAAACCTGTGAACATAAACAAAGTGATCCAAAAACAGATGATGCATGCTTTCTAATTATTTGGGCTTTCCAATGGATTGAAGAGGTTTTTTTGATCCTCCAGGCTGTGCCCTTCATATTGCTACCTGCTCTGTTAGAGAAAGGGAACTTTCCATAATTTTCCAAATGGTTCATTTTTCAAATGAGTTCTTCTTCAGTGAGCTTTCAGACAAATGCTTATGTGAGCTTGTTGAACCAACAGAACTGGCAGCCGTTCAAAGACTGTTTTTTGTGTATGCAATAAGGCATCATAGTATGCTGAAATTTACTGTAAACTATGATGATAATAAATTGTAAAGCACTGAGATATGTCAGAGATTTACTGTACAGATTTGCAAAAAGAAAAGGAGTACTTGTGGCACCTTAGAGAGTAATCAATTTATTTGAGCATAAGCTTTCGTGAGCTACAGCTCACTTCATCGGATGCATACTGTGGAAACTGCAGAAGACATTATATACACAGAGACCATGAAACAATATCTCGGGAGGAGGTATTGTTTCATGGTTTCTGTGTATATAATGTCTTCTGCAGTTTCCACAGTATGCATCCGATGAAGTGAGCTGTAGCTCACGAAAGCTCATGCTCAAATAAATTGGTTAGTCGCTAGGGTGCCACAAGTCCTCCTTTTCTTTTTGCGAATACAGACTAACACGGCTGTTACTCTGAAACCTATATAGATTTGTAATTTGTTTTGTTGTGATTCCACAAGAATAAGTGAAGGAAGTTAATTCTGTATGAAATAAAACTCTATGGAGCACAAATTGCTAAAATCTGTATAAACTATTAAAATTATTTATTCTTCATATACTCTACACCTTTTTACTTTTTGGAAGATAGACACTCCTTTAGATTTGAGAGCATCTAGCATGTAAATTTTGGTTGGAAACAAACCTGTGAAAAGTGGTAAACATCTTGTATTTTAAAAAAGGACATGGAGTTTCATGAACCAGTTGTCTTTTCACATAGTACTTTTATGCTTGGAAAATAAAACATGGAATAGTATAAACTGCAGATGGCACATTATCATTGAGAAGGCTTTGTCTGTGATTGCTGCTGTTCTTTATTGAATGTTGCACCCTGTTTTCTATGGGAGACTAATTGGTGATGAGGACAGGTTTTTTTTCAAGGTTATTATTGAATTTAACCTTTAGCAACTGGCAGTTGAAATTAGTCGAGTAACTTTGACTTTGGGTTGTTTTGGTGCTCATCACAAAATATAGTCTGTGATCATGCCTATTTAGAAAAATGGAGGGAGAAAGAATAGTAGAATAAAGATGAAGATACTGACTGTATAAGGAATGTCGATGATAGTAGGGATTGGTAAATACCCCAGTATGCACACATCTCATTTTTATGATAAACAGGAATATTTTGAGAAACATACCTTGGAAATAATAAGGATAGATGAGAGCTCCTGAATAATGGGCAGGGAAGTTCAGAGGAAGAATATCTACATCACAAAGAGCAAGTAGAGAGAACCAGAGAAATGAGACTCTTATTAAAAATATTATTATGGATGATGATTTTTATTATATCCTTCTGGAAATAGTTGTGGCAGAGAGAAAACAGTCAGCCTGAGGCATAGCAGCAGCAAGACTGCAGCCAGTCACTAAATGAAGGAGGAATGGTGGTTGCAAAATGGCTGTCATTGAAGTCCCATGACTTCAACAAACCCTGCTGCTAATTGACTAGTATGGTTTTGTGAAGTTTAGGAATCTCTCTGAAACCCCAAATCATGCACTGGTACACAGCTCCTAAGTAAGTAGAAGTTAAATGATTTTGGGTTGTTGTTGGGAAATCAGAGAGTTCATCCAAAATGCCAGTATTCTGGCTATTTAGGAATTTGCAACATTAGTATCCCATGTCCTTGTTGATTTGAGTTTAGAAAGCAATAGCAAAAACAGCAAAATGAGGTAAAACATGCATAAGTGACCCTCAGAGAACGTAGTCTGTCATGATTTTAACTTATTTTAATGTAAAATATGTCATTGGATTAGAGAATAAGCAACATAACATTTTCGTTTTTTTAAAGCAAAGATTTATTCTTTTAAATGAGGCAGTAGTTGTTGTTAATAGTAATAGTAATAATAATATAATAAAGATAGAAATCTACTTGAACCAGTTGGTTCAATTTCACCAGAATCTGTAACAAAAATATTTTGTTACTTCTAGACCATTTTTTCCCCTCCTGCGTTTCAGAGTTGTATATTCAGGTATTAGGTGCTTCAGAGGGCTCATCTTCACTGCAGTGCTAGCTCAAGGTATACCTCAAATGTTACCACAACCCGACTCCTGTCTATGCTTAAAAATCTCTAGTTTAAGTCCAGTTGTGATTTAAACTGGAGCTAGCTGGCCTGTCAGGGGGTGTGGGTTGAAGCTTGAGTTCTGCTGACTCTTGACCTAGTAACACAGTGGGGGCTCAGCCACTCTGTGCTGCTAATCCAACCATTCTGTGTGACTGCTCTCACTTGCGTTTAACTGGAGAGGTGTTAATTTGAGCTAACGCTCCAACAAAGACAAGTCAGTTTCCTTTTCTGAAAGTTTATAACTAGTTTAATTATTTCAGTGGTGTAGTTGATAGTCTTTCACCATAGACAACAGATGCTTAATTTTTCTAGATAGGCAATCAGACCAGTGGCATGTCCTTGGTTGCCTTCTCTTCCCACTCCTGCTCTGTGCTTTTCTTTCATATTACTTCCTATCTTTAGAAAAACCTTCTACTTCCCCTGCATCGAAAGCCCCCTCTATTCTCCTCCACGCTTCTCCTTGAAACCTATGACTTTGGCAAAGCCTTGCTGTGTTGATCTCTTCATTGACTGTTTCTGCATATTTTCTCTCTTGAACTGTTATATTTTTTATTTGTGATACTTTTAAGAATTGAGTTTTGTTTATTGAAATAACACTCTTTTGGTAGCTTAGAAGGAGCTGTTTTTCACAAGAAATTTGAAACACTGACTAGAATGTAAGTATGTGTGTTTCTTGTGTTTAAATTAGTCACCTATATTGTACTTTATTAATATTGTTGATTTCTCACTGTAACTCCGATATAACGAAGCAGACGTCAAGGGAAGAGATTTAATCACACAATAATCAGGGCTGGAATTTTAAATAGGACACATCATTAGCATGTTAATGGATTTTCTCACTTTTTGCCAGCTGCCCAAGTATAAAAGATATTGCAGATGTAGTGCAAAAATCTGGCTTGGCTTACTGTGCTGTGAACTGTCAGGGATTTGTGTAGGAGACTTAAAAAATACAAAAGGATTTTTAATGAGAATATCAGAAGTATTTTAGATTGCTTTTTATAATAGTGATGTAAACTGAAAAGTTAGATATATTGATTTATATTTTAGGATAAGATAATATTGATTTGCACTTATTGGCTCTTTACAAAAACAGCCAACTATTACTATTATCATTTTACAGCTAAAACCAAGCCTAGAGACGTGAAATCATTTGCTCAAGATCATATTGTGAGCTAGTGACTGAGCAGGGAATAGAACACTGGTTTCCTGACTCCCAGCCACTTGCTTTAACCACTGGAATTCATTAGAGTAAATAGATGAATTTGAAAAGATCTGCCGACCAAATCTGTCTCTGAAGCAGTGCTGTCATGGTAGGGAACATTTTATTGTATGGTAGCCCAAGACAACCCAAACCATATTCCAGAAAAGTGATATTTAATTGGAAAAAGCACAATGAAGGGCAACAAAACTATTAGGGGTGTGGAACAGCTTCCATATGAGGAGAGACGAAAAATATTGGGACTGTTCAGCTTGGAAAAGAGACTAGTCCTCAGTTTGCCTTGTTGTCATCACTGAAGGGCAGATTTGCCTGCTAGGTTTGCTGAATTCCTTTTCTTAGCTCTGTTCAAACTGCTGTGCATATTACACTTTTGGAAAAGTGTATGTAGCTAACTAATATATGGCTACATAAAACTGGGAGAACTATATTTTCTTGATTTAAATGCCAGATTGTCTTTGCCAATTCACTTTAAGTAGAACTTTCTAGCATGAATGATTTTCTTAGGGAGGTACCATCCATGTGGCATTAACATAAAAAAATCCCTTCACACACACATCAAAACAATGTTTGATGGGCTTGCACCCGCCCACCTCCCAGGTTTTTCCAATACGACCCCACTACAAAGCCATAAATATAACTGGGGAATCTACAATCTGTGAAAATCAGAATGTGTAGACTCAGTGGTTATGTTGAATAACATGGAATACATTCTCTGGAATGGGTATTCAAGTATAACAAGAAGAATGTAGCTAAAATAATAGAATTGACTGGGAAATCACTATTTTAAAGATTTGTTAAATAATCTTAAACTGGTTTGCTTGCCTGGTTGAATAAAATCATTGTACAAGATAAAATGGAGTTGTACAGCACTTTGTAGAATGCCAGAAATGAAGATATAAGTAAGCATGATTTGAATAGTATTCAGCAAAAATATTTTGCATGTATATCATATTGTGCATTGTGGCTGTTTACTGGAGCAATAAATGATGAACAGAAGTTTTAGAACTGAAAATAAACATCAGAAATGTGTAAGGAAAAAAAAAGTCTTTGGTTTATCTCTTGTTTTTGGGCTGATCCTGCCCTCCTTGCTTCTAAACTCCTATTGACTTAAGTGAGAGTTTTTTTTGATTAAGGATTGCTGGTTCAGCCTTTAAAACTCTTACTAGCTCACTTGCAGAGTGGTTCGGGCTTCCTGTGAGTGAACATCATTATTTATAAAATAAACAAATTGAGTAGAACAGATGGGAAGTTTAAGGAGTCTGGAATTTTCTTTTCCGAAGTACAGGCATGAAGCATATTTGCCAGGCTCAGAGCTTCTACAATCATTTACTATATGTTTGCAATGTTGTTGTAGCTGTGTTGGTTTCAGGATATTAGAGAGCAAGGGCTGAGGTAATATCTTTTAGTGGACTAACTTCTGTTGGTAAGAGGAACAAGCTTTTGAGCCTATGCAGAGCTGAAGAAGAGCTCTGTGTAAGCTCAAAAGCTTGTTTCTTTCACCAACAGAAGTTGGTCCAATGAAAGCTATTACTTCACCCACCTTGTCTCTGACATTCAGTATACACATGCTACGTGGTTATACAGTATATTTATAAGTGACTTGTCCTTTAATGAAGAGAAACCTATACAGAGTTCTGGTTTTTTAATACATTTCTTCCAAATATAAGGCTTGTACTTGGGTTCTGAAAATTAAAATATACAATTATAATTTATCAGAATGTACCTCAAAATATGGTAAGAAATTCATCCTATTGTTTTTGTTACAGTTAGTGTTCAATAAACTATATATTCAGTCATTGTACAGGATGCAGTTAACTACCCTGTAACTTAATAATCATGCGGGTACCAGAAACCATTAATGGGTACTTAAAATAATACAGGCTTTGCATAATCAAATATTTATGAACAGGGGTCTTTCTGACTCTCTGACAAACCCACATATTCATAGAACATGATTTGATTTTACCTAGCTAATGGTGAATGGTCATTCCAAAGTGTTCTCTGACTGAATTTTTTTTAAGATATATTTTTGTACTCTGTCAGTTTGGGCCAATTTAATCTGTGTCAGAAATCTCCATATAATCAATAAAAGTACACGGTAACCCCCTTGTGGAAAAGCTTTTTTCTTTATTTAAATATCTAATATTAACAGTAGCTGTTAGAGTGGAAAATAAGGAAGCCTTTTATAGCTTATTTTTTTCTATTTTTTTTAGAAATATCTAGAAATTAATTGTTATAAAACTTTACTGAATTTTTAACTGTTCCCAAAAAGGACCATCTGAAAAGCTGTTCATACCACACTGTGACAAAATCATCCCAGGTGTAGTTTAATTGATTTCCATGGAGCTATTATATAAGAAATGATTTGGTCCAATATGTTTGCAGCATCTGCACAAAATAAGTTCTCTGAGCTGAATAGGTTCTCCATAGAGTTTCCACAATTAATCATATATTTGAGACTGACTATTTGATCCTAAACTGAAAAGTTGAACCTTTTGATTGCATCTTTTTAAAGAAATAATTAAAGGGAGATGACCTAGTGTGTAATAGATGGGCTTCCATCAGAAGGAAGCTATTCCCAATCACATTATATGTCCACTTCCAATTTGTACAAGGTTATTACTTTCTACAGGACCCAATATATGCTCTAGAGAAATTCTATGAAATGCTTGTTGCTAAAACTAGAGCTTGAAGGGAGTGGGTTATTGCTTTTGTCTACAGTCATAACTTTTTGAACTGTGACCTTGTCAGATTTCACAAGGTAAGTAGAGTGAGCCCTTATTGGTAGTTGGTTATGAAATCCAAGATGTTGTAGGAAATGGTGTTGGTGATTGGATTGGTGGCATTCTTCCTTCTGAGTTGGCATTCAGCTGATGCTCCAGCATGGTGCTGGACAGCTTTCTTTCAGGCAAGATATAAAACCAAGATCCTTAATACTTTTTTTTTTAAAGATCTTATAACTATCTTTGCAAGAATAGGGGTATATTACCCAAATTCCAGTTTGAGTGATTACATGCTGATGGTTTAAATTCCCACTGCCGTTTCTTTTGGAGAAGGTGTTCTTTACTTCCTGGTCTTAATTCTTGGGTAGTGGTAAATATCTTCCATGCTCCAACTCATTAGTAGCAGCATCTGAGTGATTGTTGAAGAGATTCTTGTGTTTATGGTATTTCTGAAACATTTTGAATCTTTCCGGATAATAGCACTATGTAAATTTTTATTTTTGTGAATTTCAAATATAGGATTGATAAAAGAACAATTTAAAACTGGATGACCATTACAGCAGAACAATAGGTCTCTTATAGTTAAGACCATCTTTTTGCTTAAAGCTTGACTCTTCTAAGTGCTCTAAAAGCTACAGGATTACTTAAAATTTGGTGTGTTTCATGAGTGTGTGGAGTTCTGTTAGTCATCCAAGTTTGGGGCTATTTGTCCAAGGGGTCTCAAGATACAGTGCTTCTAACCCTTCCCCTCCTCCTCCCCCACCTCCAAAAAAAGGCTTTTCTTAAGGTTTAGAGATTCTGGCAACCTTTTTTTATTCACAGATAGAGAGCAAACTAGGGCTCAGATCATCATACCACAGTGTTCAACGCTCCAGGTTACCCCAACAGCATGCATGGCACCCACCAGCCCTTTGGAGGAAATATAATTAAAACGTTATTTGAAAAAGATTCTGCTTCTCCAGTTAGGCAAGTTGCAAGCCTCATGTGCTTATTCCCACTCCTAAGGGATTATTCTGAGTATGTGCTGGAGGGGCCGGGTGGGGGCTAACTATCTGGAAAACTATGTCTACATCACAGGGCCTCGGTGGCTCCAAGGGCACGTCATTGCCATTGAATCTGAGCACCACCCCAGACACCAGCCCACAGCAGAAATCTGAAGTTAAAAAAAAAGCACGTGTATTGCTCCAGTCTGCCTGTATCAAAGGGGGGTTATTATTTTGGGGAAATGTAATCTGAGTACAGCAGAATATTCAGAAGATGGTGCAATTATTTTTGGAAAAGAAAGGAAAGAACACAAGAAAATGTTTTCTAGGAAGGGAGGGTGATTAGGGGCAGAAGCATAGGTAGCAACAAGGGGAGAATTGCAATTGGGGAATTGGGTGAGGGGGAAGGGCAGAACACTGGGAAGGGGGAAATGGGGGTGAGTGACAGGTAGACTGGGGGAGAATAGGGCAGGGGTGCCTGTCAGTTTAATGGGATGGGATGGGTGGGGGAGGCTGGAAATGTTGGTTGGGGAAGGCTACATGTTGCAGGAAATGGTGTGGCAGTGCAGTGAACAAGGAGATACAGACACCAATCTTCTCTCACATGCTTAAATCTCATGTAACACTCCTGTAATTAAACTGTCAAGGTTTTGGGACACAGACGACGGGTGAGAGTTCTCTCACCAGCCCTGTTAGCAACTACATACTGGAAACAGTTCAAAGCACGACAATTATCCATGTTCCACTATAACAAAATGTACAGGATGGGGGAGGAGCACTGAGGAATCACATAGCGACCATGTAGCAAAGACCACTGGACTGGGACTGTTCCTAGCTGTGCCTCTGGCCTGCCAAGTGACCTTCACTTCACCTCTCTATGTCTGTTTCCCATCTGTAAAATGGGAGTAACGATATAAAGTTCTTTGAGATCTAGTGATGAAAAGCACTATATAAAAGCTAGGTCTTTTGATAATAAACTAGATACAGTAGCATATTAGCTTCAACCCTAGTTGAGAACTACAACTGCCTTAATGACCACTAACTCTGACCAACAAACATTTCTCTCTATTTAAAGAACTTGGAAATTAAATGGCAAGACAATCACTTAAGTCAGAGTTAAGGATGCCTGGTGATAGCTTATCCCCTTCCAGAATGTTGACTTCAGTGAAACTCAATCTTCTGAAATCCAGACAATACAGAGTGAAGATAATAGACTCCCTTTGACTTCAATGTACTTTGGATTGGGCTCTTCGTGTGTTGGATGCTCTTAGGTGAGCCTTTACTCCATCCATCCTTATGGGAAGGGCCCTACCAAACTCATGGTCCATTTTGGTAAATTTCATGGTTATGGCATTTTAAAAATCTTGAATTTCATGGTTTCAGATATTTAAATCTTAAATTTCATGGTGTTGTGACAAAGCAGGAATACATATTTAAAAATGGCAAAATGTACACATGTAAAGCCTTTAAGTCAGCATTTCTCAATCTGGGGTCCCAACCCAAAAGCAGGGGATTGCGGTAATGCCACCTTTTCTTCTGTGCTACTGCCGGTGGGAGTGCTGCCTATAGAGCTGGGCGCCAAGCTGCCCAGCTGTCCAGCTCCGTCCAGCTCAGGCCGTCCAGTTCCAAAGGCAGTGCAGAAGTAAGGGTGGCAATACCAACCCCCCCCTAAAATAGGCTTGTGACCCCCTTTTGGGTCGAGACCCCTAGTTTGAGAACCGCTGCGTGGTTTTTTTATACTTTTACCCCATAGTACTATAGGATAGGATAAAAGTATGCAAAAGACCAGATGTCCCAGCAGAGACCTGATTTCACTACCTGTGAACGTGTTTTTCATGGCTGTGAATTTGGTAGGGACCTACTTATGAGACTTGTTAGTTTAGGAAATCTTTACTTAAATTGAAAAAAATGTTTAATCAATACTTTATGCTGCAGCCATAGAGACATGGTGAAATCTGACCACAGAACAGAGGTGTTAGTTCTTTAGGTACAGTATTATGGTATTCACAAGATAGTAAAAATGTAGTTACACGAGGTAGAGTTTGATCAGCACTTTTGGGATAACTACTGTTTTCTTTTGAAAATTACCAAGGATCTTTAGTTACCACAAATGCTTACAGCTGTCAGATTTTACAACTTTTATTTTGTTCCCTTATACCAGTATAAGTATAGTGTAACTCTGTTTGAGTCAATGATATACATGAGCATAAAAATTGTCCTCTAACATTATGCTAGGGTATTGGTTTGGTAACCGCATAGAAAAGTACAACTTAATGAGTTACCATAGCAACTTCATATTGGGGGTTTCTTTGGATGTATCCCAAATAATATCAATATACTGATCAGGCCTGCCCCAGTTTATGATCTGACAAGGACGAGACCACAGCATAAGGTAGTCTTAACTCTTGTGATTTTAATTGTATAAGATATAATCAATAAATTACTTTTAGAACCTTTGTGATGTAAGGTACTATAAAAATTGAAGCTGAAGTTTTTAAAACTGACAAAGTTTTGGATGATGAATTCCCATTAAAATTAATATGAATTGGTCATCCAAAACCTCCAGACAGCTTTCAGAACATCAGCTGTATGATAATATTTACCATTACAGCAAATATCATCATCTGAGCAAATCACTGTAATTTCACAAAAGGCTGTGTCACAATTCAGTACTTAAGTAGGTGCTCAACTTTAAGTACGTACTTACCTCCATCTCTGTTCATATGACAACTGTGCTTAAAGTTAAGCACATGCTTAAGTACTTTGTTGAATTGGGCCTGATATACCTTATTTGGGAAAGGATTTGATAGTCTTATTCTAACCTAGAATTTGGAGCATTTAGAATAACCAACAAAATACTGTGTGAAGTAGTCTTTTGTCTTGATTTTTTCTTCTTCCTTTCTTCCCCAAATATATAAGGAAGAACCTTTCCAAAGAATTACTTAATCCTTTCTCAGAGTTAAAAATTTGTATTTGTACCCATTGTTGTAATAGGAATTAAGGAGTATTGAGGAGCACCAGCCTCAAAACCGAAAAACGCTAGCAGATTTTCTAGGAAAATGTCCTCTTCATTTCCTTTTCGCCTTGAGATGTTGACCTTTGAGAGTGTCTCTTGCAGTCATGTAACATTAAATACAAAGTTATTTCTAATGCTGATTTAAGTGGACATGTAGGTCCATTTTCAAAGTTAAGGAAGTCTTGTCTGTCTAATTTTTTTAGCTTGTAAATCTTTAACTAGTGTATTTAGGTTTTGATAAGAATGTCTTTTGTAGGATTAAAAATTATATCTCAAACATATTAGGCAGAAAATCATTTTGGTTTCCACTTTCACAACTGTGGAGACAAATTAAATGAAATTCTAAGAACCAAATTCACTGGTGAAGTTAATGATAGTGTATATGGCATAGTAGGTGTAATTTGGTTGTAAAGATGAAATTCACCATGGCTCGGCGCCAGAACAAGGCCCATTTAAGTCCAATTGACGGCTTCAAAATGGGACTTAAATGATGCATATACTTTGTGTTGGCTTCCTGCACCAGGGTGATTTCACTCAATATGAAAGTAAGTGGTAAAGTGTGGAGCAATTGCCACTGAACTGCCTTTCAGAGTCTGCCCAAAAAGTTTAATTTAACAGACTGGTTGGTTTATCAGGAAAAGCAGTTAGAAGGATGATGGGTTTTGTTTTTAAAGGAGAGTTCCCTTAGTTTAACTTACATCCTCCTATTAATTGTATTTCCTGCTAGCTCCTTTCTGTCCCTCACTTCATTATGTTTGCTTTGCACACCCACTGAATGCCCAATTATTGCAAGTTATTGCTGCTTTGCCATTTATAGGTCAGGTCCATCTCTCTGTTACTCCATTTTTAGTTTGATGTAAATTTGTTTAAATCAGTGGAGTTATACAGTAGAGCCTCAGAGTTATGAACACCAGAGTTACGAACTGATCGGCTGACCATACGCCTCATTTGGAACCAGAAGTACACAATCAGGCAGCAGCGGAGACCAAAAAAAAAAAAAAAAAAGCAAATACAGAATAGTACTGTCTTAAACGTAAACTACTAAAAGATAAAGGGAAAGTTCAAAAAAAATTTGACAGGGTAAAGAAACTGTTTCTGTGCTTGTTTCATTTAAATTAAGATGGTTAAAAGCAGCATTTTTCTTCTGCATAGTAAAGTTTCAAAGCTGAATTAAATCAATGTTCAGTAGTAAACTTTTGAAAGAACAACCAGAACATTTTGTTCAGTTACGAACATTTCAGGGTTACGAACAACCCCCATTCCCGAGGTGTTCGGAACTTTGAGGTTCTACTATACTAACACAAAATTGGAGTAACAAATTGGTGAATTTGGCCCTCATATAAAATATGCAAACTTTAGACTATTTAGATCAATGTTGAATTTGATTCTAATTCTGCAGTGACTTCTTCTGAAGACATATTAGGCCAAACTCAACTGTGATGTAACTCATTTGTGAACTTATTTGTGAAGATCAAGCTGCAGACTCACTCTTGGCTTCATCATTCATGAGTAATATGCCCATCCCAAACTCATACTGATAAAACCTTCATACCAACATACCACCATATATGTGCTGAATACACTACGTTTGTTCCGTTGGGAAGCTGGGAGACTCTTCTGATGTTATATAGCTCCCATTTCTAGCCCTGCAGCATGGTAGATACCATTCTTTGAAAATATGGAAGTTTAAAATATCAAAAACCCATCACTGGCACAGGAATAAGTTTGTTGCCCATTCTGGGCCTCAGGGCTGGGGTAATTTTGAGGGGGGAATTACGCATCTGGGAGAATAGTAAAAATTGTGGCTGATGGAAAGTGTGTGGAATGTTAAAATAAGTCCCAGAGAGATGGATTACTAGACCAGAGGCCCAATGATGCTGTCAACCTGTATAGCTACATTTATATATAGCTACAAATAGATTTTGAAGGGTGTTGCAAAGAAAGGTTAATATTATCATCCCTGTTTTACATATGAGGAAACTGACACTCACAGTAGATTGGTTTTGTAGTTCATTGGTTAGCTTTGTACTTCCACATGGATATTTCCTCCATGCATTTCGTTGATCATGTATATGAGGACTTCTGTTCTATGCCACTCTGATCCTGAATTTTTAGCAGGTTGGAAATTTGAAGGCAGCACTTGGTGTATTCAGAAACAGAAGTTTTATTGAATTAAATATGAAAATGAATGATACAATCGATACAGAATTTTTTGTTTATTTTTATATAAATATCAATTAATTTTATTCTGCATCAAACATTTATTTGTCACTGTGCTACTGATTTTTGATTGACTGCATAATTACATTAATGAATTTGTGAAATGAAAGAGTGGAGGTTTTGGTAGCAGGGAGGTCAATTGGCACTTATGGCACCCAAGAAAGTGTCAAGGGTTTTTGAGTATCCTTTGCCTCATTCCCTTTCCTTTGAGGACTGGGTGGAGATGACTGGAATACTGGGGAGTTGTCCTCATTCAGTTTGTCTAATTAGGCAGTTCAGATACTGCATTGGTTTGCATTCAGTTCATATTTTGAAAGTTTTATTCATAACTATAAGGGCTAGAAATCTTTTGAGAGGACCCACAAGTCTTGAACCCAGATCTGTGGGTCTGTAGGCAACCTTCACATCCTGGCTGCCATCTGGCAGCTTGGTAGTAACTTGTGGACGAGTGGCTAATGGAACCCTGGCCCCACCAGAGGCACCTCCCACAGGTGTCCTGATTGGAAGAGTGCCTGGTCCCACTGATTGGTCTGGCTGTGCCACTTAGGCCAGAAGGAAGCATAGGAAGTCATCTGTGCAACTGGATGAATTCCTTGCTGGCTGCTACATCAGAACCTGGCCTTTTTTTCCAGAGTCCTGGTCCCTGATCTCCTGCCTTGTTCCTGATTCCTGACTCTGGCTCTGACCCTTTGCTTGACTCTCTGACTGATTCCAGCTTTGCCCCTTCGTTTGACTCCTGACTCCAATTCCTGCTACAGCCACTAGGGATGACGGCCCCAGCCCTAGCCCTGATCATGACACCTTTTCTTTTTTGTTTGTTTAAATGGAAATGTGGGTGCTGCTGTATTATTCTGTTATAGAGTTATTTCAGAGTAACAGCCGTGTTAGTCTGTATTCGCAAAAAGAAAAGGAGTCCTTGTGGCACCTTAGAGACTAACCAATTTATTTGAGCATGAGCTTTCGTGAGCTACAGCTCACTTCATCAGATGCATACCGTGGAAACTGCAGCAGACTTTATATATACACAGAGAATATGAAACAATACCTCCTCCCACCCCACTGTCCTGCTGGTAATAGCTTATCTAAAGTGAGCAACAGGTTAGGCCATTTCCAGCACAAATCCAGGTTTTCTCACCCTCCACCCCCCCACACAAATTCACTCTCCTGCTGGTGATAGCCCATCCAAAGTGACAACTCTTTACACAATGTGCATGATAATGAAGTTAGGCCATTTCCTGCACAAATCCAGGTTCTCTCACTCCCTCACCCCCCTCCAAAAACCCACCCCCATACACACACAGACTTACTCTCCTGCTGGTAATAGCTCATCCAAACTGACCACTCTCCAAGTTTAAAACCAAGTTAAACCAGAACATCTGGGGGGGTGGGGTAGGAAAAAACAAGAGGAAATAGGCTACCTTGCATAATGACTTAGCCACTCCCAGTCTCTATTTAAGCCTAAATTAATAGTATCCAATTTGCAAATGAATTCCAATTCAGCAGTTTCTCGCTGGAGTCTGGATTTGAAGTTTCTTTGTTTTAAGATAGCGACCTTCATGTCTGTGATTGCGTGACCAGAGAGATTGAAGTGTTCTCCGACTGGTTTATGAATGTTATAATTCTTGACATCTGATTTGTGTCCATTTATTCTTTTACGTAGAGACTGTCCAGTTTGACCAATGTACATGGCAGAGGGGCATTGCTGGCACATGATGGCATAAATCACATTGGTGGATGTGCAGGTGAACGAGCCTGCACGTCTGTTGTGAACCACACAACAGAACCACTAACCCAGGAACTTATCCTTGCAACAAAGCCCGTTGCCAATTGTGCCCACATATCTATTCAGGGGACACCATCACAGGGCCTAATAACATCAGCCACACTATCAGAGGCTCGTTCACCTGCACATCCACCAATGTGATTGCTCACTTTAGATAAGCTATTACCAGCAGGACAGTGGGGTGGGAGGAGGTATTGTTTCATATTCTCTGTGTATATATAAAGTCTGCTGCAGTTTCCACGGTATGCATCTGATGAAGTGAGCTGTAGCTCACGAAAGCTCATGCTCAAATAAATTGGTTAGTCTCTAAGGTGCCACAAGGACTCCTTTTCTTTTTGTTATAGAGTTAGATTCTAAGGCAAATTCTGCAGCGGCAGAAATGTGGAATATGCTCTTTGGGGCAGATATTGTCTTTTTGTTCTGTGTTGGTTCAGCACCTAGCACAATGAGGTTCTAGTTCATGACTGAGCTACAGAAATACAAATGATAATAATACATGGGGCCTTGCCTATGACTTTGTTTCTATGAATCTTACATAATGTCTGCTAATACTGCTGTAATTGTACTGTTGTGTTAATGAATATATTTTTAGAATTTAGCTTATAGTACAATATCTTGGCCTATTAGTGAATTTTTCCCCCAGTAAATATTCATCCATAAATTTTGTTAATGTTTTCAAGTGACAATATATGGGACAAATGCTGCACTCTCATAAGAGTGTGGAATTCTAAGGAAGTCAATAGAATTGAGTACACTTACACCAGTGGCAAATTTGCTCAGTGAGTGAGTGAGTGAAAAATCTGATCATTTTCTGGGACATGAAATTTCATTTCTGCTTTGATTTTGACTGACAATAGTCTGAAACAGCAGCTGGGAGTATGAAAATCTAAGCACAAGAAACCCTTGGGATGCTGCTCCTGTATAAATGTAATTCAGGAGCAGCACTTTTTCATGTCACTCTTTTTATGAAATATAATAATTTTATTTTTCATTGCCTTTCACATAGAGTAGCTTGATCTTTCTTAAATAAAAATATTTTTAATAGAATTTTAAGGTTATTACACAAATATATGAAATCCAGGGAGTACAAGTTTAAGGAAGCTTGCTGTTTGTTAATTATTGATATTTTAAAATAAAAGCATTACATATATGTTAGATTGTGCCATAGCGAAAATTCCCTTTCTTGTTCTTACCGTCTATTTTCTTGGCCTTTTTCAAGTTATTGTTCTTTGTATTTCATCAAGTCCCAGTTGATGGCTATGAACTTAACAGAAGCCTAATTTTTTTAATTGAAACCAAAGGGTTGATTCTTTTTTGGTTTGTTTTTCTTTCTTTTGTTGTATAAGCTGAAGTACAAGTTTGGAAGATAAGGGAATGGTGTCTAATGGCTGGAGCAGGGAACTAGTACTTGGGTCTGATCTACACTTAAAAGATAGTTTACATAGATACAGTGCTCAGAGGGATGAAAAATTCTAAAGTAACCCCATGGGTAGATGGATGGAAGAATTCCGCTGTCGATCTGGCTACTGCCTCTCGGAGACCTGGATTACCTACTGCAACAGAAAAATCTCATCCATTGCTGTAGGAAGCTTCTATACTACTGTGCTACAGTGACATGGCTACAGCTGTAGCTGCGCTGCTCTCGTGCTCATAGTGTAAGACATGGCCTTGGGATTCTTATGCTTTATTTCTATTCAGAACTTTCTGACTGTATTACTCTGAGAGTTTGGTCAAGTCACTTAACCTATCTGTAAAATGGAGATAATATTTGCCTGCTCACTGGAATGTTGTGAGGCTTATAGCCGCAGGATTCTGCTCAAGCACAGGAATCTGTGCTAGCAGATTACGTGGCAAAATCAGGGCCTAAATCACAAATAATCACAAAAAGCTTGAGATACTGGGATAGAAGGTACTATAGAAGTGATTATTATTATTTAGGATTACCTGTCAAATCTTTACTGGTAGACCTGAATCTCAGAAACCAATTTTATGGGAATGGGGGAGTTATCTTGATTTAATTGGATATCAGAAAAGGTGTGTTTTGGTCTGTTCTTTCATCTGTTTAAATCCTGATTAAAAAAAATACACTGAAATAGTGGAACATAAAACTTAAAATGTTGGTAAGTGAAAGAGGATTCAGTCGTCATGTCTGTAGCAAATGTATTCGGTTTGATGTGCACATTGAAGGCTTGGGTAAAGATAAACAGAGGCAATGTTTGCCAAGCTGCATAAGATTAAACAGTTCATTACCTGTTGGAATTATCAAGCGGAACACACACTGCATAATTTGGACTATGATCTTTATATACTTTTGGCTAGATTATACTTTTATCTAGCAGAGTATATTGAAATATGATTAATAATGTGCAGCATGGAGTTAAAAATGACAGGGTGGAATGAGATGTAATATTGTAGAACCAAAGAAACCTGCATCTAGTGGCATGAAAACAATATGAAATCCTTTTTATGATGGAATTTTTCTTACTTAAATTTTAAAACCTGCACATGTGAAATTTCCTATGCCACATCCCAAATGAAGGGCATAACAAAATTAGCCACTTTAAGAAGCGTAGGTTTGATTCCTAAAGGTGCTGAGAACCCCCAACTCCCATAAAAGTTAGTGGGAGTTGCAGGTATCCTGCATCCCTCAGTATCAGGTGCTTCATTTGCTTGAGTTGTGAACATACACATACTGAACGAAATCCTGGCCCCACAGGGTCAGGATTTCACCCACTGAATTGTTGTTATTTTAAGACTACCAGGGACCATTTCTGCCCTCAGTTACATGGGTGCGACTTCCATTCATTTTGCTAGAAGTTCCACCCCTACAAAAAGGGGCAGAACTGGGTCACAGATTATTTTTAACTAGAAAAACCCTTTAATTGCATAGTCAGCAATCTTCTGTTACTAACAAAGAAGATCCTCTTTTGCAGTTTTTAATTCAGGCTAAAATTTAAGTTATTTGAATTATCTTTATTTCATTGAGTTTAGAGTCCTTGTCCTAAAATAAAAATTACATTGAGAGAGTCAGTGTTTTTCTGTATCTAGAAGATGCCATTTGTGGTTTTCTTTTTAGTTCAGGGAATTAACAATGTAGAATTTCCAGACAAAACTGTGATTGGCTCTGGCAATTATTCTTGTTGTTGCAAAACCAGGATTGACCTAAAGAAAATGTAATGATTTCTTATGTCCAAATCTCAGATGTATCATACTCTGCTATATTCAAACATTGTTACTATTATTTTTTGTTTGTATTATGGTAGTAACGTCAGGGTACTATGCAGTGTCTCCATTTATGGAAAGACACAGTCCCTGCCCCAAGGAGCTCACAGTCTAAGATGTCAAGCAATGGGCAAAGGTGTGGGGGAGAGAGAAAATATATAATCAGAGGTGGATTTTTTTTAATTAGTATCAACTGTCTTTCAACTGACCTCTTCCCTACCCATTATTAGTTGGCTAATGTCCTGTAAATTTAATTGTCCTATAAGTAAACTAGATAATGAACACAACTGAATGCTTAAAGACAATTCTTGATTTTTAAAGGTGACCTTGATTTTTAATGGTAAAATTAAAGTCTTGTAGTGACATTTCCTCAATTTGTAACAATATGTAGTGAATACCACCAATAACCAGGCTGGGTGATGTGTACTACATTATACATCAAGTATTCAAAGATTTACACCTATATTTCACTGATTACATCTGCACCGGCAGAATTTCCTCAAGTATCTGTTGCCCGTGAAAATGGGATAACCATTTGTTTATGCAGCTAGTGCTACCAGTTTACATTCACATATGCATGCTAGGTGCCCATATATGAGATTATGGACTCGAGTGCTTGCTCTAATTTTGTGGGTGCCTTGGAAGTTGAAATCTTACAGGTTTTTTGCTTCTAGAGTTTTTAATTTTTGTGCTATATGCCTTTCATTTAGCTGCACTCCTGGGAGCATTCAATATCTATTTGAATATTTGGGAAAATATGGCAAAATGTCTTCACTCCTAGGTACCACAATTTTAGTAAAAATAGGTAATAAATATTAACATCTTGTCAAGTATTTGACACACTTCCCTCATGGGCTGACCAATTCATCTGTCACTTTATTATTTTTGATACAGTATATATAAGGCACCTGTTGTGAACTGTAGGAGCCTCCACAATTACCATAAACACACACACAAAATTAATTCAGGTGACCCTCTGTCAGCAGGAAATCACACCCCAAGTAAGACTTTCCCTGCTCAACCCACTCTTCCAGGAGTGACTGAAGATCCAGCAAAACCCTCAAAGTGTGAACATATGTAACAAAAGCTAGGCAGTCCCAATCAAAGAAGCAGATATTACTGATGCTATTTTCTTTGATTTTCTACAATCTTCTCATGTTGCTAAACTGAGCATCAGCTAGCTAGATCTCATCCAAACACAATCCCCATTAGATATGGGGAAAACTGATCAACTGTACTTCTTGGAGCTGACAAACTAGAGATGTAGAACTGAGTGTTCTTATCTTACTGATGTCCTTACACTCAGACACATTCAATGTCTTCCCCAGTGGCCTTGTAAATGATTGAATAGGAGTGGTGACGGAAGAGAACCATGTGTCACTCCACATCAGAGAGTACTCCTGGCAAACAAGCTATTGTCTATTACTATCCATTGGGCCCTCCCTGGGAAGGAACATTGGAGGCACTCAGTTCTGTCTGTCCTTCCAGGGTCTAAATGTGTGTCAATACCTTTGTGATCAAGGGTATGTAAAGCAGCTGATAGATCTAAAATAATTTATCATGAATAATCAATTTTCATCCATTACCAGAAAGAAATAATCAACCAATGAGAGCACTGCAGACCTGGAGCCAAGGAAATCTAAGGGCTCTAGATATTGCTAGAATTACTTTGCTACAATCTTCACAATCCTGTTCCCCTCCAAAACAAGCATTTGATGATAAGACATAAGAACAATCATACTGGGTCAGACCAAAGGTCCATATAGCCCAGTATCCTGTCTTCTGACAGTGGCCAATGCTAGGTGCTTCAGAAGGAATGAACAGAACAGGTAATCAAGTGGTCCATCCCCTGTCTCCCATCCCCAGCTTCTGGCAAATAGAGGCTAGGATTTTTCTAAAAAGGTTTATGGAGCAGGGACCTAATAATTGCTGACACTTGATCTTCCTAACAGGAGGCATTGTCAGTTGCCATAAGTAATGGGTATAGTCTCTTCTGCTCTGTTTTATCAATCAGAAAGAACATGGGTCCTATTTTCAGGTTGTAGTCTGAAGCTTTCCAGAGCCTTGATGGACAAAATTGGCCATTAGTCCAAGGAGATTTCATGCTGGTTTCCCATATCCTTTTTGAGGTATGGTTTATTGATCCATGAAGGGTGAAAATCAGGTCTATGTAGCTGAGTAATTTTGTCACTGAAATAAATTGAAAACTCTTCACAGCATGAGCCTCGTGAGTCTACTTTTGAGTGGAGACAATCTGGATTGTCATTAAGGTGTCTATATCCTCCCCTCACAACAGTTGTCTGTCAGAAATTGTGAGAGTGGATCTGTAAGGAATAATGTGTAGATAATAAGTACAGAGTGTTGTTTGTTTAAAAAGACCTACAATATTGAAATGCATTTAATGTGCATGACTCATGTTTGTTCATAAATTCAGAAACATTCCCCCTAACTGAGGAGGGAGGGAGAGTGGGGGAAATGCTGGACTTGAATAAATAGATATGTGGGATATTTGCACTGATCAGATTGTTAGTAGTGGTAAGAATCAGAACAGATAATTTAAGATAAATAAAACTGAGTAATGGACTTGTAAGGTTGCTGTGCTTTTGGTTAATCAGTTATTTTTCTCATTTTTGTCCTGAAACAAACACTTTATGCTCTAAGTGAATAAATATTTTCCCTAATATTCCCTCTAAAGATAGAACTAGTGTAGTAAAGATCTTTCATTATGTTAATTCTAATAGACACAGACAGTATTTAAATCATCTGTGTCCTGCAGTCCCACTCCTGATAAAACTCAGTACAGCAAGCTGTCAAACAGAAGTAAAAAAGGGCATACAGTAACTGGAAGATTCCTCTTTTCAGAGCTTCATGGTTAAAACAAAGTCATTAATTTTTGTCCCCTTTCCTGCTGTTCTATATCTTTTTGAATGTCCTAGATGGCTTTTAACAGAAGAAAAACTTCAGGACATCAGTTTATTTGTAATTCTGGATTCTTTGCATGTAGCTCCCATAAATGTAGAAGTGTAAGCTTTTCCAGCTTCTCACAGTAAATGTGTGTAGCCCTCACCACTCAGTGCTGTTGATGATTAAATGAACTACTATATAAAAAGCTGAAATCTAGAAGAAGAGATATAAATTAAGCATAGGGATGCTTAAGGAGGGCGAAGAATTGTTCTTTTGAACCTCTGAGGATAGGACAAGAAGCAATGGGCTTAAATTTCAGCAAAGGAGGTTTAGGTTGAACATTAGGAAAAACTTCCTAACTGTCAGGGTAGTTAAGCACTGGAATAAATTGCCTAGGAAGCTGTGGAATCTCCATCATTGAAGATTTTTAAGAGCAGGTTGGACGAACACCTTTCAGGAATGGTCTAGATAATTAGTGCTGCTGTGAGTGCAAGGGACTGGAGTAGATTACCTCTCGAGGTCCTTTCCAGTCCTATGATTCTGTGCTGAGGAGGATATGCTCTAAGAATCACATTTTTAAATGGGCATCTACTCAGCCTCTAATTTTGCACCTGCTTTCAACTGAAATTTCTGAATAATTTCTGAAATTTCCCCTGCAATGTCAATTGAATATATTGTTCATCACTTTCTGCTTTAACTTTTGCAGAGTATTGTTGTTTGCCATTCAACATTACTGGAATACTATGTCTAGTTCTGGTGTCCACAATACCAGAAGCATTTCAAAAAGTCAGAGATGGTTCAGAGAAGAGCCATGAGAACGTTTAAAGCATTGACAAATACGCCTTTTAGTGAAAAGCTCAAGGATCTCAGTCTAATTTGTTAGTCAAAGAGAAGGTTAAAGGGTGACTAATCATAGTATATAAGTATCCATATGGGGAACAGAAATTTGATAATAGAGATCTCTCCCAGTCTAGCAGACAAAGATGTAACAAGATCTGATGGCTGGAAGTTGAAAATAAACAAATTTAGACTAGAAATAAGGTGCAATTTTTTAAGTGAGGGTAATTAAACATTGGTATGGCTAATTGTTAATTATTATTATTATTTATTTGTATTACCATGGTGTCTAGGCACCCTCGTCATGGACCAGGACCACAGTGTCCCTGCCCCAAGGAGCTTGCAGTCTAAGAATCAAAGGAGGTGGTAAATTCTCCATCACTGGAAATTTTAAATTCAAGATTGGATGTTTTTTCTAAATGATATAGTCGCATTCAAACAGAAGTTAAATTAGGGAGGTGTTATGGCCAGTGTTATACAGGAGGTCAGATTGGACAGTCATAGTGGTCCCTTCTGGCTTTATAGTCTGTGAATCTATGAACAGTAGTTGTGTTTTCAGTTTAGTAGTGGCTGAGTTGCAATAATAGGAGAAGTGATTTCTATGCTGGTAAATTTTCTAAAACAGTTTGGGATCCTTCTGAACGAAATGCTATCTCAATATACATGGTTACATTAGCATTTCTTATTTTTATTGGTTCCATCATTCCCCTGAATTAGAGTAAGTGTTCTCTATTTTCCTTCCTTTTTTCTTTGTTTTAATTTCTGCTAATTTCACTTTTTTCTATCTCTGCATCATTCATTTTTGTTGTGCAGCTGAAATGAAGAAACTTTTTGTTTTTTATAATTCAGAAGTTCATGCTGGGGGAAAAGCACTAAATTTCTGCTTATTTGAGCTTCTAATCACGTAGAGCATTATTTCATGCCTTTTTCAGGACAATACACCATTCACCAAGATCTGTCTTTCTCTCTCTTCCTCCAACTGATTTATTTATTTTTTTAAAAATGCTGCAATGTCCATCTCTTCTCCAACTTGTTTATAGAATCATAGAATATCAGGGTTGGAAGGGACCTCAGGAGGTCATCTAGTCCAACCCCCTGCTCAAAGCAGGACTAATCCCCAACTAATTCATCCCAGCCAGGGCTTTGTCAGGCCTGACCTTAAAAACTTCTAAGAAAGGAGATTCCACCACCTCCCTAGGTAACGCATTCCAGTGTTTCACCACCCTCCTAGTGAAAAAGTTTTTCCTAATATCCAACCTAAACCTCCCCCACTGCAACTTGAGACCATTACTCCTCGTTCTGTCATCTGCTACCACTGAGAACAGTCTAGATCAATCCTCTTTGGAATCCCCTTTCAGGTAGCTGAAAGCAGCTATCAAATCCCCCCTCATTCTTCTCTTCCACAGACTAAACAATCCCAGTTCCCTCAACCTCTCCTCATAAGTCATGTGTTCCAGTCCCCTAATCATTTTTGTTGCCCTCCGCTGGACGTTTTCACATTTTTCCACATCCTTCTTGTAGAGTGGGACCCAAAACTGGACACAGTACTCCGGATGAGGCCTCACCAATGTTGTATAGAGGGGAACGATCACGTCCCTCGATCTGCTGGCAGTGCCCCTACTTATACAGCCCAAAACGCCATTGGCCTTCTTGGCAACAAGGACACACTGCTGACTCATATCCAGCTTCTCGTCCACTGTAACCCCTCGGTTCTTTTCTGCAGAACTGCTGCCTAGCCATTTGGTCCCTAGTCTGTAGCGGTGCATGGGATTCTTCCATCCTAAGTGCAGGACTCTGCACTTGTCCTTGTTGAACCCCCTCAGACTTCTTTTGGCCCAGTCCTCTAATTTGTCTCAGTCCCTCTGTATCCTATCCCTACCCTCCGGCATATCTACCTCTCCTCCCAGTTTAGTGTCATCTGCAAACTTGCTGAGGGTGCAATCCACACCATCTTCCAGATCATTAATGAAGATATTGAACAAAACCGGCCCCAAGACTGACCCTTGGGGCACTCCACTTGATACTGGCTGCCAATTAGACATGGAGCCATTGAACACTACCCATTAAGCCCGAGAATCTAGCCAGCTTTCTGTCCACCTTATAGTCCATTCATCCAGCCCATACTTCTTTAACTTGCTGGCAAGAATACTGTGGGAGACCATGTCAAAAGCTTTGCTAAAGTCAAGGAATAACACATCCACTGCTTTCCCCTCATCCACAGAGCCAGTTATCTCATCATAGAAGGCAATTAGATTAGTCAGGCATGACTTGCCCTTCATGAATCCGTGCTGTCTGTTCCTGATCAATACGTTGTTCCTGTTTTCTCTCCTCTAAGTGCTTCAGAATTGATTCCTTGAGGACCTGCTCCATGATTTTTCCAGGGACTGAGGTGAGTCTGACTGGCCTGTAGTTCCCCAGATCCTCCTCCTTCCCTTTTTTAAAGATGGACACTTCATTAGCCTTTTTCCAATCGTCCGGGACCTCCCCCATCGCCAAGAGTTTTCAAAGATAATGGCCAATGGTTCTGCAGTCACATCCACCAACTCCTTTAGCACTCCCGGGTGCAGCGCATCTGGCCCAATGGACTTGTGCTCATCCAGCTTTTATAAATAGTCCCGAACCACTTCTTTCTTCCCAGAGGGCTGGTCACTTCCTCCCCATGCTGTGCTGTCCAGTGCAGTAGTCTGGGAGCTGACCTTGTTCGTGAAGACAGAGGCAAAAAAAGCATTGAGTACATTAGCTTTTTCCACATCCTCTGTCACTAGGTTGCCTTCCTCATTCAGTAAGGGGCCCACACTTTCCCTGACTTTCTTCTTGTTGCTAACATACCTGAAGAAACCCTTCTTGTTACTCTTAACAGCTCTTGCTAGCTGCAACTCCAAGTGTGATTTGGCCTTCCTGATTTCACTCCTGCATGCCTGAGCAATATTTTTATACTCTTCCCTGGTCATTTGTCCAATCTTCCACTTGTAAGCTTCTTTTTTGTGTTTAAGATCAGCAAGGATTTCACTGTTAAGCCAAGCTGGTCGCCTGCCATATTTACTATTCTTTCTACACATTGGGGTGGTTTGTCCCTGTAACCTCAATAAGGATTCTTTAAAATACAGCCAGCTCTCCTGGACTCCTTTCCCCCTCATGTTGTTCTCCCAGGGGATCCTGCCTATCAGTTCCCTGAGGGAGTCAAAGTCTGCTTTTCTGAAGTCCAGGGTCCATATTTTGCTGCTCTCCTTTCTTCCTTGTGTCAGGATTCTGAACTCGGCCATCTCATGGTCACTGTCTCCCAGGTTCGCATCCACTTTTGCTTCCCCTACTAATTCTTCCTGGTTTGTGAGCAGCAGGTCAAGAAGATTTCTGCCTCTAGTTGGTTCCTTCAGCACTTGCACCAGGAAATTGTCCCCTACACTTTAATTCCTGAAAGGCACAGTATGTATGTGTGTTATCTCATTCTTATGCTTCTGGCATTTTGTCTCTCATGGTGACCCCTGCCGAGATTACTTACATAGCACATGAATGGATTGGATAGGGAAATGAGACTGTGGGAAAACATAGAGCGCTCTAGATTATATAGTATTTTACAAGGTGCCTGCCTGGCCTTGAAAAACAATATTTGCTGGTCCAAAGGGAATACATTTTCATAATTTTGCAGAATAAAGCGCCAAAATTCAAGGATCTCTTCCTGTATTAAAATACTTTATCATAGCCCTAAAATGCCGAACTGCAGCTGAGAACCATCAGGGTACATTTATTAGCTATTTCTGCTTCTATAGAGTCCCCCTAAGTAGGATACCATTCATCAAGTAATACCTTCTACAAGAATATTAAGAGCTAAGAAAACCTAGATCTCTTTTTAATACCCTCTTGGGTTTTGAAATTTGTTTTAAGAGTTTTTATTGAACCACTGAAGTCTGTCTTCCTCAACAGCCCTATGTTTACTTTATAGCCAATTTTCAAGCATTCAGTATCTTGTATGGACTGTAGTTTAATACTCATTATCTACATCTTTATTAAATGTTCATCCTTCTTTAGGGCCTCAGAGATTTAAACCTGTTAAAACCTGATTTAAACTGTTTAAATCCTTCTGGTTTTTTTCCTTACCTGTTATTAATAGCTCTTCCCACCTCAGTTACGTTTTTATTTCCACTTCACACCGTGACCATTTCTAGGTCCTGTCCAAACATGTTCTTTTATTTACCATTTTTTTCATATGTTCTCTTTGTTCAGCACCCATTTTATTTTCCTTATTCTTCTTGCCTGCATCTTTCTCTTATTCTTTTTTGCGTACCTACTCCCATTACTTTACTGCACATATTGCATTGCTTTCTAGTTTGCTCTCCACTTACTGTAAGCTTCCTCCTTTACAGATAAATCCTGAAGGAGGCCTCATGGTCAGTTTTTTGTTCTTAACTTCATTTTCCAGTTTGTTAATTATTCCAGTACTTGTCTATATAAAACCTTGTACAACTGAGGTTTTCAAACATGATGAACAACTCTATTTCCTTTTATAATCAGAACAGACTTGCTTCTTGTAGAAATCCATACACATCAGTGTTCGATTCAGACAGTTCTTCTTTCCAGTTGCATGCTCTGACTTCATGGACTTAGTAATTAGATGTTTACCTAGTGCTGATGAAGACCCTTTCAATTTCCTTTCCTCAAAAGGCCTGTTTGAACTGAAAACTGCCAACAATTTTGGGCTATGCCCTTTCCTGTCTACGACTTGTATCCAGTATGTAAGGGAACAGGCTAGATGACAGATAGGTGGTTTTTCCACCCTTTTTATTTTCTATAAGCCATATCCTACCCTTCTCTTGGTATTAAAGATAATGGAAGAGGTTGTTCTACAGTACCTTGTCCCACAGCAATAATGCATCTTAAGTTGTCAAGGGGAAAAGAGGTCAATTAGTAAAAGGGCAAAAGTGTAGAGTGCCTCTGAATACAGAGATGCATGCCCTAACTTTCTGTTTGCAGACATGTGCAAGGGAGATATCCTGCAAGCCCATCAATAGTATTCATCATTGCTAGGTTCTTTGCTGTTTCAAATTAGATGTACCCATTGATTCACCGGAGCCACCGTGAGTGCTCTTTTCACATTGTACCAAGTGGTCTGCCCAGTTAATGATGAGTTGCCAGTGTTAACTTTGTATGCAGTTTGTCAGTTTTATGCTGCTTTCAGATGGGTATATACCATGTAGAATTGTCTGTAGACTTGAAAGGATTAGATTTTTATTGGTAAATGTTGATATACCATACACAGACAGACTGATGAAAAAATATTTCCACGGACAATGATCAAAATGTGCAGATAGGCAAAGTAAGAAAATGCTGCTTGAGAACTTGTTAGAGTTTGATTTAAGGGTATTTACTCTGTATATTTTGACAGGTAATCACAATTTTTGTTTTAACAGTTATAAAGCTGTAACTTTTTTGAATTTCAATATTTTCTGTCAATAAATAATTATTTAAACCTCGCTCCCCAAATTGTCTGAGACACCCTACAGTTTCCTGCAACCATAGATAAAAGTTTTTAAATGCTTAAAGATAAACATGGATATTATCAGTTGAAATTATGAAAAAGTAAAAATAGAATTCTGCCAACCCGAAATATCTGTGTCCTGACTCCTTCCCGCTTTTTATCTCACCATCTACCTCTTTGAATGTGGTCCTCCTGATACTCAAAGCTGGGTGAGGATGGCCCACTTCTAGGTATGTGGGATACGGGATAATACATGTTCCATTCAACAGGAGTTTCCAGGGCGGTTTTTCCATGTAAATTCTGTCCATCTGCTATCTCCATGCTGCATCAGAGAAGGAACGTATTGACTTATGACTGTGTATTTCACTCCTTTGGTGGAGAGTGGGAGCACTGAGGAATACTGCCACTGTGTTAAATTGCAGAGTCCCCCAAGATGATTTGGTTTAGGAATGACAATCTCATCCTTTCTCTACAGTTTCTTGTCTATTTGTATTTGGATACAGAACTGTAGTGCTCATGACTCACTTATATGCCCTTGAGATATTTTGGGATATTGTTAGATGTAATTTTATAAGATGAGTAGAGAGATTTCTAGAAACAACCCACCTAAAATGATTGTTTACATAAGAGTTATGCCTGAATCTGTGGGGTAGCCAGCTGGGATTGATCTGAGTTTTAGTATTATGAGCTTCTTACATTATGAAGTAGACAAAAATAACATTAATAAGATGTGTTGCAGTCCAAGAATAGCTCTGCAAAGGGGTGTTGGACAGGCAAATTTTATCTGACTGTCTAACACTCAAAGTTCACTAGCCCAGGCAGAATTAATGTAGCTTTTGTTCAAGAGTCACGCTGCTACTGTAAATAGTACTTTTCTTAGATGTTACCTTTATTATTGGTTGTTAGCATAATAACAAACTGTGACAGTGACAGCATGCTTTCAGTTAGCATCTTCCTGCCTTGAGATAAAAATCTGCCTCTGTGGAATCACAGTCTTTCTGTTAGTCTTGATAAGGTGTATTTTTAAGTAGAGCTTACTTCTGCCATCAATTTTATTAGATAGGAATATACCTCAGATACCTGCTCTGCCCACAGGTGTTGCCTAAACAGTCATAGTGAGCAAAATACAGATTTGCTATAAGCAGGTGCAACACCCATGGAAATATCTGGGCCATATTCTGCTGTGATAGAACACTTTGGATGTAAATTGGCCAGAAAACAGGTATGATTTGCTGCAAGGGGTAAAGTAGTGTAACTTGCACTGGTTTGGCATACAGTGGGGCATAGATCCTCAGCTATGTCAGTGGATGGCAGGGAGCATCAAAGATGGCTTTACACCACCTTTGTCCCACTCACATCCCCTTGGGCTGGCCCAGCCCATGGTGTAATTTAGAGCAGCCTCAGTAGTGTTCTAAACTATTCCCAATTGAAATGGCACCCTGGGGGCCATCCATGGTCAAGACAGCACAATGACCAAGCCCTCTCCTGCTCTTGGCAGGTGGTGATATAGAGTTGGCTTAGCTGACGCTATGCAAGACAGGGAAATCCATATAGCAAGGGAAGCCTCAGCTACTCTGCTAGGACAGCTTTAACATGTTTTTTGTGTTGCTGATGCTGCACAAAGCAGCTTTGTGGGAGACCAGGATCTTGCTTTGAACGTTTAAAATACATATAACATACACACTGAAAGAATGGAAGTGAAGGTGCTGCAGGAAAAGGAGCTACCAGGAGGATGTAAATATAAAGCAGGCCTCCCCATTATAATTTGCACCCTCCTGTTAGTTGCTTTTCACGTTCCAAGCTTCCTTGAATAATCTTTAAAAGCCATATGCATGCAAGTTATGTTTTGTATCACTTAGACCCAACATAGAGTTCACACGCCACAATTTACTCTGCTTCTGAATTTGACCCAGAGGAGAGTGTGATTTTTTTTCCAAAAAGTGCAAACACCTTAGAAAGAGAACTTCATATTACATAATTGGCCAATCAAATATATTTTGTTTGCAGTCACATTCTAGAAAGCAATGTTTTCATAGGCCACACTTTCAAGAACAAAAAAAAAGATAACTTCTTTTCCACTTGAATTTTAATTTTGAGGCACTAATGGGTCAGTATTTCAGTACAGAAGAGCAATGCATTAATGGTGGGTTTATATGTCACAGACAATTTCCATGTTCATTAGGGTTGAAACAGCAAATTGTACATTTGAAGAAGAGAGATTTTTTTAATTGTGTATCTTCCACATCATAGCCTTTATGCTCTCTATAAATGTTCCTTCTGACCTTGATGAAAGGCTGTAATTAATCTGTAATTAAAGTAATGATAGGTTTTCAGAGGAAAAGAAAGATCTCTTTTGCATCCTTTTGACACAAGAGGGCAATGTTGTAGCAATATACATACAGTGTTACAGACAAAAAAATTATTAGAAGATTACAAGGGGGACTCATGAAACAGAACTTCAAAAGAAACGTCATTCCAGAACCTTATTTGTCAACTTCAGATAACCAGCCATGATTCCAGCAAAATGCAGAATAAAATAAGATAAATCATCAAAATTACATTCCTCTTTGATAGTAAGTCCTCGTCTCTATTCTTAAGACCTCATTTAAGATAATTGTTCCTTGGTTTTGAATTACATTGTATTCTGTGTAGATTCTTCCTTAATACCCACCTTGCTATAATACTCCAGATGGCTGTCGTCTCAACAATAGATAAGAATTAAGAATGGTAATACGGGATATTTTATTTAAATCCACTTTTTTATCTTGCATTACTTATTCACATATTATTATACCCCAGTGCTATATTCAAAACATGGAAGGATTTAAAGGAGAAAAAAATAACCATTTAAAATTAGGATATGTCAATACCTTTTCTGCTGATAATTTTTTTAAGAAATCATTATAGCATGGAAGAGGTGAGACTGCTGTATATGACTGTGAGAAGCATCCACAAATTCAAAAACTTAATTCATATTCCCATTAAAGGATAGGAGTTGGCTCAAAAATAGAAAGAGAGCTTTTGATAACTCACTGGCAATGTCACAAATGGGTGCACTTGCAGAATTTGTATGTGCAATTTAAGAGGCTCATTTCCCTCAAAGTGAGATGACTTAGCTACTGCTTATTAATCATGCAAGTGATGGACCCTGTTAAAATTGACACACTTAAGAGGCTGGAACACAAAATGTCTCACAACATACACTATTTTTACTGCTGTACAATGGAGTTAAAAGTAACATTAAGCTTAGCCTGTACCTACTGCAAAACAGATTTGTAGTAAGCTTTCTATTAATCAATTCCTTTAAAACTACTATTTTGCTGGAAGACTGTGTGACGCTATATAAACAGTATTTAGAGCTGGTTGGTACACTTTGGATTAAATGAAATTTTGCTGAAACATGCTGTTTCATTGAAGCTGTATCACTTTCAACAAAATTTCTCAAGAAAGTGAGAGGGAGGGAGAGAGTGGTTAGGTTTGGATCCCTGCACTACCAGATTCAGAGAGATCTGGGATGAAAAATTCTGCTCTGTATCTGACAGAGGAGCGAGGAGTTGAGTCTGAGCTTCCCTAATTACCAGGGGATGGACAGGGATACATGTGACATACCCATGAATTGAAAAGCTCAGATTTCAGTCTGAGAATGGACATATTGACACAATTTTGTTTTCATGAAAATGTTGGAAAGGTTTTGTTTTTATTCCAATGTGGAACAAAAACAACCTTGAAAGTTGCTGCAAAGCAGAATTGTCATTCTCCGGTCATCTCTAAAAGTAGTGCAGTGCGTAACAAAGCCAAGTTTAAAAATGTCCGTGCAGTCATGGATAATTTGGCTGGTTAAACTGTCTCTACAGTGGAGATCTATCTCTTCAAGTGCCAGCATGGGGTGTGGAGAGGAATGAATGCACTCGGAATACCCTTAGCATGAATGAACTCCTAATGCCTGCTCACAAAAGAACAGCATTGGTATTTCAGTGGCAATACCAAAGCACTGAAGATTTGATTCTGCACAGCTAGTGGATAGGCAAAGACCAGATCTCTGTAGAGTTGTGGAACCACAGGGACAGATAAAGGCTTTTTTCCCCCTCCTGTCACTCACATGGAGCTACTATGGATTTTGAGCTTATCAGAAGGGTTTGTTTGGTTTGTTACAATACCTATTAATTTAACAATTACTTTCATAAGGATGATTGATGTGGTTTATAATGGAACATAGAGCCTCTAACTTTTACATTGCCTGTTTAATCTAGGCAGGATTTGGAACTGACAAAGTTGTTGCCATCTCTTGGATCTTAAGTGGTCTGTGTGAAATGAGTTGTTGGTCTTGGGCCATTTTCCTGAGAAGGAGTAAAGACAGCACCACAGTTAGCTCAAATTGACATGGCACTGGACCTCACTGGCAGCCGTACAAAAGAGTCCAGGTCATGGAGACTGAATTATCTTCTTACCCCTTGAAGTGGTCCCTCAAAAGCCAGGAATTAGATTCATTGGTAGGGTAGAGTAGGGAAGCTTACACTGCTGTTGCTCTTGCTATATCTGTATAGTGGAGACATAGAGGATTTCAGGCTACAGGGATGTTAATGTGGTATCTGTCAGCACCACTGAATTCATACAAGTGATGTTAAAAAAAACTTTAGATAGGATTTTTACTAAACACCTAGCCAGAGAGCCTTTGACACCTGTTTATTTAAAATGTAGATTCTTGATAATTTGATCCAGGTTCAATATAATCTCAGTTTTCATGAATGCTGTAGTTTACTTTGTGTATCCTGACTTGTGTGCAATGTGATCTCTATACTCTGCTAATGTAAAGTCAAATTTATTATATAGTTACCCTATATCTACCAACCCAAACTGGAGTTTAATGACATCAGGCTAGAATAAAAACTGTTAGTTTTAAGATCTTCTCTGCTGCTATTCTAGCAATGATTTGCCACAAACCCAACATGCAATATATCTTAGAAAATCTTTGTCTCCCCCATTTTAGTATAGTAACACTTTCATTGCAGATATAAATATACAGCTGATTTTGGTGTTGTTAAATCTATTTTAAAATGTTCTGGACATTATGGCAGTAATAAGGCAGGTAAATTACCCTGAGAGAAATCTGGATTCTTTCTCTTTGGCATACACTGGCTAAATATTTTTGGACCCCAGCAGAATTGCAACATGGGCATGTGTAACTGAAAACCTCATCAGGCTGATGGAAACATTCATAAAACTCCCCTGATCAATGGAGTGAAAAAGGTATGAAATATGTTTTAGGTGAAGGTATTATTGTCTGTGAGAATCAATACAAATGTTGTGGACAAGAGTTTCTGTTTCAAAATGTGACTCACGATGTTGAGTTATGCACCCATTTTTTTCCCCCAGTGCAAGTTTTTTTTAAAGTAATGAAAAAAAATGTGTATGTCAGACTAGCCCTTATTGTAAGGTTATTTTCCCCCATTTGTTTGAAAACTCTCTTATTTTTTCCAATCTACGAAATTGATTTTACTGTATCAGAGCCCTGCAAATGTCAGCCATTGATTCAGTGTTATGTGTTATAGCTCCCTCTTCCAAGGTCACTCAGATTTCTCCCTTTTTTTTTCTTCCTCTGACTATCTAGAGAACTATATCAGCACCTGATAGACAATGAAGCTTAGAAAACTTGTGTTGATGTGGGTTCATGCATATTCTTATATCCTGTCTATGCACAGTGATGGTTGGAGAACAGTCCGTCAAGTAGAGAAGAATGTGAGCGGTAATACATTGCTGTGTTGAGCCAATCCACCAACACTCAGACTTATACTTCCATAGAATTTCAGGCCAGAAGGGACCATTAGATCACCTAGTGTGACCTCGTGTATATCATAGGCTATTACATTTCACCCCAATACCACTATATTGAACCCAATGACTTTAGTTATACTGAAGCATTTCAGTCCTAAAGAGACTGTTGTGTGCCACAGGCAGACAACAGGAGAGACTGAGGTGTCATCAGTGCCAGGGGACCCTGGAATGGCAGAAAATTGGTTAGGTGAGATATGTCCAGGCAGTCCATGCTACAGAAGAAAGCAAAAGCTCCCCCATGGTTCTTGCTGATCTGGCCTGGATGAAAATTCCTTCCTGACCCTATGTGGCCATTGAGGAATCTGTGTGTACAATTTATGAATTCTGTCTTAGATTATGAACTCTGTGATGTATTTTTACCAAACTGCAAATTCCATTTTGAAGGTACAGCCTTTTGTCTTCTCTTTTGTCCTTTTGCTCCCATGTGGGATGAAATTCCAATGGATAGTGATAGCTGACAAAATTGGTCCTCTAGACCAGTAGTTTTCAAACTTTTTTTCTAGTGACCCAGTTGAAGAAAATTGTTGATGCCCATGAGCCAACGGAGCTGGAGGAGGTCAGGGCCCTGAGCTGGGGGTGCAGGCTGTGGGCTGGAGCTGCAGATGAGGGATTTGAGATGCAGGAAGGGGCTCTAGGTTTGGGGGGGTGGGCTCAGGGCTGGGGCAGGGGATCAGGACATGGGCTTACCTTGGGCGGCTCCTGGTCAGCGGTGCAACGGGGGTGCTAAGGCAGGCTTCCTACCTGTCCTGGCACCGCAGACCATGCTGCACTCTGGAAGTGACCAGCAGCAGGTCTGGCTTCTACGTGGAGGCACGCAAGCAGCTCCCCATGGCTCTCACCCACAGGCACTGCCCCCCAGCTCCCATTGGTCAGGAACCAGCCATTGGGAGTGCGGAGCTGGTGCTCAGGGCGCGAGCAGCGTGCGGAGCCCCATGGCCCCCCGCCTAGGAGCCGGACCTGCTGCTGGCTGCTTCTGGGGCACAGCACGGAGTCAGAACAGGTAGAGACTAGCCTGTCTTAGCTGGGCAGCACCGCCAACAAGACTTTTAACGGCCCAGTCGGCGGTGCTGACCAGAGCCGCCGCGACCCAGTGCCTTACATTCTATGACCCAGTACTGGGTCGTGACCCACAGTTTGAAAACCACTGCACTAGTCAAACATTCTAGATAATAAAATGTGTCAAATCCAGGAGAGCTGATTTATCAGGGGAGAGGTCACTTAGCAACAAGGTGATTTTCTAGGGGTCTGGGATCTCCTGAGGAGGCTTATCCAGGGATCACCTGATAGAGAAACTGGAAGGTTTTAAGAGGCATGATCTGATCTATTTGGGGTCTTCTGTCTCTCTCTTTCCCTCTCCCCACCCCCTAAACTCTCTCTCTCCCTCCCTTCCCTGAAAAATAACACAATATGATTTTGACTGCTCAGATCCTAATCTTTCTTCTCAGTCCCTGAAATGATAGGCTTTAGAAAAAGTAACAAAAAAATTGGCTTGGAAATCTTGTAGTTTTCTCATGAAATTCCAGTCTAATCTTTCTATTTAATGGAATTCTATTCATGTGTGAAATACTCATTGCCATGGTATCGGAATGCCTTTAATATTTCTAGCACTTTGTTGGTTTGAGCAAAATCTAGGAATATTAAAGGCACTGTAAAGGTACAACAAGTTAAAACAATAACATAACCAGGTACTAAATAATTAGGCTTGAGGAATGCATTTTATCAGTTCTGGGTTTTTTTATATGAACTGTTTAGTCTATGCTGAAACAGCTGGTAATTGGTCCTAAGGTAAGATAAAGCAAATTGTACGTATCTGATCACATTAGCAGTACAAGCACTTGCTGTCTTATGAGGTTGCTTTGTGGGATGTCACTTAGGGCTGATCTATACTGGGAACTTACATCGGCATAGCTACATCTCTCAGGGGTGTGAAAAATCCTCACCTCCAGGAGACAGAGCTATACCAACTTATCCTCGTGTGAAAGTAGGATGAATTATATTGAAATTATAATTCATTAAAGAAATGCTGCTTGAAGGGTTTGTTGAAATATAGTTGTCAGGAAGAGAAACATTAAGGAGTGTGAGACAAACTAATTAACTTAGAGCTCCTACTGAGCTAGGAGATTGGTAAACGTTAGTATGCTAATAAGATATGTATGTATATTTGTCAGTCTCTGCTTCCTTTTGTCTCTTATGTTAAATTGGCTTTCCCTTATCTGTTTAAATAAGTTAGCTTGAGCTTTTACAAGAGGCTCACATATCTGGGTGCATTGGCAAAGCGCTTTGCTAATAAACAGAGTGGTCTGACAAATTCAGTGAGTCTTGAATCTGACTTTGACACTCGGTGTAGACAGCTCGACTGAAGAATTCTTCTGTTGGCCTAGCTACCGCCTTTTGGGGAGGTATATAGTTATGCCAATGGGAGAACCCCTCCCGTCAGCATAGGTAGTGTCTACACTGAAGCGCAACAGCGGTGCAGCTGCAGCAGTTTAAGTGTAGACATACTCTCAATCAATTTTCTGCCATTGTAGGAGCCTCAGGCATTGGTGTACCTTGGTCCCTCCTGTTCTCTGCTTGTGGCAGATAGCAGTTTAGTCTCCTGAGGGCTGTAATACCTTGGTCTAATTTCAGTGGTTGGGTTTATTGTGCGGGTGATGCGTAGTGTTGGTGGCCTGTGATATACAGAAGATCAGGCTAGATGATGTGGTGGTCCCTTCTAGTCTTCAATTCTGTAACTTTCTATGATGAACCTCCAAGCCAGCAGCACAATAGTATGAAAGTCTGGATTAGGGTTCCTATAAATGACATGAAGAAACCTTATGCAAGGCAGATCACGCTGGAGGAAATTCAACTTCAATTGGGTTGCTAATCCTCATTCCTGAGAGGCACATATAAGCATTGTGGAGGGGAGGGGAGATTTTGATTAGTGGTAATAGAGCAATCCTCTACTTACCATTGGGCAAACACTACAAAAAAATAATTTGCAAGCATTCAGTGGAATAAAAATTGTGTATCTGCTTTGGCAGTACACGTGATCCCTTTTATTCACCCTTCGTAAAAATTCAGGTTAGCAAAATCTAAGGGTAAGTGTTGTGAATATTCTTGTGCATATACACTTCCATGCAAATACACATGCACATATTTATTCACATGAGTACTCATGCTAGAAGTGTTCACACAGCCATCCTGATTGTTCTTTTTAAGTTTCGGAGGATTCATCTAATCTGGAAGCAGTAACAATACTATGTGATTTAGATGATCACTCACACAATAAGAAGAGTGAATTGTGAATAGTAAAAAATTCTAAACAATAGTCCCAGTAAATAGTTTCTGAGCAGACTACAGAGTGAAGTATATTCACAGAACCATTTGTGAAATAATTTTTAATAATTCTATTTTATACAAACAAGAAAAGGGACTCAAGTCATTAAATTGTTCTCTGTGAACACTTTGCTTAGCTCTATCCATATTCTTACAAAAGTATCAGGGGATTTTTAAGGTACACAAAGAGTATGAGACCTCATTTTTTAAGGTCTCATCCAAAAAGACCTCCACACAGTAAATTACATGTGTACTGAGTCTACCAAGTCAGAATGAAAACCTGGTTCTTTAGTGACTCTAGACCTGGACTTTTAAGCCATCTCCTTCAAGCTTTATTTTTATTTTAACTCTGTTTTTCATTATTGGTTGATGGCTTATAAAAGTTGATGACTGAACACATTAGCCATTTAGTATGTGCCGTCAAGAAGCATACACAGACTCCTCAATATTTTCTGTCATACAAACTGTTTTGAATTAAATGAAATAGAATTTTTCCCATAGATGTTTTGTTGAACCTCTGAATCCTGCTTAGTGTATATTATTACAAGATTCAGTTACTGTATAGGTTACAGGAGATCTCACCATAACGAAATGGTAGTCTAAAGTCTGTTGTAAATTAAAGGCTTCATAACCTTTTCTCTTTGTTGCAGAAAGTCCCAAGTATAAGTTCTACTATTTTCCTTCTTTGATTTTTGGGGCCCAGAGTATACACTATTGCAGCGGTTCTCAAACTATGGGTCAGGATCCCAAAGTGTGTCGCGACCACATTTTAGTGCAGTCGCCAGGGCTGGCTTAGACTTGCTGGAGCCTGTGGCTGACGCTCGAGCCCCACCGCCCAGTGCCGGAGCCAAAGCCTGATGGCTTCAGCCCTAGGTGGCAGGGCTCAGGTTAAAGGCCCCCTAACTGGGGCTGAAGCCCTTGGGCTTTGGCTCCCCCACCTGGGGCAGTGGGGCTCAGGCGGGCCCAGGCTTCGGTCCCCGCTCTTGGGGTCGTGTATAATTTTTGTTCTCAGAAGGGGGTCGCGGAGCAATGAAGTTTGAGAACCCCTGCACTATTATAAAGAAAGCTCTAAACACCTCTAGATGGTGAGTCAGAGCTGTTCAGGAGACTTATGTACAGTTTGCAAGGCTTTCACCTAGCCTTAGTTGTTTCAGATAGTAGTTTGCCCCTGAATAATCCGTGTCCCTTATTCCTCTTTCCCTCATGTGTATAGCTGCATCTCATTACATGCCCCTGTGGTGGGTTGGGAGAGGGACAGCTATCTTTTTAAAATTATTTTTCTAATGGATGTTAATATCATTCATGGACTAGCTGACGTTATGGATGGAAGAGGAAGACTGCCATTCAGAGAAAGTAATTCATGGGCTTAAAATGTCAGCTCTGCCAGTCAGGAGCTGGAGGATAAACATCCTCAAGTTAGTTCTAAATTAGGACCTGCCACTGAGAGTCAGTTCTCTCTCTTCTTATCTACCCCTTCCTCCTTTCAAAGTGAGACAGTGTATTGTAAATGGGATAGTCACATGTCCCCGGGGTGAAAGTAACTTAAAGGACTTACTGCTACTCCAGAGTCCTGAGCAGGGGAGGCGTGGCCTCGACCAGAAGAGGCAGTCCGGGCCCTTTAAATCAATATTTAAAGGCCCCAGGGCTGTGGCTGGGAGCCCGGGGGCCTTTAAATCACCCCCAGAGCTATCAGCTGCAGAGGTGGCAGGGAGCCCCAGGGCTCAGGGGCGATTTAAAGGGCCCCGGCCTCTGGCCGCCGCTACTGCAGTGGAGCTCCAGGTCCTTTAAATCACCGCTGGAGCCCTGCTGCCACTACCCCGGGCTCTGGCAGTGGGGCTCGGGCGGCGCTTTAAAGAGCCAGGGGCTCCGGCCGCAGCGGGGCACTTTAAAGTGCCAGCCTGGGGAAGCCGGTCCGGTCTGGCACGAGGTACTGGCTCTTGCTGGTACACCATACTGGACTGGACCAGCTTCCTTTCACCTCTGCCTGTCCCTGAAAAATGGGATTATCCTTGTTTTAGGGCCTATTCCCCAGCAGTTTTGTCCTGATTTTTGTGAATGCCAGAAAACTGTCCATCTAAAAGTGCTGTCAGGCAACTTAGACAATGAAATTGACAGCAGGCTAGCCAAGAACAGATATGCCTTTATAACCTGCATCTACTTGACTTTTCACATGGGGTAAAATTTTCAAAAGTGCCCAAGTCCAATTGACTTTCAAGGAGACTTAGGCTCCTAAGTGATTTAAGTGCTTATGAAGATGGGACTTAGGTTCCTAGGTTCTCAGGCATTTATGAAAAATTTACATATGGCCATCAGTTTTCAAATGAAAGAAAAGTGAAAAGTATTTTCTACCTTGCTAAATCTTGCAAGTTTAAAAAAAAACATTTTACAACTCTAGCACTGAAATGACTGTTGTAGAAAGTTGCAATTTGGAAAGGAAATAGCTCTCAATGAAGAGAAGTGTCTTTAAGTATTTATGTGAAAATTGGTTTTAATCTGACCGAGTTATGAGCATTTGAAATACAACCTGGAGGCATGCAGAATTCTGGGTATGGTTTTTTAGAACACTTCTCAGCAGTGTCCTCTAAGCAAGGGAAGTCTGCACTGGAAATGTTCACGTTGCTAAATTAGCTGCTGAGTGAATGTGCACATCATTTGAGGTGTGCAGTAAATGAGGCAAAAGCAAAAATGGAGGCAGTGTTGCCAAGTGGATAGAGCACTGGAATGGTACTCAGGAGATCTCAGCGTTCTATTCTTGGCTCTGCCACTGATCTCTGAATGACCTTTAGCAAGTCTCTTCAATTAAAAAAAAGCTTCCTGTACCTCAGTTTCCTCACTTGTAAAACAGGGATATTGATATTGACATCCCTTTAAAGCACTTTGAGATCTATTAATGAAAAGAGCTGTATAAGAACTAGGTATTATTATTTTTATTATTCATTGTTCATTTTGTGTATATATTACTTTCATGAGTTCTGTTGGTATACACAGAAGCATACACATGCTGCATATGTGCATCTTAGAAAAAACTGTGTGAGGCTGTTGTCCCTTATGGTAAATTTTAGATTATATTTTTCCTTCTTATAAAGAGAAGCGAGAAGCAGAGGAAAATACTCGTAATCTACCAGAATAAACATGAAGACTCTCAGACCACTAGCTGATTTGAGAAATCATCCCGTGAAAATAATGTTGCTTCCCTTTGTAGTAACATACCTTCCCCATTTTTAGTGGATTTATTCATTATTTGTTGAGCACTGACTGTGTGCTCAGCCCTGTTCATTACAAAGAGGAACATGTGGTTCCTACCCCAAAGGGTTTACAGTCTACATGAGAAGAAAAGGAGTACTTGTGGCACCTTAGAGACTAACCAATTTATTTGAGCATAAGCTTTTGTGAGCTACAGCTCACTTCATCGGATGCATAAAGTGGAAAATGCAGTGAGGATGTTTTATACACACAGACCATGAAAAAAATGGGTGTTTATCACTTCAAAAGGTTTTCTCCCCCCACCCCACTCTCCTGCTGGTAATAGCTTATCTAAAGTGATCACTCTCCTTACAATGTGTATGATAATCAAGGTGGGCTACTTCCAGCACAAATCCAGGGTTTAACAAGAATGTCTGAGGAACAGTGGGGGGGGGGGGAGGAAGGTAGGAAAAAAACAAGGTGAAATAGGTTACCTTGTATAATGACTTAGCCACTCCCAGTCTCTATTCAAGCCTAAGTTAATGGTATCCAATTTGCAAATGAATTCCAATTCAGCAGTCTCTCGCTGGAGTCTGGTTTTGAAGTTTTTCTGTTGTAATATCGCAACTTTCATGTCTGTAATCGCGTGACCAGAGAGATTGAAGTGTTCTCCGACTGGTTTATGAATGTTATAATTCTTGACATCTGATTTGTGTCCATTTATTGTTTTATGCAGAGACTGTCCGGTTTGACCAATGTACATGGCAGAGGGGCATTGCTGGCACATGATGGCATATATCACATTGGTAGATGTGCAGGTGAACGAGCCTCTGATAGTGTGTCTGATGTTATTAGGCCCTGTGATGGTGTCCCCTGAATAGATATGTGGGCACAGTTGGCAACAGGCTTTGTTGCAAGGATAGGTTCCTGGGTTAGTGGTTCTGTTGTGTGGTATGTAGTTGCTGGTGAGTATTTGCTTCAGGTTGGGGGTCTGTCTGTAGGCAAGGACTGGCCTGTCTCCCAAGATTTGTGAGAGTGATGGGTCGTCCTTCAGCATAGGTTGTAGATCCTTGATAATGCATTGGAGAGGTTTTAGTTGGGAGCTGAAGGTGACGGCTAGTGGCGTTCTGTTATTTTCTTTGTTAGGCCTGTCATGGAAAAGAAGCCCTTGAGGAATTCCACCATGATTTCAACAATTTCCATCCCACCATCAACCTCAGCCTGGACCAGTCCATACAAGAGATCCACTTCCCAGACACTATGGTGCTAATAAGCGATGGTCACATTAACACCACCCTATACCGGAAACCTACTGACCGCTATTCCTACCTACATGCCTCCATTGTCTTCAGCCAAGCTCTACGATACAACCGCATTTGCTCCAACCCCTCAGACATAGACAAACATCTACAAGATCTCTATCAAGCATTCTTACAACTACAATACCCACCTGCTGAAGTGAAGAAACAGATTGACAGAGCCAGAAGAGTACCCAGTAGTCACCTACTACAGGACAGGCTTAACAAAGAAAATAACAGAACGCCACTAGCCGTCACCTTCAGCCCCCAACTAAAACCTCAGACGTTCTTGTTAAACCCTGGATTTGTGCTGGAAATGGCCCACCTTGATTATCATACACATTGTAAGGAGAGTGATCACTTTAGATAAGCTGTTACCAGCAGGAGAGTGGGTTGGGGGGAGAGAAAACCTTTTGAAGTGATAAACAACCATTTTTTCATGGTCTGTGTGTATAAAACATCCTCACTGCATTTTCCACTTTATGCGTCCGATGAAGTGAGCTGTAGATCACAAAAGCTTATTCTCAAATAAATTGGTTAGTCTCTAAGGTGCTACAAGTACTCCTTTTCTTTTTGCGAATACAGACTAACATGGCTGCTACTCTGAAATCAGTCTACATAAGATACAGAAAACAGATCTGATATCACTAAATACTGCAGTGGATCAGATAAAGGCCAGTCTCAGAATGCCACAGGTTTTCTTTTGAGCTGACTTCTTTCTGTGGTGGATGCATCATATGCTTTAATGAAAGCATAAAAATACAGTTGGTCTCCCCAAAGATTTTACAAAAAGCTATATGTGAATAACTGACAGGTAGGATCTATCATGCCAAGCTTAAGCTTATTGCTAAGCCAAAATATCTGATACAATGGTTTGCCTAGTGGCAAAGAATTAATTGGATTTTATGCTTTGCTGTCTGTTCTTTCTCCCCATAATTATCATTGAGTTTCAGAAGTTAGCAATAGAAAAAAACCTGTATGGTCATCTAGTCTATAGCTTTCTCAATGCAGAGTTTCCACTGCTTTCCTCAGGAGGCTATTGCTCTCATGACATTTTTTTCTTGGTATTCAGCCTAAATGTTCCCTTTCTTAATTTCATCCTATTTGCAGTGTTGTAGCCATGTTATTAGGCCAACTTCTGTTGGTGAAAGAGACAAGCTTTTGAGCGCATAGAACTCTTTTAAATACAGACTTCTAGAGCTCTGTGCAGCTCAAAAGCTTGTCTCTTTCACCAACAGAAGTTGGTCCTATAAAAGATATTACCTCACCCACCTTGTCTCTTTTTAATTTCATCCAGTTGTTCTTAATTGTACCTGCTTGTACCTCTCTAAATAATTCATTTCCCTCCTTGGCATTTATACCCTTCAAATATTTGGAGGCTATTATCCTGTCCCCCACTAAGTTGTTTCTTAGCCAAAATGCACATAGTTAACTTTTAATCTCTTCTTGTAAATCAGTTGCTCCAATCTCCTCTTATACTTTTTGTAGCTTTTCCAATAACTCCCTCCAGTGTGTTATCTTTCTGGTAATGAAATGTCCAGAACTGAATGCAGTATTTCATATGTGGATGCACCAGAACTATTTTCGAGAGGGACTGTTTGTTCCCTGCTTTGTGAGTTGGTGCTTCTGCCTATGCAGACCAAAGCTGAGGCTTTTTTGTGCTGTATTGTGTAGCAAACTTGAAATCAATTTCATTCATATTGCATTGGTTTCACTACATATGAGGTGATGAGACAATATTGTGTTGCTTTTTGGACTGTAAGATAGCCCATGGCTAGTGGATCTGTGACTACACTAGCCAACCCTCTCCATCCTTTCCTGGATAGGGGGGAACACAGAGGGAGCGTGATGGGCTTTTGCTTCACAACTTAGGTTTGTGGCATGTAGGAAAGAGAAAAGAACTGCTCCTCTGGCCTCTGCAGAATCATCCAGTTCTCATCATATCTGTACATCTGAACTATTTTGATGGAGGGTTTTTTTAATTCTTTTTTTCCTCTTAAAAACATACAACATTAAAAAAGAGAGAAAATTGAGTGTGAAACAATGGTAACCTAACATTAAGACCTGCAACAAGTTGGCAGGGTTCTGTTGTTCATCCATTCTGTTAGCAGCTGTGGGCATCCCAGAGGAAGATGGACTGATTTCTGCTGACTCATTATGAGAGGTGTGGCTTGTTAACTCCAAACTGGTCATAAGAGTGGTGGGAGCAGCCCTTTGGGGAGAGGGGACTAGGACGCATAAGGTTCTCTAGAGTTATAAATAAAGCCAAACCTCAGGAAGAAAGTGAGTTTGGACACTGGATTGGGCTCTCTGGAACTGGGAGGGAGAGACTCAGCTCATGTGCAGGGCCCTCACTATTTAGAGTAGACATGCTGGGTGAATTAGTGTGTTGCTGATATGTGCTGGGTCTGTGATATGGCTCAGTGACTGGGCTGAACGTGGGGTGCGACTCACATTACTAATCCTCCAGGGCCAAATCCTGCTGCCCTCTTGCAAGCCATATGAAGGATGTGGCAGTGCGGCTCTTTTCTCCCCATGTACCACAGAGCAGTGCAGCTCTGCAGCACAGCAAAGTTTGGCTGGGAGGGCGAATGCAGGAACAGACTGTGTGAGGGCCTTTGGCTAGTGGATGTGTGAGTGCAGAACTACTAGCCAACCCTCTCCATCTATCCCTAGGTAGGAAGAGCACAGAGCGAGCAGCATATGCTGTTGCTTCACAGCTTGGGTTTGCAGTGTGTGTGAAAGAGAAGGGATCTGTCCTCTGGTCTCTTTGTAGATCCTCTGTGCAAGGCCTGTTTTCGTGGGTATTTTGTAGAGGCATTTAAAATGGAGCTGTTTGTGCCCTTGTATTGCCTGTGCCGCTGACGCTGGCATATGAATGGTGGGGTGTTGCCAGTCCCTCAGGCTGGTAGACCATGCTTCTGTGCAGTACTGCTGGACTGACCTTGGTGGTGGCTTGTCTGTTTTCCTAACTACTTCATGAAAACTAGGTTACATGATTACAAGCCAATGCTGCTGTTGGATCAAGTATGTGGGATGAGGCTTCCTGTGCCCTCTTCTCCTGCAAGGAAACATAATAGAGGGAAGTATTTTACTTTCAAATTGTACCTTAAATTAATACACCGATACTTAATTAAGCCCAATTTGCCTCGGACATCTACAAGTGATATTTTGTCAATATCTAGGAGCAACAGTATAAACTAAGAGTGGAACAGTTGTCTTCACTTTGAGTTCCCTTGCTCTTCTAAATTTAAGTTGCAACTCTAAAGTTAATTTAATTCTTGATTTAGTTTTAAGGTATTAGAAACCAATATTTAAGCTACTAGGATCCAAAATTTCATGAGAATACCTCGCTCCTCAAGATATCTCCTCAATGAAAGGATCCAGAGGACCTTTCCCTCCTCTGTGTTATACTGAAACAGTCTTTTGTTTGTATTCACAGACATCGAATTCCTGTCTTGCTCATTTTTTACCTGGAAGGGGCTTGGACTGTTTATAGTTTCCTCTGATGGTTTCCCATTGATAGTCTTGGCATTGAGCAAGTCTAAACAATTGAGTCTTGCATTGCATCAGTGGCTAAACAGGGTGGGGTGACAGCTCTCTCCTGCCTGCCTGGACAATCACTGAGACCTGTTATATCCTGGAGACTAAGGGTATGTCTACATTGCAATAAAAAAACCCCGTGGCTGGCCCATGCCAGGTGACGGGGGCTTGGGCTGCAGCACTGTTTAACTGCAGTGTAGACTTTGCAGCTCGGGCTGTAGCCTGAGCTCTGGGACCCTCCAATCTTGCAGGTTCCTAGAGCCCGAACTCCAGCCCAATCTCGGACATCTACATGGCAATTAAACAGCCCTGCAGCCCAAGCCCCGCAAGCCGGAATCAGCTGGCACAGGCCAGCTGTGCGTTTTTATTGCAGTGTAAACGCGCTCTAAGTTTTACTCCATGTCCGTGAAGCCTACTACCAACATAATTGCATTATTCTTTAAATATTACCTGTGCATACATCTCACAATGATTATGAATCTTGACAAGGTATAAGCGTTCTGTAGATACCGGACACACATCCATAAAAAGTAGCATGTATGTAAGGTAAGACATGTTTGGAGCAGTGAGTTTGTGAAGTCTGAGGTGAGAGTTGCTCACAAAGAACAAGGGACCCTTTGCTACGGAGCCTCTGTGTCACACTTACTGCTTGGGATGTCAGTTTCTATTCAGTAGAGGTAAGAGTGGCTGAATTGGGACCTAAATATTTTGTTATTGACTGTTATTGATTGTTATTTTCCACTTTATGCATCCGATGAAGTGAACTGTAGCTCACGAAAGCTTATGCTCAAATAAATTGGTTAGTCTCTAAGGTGCCACAAGTCCTCCTTTTCTTTTTGCGAATACAGACTAACACAGCTGCTACTCTGAAACCTGTTATTGACTAGCTCATTTTGGTTGAGAAAATATGGTTTGCTTTCATGTCAAAGTACTAGGAGATTTGCCAGCAGATTATAAGGCCACAAGTAATCTTGGTCATTAATTGTTTTAAACAATCTCCCACATGGATTTTAAAATGCCAAGCAAATAACAGAAAGAAAATGTAGTGAAATAGAAAGAAAATGTAGTGAAATATGATTTAGTAAAAGTTGGTTCTCTTCCAACTTTATTTTTATTTATTTTTAAAGTGGCAAGGGTTTTTTTTCTTGTGTGTGTGAGAGAAAATATAAAACCTTTGCCCATGAATCTCGATTGAAACATCATCAAAACATACAGTACAAAGGACTGGTAAATTACTTTGGAATCTGTTGTTTTCTTTGTAACTCACTGCTGTCTGTCATTCTTGCTAAGATAGCAATGTATTTCTTACATGACAGACTACTCTAACTTCCTACCTACAAATTACTGCACATATTATGGAATAAATTTAAATTATAATGCAGAAAAACATCAACTGTCAGAGAACAATGTTAACTTAAGTTTGATGTTTTCATATCAGGACATACTGCACAGGGTGTGACTGCTCCTCTGTTAGGAGTTAAAGTTAAGGGCTGTATTCTCCCCTCAGTTACATCAGTACAGCCCCATTGCATTAAATGCGGTTGTACTACTGAAACGGGGAGGAGAAGAAGGGGAGAATTTGGCCTATGAATGAGTATTGAGCTGTTTAAACAGCTGCATTTTCCGTCCCAAAGGTGGCTGCATTTCAATTAGAGGTGGATTAAAATTAAATATGATATCAAGATTTTGGATCCTGGTCTCTCTATAAGGAGGGACGGGGATATTCAGAGCCCTCTTGGTTAGACACTTCACCCAACTTTGCCCCCTGGGTTGACTCTCCTTCATGCCTACAACTGGTCTCTTGTCTTCCCTTTCTCTTTCAGGTGAGGCAGCTGAGTTCGCTCTAGAATGTGACTAGCCAGTGGTAGTAATTTGTGCGCTGCCAGCTATTCTGCCTGTAACTTTCTGCTCTGTCCAGGTCTCCTTTAATTATAGGTTTTTTTCACAAAGTTCCCAGTTTATGCCCTGATTTCACATGGGATTTATGTATGTGCCTAACGTTAAGCACGTGAGCAGTTCCATTGACTTTAATAGAATTACTCCCATGCTTAAAGTTGAGTAAATATTTTAGTATCTTGCTAAATCAGGTCCCTGACCCACTTCTGATTTCAGTGGCGGATGAAGTGATTCTTTTATACATTTGTATTTAGTTAGATACTAAGCTTACAGAGCAGTTTGGGATCCTTCAGGATGAAAGATGTCGCAGGGAAGCAGGGGGAGTTATGGTTTAATGGCTAAAGCAGAAGGCAGAGTCATGAGATCTGGGTTTAAATTTTCAGAAGCACCTAAGTGACCAAGAAGCATAAGTCACATTTTCAAAAGTGACTTCAGCACCTAGGAACCTAAAACCTATTGAAAGTCAATAGGATTTAGGCTCCTAAAGTCTAGATCTACAAAGGGGAATTAAATTCAGTGTAGCAATGCCTAATTTTAGGCACCCTGCTGCCCAGTGGAATCCTTAGCCTGCGTTCGTTGCCCAGGCTCCCTATACAATGCATGGGAAAAGTTGGGTACCTATGAATGGTATTTACAAAAGCCAACATGAAGAACGACGAGCTGCTGAACTTTGTCAGTTGGAAACACCTATCTCTAGGTTGGAGGGAGGTGCCTAAGTCCAAGAGAGGGTTTATAGGTAGAGAGTTCATGCCTAAAGCAAGGTCAGTTTTTTCTCACAAAAAACTGTGGAGGAGGAGCCATTTTCCCCCTTACACCAAATAACTCAGTGGTTCAAACATGGGAGACCTGGATTCAAGTTCCCACTCTGTCAGATTCAGGTATCGGATGAGTTCCCTAACCCCTGGGCTATAAGGTATTCTTGGGTGAGTTTTTCTCAGTCTTTCCTGTTGAAACTGTTCCAGGGTCTGGCTTCCCCTGTGGAATAGAAAATGGGTCACAAATGCTCATAGCAACTGCAACATGCCCCCGTGGGGCTTGTAAGGCCCCAAAGTAATGAGCCTGTGTCACGGTAACAGGGCAAGCCGTGCTTTAGACCTCTTTTAGTCCCCCTTGAGTACACGCCACAGGTGACAGTCCTGGCATCCTGTACCGCATAGAGATTGAACCCCATGGTCCCAACCACTCTAGGGGGTCTCTGGGCTACAGCTCTCCTGTTTCCCAAATGTGTTAACATGACAGGGTCAACTGTGTTTGGCATCTGTAAGTCCTTTTCCACCAAGGAACTGTGATCAGCAATTGATTAAAGTAATCCAAAACCAGGTTCTTCAAAACAAAGTATCATTTATTTATTCATGCAAAAGTACAAAACACACAGAGCAAAGGGGGTAGAAAAATAAAGGTCTGTATTCATATTTCCCCTTACCTAAAACTTAATCTTACCTTGCAAGTTTGGTAAGTTTCATTCAGCCCAGTTACCTCTGTCTCTGAGAAGCAGGCTGCCCTTCTGTTGCATGCTCTCTCTGTCGAAGAGTTATCTCCACCTGCTACTGCTGGGTGCTCAGTCCCCACTGTCCCTTCTTTAGGGGTCTTTTTGATCTCTAGGCTTTCAACCTTGGCAAATCAGTTGTGTAACTATGCCTGGTGCCTGGAAATAGCATCTTCCCAATTAATGGCCCAGCCACTGTTATTTGTTTTGTAAAGGGACCACTCAGTGCGACAAAAAAAACCACTTAGTTCACAGGACTGAAAGCTGGAGAACTTGCTGCTTTATTAAACTGTATCACAGCAATCTGACTAGGGGGAAAACTCCCACTTACAAACAGGAAGTAGGGAAGGGTGGAGCATGGCTCCATCTCCTAATATTCTGGGTAACCCAGTTAACCCTATGCTGACCACTTTACTACAGTCTTCACTGCCTTGAAGATGTTCACCCCATGTGTCATTTCTAACATTGTTTTGTTTCCTGATTGCTACCCCTCTAATAGCCTCCTTTGATTTAACTCTGTGCAGTCAGGCAGGATAGTATCAAACAGGTAAAGTGAGGTGTACATTATAGTTACAAAAATAATACAGATATTTCCCTCATTCGCTACTGCGTGCAATCAGGAAGTCAGGCCCCACCCAGCAGTAATGGAGGGTGAAAATGGTTAAAGTAATATTTACATTTTTTGGAATATGAGCTGTTGCCTTTGTCATCTCAGAAGTCTTCCAAATCTGAAAAGGATAACAAGGAGGCAGAAACCACCAGGTAATGACTTTTCTCTCTCCCTCTCTCTGTTGTCACTGTAACATTTGACTAGATATACAATGATTTGTTAGTTTTCCTAAAGAGACAAACTGTAGTTCTTTATGCTACACAAATCAAAAATCTGTCTGCATACGTCACTCGTGTCTTGAATTGTTTCTTGTCTGATTTATGTAGAGTGGCACACATCATGAATGCAAAAATACTGTCACTGAGGTTCTTTCTCCAACAGTGGCATACTTTAACACACAATGGGCATTTAACATGAGGAATTTAGATCAGACATTTAGGGAAATAGCATAGTATCTAAGCTGGGAATGAAAAATAGAAGCCTTCTTTAAAATACACAATAGGAGAATCTTTGTGTAAGGCTTTTTATAAAATAAAATCATTTGGGTCTCTGAATTTTCACTACACTGATTCATCATATGACTTTCTATGTTCAGGTGAATCGTACCTGTGAATGTGATCTCTCCCAATTGGATTATTCTGTATTTTCTTGAGATGCTGTAAACAGTATTTCATTTTTCCATTGCAGGACTGCTAGCAATTTTTCTTTGATGCCAACTGATGCCTCTTAGCAATAGGAATAAATGCTGTAGGAACAATTTCAGCGTTTTTAAAATGTTGAAAAATGTTATCTGTGGAGACCATTTTATTTATACAATAACAATTATACTGTAATTTCTATATTTCTCTTGTCCTATCAGGGATCTTTGCAGGAAAGCAGTTCTTTGTTTCTTATGGAGTTCATTGAACTCTGCTACTTGTTCCCTTGCTGAAATTATCATCCTCTGTTGGTGATATTGTCAGAAGTTGCTAGGGAAATGACTATATCATCCCAAGCTGAGGATGATGACTTCAAATAGGGATAAGCAGCAAAGATTGATAAACTCCACAAGAAACAAAGATTCAGAATGTATGCAAATATCCGTAGGAGTAACAACCGCCACCACCATTGATTTATAGCAGAACTGTTTCTAAAGAGATTACGTATTTCATTGAGCATCGAAATCTTGAGTTCGTCATGGAAAATGACTTTTTTGATTTGCATTGCTCGGTTTATTGGGCCAAATTCTATCTTCAGTGGGGACCCACTGGCATGACTGGGGGCAGAGTTTGGGTCACTCTGATAACCAGTCCTAACTTCCTGTACTTAGTGTATGTTTGTCATAGGTGTGTGTGTTTAAATTAAGAGAAGTAATCTAAGAAAGAGATCATGACTAAATGATTTTTCCTGTTTCTTTAAACAACTATCAGTATATTCTCTAGTGGATCGTGTAATGATCAGTCAGTTCAGAAGAGCCAGTGGCATTTGATGAGTATGCATCTACTTTGCCATCGTTCATAATGGGCATATTCATCAATCTGCTCACATTTAATTTTTTAAAACAACCAAATCAATATGTGCACTGTGGTTTTAGTTTGTTTTGAATTTAGTATTTCTTGTTGTTATTCCAGATTGTATATTTTTAGATGAATTTATTTTCTCAAATATCTCTGGGACAATTTTGAGGGTGGGGGGGTTAAGAATTGAATTATTAACATTAAAGCATGCTGCAGTTGGGTACAAATATATTTAATTATATTTATATTATATAATATAATAATAAAATATATTTGTACCCATCATATCTGAACAAGGTCTAATAAAACATGTGCTAAGGAAATTTTAGTTCATTTTTTCATTGTTTGTTTTCATGCAAGTCACTGTCTTATGCTTTCTTTCATATGCCTTTATTTTTATCCTTAATTCTGCTTCCGTCAGGATGGCGGCAGTGGTGGGGTTTTTTTGTTTTGTTTTTGTTTTTTTAAACAAGCCTGCCTGGCGCACATAGGATTTCAGTTACCATTTATGGAACAAATCCAGGCCATTTCTTTCACACATGATATGCTGAATGAATCATCCCGCTCCGCCCGTTCTTTATTTCAATTTTCAATTGTATTGTCTGAAAAACTTCCTTGCAGTAACATTTTGCAGTAGCTCATTATATAATCTCCAAATTTGGGCTGCTATCAGCATTCTGCAGCAAACTTATTCTGTTTATTTTTAGCCTCATACAATTTGCTGCTATAATAACCACAGTCTTTGATGCATTTGAGATATCACCTTTAGTTAACTAGAACAAGACAAGGGAAAAGAACAGATGAAGCATTTGTTTGTCACTGCTCCCTTTGGGGATTAGAACTTTGCATTAGTTTAAACAGTGGGTCATCCTTACCCGCCAGAATGACAATGAAATCAGGCTATTAACTTTTTTCTTTTTCTCCTTATGTTAAGGGAAATGTGTATTTAGTCTCTCAGGAAATTTCTATGTGCAGCCCTAGCATAAAGTGTGTTTATGCATTTGATTCCATTGATTAGTTAAGCAGAATCCATGTCCACAGCAGGAATCTGTATTTTATGTCTGTTGTTCATCACTGTCAGTTTTACCTAATTAAAATTCCCACTATGTTTTTAAGTACTATATCAAATCACCAGTTTTGCCATGAATATTCATTTGGTTCACCCAGTCCTTATGATTTTATTTGCTTTGATACTTAATAATCACTGCATGCATTAATAATAGTGAATAAGAATCTTAAAATTAAAGAAACTAGAAATAAAGAAAAAATACCAGTGAACATGTCACTGGGAAACTCTAACATTTGATGCTTAGTTTTTTGGGGTGTCATTATCAGATATCGTTGTAATTAAATGAAAAATTGAGAATGCTTTCTATTTATGAAGTAATAACTTTATCCTGAACTAAATAAACTCAGGCCAGAAGCCAAGGAATTTATTACCCAAAGTGATGTTGTTATGGAATTAACAGGGAGCATACCCTAAAGTTATTAGGTTGAACCGTACATTTCAATACATCACTACTATGCTCTGATTTGGCTTTTTCCCTCAACTCGCCATCTGTGCCCACATCAGATGTGGCAGCCACAGCTCCTGACCTTACTACCTTTTGACCTCTCTCTGTTACCACCTGTAACCTTAGTCTTTTCAATCTCTCCCTCAATTCTTCCATATCTGTTGTGGACAGCATAGTTTGCTCCTTTACTCCCTGCTAAAATTAATTCCTTTTCTGACATCTCTTTTTAATGTCTTGGCTGGAATAACTGGGTAGAGAATGGCTCAGTAGACGAAGCATTTCTGTGGGCATCCCCAGATATGTTCACATACATTTCTTCGTTCTTCTGTTTTCTTCACAATACATCAATGACTGTATTATAAGTATGATTATTAAATTGAGAATGGGAGAATTCTTGTGCACCAACACAAAAGATGCAATAAATACAACATTTAAAATGCAGCATTATTTCTTGATTTATGGTCATCACTGAACCTCAAAAACAGAAGATGTTGCAACCATGCTTGGAATGGATGTTTACTGTCTTTAGACATCCATTACTGTCTTTAATCATATAGAGTGGAGGGATTTCCATAATTATTATAACTGGATGAAAATTATGGAATTGTGTTCCAGAGAAAATGAGAATGGCCTGAGGACTCAGTGGCAAAACCAACTTCTTTAGCTTGGACTTCCCTCAGCAATAATAACAGCAATGGCAACAAGAACAACTAAGGAAAAGATGAAGTCATTGCATGCATACATTTAAAAAGTGTTCAGCAACTTTCTAAGGAGAAGGGAAAATTTTAGTTTGTTGTTTGGGCTCTTTCTGGTCCAATTCAGTTTTGTGAAGTGCTCTACTACAGTGATGGGGCATCTGTTGAGAACTTTCATTGGTAGATCACATTAGCTAATAGTAAAAAAAATGTAGAGAGGAGGAATTTACATAATGTTCAGTTACAGAGAAATAAACGAGATCATTATACTAATCAGACTTCCATCAGCCAATTAGAATACAGAGAATTACAAAATTGAGAAATAAGTGGAGTGTTATGGGTTAATAACTGTACCACATCCCTATATTTTGAGTAGTCTGAACAATTCTATTTGTCTGATTGCTAATAAAAATAAATGTGGTGGTTAAAATGCAGTACAGAAGGGTTTTGTGTGCACTGACAAATCTTAGAGACATTGCATGCTAACATCGATATTCCTTTCATTCTTGCTTTGTTTACCTCTCTACTTCCTTCATTCTTGTAATAAACGCATAATGGTACAAAACTACATGCATTGGATTTCTGTAACACATCAAGAAAGATCTACATTATTTTAGTGTATTTGGACTAAAGGGTTTGTTCTGAAGCCACTCACTGAAAATTAAATTATTTTATTTATTGTGACACTGGCTTTGAATTTATTTTTCTAAACTAGGTAATGCTATACTTCGAATGAGCGTCCAGCTCTTTCTAATAAAACTGCTTCATGCAGACCATCTTTTCTATTTTTTTGTAAATATATGTTTGCTTTCAGCAATATTAAACCCAAGGTACAAAATATCTCTTATTTCTGAGGATATCAGTCTTCCTGCCATAAAGGTGTAGTATTGTCGTCCAAGGGTTAAAATGCAGCATCCCCTTTTCATCTGAGAAATAATATAGTTTGAGAATACTGTGTACACAATCCCATACTCCTGCTCCTATCAGTCTGGGCAATACAGTGAATGGGGCTGCAGAATTAAAGCTGTTACTGTCCTCTTCATTGCATTTCTTTTCACAGCTGCTTCTCTCCCCACTCATCAGACACCCAGTGTCCTCCAGTCCACTTCACTTCAGTTTCTTTCATATCCAACTCCATTCTCCCCTTCCAGCCACATCTTTCTTGCCCTGCTTTCCCCCAATTCCTGCCATTGGTTCAAGCCCACTAGTTTTCACCCTCTTCATTGGCCTGATCAAACTTCTTCCCTTCCCTCCCTTCTCCTATCCTGGTGCTTCTTTGTACTACTCTATATAATGGAAAAGGAACGAGGAGTACTTGTGACACCTTAGAGACTGACAAAATTATTTGAGCATAAGCTTTTGTGGGCTAAAACCCACTTCATCGAATGCATGCAGTGGAAAATACAGTAGGAAGATACATATATGTATATACACAGAGAACATGAAAAAATGGGTGTTGCCATACTGAGAGAAATCAGTTAAGGTAAGCTATTATCAGCAGGAGAAAAAAACTTTTGTAGTGATGATCAGGATGGCCCATTTCCAACAGTTGACAAGAAGGTGTGAGGAACAGTAGGGGGAAAAATAAGCATGGGGAAATAGTTTTACTATGTGTAATGACCCATCCACTCCCAGTCTTTATTCAAGCCTAATTTAATGGTGCCAATTTGCAAATTAATTCCAGTTCAGCAGTCTCTCCTTGGCGTCTGTTTTTGAAGTTTTTTTGTTGTAGTGAGACTCTTAGCTCTGTAATCAAGTGACCAGAGAGATTGAAGTGTTCTCCGACTGGTTTTTGAATGTTATAATTCTTGACATCTGATTTGTGTCCATTTATTCTTTTACGTAGAGACTGTCCAGTTTGGCCAATGTACATGGCAGAGGGGCATTGCTGGCACATGATGGCATATATCACATTGGTAGATGTGCAGGTGAATGAGCCTCTGATAGTGTGGCTGATGTTATTAGGCCCTGTGATGGTGTCCCCTGAATAGATATGTGGACAGAGTTGGCAACAGGCTTTGTTGCAAGGATAGGTTCCTGGGTTAGTGTTTTTGTTGTGTGGTGTGTGGTTGCTGGTGAGTATTTGCTTCAGGTTGAGGGGCTGTCTGTAAGCAAGGACTGCCCTGTCTCCCAAGATCTGTGAGAGTGAGGGATTGTCCTTCAGGATAGGTTGTAGATCCTTGATGATGCGCTGGAGAGGTTTTAGTTGGGGGCTGAAGGTGACGGCTAGTGGCGTTCTGTTACTTTCTTTGTTGGGCCTGTCCTGTAGTAGGTGACTTCTAGGCACTCAGAAAAACTGCTGAATTGGAATTAATTTGCAAACTGGACACCATTCAATTGTATTTTCCACTGCATGCATCCAATGAAGTGGGTTTTAGCCCACAAAAGCTTATGCTCAAATAAATTGGTTAGTCTCTAAGGTGCCACAAATACTCCTCGTTCTTTTTGCTGATACAGACTAAGATGGCTACCACTCTGAAATCTATACAATGTCTTTGTCCTACTAATTTTCCATTTTGACTCTTATTTTCTGTCAAAAGTGGGATACTGTCCCATTCAATGGATTTCTATAAATCACCCTCCAGACAGCATGCGCTTCAGTTGCTAAGGTTTCATCAAGAAAAGTTTATGGTATTTTTAGCCATACACATTTATATCACCCTTGATACATTGTAATTAGACAGGTTTGCAGCTGTTGTTGGTCTGCCACAGAGAAAATTGCTATTGAAGGGATAGCTGACTAAATATTAGGAGAAGATAAATGGTAAAGATGACCATGTGTCCCCAAATACTAGGAATTCTCCTTATTTTGGCCTGTCTTCGTATCCCTGTTGGTTTTACAAAAAAAATCTTGCGTTCCAGACTTTGCACAGTTTTACAAACTGATCACAAGAAGAAGAGCTAGCAAAATCACAACAGGTTAGCCAAATGCCTATGAATTTCAGGGACACCCGACCATGATTATCATATGTTGTCATGTACCGTTCCCCGTCTGTGCCTTTCAGAGGTCTCCCCTCTGCACAGGTCCTCAAGTCAGTCATCTTCCTTTTTGTTCCATCTATAACAGTCTATCAGTATACTATGACAACCTGTTAGGATGAAACTGGTAAAAAACATAAAAGGTGATTATAACACTAATTGAATTATTGACAGCATGGTCAAATCAGTATTTATCCCCAGAATCATCTGCAACCAAATAGGACAGACCAATAAAATAGGTTACTTGTCTCATAAAGAGAGATGCACTCCTTCCTTTTAACTGGATCATGGTCCGTCTATTACCAAGATGTAAATTCCATCTCTCCAATTTCTAATCCCAACCCAGAAAATATGATGCAGAGTGTGGTCAGCATTATACATTGAGTCAGAAACCACCGGGCATAGCTCCATGGTTGTAATGGAAACCATGAGATCTTGAGCTGTCATAGATGGATTGTCTTCCACCAAGACAATGAAATCAACCCAAAACATCAGACTCCGAGACGCCAAACACCATCAGAGAAGAGAACTTGTCCATCTCAATTAGGGCCTTTGCAGTACTATGGGGAAATGTATACACTAGCACTAGTCTCATCTTAAATCCATCCAAGAATTTACCCTTTATATGGACACACAGTATTAAATCTAGGTTAAAGTGGGAGACATCCTGCCATTTGAAATAGGATGCACATAGCATAGCCATACTGCCTGTCTGACCCTTCCTCATTGTAATGCTGAACTGAGTGCTGGTATACAACTTTGAGGCTAGCAAAGTAATATTTCTACCAAGCTTATGGAGTTTCAGTTTTGGAAGTCATCTCCTGGTGGCAGGGTTCAGTGCAGCGCCAGTCTAGCCAGCAGAGTCTGAATTTGAACAACAGTAAAAAGATTCAGACTAAATTGTCTTCATTGCTGTAAAAATGGGAGGGTTTAGTCTATCAGTATTGTCCAAATGAATGGATGCCTTCATATGAGAATCAAAAATCACAAGCAAGGAAACAAATTTTCCCTGTAAACCTTTCTGAAATTAATCACTTAGTTTTAAGTACTCTTGGCTTGGTCTGTTTGAATCACTATCTTAACATTACTTCCTGTATGTGCCAGTCTGTGTCTGCATCTGTGTTCGAAAACAACAGTGCCTGCTGCAAAAAGAAACTGTGTGTTATAGGTTTCAGAGTAGCAGCCGTGTTAGTCTGTATTCGCAAAAAGAAAAGGAGGACTTGTGGCGTCTTAGAGACTAACAAATTTATTTGAGCATAAGCTTTCGTGAGCTACAGTTATAATTTATCAAAGACAAAATTAAATATTGCTTATGTTAATGCAATTTCAGGTTCTGGAGATGTATTGAGTCAGAATGGGTTTATCATGGAAATGTCACTTTCTTTTTAAACTCATCATCAGTATTCTTAGTGTAGCTATCTTAACTGAAGAAAATATCATCAAAAGATTAGCCAAGGATGATTTTTCCCTAATTCCCATATAAAAGCTATTAGTGTTAACTAGATACAACACAGTTATGCTGTTAGTTGTGAGAAAAACTGTGTAAAGCTGGTTTATTAGCTAGGCGAATACAACAAAGTTGTCCTCACTTGACCTAAAATTATTTTTTTGCCTTTTTTTCTGGATGCTTCTAAAAGCATTTAAATGGAAACATAACTTGTACTTGAAAATAAAAATCCCACTAGTGCAGTTCCTGTTTTATTATTATGGTTGATATAGCAAATGATCATGTGTTTTATTACTCAAATTAAAATCAAACTATGTAACGATATTAATGATATGCTGCTATTTTTTCAAAGAAACAGATTAGTGCCACTAAGATGCATATTTTTTAAAGTTTCATCAGACAACTATATTATTCAATGGAGAAGATTGTAGTTTCCGATTTCTTAAAATTATTATAATCATAAATCCATTTACAATAAATTATAATATGGCTTTGGTTGTAATGATATTAAACAGCAAAACTATTTGGATAGCTTTACTACCCTATCAGCACCAATCCTTCGTACTTTGACTGAGCCCCTAGAAGTAGTGAATCCTGTTTATTTCTGGAATATCATTACTGGTACTGAGTAGTAATTGGCTTTCCCTTCCAGACAGGATGTCAAAAGAGAAGGGGTTCAACTATGGTCCTTTGCTTACCCTTATTGCTGCTGCTTGTGCTAGATGTCTTCCTTGGTCTAATGGTGATCTTCAGAAATCAAACAGAAGGCTCCTAGAGTAGCAAAAAGGTATCAGGGCATCTTCTGTACAAGCATTAGATGCAGATGGGCACAGGAGCTATGAGCAAGGCCAAGAGGTTTTAATTCTCTACAGTGACTGCACTGTGAGCGCTATATGTTTGAGTTCTTTGACTTGATCTGGATTACCTCATCTGTAGTTAGTTCCATAAGTCTCTCTGACAGATTTCCTACATTCCTCATGGAAAAGATGAGACAGATCCTGCATCTCCAGGAATGAAAAGATTTGGGTGGCATGGTAGTTCATATTTGTGTTCTTTGTTTCGCCCTCACAGTTTAAAGATGCGACAGTTTATAATTGTCATTCTTCATCTGGAATGTGATGACGTTCCTGGGAATTTGCAAAGCAGGACTTCAGAGACATTACTGAATGCTCTGGATGGGCTATTGAGTCTGAAACAAGTTATCCTAAGTGATCTAGTTGTTCAGCAGAAAAAATTGAAGTTCTTGGAGTTGCAGCATTGTCTGCGGGATCCACATCTGCATGAAGCTGTAATAAGTATGAACTGTAGACACTGGAAAGCAGCTGCCTGAGAAGTACACTGGGAAAGGAAGATTCAAGGCTGGGTTTTTAGCAGACTCTTTTTTGAGAAATAAGCAGTTCAGGGGTTTTAAAATGAGCTCCAGGATGGATCATACTTGGAGATAACACTATGGAGGGTTTCTTCTTTATTCATTTCTCCAAATGTGGGAAGAAAAATTCCCATATGTTCTGATCAGAAATGCTGTGCTTAGGTAACTCAAATGTGGTGAAACTTAAACTTCACACTTGTTGTGTTTTAGATCTCAGTGGGGGACTTAAAAACCAAGCAAGACTTGAAGACATTTGGTTCTGGTAGAAGAGGTTATTGTTTTTCCTTTTGTTTCATTCTCCTTGTATTTTGTGTTGCCTTTAAACATTAACTCTTTGGGCCAGATATTTAGCTGTTATATGTTTTGATGACATTGCATGTTTGGTTGATAAAGGTAATAGTGTTGATGTAATATACTTAGACTTCTGTAAGGCATTTGACTTGGTACCACATGACATTTTGATTAAAAAACTAGAACAATATAAATTTTACATGACACACATTAAATTGATTAAAACTGGTTAACTAACAGGTCTCGTAATGTAATGGTAAACTAGGAATTGTCATTGAGAGGGTCTCTTTCTAGTGGGGCTCTGCAGGGAGTAGTTCTTGCACCTATGCTATTTAACATTTTTAACAATGACTGGGAAAAAATGTAAAATCACCACTCATAAAGTTTGCAGATGACATGATAATAATGAAGAGGACAGGTCAGTGATACAGAGCGACCTGGATCATTTGATAAAGTGGGCTCAAGCTAACTATGTGTGTTTTATACCACCAAATGTAAATGTATGAACTAAGGAATGTAGGCCATACTTACAGGATGGGAGACTCAATCCTCGGGAGCAGTGACTCTGAAAAAGATTTGGTGATCTTGGTGATAAACAGCTGAATGCGAGTTCCGAGTGGCCAGAAGGGTTAATGTGATCCTTGGATGCAGAAACAGGAGAACATTTGAGTAGTAGTAGTAGAGGTTATTTTCCTTCTGTATTTGGCACTGGTACAATCTCTGCTGGAATACAGTGTCCAGTTCTGGTGTCCACAATTCAAGAAGGATGTTGGTAAATTGGAGAGGATTCAGAAAAAGCCATGAGAATGAGTAAAGAATTAGAAAACATGCCCGATAATGATAGACTCAAGGAGCTTGATCTATTTAGCATAACAGTGGGAAGGTTTTGAGGTACTTACAAGGAAAACAAATATTTGATAATGGGCAAAGGTAAAACAAGATCCAATGGTTGGAAGTTGAAGCTAGACAAATTCATGCTGTGGAAATAACTAGGGTACACATTTGTAACAGTGAGGGTAATTAATGGCTGGAACAATTAAGGGGTTGTGTTGCATTCTCCATCACTGGCAATTTTGAAATCAGGATTGGATTTTTTTAAAATACATGCTCTAGTTCAAAAGGAATAATTATGGGGAAGTCCTATGGTCTGTGTTATACAGGAGGTCAGACTAGATGCTTATAATGGTCCCTTCTGGCCTTTGAATCTATGAAAAGAAAAGACAATTTTCATCAAAACAAAATTTGAAAAGAAAAAAATACAGAAATTTTGTTTTTCATTTTCTGACCAGCTCTACTAGTGAATATGAAAATTCTAACACTTTTCAAGCTTAAAAGTATAAAGGGGCAAACTTAATTAAAATGAGAAAGAGAAATGAAAAATTAGGGTAGCACCAAAAAGAAATAAAAATGAATAAACAAAAGAATGGCAGTGAATAAGAGAACATTTTATTTGTGCCAGGGTTGGATTCTTCCCTCACACCTGCACTTTGGAGAATAACTTCCACGTGACCTATTGTGCAAATGCAGCAGTAGCAGTGCACATGCATCTGCACACAGAGACTGTATGTTGTATTTCCTAATCATTTTAGTTCCTGGGTAGATATTACTCTTGGGTTCAGGACATGTTGAAAAACACAACCACCGCTTCTCCCCACCTCCCACAAAAAAGAAAAAAAATATCCCACTGAAGTTATTCATAGCAGCTGTAGATGCAACGATTCAGAGACCTTACCACTCACCAATACTAGAGTGGGAAGATACAGGGCTTGTCCATACAGAGACTTAGTGTGTGGCAAGCTGGGGTGTAACTCGACAGTGCACGTGCTTGCTGTGTGCTAACTGGCCATGCGGACCCTGCTACTGTGCACTACGGGCTCCATAAGAGCACACAGACCATTTAGTGTGCAGTAGTAGGATTGACATGGCCAGTTAGTGCATTGCAAGCTAGTGCGCTGCAGGTTCACACCCAAGCATGCTGCACACTGTATATATGTAGACAAGCCCAAAGAGTGTGTTCAGGTAAAAATACTCTCTCTCCTTTTTCCACCTTCTCCATGGTCCACTAAGGTAAAATCCTTTCTGCCAGAGAATCCACCAGTATATTTGTACACCACCAGCTCAGGATAAACACTGAACCATTCTGACGTCACCCTAACCACCTCTGTCTGTATAATGTCTCTTGTTATGACACATGAAAACACCGCCGTGCCATACCTTTTTCCACAAATCTGCCTCCCTCCCAACCTCCTTAGTTGCAACCATTGTGTATATAATTGTGTATAAGGCAAATAATCACCTCAACAGTTGCCTGATCTAGAAATTCTCTCTGTGTAAGTAGTTACATCTTTTTTGTGTTTGCAGCCAGATAAAGAAGTAGCACCACCCCGGAATGTAACAAGCTGTCGTCATATCAGTAGTTTGTTATAGTGAAAACTTTAGTGTACCTACATATCAGAACGTCATACTCATTCAGACTACCGATGTTGAAACAATTATAGGTTTGAATGATTGACTGTCCCTTCTCTTTTCTCAACACCTCACTTGCTGTATTTCTTCCCCCATGTTCATCACCCATTTGTGGTTTCAGAGACAAAATGGTGTGTGTATGGCAGAGTTGGGCTCATCTAATATTAGGGTGGTCTTATCTCGTACGAAAGCAGAAAAAAATTTCTGGTCAAGGGGGGTAGAAGGATGGCTGCATATGGTGGCATTAACTGCAGTATACTGATGGGACATTTTGGATACATGGGCTTGCAGGGACTTTGCCAACTTAACACTGTTGTACCTTACATGTTTTGTATAACAGCATACCAACAGCTATCTAAGTGATGTTTCTATCTATTGGTATGAGATATATGGGAACAGAATTCTATCTTCCCAGATATTGCCCACTTCCCATTGCGAGTACATTGGGGTCCATACTCCCCACCTCCCAAGGCTCTGACATCCACATGGAGTTCTAGGTTGCCGTTGATTGTGATGTTACCAATCATCTGAATATTAATACACATCAGTGTGCATGTCTGCCTATCCCACTGTGGTTACTTGTTCAAGTTCTATTGCATACCAATAGAAGTGGAATATGTTCAGCACCCAAAATGGCCTTAATTTTGGTGGGGGTTGTAATGGAAGGTTTTGAGTTAAGGATGTGTAGAGGCCATGTGGTCAAGAGCAGTATACTGAGAGTTGGACTCTTAGGTTGTATTCCCATCTCTGCCACAGAGTCTCTTGACTGATTTTGGGCAAGTCACCCAAACGTCTCTGAATCAGCTACATATCGATAAAGTGGGTATAGTAATACTTTATAAACACCCCCATGATGTAGCTAAGACTTTAGAATCCTTAGAGGAAAGATGCTTTATGAACATTAAGGAGAAGGTTCACCAGCACAGTTCTTGGCACACTGGGGTGATGGTATAGGTGGCTCTAGCCCAGAGGCTGTTGGTAGTGATCTGGCACAAGCTGGAGCAGCCTCAGGGCTATTCTAACTTCTGCCAACAGATAGCAACTCCCAAGGAGCTGCTCCACTAGCCAAGATTGCCAGACCACATAGCAATCCAACTGCATTGTCTCCCACCCCAAGACACCTCCAGGACATGCTGGAGTGCCATGTATGAATGCATAAATTCTCATTGGCTGCCAGTTGCTGCTGGATACTTGCAAGGGACTGAGGATCTGCCCCAAAGTGTTCTACAAATATCTGGTTTGGTGAAGTCATGACTCTTATTCTAGATAGAACATGTTACTCTGATGTACTTGTGGTCCCACCAGCCGAGATTCCATCTTAGAAGCTAAAGTAAGTTGGCATTTCTTCTGTGTATCTTACAGGATGATTTTGACCTAGACAAATTTAGTTTTGACCAGTGGATTTTTTTTCATTGCCATTTTTATACCTTCCCCACTCATCATGTGATGTGATTATCCTGTCCATACTACCATACTTTAAGACCCTCTTAAGTAAAAGTAAAACAGCAATAACTGTAGTCATAAATCAGTGCAGGAAAAAGGCACACCATAATCAAACATGGAAATTGTGCAGGTTGTTTCTTGGTCAATGTAGGTCAGAGAAACAAATATTCCTAATGTAATTGACAGAGCAGAAGAAATATTTCTTTGTTTTTGTAGATGGGGGGAGGAGTATCATTTTTATGCTTTCTGTACTCTGATTGGTAGGAAGCAAGTTGTTTTAACACCTTAAAAACCATCAAGTTCTTACTACAAAACAAAACCCCATCTCCACTAAATGCCTCTGTCACACATTTTTTAGCTAAGGAATCTGTTCATAGTTTTTCACATTGCCTGCAGTCTGGTGATTTGAGGTCAGTTTTTCCCATTAGCCAGTACCAGTTTTCAAAGTGTAGATATGGTAGCATGGGCTAGCCTCCCCAAGTACATACCCACAGGTCCCAGGTTGGTTTTTACTTGGGGTGGCTAGCCCATGCCATCGCCTGCTGCTGCCCATGGTACCACGACTCCATTTACTGTTTTAGCATGCTAGCTTGATGAAAACAGGGAGCTGCTGGAGCCTTCCACTGTGGAATGTAACTACACATACCACACACATGGCTGTAAGTGTAGGCCAAGTCTAAGTGCGTTTTCCAGTACCTCTCTCCTGCACCTCCCTAAATCATTGGTTCCATTACATATCACAACCCCCCCCCCCAGGGTTCCTCCCCAGTATGGCTTGGGAGATCTGCCACTTTCACACCCAAACAGTTCTCATTTTCACCACATACCCGGATATCAATATTTCTAATGATCAAATTCCCTATGTCTCAAGCTGTATCCCCAACTCCTGGTATGACCAACTTGGTGCACAACTAATCATGTGGCATAGCCAATCAGGCAACCTACAACAGGCCAGATGTGCTCATTAGGTTGCCCAGAAGCTGGCTGTGCTGCATCCTAACTGATCACTCTTGGTGTGTCAGCAATCTCCTCTCCCTGTAGTGGAAGTTGTGGGACTCAACTGAAGGAGGACTCCATCCTAATCTCCTCCCGTTATGAAACTAGCTTTCTCAAAATTTCTTAAACTAATCTTCCTGGAAGATTAGGGCTGCCAGTCCTGGGGTAGACCCTCTCTACAATGCCCCCTTTCCTGCTGTCTCTGTGTATAATTTCTTTTCTCTGTGCTCCTCCAGTTCAGCAGCTTTGATCCCAAAATATTGATCTCTGAAGACCATGAACTAAACCAGATGTATACATATGCAATTTGCCCATAAGCAAGTAGTCATAAATCCTGCACTCTGTGCACTCAGCTGGGTATTCCCCACCCTGACTAATCTGTGGAGGGTCTTCTACCTCCACTGTTAAACTGAGATTTTGAGTCTGTAACTGGGTATTAGGTTGTTTTAGGGTTTGTCTTCATTTTAGAAGCTAAAGTTTTTTGTTTCTTGTACAGATTTTACATGAGGAGTGTATTCCTCTCAGTACTGAACTCCCAAATACTCCCTCATGCTACCCTATCTTTTTAAATTTTGATCAGAAAAAAAGGTGTCTTTTTGGAGCCCTGAGAATCCACCCATATTTTTCCATGATCTACCCTCCCTGCTCCTTTGGAGCATGTCAGCTCTGCCTAATCAGTCACCAGGCTTCGTAGAGCGGTGAGAGCTGAGGCTCCCAGGGGTCAAGCACACTGCCTTTGTGACATTCCCAGCCCAGGAAAGCTACTCAGTTGTTAGAATTTTAATCATACCCTTTATATTTTTGTCCAGACTATTGTGGTTTAGAAACTGTGCTATATGACCTGATGTTCTGGTGTTAGATTTATGGTCATAACCCTCAGAGCTGATTTACACAATGTGCTTTGAACTGAACATTCTAATGCAAATATAATGTCCAATTAGTAAACTACAAATAGTTACTATGGGGGTTTGTACAATGATTTGACCTCAATATTACTGACATTCCGTACTGAAGATGCGTATGTGTGTGTGTGGGAAGAATAACTAAACAAAATAGTGCTATGAGCCCCAGAAGAAGCTTCAAATCAACAAAGACGAAATACTAGAAGCCTTAACTTGCGTTTAATGTGTATGCTCTGTTGGGAGGAAGGGGCAGTGTGGATATGTTAGATGCACTCAGTATAGTGGCCCAGTCTAATTGGATGGAAACATTGCTACCTAGTGAGTCATTTGTTTTCCCCAAACTTTTCCATTTTTCTGCTGACTCTAAAGATAGTAACTTTATGCTGAAAATTGCATTAAGAGATACTTTTTTGTTAAGTAATTGCCCTTTGAATATAAGCCATATTTCCAAAGTGATGCTTGGGGATTTAGTGTGTGGCTCCCATTGATATTACCAGGAGTTTCATGGATGAAATCCACACTCAGCTTTGAAAATGTGTCCAGTAACATAGCTCTGTATATCATTGCTCATCGAGCTAGTGCAAGTATAAATAGCAGTGTAATGCTGGTAGCACGGGTATTGGAGGCATGGTTCTGCTGTACCAGGTGCAAACTAGCCTGAAACAGGCGGGTATGTACTTGGCACGGCTCAACCCTATCTCCACTGCCGCTGCCTGCCTACTGCAGCTACAGTGCTGTTTATACCGGTGCTAGCTCAATGACAGCTAGTGCGCATACACGTACGTGAGCAGGGCAGTCACACCCTAGCTCATGGTCTAGATGTAGCTTAAAACTTGTCCAATATTTCTTGACAGAAATGTGATGAAAGGTTAGTCGCAGAGCTGAACACTAAGGTAAGCTACTGAATCATTCTGAGCCAGGAAAATGTCACACATCCCTCATCTGTATCTACTGATTCCTTTGGGTTTATTAAAGGACCCATCCTAACCTCTAGGCACTCTCCTAAAGTTTAATATACAATTCCTAAAGAAACCTCAAAATGACAAGACAATCAAGCCCAACCTACTCAACCTACTTAGCACAATAAACCGACCAATCAGACAAATCAATGAAACAAATTTACTGCAGCATCTCCAGAACCCAGTTACTCCACAGCAATTGGCTCCAGATTGCATCCTGAATATCTAAGACATGGGTTTGAAGCATGCCCTGAAGATGGTCTGGATTAGGCTGAATCTGACAAACAGGAGTGAGTTCTGAAGGGCTGTGGACTTTGGAAGGTGCCCTGCCAACCACCTCTCCTTTTAAATCCAAGGAGGCTGTAGTTTGAGTGCCTCCAATAATTGCAACTATGAAAGAGCCGGTGTCTCAGAGAAGATTGGGGCCAATTTAGGACTTTATAGGTCAAAACAGCACCTTAACATATGCCGTCTTCTATTAAATCCATTTTGGTGTGGGAATTGCGTTAGGAGGTACTATGTCATACACTGATTTAATAACCTGTTTATACACAGGATTGACTCAATTTGATGTCGCTTATTACAGATCCATCCAGCAGTGCTTACAGGATGTGTGGAAGTGCTTCAAAAAATATTGAATATACTTGGATGCAATTCTAAGCATCCCAGATGGGGTGAAATGGAGCTGCCTGGGAAAAAATTGGTACAGATTTTTTTTTTTTTTTGGAAAGTGAAAAGGTTTTGTATTCCAGTAATAACAGAAAAAGAGATTAAATTTAACTACAATCAAAATCATATTCAAGTAACACTGAAAGTCTGATTTAACTCAACTGCCTGAGAACAAATGTATTCCTTCTCAGTTAATAGCATTTCCTCATCCCTCCCTCTCTCCCTTTCCTAAGCACTGATCCCTCCCTTACCTCAAAAGGTTCTTATCACAAAATATCTTTTGTCTCCCTTTCCATTCCTGGCATGCCCAAACCCAGCTTCATTCCTCCCTGCAATTACTTGCCTAGCTCACCTCACCTGCCTCCTCACCATGACCTGCCTATTTCCACATTTTGGCTTACTCCAGCTTTCTGCCAGTTCCCTTTATCCACACAGATATGCTCCTGAGCAACCTGCCTCCACATTCTTGTTCACAGTCCAGGGATTCAGTCCGGGAAACAAAGCAGGGAGGGAGGTTATGTGAAAAATGCAGGTCGGGCATCAAGAAAAGTTTCTGGCTGTGGGGTGTGATGAGGCTGACTGCTGGAAATACTCTCCAATCCCTGGACCTAGTGGCCCTAACTGATTTCTCCAGAACTTTTAAAATTAACAGCTTCTCAGGTATCACCTGGAAAATGGTGAGTGTCAAAAGAGTTAACTATGAGCTAAAATGATTGTTAGTTTAAGGTTAAAACTACATTAGTTTCCATATGAACTCCTTTTTACTAAAACAATGGTTCCTAACCTTTAGGGTGAATCTTCTAGGGACTTGAAATGCCTCTGGAAGTAGAGAAGCACAGCAGTTCCAGGTATGTGTGATCACTGGTGCCACTCGGCCTGCAGTACAGGTGTCCAAAGACACCGAAAAGGGGCTCTGAGCTCCATGGGCTGCTCCTCTCTGAGCACCCTGAGGCTATAGTAGGAGATTGGATGTAACAGCTGGGAAAGCTAGCAAAGGTTGGAGGAGGTGAGCAGTGGAAATAGGGAAACTGCAAGACTCCAGTCCACTTTGCAGAAGGTGTGTGGGTGGGTGAAATCAGCCAGTAGTCTGAGGGTTCTGAAGCATTTTGGTGAGTTGGAAGTGGGTTTTTTCTGCTTTTATCTCACCTTCTAAGAAGCAGTCTAACTTTGAGTTCCCACAAAACTGTCTTATTGGCTAGGGGCCTAGCAGCCTCCAGACTCCCTGTATATTTGGAGACTTATCCTTGGCTAATATTTGCACATATTGCTCATTATATACTGTGAGGGAAGGAGAGAGAGAAAAAGAACTGGGGGAAATAATGTAACATAGAAAGCAAAATGCCAAAAAAAAAGGGGGTGAAGGCTGAGGGCGGGAGAGGAGGCTTAGGAAGAAGGATGGGGTCAGGTGGGAGAGACTGGACAGAAAACATGAGAAGTAGTGAGAGTGCTAGGAATATGGGAAACCCAGGTGCAGCTCCATCACAAATCAGGATCTTCAGTGCAAGAAAATTAGAACCATTGTATTCAATCAATGTGTGGTTTCTTAGCAATGAATGATTTCACTTATCATATATGCAGTAAGAGCTAGATACTGTGTTAAGAGCAGGGTTTCAGTTTCCTCTTTTGTGAGTTTAGTTCAGATCCTGGAAATTACTGTAGCAGAGCTCTCATGGTTTAATTCAAATAAATGCTTTTCCTTTGATACTGAAACTGTCCATTTCAATCCAGAAAGATTTTGAACTGGTAATAGGGCTGCTTCTTTCATTATCTCTTTAAACCAAAATATGTATTAAGTCTCTCTTTTTATCAGAAAGGTTACCAGACAGCTCAAATATTTTATTATTTATCCAGGTGATAAGGAGAAACTGCATACTTATCTCTGACTCCAGTGACAGGGAAGGATATCAAGAAAAAAACCCACAATCCCTTGTACAGTAATATAGGTGGAAATTACACAGCAATCTGCAGTATAACAGGTTCTATATTCCATTAAAATTACATCCCTTGTTTTATTGTGCAATTGAACAGGTTAGATATAACTCATTTGGAAAATGTACTTTATGATCTTGTTAAAAAAAAACACCCTTCATTTGGACCCTATTAAACCAATGTTATTAAAGCTATCTCTGTCTAGAAGTCTAGCACATTAACTTTTTGCACTAAAAAGTATATATAGAAATTGGCAATCTTTTTATACTGTAAGTATTATTTTTAAATCAACTGACTATAAATTAATGGCCATATTTTCAATGGGGGTCACAAGGAGTCTGGCTGCTGAACTGTGCTTGCCCTCGTACCTCCAATACTTCCTGTTTATGTAACTGTGGTGCACACAAGCAAGTTTGGGTTTTAAAAGCGTCTTCTGTGTACACACACATTTTTGTGGCTATATCTGTTGTGCTCAACTTTGAAACTTTAATCCCACTGTCTTCTCACTTATATTCCATACAGCTTGACTCTAGCATTTAATCTAATCAGTAGAAACACTGTTACTTAGACATAAGGCTCTATTGTCTCTTTAAGCTGAAGTCCCACTTTGGGAACAGTGCAGAAGGACCAGGTTGTGCCTAGCATCTGTGTTGGGGTACGTGGATGGGTGGGAAGGTTCCTTGTGCGTTCTCCTCACACCAGCTCCTTACTCACTTGCAGAAGGCTGGGCACAATCTAGCCCACAGAAACATAAATTAATGTATGTTAAACTCACATTATGCTCTTTCTAAACTCCCATGGGTCTTGTGCTGCATGCAGGGTAAGTGTGTAAGTTTTGAGAGTTGAGGGAGTGCACATTCATTAGATGCTGAAGGGATCTTACCTACTTGTTTATCCTGGAACACACCTTCATACAGTCACTTCAGTTCATGTCACCAAAGATCAGTTCAAAATAGCTCTGTCACGCGGTCTGGAGTGGCACAACACCATGAGTGTCTACGTAGGGGCAGACTGTCAGAAACTGGTGGTATGTTCTAAAATTAAATTTTACCAAACCAGTAACAAATGTGAACAACTGGATCACGATAATAATCTTACCGTGGAGTTACAGACAGTCTCCTTAGACTCTCCAGTCTATCTTGGCACCCAAGCAGACTGGACTTAGTGATAAATGGTCACTTCCACCAAAAATCACACCGTCTTCAGGTTGCTTCCAGTCCCAAGAGACTAGTCACTTACCCCAGATGAATGGATACCCTAGAACTTACACCAAAGACCATGCCTGTAGCCAGTCCTGTAATCTAAACATTTATTAACTAGCAAAAGAAAGAAGAGAGATATTTACAGGTTAGAACAAGCAAACGTACACATCAATGAGTTACTATCTATCCTAAGGGTGACAGAGTTGTAGTGATCTGTCAGTTCCAAGTGTCTTTCAGGGCAGACCCAGGAGGCAGCTCCTGGAGATCTCTGGCTTCAGTTTTGTGGCTCTCACCTTGAGAGAGTTCAATCAGCAAAGAGATGGAAAATTTCCCAGTGACTTTGTGTTATTTCTTTGTGATTACTTTGTGATGTCAAGAGTAACAAGAAGGGTTTCTTCAGGTATGTTGGCAACAAGAAGAAAGCCAAGGAGAGTGTGGGCCCCTTAATGAATGAGGGAGGCAACCTAGTGACAGAGGATGTGGAAAAAGCTAATGTACTCAATGTTTTTTTTGCCTCTATCTTCACTAACAAGGTCAGCTCCCAGACTGCTGCGCTGGGCATCACAACATGGGGAATAGATGGCCAGCCCTCTGTGGAGAAAGAGGTGGTTAGGAACTATTTAGAAAAGTTGGACGTGCACAAGTCCATGGGGCCGGACGAGTTGCATCCGAGAGTGCTAAAGGCATTGGTGGCTGTGATTGCAGAGCCATTGGCCATTATCTTTGAAAACTCGTGGCGAACGGGGGAAGTCCCGGATGACTGGAAAAAGGCTAATGTAGTGCCCATCTTTAAAAAAGGGAAGAAGGAGGATCCTGGGAACTACAGGCCAGTCAGCCTCACCTCAGTCCCCGGAAAAATCATGGAGCAGGTCCTCAAAGAATCAGTCCTGAAGCACTTACATGAGAGGAAAGTGATCAGGAACAGTCAGCATGGATTCACCAAGGGAAGGTCATGCCTGACTAATCTAATCGCCTTCTATGATGAGATTACTGGTTCTGTGGATGAAGGGAAAGCAGTGGATGTATTGTTTCTTGACTTCAGCAAAGCTTTTGACACGGTCTCCCACAGTATTCTTGTCAGCAAGTTAAAGAAGTATGGGCTGGATGAATGCACTATAAGGTGGGTAGAAAGTTGGCTAGATTGTCGGGCTCAACGGGTAGTGATCAATGGCTCCATGTCTAGTTGGCAGCCGGTGTCAAGTGGAGTGCCCCAGGGGTCGGTCCTGGGGCCGGTTTTGTTCAATATCTTCATAAATGATCTGGAGGATGGTGTGGATTGCACTCTCAGCAAATTTGCGGATGATACTAAACTGGGAGGAGTGGTAGATATGCTGGAGGGCAGGGATAGGATACAGAGGGACCTAGACAAATTGGAGGATTGGGCCAAAAGAAATCTGAGGTTCAATAAGGATAAGTGCAGGGTCCTGCACTTAAGAAAGAAGAACCCAATGCACAGCTACAGACTAGGGACCGAATGGCTAGGCAGCAGTTCTGCGGAAAAGGACCTAGGGGTGACAGTGGACGAGAAGCTGGATATGAGTCAACAGTGTGCCCTTGTTGCCAAGAAGGCCAATGGCATTTTGGGATGTATAAGTAGGGGCATAGTGAGCAGATCGAGGGACGTGATCGTCCCCCTCTATTTGACATTGGTGAGGCCTCATCTGGAGTACTGTGTCCAGTTTTGGGCCCCACACTACAAGAAGGATGTGGATAAATTGGAGAGAGTCCAGCGAAGGGCAACAAAAATGATTAGGGGTCTGGAACACATGACTTATGAGGAGAGGCTGAGGGAACTGGGATTGTTTAGTCTGCAGAAGAGAAGAATGAGGGGGCATTTGATAGCTGCTTTCAACTACCTGAGAGGTGCCTAAAGTGCTTGAGAGAGGCAGACGTGAAGGACCAATGTCAGGTTTGCAGGGAATTCTAGCCCTAGGATGAAGAAGGATAAGGAGGTTAAGCTGAAATTCCTGTTGACAGAGGCAGCGCTTAGACCACCATCGGAAACATCCTGGTCTGATTTGGTGTCAGGTGCTGCAGCTTCAGTAAGAAGTGCATCTCCAGCATTAGCGTAATCCAGCACCACTCTCCCTCACCCATACCAAGTAAGAAATACAAAGCTTCCGGACAGGCACTAGCCAAGGGAAGGTCTCCCCTCTAAGTCTAGTAATAGGGTTGAGATGGAGTTGAGTAGAGTGTACTTGAAACCTAGGCACTCCTCCAAATCTGGGCTCTGGAGCCATAAGGAACACTATCAAGTATGGTGCTGAAAGAGACACCATCAACTTCTTTGGCACAGCAACAAGAGACCATCTCTGTCTGACTACCCCAGAGGCATTTGCAGTAGCTAGAAACCTGGTTTGCCTCTTGGTACCAGTGTGTCCATCCTTCCAAAAGTCCAGTCCCCTGGCACCGCTGCCAGTGATTCCACCTCCAGTACCACAGTTGCCTGCTTCCTGGACAGGTGGCCTCTCAGTACCATCTAAGGAGAAACCTGCTATGTTGGTATTGCTTTGCCTGGTATCAGTCCCCAGTACCGACTGGATCAGCTCTGCCATGGTTAGAGGAAGTTTGAATGTATGTCAACCCCAAGGCAAGACCTGCACAGATCCTCTCTCCCAGTTATGACTATGATCCTTCAGTGGGACCTCCCCTGGGAATGTGGCCAGGACAATAGGGCCATGCCCTGTATCAATGAGCATTTTGGAACCCTTGTGGTTTTACCCCAAACTTCCAGATCTTCCCCAAACCATTGTACTCAGTGCCCTCATCCAGAAGGGCCGAGTCTATGCACCTAGCAGCTCGATCTTCAGAGTCCAATACTGGGTTTGGTACTGATCATCAGGAGGAGGTTCCAAAGCCAGAGCAACAGCCAGTGGAGGAGATTCTACCCCCACCAATATTATCTTCCTCTTCATCATCACCAGACGAGGCCGTTTTGTCCAGCATGACTTTACCTCTTCCTGATTATGTTAAAGTTTATCAGGCGTTGTTGAAGAGAGTGACTGCAGGTGTACAGGTCAAAGAGGTTAGGAAGTCTTCACATTGCCTGGTTGACATTTAAGCATCTGTGGGTGTCTCCAGTTACTCTGCCAATTATCAAGGTGACACTAGAGCCTATAAAGGCTCTATGGCAAACTCCATCTTCACTGCCTCCCACCTCAAAAAGGGCAGAAAGAAAATATTATGTACCTCCCAAGGTTTTCAGTAACTTGGCACTCACACTCACAAATAAGAAGCCCATTGGTGGGTATCAGGCACGCTATTCTGCCACCCCCAAATCAAGTGATGCTAAAAGGCTGGACTTATTTGGCAGAAAGATTTATTCGACAGGCTGTGTATTGCTAACCAACAGGCTTTGCTGAGGTGGTGTAATTTTAATTTATGTGGTTCCAAGGAAGAGTTCAGAGTTGCTTCTGGTGGAGAATGCTAGATAGGCGTTCTATTCCCTATAAATAAGGGCAGACTAGTCATGAGAATATCACTTCAGATGGGGCTGGATGCAGCAGACTCAGCAGCTAGAACCATGGCTTCTGGGTGGATCATCCTTGTTGCAGTCTTCCGGTCTTCCCTATGAAGTACAGAGTACTATCCAGGACCTGCTATTTGAGGGGCCTTCTCTATTCTCAGACCAGACAATAAGCACCATGGACCAAAGAACTCTAGAGCCACCCTGAAGTCCCTAGATATGTACACACTTGCCCTGATGAGAAAGCACTATTGGCCACAGCAGATGCACTGATTTTCCACTTATCCTCTTTGCCAGGACCTTTTTTTAAAAAAAAAAAAATGGTCCAGGGGCTTATAGATGTAGGCCTCCCCATCCTACTGCTTCGGCTCCAGCTCCAGGCCCCTCAGGATACCCAGGAACTGCGAAGCAGCCGTTTTGATGGACCAGTAGAGGTCAACATACCTGTTTATATCTCCAGACCCGAACCCGCTCATCTTTGCAAACTCTGCCCCACTTCCACAGTGCTTGTTCTTGGATCACTTCAAACCAGTGTGTCTTGAGATTATATCCTACTTCCACACTGCTCCAGTTGCACCTACCCTTTCCTCCCACCCTCCAGCTCTTCAGGGACCACTTGCAGGAGAAAATCCTTGTCCAGGAAGTTCAACACCTCCTTTTCTTGGGAGCCATAGAGGAGGTTCCATGTGGTCTGAGAGGGAAGGGGTTTTAGTCCTGATATTTCCTAATTCCAAAAGCATAGGGTGGTGGATCTCAGACCAATTTTAGACCTGTGTCAATTCAAAAAATTCTTGAAAAGGTTAAAATTTTGCACCCTAGCTTCTATCATCCTTTCCCTGGATCCTGAGAATTGGTATGCAGCCCTTGACTTAAAAGATTCCTACTTCCATTTGGCAATCAATCAGTCAAGCTCACAGGAAGTACCTCCGATTTCTAGTAAAACAAAATCATTACCAGGTCACTCTACTACCTTGTGGCCTGTCAGCAACTTGCAGGGTCTTTATCAACGCCATGGCAGTAGTAGCTACCTTCCTCCAAAGATTAGGAATGCAGGTTTACCCCTGCCTAGATGACTGGCTTGTCAAGGGCCAGTCCAAATGTCAAGTTCAGAGCACTAATCCAGTCATCGTTCAATGCTCTGGGACTGTTAATCAAAGCAGAAAAATCTCTCCTCTCCCGGGTCCAGAAGAGAGAGTTTATAGGGGCTATACTGGACTCATCTGAAGCCAGGGCCTTTCTTCTGGACTCCATGTTCCAGGCAATTTGGTTAATTGTCAGAGGTTTGAAGGCTTTCCAGTCACAATAGCATGAAATTGTTCACCCTTCTTGCACCTACATAGTTCGATATATCAGACTGTGACTTAAAACTGCAGTGCTGGCTGGCATCAATCTACTTGCCAAGCTGTCATGAATTGGACTCCATGGTAAGAGTGCCTTCCCATGTCCTCACCTCCCTAGATTGGTGGAGAGATCCAGCCAATGTATGTGTAGGCATTCCATTTTCCCACCTACAGCAGATTCTCATGCTAGTGACAGAAGCTTCAGCCATGGGCTGGGGAGCCCACCTCAGTTCTCTACAGATGCAGGGTGTATGATCCTCAGAGAACTTAGCTTTACACATCGATGTCAGGGAACTGAAAGCTGTCAAACTGGCATGCCAGTTATTTCTGTTGCAGATCAGGGAAAGCAGGCTGTTAGTACTCACAGACAACACAACGCCAACGTTTTACCTCAACAAGCAGTGAGACTCCACTCTTCTCTACTCTGCCAAGAAACGACTCTAGTGTGGGAGCTCTGTATTGCCAACACAGTAGATCTAGAAGTATTGTACTTTCTGGGCATGCATAACGACCTAGTAGACCACCTGAGCAGATCATTCGAGTCACCATGACTGGTCTCTTTATTAAGATTGGCCAGATACATCTTCCAGCCTAAGGGTTTCCCCAAGTAGAACTATTTGCAGATCCAACAGAAAGTGTCAGCACAGATTCCATGACAGACACCTTTTATTGATGTGGTCAGGCATGCTCCTCTATGCTTTTGTACCAATCCCATTCATTCACAGGGCTTTGCTAAAAATAAGATGGGACCAGGCCGGAGTCATACTTATAGCCCTAGCATGGGCCCATCAGCACTGGTTCTGCACGCTCCTGGCACTGTCAGTGAAACTGCCAATTTCACTTCTGCTGGACTGAGGCCTAATCACCCAGGATCACAATTGCCTTCAATCCCTTCACTTAACTGTATGGATGCTCCATGTCTAGATACTAGAGAGAAGGCTTGCCCGAAAGGCATTCAAGAGATCCTGCTAAATAATAGAAAGCCTTCTACAAAAGCAACTTACCTTGCTAAACAGAAGCATTTTTCCAGATGGTGTCAGGCAGTATGGGATACCACCGACCAGTTCTTCAGTTCACGTACTTATTATACCTGAAGCACCAAGGTTTGGTGATTAGTTCTGTTAAAGTACATCTTGCTGCTGTTTGTGTTGCATCATAAAGTGGACAATTGCTCTTTGTCCAATGACATATTCAAAAAGTTTTTAAAGGCCTTAGTCAAATTATACCCTCGAGCGCAGGACCCATTCTCCCATGAGATCTAAACTTAATATTGTAAAGACTTATGGGTCCCCTGTTTGAACTGTTGGCTACCTGCCCTCTGCTGCTTCTATCAGTGAAGGTGACATTTCTGGTGGCCATTACCTCAGCCAGAAGAGAAAGAAAGCTGCCGGGACCACCATATATGATCTCTTTTAAGGACAAGATTTGCCTGCACCCTCATCTGAAGTTCCTCCCAAAGGAAGTTTCCTCTTTACATCAAACAGCCAATTAATTTGCCTGTTTTGTACCCAGAACCACATACAAGCTGGGAGGAAGAGTGTTTGCATACCTTGGATGTCAGAAGAGCCTTGGCATTTTACATATATAGAACCACACACTTCTGTAAATCTTCCCAGCTGTTTATAGCAGTGGCTGACAGAGTAAAAAGGTCAATCAGTGTCCACTCAGAGAATTTCTTCCTGTATTGCATCCTGCATATGCATGTGCTATGATTTGGCTAATGTTGGTCCACCCAACAGTCACAGTTCATTCAGTGAGTTCACAGTCGGCCTCGGAAGCCTTTTCGGCATAAGTTCCAAATGCAGACATTTGTAGAGTGGTAACCTGGTCCTCCATACGTTTTTGCCTCCCACTATGCGGTGGCTCAACTCCAAAGATAATGCTAGAGGAGGTCAACTTGTTCTCCAAACGTTACTGAAATAAACCCCGATCCTGCCTCCTGTTCTATGGCCTGTGAGTCACCAAGAGTGGAATGCACATGTGCAATCGCTCAAAGAAGAAAAAAGGCTACTAACCTGTTCTGTAACCGTTGTTCTTCAAGATTTGTTTCACGTGTCCATTCCATGACTTGCCCTCCTACACCTGTACATTGGAGTTATGGCAAGAAGAAACTGAGGGGAGGGCCAGGGCAGCTCTTCCTTTTATACCTGCAAGCAGTGATGTGCAGCAGCAGGGGGTGTTTGAGCCACGCAACGGGTATCACTGAGGGGAAAAGTTGCATACACTGGGCACACAGACACCAAGAGGGGAGTGAACATGTGCAATACATCTTGAAGAACAACAGTTACAGAACAGGTTGGTACCTGTTTTTTTCACTCAGTTGTATGAGATTTAATGGCCCCATATTCCCCCTTCTCTACACTTTTGTTTGGTGCTATGTGCTGATTGCCTGCTATTTTCTCCCCAGAAGTGGCTGCATTTCCATGGCGGTGAATGTCTCTAGTTTGAGGACCACTTTTGGATCCTTTGGAAAGAATACCACTGTGAAATTGTAAATCATTGTTGTTTGCAGTTATGTGTAAGTGTTGGAATTTATTGCCTTTTATTGGTTTCAGAGTAACAGCCACGTTAGTCTGTATTTGCAAAAAGAAAAGGAGTACTTGTGGCACCTTAGAGACTAACCAATTTATTTGAGCATAAGCTTTCGTGAGCTACAGCTCACTTCATCGGATGCATACTGTGGAAAGTACAGAAGACATTTTTATACACACAAACCATGAAAAAATGGGTGATTATCACTACAAAAGGTTTTCTCTCCCCCCACCCCACTCTCCTGCTGGTAATAGCTTATGTAAAGTGATCACTCTCCTTACAATGTGTATGATAATCAAGGTGGGCCATTTCCAGCACAAATCCAGGTTATCTTCCTCCCCCCCCCACCCTCACCAAACACTCTCCTGTTGGTAATAGCTTATCTAAAGTGATCACTCTCCTTACAATGCGTATGATAATCAAGGTGGGCCACTTCCAGCACAAATCCAGGTTTTCTCCCCACCCCCTCCACCCCAACACACACACAAACCCACTCTCCTGTTGGTAGTAGCTTATCTAAAGTGATGACTCTCCTTACAATGTGTATGATAATCAAGGTGGGCCATTTCCAGCACAAAACCAGGGTTTAACAAGAATGTCTGAGGGGGGTTAGGGGGTGGAAAAAACAAGGGGAAATAGGTTACCTTGCACAATGACTTAGCCACTCCCAGTCTCTATTCAAGCCTAAGTTAATTGTATCCAATTTGCAAATGAATTCCAATTCAGCAGTCTCTCGCTGGAGTCTGGATTTGAAGTTTTTCTGTTGTAATATCGCAACTTTCATGTCTGTAATCGCATGACCAGAGAGATTGAACTGTTCCGCAACTGGTTTATGAATGTTATAATTCTTGACATCTGATTTGTGTCCATTTATTCTTTTACGTAGAGACTGTCCAGTTTGACCAATGTACATGGCAGAGGGGCATTGCTGGCACATGATGGCATATATCACATTGGTAGATATGCAGGTGAACGAGCCTCTGATAGTGTGGCTGATGTTATTAGGCCCTGTGATGGTGTCCCCTGAATAGATATGTGGCACAGTTGGCAACGGGCTTTGTTGCAAGGATAGGTTCCTGGGTTAGTGGTTCTGTTGTGTGGTATGTGGTTGCTGGTGAGTATTTGCTTCAGGTTGGGGGGCTGTCTGTAGGCAAGGACTGGCCTGTCTCCCAAGATTTGTGAGAGTGTTGGGTCGTCCTTCAGGATAGGTTGTAGATCCTTGATAATGCGTTGGAGGGGTTTTAGTTGGGGGCTGAAGGTGACGGCTAGTGGCGTTCTGTTATTTTCTTTGTTAGGCCTGTCCTGTAGTAGGTGACTTTTGGGAACTCTTCTGTCTCTATAATCTGTTTCTTCACTTCTGCAGGTGGGTATTGTAGTTGTAAGAATGCTTGATAGAGATCTTGTAGGTGTTTGTCTCTGTCTGAGGGGTTGGAGCAAATGTGGTTGTATCTCAGAGCTTGGCTGTAGACAATGGTCCACACAATGGACATTGTGTGGTGTGGTCAGAGTGAAAGCTGGAGGCATGTAGGTAGGAATAGCGGACAGTAGGTTTCCGGTATAGGGTGGTGTTTATGTGACCATCGTTTATTAGCACTGTAGTGCCCAGGAAGTGGATCTCTTGTGTGGACTGGACCAGGCTGAGGTTGATGGTGGGATGGAAATTGTTGAAATCATGGTGGAATTCCTCAAGGGCTTCTTTTCCATGGGTCCAGATGATGAAGATGTCATCAATATAGCGCAAGTAGAGTAGGGGCGTTAGGGGACGAGAGCTGAGGAAGCGTTGTTCTAAGTCAGCCATAAAAATGTTGGCATACTGTGGGGCCATGCGGGTACCCATAGCAGTGCCGCTGATTTGAAGGTATACATTGTCCCCAAATGTAAAATAGTTATGGGTAAGGACAAAGTTCAGCCACCAGGTTAGCCATGACATTATTGGGGATTGTGTTCTTGACGGCTTGTAGTCCATCTTTGTGTGGAATGTTGGTGTAGAGGGCTTCTACATCCATAGTGGCCAGGATGGTGTTATCAGGAAGATCACCTATGGATTGTAGTTTTCTCAGGAAGTCAGTGGTGTCTCGAAGGTAGCTGGGAGTGCTGGTAGCGTAGGGCCTGAGGAGGGAGTCTACATAGTCAGACAATCCTGCTGTCAGGGTGCCAATGCCTGAGATGATGGGGCGCCCAGGATTTCCAGGTTTATGGATCTTGGGTAGTAGATAGAATATCCCAGGTCGGGGTTCCAGGGGTGTGTCTGTGCAGATTTGATCTTGTGCTTTTTCAGGGAGTTTCTTGAGCAAATGCTGTAGTTTCTTTTGGTAACTCTCAGTGGGATCAGAGGGTAATGGCTTGTAGAAAGTTGTGTTGGAGAGCTGCCGAGCAGCCTCTTGTTCATATTCCGACCTATTCATGATGACAACAGCACCTCCTTTGTCAGCCTTTTTGACTATGATGTCAGAGTTGTTTCTGAGGCTGTGGATGGCATTGTGTTCTGCACGGCTGAGGTTGTGGGGCAAGTGATGCTGCTTTTCCAAAATTTCAGCCCATGCACGTCGGCGGAAGCACTCTATGTAGAAGTCCAGTCTGCTGTCTCGACCTTCAGGAGGAGTCCACCTAGAATCCTTCTTTTTGTAGTGTTGGTAGGGAGGTCTCTGTGGATTAGTATGTTGTTCAGAGGTGTGTTGGAAATATTCCTTGAGTCGGAGACGTTGAAAATAGGATTCTAGGTCACCACAGAATTGTGTTATGTTCGTGGGGGTGGAGGGGCAGAAGGAGAGGCCCCGAGATAGGACAGCTGCTTCTGCTGGGCTAAGAGTATAGTTGGATAGGTTAAAAAATATTGCTGGGTGGGTTGAGGGAATCATTCCTGTGGCCCCTTGTGGCATGTAGTAGTTTAGAAAGTTTAGTGTCCTTTTTCTTTTGTAGAGAAGCAAAGTGTGTGTTGTAAATGGCTTGTCTAGTTTTAGTAAAGTCCAGCCAACGAGGAAGTTTGTGTGAAAGGTTGGTTTTTTATGAGAGTATCCATTTTTGAGAGCTCATTCTTTATCTTTCCCTGTTTGCTGTAGAGGATGTTGATCAGGTGGTTCCGCAGTTTCTTTGAGAGCGTGTGGCACAAGCTGTCAGCATAGTCTGTGTGGTATGTAGATTGTAATGGATTTTTTACCTTCAGTCTTTTTGGTACGATGTCCATCTGTTTGCATTTGGAAAGGAAGATGATGTCTGTCTGTATCTGTACAAGTTTTTTCATGCAGTTGATAGATTTCTACTCCATACGGCTAAATGCAGTGCCTTGCATAATGACAGGTTTCAGAGTAACAGCCGTGTTAGTCTGTATTTGCAAAAAGAAAAGGAGTACTTGTGGCACCTTAGAGACTAACCAATTTATTTGAGCATAAGCTTTCGTGAGCTACAGCTCACTTCATCGGATGCATACTGTGGAAAGTACAGAAGACATCTTTATACACACAAACCATGAAAAAATGGGTGATTATCACTACAAAAGGTTTTCTCTCCCCCCACCCCACTCTCCTGCTGGTAATAGCTTATGTAAAGTGATCACCCTCCTTACAATGTGTATGATAATCAAGGTGGGCCATTTCCAGCACAAATCCAGGTTTTCTCCCCACCCCCTCCACCCCAACACACACACAAACCCACTCTCCTGTTGGTAATAGCTTATCTAAAGTGATGACTCTCCTTACAATGTGTATGATAATCAAGGTGGGCCATTTCCAGCACAAAACCAGGGTTTAACAAGAACGTCTGGGAGGGGGTTCGAAAAAACAAGGGGAAATAGGTTACCTTGCACAATGACTTAGCCACTCCCAGTCTCTGTTCAAGCCTAAGTTAATTGTATCCAATTTGCAAATGAATTCCAATTCAGCAGTCTCTCGCTGGAGTCTGGATTTGAAGTTTTTCTGTTGTAATATCGCAACTTTCATGTCTGTAATCGCATGACCAGAGAGATTGAACTGTTCCGCAACTGGTTTATGAATGTTATAATTCTTGACATCTGATTTGTGTCCATTTATTCTTTCACGTAGAGACTGTCCAGTTTGACCAATGTACATGGCAGAGGGGCATTGCTGGCACATGATGGCATATATCACATTGGTGGATGTGCAGGTGAACGAGCCTCTGATAGTGTGGCTGATGTTATTAGGCCCTGTGATGGTGTCCCCTGAATAGATATGTGGCACAGTTGGCAACGGGCTTTGTTGCAAGGATAGGTTCCTGGGTTAGTGGTTCTGTTGTGTGGTATGTGGTTGCTGGTGAGTATTTGCTTCAGGTTGGGGGGCTGTCTGTAGGCAAGGACTGGCCTGTCTCCCAAGATTTGTGAGAGTGTTGGGTCGTCCTTCAGGATAGGTTGTAGATCCTTGATAATGCATTGGAGGGGTTTTAGTTGGGGGCTGAAGGTGACGGCTAGTGGCGTTCTGTTATTTTCTTTGTTAGGCCTGTCCTGTAGTAGGTGACTTTTGGGAACTCTTCTGTCTCTATAAATCTGTTTCTTCACTTCTGCAGGTGGGTATTGTAGTTGTACGAATGCTTGATAGAGATCTTGTAGGTGTTTGTCTCTGTCTGAGGGGTTGGAGCAAATGTGGTTGTATCTCAGAGTTTGGCTGTAGACAATAAACAGGAGAGTGGGTTTGTGTGTGTGTTGGGGGGGTGTGTGGGGAGAAAACCTGGATTTGTGCTGGAAATGGCCCACCTTGATTATCATACACATCGTAAGGAGAGTGATCACTTTACATAAGCTATTACCAGCAGGAGAGTGGGGTGGGAGGAGAGAAAACCTTTTGTAGTGATAATCACCCATTTTTTCATGGTTTGTGTGTATAAAAACGTCTTCTGTACTTTCCACAGTATGCATCCGATGAAGTGAGCTGTAGCTCACGAAAGCTTATGTTCAAATAAACTGGTTAGTCTCTAAGGTGCCACAAGTACTCCTTTTCTTTTTGCCTTTTATTGATATTTCAAGGTTGTTATGTCTGCAGTGTTGAATGTTCTTTTCCTCATAGCTATGTGACAATATTTTACTTTCATATTACTTCTAACCTTCTTTGAGGGCAAGCCTACACTACAAAATTAAGTGGATTTAAGTTACATCGACGTACAGCAATCACAGTAATTAAATTGATTTTTCATATCCACACTACTCTCCTTCTGTCGGCGGTGCACATCCTCACCAGGAGTGCTTCCATCGATTTATCTGACAGTGGGGTCATTGTGGGGCCATCCCCATTGTTGGAGCCCCTGATCTTATTCCTGGGAGGTGGGGTTCCAGGCTGTCAGCTGCCAGGGCTGATAGCCAGAAAGTCAACACAGTGTCTACATTGACCTAAGTGCTACGCCTTTTGTGGAGGTGCAATTATTAGGATGGTGTAGTGAGCTATTTACATCGTCAGGAGCAACATTACAGAGTTAGGTCGATGTAAACTGCCTTATGTCCACCTAACTCTGTAGTGCAGAACAGGCCTAAGTGATTCTGTTCCTCTTTCCTTGCTTTAAACTAACCTGAAGGACCAATGTCTTAGCCACCATGTACTGCACTGAAGTGAAGACGTGTGCTTGTCATTTTCCTTTGTCACTTGCCACAGTGACATCCTTTCTTTGTTACATTTTGGTCTTCACCACTTTCCAGAGCTCTTACCCTTGTGCAGGGCCATCCCTAGACATTGGTGCCCTCACGGGGGGCTTGGGGTGGGAGGGGGGGGGGCTGCGTCCAAGGTCTGTGGGGGGCAGGAGCAGGCTTGGGGGATGGGGGGAAGCCACCCCCCAGCACAAGTCTGCAGAGCGGGCTGGGGCCAGGTCACTCCACTTCCCACCACCCCATGAGTGCAAGGTGCACCCGACCCCTGCTGCAGTCCCTCAGGACATAGCTCAGGGGAAGGGGTGGAGTGGGGGCAGAGCAGGGGTGGGGACTTTGGGGAAGGGGTGGAGTGGGGGCAGGGGTGGGGCAGACCAGGGGTGGGAAGAGGCAGGGCAGAGGCAGAGCAGAGGCAGGGGCAATGGGGAAGGGCTGGAGGCAGGGCAGGAGTGGGGGCAGCTTTCTTGGCCAGCTCAGCTGGCTGGGGGATCAGGCTGGCCGCTGCAGTGACATGCAGCTGCATAGGGCACCAGGAAATTTGGTGCCCAAAATTTCCTGGTGCCATATGGAGCTGCATAGTTTGTGTCAGGTGTGGCAAAATGCCTTGTTTGCCTCAGTAGGCTCAGTCCTTTTTAGCCTTAGAGACTCAGGTATGGGGCAAGGCGAATCCTTATAGGTGGTACAGGATCCTGCTACTTGTCTCCTCAGTCAGTCCCTTGTGCTTGTTTTCCTTCCCTTCTGGGGACCGAGTGCAGCCTCCTTACTGGGAAGGTCTGGTGTCTTGCTACAAACAGCCTAAAGGCAGCTTCCCTGCTCCTCTCACTCCCTCACTCTCCCCCTCCTACCACCCAGGGGAGGGTTTAAAAAGGTCCCAAGTAGTTGGAGTCAGCTGAACCTAATTGGTTCCCTAGCAACCCCTTTTCCAGCTGAACCTTATTGCCCCATGGTTCTCTCCCCTCAGTGGATAGGGAGGGGCCTTTTAATCCCCTGGGAATATTTACTACCCCCCTTTTGTAGCTATTTGTCCTGGGCTTACCACAAAGGGTAAGGATGGCCCTGGTCTTCTGCTTGTATTCTCCCATGTCTCTTTCAGTAGCCAGAATCCATGGCTGTTGTGAACCAATTCCACTCATATCTTCTTGGCTGTGTGCTTACGGAGTGTTTCTGTTCCATAAATGAGTCTGTAATGTACAGAGATCTGCAGGAGCAGGCTTGGGAGACGGGGGGAGACCACCTCCCCGCACAAGCTGGCAGAGTCTGTAATGTATAGTCTGTAATGTACAGAGACCTCCTGCACCAGTAATCACGTTTGGTATAGCACAAAATTACATTTTGTCCTTTTGGCTGAAGAGGAGCCTCTCTGTGTAGCTGGATTCTGCCCAGATTGTACAGCCAGACTTACCAGCACAACTGAGCAGCTGCACAACTAATAAGAGAAAAGAGACTTTCAGCAGCAGCATTATGGCTGGCATAAAATTCTGAGCCTTTTCTTGTTTGGGAGAATTTCTAGAGAGACTGTTTCTGATTGTGACTTGTATTTAAAAGCTGCCATGGGGCCATGCATTTTAAGTGGTGTGGTCTTCAATTTAAGGGCTAAAACTATATATATATGTGTGTGTGTGTGTGTGTATGTTTCTGGCTCAGTTGAAGAACCACAATCAGAACAGGCCACCATGTGTTTCAGTAACCTTTGGCAGACACATAGTATTATTTAGCTAGTATCTAATGTAATGATTCCTCAACCTTGGTCTTTTGACCACTAGCAATCCACAGAGAGCAGGTTGGTCATATGGTGCAGACTGTCATTGGTTTCCAGCTGCTTAAAGAGGTGTCCAGGCTCTCCATTGCAAAGAACAGCTTGTGGCACTATAAAATCAGCTAGACATGAGGAGCAGTCAACCTTGCTGGCTCTACTGAGGAGCTGCTGTTATGTAAGAGGAGGAAAAGAAATTGGAGTCACAGGTGGGATGGGAGCTGCTAACTACTACTGGGAGAGAAATGTCCAGGGAACAGGGAATGAGTGTTTCCAGCAGAACAGGTGAAGAGGTGAAGATCATCAGAGGGCTGCAAAGAAAACCAGGTAACAGGGAAGCAGGGGAGAGAAGACAAGTGGGACCAACTGGCAGAGAAGCTTATGCAGGTTGAGCAAGGGGGGGAGAAACGAACAGAACAGCCACGAGTGGGAGGGTAAAATGAAATGGAAAACAAAAGGAGATCATGATTAAGGTTTTCAACAAGGGCAAAGCACTTACCATGTTAAAGACAGTTACATCTATAAATGCTCTTCCAGTATTGTGGGTAATCGATGGCTGTAGTTGCTGCAGAGAAGTTATAGGACAGCAAAATGGATTGGGAAATTGAGAGGGGAGGTGGTTCACATGATCACAGATGAGATGGGTTGTCTTGAGACAATCACTCTATTAAGATGTGTTTACCCTATGAGAAAGTTTGAAAACCCCTGCCCTAAGAAAACTATTCAGAGCTTTTTTTTGGTATGTGTTCCTAGAGCAATACAGTATGGGGATCTAATATGTCAGGATATTGAAGCTAAAGAATGTATAGAAAGGGTCTGGGTTTCATGAGATACTTTTTTCAGAGTAGCAGCCATGTTAGTCTGTATCCGCAAAAAGAAAAGGAGGACTTGTGGCACCTTAGAGACTAACAAATTTATTTGAGCATAAGCTTTCGTGAGCAACAGCTCATCAGAGACCTGTAGCTCACGAAAGCTTACGCTCAAATAAATTTGTTAGTCTCTAAGGTGCCACAAGTCCTCCTTTTATGAGATACTTTAACTCCTTAATTCTACTGATATCAGTTTTAAAAAGTTTTATAATAAAGGTAACTTTTTCAGAGGACAGTTGCTTTGCATTTCTAACAGAGATGGACCAGAGTCACATAGTTTTGATCCAGATTTGGAGTTGAATTTACATTTCTCCAAAGGCACTCCATTAGACTGCTGAGAGGGCACATTTCAGATCTGGGTACAGATTCAAACTTCCTCCTGGTAGTTGGCCCCAAATGGAACAGCTCTAATTGCTGAGTGGTGTTAAAATATAAACAAACAAACATACAATAACCTGTGCTCAACAAGTCCACCTACCCTACATATGATTATCAGAGAGAAAACTTGCCTAGTGGACAGGGCACTGGAACTGGGAGTTAGGAGATCTGCCCTGATCTGCTGTGAGACTCTGGGCAAGTCACTTCACTTTTCTGTGTTCTTTTAACCCTCTCACCCTCTGTGTGTGTGTGTGTGTGATGTCTATTAAAATCATCAGCTTTTCAGGACAGCAACTGTCTCTTGTTATGTGTTTGTTCAATGCCTCACAGAGTGGAGCCCCCATTTTGTTTGGAGCCTTTAGTTACTATTGGAATGCAAATAATGTTTATAATGGCTTAGTTTAGAAGTCTTAAATTTATGTTAATACATAGTCAATAATGAAACTTAACTTTAACAACATTGACCTATTTTGTTTTTAAAAGTATATTATTTACTGAAATTATGTTGTGGGTAATTCCCCTCCCCCAAAAATGCTATGCGAGGAGCCACCATATGTTTAGTTTGCTAGATTTACAAAACTCTAAATGAAGCTTAGAATCCATATGGAGCTATGGTAATTCCCTTCAATTTGAGCAATTTAATCATCACTGAACTTGAAAGGTCACTTGTCTCTTTAGATGAAAAGTACCATGTACAGTGCAGTAGGTTCAGCAGGCAATTTCTGGGAACATCTGTTTCAAGTGTCTCTTTTTATGTAAAATGTTTTATATCCCTACTTCCCACTCCTAAACCTTTTTTATGCCATATTCTGAACAGAATAAGATTTTTATTATCCTACGCGGCGGGGCTGAGAACACCACCCGCTATTTAGGTTGCCCAACACATCCTATTGTAAGACCCTGGTTTCAGTTGCTCAGAACTTTGCCAGAATGTGGGCTGAAAATTTTCGTGCCAAGTGTCTGCCTTAGTCTAAATTGTTTTGGAAAAATTCAGTCAAAACAGTTCCGCCATTTGTGAGAATAAAGCTTGGGGGGAAAATACATTGTTTTACCATGTTAAATGATTAAGGAGGCTTTTTTTTTTTAAAAAAAAAAAAAGCTCTAGAAATGCCATGCTTTGGATCAGGGACTTGAAATTTGGCTGGGGGAGACCTTTGTATTAGACCTTTATGCCTTTTGACATCCCAGTGAAAATCCAGGAGAATTTTCATTTTGAAAAATCATAGTTCTCAGGTGCTTAGTAGAGACTCTTAGATTTCAGCAGGAAAATGCCCTAGAAATTCCAGCCACACTAGGCATGCTTCAGCTTGGGACTGAGTGGGACTGTCACTCCAGTTGCAACTCTGGGCTTTTGTGGGCCATGCTGGATTAAGAGCAGCAAGACTATCCCTCCTATGCTGCTTACCCACCCTTGTTGGGTCCAGGCACCATGGAGGAGGAAACGGCCTGATTCAAATGCAGAGGGGACTGTCAAGTGGAGTGCCCCAGGGGTCGGTCCTGGGGCCAGTTTTGTTCAATATCTTCATAAATGATCTGGAGGATGGTGTGGATTGCACTCTCAGCAAATTTGCGGATGATACTAAACTGGGAGGAGTGGTAGATATGCTGGAGGGCAGGGATAGGATACAGAGGGACCTAGACAAATTGGAGGATTGGGCCAAAAGAAATCTGATGAGGTTCAAGGATAAGTGCAGGGTCCTGCACTTAGGACGGAAGAACCCAATGCACAGCTACAGACTAGGGACCGAATGGCTAGGCAGCAGTTCTGCGGAAAAAGACGTAGGGGTGACAGTGGACGAGAAGCTGGATATTAGTCAGCAGTGTGCCCTTGTTGCCAAGAAGGCCAATGGCATTTTGGGATGTATAAGTAGGGGCACAGCGAGCAGATCGAGGGACGTGATCATTCCCCTCTATTCGACATTGGTGAGGCCTCATCTGGAGTACTGTGTCCAGTTTTGGACCCCACACTACAAGAAGGATGCGGATAAATTGGAGAGAGTCCAGCAAAGGGCAACAAAAATGATTAGGGGTCTGGAACACATGACTTATGAGGAGAGGCTGAGGGAACTGGGATTGTTTAGTCTGCAGAAGAGAAGAATGAGGGGGGATTTGATAGCTGCTTTCAACTACCTGAGAGGTGGTTCCAGAGAGGATGGTTCTAGACTATTCTTAGTGGTAGAAGAGGACAGGACAAGGAGTAATGGTCTCAAGTTGCAGCGGGGGAGGTTTAGGTTGGATATTAGGGAAAACTTTTTCACTAGGAGGGTGGTGAAACACTGGAATGCGTTACCTAGGGAGGTGGTAGAATCTCCTTCCTTAGAAGTTTTTAAGGTCAGGCTTGACAAAGCCCTGGCTGGGATGATTTAATTGGGGATTGGTCCTGCTTTGAGCAGGGGTTGGACTAGATGACCTCCTGAGGTCCCTTCCAACCCTGATATTCTATGATTCTATAAGACCCCAACCCATGGGGCAGGAAGGGTAGTTAAGGGAGTACACTGGGACAAGGAATCTGAGGGGTGGAAAGACTGGAACTGGAGGCTGGCAGGGGGGAGTGGGGAGGGAAACTGGGACTGGGCATTGGGATAGCAGGGGAAGACTAGGACTAATTGGGTAAGGAGACTAGAACTGGGAGCTGGGGAGGGAAATGGTGGGGGGACTAGGAGCCAGTAGGTGGGGTAGGGGCTGGAAGAGGAGCTTGGCAGAGGGAGACTGGAACTGGCTGGACAAGGAGACTGGGACTGAGAACAAGTGGGGCAGGATGAAGGTGTAGGGGAGATAAATCAGGTAAGGAACTTGGGGAAGGAAGAATTGAGACTAGCTGGATGAGGAGACTGGGGATGGCATGAGACACCTGAGGAATGGAGAGTGAGACTGGCTAGGTTAGGAGAATGGGACTGGGATGAGGAGCAACCGGTGCGGAAGAGACATGACCAGGACAAGAACAAGCGTGGGGGGAATGGGCAGAAGGGTCTGTACCCACTAATGCACACACCCTTCCAGAGTCTTCAGTGGAACTCAAGATTCCTGAGTCTCACAATTCCTCTGCTGTCAGCAAATATCTGTGAAACCCACTGACAAAGTGTATGTCCCATCCCTCTCTAGTGTTGGGCCACAAAGAGAATAATAACCTGCTAATGCTCTATCAGGTATCCCATTAGCTCAAATGGAAGAGGTCTGTGTCGTGGGTCAAAAGGTTCCAACCATGTTGATGATCCATGTGGGTGTCAATAGGATACCATACAATATAATTTTTGAGAAATTATACACCAATAACTATAGTAAAAGAATGTTAAGGTTGCAAGGTCAAGCACTCAAAAATTAGGAAATACAAGAATTAAGGCTTCCTTTGCAACCTTAATTTGTCATCCTTGTTTGTATGCATTATGATAGTCTCGAACCACATGATTGCATGCTGTTTTTTTCCCACAGAACCCCTGTCTCATTCAGTGGACAGGTTGGACCTGCTCTGGGGGTGAATCAGCATTTTGTAGTATAGAGGTCTGTGCAAACTTTTCACATCAAAACCAGGCAAACTTGCCTGGTTGTAGGTTTCAGTGGAAGCTCAAAACTTCAAACTTCACCAAAACTTGAAGATGGGCCAGCTTGCTGCCAGATAGGGAGCCTAGAGAGAGAGCAAGAGACTGACTTACCACCAAATGCTTAGAGAACACTTTTTACCCTTTTTTAGCCCAGAGGAACCCATGCCCCTCCTTCCAACTGAACAGGCACAAGATCCCTTAGGTATCTTCTGAGAGGACCCCATTGGCGTACTGCCCTCCCCACACACACTGTGTTCAGAGGATGGTTAGATTTTACCTTCTGCCTTTCTGTATGTTCAGGGGTGTCTCGCTCTCTTATACTGGGAGTGTTGATAGGCTTGCTGTTTTCAACCTAAATCCATAGGAAACATCTTAAGGAGGATGAGCTGCTTGTGCTCCTCTTCCCTGCCCCGCTTCCATTCAGCAGCAACAAAAGCAGGAAATGCTTCTCCAGTTCTGCAGCTTCCACTTTAACAGAGCTTCATAATGTTCTGTGTCTGAGATGTTGGAGAAGGCACTCAGTGAAATCTCTTACTATGATGCATTCTGATATGTGACAAATTCAGAATATGGTAAAGGCTAACAGCCATGGTAACCACAGCCCCAGAGAGGTATTTCCTGGTCCTGCTGCTGAATGGACAGGTGAGCTAGAGCGAAGTAAAAAATTCCACTTCCCTGAAGAAGTTTCCTGTGGATTTAGGGAGGAACAAGACAACCAGTAGTCCCTATAAATGTAATGGGGGAATGAGCTAGTTAACCAGTTCCAGAAAATCCATTCATTTCCTAGTAATATGTTATTTTGACTTTTTAATGTATTTTTGCATAGTTTTTAGAGGGGAAAGTTAAGGTTGGTTCTGAGGTGTAAAATGGTTAATTTGAGAGTACAGGAAAGATTATATGGTGATGGAGATTTCTCAGTCTAGATCCCTTAACTATCATTTCCAAAAAAAGGAGGAGCCATACTGGTTCAAAGCTGTGGTCCATCTAAGGCAGTGTCCTATCCCCAACAGGGGCCAGTGCAAGATGCTTCAGAGGAAGAAAACCTGCACTATGAAATTTTGAAATGATCTGTCCCAAGTTGAAGTTTCTTTTTAAATCCCATCAAGTAAGATTGATTTATACCTTAAAACCTGAGGATTTAAAGCCCTTCCAACCATCTGTTTGTTTTCTTTTTAACTCTTATTATTGTTACTGGAAAATAACCTTTAAGCCTGGAAAAAAAGACAGCCTTTCTGGAATATTTTCTTTCTCCTGTATAATTCACCATTTTCCTTTCTTAATTCTTGCCTTTTCCATAGGGGGTTTGCCTTCTACTAATGCTTCCCATAGAAATGCACTGGTTAGACTCTGCTTCTTCCCACAGAGCATAATCTTTTGGATTTTCCCTCCTGTGTCCATGGGGTGAAAAATTCCTTGCTGCTTTGCAATCCAAAATCTTGCTACTGTTATTGTGGCTTTATAAATCAGCTTGACATATGGTTTGAGGAGTTGAAATGTAGTCTCTTGAAGTTTGACTGGCTTTTCAAGTTAACCTTCAAATACACTGAAGCTTTGCCACAGTTTTCAGAATATGACTTCACACATTTCATTCAGCAGACCTTCCACTATAATAGAGAAGATCAAATCTGCTAATCGTGTGCTGCTTCGTTTTTTAAAAATTCTTTTTTACATTTTAAAAGCCAAATCCTGCTGTGCTTACTTAGCACCTAATTCTGTTCTCTGTTTCATCCAGGTAGGTCCATTGAAATAAATGTATTTACTTCAGATTCGCCCCAGTATAACTGAGAACTGAATTTTACCCTCAGACCTTTGCCAAACAAAATTCTCAGTAAAGTCAGTGGGAGTTTTGTTTCAGTTGGCCCAAAAAACCCTTGGGAAGGAATGTAATGCTTATGAAAGGGAGAGACTAATTGTATGGGCTTGCACCATATAGTGCAGGCAAGGCTCTTCACATTCTGTCCTTACCTCCAAACTCCAGTACTATATCAATCCTAGATCTAGAATATGGATTATTCCTAACTCTGCCAAAATTAAGGTTTCCTTTATTTTACTGGAAGATGTTGTATGGTGGTTGGAAAGGAGAATGGCAGTATACCATTGAGAATCAGCTGTGCCTGACCCTGATTGTTTGTAAGACTGGACTCAGGCTATCAGGCCCCAGGAGGAAGAAGAAACTGTGATATAGTAAAAAGAAAAGGAGTACTTGTGGCACCTTAGAGACTAACCAATTTATTTGAGCATGAGCTTTCGTGAGCTACAGCTCACTTCATCAGCTCATGCTCAAATAAATTGGTTAGTCTCTAAGGTGCCACAACTACTCCTTTTCTTTTTGCGAATACAGACTAACACGGCTGTTACTCTGAAACCTGTGATATAGTAATGACACAACAAAAATGAAAAGGAGTACTTGTGGCACCTTAGAGACTAACAAATTTATTAGAGCATAAGCTTTCGTGAGCTACAGCTCACTTCGTCGGATGCATACAGTGGAAAATATATTGGGGAGATTTTATATACACAGAGAACATGAAACCATGGGTGTTACCATACAGACTGTAACAAGAGTGATCAGGAAAGGTGAGCTATTACCAGCAGGAGAGTGTGGGGGGACCTTTTGTAGTGATAATCAAGGTAAGCCATTTCCAGCACTTTACAAGAACAGTAGGAGGGGAAATAAACAAGGGGAACTAGTTTTACTTTGTGTAATGACACAAATCATGCTGAATCATTTTTCTCCAGATTAAGAGTCTATGGGAAAATCCTGTTTCTGGTCTCAGCAAATACACTGAGGTCTATTCTTCTATGAAGATTTACACTATTTGTCCCCTTAATTGGCAATAACAGTGAAGCACATCAATCCCCGGAGCATTGGTTGAAAAATAGGCCCTGTTTGCTTTAATTTAAAAATAAAACATTTTACATGTTAATGCAGTACACGGTCTCATAAATTATTTTCTCTGCCATCATTAAGTACTTTCTGAACTACATTTAAGAGACTCATGCATAGATTTTGGCTTGAGTATTCTTGCACTAAATGGTGATGACTGGTTTTTATTAAATTAAAACAAAATCTAGAAATCTGCTGCTTGTCTTGTATTTCTAATGGATGGTCCAACAGTCTGAAATATTCATGTACTTGCCCTGGTGCTTTTTGAAATTCATTATCAGGAAAGTAGCACAAATAAAATTTTTAAGTAGTTTTTTTAAAAAAAATAACTCCCCAGGTCACAACTCTTTCAGTTACATGCACAAGAAAGCAAGGAGGCAACACTAGTCTGCTGTGAGAGGTGAGAGCCACAGAAAGTTTGCATTCTTCTTAATTTAGTTAAAACATTTGGCAGGAGCGTACGTGGTATAGTGATGTGAGGATATTTTCAAAAGAGTGTTAGCATTTAACTGGCCTACTTTGGACTAGTGGTGTTCTCTTGTATGTTACTTTTTGTCATTGAATAATGCTGATTTATTAAGCTGTGTGTTTCAAGGGCATTGTAAAATAACAGGTAGGGGCAGGCCTGAACTGTGAAAGCGAAAATTACTGTATCAGATCATGTCCAATTAAAATATGACAGGCACAGCAGGAGAAGTTGGAAGTAGGGTTTATCTTCAAAGTAAGAGAGGAAGTCACTATATTAGTTAGAAATAAAGTAAGTGTGAAACAGATTCTCCACCCTTTCTCATACTTCTCCAAAAATTAATATCTTTTGACATTTATATCGGGGAATAAGTTGTAATATTTCGTGTTCAAGGGTATGAAAGCAATGGTAACTGAACGAAGAGCATTGCAGCCATACACATTAAAGCTGTTCTTTCTCAAAGTACATGTCAAACCGTACGTCAAAACATTTGTAACTGACAGATAAAAATAGTTTGAAAAATGAGGTTTTCTTTTAGCTAAAACTGTGGTATGTGATTAAAGGAAGGCTTACAGTCTTTCAAGGTCTCTTGGGCTTCGCAGATAGACCTTTCAGGAAAAATAGGAATTAGAAGTATTTAAAAAACTAGATGCTTTTTACAAGCTTTATAGTATAGTACAGTGTTGCCTATTCTAACAAGTTTTGATCTAAAATTCTCTTTGTTATGAGGTAGAGAAACTGTGCATTGGCCTCCATCACCATTGCAACCCTTTATATTATCTATTTGTATAACGTTCCCTCGCACTTTGCTGACAGAGATGCAGAACTGTAAATATAAACAGATGCAGTTTTTTACATGTAGCCTTTCTTGATCCTTCTGGATCATAGCATGTTGTTGCGTTGTATAGCACCTCTTGAAGGGGAATTTGAATTGACAGTGCCAAGGAGAGCAATGTGAGGCTTTGCAAGAGTATCATCTATAGAAACAATCATATCTGATTGGCTGAGCCAAGTGAGGCCTTTCACTCAACTTTATGGAATTTATCTGCTTGTCTGCCTGTTTGGTTGTAACTACGGTGACCAGATGTCCCGATTTTATAGGGACGGTCCTGATTTTGGGGCGCTTTTTCTTCTATAGGCATCTATTACCCCCCGTCCCAATTTTTCACACTTGCTGTCTGGTCACCCTATTGTAACCTGATAACTTTTGAACACCACATCTAATCAATTCCCAAAATTCAGGGAATCTTCTAGGTATCAGTGGGCAGAACTGTATTGATTTTCAGGGAACTGGAAAACTGGAAGGAAAAAATGGGGTGGGGGTACAACACAGCTCCTGATATCTGGTTACCACACCCATCATCTTTACATATGTCTGTAAATTACAGAACTTGTTTGATGGCAGCTGTTAACACCTTCCAGCCTAACAACACCCACCACCTTTCAGCTCTGTCCGTCCTTCCAATGGACTTAAAATGTTGCCTCCTCCCCCCCCCCCCCCCCCCAAAGTGACTTCTCTCTGAGACAGAAAGAAAATAAATAAATTTAACAGGTTACAAATTGTTGGGAAAATGAGGGGATGCCAGGAGCCCCTGGTGTGTGCAATGAGCTTGGCCTACAGAAGCAACAAAGTGTTTAAGAAGTTAAATATTCCCATCTGACCTAGAGACAGTAACTTTGCTTAGAGACAAAAATGAAGAACTGTCTTTACCACCGTATGGAAATGTTGATCCACTGGATGCTTCTGTCCTTCAAGAAAGGATTTTATATCTCTTTCGCATCTTGTCCAGGTTGGGGCATATGAATATTCAAAAAAGGACATTTTTAGTGCAGTTCATTATAAATTTGCATAATATTCATTGAAATGAAGCCTAAAAATATTCCTTCTTTCATGTGCAATAAGGACATGCAGCAAACTCTTCAGATTTGAAGTCACTAGGATATAGGTGGACATATGTATATCCTCACACACATTTGGTAATGTCCAGGTCCTAGTGTATACTGGAGCTTAGAACATTGTGTGGATCGGGAACAATTTAATTTCCATTAACATGGTTTGGTAGCTTGGGACAGCTTCAGTTTAGTCCCATATATTTAATTAAGTTTTAAAGGGATCTCGAGCATTGACTTGCACAGTAGTTGGGACCCGCGTCTGGCAGGAGTCTCCTGTGGTAATGGGAGGATCTAGCCCAATTGTTTTACATGATGAGAAGAATCTACCTGTGCCCTCTTTCTTCTCTCCCCACCATCTGCATTACACAGCTGAGGTCAGAATTTACCAATACTAATAAATTAAACACATTAATTTAATATGTGCTTTAGACTTTAAGGTAAGGGTAAACATTCAAATTCTAATTTTAATATGAAAAAACTAGTAGAATTCACCTTCAAATTGATACGTGTATAATATAGTGTGTAAGGGATGGGACGTAAAAGATGTTAAAAAATCAAGAGACGTTTTTCACTAATAAATCTATGTATTTTACCTCTTCATCTTGATTCCTTAGTAAATAATAAGAGTAGATAAGTTAAAATTAAATAGCTACAGCACTCCCTAACTTTGACTTTTATTTTGCAGAGACAAATGTGAAGGAAAATGCTGTGAAATTCATGGAGATGCTGGAGGATAAGCTGCATAGGTAAGGATGGCATGGTGGAAACCTTTAAAAAAATCTAAAATATTACTTTATAAATGTAAATGTTGCTTTAGAGTGTTGACAAACACTTTGGAATGTATTTTTTAAAAAAATAGCAAAAATCAGAGTTTAGAAAGGAATATTTCAAAGGGACTTTTTGTTATTAATCTTTCATCCCATCATTCTGAGAATTGTAACAAAATCTTATTTTAAAAAAAATCTACAAAGACTTGGAAGTACCATAAGTTTCTACATTATGGGCCAGATTCATGGCCCTGCTGCAGCTGCTTTGCAGTAGTCTGCCAGTGTAAACTGGCCATATAGAGCCGCATATGCAGTTAGTTGATTCCCCTGGTGTAAGGGTATTCTTCAGGGGCATAGACAGGTCATCTACCACGTCAGCCTACCTCTGACATAGTGGGTGTGACGAGACAGAAGGGGGCATGGTCAGGATATCACTGCATCGCCTCAGCGCAAGCTATTAGAATGACCACAGGCAGTTCTATTTTATGTTGTAGCCCATCCCAGTATCTAACAGTCCTGGGTTTTGGGGAGTACAGCATTGATTTAAAACCACTTGGCCCCCCAGCAGTTGTACACAAAAGCACAGATTAGCTGGGCCAGACGATTTCTCCCATCAACTCTGTGCTCTTATGTATTAAGCAATGATTTACTTAATTTTGAATAGTTCTGAAAAATATACTGAAATCTTTCTGTCCTCTCTAGCCCCCACAAACTAATAGAAACCAAGACAGCAATATAGCTGTTTTAAGTATATAACCCTATTCCGAATACATATTTTTTAAACTACTGCAAGGATTAATATTTAATCCTCTTGCTATGTGAAGAACTCTTGTGCCTCCGTCAAGGTTTGCCTTGCCTTTCCAAAGCTTATCACCGGGTGCTGTGTTGCTGTTGTAATGGGACCATCTGTTAGAACGGACTTTGTTTAAAAGAGGTATTTACATTTTTTAAAGTCTGGCTACAGTCTGTATTATTGATTTGTGTAAAAATCTCCTTTGTACTGCTGGACTGGAATTGAGAATGGTACTTCTACCCATGCAGTATTTACCATAATGGCTAAGGGAAGACTCCAAGTTTTTAGACCTGTTCATATGTGCTTGTGAATACTAAATATTTAGTAGGTTAAAGGTTTCATATTTAGCACTAAATCAAAACCATAGTGGAAAATCTTCTTTGTTTAAATTTTCATCAAGAATACAAATTCTGAAAGAATATGGTGTAGCAACACAGTGATGTTTCTGGGTTTCATAGGTTGATAGCAACACAACAGATCCCCCAACAAACAAAATCATCTTCTCTTTAACAGCTAAACACAGGGAAAGTCAAAGAAATGTCATTTGCATTTTCTTCTGAGGGAATTTTGTGGTTGTGGGCAGACAATTGTGCTGTTAGCTTTGTAATTAAATATTCAATTGTTTTAAAGAAATTAAATATTGCATTTGGGTTGTTGGGTTGTCTTATCAACTCAAAACTTTCTTTTTCTGCATTAATGTTGTTCTAATCCTAGGAATTTTTTCAGTGTGTTTTGTATATGCTGTGTGCTGTTAATGGGTTTTGAAAGAGTTTGTGGCATGTGTCTTTCCCTCCCACCCCCCTTCTCCCAGTACTCATATTTCTGACGGTGAAATTTGTGCTCGACTTAGCGATGCCATCGTGCTGGTATTCATCCTATTTTGGTGAAGTGTGTCATTTCTGGGAAAGGATTGAAAGTTAAACCCTGCTATGGCACTATACTATATATTGGAAGCCCATGCTGTCAAGTCATTTCTTTATCAACAAGGGGTGAACATTTCAAACTGGTTCTAACAGACTTCAGCAATATAGTGTGTTGTAATGCAACATGTTGGAATTGTATTGATAGGTTGCATTCCTTAGTACTATATAGACTTTGCTATGTCTGCTTCAATCTGGGTTTTCTATTGAAACTACGCTGTAGGTCTTAATGTGTTATTAGTTAGAGGTTACTGTCATCAGATTTTACTGAAAGCTAAATACATGTAGTTGAAGTTCTACAAGTACGTTCCTGCAGTCATATCAGTTCATTTGTCATACATCTTTGACCATTACACCAGCCCTCTGCTCACTGTCCATCTCCCTGGGACTTAGTATAACATTGCAGACACCTGAGCATCTTCAAAAGCCTACCATTTAAAAAAAATTAATCTGTCAGAAAAACAGGTTCTCCCAAATGTGGAATCTCTTCCCTGCACCTCTCCCCTTTAATAAAACAAACCCAAACTACTTCTGTCCAAATCCTAAGATGGGCAAGAGTCAGTCCTGCACTAGTGGTAGCTTTTCTGTACATATAAATGTCACAGTTCTAAAAATCTCATATCTCAAGGAACTGCCGGGCTAGAAATGGGAGCTTTATTCATTGGAAAGAGGAGATTCCTAGCTTTTCAATGGTAACAGCACCGACTTCTAAACGTGGATGGGATATCATCTCTCTCAAATCAGGATATATTTAGGTATACAAAAATATTTTAGGTCTTTTCGGAAAGTTTCTAAGGCTCTCTGAGCCCTGCATAAGTTGGATTTATGGTAACTAAGGCATCTGATTTTTTACGGAGCCTGGTAAAAATGCGGGATTAACTGTGTTAAACCTAATTGGGTGGTCCACGGCCCACCCGTGTCTATGTCCCTGCTCTTTCAGACATTTTTAATCTGCCTAAAATCAAGGTCAGGTTTTTTTTAGCAATAATGAAGCGATACTTGAGTCTGGCAGTCAAAAATGCAAAAAATTTAAGGCAAGGCAAGAAGACAAAGTGAAACAAAAAGACAGTTTGTCATCTTATTTTAAAAATCTTGAAGTATTGAATAGTGGACGTTTATCAAAAAGTATGGACGAGGAAACATCTGAATTTCTCTTCACTTACTGAGTTGTGGGGATACCACAATGACTGCAAAAGTTGAACAAATGGACTCTGAAGTGACAATGGAAGTACAAAATATTGGCAATTTTGTCAAAGTAAGGGAAGAAACCTACCCTGAAGACATTGCATTATGGCCAAAATCTATTTCACTGGATATGATAGAATATTTCTTAGTAAATAAACCGAAAAATGTAGGTAATATGGAAAATTTGAGAAAAAAGTATGAGGTTGCAAGAGGAAAGCAATTTAGAGGTCTTTATGAGTCACATTTTCTGAGGATGAAGAAAAATGATGACAGAAATGAGAATTTGGTTGATTTTTTTCTGAAGCCACTAAGGCAGTCTACTGTTATGTTTGCAAATTTTTCCCTGACCATAGTAAAGGAAAACAAACATTCGTTGATGGGCACTCTAATTGGAGAAGTGTTGCAACACATATTGCTGATCATGAAACTTCCAAAGCTCATATTAATGCTATGTGTAAATTTGCTCAAAGGTGTAAATTATCTGGAAGAATTGATTGTTTATTGGCTCACTTTGAAACGGAGCGTTCTTATTGAAGGAAAGTGCTGAGACATGTTGCCACAGTCAAACTACTGTCTTCTTTGGGACTACCTCTAAGAGGACATGATGAGTCATCACTGTCAAATAGAAAAGGTAATTTTTTAACCTGCCTTGAATATTTTAGTGAATTTGATGATTTTCTCAAAGACCATTTGAAAAATTCAGTATTGTGGCTCAGGGAAGACCAACTTTTAAAAACACCAAACCTACAATGAATTCATCATTATAATGGCAAAGAGGCTCAGAAACCAATCCACTGATGAAGTAAAGAATGCCAAGTATTATTCCATAATAGTCGATTCAACACCAGATGTGAGTCATGTAGACCAATTAACATTAATTTTAAGATATGTGACCGGCAATTGTGAAGTTGTAGAGCAATTTCTTTGTTTTGGCCAGCTAAAGTTCCACACTTTTGAATGTCTAGAGACATCTGTTTTGGAAATCATTGCAAATTTAGGGTTGGACATCAAAAATTGTCATGGGCAGAGCTTTGATAACACCACAAATATGGCAGGAAAATATTCAGGTCTACAGAAAGACTGAACAATGGAAGCCCCTCTGCTTTATTCATACCATGTTCCAGCCATTCCTTAAATTTAATCTGCAACACTGCAGCCACATCTTGTGAGGGAGCTACACACGTTTTTCATGTTGTTCAAAACATGTATGCCTTTTTTTCGGTTTCCACACATCGGTGGAGTATGCTACAATCATGCTTGGAGTAGGCAAATGAAAAACATTTGACAGTCAAAAGAATTTGTGATATCAGGTGGTCTGCTCGTTCAGATGCTGTTTTGGCTTTGAAAATGAACTAGGATGATATAAAGAAAACCTTATTAGACATTGCCACATCAAATTCTGAAAAAAAAAAAACCGTGCAAAAACGGAAGCAAAATCCTTAGCAGAAAAGTTTGAAAAGTATGATATTGCTGGTTTTACTCTTTTGTTGAACCGTTTACTTCAAAGAATTAATGCCATCAGCAAATCGTTGCAAAAGATCGATACAAATTTAATGAATACTGCACAATTGTTAGCCTCAGTGAAAAGTTTTGTTATGGAAGTTTGAAATGACTATAGCTCCATGGAAGCAGAGGCACTAACATTAACAGAAAATATAGGTTCCTCTGATATATCTGATAAGAAGCGTAAAAAAAGCAGGAAGTTAATATTCGATGTAGTGAGAGACAATGAAATCAGTTTAAAAGGGAAAGAGAAGGAGGAGGGTGGTGAAGCACTGGAATGGGTTACCTAGGGAGGTGGTGGAATCTCTATTGTTAAGGGTTTTTAAGGCCTGGCTTGACAAAGCCCTTTCTGGCGTTGGTCCCGCTTTGAGCAGGGGGTTGGACTAAATGACCTCCTGAGGTCTCTTCCAATCCTAATCTTCTATGATTCTGTGATCACCATTGAGACCGTCCGTGTTGTTTGTGACTCAATAATTGTGCAATTGCAGAGTAGAGGTGAATCTCTAAAGAAAACTGATTTATTTTGCATGTTTTTTGATAGAAGTATGGACGAAAATGCTAAAAGCCAGTAAGAAATTTAGTGAATTCTACCTAGAGGACACAGACACACATCTTTTTGAAGATGAAGTGAAACATTTCATTCATTTTATTGAAAATTATGAGGTCTGTGCTTCAAGATTAGCAGTTAATTTGTATAGACTTGTATGTGATGGTTTGCAGGCAATCTTTCCAAATGTGGAAACCATTCTGAAAATATTTTTAACAGTACCTGTCACAAATGTTTCTGCTGAGCATTCTTTTTCTGTATTGAAACGAATTAAAATTTATTTGTGAAATATGATGAGTTAGGAACATTTGACAAGTTCGGCAATATTGACAATGGAAAGTGCCTTTTTACAAAATGTTACTTGCGATGACTTAGCTTTTTTTCCTACACTTTTTCTTTACAAAATTATCTAAATAAATATATTTTTTTCAGATTGAATAAGTTTCTTCAGAGGAAGTTAACTTTTATTTTTTCCATTCATGCGTCATCTATGCTTTTTATTTTTACACATTTTTCAAGTTAGCATAATGCATATACAAGCTTTCATCTAGACCAGAAGTTCTCAAACTGTGCTCCGAAAACTCCATTCAGGTGGACCAAGGAAAGGTTATTAAGGTTTTTTCATAAAGCGCTCTTATCCAAAGCACTTTACAATAGTTAGCTAATGGTACAAAGAACATTTGGAAAGATCATTAAATGGTCCCTTGAGACCCTCAGCAATTTTCAAGTGGTCTATGGAAAAAAAGTTAGATTATAAAAACAATCAAAGTACCTCACTTTATTTTCATTTATTTCCTATTATTTATAATATAGGAGGTGGATGAAGAAAAAAAGAATGAAAAATGGGGGCGATAAGACAGAATGTTCTTTTTCTTGGCTGGATCTCTAGGGGGGGCCTCAAAAATGAAGCTGCGCTAACTCTAAGTCCGCCACTGCATTCAGCAGTGTTCATTTTATCTTTATAGTGGCTTTTGTCAACTCCTGGACACAGTACAGGTAATGATAGCAGTCTTACTTTGGTGCAAGGCTGTGCTCATTTGTGTAGCTGCTTGCTTAATGGAGCATGAACAGTGAGTATTTTTAGGATAACTTGCACTCATATTTATTAAAAGAGCAACAGTCTAACACACAGCATGTTTCACCTGATTGTATATATCTGCAAGTGATTAGATGTACTTCAAGATGTTTACCCTCCCTCCCTGTCCCTTTTCAGTGATTCTTCTCACACAAAGGTCTCCTAAGACAGGAGGTACAATCCCTTCTAACCCTAGGGGACACTGAACCTGTTCCACCGAACTTTGAAGAGAAAGGATTTTATTCCTGGTACTTCCTCAACCCCAAGAAAAGTGGAGGTTGGAGACCAATTCTGCACCTCAAGACATGAATTTGACTAGTTCAGAACAAATTTGGCTGTAGCCTAGCTGTTCAGACTATCAGCACTTAGTCATTTTTACATAATGTACATGATCAATACAGGGGGGACAGCAGTGCAGTGTTAGGCTTGCTGAAATAAAGAAGAACACTGGAATGGTTATAGGCCTCAACTCTAATTTTGATGAGTGTTTAAGGGAATATACAAAATCAAATATAAATTAGTGTGTTTTCATGACTATAATTTATTGAAACCGTTTGGGGGATTTAAAATTGTTCCTTATAATGTTGGAAACAGAAAATTATCCTGGCTTTCTGCTAATGCATGAAAACCAGAAAGTGACGCTGAGTAGAAGCTGACTAGTCTACTTTCACTATGCAAGCTGAATAAATAAAAATATAAAAATTCACACTTGCATAAATGGGTAAATATGGCTAAGATTTTCACACCTAGGTGCCTAAAGATAGGCCATTAAGACCATATTTAGACACACAAATAAGTGGCCTGAATTTAAGAAGTGCTGAGCATCATAGAATCATAGAATATCAGAGTTGGAAGGGACCTCTGGAGGTCATCTAGTCCAACCCCCTGCCCAGAGCAGGACCAATCCCCAACTAAATCATCCCAGCCAGGGCTTTGTCAAGCCTGACCTTAAAAACTTCTAAGGAAGGGGATTCCACCACCTCCCTAGGTAACGCATTCCAGTGTTTCACCACCCTCCTAGTGAAAAAGTTTTTCCTAATATCCAACCTAAACCTACCCCACTGCAACTTGAGACCATTACTCCTTGTCCTGTCATCTGTTATCACTGAGAATAGTCTAGATCCATCCTCTTTGGATCCACCTTTCAGGTAGTTGAAAGCAGCTATCAAATCCCCCCTCATTCTTCTCTTCCGTAGACTAAACAATTCCAGTTCCCTCAGCCTCTCCTCATAAGTCATGTGTTCCAGACCCCTAATCATTTTTGTTGCCCTTCTCTGGACTCTCTCCAATTTTTCCACATCCTTCTTGTAGTGTGGGGTCCAAAACTGGACACAGTACTCCAGATGAGGCCTCACCAATGTCGAATAGAGGGGAACGATCACGTCCCTCGATCTGCTGGCAATGCCCCTACTTATACACCCCAAAATGCCATTGGCCTTCTTGGCAACAAGGGCACACTGTTGACTCATATCCAGCTTCTCGTCCACTGTCACCCCTAGGTCCTTCTCTGCAGAACTGCTGCCTAGCCATTCGATCCCTAGTCTATAGCGGTGCATTGGATTCTTCCGTCCTAAGTGCAGGACTTTGCACTTGTCCTTGTTGAACCTCATCAGATTTCTTTTGGCCCAATCCTCCAATTTGTCCAGGTCCCTCTGTATCCTATCCCTACCCTCCAGCGTATCTACCACTCCTCCCAGTTTAGTGTCATCCACAAACTTGCTGAGGGTGCAATCCATCCTCCAGATCAATTATGAAGGTATTGAACAAAACCGGCCCCAAGACTGACCCTTGGGCATCCACTTGATACCGGCTGCCAACTAGACATGGAGCCATTGATCACTACCCGTTGAGCCCGACAATCTAGCCAACTTTCTACCCACCTTGTAGTGCATCCATCCAGCCCATACTTCTTTAACTTGCTGACAAGAATACTGTGGGAGAACGTGTCAAAAGCTTTGCTAAAGTCAAGTAATAACACGTCCACTGCTTTCCCTTCATCCACAGAACCAGTAATCTCATCATAGAAGGCAATTAGATTAGTCAGGCATGACTTTCCCTTGGTGAATCCATGCTGACTGTTCCTGATCACTTTCCTCTCATGTAAGTGCTTCAGAATTGATTCCTTGAGGACATGCTCCATGATTTTTCCGGGGACTGAGGTGAGGCTGACTGACCTGTAGTTCCCAGGATCCTCCTTCTTCCCTTTTTTAAAGATTGGCACTACATTAGCCTTTTTCCAGTCTTCCGGAACTTCCCCTGATCGCCATGAGTTTTCAAAGATAATGGCCAATGGCTCTGCGATCACATCCGCCAATTCCTTTAGCACTCTGGGATGCAACGCATCCGGCCCCATGGACTTGTGCACGTCTAGCTTTTCTAAATAGTCCCGAACCACTTCTTTCTTCACAGAGGGCTGGCCACCTCCTCCCCATGCTGTGCTGCCCAGTGCAGTAGTCTGGGAGCTGACCTTGTTAGTGAAGACAGAGGCAAAAAAAGCATTGAGTACGTTAGCTGTTTCCACATCCTCTGTCACTAGGTTGCCTCCCTCATTCAGTAAGGGGCCCACACTTTCCTTGGCTTTCTTCTTGTTGCCAACATACCTGAAGAAACCTTTCTTGTTACTCTTAATATCTCTCGCTAGCTGCAACTCCAGGTGTGATTTAGCCTTCCTGATTGCAATGTGGTTGTAATTAATCATAACTAGTCCCTGAGCAGCAGGATGCTTACTGAACACAGAGGGGCTTATACCAGTCAATGATTTCACATCCAGTAACTCCTATTGACTTGAATGGGAGTTAAGGTGTTTGTCTCCATCTGTTACAACGGACTGGATTGGGCTCTCCTGTAGAAAAATCCATGACAAGAGCAGGAAAATATAAATTCCCCTCACTGAGTTCCCAATATATCATGTGGTTTAAGGAGAAGAATTTGCCTAACCAAATATTGGGCAGAGGGGTTTGTTTCTCTGAAGTATGGATATCCAGAAAGTGCAGGGAAATTGCAAGGTTCCTAGGCTATCCTCAGAGGGTTAAGCCATGGTATCCATACAGAAGACCAGCCCCTCTGTGTTATGTCCTCCTGCTCCCACCAAACCACTCCTTGAACTTTACTTTCCCCTCTGAGGGAATTTTAAAACTTACAGCATGGTGAGAGTCTGCCATGGGATGATGCCATGTAGAGTGACCTTCCCCAGGCTCCTCACCCACCCTGTCCAGCCTTACCCACATAACACATGGAGCCTGGGGGAATGATAGGTTTCAGAGCAACAGCCGTATTAGTCTGTATTCGCAAAAAGAAAAGGAGTACTTGTGGCACCTTAGAGACTAACCAATTTATTTGAGCATAAGCTTTCATGAGCTACAGCTCACTTCATCGGATGCATACTGTGGAAAGTGTTGAAGATCTTTTTATACACACAAAGCATGAAAAAATACCTCCCCCTACCCCAATCTCCTGCTGGTAATAGCTTATCTAAAGTGATCACTCTACTTACAATGTGTATGATAATCAAGTTGGGCCATTTCCAGCAAAATCCAGGTTTTCTCACCCCCCCCCCCCACAAACCCACTCTCCTGCTTGTAATAGCTTATCTAAAGTGACCACTCTCCTTACAATGTGTATGATAATCAAAGTGGGCCATTTCCAGCACAAATCCAGGGTTTAACAAGAATGTCTGGGGGGGCGGGGGGTAGGAAAAAACAAGGGGAAATAGGTTACCTTGCATAATGACGTAGCCACTCCCAGTCTCTATTCAAGCCTAAGTTAATTGTATCCAATTTGCAAATGAATTCCAATTCAACAGTTTCTCGCTGGAGTCTGGATTTGAAGTTTTTTTGTTGTAATATGCAACTTTCATGTCTGTAATCGCGTGACCAGAGAGATTGAAGTGTTCTCCGACTGGTTTATGAATGTTATAATTCTTGACATCTGATTTGTGTCCATTTATTCTTTTACGTAGAGACTGTCCAGTTTGACCAATGTACATGGCGGAGGGGCATTGCTGGCACATGATGGCATATATCACATTGGTGGATGTGCAGGTGAACGAGCCTCTGATAGTGTGGCTGATGTTATTAGGCCCTGTGATGGTGTCCCCTGAATAGATATGTGGGCACAGTTGGCAACAGGCTTTGTTGCAAGGATAGGTTCCTGGGTTAGTGGTTCTGTTGTGTGGTATGTGGTTGCTGGTGAGTATTTGCTTCAGGTTGGGGGTCTGTCTGTAGGCAAGGACTGGCCTGTCTCCCAAGATTTGTGAGAGTGTTGGGTCACTCACACATCCAGAAAACCTGGATTTGTGCTGGAAATGGCCCAACTTGATTATCATACACATTGTAAGGAGAGTGATCACTTTAGATAAGCTATTACCAGCAGGAGAATGGGGTGGGGGGAGGTATTTTTTCATGCTTTGTGTGTATAAAAAGATCTTCTACACTTTCCACAGTATGCATCCAATGAAGTGAGCTGTAGCTCACGAAAGCTTATGCTCAAATAAATTGGTTAGTCTCTAAGGTGCCTCAAGTACTCCTTTTCTTTTTGGGGGAATGATGTTACCATGGCTCCTCTCCCAACTTCATGTGTTTTCCAGTCACTGTTGCCCAGTATTCTGAACACCTTTCATCTCTGTACATAGAAGTGGAGGTAACAATATGTCCCATTGTTATTGGATATGATTTGTATCTTACCAATGTCCCCTAAATGTTTCACACCATGTAAGGATCACCCTTTTCACCAATCATTAGACCAAGTAAAGATTTTAATTATAAAATCACCCTTTTTGCAAGAATGTTACAGAGAGCCATGGGATCTGTATGCTACAGGGGGAATAGAATAGGGGGAATAGAAGATGCTCATTTACTCTAGTAATAGGGGACATATAGTTACCTAGAGCTATCAGAAAAATATGCATGGGGATGTGGGGTAAATGATATGTACTCTGGAAACGAAGCTGATGATTTCCTAGAATATGGTGTTTTTAATTTATCTGAAATTCTCATCTTCAGTGGGATAAGCCCCTTGAGACACTCCCTCTGTATTCAGTAAGCATCCTGCTGCTCAGGGACTAGTTATGATTAATTACAACCACATTGCATTCCATAATATTCTGAAAATTTAAAATATCTCAAAACAGTATTAAAATTATTACACCATTGTACATATTCTGTCATTGTATATGCCATATAGCATGGCCTTAATAAAACTTGGTGCAATTCAGATAGGTATCCTGTACCAGAGCTGGATTTGAGAATTCTGAAAGTAGCATAATGAGATTAGCATGTTAATAATACTGCTGTTTCATAGCATTGGTGATCTTAGTGCTCAGGAACAAACTCGAAAGACCTGGATATGCTTGTGCATGCACAGAGCTCTTTTTTGTATGCATTGTAAGTGGGAGATATGTAATGCTTAAGGCCCCACTTAATTTGCGATATTGTGGAAATTGTGGATCCCACAATATTAGGTTTCCACCACAATTTTTATTTTAATTAGCTTATTTTGAACAGTCCACAATTTTGCATACATTTTCAGGTTTGCACCACACACCTTTTCCCCATTAGTACAGTAGAAACCCATTTATCCAAACTGACAGTGACTGGGGCTTGGACTGTCAGTTTCGTGCATTAATGACTAATATAGTTGCAGCACAATGTCTGGTTATAAAAAAAAAATAGCAGGCATAACATAATACTTGAGTGTTTATATTATTATAGCAAATTTTTCTTAATCAAATAGGTCTTCACTGGCTTTTCCAAATGACTGCAATTAATATAGGTTCCTTATTACTTTTCCATGATTTTTCATGTCTTGTCTGAAATTCAGCCGCAATTATTTGACAATCATGCTGCGATTCAGATAGGGCCTTAGTTATGCTTTCTCCGCTTTTCACATCTATATTACCATTTTTGAGTACAGAATAGAGCATATAAAAGTAAAAACAAAAAAACCTCACACCAGGGGCCAAAAGCTGTAAACTATTACTTGTCTGAGTAGTCCCTACCCACCTGAAGAGAGCCACTGACTTCAGTGGGACCACTAGTGTCAATAACTATGTTAACTTCTGTAACTAAGCTTTGTAGGGTTAAGCCCCATATAACTATCTTTTATACTGAAAATCTAGTATACTAGTGGCAATTGCTGTCATAGAAAGTGAATATCATACATAACTTACAAAATAGGTTTATGATATGGATAGGACACCTTTTAGTGGCATCTGAAAGCATTCTGATACAGAAATATTTTACTGTGATTTAAAAGTTCTCTGATTAAAACGTTGTTTAGACAGTTATCTGCAGCTGATGAGCTCCAAAAAAAGAAAACCAGTTGGCTCCTAAAATACTGATCTAAAAAGCCTTGAAGTGCTGCTAAAGCCACATTGAGAAGATTGAAAGCCATTCTATGGAGAATCAATTCTGCTTTTTTTGTATTACATATTTTCTTTATTTTTGTTGCTTTGTTCTATCTTCATCTTGTGTGAGATGGTGTCATGAAAATAGGATTTTTTTTCTTACGGGCTCATCTTCTCATGATGTTCATTTCTAACCTGAAATAGAATCCTCTGTTTGTGACATTACAATTGTTTGCTGTGGAAAAGGTTATGAAGTCATGAATTGAAGGATTATCATTTCAAGTAGGTAAACAGCAGCAAGAGCATATGAACTCATAAATAAAAATCTTGTTTTCATATGGATTTCTTTAGGAGGAAAAAATTGTAGCAATTTAGGATATATTTGCAGAGTTGTTTTCCCTTTCCTGTTCACAAATTATTTACAAACTTCTATATCTGTTCAACTAACCTATTGTATGAATCATTCCAAATGGCCAATAAAGTACTTCCTGTGTGAGCATTCTTTGGAATATTTATTCCTGCGAATGTTCATGACATTTTTTGTTTCCATAAACATTCTTGTGAATAAAAGCTCTCTCATCCAAATGTTTACGAAAAAGGGGGTTATGAATAGTGACAAAGCGAATTGGTAGGTTTTATTCACAAGAATATTCTTGAATAATTTTTGCTGTATTTGCTTGGCCTAATCGAGGAGGTATCACCTGCTCTTTAAATCAACTTTGAAAACTAAGTGTTGTAAAAACAAATGTGAGCCCACTTAAATATGAGTCATTCTTTCCTTCTTTTTTTCTGTTTTGAAAACTTCTCTCCCTACCCTATTTTCCTACCTTTATCTCCAGCAATTTGATTTCAGCCTCAGTTTAGTTCTTCTGGATATAGGGCTTCCTATTTCTCCTTCTTCTCTTTCTTCTATTTGGTTATTTTTCTTTCTTTCCTCCTTGTGTTTCTGCTTGTCTTCTGTATCCACTTCTTCCTTTCGTCTCCATTTTCTGGTTTAGATTTTCTCCCTTGCATCTTTACATGTTTTCATTTTGTTATATTTCCTCCTCTGTGCACATCACTGAGGGGAAAATATAGATGCATATAAGAATAGGCTTACTTCACAGAAAGCCTGATCTCACCTTCATTATTTACCTACCCTGAGGGCCAGGGTGGAAAAAATTGGTGATTTAAATAATAATAATAAATAGTAAATGCAGGATTATTTTTAAAAGCAAACTTATTTATAATTAAATTTGAAATTATGGCAACCTATGCTAAGGCCTAAACATTACTATCATCTATTACAATGAATATAATTAATAAAAAAAGTAGTATGTACTAAGCACTATGTGTTTTCTGCCAAGCTCTAAAAAAAGGTCAAACCAATGGACTGGTGGTAGTCACTGGCTTAGCAACCTGGAACTGGGATTTATTGAAATGCTAAATCAGCTTTTGACATCAGTAACCTCTTCTGCAGATTCAGAGAAAATATTTATTTCAGTGTATTCTACTAGTTCAGCTCAATTATTAGTTCATTCAAAGTTAAGAAACCAATTAGGAGTTGAAAAAGCAGGAATGATTTTCTCTTCCAATCTCTGAATAAAAAACAGGTGTGAGAGAATCATAGAATCATAGAATCATAGAATATCAGGGTTGGAAGGGACCCCTGAAGGTCATCTAGTCCAACCCCCTGCTCGAAGCAGGACCAATTCCCAGTTAATGAGATTTACTAGTTCAAATGAGAATGAGATTTACTAGTTCAAAAATCATGAAGGACATGGTGACCAAGAGACAATCAAGTCAGTTCACTAACTACAGGTTTTTCTTACTTGGTTTAATAATTCAGTTTGCTTAATATGCAAAACACGTTTTGATAAACTGTTTAAAATATATCCAGTACTTTTAAGATAGTTTTATTTAACTAATCAAAACATTGAAATGCTGTTTCTGTTCACTTTTTATTGAGATTTAAATTCTATCCACATACAGCTAGACAAAAACAATCATCCAGTAAATAAGAAATACATTATTCAGAATTTTCTAACATATAAAATATAAAAAATTAAGAATCTGAATAAATGTGAGTTAAACTTTAATTGCTAATATAAGTGTGTATAGCTATAGTGTATAGTTGCAAATCAAGATATTTAAATTATCAGTCAATGAGAATTAATCTTTAGGAAAATAACTAAAAAATACAATGCAAAACAAGATTAAAATCAATTATTTAAATCAAGATTTCCTGCTTGCTGATTTTAAATCATGATTAAAACCAGTGATTTAAAAAGCTTTGATTTAAACCAGTCCACCTTGTTTAGTGCAGCGTGGGATAACTTTAATGAACATCCTGGGTTGTACCACAGCAGTACAAATTTCCTGGGTTTTAATAAACTTGAATCAAGGGGACCCCTTCGAGCCCAGGGCTGCAATTCAAACATGTTCCAGTTTCTCTTGGCTATTGAAAGGAGAGAAGTTATTTTAAGTTAAGCACCAATGTGTTTACAAGAACAAATAGATATAAACTGGCCATCTACAAGTTTAGACTTGAAATTAGATGAAGATTTCTAACAATCGGAGGAATGATGTTCTGGAACAGCCTTCCAAGAAGCACAGACAGCGGGGCGGGGAACCAAACTGGCTTCAAGACTGAGCTTGACAAGTTTATGGTATGATGAGACTACCTACAAAGCATGTAGCCAATCTGTGACTGCTAGCATAAGATATCTCTAATGACTGGTGGAACACTAGATGCGGAGGACTCCAGGTTACTACAGAGAATTCTTTCCCAGGTGTCTGGCTAGTTAGTCTTGCCCACATTCTCAAGGTCTAACTGATTGCCATATTTAGGGTTGGGAAGGAATTTTCCCCCGGGTCAGATTGGCAGAGACCCTGCAGGTTTTTCGCCTTCCTCTGCAGCATGGGGCACAGGTCACTTGCAGGTTTAAACTAGTATAAATGGTGGACTCTTTGTAACTTGAAGTCTTTAAATCATGATTTGAGGACTTCAGGAACTTAGCCAGAGGTTAGGGTTCTATTACAGAAGTGTGTAGGTGAGGTTTTGTGGCCTGCATATGCAGGAGGTCAGACTAGATGATCATGATGGTCCCATCTGACCTTAAAGTCTATGAGCTAATTTAAACCCTATCATTCTGTGTGTATAGTTGGGATTATGTCTTCCAATGTACATTACATTACTTTGCACTTATCAGCACTGAATTTCATCTACCATTTTGTTGCCCTCTCACCCAGTTTAGTCGGATTCCTTTGTAACACTTTGCAGTCAGCTTTGGACTTAACTTTCTTGGGTAATAGTGTGTCATCAGCAAATTTTGCCACCTCTCTGTTCACCTTCTTTTTCAAATCACGTATGAATATGCTGAACAGCACTGGTCCTAGTACAGATCCTTGTGGGGGGGAGGCATTTTCTACCTCTCTGCATTTTGAAAACTGACCATGTATTCCTACCCTTAGTTTCCTATCTATTAACTAGTTACTGATCCATGAGAGGATCTTCCCTCATATCCCATGACTGATTACCTTGCTTAAGAGCCTTTGATGAGGCTTTGTCAAAGATTTTCTGAAAGTCCAAGTACACTATATCACCCTTTTCCACATGCTTCTTGACTCCCGCCGAGAATTCTAATAGAGTGTGAGGCATGATTTCTCTTTACAAAAGCCGTGTTGACTCTTCCCCAACATATAATGTTTACCTATGTGTCAGATCTTTCTGTTCTTTATAGTTTCAACCAATTTACGTGGTACTGAAGTTAGGCTTACTGGCTTGTTATTGCCAAGATCGCCTCTGGAGCCTTTTACAAAAATTGGCATTACATTAGCTACCTGCCAGTCATCTGATACAGAGGCTGTTTTAAGCCCGAGGTTACATACAAAGTCAATAGTTCTCCAATTTCATATTTGAGTTCCTTTGAACTGTTGAGTGAAAACCATATGGTCCTGGTGACTTATTACTGTTTTATTTATCAATTTGTTTCAAAACCTCCTCTACTCACCCTCAATCTCGGATGGTTTCTCAGATTTTGTCATCTAAAAAGACTGGCTCAGGTTTCGGGAACTCCATCACATCCTCTGTAGTGAAGACCAATCAAATAATTCAGTTAGCTTCTCTCCAATGGCCTTGTCTTCCTGGAGTTATCATTTAGCATCTTGATCGTCAGTGGCCTCACTGATTGTTTTAGGAGGCTTCCTGCTTCTGAAGTACTTAAAATTCTTTTTGCTGTTAGTCTTTTGTTAGTTGCTTTTTAAATTCTATTTTGGCCTGCCTAATTATACTTTTACACTTGATTTTACCCCATGAATGCCCACGACAGGAAGGGGAAATGATCGCAGTGATGTAACCCCTACTCAGATACCCCTGAGGTGGTGAGGATGCTTTAGAGCTCCACTGGTGAAGAGAATGGTTGCTGTGGGTGGGGGGAAAACTGTATAAATGGTGGGGGGAAATCTTCAGACTGTTTGTGCCTGGGATAGGGGAGTTTTCAGTGTAATAGCGACATCAGGGCAAGGGAGGAGGCAGGACCTTCAGGCTGACAGTTATCCAGGATGGGAGACAGACTAATACCTTTTATTTTTATACTTCAGACACTAGAGAGTTTAATATCTGATATTAAACCAATATTGCTATGGTTTGCGTTATGCGAGGAACATTTTGTTATGAATATTTAGCTACTACATAAAACAGAAAAAAGTGAAGAAGGACCCTAACATTGCAGACTCCACATATTTATTGTGCCTTTGATTTTTTCCATTGTTCCAGTTCATGAATGTTGGGCTGCCGATACTGATTTATTTTTTTAAGGAATAAAAGAGCTTTAAGGCATTTGTTTATGGGAGGAAAACATCTATACCTTAAAAAATTCGTGGCAATACGACAAGTTTTTTGTACAGATACAAAGAGGAAAAAAAGTAGGTCAGAATTGGGCTTGTCGTCCTTGCCAATGTCCCTTAAAATTTCTGAAACAGTAAAATACAGTAATTCAACCCTTACTAGCTCTCTGTCCATATTAATTCAGAATTCATCTGGGCTGGGATTTTATCCAGGTTTCTGAACTAAATTATCTTATCTTTTCTCTTTGATTGTTCATCTCTTAAGACAGACTTATAGTGGGGCATCGCTAACGCCAAGGTTACTGGGAATGGGATTTTGTTCTTATTCATGAAATGAAATGTATTTTCTTCATGCTTTTCTTCTTCCCTTCAAGTCATTTTATACCTAGAATGTCAAAATCAGTCAGAAGTGATAGGATTCTACCTCAAGCAACAGCAAATATCAGCATTCCTTAAAAAGAAAAAGTCCTAAAAGTTCACAATCCCTCTAAATTGTTAGTCGCTGTTTATTATGTTCCCATCCTTCCTTAGATGCCCCACATCTCTCCATTTCAATCTGTGTGCTGTTCTCGGATTGCCTTGCTCTGATTCTTGACAACTGCACCAGTAATGATACAGTTCAACAATTTAGTGGCAGTCCATTAGTATCATTGTAGCCTTTCTCCTGATGCATCCTCTTAGCTTACCTGAGAATAAGCAATTCTCTTTTATTGTGCTGCCTTTGCAATACAGCGATTTCCATATGTGGAGACTGATGGAGTATGATTTTCCTTGCATTATCCCTCTCCCTTGCTTACTTTCCTCTTTCCTTATCTCCTTCTATCTACTTGAATTGTATGAATTCCATGAAGAAACTTAAATCCAAGGACACCAATTTATATTCTCCATTAACCGATTGCCAGTCATGAGAATCCATTCTGTGAACCCTCTTTCTTGATTTGTCCAAGACAAATAGTGAGAGATTTTAGTGACAAGTTTCCTTTTAAAGGAGCAGCTGGCTACTATCTTATTAGTCTATACCTACAGTTTGTGAATTTGCATGCCAACAGTGACTGCAGATGAAAATTTCCTGTATTCCTGTTACTGGATTTCATATTCTCAAAGCCCCAAATCAGCTCCACATCTCAGAGGTACACAGCATGTAAAGGGGAGCAGTTGGCCCATTTAAAACTTAGCCAGTTCCTGCAAGAACTTCAACACTATTAACTAAAGTGAAAAGAAATACCCATAATAGTCCAGATGGGAGGCAACAGAGCTATGTATAATTAACAGAGCTATGTATAATTAAGGCGAGGTCATCAGCCAGAGATGGGCCATCTTCTAACAAGCTGGAGATGACAGAAATTGTTATTTGAAAATGCTGTTATGTGGGAGCTTAGTAACAGCGAGGAATCTAGGAGCACTCCTAAACTATGGATTGAATCAACCAATTGTGGCTATGTACCCTCAACCAAAGTAGACTATACTGTGCCTACAAACACTTCAGAGTGCTTTCCTCTGCTCACCAGCATCACCTCTGTCTTGCTCTGGTTCAGCGTTAGCCACCTTGTTCTTCATCTAAGAACTGATTTCATCCAGACACTGGGCGTCCTTGGTAGTAGTGGTATGGTCATATGTGGTAGAGGATAGGTGAAGCTGTGTTGTCATCTGCATATTGCTGAATCCTTGTTGTCTTGCCACTTCATCTAGTGGATGCATGTAGCTATTGAGAAGGACCAGAGAGAGAATTGATCCTTGTGGAACTTTGCAAGTGAGCAGTCTCATGTTGGAGTTGCAGTTTCCCATTATCTCTCTTTGGGTTCAAATTACATCCAACCATGTGATTAGCCTGTGTAAAAGGGGGGAAGCAGCTGTAGGGAACAGGTCAAGATCTTTCTATAGTATTTGAGAGCATCTGTTGGTTAATGTGTTGACCTGTGGGAATATAATTTGCCAGTTCAAGAGTATGCACAGGCACCTAGCTGGCTAGTAGGTGTGCCACTGTCAGCAGGAAGAGCTAGCTAGGGTGCACGCTGGTCGGCAGGACCCTAGCCAAAGAGGATGCACTAATTGGTGTCTTTTCTTTCTTCTTTGATCTTCTTTGAATATGTAACTGCAATGTGCCAAATCCTGCCCTCAGTCATTTCAATGGAATTCCACAAGTCTAATGTCACTGACAACAGAATCTGGTTCTCCCGTTTTGGGATGCCATCCAGACCAGTAAGAGGTTGTCACCACCTGCCTATACCCCCGGGTGCCTTAAATGCTCTGTTGCTGTGACTCACAGCCCAGACACCAACAGCCAGCAGACAAGCACGCGTTATCCTGAGTGTCTGTGTGCCATAACAGAGCAGCCCCACCCTGGTTTCCCCAGCTTTGGTTACACCTGGCAAGATGCCCCCAACTTCTGGTCCAGGACATCCCCAGAATCATCTGCCCTGAAGTGTCCAGCCCTCCCTTGGACTACTCAGAGAAATAAGGTTTGTTTGCTCCTTTAAAGAGACAGTACTCAGCAGCTTGCCACATTAACTGGAATTAACAGTTACTTGAATTAAATCACAGCATTTAGTTGGTTTAGATTAAAATAAAGCAAGCTTATTAACAACAGGACATAGGTTAAGCCACGCCGAATAAAAGGTAGAGATAGTTACAAGCAAATAAAAGTGAAAACGTGCATCTAAGTCTAAAACTTAATCTAGCAAGGCACAGTCTTTGTTTCAGATGGATTTGCTCATCAATTACTCTTGGTGCAGCATGGCTGACTGTCTCTTACAGAAGTACCAGGTACTGGTTTCCTTGTAAACTTAGGTGAAAGATAAAAAGATGGAGTCTCTCTTCCCTTATATTTCCAAAGAATTGTCTTTGTTCTCAAAGTTAGGAAGATCTCCCCGGGGATTCAGTCTTCTGTCTCTCTCTGGGGTGTAGGAACCACTTTAATTCTCCCCTACTGGTTTGCTTGATAGCTTTGTTACAGCTAATATGTAAAGTGAGATATACCCACATTCCTTTCTCTAGGACAAACCTATTTATGATCTTTACCTACGCTAGACTGTCTTCTTAAACCTGTTCTAGTAACATTTTATAGAGGAAATTTATAACTTCACGTATAAGGTTAACACAACTTCACATATAAGGTTTACAAAGATATTAATGACTAGTGTGCTATTAGCTTTCAGATGCTACTTTACAAGGCATATTTTGTACAAACATAATTGCACTAGTTGTAGGGTATGAATACAGGAGTGCTTAGGGTCACAGTGGTCCACTCTATCTGATTTCTAGGCAACGCTGCAAGCTATTCTTGTGCGTCTTCCCAGTTACATCAGTGTGGATTTCAAAGTATATTCTTTCATGATGAGCACATCACATCTCTCCACATTGCAGCTCGACCAAAGAGCATTTCTTCTTCCTGTCTTTAGTCATTCCTTTGAATAAACTCAGTTCATTCAGCACATCCCAAATTATGACTCACATCCCAAATTCAATTGACATTTGCTGCTGCCACTTATAACCCTTGTAGAACGGAGCTTTTTGTAAAATGTTTATTTGTATATACAAGAAGCAAACCTGGAAAACATGATGATTCTTGAACCAGTCACTGTACTGAGCTTCTCCTGTGTGCTGTTGAGCACTTGCAACCCACTGTGACTGTAATTGGAGTTGAGAGGATCAGGCTCCTTATGCATATAATTTTGTTAAAAGAAACAAGCACTCATCCTCTCTTGTTCAACCTAAATAGTGTTTCAAAATGTCAGGCCAGATTTCCTGTTGGTGTAAATTGACATTGACTTCAGTGGAGCTAGGCTGATTTAGATGAGCTGAGAATCTGGCCCTAAATCTCAAATGCTGTTTTCTTCTAGTTGCAAAAGTTTGGAAACCTGAGATTTTCTGGTAGTAGAGTTGGCAGTGCCTGTGAAATCATAAGTGCTTCTGAATGGTTGAGCAACCTCAACTCCAGCTGAAGTCAGTGGAAGCTGAGGGCATTCACATACTTTCTGAGGTCCCAGTTTAGGAAAGCATTTAAGTATGTGCTTCAGTCCATCCCTATTAAGGCAATATTAGGAGCATGCATAAATGCTATCCTGAATAGAGATGCTTCCCTGAATTAGGCCTCTTATTTAAATCTGATTTAGGGTTATGTATTAAATAATATAGAAAAATCTCATCTCAACCATAGCTGTCTAATCAAAGAAACAAATCTCTTAACTTTTGACATTATGGGGCTTCACAATTATCACAGGATCCAAAGGCAAGTGACATGGAAATGGATGTATTTGTGCCAGTACCAAACTTGAAAGTACTTTAACAAATTACAGATTAGATGATTGGTAAAATAGGGCTGAGAAACTGCACAGTGTGCAGACTGTGTAATAAGAGAAATCCCATGGTAGCTTTTTGTTCAACTATCAAAACTAAATTTTTACCCTTAGAAGGGGCTATTTACAGTAGAAGTTTTAATGTAGGAACTATATTTCTCCATTTCTTCATCAAGAGGAAAAAATGGTTCTTAAGAGATGCAGTAAATTCTGTACATTATAGGTTAGATAAAATGGTAAAAACATATTGTACAGTAAGTGGAGGCACTAAATTGAGTAGTACGTGGTCGCAACTTATTTCTTTGTAAATTAGTTAATTTCCTGCATCTGCAATGCCAGTTCCATCACAACATCCTTGCATTTAGAATCAAAGTGAAAACAGTAAACTGCAGCAATTTATCATTTTGTGTTTCCAGCAGAGATAATTTAACTATAACACAGTGACATTGAATATTGATAGAAAAATGACAGGCCATGATTAAAGTTTTGTGCCAGATAAAATGAATAGCTGGCAGATGAAAAGAAAACAGAAATTAATTTCCCTTCTGATTCCTGTACAAGAGTATTTTCTAATTGTTATTGCTTAGTATTGTACTGTCTTGTTTTTAATAACCATAATAAAATATCCATTATTGGTTTTCAGCAATAAAAAAAATTGACTTCCCCTTTATTTGCTTGAACAGTGTCACAGAACAGAAATAGTAGTTACATAATCTGGCCACATAAAATCCAAGAAGTCAGTTATGCTCTCAAGATGTTGATGTTAGTTTGCTTATTCTTTTATGGGTAGGGGAAAGAAGGAAATAATATTTTCAGGCTCTCTTTAGCTTTCAGTTTAGAGTTCAGCTCTTAAATATTGTAGACCAGGGGTGGGCAAACTTTTTGGCCCGAGGGCCACATCAGGGTGTGAAACTGTATGGAGGGCCGGGTAGGGAAGGCTGTGGCACCCAAATAGCCTGGCCCCCACCCCCTATTCGCCCCCTCCCACTCCCCCCCCCCAACTGTCCCCTCCTGAGGAGGCAGGAGGCTAAAGTGCCAGAATGCATGTTAAAGAATCAAAAGCAAATCAAGCTGGAAAATCTAGATACAAATGTTTCAGAGAACAGGTGTGAGGGTTAATTTCTGAAGGATTAAGCAATGTTCAAGTATAAACATGGCTATTAATACATAACATTAATGGTAATATGGTAAACTACATTAAAAGGCTGGGTTTCAAAAAAGATGGTGGTCTTGGGTTTTTTGTATGGATTAAGCGTTACTTTTCTCGATTTTTCTTTCCCTCCTTCTTTCTGGCCTCCCTCAGGGTGATTACCTTCGTAGAGACAACTAGACACTGTATGGACATACAAGAGAAAGATCTCTGCCCCAAAGAGCAGAATCTAAATAGATGAAACAGACAGAGAGTGGGAGGGAAAACAGAGGCACATAGAGATGAAGTGACTTTCCGTAACTCACACAGTAGGTCAGTGGTAGAGCTAGAAATAGAATCCAAAGCTCCTGATTCCCAGTCCTGTGCCCTTTTTACGAGACCATATTTCCTTCTGATGTTAAATGGTATCCTGTATCCTTTGTAATGACTTTCCCTGGTTATTTCAGTCAGACCCATTTCATCACTCCTTATAAAAAGTTTGTCAGCACCAATCTACTGTATTTTATGACATATTGACTTTAAACAAATACATTAGACATTTTTAACCTAGGGAAAACTCCTCTTATTGTCAGTTCAACTTTTTCTTGAGCAGAGGGTAAATAAAGAATCCTGAATAGGGCTTGCAGACCGTGGGAAATTAGTGGCCCACTGTCTTTAATACATTTTCCAAGGCATGTACTGTGTGTAGGATGAATCAATAGTAAACATCTTTCATCTTCCTGAATGTCATTAATTCTAAGCTTTTTTTTTTCCTGATGCCTTCACTTAAGCCCTGATTCAGGAAAACACTTGACCATGTACTTGAAATTAAGCACATGCTTACATCCCTTTGATGTCAATGGGACTTATTCATGTACATAAAGTAAGCAAGTGCGATGTACTTTCCTGAATCAAAACTTTAGTCCTGATCCTAATAGGGTTGCCAATTTTGGTTGGACATATCCCTGGAGGTTTCATCACATGACATAATCTTTAATTGAAGATTAATTTTTAATTCCTGGAGAGTTGGCAACCCTATCTCCTGTTAGGAATCAGTTCTCTAAGTTAAATATTTATTTCCTTCTATTTAATATATGTTCCCACTGCTGGAAAGTTTTTGCACATGTATTTATTGAATATGAATTTTATTATGCTTGGTTTTATTTTCAGTCTTACTTTATTAGCTTTCATTATATGGCTCCTCACAGAGGTTCATTCTGTCAGTTAAAAGAACAGTATCTTCTACACAAGCAATGTTTTGGCCACTGTGGATCATGACCCATTTTTCTTCACGTTTCAGTCATCAGAAGACATCTCTGAGATAAGCTGCACTGAGATTTACAAAAAATGCTACCTCCTTGTCTAGCTCCTGTTACTTTTTATAAAAATATTTTGGCTATTCTAACATGGTGTCATAAATATAAAGGGAAGGGTAACCACCTTTTTGTATACAGTGCTATAAAATCCTTCCTGGCCAGAGGCAACATCCTGTTACCTGTAAAGGGTTAAGAAGCTCAGCTAACCTGGCTGGCACCTGACCCAAAGGACCAATAAGGGGACAAGATACTTTCAAATCTTGCCGGGGCGGTGGTGGCTTTTGTTTGTGCTCTTTGTTTACGTGGTTGTTCTCTCTTGGGACTGAGAGAGGCCAGACAGAAATCCATCTTCTCCAACCCATCCTAATCCAAGTCTCCAATATTGCAACCAGTATAGGTAAGCCAGGCAAGGCGGATTAGTTTATCTTTTGTTTTATGTGATTTTTCCCTGTGTTAAGAGGGAGTTTATTTCTGTTTTCTGTAACTTTAAGGTTTTGCCCAGAGGGGGATCCTCTGTGTTTTGACTCTTGAATACCCTGTAAAGTATTTTCCATCCTGATTTTACAGAGATGATTTTTACCTTTCTTTTTTTTAATAAAATCCTTCTTTTAAGAACCTGACTGATTTTTCCATTGTTCCAAGATCCAATGGATCTTTGATGATTTTGTAACCAATTGGTTAGGATATTATTCTCAAGCCTCCCCAGGAAAGGGGGTGTAGGGCTTGGGGGATATTTTGGGGGGGCGACGTCTCCAAGTGGTCTCTTTCCCTGTTCTTTGTTTAAAACGCTTGATGGTAGCAGCATACTGTTCAAGGCCAAAGCAAAGTTTGTACCTTGGGAAAGTTTTTAACCTAAGCTGGTAAGAATAAGCTTAGGGGGTCTTTCATGTAGGTCCCCACATCTGTAGCCTAGAGTTCAGAGTGGGGAAGGAACCCTGACACATGGGCATATGTTTTCATTTCGGCTAAAGTGTACAAGAGCTAAAGATGACTTTTGTGTGTCTGTAGCACTCTTAGTAGGAAACCTATTTTCCTGGACTTCCAGCTAACACTCTAAAAAGTTTTAGAGCAATATTCTGCTGATGAGACACATGCAGAACTCCTGTTGACATCACTGGGAATCTTGCACAAAGACTGAGGGGAGAAATAGCCTGTAAACTTAACAGAAGATGGAAAGAATCCTCAGTGGACAAATTCCCCTATATATATATATATCTTGGGTCATGCTTTTTTATACAAAGAGTACACTTATAAATAGCTTATAAAGGATCAGTAAGTGATTAGTATATGTTTTAATAAATGTTTAATCAATTCTTAAAGATTGTTATGGAGTCCAACAAATCAATAGGTTTTTTGTAATACCTTTGATTGATGTACTTAACACATACTGTTATGTCTGTAACATACATACATAACATTTATTAGTCAATTATTAATATTGCATAATATATTTATAAATGTAACTTCAATATAAAGTGTGACCTAATCTTGACCTGTCCAAAATTTAGGTCCAATCCTACAGAGTTACACTGTGCTTAATTTTAAGAAGAGGAGTAGTCCCATCCACTTCACTAGGACTACAAACATCCATGAATTTAAGCATTTACAAAGTGGATTTAATATGAATAAGCCAAACACCGTAATTCAATTACATTTAATTATATATCTAAAATGTTGAAATATTCAAAAAATTATACCACATAAACAATTTTTAATGTATTTGGCATGTGGTTTTATGTTTGCAATTTTCAAAATGTTTGCTTTAAAAATGCCCCTAAACTTTCAGTAATTTTAAAATAAAAAATTATGGAAGGATAGCCCGAAGAATTAAATAGACTCAGGACATCAAAAGCATCTCTGCATTTACTGCTTTCAGTTGAAAAGTTCAGTAACACAGAGTCTATTAACATACATATTTGATAACCTAGTTCAGGATACATCAGGAAGTACCAGAATTTTACTAATATAGTGGCAACATAAAAATGTCCTTGAAATACACCAAAAGCTATTATTTTATCCTAATTGTATTGATGGAATCTTCTATTAAGTTGGCCAATCAAAGTGGGCTACCTGTTGGAAGTTCCAAGTCAAGTCTCGAATTGTCTAAAGTCAATATGTCATAAAATACAGTAGATTGGTGCTGACAAACTTTTTATAAGAGGCAAGAAACTTGTCAGAGGTATACCTACAGGGAAAGTTTTTAACTATGTAGCCATTATGCTATGACTGACTAGCACCATCTAGTACAGAAAGTAGTAGGGTTTATTTTATTTTATTTTACTTGCTAGGTGGAGTGTTGACTGGAGGTAACATAGAATTCTCCTGGGGCATGTGTTGAATATCTCCCCCCCCCTTCTAATTAGCATTGCTTGGAACCCCTTGGGGTTCAGGCAGCAAGTTGAAGGCCTCATGTCTCATTCCACCTTAAATAAGTATGCATCCATACAAACTGTAAGAACTAATCCAGTGGCTCAGTTTCTGACTCCCAGTTATTCACACTTGTGCTCTGACTTCAAGTTTGTGTCGGTAAGTTTTATTTGTGCAGTAAAAAATACTGTTGTTCAAAGTAAGAAGTTGTCACTCAAATAAGCATTTTATTACTAACTACAATTAATTTATTCTCTGTTCAGAGTAAAAATCTTAAGTATCTGTGGTAAACTAATATCTGATTTAGTCAAGAAAGTTGGAATAAAATTTTGGGTTTTTTAATTTAACTTATTATTTAATTGCATCACAACTGATAGATCTGAAGGACTGATAGAAAATGCTGCAGTTATTAGATGTTAAGATAAAATCTAGACATTAGAGCACTGAAATGGGAGGCAAGACTTGTGGGTTCTATTCCCTTCTCTGCCACTGACTCACTTCACTGTACTTCAGCAAATAATTTAACCTTTCTGTGTTTCGGATTCAGCACTTGCAAAATGAAGATAATATATGCCTGTGTGTCATGAGGGTACTGAGTAGTTTAAATATCTGATCCTGCAAAACCTTCCATGCATGGAATTCTCATTGACATCAACTGAAGAACTGTACGTGAAGGGTTTTCAGGATACTACTCATAAAGCACTTAAAGATCTTTGACTGAAAGAAGTTACAGATGTGCAAAATATGAAGAAATTCTAAACATAAACCTCCTTTCAACTCATTCTTCAGCTGGAAAAAGAGAACAGTACAATACCACAAAGTAAGGTTGTGGAAAATAGACAAAAAAGGTAGAAGGCTGAGGGAGAATAAAAACAGCCCTAATTTAATTAATAAAAATGGATTGACTGATGCTTTAGATTTTTGTCTAAGTTTCACTCTAGCAAGAATCTGAAAAGTTACATACATTTTCTTAAAAGTATAATTTGACCAACATATTTAATGCAGCAAATAATATTTTAGTTGAAGGGATAACATTCTCTCTCAGAACAATTTGAGGAAGATTGTGTGAGTACTTTTTTACAGTACAGATATACAGCCGCTGGGAATGAATAGGGCTCTGATCCTGTTCCCATTGAGGTCAATGACAAAACTTCTGTTGACTTCAGTAAAATTAGAATGGGGTCTAAGCTACCTCCTGTACACACCACAGAAGGTAATAGCATCTTATCAACAGATTTTTCTTGACATCCACTTTGCAGTAGATAAATCCCTCTACTGCTTCTCAGCTTGAAATAACTCATTACCATTTTAAAAAGTGCTGAGCTCTTTATGAGAGCATTGACCTGCCCTTTTGGTTAGGGTTAAAAAAAAGTTATGTGATAGGAATTATTCTCCCTGAAACGAATTTTTATTTTCCTTTGGCTTTTATTTCAGCTGTGGGAACCAGCTGCTCGAAAGAGTGTGGGAAGCTGACTTGGAGGCCTGTCAGCTGTTGATCCAAGGGTTTCAGCTGAAAGAAGCTGGTTGCTGTGTTTCAGAGGGAGAAGAGGGCCGAACAGATGAGATGGATGCTGCTACTGATCACTGTTCGGACACAGAGAGAGGAAAAGAAAGCCACTTTCCAAAAGGCACAGAGTGGGGCGCTGTTCCATGCCCCATTGCTCAAACCAAATGCTGTGAACTCGAAGAGGTATCTAGGAGTTTTCTGCAAATTGTTGAATGATGTCATTGTTTTTCATTTTGAGAGGGAGGGTTAAGGGTCAGCAAAGCAGATTAAGAATTAATTTTAGATTTGGCCTCAAATAAGGACAAAAATAAAATAGCTTTATGAAAACTCTCTCAATCCTTTTTCCTTTCACCATCAATCTTTTTAAAATTAAGAAAGAAAGAAAGAAAGAATATGTAATGTACATCGATTTTTGGGAGAAAATATTTTCATAAGATTCTTTATGGATTTAACACAAATTATCAACCATGTCTCCTTTCACTTACATCAGTTTCATGCTAGTGTGACTCCATTGACTTTTTATTCCTGATTTACATCTGCATGAGGGAGAGGAGAAGCAGGGTCCCTAATGTCAGTGGAATGGGCTAAGTCTTTCCAGTTCAGATGCTGGCAGACTTCCAGTTTGCATCAAATATTAAAAAGGAAAAAATGAGGAGGCTTAAAGGGCTTGACATATTTCTTTTAAGTTTTGTGGTTTGCTTTGGAATTTCTGTCTTAAATATTTACAGCTACCCAGTAATCATTTAACAGCACTGCAAGGATAAGCAAGCTGCTAAGGAGTCATACCATCCAACACCATGTAATATGAAAAAAAAACAAACAACCACCTATGATATGCATTGTTTTTATTTCTTTAGAATTTTGTTGACAAAAATTAAATGGGTGCTTAGGAGCACTTAGTGTTAACAGCCATGGAACTCTGCACCACATAGAAAATTGATGTTTAATTGTGCATTTGTATTGACTGGGATTTAGCAGAAGGCAGGCCATTACCCTACTGTAAATTCCCCTCTGATCTAGTAAAATTCTATTCTGAATCAGGCTGTGAATGGTATTTTCAACCTTTTGAAAAATAAAACATTTTACATAGCTGGACAAGTGGTAACACAGAGGGCATTTTCATCCTAAATGGCCAGCTGTCATATTTAATTTTATCTGCTGTTCTTGGTGAATCTGCAAAGATAATGCCAGCAATTCTGTTGCTTGGGTAAAGCTTGACTCTTCTTCCAAAAGTGCAACTGAGAATCTGGGGAGGTTTGGGATTGATTGTGACTGATTCTTCTACAGTCAGGCTAGTAGAGGCAAATCAAGTGTGTGGTTTCGTCCACTCTGGGGTGTCCAGTCAGATGATTCCTTTTTCTTATGACCATCACTGGGGACAATACTGTGAGCAATACTGTATTTGTTGTGAAAGACTTCTTTGAGGCAGAATCAGTGAAATAATTCTTCTAGTTCTCACATGTTAGTAGGGCATCAAGTTCTGTGGTGGGGCAGAAGTTCAGTCTCTTGGAAAGTAGATAATTCAGCTCTGGTAAGGGGTAGCCTTGATAAGTTGATGATGTTGGGGTGTCGCCTAGTATCCATGTGGTGGGTCCTGGTGTCATGGTTTCTCCTGGAAGTATTCTGTGGGTTGTGAATTTGTTGTAGTTATTTCCATTTTTTGTTTTTGTGTTGGATGGGGTGGGGGTTGGGTTATAGTTGTTTTGGCTTTCTTGCATGATCTCCAGGTAGGTTTCCTGGTTTTTTTCTTTTCAGAGTATGGGAGCATGTGATGATTTCTTGTTTGAGGGTCATCCCTTCTGGAATATGTGAGGTGCTGGAGATGGTTCCCCAGTTTTTCTGAAGTCCTTCTGCAGAGCTCTTTAGCATATTTAGAGTTGTATGTAGTTAAGTGGTCAGAGATTTATAGATGGTTAGTCCTCTGGGAGTCCTCTTGAATTTGCTCAGGAAGTAGAGGACGCTGTTAAGTTTGGTTTCCTTTTTCTTCAAGTTGTGGAATTTCCATTTCAGACAGTAAAATTTGATATCTTCCATAGTTGTTTGCAGTGTTGTGATAGCTGTGTTGGTCCCAGGATATTAGAGAGATAAAATGGGTGAGGTAATTTATTTTATTGGACCAACTTTTGTTGGTGAAAGAGACAAACTGTCGCGCTTACACAGAGCTCTTCTCAGAAGGGTACTCAGAATATCACAGCTAAATACAAGGTGGAACAGATAAGGAGTTAACACAGGTTGCAAGAGTCCATTCAAGGTGAAGTGGATAGTTTACACCTCTACAGTTGTATGACAAAGGAGGGTTAGTGGGTTACAGATTGTTGTAATGAACTATAAATCCAATGTCTTTATTCAGTCCATGGTTTTTGGTGTCTAGCAGAGTTATGAACTTAAGTTCCCAGACTCATGTTTTGAAGGTGTTTTTCATGGCTTTCTTTCTTTTGGCTCCTTACAATAATCTGTAATATCCTGGGACCAACACAGCTACTACAGGACTGAAAACAAATTTTACCATGATTTTCTCAATTGCTCCCCAGAGAAAGTTGTTGAGTTTCTCAATACTGCCTCAATACTACATTGACCAAGTGATTAGGTGCTTCATTTCATTTTAGAAAAATCAGGCCAACTTACACATTTGAGACAAATGAAACTGCTTACAATGGCATGGGAAATTCAATTCCAGAGCTGCTTCAGCTTCAGTTCTACTACCTTAGCTTACCAGATTCCTGTGTTTCTTTGCCCTTCATTCAGTTTTGAAGATCTTAAGATCTGACCCCATATGGCTCCTTTAAATAAGACATATCTACTTATGCCCTTAGTTTGACATTACATTTTCAAGATTTTGTTTGTTTTTGTCGAGCATAAAAACTGTACAAAAATTTTCATCATTGGTATTGTGGTGTAGACAGTAGCAGAACAGGCTAGTAGCATCTGAACAGGAATGTTGGGCAGTGTATGTCTAGTGAGAGAAGGCCTGGAGTGTATCTTTCACAAACGGTTTCTAACAGCCAGTTATGGGGTGGAATATTGAATAAATACATTACACCTTTCTGTAGCCATGGCAATAATTTTTTTTTACTTGTTGAGAAAGAGAAATTGGGTGAAAGAAGGAAGCAAGCCCTCTGATCTGTAAATGCACTTACTCAAGAGGTCTGGCATCTCTTTTCCAGCATTTAAACTCTGTCATGATGCATACCTGTGGAACTTTTATGGTCGTTTAAAAATAGCTCTGTCTATGGCAAAATAGGTTGTATGCTTTTCAGTTACTCTTTCATTTGACCACTGAAAGGGTTTTAAGGTATCTCTTAGGGAAAAGCTTAATGATGATCATTAGTAATTAACCACATGATAATTTATCATGTGACAAGGGATGGAGATTATAGACACTCACTTAAGGAAGAATGTACATTTACCAAATTATTTGATGGTATTCTTTGAGTCCTTATAGAGTCCTTCTAAGATACCTTGATAATATTGAGCTCATTTTTATGGGGGTGACCCCCTTTAATGATCTTTTCTCTGTTCTAGGGTATGGGGTATCAAAAGAGGAGTGGTATCCTTTGAAGAATATTAACTCCTTTCCAAAAAAGAGGAAAAGAGGCATCATTTGTTTTGGAGCTTGCAGAATTGTTATCTTCAAAACAATGTCAGAGAGGATATAATAATACATATGCACACACACACTTCACATAGACTGGCAGCCTGGCACTTGATTCACTTTATACTGAAATGTTATGAGGGGTTGAAGGCTGGATTCTAGTGGTTCATTTGTCAGTATTACAATTACTAGTTCATACACTTTCACTTCGAGTCATTTATCTTGCTACCTCTGACAAAACATTATTGTAAACTGGATCCTGGGTTCATGGCAATGTATTATAAATACAATTTCCTCACATACAATTAACTTTTGCTCACAGGTTTCATTAAAAACTTGACTATTATTATGCAAAAGGGGTTTGAAACAGGAGAAGGGGAACAGCCACTCATTCAAGATCCTGCTGGATTTGCTCCTTGATAAAAGAGACTTGCTTATTTTACTATTTAAAAAAATAATATATATCCTCAGTAGGTCACAGAATATCACATGTTCAGTCATGATTGTTCAGGCTTTGCATACTTTGAAAGTTCCAGATATCTTACTTTCCTGCGTGATCATAAGTTTATTATCTGACAGCCTTATCTCTGTATTTCTTAAGCAGTTGGAATATATTTTATAGTTGTACTTACACTGAAGACTCAGTGATCCTCACAAATACTATTCTCTTTTTAACCTGCTTATGTAGAACTCAGAATTAAATATACTGTGTTTAATGGGACAATAAACTCCCTGAAAATTGCCAAAGCACTCTTGAAACTACCTGCGGCATCACAGAATAACCATATCTAACAAACTTCCCCTGAAAAACCAACTGTAGAGCTGGGAAAACATCTACAACCCTGCTGGTAGAAGCACCTTTACTGGTTTTTGCCAGAACTAAATCAAATGGCAACAGCCAGAAACACCTGAGAATAAATGGCACCCCACTGGAACTACCAATAGCTGGTCAGATCAGTCTTCTTTAACTTGTTGGAGCAAGCCCAAAAACAACACTACTCAGTCTGAACGAAGCCAAAGTACTCTTGCACCAGACGGAGTAAAGATAGATTCTGACAACTTCTTCTATCAGGAACCAAAACTAACTTGCTGGAATTAAGTAAGAACAACATGGCATTAAGTAAAGAACAACCTTTAGTCTGAAGGAACCAAACTGGATTCATAGCAATTGGGTGTGATTCTGCCATGGTCCCAGTGGGTTCTAGATTTGTTCCTTAAAATTTTCTGTAGCTCTAAATTGACTCAAAGTATTTTTACTCTGGTTACTTAGAAGTGGAGGAGGTTGGAATTTTTTTCATAGTTTGTTTCTGGGTAATTTCTGAATTATACCAGGATTTTACCCAGCCTTATATACAATAACACTTCATTTCTCAAGATATATAACATCTGCACATTGCATCTCTCCTTGTGTGTCCTTGCTTTGGCTTTTGTTTGTTGATATTTTCCTTGTAAGCAACATCAGAGGCACTGCTGATAACTAATATCTGTGTAGATTTGTGTGTGTTAACACCTCCCTAACATCTGGTATCGCTATGATCATGAATACCCATGAACCTTCACGTTTCATTTCCTGACCTGTCCTTTTTTTCTTCTTCTTCTGGCATGCTGTGCAGTGTTCCCTCTTTAACCTTATGAAGGAAGGAAACACCTACTAGATTTCAAGCAAATTCAGGTGATTAAAGTTTCAAGGTAAAAAAACAAACTGCAGTAGTATTACCTTTGGTAAGCCAACATGTTTGGTAACTACCACATCAGTCATTTGTAACGTGTATAATTCCATCTCAATGCTTGAAACAGTGTGTGTGTTGTTAGAGTAGAGAGCAGGTTGCCAGGTTCTCTTCCAGCTGTGCTATTAATTTGCTTGATCTTGAGCAAGTCACCTTTCCTCTCTGTACCTCAGTTTTCCCATCTGTAAAGAAGATTTGTAAAGCGCTTTCAGATCCTTGTTGAAAAGGTGCTATATAATTACACAGCATTTTGTTTGATTAGCTATGTTTGAGATATTAATACTCTGTGATATTGAAATGGACTCTCACTAAAAAGAAATGACAACAGTATACTTTTTAAATGACAAACATTAAAAATTAAGTCAAAACTGTATGTGATATAGTGTTTGTCAGAATTTGGTGAGAACAGTCAGCAATAAAGCCTTTGTCAGTGGGATGCAACACATTACCATAGATTAAAGTACCCTCAGATCCAGGAAGTAAATGTGCCAGATATAAAGGGCAACACTTGTAGAAATCTAAACAAAATGTACTTTCGTATTAGTTTAATTAAATATTGTATTTGTAGAGATTCAAAAATCATTTGGAGACTTTAAATTTATCTATCTTAAATGTCAACATTGAGCATCAGTGAAGGTCAGTGTTTGAGTATGTTTTCTATAGCCTTAATCCAACCTGCAAAGGGATTCTGTAACAACAAGCTTGTATACAGTGGTCAGGTCACCATTGTACAACCAGCATGTACCCACATTTACTACACAGCAATGCCTAAGATTCCTCCGCTCATTCTAACCATAAGGAAATACTGAGGAGTGTCAGAAACCACTGTGTGGTATCTCTGGGTAAAAGCTAGCTTTTTAATGAAGCCATCTGTAACACATAAACTTTAATCCTTCCAAGAACATGAAACAGTAAAAACCAAAAAATGCACTAACCAACACCCCAACAAACAAAAACTGAAGACAGAGTTAATGTCTTTGCAGAGTTCCCTTCTTTGTAGAGGTGGAGTTCTGAAAATGTTCATCATTTGTTTCCTATGTACAGGTCTCTGATACTGTGTGTTGCTTTGCCAAAACACTAACCTTAGCTCTATTCATGTGAGGACTACAAATAGTGTGTGTGTATGTGGGATACTAATATATAATTTTACAGTTTCATGACTTCCCCAACTACCCCTCAGCCTAGCCATTTAAATATTTTCTAATTTCTTGTATCGTAGTAGAAATGTGCCTTGAGAAAGGTTTGAAGAAGGAGAGGATAGTAGTCTTATGGATCAGTTCAGGGAAGTCTTCCATGCCTGTAAAAGAATCTGTGTGGGAGGACCATGGTGTCTGTGTGGGACATCAGTGGGACTCTGCACTGGCACAAGGATGTACTGGTGCAGTGTCACACAGATGATTGGGGCCTACAAATTTAATTTATAAATTAGAGTTTAATCAGATAATCGTTGGTCCGTTGTACAATATATTGACCAAATAAATCTAATAATCTACATTTCACCTCTCTCATTCTTTCAGATTTTTGTTGGCGTGGCTAAAAAAAGTTTTGCTTTCCACATAGACTTCTTGAACTTCTACTGTTCTTTACAAACTTCACAGAAGATTCCACTCCAACCCCAGATCTCATCTAGTAGTTTTGAGGATGCTATTCATTTGTTTGTAGATTTGAGGGGGGGGCAGTAAAAATCAGGATTATTTATAACAGAAACTGTAGCCTTAAATATGGCCTGGCTGCCGTTCCATAATAAGCTCCGTGGAAATTAGCTTTGAGGTTTCTCCTTTATTGACTTCTATACTCTTTCTTTATACTTATGCCGCAAAACAATGTGAGAGTTCAACCTGTGTAATTTTTACTATGCTATACTGCTGATAAACAATTACATTAAAATCTTCATGTTTATACATAATGTATTATGTTTATCTTATGACATATCCCTAACAGGTTGTGGAGGATATTTCATTTGGTACAGATGATTTGTATGAGGTAAGTGCTTTCTAGACAATATAAGGGGGTGGGGGGAAATTGCTAACTTCCTCAGGATTCCTTTAAAACAGATACATCCTTTTTTAGACATTACCTTTGGGTGAAAATTGCAGAATAGGGGGCTGATATTTAGGAAAGCAAGGCCAAGATCAAAATTAAGGGACCAAGCTTTCTGCCATTGAAGGTAATGGGAAAACCGCTAGTGACTTCAGCAGAAGCACGATCAGACCTTAAGGCAGTGGTTTTAACACAGATGTAAGAAATAGTATTTATGCACCAGAGAAATAGACAGCTAGCGATAATTAGTTTACTCTAGTGTATGACAATAATGATATTTTACCATGGAGCAAAATCATAATGCTTGTTTCCTCGTCTACCTGTACCATACTTTTTTATTCTATTTGAATCCCTTTGAACAAATTATTTTTCCTTTCAGAAGTATATAAATGTTTGGAGTTTTGATCTTCAATATAAATGTTATCTGGATACAAATCCTGGATGTTTGTCATCTTTTTGGTATCTTGTTTTGCAATCATTTCGTAAATAAAGATGTCAGATCTTACAGTTTGTATCTTTGAGCAAAGTCTAAAATAATGAAGTAGATTGAGATGCATTTCCTGTCAAAAATAAATGGGGGGACAGCCTCTTTTTGCTATAAACTGAGTGGTCAGATAATAAATCTGTAGTTACATTTATATTGCCCTTGGGAGTAGTATAAATTCACAGTGGCCCAATTCCACACTGGGATACCGTGGGCTGAAGCTTGCATATTGAGAAAGTTTAGTTGACATGCACCACTTACAGCAAGCAAATTAATTACACAGGAAGTAAACCTTATTTCACATCCCATAGTAGTATATATACTCCCCTGCTGTCCAGCTATGCAAATTCAAAAATGAACTGTTACTGGGTTGCAATATGGGGTAGCCATCTGGATAAGCCACTACTCTGTATTACCACCAGTAAATCCAAAGGCTGCATAGAAGCTGGAAAAATCCAGACAAGATACCCTACCTCAAGAGATGAACTAAAATTACTGTCTTTGTGGACAGCCAGACTGTGAGATCACGCCCAAATGAGACTACACAGGCCAGAGAAAGTTCAGCTGTGCATGATGACATCATGCGCAGGAAGAAGCTTTTGTGGGTGAAGGTTATCTAAGCAAAAAATTAGTTCAAGATGATGGAAACTGCCTCTCATGCCATTGGCCTCAGCTGTGAATCAGGACAAAGCCATGCATAGGCCTCTGAACAGTGTTGACACGCAAAAGGAGTACAGAATCCTGCAGACACCAAGACAGAGAAAACACCTGTTGTCAGAAAAGAATGACAACAATGGCACATGGACAGTGTCCAGTCATCAGCCACAGGCAGCTGCCAAGATAGCAGAGTTTTTACAAGATAGTGCAGGCAGCATATGGCCTGAGACACAGAATGTAAACACCTCCAGCAGACTAATACACAGCAGTGATACAGAAAGCTGCAGGGCAGTTGCTGGATCATGGCGACTAGACAGAGTTAGAAAAAGGAATTACTTACACTGTGAGCCACCTGCAAATCATATCCAGCTATGCTGACTCCTTACACAAATGGATGTGCACACCAGAAAGCAATTTCTATGAACAGTTCTGGCCCAATGCAGATTATCACTTGCAAGCCAGTAGATGACATTACCCACAGGAACATCTCACAACAGGAACTGGAATTATCCCAGGTACATTAAATGAAGCCAGTGCAGTAATAGTAGTTCACTTGCATATTCAAAAGCCTGCCCAGCCCAGAGCGATTGTATCATTCAGACAGAGGGAATACAGAGAAGAGATGGGAACGTGTTCTCACACAGAACATGGCAAGGTGTCTGTGTGACTGAACACTGGAGGACAGCAGAAAAATATAGACCAGTGTGGATGCTCTTCCAAGAACATTCTTCAGCAACTGTAATACAGGAAACATGAGGGGAGAGAATGGTCAGGGTTGCAGCATGATTTTGGCAGTAATTAACATACCCATGTGCCACAACATCGAGTATTCGGTACCACTGCAGAGGAGGTGGGAAGATAGATCAGACTGAGCTGAGGAAATGTGAGAGGTGGTAGTGAGGTGTCACATAATGGCAAAGAACCTGAGTGGGAACCTTAGTACTTGGGTCGCTGCACATAAGCAGCAGCTCTGATGCATGTTGTCGTGTTGAAGCTGCTCCTGAACACCCCCACATGCCCATGCGGCAGCTTCCTTCTTGGCAGAAGGTTGATGAGATGGCAAGAATTAAAGCATGTCTGATAAGCCATGGCTTGCTGTGTTCCTAGTTATGTTTTGGAGTTTGCTTGTGTTATGTTTCACGTAGCCCCTCTCCTCTCACCAGTGTGCTCAAACATGCCAATCCCTGCCACTCAGACATGCAGAGAGCTCTGACAGAGGGCAAGATGCACAAGCAGTGATCACCTCTTGTGTCCACAGTCACACAAGACATACTCAGGCTGTGACATACAAAAACAGAGAAGTACAGTCCCACACCGTTCATCTTGGTCTGCGCATCCAAATTAAGTCACAAAACCCAAAGGTGGCGCACAGAGGGTCAGCCAGAGCTTCCCATGATGTGGTATCTCTGGAACAGAACTGCAAGGCAGTAGTCAGTATTGGGGCACAGCTTGTCTGGTGGCAGTAGCTGGATGGTCACTCATTGCCAGTAATAGGATGATAGCTTTACAAACCATTATGGATGGTGAACCACTGCTGCTTCTGTCCAGTAGATTGTAATAGTCATATCACTCACAGATCCTGAGAGTGGTTAGTGCAGCTGTGGTGGTTTCTTGAATAGATGCATGCAGTTTTGCACATTGATGCTTGCTCTGCACCCATATTATCCTGGGTGTTGTACATTATGCACAGAGAGAGTTTGGACCTGTTCTCGGTAGTCAGTGCCACCCCCTGTTCTACAGTGACCCCCACATTAAGTGATGCAGAACGTGGAGAAATGTTTTCTCCTTGTGTGGTTTGACCATTGTGTGGCTAGATAACTCACTGTCTGAGTATGGTATGAGATTACACCTACATGTGGTTTAGGCATATAGTCAAGTGTTCATGTGTACATGTAGTTTTCAACATACATGGGTCTGATTCTTCAGAGGTGCTGAGTACCCACAGCTCTGATTAATTTCATTCGGAGTGGTGGGAAATCAGCACTTCTGAAAATGAAGCCTGAATGTTCTAAAAAAAAAAAAAAAAAAGTGGTAATGTGAAATGTCTGTCTGAAAGCAGAAACCCCATCTTGTATTTTAAATTACTTCAAACGGTTTTTAATGGGCGTAAACGAAATATCAGGTCTAATTCAAGCCAGGCGGAAAATGTCTCACCGGTTATGCTGTAGCAATAGTTCTAAGGCTTTTTGTGCTGAAAGTTTTATGAGGGGCACAATTTGATTAATTTGAAGACTAGACAGCTTGCTTACTGTTACTGTGTCACGATATAGGAGGAGCCAGTTTGGGGGATGTATCTGAGACTGGAGTGAAGAGGAACTTTGTGGTGAAAACAACAGTGACAAAAAAAAGTGTGTTAACTTCACTAATTCCTATATACAAACTGTTGAATTAGAATTCAGAGAGGGAGGATGGTGTCTGCACTGGAGAAGTTGACCAAACATATATTTATAGCTAAGTGGTACTGTATACTGTCTGCCAGTTGGAAGTAGGGATTAAAATGTCTTTTAAGAAAATATGATGAACCACATTCTGATCTCCTATTAAAGCCCAGTGTGCTGGTACGTTAATGCAGGTGCAGCAACGTCTGTTGTATACCGACAGCTGAAAAGGGGAGGAGAGGTGAATAAGTCCCCTTTGCATTAGAAAGCTGAGGAAATCTTCCCACCACCGCCACAAGTATATCTTACAACAATCAAGTGCATTTTGTACCTATTTCTGTCTGCTTTAGGAGCTACAAAAATAAACCCCTTCAAAAACTACACCCTCTGCATGCACAAAAATCCATACAATAATTTCATCTCTCTCAGACTGTATTAATGTCTCCTAGCAGTAACATTCAGTGCATACAATAACCAAACAAGTCTTAAGGTGCTATCAGAGCTAGGTTTGCTTGCAGCATTAGTGTAACCAGCAAGCGGGAGGATTTGTGTTAGTACATTGAGCTTGAGGCAGAGTCCATTTACTTCTCTGAGATATTGTTGTGCAGTATCCACAGAGCAGATCTCCTATCAGGAAGCGGTTGGAATAGTTTCTATGTCACTGGCAGGGTTTTTGCTGCCTCTATATCTTCGAGCATCGGGTAAAGTATTACCGGTGCCAATACTAGGCATGAAAGATGCTGACAGGCACTGTTCCCTCTCTATTTTTGAGCTGTTACCTCCTTTTTTAGAAGTAGAGGATTGTGAATTTGTTTTAGAAAATGTAGAATACTCACTTTTATTGAGAGCATTGGTGACTTGTGTCACCCCATATAAGACAGTTCTCAGCACTCTGTCGTCAGTGTTAAACAACAGTTGAAACTATCTATCTACAGTATGACCTCTCCTCTCCCCATCCCTGAAAAAATCAATACATTGCTTTATACTCATATCTTGTGAAGACCTTGGTGTATATTTTTTATGACCTACTAACAAGGTATCCAGTGACACTGCTTGTCTAAACTAGGGAGGGAATTGTTTATTTTAACAGAAGAAGCAGCTCTCTTCCATATATAGATAATATACCCAGATAATATTATTATTACATTAAGATGGAGTTAAGCTTGAGAGCACATTTCAGTAGTTTAGGGTAAACTATATTCTAGGGGTGTTGTAATTACCCACTACCGACATATGCAGTAGTCATATGATTAAGAGTAAGGCATTTTAGAATTTGTGGACCCAGATTAAATTAAACTCATTTTAAAGAAGTATTTGATTTTTTTTCATTTTTTCCCCTTATGATGTCATAGGTCTGGACTAGGTGCTAAATTTATTACGGGATTCAGTATTAATTAATTGTAATTCTGGATCCAGTTATCTGATTTATTTGTAAATTTTCAGAAAATTCATTCCATACTCAGAGAAAGTGCTGTAATTTTGGGGAGGATGGGTTGTATTATTCACATGTAACAAACAGGTTGATTCCCTTCTTTAAGTGCAAAACTTGACTTAAGAATGGAGTTACTATCAATGCATCCATAATAACTGCACACTATTATTTCAAAATATTTTTTAAATTATATATGAATCTACTGATAGAGCAGAAATTGAGTCTTTGCAGTAGATCTCACTTAGGAGCCTAAATTTTAATTTAGCAGTGGCACAAAAGATCTGTAGACATCCTTGCAGTACGATGTTTATCTACAAGGTTAGCATTCAGCATGATGGGAAATGAACTCGCATGTTATTTTTGGAAAGTTGGTGCCTTTCTTAACTTGTGTGTGAATGTTTCTTTAAAAATAATCAACCACACAGCGACACAGCATTGAAAGATAGAGACGGTGATTGGGCCATGTTGCCTATTGGAATTTTGGGGATTTAGTTATACCTGAGGCCTACAGGTTCTCTATATTATAAAAACTATGCAATTATCATTGCTGAGCCCAATTTGTACTTTTGTGCCTACATTTCAGTCAGTCATCTCACTGGTGCCCATAATCTCGAGTCCCTAATTAAATTCCAATAAGGGACTGGATTTAAGGCCCTTTTAAACGTTTTTCTCATTCATATTTTATTTCCAAATTGCACTGGATGGGGAACACATTTTAAGCTAATTATCTATTAGTCTGAGGTACAGAGCACCTAGTTACACACTGTTCATTATGCAAATCAACAACAAGAAATATTTCGAATAAGTACTTGCTGCAGACCATTTGGGGTGTTTTCCAGATTAAAGTTTAGAAACTCTTATAAATGAAGTACATACACTGGAATACGCAATGCTCTTTTTTATCTTACAAAAAAAAAAGACAAAGTCATTAAACCAGTTTTTCCAATTATTTATATTTTGAGGCTTTGCTTTGGCTGCTGTCTTAACATACCGAGCGGGTTAGTTGACCAATGTCATATTAATTGTTTATATGCTAAATCCTGCACCTGGTGCTTTACTAGTGAGACACCAGCTGGAACTGTTCTGCCTGATTTGACTCTGTGCCTACCCAACACTGAGAGAATCGTAAACAAAAAACTCCCTCCCTCTTAGAACTGACCATGGAGAGAGATTGTAGCTACCCAGCCATGCCCCTGTCTGTGTCGGCAGCCAACCTGCATTTCCATATGGTTACTGAAGGATAGGTCTGGACTGGCAAGCTCAAGCAGCCTGGGCAAAAACATTTTGAAGAGATGAATCAGTGGATTTGTATAAATGTTGTAATTGTTAGTATTATAAATTAGAGCACCAAGACCATCTCAGCTAGCAAAAGAAAAAGCTCAAAACCTACACAAATATTTGATCTTGCAACATTTGACAATACTCAGATGCTCCTCTTCTCCCAACCTTCCCCAAAATAGCAGTTATTAACAGTGCTATGGCTCTGCCTAGAAACAAGGTAAAAGTGCAGTCACTCAAGAATAATATATGAAGACTGGTCCACAGACTCATCCATATTTTGGTCCATTCGTCATCTGAACAGCTGAATTACAAGTCTTCTATTTCCCTTATTTATTATTTGTATTACAGTAGCACCTACTGGCCCTAAAAACAAGACCCACATTGTGCTAGGCACTGTACATACACATAACAAAAGACAGTCCCTATTTCAAAGAGTTTACAATTTAAATAGAGAAGACACTATTTATACCTGCCTCTGGAAATCTCCATTCCATGCATCCGACGAAGTGGGTATTCACCCACGAAAGCTCATGCTCCAATACGTCTGTTAGTCTATAAGGTGCCACAGGATTCTCTGCCGCTTTTACAGATCCAGACTAACACGGCTACCCCTCTGAAGCTCAAAAGCATTATTATCCCTATTTTATAATGGGGAAACAGAGGCACAGAAGGAGTCTATGACTTGCCCAAGGTCAAACAAGAAGTCTGTAGCAGAGCCAGAAAAAGAACGCAGCTCTGCTAAGTTCCAGACCAGTGCCTTAACCACAAGCCCATCATTCCTCTAAGTATATGTTGTATGTTCTGATCTCACTTCAGATGTACATCTGTGTAATTAACTCAGTAGCAGCGAGAATTTGGCATTACGTAAATGGGTGCTTTTGTCACATGAACTTGAGAACAGTATACAAAGATGTATCAAAACGTTGGTTTTGTCGGTATGCCAAAAGTAATACTGTCATAGGCCTGTTTTTGTTTGGAATGGTAGAAAAACCTCAAGAGTTCCTTGTCAAACCAATTTGACATCTTCATAATTCCTTTCTGAATGCTCATTCTCTCTTTATAGTTTTATTTAGCTCTTTGCAACAGGAGAAAGCAGTAATGCATCAGAACAAAATTACTATTATAAGACATGCTTGCTAACAAAAATAAGCGGGGTGCTAAAATGAAGATAAATATACATGTAGTTTGTGTTTCGTAGCTTTGATGTAAATGGACAAGCCAGACTGGAAGGAATGAAAATATGCAGCAGTTTGTGTACTGGATCTGACTTTAATCTCACTTACATGGGTGTATGTTAAGAGTAGATCTTTTGAACTCATTGAAGTTTACATAGGGGTTTAACTGGTATAAGTTAGTAGACAATTAAGTCCACTACATATTTATGTATTTGAAGTAATTCGATCCACTGATACTAAATATAGTGGTCAGAGTGAAGTGCTGGTATCTGGGAGTTATGGGTTTTGAGCACAGCTCTGTTGCTGTTTTGCAGTGTGGCCCCACGCAAGTCATTTTAAACACTGTGCCTTTGTTTTGCCATTTGTAAAGTGCAGATAATACTTTCTTACCTTATTAGCAGATGATTGACAGTCTGCCCACTAGAACTGAGAAAACTCAGTTCAGGTTGTTGACTTGCAAACATTTATTCTGTTCTCCTTCCGGCATGAGCCACTTTTTCCATGTTGCACCTAAAAGAAAACCTGACTTCACTGAGTCATTCTGGGATTGAAGTGGGAAGTGGGGTTAGCGGGTTTCTTGCTGTGATCTATGGGGCCAAAGCTAAGTGGAGAATAGTGTTCCTTCCTCAAACGCTGGTGTGTGATGTGGGACATTTTTTTCCTTGTTATACCTCTTTTCTAGTTGGTAATTATGATAATGAAATTAGAATCCTGCTTTCCCAAATGCTTAGCCAACAGGACTCTGTAAGTTTCACGGTTATCGTAAGAACAGACCAAAGAGTCACAGAGTTGGAGGGAACAGCGTTACTTTTCCTCTTAGAAGACATCACTGTACTGCAAGTGAAGGTGCCAGGGTAGCACAGGTAGGCTTACTACACTAGCTTTAATGTAGCTAGCATGGGTAACCATAGCAGTGTAGACGTGGTGGCATGCGCTTCAGCGTGTGCTAACAACCAGAGTACAAACCCTCCAAGGACCCAAGGTATGTACGATTTTCCCTGCTGCGGGGAAAGGATCCAGCAACAGGGAGCCACCAGAGCCTTTCCCCGCTGCCTCTCCCCTGCCACAGCATTTCCCTGCTGCCTCCCAGCTGCCAGAGCTTGGCCCTGCTGGGGGAGTCTTTTCCCACAGAGGGGAAAGGCTCCAGCAGCAAGCAGTCAGCCTGACACTACAATGCTAAAAACAGCAGTGTAGATGGGGAGGTAGTGCTTGGGCTTGTAGAGGGCCACGTAGGGTATGTACTTGGGGACGTACCCACACCCGTCAGTATGTCTTTGCTTGCCTAAGCTATGCCTCCCTGGCTACACTGCTATTATACCTTAGTAGGGGGGCTATGTACTTTATACGACGCCGAAAGAAGCATGCAGTGTAGATGTACCTAAAGCTAAGGTGGCTACGCCTATCCACATGCAACAATCATGCCTTCACTTGCAGCATAGACAAATCTGCAGAAACCAGTCTCCCCTTCCCCAACAGTACTGTTTAAATCGCCACTCTGAGGTGCTTGGATACACTGTGTTAGGGACTGCTGTTTCTCAAAAGCAAAGGAAGCTTAAAAATTAGCCATTTCTTTGCTTAGCACTTCATCCTGTGACAGTTTTTGTACAGCATCTCTGCAACAGCACATGCGTACGTGATTGTATGCATCATTTATCTGGAAACTAACTGCCCTCAAATTCATTTTAGAGCTGGAAGTCACACTAAAAGAGTGCTTGGAGCTCTGGCTCCTCAGCCAGTCAAAAGAATAAATAAAGAACAGCTTTGACATCCTGACTAGCCTGAGGGGTTGAAGTCTCAAGCTAAGCCTCAAGTTTAAATGGGAAACATTGGCAATTCCCTAAAGAGTCCTCATAACCGGAGAATGTCTCCAGGTTATCTAAGTCTATCAAGCAGTGCAAACTTGAGGAGTGACTGTGACAAATCAAAAGAGAGGAAGAGATAAAACATCCAGTCCAGCTGGTACAGAACAGAAAAAGGTTTATCTGGAATGGGATGAGCAAACAGGAAAGGAGAAAGATTCTATTTTTAGTTACATCAGTGTAAATCTGAAGTAACTGTTGATTTTATTTGAGATTACATTGATATACAGCCTGGAGTGACACCGGACATCTGAGTGGAAAAAGAAGAAGAAAATGGGAATTTTCTAAGGCAGCATTTCCCAAACTTTTTAAAGTTGAGGGGTCCTGCTTCAGAAAAAGGAAACCAATCATGGCCCTCCAACCCTTACAGGTGTTTGTTAAAGTCTTACTTAAGGATGCAGACATACAGAGTAGATTGTACAGATTCTTATAACATGATGCTTCCTCTCCTTTCTTCTGTGCTTTGCTGAACAGTGGAATAGTTGAAAATGTTGACATTTAAAGTGTCATCATTGGCGTTTTAGCCATTGAAACGAATGGTACAACTGACACTCCTACACTACTGTTTCAGGCTCTTTGGAGACTCAGGCAGACATTGCTGCACAAGTACATTTGGGTCATGTTTTCACATGTTTTTTTTTTTAAAACAAAGTAACAGCTAGACACTAACTTTTTAAAAAAGAAATAAAAGCTGGACCCTGGAGAACAGTTGGGAGGTCTGTCTGTGCATCCTTTTCTCTAAGAGGGGCACATCCTTTATCTGGGGAAAAGCTGCTCTAAGATCTGACATGGGCTTGGAGGACCTCTCCGCCTACCCACAAAAGCTAAAAGATAAGAAATACTAGGTATATCAATAGATGGACCTTTCTCCTGTAACTTCTGAATCAAAAAACAAAAGGGAAAGCAAGGTGCTAATTAGGAGACCACTTCAACTAATACACAGATCATAGCTGCAAAGAGAGGGGGTGGTGGAAGATCTCCTTTTGCATGTGACTATAGGAGATGATCTGGAGGACCCAAATGAGATGACCTATGTTGTCAACAGAGTAAAACTAGTCTGAAATAGACCAACACAGAATAGTTCTTCATTGACCAGGGTATTTCTTCACGGCAGAATTAACACAAGTTTTTACTTGGGTGTGGCCCTCAACCTCCCTCCCATCTACACATACAATTGTCTCATGGGCTAGCTGGATTGTCTGAGGTGATAGTTTAGAATCGGAGTGAGGCTTTCACTTGGATTGATGACCCACCCATTCTGCAATGTGGATGCAGGCTAAACCTCTTGAGGGCTGACAGTCCTCCAGTGCTTTCCCACAATTACCCCATGAGCCCAGAAGGACAGACAAGTTCTCTGACAATTCACTGGGAAAGAATCACAGGATAGCTCATCTTACTGCAGTGCTAAGAACCATGGAATATGCCCCTAGCAGTCCTAGCAACACCCAGGGGTGAGTGCACACCACTGAGGACACAGTAACTCAGGTAAGGCTTTGCGGTCTGGCCATGCACAGCTGAGCTAGACAAACCCAGATGCTCAGACCTAGGTGCCGATCACATGAGTTAATGCTGCAATGAAGATGTCTTAAGGCTCCTCAGTATTTCGTACGCCAGGAAGCACAGATGAATGCAACTTTAGAAAGGAGTTGGGTTCAAGGGACTCTGGAAACCAATCCTGTCTTTCAGCAATTATGCTAGTTAGGTGACTGATATTAGGGATAAAACTGGCCGTGCAACAGTACTCTAGGAAAGTACTCTGACCTCAGACTTGACTTAACCCACCTGAAAACAGGGACGTCCCAATATAACACATACCCTTATTGTATCATTTTGCTTAAATATACTCAGAATGACACACATTTTCAAAGACAGTCACTTAATCTGCACAATATTTTTTACCTGTTGCCTCCAATGATGATTTTTTTTCAAACCAGCCTTGGAAATCTCATGGTTTTTGGCAGCATGAGTCTGATCTATAGTCTAATATACTAATAGCCCTTAATTAAAACAATGTACTGTAGTCTGATCCAGCCAAAGTACTCAATATAGTGATATTATGGAACTAGAGCCTGGTTTTTGTTTACATGTCACTTTAAAACAGCACTTCTTCATGTTCTGGACTGTGGTCATTTATTTTAAGTGCACAGTCCACAGTGATAGCTTGATTTGGAAAACTTCATTCATATGTTTTATCCATCAAAGCAAATCTGCACGTAAGAGCTTTCAAATCCTAGTTAAAAGCTTTTCTTGCTAAATCAAGTGCTTGTATTTTATAGTACCGAGCAAAACATCACTGCACCAACCTCCACCCTGCCCTTCCGCCGCCACACACTCACACAACATTGACACATTTGAAATGATGGCTGTATGGAGATCTAATTTTCTTATGACTGGTGAACTTCTTTAGAAAAAATTGGCATTCAAAGATGGAACTTTCACTAGGTAATCATCATTTTTAGATGACTATCAATGATTTACTGACTCTTCTCTTTCTAGCATTAGAGATACCAAAGTTTATTTAGGTTTCAGAGTAGCAGCCGTGTTAGTCTGTATTCGCAAAAAGAAAAGGAGGACTTGTGGCATCTTAGAGACTAACAGATTTATTTGAGCATAAGCTTTCGTGAGCTACAGCTCACTTCATCGGATGCATTCAGTGGAAAATACAGTGGGGAGATTTATATACACAGAGAACATGAAACAGTGGGTGTTACCATACACACTGTAAAGAGAAAAGGAGTACTTGCGGCACCTTAGAGACTAACCAATTTATTTGAGCATAAGCTTTCGTGAGTTATAGCTCAAAGAGAGTGATCACTTAAGGTGAGCTATTACCAGCAGGAGAGTGGGGGGGTGGGGAGCTTTTTGTAGTGATAATCAAGGTGGGCCATTTCCAGCAGTTGACAAGAACGTCTGAGGAACAGTGGGGGATAAACATGGGGAAATAGTTTTACTTTGTGTAATGACCCATCCACTCCCAGTCTCTATTCAAGCCTAAGTTAATTGTATCCAGTTTGCAAATTAATTCCAATTCAGCAGTCTCTCGTTGGAGCCTGTTTATTTAGAATACTACAATCTTTTCTTGTATGCCTCTCACAGAGCTATTCTCTAATAGCCTTCCAGTTGTGTAAATTGTTCAGGTTATCCCTCTCCCTAAAAAACATACAAGAGCTTGCTGGTGTACTGAATAACAATTTACCAGCTAGATGGATGACTCATTTTCTTTACCCCGTTCTAAAACAAGGACATTTACAGTCAATATAGAGAGAGGCCGCCTTCTCCCCACCTGCCTTTGAATTTAAAAGCAATGGGCCAAATTAATCACTGGTGTAAATTCACTGTTACACCAAGGATGACTATGTCAATGCTCCAAAGATCCACAGAACCAATATAGTTGGGAATCAGAATACTTCACACTGGACAGCACATCCCAGTGAAGAGCACACATGCTTCTTAAGAGAAGCCCTGCCTACCTTGGTGAGCCAGGCAGTGAAGCTATTTGGTCACCCCAGCTTGTCTCAGTTGCTTCCTGCCCCAGCCCACCCACTCGGCTGTATTTTTCCTCAAAGAAGACATTTCTGGTTTAACTTATTATTAGTGAATGCTTGGGTTTCTGAATATGCCCCAGAATCCTTTGCCCTGGTTTAAAGGAAGCATCAGAGCAGCTGGCATTTTGGATTCTGAGGCTCATATAAGACTCAGGACACTAGCTGCATATGTAAAATTAACATCACCTGTTTGGATGAATTTGTAGGGGATGCAGCAAGAGAAGAATAGTTCAGGCTGACCTGTTAGTGATTGACCATGGTTGTCGAAATACTGTGGTCATGGAAATTCAGATCTGGTACCTAATCACCCATTTACATATACCTGGCTTTCCCTGAGTCTGGCCATATCACCCAGTGTAGATGCAGGTGTAGATTAAAATAGCAAAATTGCCTTTTTCGTGTCTCACTATTACAATTAATTTTAGAACTTTTTTTCCCCAAAATAATCATTTGCCAATTTGCCATTCACCTAACGAGGAATGACACTGCAAGGAAATATTCAAATGAAAATATCTATAGTGAATATTCTAAACCTGGTTAATTGCAAAATTTGTAAGTAGAAGTAGTACTACACATTTTAAAATTTACTGTGATTGAAATAAAAATTGTGGGAAACAACTAGTTTTTTAAACTTATATTTTCTTGCTTTCCTTTGTAATGCAATAGCAGAATACTGTTAGTCTAAACCAACAAAATTAAAGTTATTATATTAGATAAATTCATGTTCAGTGTTCTTAAGGTGAAAACATTAAATAATGGTACATATGTCAAACCCGCCCAAAATTCTGAATTGTTCAAGCAAAGTCTCTCAACACTTTAGCCAGATTTTTTTGTCTTTTCAAAAAAAATTAGCAAATTTAGTGCTTGAAAGAGATGTCAACATTTATAGCCTTCAGGTAAAATTTTGAAAAATACCAGTGACTTAGGAACCCAAGTCATGTTTTCAAAAGCAACTTAGGCACTTAGAAAGTCTCATTGAAAGTCACTGGACCTAAATGTCTAAGTCACTTTTGAAAAATAGGACTTTGATGGTTTTGAAAATTGTACCCCTAGAGACTATAGTCTGTTTAACCATAGAACATGAACAGCGTGGGCCATGCAAGATTCCCCTTCACTGAAGGGCTGGGACCACTTCGGGGAGTGAGAGGGCAGTTCAATCTCAGTGACCATTTAATTCCCTGCTGAGTATGACAATTATCATGACTTATTTTGCTGCTTGGGGATGGATTGAGACCACAGGTCATTTAATTTCACATAGGTCACCAAATCATCATACGATAACAGCTTTCAGTCAGTACAAATGGGACCATGGTTTGAACGAGTGACCTAGCAATGCAAGGCACAGCATCCTGTTACCAGTTCCCTGAGCCATCCAGTCTTACTGTTTTTAAAATATTTATTTTATCCTTAATTTGCCATGAATTTGAACTGTACTAATGGAATAAATAGCAATCACATTTTCTTTTCTTTTTCAACTCCTAGGACTTCCACGTATTTTCTGCAGAACTTGGTGAAAAATGTGAAGCAATAAGTGAGAAACTGATGCAATTAGAAGATCAACTCCAAGCAGCAGTCTGCAACTTGGATGACAATTTTATTCATATCCTTTTGCTACACAGATTAACTGTTTATCTCCCAGCTTCATGTAAAGCACTAGTTTATTTTAGCATGATCTGGATATGTTAAGTAAGGTGGAAATGAGTGAATCTAACTAATGTGGACATTTTTGGTCTACTAAAACATTCCCAGAGTGCTCATTCACTATGGGTCTGATCCAATTTGTGATGAAGTCAATGACAAGACTTCTGTTGACTTAAATAGGAGTGAGATAAACCCTATAAATTTAATCTTAGATGTAACAGTCATCTGCTTATCTCTATCAATCTAATCTCTGAGTTTTATAATGTACACATCACTGTTGGTGTGTAGTGCCCTAAGTAGTACGCCTGTAACAGCCACCACAAATCTGCATTTTTAAACATGATCTATTTAGTTAATTTAGTTAAATTAAATGTGAGTTCATCTGCAGTCAGAACTGATTACAGATCTCTAATCTGGCTATTGTTCCTTTCGAAATATTCAGTCGTTGTATCATGTGGCATCTACCATGTGATTTACTCTGCTTACAGTGCTGTACAGTGAAAATAGCCATAAGAGAGTTGGGTATTTGATTCTTTTTCAGCTGAAAGCCCTTTGATAAAATACAGAAAGAACCAAAAGGCTGCTTACACCACCAAGCATCTGGGTAAAGGTTGCTTAACCTTTACAGAGCCACCTGCCATACCTATATATGTAGAAATTTTCCAACTTTAAAAGTACAGACTATTTTTTCACCTCTGTTGTCTAATCCTCTTATTGTGTTTATAGAAATAAATTACTTCCACCAAAGGCAATGATTCTACTGAGAATGGAAATTAGCCTTCAGAAAGTGTAAATGTAAAAAGCATAAGAACAGATTGGTTGGACTGGGGTCTTGGGTTAGTATTTATTCTTTGTAAACTCTGAAGAGCTTACAGTCTAAGCTATACAAGCCAAAGACATGATGAGCCATGGAACTCTAGCTCAAGTAAGAGAAGATGGGAGGAGGATTTGGGTGGCGAAGAAGGTAGCAAACTTTCCTGGAGCAAGGAGCAGAAGGAGGGCTTGCTGGAGGTCAGGGAGTTTGCGATTGTTCTTCGCACAGGAGCAATGTGATAGAAATGAATAGCCATGAGTGCAAGAAGAACAATGAAGGGAGCAGTAAGGAAAGAGGTTCAAGAATAGCATACAAAATGAGATCCAATATACAGATGGGGCCAAGATTATGTAACGCTGTGAGGACTAGGACATGAAACTTGAATACAGATTGAATCCCTTTCATGGGCTTTCTCAGAGGGCAGCAATTTTGTTGGAGTGGCAGGAGAGAAGAATGATTTTAGAAGCACTAGATGGATTTGATTGGAGAGAAAAGATGGGAGAGGTGGGAAGGTCTAGAGAAGAAGTTTAAAACAGACAAGATGATGCACAAGAACTGGACAGGGTTTTCAGGGAATAGGGAAGAATGAAAAGAGGATGGCTATATTACAGAGAAAAAGGGGGCATGCTTAGTAGAGACAAGTATATGAGGAAAAGTGGAAAGATACCACTGTGATTGTAAATCTGGGAGACAAAGTGTCATGGTTACAGGAAGAACTGCACCTTGGACCTTTTTTAGTCCCTCCCTCTCAAGTGCACCTGTTAGGTAACAGGGCTGGCTTCCTGCACTTCACTCCAGGCAGAACCACGCAATCCAACCACTCTGGGACTGGGTCACTGGGTTGCAGCCTTCCTGGTTCCCAGCCAGGTTAATGACATAGGCTGAACTGTGTTTGGAACCTGTAAGCCCTTTCACTCTGGGAACCTGCGACCAGGGAGTTGATTAAAGCAACTCAAAACAGGGTCTTCAAAACAAAGTATTATTCATTTGTTTCCCCAGAGGTACAAAAGCACATAAAGCAAAAGGTAAAAACAATAAACAAGCTAGACACATTGCTCTGACCTACACCTTCATCGTTCCTCACCAGCTTTTGGAGGTTCCTGTCAGCCCAGCTAATTCCCCTCTCTGGCTGGGAAAAATAGATGGTCTCTGTGTACCCCTTAGCCTATCAGCTTTCATTGATTCTCCCTGGGCAGCCTCACCTCTCTCACCTAACTCTCCTCCCTTTTTTAGGCCTATGCTCCAGTAATGGCTTTGGGTTTCCCTTTGGTTTTTCTCTCATCAGCCTTGGCCAAACAGCAATGTCACTAGGGTTGGGACAGAGGCATCACCTCTTCATGGCTATAAGCCTGGCTACTGTGTTTTACTGTTGGGTGGGATGTTCCTTATCTAGCCTATTATTTTACTGTCCCTGCTTGGTTCTTTTAACAATGCCTTTTGATCTAACTCCAACTCCATCATAAATGAGGAGAGTCATGCACCATATTCATAAAAACTAATACAGGTTGTTTCTCAGTTTGTAGCACACAAATTCTTAATCGTGTTTTCAGTGCAGACAGAGAAGAGACAGAGTGGAGAAGTATTGAAAGGCAAGATGAAAAAGTTCCATTTTGGAGAGTTTGTAATGGTAGCTGGACACCCAAGAGGAGGTGTTAGAAAGACACCTAGAGATGAGGAACTGAACAGAAGGCATGCAGTTATAAGAAACAGAGATTTGAGAATCATCCTCATCAAGGCTGTAGTTGAAACCATAAGAGCAGACAAGATCATGAAGGAAAGACAGTGTAGAGGCTAAGGATAAAATCTTAAGGGACACTAACAGATGGAAGGAAAGAGGAAGATGATTCACTTTATTTGAGATACTGCATTGTTTTATAGACCTGGAGAGCCATTACCAACCTTGCCAAAGCTTAAAATTATAGAATAAGCCTGATATTCATTAAAAGTGCATAATATTTTTACTGTTTAAAATTCCTATGAGAAACAGAATGATTCAACCAATGTAATTAGCTATTTTGCAGTAATTTGTCATCACTTAGAATCCCTCACTGCTCTAAATGTTTGTCTTATTTTTACAGGATGATAATTAACTTGTGTTCAGCACAGACCAATTTATAATGTGTTTATGAGGCATTTGTATAGTATAATCGATCGACCTTAATCCTGTTTGAGATCTCTTTGCAATGCTATATACATACACCCATTTAACTCCCCTATAATAAGTGGCAGGAGGTTCTAACTTTACACCTTATAGCTCATTCTTAATTGAGCCCAGTGTGTTTAATAGGTAGAAGAGCACTGGGAGACAGGAGTCTTCTATTCCCAGCTCTGCCACAGACTTGCTATATTTTCTTTTGGAAGTCACTTTACATCTATATTTAAGTTAACCCAACTATGAAATGGGTCTGACAATAGTTACCTACCTTACAGGTTTGTTGTGAGGTTTCATACATTTTTGTTTGAAAAGAGCTTTTTGATTTTTGAATGACAGACACTACAGAAGCACATAATATTAGTATTATTTTTAGAAAGGCAGTATATGCTTCTATTTAGTTTAAATTCCAAATGTAAAAGTTAATTAAAAATCATTTTGAACTTTGAACAGACTTGTGGGTCAGTCTCATTTAGAAACACAATTAAATTTTCTCCCTGATTAGCTTTCAGTGCTGCACATTTCCTTCCCCACCTTACCCATGTTTTAATAGACAATACCTTTAACCTAATACTTTCAGTTTTTTCAGTAGCAATCTTCATTATTCATAAGATTGATCTTAACATGATCATGCACCTTGCAGTTAGCAATAGGATACATACAAGGTTCATAGGTAGTGTAATTAGCAGTAGTGAAGAAAGACAATTTAATGGTGTTTGTTACATGCACTATATATGAGGTGAAAATTTGGTTTCTAAGTCCAGGTACTGAAGATCACAACATAAATCTGGAGATTTGGAAGTCATGGGTTTGCGTCAAGACTTGGCTCTTTGATATCAGTGATTACATAAGTGAAGTTAAATCCTGTAATAATGAATGGATAACATGTATATCATGTCCTGTGGGAAGGATGCTGTTATGGCTTCCAGGAGGTGGAACGAATCAGAAAACTTATTCAAAGTTTGTTGAATATCTCAAGTGATTGCTAGCAGCATAGAGAGAGTCTTTAAACTCTAGATTACGAACTAAAATCCACTAAAGGTCAATGTAACCAAAAGTTATCAAGTTGTCCCTTGTGGTCACTATGTTTTATTTAAAAGGGATGAAAAAAATTCAATCTTTAAACCATTATTCAGAGTCAATCTGTTGGCTGTTAAATGGCCTATGAAATAATCATGGTCTCATTCCTGGTATTCCTGTATTACAAAAACTAGCACCACAATTGGCACCAGTTACTATTGTCAACAGGGAGGTTATGGATTGATCTGAGGATTAATTATGTGATATTTTCACAGCATTTTATTTATTTGGCTTCAGTGAAAACACTTATCTGAAATGGGAAGTGCTTATGTGTTCTTTATTGAAAATACTTTTTAAGATATAAAACTATGTAAGGGATTCTCAGGGTTCCCTCCCCACTCTGAACTCTAGGGTACAGACGTGGGGACCCGCATGAAAGACCCCCTAAGCTTATTTCTACCAGCTTAGGTTAAAAACTCCCCAAGGCACAAATTCTCCCTTGTACCTTGGATTAGGTAACGCTGCCACCATCAAGTGATTTAGACAAACTCAGGGAAAGGACCACTTGGAGTCCCTACTCCCTCCTAATATCCCCCCAAAACCCCGCACCCCCTTTCGTGGAGAGGCTTGAGAATAAACAAGATGAGCACAGACAAACTGTTTTTTTAGTACACACCAAAAAAAACCCAATCAGATTCTAAAAGAAACAGAACTTTATTAGAAAGAAAAAAGGTAAAAGAAGCACCCCTGTAAAATTAGAATGGAAGATAATCTTACAGGGCAATCAGATTCAAAAACACAGAGGATTTTCCTCTGGGCAAAACTTTAAAGTTACAAAAAAGAAAACCAGCACTACACCTTCCTCTCAGCACAGAGAAAATCACAAGCCAAAAAATATAAATAAATAAACTAACGCATTCCCTTGCTAGTACTTACTAATTCTAATGGAGTTGGATTGCTTGCTTCCTTGATCTGTGTCCGGCAAGCACACAGAACAGACAGACCAAAACCTTCCCCCCGTCCCCCAGATTTGAAAGTATCTTGTCCCCTTATTGGTCCTTTTGGTCAGGTGCCAGCCAGGTTAGCTGAGCTTCTTAACTCTTTACAGGTAAAAGGATTTTGTGCCTCTGGCCAGGAGGGATTTTATAGCACTGTATACAGGAAGGTGGTTACCCTTCCCTTTATATTTATGACAGGGATAGATGTAATTTATTTGTAAAACATGATATAGAACTTAATGAGTACAGTAAAAACTTCCCAGCAAAACTCTTGATTGGTAAAAGAAAGGAAAGCCATGAATATACTGAGAAGAAAAAAAGTATATATGGCTGAAATTTGCTGTGAAGGTGTATGGATGTAAATGAGGGCAGAATTGATCCCAGTATCTTTTTAATGAAAAGGACTATAAACGTCCTGCAGCTGTCAAGAAATTCTGCCAATATTTAGTATACATCACGGCTTTGATTAATAATTAAATCTGTATTAGAGGAAATAATTCCCAAGTGCCATTGTTTTTCATTATACATTTAGATGGCACATAACGCTCGAATCAGCCATGCTGTTACTAGTAATTGCAGGTGTGACATGAATAAAGGAGAAGGCGATATTTCTTGGTGTTGAATATTTACACAGAGCCTCTTGGGATTCTCATTTGATATTGAAGTTTCTCACTGCAAATATTAAACAGTACCTTTGAATAAAAAAGCATCAAACAAACAGAATAAAAAAATCTCATCTGTAGCACTCTGACTGTCTGACATGTTTGCTGAATTATATGTAGCATAACCAAATACAACCACAAAACAGTCAACTATAGTTAATCAGTGGCAAGTGTATGAAAACAGTCTGCATCATTAATTGGAAAAAACCAAAGAAGGAGAGGTGACTCATTGCTGGTGTCTGCAGGGCTGATGAGAGGTGTTACTTCACTGACAGTAAAGGCCTAGAATTTCCAGTAAAATTAAATGGCTCCTATATTGCAATTTCACAGTCATTTTTGTTCTTAATTAGCAGTTATGGTTTGATAGACAATTTGAGTGCATGTAATAGTTCCTTCTAGAGAAAATGCTTTTGTTGAGAGAAAACTGGGTTGGGCTATCTTATGTTAAATGCACAAAATCCCCTTCCCCTCCCTTTTAAAAACCCAAATATTAAGTAACGATTTTGAAGTTGTAATAGCATGTTTAAATGTTGATTAGAGACACATAGGTCCTAGCCTCTTTACTACACCATGTATTTGGTGCAGACATGGGGCTTGATTCTGGTCTCCTGTACATCAGTGTAAATTGGGGTAATTCTGCTTAGTGGATTTACACCAGTGTAAAAATGATGCCAGAGCAGAATCAAGCCCATGTCTGCACCAAATATGTGGTGAAGTAAATATTTAGTTTTTTACCATACCTTAGTCAGGAGTCACCATCTGGATGAACCTTTAAGAAATTAATGTAATGCATTACTGCAGGAAATCTCAAGGCAGTAGTGTGGTGTTTGACCCCCCTCGGCCATCCCCACAAACTCCAGCACCACCTTCATTTTTTATTACAGATTGCAGGACCCACCATGACACTTGTCATGCACGTAACAGTGGGTTTTGCAGCATCTCCATTATGCCTTATAGTTCCATCTCCTTATACTTCTATGGATGGCTCTCTTCCACACTCTATGTTGGCAAATAAAGTAAGGGGAATCACAGATTAAATAAGGTCTAGTTTTCAGCTTGAATCCCTGACACTCAGGATGGCAGTGACCAGCCCTCATACATTTTTGGGAGGGGTGCAGAAGGGAACACCACTCTTAGGCTTTGGCCAATTCAAAACTTGATTTTGACAGACACCAAAGAAGGCATCTGCAGTGCTCCTTTCATCACAGGAAGGGTTGCTTTCATCCTACAAGGGAAAAGGAAGAAAAGGGTGATACAGAAAGGCTGGAGATGGGCTTGGAGAACTCCTTGCCTCACTCCAGCCCCAGGAGAACAGTGACACAAACAGAGAAATCAGGTAATTGGAAGCGAAGGCATCCCTAGCTCGCTGCTCCTTCAATAGGTAACTTGTTTGCGTGGTGGGAATCACAACACATACAGTATAAGACACAACATTATGTACTAATCTCAGACCACTGCAGTACTTAGGGCCACTGTAAACAGGCAGAATGGTTTGCTAGGTAGAACAGGAAAAACCAACCAAACAACCCACAGACTTCTGTCTGGCCATTTGTGTTCCTCCTGTACCTGTTTCCCCCACGTGTTCAGAGTGCACTACTTACAGCAAAATAATATTCCATTATGAGAGATCCAAACCAGGAAATCCCAGTCTAAGCCATCACCTCAGCCCGCAGCTCCAATGCCTTCTGTCACCCAGCAACCTACTCTTAAAGAGTTTCCAGTCCTCCTCCCTGGGTTCTCTGGATTGTAGCATCCAGCCCTTCGTCTTCTGCCCTTGAGCAATTTGTGCCAGGGGAGGAAGAAGCTTAATTGGGTTAATCCTGTTTTCTAGCAGCAAACCAGTAGGAGCCCTGCACCGTGTCAGAGACATGTATTGAGCTTGACCCCCCATGCAGAACTCCATTTGTTACCAAAAGAGACTCTACATACTGCTTGAAAGCGATATATGGCCCTTTGTCTCAGTATTTCAGTCTTAACTTTACAGTTACTAGTGTGCTTTGGTTTGTCATACTGTGAATGTGGTGACCTTCCTGAGACTACTAGAATTTATTTCAAGCATAAACCAGTCATATCTCTTGCTCCTCCAGCAAACAGCTGCTTTTATTTATATTTTTTCTTTTCTTTCTGCCTCGTAGATATCATATTCAGTGGTAGTGAAGCATATAATTTTTTCTTCCATTCTTTTCTACCTAAAAACCTTTTGTAATCATTTAGCATATTCCAAACAACAGCATGTAGTTCCAGGCTGCATATCAAAGGTAATTAAATCTCAGGGGTTTCTTGGTGTTCATAAACTGCATAAGCTATGCTTTTACCAGTTCTGAGTTCAGCAGAACTTTATGATTAAATTGCATCTTGGTATTCAATCTGCAGGGCCGGCTTTGGACTCACCGGGGCCCAGGGCAGAAACTAAGCAGTGGGCCCCCACCCTGCCTCCCTTACCTGCTCACACATTAGATTTCTGCAACATTTCTGAAGCTGAAGCACAACCCCTGCCATGCGGGGCCCCCTGTAGTCCTGGGCAGTTAGCCTGCTTGCTACCCTCTAATGCTGGCCCTGTCAGTCTGAGACCACTTATTACACAATAACAATATTTCCCTGCCTCACAGAGGTGGCGTGAGGCTTAATTCACTAGTGCTTGTAAAATGCTTTGAGATCATTGGATGGGAAAAGTATATAGAAATGCATATTATTGTTGTTATTTATATAAAGTCATAGATTGATTCTGTCTAGATTAATAAAGCTGCCCCAAAATTAAGGGAAATGTACCCTCTACCCAAAATTCCCCCCCCCATAGTAAAGTGTAAAGAGTGAAACATCACAGTAAATTAATGTAAATTACATAAAAGATGAAGTTTTGAGGAAGCTATAATAGAATCAAAAGCTGCCAAAAGGCTTTTCAAACTGGTGTTCATGCCTGCCACAGGAGTGATTTGCATAACTTTCCCATGATTCTCCATAGTCACATTTTTCAAAAGAGAGAGAGCTTGCTTTTTACAGTCGCATAACCTAAGGGTGCCTTTTTGTTTTGACATTGCATTGGCATTGTAGTTGGGTAAAACAACATTTCATAATGGATGAACTCTAAGAAGGCCAAAAGCAGTATAGCATTTCCTTTCTGTGTATTAAGTTTTGAAAAAAGTACGGTTTTTGTTCCAGCTCCAGTTTTTTTCCCGTTTACACTGAACTAGAACTCAGGGTCTCACGAATACCCTGTGATGCTTTACTGTTGTAAACTAAGATTTACTCTTCTCTATTATCAGTTGAATCTGTGTTAGCATTTTTGGGCCCCGATACTGCAACCTGACCTGTGCAGGAAGATCACGGAGTACATTAAGAAGGGGGGAAAGACGTCAAGAAATTGTCCAAGAAAATTAGACAATTGGCTTGTTCTTCTTCCTGGGATAGCAGTTCCTCTAACTCATCACCAGAAGGCTCCAGAGCTAAAAGCTCTGGTTTTGAGGTTTTCAGACATAGAAAGAATAAGCATAATAAAAGATGAGATTCCAGCGTAATGTGTCCGGGTAGGCCTCTATGGCTAAACGCTTCACATGCAATCAGAGGAACAGAGACATTGGCAGAAAAGGGGGCTCAAAACTCCCTGGACTAACCAGACACTGCTTATGCTGTGATCAACCATGCTACAACTTCCAAACCAACCAAACCCTACTCATAGGGCAGGTCGGTCATGTCACATCTGCTAGACTAACGCAACTCTGCTCACTATGGGTCGACCATGCCTCATACAGCCGACTGTAGAGGACTGAGAGGGAGAGCAGCGCACACATGGAGGAACAAGCAGGCAGTAAGGGGCCTCTTGGCTCACCACTTATATCTGACTGACTAACTCTGCCTGCTCTAACAAGGGGGTGGTGACCCTTCTGGAAGCCTGTCTTGTTCACCCTAGGATTCAGTGAGGCAACACGGCTGTGCTCTTCTGTAGTACCGTCTGGCTTATTAAGAGATGCAGTCAGACAAAGACCGGCACTAAGCAGCTGTTAGGTAGCTATGTCTGGCTCACTAAGAGTATGTCTACACTTGGGGGGGGAAAAACACAACAAACCACGCCATGGCAGAGAGTCTTAAAGCCTGGGTCAACTGACTTGGGCCCACACGACAGGGCTAAGAATAGCAGTGTAGACGTTCCCACTTAAACTGAAGCCCAGGCTCTGAAACCTGGTGAGGGGGGAGGGTCTCAAAGCCCTGACAGCAGCCTGAGTGGGAACATCAACACTGCTGGTTTTAGCCCCGTGAACCTGAGTCAGTTGACCCATGCTCTGAAACTCTCTGCCATAGGGTCTGATTTGTTTGTTTGGGATTTTCTGCAGTGTGCATGTACCACAAGGGACCCATTGAGACAAAGGGCTGCACCATGCAGCTGTTATGTAGCTCTTCTTGGCTTACTAGGGAGTCCAGTGATAGGCCAAAACCATATTAGCAGCTTTGAAACTTTCAGGAGGTTAGCAATTCGGGGAGCCATTAGACAAAGTCATGACAGAGTCCTCAGATAAATCAAAAAGACCTTACAGGACTTCCTGATTCCAAACGAAGGAAAAGGAATAGCCAGCTCTGTTACAGGCTTAAGAACCTTTTCATGGCTAATCCCCTAAAGACAGAAGGTGAGGCTACAAAAAGTCAGATGGAACAAGTTTAAGCCCGGGAAGGGGAGAGAGCACTCTTCCCATAGTGCAAATTCTAACACTAGAACAACTCCTGACTGTGGTCAGGTGGGTCGAGCAAGCAAGAACTGGGGGTGGGGAAGCTATTAAAATTCAAGGACCAATGGCCTCTCAACATCAGACAGATGGGCCCTGGATGTTGTTCGAGAAAAGTATCAGAAGATTCCAAATCATGGTTTTCTCCCTTCTCAACTACTCTCAAATCCTCAAAAGTGGCGGAATATACCAAAGGCCACAGATCATCTTTTGCAAATCAGTGTGATAGAGAGAGCCACCAAGGCAGTGATGTTCTCCTGCCAATATTCATTCTTATTTCTGGTACCCAAGAGATCTGGGGAGGACAGAGCTGTGTTGGATTAAAAACACCTGAACAAGTTAATAAGGAGGCCCAGGTTCAAGATGGACACTTTGAAGTCAATAGTGGGAGTGATCTGCCAGGATGATTACCTTACATCAGTCGACTTGAGGGAGGCCTACCTTCATGTGCCAGTTCACAAGGGGGACAGGGGAGTTTTGCAACTTACTCATGGGACCAATCATTTTCAATACAAAGTGCTGCTTTTCAGACTGTCATTTTTGCCTTGGGTGCTCACAAAATTCCTCATTTTGGTGGCTGTTCACAGACAGTAGGAGACACAGATGTACCCTTCCCTAGCTGACATTTAAGTAAGAACCCCATCCAAGAAGGAGTCCACTTGAGTAACCTGAACCACAATTTAGATGTTACAACAGCATGGATTTATAGTACATTCCGAAAAGGGTCTTCAGCCATATCAGTGCCTAGTTCATCTAGATGCAGAGGCTCACAAAATGTTTCTGCCAAGAGATAGGACAAGATTAGATCAGCAATTACCCTCCTGAGGAGATGCCCAAGGGCATTAGTCAGCACTCTAATGAGTGTTCTAGGGGTGATTGTGTCCTGCACAGGGATAGTGTTCTGATCAAGTATGCATATGAGGACTCTCCCGGGCTTCCTGATGTTGATTCCCTGTTCTCTGATATTTCCATCACAGAAAGTGACCATTTTGTCGCTTGTTCTGAATTCCCTGGATTTGTGGATGAGTCTGGAGAGGTTCCAGGGGGAGATGAACATGCAGAACCAGACAAGTCTGTCATAACAGCAGATGCAAGTCTGGAAGGATGGGGAGTGTTCTCCTAGAAGCATGTAACTTAAGGAACATAGTCCTTTTTCAAACAAAAGAAAAGCATACATTTTCTAGCACTGGGGGCAATAAAGTACGCTCTTCAACAACTGGCCTCAGCATTGCTGAACAGTCATATCCTTATAACAATGGACAGTCTATCAGTAATGGCATACGTAAGCCTTTGGGCAGTATGAGGTTAAGGAATCTAACAGAAAGAAGCAACATCATTGATGCAGTGAGTAAAAGCCCATCTGCTGTCTATCAATGCCTTGCACATCAAGGGCACCAGCAATAAAAATGTTGACTGTCTGAGCAGAAGGAAAATCAGTTAGGCATAATGGAGTCTTCACAACAAATCCTTCCAGTTGAATACCAACATTTTCAAAATTCCAATTCTGGAAGGCTTGCCAATACTTTGCCAGGAGGAGAGAGCCAGAAGCCCTGGGCATACATGCCTGTCACTCTAGTGGCCAAAGAGGTTATTACCTTTTGCCTTTCCCTAGTGCCCATCACCACCAGGGTAATACAGAAAATTAGAAAGGAGGAAATGGGAGTGATCTTAGTGGCTCCGCATTGGCCCAGGAGGCTTTGGCTTCCTGCCCTGATGGACATGTCAGTGAGAGTTACCATTTTTCCTGAATCCGAGGCCAGATTTGTTATCTCGGGAACCAGTTCTTCACCAAGATCCAAGCAAGTCAAATCTAGCAGCTTGGCATTTGAAAGGAAGTTTCTAAAATGAAAGGGTACTCTGCTGGTCTTGTCAAAACTCTGTTGGCATCTAGGAGAAAGTAAAGAAACAGGTCTTATTCAAGGATTTGGCTAAATTCACACAGAAAGAGACATATTCAGCAGCATGTAACCAAAGTGTCTTATGTTCTGGAATTTTTACAGGGCAGTTTTTATGTCAGGTTGGAGGCTAATACCTTAAAAGTACACATTTCTGCACTGTCGACAATTTTGAGTGTATCCAGAAAGTCTTATGTTTCCCACCATAAGAATGTGTGTCGCTTCATTAGAACAGTTCAGCTATTGGGTCCTCCTAAGGTGCAGAGAGCGCTGCCTTGGGATGTGAACATTGTGCTCAATGCCTTAATGCAGGTGCACTTTGAACTTACTAAATCAGTTTCATTGCACTACCTAGCAAAATAACCTTTTTCATCCCCATCAGCTTGCCCAGAAGGGTGTTCGAGTTGGGAGCTCTAGCAACTGATCCATCCTTTGGCATCTTCCACAAAGATAAGGTGGTTTTGTGAATGGCTCCCACCTTTATTCCAAAAGTAAATTTTATTTTTCATTGAGCACAATTAAGCATTTTTCATTGCTTTCCTTTTGTCCACATCCTTCTCACCCAAAGGAGAAACTGTGGTATTTGTTGGATGCAAGCAAGCCTTAAAGGCTTACCTGAAAAGAACTGAGAGCTTAAGAAGAACAGCCTTCCTGGTCTTATTTCATCCAAGGAAAAGAGGTGCTAAAGCATATAGATTATCAGTCTCACAGTGTATATGCCAGTGTGTATGGAGCAAAAGATCTCAATCCTCCAGTGAAAAGAAGAGCTCACTAAGCACGAGTGGAGGTGGCATCATGGATTGAGAAAGCGCAGGCCCCTTATGAGGCAATCTGTAAAACTGCAGAACTGGTCATTCCTGCATACATTTACCAAGTTTTACAACACAGATACTCAGCCTTCAGCTGATGCAACCTTTAGGCAGGTAGGGCCTGCATGGTGTGGCAATTCCTTAGAGTAAGAGAATCCTTTCTCTGAGTGACATTTTGTTCCCTCCCAAGAAATTTTGTCACTGCTCAGAAAATCCTGTATTGAGGATCTGTGGACCTTGCCTGGAGAGAGAATGGGAGAATTTGTGGTTGCTTACCTGAAAATGTTCCCTTCTTGAAAGGGATAGGTCCACAGACAGAGCCCTCCCTTGGAAATCCATTAAGAGAAATCTGTCAAACTTGTGGTTAAAGTTCTCTGCAGAAGTTAAAATCTTTCTTGTTGTTCATGTTTCTTATCAAGTATTTTTTTTGCAAGGTGCTGATGCAGGATGAGAAACTCCTTTTTTGTTTCACAGTCCAGAGGGCTTAGCTTTGGAAGCATCTTGTAACTAAGGGAGTCTTTGGAAGGTGGGGCTAGTTCTGCCCCCTGTGGTTACAAACTAGCGATGACTAAGGCTACATTTATGTCACGGAGGTCATGGAAGTCCCATAATCCGAGACTTCCAGAGACCTCCATGACATGCTCCGCTTCAGTGCATGGGCTGCGGGACTCTGGAGCTGGCAGCCAGCGCGGCCCTGGCAAGGTGACAGACTCCTGAGGGGGCCTTCCTTAGGGTTCCAGCAGTGGGCGACAGCCTCACGGGGGGTTGGAGGGAACATACCTCGGGCGAGTGGCTGGGGGTGTCCCATTTTCTCTTTGGGAAATATGGTCACCCTGCAGCTCCCAGCTGCCGGGGGTGGAGGGGGCCCCTCTGCAGCTTCCGCAGGCAGAGGGGGAACCTCACAGCTCCCAGCCACAACAGTGGCCGGGGAAAACCATGGAGCCGCAGCAGCAAAAGGCACAGACAGGTCATGGCTTTCATGAATTTTTGTTTATTGCCTGTGACCTGTCCATGACATTCACTAAAAATAACCATGACAAAATCCTAGCCTTAGTGATGACCCATACTGAGAATCTGTGGACTTATCCCGTCAAAGAAGGGATAATTTTCAGGTAATTCTCCCATTTCCTATGTATAAAGTGCTGGGGAGGACACGGTGAAAGTTAGTAACTAGTCCAAATTCTACCCTCATGTGCAAATGTGTGACTCCCACTGAGTTCAGGCAGCACAATGCGTGTGAATCCAAGGATAGTACTTGGTCTTGTATTAGTGAGGATTACTGTTCAGGAGCTGAGGGGTTGCCGCATTAATCGCAGGAGCTCTTTTGATATTCATTAATAACTGTGTTGGGATTTCAGGTTATTCCAATGGGAGACTGACCGCAAGAGTGCCTGTGGGCATCAGAATAGACAACCTCTGTATTGATCTATACTTCCCTCCTCCACCCCAAAAAAAAAAAAAAACCCTCCAACCAACTGAGTTCTTTTCTAACCCTTATAAGACAAGCGCTAAGTAATGCCACTTGAGGACTTCAAAGTTACTGGAAATCCAAAATAAATAAATAAAAAGCAAGTGTGAAATATGTATGAATATTTCATCCAAACAATTTGGAAGAGCTTGAAGCCACAATTAGATAGCAATGCCCATCTGTTGTGAACAGCAGAACAACAATTTATTTCATAACTTGGAGAGAGAAAAGGGGCTGCTAATCACCTTTAGGTTTATTCCTTAATAAAGCATGTACAGTCTCTACAGAGGGAGATCCAGATGGTGAAGGAAACTCTGCAGGCCATGCTGATGCAGCTCCAGCCGGATAAGGAGGCAAGAGAAGATGAGGCTGGAGACTTCCTCTGTGACAGCTGGTGTCCAGGAAAACAAGACTTAAAGAAATAATGGGGGGTGGGAGGGGTTCTGGTGTTTTAATGTTAATTCACAAAGGGTTGCTTTTAGTAACTGAATACGGTCTTACGAAGCCTTGAGGATCTCTTCTCTCCCTGCATAACTAATAACAACTAAATCAATTATGGAGAAATGGAGCCTGGAGGTTTATCAACAGAAGTGTTCTACACAGCTTCACATGTTCTGGCACAGACTGGAAAACAGCTTTCAGAGCAGAGCATCTCCTGTAATTGTGTAGATTACAAATTGATCTATTTCAAGTGATTCAGCAAAGTCTCCTTTAATGTCAGAGTGAGATTTTTCTAACAATGTTATAAACAACTTCCTTACTTGTGCATTCTTCAGTCTTTTTCTCCTTCAACATGTAATGTTAAAGGCAGTATTCTTCAGTATTGCTGAGAGACAGCTGAGGGAAAAAGTAATTTTTTGCCTTTGTAACATCTTTCTTACACCCAAGTTATTTTCAGATTCCTATGAAATATAAACCCACTAGGATAGAATTCAAAACAACCAAATTCTTCTAACTTATATTAGGACTGCACTTACCCACTGGCATTCAACATAGCAGAGATAATTAACATCAGACTAGAGAATAATAGCTTTTCAACCATTTTCATTTACATTTTATAGCAAATGCGTATTAATACCAAAACCTCAGAACATTTAAAGTGATAACCTGCTGATTTGTGGTTTTTATATTTGAATACTATACGAACATTAAGTAATTTTTCTTAATATTATGCTTACTTCTTTGACCTGCCCTATATTGTCATAAAAAAGAAAGGTTTTTGGGTGTGTATATACATATGTATGTTTGATAAACTTATATTATCTGTTTAATCTCTTTGTTTACTACAGAAAAAAAGAAAAGGAATGGAACTAAACCCAGCTAAATATTGGTGATTTACAATGGTGCAGTGTTCAGACAATTTGTAAATTGTGTACTCATAAATCAAAACATTCTCGCTTGGATGCTAAAATAAACTGAGGTTATCACATTTTCATTTGGAATCCTATTTCTGCTATTTGCTGCAGAGACTGAGGAGGGAAATTAAAAATAAATAAATAAATAAATAAAACAGCTCCTTAAAAACTCAATTCAATTGAATTCAATTTTTAAATCACTAGCTCAAGCAAATTTTTTACAACGGTATATTGTATCTCATTTTTAAAACAACCATTTTCGTTTGAAAAATGGACTTTTAAAAAATAATAATTCACGTTTGGGCCATTAGAGTTGCTGGGTTTACAAACAAAGAATGATGGTTTCTCAGACATTAATCCCTGGGCTACTAGCCAGATAGACCTACAAAACTGTGTCCATTCTTTGTAAAAAGAAAAGGAGTACTTGTGGCACCTTAGAGACTAACCAATTTATTTGAGCATGAGCTTTCGTGAGCTACAGCTCACTTCATCGGATACATACCGTGGAAACTGCAGAAGACATTATATACACACAGAGACCATGAAACAATACCTCCTCCCACCCCACTGTCCTGCTGGTAATAGCTTATCTAAAGTGATCATCAAGTTGGGCCATTTCCAGCACAAATCCAGGTTTTCTCACCCTCCGCCCCCACCCCACAAACTCACTCTCCTGCTGGTAATAGCCCATCCAAAGTGACCACTCTCTTCACAATGTGTATGATAATCAAGGTGGGCCATTTCCTACACAAATCCAGGTAAGAGTGAGAGAACCTGGATTTGTGCAGGAAATGGCCCACCTTGATTATCATACACATTGTGAAGAGAGTGGTCACTTTGGATGGGCTATTACCAGCAGGAGAGTGAGTTTGTGGGGGCGGGGGCGGAGGGTGAGAAAACCTGGATTTGTGCTGGAAATGGCCCAGCTTGATGATCACTTTAGATAAGCTATTACCAGCAGGACAGTGGGGTGGGAGGAGGTATTGTTTCATGGTCTCTGTGTGTATATAATGTCTTCTGCAGTTTCCACGGTATGCATCCGATGAAGTGAGCTGTAGCTCACGAAAGCTCATGCTCAAATAAATTGGTTAGTCTCTAAGGTGCCACAAGTACTCCTTTTCTTTTTGCGAATACAGACTAACATGGCTGTTACTCTGAATCCATTCTTTGTGTACTTCAAGACTAGAGTTAAAATTTCTACCTCAAAATGTTAAATATATATATATATATATATACACACACACACACATAAAAAGCACCAGGCAGCTGTGATTTACAGCAGGGTTATAATTTCATCCAGGGAGGTAAAACTGACAAACCATGAGAGTCAAGTTCCAGTGGTTTGTGAAGTCATCAGATCTTCAGGATGGATTACAGCCCTGTAATTCAAAACAAGGTTGGCTTTTATCTTTAGATCAGAATCCAGGTTGTGACTAAGAGTCCTGGGTCAGTGCCTTGCCTGGGCTTCAATTCTCCTTTCTCCATTGCAGCCTTTCCCTTACTCATCCACAGCCTCCCATGGAAGGCTCCTGCTGCTGCCTCTTCTTTTTCTCTTCCGTCAACCTCCCCGCTCACCTACTCCAAGCTCTCCTTGGAGAGTTTCTGCACATTGCCTCTCTACTGCACTTTCTGCAAACACCCGTAGAAGTGGATGAACAAAGCATTAGTTACTAGCCATAGGCAGACCAAGTGCAGACTGTATGCTGCTGCTCTTTTGCTCACAGGGTGAAATTCACCCTTATGCATAGGGCTGGCCCAAGGCCTATGTGCCACTTAAATCCCTCTTAATCGGGGGAGGGCTGTGGAGAGGAGAACTTACTCTGTACAGTGATGAAATTCAGCCTACCCTCCTTAAAGTTAGTGACAATTCTGGGTAAAAACTGATGGTAGAATATGGCCATAAAACTGGCATGATGACCCAGTTATAATGCTGTTGGGCCTAAATGTGGGCTAACATCTAACAGAGCCAAGGCTCACCCACTGCCAGAAATTACAGTTCACTGTGTTACTAACCCAAGATGAGTTCACCCTGTATATATAACAACACACACAGGACCAGAGTGTGAACATCATGCTCACTTTGGTGAGCAGTTACTCACATGCGCACCACCCCTGGGAGAATGCAGAGCTTCGTCATTGTTGACTGTGCAGCACGTGTGAGCCAAACACAGCCCACACTAGCCATTTATAAATCACAAAGCACAGCAAGAACCAAATGGAGCTGCTTTGCAGCAGTTCAAGTCACAGCACTTTTCTCACAATGACTCTCAGCCTTCAAGCAGGGACAGTTAATCCTCAGATTCTGTTCTTTTGTCAAGCTGTGGGAGTTTCTGAAGAAATTCCATTTTGATTTAAAACATGGTGGCTTTCATGTTTCACCTTTTCAAAGCATTGTTAGTTTTTAATTTAAAAAGTATACAACCACTATAATAAAAACACTGAACTCTTAAACTATCAGTCATTACTTGATTTGTATGTAATTTTATATTTTGATGTATTAACATTTTATTTTTTTTTACACATCTCTCTTTCTCTCTGTGGCTTATATTTTTAATGTATCATTCCATTATCTTTACTATTTGTTGTGGGAAGTTAACAGCCAATCCAATAATTGTTCTAAGTCAGTTTGAATAAAAAGTATAATAAAGTAAATCGTTTACTGCACCTCAGTCACCTTTCTTTTACTGTGGATAGGAAATATATTCTTCTGCAAATAAAGAGAACAATGTCGTAAGGTTTACGTGCATTTATTGTTCATTTAGTTTACCAATGCTTTTAGCTTTAAGTGGGAAAATTCAGTGTCTGGCAACTTGCAGAGAAGGGAGGAAGTGTCTATTAGAGAAGTTCTGGGAACATCCCATCTTCTGGAAACGTTTCTGAAAATCCATTCCACTAGGTGCAATTTAGTGCAACAGCAAACAATATTGATTTTCAGAAGTCTCTTTGTATGAATGGGGTAGTAAGGATAGTCAGTAGCTAGGGCATGTACTGGGACTTGAGACCTCAGTTCAATTCCCAGTTCAGCCAGAGACTTTGTGTGTGATCTAGTCACTTAGTTTCCTCAATTCTCCACCTGTAAAATACTTCCCTGCTTCGCAGAGATATTGTGGGAATAAAGTCCATTAATGATTGTGAGGTGCTCAGATACCACAGCAATGAAGGGCCAGTTAAGTACCTAGATTGAATTTTTTTTTTTTTAACCTCTAAGCCTTAGTACAAGATCTCTGCAGCAGCCAAGTCCCAATTAAGGCCTATTTGAGAATGTAAGTGTGAGTTTAGTGGTACACAGGCCTTATCCTGTGCCTCTGAACAGAGGTGAATTTCATCCTGTATTAAGCAGGGATGCAAGTCATCTCTTGCAGGGCCGGTTTAGCAGGTACCCAGAGGGAGGCAAGAATCCCACCATGGATAAATCCCTCCCTCCCCGTACCTCCCACATATTCCCTCATTTAACACACACCCCATGCTCCCGCCATTAATTCATACAGTGCTAAAGTGAGATACAGTGTCATGAGAGGGGACTATAAATTCCCCACCAATTTGGTCTTTGAACATGCACACACCAAAGAGAAAAGAAAATGGGAAACCAAATGCACACACTGAGCCGACTATAAACACTGAAATAGCTGTTGCTCTCTGTATTTAAAATTTACTTTGGGAAATAAGGGTGGTGGGGTGGGGGGGAGAAGCAGCCTGAGGATGGCTCTGATCTATCCAAATATTTTTGTTCTCAATTTTTGTTCTCAATCTAATCCCATTTTTTCTACGGCTTGACATTTCAGTCTTTTACTTTCCTATCATTACTTATTAAATCAAGATAAGCACCTCTTTTCTAGAGAGGCTGGAGAAGGCAGTTATAGAATGACTCCCAGATATGCAGCAGTGCTTCAGGGTGGAATTAGAATAATCTTTATGTATCCTCTTAGTTTGCTATCCTATTAAAAGTGAGACTGGGACCAAGAGATTTTTAGTTTCAGAGATTTAGCATATGCAACAAAGAAGCTCTAAAAAAAGTATACACATACAGATTGTCTGCACTGTCGAGGATAATAAAAACTTCTGGGGATAAAAACTGAAGGACGCAGAATATTTCTTCTGCATCTGAAAACTAGCCCAACCAAAAGCCATGATAAAGTGTCTCACTTTTAAATCTCTAAAGGAGGCCTAGAATCCTGCTTAAAAAGCAGCTGAGGTTTGTCTGAGCAAGGGGGAGTCTATGAGTACATCTACACTGCACGCTAAGCCCAGGCTCTGACTCCCATTTGAGCCCAAGCCCCACTTCCAGTCAGACTTGGATCAGCAAGCGCTCAGGTCCCAGGTCCTATGACCTACTAGGGGCAGTCGGAGCCAGAGTCCTGTTGTAATTCAAGTCCAAACCCTGTTGTTTTGCAGTGTGGATGCAGCTCAAGTCACAGACCCAAGTCATGAGGTCTGCGTAGTGTAATATGGATGCTTTAGCACAGCTGAGACCCAGAACAAGCAGTTGTAAACTAGGTTTACAATGCAGCGCGTTTGGGCTTGCAAACACCGAGTTCACATGCCTGGACAGACCTGGGTTTACAATGTAGTGTAGATATACCCTATGTTCTCCGAATGCACTGTATTCAGTCACGTTCCTGTGGGGAGAGCGATACAGGAGACAACAGGGTCAGGGTCTTGAGAAGAGACACAGGTAAAACCACTAAAAAAGCCTATGCACCATTAGGACAGTTGCTGTTGCCAGTGTAGATGAACACACAACTTGTAATAATAATAATAATAAAAAAAGAAGCAGAAGTGTAAAGGGCAGAAAAAGATAATAAGAAAATAATCACAGCACGGCTCAGAGACACATGATAGATCTCGCTGGAGAAATGGAAAATTAAAAAGACCTTTGCACAATGGCAAACCAATATACAATGCAAAGAAAACAATCTCTGATTTATCGCTATTCAGACAATGAGAAAGTGAAATGCCGAAGGGGAATCCCTTGTGATTGTCTTGGCAAATGGGCAGTTTAACTTTTTGAGGGCGAGCTGATCAGCTCACAATTACATTAGAGTCTGATGCTAATTTCCAGTAGCTTTAAAAACACACACCCACCTACCTTCAGCACTGAGAGAAGCAGTGCACCTCATGTGCATTAATCCTATTTCCCTCCACTGTGTTCTATGAATTCTAGGTCTCCAGGGCATCTCTGCCCAGCACCACCCATTCAGAACAAGTGCCTTGGTGAAGATTTTCAGATGGTTATGGAGAGAGTGAGTATCTCAGCGTGCCTCTTCTCACGAAGATGCCCTTTCTAGTCCCTGGTGTATGCAAGTCTGAGAATTCTAAAAGATCAGGGCCGGCCTCAACAAGTGTGCAAGCAACTCTTTCGGCCCAAGTGCAAATCTGACAACTCAGGTGTACATACCAGCCTTTCCATGTTTTTGCTTGGGCTCACTGTCAGACTATGCAGCCTATAGTTACCCAGGTCATCCCATTTACCCTTCTAAAATATTTTCACATTAGATTTTTTCAGTTCTCTGGAACTTCCCCAGCATTCAAAGAGTTGTTACAAATCAACACTATCTTTTCCCAAGGTTCTGCTTTAATTGGTATTTCCTATGGGTTGATTAAGCAGCTCTTTCAGGCCCAGTCTCATAGTTTACATGACACTAACCAAGATCGGGGCACAAACTGCAGCAGGGGGAAGAAGATCAGTAGAGGGGAAGGGCCTGAATTAAGATTCTGTTCTGCTGCCAGATGGGGAGTTTGGCCCATGATTTGCTTCTTTGCTCTCCTGCTGCTCAGGGGTCATGGTAGATTGCCGCTTTAACATGAGCTCCCCGTGCTGTGTTATAGCGAAGAGGGTGAACAAGATCTTCAGCTGTACAGGCAAGGGAATATCAAGTAGGAGCAGGGAGGTGGTGTTACCACTATTGCTCTGTATACAGCAATAGTGAGACCATTGCCAACTGCTGTAACCAGTTCAGGTTCCCATACTCCAAAAAAAGATGTTGAAAAATTAGAAAGGGTTCAGAAAAGAACTACAAGAATGATTCCAGGCCTGGAAAACATACCTTATACTGAGAGACTTATCGAGCTCAGTGTAGTTAGTTTATCCAAGAGACAATTAAGGGGTGACTTGATGAAGGTCTACAGGTACCTGCATGGAAAAGAGATTTCTGAAAGTAGATGGCTCTTTAATCCAGCAAGATCCAAAGGTTGGAAGCTGAAACTTGACCAATTCAAATTGGAAATAATGCACACAATTTTAACAGTGAGGGTGTTTAACCATTGTAACAGCTTACAGGGATATAGTGGTTTCTTCATTGCTTGCAGTCTTTAACTCAAGAATGGACACCTTTCTAAATGACATGCTTTCCAGAGGAGAGCAACAAAAATGATGCGAGATTTAGAAAACCTACCTATGAGAAAAGCTTAAAAACTGGGCATGTTTAGTCTTTATAACTGTCTTCAAATGTGTTAGAAAAAGGACCAGTTGTCCTCCTTATGCACTGAAGTAGGACAAGTAGTAATTGGCTTAATATGCAACAAAAGAGATTAAAGTTAGATATTAGGAAAAACTAATTTACTATATGGTTAAATGCTGGGACAGATTACCTCAGGAGGTGGAATTCCAGTCACTGGAGGTTTTAAGAACAGGTTAGACGAACACCTGTTAGGCAAGTTCTAGGTTTACTTGGTCCTGCCTCGTCCCCATGGTCTGGACTAAAGGGTCCCTTCCAGCTCTACACTTCTATGATTTCTATGCTGTAGTTCAATAAGAAATAATGGCTTTAATGTAGAAATTATTGATAAGGTTCTATGGACTGTGTTATACATGAGGGCAGATTAGATTATCATAATGGTCCATTCTAGCTTTAAAATCTATGCATTATGATTAACAAAGTAATCAACAATCACAAGGAAAAGAAACACTTGACAACTGCTCTAAATGCTCTCAGCTGTATGTACAACAGCTAGAATTTAGCTGTAAAGGGCAGGTGAAACTGAGCAGTAAGAAGGGGTTTACTGCGAAGTTTCCTGAAATGCAGAGATTGAAGCAATCGTAGAATATAGCTCTGTTCAGAAGCCTGACTAGCCAGGCAAGAAACGCTAACTAATGCATGCATTCCATAGACAGCAGGCAGGGCAGACTTCAGGGATCTTTGATCTGCGTTACCACAGTGGGCTGTCTGGGAATATTCATGGCCTTCAGGGAGTGACATGCAGCTGTGACAGCCATACAAAGGACTGAGAGATTGAAAAGACAGTCTCCTATTTGTAGCTCACTACAGGCTTCTTAACATCAATCTCTTCCATCTCTGCCTAAACCACCTGTGTCATTTGCCACCAATGGTTTGGACCATTGTAGTCCCAGCTGGGAAAGCCCCAGCCTTAGAGGCATTAGCAGGGAATTGAATTGGAGTGGAAATCTCTCTCTCTGTGGAGCATTATGCCTTCTGCTGGCTTGTCTCCTGAGAGTGTGACTGAATAGGGCAATGCAAACGGAGAGAAGTGGTTAGACGAATAAATGAGTTTATCATGAGCAACAGATTAATTCGACAGGGCTTTATGAAAACTGCACTAATCGACTAACAGAGGGAGAATTCCACAACTGCTTAGGTCCACAGAAACAGAAGTAAGGTATCAAGTTACAGGCATGACACCATCAGAACTAAATGCTCATTGGCTAATTTATCCTGTGGGCAGGACATTAGCCCCTATTCTGAGTTGTTCAGTCCAGCAATGGGAAGACAGGGTTGGCTGCACACAGCCTTTGTTGCTGTGGGATTCCCCCAAAATGGGTTGATTCAGACCCCAGCATAAACTAGAACAACCCCAGGGGGTGCACCAACTTGCACCTCATCTACAACAGTCTCCAAAGGCTAACTTGGCAGCGCAGAATAGTCAAAACATTGTGCACTCGGGCCATAGGCCACCCTCCCCCAACATGTCCCCGCCAACTACCAGCAAGTCCCTATGCTGCTAGGGGATTCAGCACAGGGCCATTCCAGCAGCCATATACTACATGGGAACTATGCTGGGATAATTCACCAGTGAGGTGGTTCTACTGTTCTCCACCACTGGCACCGTATAAAGGGGCCTGAACACAGTCCACTACTGGAGCTTTTGCCTCTAGCTGGTTGTAGAAGCTGCTGGCTTTTCAAAATTGACTCTCTGGATGACAAAGAGAAGACATGGCAAATGAAACTAAATTAAAAAAGAGAGAAAGAAAGAAACTCAATAGCCAATATATATTATATAGTGTAGCCTATAGAGATAACTCTTGCTTATGATATATAGAAATGTGTGGAAATATAAATAGGCTCAAAAATCCATTGCCTAAAAATAGACTTGACAATAGCTAAGCCAGGCCTGGTAAAATGTGAGTGAAGTAAAGTGAGACAGCCCAGAAGCAAGTTAGAGACAAATTAAGGCATAATCCCAGGTCATGTTGCAGTACGGTTTGGGCCTAACTGGTTTTTACAAGTGTTTTAGATAAAATGTTAATGTTTTAGAAAATGCTTTCTATATTGATACTTATTGGTCTGGCATTTATGCAGATGTTTAATTAAAGATAAGTTTTGTATTAAATAACCAGTGAGGGAGTAGAAGGTATTTTAATTATGGTAGCAGAAATGTAGATAGGTAAAAAGAAGATTTAATACTAATTAATTATAGGGTGTTATTGTAATTGATTATAAAAGGAGTAGCACGCTAATTTTAGATTAGGCCCACCCATCCACCATTAAGGTATCATTAGAGAAAGGATTATACCTATTCTTGCTATATGGGGATTGATCACCCCATAATACATCATTTTATCTTAGAACGTAAGTAGCAATGCAGTGTATGGCTATATTGTAATGCCAGTTGGTTTAACAATATTATTTTATATAAAATCTTTAATTTTCTACTCATTCACTGTCCTCCCATTAAATTAAATCACTGTAACCATGCTGGAGGCTCAAACCTTAAAGAATTCAGTTGGATTCTATTCTTTACCTTTAAACTGCTAATTGGGAATACATAAATCAAAGGTTACACACTACTACAGCACATTGAAAAGTCCTACAGGATGACTTAGCGTACGGTGCTGTAGCAGTGTCCACACGGCAAGTAACTGTGGGGCAAATGGGTGCTCCGTAGATTCACACCATGGCTTGCTGCACACTAATTCACCATGAAGACAAGCTCTAAATCACGAAGCTCAAATTTAGACTATTTACACTCAATACACAGAGAAATTAAATAAATGGTTGAAGAGATTGTGATCCGCTCACAGATGTGCTATGGGCTTCAATACAAGGTGAATTAATCAGATACACTAAGCCTTGTGAATGATTGACTCAGGTCTGATCTACTTGCTATGGTTAATTTCTGCTGTGTGAGAGACAGCGTCTTAAACTCTAAAGAGAAGAACAATCCAGAATCGTACCAACACTTGCACAGCTATGTCCTGCACTTGTCAGAGCAGCCATTGTTTGATTGATCTACCACAGGGTATTTTCATTAAAAAGAAGGAAAAGGTGAAAGGAACACACAGTTTCGTACTAAGGGACGTGGCTTGTCACTTCTTATTTTCCACTATGAACTGCAGTGACTACAACTAGTCTATCTGCATTAATCCTGTTGTAGATAAGAAATGCCTCCCTTTTCCATGGCCTTCCACGCCCCCCTCCAATGAACGTACCCTCTACCTGTATTGAATTTATGGCACTACTTGACATTTTACCTTCTGCACTGCCAGTGGCGTGCCCTGGTATATAGTTGCTGAACCTCTGCATTAATACTCCCTGGTTATGACAATACAGGGCACAGGGAGCAGAAAGGCATCATCAGCCTTCTTGTGTTGTCTGTCTTGTGTACGCTTCTTATGATCATGAATTGAAAATGTAGTATTGATTGGCTCTCCTCGAATGTCATTTCTTAATAACCCCATTAAATATAAAGTAGACCTTATGTAATGGAAGAAATGGAGGACTGATAGTGTCTCCTGCAAGACAAATTAATCATTGTGTGTTTCTAATTAATGTCTACTCCTCTGCAATTTTAATTCACAAAATAATCTAGCTTTTTAGAGGCATCTCAACAGGAGATGTATGGGGTGGGTAGGCAGGCAATTGTTCAGAGATTTCTTTAGTTACTTTCCATGTAAACTGGAAACAGTGTCTGCTTATCTGTAACAAAGAATGGGCAAAGGCTTCAGATTTTGCTTCTAAGGCTGTTAATGGTTACTGAGCCATTTGTTATAGGAGGTGATTTTCAACTCTAGAGAAGAAGAGCAAGATCAATAGAAAAAAGAAAACAGTCATGACCTTCTGATATGGATTGTCCTCCTAAACTATGTAAACAATTAGCTGATATCTCATGCTCAAATATTTCAGTAGCCCTCTTGGTTCTAATTCACTCCTGGGCAGAGGGCCAGAAAAAGGCATATGCACCACTTAAAGTCAGCAAAGGCCTTCAATATAAAGCTTACATATGTCTTCAGTGGCGCACAGACCTTTGAGCACAGGATTGAATTTCATTCTAGGATTAGGAACTTCAATATTCTCATGTTGTTATTTAATTTTCTATATATTTCATTTTGATTCTGCTTTCCTGTTTTGATCTCCATAGGCAGCACTATTCCTCTGCCATATGCCCAAGCAAGGCCCTGCTATAATTGATTGGCACATCAGGTGCAAAATTTGCTGGGTTGCAACATCCCACGCCTCAGGGCTGCATGCGCAGAAACTGCATCAACACGGAAAGCACAGATCCCAGATGCTACAGAGCCGGTTTCTTTTGGTCAACATTTACTGAAAATCTGATATTCTGAGGAGAAGGGGGGGAAGCACATGGGAAGTTAAACTATCGTTGGAAAGCGACTAATTCACTCATACACTATTTATGCCTTCTGTGGAAGACAGAGGATACTGGGCTAGATAGACTTCTTGTGATTAAAAGAATATGTCTTTGGTTCATATAAAACTTTATTATTGTAGAAAAACAATGAACACTGACAAAAAATATTCAACACTGAACAACTAGACAGGCATATAGTACTAAGATAGCTTAATATGAAGGGAGTGTGTTCTAATGGTTAGAGCAGGGGCGTAAGAGTCAAGGATATCTTGATTCTATTTCTGGCTCTCCAACAGACATACTGAACGACTGTGGCCAAGCCGGTAAACTTTTTCTGTGCCTTAGTTTACCTATAGTCTATCACTATAATAGCTCTACCACAGGGACGCGGTAAGGCTTAACTGATGGTAAAGGGCTTTATAGCCCTCACTTTTGCAAAAGCAAAAACTGGGCTTGTCCTCATTGGAGGACAGAGGCCTCTGGTCCTGTAGCCTGCTGCACAATTCCAAACTATCGGTCCCTCGATGTAAAGATGTTTATACTGCTGTGCATCACTGAGCTCTCTGAGCAAAACCGATCAGCAATAGGGAATTCACGAGCCCTAACAGTCTCAAACTCCCAAACCGTCCTCAAATGCTCTCTGTGCAGGCCAAGTGAGTTGCACTGAGTTTTCTGTTTAGTCTTTTTTTTTTTTTTTAAACTAATGCTAGAAGTTAATCTGAGTACCCCTTTCTTTCCGGCAATTGCGCTGTTGGTATGTACATATCCCAGCCTGCATACACGGATTCTGCACCTGACAGAGACATAGGATAACTCTCTGTTGGCTCACCTTTTGGAAAGTCTCTCTCAAAAATAACATGATGCCACAGATCAAAGAAAGAGCCCTGGAATAGGGCATGTAGGCATCATCCACAGGTTGGTAGGAAAGAAGTGAAACACAGGTCGGGTGCTTGCCCTGAGTTCAGGATATTGTAAGGTAGTGCTAGGCTGGGCCAGCTACATATAATGAATAAACCATTCCCCCTCCCTCAAGCACACGCAAAAGAGGGGTGTGCTGTAGGCAAATGGGAGCCGCATCTGGCAGTGAGTCAGAATCTAGAGAAATATTGGTATAGCAGGAGTTAGTATCCATCAGAGACAAAGCAGTCAGCTCGCTCTACCCTTCGATGTCATGGCAGAATTGTAATAAGGAGCTCCTGGGAATCCCTTCCAGCACATCACTGGGCAAAAAAATGGTTTAATTCTCATCAAAGGATGACAGATCCCCCTAACAGGACAGTACTTCTGCTGCAGGGCTGCAGTGCAATGTTTGCATCAGGTATCAGTCCAAACTTTAGTGTAAAACAAACTCATGCCCCGGCCAAGAAGTGATTGTGCTACCAGTTGAATCACACTAACATGCAATGCCTTTTGAAGGAGGACGGTAGAACTTTTATTACAGCTGATATGCAGGAATGTAAGAACCCCCTCGAAGCAGAACCAGGCTGAGTGTAAACTGCACTGAATTCCAGCAGGTGCCATTCACATCAATTAGTTCAGAAAGTGGGTCAGCCTTCCTGCTGCCTTATCCACTTGCTGATTGCCTAAAACTGACTTCCTGCTATTCGTACCATCTGCTGACTCCCTTCTGCTGCCCTGTCCACTCCTTTAGAATTTTCCTCCCCAGATCTACCATTTCCTCCACTAAGCGACTTAAAACTGGGTTGTTTACAGTAAAGATCTTTGAACTGAACAGAGGAGAGAAAGTCAATATTCAGACTAGTACACGAAAACAGAGCTTGTGCTCCAAAGGTTTTAGAAACACTGCCAAAGATGGGGATTGCTTTCTTACCCTGCCTCCAGCAACCTGTGCACACACGTACACCAGTGGCGCCAATTCAGATATTTATTGGGGGGGAGGGCAATCCAGTTCCCGCCTGCTCTGGCAGGGACCCTGTTCCAGTCCCCACTCATCCCCTACCCTCCTGCAGGGACCCTGGGCCTCCCTTGGCCAGGGAGTCTCACCTCTTTCTCACCCACACACTTCATGAGTTGGTGCCACCAGGAGTCAAGTTCTTGGTGGACTCCCTGTGCTCCTTTGTACAGGAACAGACTCCATATGCACCAGGTCACAACACCATTCAGCCTGGCTGCCCCTCTCATCTGGATGAAAGGGTGGCCAGGCCAAATTTGAGTGATGGTGTGACCCCATGCACTAAGTTGCAATGCCACTCACTGATATTTGGCCTGGCCACTCCTCTGTCTGTCGAGAGGGACGGCCAGGTCAAATTTCATTGGCATTGCGATCACATAGCCAAAGCAACTCTCGGGAACACGTTGGCGGCAGCAGCGGTACTGATTCAGTATAGGACCACTGCTTAAAAGTAGTCAGGCCACGGCCCACCAGATCCATGGCCTATGGAACTTGGAACAAGCGCAAACACCTTGGGATGGGGAAGCATTTGTCCCCTAATCCTCTTTAATTGGTGCCACTGACAGGCCAAGCTTTGACCAAAACCACCCTCCTCCCATGAAAAGCCTGGTAAACCTACAGTCCTGTCAGCCAAAATATGTGGCAAACACATAGAGCAAATTTCAGAGTTTTGTCAGTGGGTCATGACATGCCAAATCCTGTCCCCTACCTTTAATCTGCAGCTTCCCGTAATCCTTCAAAACCTTTCAGTGGAGTGGACACCGTGTTATGGAAGATCACCTTAGATCTGGAATGGTCCCCAGTGAAAGGCTTCTGGTCTGATGGTATAATATTGAAGCAAGAGTTTATGTCAGTGTGTGTCCCCCAAATTCCTCTTCCTGTGGTGATATGGATATCTCCTGATTGCTGAAATTAAAAAGAGACAGATGCCTGCTTAGAATTCTTGTGCCTGCAGCCTGTAAATGTATTTCATCACTATGGCTGCATAAACAAATGTCATCTCGAGAAATGTGGTCTCTCAGAATGAAAGAATTAAGAGAAATGGAGGAATTTACCACCTCTAATGGAGTAACAACTGAGCTATTTGAGGAAAGATGGGCCAAATGGGATGAACGGATGAAAAAAACGTAATAATAGATACACTTACTGTAACTCAGACCCTACACTGCCTCAACTCTGTTATATTCTTGTATCTGTCACCTTCTCCTTTGATATTTATGTAAGAAAACAACATTTATCTATCATTCATAAAAATTATGAACTAAAATGTCGTTTGTAATTGAAATGCATAGTTGAGCATAGGCAACATGGAAATAAGAAAGGCACAGGTTAGCTTCAGACAGGTTTGAGAACTCACTCCTTTAAAGGAGTTCTCCTGTTCGGAGTCAGCCCAGACACTACAAAATTCCTGTAAATTTCCCCATGAGTCCAAAACTCTTTTAATCTTACTAGGCTGTAGATGCCACGCAAGACTTTTCAGAGAATGCAATTTAGTGTGGTTGATTTCACAGATCCCTTGATGCAGGCTCTCACAAGACCCTGGGGTCCACCACACTTTTACAGTGATGGCACTGGAGTTATTGCATTGGCTGAAAAAAATTATATCTGAGATTTACTTAGTGCCTTTCATCTCGAAAGGCTGCGTATATTTCACTCCCCACAGAAATGGAGTCACCTCTTGTGTGGAGGAACAGGAGCTGTTCTATGTTAGTGACACTACACATCAGTTTTTAAAGGAGAAGTGAAGAATATAGTCTCCATTGGTAACAACATGGGATGGGCAGAAGGTTGCTGGAATGTGATTAGGAAAGGCACGGTAAAATCTTTCCCATAAACGCAAAGAAACAGACATACCTTTCTCTCACCAGCACTTCCAGGAAAGAGAGACCATCTATTGCCGTTTGGACAAGCCATTCCAGATGACTTGCCTGTATTGCAAGCACCCTTTCAGCTCCCCTCAGTGAAGCTGCTGCCTGCATTACACAATTGTATGGCTCCTTCCTCCCGCCACGCATCCTACATTCATAGGGTAAGGGCCTGTCCCTTTGTGTAATGTGATAGGATGGCATGTGTTTCATCCTTCCTCTTTAATTGGCAATTTCCTGAGCCTTTCATTATAATTAGCATAATTCCACCTGAGAATTACAAACGTTTTTATACAGGTTTTGCATTGGCCTAACTTCATGGACTTCAGTGAAGCTATTGATTAAGCCTGTAGCTATGAACACAACAGTGAAGAGTGAGACAAATGTAATGGTCAGGGGAGGGTGTGAAGTAGGGAGGCATTTAGGGGTCATCTCCTGACAAATTTGGAAACGCCAGGTGCAATGCCCTGCAGTGTAGGAAATTTTAGACTTTAGATTAAGAACTACATTTAGATTAAGACCTGTGACTGGTCCCAGTATAAGGGCCTGATTCTCCCATCTCACACCTAAAGTAGCTATTTACACCTATCGTAAAGCATGTGCAGAATGTTACCATTATGATTCACTAGTAGCTTACCCCCACTTTTCCCAGGTGTAAACAACAACTCACAAGATGTGGAAGTGGAGAATCATGCCCCCAAACGTTTTGTTTTATTAGTTAATCAAAAAAAGCCAGGGTTAATTTTGTATTTACAACATTGTCTAGATAGCACAGGGAACAAGAACATTTAGCCCAATTGCTTCCTTTGTGTCCACCTCAAGAACCAGAAAGATGCATTGAGCCTTGATATATCTTCAGACCCAGTCAATGAGACAAATGACATGCACGTGCCAGACAGGTGAACCAACCACACGTAATTCCAAAACAAAACAAAAAAATCCTTGTGCCAGAAATCCATCTCAGAGTGAAAATGAAGAAAAAGACTATTCTTGCCCTTCAGCAGTTATCAGTGCTGTATCATAGAGAAGAAAGGCAGGGAGCTTACACTGTGACAGATACCAAGAGACCAGAGTGCTTAGATTTGTTGCGAACATATCCATGGACTAATGTGAACTCTAGTTCACACAGAGGTCAGGATGGCGCTATGTGGATGAGAGCATGATTACAAAGATAATCAGGATTGGGTGACAGACTGCACAATACACCCCTTAGTGAGCAAAAGGTCTCCGATTTACCTGCAGGCTCTTTTCCTTCTTCACCTTTTGTCAGTGGTTTGGTACTATCCATTTCCATCTGCATTTATCAGACCTCTCCCCCCCCCACACCCTTTTCATCACTGCAGTGGCTAATTAACCAATGCCAATAAAGTAAGTAGTGGATAAAGTAAGCTTTAGTTTACTTTTTGAAAATGTAAATCCAGAGATTCCTGTACAGAAGGAGCTACAAGATGAGCACAGCCCAGCAGCTGAAACGGCATTTTATAGCTGTCCCCACTGTACATTGGCTATTAGGCCTGTATACTGTTCTTCTTTATCACCCAGGTCCAATGCAGCATTGTCATTCTAAACGGTCATCTGATGTCAAGTGCTCTGTCTTTATGAGAGACAGTGCGAGAGAGAGATAGAAGGGCTGGGCTGGGCTGGGCAGGGCAGCTTGATTGCGAGAAAAAAGTAAGATGAAAGACAAGGTGCTGGGTTTCTCCCAAGTCAATCTGCTGAAGAGACCAGACTTATTTTCTCGCCTTACAATGCTACACAGAGGTGCAGTCAAAACAAAATAATAATAACGTTAAAAACTAATCTGTGGCTTCCTGCTATTACCTCTCTGCGCCGTTCGGGATGCATGTTCCTCAGAGTCTCATCTGCTAACATTTGTCTACATCGCTCAGGAAATCATTCAGGGCTTTTACATCTCCGCCCTAAACAGAAACCCAGACCTTCTTGCTGTTAATGTTGCTATGGACCTAGATTTCCAAACAAATCCAGGCTAACGACCAGGACCCATTGCCATTCACACACCACCAGTTAAGCTATGGGAGCCTGTCTCCATCAAGCAGCTCCTGACGCTAGAACTTTTGACCTCTCTAGCTTGTCTCATTAGTTCTGCTGACAGAGTTGATGCCATGTGGCGGACATATTCTTGAGACTCCAGAATTCCTTATTTGTGACGCAAGCAATTAGGAGGCCAACATGGTGGCAAACACTGAGTCAAACTGCATTATGCTCTGTCCCCAACATCATGAGGGAGACTGGTATTGACATATACAGGTCTCAGACATGCTCTGAGACAGGTATTATTGAGTGCTGCTCTGAGGGGATGTTGGCTCCAAGTGAACCAACCCACCCAGAATTGTCTTGGCTCAAGCTAAAAAGTTAGAGTGGACACTGCACGGGGCAAAGACACTTAACTCCTGACAGCATGATTTATTTGAGCCTGTCAAGATTCCTCCCCCACTCTGAATTCTAGGGTACAGATGTGGGGACCTGCATGAAAAACCTCCTAAGCTTATCTTTACCAGCTTAGGTCAAAACTTCCCCAAGGTACAAAATATTCCACCCTTTGTCCTTGGATTGGCCACTACCACCACCAAACTAATACTGGTTACTGGGGAAGAGCTGTTTGGACGCGTCTTTCCCCCCAAAATACTTCCCAAAACCTTGCACCCCACTTCCTGGACAAGGTTTGGTAAAAAGCCTCACCAATTTGCCTAGGTGACTACAGACCCAGACCCTTGGATCTTAAGAACAATGAACAATCCTCCCAACACTTGCACCACCCCTTTCCTGGGAAATGTTGGATAAAAAGCCTCTCCAATTTGCATAGGTGACCACAGACCCAAACCCTTGGATCTGAGAACAATGAAAAAGCATTCAGTTTTCTTACAAGAAGACTTTTAATAAAAATAGAAGTAAATAGAAATAAAGAAATCCCCCCTGTAAAATCAGGATGGTAGATACCTTACAGGGTAATTAGATTCAAAGACATAGAGAACCCCTCTAGGCAAAACCTTAAGTTACAAAAAAGATACACAGACAGAAATAGTTATTCTATTCAGCACAGTTCTTTTCTCAGCCATTTAAAGAAATCATAATCTAACACGTACCTAGCTAGATTACTTACTAAAAGTTCTAAGACTCCATTCCTGGTCTATCCCCGGCCAAGACAGAATATAGACAGACCCACAGACCCTTTGTTTCTCTCCCTCCTCCCAGCTTTTGAAAGTATCTTGTCTCCTCATTGGTCATTTTGGTCAGGTGCCAGCGAGGTTACCTAAAAGCTTCTTAACCCTTTACAGGTGAGAGGAGCTTTCCCCTGGCCAGGAGGGATTTCAAAGGGGTTTACCCTTCCCTTTATATTTATGACAGAGCCATTGACCAATTCACTAGTCATAGTGTCTCCACATATGGGAGCACACTCCTAGCTATGTAAGTCTTCAGAAGTTTATTTTCACATGCTCTGGCACTTCCTAATAACAACATATCTTACTTCTGTATTAATAGAAGCACACGCTGCTAGGTAAGCAACTTAGGACTTTCAAAGCTAACCTTGTCATTTCAAGCCAGGCTCACATTTTTGTTTTCTGGGATCCAAATGCTCTATGTAAGTGGTTCATCAAGGTAGCAGCAGCGTCCCAATTTAGGGATCAATTGCTCTGACTGTGGCTGCTCTGGTGCAGAAGCAATCCGGTCAGATTTCTCCATAGGTTGATGCCTTGGAGAATTGTTGCTACTCTTTCTGTTAGGAAATGTTGAGTGCAGTCAAGAAGCAGAAGTTGAGGCTGCCCCTGCTAGTGCTGTATGAGTTCTGCAGAAGATTCCACTGTCTGATTTGCCCCTTCTGGCCTGTCTGTGTAAAGTAAAGTGCCTGAGCTATCAAGTTACAGTGTCTCTCTCTCTCTCTCTCTCTCTCTCTCTCTCCTCTCAATGCATGTGAAACCTGTCCCGTATGAACTAAGGATTACTGTGTGTGGCTAGCATGCAATGTGTGGTTTGGAACATCCTGTCGAACTGGGTATTACTGTACAACTGCTCAGTCACTTTCTGCATGAGACTGCTGGCAAGTCCACGTGTGTTTTTCACGTACGCTTACTGGATCTAGTTGCTCTTTTGCACGAGTCATTATTCCAGGAGGTTTATGACTCAGTAGCCATATCATGGGAAGTAGATTCAAATGGATTGAGGATGACGAAGTGGGGATTAGGTTAATATGTCACCAAGAATGCTTTCTAAGCAGTTTTCTGCATGTAACATTAAGCTTTAGACATCAGTTCACTCTGCAGGAGATATTAAGCTGTGAATACCAATGTTGCATATGGCAGATATAGCATGAATCCCTGATTAGAAACACATTCATGTCCACACAGTTGGAGCCATGATGACACTGACTCCTGTATTGCAGAAATAAGAAAAACGTAGTAACCACTATATAACAGATTCAACATAAACAACGACTTAAGAAACTATAACCGCAAAGTCACATAATTGATTCAACACTCTGCTCAATACATTCAAATATATCATAATCACCTATTCTGCATGGATATACTTTCCCTCACTGCCTCCCTCTCACCAATGTCATTTTTCTATGTATTGTAATGATCCCTGCAGACAGGACCTCCATTAGGTGGTACTGTATCTTTATTTTAGGGCTAAGTTGTTGTCTTGTTTTGATATTATGTCATCTTGGTTGGAGGGGCAGGGCAGGAGAAGGTTAAATCCCATCTGTATGCGCTGGAGTTGTTACTTGCAGCATCCCAAAAGTCCTTTGATCTCTGTAAGCAAGTATTATGGTATTTTCAGATCACAGACTTATTGCTGTGTTCCTAGTACCTTTCTTATTTAGTTTCTGGTCAGCAGCTAATTAGAACGTCCTTCAAAACTCAGTAGGTGTCTCTGTACTAGAGTCTTCATCCCAGGTAACTGTGGTGCCATAGCTGTCCATGACTGAAATGAGAGAACACCTTTAACATCTGAGATGGTTGTTAATAACCATTCAGACTGGTTTTGGATAAGCCATTAATGGTGGTGAGTCCACCATCTCTATGGTCCATTGGGTCAATAATCTGAAAAGTAATGAGAGTTTACTCAATGATTCATAACAGCTTTTTTAAAACTACTGAACAAATGTTAGTCCCAGCAAGATACTGTGAACAAAATCTTACCTTTAGGTCTTTCATGGTAGTGAGCCAGCCAGAGCAATGAGGCCTGTCTGGACTTCAGTGCCACAGAGCCTGAATAGGGCAAAATCCCTTTCCTCCACAGCCATCTCAACTGGTGCATGGTGGAATAGCTCCATTGAAGTCAACAGATCAATGCCAATTTACACCAGTAAAGGAGCTGACCCAGAGACTCTACCCTGCCAAGCACTGCAGGAAGGATGGCAAAGAGGCCTGCCAACTCTCTGGGAAATGGGTTCATCTGTGTGGATGTCAGCCAGCTGGGGGAATCTGAATGGGCCGGTCAGTCCAATACAATGATCCAACCGACAGCAATAGGATGAAGCAGGTGGAGGAGCAATGCCTGACCTGTCTTCCAGCAGGCAGGGAGTGCACCCTTGTCATGTATTTATGGTGGAGTAATGAGGTGGATCTGGACAAGGAAGGCCAAGTTGCAAAAAAGAATACAGGGAGCTCAATAAGAGCGGCAATTTGTTAATCCACCATGGAGAATACTGTGCTTCAAAGCAGGGAGAGCACCACACCCATGAGTCATAGGATTGGGTCGTACCTCAAAATGAAGCATTTTTCTGGTTATGTTACATCATGTAGCAGGAACCAGGTTCATGTCAGAGTCGGGATTTCTGGACATGTTAGAGTAAAGGGTTTAGAGACTGTTCTAATAGTTCACAAAATGGCCTTTCACAGGACACGTGGAGATCCCTACAATAGTCAAATGCATTATGCCACTGTCCAGGTGAGGGTTAAGCTGCCTTTCCCCCACACGCAGAACTAACGCGAGAACTTAAGATTTAGAAACAAATTTCTCAGGTCATTACTGCCTACCATGGACTAACTGATTTGCCTATTTTTAGTTTGTTTTTTTAAAGAAACAAATTAGTTATTAGCAAACTAGTTGATTCCATTCCATTCACATTCAGTACAGAAAATTGCTCTTTCCTGAAAATGTATTTGATATTTATGAGTACAAAGAAGTACAGGAACTCCTCACTTAAAGTTGTCCCTGTTAACATTTTTTCATTGTTATGTTGCTGATCAATTAGGGAACATGCTGATTTAAAGTGGAGCAATGATCCCTTCTAACGTCATTTGGCAGCCACCTGCTTTGTCTGGTGCTTGCAGGAAGAGCAGCCCCTTGCAGCTAGCTGGTGGGGGCTTGGAACCAGGGTGGACCGGCAGCCCCCCGGCAGCTCCCTGCTCCCCTAAGTTCCCTGTGCGGCAGCTGCTCAGCAGGCTATCAATTGCCAGCAGTTCAGCTGTCCCTCCCCTCACTGACATGTGCTGCTCCTGCCCTCTGCCTTGGCTCTCCAGAGCCTCCTGCTTGCTGTGTGGGGAAGGGAGTGTAAGAGGGGGGCTAATGTCAGGGTGTCTCCCTCCCCCTGCTCCTGCACCCCACTTATCCCATCTTCCATAGAGCAGGGGGGGACACACGACAGTGTGTCAACAGTGTGCCCTTGTTGCCAAGAAGGCCAATGGCATTTTGGGGTGTAGAAGTAGGGGCATTGCCAGCAGATCGAGGGACTTGATCATTCCCCTCTATTCGACATTGGTGAGGCCTCATCTGGAATACTGTGTCCAGTTCTGGGACCCACACTACAAGAAGGATGTGGAGAAATTGGAGAGAGTCCAGCGAAGGGCAACAAAAACGATTAGGGGACTGGAACACATGAGTTATGAGGTGAGGCTGAGGGAACTGGGATTGTTTAGTCTACAGAAGAGAAGAATGAGGGGGGATTTGATAGCTGCTTTTAACTACCTGAAAGGTGGATCCAAAGAGGATGGATCTAGACTATTCTCAGTGATAGATGACAGAACAAGGAGTAATGGTCTCAAGTTGCAGTGGGGTAGGTTTAGGTTGGATATTAGGAAAAACTTTTTCATTAGGAGGGTGGTGAAACACTGGAATGCGTTACCTAGGGAGGTGGTGGAATCCCCTTCCTTAGAAGTTTTTAAGGTCAGGCTTGACAAAGCCCAGGCTGGGATGATTTAGTTGGAATTGGTCCTGCTCTGGGCAGGGGGTTGGACTAGATGGCCTCCAGAGGTCCCTTCCAACTCTATGATTCTATGACAGTCCCGGAGGCAGCAGCTGAGGTGTGTCTCAGCTTGCTGATCTAATTAACAAGGCAGTGTACTTAAGACAGGGATCAGCATACTTAAAGGGGAAATGCACATCTCTCTCTCTCTCTCTCTCTCTCTCTCTCACACACACACACGGTGTGTGTCTCTGTCTGCTATGCTGTCTCCCCTCCCTTAATTCTTTCTGCCTTATAGAGTGTGAGGCTACATTAACAACAACGAGTTAACCCTTGAGGGCTAGTTCATCATTTAGCAGTAAGGCATTCCCTGGGAAACATCCCACCCTCTGACTCCACCACCTCAACCAAGCTTCACAATCATCATTGCTGTGTACAGTATTAAATTGTTTGTTTAAAACTTATACTGTGTGTGTGTGTTTTATATATAATATAATAAATATAATAATATAATATAGTCTTTTCTCCGGTGAAAAAAATTTCCTTGGAACCTAACCCCCCCTCCCCCATTTAAATTAATTCTTATGGGGAAAATGGATTCGCTTAACATCATTTCACTTAAAATTGCATTTTTCAGGAACATAACTACAACGTTAAGTGAGGAGTTCCTGTACGGTCCAGGAACTCACTGAGTTTTGTTCTGTCTGGCTTGACTTTAGTCTCTGTGCTAAATTCACAGATTCACATAAAAAAATGGAAGAAAATGAATACAAAGTCCAGATCAAAGAAATACCAAGCTGGGGGTGAAATATTCAATTCTGGGCTCCAGCCAGACATAAAGGACCCAATGCTGCAGGGTGTGCTGAGCACTTATTGTGTGGTGCTGAGTTCCTTCAACTCTCACAGATTTCACTGGGTTCTCTGACTCAGCATTAACCATCTTTGACTATAGCTTGCAAGTGAATATTGGATCAGTTTTATCCTCACAGTGTCTCTCCAGCTATTCAAGTCTCTGACAAGTGTGTGGAATCTGACTCCCTTTGCTGTATGGGGCAGAGGCAATTCCGCTGGATAGAATGTTAAAGGGATACTGACAAGTTGATTTTGGTTCACAATTTAGGTTTTGTTAAAACAATATTTTGCATGATGACTCAAGCAACAAATTCCAGTGCACAGTCTAGATTTAACCGTCCCGTTGCAGGCTTTGAAACCCCAGTGTTGCAGCACTGTATTTGTACATGAGAGCCAGAAAGTGAAACTGATTAAAAACCAAAATAAAATTAACGAGTCCATTTTGATCATCCAACATAGAAAGAAATCTAAAAAAATAAATAATCAGAGAACCCTTTCATTTAAATATCTAAGGTGTTAGGAATATAGGTAAGGAAAGCTGTTTCTTTACGAATATAGGAATTTTCTTTATTCCTTTAAACAGATTTCTGTCTCATATGTTGGATCATATAAAAGAAGTTCTGTATTAAAATCACAAATGAGTTTGATTCCCCATAGTTTAAATTCCAGGATATTACTAATTAAGAGGCCTCTTGGTTTTTGGTCTCTTGTTTTTACTGTTTCTCTCCCTCTCTGTGTGAAACTTGCAAGCTGCTAATTGTGTTAGTACATCCTAAGACAGAGTCTGTTCTCAAAGCAATACTTTGTCACAACAACTGCTCACACAGAGAGAGACTCAAAGCAATACTTTGTAATAACAGAAACAGCACACAGAGACTCCCCACCCTTTTGTTGTATTTATCTCGCTTTGTTAACAAGTGTGATTCAAATAGAGATAGAGGATGTATGTGATGGATGCTTGGTGTGGATAATAAATGAATGAGCAGGGAGGTGCCAGCCTAAGAATCCAGCGTCAATCAGCCGAAGAAGGCGTCAAGTGGAAACAACCAGAGGACGCCCAGAGGGCAGACTGGAATTCACCCAACAGCCTCAAGGATGGGAGAACCGAAGAACAAGATAACATCTGGCAGCATGGAGCCGTCAGGGATGTGCCATCTGCTGATGGATTCAGCAACAGCATGATGAAGCAATTCCCATAGACTGGCATAGGAAGAAATTCCTATAAAAACGGACTCTAGAAACTGAGACCTTTGGGGTCTGATTCTGCAAACATACTTCCAGGAGCATCAGATGAGCATCTGACAAGGCCCTGCTCCCTCCTCGTGTCCAGGCCACCTGGCCAGTGGCTTGGCATGATCAACTCTAAGGCTGGTAACTATGATAACAACCTTGCAGAACATGTGTGTGTGTGTGTGTGTGTGTGTGTATGTTTGTATGAATGAATGTGTGAATAAATATGAAATTGAATGGAATGTTATAGCTATAACTAACTGCTTACTATGATTCTTTCTGTATTCACAACAAATGTGGCATTTTGCCTTATTCCCTTTAATAAGATCCGGCTGGTTTTTATTTTATTGGTATAACACATAGACAGATCAGATTTCTTTTATGAATTAACAATTAAAACTATTATTCAGGGTTTTTTTAAACTGTGTATCAATGAAAACCAAAGCAATTTAAAGGCACTAGCGCCTCACCCTTGTGTTCAGACTAAGGCTAAAAAGAGTACTTCTATTAGTCAGGCACATGAGATAGAATATCATAGCACTCTACTTCTCCAGTCCTGCATGTCCAAGTTCTTGGGGGTTACAAATTCATGGATTATACTAATCCATATAAATGTAATTATGAGTCTTTATGGTCTTAGAAACCGTTGCATATTAGCCACATACAGTACTATGATCACTTCTCTAATCCCATTTTTCTGATCTTTACAGTGAATATCACTGTGTCCTCCTTTACTGAGAGTGAAATTTAACACTTTTGATCTGGCAGGATTTAGAGCCACCCGATTATGGTTCATACGTGGCAATGTTTTGAAGGCTAACTCACTTGCTCTGCCTTGGTTTATATGGAGGGAGATAGGAAATATTGAGGGCAGATTACATTAAAAAACCTATATAACAACTATACTGATTTTAACTGTATCCCTCTCCCCACCCATCAAATGTTGTTTATCTTAGTAGGTTGTGAGCTCGTCAGGGCAGGGCTGCGTTTGAGCACGTGCGCACACAGAGCCGGGAATATTGTAGCTGCTACTGGAATACAAACAAATAATAAAAGAAAGAAAGAAAGAAAGAATACACTGGAGCCAGCCCATGCTGGTGCACAATGGGGCAGAGAGCAAGAGCCTTCTCTTCCCTCCACTGTCCCACCTTGTACTCCTTGTGCATGGGCTGGCCACACTTGCAACCCTTGTGCTCCCCTAGTGCAAGGATTGCTCAGGACATGACACACTGCAAAGAAGGTTTCAGAGTAACAGCCGTGTTAGTCTGTATTCGCAAAAAGAAAAGGAGTCCTTGTGGCACCTTAGAGACTAACCAATTTATTTGAGCATGAGCTTTCGTGAGCTACAGCTCACTTCATCAGATGCATACCGTGGAAACTGCAGCAGACTTTATATATACACAGAGAATATGAAACAATACCTCCTCCCACCCCACTGTCCTGCTGGTAATAGCTTATCTAAAGTGAGCATCAGGTTAGGCCATTTCCAGCACAAATCCAGGTTTTCTCACCCTCCACCCCCCGCCACAAATTCACTCTCCTGCTGGTGATAGCCCATCCAAAGTGACAACTCTTTACACAATGTGCATGATAATGAAGTTAGGCCATTTCCTGCACAAATCCAGGTTCTCTCACTCCCTCACCCCCCTCCAAAAATCCACCCCCATAGCTCATCCAAACTGACCACTCTCCAAGTTTAAAACCAAGTTAAACCAGAACATCTGGGGGGGGGGGTAGGAAAAAACAAGAGGAAATAGGCTACCTTGCATAATGACTTAGCCACTCCCAGTCTCTATTTAAGCCTAAATTAATAGTATCCAATTTGCAAATGAATTCCAATTCAGCAGTTTCTCGCTGGAGTCTGGATTTGAAGTTTCTTTGTTTTAAGATAGCGACCTTCATGTCTGTGATTGCGTGACCAGAGAGATTGAAGTGTTCTCCGACTGGTTTATGAATGTTATAATTCTTGACATCTGATTTGTGTCCATTTATTCTTTTACGTAGAGACTGTCCAGTTTGACCAATGTACATGGCAGAGGGGCATTGCTGGCACATGATGGCATAAATCACATTGGTGGATGTGCAGGTGAACGAGCCTCTGATAGTGTGGCTGATGTTATTAGGCCCTGTGATGGTGTCCCCTGAATAGATATGTGGGCACAATTGGCAACGGGCTTTGTTGCAAGGATAAGTTCCTGGGTTAGTGGTTCTGTTGTGTGGTATGTGGTTGTTGGTGAGTATTTGCTTCAGGTTGCGGGGCTGTCTGTAGGCAAGGACTGGCCTGTCTCCCAAGATTTGTGAGAGTGTTGGGTCATCCTTTAGGATAGGTTGTAGATCCTTAATAATGCGTTGGAGGGGTTTTAGTTGGGGGCTGAAGGTGACGGCTAGTGGCGTTCTGTTATTTTCTTTGTTAGGCCTGTCCTGTAGTAGGTAACTTCTGGGAACTCTTCTGGCTCTATCAATCTGTTTCTTTACTTCCGCAGGTGGGTATTGTAGTTGTAAGAAAGCTTGACAGAGATCTTGTAGGTGTTTGTCTCTGTCTGAGGGGTTGGAGCAAATGCGGTTGTATCGCAGAGCTTGGCTGTAGACGATGGATCGTGTGGTGTGGTCAGGGTGAAAGCTGGAGGCATGCAGGTAGGAATAGCGGTCAGTAGGTTTCCGGTATAGGGTGGTGTTTATGTGACCATTGTTTATTAGCACTGTAGTGTCCAGGAAGTGGATCTCTTGTGTGGACTGGACCAGGCTGAGGTTGGTGGTGGGATGGAAATTGTTGAAATCATGGTGGAATTGCTTTCACCACTTTTCCCTACCTCTGTTAACAGAGCCAGCTAACCAGAGAGGGAAATAGCTGCACTTCATAGGGATCCAATGAGGAATTGTGCCTCCCTTAGCGATTAATGTTATCTGGAGCTCCTGCTAGCATGGGCTGGCTCTGCACTGTCCCCTGTCTCAGGACTATGTCTTGACGGCACAATCTGATCCAGATTGAAACACTAACTGGTTTGTGATACACTAACATCCAGAGGATGGGCTAAATCCTGATATTCACAGAGGCAAAGATCACACTGAAGTTAACTTCATAGATACTGGTTGAAAAACAGGAATTATATTCGGGGGGGGGGGGGCAAAGGAATTGAATGAAATTAAGAGTTTGTTTGGGTCAACATTTTTCATGGATTTCTTCCTGTTTTTCAGCAAATTGGTTTAAAACAAATGTGTTCATTAAAAAACTGGAACATTTAGCATGATGCAAAACAAATTTCATGAATGTTTCTGTATTGATCAAAAAGCCAATTTTTGTTGGGAAAAAAAAGCTTTGGGTGAAATATTTCCAACTAAGTATCCTCAGCACATTGGCTGTGGAGCTATTTTGAAGATTTGGCCAGTCAGTGGGAACGGGACTCATTAGAAAGTCTGGCCCCAAATTGTGGGTGCTGGGCTCTTGAAAATCTGGCCCAACTGTGAGAATGAGCACCTGAACAAATAAGGTCAGATCAGAAGTTATCACAGAATCATAGAAATATAGGCAGGGTTGGCCTTAGGGAAAATGGTGCCCGGGATGAACTTGTATTTTGGTACCCCAGGCCCTTGCTGCCTCCCCAGGCTCCCCTCCCCTCCCATCGCCCCTGGCCCTGCTGCCTCCCACCCCACCCCCATTGCTTTGAGCTCCCTTCTGTGGCCTTGCACCCCAGGCCTATCCCGCTTCTTGCCTCTTGATCATGGTGTCCCTGCTTACCACAGTGCCCTGGGCGGTTGCCCGTGTTGCCCACCTGTAAGGCTGGCCCTGAATGTAAGGCTGGAAGGGACCTCAAGAGGTCAAGTCCAGCCCCATGTGCTGAGGCAGGATCAAATAAACCTAGTAACATTTATGTCGGGGAGAGGGGTGGTGTGCATTGTAATTCTACAGGCTGCCTGTAAGACCGCAAAAATCAGGGAATAGAAAAATGGCAACAAATATCCCCCTTTTCACTGATATTTTAAAATAAATCCAGAAGCAGAGTCAAATCTGAGGCCCGGTCTCCCAAGCGGCACACAGGTTGTTCTCTAAAATACGTTTCTTTACAAGCAGTACTCATGAAGGGTACTAGACTGACAGCCCTAACGGCTGAAGTTCAGTCCTCTGTCTAGTCACAGCATAAGCAGAGCACGAGCACTGACAATTCACACTTCCTTCTTTGCACAGCTAGTGTGCCTCAACCCTGCTCTGGGGAGTCCGGGGCCTGTACCCCTCTTCCTGGGATTCACTGTGACTCTCAGCCAGCCAGCAAAATGGAAGGTTTATTGGACAATATGAACACAGTCTAGAACAGAGCTTGTGGGTACAACCAGGACCCCTCAGTCAAGTTCTTCTGGGGGAGCAGGGAGCTTAGACCCCAGCCCTGGGATTCCCTGTATTCCACCACCCAGCACCAGCCTGAAACTAAACCCCCCCTAGCAGGCTCTCTCCTGCAGCCTTTGTCCACAGTCTCGGGCAGAGGTGTTACCTCCCCCTCCCTCTCCCCCTCCCCTTCCTGGCTCAGGTTACAGGCTCTCAGGTATCCCATCCCCAGTGAAACTCCCCTGCCACATTCCCAGGTCAACACTCCCCCCTCCCTGCTGCGTCACATCTCTCCCCCCTTCGAGACTGAACTGAGTGAGGTCACTCTGACCAGTGACCTGGGGAAGTTCAGGGCCCCCTCTCTGGGACAACACATCCGCTATCATGTTGGCACTTCCCTTCACATGGACCACGTCCATGTCATAATTCTGCAGGAGCAGGCTCCACCTCAGCAGTTTGGTGTTGGCTCCTTTCATCTGGTGCAGCCAGGTCAGGGGAGAGTGGTCGGTGTACACAGTGAAGTGTCACCCGAAGAGATATAGCTCTAGTTTCTTAAGGGCCCACACCATGGCCAGGCATTCCTTCTCGATGGCCACGTAGTGTTGCTCCTGGGGTAGCAACTTCTTGCTCAGGTACACGATGGGGTGTCTCTCCCCCTTTTCATCCTCCTGCATTAACATCCCCCCCCCAGTCCCGTGTCTGAGGAATCAGTGAACACCATAAAGGGCTTGTCAAAGTCTGGGTTTGCCAGAACTGGGCCACTGACCAGAGCCTCCTTCAGCGCCCGGAAAGCCTCCTGGCACTGCTCAGTCCAGACCACCTTGTCTGGCTTCCCCTTCTTGCATAGCTCGGTGATGGGGGTGGCTATGGCGCTAAAGCTTTTTGGTGTGGGGAGTGGGCCAGTCTCTGATCACCTCCACCTTAGCTGGTTCCGGCTTTAGGTGGCTGCTCCCCACCCAATGGCCCAGGTAAGATACTTCAGCCATTCCCACCTTGCACTTCTCAGCTTTTATGGTCAGCCCAGCCTCCTGGAGTAGGTCCAACACTTGTCTAACCTGGGACACGTGGTCCTCCCAGGTCTGGCTAAATACACAGATGTCATCAATATACGTCACAGCAAAACTCTCCATCCCCCTCAGTAGCTGATCCACCAGGTGCTGGAAGGTGGCCGGGGCTCCCTTGAGGCCGAAAGGCAGGGTCAGGAACTCATTGAGTCCCAGAGGGGTGATAAAGGCCGATTTCAGCTGGGCATCTGCATCCAGTGGCACTTGCCAGAAGCCCTTTGTAAGGTCCATGGTGGTAAGGTATCGAGCTCCTCCCAATTTGTCTAGGAGCTCATCAGGCCTGGGCATGGGGTAGACATCAGATACAGTGATGGCATTGAGCTTCCGATAGTCCACACAGAACCGGATCGACCCGTCCTTTTTGGGGACCAGCGCCACCGGCGAGGCCCAAGGGCTGGCAGATGGCTGGATCACCCCCAAAGCCAGCATGTCCCTGACCTCTCTTTCCAGGTCCTGAGCAGTTTTCCCTGTGACTCGGAAGGGGGAGAATCTTATCGGTGGGTGCGATCCTGTCTGCATCTGGTGGACAGTCAGATTAGTTTCTGGAAGGATCACTTCTAGGAGTGAGAAGGTAGTTCAGTTTCTCTGATCCATTACCTTAATGCCCTCTCTTCTTAATGCCAAGAGCAACTGATAGCAATTGTAATGTGGGAGGGAAGGAATCCCTCTCCCTCTGAAGTCAATAGCAAACCACCCCTGGATGTCAGTGGCAACAGGATCAGGACCATTACAGGAAATGAGGATGTACACCAAAATGTTGAAGAAACTATGGAGAAAAGAAGTTTTGAAATCCTTGTAATTTGGTAAAGTAAGCAAATGAACTACCTTCCTTCTAGATCGGTTTTAGAAGATTTTCACAGTGTTCATACTGGCAGAAATCCCAGCAATGTGGCACAGGGATTGCACACACACATTTCTTTTATGTATTCATTTGTTTGTAGTGGAGGTAAATAGAAAAACTATAATGCTAACAGTACAGCTCTCAAAGACCTCTTCATAACTGAATGGGTATTATTACTGACATTTCTGCATCAGATTGAGTTTTACATTTTAAAAGCTTTCCTCTTTCCATTCTACCTTGGTCAGCCCATTCACGAGCCAAGATTTTGATTTTTTTTTTTTATTTTGATTTTGATGAACTGTGTGTCCAATGAATCCAGCTTTTGTTCACACAAATCTACTGCTTGACTGGCAAGCCTGGAGACTACAGGGCTTTATTTATACACATGACATACACAACATGGCTAGCAACAGCATAAGCTTTCTCACAATGCTTCATTATCTAACCTCAATCTTGACTGGCAGAAATGACGTCTGGGGATAAGAACCTCTTTGGTCTATTGGTTCAGTCTCCATGGGCCTTTCGGTCTTTGGCCTTTCTACACAGACTGCCAATTTGATTCTTTCATAATGTGGACCCAACTATGCAGGACAGGAATGGAATAAACAACTCACTTCACAGCTGTTTCAGGTGCTTAACAACTTTCTGAGACATGTACCACTGCTGTGGGCCACATTCAAACTACTGGCCAAGTGGTGAAAGGCCTTAGCCTGTTTGTTACCAATCCCCTGAGCTATTCAGTCAAACCCAAGCAGAATGCTTTGTTCTATGCAAAGCCAATCCTTCTCTAACTCAAAAACTTGCTTCCACTACCACCCACTCCCTGTCCCGCCAGTCCTGAGTATGTCTGCTTTGTCTTTAGCTGAGAGGATTCTATTCTTTCTGAACCCTTCAGCATTATATACCTCATTTCCAAGCAGTAAGGCACAGCCAAGCAACTGGCTTGACCTAATCAGAACAGCAAAGCTTTTCTTCAGACTAAGACAGTACAAAGCCACTGCTTTTGAATGCATTCCTAGATAGCACAGACAACCTCTCTGTCAGGAATGGCATAAGACTGGCATAAGACTATAATAACAATGGCATAATAACAATAATAAGACCATAATAACAATGGCATAAGACTGTGAGTGGTGCGGTGCAGTTCTAATGGGATAAAATTGAAAGTACAAACCAAACATCACTGAAACAGCTTTTCTAGTCAGCTAAGAAGAGTGCCCTGAGTGCCTGTCAGAGATGGTGGCTTTTTCCCCCTTAAATTGCCAGAAGTATCAGCAGGACTAAAGGGTTAGAACCTAAGGAAAGGCCAAACTCATCTTTTATTCCTGAGACTGGACAGTATCGGGAAGGAAAGCTCCTTTATTTATTTCCTGTCCGTGGTAAAGTCTCAAAGTGAGTTTCTCAGCTGCACCCCACTGCACCAATATAATTCTGAGATTGAAGCTCACAAACAGCCACTGGCCAACACTTTCAATGTGCTGGCCTAATACTGGGCTCCTAAATCCACCTTGAGGCGCGTAAATATATTGTCTCAATTTTCCACAGGGCTGAGTGTTATGTTCTAAATGTGAAACTTCTTCATTTAAAAAACTGGTTAACAGACAATGCTTCATAAATTAGTGATTGCAAAATCCTTCAAGTCACTGCCCTTTTAAGCTGCTTCAAGACTCTTCAGAACGAAGTTCTTTCCCGGCATAGTGCATAAGTGCATCAATATCTGAAAATTCAATTACAGGCTTTTGTTCCCTGTCAAAATGTCATCGCCTATATTTTCCTTTTATTGCGGCTATAATGAAAGGGTTTTTTCACAGCTTTTTGAAATGTTGACATCCAAAGTCCACCCAAGATTAGTGAAGTGCTCCTTTGCCGCACAGTTTCAAGATCTCTCTGTGTTACAGTGTTGCTCTACCAAGCTCCCAACTCCTGTGAAGTCTCTCCTACATTCATGGCCAGGTTCTGCCCAGGGCTGTTCAAATGCATGAGAGGGAGGTGAAGAGGGCACAGAGAGTTCCTGCCACCTCTCTTCCACACAGTATCATTGCAGGGTTCAACACATCGACTCCCATGCTGCTCATCATGATACAACCCAGGTGCTAACCCTTTGCTGCATACACAAGCCAGGAGCACACTCAGCTCTTTTTCATCACTTTCCCGTATCAGTTGAGTCACAGACCAAAAGTTTGCACTTCTGAATCCTAAAAATATTCTCTTTCTTATGGTCCCTCATGGGCTCCTTTGCCACATACAGGCTGGCTGATCTGAGTTCTCCTCTCCATCTGGCTTTCCCAAAATGTAGCGTGTTCTTCTAAACCAGTTCTTGAGTTGTATGAAGCTCAAACAATAATGCTGGACTTTCAGATACTTTTAAAATGCACGTGACGTGGACATCTCTCGTCCAGGAGTCAGGATGAGACAACACATTCATTTTCTACGTATGACATGAGCAAGGATTTGAACTCAGACCTTCTAACACGAAATACTAAGGACTGGATTTCAAAAGCACCTATGTAATTTAGGAGCATACGTCCCATTGAATGTAATTGAAAAATCTCACTCTAAAGCACCAACTCATGGAATCACTTATCTCGATATCAAGTTTTGTTTTTAATACGGTAAAAAAAAATCCACTGCAGACTGTATCTTTGCTGTTTTCTTAAAAAGGCAGCCATTAGTAACTACGGAATAAATGTTTCATAATTAGGTGCTGTGTATTTTTTTTTAAAACTCTGAAAAACCCACCAAAAAGGTAAGCCAGCCCCATCTTTAAACCTTAAACAATTACATGGCTGCTATAAATGTTAGCCCACAGTTGGAAAGTAGATAATCCATCTAAACACACTGTGGTGTTAAGCTACTATAAAAAATAGCTTTAAGTACAAACTTCAGAGAGGATGTCAACCTTTGAAGATTCTTTCAAGTACAAAGTGCATGGCTGAAATGAATCTGGCATAAACAAGGGGGGAAAATCTACAAACACAAACCAGCCAAAGATTGACAGGGGTTAGGGAAAGTCAAGCAGAGCTGCCTTTTCATCCCTTAAATCTGTTCTTTTCAAAGCACTGGACCAGAAATGGGCTATTCATCCTTTGTTAGCACCTCCCATTTGGTACCTTTTGTTACTGGTTCAGAGGAGGAGCTCAAGGACAGGACAGCAAATAGAGTGTAACTAATGATTAGGTCATCAAAAGTTATCTGCCCCACGGGATGAGATTTCCTTCTATAGGACAGGAGAGAGTGGAGTCAGGTACTCTGAATCATGTTCCACTGCAGAACAGTCTGAGACGGGGTGGACAAACTGTTTGGCCTGTGGGCCACATCTGGGTGGGAAATTGCATGCAGGGCCATGAATGTAGGGCTGGGGCGTGGGAGGGAGTGTGGGGTGTGGGAGGGGGTGCGGTGTGCAGGAAGGGGCTCAGGGCAAGGGATTGGGGCGGAGGAGGGGTGTGGGGTGTACGAGGAGGCTCTGGGAAAGGGGTTGGGGTGAAGGAGGGGTGCAGCAGGGGGCTCAGGGTAGGGAGTTGGGGTGCGGGGTGCAGGAGGGCTTTGGGGTGCAGGCTCTGACCTGGCACTGCTTTCCTGGAGCGTCTCCAGGGTGGCAGCAGCACGCACCGGGGCCAGGGCAGGCTCCTGGAGGGGCAGGGGTGCCCTGTGGGTACCTCCCCCAAAGCTCCCATTGGCCGCGATTCTCCGTTCCCGGCCAATGAGAGCTGCGGGGGGCGGTGCCTGCAGGCGAGGGCAGCGCGTGGAGCTCTCTGCCCCCGCCCCCGCCAGGGGCCACAGAGACGTGGTGCTGACTGCTTCCGGGAGCAGTATGGGGCTCGCGGGGCCACAGGGGTGGCAATCCCACGGGCTGGATCCAAAGCCCCGACAGGCCGGATCTGGCCCATGGACCGTAGTTTGCCCACCCCTGGTCTGCGACAATCAGAATGGTTCTGTGTCACCTTTGCTTGATTGTGCCAAACAGCCAAAGAAGACTGAAGACAGGAATGTAATGTGGGAGGAGAGGAAAGAATCTATATTATAAAATTCTAGGACTGTCACTCTCTCTGTCACTCTGAAGCCTAGAATGTGTGTTGACTCAGTGTCAAGTGATGGAAACAGCTACAAGAACGTTGGAGAGCTCTTTTTATTCAGAATATTACCAGGTACAATCATTACTGGGTTTCACAGTCTGTTACTGTTCAGTTTGTAAGTTCACAGCCATTTTGACTTTATAAATTACACCCATGTGGTATATGGCTACAGTAAGGCATGGAGCTATGCCATGTCAAGAGTCCTAGACCATTGTGACCTCAGAGGTAATCAACCAGTCACTACCCTTACTCTAGTCTACAGCTAATTTGTATGCAACCATTTCATTGGTTGTATGACGGATAGTGGATTAGTTGGCCCAACTGCCCCACCCATGTGACAGCATGGGCTTTCAGCTACCAGTCCTTAAATAATACAGCTCATTCTTTTGGTAAAGACCTGTGATGGGGTGCACTGGCCAACCGAAACTGGTCCCAGGGAAGAAACCCCATCATCCCTGCCACTGCTCTGTGAGCTTATTCAGGATCAACTGGTGTTACACAAGAGGCTGCCAATTAGGAATCATGTAACTTGCGGATGATTTCTGGGTGGGGGTCTGGGACTTCAGAGACCATCCATCAGCCTGCAAGTGAGGTCTGTAGCTAGGAGAGCTGAGAAGGGGAGGTTCTCCTGTGCTGTGGACTAGTTATGTTTCTCTTCATATAACTGTGGCTGTTTAGGACCATAAAGTAATTGTAGCCATAGGACCGGGTCTATAGCGAGGCTTGTGTTTTTGTTTACTTTACTCTAAAAACATCCTGAAATAAACAATAAACACAGTATCCCAGGAAGCAGAGAAGACTAAATATTATTGAGCAGAAGGGTCTGACAAGTCTGAGCTCATTCACAAGCCAAAGGTTGTTCCCTTTGTAAAGATAGCTGAGAAAAAGAACATGATTGCTTTAGTGTGTGTGGATTTTCAGCTCCCAAAATAAAAAAATCCCTTGATTTTCTAAATGCTTTTTAAATAGATGTTGGGTTCTTGGCTGTTTTTTTGGTACAGCCTGTGTGACTGGACTGTAAGCCTGATTCTCCACTGCCCTGCACCATGTATGGTCATTCACACCAGTGCAAAGTGGGTGTAAAATGCTACCATATCAGAATGATAGTGTTTTATGTCCACTTTGCACTGGTAAAAATGCAATGCAGGACAATGGAGAATCAAGCCTTGAGCCTTTAGCCTCCTGCTCCTGGGGCTGAAGTGGCAGATGGTTGGGAACCTTTAAAAAAATAGATACTTGCCACACAGCAATCTTTACATTTACCAAGGTATGTGTGATATTCCTACACTTAGAATGGGAAATGCAGCATTTTAAATGTTACTGGTACTGCAGGTTTAAATTGGCTTAGCTCCAATACCTTCAATTTCTGCTCTAATACTCCAATCCAATGCCCCATTTTTCATGGCTCCCGTTGTATTCCATATTCATCTTTGCTGAGCAGCAGGAATTGAGAGGCCTGTAATCTTCCTTCTTAATAACAATGCGCAGAATTAAACACACCAGCTGAAGAATGAGCACCATAAATTCTGCAGTTTTGGCTCTCATAACAGTATCTCAATATCTGCATAGATAGATGAAGCATTTTTACCAGTTTGCATTAGTGGCCTTCTCTCCTGGCACCCAGTATTTAAAGCATCATGTTTGGAAGTAGAGATCTACAAAGAATGCCTGCTGTCTAGTTTGACCCCTGCAATCCAGTAAGTCCCGAAGTGTGTACTTAACAGCCTGTCCTATGTTGGGTACAGAGCTGCACCACCACAGGGATAACACCTGAGGGAAGCACTATCCTTTGGCTCAGCACCCAAGGGCAAAGGGGGAACGTGCCTGCTGCACCAAACCTTGGGACAGAGAGTGCAGCCTACTCCCACAGTGAGCCAGGACAGTACTATTCCTCTCTGTCACTCTTTGCCCACTGTGGGGTGGTTTGAACCTTTGGGGGTGCACAGAGAGAGCATATGCTGCACTCCTCCAAGTACAAAGACTGAGATTATCCCTCATCCTTGCTGAGGGTTAAGGCTCTCTCTGCCGCCCAACCCCCCTCCCCACCCCCCACATTCACATAAAGGCCTTAAGCGTGTTAGTAAAATCAGCTCTTGTGAACTAAGGATGGGTGAATTGGTTTGGAAAGACTAAGAACCTTCATCCAAAAAGCCTGACTTGTCTTCCCAGTCTGGCTAACAATAGAAGTGAATGAGAAGGAGATTCATTTCTATGCTGCACACCCTCTGCCCTTCCTGGTTTCTGCTAGAAGTGGAAGTGCTGAAATAGGTGAAAGACCTTCATGGAATTACAGATGTGAGTGGAAACCAGAAAATACTGGAAATGTAGTGAGAAAACATTTCTCATGGAGACTTCCAGAACTATGAGATTTGAACAGGCATACACACTGGGGTAGCTTTGCTTATCTGAATCAAAGCTCTGATCCTTTTTATGGTCACCATCACTACTGTGAGGTTATGTGCAAGCATGATAGCTAATTTAACAAAACCACCTTACAGGGTGATGTGAGTTACCCTGGGAGTTAGCACATTGTGCTCCTACACAGTCAAACAAACATGACTGCTTAGACTTGTATAATCCTGGTGGCTAGTTAGCAATTACTGTAATAACCCACCCAAACTGCCAGCTGTTTAATTTTGTCTCTCTCCTTCTCCTCACAGCAGGTAACTCCACCACATATCTACGGTACTTTTAGTACTACGGTGGCCCAGAGTTGAAGGATCTGTAGTTGCAAGCCAGGGGATGTATTATCATCCATGAATATAAGAATGGCCATACTGGGTCAGACCAATGGTCCATCTAGCCCACTATCTTGTCTTCTGACAGCGGCCAGTGCCAGATACTTCAGAGGGAATGAACAGAACAGGGCAATTATCAATTTATCCATCCCCTGTCATCCAGTCCCAGCTCCTGGCACTCAAAGGCTTAGGGACACCTCATGGGGTTGCAACCCTGATCATCCTGGCTAATAGCCTCAAAGTACAGTTGCATTTGAATTCATCACACTAACGGGAGCATTCTACTTTTGAAAAAGCCTTTGCTTGAGTCTGAATGACTCAAAAATGGTACAATTTCCTTCTGGGGATGTAAATTTACCTTGTGGCCCGGCCACTGACAATATTGTTTATGAAAGGAGTTGGACAATGTGGAATGTACACTGCATGAGAGTCAACTGCCTTGGTGTCTTTTACCCATGACACAGAGGACAGAGCAGGATGGGGAAGTGTTACAAATTGCTTGTTGGTTACCTTTGTTAAGAACTGGTATCTCCCTGGAAGAAGCTATGGGAACAGTTGCACTAGTAACAAGTAAACTTCCCGTGCAATCTGCAGAACAGTTCAAAGCAGATGCTGGACCATGTCCTGCTTTACAGAAAGTGTGAGATTACCTAAAGAGAAGATAGCCAAAAAAGGGCAGAATATTATTGATCCATAGTGCTGTCCTTCCCTTCCGGTCCATGGGGAGTTAGTCCCTCATGACATATATTTGATACATGAGTCTATTGTTCTTACCGAGTTGCAGCCCATGTTTATTTGCCTTTCTTATGAAGCTCATCAAAACAGCTTCAGCAGGTGTGGCACAATTGCACCCGGATTCCACACTGGATTTGCATGGGAAAATGATTGTATTGGTAGGAGCTTTTGAAACAGCAACTGCAGACATCCACTGTGCCACTATTGTAACTTAATGAGTTTTGAAAGACTGTTTGCAAACTGCTGACCTAGAAGTAAAGCCTTAGAAGTATTTGTCATGTTTCTTACATACAGCCATTAAGCAATTTTACCTGCAACAAGCCAGAGGGCAAATCCTGAAATCTTTATTCAGTTTTGACTCTTTCCTTACCCAGGTAACACTACCAGGGACTTCAGTGGGAATCTTGATTGAATAAAGGCTTCAGTATTTGGCTCCATATAGCTCCTGAATAATTGTTGCATGGGAGTAGAAGGTCTCCCAAGTTTAAATGTTGATCTTCAGAATCATTCTTTGAAGAAAAAGAACAATACAGCTCAATGCAACAAAATGCCCAAGGCACCGATAGCAGCTGGATAACAGCAAATGGTTGAAAAAATTGGAAAGAGTCCAGCGGAGGGCAACAAAAATGATTAGGGGACTGGAACACATGACTTATGAGGAGAGGGTGAGGGAACTGGGATTGTTTAGTCTGCGGAAGAGAAGAATGAGGGGGGATTTGATAGCTGCTTTCAACTACCTGAAAGGGGGTTCCAAAGAGGATGGATCTAGACTGTTCTCAGCAGTAGCAGATGACAGAATGAGGAGTAATGGTCTCAAGTTGCAGTGGGGGAGGTTTAGGTTGGATATTAGGAAAAACTTTTTCACTAGGAGGGTGGTGAAACACTGGAATGCGTTACCTAGGGAGGTGGTGGAATCTCCTTCCTTAGATATTTTTAAGGTCAGGCTTGACAAAGCCCTGGCTGGGATGATTTAGTTGGGGATTGGTCCTGCTTTGAGCAGGGGGTTGGACTAGATGATCTCCTGAGGTCCCTTCCAACCCTGATATTCTATGATTCTATGAAAGGGAAATGCCATAATGCTAGGTATCCAGAATTCCAGTGTGCTGCTTTTGTCAATTGTCATAAGCTTGTATTTGTAAGAAAAAAGTATGATCCAAATTTAGCAACCTGCTCCAGATTGTGGAGCACAAAGGCCCTTCTATATAGAAATGATTGTATAGGAAAACATAGAAGGCATTAAACTTTACCTATAAATCAGGAACAGAGGATCAATGTTCCTGATTATTATGATGCATTGGACAATGATATTTGCTCCAAATGTTCTCCACTAAAATAAAGCTGTGCTAAGATGACACAATAAGAGGAGTACCTTTATGGACAAGAGACTATATTTTGTATCAAAAGATTGTAATTACACACACACGTGTGCGTGCGCACACATGCGTTTCTTGACACCATGTTTGCTGTATTATGTTGCATCATGAATAGAAACTTATTTTGGTTAATTCATGCATATGTTTTTTAATTGATTTATAGGTCACAGAACTATCTTGGAACTCCTATTTCTACTGAGATACATATTCTGTAGAAGGAAAACCATGTGGTATGGGTTACTTTAGGAAACAGCTACATAGCAACAGAACATTTTTATGTCATGCAATATTATTGGTACCATGGATTACAGTCTTTGCGGTTAGTTAGAAGCTCCTGTAATGAAAGAAACTGTTCAATGTTTAGATATTGATCACTATAAACTGCAAGTTGCAAAATTCTACTTACATACTCAGCTGGGAGAAATAATTTTTTAGATGAGTGAATTAAGTGTCATTAGCTCTTTCATCATCACGGCAAAGGCTCGGCAAGTAGGTTTCATAGCTGGACTGGTTAATTGCCAGGCCCATTTGTCAGAGCTCTCCTAACACAAAAGGGCTGTCCCCCATTTATGGGAGGACACGACTGAACCCTAACTCTTCTATCTGTGTCCTTTCATGCTAACTGGAGTCACTTTCAGCCCATTTTAGGCCCCACTACAGAGATACAGGCCCACATTTTCAAATATGGTCTATGATCTTGGGTGATTTAAATTCTCAGTGCTCAGCTTTAGTTTATCTAGGTTCTGATTTTCAGAGCTGCAGAGGATCCACAAGTTTACATTGACTTGTACTGGAGTTTTGGTGCTCACCCCTCTGAAAATCTGGCCCGTGGTTTTTAAATTGGGTAAAGGCTGCTTTGGAGACTTAATGGGCCACGTTCACTGTGAAAATGTCATTGTCCTCTTTCCAGCAGTGCCTGTTCCAGTTTGCAAGGCATTGGCAAATCCAAACCAGCAGGTTTAATTCACCCAGGTTTGAGACCCTTGAGCTTCAGGTGATATTATGAAAGGTTCACTCATCTCTAGTTATAATTTCTTCACTACTAACCACAGACTTCCTGTGCCTCCCCCATATTACAGAACCTTCCTTTGTCACCTCTATAACTAGTCAGCCAGGATACTGGCTTCCATCTCTACCACATTTAAATGTCAGCTCTCTTACTTCCCCTGCTCACTCTCTCACCAGGCTGGATCCTTTATGCCAAGACTTCAAGAGCGTGGCCTCATTAAAGCCAGTAGCAAATGATGAAGACACATTATGGGGCAGACAGCAGGAAGTGTGTGAAACCATCATGAACTAAATGTGAATGGTATTGACGCTGAGCAATAAGCAGCATTCATCAGTGTAAAACGCAATAAATAACCTGCTTTGGAAAATGGATTAGACTTAAGTTCCATTTGGGTCTTTCAACCCCGGCCAGATATCAAGCTTTAATTTCTTATTTGGCTCTAGATCAAGCCATTTCATTCCATTCTCCTGATGCATCATCTTGCCATCTAATAAATAATTATTAGAATTTATGTAGCACTTTACACATACAAACTAATCCTCACAACATCCCTAACAGGCAGGGAAGTAAGTCCCTTTAACTGTGGGGAAACAGGAAGGGAAGTTAAGTCACTTGCTCAAAGTCACACAGGGAGTCAATGACAGAGCTGGGATTGGAATTTGGAACTGCCTGACTTGACTCCCAGTCCTCTGCTCCTTTCTCTACACCATGCTGTCTCTTGTGGGTAAACAGAAGGCAGGCGGTTTTACTCTGAACTCAATTCAACCTCCTTAACCAGACATTCTTACATCTAACTTTGCTCTCTGATTGCAGCAATTCTGCTGCATTAAATAATTCCCTGAAGTGGCTCTGATTTATTCAAAATGCTGCTGTTTAGCCATTTAGCAGCCAATGCATGAGAGAAATATAGTCTTATTGTGATTTGCTTCAGTTACCAAACAGAATAGAAAACACAGTATAAAAACACTGCACAGATGCCTCAGTGATCTTTCACCCTGCATGTCTGAGCTACTTATATCCAAAGCTCACTGTCAACATTCACTCTGCTCTGTCTCAGCTATCATTATTGTCCTAGGGTAGATGCCAAAAGGATGTGAAGAAGGGCTTTTTTCCCCTTATTCCATGCCAAGTTTACAGGGCTAGAATTTGCAAATAGTAATAATAATACATTCTCCCTCAAAACATTGCCTCTAATCTTCACAAATGGGTTCCTTTCTTGCTATTGGAGGCCAGGGGCAATTTGGCTGAGCTGAAGGGAGACTGGGATGGAAGGCCGCACCTGCTCAGCTAAGCTTCCCATCAGCTTACCAGTCTCTGGCAGTTAGGCATAGCGTTGTAGTTCAGACTCTCCTTCATGTTTCCTTTCATCTTCCTCCCCCAACTCACTTTTCTTTGCAGATATTAAGCAGGCCCCTTTAATTTGAACTCTCAGTGAGTCTGTTTCTCATTTGCTTCAGTTGAAGGCCTTTTTGGAAGAACATTTTCCATCAGAGACCATTCAGGGGAGCATCCCTATCTGAATGGTCTGGCAGACATAGCCCAGCTTGCAGTAACGCCACTCCACATTCAGCTGTGATGTAGCGCTTTTACCTATTGTGCCAAACCCACAGAGCATCACCCTGCCAGGATAAATGGGCTCTGATTTGGAGCGATATGGGATGGACAGGAGAGCCTGACACAAGCATGGTACCTCACATAAGCCTTTGGCACAAGCAGACAAAATTTGTACCTCCCTGACCCAAGTGCTCAGAAAAAATAATCACCTCATCGCTGCTCTCCTAGCTAAGGAGAAAAGGCAGTTTACTTTCCCATATCAGGAAAAGTATCAGCTTATTACAGAATTCCACTATTTCCCTCCAAAATAGTGCTAAATTCACTGAGCCCCAATTCGCAGGTATTCGCTCCTCCTTTCTTAGTGATCAGCCTAACAAGGTCCTCTCACTCACAGGGCATTCCTCTGACTCCTCATCTAGAGGCTCTCTCTAATAACGATAAGGAAGTTTCTCAAGCTAGTACATGCCTGAGAGTGCTGTGCTGCCAGGGGATCACTTAGGCTATGTCTAGACTATGCGGCTTTTAGCGACACGGCTGTGTTGCTACAGCCGTGTGGCTAAAAGGCGCGCATGTAGCCCCTCTTTGTCGGTGGGAGAGATTTTATCTTTTGGGGGCGTGGGTGTTTTTTAACACCTCTGAATGACAAAAGTTTTGTCTTTCACTTGCCAGTGTACACAAAGCCAAAAGAGGAAACCCCTTGCCCTGAGAAGTCACTCGTTCTTCACAAGAAATACATGTAAAAAAACCAATACGAAATAAAAAGCAAAACAACTAAAGAAGAACAAAAAATATAATTTTCTTCAACAGCCGCCCCTCTGGGGAGGAAAGAAAATGATCTCAGTCTGAAAAAAGAGGGTCTTTCCACCAGAATGTCTTGGAACCCTAGGCCTGTTTTAAAGGTATTTAGGCATGCAGAGCTGCTGATATAGGCACTGAGTGGGATTTTCAAAAGTGCCTTGCTGTCTAAGTCCCTTTAAAAATCTGGCCCCATGTGGCTACTGCTGTTGTCACACTGTCTTACAAAGAAGAGAGGGATAAAATGGTTACCGGCAAATATCTTCCCTTCAAGTTAGAAAACAAAAATTCAGGTCCACTGTCCTAATTCCTCATCTGTGAATGTAATTAACACAGAATGGGAAAGCCCTGATAAGGGAAAAATCAACAAATAATGAAATTTTGTAATCCTCAATGGTCAAAGGCTAATTTAGTTTCTATTTCCCCAAGATAGATGCTGCCACAGCTTCCGCACCTAGAGATATGATTAATCCTTCAGAAAAGGATTTTTTCAAAGGACCCCCTCGGATAGGAAAATAAAGGAGAACCTTAGATGTAATTCTGAAGCCAGCTCAGCCTGTCTTCAGTCATCTCACACCACAATCTGTTCTGCTAATGTAGCCAAGCCATTGTGTGATGATTTAAAAAGATATGGATCAGCACACACCAGCAAGTCAAACTGTTGTCCGTCAAACCCCGATGGTCCATGAAGCTGCTTCCATCTATCTCCATTTTAAACTGAGCCCATCATTGTGGTATCAGAACACTTTCCAGCCAAAGGCTGTGGAGACCTCAGCAGCATTCCCTAGTCTCCTGTTAGTTCAGTCAGCTGTGCCCGCTGCTAGAGTCATTTTGCAGAGCTGCGAAAGTCCCTTTTCAGAGCTTAGCAGATACCTCCCCATTAGCCACAGATCAGTTTTTGAGCAACCTCTGTTCAACAGCCAACAGACTCAAAAACAACAAACAGCCTAACATAGCTGTCAGTGGGGAGTGGAGCATCTCTTTAGCCCATTGGGGGCTGTGGCTGGCTTGGCAAGGATAGAGAATGAAGGAACCAGCAGTAGGGAAGAGGGAGTGATGGGAGGAGGTGTTATAGAAATTACAGTTGCAGGAGAAAGATTGAGGAACGTACGTCTTAACTTTCAAACCTGCCAATGTGTGACACAAACAACCAAAACATATAACAAATAACCAAAATTTAGAATTGTGTTTTGTTTGGCATCATGCCCTACTTGATGGACTATAATGACAACTGTAAAATCTGTTTTTAAAGATGCTTCCTCTCTGTGTGAATTAAATAAACCAGATAACCATTTTTTAAAGGAAAATGCAACATGCAATGTCAGCAGGTTTTGAATGCTGGTCCTCAGCACAGGCACATACCGATTGAGCTAGAGGACTGGGAGGGCCCGCTAGCTTTTTGCAGACCAGCCACTAGAATGGAATGTGATACATGCTTTGCTAGTGGATCTCCCATTTGTTAGACAGCGGTAGAATGCTGGCGATTAGGATTTCTGGGACGCATTCCTGTTTCGGGGTTAATCTTACTGAGAGAGAGGCAGGAGAGCACTTTGCTCCAGACACAGTTCTCATAAATAGTTGCTGTTTGATAACCAAATTGTTTGTAAGGTTTAGTTAAGCTTGAACGTTCAAACTTTACACACAGCAGAGGCTCAGAGGACTCTATGAATTTAATAGCCAGGGTTTAGTAGATAAGCATTATCTCTGGTGTACACTCTGATAACCACTGCAAAGAGAACCCATCCTCAGGAAAATGTACAGTTCTTTGAGAAGATCCCATAGACTCATAGACTTTAAAGTCATAAGGGACCATTGTGATCATCTAGTCTGACCTCCGGCACATTGCAGGCCACAGAGCCTCACCCACTCCTGAAATAGACCTCTAACTTCAAATCATGGTTGAAAGTCTTCAGGTTACAGAGAATTCACCATTTACACTAGCTTAAATCTGCAAGTGACCCATGCCTCATGCTGCAGAAGAAGGTGAAAAACCCCCAGGGTCTCTGCCAACCTGACCCAGGGGAAAATTCCTTACCAACCCCAAATATGGCAATCAGGTAGACCCTGAGCATATGGGCAAGACCCACCCAGCAGATACCTGGGAAAGAATTCTCTGCAGTAACTCAGAGTCCTCCCCATCTAGTGTTGCGTTTCCAGCAGTTGGGGATTTTTGCTACTGGCACTCGCCAATGGGCCATATGCTATTGTAGGCCGTCCCATCATACCACCCCCTCTGTAAATTTATCAAGCTCAGTCTTGAAGCCAGTTAGGTTTTTTGCCAGAGAACATAATAGCTAAAAAGGGAGACAAATCCAAGCATTTCCTTCCAGCTCCTTTTATATCCCCAAAGCAATATTTTTAAATCTCTACCTCTGGGGCTTTGCCTTGAGTAAGACTAGCAGTCAAGCTTAGGTCAGGCTTATTTTACGCATGATAACTAAACCTAACCTAAACTCAACCACTATTCCTTGTCAAAACAAAAACCCAGGAGACTATGACATCAACAGACTTGGAAGAAGCCTACCTTCATGTCCCACTCAGGCCTTGTCATCTTTGTTGATAATGTTGGCTTTTGTAAGCAAAAGAAAGAGCTGTGCTCTTCACACTCTTCCCCTCACTCGGGGTAACTGCAAAGCTTTTGATTGTCATCACACCCCAATTAAGATCCTAAGTTTGACCCACTCATGTATCTTTTTCTTAGATGCTATACTCCTCAGAGAAGCAGCAGCAAGAAGTGATAGTGATAGCCAGTGATAATGATAGCAAGCATAATGAAGAAGTCACTACTAATGATACAGCAGTGCAGGTTCATAATAGAAAAGTTGTTTGATCCTATCTCAAAGTGGTCATTTGGGAGTAGACAGAGACACTTAACTTGGAAAAGTTTTTCATTAGAGGACCAAGCAAGCAAGATTCAGAGAATCCTAGCCTAGATCTTTAGAGATCAAGATCAAATTCATCCCTGGCATAAACCCATAATCAATACAGTTAAACCCAGGATGAATTTGGCCAAATGTAGCCTTGATTCTTTCATGTCTATAACAACTAGGCATGGTGGCTGGGATTTACAAAAGCACCTATATGACTTAGGACTAGAAGTTCCACTGAAAGTCAGTGGGGCTTCTGCTCTTAAGCCACCTGCATGCTTTTGAAAATCGTGCCCTGTGATCTTTTGCATCAGAAATTAATCACAGCTCGATCTAAGATGAGACAAGAACCCCAGACATTTAACTCACAACTCCCTACCACTAGAATCATTGTTTATTTACAATGCCAAAATTACATTCACGATATCTTTGATAGACTCCCTCTGCTACAATATCCACCTCCATTTCTTCAGTTTTATTTATGAAGGACCTTTAATGCCGCCTTTCACACTGCAAAGAAAGGATATAGTAAACAGATAGATTATGCTGTTTACAAGCATGGAAGCTAGCTACTGTTAAAGGTGGCATTATATTGCATACTCCCACATTAATACCAAAATGGTTTACATTGGAATTAAATTGTTCTTACTTTACTCTTAATTATGCTTGTTTCAGTAGTAGATAATGGGCAAAGGAGCCCAGAAGCAAAGTGTTTTCAATCTTGAAGTCAATGGCAATTGAGGGTGCTAAGCAACTCCCAGAATCAGACCCTCAGGCTGCTTTTGCAGCATATAGATTGTGGGCGTTTTTAAACTCCCCTGTCTGCATTTACCACTATGAAAGCAGCAGTATGTGAAGACACACATCAGCTGCAATGGAAAGCTATGTCATTTTCTTAGTAGCAAAGTCACAAGCATTAAAAATTATAGTCTACTTCTAGATTTTATATTCACTGGTGCAGGGTGAAGGGTTTTTAAACATTTTTAAAAAGCACCATTTTGTAAAAGTGTTTCTATGTATACACTAAACTTTGAAACCAGACTTTTGGGGAAATGATTTTTACCACACACGCTGCTTGAAAGATTCTTCACTTTCTGTTCCCAGACAATAATTTTGGTTGAATTCACTAGTTTAAACTGGCATGAAATATTAATGATTAGGCTTTTAGGGTAGTAACTAGACTAAGAGACATCTTGAGTTTATAATTTAACTTGCAAAGTCAGACAATATTTATCCACCTGTTAAAGATTTGGATCAAGGTGATAATTCCCTAAAATTTTACAATTGCTAATTACCGGTCTGAAACTGATAAATTAATGAGGTAGGAAGCAGCAGTGAGGCAGTAACTTATCCCTGTAGTATGTCAACCTCTTCACCAAATATTTGGATAAATCAGTCATCCGTCAGCCCCAGTGTTATGTAATTATGTTGGATGTAGCTTTGAACAGATTCCTGAAATCTTTCTGTTTATAGCGTAACATCTTTTATATATTTATTGCATTGTGAAATGGTGAAATGAAGGTCCTTGTGTCCCAGGGTTTACTAATGGGAGTATGTGCAGTCAAACAGGACAGCAAAGGAATCCAATCATCTTCAAAAGATAACATTAAAAACAACAACAAAAGACACTATTTTATAAAGCAGGACAAGTTACACTCAGAAACAAGCCTAGCTGGAGTTCAAATAAGATACTAGTGAAGATTTAACAAGATCTTATTGCTGGAAAACAGTGTGATCTTGATTGAGAGCTCATTCCAGACTAAAGGAATTTATAAGCAAAAGGACTGGGCTAGCCAGAGTGAAAAGGTTAAACAACAGCGTCAGGGTTCAGTGACAAGTATCTCTACTGACAACGTCTCATTCAAAAGCACAGGAATGGAGGGGAGGGGGCAGGAGATGCCTAATACACCTCATTGTCAGTGAGAGGAGAAATGCTATTGAAGTCTATGGGCTTGGCTAAATTTGCAAGTTAGAGTGCATTAAAGCAGCCCCAGGCCCCCTAACTCATGACCCATCCACACTGGCAAGCACTTAGAGTGCCTGGACTCTGCAGCTGGAGTGCTCCTGGTAATCCATCTCCATGAGAAGCATAACGCTTGCTGCGCCTTGGCTGAAACACCCCAGCGTCAGTGTGAATGAGGTGTTGCATTACTGTGCTCTGATCGGCCTCCAGAAATGTCCCATAATCCCCTGAAGTCAAGTGGCCACTCTTGTCATTGTTTTGAACTTGGTTGCAGGAATATGGCCATGCCCTTTCAAAGCTCCGTTTCTGACAGCCGGCTGCTTATCTGCTCTGGGACAAAGCAACCATTAGGGTGGAATGCTGTGTGTGAGAGAGAGAGACTGGGGGGAGGGGGGTCTGCTGCTGTCTGAACTTACAAGACAGCATGCTGACATGCTCTCAGCCCCCCCAAAACCCACTCTCTCTCTCCCCCACATACACGCAACACACTCCCTGTCACACCCCCCCACCCCCCATCCATTTGAAAAGCACGTTGCAGCCACTTGCATGCTGGGATAGCTACCACAATACACTGCTCTCTGTCGTGTTGCAAGAGCTGCTCATGTGGCCACACCAGTGCGCTTGAATCTGACAGTGTGAACACACGGCTGCGCTTTCCCTCTTGCGCTCTCTGAGGGCTGGTTTAACTCACAGCGCTGTACATCTGCAAGTGTAGCCATGCCCTATGAGTCACAACAGCGAAAGTGAAGGTGAGACTGCAGTTCAGTGACTGAGGGTGAAATAGACCAGGACTGGCTTGTGTGTTTTTAATCGTAAAACCTTTTTTCTTCAGATTGGGCTTGATCTGCTAAATTGCCATGAGAACTGCAAATGCAGTGTGAAGTTTTCTGAAGTGTAAGGTTTCTAGTATATCCACATGGGGTAGGGGAAGGAATTTTTTCCCTGTTCAAAAAAATTGGCTGAACCAATTTTGCTCAAAAACCTTTTTTTATTTTTTATATATACACGTATATATAAAAGTGTATATATATAAAGTGTTTCCCAGTTGTATAGTTTATATACACACATAATCACACAATCCCAGTTGTATAGTTGTATACACACATAATCACACAAACCACCACTGACCAAGCATGGAAAAATTCATATCAAAGGGGGCTTGAAAAGTTGTGAGCAAGTAAGAGAGGTGAAGTAGAATGGAACTCAACCTGAATTACAGTGGATGCGAGGCAGGGCCCACTACAATACTGAATATTTTGGACACCTCAAAAACATAACAGTTCTGAGCCATGAATTCCTACTGAACACTTCCTTATGGGAAGAAGCCCAAAGTATTCAGCAGCTACCAGCCAAGTCACATGCACCCAGTGATTCAGCACAGGAGCATGATTCCAGGAACTGTAACCCACTGTGTGAACAAACAACTAGCACAGAAGGTTTCACAAAACAGTAGGTTAGTACCTGTGGAAACTTTCATTCAGGGACAGTGTCACTTTAATAGCTCCAAAACCACAACAGCCAGTACTTGCGTTACGTGAACAGGAAGGGCTAGATTCACGAAAGGGACTTACGTGCCTAACTGCCACTTTAAGTGGCAGAGTCCAACCTTTAGGCACCACTGGCATTTATAAAACCAGCTCTCAGCTGCCACCTAACCCTAAAGGCAACTAAAGTCCCTAGGTGCTTAAGTGTCCACCAGTAAAACCTCCAACGCATCTATATCTCCTGCATCTTGGCAGAAGGTTAGATTGGATGACCCTTGCAGTCTTTTCTAACCCTGTGGTTCTATAATTCTATATTTCTGCCAGTGGCATGCACAAAGGTGAGCAACTCAGCACCACTCTCATGCCTAAGCCCTGGCAAGATTAATAAATTAGGTGTTCCTCCTCCCTGTCTCACCTGAGACCCAAGCTGTTAGGCATTCTCAGAGGCCATCTACGAGGGCATGTACAAGATTGGGGCCCTCCCACAAGACATATCCCAATGGTTAGAGCACTGACCCAGCAGTGGGGAGATCTCGGTTCAAATCCCCACTCTGCCTGATGCAAAGCAGAGACTTGAAACCCACTTCCTGGGTGAGTGGCCTATGGAGAATTCTGGGTTGGGGCTCTCTCAATCTCTCCTGCTGAAATTATTTCATTTTGTATAAATACTTAAATATTAATTGAAGCAGAGACTGGAACTCGAGTCTTCCAGGTGAGTGCCCTAACCACTAGGCTATCAAGTCTTCTTTCTCTCTGAGGCACAGTCAATAGAAGTTTTCAGAGAAGGACCTGTGTAGATGGTGCAAAATATTTCAGGGGGAGATGGTGTGGGCAGGCAGAGGCAGGGTAACGTGCCCCTCCCAGATTACTCAGTTACATGGTGCAGCCGATCCCCTTCCCTGTGGGGCAGCTGAGCCTGCAAGCTGTGCCGGGCAGGGAGAGGCAGAAGCAGGAGGAACAACTGGGAGCTGCAGGGAGGGGTTGCTGCTTTCCAGGAGGGAGGTATCAGGAGGGGGCGTGACTTGAGCTGTTCTGGGGTTTTGCCCCCCACTATCAGTAGGCATGGCAGGGTGGCAGAGCCTTCCCAAAAGTGGGGGGCCCCCGCTATCTAAACCCAAGCCATCTTACCCAGCAGTGGCCTTAGGGTAGAGTCCAGTCTCTGCTTTAACTCAAGCTGGAGTCTGCCCTCTTTGCAGTGAGGATGCAGGCTAAACCACACTCTAGTGCTGGCAGTCCTCCGATGCCATCCAACAATTCTCCAAAGAACAGACAAGTTTCCCCCCCAGTTCATACATTTGACTGGGAAAGAATCCTAGAGCACCTCAGAACAAAGAACCAAGGGATATGTCCCCACTCATATACTGGCGAGTGCAGAAACAATGAGGACACAGCAATTCAAGTATGGCTTTGCAGTGAGGACATTCAGATCTGGGTGCTGATCACCTGAGCTAACTCCGCAGTGAAGACTTCGCCTGAATGGGAAATGAGGGAGTCAGACCATAGTTTTGTGACTGTTTGGAAGAGAGTTTAATTGAATCAACCTGGGGATATTTGCATTTGAAGTAGGATTGCACTTGAGACCTTGTCCACAGTGGGAATTTGTCTCCACAACAGCATGCATGAGCAGCCACCATTGGTAACCCCTAGGGTAAATAGAGTCAAACACTCTAAACTGCTTTTTGCACTGGTGAAGTTATCCCAGCTTACTTAGACTGTAAGCTCCTCTTTTTATTCTGGGTGTGTACAGTGCCTAGCACCGTGGAGCCTGGTTTATGACTGGGGCCCTACTGATGCAACTGCAGTACAAATAAGAGATATTAAATATTTGTAGGATCCACCAGTGCAAATAGCTTCTGCTTTTTTACAGTAAGGGTTTTTGCTGGTGTAGCTACGCAGATGACATTGGAGCAAATCTTGCAGACAAGAACTTTGGGATATTACTATCTTTGTGAGATTGCTAGAATAGCAACTACAGCTAGCAGAAACAAGATATTCATAACAATAGAAGCTACTTACTTACTGCAGGGAATTTGCTTTGAGCAGCAAAAAATGTTCTACAATATTTGTTTTTGGGAGGAATGGGACTAGGTCAGGGACACTTTTAATAGCTTGGAATACTTAGTGCGGAAAAGCCTTATAAAATACTGCTAGTGACACCGTGGGCGGAAACTACATCAAGTTAATGGAAATGTATGGAAATTCCACATACCCACCCCCATGGAATGCATGAGTTTGAATCTGCCTTCAGGAGACCCTGTTGGGAGTGTGTGGGGCAGTCCATCCATCTGGCAAGGTTACAAACATGTCAGCACTGTCTACAACATGCCTGATGTAACCTCCTTTCTGTAGCCTTTGCACTCTTCTTGCAATCTTTGTTTTATACTGAAGAATGAAGCACTGCAAAGCAGAAGCTGCAAAGCAGAAGCAGCGAACCCTGAAAAATGTAAGGGTCCAAACTGCTGGCTCCCATGAGAAGAGAAGAAAAAAAAGCACAAAAGGAGGAAAGGGGGAGGGGGAAGGAGCTAAAAATACAAAGAAGATCCTAAAGGGAGGAAGCGGGGGGAGATGAAGAATGCAACCAGAGACGTGCGGTACCCCTTGCTGTGTGGTTCAAGAATAGGTTATTACTTTGCTTTCCATGTATGTTCCATCTGTCAAAATGTCAGTATCTAACTGTCTAGGTATTTTTGTTACACTCATCATCAGAGCGCCTGTCACTAGCTTTTCCTCTCTTCTCTAAAGCAGTTGAGAAGAGAGTAGATCTATTTATGGGCCATCTTTTGTTTATTTTGTGATTTGTGAGTTTTAATTTATGGGACAGGTACCCACCTGCACAGGAAGGGCCCCTAGAGTTATGTTTTAGTAATCAGAAGGACTAATAATAAAATAATAATAAGGAAATAGTTACTGCATGAATCCAGAGCAGGTTTCTCTCTAGAAAGCTTTTCCTTGTGGTACTGTGGCAGATCACACTATGCTGTTTAATTCATAGGCTCCATGACCAAAGACCTGAGGTCATCAACAGCCAGGGTACTCATACAAACTATACAACTGGGAAACACTTAAACAAACACACACTTGTTTATATTTCCTACCGAAGGAACTTTCCTTTGTACGGCTAATTTATGGAGCAAACACAGTCCTTTCATCCTGATGCTTTTGAATAAGGCAAGAGCAGGGCCTTGCTTTTCTGGATAGTTTGGGGAGGGAAATTTTGCCTGTCGAAGCAGGGGACTCTTCCACTGACTCTCTGAGAGACATTGGACAAGTTGCTCAGGCCTCATTTTCAGAAGATCAGCCACCTTTTTTGGCAGGTGCAAGTCAAAGTAGTTACATGTCTAATGATCTGGTCTATGTCTGCAACCAGACCATCAAATAGATTAAATACTAAGATTTGTGCCCATCCCTTACCTGAACTGTAGTCTCGTTTCTTTTCTTTTCCTTTTTCGCGCCATTTGTGCTCAGTCTCAGCCTGGCTGGAAACTTACTCTAATTCTCCTGTGTCTCAGTTTCCAAGACCAGGGACTCATTGCTAAAAGGTGGCAACACAACCAATAGCTTCATTGCATTCACTTCTAAAAGAAAAAAGATGATTTCTTTGACCTAGGTTTCCTTTAATCATTTGTTATTTATAGAAGTTAATAATGCTAAAATCAAAGCAAATAAATCATTCCACTCAATGGAGAGTGAGAAGGACAACCTGAATGCTGCTATTGCATGTATCATAATTAAGTGCAAAATTAGTCTGGAAAAAGGCATGGTATGAAACCGATGGCCAGATCCTCAATTTGCTGAAATCCCATAGATCATCTGAAGCCAACAGCTATGATATTTTATAACAGCTGAGGATCTGGCCCCTAGACTTCAAAATTTCAGAGAGTTATTCCAGAAATTTTCTTCATCTCTTTCACAGTGAGCTCTCTCTCTTAAAAACAAACAAACAAAAAACCTCACTTTGGACTACTGTTATTCTCTAAAGTAGTCCACTTGCCACTGCAAAATCAAAGTCTGCTTCAATATACACACAGGAAAATCATGTAGCTGCATGCTACCTTTCATATCTATTAAACCTCATCCACTTTGCCAAGAAACAAATAAGAGATGGGATCACCAGTGTGCTATATTACTCTACTTAAAAGGCTTTTAAAGAATTTGCTATTGTCTGAAAAAAAATACATGCAGTCTTTATTAGTCACACTTTTGTTCCCAAGAGCATAACCTTAATTACTGTAACTAGGTTTGTGTGCCTACCGTATTTGGTCCCACTTATTTTGCTTTTGAACCTGTTATTTTCAATCTTTGCCCTAAAAGGAAGCACTTAATTATTATTATTGTGTTGTTTCTTCACAAAACTCCATGATGTTTATTTTCCTCTGGGCTGGAGGGATTGGAGGGCTTTTTGAACTGCTTTGTTTGGCACAGTAGCATCCTTGTTTTCCCTGTTATTCACAAACTATACACATAAATGATTCAAATATATTAAAAAAAGCAATGCTGGATCATTCCCCCTTTATTACTAGCTGTGTCTGAAACCCTCGGGCTTGGAACAAGAGCTAGACATGGATCATGATGGTAAAAGGCCAACTACAGTAGCTATGCATCCTAATTAGGCTCTAATAAGAAGAAAATGCATTCATGTACAAATCCTGGGATTTCTCATATGTGTGGATGTGCCTCATCACATTCCCTCAGCCCCCAGAAAGCTACTGTATAATGAGATGGCATTGTGATTTCTGCTACACAACATACAATAAGAGACCATTATTCTCCTCCAATCTACAGTGTGGTTGTGATGACTGGTTTCTTTATGTTATTCACTGTTTTTGTTTGTGATATTTTCATTTTAATACATAACCAGAGCACATTTTTATAATTGCCTTTTATTGCAATGGATTTTAAACTTTTGTCGACCTTGTTTACTAAGTCGTTGTCATGGAAACAAATTCAGACAGTTGTTGAATTGGTTGTGCCTTTACATTCTGATGGTCAGTGATGGTGAAAATATCAATGAGTGGCTAGTTGGCCATTCCACACAGCATAGAGAGAAAGCTGCTAGTAGTAGTCAGATTCTCTGGTCAAGTTATTCTCCTTAACTTACTCCTGATTTCAATGTTCCCATTAGAATTTGTTATACTTACTGCTCAGTAGAACTTTACTTGCAGTAGGAGAGAAAGAACCTGTGAGAAGGAAAGATGCAACTTTTGGAAATGACTGATCAGATGACACGAGGTTCAGAAGGCCACAAGGGAGAGAGTCTACAGGGAACCAGCTAATGCTTCAGTTGTTTCTCTACAGGGTAATATTTGTTTTTAAAGGGTTTTAAGTCTAGCACATTTGTGCAGCATGCTGTCACACTCAGGATGACCTACTTTGGAATTCTCAACAGATCCAAGTATTTACTTGCTTGCTAAAAACCACGGTATTTCCGTTTGCTAATTATTGTGCTTGTCAACTCCTAAAAAACCACAACAACCTCAAAGCACTAGTGTGTATTGAACACCTTTTGCCTGCCATCGCTAGATACAGTTACACACAGCCCAGGCTAAACAGCTGCTGCTTAAGCAATGGGTCTCTGTCTGTCAACTGCGGTTTGTGGGCAACTGGGTGCATAGTGGGTGGGGGATCATCTCTTGAGGACAGAAGGAAGTAACAGTAATCCAGGTTGCCCTTTCCATAGAGATCCCAACTGCAGAGTCCATTTTCTCACCAGCATGTTTTCAGCACAGCACATGCTGCAGCAGGAGAATGCATGTTTAGAGTGGAAATGAGTCATCAGCACCGAAGATGAACTTGGGAGATCAATGTATGCAACCTACAGACTGGGCTGTTCAGTGATTGTGCTACTCATGGCCTCACTCTACTGCACAGGCCATTTTGCCTCAGTGAATTAACTAGGTGCTCAGAGTAGGTAGTAGGGGAAGATCATCTGAACTCTCATCACCCCCCCGCCCCCAACACACAGAACTGCAGTGGTACTGCTGCAATTTGAGTCTTCTGTGCCCGGGCAAAGGTGCCAGTATTTTGCCCTCAGTACATCTCAATGGATCACTGACTCACCTTCTTGTAACTGCATTCCAAGATTGCATTATTTTTAGCACTTTCCTTCTTCCTGTGTTTCAGCTGCTACAAAATTGTTCAGATTTTATCACCAGGTTTTTGAGTATGGTTTCCGGGAGTCCAATCATGCCACTTACTGGTGCATGCTCCAAGATCAAGATCATATCTCTCCTCTTTCTTGGAGCTCTCTAGAAATTAGGAAGATTTAATCATATTCTGGTCTGTGACAAATCAGTGTATCAGTTTTTCCTCAAATGGTCTGCATATGATCATCAAAATACTATTTACACTTTATGTTCTCCATACACAAATATAAGTAGACACCCTTCAGGAGAGACTTTTCAATGCTATTTCCAAATATATCTTGGAAATACTTACAGACTACTTTTGTCCTTATTAAAGAGCCCTATGGAAATGTGTGCTACAGACAGGACCTAGACAGGAATGTGAAAGAAGACAAGTTCTTTAATAATTAAATTACTATCATGTGTTGGCCCTTCAGAACAGTTATTCTCGGTCTTCCAATTTTTTTTTTTAGTCAACATTAGTTTCTCCACCAGTGCTACGATATATAGCTCTATAAAAACAAAAAGGGGGAAATGCTTTCAAGGCCATAAAAGCAAAAGCAATAGAATACATAAGAACACAACAGTACAAGTGGAAAATGTTGCAGAAATTTTTATCTTCTCATAAAGATGTACTATACACATAAGGACCCCTTGCCCCTCTACCACCAAAATCCTCCTCTCGTTTTTGTACTGCTTGTATTGTATGTAACTACTATAGTTTCTTATAGCCATATTCATCTTTGAGTTTTTCTTATGAAGTCATGCTTCCAAGTAGCTCCCATAAGAGCTGCACTGTAAGCATTTTGCAGAAGAAAAGATACTGGGAAATGTGCAAACTGCCCCCCCCTCCTCTCACAGAAACAAACAAAAATGTCCCAAAACAATAACAAAAAACATAAAAAACCAAACACATTTTGCAGAAGTTATCAATTTCCCCAAAGCCATTACAAATAACTGACAAAATAACTGAGAAATGTCATAAAATTACCACAGTCAGGAGGGAAATGAAAAGAATGAGGTTGATTTAGAGAGAGAACACAGAAAAACAGTCCACAAATATTTCCACTGTTTTCCAGTTTCATCTTAACAATTTCTTGAAGCAGAAACAAGAGTTTATATCTCTCAGCTCCATGTGCTCGACCAGACAAACATTCCTTGTCTTAACAAAGGAAGTTCTCTAAAATCCATGTATCTGGGTGAGAGTTTTTACCCAGCAAACAAGTCAACAGTCACTGAATCAGTTTCTAAGTCCTTGCTTTTCAAAGCACACAAAGACCTTGAGTGTGCAAGGTGCACATATAACTCCCAAATTCTATTTACTTTATGTTCTAATTATGCAGAAAATAAGGCAAAGGGTGAATTGAGACATTTCAGGATTATTTTTTTAAAATAGCTTAGCCACCCAAGCGGTATCGTGGGCTTTAGCTCAGGTGGGTAGCCCGAGCCTTCGCCAGTGCCACAACTTCCACACAACTATTTTTAGCACATTAGCATGAGCCTGTCCACACAACTGCGAGGCTCGCTCCTAGCTGCAGTGTAGCCATACCCCGAGAAACACAATGCATTTAATGCATTTCCTCCTTGCTCGGGAGCATGTGTGGGGTGGGGGGGAGGTCATCTGCTAGCAATCTATGCTAGTAGCGGATTACTTCTCCCTCTGCATAAACTCAGTTTTGCTGGCAGTATATTCAGAGGCAGTGGTCGCACAGTCAAAGTTCCACCTAGTTGCCACCTCCCTTGCCCCCATCTGCACAGGTAGGGGAGTAGCAGCCCTGAGAAGGCTGCTTGTCTACCTACACGTTGATACACCTTATGTCCTCTTACTTCCCTGTGCAGGTACATAATGCAAACATTATTGCCCTCGTGCCTCAGTTCTCCACTCTTCGGCTTGTATGTTCCAACCCTTTCTCCAACCTTACATCTGTCTTGTCTGTTTAGACTGTAAGCTCTTCAGAGCCAGGGCTCGCTTATGATTTGTCTGTACAGCTCCTAGCATAATGAGACTCTCTTGTTGCCTAGTTTCAGAGCAGCAGCCATGTTAGTCTGTATTCGCAAAAAGAAGAGGAGGACTATTCGACATTGGTGAGGCCTCATCTGGAGTACTGTGTCCAGTTTTGGGCCCACACTACAAGAAGGATGTGGATAAATTGGAGAGAATCCAGCGAAAGGCAACAAAAATGATTAGGGGTCTGGAACACATGACTTATGAGGAGAGGCTGAGGGAACTGGGATTGTTTAGTCTGCGGAAGAGAAGAATGAGGGGGGATTTGATAGCTGCTTTCAACTACCTGAGAGGTAGTTCCAGAGAGGATGGTTCTAGACTATTCTCAGTGGTGGAAGAGGACAGGACAAGGAGTAATGGTCTCAAGTTGCAGTGGGGGAGGTTTAGGTTGGATATTAGGAAAAACTTTTTCACTAGGAGGGTGGTGAAACACTGGAATGCGTTGCCTAGGGAGATGGTGGAATCTCCTTCCTTAGAAGTTTTTAAGGTCAGGCTTGACAAAGCCCTGGCTGGGATGATTTAATTGGGGATGGGTCCTGCTTTTGAGCAGGGGGTTGGACTAGATGACCTCCTGAGGTCCCTTCCAACCCTGATATTCTATGATTCTATGATTCTATGACTTGTGGCACCTTAGAGACTAACCAATTTATTTGAGCATAAGCTTTCGTGAGCTACAGCTCACTTCATCGGATGCATCACGAAAGCTTATGCTCAGATAAATTGGTTAGTCTCTAAGGTGCCACAAGTCCTCCTTTTCTTGTTGCCTAGAGTCTCTAGACATCACCATAAAATATATGGTGATTAACAATAACATCCATAGTGATCTGCTCCGTATTCCACATAAGTGTTTGTAAGAGCCAAATCTGAGAGATTCTCTTACAGAATTCAGCATTTTTTTTGTATAGTGCTGGTCTGGGCATTAGGACTGACACCGAGATTCTTGGCTATGTGAGTTCATTGTGGGGAGTTTCTCTGTATGTTTACATCTTCCTGACTGGCATCAGTGAAAGCTCTTTCCACTCCATTTTGGCTCAATGTGCAGACATGATCTTTTTATCTCAGTTGCCATCAGGCCAGAGGTCGTCACTCCAGACATTATACATGCTGCTTCCAGTGGCAACGCCCTTAGATATGATCAGGCAATGAGACTTTTTTTCTGATGGTACAACGATTCTAACGTATCGCATGTTTCATTAGTTGAGCATCTTCTCATGTCAATTCTAGTTTTGTGTGGCACTACAGAACCCCTAAACCCAGGGATATCTCTCTTGCCTACTCACGCAGTTAAATAATAATCAAATAATCAAATAATCTCAGTTCAATTAACTTCTTGCCATAAACTTAGTAGTTATTTTTCTAATGTACTCCAGACACAATATTCACCCTCTTCCCCCAGACTCCTCTCCCCAACACCACAAATACACATGCTCATTCAGCAGTTGCCCTTGAGAGACAACCTGCCTATGGAAGCCTGAAGCCATTTTTACTGGGTCACACTCTGGTCAGAGCCACTCTTTCATTACAATTCCAGGCCTTCGCTCTGGACTTATATGGATTTCCTTCAGGTTTGCTCTCACAGGCAAAAGTAGAAATAAAGAAAACATTCAGAGAAAAGTCATATCAAGTAACATTGGGCCAAATGCTGAAGTCCTTACTAAAAGCTAGATTCATAGGTGTGCCAGAACTATGCTTGGTAGAGGAAGGTAGGTGGCTTTAAGTCACCTTTTTGCCCCCTGATCCTGGGGGCTGTCTGGGGCCAAAATGGCCCTGGTACAAATAGAGCAGCCTCAGAGTTGCTCTAAATTGTGCTGGCAGATAATGTTCCTCAAGGATCTGCTGTCCAGTACAGTGGTCTGGCCCCACCCCACCATGCCACTTCTGGCTTTCAGCCATCCTGAAACACCCTCTACATTTGGGGTGGGGGAAGGAGAGAGGCAGACATAAGGAGGATCTGGATAGATGCTCCTTGCCTCCTGTTGATCACTTGAGGTCTATGTAGATCTTCAGGAAGCTACAGGAGAAGATGGAGGATCCCCCATCTTATTCCATGGGAGTTTAGTTGGGGAGAGGGAACACCACCCATTCCTAATGGCAGAATGCAAAGGAAATTCCATATGCCTGATTGCCCACTGCCTTGCACCTGCTTCTGTCATTTGTACCTGTGGCATGTCAGGTGAGTGTTGACAGCTGCACCATTCTGACCTGGCAATTCAACTCTGTGATTCACTTTGCTGAGGTGTCAATGAGAAAACAAGGTAGAGAATCAGGCTCCATGAGTTGAAGCTTGTGGGCTCTCTTCTCCCTGGTGTGGGTTATTATACAGTACCTATGGAAGAATGGAGCCCTGTAAAGATTTCAGATTTGTCCCAGAGTTACACAGTATGAAGAGAGAATATCATCCCTCACTTATTTTCTCTCGTCGTCTTTTGCTAATCTGCCTCTTTCTAAATCCCTCTTAATTCAACAGGTGGTGCTGTATTTATTACTGCCAATAGTTCATTCTTCCACATGAACAACACACCTATTTACTACTCTGAGCTCTCATTTAATTGAATTCAGTGGATGACATTACCATGACACTGCTAAGATTAATGACTCAATAATTTTCAAGACAAGGCAAAATGTGAAGTTAAATTGATTGCATTAATTGTTTCTTTGAGAACACTATCTCGTATCTTGTTCAGCAATATCCTGGAGTGATCTCTCTGCTATCACATCAAGGGAGGCCTAGTTACCCATTTCTTTTTTAGGATTTGGCTCTCTGACATTATTTTAGAGTTACTTTTAATGCCTTTTCCTAGCTGAAGAGATGCAGCCAACAATAATTGCACTGAGATCCCAACAGACAAAATGATAAATGGAGAGGGCTTTTTGGAGTGGAAACCTGGGTTATTATTAAATCATTCAAGAGAAGGTGTCAGAGCATGGAATGGAGAATTAAAGTGGCCAGACATCTCACTCTTAGAAGGATATGCATGAATTTTAACGTCATGTTCTAGCATCTTGATAGCTGTATGTGTTTATTTAAAAATTCCTCCTTACATAAATGTTATGACAGATGCAACATCTTGTTTTCAGTGCTGTTGGTAGGCCATGAGATGGTTTATTTAACACCTTCAATATCATAGGGATATGCAGGGTAGACACAGCATAGAAAAATGTCATTTTTGTGTAGTTTCCCTTTCTGAAATTAAATGCTACCGTGCTGGGCTGCTGTGGTGTTCTCCCCCTCTCCCCACAAGGATGTTAAATTTTATTATGTTATGGTCACTATTACCAAGTGGTACCATTTAGCTATATTCACCTCTTGGACCAGATCCTGTGCTCCATTTAGAATTAAATCAAGAATTGCCTCTCCTCTTGTGGGTTCCAGGACTAGCTGCTCCAAAAAGCAGTTGTTTTAAAGTGTCAAGAAACTTTGTCTCTGCATCCCATCCTGAGGTGACATGCACCCAGTCAGTATGGGGATAGCTGAATTCCCCAATTATTACTGAGTTTCTTAAATACAGGTAGAATCATAAAATCGTAGGACTGGAAGGGACCTCGAGAGGACATCTAGTCCACTCCCCTCACTCATGGCAGGACTTAGTATTATCTAGACCATTCCTGACAGGTGTTTGTCTAACCTGCTCTTAAAAATCTCCAATGATGGAGATTCCACAACCTCCCTTGGCAATTTATTCCAGTGTTTTACCACCCTGACAGTTAGGAAGTTTTTCTTAATGTCCAACCTAAACTGTCCTTGCTCCAATTTAAGCCCATTGCTTTTTGTCCTATCCTCAAATGTTAAAGTGAACATTTTTTCTCCTTCCTCCTTGTAACAACCTTTCATGTACTTGAAAACTGTTATGTCCCCTCTCAGTCTTCTCTTTTCCAGACTAAAGAGACCCAATTTTTTCAGTCTTCCCTCATAGGTCATGTTTTCTAGACCCTTAATAATTTTTGTTGCTCTTCTCTGGACTTTCTCCAATTTGTTCACATCTTCCTGAAATGTGGCACCCAGAACTGGACACAATGCTCCAGTTGAGGCCTAATCAGTGTGGATGAGAGTGGAAGAATTACTTCTCATGTCCTGCTTACAACACTTCTGCTAATACATCCCAGAATGATGTTTGCTTTTTTTTTTTTTCCAACAGTGTTACACCACTGACTCATATTTCACATCATCTACTAGGACTCCCAAATCCTTTTCTGCGGTACTCTTCCTAGTCAGTCATATCCCATTTTGCATGTTTCAACTGATTGTTCCTTCCTAAGTAAAATACTTTCCTTTTGTCCTTATTGAATTTCATCATATTTACTTTAGACCATTTTTCCACTTTGTCCAGATCATTCTGAATTTTAATCCTACCCTCCAAAGCACTTGCAACCCCTCCCAGCTTGGTATTGTCGTAAACTTTATAAGTGTATTCTCTATGCCATTATCTAAATCATTGATGAAGCCATTGAACAGAACTGGACCCAGCCACAGCCGGAGCCCCAGGGCCTTTAAATCAAGATTTAAAGGCCCCACCTCTTACAGTTGAGGCCACGCCTCTTCTGGTTGAGACCACACCCCTGCTCAGGACTTCGGCATACCAGTAAGTCCGTTAAATTACTTTCACCCCTGCCTGCAGGACCCCACTTGATATGCCTAGCAGATTGACTATGAACTATGCAACTATGATTACTCTCTGGGAATGGTTTTCCAACCAGTTGTGCATCCACCATATAGTAGCTCCATCTAGGTTGTTTTCCCCTAGTTTGTTTATCAGAAGGTCATATGAGACAGTATCAAAAGCCTTACTAAAGTCAAGATATACCATGTCTACCACTTTCTCCCTATCCACAAGGCTTGCTACCCTGTCAAAGAAATCTATTAGGTTGATTTGACATGATTTGTTCCTGACAAATCTATTTCTAATCACCCCATTATCTTCTAGGTGCTTGCAAATTGATTGGCTTAATCAATTATCCATTATATTTCCGGGTACTGAAGTTCTGTAATTCCCCAGTTTAACCTTATTCCCCTTTTAACAGATGGGCACTATGTTTGCCCTTTTCCGGTCCTCTGGAATCTCTCCCATTTGAAGCTAATCGCTAATGGCTCAGATATCTCCTCAGTCAGCTCCTTGAGTATTCTAGGATGTATTTCATCAAGCCCTAGTGACTTGAAGACATCTAACTTGTCTATGTAATTTTTAACTTGTTTTTTCCCTATTTTAGCCTCTGATCCTACCTCACTGTCACTGGCATTCACTATGTTAGATGTCCAAACACTACTAATCTTTTTTGTGAAAACTGAAACAAAAAAGTCATTTAGCATTTCTGCAATTTCCACTTTTTCTGTTATTGTTCCCCCGCCCCCCATTGACTAACAGTACTATATTTGCAATTCACCAGTCATGGGGTATAACCCCCCAAGTTCATGAATTCATTAAAAATCTTTGCTATTGGACTTTCAATGTCATGTGTCAGTTCTTTTAATATGCTTAGATGGAGACTATCTGGGTCCTTAATTTGGTCCCATTAAGCTGTTTGAGTTTGGCTTCCAAATCCAATGTAGTAATTTCTACTTCTGTATCCTTGTTCCCATTATTCACCCTGCCACGGGCCCCATGCTCTTTGTTACCCTTATTAAAAACTGAGGCAAAAATATTCATTTAGGTGTTGGGCCATACCCAGATTATTTTAGATCTCCACCCCTTCCTCAGTGCTTAGTGGTCCCACCTATGGCAAATTGTAGAAGAACTATCACTGCTGGGACCTATTGGTCCATTTATTTTGGGAGGTGGTGGGAGGAAGAAACTTGACATTTAAGATGGTAAAGCCCTTCAAGACAGGAACGGTATCATTCTATGTAGGTGTGCATAATCCAGCACAAAAGGGCCCTGAGCTTGATGGGGGATACTGGGGACAACCACAATAGAAATAACAATACAAAAGAAAAGCAGAGTTCAGGCAAACTACCACATGATAGGGCTCTGACATTTAATGCACACCAGTTGTTCATATAACTCATATTTTTAGGAAAATACATTCTACGATTTTTCTTCTATGCTCTGTTACTTAACGGAACTTTATCATTTAAGGCACTTCTATTGATTGCAGTTACTGTACTATCCGACTTGCTTTGTTTTGCAGAGCTGAGACTGGAGAAGAAAGCATTTCCAGACTGATAACTGATCGTGTTCTACCTCAGTGGCTAAACGCGATCTCTCTCTTTTAGTGCAGTATCATTTGCTTTGCCATCCGGCTGCATGCCTCCTTGTCCAGACGTAAGTGCATAAGAGATTTCATCCACAGGGAAAACGGTTTCAGTAATGCTGCAGCAGTAGAGAAAATTTATGACCCCAAAAAGATGGAGGTTTATAGTCAGAGGCCATTGACTCATTACAGGTTTTGAAGGGAAAAGGGCAACAACATGTTTTCCCTGAACAATAATCTTACCAGGTTCAAATGCATTTTGATATGACCTGATGATCAGCACACAACAGAAGACATTTTATTGCAAAGGTAAGATTTAAAGAAGCAGAACCTGTATAATCAGGGTTTCATACAGCACTGTTCAAGAAGTCCACGCATTGTGAATGGCACTGCTGGATGGAGCTTTGCTGTTAGCACCAGATACTTACAGACACATTTTCAAGAGAGACCACTGATTTTTTGGGTGCCTCAGATTTTGGATGCCCAACTGCAGACACCATTGCCTGCTTCCAAGGAGTGCTGAGAACCAACGGCTCCATTCAAAGCTGACAGGAACCAAGGGTGCTAAGCACCTCTGAAAATCAGGCCCATGGCATCATATGCTAGGCAGCCAGAAAGGGAAGCATCCCAAAATCAGTGGCTTCTTTTGAAGACTTTGGCCCAAGTGGGGTCCATTCCACAGATTTTTTCCCATAGATTAACACTAGCTCATTAACCTCGGTCAGGCAATCCCCAGTAATTTGCAGGTGACTGCTTTGCTGTTGATCCTTGATGGTTCTAACTGTTGGTGAAGGAGCATTTCACAGAACACCCTCAGAAGAATTTGATCCATGGATGATCTTCAGTGACACTAGCTGAATATCTAAGGTGTGTGCAGGGGTGAAGAGCATAAAATGCTGGGGAGGGAATGGGATGTAAAACAGTGGCATTGGGTGAAAACAGGTGGATGGAGGAAGAAATGTTTTAGGAGGAGAAAAGCTGAAAACAAAACCAGGTTGCATTGGAATGAGAGCGAGAGAGTGAGAACAGAGTACTGGTGGAATGGGGAGGGTAGAAATGAACTGGTGGTGGAGGTCAGGGTGAGTGTGTGGAAACTGGGCTGTGAAATAATTGGATGAGCTGCTACTCTCCCCAGCCAGGATAGAAAGCCCCACTCCTTTCTCCCTCTGTTCATCCCTCCCTCTGTTTTCTCCAGCCTTATACAAGTTAGAAATCTACTGTTTTCACACTGAGGATGTTGATGAGTACACGGTTGCCAGAGTGGAACTTCTCCAATGCAATCCTTGTTACATTGTCACCAACTATATAGAAGAAACACATACAGATATAAAAGATACTGTGTTTTAATGTGAGGGGGAAGGCAGGGATCATATTAGAACTACATTTGCCATTATTAATCAGAAAAAACCCAACAGTCCTACACTAATGCTGACAGTACAGTTTCAGCTTTCCACTAGATTTATACCAGATGTGACTTGAGAAACATGACAATTGTAGTGGAAAAGATATTTTTTTCTTGTTTTCTAAGCAAGAAACCTGCAAATGCTGGGCTCCTAATTAAATCACAGTTCTACTGAAGTGTGCAGGTGTAGGAGACAGATGCGTTTCTGCTTCTGGGATGCAAATTACCATTCATCATCATTCCCTTCAATTCAGTCAAAGCATAGTTTAGATATGCTCTTTTCCTTGCTCTGTACCTTCTTTCATGCCATGACATCATGCTGTGCTGGAAGGAGCGCTCGGATTAAAGTCAGCAAGCCCCCTCCAATTTCCCCTGTCAAGCCTCTGCTGAAAGTCCCACAATGCTTTACAATAGTTGTTAGTGGGCCAGCTTCTTGGGTTATAAGATCTGAAGAATATGCTGAAGTGGAGTATTCCTTCCCTCTGCCTACTGTACACCAGTGTATTTACAGCTGACAAAGCCCCTTTATTTGGACCATTATATATAAAACATCTCAACCATCCCTGAAACAGTCACCTCTGGAGTGGAAGGCAGAAATCTCTACCCATACACATCTCGACATTATGCAACTGTTCAACGAAAGGTACCTCCGTGACACTATGCCCCCATATTCTTCATGGAGATATAGTTATGATATGAGTATGGCATAATTATGATGCATTTTGTGCAAGATAAGGCATGTGAGATATCACTGGAAAGATTATGATTTATTGAATATGATTATTCTATTTGTATGCATGTATCATTTCTGTTTCTGAAGTTAGGAATACTGAATATGTATCAATTACAAGTGTGTTTACACCTAGGGAACACCCACCAGACAGAATGCAATCAGTCTAGATGGCTCGCTATAAGGAAGAGCCATTAGAGAGAACAATAGGTCTCAGAAGATGTTTATCACCTCCAGAGAAGTCTTCCTGGCAATGCTGAAAACAGACTGAGCCGTGGATGCAGGATCATGTGATCAAATTACCTGATACTAGAAACCATGATAATGCTAGTATTTTTCCACTGCCGGGGGTGGGAATCACACTGGAAGACAAAGGATTCCCATCATAGGTAAAACCTATTTAAGACAGGGGAATGAGACAATCAGGGTTCGTTCTTCCCTGCATCCCCACCCAAGATGACTGCTGTAAACATCTAAGAAACAAAGACTGAATGAGGGGAGGAGGACTTAGCCCAGGCTGGAAGGTTGTCTAGCCTGTGAATGAAATATCTGAAGTTTTAAGCTGCAGACAAGTGCAGCTGGCCTTCAAAAATCTTTGCAATCTACTTAAAACAACATTTAGGGTGAGAAATTACTTATTTGTAACCAGTTTCTTTAGTATCTTAAACTTAGATTACGTTTTTCTTTTATTTGCTGGGTAATCTGCTTTGATCTGTTTGCTATCCCTTATAATCACTTAAAATCTATCTTTTGTAGTTAATAAACTTGTTTTTGTTTTGTCTAAAACCCAGTGCATGGAATTCATAACTAGGGGGCAAAAAGCTGTTGCATCTCTCTCCACATTGAGGGGGGGGCGAATTTCATGAGCTTACGCTGTACAATTCTCTGTGCAGCGCAAGATGGTATAATTTTGGGGTTATCCTCTAGAGGGGGGTGTGCACTTGAGTACTACAAATCCTTAGGTGAGCCTTCCCATGCAGAGCTGATTTCAGTGTCTGTGTGTGTCTCTGCAGCTGGGCATGTCCCTACCTGTATATGTGCTGGTAAAGTGCAACCTGAAGCCTGAGGGAGGGCTTGGCTGGCTTGCCTCAGCAATGCAGATGTGAAGGGAGCCCAGACCGGTGGGTCAGGTGGGCTTGGTGGTACCCCAGTTCCAAGTGGCACCCTGGGGGGAACCCACAACAACCTCCTTTAGTTAAGTTATAAGGAAATTTTAGAGGGAGACAAGAAGGGTGTGGTAATACCTTTTACTGGACGAACTTCTGTTGGTGGTAGAGACAGGCAGAAGAGCTCTGTGTAGCTCAAAAGCTTGTCTCTACTACCAACAGAAGATGGTCCAATAAGAGATATCTCACCCACCTTGTCTCTGATATTCTGGGACCAACACAGCAAACCAGAAAATGTTAGATATACAGAACATAACAACCCAACTAGAATTTCTCAAGACATGGTGCTCTGTGGTACTTTCATGGGATTTTTAATAACCACAAGCAGTTAAAGGCAGACTTCTGCTTTACAGCTCATTCAGAAGACATCACCTCTAGCAACATGGTATCCCTTAGCATTTTGCTAGAACACTGATTCAGAAGGAAAAGGCGGACAGCTATTGAATCCCCACAATGCTTCTTGTGGCAACATTTTCCTTGTGTTCATAGAAAGGCTGAGAAGACTCAACTCTGCTTAATTTACAATATCTGAAAAGACTTCAGTCCAAGGAGTCCTGGTCCATGACTAGGGCTCCTAGGTGCTATCTGGTAACAAATAATAATAAAAATAGTACCGATGGTAAAATACACAACTGGATAAAAAAATTGGCTCGGTAACAGAAGGTCAGAGCAGGGTGGTAAATGGATACAGATCAGGTAGCAGAGAGGTGATAACTTAGTATTGTTGGTGACACTGGGCACTACTCTAGGTAACTTGGGAGGCTGGAAGACCACGAGTGTCGATGAAGCCCTCTTGCTGAGACAGTTCAGTCTCCCTGCGCCCTATCTGAAGCTTCAAATAAAACTCTCTGCTTCTCCACCCGGTTGAGGTCATTGGCGCGACGCACACCGGGCAACGAACCCAACTGTTGCTTGCCTCGGGCACTCTGTGCCAGCAACAGTTCCTTGGATTGCCTGCTATCAAGAGAACTGGCGTTGGGTTCAGTTTTAGTCACACTAAGCATAAGTTACCCAGAGGAAGGAAAATAAAACTCCCTCTCTTTATTCATTGACATTGACCAAATTTCAAAACCTCCCTAATGTTAGGCTCCTAATTAGGCCTCTAACTAAGTGACAGATTTTCATAAGAACTGAGCACCTACAGCTCCCATTAAAGTCAGAGTTTTGCCAGAGTCACGACTAACTAAAAAACTCAGTAAGGACACTGGGATTTAATTCTCCAAAAGGAGTTTTGTTATGAAAGGAGAGGGCCTACGTGACAAAAAGTATTTCCCCATCTTCCCACCCCAAGTAGTTGCCAAGGGATTGGTAGCTGTGGGAAACCTCTGGAAAGCCATATTTTCATTCCCACTGAGGAGACATTACAGCAAACCAGCTCAATTCTGTTTCACTTTGAGACAACATGCATAATTAGTTAACTTGTCCGCCCCCACCCTCATACTTGTGGGTCTCATACATGGGTTGCATCTTTTTATTAAACTAGAATGTCAGCTCTTTGGGGTGGCAATTGTCTTTTTTAATATCGGTTTGAACGGTGCTTAGAACAATGGAATTTTGATCCTGATTGAAGCTTCTAGGCTCTATTGCAATACAAATAACTCCCTAGTGAGGAAAAAAAATATCACAAGATCAGGAGCCAAGGAGTCCTCTGTACTATCCCTCAATGGATAGCAGAGCCGTGTCTTCCCTTCCACCTACTCTTCTGCTCAAAGTTGGCTTACCCACAGTCTTACACAGAAACAACAAAAGGTGCAAATTAAAATCCAATTCGTTATTTCCACACAAGTCTGTGTGTACACTCTTATTTCAGAATAGAAGTGCTAAAGTCAATTTAGCTGTAAGAAGCCAATTTTAATTAAGGGGTTGTCTACACAGGGAAAAGGGCAATGGTAGCTGGTGTGCACTAGCTACTCCACACTAAGGGCTTGGCTACACTTGCAGATGTAGAGTGCTGGGAGTTAAACCAGCCTTTGGACACCACAGAAGGGAAAACGCTGCTGTGTGTTTACACTGTCAGCTGCAAGCACAGTGGTGTGGCCACATTAGCAGCTCCTGCAATGCCACAGGGAGCAGTGCATTCTGGTAGCTATCCCAGTGTGCAACTGACCGCAGTGTGCTTTTCAAATGGGGGTGGGTGGAGCGTGACAGGGAGTGTGTTGTGTGTATGTAGGGGGAGAGACAGTGTGTCAGCATACTGTCTTGTAAGGTCAGACAGCAGCAGACCCCCCCACCCCCCCCCTCTCTCTCTCACACACACACACACGCCTGCCTCGGCAGCAGCAGCACTCCGCAGTAATGGTTGCTTTGTCCCGGAGCAGAGAAGCAGCTGGCTGTTAGAAATGGAGCTTTGAAAGGGGATATCCGCATGCCTGCAGCCAAATTCAAAACAATTACAAGAGTGGCTGCTTGGCTTCAGGGGATTATGGGATGTTTCTGGAGGCCAATCACAGCGCAGTAATGCAACATGTCGCCCACAGTGACACCCGGGCGTTTCAGCCAGGGCACAGGAAGCGTTATGCTTCTCGTGGAGGTGGATCACCAGGAGCGCTCCAGCTGCAGAGTCCAAGAGCTCCAAGTGCCTTGCCAGTGTGGACACCTCAGGAGTTAGGGCGCTCGGGGCTGATTGAATGTTCTCTATCTTGCATGTGTAGCCAAGCCCTAACTCCACGTGTTGAGAGACTCTTATGCACAATAACATTGCCTTTGTACGCCTTAGCTTAATACCCTTTAAGGGCTAGCCCACACTGGCAGTGCTAAAGTGCTGCCGTGGCAGCACTTTAAGGTGGCATGTGTAGTCACCTGAGGGCACTCTTAGTGTGCAGTAAGAGTGTCCACACAGAGTTAGTGAAGTGTAGCTAGTGACTGTAGCTGTAAATTCACACCCTAGCTTACTGTGCACTAACTTCACTGTGTAGACAAGCCCTAAATTAACAATAGCTATTTTTGTTCCAGAATAAGATTCATACACAGATTTGCAGCAAAATAGCCACAAACATTTGAGGCAGCCAAATTAGTTGAATTGGTATAAATTTGTGTGTAGACCAGGCCTCAGTCAGAACAAAGGAGAAGATAATCCCCTTGTAATGCAGCATTTAACACCAATCAAAGGTGATAATTGCGTCAATCCAAGGAGATTAGCACATTGTAACCTGGTTATAAAGTGGAGTGCAATTTCCCTATGAAAGCTTGTCTACACAGGGAAATTATACCAGTATAAACTGAAGTGTGAATTTAAATCAATAGTGGTATAACTCCACATATAGACACACTTATTCCATAATAAGAATACTTTTAAAATTTATATTATGCCACTTTGGAAAGAGATTAAACTAATCCAAGAAAAACAACAACACTTTTATAGTGGAATAAAAATACTCATACAGAGAGTTATGCCAGAATAACGATATTGGTTTAACTATATTTACATTGGTATCAGAGTAGCAGCCGTGTTAGTCTGTATCAGCAAAAAGAACAGGTACCACAAGTACTCCTGTTCTTTATATTGGTATAGAATCATAGAATATCAGGGTTGGAAGGGACCTCAGGAAGTCATCTAGTCCAACCCCCTGCTCAAAGTAGGAACAATCCCCAACTAAATCATCCCAGCCAGGGCTTTGTCAAGCTGGACCTTAAAAATCTCTAAGGAAGGGGATTCCACCACCTCCCTAGGTAACGAATTCCAGTGCTTCACCACCCTCCTAGTGAAAAAGTTTTTCCTAATATCCAACCTAAACCTACCCCACCGCAACTTGAGACCATTACTCCTTGTTTTGTCATCTGCCACCACTGAGAACAGTCTAGATCCATCCTCTTTGGAACCCCCTTTCAGTTAGTTGAAAGCAGCTATCAAATCCCCCCTCATTCTTCTCTTCTGAAGACTAAATAATCCCAGTTCCCTCAGCCTCTCCTCATAAATCATGTGCTCCAGCCCCCTAATCATTTTTGTTGCCCTCCGCTGAACGCTTTCCAATTTTTCCACATCCTTCTTGTAGTGTGGGATCCAAAACTGGACACAGTACTCCAGATGAGGCCTCACCAATGCCGAATAGAGGGGAATGATCACATCCCTCGATCTGTTGGCAATGCCCCTACTTATACAGCCCAAAATGCCATTAGTCTTCTTGGCAACAAGGGCACACTGTTGACTCATATCCAGCTTCTCGTCCACTGTAATCCCTAGGTCCTTTTCTGCACAACTGCTGCCTAGCCACTTGGTCCCTAGTCTGTAGCAGTGCATGGGATTCTTCCGTCCTGAGTGCAGGACTCTGCACTTGTCCTTGTTGAACCTCATCAGATTTCTTTTGGCCCAATCCTCCAATTTGTCTAGGTCCCTCTGTATCCTATCCCTACCCTCCAGAGTATCTACCACTCCTCCCAGTTTAGTGTCATCTGCAAACTTGCTGAGGGTGCAATCCACGCCATCCTCCAGATCATTAATGAAGATGTTGAACAAAACCGGCCCCAGGGGCACTCCGCTTGATACCGGCTGCCAACTAGACATGGAGCCATTGAACACTACCCGTTGAGCCCGATGATCTAGCTAGCTTTCTATCTACCTTATAGTCTGTTCATCCAGCCCATACTACTTTAACTTGCTGGCAAGAATACTGTAGGAATATATAACTCTATAACTTGTATAACTATACAACTAGTAAAACTATCCTGTGTAAACAAGCCCTAGGCAAAATGAAACTTCAATCTAAATGAGAGTGAATGCCCATTGAAATAAGTTGAAGCAGTTCACTCCAGTTCACTAGAAACAAGTGTTTATTTTAAGAGTTCACTGTAAGTAGGTTTCAATGTACATTGATCAGTTCTCTGATTACTCAGTGAGAACAGTTTATGCCATTTTGGAGGCCAGGCAGTGTATACTATGTGCAGTCATATGATTTGGTTTGCCCCAATGTGCATGTTTATCTACAGAGATCTATGTAATAATGAATGTGTATGCATATGCACACATATACTGGCCTATCAGATAGTCTTCACTCAAGCAAAACATCCATTGATTTTTACAAGTACTTTTGCCTGGCTATGGACTGCAGGATCAGATCCACAGAGGACACATAATAGTGATAGGCTTTTAGTTCTTAAACACCCAGCACAAAGTCCAGTATTGACAGCACATCTGTACAGGCAAATGGTTTATAGAATGTATGGGGGGGGGGAGGAGGGAACAGAGAGAGGCTACCGCAGCTCGCTCCCTGGAAGAACGCAGAGAGAAGCCAATGCAGCTCTGATAGAGGCTTGAGGCACTCAGAGTGGTTTGGTACAAACGAAAGAGACATACCAAAGGGCTGATCCTGCTACCGTGGATTCCAATGGCAAAAACTATTTACTTCAGTGGAAGCAAGATTAGGACCCAAGAGTACTGAGAGAAAGAGAGCAGGTAGTAGAATTGGTAAAGTAACCAAATCTAGGGAGAAGATTTCTGATCCTGGGAGGGCTCTTTAATTTAGCAGACAAAGGCATAACAAAGCCAAAGACTGGAAGCTGAAACTATAAACTAGCGGGTTGCACTTTTGTTGCATTTGTTGGCTGAGCTCATTGCATACATCAGGAGCTCCTTGCATCCCTCCCTCCCCGCAGGCTCCCTGTGTGCTACCCTCCCATCCTCCTCTATTTCAGGGACTCCTTGCAACCCCTCACCCACTTCCTCATGCCATGGGTTTTTGTGTCCCCCATTTCCCCTTCTGCCACATGCGAGGACTCATTTCCTTCTCCCCTATACCAGTCTCCCCTATCTCCAGTCTCTCCCCATGCCACAGGCTGTGTGTGTCCTCCCATTCTCTCACCAGACTCAGGATCTCTTTGCGCAGGTCCTTCCCACCATATGCCTTATACCACTTAAGTCCTTTTGAAAGATAAGTCTGAAAGGAAGGTCATAGAGATAACTCTAGAGTGTCAACATTTAAATTGTACTGGGTGGATAGGTAGAGCGTGAGATGGGAGGGGCTATTGTTATGTGGAATGTGAATGGCTGCCATCAACTGCTTCTTTATCAATAGGCAATTAAAAACTGGTTGAAGCTACTGGCTTTGCTAACCAGATGCCAGGGCCTCCATGTGTACTCCACAGGAGTACGTGTGGCACCTTAGAGACTAACAAATTTATTTGAGCATAAGCTTTCGTGGGCTAAAACCCACTTCATCGGATGCATGAAAGCTTATGCTCAAATAAATTTGTTAGTCTCTAAGGTGCCACAAGTACTCCTATTCTTTTAGCATAAGTAGTTAACACACCTGTCAAGGGACCATTCAAGGTGAAGTGGTCTGTTATCACCCTCCAGTCATAGGGGGAAGGAAGGCAGGGTGAGGGAAGGCAGCTGGGAGGGTTGCTAGTGGGTTACAGAATGTTGTAATAAACCATAAATCCAATGTTTCTGTACAGCCCATGATTTTTAGTACCATGATTTTTAGTTATGAATTTAAGTTCCCACTGTCATCTTTTGAAAGTGTTGTGCAGTTTCGTTTGGGGATCAAGACTGATCAGTCAAACTATATCTAATCTCTTTGTGAAACACAGGGCCGGCTCTAGGATTTTTGCCGCCCCAGGCAAAAAAATTTGGCCGTCCCCCCCCGCTTTTTTTTCATGCTCCCTGCCCCCCGCTCCACCCCAACTGCGCCCCTTCCCCAAATCCCCGGCCCCGTCTCCTCCCCCAAGCGTGCCACATTTTCCCCCCACATTGCTTCCTGCGGCTCCTCCTCCCGCCCTAGCTCACCTCCGCTCCACCTGCTCCCCTGAACACCCCACCGCTCCGCTTCTCCCCCCTCCCTCTCAGGCGAGGGAGAGGCAGCGTGTTCAGGGGAGCAGGTGGAGCGGAGGTGAGCGAGGGTGGGGTGGGGAGAAGCGCAGGAACTAACGGGGGGGGGAGAGGAACTGCTCCCCGCCCCAGCTTGCCTCCGCTCCACCACCGCCACCTCCCCTGAGCGTGCCGCCGCTCGGCTTCTCCTCCCTCCCTCCCAGGCTTGCTGCACGAAACAGCTGTTTGGCACATGGCAAGCCTGGGAGAGAATGGGGGAGAAGTGGAGCGGCAGCGGCGTGCTCAGGGGAGCAGGCAGAGGCGAGCTGGGACAGCGGGGGCACATTCCTAGGGGTGGCATGGCCGGTGCCGGAATGCTGCCCCTAGAAATGTGCCACCCCAAGCACCTGCTTGTTTTGCTGGTGCCTAGAGCCAGCCCTGGTGAAACATGTTTTAACACAGGTGATATGTAGAATTTTTGTCTTATCAATTTCCTGTGTGGGGTCATTTGAGAGCATAGTGAGAGTCTGGTTTCCCCACATTGTTGCTTCCCCCACAATGACTGGACAGGTATTAACAGGCTACTTCACCTTGAATAATCCCTTGAAATGTGTTAACTACTTATGCTAAGCAACCTGTTCAAACCTTGTTTTTAACTGTGACACTGAGTACCTTTCCCAGACCTGAAGAAGAGCTCCATATAAGTTCAAAAGTTTCTCTCTCTCACCAACAGTATTCGGTCCACTAAGAGATATTACCTCACTCACCTTGTCTCTCTAATCTCCTGGGACGGACACAACCTCAACAACACTGCATACAGACAGACAAACAGAAATGCCATCAAGTTGAGTGTAGGGCCTCTGTTTGCCCAGTCAACACTCAATCCTGCACTCAGCTTGATGGCAAATTTTTCCCAAATTCAGACTAGAAATAAGGTGCAAATGTTTAACAGTGTGGGTGACTAACCAGTGGAACAACTTGCCTAGGGACATGGGTGGAGTCTCCATTACTTGAAATCTTTAACTCAAGACTGGCTGTCTTTCTAAAAGATATGCTATAACTCAACAAGTACTTATGGGCTTCATGCAAGAAGCCCTGTGTGAAATTCTTTTGCCTGCATTATACGGGAGGTCAGCCCAGATAGTCATCATGGTCCTTTCTGGCCTTAAAAATCTATGAAAAAGCCTGTGACATCTAGGCACTAGGGGTCTAGCATTTAGATAACAACGGGTATCAAAAAACAGATCCCACCTCATTTTTCTGGGCTCTCGATCACCTTTCATAGCTCTCTACTGATAGCTCCAGGTTGACCCAGATTCCTCCATCTCCAGTGTATCCTGTCTGATTTCTCCCCTCACCCACACGACAACTTGTCTCCCAGGAACAAACATGACTTTGAGCGAAGTTCATAGGCATGCTCCTTCTTTCTCCTGGTCACAGGGTGGTTGCAGAGGAGCCAGTTCAAGGCTTTCCCTTTTCCAGCTGTCCTGCTGCTTTCAAGTACAATGAAGACATGGCCCAGAAAGCTCTCTGCTGTGTTGCTACAGCACTGCAAAGGTGCTAGAAAAAAAAGCTACCGACTTAATTTTCAGAAATGCTGGGCATCTGTTGCTCCCTTTCACTTAATCTGGAGCTTCTAAAAATGTTCTTGGTGGGGGCACGGGACACACCCTGCCTTGCTGGTATGATGGATCGGAAATGGAAATACTTGCATGTAAAGGCCATAGAAATCCCGTGGACATATCCTTGTTTTAATTCTACAAAGATTAAACAAACATTTTAAAATCTAGCACTCTGTGGTGGCATCTGAAAGCGGGCAGGCAAAACTGATACGCAACGATGCCACACAGAGGCAATTTACCGCAGCCAGTGGAGATCATGCTGTTTCTGACTCAAAACAGGCCAGGCAAAACTGACTGACTGTTTGGGGGGAATCTCTGTTGGCAACAGGATGAAATCATGTTTCCTCTTAATACTCCATGTGCTCATCACCATTTGTAGGCCAGATACCCCCCTTCCTCATAAGCCACAAGAATTGCAAATGCAAATACATCATTCAGACTTGCGGGCAGAGGGACAGAAGTTAAAACATCAAGTATGCACAAAAGCCAAGAATTAAACAATAAACTAAAACTGTTTTACAGTAAACTGTGAAATAAAAGTATCCACCAAACAAATATATTTGTACATTTGATTAGAAGTTAAACTAAAAAAATCCTAGGACTATGTGTCCAAATTAAAGATGTCTGTCAGTGAGATGGAAGGCATGTCATTAGCCCATAGGGCCTTATTTAGCAAGTGGATTAACATGTTTCTAAACACTACAGGGACTCTAGAGTTTAGCACAACCTGCTAATATTTTTATAAAATATGTTAACTGTGGATGAAATTAATTGGTATAAAGTTTCCTTGTACTGGCATAGTTTGCTCCCCTTCATGTGCATGAATAGCTATATTAGTGTAAAAGCACCTTTATACTGGTAAGACTGCATCCACATTAGGGCCGGGGAGAGGGAGCAGAGGGGAGATGGTGCTGCTTTAACTCTATTCTGGTATAGTTTAAATTGTACAACTTGTGTGTAGATAACATCTAACTTTCCCTGATAGAATCATTATGGTACATAGTTGCTGGCTATTGCCAAATCTTGTTTTAACTTATAAATTATTGCTTAAAACTTATGTACCTTCAGCAATAACAAGAAGACACCTTTAGTTCAAGGATCTCAAAGCGCTTTACAAACATTAATGAAGCATTAAGGTCACTGGTGAGCCAATTTGGTATTATACATATTTTACTGGAGGTCTGAACAGGTACAGAGGTTAAATGACTTGCCCAAAATCACACAGCAGGACAGTGACAGAGCCTGGAAAAGTTAGGCCTTAATGTATTCACTAGGATAATGACAGAATCAAGAGTTTTATCACATACTTCCTTCCCATTTCTCCCTAAGGAGCAAGCGCTGATGAGCTCTCACCTGGCTGTCATTTTATGCATACTGAAGGTCACCATGAATAGTAAAATATGAAAATCTAATCTTCTTTAATAATGCACAATAACTTATTTCTGTATGTGACCTCTCAGAGTTCAGCTGCTCAGCTATAACAGGCTAAAGATTGCTTTCAAACTCTTAATTCAATTTCAGAAAGCGCTGTGTGAACTCCTGGAGAACAATAAGGATGTCTTTCTCTTCCTACCCCAAAAGGAATACATCATAAAGCTGTCCTTGATGAGTTCTGATTTCACATCCACAAAAATGCATATAACTCAGCTCAGATGCTTGCTTCAAATATGAATCACCTGGGGATTTGGTTTCCACACAAACAAGGCCCATTACCCCTTTCCAGGCACTTACATATCAGTAGGGTTACCAAATGTCCGTATTTTCCCGGATGTGTCCGGCTTTTTGGTTCTTAAATTGTCGTCCGGGAGGAATTTTTAAATATCTAAAAACGTCCAGGATTTTGCCATTATTATTTTTCTCCAAAGAAGAGTTGATCATTCAAGAAAGAGAGTGAATGTTGATCATTTGAGAAAGAGAGTGAATGTTGATCGCTCGAGAGAGTGCCTGCTTTTTCCCCCTTGCTCCCAGCGCTTGTGCCACGAAAAAGCTGTTTCGCGCAGCTGGGAGGGAGCGGGGAGAAGAGGGAACGTGGCATGCTCAGGGGAGGCGGCGGGGCCAGGGCGGGGATGGAGACTTTGGGGAAGGGGTTGGAATGGGGGTGGGGAAGGGGCGGAGTTGGGGCAGGGCCGGGGGGGGGGGGGCGTGAGCAAATACCTGCCCCTCCCCCCTGTGGAGTGTCCCCTTTTTTGAACGTTTAAATATGGTAACCCTACATATCAGAAAAGTCTTCTTAAAAGTTGCTTTAACCCTTCCTCTAGCAAACATTCTCTAAGTATCAGTGTATTCTGGAGGAGCCAAAAGGTATCTATATTTTTTTCCTATATAGATGTGTATAACAGTATTTTCCTTTATTGAAAAAAATTGCACGACATTTTACCATAGTAGTCCCAAACGCTGCAATATCATGATCGTAACTGCTTTAAAACAGTTACTGTAAGATACTTTAGTCCTTTTATTATATGGGTCAGGACAAATGTGAACACATGTTTGCTAACAGTTCTGTAACATGGCACCCTCTCCCTGTAATCAATGGGGCTTAGGTGCTTTTAAAAATCCTACCAGGTGCCTAGCTGCATCTTTAGGTGCCTCAATGTCTTTGAAAAATCGGGCCCTAAATGCCTATCACAGGGTTTCTTGTATAGGCGCTGACTCTGTGGGTGCTCTGGGGGCTCAAGCATCCACTGAAAAAAGCTGGATTAGTCTTTGTGGGCCCCAGTGCCTGGACCATGGTCCCGCCTCCCACTCTGCCCATGCTTTGCCCCGAGGCCCCGCCCCCCCATGGTCTCTTCCCCCAGAGGCTCTGCCCACCACTCGCATGGAGGGTAAAGGACGGAGTGGAGCACTCACTGGTAAAAACAAAAGTCCGTGCCTGTGCTTTCTTGGACCTTCTTTTGAAGCCTTTGGTGCTGGTCACCACTGAAGACAGGATACCAGACTAAATGGATTAGTGTTCTGACCCAGCATGTCATTTCTTATGGTCCTGTGCACCACTGAAGCCAGTGGGAATTTTGCTCGTCTCATAAATTGGAGCAGGATCTTAGTCCTAGTTACCTGCTGGGTAGGACTGGGGAAATGATGATCAAAGCAGGAAAGGGGCCAGACCCTTCCGCTGGTGTGATTTCAATGGAACTACGGTAATATACACCGGCTAAGGATCTGGTCCAAGATTTTACCAATTGAGATTTATAGCCAAAAATCTTTCTTTTCCCTGACACTGTTTTAAAGCATTTAGTATTGACATTTCTTTACTTATAAACTATTAGCATCAATATCAAGCAACAACAACTGTAAAAACAGATGTATGGCTGGATTTAATTGTATTGATCTGATCAAGCTCTCGAGGAAACGGTCTCTGGTGAGGAAGCAGAGGCTTTTTTCCCCTACAGCAAATGAAGTAAATGTTTTGCTAGCTCATTGCATAAGAGCATTAATCTTTTCCTGCTCATTCCTGCCTGAACAACCAGAAGAAATTCAGTTTCTTCCTAATTATTCTGCTGCATGTTTACTACATTATTCAATTCAAATGTAACAACAACAATATTTAGCACAGACAATAGCTATTTTAGATCTTCATAGTTACATTGCAAAATTAACTAATGAATCCAGAAATGTTTATCACTCAGTTAAATGAGTGCTCTACTGCGGGTAAATAACCGTTTGCTTTACATCTCACATGATATAATGTAGGTTAGACAAACACAGATAGTCATGGCATTCATGTTAGATTTTTAGGCACCAAGTGGAATCCTACTTAGATAAGAAAGAACTTTAATAAGTTGATCTGAATTTAGGAGGTGACTACTTCCACTGATTTACAGAAATGGAGGCTCTTATTGTCAAGAAACTAGGGACTGAGTACACGGATGGCAAAATGGTGAGTCTGCAGGAAGTAGACCTGGGATTCAGGACATTACCCCACATCGGCTGCCTGTATAGTACTAAGATGTTCTAATATCACACCTTTAAATCCTAGTCTGGACAAGGGCCTGGAGCGATATCCATTCAAACTGCATTGCAATGATCATTTTCCTAGCTTGATATTTTGACCTTTCCTCTCTTTGCATTGCTCCACTGACTATCCCTTTTCCAGTGCATCAGACATTAGTTACTGGTCTTCACTTTCAAGGCCTTTCATGGCCTATTTCCACCCTACCTATCATCTCTCACGCACTATCACAGTGTCATCTTCCAGCTGTGCTCTGCCAATGATGCCGGCCTTCCTCATTTGCTTGGTAAGCCTTCAAGCAATCATTTTCATTTTTTCTCCCATGCTGCTCCTCACACTTGGGAGGGACTCCCCATAAACACTGACAAGGCTACCTCATTGTCCCCCTTCAAATCCGTTCTTTTGTCCCCCCCATTGTCCCCTTCAAAAACGTTCCTTTGCTGTGATGTCAATAGTTAAGCAGCTAGTGTGCTGAGACCACAGCACATCATGCTGACCACTATCTTCTCATTAAGAACAGGAGTACTTGTGGCACCTTAGAGACTAAGTACTCCTTTTCTTTTTGCGAATACAGACTAACACGGCTGCTACTCTGAAACCTATCTTCTCACTGTTTCCTTGTGCTTCCTCATCTGTCTGTATCTACCTGTTGTCTCTTGTCTTATACTTAGATTGTAAGCTCTTTGGGGCAGAGACCTTCTTCGTGTTGTGTGTTTGTGCAATGTCCAGCACAATGAACACAGAAGTAAATGCAGAACTAATTTTTTCTACGCAGCTTTCCCTCACTATGCTTTTTACCACAACTCCCATTCCTACACATACATCCACAGAGAAAAATTCATTAAGCTATTTATCCATTAGGCTGGGAAAGAAGAGAGTGACAGTGAGAGTTATTTTTATTCACAGGTAATTTAGGGGGAAGGGGTTCTCAGATATTACAATGATGTGAGCCACACATTAGATAGATATGTATAAATGCAGCTTATACTACATTAGCCATAACCCAGAACAGATGAAATTGTACAAACAAAACTAACATGCTGATAGAAACATTCTATTCAAGCTATGGCAGCTTGTATCTTTTAAATTAAAGACACCAGTGATGCTGATATAACCATCCCTTCAAATACATCTAAAGGCTTGTCTTCACTTACATTTTATAGTGCTCTAACTTGCTGACTCTGGGGTGTGAAAATCGCCCCCCCGAGCGCAGCAAATCTGAGCGCTTTAAAGCGCCAGTGTAAACAGGCTCCGAGCACTGGAAGCCGTGCTCCCAGCACTTGGAGCTAATCCCCTCGTGGAGGTGGATTACCAGGAACGCTGGGAAAGCTCTCTCCCAGGGCTGGCGCGCGACCACACTCGCACTTGAAAGAGCTGCCGCGGGTGCGCTCCCGAAGTTTCCAGCGTAGCCACGCCCTAACACAAAACAACAACAACTGTCTGAATAGCTGGTACGCCTAAAACATCTGAATGCAAATAATCAACGCCAAATTGCCCCTTGCACACTGCCCAGTATACATGGGTTACCCTCATTCTCCTTCCCACCCCGTACCGAGATGCCATTTCTGTTGTGACCAAATGGGAATTCTCTGTAATATTTTTATGAATACTATGTGTGCTTCAGTTTCCCCTGTATTTCGCATGACTACCCAATGGGGGAAAGTAGTACTGTTTGCTCACAGGGCAGGCTGGGAGACATAAGTATGAATGTTGCTAGATGTCTAAGCCTGAAAGGGTCATTAAAAAGGACTGGCCAAGGCTGACCCTGTCAGAGGAAAACCCAAGAAGATAATGGAAAACCCAGTCGCCTAGCAATCAACAATCCAGAGGGAGACGGATTTCCCCACCTCTCAGGAGGGAAGCCGACTGAGCAAAGATTCCAGATTGAGAACAAAAGACTAGGAAGGTGGCTGCTGGAAGAAGTCAGGACTTGCTAAACAGAGCGCATGCTGTGAAGCATGTCAGATTCCTAACAATGACAGTTGGGATTGAGGGTCAGCAGAGTCAAACCCGGGTCTGGGAGCAGCGGAGGAATTTGTAGCCAGGTTCCAAGTGGGATCTATACCAAGTGTCAGAGTCAGGTTTCAGGGTCTGAGTCAGGAGGCAAAGTCTAAATGAAGTTGAGGTCAAAGCCAGGAGTTCAAGAGCAGGAACAGTCATGGCAGTTACAAGAAATCCACACTGTTGCCTGGACACTTCCTGAATGCCCCTTGGGTTTATATAGGGCAGGGAGCCAATCAGGAATCATGAGGGCTGCTGCCTGTCAGACGCCTCCAATGCAGAACTTCCGATGGTCATGAGTAGTGGAGTGCAAGTTGGGTATAGCTGCCACTGGGCCTGATAAGTAGGAGTATAGATGCCCCAGAAGTTTGATCTCTGGAGGTGGTGAGGCTGTGTGGCCTACTCTGAAGGAAGAGCGAGACCTGTTGAAGTCTGGCATATCAAAGGTTTCCTCCACGAGACTGGTCTAAAGCTGAGGCTGTAGCATGGAGCTATGATAGATGCCCCTGCAAAAACCATGTAACCAGTGATGGCTCAGTGGGGGAATAGTTTGTTTTAATTAAAACAGCAGTAGCAAATACTTTCAGATGATTTGGAATCAAACTGCAACAGTTAAACTTACATATACCTTACTCCTCCCCCTCCTTTAGTTTATCCAGCTTAGGACTTGTCTACATGGGAACACTCAGGAAAGCCAAGACAAATTGATTAAGGTGTGAAGTTAATGTACAGATGTTAAAACACATTAACTTCCTCTGTGGATACTCTCATTCAGAAATAAAGTGGCTTTAGTTCACTGTAGGTTAATCCTCCAGTCCTAAGGCCATTTTATTTCTGAATGAGAGCACCCACATGGAGATTTAACATGTGTTAACATATGTGTATTAACGTCACAGTTTTAGTTAATGCATCTCAACTCCCCATGTAGAAATGCCCTAATTGTGTCACATTTCAAATGAGATCATAAGCTATTTGAGGCAGTGACCATGAGGCAATGGCCGCAGTGGGGCCCCAATCCTGACCATTACTATGACAACAGGGGGCCTCCATTATATAATTAATAAAAACAGCAGCTGCATTGAATCATGAGAACCACTCATACTGCCATTAGACAAATAGGGCAAGTGTAGCTTTGTTCATTCATTTTAAATTCTGCTGCAAAGAGTAACTGCTTCACTAGCAACCATTACTATGTAGGGCAAACATCTCAAACTAAATTAGTAACACAATAGCAAGCGGGAAGAGACAGTCTCATTGCTGATTTTGCCTTGGGTTATTTAAAGATGACAGAAATTTCTAGGGAGTCCAGGCAGCAAAGACACCAGTATTTTCATGAAGGTTATATTATATAATGGTGAAAATGAAATTAGTAGAAAGATATATCACACTGCAGCCAAAAGAAAACGGAAACATTTCACTTGCTGCACATGGACATTTCTCCTCAGGAAATTCTTGAGACTCACTGTTCCTGTCAATCAGGTTAATGTGCCTGTACAATTTACGCAACAAAAAATGCAACACGGTATCATTTACACTAGGAAATGACAAGTACAGACAAACGGTGAGTGCACTACTGTCAAACACCTTCAGACTGCAATAGAGATACACCAGCTGAGGAACTGGCCTGTCCTAGCACCAATCCAAATAAAATATACCAGCCACTTCTAGAGCTGGTGACAATGTATGCAAGTTCAGTGACTTGCCCCTCAGCACCCTTGTTAAGTTCTGTGAGAAGAAACAACTAAACTGCTGGAAAGAAGAGCATGCTGAGGTGAACTTTGTGGGCCACAGTGTCTTGCAGGCATTACCGCCATCCTGAAAACTTCTGCTATCTGGAGTGTGTGTCCTTTCATTAGATCATAGTGACGCAATGCATAACCTATGCCAACATAATGTGGGTCTTTGTCCCACTCAAGTGGTTAGAGCATTTATAAAATGGTTTATAGATCTGCTGCTGCCTCCAAGCTAACAGACCCGAACCTTTAGCTCAAACAATGGAGACTCATTTTTTTAGACCCAGAAGACTCATGTTCAATCCCCTGTAGATATCCCAACCAGAGGTTTGATCACTCGTTGCTCACAGACTAGAAATAGTGCAACAAATTGAACACTTTGGGGCTTTCCTCTCTGACAGAGAAACCTGAGCATCTCTGGACCCACAGGTTATCTTGCTTTCTCACTGCAGGTTCTCAACTTCTTTTGCAGCGACCAGGATCCTCCATCAACTGCACTGAGGGTCTTTTGGTGTTCTCCAGCCAGTGACTGAGGAGTCAGGGGCTCATTAACCATGGTGAGCCTGATATGGGTTAACGATTATCAAGGATGCTTAGGCAGAACAAGAGAGACATCCCACCTTTTTGTTATCACTAACTGCTCTGGGAGCTGTTTGAGTGTTTTCCCTGGGCTGGGACTGGCACAAATGTCTTCCTCTGTGAGATTTCAGGGCTCCTTCACGGTGGACTGATTTTCCTTGCATTTGTTTTTCACCTTGTCTAAAAGAAAAGGGAATTGGGCAGAAATGTAGGAAAGCAATTTAAAGCAGTTCAGATTCTCCTTTATGCCACAAGTACACACAGTAATCTCTTTTTTTCGCTTAGACGTCCACGCAGAAAGGATGGTGGAGGACGGTAAGTTTGCTAAGAATACCGCAAACCAGCCACTAAAAAGAACGAAAAAGTAAAAAAAAAATAATAATAATACAAGAGCAGATTGGTTTTGATCTAATGACAAAAGGCTGAATTAGAGAGAGTTGATAGATTAGACCACTTGTCTATACTGTAGCTTTTATTCTTCATCCAGTTTGATGCAGCACAGATGTTAGACAGCTAAACACCACATACATCAATCTCTAGAGCCATACCATAAGATAAGATGCTGTATAAGCCACAATGACCCATTGACATAATTCAGATCTGTGGCGGGTGCAATCTATGAGCAATCTGCAAAAGCCTTTAAAGTTCTTTCGACTTCTGGATGGCTTCAGAGCGTCTTCCTTGCCCTATAAACAAACTCAGACTCTATTAAGATGACTCACTGGAACTGTCTATCCATCCACTGTTATGTCTGAGCAAAATCACATCTGATATGTTGAAAGTAGGCAGTTAGCCAGACAAGATAACTAATGCATAAACAATCACCCACAAGAGATTGGGTCAGTAAAGTTAATAAGAAGCTATTTTCTTCCCCAGAGTCCTCAGAGCTTCTTTCAGAGTCCTGAGCAGTCTTCCATTTTTACTGTATTCCCCTGTTTCTACAGGCACCTTGATGCTATGGTGACAGTTGCATTAAAAAACTTACTGACAGAAGACGGCCCCAGATTTTCAAAGTCATGAGTCAGGTCCTGCAAAATCATGAGATTGGCTTAAGAATCATGTGTCTTGAACAAAAATAACTACCAGTGGGTTCTTTTCATCTGCTTTCCGGTATTTGAGCCTTTAGGGTGCATTGGGGTCCCATTTTAAAGTCTTTTTCTGCAGGCATGAGGGCTAGAAACTTGTTATTTAAAAAAAATGGAAATTAAGATGGTCACAGAACCACTTATTTGCTGGAGCTGAGGCTATAAGTGAAACATCAGATATTGCCAGCTCTCAATATTTTAATTAGCATCTTGCAACACGGAGACAGATTATATTGGATCACGACTGATTGGGAAGGGCTGGGCTCAGCAGCTAGCTGAGGTCACCCTGAATAGGCCAGATAGATCATTGCAGAGAGAGAGGAGACACTCTCTCCTCCCACTAAATATACTGTCTTCAGAGGGCCCCCACCTTCTTGCAGCCTTCGAGCAAAGAAATGGCCTGGTTTCTGACACTTGAATCCCCCAAATTGTTGTGCCCTCACTAATCAACTGCACTGAAAGAACTGGGAATTTCCCCACTCTCAAGCTAATATCAGTAAGATTATCCGACATCACAGGGATGATTCTACCAACATTTCTGAGAAAGGAAAATACATATTAGGGTAGGTTAATCTTAGTTGGTTGCTATTGTGGGTATAGTTATGTGAAACCAGAAGTGGCCAGTGACCCTCCTTTTGCTCTTTCAGCTTCAGCAGAGCCTCTCGGAGGAAGCTATTGGAGGCATTGATGAGGTTGCCTATGTTCTGTCTGAAATCTGCATGTTCTTCAGTGAAGTTTAGACCCTTCTAATGCCTTTCTTTGCTGGTTATTGTTACACTCTGTTTGGGGGCTCAGGCTAAAACATTACATGTATTGACTAACTGCGATTGCCAGTAAATGGCTGCTCAGTTACAAATTGATGGTGTCAGTCCAGTTCCTAGTGGAGAGGTGTTCACATGATAAAAAATTACTTCCAAAATTGACACTAATTATCTCTTTTCTAGGCACTCTTGGCATTGAGCAAATGGCTATGGAAATCCACTCAACCCTCCGAGAGAGAGAGACACAGAGAGACAGACAGGTTGGTTGGGTGACATAGCGAAGCTTGTTCAGCCATTGCTCATACTGTGACTGTTCTACAGAATAACATTCCTGGGCACTGACATCTTATTGATCTGGTACGTCACCAGTGCAAAACGTTTAAAATCTTGGGGGGGGGGGGGGTGAAGGAGAGAGAGAAAATACGGACTACTGCATTGGTAGTTCATAACACTGCACGTGTCGCATTCTACTCTAGTGATATTCATTGGAAAAGTTTCCCACTCTTAGGTCCATGCCTTAAGTATGAGGCCAGGCCTCAAATCCCAAAGTGAACAAGTGGGGAAGGCTGCTGTCCCCCATCACAAAAGTGGTACATTCTACTCCTGCTGCGGACCCTGAGTCCCATAACTGGCAATTCTCTTTTCCTGCTAATGACAAAGGACATTTGTTTGACATTTGCTCTTTTTAAAAAAGTCTAAAAACATAAGCAGCTGGTCTTTGTGCTCCATATGGGTATCTAACGCCAGGACTCTAAATGCTTATTTGCACAAGTGGCCATAATGATTAGCAGTTGCTTAACTATGTATTTATGCAGTACCACTGTGCTACCCATAGAACCTCTGCAAGTGCCCAGTAAATAGGGAACTGTTAGGGATGAACTAAAACCCTTACCCATTACATAAGCCTCTCTCTTCCTCAGGTTTCAGAGTAACTGCCGTGTTAGTCTGTACTTGCAAAAAGAAAAGGAGTACTTGTGGCACCTTAGAGACTAACCAATTTATTTGAGCATAAGCTTTTGTGAGCTACAGCTCACTTCATCGGATGCATACTGTGGAAAATACAGAAGATGTTTTTATACACACAAACCATGAAAAAATGGGTGTTTATCACTACAAAAGGTTTTCTTCAGTGATCTTCCTGATGACACCATCCTGGCCACTATGGATGTAGAAGCCCTCTACACCAACATTCCACACAAAGATGGACTACAAGCCGTGAAGAACACTATCCCCGATAATGTCACGGCTAACCTGGTGGCTGAACTTTGTGACTTTGTCCTTACCTATAACTATTTTACATTTGGGGACAATGTATACTTTCAAATCAGCGGCACTGCTATGGGTACCCGCATGGCCCCACAGGATGCCAACATTTTTATGGCTGACTTAGAACAACGCTTCCTCAGCTCTCGTCCCCTAACGCCCCTACTCTACTTGCACTATATTGATAACATCTTCATCATCTGGACCCATGGAAAAGAAGCCCTTGAGGAATTCCACCATGATTTCAACAATTTCCATCCCACCATCAACCTCAGCCTGGACCAGTCCACACAAGTGATCCACTTCCTGGACACTACAGTGCTAATAAACGATGGTCACATAAACACCACCCTATACCGGAAACCTACTGACCACTATTCCTACCTACACGCCTCCAGCTTTTCACACCACACGATCCATTGTCTACAGCCATGCTCTGCGACACAACCGCATTTGCTCCAACCCCTCAGACAGAGACAAACACCTACAAGATCTCTATCAAGCATTCTTACAACTACAATAGCCACCTGCAGAAGTGAAGAAACAGATTGATAGAGCCAGAAGAGTTCCCAGAAGTCACCTACTACAGGACAGGCCTAACAAAGAAAATAACAGAATGCCACTAGCCGTCACCTTCCGCCCCCAACTAAAACCCCTCCAACGCATTATCAAGGATCTACAACCTATCCTGAAGGATGACCCAACACTCTCACAAATCTTGGGAGACAGGCCAGTCCTTACCTACAGACAGCCCCCCAACCTGAAGTGAATACTCACCAGCAACCACATACCACACAACAGAACCACTAACCCAGGAACCTATCCTTGCAACAAAGCCCGTTGCCAACTGTGCCCACATATCTATTCAGGGGACACCATCATAGGGCCTAATAACATCAGCCACACTATCAAAGGCTCGTTCACCTGCACATCCACCAATGTGATATATGCCATCATGTGCCAGCAATGCCCCTCCGCCATGTACATTGGTCAAACTGGACAGTCTCTACGTAAAAGAATAAATGGACACAAATCAGATGTCAAGAATTATAACATTCAAAAACCAGTCGGAGAACACTTCAATCTCTCTGGTCACTCGATTTCTGATCTCAAAGTGACTATCCTTCAACAAAAAAACTTCGCAAACAGACTCCAACAAGAGACTGCTGAATTGGAATTGATTTGCAAATTGGATACAATTAATTTAGGCTTTATTGAATAGAGACTGGGAATGATTGAGTTATTATAAAAAGTAACCTATTTCCCCTTGTTTACTCCCCCCCCCCCCACCCCCACTGTTCCTCAGACGTTCTTGTTAAACCCTGGATTTGTGCTGGAAATGGCCCACCTTGATTATCATACACATTGTAAGGAGAGTGATCACTTTAGATAAGCTATTACCAGCAGGAGAGTAGGGTGGGGGGAGAGAAAACCTTTTGTAGTGATAAACACCCATTTTTTCATGGTTTGTGTGTATAAAAACATCTTCTCTATTTTCCACAGTATGCATCCGATGAAGTGAGCTGTAGGTCACGGAAGCTCATGCTCAAATAAATTGGTTAGTCTCTAAGGTGCCACAAGTACTCCTTTTCTCTTCCTCAGGTGGTGCAGTATAGTGGACAAACACACACAATGCAGGGGTCCCGTCAAGAAGGGACAAGTGGCTCTACACAGTGAGCCAGATTTTCTGCTCTGCCTGACCTGTGCTTGTTGTGAGACCAGAACGGAGGGGGAGGGGAAAGGTGGCTTTACTACATTTAGTCCACTTCCCTAAATCAAAGCAGTCTAAAACTTGCTCCGAGTTATACCTGGCTGCCTATGCTCCCAAGCAGCCATTCTGGTTGCAAGGGATAGCTGGAGAACAGGAGTGCTCTGGTATGTCCCCTCTGCTGCACTAGTCCTACACCACCCAGGGAATTTATGACAAGGTAATCCCTAAATAGCTGGTTTCAGAGTAACAGCCGTGTTAGTCTGTATCCGCAAAAAGAAAAGGAGGACTTGTGGCACCTTAGAGACTAACCAATTTATTTGAGCATAAGCTTTCGTGAGCCACAAGTACTCCTTTTCTTTTTTCCTAAATAGCTGGTTAACCTGCTTTCTAGTTGCTCTGCATTGCTGGAGTGGTACAAAGAAGCTGGCGCGAGGGCCAGAATCTGTCTTCATGTCCTCCCCTTCTGCTTGCTGCCCTTGTGCCCTCTATAAGATATCTGCACACCAGGGTTAATAAATCATACATAAGCTGAAAATGATCCAGACTATTCAGGGAATAGGAATGAATAGAGAATTCATTTGTAGAAATTGTGATCAGTTTGGGAATAATTTGCCAATAGGAAAAAAAAAAAGTTCCATTCATAACAAATAATTTAAACAGTTCGGTGCCTAATATCGCTTGTTCTATATCAGGTCAAACTAGGGCACACTTTGAGCTACGTTTTAGCAATAATCATGCAAAGGATCAGACACTCCAATACAACAATGCATGGTTTTATCCTGGGGTGCTAGCCCTAAAAATAAGCATTGCCCTGGGTTTTTCCACACAGCTGTCCTTTTATTTTCTTGAAACATGGATTATCTTGATGAGGGTTACACTTAATCACTTTACGTATGTGTGCACGTATGTGTCTTTGGGGACGCATTGCAGGGAGGGAGAGACCAGAAGGGATAGTAAAGAATGAGAAAACACAGATGCAACTGCTTTTCAACCATTAGTACCACTCCTACATATACTTCCATAAACCTCATTCCTGCAACTGGAAGACTGGCAAAATGACAGTAGCATAGCCCTGTGGAATGAATGCTTGACTAGGAGTCAGGTGAGCTGGGTTCTATGCCTGGCTCTGCCAAAGCTCTTGGACCCTTGATCAGCCACTCAACCTTCCTGTGGCTAATTTTCCTCTGTAAAATAGGGATAATGATACTTTCATAGAACTTTTCCTCAGTACCTTTGAAAGTATTTTTAACAGTGCAAGGGATCATTTTTGTAAGGGGTTAATATTTCATTTACTTACAGAAAATTGTATGACTATCTAGCATTGTTGTGGGGGTTAATTAAGGAAATCAGAACCTCTTCAGATGTTTTGTTTGTTGCCGAAAACAGTTTCAAAGCAGCTGGAGTCTCAGCTGTGTTATGGCTAGTATTAGTTTCCTTCCCTGTTTTGCTTTGTTTCTTTCTCTTTGTGTTTATTCCACCAGTACCAAGGGCAGCTACTAGAGGCCCTCTTACCTCAGGCCAGGAGGTCTGCGTCCAAAGATGACACCACAACTGCCTTGGGGATCAATCAGCCACTGGCCCACAGCAGTCCCTCCGTCTGTGGAGAATTCAACCTCTGAGAACACCGTACATCTGCTCTGAGAAAAACTCCTCAGGAAAGCCTGGCAAGCATGGGGTCTCAAGGGACTGAAACACTAAGTCACTTCCCCAAAGTCACATAGGGAGCCATTAGCTGAATGGTGATAGAACCCAGGGCTCCCTCACTACCCAGCTCCATCATTTAGCATACACCTGTGATGGATCTGCAAAGCAGGGGACTACAACTTCCATCAGAAACTTCCCTAGTGCACTTCCCTTTCTCCTGGCCAGGTAAGGGTAATGGCTGTGTTCTGTTTGGGAGTGGGAGCTGCATGGCAGCAGGGAGCTGGAGAGAAGCCCCTGGAACTGTGAACAGAGCTACATCTGGAACAGGCTGAGACTGCCAGACATTACAGCTATGTGGGACTTATGGGGGGGAAGCAGGGTCTGGGCTGGGCACCAGCACAGAGAGATCCCAGTGAGAGACACTAACTGAGCCTGGCCTGGAAAGCTGCAAGTGCCTATTTGCTTCAATAGAGACTGGACTGGAGAGGGCACCCCAGGCAGTAGGCCTGATGAGCCCAGATTGTCAGTTGGACTGCCCCCAAGGACCCAAACAGTTTAAGCTATAAATACCCTAGGTACAGAGGCCTTTCCCCTTTTCTGCCAGCCCTAGTAAATTACCCTTTCACTTAGCCACGTGTCAAGTGGTTACTGGGATCCACCAGGGCTGGCACCTACAGTGCTCGCGTCCAAGTTGCTGTACACCTGGCATGCTACTGGCACTCTAGGGGTTTGGTGTAGTGGGAAGCCACAAGAATTACATACTCTCCCCATGCATTAGTCTGGCATCAGGGCTGCACAGAGGTTTTTGGGGGCCTGGGGCATAATCTGAAACTAAGGGTCCCCCAACCCTTCTAAAAATAATTTTCATTAAGGGGAAACCCTGAGAAGGGGAAGGGAGGGGCTTAGAGCAGGAGTCTGCCCCGCACTCACCCCAAAATGGCAGCTCCTATCCAACAGAGCTGGGCCAGACTTCATGCTGTGGACATTGCGACCTGGTGCTTGGGGTTGCAGCATCATTCAGGTTTGGCTTGGCTGTCCCTCCATCATGAGTGGCGCTACAACCCCATGCACCTTGTCACACTGTCCCTTGGTTTGGTGGCTCTCTCAGATGGGAAGCTTGGTGCAAACAGCCCCTTTTGCACTCACCCTCCTTTGGGTGGCCTGTCTGGGATGTCCCAGATACCGGCACAGTCAGCAGCTACAGGAATGAAACATAGAGCACTGAAATATCTGCTGAGTTCCCACACTAATTAAGCTCAATCCTGTAAGAGTTGGCTTTCCTGAGATAAGTATTGTCCCAGAATAATGTATTTCAGAAAGTGCCAACAACTTGACACCAATTGGGCTGAAGTAGCCAGCTCCTCAGTCTTGGTGGGAGGAATCCTCACACATACATCTGCCCAGCACCCCGCCTGATTATTCAGGGTGGGCCCTTGTGGGGGAATTTGCCCTTGTTGACAAATGTATGTAATTCATTAGAATTGCTTATAATACTATAAAATATATTTTGAGTCTGGATTAATTTACCAAGGCATCAGAATGGATCAATGGGTTTCTCACTTATACTGGTGCATATCAAGAATAAACTGGTAAATAACAGGTATATGTGGGAGCAGAATCTGGCCCAGCAAATCTATCCAAAACATCAATTATAACATGGCAAGATCTTCCAGGATCATTAATTACAGACCAGTTATGCAGAATTAAGTGGGGGGGAGGGGGAAGAGGGAAAATTGTTTGTACAATAAGAATTTGCTGTTGCATCAATTCACGAGGCATGCAACTTCAATATTCACAGTCATCTACACTAGCTCTCAAATAAACAAGCAGATAAACAAAATAAAGATTTAATTGCTCCAAAATGTCATCTGGCACTTCCCCCCTGTATTCATTGCATCACATTACTAGACTCAGTGGAATTAATATGGAATTGTTGTGGAAGTGCCAGTAACAATGTGTTGCAGAAGCCTGAGTGCAGATTTTTCCCACCCAGTTCTTCGCCCCTCTTGTGAACACTAAAACGAACACCAGCCTACATAAACAGTTGTTTGTTTTTGTTAAGGTAGAACTTCAGGGATAGTACTTTTTTAAAGTGACAGCTTAGAATCTCTGGGTGCTAACCCTTTACTGTATTATTCTTCAGATAAACATATATCTAGGACACAGGATTGTCACATTGGCTCAGACAAGTGATCCATGTAGGTCAGGGGCTCTCAAACTTCACTGCACTGTTCATAGTTCATAGAATATCAGGGTTGGAAGGGACCTCAGGAGGTCATCTAGTCCAACCCCCTGCTCAAAGCAGGACCAATCCCCAATTTTTGTCCCAGATCCCTAAATGGCCCCTCAAGGATTGAACTCACAACCCTGGGTTTAGCAGGCCAAACTGTGACTCCCTTCCGACAACAAAAATGACTATATGACACCATGAGGGGGGACTGAAGCCTGAGCCTGCCCGAGCCCTGCCACCCTTGGCAAGGGGTCCAAAGACAAAGGGCTTCAGCCCAGGTGGGGGCCTGTAACCTGAGCCCCACCGACCAGGGCTGAAGCCCTTGAGCTTTGGCCTGAAGTAGGGGGGCTTGGCCCTGGGCTCCAGCCCGCAGCAAGTCTAATACCAGCCCTGGCGACCCACAGTTTGAGAACCACTAATCTAGTTCAGTGTCCTGTATCCAACAGTGGCCAGTAGCAACAGCTTCAGAAAAAAGTGCAAGAAACCCTAGGAATATATGGACTAACCTGCTTATAGTTTCTTCCTAATCCCTATTAAAGTTTGGCTTATGCTCTGAAGAATGATTCCCAAACTCTTGTCTCTTAGTAACAGTTAGAATAGAAAATGTTACAAAGAGGGCCCTCCCCCTCTAGTGTCCCATCTCCAGTCATTGGAGATATTTGCTACTAGCGGTCACAGCTGGACCATATGCCACAGTAAGGAACCTCATCATATGATCCCTCCATAAATGTATCAAGTCCTAACAGGATTTTCACAAGTAGTGGGTTTTGCATCAGTTCTATCTCCTACTAAATCCTGTTCTGGTCAAGGTTTTTTTGTTTTGTTTTGGAGAACATTAAAAAGAAGGAAACCTGAGTGAAGTGTTGACCATTTTATTTTCACAAAAGGCATATTGTACCTGAAAACTGCCAATACTACATTTGTTGTGAAAGAAGAAAGGAAGCTAGATATTCATGTTACCCATATAAATATACAATCCTGTTTTAAATCTTTCCAGCCTCTTAGCATGTGGAACTCATTGCCACAAGCGGCCGTCAAGGCCATCTTTATGGGTGAGAAAGGATTGCCTTTTATTTTTCCCTTTTATATGTTTAACTCAGTGCTCATCTAAGGCCAAATAATAAACTAAGAATAAAAGCAGTTAAAATAGAATTCGTAAAGCTTTCTTCTTCAATGTTTAGGTCAGCCAGCTCCAGATATCAGTGGCACATATTGAAAGCAATTTGTGGCAGCTGCGCACAGCTATTTAAGTCAAGTCTAGCGCCTGTCCATAGCATCGTAAGCTGGAAGAGTATTAAAAGGTTAAAAGGACAGAATTGTGCTGAGGAAATTCTCCCCACAGACATAATATTAATTGGCCACGTGGTCTAAATGGTTAGAATCAGGGGGGTGCTGGATTCCAATTGCAGAAGAGTCAATGAGTCACTTGTGCGACTGCATGAGTCACTTTACCACCCTGTATCACAGTTGTTAACCCACCTAGAAAATGGAAGGAAAAAACTCTATGAAGACCAAATGCTGCATCTGAGCTGAAAATTCCAGGGCAATATAAACTACTCCCCTTATAATTAAGTGTTCAGGGCGGAGGATTGTGGGAGGGCGGAGGTGGGACCCAATAGATAATTACAGACAGCCAAATTCTGACCTTTGATGTGCACAAGTTCAGCTCCCATGGACTTCACTGATACTGTGTTTCTTAAGACAGAATTTGGCTCAGAATAATTGCAGAGAAGATGAGAGACATCACAAACACCCCTTTTGACCCGTATGTGAAAAAGAATACCCTTCATATATGACATGCCTTCCCAACCCCATGGTAGCTTCCCCGCGTTTCCCTGCAGTCCCTGATCTATGCATTGGGAGGGGACAGGCTGGGGAGAGGCACTGGGCAGGGGATGATGTGTTGTCCTCTCTGTTGTGCCTGGCAGCTTTCTTGTTATTAGTTATTTGTACTTTGGTGGTGTCCAGAAGCTTCAATGAGGGATCAGAATCCCTTGTGCTAGGCATCTTGCAAACACATAACAAAAAGCCAGTCTCTGCCCCCAAAAGATCTTACCCTGTAGGTAGTGAGCGTTCCCCTTGGAAAGATGATACAATCAGAGAAGTTCATAGGCCTGGTGCACAGCCTATTCTTCCAGGGAAGGGGGAAAGCTCTGCCTGTAAATGGGAGGAAATGCCATGGAAGGGAATCTCATGAAGATTTTCTCCTCTGCTTAGTGGCCTCCTCTGGGTTTCCCTGTGGACATGGGCATGCTCTCGGACAGTCAGTGATTTTAATTTTTTCTTTTAGACTAAACCTTAAGTGATGCTCAAGTAACTTAGGCCCCAAACTTAAGTTCTGCTTTTTTCTTTTTTTAAAAAAGGCCTTTACAAGACATAAGATCTTAGCACATGAAATTAAATAAAAATAATTTAATAAAAAACAGGTTTTATTTTACATTGAAACATTTTCCTGCAGTGTTGGAAATGAAAACAAAGCCTCATTGTGCTCCTGCAGGGGAGTCAGCAAAAGTGAAATGTATTATAAACAGGACGTGAAACAGACCAGTTTTGTTTATTGTTCAGTCTGAGTGAAATGCAAAAAGTAGAGGAACACCCTCACTCAGGGAAAGTAAATTTGATTTTAAATGATGTACAGTGTCATTACTAACACGTAATTAATTTATTGAATTGTATGGGATTAAATCCGGCTCAGTTACACCTCTGTAATGGAGCCAAATTTGGTGTCCATTTTGTTACTTTAAATTACATATAAAGTCATCACAACACTTAAAAAATATGATAAGTTTTGCTCTATCTTGGTCAGCTTTTCAGGATGAAAAATTGGTTTATTCCACCTGCAAAACCTGACTTCATGGTGTACACAGTAAAATCACTTGCTTACACTAGGAGGATAAAAACAAGGCATGTGACTGGAGTTTCAGCAATAATCTCAGCAGGGATCCCAAACTCACTCCACCATTTCATCAGCTGCCAACTGAGAACAGGCCAGAGGGGTCACTGCACAGGAAATGGGAAGTAGTGCAGCCACTCTCAGAATTTCTTCTCTCCCCAAATGTAATCATTGTTATTCACGCACTGATTCCTCCAAGCCATGTCCTGGCTGTAAAGTAGGTGCTGACACATCAGGACAGAGTTTTGCAGCTTGTCTTGCCTTGCCTGTACAGAGTATGCCATCGCAACCTTCATCTTTGTCACAAATAAAATGCTTAGTAGGTGCTGTGCTAACTAATGACGGCCATCCTGGCGAGTCTTGCCCATGTTGGGAGGAGCAATGAGGTTGTCCCTGATGATCAGTGAGAGCATTATAGGGCCTGATGCAGCACCTAGTAAAAGTCCATGGAAAGCTTCTGGTGGACTTCAGTGAGAATTGGATGGCACCCATAATGAAGAGGCAGCTAATGCTTTCTTTTTATGGGCAAGCTAGCAACAACACTTTACAAGGCAGCTGGGGCATCATACCATCTTCCTCGTTATTCTGGGATGTAGTAGAAGGGGTCCATCTTAGCAAATAATGTGTTTAACAAATTTTGCCTTTATTTTCTGTTTGCTAATTGTGCATGAAAGGATCGCAGAGTCCTCAGATTTATTCAGTTTTCAAAATTATTCACAAATTTCTTCAGCAAATGAGTCTTGTCCAGCAGGTTGCCTGAATGGCAAGTGTTACACATTCAATTTGTGCTGTAACTTACATTAAGTGACTTATGTAGCTCACTTAACTGTTTGTGAAAGTTTTGGTATTGCACTAGTTATACAAGTCCTGCAATCAGGATGCAGAAAGCACATGACAGATGTAACGAACCCACACACAGTGAACGGCACATTTTATGAATGATATGCGATTTGACATTCGTCTTCAGCAAACAGTTAGCAGAACATTCACTTTTTGCAAGTCTTTGTCATCTGGATCATAATCTGAGATCCGCACGTGGAAGGAGCCTTGTGCATGTGATGCTACCACTTCACCTGGAAGGCAGACGGGTTAGCTGCCTCCGTGGCACTGTCCTCCCCTGCTCCTCTAGGCATCACAAACAATTCCAGGGGTCCAGGATCTGCGAAGAGGGGTGCAGATGGAGACTGGGCAGGTAGGGGAATGAGTGGATAAGTCAGGGTCAGTGTGGTTAGGATGCATGCTGTCCCCCATATGGTACCACAGAGTTTATTCAGGGAAGATAATACAGCCAACTGGAATTTTGCCTGAGCATGGACTGACTGAAAACTCACTGAGCACCAAAGTGCTATTTTAGCTGTTCGCTCTCTAATTTCCTTACCTGAAAGCCACTGATCATCTTCCTAACTGGGAATAGGAACAGCACTTAGATACCAGTGTGATATGAGCTATATACAAAAATTAAGATACATTGATCAACAGAAAGAATAGAATTTTCTGACGTGCAGTTATGTGTCTGTGCTGAAAGACCAGGCTCTCCGAATCATTATGGTGGTAACTCCACAGTTAAGGATGAGGAGGAGATAGAAATTAGAGACGGAAAAATCCCTACCCTAGCAGATCATCTAGTTCATCTCTCTGCCAATCTAGTATTGTTTCCTACAATGCAATTACTAGTGTTTCATTTAGTCTAACTTTTAATGTCCGAAGTAATGAGGTTTCTCCTTTCCCTTTGGGAAATCAGTCAACAAACCAAAAGATCTCACTGTCAGGAAGTTTTCCCCTCATATTCACCCTAATTTCTCATTTTTCTAAATTTTGTCCCATTAATTTCATACTTCTCCTACAAGGATTAAAGAATTAAAGTTAACCAAACTTAAGCTAAGGAAATATATATGTGTTGTAAAGAAATGCCCTGACTAGCATGTAGAAGGAAGACCCTGAAAATAATGAGGTCTGAAGCCGAAGGAATGAAGTAGGGAGGGTGTCTGTTCAAAGAATAACTAAAGAGATAAGGGAAAGTTTCTAAAAAGACAGCTTCTGACTGGTAGGGTTGACTGAAGATGGTTTTCAAAAGTCAGAGAGAATCTCTCTTAAAAAGGAGCCATCATGGTCCTTCCCACCCCACATACCAGTGTTATCTATTATGTGAACCCAGGTGCAAGGAAACAGAGGTTGGTCAGCAGGAAGGAAGGGAAGAGATAAGGATGAATGGAGGTTGTAAATCTTATCTGGATTAAGACTGGAAATAAGGGGGAACTGTCTCAAATTGGTTTTTAGCTGAAGTCAGTAACTGGCAATGACATTGCTTGTTTGTTAAAGGGCATAAAGAAAGAAAACTCTGAAAGGGTTCATTGCTAATACCTGTCTGTTGGAGCTGACCAACAGGAGTCTAAGCACTCCTGGGTTTAGCCTGTTTGTAAGTATCTTAAAATGCTTATAAGTGTTTTGTTACTGTTTGGATGTAGTAAATTGCTCATCAGTTAGGCTTTTTAGGCATAGTTAGAGCAACTGTATAAAGTATCATTTGGCCTTTGGTTTTAAAAAAGGAATTTATGGTTAAACTGGTATTTGGTGATTTCTCATATTAATAATTTTAAATAGTATTAGTAATTCCAACACTCCTAGACATACCCCCTCAGCATTTGTTTCACAGTACATGAACCCACCTGTGACTCTGATCCATCCCTGCTCCCTACCCCCTTGGCTAAAGAGTCAAGAGTATCTGAGCCCCCCAGCTGAGATCATCAACACTTCGTTTTGAGGAAGAAAATCTATTATCCCCTCAAAGGATGTTATAATCCAGCAGCTACTTAAAATTGGTGCTTGATGTGACCAATCTCCCCAACTACAGTCCAGAGTTCAACTTTTGATTCCTATGTAAGCTATTTGAGAGCCACATCAAAGATCTCCTCCAACTCTGCCTAGATGCTGCTAGGGTCCCAGAAGGCTTCCTGCAGCAGTGTAAGCTTAGCGGCAGCTCAGTGCTTTGCACCTGTGTAATGGCAAACTGGCACAGACTTTGCGTCCAGCAGCGTAGCATTCTTCCACTCTTTTCCATATTAGATAATTGGGATGTTTTCACACCCTGAAATCCATATAATCCAGTACGGCACCACTGTAGCCAGGTGGAGCAGTTTTGGAAGCACTGCACATAATAGTTTTCCTGGCCTACAATTTATTGAAAGTCTTAGTCTCTTCAAGCCTTGCTCACTACCGGGATTGCAAGCCATTGTTTGGAGCCTGTATAACATTCTCTCCTTGCACATGCCAGTGCTTACTAGTAGCTAAAGAGAAAGTACATTCTCTTGTCTCAAAATATAAGCAGCTGATATCTTCCATGTGCACCATGCACTAGCTGAGGAGTGTATATTACAATATTATTTAGGAAGGGTTGAACATTTTGTGGCATATATCAGTGCAAGTGAGAGGCATGTCACACACCTGCATCTTGGCTTTGGGATGCTGCTCTCCATAACTCTGCCGTGACATTGCTAGCTTGCCATGTAGACTGTGCCGTGCTGCAAGTCACATCCAAAAAACAAGGGCCGATCTCCTGGGCATGGCAAACAATGCTAAATACTTCAATCCCTGTTGCTCAAGCAGGGTTGAATTGGGTTGTTTGCACTTGTAAGTGGAAGTGGCATTCTACAAGCGTTACAGAAAGCTCTCTCTGCTATGGCCAGGCAGGCCTGTTTCAAAACAATACTGCCAAATAATTTTCAGACATAGTTTCCAGCTCATTCATGTGGAAAAATGCTTGTTATCTTTTGAAATTCAGAGTACTGGAGCAAGGAAAATAGATATGGTTTTCTTTTAAATAACATGAGCAACGCTGGAACAGGATTACATCTGTCACCAATAAAAATGCTATATTTATGCCTCATTGTAATCCATTCATTGGTTTATGGACCGAAAGTCCTTCAGGGAGTGTCACAAATACACACGACGTTGCCGAGTGCTACATTTTGCATTTAGATCTCTGATTTATCTGACAGATGTGTAAAATCACATCTAGCAGCCAGACAATTCCCTATTTACTATACATCTGAGGAGGATCAAGAGGGCAAATTATTCCAGCGAAGGTCAGCATTAACTTGAGCTCAAAAATATTCCCTCCAGATCCACCTGTTTCAGAGAGCAACATGCAAATAAATGTGGTTATTCTTTTATTAATTCCACCCACTTCCCCATTTAACATCCCCTTTTGGGGCTCTGCCATCACAGATGCAGAAGACATACACATCCTCAATTAAGCACAGAGATCGCGTTCAGCCCACGGAAGGAAAATCGCAGTTCTAATACAGTACATAGGAAGTTGAATATTAGTGATTATATGCATATGTGTTGTATATATAAATACACAGCAGTTCTTGGTTTCTTTAGGGTAAGCATTATTTATTTAGAACTGTGCAGAAAACACTTAAGTATTGATCATATTAAAAATCAATGTTAAATCAAATCAAATATTTCCTAGAAATACGCTTTAAACACAGAAGCGTCTCCAGTTTCTCTTTTCCTTTCAAACACCAAGAAACACCCTACTTTCTCACAAGCTACATATCTTGCAGAGTGGCCAAACAATGACTTCATTCCTAATTCATGCCCACTGCCCAGCTGTTCCAAAGGTGTGCAAGGAGCCACCTGCTCATTCCCACCCTCTTGTGCTTCCGTGCAGCAGCCCAGGCACTTATAATCCCTGCATTTCTCCAAAACGCAGCTATTTCTTGCTCCTGTTAACACTGTGCATAAGTTAGAGGGCAAAGGAGACATGGCCCTGCCACTCCCAACCAATAGTGCTAACCAGGCATGTGGTGGGGGACATGATAATAATAAAATTCTTCCTCTGGTGAATAGGCCTCTGAGGCCTGGTCTACACTATGAGTTTATGTCAGATTTAGCAGCGTTAAATCAAATTAACCCTGCACCCGTCCACACAATGGAGACATTTTTTTCTACATAAAGGGCTCTTAAAACCGATTTCTGTACTCCTCCCCAATGTGGGGATTAGCGCTGAAATCGACATCTCCATTTCAAATTAGGGTTAGTGTGGACGCAATTCGAAGATATTGGCCTCCGGGAGCTATCCCACAGTGCACCATTGTGACCGCTCTGGACAGCACTCTGAACTCGGATGCACTGGCCAGGTATTCAGGAAAAGCCCCGGGAACTTTTGAATCTCATTTCCTGTTTGGCCAGGCGAGCTCATCAGCACAGGTGACCATGCAGTCCCAGAATTGAAAAAGAGCTCCAGCATGGACCGAACGGGAGGTACTGGATCTGATCACTGTATGGGGAGAGGAATCCGTGCTATCAGAACTACATTCCAAAAGACGAAATGCCAAAACATTTCAAAAAATCTCCAAGGCCATGAGGAAAGAAGCTACAGCAGGGATGCAACACAGTGCCGCATGAAACTTAAGGAGCTCAGACAAGCATACCAGAAAAACCAAAGAATCAAACGGATGCTCCAGAACAGAGCCCCAGACATGCTGCTTCTACGCTGAGCTGCATGCAGTTCTAGGGGGGGCCGCCACCACTACCCCACCCCTGTCCGTGGACTCCGATGATGGGGTACTCTCCGCCATGCCTGAGGATTTTGCGGATGGGGAAGATGAGGAGGAGCAGGAGGACAACGAGCTTGAGGAGAGCACCTAGCGCACCATTCTCCCCAACAGCCAGGATCTTTTTATCACCCTGACTGAAATACCCTCCCAACCCAATGAAGCCGGAGAAGGGACCTCTGGTGAGTGTACCTTTTTAATATAATACATGTTATAAAAGCAAGTGTTTTTAATGATTAAGTAGCCCTGAGGACTTGAGATGCATTCATGGCCAGTACAGCTACTGGAAAAGTCTGTTAACGTGTCTGGGGATGGAGTGGAAATCCTCCAGGGACATCTCCATGAAGCTCTCCTGGAGATACTCTAAAAGCCTTTGCAGAAGGTTTCTGGAGAGAGCAGCCTTATTCTGTCCTCCATGGTAGGACACTTTACCACGCCATGCTAGTAGCAAGTAATCTGGTATCATTGCATGACAAAGCCTGACAGCGTATGCTCCCGGTGTTTGCTGGCATTCAAGCAACATCTGTTCTTTATCTCTCTGTGTTATCCTCAGGAGAGTGATATCGTTCACAGTAACCTGGTTGAAATAGGGGAATTTAATTAAGGGGACATTCAGAGGTGGCCATTCCGACTTGGCTGTTTGCCTGTGGCTGAAAAGAAATCCTCCCCGCAGTTAGCCACGCGGTGGAGGTGGGATGGGGGGCTTTGGCTCTGAGCTGTTCGCGTTTGGCTAGCAGGGATTTCCCTGATACCAGCCATGCGGTGGGGGGAGGGGTAAAGCGATCATCCCAGAGAATTGGATGGGGGCGGGGGTTAGTTTGGTTTCTGCTGCTGCACATTAACAGGAAAACCGCAGCACTAAGTGGCGAACTCAATGGGCTTTGCTTGGAGAGGAGGGCGCTGCTGTTATGAAGGTTGCAGAAGCCGAAAGGCTACGGCTTACCATGGCCACCTGCAAGCCGAATTCTGTTACCCAGCCCTGCGTGTGTGATCTCTCACACCAAAGCCGCAGGCACTCAATATAGGATGCAAAATGCGACCTTGTACCAAAATCTCATGTGCTATGTAATGTGAATAGTGTTGTTCACTGTGAAAGAGTATAGCCCTTGTTCTGTAAAATGTGTTTTTTAAAATACTTCACTCCCTTTTTTTTCCCTCCAGCAGCTGCAAATGTTTCAAGCCTCCCTCCTCCATCCCAAAGGCCATCTCAGATAAGGCAGCGAAAAAAACGCACGTGCGCTGAAATGTTCTCTGAGCTCATGCAGTCGTCCGGCACTGACAGAGCTCAGCAGAATGTGTGGAGGGATACAGTAGCAGAGGAAAGTAGCCAATGAACGTGAGGAGAGGTGGCGGCAGGAAGATCAGAGGAGGCATGAGGCAACGCTGGGGCTACTGCGGGATCAAACGGACATGCTCCGGCGTCTGGTGGAGGTTCATGAATGGCAGCAGGATCACAGACTGCCACTGCAGCCCCTGTTTAACCGCCCTCCCTCCTCCCAAGTTCCATAGCCTCCTCACCCAGACGCCCAACAACGCGGTCGGGGGGAGGCTCTGGGCACCCAACCACTCCACCCCAGTGGACAGCCCAAGCAACAGAAGGCTGTCATTCAACAAGTTTTAAAGTGGCCTTTTCCTTCCCTCCTACCCTCCTCCCACACCCTACCCGGGCTACCTTGTGAGTTATCTCCCTATTTTTATAATCAATTAATAAAGAATACATGTTTTTTAAACGATAGTGACTTTATTTCCTTTGCAAGCAAGCTGTGATCGAAGCGGGGAGGGCGGGTGGCTTACAGGGAATTTAGAGGCAACCAAGGGAGCGGGTTTTCATCAAGGAGAAACAAACAGAAGTGTCACACAGTACCCTGGCCAGTCATGAAACTGGTTTTCAAAGCTTCTCTGATGCGCAGCGCTTCCTGCTGTGCTCTTCTAACCGCCCTGGTGTCTGGCTGCGCGTATTCAGCGGCCAGGCGATTTGCATCAATCTCCCACCCTGCCATAAAGGTCTCCCTGTTACCCTCAGAGAGATTGTGGAGCACACAGTAAGCAGCAATAACAATGGGAATATTGGTTTGGCTGAGGTCTGGGCGAGTCAGTAAACTGCGCCAGCAACCCTTTAAATGTCCAAATGCACACTCTACCACTGTTCTGCACTTGCTCAGCCTACAGTTGAACAGCGCCTTACTACTGTCCAGGATGCCTTCATGAGCCAGGGCATTAAGGGGTAGGCTAGGTCCCCAAGGATAACTATAGGCATTTCAACACCCCCAACAGTTATTTTCTGGTCTGAGAAGTAAATCCCTTCCTGCAGCCGTTTAAACAGACCAGAGCGTTATGAACCTTTCCTGGTCATCCCACACTGATGTTGGTGAAATGTCTCTTGTGATCCACCAGTGCTTGCAGCACCACTGAAAAGTACCCCTTGCGTTTTATGTGCTGGCTGCCCTGGGGGTCCAGTCCCAAGATAGGGATATGCGTTTCGTCTATTGCCCCACCACAGTTAGGGAATCCCATTGCAACAAAGCCATCTAGTATGACCTGCACATTTCCCAGAGTCACTACCTTTGATAGCAGCAGCTCAATGATTGCGTTGGCTACTTACATCACAGCAACCCCACAGTAGATTTGCCCACTCCAAATTGATTACCGACTGACCGGTAGCTGTCTGGCGTTGCAAGCTTCCACAGGGCTATTGCCACTTGCTTGTGAACTGTGAGGGCTGCTCTCATCTTGGTATTCTTGCGCTTCAGGGCAGGGGAAAGCAAGTCACAAAGTTCCATAAAGGTGCCCTTACACATGCAAAAGTTTCGGAGCCACTGGGAATCATCCCAAACCTGCAACACTATGCAGTCCCACCACTCTGTGCTTGTTTCTCAGGCCCAGAATCAGCGTTCCACGGCATGAGCCTGCCCCAGCAACACCATGATCTGCAAATTCCTGGGGACCACGGTTTTAGAGAAATCTGTGTTCATGTCCTCATCACCGCGCTGCTGTCGCCTCCTCGCCTGGTTTTTCAGGTGCTGGTTCTGCATAAACTGCATGATAATGTGCGAGGTGTTTACAATGGTCATAACCGCTGCGGTGAGCTGAATGGGCTCCATGCTTGCTGTGCTATGGTGTCTGCTTGGGCAATCCAGGGAAAAGGGCGCAAAACAATTGTCTGCCATTGCTCTGACAGAAGGAGAGGCGACTGACAGCATGGCTTACAGGGCTGACTTACAGGGAATTAAAATCAACAAAGGGGGGTGGCTTTGCATCAAGGAGAAACAGAATGGCCCCCTCAAGGATAGAACTCAAAACCCTGGATTTAGCAGGCCTTGATTTCACAGAGGCAGGGAGGAAGGGAGGAGAAAATTAATACAAAACAAATCTGGTCTATTTCTTGTTTTGATTCACTTTATCTATCTTTATACGTCTTGCTGGCAGCAGTCCTGGCTGCTCGTTAGAAGACGGTGCAGTAGGACTGCCGGCAGGACTGAATCGCCATGAGACAAAACTTAAAGGAGAAATAACCTGGCTGAGTCACTCCCATGTTTGCCCAGGCGCCCCTGGCCGACTTCACCGAGGTCGGCTAAAAGAGCACCCTGGAGTATGGCGACGATGGCTACCAGTCATACTGCACTGTCTGCTGCCAAAAGGCAATGAGCTGCCGCTGTATAGCAATGCAGTACAGCGTCTGCCAGCACCCAGGAGACATATGGTGACGGTGAGCTGAGCGGGCTCCATGCTTGCCTTGGTATGGCGTCTGCACGGGTAACCCAGGAAAAAAGGCGCAAAATGATGGTCTGCCATTGCTTTCATGGAGGGAGGGAGGGAAGGGGGGCCTGACGATATGTACCCAGAACCACTCTCGATAATGTTTTTGCCCCATCAGGCACTGGCATTTCTATCCAGAATTCAAATGGGCAGCGGAGACTGAGGGAACTGTGGGATAGCTACCCACAGTGCAATAGTCCGGAAGTCGACAGTTGCCTTGGTACTGTGGATGCACTCCGCCGACTATATGCACTTAGAGCGTTTGTGTGGGGACACACACAATCGATTGTATAAAAACGCTTTCTACAAAACCGACTTCTATAAATTCGACCTAATTTCGTAGTGTAGACATGGCCTTAGATGCAGTCATTCTCAGCAGAGTGGATTCATCTGGTATCTTCACAGCTATTATGTCAGCTACAGTTGTCCTAGACTTATGTTAAGGTTCTTTGGCCAGGAAGAAGGATGAAGGTAGAACTGGGGCATATCACTAGAAGTAATTCATTGTTCATGAAAAATCCCTTATTAAAAGTAATGTGTTTGTTAGAGCCATTTAAGTTAAGTTTGCAAGTCTGAAGAGTTTAGAGATATTCCTTGAATAGCCACAAAGGAATTGTGTAGATGTCAAAGCCGAGGGGCCCACACCACCATGTTCACTCAGACAGATAAGATATTTTTATTGGCTGTGCCTGAGAAAGTAATGGCATTAATAGCTGTAACAACAACAGAGAACTGTGGCTCCCTCACAGCAGGTAAACAATCTGTGCAAGTGAGCAAAAATTGTGATAACAGAAGCCTCATACCAATTAGAGAGCTACAGAACAAACTGCATCAGCAAAAATTCCTGTCAGGAAACTCCTTAAGGCTTTCCTTGTGTTCTTTATAAGGATATTTTCCTCATTCAGCACCCTGAAATCTAAAGTCTGTGGCAAAAATAGATACCTACCGTTCTTTTCTGAAGCGGAGTGAGTTGTACAGCAGGTGTTGCCTGACATCCTGACAATGAGGTGATATTAGCTGCCCTGGGAAATGGCAACTTAAAATAAAACAAAAGCACAGACACAAACAGATGGACACACTCACACAGACAGGCAAAGACTAATACACACAGTCATTTAAGTTAAACCTCTAGCCAGCTGTGGGAAGCTGAAACTTCTGCTTGGAGTTTAATTTTAAGAAAGCTGCTCAAATGGAGAGTACTTGGAAAACAGATGGGCCTTGAAGCAGGCCACAAAGGTAATCAGAATGGAGCTATAATGAACCAACAGGGAAAGTACATATCAGAGCTCAGAATTCATCATCCCTGTCACCAGACCATTCTGATTTAAGGAAGAGGATTGTTGGCTTGTGGTATCACAAAGAGGTAGAAATGGTCTCAGAAATAGGTAGAACTCAAAATTATATATACATGTCATTGTTTATGGAGTGCACTACAAGTATATAGCACTTCACAAAACATATAGAAAGTCATGGTCCCTACCCTGAGGAGCACACAATCTAATGAAGACAGACATATGAAACTAGCAAAACAAACAGAGTGATGACAATGGGAGAGAGTCAACATGAAAATCAAAACTGGAAGACTGTGGAGAAGGAGGGGGGCATTTAGCAGACAAGAAGACTGTTCCACATATAGGGACATCTTGAAAGAAGGCCTGAATGCTTAACACTTAGATAGCCTTCTCACCTGTAGTGCTTTATAGAGACAGGAAAACATTACTATCCCTGTTTTACAAAGGGAGGTGTAGAAACTCACCAGAGGTCACACACCAAGTCAATGGTAGATCTAGAAACAGAACCCAGCCCTCCCGAGTCCTAGTTTACCAATCTGTCCGCTGCACTGCATTATTTCTTGAGATCAAAAGGAGGCAAAGGAAGCAACTTAGGAGTGTGAGGGAGAGTAGGAGGAAATAAAACCAGAAATCTCAGCAGAGACAAAAGGAGATGGAGATTTGCTCCTGCTACAAGTAAAAGAATGGAAACCACTGAAAGGATTCAAGGAATAGGATGGCACAGGTGATGTGGACAGGCACCTGTTACAAAATACATTTGATTCTCTTGTGGCTCTCTGCAACTTCATTTTATTAAAAAATGGCTCTTCCGTGTCCAGAGGTTTAGTCTCACTGGCCTGTGGCATCAATGCTGAACAGCAATGCCCACTTTAAAGCTTCATAACATAGTCTGAGGGCTCTGTTTTCCTGAAAAAGCAGAATGCTTCTGCCAGTACTGTCCTTTTAAGTGCACTTAATACCATTCTTATACTCATAGACTTTAAGGCCAGAAGGGATCACCATGAGCTAGCCTGACCTTCCGCACATCACCGGCCACAGAACCTCACGCACCTGCTCCTGTAGTAGGCCCATAACCTTTAGCAGAGTTACAGGAGTCCTCAACATCTTGATTTAAAAAGACTTAGAGTTCCAGAGAAGTCCACCACTTACTCTAGTTCAAACCAGCAAGTGACTGGTGCCCCATGCTGCAGTGGAAGGTGAACCCCCCCTCCCCCACCCCAGTCCCTGCCAATCTGACCATGGGGAAAATTCCTTCCCAATCTCAAATATGTTGATCAGTTAGACCCTGACCATCTGGGCGAGACCCACCAGCCAGCCACCTGGGAAAGAATTCTCTGTAGTAACTCAGAGCCCTCCCCCTCTAGTGTCCCATCTCCAGCCATTGGAGATATTTGTTACTAGTGGTCACAGCTAATGGAAGTTCAAGAGTCCTCCCCTTTCTAATTCAGCCAGTAACATATAGACAATTGTATCCTGTTTCACATATTACACCCATCTAATGGAAGTTCAAGAGTCCTCTCCTTTCTAATTCAGCCAATCAAGGCCAGGCAGATGAAAAGACTGAAAAAAATCATTCTCCTTCTCACAGTATTATTAGAGGACTTTTTGAGTGGCACCTCTTGTAAAGTAGGCAATATGGCCTTGCAGTCCAAAACACTAGTTTGCAAGAGCATCCTGATTGTTTTACTTTATCAGAAATGGTATGAAAGGATGACATAGGCCACAAAACGGCCAAATTCACTGCTGAGGTAAGCTAGCACCACTTCACTGTTGCCAACAGATTATACCCACATATGCCAACAGCACAGGGAGAGACTTTTCTGACAGGAAAGCAAAGAGATATCCAGTCAAGGGATGCTAATGTTAAGGAGAATGATCCCATAGAGTGAACTACATTGTGTTGCCGTTTTCAGGGCTAGATAATTATATAAAACTCCTAAGATGCTACCTCGGAATTATATAGGGGATGGAATGGCATGATGGCTTTCGAGTTTTGTGTAGCTTTTGCCTCCATAAAAAACTCCTTGTTTTTAATGGGACTATGGCCCAACAACTTTCACCACACTTCCCCAATTAAAATGTTCCAGTCCTGGATTTTAAAAGCTGTGCACAGCTGTTCCAAATTGATTTACAGTAGGCTATGGTGACTGCTGGCCGAAACCTTGGAAACACATTTTAAATTTAGATATTTGGCCAAGCTCAAGCCTATTTGAAGCCTTTAAAAACACACTGGCCCTCACTCTGAACTCAGTTACATTGGAGTAAGTCAGGAGCAAGTCAAAGGAATTTAGCAGAGGTACTCCACCGTAAAATGAGTGAAAGTGGAGTCAGAATAAGGCCCAATGTTTTACCCTTTGCACAGAGTTTTGGAGGGTTTCTTAAAGTTTTATTCCAGGCTCCCAGCAGAGGCAGACAGACCCTTTGCTGTTTCGTGAGTTTAATGGAAATTTAATACATCTTTTTTTTCTATCCAGATGTGTTAAAAAATATGAACCTCTGCTGCATTATGGCCAGATACTGGCTGTCACCTGCATGAATGTGCATAGAAGGGAAGGGTGCAAAGAGCTCTCCCTAGCACACCTGCTGGGGGCTATCCAGAATCCTTGCTAGTGCCACCACAGGAGCTAATGGTGTGAATGGGGTTAGGAGAGTGCAAGGTAACGGTCCACTAAGAACAGACCAGAGAGCACCAATGCAACCAGCTGATTGTAAAGAGGCAAGCATGCTGTAACATTTCCAAAGGCATCACATCTATTGTTTCAACTCACGCAGCGTGGAGACACCAGCAGAGTTCCTCCAACAGCTCTAGCCACAACGGGGACCTGCCCCACCATCCTCCAGGGCACAAGGCAGAATCTTGCCCTTATTGTGGATGTCTTGAAGTTAAGGCACTGGCACGGAGAATCGAAAGCTCTATAGTCTAACCCCAGCTCTGCTGCAGACTTCCTATGTGACCTTGGGCAAATCATTCAATAAAACTTCTCAGTGTTTCCGCTTCCCCGTGTGCAAAACAGTGCCATCCTACCTCCCAGGGGTGCGTGTGAGAGGCTAAATTCATTAATGTCTATTGGGTGCTCACATACTACAGCGAGGAGCATCACAGTAAAGCAAGTAAATAATAAAATAGTTTTGTGCCATCACCCACAAGTTACGGGAAGGAAACACCTGGAGCAGCAGTGCCACAAGACCCATAGAGATTTACAAGAAATTAAGTCTTGCATAATTCATTGACCACCTGAAACCTGGTTTGTCCCCAGCACAAGCTTTCCAGTTTTACTGCTGTTTGCTTGTCTGTTGCTTAGATGCGGAAATTTCAAAAACTTTAGAGGTCACATAGGGCCACAGCCCAAGCTCAGGGACCCTCCCACCTCACAGGGTTCTAGAGCCCAGGGTACAGCCTGAGCCCAAATGTCTACACCTCAGTTAAACAGCCCCTTAGCCCAAGTCCTGTGATCCTGAGTCAGCTGACATGGGCCAGCTTGGGGGTTTTAATTGCAGTGTAGACGTACCCATAGTTAAAAAAGCAGCAGAGCAGCTTTTATGAGCCTCCATGTAGTGAGTATTTTAATCAGAAAGTCCTCCCCCTGCCTTCTTTAATGGTGGTATTTGCATTACGTGAACCGGTTTTAGTGAACTTCCTGCTTGTGAAAGGTAATGCCTGGGAGATTGAAGTCCTATTCTATAGCCACAGTCGTAGCAGTGGAATCTTTCCCCATGCTGCCAAGCCAGTTTGCCTCAACCCTGTTCTAGAGAGTCCATCTCAGAGAGTGGCATTGCAGTTTTCCTGGCCCAGGTGTTACTTGGCCTCTCTGTTGCAACTGTTAATGTGTCAATTTGTGGTGATGGGTTTTCTGATATGGGCATCTATCTACTAGGAAGGAGACTGAGCCCCGCAATGTGTTTTACATTGGACACACGCAGTCAAACGGTAACAACGTTCAGTAACTACTGATGGGATCAGAGTTTAAATTGGAGATTTCGGCATAAAGCATTACACGAACTCTGCCACTTACCTCAGCAGCTCAAGCTTCAGTCTCAGAACCTGGCTGACCTAAGTGTTCAAAGTTTTTCAACTCAACCGTTTCCCTTGGCATGTGGATGACTTAAATATTCTTAGCTTGGCTCTCTTTTACACTAAGGCTGTTCACGCCATTCTGGCAGCGTAGTGTAAAGGGCCCTTAGTGTAAATACAAAAAAGGTCTTTTTTCTTCAGGTGTACGAAACTCCTATCCACTGCTCTAGGTAGCATTGTTAACTGAGCTCCTCTCAGATATTTATGCAGGGCAGATATATTTTTGGAGAATCTGCTGGTGGTCTGAGGTTCTTAGGTGCTCGACTGCTTAATATATAGGCTTCATTGTTCCCTTTTAGCTATTCTGATTCAATCGTTAGTGAGAACCATGTAGAGATACATATTTCAGACATACAAGTTGCTGAATTACTAGTATATTAGGGTTGAGACTGGGATATTGCCTCCTAGCAGGCAAGCCTATGGAAACTGAAACAGCACAATATTCAATGGCATTATCCTGTATGCGTTCAATAATTGAATGAAGAACGAGTGCATTTGCTGTGGCAGTTTTATGAATCCCTCCTTAGTTTTAACACACATGTTGAAATTTTATGTTTTCAACTTTGCGTTTTCTTAGGGCTCTGTCTCAACAATAGCATATTGTGTGACCTATCACTGTAAGGGCAAGGATAGCAGCCAATTTATGCACACTGCTGTCAGATAGGCTTGTTATGAGATGTCTGCTGTAATTCAGCATTTGCTGAAATGTCAATGCATGTCTTTTTTAAGGGATAGTGCCAGCCATAACTAGAGGCCTCATGGGCAAAAGAATGGCATAAATCTGCTGTACTACAATATTTTGTTTTGAAATCAGTGAGCAACACAGTCAGTTCTAGTGATGTGGTGATTTCCTTTCTTGTGAATTATTTTTCAAAATAGCAAGATACTGTGTGTGTAATCAAGACCAATAACTAATTTTGAAGAATGAGTACATGGGAGGAAAATCAAAATCTGCAGTGAGCACCACTACAGTCCAGAGGATATAAGCCTGAGGATAGGACCACACAGCAGCTGGGGATTGGTCAGCAGCTCCGTGGAGTAGAGGAGGAACCCTGCACCTTCACAATGCCCTGAAGTAGGATGTGATCCTGGCACTGAAGAAGGGTGGGACTTTATAAAAGATTGAAGCCTTATAGGCTATAGAACAGTGGTGGAGTAACCTCACAAAAACCCAATGATAGAGAACAGCTCTTCAGGGTAGGAGAGGGGAGGGACATGAGCCAATTCCAAGCTTGAGAGAAGGAGAAAACATTGATGTAAGATGCAGACCTGGAAGGGAGACAATGTAAAGGAGCGTGGGTAGAAGCTGGGCATCAGAAAGAGAATGTGGCACTCCAACATTCTTTCCAAAAAATCTTTTATGTTGCAGTTGCCTATGGCCACAGTGTGAATAATGCTTGTGTGGAACACACAGTAAGGGAGCATGGACAGGTGCAGGCAGCCCCCACTCACTTTGTAGCAGGTGTAAGGAATGGTCACAATAGCCATTTCTGTCATCACAGAATGCTCAGCCCTTGCTACCTTCCAGGAACAACTCTCTCAGAAAAGGGATGGGGAATTGATAGGGCTCGCACAGCCTTAATTCTCTCCCCTGCATTACAACACAGTCTTTAATCACTATTTTCCCCACAGGATCCCTATCTCCCTGGGTGCACACTTTGGATATACAGGGGGACAGAATTAAAGTTGCACAGGTGACCACACACTGGCATTTCCTCAATCTGAGTACTTGAGTTTACAAATAAAACAACATTCTTTTAATGTAGGGTTTTGTAAAATGCAATTTTGTACATAAAAAAGGCAAATCTCTCGTACTCTGATACGTTCTAACTTGAAGGACTATTTAACACATTGCAAGGCACTCATACTCGGGTCTGAAACGTTGTGCACATCAATATAAAAATCCAGGGAATGAGCCCTGACTCACTGTCTGGGTTTATGAACAAATATGTTTTAGGATACAGATGTTTTGTTTATTACATAAAATTACATCAGTTATGCTTGGCAAAAAACAGAACAGCTACATTGATTGTGCTGAACAAAATGGTAAAATTAAAATTCAAATTCCTATTTCATGCCTGCTGAGTGTGTGTGAAATTTGAAGCCTAATAAAGAAGTACATTTTATATTATAGAAACAAAAAAAGGTGAGGAAAACAGTGCTTAATTTAAAAATAAGGAAGATGTTTAATGTTTCCTATAAAAATGTTTGTGAAGATTGCGTTAAGTGGCAGGAGAGGAGAAGTATGCTTTGGTCCTCAATTTTGTGAATGGCGGCAGTTTTGCTTGTACCCCTCTGTCTTTTCATCCCTAACACACTAAGGGCAGGGACAGCGTATGCAAGTCTTGGGGATAGCATGTTGTTTTGCTGGTAATGGGGACTGTATTTGTGGTGCAGCAGGTGGATCTACTGCTTCTACATGCCACATGACTGGAATCCTCTTCTTCTGCAGACACCACGGTCCTTTAAAGAGGAGGAATCTTGGGTGAGATTCACCAAAGGCCAAGATTTCATCTAAGAAGCTGAAGGTGCCAGCCAGGGGAAAAAAAGTGATCTGGGTAACTACAGACCTGTTAGTTTGACATCTGTAGTATGCAAGGTCTTGGAAAAATTTTTGAAGGAGAAAGTTGTTAAGGACATTGAGGTCAATGGTAAATGGGACAAAATACAACATGGGTTTACAAAAGGTAGATCATGCCAAACCAACCTGATCTCCTTCTTTGAGAAGGTAACAGATTTTTTTAGACAAAACAAACACAGTGGATCTAAATTTACCTAGATTTCAGTAAGGCGTTTGATATGGTGCCACATGGGGAATTATTACTTAAATTGGAAAAGATGGGGATCAATATGAAAATTGAAAGGTGGATAAGGAATTGGTTAAAGGGGAGACTACTGAAAGGTGAACTGTCAGGCTGGAAGGAGGTTACCAGTGGAGTTCCTCAGGGATCGATTTTGGGACCAATCTTATTTAATCTTTTTATTACTGACCTTAACACAAAAAGTGGGAGTGTGCTAATAAAGTTTGCAGATGACACGAAGCTGGGAGGTATTGCCAATTCAGAGAAGGACCGGGAAATCATACAGGAAGATCTGGATGACCTTGTAAACTGGAGTAATAGGATGAAATTCAATAGTGAGAAGTGTAAGGTCATGCATTTAGGAATTAATAACAAGAATTTTAGTTATAAGCTGGGGATGCATCAATTGGAAGTAACAGAGGAGGAGAAGGATCTTGGAGTATTGGTTGAACACAGGACCGCCAATGTGGTATGGCCGTGAAAAAAGCTAATGCAGTCTTGGGAGATATGATTGCTCTCTATAAATATACCAGAGGGATAAATACCATGGAGGGAGAGGAATTATTTAAGCTCAGTACCAATGTGGACACAAGAACAAATGGATATAAACTGGCCATCGGGAAGTTTAGATTTGAAATTAGACGAAGGTTTCTAACCATCAGAGGAGTGAAGTTCTGGAACAGCCTTCCAAGGGAGGCAGTGGGGGCAAAAGACCTATCTGGCTTCAAGATTAAGCTTGATAAGTTTATGGAGAAGATAGTATGATGGAGTAACATGATTTTGGCAATTAATTGATCTTTGACTATTCGTGGTAAATAGGCCCAATGGCCTGTGATGGGATGGGATCTGAATTACTACAGAGAATTCTTTCCTGGGTGTTTGGCTGGCGAGTCTTGCTCACATGCTCAGGGTTCAGCTGATCACCATATTTGGGGTTGGGAAGGAATTTTCCTTGAGGGCAGGTTGGAAGAGGCCCTGGGGGTTTTTCGCCTTGCTCTGCAGCGTGGGGCACGGGTCACTTGCTGGAGAATTCTCTGCACCTTGAAGTCTTTAAACCGTGATTTGAGGACTTCAATAGCTCAGACATAGGTGAGAGGTTTGTTGCAGGAGTGAGTGGGTGACATTCTGTGGCCTGCATTGTGCAGGAGTCAGATCAGATGATCATAATGGTCCCTTCTGACCTTAAAGTCTATTAAAGATGAACCTGTGAAATTAGAACATAGAAGCAGCCTGAGGAGGTGAGCACTCATCTGCCCTCTCCAGACAGATCAGCAGCCAGCACTGGTGGTCACAAACTGACCGGTGACATCACTGCTCCAGCAGCATGCAGGACACTGTGTAAATGATGAGGACATATGGTATGTGCGAAGGGGGAGTGATCATAACTCTGGCTATTGTACTGTTCTAGCACTGTGCCCCTTGATGAAAGAAGGTCTAGGTAGGGACCCTTTAAATAACTTTCCCCTGTGTGAAGCCATGTGGGTGCTTTACACTATTAGAAATGTTCATCAGTCCCTGGTTAGCTGTGGTCACAGTGTCCAGATGTCCCAGTCCCCTGATGTGTCATGCTGGGCTGGAGCTCTGGAAGAGTGCCAGAGCCTGGAGGAGAGCACAGGGATTGATGCCTGCTGTCTCACTCTTCCCTGAAGTGCTGCCCAGTGTTCCGTCAGCTTGGCTCTGCACCACAGATCAGCCCATTTGTTTCTTTATGCCTTCAGTTTGTCTGCGCCATTGCCTGCATACATTAGGGTGATGCTCTGGACCCACAGCTGTTGTTCATGCACACAGCTGCAGAGCTGTTTGGGGACTGTGGGCCCAGCAGCGATTATATTGGGATTTACCTCCAAAAATCACTATCCATAAAACTAGATTTTCTCTTCTGGACGTTCTGCTTGCTGGGCAACCTCACTCTTAACATGGGGCCCATAGCCTTGCCCTGGCTCTTCTCCACCACCTACCTCTGCACCAGCAGCCAGCCTGACCCAGCAGGGATGCTTAGCATCTAACAATACCCCTCCCACTCTCATATGATGAGGGCATCTGCCCACACAGACCTGACTCTAGGATAGTGGACCAATGAGTTTGCTTGCGATGTGGGTGAGGAGTGCTGCGGATGAGAGGCATTTGCTTATCTGGTTCTGAAAACTCAGACCCCTTCAGAACGCTAGGCATGACTGGCTGAGAAGACAGAAGTCTCAAGCCCCACTGTGCTCACTCCTTAGCTCTTGATAGCAAGGATAAATAAAGTGCACATAAAAAGACATGAATAAGCATAGCCTTCATTGTGCCAATGAAAACTTTTAGCTTTGTGTTCTCCAGTCAGCTTTACTCCTGCTACTAGGCAGGAATAACTTCTCACCCAAACAGCAATGCTCTCCTTCATGCAGGAGCAGGTTCCCATGCTCACTGTCTTGCTAGTCACCTTTCCCCTTGTACTTACGGGCACAAACCTCCTTACCTGCATTGTGCAGAATCAGGCCCTTAATCTCTTCAGGATTCCTCTTAGGCACTCTTACATATCCCTGTACCCAGGCGGAACAGGGTTCCATTGCTTCTTCCTAGGAGTCACTCCTCCTTCACCTGACTGTTCCTGAATTCCTTTTATTGTTTACAGTGGAATGGAAGCTCCTCTTTCCTTGCATTTAATGGTAAACCTTAGCTTCTTTTGTGCCATACAGATGACAACTGAGGCAGAAAACTCTGTCTTCTAGCTTTCCACCTAGCACAAAGGTTTTTGCCCACGGGCGGTGGGCCTGGCCTTTGGTGTTCATTTTAAGAGACCCTCTTAAGTGTTTTACATGTCAGACTGACATGTATGTTTAATGCATGTTCCTTAAAACATCAAGGAAGTGCACTGAATTGGTTAAAGAGAGGGAATTCTCTTCTTGTTCAAGGTTTGAAAAAGAAGCGTGAAGGAGACAGACATCACTGCTGCAATAAGGCCACAAGCAGACTAAAATTGAATTTCGAATTCCCATAATCTGAATGGGGTGCAAAGTCTCAGTTTATAATTAAAATGACCTGGAGGTTGAGGAGATGTTAGTAATAGTTAAGTTTTGCCTAATTAAAACAGATGGCTGATAAACAATCTCTTCTTTTAAAAAACCCTTTACCTCTGTGGCCAGGTATTGGTCTCTGCTGGAAGCAGGATATTTATCTAGCTTAAGCATTTGAAGTCTCTTATTTACTGTAATATAGAGACACCAAAAACCATTAAAAGAAGAATCAGTTCTGTCTGGGTTGGGCAAATTGTCTCATTCCTCCTTCAATTTGCGAGTCTTTTTAAGGGACAGGTGGGAGTAAGGATTTTAGGGAAGTTACACGTAACCCATATTACACTAAATTGCCCTAGCCAATGTGTAGAAGGGGCTTGTCTAGTTTGGTTGGAAGGGTATTGATCTTGTTTGTGACCTTGTTGTCTGTTCATTGGTAATAAGAGCTAATGTTATCAGTTAGTTGTGCTATTGTGAAGTGCCTCCAATGGTTCTGAGGACATGTTCAGCATGGGTCCCAACCTGCATTTTCGAACAATATACAGTGTAGCAGACACAATACTGTAAGGAACCAAGGAGCCAGTCAGAAAGTGCAGCAAGAACTAGACTGAGAAAAAGGACAGCACCAAAACAAGTACACCATAAGACGAGCACATCAGTTTGTCAGCAAACATATGAATAATTCATCTCCTACATCTCTGTTTGGCTTTTGCTGCCCTCCCCCACACCCCCAAGATCCCTGAGGCCTCAGAGATGCCTCTGGTAGTCTTGCCAAGTGCATGTGGGGGGAGAGTGTAACTCATGCCAGCTCAGTATGGCACTCTGACCTCCTTTGGTGATGGCTAGGCCACAAAGGTAAAGGAGACTGCTATAGTCTAGGTTAGGTGAGGTGGGTCTCTCTGCTCAGTTAGTAACAGCTCATGTATTGCGATGCAGAGGTCCCATGTTCAATCCATACTGTTGAGAGCTAACCCAGGGGCAAGGCATTGCAAATGGTGACCCCTATGGGGAATTGAGCACCATGAACCTCTCAAACTCCTGCTTATATGGGTGATGCACTAGGGACCTTCTTAAGCTAAAGCTGTCCAGCTGGGGCTGTAACAGACTCACATCCTTTGTAGATTGGACATAGAGGGAGACCTGTAAACACATTCAACCAGTGCATTAGCTGTGGACAAAGAACTACTGCTGAGAAAAAATTCAAATGTCCAACCCTTAGGATATTTCAACATTTGTTTTTGCCTCACAATGAGAGACTTGAAATTTCAAAATATTTCCACAGAACAGAAATTCTGAGAGATTTCAGTTCAGAAGTGTCTGGACATTTCAGATCAAAATGTAACATTGACATTCCTGAAATCAAAATGTTTCATTTTGGTCTGTTGAAATGTTCCAGGATGCTTTATTGTCTCCAAGTCATTTCAACATTAAACCGCATTTGCTGCCCATTCTTTCCTATGCACCAGGTTCTCTAACTGGATGACTGCTCCCTTTATGCACCCAGAGTCATGCTGCTCAGTCAGAGAGAAATGAACACATTGCTTTATGAAAGACATAGGTCTGCCAGGAAGCCCAGCACCTAGAAGTGTCTGGGGGCCAGATATACAACTCCCATAAGGCAATGTGCTATATTGTTTTGGGATCAGTTTAAAAAACCTGATTATTCAGATGGAATTTTTTCTCCCCCCCAAAAATCAAAGTTTCTTGAGGAAAGTTTCAATTTTGCAGAAACTGCATTTTCCATCGGAAACTCATTCCAATGAAAAGATTCCCCACCTGCTATACTGCCTAACATTGTTAGGCATTCAGCTGCCCTTGGGCCTGGTATGGACAGTTGCATGTAGCCAGACACTCTGGCTTGTTGGGGGTTGTCTTAAAAAAATAGCAGATATCTATATGAAAGTTAACAGCAAATAGGGACCTTCATAAAAACATACAATCCTGTAACCTAAGGTCCTACACTGAGCTGGGTCTATACACGTATTTTTGGTATGGGTATCTCCTGGAATAACCAAAAATGTGAGATATGGGTTATCTCAGGAATGGGCGTGTCTCTGAAAAAGGAGACAGATGTAGTCAGTTCAGTTCTTCATGGAAATCAGGCAGCAATCAAACCTAGGCAGGGCCTGACAGCTGAATGATTAATTCTTTTTTCCCCCTCCCTGGAGAGAAGTCCTCGCAGTAGGATGTAGCTGAACCCATTTGTTTAGGACAGGGGTGAACCCAGCTGTGGATTCAGCAGAAGGATTTAACAGATTTAGTAGAGGGGCTGTGGGGAGATCTCTCTGCCCAGGTAATTCCTGCCTTGTCTCTCTTGCTTGACCATTCCCCTCTCTCACTCTGTTTACTTTAGCTGGGGTAAGGGAAGGAATCACATTTTGGTTCCACTAAGCATCCTTTTGCATACTGGAACTGCATCTCAAACACTTTGCTATATACTGAAACACAGGACACTTTACCTCTTCTCTAGGCTGTTCCAAGGTGCTGCCCTTTGTAAGAGCAAGGAGTCCCCGCCCCCAAAACACAGACAGCTTGTGTGTGTGCGCGTGTGCAGTTACCGTTTTGTAGCCTGTTTGCCTGTAGAGAGGTCTACACAACAAGGTGGATTTTGCATTGTGTTTAAGGCTGAAAATTCACCACTGGTGCTAAGGAAAGTCATAAGGTCTTCTCCTCCACTTAAGCCATGGAGAATGCAAGCAGGAGTGCTTGCACTAGTTTCACACCCCCTACATACCATGGAAAATGGCAGTGCTGTCCCCTCATAGGGCAGCATAGACGGGGCAGGCCCGGGACAGAACCACAGAATTTGTATTGATGCACATCTATTGGCTTCAGCACAGAGAGGCTGTGGTTGTACAGGCTGGAACAGCAGCCCCAGGGAAGGATTGCAAAGCAGCCTCCATACTGGCCCTGGGTTTAGGATCACAATCAGGCTCTGTGTGGGTGGAGTGGATTTCACCCTAAAAATTGAGACACAGGAGCTTCCTTGAATTTTATGAATAACTGGCTCCCTTCAAAGTCCTGCATTCCTGTGAGCATAGGGGACTTTCATGTCTGCAGAATACCTCCACAAACAAATGTCCAACTTTGTGAAGACTGTAAATTTGGGGCATTTTTTAGCCTATATTTTATAAGGTCTATTTTCAGATGTTTACTTTGCATTTTATCAGGAGGTTTGGGCTAAAACTAGAATCAGAGAAATGCAATTAACTGGAGGTTCTGCATCTGCACACACACACAAAATTACTGAACTGTTCTTCATTCTGCTTTCCTGAAATAACGCCCCCACCCCAATTTTGCTTTAAAACAAAAAAGGAATAGTTTACAGATATTAACAGGTTTCAGAGTAACAGCCGTGTTAGTCTGTATTCGCAAAAAGAAAAGGAGTACTTGTGGCACCTTAGAGACTAACGAATTTATTTGAGCATGAGCTTTCGTGAGCTACAGCTCACTTCATCAGATGCATACCGTGGAAACTGCAGCAGACTTTATATATACACAGAGAATATGAAACAATACCTCCTCCCACCCCACTGTCCTGCTGGTAACAATTTGTGTGGGGGGGTGGAGGGTGAGAAAACCTGGATTTGTGCTGGAAATGGCTTTTAGATAAGCTATTACCAGCAGGACAGTGGGGTGGGAGGAGGTATTGTTTCATATTCTCTGTGTATATATAAAGTCTGCTGCAGTTTCCACGGTATGCATCTGATGAAGTGAGCTGTAGCTCACGAAAGCTCATGCTCAAATAAATTCGTTAGTCTCTAAGGTGCCACAAGTACTCCTTTTCTTTTTACAGATATTAACTTAGTGAATACACTTGCTTAATCTGGTGCTTAGGTTGAACGTAAACATAAGTAACCTAATGAATATGAAACCTTACATCAAAAAGCAAAGATTAGAAATCCAGAAATTCAGAATTAAGATTAAATTGAAAAGAACAAATAATTGATACTAAAATGCACTCAAACCACCATAACTCGGCCACAGAAGCAATGATGTGGAAAACTCCAAAAACCCTGAAACAATCTTCTCTAGCCACAAAAATTTAATCTAATTAGTTACTGAAAAAAACTTGGATACGTTTTACTTAACTGTAGTCTAGTTGCACCAGTCAGTGATTTATTTACATGTACATACACAAACACACAATTACAGTTTTAAGTCCTCACAAGAAAAAAAAGTTACAATATCACAGCACATTAATTGCTCATGGGCTTGGAAAGTGGTGTTGTTGCTGACAAGTAATATGCTCTGCACACAACTCATCTCCTATTTGGAAAAGATAAGCCTAAATGCAACAAAAACCAAACAAAAAACCCAGCAAAAATTCCTGCTGCTATAAATTAGAGGAAATCTGCATCTGTCTGCAGTTTCACTTCCCTATGCAGCCAGGAGTGTGAGGTCTGGGCATTGTTGGGGGTTGTCAGTCACTGAAACCAATCCAGCAGGGACTATAATTACCCATATCCAACTGTTCAGTCAAAAGCAAAAGTCTCTGAATAATGTTCTCTCTTTAATTACCTGCTGGTTTCTATCTGTCTTCAAGGGACTGTTTTATCAAGTCTCTATACACAAATGGTGGAGCTAAAGTTCATGCAGCGTTAAGGGAACAGCTTGGTGAAAGTGATCTTTTCTGCTTTCCTGAAATTTTTAAAAAGTAGTTTTCAATGGCAGACACTGTTTTTCTCGACTAAAGAAGGGCAAATCTCAGGTTTGAAGATTCCATTCAGATAAGTACCCAAAAATTCAGATGCTCATCTGTACTTTATCTAAAGTACCTGAACTTCTTGTTTCTGCCAGGTTAGGCAGGAAGTGTGATGAGAACAAGCTCTTCCATGAAATTTCTAATATATCTGCTTTTTACTGTGTCAAGGTTCCTCCCCCACTCTGAACTCTAGGGTACAGATGTGGGGACCTGCATGAAAAACCTCCTAAGCTTATCTTTACCAGCTTAGGTCAAAAACTTCCCCAAGGTACAAAATATTCCACCCGTTGTCCTTGGACTGGCCGCTACCACCACCAAACTAATTCTGGTTACTGGGGAAGAGCTGTTTGGACGCGTCCTTCCCCCCAAAATACTTCCCAAAACCTTGCACCCCACTTCCTGGACAAGGTTTGGTAAAAAGCCTCACCAATTTGCCGAGGTGACTACAGACCCAGACCCTTGGATCTTAAGAACAATGAACAATCCTCCCAACACTTGCACCCCCCCTTTCCTGGGAAATGTTGGATAAAAAGCCCCACCAATTTGCATAGGTGACCACAGATCCAAACCCTTGGATCTGAGAACAATGAAAAAGCATTCAGTTTTTTACAAGAAGACTTTTAATAAAAAATAGAAGTAAATAGAAATAAAGAAATCCCCCCTGTAAAATCAGGATGGTAGATATCTTACAGGGTAATTAGATTCAAAAACATAGAGAACCCCTCTAGGCAAAACCTTAAGTTACAAAAAAGATACACAGACAGAAATAGTTATTCTATTCAGCACAGTTCTTTTCTCAGCCATTTAAAGAAATCATAATCTAACACATACCTAGCTAGATTACTTACTAAAAGTTCTAAGACTCCATTCCTGGTCTATCCCCGGCAAAGACCCAGCATACAGACAGACACAGACCCTTTGTTTCTCTCCCTCCTCCCATCTTTTGAAAGTATCTTGTCTCCTCATTGGTCATTTTGGTCAGGTGCCAGCGAGGTTACCTTTAGCTTCTTAACCCTTTACAGGTGAGAGGAGCTTTCCCCTGGCCAGGAGGGATTTCAAAGGGGTGCAACTTCAGGCCATGCACTCTAGATATATGTCAACTATTTGAAAAGTACAATTTATTGGATGAAATTAGCTTTTTCCCCTGTTTGCAAATCCACTATGAAAGTACTTTGCCACCTTTTCATTTAACTGAATGGCCACTTGGTCTTGTGTTATGAGACTGAGAACAGAAACTCCTGGTTTATCTTCTCTAGGCCATTCAAATCCTTTATACTAATAAAAATTCAGCCTATGTGCTGTTCACAAACTATTCACTTGGACAACATTTTCAGCTTCATGCTGTTCTTTATTTGTAATTCCCAGTGTGAGTGCTCACATGACATCGCTTTGGCTCCATGGCTGGATATCTGAAACTTTAGAATCAGGCCCCAAAACATTAATCTTTATACTTAGGTCACTGTGTGCTTCCAAAGAGTCAAATTCTTACACAAGTATGGATCTCCACTCTGAAACAAAAACTCAAAATACCATTAACTGTGTTTGCACAGCATCTAATGTGATGGGGTCCCAGTCCATGACTAGGCCTCCTAGGTGCTATGGGAATACAAATAGTAATAACATGTATTTATGTCATTGTATACCCCTGTATGTAGAATTATAGCTTTACATTCAATGGACATTTTGGTCTTCACTCACATTCAAAATTGATTTTCCAGTCACTTTAACTCTTGATGGTTTTTTGTTTTCAGTTTGGCCTGAAGACCAGTCCTCAGTGAGAAAAAAATCACCTGGAGTGTCTCACTTTGAAAAGTGGAGTTATTTTTGAGTTATACTTATCCAGCGCCCATTGAAATAAATGGCAAGGCTCATTGACTTCACTGGGAGTTACATCAAGTCCCATGTACACAAAAAGTCTTTACCATAGTTGTACGCTAGAAAATTCGTTGGTTTTTTTTTTACATCCTCACTTAACTAAAACACTAGGTGAATGGATTTTACTCAGACTGTTCATAAAATGGGGCATTTGGGTTAAGAGCAAGCAGAGAACATTTCAGTTGAAAAGCATGATTTTTCAGAAGTTTGTAGGCAGCTGAAAATAGGGTATTTTAGTAGAAGTCCTGATATAACCTCACCTAAAACATTCTGTACCAAAAGCATGATATAAGGGAGGCAAGCTTTGATCCCATATAAGCAAACCAACTTTTTAACAAGCTCTTCTTTATTGTAATAATACCTACCCCTCTCTACAAACGATTTTGTGGTCTGTAGAGAGGGGAGGAACAAAGAAATCAAAATTATAAATGTCAAAACAATTTATGAATGAACTCAGACTCACTCAAGTGGGATAATCAATACATGTTGTACATCAAAACTACTTGGAAAAGACAACATTAAGTAGGGTACTTACTAAAATCAGACCAAATGATGCAAAATAACTTGTGAAACCATTGAATACACATATCAGCTATCAGTTGGGCTTCCCTACTGTATGTACAGTCTAAAATGCCTTTGGACATTATACATTTTAGGTTGGAAGCTTCAAAGATAAGGGGAGAAGTAACCCCATTCTACCCCAAACGTTTGTGGCCTGAGCATTTTACCACAGAGAATGTCTTTTACCATACACACTTCCCCTTCCTTCTCCTAACAATCTGTTGCCACCAACTAGCTTTTGGCTAACTGGCAACTTTCAGTACTCTTACAAATTTCTTCCTGACACAGAGAAGAAGAAAAAAAAAAAAAAAAAGAGCAATGCCCATAAGAAGAAAGCATGCAGTGTTACATTCAATGACTGGTTTCCCAAAAATGCTTTAATCACTATTCTGAGGCTCTCCTGTGGAAAATCTCAGAGGGAGGAAAAGCATCAACCTCTGCAACTTTCATCCCGTGGTGTTACTGTCACACACTCCCCTCAGAAAAAAGGAGTTTGTTGCCTTGCAGAGGAGGATGAGGTGTGACCTTGGATCTGTTCAGATCTGATTTGATTCCTAACTCTGTAGAAGCTGGGGCCTGCCCTCTGCATGGGTAGGGGGCATGTCTGTGCTGATTCCTGGCCTTCTTCCCCTCTCTGGTAGCACAGCAACCTGAAGAGCCATTTTGCCATTGGCTCCCTACTGTGTGACTATATTCCAATCTGCAATATCTGAGGAGCAGGTGCTGCAAAGGAGGAGTTAATGCTGGATTGACCAGTGTTAACTACCACTGAGAAACCCCCTGATAGGAAAGGAAACATGAACATGCCAAACAGGGTTTCAGCTCCAAACCTGGAATGGCATGAAATTCACACAAAAGGGATTCCAGGAGTTCCTGCACAGGAATGCAATGACGCATGCGTAGGGTGACCAGATAGCAAGTGTAAAAAATTGTGAGGGGTAAAAGCCCCCAAAATCAGGACTGTCCCTATAAAATTGGACATCTGGTTACCCTAAGCATGCATGATATGTGCAAAAATTGAGTCTATTTTTCTCATCTCTATGTACAAAGGGAAGGGAGCACCCGAGCCTCACTTCTCCAATAAGTGATAGAAACATGGAATTTTTTTTTTAAATCAGCTTACAGGTAGCCTGACATCCATATAGCCTGAGTCCATGTTTGAATTAAAAAAAAAAATACAAAGTGTTAATGGGTTAGAACCATGTTTCCTTTTGTAGGGAGTGGAAGGTATAGGAAGAGATAAGAGCTGCAAAAAGTCACTAAAAAGTGAGCTGTGCAAATTGACACATGAATTCCAAGGACACAGCCCTAATATTCTACCATAATAGGGAATAGCAGTTGTCGGAGCTGCTTAACAATTTTATGTAGTAACTTAGGGCTAAGTCCCACTTGCCTTTCCAAGTAAGCAGTCCTACTGGGTAAACAGCTTGGATCAGGAAGGCTTTGTTTACACACACAACTTGTACCCTTTTAACTTTCCCCACTATAGTTAAAGCAGCACAACCCTATCACAGGGTCCACTCACCACTACAGCACCTCCTCCTGGCTGCTCTGGGGATTAGCTCTTTTCAGGTTTGACACCCACTTCTGTTGCTCATTCACAGGCCCTGCCGCATCTCTCTCTCTCTGACACAGGGTGCTCTTTTTTCACCGCTTGGCCCTCCAGCTAGCAGACTGTAGTCCTCCCCTTGCGGGGTACAAAAGTCCCACTGGACAATTGTTCTAGGCAGTTGTCTGCTTCACTGCCTGGTCTGTGCCGCTTCCCCAGCGGCTGGTAGGGGAACCCAGGCCTATCCATTACTCTGGGTTCCACCCAGGGACCCCACAAACAGCAGCCAAGGTCTGCACAGTCCCAAACCTTGCTACTATTTCCCTAGGCTACTCCGGCTTTGTCTCTGTCAGACACTTTCTCCACTCTTCTCTGGGTATGCTTTTCCCACAGGGCCAGGACCACAGGGCTTCTGTTTTCCCCTAGTATCCTCCTTTCCCTCTCTCAGGCTGGAAACCAACTGCAGCTCCCTCTGTTCTCAGCCTCCTCATGCTGCACCAGCTCAGCCGGTTCCAGCCCAGCTGAGTTCCATCTACTGTTAGGGCTTGCCTAGCCAGCCTCCTTCTCCCCCAGGGGCAGCCTATCAGGTTAATTAGCCCTTTCCAAGCTATCTTAACCCTTCCAGGGGAGGGGTGGAGTGAATGTCTCATCACAGCCTCCCTAGTGCGGATGTAGTTATACTGGTATAGAAGTGCTTATACTGACACAGCTATTCTCATAAGGGGAAGGGGAATAAGCTATTCTGGTGTAAGCACCTTTTCACTGGTATTGCTGCATCCACAGTAGGGGTTGTATTGGCATAACTACATCTGTAAACAAATCACACCCATAACTGAAATAGTTACACTGGTTGGTACAAAACCTGTGTAGGAAAGGCCAAAGATAAGCAGGATTTGGCCCTTGCGTTGTTTTTCCACAGGTAATATGCACACTATTTTGAATTAGCACAGGTAGATTCTGGCTCCTTCTATGTTGCTTCATCCTATGTTTGGAGTTTGCAGAAGTTACAAACAGAAGAGGAGAATGTAACAACCTGGGAAAAAAACAAACTCATTTTTTGTTTACAAGAGTTTAACTGACTACAAAGTTTGTACAAATGGCAGGATCAAAGCTGCTTCCGCTGAAATCCATGGTAAACATCCATTGACTTCAGTGGAATCAGGACTGTGCCCTTACTTATCACAGTGTATATAGAGCCATATTGTGGCTGACCTTTGTGGAGATGCACAAAGACCCTGCTCTCCACCTTCTTGCATGGCCAGTATAAGGGCCAGCCCCAGCTGCATTCTTTGTGCTCAGAGGAATGGAAGGACTGTTTCCTATACACTCCAAAGAGGAAAGGATGCCCTGCCCCCGTTCTCACCAGCCCACTGCGGGAGAGTGCAGACAGCATGCTGCCATACACACCAGTGAGCTCAGGGAAAGATTGTTTGTGCCTCTAGAACAGCGGTTTTCAAACTTCTTGACCTGAGCCCCTCCTTTGAGTTACAATGTTTGGATGCGCCCCCTTAACCCAGACAAAAAAAGACACAGTTCCTGCCCCTCCCCCATCAGGTTTTCAGGGTGGAGGGAGGCACGTGCGATGGTCTCTGGGAGCGAACTAGTGCTGGGTGCTGAGGCTGCCAGAAGCAGAAATCGGCATGTCCATAGTGGATGTTGACACTGACCCACAGGCTGGGTGGCCTGCTGAGGTGAATCAGGGGGTGGAGATGGCGCTCCCTGCTCGAGCCCTGCACGCTGGCCCAAACCACCTGCTTGTTCCTCCCCCTCCCTGGAACATCCTCCTCACCCCCCTAAGGAGGCGTACACCACAGTTTTAAAGACTTTGCTCTAGGAGGTGTAATTCATCCCTGGATCTTCCCTTGGGGGTGGTGAAACTGAGTGGCATTCCCAAAACAAGGCAGTGCCTTTAGGCATGACCTAGCTGATAGGAAATAATGGAAATGAAAAACAAAACATGAGGTAAACCCACTTTGGCCTGTTTTGTATTAGCTCTGGTTTTAATGGAGCATAATATGCTTGTGGCTAGGTGATTCATACACTTTCAAAGGAATAAGAGTAAGCACAAATATAGTTACTGAAAGAAAAGACAGACTATATGGGAGGAGTAAGTGGAGAGATAAGGGGTTAAGTGTTTAAGTCATCTGAAAAAAGAAAAGGAGGACTTGTGGCACCTTAGAGACTAACCAATTTATTTGAGCATAAGCTTTCGTGAGCTACAGCTCACTTCATCGGATGCATTCAGTGGAAAATAGAGTGAGGAGATTTATATACACACAGAACATGAAAAAAAGTGAGGATGTTTTTATACACACAGATCATGAAAAAATGGGTGTTTATCACTACAAAAGGTTTTCTCTCCCCCCCACCCCACTCTCCCGCTGGTAATAGCTTATCTAAAGTGATCACTCTCCTTACAATGTGTATGATAATCAAGGTGGGCCATTTCCAGCACAAATCCAGGGTTTAACAAGAACGTCTGAGGAACAGTGGGGGGGGGGGGGAGAATAAACAAGGGGAAATAGGTTACTTTTTATAATGACTCAACCACTCCCAGTCTCTATTCAAGCCTAAGCTAATTGTATCCAATTTGCAAATTAATTCCAATTCAGCAGTCTCTCGTTGGAGTCTGTTTCTGAATTTTTTCTGTTGTAATATCGCAACTTTCATGTCTGTAATCGCGTGACCAGAGAGATTGAAGTGTTCTCCGACTGGTTTATGAATGTGATAATTCTTGACATCTGATTTGTGTCCATTTATTCTTTTACGTAGAGACTGTCCAGTTTGACCAATGTACATGGCAAAGGGGCATTGCTGGCACTTGATGGCATATATCACATTGGTAGATGTGCAGGTGAACGAGTCTCTGATAGTGTGGCTGATGTTATTAGGCCCTGTGATGGTGTCCCCTGAATAGATATGTGGGCACAGTTCACAACGGGCTTTGTTGCAAGGATAGATTCCTGGGTTAGTGGTTCTGTTGTGTGGCATGTGGTGGCTGGTGAGTATTTGCTTCAGGTTGCGGGGCTGTCTGTAGGCAAGGATTGGCCTGTCTCCCAAGATTTGTGAGAGTGATGGGTCGTTCTTCAGGATAGGTTGTAGATCCTTGATAATGCGTTGGAGGGGTTTTAGTTGGGGGCTGAAGGTGATGGCTGGTGACGTTCTGTTATTTTCTTTGTTAGGCCTGTCCTGTAGTAAGTGACTTCTGGGAACTCTTCTGGCTCTATCAGTCTGTTTCTTCACTTCCGCAGGTGGGTATTGTAGTTGTAAGAATGCTTGATAGAGATCTTGTAGGTGTTTGTCTCTGTCTGAGGGGTTGGAACAAATGTGGTTGTATCGGAGAGCTTGGCTGTAGACAATGGATCGTGTGGTGTGGTGAGGGTGAAAGCTGGAAGCATGTAGGTAGGAATAGCAGTCAGTAGGTTTCCAGTATAGGGTGGTGCTAATGTGACCATTGCTTATTAGCACTGTAGTGTCCAGGAAGTGGATCTCTTGTTTGGACTGGTCCAGGCTGAGGTTGATGGTCGGATGGAAATTGTTGAAATCATGGTGGAATTCCTCAAGGGCTTCTTTTCCATGGGTCCAGATGATGAAGATGTCATCAGTATAGTGCAAGCAGAGTAGGGGCATTAGGGGACGAGAGCTGAGGAAGAATTGTTCTAAATCAGCCATAAAAATGTTGGCATCCTGTGGGGCCATGCGGGTACCCATAGCAGTGCCGCTGATTTGAAGGTATACATTGTCCCCAAATGTGAAATAGTTATGGGTGAGGACAAAGTCACAAAGTTCAGCCACCAGGTTAGCCATGACATTATCGGGGATAGTGTTCTTGACGGCTTGTAGTCCATCTTTGTGTGGAATGTTGGTATAGAGGGCTTCTACATCCATAGTGGCCAGGATGGTGTTTTCAGGAAGATCACTGATGGATTGTAGTTTCCTCAGGAAGTCAGTGGTGTCTCGAAGGTAGCTGGGAGTGCTGGTAGCATAGGGCCTGAGGAGGGAGTCTACATAGCCAGACAATCCTGCTGTCAGAGTGCCAATGCCTGAGATGATGGGGCGCCCAGGATTTCCAGGTTTATGGATCTTGGGTAGTAGATAGAATATCCCAGGTTGGGGTTTCAGGGGTGTGTCTGTGCGGATTTGATCTTGTGCTTTTTCAGGGAGTTTCTTGAGTAAATGCTGTAGTTTCTTTTGGTAACCCTCAGTGGAATCAGAGGGTAATGGTTTGTAGAAAGTGGTGTTGGAGAGCTGCCGAGCAGCCTTTTGTTCATACTCCGACCTATTCATGATGACAACAGCACCTCCTTTGTCAGCCTTTTTGATTATGATGTCAGAGTTGTTTCTGAGGCTGTGGATGGCATTGTGTTCTGCACGGCTGAGGTTGTGGGGCAAGTGATGCTGATTTTCTACAATTTCAGCCCGTGCACATCGGCGGAAGCACTCTATGTAGAAGTCCAGTCTGCTGTCTCAACCTTCAGGAGGAGTCCACCTAGAATCCTTCTTTTTGTAGTGTTGGTAGGGAGGTCTCTGTGGATTAGTATGTTGTTCAGAGGTATGTTGGAAATATTCCTTGAGTCGGAGACGTTGAAAATAGGATTCTAGGTCACCACAGAACTGTATCATGTTCATGGGGGTGGAGGGGCAGAAGGAGAGGCCCCGAGATAGGACAGCTTCTTCTGCTGGGCTAAGAGTATAGTTGGATAGATTAACAATATTGCTGTGTGGGTTGAGGGAACCATTGCTGTGGCCCCTTGTGGCATGTAGTAGTTTAGAAAGTTTAGTGTCCTTTTTCTTTTGTAGAGAAGCAAAGTGTGTGTTGTAAATGGCTTGTCTAGTTTTAGTGAAGTCCAGCCACGAGGAAGTTTGTGTGGAAGGTTGTTTTTTTATGAGAGTATCCATTTTTGAGAGCTCATTCTTAATCTTTCCCTGTTTGCTGTAGAGGATGTTGATCAGGTGGTTCCGCAGTTTATTTGAGAGCATGTGGCACAAGCTGTCAGCATAGTCTGTGTGGTATGTAGATTGTAATGAATTTTTTACAATAAATGGACACAAATCAGATGTCAAGAATTACAACATTCATAACCAATCGGAGAACACTTCAATCTCTCTGGTCACGCGATTACAGACATGAAAGTTGCAATATTACAACAGAAAAACTTCAGAAACAGACTCCAACGAGAGACTGCTGAATTGGAATTAATTTGCAAATTGGGTACAATTAGCTTAGGCTTGAATAGAGACTGGGAGTGGTTGAGTCATTATAAAAAGTAACCTATTTCCCCTTGTTTATTTCCCCCCCCCCCCCCCCCCCCCCCCCCCCCCCCGTTCCTCAGACATTCTTGTTAAACCCTGGATTTGTGCTGGAAATGGCCCACCTTGATTATCATACACATTGTAAGGAGAGTGATCACTTTAGATAAGCTATTACCAGCGGGAGAGTGGGGTGGGGGGGAGAGAAAACCTTTTGTAGTGATAAACACCCATTTTTTCATGATCTGTGTGTATAAAAACATCCTCACTTTTTTTCTTGGTCTGTGTGTATAAAAACATCCTCACTGTATTTTCCACTGAATGCATCTGATGAAGTGAGCTGTAGCTCACAAAAGCTTATGCTCAAATAAATTGGTTAGTCTCTAAGGTGCCACAAGTCCTCCTTTTCTTTTTGCGAATACAGACTAACACGGCTGTTACTCTGAAATAAGTCATCTGAGTGAGAGTCACCTGTAGACATGCCACTTTGGGAAGATCTTTCTTTCACCCTGTGAATATATCCTGCCTTAGTTATGAGAATGAGTCCATGTCTTGAGAGAGTGTCATGTTATAACGTTTATATTTATAGAGCATCATGTTTTCAAATGTTTCCAGTAGTCTCTCTGGAATGTTTGAATGTTCAGCAAACATCTGCATAATGCCATCTGAGGCCCTTCCAAAGTGCTATGTTGGTTATGCTGAGACCCTGAAGGGGTTAATAAACATGTATAAGAAAACAAACCAAAACCAAAACCAAACAACTACAATGACAAAACCCTTATACAAAGTGTAACTTATGCTGTAATATTTCATGTTATATTTCATTCACTATAAAACAAACTAGAGAGATGAGCCGCACCAGGGTACTGCTTGAGGCACATGAGGGACAGCCAAGACATTTGTCTTTTCTCTCATGGTGCAGTGGAACTTACCTCCTCTATTATGGATCCTTTATTCTTTGACCCAAAGGAATTTGATATTGTTATTTTCCAATTAGAGTACCTGCAAATTTTTGAAATTAAAACAATTTGAGGTGGACCAAACCCCAACCCATTCTTATGCATGAGCAAAGGGTTCTCCTGTGAACTCGCAGGCCATTGAGGAAGGGCTCTATGAATGCTTTGTGCATGGACTCATAGAGCTCCTCACTCGCCTGGCAGCCTTCCATGGATTCTCCCCATATCTCACACATCCAGGATCCATGAAGGCTACTGCAGCCCTGCAAGGCAGGGGAGAAAGACAAGAACCAGGGATCTGGATAGAACAAGAAGACAATGGAGATTGTGGCTGGGGGGTTAGGTTTTGAGGGTGCTCAGTCCAATCCCCCTTCACTGTAATTGCCTCTGCAGGAAGAGGTGTATGGGACCTTCACCTGTGGCTGGTGGTGCCAACATGAAGCTGTCAGCCAGCATGGGACTCAGAGTAGGTAGCTCCTTCATTCCACCCCAGCCTGCCACTCAGGTGGAGGGTTTCAGGGCCCTACCACCACTAGACATCAGAGGAGATGTTATCACCCCCAATCATTGCCATATATACCAGCTGGGAGGCCAGCAGTGTGGGGGAGAGGCATCACAGACTCTCCAAATGAGGGGGCAGGGCAGCCCAACGTAGTTACGTAGTAGCTGCTATGGGGCACATGTTTCTCCCATGGGTTTATACTGTTGATGATAAATAAAAGCAAATGGCTTTTTATACATTTCCCCCAGAGGCGTCGACTTTCTAATGTGCCGGAGGGCACTCCCCCTGGCTCCGCCTCAGACCCCACCCCCACTCCACCCTTTCCCCCAAAGCCCCACCCCCGCCCTGCCTCTTCCCACCCCTTCTCCCGAGTGCACCCCACCCTTGCTACTCTCCCCTTCCCCCCCCCAGCGCCTCCTGAATGCCGCTGAACAGCTGATCAACAGTGCATGGGAGGCACTGGGAGCGGGAGGAGGTGCTGATTAGCGGGGCTGCCAGTGGGCAGGAGGCGCTGGGGGGAGGGGGGAGAGGAGCTGATTGGGGGGGCTGCCGGTGGGTGCTCAGCACCCACCATTTTTTTTCTGTGGGTGCTCCAGGGCTGGCGCTCCCATGGAGTTGGCACCTATGATTTCCCTCCCTCAATATATCCATAACCTGTACCAAATCTTTTATATCTTTGTCCTCCTCCCCCATGTAAAGCATTATTTACCTACTGGTCACATTACTGGGCTTGCTATATGAAGAAACATCTCTGCTTTCACTTTCAGTGCTTTCTCTGCAGCTCCCATGGTAGGTAGAAAGAATTCAAAATATTGCATTGTTGAGAGGTGTCCTTGTGAGTTTATTGGAGATGGAGGAAGTAATTTCTACATCTTTGGCTTGATACAGCTTTTGACACCATATCGTGTTCTCTGAGTGCTCAAGAGTTGGATTTGTCAGAGGGGAAAGGGCAGCTCCTTTACTAACTGCACATACCCTCACATCAGTCTGTAGCTCCTCAGATTTCTGGAACCATCTGGTTCATGCTAAAGAAGTCAAGTATTAGCATAGTCACTCCAATAAGAACCTCATTTTGTTTGCACGTGGGAGCAAGACAACAACCTTCATGTGACACTTCTGTTAAGTGCTGGTGCTTTTTGTGCTCTGTATTTTGTGCAAATCCACCAACATACCAGTGTCATCAATTGGCCACTGGACGTCCTTTTACTGACCTCCCAGTGAACGTAGCAATGATTATACTTCCTCAAACCTCCCTTTCCAGGAAAAAAGAACAGCTGGGCCAGTCCTCCAAATATACCGACTTAATGTAGAAGAGCTATCCAGGGAAAAAATGAATTACCTCTTTAGAGCCCTCAAAGATGATCACATTGACATTGTGGTCCTCCAAGAAACACATGTGAAAGGAGAAGATAAAGCTGCCAGACATAAAATCTATGGCTCTACCAAAATTGCTGCTGTCAACCATTCAAAACATGGGCTAGCAGTGTACATGCGAAATGGATTAGAGGATGTGGAAGTTTTGGAAGAATCATCGACCAGTGGAAGAGAGATCAACATAATTAGAATTAGGGACATAATTATAGTAAACATATACAAGCCACCTAATATCATGTGTCCTGATCCCATCTTTCCTTCCCTTCCTCATCCGGCCATCTACATAGTTGACTTTCACAGCCATCACGAAAGACTGGGGATACTGCTCAAATGACACAGCCAGGGAGCAGATCACAGAATGGGCCTCCCTGGAAGACCTCCACCTGCTCTATGATCCGAAGCAATCTGGATCTTTTCAGTCTGCAAGGTGGACAATGGATCACAACCCTGACCTGTGTTTTGTGACCCGTAATAGTGCAGGTGTCCCACTAGCCACAACAAGAAACATCCTGAGCCACTTCCCGCATAGCTAACATTGCCCAATCATCCTCCAGATTGGCTTGGAAGTGCTTCTTCTGCAGTCTGTGCCAAAGCCTTGTTGGAATTTCCACAAGGCTGACTGGCCTGCCTACACTTCAGAAACAGAATCTCAGATCCCATGGCTCGAACCAATACCTAGAAACTTTGGTCATTTTATAAACATCCTAAAATCAACTGCTAAGAAGTGCATCCCGCGTGGTCACCACAAGGCTTTCACCCCCTGCTGAACAAAAGAATCCGAGTCTCTGCTGAGGGAATATGAAACAAGCAGCAACCCAGATAAACCCACTGTGCTGCTTGAGTTCTTGAATTCGGTGCACCTGGAAAGGTGTAACAAGACTGTTGAAAGCCTTGATTTCAGTCATTCGAGCCCTAAGGCATGGGCTCTTTTGAGGCAACTTGGAGGATCCCAGCCAGTAATGCAATGCTCAGCAAAGCTGACAGCAAATGCTGTTGCCTCTCATTTTCTTTTTAACAGCAAGATGCCAACAGACAAGATTACATGCCAGGAGGTCCAATGGGAACTCCGCAGAAATCTTCAACAATGCCTGGAGCAATCCCCAGTCTCTTCCCCATATTCCGTTGAGGAGATCAATGTTGCGCTGGTGGAGACCAAAAGCCGGAAAGCTGCAGGGGTTGATGGCATTCCTCCAGAGTTTCTCCAGAATCTTGGGAGATGGGGACAAGAAATGGCTGGCGGCGCTTTTTACTGCTGAGCATAGAACCGGAGAAGTGCCAACAAGCTGGTGACAGGCAACAGTGGTTGCCCTATTGAGGCCTGAGAAACCCCTAGAGGATGCAGCCAGCTACCTCTCTCCTCTCAACCACCAGCAAGCTCATGGAACAGGTGCTGCTCCACTGTCTGTCTGATATTATTGAAGTTATCCTCTGAATGGAGCAGGCAGGATTTTGCCAGTAGAGAAACAGCTGTGACCAAGTAGCTTCACTTACCAGCCACATTGAGGCAGGATTCCAACATAAGTTGAAGACAGGAATCACCCTTGTTGATCTGTCCTTGGCATACAACACTGTCTGGATACAGGGCCTCCTCCTCAAGGTCTCCCACATCATTCACTGCTGGCAAACGATCTGCCTCTTGGTGGCAATGACTGGGGACCGCCGCTTTAAGGTACACCTTGATGGCCAGATTAGTAGACCAAGAACTCTTAACTCAGGCATCCCTCAGGGCTCTGTCCTGGCCCAATACTTTTTAATCTATACACTGCGGATATACCAGCAATGGAGTCAAGGAAATTCATGTATGCAGATGATATCGCCCTAACTGTTCAGCATACAAGCATACAACTGTTCTCCATACCATCAGCCGCACCATAACCCGAGATCCTAGCACAATGGCTGATTATTTCCAATGCTGGAAACTTAGGTCTAATCCAAAAAAACCCATGGTAACTGCTTTCCACCTGAACAATAAAATGACTAATACCAAACTTGATATGCAGTTCTGTAGTGAGAGCGTCAGCCACAAAGCTAATCCAAAGTATCTTGACGTTACACTGGACTGGAGTTTGACCTTTCGACAACACCCGCAATAAGGTCAGCTCTCGTGTTGCGCTTATCAGAAAATTGTCCAGAACATCATGGGGCTCCAGTCCATGGACCTTACAAACTGCAACAATTGCTTTGGTATTGCAGCTGAAGATTATGCATCAGTGTGGTCTGATAGCAGTCACACTAAACTCCTTGACACTCAACTCAATAATGCTATGCGCATAGTGTCGGGGATGCCCAAATCTACTCCAGTTGACTGGCTCCCAGTCCTATTACACATCCAGCCTCCACAGATTAGAAAAGCTGCTCAGACATCTCGCTTTCTTAATCATGTCAATGTGAATATGAGGATCCCACTGCACCATGACCTGCAGAACCCGCCAAAGATGAGATTAAAATCCCGCAACACTCTATGGAACCGTATCAAGATCCTTACACCCAACTTCAATGCTGAGGCTCAATGGAGAGTCACATGGAGCACTTTGACCGCTCAAAACAAACAGCTCATCATTGATCCTATTGAGGAACCACCTAGTTTTGATTTATGTCAGAAAGACTGGTACAGATTGAATTGCATCAGAACATCTCATGTGAGATGTGGACAAATCCTCTTTAAATGGAAAATGAGGGAAACACCTGTATGCAACTGTGGTCACCAGGCACAAACGATAGAGCACATTATATCTGAATGTCCCCTTTATTCTTTTGCCAGGAGCCTGAAGGACATTCACCAGCTCACTGCTGGGGCAATGTGCTGGCTATCAAACTTAGATATAAATTTGTAGTTGTTGTTACCTACCCAAGCCATACGAAATAAGAAGACCCATGCTAAGTAACACGATGTTTATCATTGCACAGATTGCACATACAGATGAGCCCAGGAATCACAAAGAAACCTCCTCTAACTGGTTAAGTTCAGTGCTTGGTCAGCAGTTAGCCTACACAGCCAGATGCATGGGTGTTTCTACTGAAAACAAGTCAATTTCCACCCAAAGAAGAAGAGCTCATGCTATCATTTTCCTATGCCAGCCCAGAGAGTGGGTTAAAGATCCTCCATTCCAGCAGGGTTTTTTTTGCCTTCCTTTGCAGCATGGGGCTCTTGCAGGTTTAAACTAGTGTAACTGGTGGATTCTCTGTAACTTGAAGTCTTTAAGTCATGATTCAAACAATTCAGTAACTCAGTCAGAGGTTAGGGGTCTATGACAGCCAGGAGTGGGTGGGTGAGGTTCTGTGGCCTGCAATGTGCAGGAGGTCAGACTAGATGATCATGATGGTGCCTTCTGGCCTTAAAGTCTATGAGTCTGATGGAGACACTATCCCTATATGGAGGGCTTGCAGATTGCCAGGCTCCAGTTGAGTCTGTTTCCAGCAGGTGGAAGGAACTTCTGCAGACTGCTCTTAAAGCAGCTCTACAATAAAAGTTAGGATGACCCAGCTAGGTCACTCAGGGGTGTGAAAATTAATCCCTACCTCTGAGTGATGTACTTAAACTGACATAACCCCGAGCTACTGCCTCTCAAGGAAGTGGATTAACTACAGGGGCAGGAGACCCTCTCCCATCACCGTAGCGAGTGTTTACCCTGAAATACTGCAGCTGTGCCACTGTAAAGGTTTAATTGTAGACATAGCCTAGAGCTCAGTTTGGGGATTAAAGCCTTTCGATTTTTATCTTTTTCATGTAAATATATTAGCCTCTTTTCATTACTTCGATGATGGCAACAAGAAGTTCTCTTTCGCAATCCACAGAAATAAATTTAAAACTAGGGTTACTTGTTTTCAAACAACAACAAAAAGGGGGGCAGGGATTTCCCTACACCCCCCCTGAATTTCCTCAACACCCTTCCCCACATCCCCAGTTTTGTGAACTAGTTACATGCAGTGTTGCCAATTTAGTGATTGTTTGAAAATTGGATTGAAATTGAAACATTAATACACACTTTAAAAGCATATAAAGTATATGATAAAATATGTGTATCTGAAAAAGTATTATAGATTTGAAAAGTATAAACATAGACTAGCTTCCTTACACAGCTGTTGTTTTTATGACCATGTCAGTGCATTCATTTCAGTGACGTTGGCCAACCTAATAATTTCAAATTATGATTTGTAAGCAAAGTCTAAATGAGCTCTCCCTGACAGCTAGTGATGAGCTGGGGGCTGGGGGGGAAAGGCTTCAGGACCAGATTGTATTTACATTCACACCTAATCTACCTAGGTATTCAGCAAACAGAGCTGTGTTGCCCAAGTGATTTTGGCTGGGGTTGGGTTACAAATCACTTGAATGCGGGGGTTGGGGGGTGGGTGAATGAAATGCTGTTATTCTTATTGTATGAGTAAAGGGCAGTAGAACTGTACTTAGCCTGTGCTGATTGAGGGCATCAAGAGAGACGGTGGGGACAGGTGTTTTGCTTGATGATCTGCCTGAGCCACAAGTACTATTTGACCTGCTCCTCTCCACTGTTTAAAGACAGAGCTGATTAGGCTTCATAGATAGTCTTTTGTTTTGTTAAGTGATCATTAGAGCTGAAATCACTGATAATCAGGTCTAAGTGCTTAGACCTGCTGTGGGACAGTGTTTCTGTGGAAGAGATGGCCCAGTCTGCACTAGCAACGAGGTTCCCGCACTGAGAGCTCAGCTGAAATCGCTGAGAGCTGGGTGGAACCTCAAGAGACCAACTCGCAGAGGTCACAGTGGCAGGTGGCAGCAGAAGGTGACGGCGGAGGGCCATTGGCAACAGAGCGATGGAGTGAACGGTGGCACAACGAACAACAGTGGCCAGAGCAAACAGTGAGCAGCTGGAGAAATGAGCAAGGTGCCTTCTTGCCCCCCATCTGGGAGGTGAACTCGTGTGAAAGTACCTCTGAACTCTGAGTCTCCACTGACCAAGGACAATACTGGCGAGAGTTAATGAGGCTGTTGAGAATGCTGGAGACACAACACAGTTCATTCGAACAAACATGGCTGTGGCATCACACTTTCTGTTGAAGAAGAGATACCACACACTGCAAACTGGAGGCCAATGTTAAGTGCATTGTCACTTGTTCATCCTGAAGTTGAACACTGGTCCTGAACAAGACCAGCAAATGCTCACTATCTTTCTGCAAGAAACTCAGCTGACTAGCTAGAAGCATGTGGTGCAAGAGCGAAAGACTCAACAGTTGAAAAAGTGAAGAACTCTCTCACCACATTCAAAAAATTTGCATACATGGCTGATGAATGCATCGATGCAAATGGGCATCAAGTATTAAGTCATTGTGTATGTTATCTTGATGTCAGTGGTACGCCAGTAGATGCATTTCTAGATATTCAAGTTATAGAAGACACATCAGTTGCATCTGTGACAACCCACATCTTAGAAGAGTTAAATGCTTGTAAATTGGACTCCAAACAGATGGCTGCTTGTGCATTTGATGGAGCTGCAAACTTCTCTGGAAGACATGGTGGAGTACAAGCTTTGCTCATAGACAAGTGTAACCCTAATCTCTCCTATACACACTGCAGAGGCCATCTACTCCAACTAGCGCTCGTACGAGCTGCAGACTCTTCAAAAGACATTTAAAAAGCTATAAATGTAATGTCTTCATTATATTCTTTTTTCAGCAAGAGTCCAAAAAGACTGAATGTCTTGGAAAATATAGAAGATACACTGGGACTGAAGTTCAAATTAGGCCAACCTGGGAAAACTCTCTGGTTTTCTCATGAGCGACCCTTGGCTGTTGTCTTAAAATTACTCCAGCCATTATTAGTGGCTCTGGAAAGTAGCTACCAAGGTGGGATGGATCTAAATAGTGAGGTTGGTGGATTATTTTTGCTACTGTGTTCAGAGAAGACTATTGCCATTCTCTCTCTTGTAAGTCTACTATTGAAACCACTGGGTCATTAAACAATGCCATCCAGGCATCTGCTACAATGGTAGTAGATCTTTGTCCAGCAATAGAAGCTACATTTGGATCAATCAGAGAGCTATCCATTGCAAAAGTACTGGAAGAAGCAAAGGCTTCAGTCCAGAAGTTGACTAATGAAGCCATTTATGTTGAATCCTTAAGTGAAGAGGACAAGAAGTGATTGTTAACACAATTGAAAAAGTACACAGACTTGATTCTTAAAAATCTACAACAGCGACTTCTAGATTCTACTCAACCTCTACATAGCTTTTACAGACAGATCCCTGTCCTATAAAACACCGACAGTTGAGTGGAGTGAGGCAGTACCAGCTATGGGGCTGCCATGTGCTCAGGACAGAATAGAGAATTTGAACACAGAGTGGAATATCATACGACAAATGAATGAAGATTTGACTTCAGCTTCTTTTTTAATCATCACTAGTGGCTCGACCCGATCTTTATGCTATGTTTCCTGGGATGAATGAAGTAGGAATTCATCTCTTGCTAATCCCAGTCATAAGAGCTACAATTGAGCGTTCTTTTTCATCATTGAATAGAATTTTGTGTTCTGAAAGAAGTCCCCTTCTGCCTGATCATGTGAATGAACTAATGAGCATATCAAGATGAACGCATTGCATTCAAGAAGTTCATTAGCAGAGTTGTGCAAAATTATAACAAGAAACCAAGAAGGATGTAGATGTAGTGCATCATAGAACGCTTAAGTAGCCAGCTTTAATTTGTGTGATGATTTTAAAACATAAGTTAAATCTAATAAAATGGTCATGAAACATTTTTCAGTTTTTACTATGGTGCATACAGCCCACCTTCACCCTCACAGTCTCACCCCTCATCGGCCCTGACACCCCCCCATGTAAATTCGAACACCCCCCCTAATTTCAATTCCTGGGGAAAACACTGGGACGGGGGGGGGGGGGAGGGGTGTTGTCTTTTCTTTGCTCAGTTAACGTCAGATTTACTCCTGTGTAATTCTGTTGACTTCAGTGGAGTAACTTCAGATTCATTCTGGGGTAAAAAGGGAATCAGCCCCACAACAGGCTTTGGTACAAAGCATTTTGGGTAAGTAGGAAGAGGAAGCTTTTTTTCTAGGGCAAAAGGCTGTACATTTACTGTCTCTCCTGCTTCAGAAGAAAATCCTCTCTAGTACAGGTGACACAAAAGGAAGATCTCTAAATGAGGAATTTTATATTCTATGAGGTCTGCTGGATTTCTTGATCTGACGCTAAGAGCAAATCAGAGTCACAATCAAGGCACCCAGAGATACGGCTGGCAGCAATTAGTTTCTTACTGAGTTTGAAAGATAAGCTATTACATTTAGAGTTATCCACAGCTTATGAGATAACAAATACTGGATAACTGTTAGAGAAATTGCTTAAAGGCAGGACTGTGAAATGACTGTTTTTTTCATTTTACCTGGACTTGTTCATGAAAACTGATACTCACCGGTACAGACAAATTTGACACATGGCCACATCCTCTCCCAGACTTTCATGGTGAAAACATCAAAATCCTACCCACATGCAAAATCTTGATTTCAGGATTTAGACTGTAAGAACTTCAAGACAGGACTGTCTTGCTCGCTCTGTCTTGTATAGCTCCAACTGGCGTTAAGCAAGTAACCATACAGACAAAGAAATTTCACATTTTCACAGCTTTTTGTTGAAAACAGAATTTCAGCCTGGTGGCAGCTCTCATACATACTAGCTGTGAGCAGTGTCCAAAGGACCAGCCCCCAACTGAGCATAATGCACTTGACCACTCCTCTGTGTTCCCAGCATACCTCTTACACAGAAGGCTGCAGAGAGAGTTGTGCAGGAACCAGCTACATTAGCTCTATGCCCACTGAAGACTCCCCATGCCAGAGGACTCCCCAGCAGAGTGGATAGGACCAGATTCAATCTCATTTGTGCCACCAGATTGGTGCAGAGAGGCTGGAGCAAAGAAGTATATCTGGCCCTACATGTGTGAATGGAAATATGGAGACTTGTGCTCATTCTCCCCCACAGGACTACCCAAACCACGGATTTTCAGTAGCCTTGCCAATTCCTCCTTTTCCATCCTTCATGTAGGGACCATTCTAGAAAAGTCAGAGCAGAACAATGCTGAAGAGAGTACAGAAGGGTGACAGAGTAACCAGAGAACAAATGCCAGTCTCTCAGGGCATCTGCATCCATGGACCAGAAGATGAAAGCAGGCAGCTGCTATGAAAGGAAGGAGGATAAAAAGACAGACCATCTGAATTATACTAGCTGCAGCAATAAAGCATCTTCTCGCTGAGTAAACCTCAAGTAACCAGTGAGTTTGTTTGGTAAGATAGTAGTTTATTCAGGTTCAACTCACCCTGCCACCTCATAGATGATTCAGTGACCTTTCTTGTCAGCAGGAGAAATGGATACTGATGCCTGAAGTGATTCTGGTGCGAATTATGTACACTTGAAAGGTTTGTTGAATACATAGAATGTGTAAATAAGATCAAGAGAAGAATGTTTTATTTGAGGCAAGAAACCAGGCAGAAATTTCCCTAGTTGTGCAGACAGCTCGGGTCTGATTCTTCAGTGCTCTGCACCTTGTCTAGGCATTTGCATATATATGCAAAGTGGGTGTAAAATGCTAGCATGTGAGAACAATGCCTCTTCCATTGTGTAGTCAAAGAATTGGGCCTGCATATATTTAGTTAAAGTATTGTATGTCATAACAGGAAAATATCCTCAATCAAAGGAATATTTACTATACAGCTTTAACCTGACCTTGCAAAAAAACAAAACAAAATAAACAAGACCTGAGAAAGGTCATCTCCTTTATTTTATGGGGAAATAAGAGCTTAAAGAAACACCTTGAGCAATGGACAAGCTCAGTTTGTGGGAATGATCATTCCATGTGTTCTTGGGATGCTCATCACCTCAAAGGGGAAGAGGAGAGGCCAAAGATTAGTGAAAAGAAAGGAACTAGAATAGAACCTGAGATAGCTTCATAATTTCACTGTGAGAAAATGAACTTTCTCCCTTTTTTTTTTCTTTCCCCAGAAGCTTGAACTTTCCAGAATTTCCACACCAGATGATCTCTAGATTTTGTTGATGACTAGTGTATCTATTTTCTTAAACTTTGCTTTTGACTTGAATACACATAAGAATATAATTGTATGACAGAATGTTAGCAGTTTAGCAGAATGTGATTGTTTCTTTGTCCAAGGATGTCAGAAGCCTCCCAGCTGCTTTGGTCTTGTACAGCGGGATTGCTAAATGCACTTAGTCGGAGGCAGTGATGAAGAGTTCTGCTATCCATCATGGAGTCATTTTGCCAAATTGTGTTTGTTGCAGCTGTAAGAATGTGGTGCACGCAATTTTGTGCAATAGAAATATGTTGGGGGATGACATTCAATCTGTTTTCCTTGTCATTTTGGGACATTTTTTCCTTTTTCACTTAAAATTATCCCAGATAATCTAAATGAAGTCCCAAGTTGCCTGTATGCTATTGCTAGCGGAGATATTTCTATGGAACACGAGGAAGAGACAATATAAAGGTAGCAGCTAAGAAATTGAACTTGCCAGTTTAATCTTAGCTGCTTTATTTATACCATTTAAACATTAAGATCTACAGTATACTCCATCAAGATGTGCTTAATACAAAAATCAGTTTACATGGGGCAACTCCCAGGGCACTGATTCAGCCTAAGAAAAGCGAATAGCAAAGACTACTCCTTAACTGGGAAAGTAGTGGCAAATGTTCTGTTTAATGGGGACACACCAGGTATGAAATTCTAAGTTCTGGGGTTTTAAATCCAGAAGTTTATAAATTTAGTGCCTGATTCACTGTGGCATTACTTAGGTTTTATATTTGTGCAAATCATTGAGATCAACAGGCATAAAACTGGAGTAACAATGGTGAACCAAGTGAGACTGTTACAGTCAATACCATTTTTATTAGTGTGCTTTTGCTCAGTTCAATATTTTGTTTCATTTAAAGTCTTCTCGAACTGTTTTTGTCTCTTCCTTGTCTTTTGTTTTGTTATGTTTTTTGTTTTAAAGGTCTCTTCCCTTACATGGGACAGCCATTTATGGTTCAATCCTTCTAATTGCTCACTGTGAAACTTTTCAGCACGTGTTAAAAAGTGCTGAGCAGGGGCACTCAATCCTCCATTAATGAGATAGCTGCATAGGCAACAATTTTGTCCTCAGTCACTCCTATTACTTGACAGGGCTAAGAGAGGGCCTGATCCAGAAACCTTTTGAAGTCTTTCCTTGGGGCTCAGGGGTTTTGGATCAGAACCCTAAACACCTCACTAGCACAGTCAAGATTGCATTTAAGACCATGTCCTACAGGCATCCCCTCTCCATCCATGTCCTGCATGGGAACAGGAGCATAGGGGGCCTGATTCTTGTGCTCAGTGTAGAAGACTAGGCCTAGAACTTAACCTTACTCATGTTTCTTGTGGCTCCCACTCTTACTTACACTGACACACACTAGCCATACACTCCCTGAGGCATGCCACACAAGGGCTTGCAGGATTAAGACCCCAGTCAAGACTACAGTTTGTCTACTGCGCTATCTGAATTAAGAAGATTTTACTGTGATACATTATTCTATAATGAGGGGTAGAGGAAGGAGATAAACTGTCCTTGCACAATAGATACAATAATATTGGCTATGATGTGTACTTAATCCATCAGTGTTCCTCTTCAGAAGGAGGTTCAAGCTATTTCAGGTAGCTTCAGGGTGTACTCTAGTTTGAAAATGAATGTAGGGCAGAAAGGCAGAGAAAATGAGAGTCTTTCACCATCCATCTCATTTTAGGATTTATAGAGTTTAGGGACAGAAGGCGCCTCCTGCATAACACAGGCCAAATAATTTCATCCAATAATTCCAGTATCAAGATTTAGTTTAGGTGTCCTAAAATGTGACAAGCAAGATTACCAGACCAAAAAAAAGAATAAAATAAAATAAAAAAAAAATAAAATAAAATAAAGAGAGCTTCTAAGCAGCTTATAGAATCTTATTGTAACAGAGAGGGCAAGATAAAGCAGAGATAAATTATTTGAGAAAGCAAGAGAGTTACAAAGTTCCTTTTTGAATGGACATATTGCTTAACTGTCAAGTCTAGATTATATTCTTTCTTTGCTAGTGTCAGAGGAATCCCTTTGCAAGTCCCAGAAACCCCAAATCATGGAATAAATTATGAATACAAATTTAGAGCTGACTTTTTTCAGGGTCAGCTATAAATATGCCACCGAGTTCCTTAGTTGTCAAATATTATACATGTAAATGGAACAGCTAACCCAGCATCTTACTATGTTTTCAATTATTTCAGATAGTAACGACAATTATGCATGGTTCAGAAATGGTTTAAACTGTATTTCTACTCTGAAAAGTGACTATGTAAAAATAGCTCCTTCTTACTTGACAGATCAGCTCCCTGTGTGCAGTCAGAGTTGGTGGCCAGAGTGAGGTTGTGACGCTCTGTACCTCAGGGGAACACCCTATAGCCCCATGTTCATCTTTATAAAATGATTGTGTGGTATCCAATGCAAAATTTGTCATGTTGGGTGTCTTCAGAAGGCTCATAATGCACTGAGCATGGTTGTTATAGTGATGTTATAGTATTTGTTACAGTAAGGTTATAATTTCATGTATATAGTTATGAGGCTGAAAATGTATCCTCATGGCTTAAAGCAAGCCCATGCAAAAACTCTCCAAGAACAGAGAGGCAGTTCACGCCTCGTCAGGGCATGGATGGGACAAACCCAGCCCAGCCTCACAGGAACAATGGACACTGGCTTAGGCAGTAACAAAAGAATCTGTTAGACCCTCGAGGGGGTCATCCCCTTCCTTTGGGCAGTTTGGGACTGCAATGAGGTCATGCTCACCTGACTCTGAAAGGGGGTTGTGGCAGGGGAGGGGAAGCCAGGAGGACAGAAAGGACATGATAAAAGGGAGAGACATTTTGCCATGCTCTCTCTCTTCCATCTACATCTACAGACACCACCACCACCAAGTGACTGGAGCGCTGATCAAAGGAGAGAGCCTGACTGAAAAGCCAGCCTGTGGTGAGAAGCATCTAAGATTGTAAGGACATTGAAAGTGTTAAGATCATCTTAGAATGCGTTTTGCTTTTATTTCATTTGACCAAATCTGACTTGTGATGCTTTGACTTATAATCACTTAAATCTACCTTTATAGTTAATAAATTTGTTTGTTTATTCTACCGGAAGCAGTGCATTTGGTTTGTAGTGTGTCAGAGACTCCCCTTGGGAGAACAAGCCTGGTACATATCAATTTCTTTGTTAAATTGATGAACTTATATAACCTTGCAGCGTCCAGGAGGCATAACTGGACACTGCAAGATGGAGGATACTAGGGTTGTTTCTGAGACCGGAGATATTGGCTAGTGTCATTCGCTTGCAAGTAGCTGGGAGCAGCTTACGTGCCAGAGGCTGTGTGTGAACAGCCCAGGAGCGGGGGCTCTCACAGCAGAGTAGGATAAGGCTGGCTCCCAGAGTCAAGGACTGGAGTGGCCTAGCAGATCACTGGTCCTGACAACACCAGAGGGGAACGTCACAGAGGTTTTACTACTTTTTCTATCATCAGCCCTGTAGAATCATTCCACTTCTGGATAAGAACATAAGAATGGTCATATTGGATTAGACCAAAGATCCATCTAGCACAGTATCCTGTCTTCTGACAGTGGCCAGTGCCAGGTGCCTCAGAGGGAATGAACAGAACAGGTAATCATCAAGCAATTCATCCCCTACCACTCATTCCCAGCTTCTAGCAAACAGAGGCTAGGGACACCATCCCTGCCCATCCTGGCTAATAGCCATTGATGGACCTATCCTTCATGAATTTATCTAGTTCTTTTTTTAACTCTGTTATAGTCATGGCCTTCACAACATCCTCTGGCAAAGAGTTCCACAGGATGACTATGCGTTGCGTGAAGGAGACTGAACATTGTCAACAAAATTCTTAACTAAATTTCAGCTACAAGTTTGCCTGGGCAAACTCATTGTCTTCAAATTATGCCCTTAAGGTTGCACAAGTCTAACTGAGGGTATAACATGAGGATATTGCATTGCACAGGTGCAAGCAAGAACAACATTTGGAACACAAAAAAGAAGTTGTGCCAGGGTGTTCCACTCACTGCTAGGCTGACGTCTTCTTCTGGCCACTCTGGGGATTAGCTCATGATGTTGACGCCCCTTCCCACAGTTGCACACCAACTCTCTGCCTTGCTTTCTGGGTGTGCACTCCGTCTCTCCCTCCACAAGCTGCTGGTCCCTTGTCATGACTCAGCCCACAGGCCAGGTCACTCTATGCATTTGCCCCTTCTGGAGTTCCAAAGGGTTTCAAAGACTCTCTCCACACTGGCAGTCCCAGGCACTCTTCCCATTCACTGTCCCACGGTGCCACTCCCTCAGTGGCTGTTAGGCCCACCTTCTACTCCAAGTTCCAGCTCAGAGAACCTCTAGTCAACACTCAAGGTCTGTTCTCTTTTAGACCTTACTGCCTTTCCCTGAGTCCTATCCTTATCATCTGGCACTACTCCCTCCCTGGATTTGACAGGTTCACCACGCCCTTCTCTCAGGGAGCAACTGCAGGCTACATGCCCCTGCAGCCTCTGAACACTTCTCCCAGGGAGTAACTGCAGCCTAATTTCCCAGCAGCCCCATCTGCACCTAATTTCCTTTCTTTATAAGTCCAGCCCAGCTCCTTTCTCCCCAGTTGGGCTCCCTCCCTCAGGCAGGGGATTGCTTAACCACCTGATTCCTCTCAACTGTGGCCTTTTGGGTTAATTAGGCCCCTTCTCAACCTGCCTTACCTCTTTCAGGGCAAGTGTGGGGTGACCATCCCATCACAGAAGCCAATTTGATTTTCAGATCCCAAGTTGAGTTAACAGGACTCGTAGTTGGAAAAGCCAACTTGTTACCTGTAGAGTGGGTAGATTTGATATGGGATCACTAAGACACAGTGGGCCAGATTCTACTCTTAGTTGCAGCAGCATAAATCCAGAGTAACCCTACTACAGTGCAACTGAGAATACAAAATAGAATCTGGACCATGATATATGGAGCCCCTATGATACCATTTTTGCCAAGTCTCTTTACAGCATGGAACAGCCCTTTAATATATTTAATAAAACATTTACTGCTGCACTTATCCTATATTCTTAAAGAGAGATGAAAACATTGTGAATGAGAATGCTAGCAGATGAACCAAAAATAATTCACCCAAATAAAACAAGATACCAAGCAAAACAATCCTCCCTCCATAAAAAGTTGCCTGCAAGAGTTTGTTACCATTTACCAGCAGCAAAGGACATTTTCCTTGCCTGTTAGCAACCTCTTTGACTCCCTCAAGGAACCATGTTATTTAAGTTTTCTTTTTCCAAGCATACCTGGGTGGGAGATTCAGGGAGTGGGGATATGTTTGGAAAGCAAACAGACAGAATACTAGCCATAGAGCATTAGGCCAGCCTGCACGCAGAATTCTTTTTGTAGGTAATCCAGAAAATCTCTGTAGGCTTTCAATATAGTCACAAAAAGGTAGTTTCCAACTGTGGGTTAAACAGTGAATTCAAATGAATCCAAAGAGGAGTCTCTGGACAGTTTAACAGAATCTACTTCAGGCTCTGAAGAGTGATGCTGCTCATGGCAAATAAAGCATCAGGCATACTGCTTGTCAAATAGCCAGTGAACAAACACTGCTGTATAGTTAGAAAATCATTAAACTAAGAAATGTTGAGAGAAAGACATAAGGTAAATGGACATATAATCTGAAAAAGAGAGCACTTTTGGAGAACCAGTCATGTTATATGGCCTGATAAATACTTGTGCCCATAGATCATTTGTCCATTTCCCATCTGAGTGCACAATTGTACCCTCATGTCCTTCTGGACATTGCCTGAGAGGAATACTATAGCCTTCTCTGTTCCTCTGGCTGGTTCACAAACTGTCAAGTTCACCTTTCTTCACCTCTCTTAAGAAAAGAATTCATTTCCTTTGAAAGCATCCGTCGGTCATTCCATAGATAACAGGAAAAACATGTTTTGATCAAATCAAAGAGCGATTGTCTTTTTTCTACATAAAAAAGATTGTTAAATAATATGCTTAAGATTATTACTAACATTTCTTTATATGCCAAAACATGCACTACGAGAAGTACCTTCTGATTTGTCTATACTATAAGATACATAGGAAGAAAGTCAATGGAAAATCCAAGTCACTTAAGAGCCCTCATAATAATACCTACGCATGATAAAGCACTTTAACTTTACAAATAGCTTCACAGACATTTTGTTAATCCTCACAATAGCCCTGTGATGTAGGTGATTGTAAATATTATCATCCCTCCCCACTTCACTCATAGTTAAAAAGTGTCTTATAGTTTTTGCTGTTCTGCCTGTTAGAAATTTGTGCAGCGTGAATATGTATTTGGCACCAATTGTGATCTCTGTTGCATTAGTGTAAATCAAAAATAACTTAATTGAAGTCAGTGTAAAAACAACCTGAGATCTAAGTCCTTACTGCCAAAACACCAGCCCAGCTACAGTTCATATAATGCAAAAAGAAAAGGAGTACTTGTGGCACCTTAGAGACTAACCAATTTATTTGAGCATAAGCTTTCGTGAGCTACAGCTCACTTCATCGGATGCATAATGTGGAAAGCGTAGAAGATCTTTTATACACACAAAGCATGAAAAAATACCTCCCCCACCCCACTCTCCTGCTGGTAATAGCTTATCTAAAGTGACCACTCTCCTTACAAAGTTAGTCATTAACATTGTAAGGAGAGTGGTCACTTTAGATAAGCTATTACCAGCAGGAGAGTGGGTTTGTGTGTGTGTGGGGGGGGGGGGGGTGAGAAAACCTGGATTTGTGCTGGAAATGGCCCAACCTGATTATCATACACATTGTAAGGAGAGTGATCACTTTAGATAAGCTATAGCCAGCAGGAGAGTGGGGTGGGGGAGGTATTTTTTCATGCTTTGTGTGTATAAAAGATCTTCTACGCTTTCCACAGTATGCACCCGATGAAGTGAGCTGTAGCTCACGAAAGCTTATGCTCAAATAAATTGGTTAGTCTCTAAGGTGCCACAAGTACTCCTTTTCTTTTTGCGAATACAGACTGACACAGCTGTTACTCTGAAACCTGTCATTATGCAAGTTCATATAATGTCTGATGTGCTGAAGTCAGTATTTACAAAAGAAGTATTTCCCCTTGTGTGAGATCAAAAATACATGTTAGCTTTTGATGAAGACTCCTGTTCCTTTGAAGTCCCAATCAATACACATACTTACAATATGTACCTTACTGTCATGTGATTCCTCTGAATAGTTCTTCCATTCTTTCAGGCTAACTGAATAAACATCTTAGCATTCATGAATATTTTTCCACTAACTGGTGTTTGGGATAAACATAACTTCCCATTGCCTTGCTTTTTGTTTGACTAATGATTACTGATAACTCCTTTGTAGAACTTCATTAGTAGAGCTGGTTGAATTATTCATTGCAAATGAATTATCCAATTAATTTAGTATTTTTTTTACTGTTCTTAAATAGTTTATTCTGGGTCCAATGCCTACAAATTTGTTCATTAGTTTTAAGTATTTATCTAATAGTTTACGAACACATATATCAGCCTGTGGATTTAAAAAAAAATTTTTTTTGCAGCTCATTTATTTAGAACATTATTTGTGGCGTGCAATTGATCAGATGGTACTTTTTCTGCTCACTAACTGAATGCCTGAATAACAGATGACAAATGATGAATATTAAAAATTGAGCCAGATGAAGATTGTGCTTTCTGTAAATTGTTGGTTGCTGTGTAGAGTGTTTGATAAAACTTAACTGTGCACTTCCTAGTTTTTTTTAGTGTTTTGGTGAGCAGTTGTTTTCCTTGAGTAACCTCCACTTTACACAATGTAATACTTTTGTGCTGGAGTTTTTATAAGTGGCTGAGTGTCTGAGTTCCTGTTGAAATTATTGCTTTAATGCTGCTGGGACTGTATTGTGCTTTTAGCTATGTGTTAGGGAACCCAGAGCCTGAAATAAGCATCTTTTTATTATTATTTAAATCTAAACATAAATAAATACTTATCTGAAATGGGAGGTGAACAGTGAGGTGGAAAATCTTGTGGGTGACCAAAATTATTTTGGTTAGTCAAGGCTAAAAGAAATGTTTAAGACCCTCACAGGGACCTAGCAAAGCTAGGGGAATGGGCACCACAAATGGACAGGTGAAATTCAGTGTTGACAAGAGCAAGGTAATGCATCTTGGAAGGAATAATTTGAACTACTCATATGCATAGCTGGGTTCTAAATTGACTGTAACAACTCAAGGAAAAAATGTCAGCATCACTGTTCACAGTTCAATGGAAACCTCTACTCAGTGTGCAGTGGTGGTCAAAAAGCCTACAAAATGGTAGGCAATATAAGATGGGTATAGAAAATAATACTGAAAATATTATATAGTTATTATATAAATGAATGTAGCACTCCCACCTGGAATATTGAGTTAAATTCTGGTCACCTTATGTCAAAAAAGTATCGCAGAAATTGCAGAGTTATAGAGTCAGACAAAAAAAATTAGAGCCATGGAGAGAGATTTCTGTATGAGGAGTGTCTGAAAAGATTAGGCTGTTTGGTCTAGATAGGAAATGAATAAGAAGGCATGATATAGGTATACAAGATAGTGAATGGTTTCAGAGTAACAGCCGTGTTAGTCTGTATTCGCAAAAAGAAAAGGAGTACTTGTGGCACCTTACAGACTAACCAATTTATTTGGTTAAATTGTTTAGTCTCTAAGGTGCCACAAGTACTCCTTTTCTTTTTTCAAGATAGTGAATGATACAGACAGGGTAAATAGGAATGTCCATCTTACCCTTCTTGTAATATAAGGTCAAAGGCATTCAATACAATTAAGAGGTAACAAATTTAAAACTGCTAAAAGGATTTTTCATATGAAATACTTAATGTACTTATTGAACTCAAAATATTATGAAGGATAAATGTTTCGTAGGATTAAAGAAAAGGTTATATAGATAATGAAAATATCCACACTTAGTTAAGGTTAAAAAAAAAAGGATAAAGACCATTTCAGGGCATAAACCAAACAATTTACTGATGGGGGCTCCATCGATGGGTTGTACCCGAATTGTACACTACAGGGTTCCTTCCACCTTTTTCTTAAGCAATTCATACTGATCACTATCAGAGCCAAAAGTCTACACTAAATGAGCCACAGATCCAGTAGGAATAGAAATATGAGTTGACATAGACACTTTAAAGGACTACATAATACAGTTAAGTTACCATAATAATAATAATAGGAGCGGGAGGATGAATTTAAGAGGTTTAGGGCAGGGAGGAAATACCTTTTCATTTGAGATATGAAAATATATGGAGAAGCACTGAGGTAGAGAAATATAAGAAGAGTGTTCAATATGGCAGGAGCTGAAGAGAAGAAGGCTCTTGTGTGAACAGTGGCAAGATGGCTAGGAGGGACGCGAGGCATCCAGCCACAGACAAATGAAGAGAGAAGGGAAAGGTTGCTTAATCTTGTCATGGGAAACCTCTTTCCATCAAATAAGACCAAGGTATATTGAAGGTAGCTTTTCAAATACACTGACAGAGAGATGCTTCAATCCTCAACCTATATTATTTGCAGTTGGGTAATATAGGGCAAGTTATACAGTGTGAAATCCTGGCCGCAGTGAAGTCAGTGGCAAAACTGTCATTGACTTCAAGGGGTCTGATTTAACCTATGGACTGTAAAGTGCATGATAAAATTGACTGAGGAGTGCGGGGAGGGTGTATAGTTTTAAAAATGTTTTGTATAATATTTTTAATGTTATGTTTTCCTGATGTGTCTTTATCTTTTTTGTTACTGTTTGGTAGAGTTTTAAATATTTTTTAAGAGTTAAAAGATACCACTTTATTTGAGTAGAGAACTTGAGTAGAGTTCTTTAGAGAACTTTTGGATCATATGTTCTTTGTCACATTGTATATAGCAAAGTAGATGTGTATAAATGACATCAAAAAGGGTCTGAGGAACCTCACAATGTGGAAATGAGCTACCTGACATTTCCAGATGGCACCACACAGCTGCCAACAGCCTTTCTGCAGTACTTGAACCATCATGCAGCGTAAAATGGCCGAGGATCGAAACAGGGAGTACATGCTCTGTAGGACACATTCCCATAGACAACTGGACTAACTGATAGTGAAAACGGTCATGGAAGTTAACATTGTTATACACACACACACTTTGAACTTTTCTTCATGGATTCCCCATCCTCTGTTCACTTGCCAGACCATGCCCATTGCCCCATCCCATGCTACCTGCAGCCCACCTAAAAGATGCCAACGTTGCAGATATTTTATAAGTTGGCTCCTCTTTTTTAAGGAAATGGGAGGGTATGACCCACAGAAATGAGAGCTGAAAACACCTATTAGGTCACACAATCTGTTCTGTTGCCTGTACCAAATGTTTGCAGATATCCACTAGATTGTATACTCATCAGGGAGGGACTGTCTCTTACTCTGTATGGGTACAATGGCTAGCAGTAGGGGGCACTAACCTTAAAAGGGTCATTTGGGTACACTGCATAATAAGATAACATCTTACACACACACACACACACACACACACACTACCGCTCATCTCTTTATTGGTTATCAGGGTTCAAAATGACGATGTGTGTGTATGACATTTTTAAGCAATTCAAAAGAAAAAGTAGCTGTGATTTTGTACTAACAAAGCTTCTTCGTTAACCTGAAGAAAAATCTAAAATGGTCCCTTATCCTTTTATTATGTGCTCCCTCCAGTTATTATGCCTTTTTGGTTTTGAGTCCCTTTAATTATAAAATATTAATTACAATTCCTCCATCTTTACTGGCTGAAATGGTCACCAGACCCAACAATTATCAGACAATGCCACACTGAATTCAAACTCAGAACCCTATCTTTTAGGGGGTGGGAGGAATGTAATTTGAATGCGAACATTTTCTTCTAGGCTGTCTGACCCACCCTAGGAGATTATTTCTTCATGCCATTTGTAATAACGAAATATGAAAAGGGACTTCTCCATCATATCAAGTAAAGTATTTTCCAGACTGAAGAGCAATTCTACTGTCTGCTAAATTTTAAAATTTTGCTATAGTTGATGGAAGTGTACATGCTGCTACAAAACTGTGTAATTGCTTAGGTTGCAGAGTGAAAGAGGGGATGAAATGGAACATTTTATTATACAGAGCTGAGCACTTTTTTATTGTTGTTTCACTGCTTCCGTTCCCCAGCAAATGCAGCTTTCAGGGCCACCTGGCAATACAAACGCTGATCTCAGTTACAGCAGCTGGGACATACTGTCCAGTACATATCCAGACACATATCCAAGGGATGACTGGGCAGAAAAACCTCAAAGGCAAGTGTGTATTATAAATAACAGACTGGTTCTGTTATATATATTTTGGTATGAGTAATTTAAAAGATTAACTTCATCCAAAAAGAGCTGGAAACATCAGGCCAAATTATCTGCTCATTTGAAGGGTGCAGCTCCATTGACTTCTATGGAATCTCTTCCATTATACTGGCAGAGAATTTGGCCCATATTTTTTTAAGGGCCAGGTTCTGGCATGCTCATTCATACTGAGCTTGGTACCTTATTCCATGAATGGGAACACTAGTTTCAATGGGATTTCTATTGCAGTAAAGAACTATTCAGCATGAGTAAGGGTGGCAGAATCTACCCCTAACTTAAACTGTAGGGGAACTTCAATCACCCTTACAAGTCTCAGAACACCACTACCTCTGCTGAGTATGTGTATTTTCTACTATGGCAGTGCTGAATGAATTCAGCTCTAATTAATTTACCAGTGTTGCCTTTGGTAGAGTATGAATGACACAATTAGAAATCTGTCCAGAGTAGAGAAAAATACAGACACATTAAAAAAAGAAAAGAAAAACCCTGCTATTCCATAAGAGGGGAAAAAAACAAACCAACACATTTCTTTGCCACATTCTCCTGGCTTCCTGTTGTGATGAACTGGGACACAATGTTAATCCATATTTTTATTTTATAAGACACATAGTTATCTAGGTCCCTGTGCAAACCAATTTAATTTTATTGTTGCAGCCCCTGTCTTTCGTCCCCCATTCTCACTCCACAGTCTTGTTGATCCTTTGTTTCATCATGAGTGAAATTAGATTTTGCAATCTGATTTGCATGGGCAACCTCTTATAGTTGTATAGAGTCACAAAGAAGCCACTGGGGCTCTGTAGCAATGCAAGGATTTGTGTTAACATATCTGATAACAGGTGTGATGAAGTAGGTCAGGCTAGATCTTAATGGTCCCTTCTGGCCATGAAATGCCTTTCCTCATGACTTCCAACAGAACCCTTAGGGCTCCTTTTCTCAAGCTTCATCATCACTCCAGCGGGAAGGACCCCCAACCATCTCTCCTGGTCCTTCCTATCGTAGGGTTCAGAACACTTCACAAAGTGCCTGGGGCCTTAGGCTGGCTCCTCAGTTCACGTTTTGAACATTGGTGTTGTTTGACTTTTATATTTGGGGGGACAGCTCCAGTTAGGCCAATAGGGCTGCGGGTTGGGAGGCAAATTCTGTGCCTGCCTGAGGCTTGCAGTTTTGGGGGGAAATGCTTCCCCTGCCCCCCGATTTACAGCCAAGATCTTGAATTACTATCTGCTATGTCCTATCTATCTTGGGTTTGTATATAGCTCTTATTACAATGGTATCTAAGCACTGCTGGCCTGACGGTCAGGGGGTAGGTGTCAGACTAAGGAAGGGAAGCTTCATGGGACCTCTTAGATGAGGAGAGAAGGCAAAGGGCCAATTTGAGGATCACAGGAAGGAAACAGGGCTCTAAATTGAGGAGGAGAAGGCCTTCTCTGAATTGGTGGGTGGGGGGGGAACAAGATTCTTGTTCTGCTTAATTCAGGAGTAGGCCTGAGTACTGCAGGATTCAACTGGATCTCTTCCTCTTCCTTTCCCCCGTACCATTCTGCCCCAATCCTGGAGGTTATCAGATATCAATAGGTCAATCAAGCTCTTTCATTTTAAAATACAGTGTGAGACACTGTTCCGTACATGTCATCCATTGGAGGTCAGTTGAGGGGAAAAGGATAGATTTTCCCTCCTCAACTGGTTAAGATATTTAAACATTAACATCCTGGAGGTATGAGTTATATAGTCAGACTCTTGTTATAAACTATAATACATATCTTAGTGTGTGTTAAGATCCAAGAGTGGCTGTAAATTTTTAACTTGTTGTTCAGCTGCACAAGCTACATAATTAACCCATCTTCTGCTAAATATTTTAGCTAAAAAGTAATTATTCATCTTTAGTGGCTAAAGGATGGCGTATACCTGCCACTACAACTTTATAATAGTGGAAACTCTTAACTGACCCCCTTCCTCTGTAGAATCCTTGCAGCTGCTGCTTCAACAAAAAAATCTCAAAGATTCATACAAAAAATATTTTATGGAGAGTTAATATACAATGAGCCTTACCAATCTGAGCCACACGGGGTGGGAAGAGCCTGTGGGGCTGAGGATGTCTGAACACACTTATGTGTAGTGCAGTATTGCAAAACTGGTATAGCAATGAGTCAACATTGCCTAACAGACTGTGTCTACAAAGAACAGATTGTAATGAAGACAACGACCTATGAACCATGAAATTATACCAAGTACTCTGATGGTAAGTTCTTTGGTGCAGTGACCATCTTCTTGTTATGTGTTTGTACAATGCCTAACATAATAGGGCCTTGTTGTAACTACCACTATGCCTGCAATAGCAAACAATATGATCGGTCACCAGTGGTTGGCACCATCATGTTGCATGATGGACACTTAACAAAATTACCGTACTTAGTGACGGACATTGGTGGTGGTGGTGGGGGTTATGTCATTCAGTCATTCAATTTTTTTGAAAAATTACCATGGACCTCAAAATTTTTACAACAGACACATTGCTGACTCCTGTCAGTCACTGTCCCTATGGTTTTTAAAAAAATTATATTTGTATTGTCAGTGATCTGGACTTCCGAATGTTACCACAATACGGAATAAATAATAAAAATCATAGAGTCAGCAACTGAACATATTGTTTGTTTTTATCTGAATGAATGTAGTTACATCAAAACTTGATCTATGTAGCATATCCCCATGCAGCTACTACAACTTCCTGGGTGTCTACGATAGGGGTATCAACTATTTCTTCTATGGTCAGTGCTACTCTTTGGATTTCTTATTATGACTGTGCCAGTGAGGATCAGTTTGCCCTGGTGATACCATGCCAGCGAGAGCTCTTCTGGGAGTTGATGTGCTGCTGCTGTGTTAAATGTATCCAGCTGACTGATACCACAATGGATGTTTCCAGTTTGTGAGGACAAAGCTCATAAATACAAAGCTGTATGTAGTACACAGCTGGAATCTGGTGGTGATTGTTGCTGTGCCGGGTGTTTGTGACAGACTTGCAAAACCGTTGTGTGTTGGCATGCTTACGAACATTTTGCAACACACTGCTGAAAATGAGTAAGTGAGTGCGAGTGCAAACATGCTTCAGGAAATTGAGTTCATGAGAGAACTGCATCCTTTTTTGGCCTGAGTCATGACATGACTGAGATCACTTCTCTCTGTTGTTGAAATCTATCACCAACTCTGCATTTGTGGGTCTTGGGAACAGCCAGATGAGTAACTACAATTATTGGCATATATAGCACATCAATTTGTATTTCTTACAGTTTGCCACATGCATTTCATTATAAAACCCAGTAACTCAACCTTGCCTATATGCAAATATTGTTTCTAATGGCTTCTACCAGGGCTTCACTGTCCTTGACATTTTATTCATTGTTCACCACTTGCTCTATTCCTGTTCGTTCTATTCAGACACTGCTTGATTAATTTGCCTCACTGCAGTTGTGTTACATCTGTACCCGCATAAGTGGATGGCAGTCCATGACATATTGTATGTCATCCTCTATCTACTGCGAGTGAGACACACTAAACTTTATATACTCCTATGAGATTGTCTATGACCAATGAGCCTTACCAACTTGTAAAGGCCATTTGCTCCCTTGTATTGCTACAATGGTCATGCAGTCTGGCTGATATAACACTGACTAACCCTTTTTAACATGGCTGCTACAGGATTGCACCTTACCTATCCCATAAGTAGGCCTCACCATTCACATCAATCTCCCTTGTTATGCTCGTGGTTATATCTCCCTGTGACGCTGCTGATGTCGCAACTGGTACTCAGTGTTTATTTACCACCAGGATTTTTGGGACCTTGTATGATCAGTCTTGACACTTGTTCTCATATTTCCTTGTCTGAGGTCCATTTTCCTCCCATCCTGTCTCCTGCTGGAGCCTGGCAAGCAGTTGTGAAAGGTTTCAGATGGCTATTTATTCAACACAGGCAGCATTTGGACAATCTTCCCCACACTGCCTTATCCAACCCTGATCCAAAAGAACCGCCTCTTGAGATGACAAAGCCAATTCAGTCCCTGGGCCCCTGGAGGCGTCCATCTCTTTGTAAAGACTATCAACAAGAGTGGTATTAAGAGCCAGTTTTCAGGGGAGTTTACAAGGATCCATTTCAAGTACACAAAACATTCTGTTTGGGGATTTATCTGTGTTTGTAACAGGTCAAAAGTACTCGCTGAATTGCTTCAAAGCAATGAGTGCAGAGCATTCAGGCCGATAATAGTTTTGAGTTCGTTAATGCCTTCCTCCTGAGAAAGTAATGCTAAATCCAAGTCTGAAGATTCTTGCCTATATTAAATCAATTTGAGCTACACCCCAGTGTAGGAACTGGTCAGACACCACAAACTTATTTCACATAGGCTACTGAGCAGCCTTCAGCAAGAAATTAATAGCTTAGGCTGGAATTGAACTGGCAAGCTGTTTTTCCTTAGTAATCATCACTCATATGAGTATGTTACATCAAAATTGTTAATTACAAATACGTAACAGTTGGGACTTTCTGCTTTTAAAACCCCCCAGCTGATATTATGCAATTTCCATCACATTGGGTGGAAATCTTGTCTAAACAGCTGTTTCTTTGAGATTTCAGCTGCAACCAGCCCTGAACTAAAAAACAGTCCCCCTCCCCGCTCGCTGCTGGAGCCAATCTGGAACCAAAGCCACTGGCGGGGGGAGGGGGGGGGCTCAGATTTAGGAGTTCAAAGCCCAACTACCATCTAAAATTCAAATGTGTTCGAAATCCTGATTTTGTCCCATCTCTATTCATTAGAAAAACATGGACATGTAGGCTTATTGTGCTACAGTCGGGAGTGGTGGGGCGGGGGGAGTAAATTCTTCATTCAGGTTTGGCTCCTTTCTCCTAGGTTGGAAAGTACAGCCATGCAGTGCACTCAGCCCCTTCTGCATAAGGCTGATTTTGCAACATTGGCTGGCTGTAGACTTAGGAGTTACACGTTAGGCACTGGAAGGAGCTACCTGCAGCCTTCCTTGGCTATGTGGAAGGTCACCTCAACACAACACTGAGACTCTGGCAGAGAGGGAGTAAACAGAAAAAGGAAATACTGGGATCTTCAGAGTTAGGAGGAAAACCTTCGCCAATGAGAAAAAAAAAGATAGGATCAATGAAGATTGCAGACTAGTGTCCCCAAACAATATGAAAACCTCAGTCACTTGAGATAACGATATATTTTGATATCATTTGCATAAAAATGATGCGTGGTAGTTTTATTAGTGTATGATACAAATGCAATCCCAAAGAAAAGCAGCTAGGTTTAAAATCAGAAGGCATGTGCTCCATGAATTTCTCCATCCACACTACTCTAAGGATATGTCTACACTACGAAATTAGGTTGATTTTATAGAAGTCAATTTTTAGAGATCGATTTTATACAGTCGATTGTGTATGTCCCCACTAAGTGCATTAAGTCGGCGGAGTGCGTCCTCACTATTGTGGCTAGCATCGACTCACTGAGCGGTGCACTGTGGGAAGCTATCCCACAGTTCCTGCAGTCTCCACTGCCCACTGGAATTCTGGATTAAGCTCCCAATGCCTGATGGGACAAAAACATCATCGCGGGTGGTTTTGGGTACATGTTGTCAGTCTCCTCTCCCTCCCTCCATGAAAGCAACTGCAGACAATCATTTTGCGCCTTTTTTCCTGAGTTACCCATGCAGATGCCATAGCATGGCAAGCATGGAGCCCTCTCAGCTCACCCCTGCTGTTGCGAGCATTGTAAACACCTCGCGCATTATACTGCAGTATGTGCAGAACCTGGCTAAGAGACGGCAGCACAAGGACGATTGTGAGGAGGACATGGACACAGATGTTCCTGAAAGCACAGGATGTGGCAATTGGGACATCATGGTGGCAGTGGGACTGGTTGATACAGTGGAACGCTGATTCTGGGCCCGGCAAACAAGCACAGACTGGTGGGACCACATAGTCTTGCAGGTATGGGATGATTCCCAGTGGCTGTGAAACTTCTGCATGTGTAAGGCCACTTTCCTGGAACTCTGTGAGTTGCTTTCCCCTGCCCTGAAGCGCAGGAATACCAAGATGAGAGCTGTCCTGACAGTTGAGAAGCGAGTGGCGATTGCCCTCTGGAAGCTTGCAAAGCCTGACTGCTACCGGTCAATCAGGAATCAATTTGGAGTGGGCAAATCTACTGTGGGGACTGCTGTGATTCAAGTAGCCAATGCAATCACTGACGTTCTGCTATCAAGGGTACTGACTCTAAGAAATGTGCAGGTCATAGTGGATGGCTTTGCTGCAATGGGATTCCCTAACTGTGGTGGGGTGATAGACGGAACACATATCCCTATCTTGGCACCGGACCACTGGTTATGTGCCAACCAGTACATAAACCACAAGGGGTACTTCTCAATGGTGCTGCAAGCACTGGTGGATCACAAGGGATGTTTCACTGACATCAACGTGGGATGGCCGGGAAAGGTGCATGACGCTCGCATCTTTAGGAACTCTGGGCTGTTTGAGCAGCTGCAAGAAGGGACTTACTTCCCAGACCAGAAAATTACTGTTGGGGATTGTGATGGGTTGGATCACAGGAACCCCCTCGGGGCTGCCACCTGATGTGCCAAGACTACTTCTGCCCCTGCTTTCCCTGCTGAGATAGATGCCCAACAGACTGGTGGGACCGCATAGTGAATCAAGCAATTCACAGCAGACAGCACATGTGCTTTAGGTACAAGGTCACATTTTGCCTTTTATATTGAGCGCCTGCCAGTATAGTGACACATCACACACGGCTGGGCAACAGAATTTGGTTTCCAGGCAGCCATGGTAAGCCAAAGGGTATGTGGGTTTGGCTTCTAATGCCTTCGTAACACGTGGGAATGTTTTCAAACTGCAGTGTCCTGCTTTCCCATAGCAAGCAATGCCGGTTGAGTTTGCCATTTAAAAGGAGGGGCTGCGGTTTTCGGGTGGATGTGCAGCACACAGCTCCCCCCACCCCTCCGCGTAGCTATTTGGGATTCATAGATATTTAGGTCAGAAGGGACCATTATGATCATCTAGTCTGACCTCCTGCACAACGCAGGCCACAGAATTTCACCCACCCACTCCTGCGAAAAACCTCACACCTATATCTGTGCTATTGAAGTCCTCAAATCGTAGTTTAAAGACTTCAAGGAGCAGAGAATCCTCCAGTAAGTGACCCGTGCCCCATGCTACAGAGGAAGGCAAAAAACCTCCAGGGCCTCTTCCAATCTGCCCTGGAGGAAAATTCCTTCCCGACCCCAAATATGGCGATCAGCTGAATCCTTCACTCCTCTCCCCGCTGCGTGGCTATGAGATGATCCCTTTTAGTCAAGCACAAACAGTCCAGTATGAACAGGGTCCTTTTACTGTTCCCTTACAAAAATTCCCCTATTTCAACCAGGTGACCATGAATGATATCACTCTCCTGAGGCTAACACTGAAAGATAAAGACCGAATGTTCCTTGAATGCGACCAAAACCCAGGACCATTCGCTGCCATGCTTTGTGCTGCAATGATACCAGACTACTTGCTACTGGCTTGGCGTGGTAAAGTGTCCTACCGTGGAGGACGAAATAAGGCAGCCCTCTCCAGAAACCTTCTGCAAAGACTTTCAGAGTACCTCCAGGAGACCTTCATGGAGAGGTCCCTGGAGGATTCCCGCTCCATCCCCAGACACATTAACAGACTTTTCCAGTAGCTGTACTGGCCACGAATGCATCCCAAGTCTTCAGGGCAAATCAAACATTAAACACTATTGCTTTTAAACCCTGTACCATAGTTACAAATGTGCACTCACCAGAGGTGCCTTCTCTGCTTTCAGGGTCAGGGATCCCGCCTTGGGAGGGTGTTGGCCCCAGGGTGATGAAAAGGTCCTGGCTGCTGGGGAGAATGGATTCACCGCTTGCTTGCTGCACATTCTCCTCCTCCTCCTCTTCTTCATCCACAAAATCCTCCTCCGTGTTGCGAGACTCCCCCCTTGCAGGTGTCCACGGACAGTGGTGGGGTAGTGGTAGGGTCCCCCCCGGAATGCCATGCCGCTGATCACAGAAGCAGCATGTATGGGGCTCTGACCCAGAGCAACCATTTGACTCCTTTGTCTTTTGGTAGGCTTGCCTGAGCTCCTTGACTTTCACGCAGCACTGCTGTGTGTCCCTGTTGTAGCCTCTCTCCACCATGCCCTGTGCGATTTTGCCATATATATTAGCATTTCTTATTTTTGATCAGAGTTCAGCCTGCACAGATTCTTCTCCCCATACAGCAATCCGATCCAGTGTCTCCCGTTCGCTCCACGCTGGAGCTCCTTTGTGATTCTGGGGGGACTGCATGGTCACCTGTGCTGCTGAGCTCAGCACGCTGACCAAACAGGAAATGAAATTCAAAAGTTCCTGGGGCTTTTCCTGTGCACCTGGCTAGTGCATCGGAGTTGAAAGTGCTGTCGAGAGCGGTCACATTGGAGCACTCTGGGATAGCTCCCTGAGGCCAATAACATCGATTTGCGTCTGCACTACCCCAAATTCGACCCAGCAAGGTCGGTTTTAGCACTACTCCCCTCGCCAGGGAGGAGTACAGAAGTCGATTTTAAGAGCCCTTTAGGTCGACGGAACGGGGTTGCTTGTGTAGATGCATTCATTATAAAATCAACCTAATGTGTCTAAATTTGTCCTAACCCTGTAGTGTAGACCAGGGCTAAGTCATTCTCCGTTGATACAGGAGCAAGGAAGTCGAATTCTTTTCATTGGTCATAAAGACTTAATACTGTCTGTCAAATCAGAATGCTTGGAATCTTTATTGGTGTATGTATGGGTACTTGATTACCATATGGAAGACAAGGTTGTGCTAAGAAAATCTTTTAATTAACATTCAGTACTTAATCTGCCTCTTCAGTGATAATTTTCATACTATAATACATCTCAAATATAGAAATGTGACAATTTTGAGTCTCTCCTTGAACAGCATTCATAGGTTTCATTTTATTCCAACAGCCTCACCTGAGTGTTTTCCAAGACTAAGACAGTTCAGGAACATTTCTCTTGCATTTCATAATTAAGAAACATCAAAATTTGCTGATATTTATTTAAAGAATGTTGCCTGGCTCACTAAACTGTCCCCTTCCCCCCACTTTCTTTCTGAAGTGCTTTACTCCCATTTTGGTTTTCCTGAGATGCTTGTTCAGGCTTCAATATACTAGATAAGACAGTAGTTCTTAACTGCTGGAGAGGTTGCTATCTTTTCACTCACAATGTATATTAGAGTCCTGTAAAAAACATTGACAAGAACTGTGCCCTCTGTTCTACCAGGGGAGGCCATGGCAGTGTGTATTCTGAGCTGCGTGGGCACCATAGGGAAGCTGGGGAGAGTGAGATGGGAATGCAGAGGCACAGATCCTGTGCCCAAATGGCTCTTGTCTTTAGCAACTCCCCCAAGATCCCTGTGGATCCCTGTGAATCTAGGGGTGTGACTGCTCCCCTCTCCCCCTGTTTCATCTGTGGGGAGAGAAAGTCTCATCCTTCTTAGGGAATGATGCCATGGGAACCTCATGCTGGTTCTGGTCCCACACACCTGCCTTTCCTGATTGGTAATTATAGAAGGGAAGAGTTAGTACTTCTTAATAGCATTGGTGTGGTAATTATATAATGACTTCTGCAGATGTTACATCACTTACTTTTTCTTAAGAGACCAAACAGTTTAATTTCACTCTGCTTCCAAAACAGACTAACTGTTAATCTGGCTGTAAACCTGCACAAAGATTAAGGGGCATCAGCTGTTCCCCTCAGACTGGAACACCATGCCTCATTGGGGCGACAGAGCACCAATTGGCAGCTCCACCCAAAACCAACTGCAAAGTTTGAGACCACTTCATGGCTTCCAGCATCAATGTGTGAAAAATAGATGGGATGTGAGGGAGAGGAGAAGGAAGTGCAGTGTGGGAGTAGAGGTGCTCAGTTTGATGGTAGTTGTGCTGGTCTGAGCAGTGGGATGGCCGGGAAAGGTGCATGATGCTCACACCTTTAGGAACTCTGGGCTGTTTGAGCAGCTGCAAGAAGGGACTTACTTCCCAGACCAGAAAATTACTGTTGGGGATTGTGATGGGTTGGATCACAGAAACCCCCTCGGGGCTGCCACCTGAAACTGATGAAGTTACAGCAGTATAAAGCCAGTGTGAAAGAAGAATCAAACACATGGGAGCCCAAAAGGAGAGAGAGACACACATGAAAACACAGGGATGGGGAGGAAGGTGTCTTACACCGAGAGATAGTGGGAAGAAAGGATTGAAATGTTTAAAGTATTCGCAGAGTTCAAAAATATAGGACAGAGTCATCGTCAAACTGTGGCAGATGTGAAGAGCCCATAACCACATTCCTTCCTGCACCACTATGGTGTGTCTACATGGGAGGTTTAATCTGAAGCTTTTGGATGAGTGTCAGGTAACTCGCAGTATGCGACTTGCACCAAGAACATGCACATAGAACACCTGTTCCATTTTCATTTCCCATTGTGTGAACCCATGGCAGCAGTTCGCTGCAAACTGAGAGCAGTGTTCTCTGGAGGTATCCCATGGTCCTTTACTTCACTTCTGAGCAGTGTGCTTCATGGGATTGGTTTCGCTGGAAATTGTGGGAAGCCAGGCAGGTTCAATTTCTTTTAAAATCCCATGTTTTTTGTTGTCTCTGCCCCATACTTCCTTTGTGGGCGGGCTCGTGCCATTTTCAAATGGTTGTTGGCCAGCATGGACCCAACAGTGCTTTGTGCCCTATGGTGACAAGTGCGAAAGCTCACAGGATGCTTGGACTTTATTACAAACTCAGAGCCGGATGAATTCGGCATTGGAGTTTGCCTGTCACACCATGAGCAGATGATGCGGGAGCAGGAGAATGTTCTATGGCAGCAGCACCAGTTCCTCTGGTAGCAGGAGGATGCTCTGTAGTGGTGAAGCAGGACAAGGCAGAAGCATAGGAGGATGCTGAGCTGCTGGAAGAAGAGGACTGGTTCCTGGATCACTTACATAGCATTCAGTGCCGTTTCTGGGCCCAGGAAACCAGCATAGATTGGTTGGAGAAAGTTGCCCTGCAAAGCTGGGATGATGAGCAGTGGCAAGAGAACTGCAAGATGGGGAGGGCTACCTTTTTAAAAAATCTATTCAGAACTGACCCTGGAGCTTCAGCAACTGTGTACCCCATACCCATGGAAAAGCAGGTTGCAGCTGTGTTTCTGATCCTGCTTCCTGCTCCTGCTCTCAGCTACTTCCTTGCTCCTGACCCCTGCTCCTGCCTCCTGTTCCTTTTTCCTAGCTCCCTCCCCCTGACTCCCGCTTTCTGCTCTGGCTTCTGCCCCTATTCTGGCTGATACGCTGTCTCTGACGCTTGGCTCCTGATTCCTGGCTCTTGGCTCCAGCTTGCTCCCTGGACTCGGTATTTGGCTCCTGGTTCAGGCTCTGGCCACTAGGCCTGGTGACCTCTCCACCAACCACTAGGCCAGCCTCCAGCCCTGACCATTAGGCAAGATCGCCCATGGTCCGGTCTCTGACAGTTTGAGTAGCCCCCACTGAAGAGAGGATGACTCAGAGAGAGAGAGGGGCAGGGGGCAGAGCCACCCACAGGGATGGATCCTGCTGAGGGAGGCCCTTCCCTAACCAACCTGCTGGGTACCATGCAGCTCAGCCAATGCAGGGCAGGAATGGGGGTCCATATAGCAGGGCAGGACTGGGTCTAACTTTCTAGTTGATTGTCATCAGGGTCCTGAGTCACAAAAAGATCCTGGCTCTCAAGGGCCAGCTCCTCTCTGGTATCCTTCTGTTCCTCCTTTGATGGATCTTGCCAGTTGCCCTTTGTGGAGGGGCAGAGAGCAGATGGCAGGCTCTGAACAGTGCCTGGGATGATTCGTACAATAGTTGTGTAGAATCCTCTCCACTTCATCAGAAAATAGATAGGTCACATGTCTCCTGCCAGATTGTCTCCTTTTATCCCTTGTTTTAATGTACTTTCTCCTGAGCTGCTTGCTCTTTATCAGGCACTGGCTGACATCCCAGTCATGACCCCTCGCAGACATCTGCTTTGCAATGTCCCCAAAAAGTTCCTTATTCCTGTGGCTGGCCAGAAGAGCTTCCTGAAGTGACGCTTCTCCCAAGATGGCGCTGAGATCCAGGGTCTCAGCTCAGCTCCAAGCAGCTGCATTAGGCATGTTGTGGGGCTTCTAGAGCTCTACTGTTGTATCACAAGAACAATGATACACTGGCATCCAGGAGCAAATGGGCAAAATCTGTGCCACCTTTTTAAGAGGGAAGGGTCATCTGGAAACTGGACACCAGGGCAGAGAGGGCACGCAAGTAAACTAGCTGTTGGAAGCACGCAAAAAGTGATGCCAGCAATTGCTGGCACGTGAACAAAAGACTGAACTAATTCATTTCAAAGCAAATTTGGTCCATTTTGCAAGAAGACTCTAGGGTTCCTGCTAAATGTGGAGTTAGTGCTCAGTGATAGGTTGCGTTGTGTATACACAAGTGTTTTCAAACCCGATTAACTTGATTTGATCTGGTTTTAAACCCCCATGTAGACAAGCCCTTAGACTCTGATAAAATACTTGATTCTCACTTCATACAATTATCTCCCCAAAAATATGTTATGGGACAACATTATCTTGTGATGGCAAGAGTAAAAGAAAGAAGAAGAGAAAAATATAAATGATGTAGTGCCGAGCAGCTAAAGTTTCTGAGCAGGGTTGGGAGGAATTGAGGGGGAAAAAATGTAAAGGTCTGAACTGGCAGAAAGCATCCAAAGCCATTGATCCAGGATCTGCAACTGGCTAGTCAAGTTCAGAGTAAAGGTGAGCCTACCAGGAAGTGCAAAGGAAGAAAACATCTTAGCTTGGTGCTCACAAGCTGTAGATCTAGATAGCAGGTGGGCAATGTGTAAATTAAGTGACCACCTCCTGCACTTCACTTCTCATTCATTGACTTTCCAAACACTGCAGCTATCATGAGTTACTCAAGCTAAAAGGTTTAACTACTGTCCTTTGTGGCAGTGAATGAGGAATATTATTCTAAAATCTCTGTAATGTGGTTCATCTACCAAATATATGGCTTACACAGAATACCTGATGATGTAGGAGTATGAATTTATTGGTACCGAGTAATCTAGCGATTTTAAGATTCTGATTTATAAATCTCTATACCGTAAGATGCCATAAAAGTTATATTTCTATGTGTATAGAGGAAGTTGTGCATTGATCACATATTGGTGACCTTCATTCTGCTATGGCTGGAGACAATGAAACATCACTGATGCATCTCAATGTTAGGTGTCAAGATTATGAGTTATCTTCTGGAAGAGTACTCCTGTTGCAGGCTCTGGTGAGAAAGTCTGTGGGCAGTTACAAAGACTTACAAGTCTTGCATTCAGCTTTAATGGGATTCTCATGAGTTCCTGCAAACTTTCCCACAAACAGTCATTATAAGTATCTTGAAGTAATATGTCTTTTCACAAGATCTTGGCAGAAACTGAATGACTTGTGATGGGTGTGTATTCATTCATGCCAATGGTAACCAGAGTAATTAAACAATCAGACATGACTTGCAATATGATGCAACATCAGGATGCTTACAGGTGCAGTGTTAGAAAAAGAATACAGGGTGTGACACCAACCACCCATAACTGTGATGCAAAGGTGTCATTTTACAGCCTATCGGCTTATATCTCCTATTGTAAGGAAATTAGCTTCAGAGAAATAATGAACTATTTAAATATTGGAATGCTTATTTGTTTTGTAGGCTTGGTTCTAGACTAAGGACCTCCGACAGTGAAGTAGGATCAGGATCTATAATACTTTATATCACCCTCCCTCCTTCTGCATTCTCACCTGAAACCAGGGTAACCCACTCTTTTACCTCCACCATTGCTCTGAGTCGGTATCCTAGTCTCTCCATCTACATCCCAACTTTAGGCCAAGGCTATCACCTCTATTGCTACCTTTGCTCTCAAACTGTTTTCTGTTTAGTCTTTCAAATAATAAGATACATCTTTTTGAATATTTATGGACACATTTGAACCTAAGAGGTGATCATTCCCCCAAGATCCATCCATGGTGGCAAACCCCTTTGTGCAGATCTCCCTGCACCCAGAACATCAGCTGGTTGCCGCCAAAGCATTATCCCTCATGTCCTGCCCAGACAACCCTAGAGGGAGTATCTCAGGTTTGAGGATGAGCACGGTAGGGCTGGATGGGATGAACATTATTCCCCGCCACTCTCCCACTCTGCAAGAAGTTTATTTGAGATTGAAAACTGCTTGAGGGCCACGCTGAGGTACAGAGAAAAATAGGAATTACCATACTGGGTCAGACCCTAGATCCCTCGAGTTCAGTATCTTTTTACCAACATGGCCACCACCAACTGCTATAGATATGGGTGCAAGAAAATTTGCAGTCAACATTTTGGAATAACCTGCCTGCCCCGGTAAATTTTCTTCATAAATCCTGATAATAAAAGGTTATAGCCCTTTGTGAAAATGTAGTGAATGTCTATGTGTGTCTAAATCAAACTACAACCTCTGTTTGTTACGTGAGCACCAGTTTGGTTGTAAGTCGGACCTGTGCCTGTCTTCCTTGTTTTTGTGCCTCCATCTTGGACAGAAATCCTTAAAGGTATTTGTGACATGCTGTCCCTCAAAACAGCACCATGGAACCCCCATATTCACCACTGTGATATGATTCTGGTGTGTTTGTACAAAGTATGCCTTGTGAGGCATCATTTAAGATGTACTGATTTGTTGAACATTTATATCCTGTCAAATTGTATGTACTATCATTGTATCTCAAACTTCCGAAGATTGTCGTATGCGGCTTGGTGGGTCAGTAAGTTTGGCCACTCTTAGTATATAGCCTTTTTCCTCTGGCAGATCCCTAATATCTATGCAGATTTTAGATCTGTTGGTTTTGAGGGCTGAACCTTTACTACCTTCTACAGTAACCACCACTGGAAGGCTTCAGAGGAAACTTTGTGAGGGGAACCCAACTGAGTTTTCTTCTTCTGTCACACATATTTTCTTTGGCAGTATTCTTTAGCTTTTCAACAAAAATTCATACAAGTGTAGTTGCATCTGAGACATGAATTACAGTAATAGTAGCCAGACTAATGCGGGGAGAGTGTTCCACAAAATATTATTTGGGGGCTATTAGGATGCTGTTTCTTGCTATCAATAGCCTTTTGTGTTTGATTTTGTGATGAGGCTAAGAGCTTGTGCCATTGTGACAGAGCACCACTGCCAGTCAGAACTGGGGATGGCTAAACATGTTTGGGAAAGCAAAGAGGTGTCCCATACCATCGACTAAAACTTGATGTCAACCAAACATTTTGATGTTTAAAAAAGTTAAGGGAAGCTTTTTTATTTCTCTTTTTGTGTTCTGCGAGGAAATCCTGTTCTTGTGAAATCTCTCTCTAATTTTTGCAGACCTAAGTGGTCCTGATACTGCAGGTAAGCATCTGAACTTTTGTGATCTTATCTGAAGCGGATCTCTAGCTATTACCAGACACATCATTAGACAGACAGATGGATTGTGACTGGCCCTGTGTGGCAAGAGGCACAGTAATGAGGGCTAAAGATCCTTTTACCCTTACCTTCACCCCTTTGCATGTCCATGCAGGACTTCTTACAGTCTCACTGGGTGAGTGTAACAGGTTCTTACCTTTCTGGCATGTGGGTGTGATCATGCCTGTTTCCGCTCCAGACCTTGACTCGTTTTCTCCTCTGGTCTTCAGACTCCCTCTTATAGTAAAGGTAAGCTAGTTTCCCTTTTGATAGAGTAAATGAGCCCTCTAACCAAACCATAAAGTCCTCCTCTTGAAGGGCAGATAAAAAATAGAGTACAAACACAAAGCAGTCCTTCAGGGCTCTCCAATGCAGCTTTCACACCTGTTGGTAAATGGGTGCTCAATCATCTGCATTCCCCAAGACAAACACTTCAGTGCTTTCTCTACCAGGGTCTATCCTGGTCTCTCCACAGTTGAAGCAGGGGTTGTGGCAGGGTCCCTCCCAACCTCTATGGAACGCCAAGACAGGCCTCAAAATAGGCAGCCAGCACTTGGTTCTAGGGTGATCACCTTTTTAAAAGGCAAAAGTGGGTCACATGCAGGAGCCCCACCCTTCTCTTTGGCCCCATCCCTGCCCCACCTCTTCCTCCGAGGCCTCACCTCCAGTCAGGCGGGAGGCTGGAACTGGGCCATGGTAAGAGCCACCCAGGGAGCCTGTGCCCTTGTGGGGAGCTCTGGACCCTCCACCTGGGCAGGTGTCCGGGGGGGCCCAAGAGCAGCCCCTGGCCATGTCTCCACCCCCTGGGGTGCGCCACCTAGGGCAGTTGGTGGGTCCGTGGCTCCCCACAATGGCCCAGGATCCGTGGGTGGCTCTTGTAACTGCCTGGCTCTGACTTCTGGCCTGGCCAGGGAGCGGGGCCTCATGATGAGGGGAGGGAAGAGGCTGGCCCTGCCACTGAGCTGTGGGCAGGTGTGGAGCAGCACTGACGGGAATGGGACAAATACTGTCCTGGAGTCATTCAGCCCAGCACTGGAACTTGAACTCTATATTTTGAGACATACCCCACTTTGTTCCCATCCCAAGCTGTCATTGCTCCCTTTGAACGTGGCCTTTTCCTGCACTTGGTTTATTCCCCTTCCCAGTCTCCTTCACAGGCTTCCTCCAAAGCCTTCCACCTCCTAGGCCAGGCCTTGAACAACTTACCCTCGCTGGGGTCCTCCTTCTTCCCAGGTCCTTTGTCACAGCCCGTGATGGCTACCTTGATAGAGAGCCTCACCCCCAGTCTTCCTTCTGAGGGAAGCCTGGTACCTATGGGCCTGTTCCTGCACCATTGAGGCCAGCTCAGTGGGACTGTTCCTGTACCACTGAGATTTGCAATTGACTTCACTGATAGCAGGATTGAGCCCTATATTCCCTAGCAGTCCTTTCTAGAATGCCTTAGGGTCCCAGCCCACAGTTACAGGGACTACGTCCCCCTGTGGTTGCCAGCTTTCTACTTGCAAAAAACCAAACACCCTTGTCTCACCCCTACCCCGCCCCTTCTCTGAGGCCACCCCCCGCCCCGCTCATTCCATCCCCCATCCCTCTGTTACTTGCTCTTCCCACCCTCACTCACTCGCTCATTTTCACCGGGCTGGCTCAGAGGGTTGGGGTGAGGGAGGGGGTGAGGGCTCCAGCTGGGGATGTGGGCTCTGGTGTGGGGCTGGGGATGAGGGGTTTGGGATGCAGGAGGGGGTTCCAGGCTGGGATTGAGGAGTTCAGAGGGCAGGAGGGGGATCGGGCTGGGGCAGGGGTGCAGGCTCTGGGCAGCACTTACCTCAAGCAGCTCCCAGAAGCAGCAGCATGTCCTCTCTCTGGCTCCTACATGGAGGCACAGCCAAGCGGCTCTGCACCCTGCCTTGTCTACAGGCACCAGCTCCGCAGCTCCCTTGGCTGGGAACTACAGCCAATGGGAGCTGCGGAGTTGGTGCTTTGGGCTGGGGCAGCATACAGAACCCCCGGCTGCCCCAACACATAGGAGCCAGAGGGGGACATTCTGCTGTTTCCGGGAGCAGCGCGGAGCCACAGCAGGCAGGGAGCCTGCTGTAGCCCCCCTGAGCCACTGACCAGACTTTTAATGGCCCAGTCAGCAGTGCTGACTGGAGCCGCCAGGGTCCCTTTTGAACTGGGTGTTCTGGTCAAAATCCAGACACCTGGCAACCCTATATCTCCCACCTGTCCCTCTGGACAATATCCCTCAGAATCCCTTTGTTTGGGACCGAACTGAGACAAGGACATGCCTGGCTGTAGCCTCTCTTAAAAGATCAATGCACACCCTGTTGCATGGAACATAAGCATGTCTTTTGTATACCCCACTGTGTGCACTAGGTAAAATAGATCAAAAACATGACCCTGTATTAGTGCCAGGGATGTGGCTAGGCAGAGCAGTCACATCATTCACTCATTGAAAAGGTGTTGCCCTGCAGCATATATTCGCCAAGAGGCACTAGGAGGAATTCTGATTTACTCAGCCATAATTCCTATGGGGGTTCCCATTGACTTGAAGTCCTTCCGCACCTGGTTCAGTGCAGGCTAGACCATAAAAGGCATAATCTGGCCCAGAATCTTCAGTAACCCAACCAGTCCTAAAGCAGCTGCGTCACCTTTATGGGGGCCATAATAGAGCCCAGAATAGAGCCCATTGTGCCTGGCGGAGGCTGAAAGGTTTTGGGACAGTTCACCCCTGCATCCCTTACTGTGAGGTTATGTCTGAGAAACACAATATATCCCTAAAGCCAGTGGTATTTGGGATTAGACAGTGAGTGTAGGTGGTTTTAGAAGAGTCGGATTAAGAAAACAGACAAGTGAACCATTTGGTGGTTACATTCAAACCCAGTTCATACTGCATAGAAAAAGTTTATTGCTATTTGGAAAATACATACCATTTTTCCATGGACCTGGCCTTCATTAGTTAAACTATTCTCTCTGCCCTATTTGAGTTGTGCTAATATTGGAAGCGATTATTTTGGCTTTTAGGAGGTCAGATGTCTAGGGAATATATTTTAAAAGATTGTATTTATAGTGGTGTTTCAGCTATCTCTAGGGAACCTAACATTCTGAACATCTCTCTCTCTCTCTCTCTCTTTCTCGCTTTTACTGTAGATACATTATAAACATTTTTCTAAGTACTTTTAAAAATAAATGTTGTACTTTATATGACACTGTATGGTCTCTTTTCTTCATTATTGATGCCTTTAATAGTTTTCACCATCAAAAGCAAACACCAAAATGTCTTCCTAAGAATGATATGAAAACTGCCAGAAATACTTTTTCATTTTGGTTGAGTTATTTTTTGTTGTTGTTCCCAATTGCTCAAACGTTAATGTTCAACCTTAAAGGCAGTTTTCATTCTGGTGCTGGTTTTATACTCTTCCCTTTTCATTCTCTGTATTGTACTGAATCAGTATGATACAGGACAGTCTGTAATAACTAAAAATTACCTATGAAATAATAAATCTGCCACATTAACCTCAGACTTGAATTTTTAAAAACCTTATTACCAGCATCTGATACAGAGAAAGGAAAGCCTATTACTGCTACTGCTATTGCTGCTAAAAACATTTCTTTCTGTGTCTATTACCTTTCCTTGTCTTTGTCTAGCACTGCTCATGCCCTGCCCCAAACAAGTTCTATGCGCCAAATAAATTGGGTCAGTTTTCAGTCCCCCATTGTTTTAAAGCAAAATATCAAGTCTTCTTCCCCGTCTACATCCACTCAGGAGCCATGATTTTGAATAGCAAGTTCAAATTGACTTTTTAAAATGAGAAAGTCATACAGTAGGAGAAATCTACATGCCACAAAGTTGAGCTATATTGAATTTTTGATTATTTTACTTGTTAAAAACCCTTAACAATAGAAGGGCCAGTAGTAGCAGCATCAGTCCTATGCCACCAAATACAGCAACACAATATCCTACAACAGCAGTAGGGGAGTAGAGGTGCTGTGATGAATTGATGGTTCATAAGTCAACAATTTACAAAATCAATGGTTGAGACTTCGTAACAGACCAGAGCTCGCTGGAGTCAAGTACCAGCATTTTAATTGCAGGAAGAGCTCAGTCCTGCCATGTATGCTTATAAAGGCCCCAGCAGAACAAAAATAACCCAGTCAAACAAACTGAAAGAATGAAGAACAACTTGACAAGAAAGGAAGAATAACTTTCTGGAAAGTCACTTTGCCGTGTTCAGTCCAGTCTGAGATATGGAGTCATGGGCAGCAGGTGAACCTGCACTTTGGGGTGGCTAGACTGCTGGCCCCACCCCTTCTGCCCAAGTTCCACGAGTCCCCAACACCTCCTGCCCCATAAAAGCCGTGAGGGCCCCCCTTCGACTGGAGGAGCCTGGCCTGCCTGCCCCAGCCATGTTGGGCCAAGCCACTGCCACCACCCCCTCCCCCAAGCACCAGACCGAGCCGCCGGCCCCCCTGCTAGCCCCAGCGCCCAGCTGAGCCTTCTCAGTCTGCCAGCCGCTGGCTCTCTACCTCGCTTCTCACTTCCCTGTCATGATGAGGAGGGACACGGCAAGCAGCGGGGACCTTGGAGGGGGTGGGGGTGGAGTGGATGAGGCGGTGGGGGTCTTGGGGAAGGAGCGGGGCCACCACGGCCCAGTTGTCTGGCGGCGGGTCAGCGTCAGTGCCAGGGAAGGCTAAGCTTTCCCTGCCCATATTATACCCGCTGCCCAGAATATCAGGGTTGGAAGGGACCCCTGAAGGTCATCTAGTCCAACCCCCTGCTCGAAGCAGGACCAATTCCCAGTTAAATCATCCCAGCCAGGGCTTTGTCAAGCCTGACCTTAAAAACCTCTAAGGAAGGAGATTCTACCACCTCCCTAGGTAACGCATTCCAGTGTTTCACCACCCTCTTAGTGAAAAAGTTTTTCCTAATATCCAATCTAAACCTCACCCACTGCAACTTGAGACCATTACTCCTCGTTCTGTCATCTGCTACCATTGAGAACAGTCTAGAGCCATCCTCTTTGGAACCCCCTTTCAGGTAGTTGAAAGCAGCTATCAAATCCCCCCTCATTCTTCTCTTCTGCAGGCTAATCTTCTCTTCTGCAGGCTATATACTTGAAAGCTGATGTTATTGTTCTCTATAGCACTTTTCTGGCCCCCAATAATGTAATATCTGAGCACCTGGCAATCTTTACTCACAAAGGAAGAGGCAATTCTTGATTTCATCCAAGAGGAGCACAAGATCTGGTCCAAGCTGAATATAGCTAAACTTTTCAGTGACAACAATTGTAATGTAATTAAATTTAACGCCCTGTTTGGGGGCGGGGGATATCAAAGAAACCCACCACATTAGCATTTAACTTCAAAAAGGGGAACTACACAAAAATGAAGAAGCTAATTAAATGGAAACAAAAATGAACAGTTCCAAGAGTGAAATGCCTGCAAACTGCATGGAAACTATTTAGAAACACCATAATAGAGGCTCAAACTAAATGTATACCCCAAATAATAAAAAACAGTAAGAAGATCAAAAAATGCCACCATGGCTAAACAGCAGAGAATAAGAGTCTGCTAGGGGCAAAACGACATCCGTTAAAAATTGGAAGTCAAATCATACCGAGAAAACTAGAAAGGCGCATACAGTCTGGCAAGTCACGTGTAAAAGTATAACTAGGCAGGCCAAAAAAGAAATTGAAGAGCAACTAGCAAAAGACACAAAAACTAACAGCAACATTTTTTTCTAAATACATCAGAAGCAGGAGCCTGCCAAAAAATCAGTGGGGTCCCACTGCCTGATCAAAGTGCTAACAGAGCACTTAAGGAAAACAAGGACGTTGCGGAGAAGCTAAATGAATTCTTTGCATTGGTCCTAACTGCAAAGTATGTGAGAGAGAGTCCCACATCTAAGCCATTCTTTTTAGGTGACAAATCTGAGGAATTATGCCAGAGGAGGTATCAGTAGAGAAGGTTTTGGAAAAAATGGATAAATGAAATAGTAATACGTCACCAAGGCCAGAAGGTATTCACCCAAGAGTTTTGAAGGAACTCAAAAGTAAAATTGCAGAACTACCAACCGTGGTATGTAACCCATTGCTTAAGCTAGCCTCTGTACCAGATGACTGGCGGATAGCTAATGTGATGCCAATTTTAAAAAAAGGCTCAAGAGGTGATCCTGGCAATTACAGGCTGGTAAGCCTAACTTCAGTACCAGGCAAATTGGTTGAAACTATAGTAAAGAACAGAATTAACATATAATATGTTGGGAAGAGTCAATACGGCTTGTGTAAAGGGAAATCATGCCTCACCTATCTATTAGAATTCTTTGAGGGAATCAACAAGTATGTGGCTAAGGGTGATCCAGTTGTTATAGTGTATTTAGACTTTCAGAAAGCCTTTGACAAGCTCCCACACCAAAAGCTCTTAAGCAAATTAAGCATTCATGGGATAAGAGGAAAGGTCCTCTCAAGGATCAGTAACTGTTTAAAAGATTTGAAACAAAGGGTAGAAATAAATGGTCAATTTTTGCAATGGAGAGAGGTAAATAGTGGTGTCCCCCAAGGATTTGTACGGGTACCTCTGCTGTTCAATATGTTCATAAATGATCTGGAAAAGGGGGTGAACAGTTAGGTAGCAAAATTTGCAGATGGTATAAAATTACTCAAGATAGTTAAGTCCAAAGCTGACTGTGAAGAGATCTAAAGGGATCTCACAAAACTGGGTGAATGGGCAACAAAATGGCAGACTACACTCATTGTTGATAAATGCACAGAAATGCACATTGGAAAACATAATCCCAACTGTAGATACAAAATGATGGGGTCTAAATATGCTGTTACCATTCAGGAAAGAGATCTTGGAGTCATGATGGATTGCTTTCCGAAAACATCAGCTTATAGTGAGCAGCAGCAGTCAAAATAGCAAACAGAATGCTAGGAACCAATAGGAAGGGGATAAATAATCAGACAGAAAATATCATAATGACACAATATAAATGCATGGTATTCCCACACCTAGAATACTTTGCACAGTTCTGGTCATCCCATCTCAAAAAAGATATATTAGAAATGGAAAAGGTACAGAGAAGGGCTACAAAAAATGATAAGGGGTATGGAACACTTCTGTATTAGAGGAGATTAAAAAAATAAGGACTGTTCAGTTTAGAAAAAAAGCTGACTGAAGTGGGATATGCTACAGGTCTATACAGTCATGACGGGTGTGGAGAAAGGGACTAAGGAAGTGATTTTTACCCCGCCACATAACACAAGGACTAGGGGTTGCCCAATGAAATTAATAGGTTTAAATAAATTAACAGTAGGTTTAAAAGTAATGGAAGGAAGTACTTCTTCACACAACACACAGTCAGCCTGTGGAACTTGTTGCCAGGCATTGTTGTGACGGCCAAAAGTATAACTGGGATAAAAAAAGAATTAGTTAAGTTCATGGAGGATAGGTCCATCCATGGCTATGAGCACATATCGTCAGGGTTTGCAACCCCCCTGCTCTGGGTGTCCCTAGCCTCTGACCGCCAGAAGCTGGGACTGGATGACAGGGGATGGATCACTGGATAATTGTCCTGTTTTATTCATTTCCTCTGAGGCATCTGGCATCAGCGAATGTTGGAAGACACGATACTGCGCTAGATGGGCCATTTTTATGTTCTTATGTTTAATGTGTTTATCCTCACAACACCCCTGTGAGGGAGGGAAAGATCTATTACACCGATTCTACGGATGGGGGACTGAGGCTCAAAAGTCCTGATTTGCAAAATTATTTAGGCTTCTAACTTCCACTAAAATCAATGGAACTTAGGAACCTTGGTCCTGGTCTATACCTGAAACTTAGGTTAATCTTAGGCTAAGTCTCTCAGGGGAGTGAAAAATTCACATCTTTAAGAGATGAGTTAAGTTGACCTAAACCCCCGGTGTGACATTCCCCTCTGGTGTTATCTGGACCGGTGATCTGCTAGGTCATTCCAATCCTTGACTCTGGGAGCCAGCCTTACCCTGCTCTGCTGTGAGAATCCCCACTCCTGGGCAGTCCATGCACAGCCTCTGGCATGTAAACTGCTCCCAACTATTTGCAACCAAATGACACTAGCCAATATCTCCAGTCCCAGACACAACCCTAGGCTCCTCCATCTTTCAGTGTCCAGTTATGCCTGCTGGACCCTGCAAGCTTATATGAGTTTGTCAATTTAACAAAGAAATTGATATGTACCAGGCTTGTTATCCCAAGGGGAGTCTCCGACACACTTCAAACCAAATGCACTGCTTCCATTAGAATAAACAAACAGATTTATTAACTACGAAGATAAACTTTAGATCATTATAAGTCAAAGCATAACAAGTCGGATTTGGTCAAATGAAATAAAAGCATAATGCATTTTAAGCTTATCTTAACACTTTCAGTGCCCTTACAAACTTAGATGCTTGTCACCAAAGGCTGGCTGGTTGCTCTTCAGCCAGACTCTCCCCTTTGATCAGCGCTTCAGTTGCTTGGTGTGGTGGTATTTGTAGATGTAGGTAGAAGAGAGAGGAAGAGCATGGCAAACATCTCTCCCTTTTATCATGTTCTTCTTCCCTCTTGGCTTTGCACCCACCCCTCCCTCCCCCCGCTTCAGAGTCAGGTGAGCATTACCTCATCGCAGTTCCAAACTGACCAAAGGAAGGGGGGGTGACTCCCTGGAGAGTCCACCAGATTCCTTTGTTGCTGTCTAGGCCAGCGCCCTTTGTTCCTGTGAGGCTGGGCTGGGTTTGTCCCATACATGCCCTGATGAGGTGTGAACTGCCTCTCAGCTCTTGGAGAGTTTTTGCCTGGGCTTATTTTAAGCTATGAGGATACATTTTCAGCCTCATAACTACATACATGAAATTATAACCTATAACATTACTGTAACAACAATGGTCAGTGCATCATGAGCCTTCCGAAGACACCTGACATGACAAACTTTGCATTGGATACCACACAATCATTTTACAAGGATGAACGTGGGGGTGCTCGGTGTTCCCCTAAAGTACAGAGCGTCACTCCCGGTATAGACTCAACTAGAAGAATTCCATTGTCTAGCTACCTCCTCTCAAAGGGTGGATTAACTACAGTGACAGAAACCCCCCTTCCATCGCTGTAACAAGTGTCTGCACATGGCTGTGCCGCTGTAGGGCAGACAAGCTCTGAACACCTTTGAGGATCTGATTTTAATGGAAGTTAGAAGCCTAACTACTTTTGAGGATCTGGGTCTAAGTAACTTGCCCAAAACCACACAGGAAGTCAGTGGCAGGGGAGGGGACTGAACCCAAGTCTCGAGCTAGGGCCCCAACCATTGGACCATCCTTCCTCTCTTTTATGTGTAAATCTGTTCAAATTTGAGGTGGTTGCCATTTTATGTTTCAGTTCAGAAGCAGAATGTTACAGCAAGCCAGGGTTTTCTTTTGTAAGGAGACTCCATATTTGTTTTCTTTGTTGTTTTTCTGAAATAAATGTCATTTAATCTAAAATGACAGGGCACTGGACTGTGACCCATGAGACCGGGGTTCTATTCTCGGCTTTGGCACTGACTCTCTGTGTTTCCTTGGGCAAGTCACTTCACCTCTTTGAGCTTCAGTTTCCCCTCCAACTTTTTGTCTGTATTGAGTATTTAGATCGCAAGCTGTTCAGAGCAGGGACTTCCTGTGTGTGTACAGGCCTTGCCAATATGGCCCCGATCTCAGTGAGGTGCTACTATAATAAAAATTAAAAATAATAATAAAATATACATTTAGTACTCACTTTGAACGGGTATAAACGGGACTACCTGAGGTGCAAAGCCATGGAGAATGCCTCCCAGGGTCCTCTCCTGGAAGACATTTCAGTATAGGTCATCACATGATGCAGGAGATATGCATCAGGCTGCCAGGGGAAAGAGGAATATGTAAAATAAATAAGGTTAAGCGTCTGTGTGGTTTTGCATGTGTAGCGTGCATACACAGCATGTTAGCTAATACTATTTTATTGTAAGTAGTTAGTTAAAATAGGGGAATGAGTCATTATCAGAGAGATAACAGGTATGGTCATATCCTGCTCTCTGTTACACTAGTGCAACTCTCTCAACATCAGTAGGGTCATGCAAGTGTGAAAAAAAGCAGAATTTGGCCCAAATGGTCCAATTTAGTCCAGGTGTAAACAAGCATAATTCCATTCACTTCAGTGGAGATATTCTGGTTTACACAGGAGCTGAATTTGCCCTGTTCTATATAGCAGAATTTGGGAATTAAATGATCAGAAACAGAATTCTTGTCTAGAATGGTCAGGGAAACCTGGCTAGCAACAATTGTGCTTGAAAACGGTTCTTGTTAGCAGAAACATGACTGTGCACAGAGCCTTAAACAACAACAAAAGCATAACAGAACATTTAGATTATTCAATCAGGTAGATTAGGGGACAGTAGAGCAAAGCCAGCTCACTGTACAGTAAAATTCTACAATGGGTGACACATATGATACTGTGCATAAACATATATATCTATATATTTTACAGATGCTCTCGAAGTTTGGTCAATCTTGTGGAAATCTCATGAGACTGGCAATGGAAATCTAATGAGAATGTTTATATTGTATATGGTGTGGAAGGCTATTTGAACTAATATATACCAAGAGGCATGTCACGGTGGGTACAGTTATCACCATATATGATTTGCACACTGTGCATTTAGAATTTCCAATAATTAGCTTCTGCATGATGCAGATTTAAGAGATTAGCATGTAGTCAGTGTCTGGCAAAATATCACACTGAGAATGAAAATCAACAGTTCAAGACTGACACCCGTCTCCTTAGATGGTTGCAGGAAGCACAATTCATATCTGAGGGAACAGGCTTACTAGCGTTCAAATAAAGAGCCTGATCCTGCAAACCCACATTCATGTGAGAAGTCTTTACTTATGTTAGTAGACCCATTGCATTCACTGAATTTTGTGATCAAGGAATTGCAGAATTGGATCTTTGTTATTGTTCTGCTGCTGTGGAATGAAAAGAGCAGACCCCAATTACTGTCATTCAAATCAGTAGAATCTGTCCCCTACTCTGCATAGCCTTCCTGGGTGTCCTTATGGAAGTCATTTATGCCAAAATTTTCAAGAGTGGTCACTGTTTTGGCGTATCAAAGACAGTTGATTTAAGTGCTGACATTTAGCTTTAGGTGCCTAAAGTTAGGCATCCAGGTTTCAATATTTTGCCCTTAATGTATACGGCAGTATACCAAGACATAACTGAATACTTTACCTTCAGTAGTGAAGATGAGAAATTTTTTCAGCCAGGTGCCTAATATACAAAGAAACTCCCTCTTCAGCCTCCACAGTATCACTTTACATGCACAGTGCATACACTGAATATTATCCACTGCAAAGTACAACTGCTAGGATCAAATGTTTCTTTGTGGAAAGTATCCAAGAAGAGGAGAATACAGCCATAGCTTGGTGTTGACTGTTTGTACTATTGTCTCTGGAATGCATTGTGTACTTTCTTGAGCTGATAGCTTGGGGTGACTACTGGTCAAATTATGGTGTTGTATAAAGCCACTGAGGGGGCAGGAGAAGATTTGGGATCTGCTGTACTTTCTGTAGCATGCATTTTATCTGTTCATTGCTAATGATGGCTGGAGGCAACATCTAATAATACAATCCTGCTAGCAAGTATAGTTTGTGTGTGTGGCATTTTAAAATAGAGATAAAAATAGGGCCAATAATATAAATGTTTTATCTGCTTGGAATCTGTTGAAAGATAATGGCTTGTTATTGAGCACTTTAATGAGGACAAATGAAATATGTATGTCACATAAGCAAAAGAAATAACTGCAGGAGATACTGATATCAGGGAAAGAGTGAAGCTAGTAAGTAGCTTCTGTTCATCTTCTTAAGGAAACTCAATTACAGGACTTGACTATTTACACAGACAACAGGATTTCTTACCGGGAGTCAGATACAGTCAGCAAAACCTCCATCTGCATCTGAATCTAGGCCAAATAAAATAAGAATTCACCTGGTCCTGGGTGGGAAGCTTATGAGCTACTAAGCATGTGGGGATACAAATGAAAATGAAAAGGATCTGAAGCTCTGGATCCCAGCAGGGAGAAGAGGAAAGAGGGGGAACTGATTTTTGATTTAAAAAAAAAAACAAAACAAAAAACAGAAGTCTTGAGGACACACATGGTGAAATTTTCTTTACACAAAAAAACAAAAAACAAATTATACTGTAACAGCAGGGTGGCATTATTACTCTCAAGGAGGAAGATAATAGGAGAAAAAGCCCTAGAGACAAAGGAAATGCTACCCAAAGGAAATTAAACCAAAGCCCTGCAAATAAGCACAATAGCCTACAATGCAGGTAAAACTACAGAAACAAATGAATAAATACAAAATGAACATTAGCGGAGCCTGAAGCTAAAACACCTAAAAATACAAAGGAAGGGAGAGTGGCTTCTCAGCACCAACTGAAACGAATTTATAACAATATGCATACTAATGAACTTGAAACGCCACTTAGTTTTTGCATCCATTATTCATTGTTCAGCTTTATACAAAATGCAACATTACAATGAAACGATTACAGGGAGCATCCCTGGGAGTGAGACGATAACAGGAAAGGAACAGTAGCAGCATCTGTTCCTTCACCCCCAGTCCTCATGCATGAGAATTACCATGGCGTCAGACACGGAAAAGGTTCCAAGAAGAGAATCCTTATGAAAGGAGCAAGGAGTCTTAGGGCTTCCATTCTGCTCCCACTGAAGTTCATGGGATTTTGGCCGCTGACTTAATGGGGAGCAGGAGCAGGCCATAAACAGAAGAAATTATATTGGGGCCAAATTCTTCCTTCAGAAGTCTACTGATGCCAACAGCGGAAACCATATGATGCGCCTGAGAGCAGAAACTGGTCCTTGATGACTGAAGGACACAATGTGAAAGAATTAATGTCGATGCTGGGCAGAGCTAGCTTAGACAATGATGCTAAACTTGCAGACACAACAGGGTCCCATCTTCCAAAGGGTAGCTTGAAGCGCTAGCTTGCTGTGTACTACCCAGGCTCTACTGCGGTGTGGTGTGAATCATAGAATCATAGAAGATTAGGATTGGAAGAGACCTCAGGAGGTCATTTAGTCCAACCTCCTGCTCAAAGCAGGACCAATCCCCAACTAAATCATCCCAGCCAGGGCTTTGTCAAGCTGGGCCTTAAAAACCTCTAAGGGTATGTCTACACTATGAAATCAGGTCGAATTTATAGAAGTCGGTTTTTTAGAAATCGGTTTTATATATTCAAGTGTGTGTGTCCCCACAGAAAATGCTCTAAGTGCATTAAGTGCATTAACTCGGTGGAGTGCTTCCACAGTACCGAGGCTAGCGTCGACTTCCGGAGTGTCGCACTGTGGGTGGCTATCCCACAGTTCCCGCAGTCTCCGCTGCCCATTGGAATTCTGGGTTGAGATCCCAATGCCTGATGGAGCTAAAACATTGTCGCGGGTGGTTCTGGGTACATATCGTCAGGCCCCCATTCCCTCCCTCCCTCCATGAAAGCAAGGGCAGACAATCGTTTCGCACCTTTTTTCCTGAGTTACCTGTGCAGACGCCATACCACGGCAAGCATGGAGCCCGCTCAGGGAACCGTCACAGTATGTCTCCTGGGTGCTGGCAGACACGGTACTGCATTGCTACACAGTAGCAGCAACCCATTGCTTTCTGGCAGCAGACGGTGCAATATGACTGGTAGCCGTCACCGTCATCGTCATCCCGTGTCGGCCGGGAGCGCCTGGACAGACATGGGCGCAGGGACTAAGTTTGGAGTGACTTGACCAGATCATTCTCTTTAGTCCTGCAGTCAGTCCTATTGAACCATCTTATGGTGAGCAGGCAGGCGATACGGATTGCTAGCAGTCCTATTGCATCATCTTCTGCCGGGCAGCCATGAGATGTGGATGGCATGCAGTCCTTCTGCACCATCTGCTGCTAGCCAAAGATGTAAAACATAGATGGAGTGGATCAAAACAAGAAATAGACCAGATTTGTTTTGTACTCATTTGCTTTCCCCCCCCTCCCCCATCTAGGGGACTCATTCCTCTAGGTCACACTGCAGTCACTCACAGAGAAGGTGCAGCAAGGTAAATCTAGCCATGTATCAATCAGAGGCCAGACTAACCTCCTTGTTCCAATAAGAACAATAACTTAGGTGCACCATTTCTTATTGGAACCCTCCGTGAAGTCCTGCCTGAAATACTCCTTGATGTAAAGCCACCCCCTTTGTTGATTTTAGCTCCCTGAAGCCAACCCTGTAAGCCATGTCGTCAGTCGCCCCTCCCTCCGTCAGAGCAACGGCAGACAATCGTTCCGCGCCTTTTTTCTGTGCGGACGCCATACCAAGCATGCATGGCAAGCATGGAGGCCTCTCAGCTCACTTTGGCAATTAGGAGCACATTAAACACCACACGCATTATCCAGCAGTATATGCAGCACCAGAACCTGGCAAAGCGATACCGGGCGAGGAGGCGACGTCAGCGCGATCACGTGAGTGATCAGGACATGGACACAGATTTCTCTGAAAGCATGGGCCCTGCCAATGCATGCATCATGGTGCTAATGGGGCAGGTTCATGCTGTGGAACGCCGATTCTGGGCTCGGGAAACAAGCACAGACTGGTGGGACCGCATAGTGTTGCAGGTCTGGGACGATTCCCAGTGGCTGCGAAACTTTCGCATGCGTAGGGGCACTTTCATGGAACTTTGTGACTTGCTTTCCCCTGCCCTGAAGCGCATGAATACCAAGATGAGAGCAGCCCTCACAGTTGAGAAGCGAGTGGCGATAGCCCTGTGGAAGCTTGCAACACCAGACAGCTACCGGTCAGTTGGGAATCAATTTGGAGTGGGCAAATCTACTGTTGGAGCTGCTGTGATGCAAGTAGCCCACGTAATCAAAGATCTGCTGATATCAAGGGTAGTGACCCTGGGAAATGTGCAGGTCATAGTGGATGGCTTTGCTGCAATGGGATTCCCTAACTGTGGTGGGGCCATAGACGGAACCCATATCCCTATCTTGGCACCGCAGCACCAAGCCAGCAAATACATAAACCGCAAGGGGTACTTTTCAATAGTGCTGCAAGCTCTGGTGGATCACAAGGGATGTTTCACCAACATCAGCGTGGGATGGCCGGGAAAGGTACATGACGCTCGCATCTTCAGGAACTCTGGTCTGTTTCAAAAGCTGCAGGAAGGGACTTTATTCCCAGACCAGAAAATAACTGTTGGGGATGTTGAAATGCCTATATGTATTCTTGGGGACCCAGCCTACCCCTTAATGCCATGGCTCATGAAGCCGTACACAGGCAGCCTGGACAGTAGTCAGGAGCTGTTCAACTACAGGCTGAGCAAGTGCAGAATGGTGGTAGAATGTGCATTTGGAAGTTTAAAGGCGCGCTGGCGCAGTTTATTGACTCGCTTAGACCTCAGCAAAACCAATATTCCCACTGTTATTACTGCTCGCTGTGTGCTCCACAATATCTGTGAGAGTAAGGGGGAGACGTTTATGGCGGGGTGGGAGGTTGAGGCAAATCGCCTGGCTGCTGGTTACGCGCAGCCAGACACCAGGGCGGTTAGAAGAGCACAGGAGGGCGCGGTACGCATCAGAGAAGCTTTGAAAACCAGTTTCATGACTGGCCAGGCTACGGTGTGAAAGTTCTCTTTGTTTCTCCTTGATGAAACCCCCCGCCCCTTGGTTCACTCTACTTTCCTGCAAGCTAACCACCCTCCCCTCCTCCCTTTAATCATTGCTTGCAGAGGCAATAAAGTCATTGTTGCTTCACATTCATGCATTCTTTATTCATTCATCACACAAATAGGGGGATGACTACCAAGGTAGCCCAGGAGTGGTGGTGGAGGAGGGAAGGAAAATGCCACACAGCACTTTAAAAGTTCACAACTTTAAAATTTATTGAATACCAGCCTTCTTTTTTTTGGGCAATCCTCTGTGGCAGAGTGGCTGGTTGGCCGGTGGCCCCCACACCGCGTTCTTGGGCGTCTGGGTGTGGAGGCTATGGAACTTGGGGAGGAGGGCAGTTGGTTACCCAGGGGCTGCAGTGGCAGTCTGTGCTCCAGCTGCCTTTGCTGCAGCTCAACCATACACTGGAGCATATTGGTTTGGTCCTCCAGCAGCCTCAGCATTGAATCCTGCCTCCTCTCATCACGCTGCCGCCACATTTGAGCTTCAGCCCTGTCTTCAGCCCACCACTTACTCTCTTCAGCCCGCCACCTCTCCTCCCGGTCATTTTGTGCTTTCCTGCACTCTGACATTATTTGCCTCCATGCATTCGTCTGTGCTCTGTCAGTGTGGGAGGACAGCATGAGCTCAGAGAACATTTCATCACGAGTGTGTTTTTTTTCTTTCTAATCTTCACTAGCCTCTGGGAAGGAGAAGATCCTGTGATCATTGAAACACATGCAGCTGGTGGAGAAAAAAAAAGGGACAGCGGTATTTAAAAAGACACATTTTATAAAACAGTGGCTACACTCTTTCAGGGTAAACCTTGCTGTTAACATTACATACATAGCACATGTGCTTTTGTTACAAGGTCGCATTTTGCCTCCCCCTACCGCGTGGCTACCCCCTCAACCCTCCTCCCTCCCCATGGCTAACAGCAGGGAACATTTCTGTTCAGCCACAGGTAAGCAGCCCAGCAGGAACGGGCTCCTCTGAGTGTCCCCTGAAGAAAAGCACCCTATTTCAACCAGGTGACCATGAATGATATCTCACTCTCCTGAGGATAACACAGAGAGATAAAGAACGGATGTTGTTTGAACGCCAGCAAACATACACTGCAATACTTTGTTGTACAATGATTCCCGAGTACGTGTTACTGGCCTGGAGTGGTAAAGTGTCCTACCATGGAGGATGCAATAAGGCTGCCCTCCCCAGAAACCTTTTGCAAAGGCTTTGGGAGTACATCCAGGAGAGCCGCGAATGCCAGGGCAAAGTAATCCTTTCACATGCTTGCTTTTAAACCATGTATAGTATTTTAAAAGGTACACTCACCAGAGGTCCCTTCTCCGCCTGCTGGGTCCAGGAAGCAGCCTTGGGTGGGTTCGCGGGGTACTGGCTCCAGGTCCAGGGTGAGAAACAGTTCCTGGCTGTCGGGAAAACCAGTTTCTCCGCTTGCTTGCTGTGAGCTATCTACAACCTCCTCCTCATCATCATCATCTTCTTCGTCCCCAAAACCTGCTTCCGTGTTGCCTCCATCTCCATTGCAGGAGTCAAACAACACGGCTGGGGTAGTGGTGGCTGAACCCCCTAAAGTGGCATGCAGCTCATCATAGAAGCGGCATGTTTGGGGCTCTGACCCAGAGTGGCCGTTCGCCTCTCTGGTTTTCTGGTAGGCTTGCCTCAGCTCCTTAAGTTTCACGCGGTACTGCTTCGGGTCCCTGTTATGGCCTCTGTCCTTCATGCCCTGGGAGATTTTGACAAAGGTTTTGGCATTTCAAAAACTGGAACCGAGTTCTGATAGCACGGATTCCTCTCCCCATACAGCGATCAGATCCCGTACCTCCCGTTCAGTCCATGCTGGAGCTCTTTTGTGATTCTGGGACTCCATCATGGTCACTTCTGCTGATGAGCTCTGCATGGTCACCTGCAGCTTGCCACGCTGACCAAACAGGAAATGAGATTCAAAAGTTTGCGGTTCTTTTCGTGTCTACCTGGCCAGTGCATCTGAGTTGAGAGTGCTGTCCAGAGTGGTCACAATAGAGCACTCTGGGATAGCTCCCGGAGGCCAATACTGTCGAATTGTGTCCACAGTACCCCAAATTCGACCCGGCAAGGCCGATTTAAGCGCTAATCCACTTGTCAGGGGTGGAGTAAAGAAATCGATTTTAAGAGCCCTTTAAGTCGAAATAAAGGGCTTCATTGTGTGGACGGGTGCAGGTTTACATCCATTTAAGGCTGCTAAATTTGACCTAAAGTCCTAGTGTAGACCAGGGCTAAGGATGGAGATTCCACCACCTCCCTAGGTAACCCATTCCAGTGCTTCACCACCCTCTTACTGAAATAGTGTTTCCTAATATCCAACTGTGATAGACCCAGGCCAGTTGGATACAGCAGAGTAGCAGAAGGCAGATATACTGGCCACTGGATGAACAGTTTTCTGTTCCCTGACTGACCAGAGCAGGGGCTGCTCCAAGCTAATGAGAACACCTGACTCCAATTAACATGCAAAGAGCCAGGTGAGGCCATTAAGCTAATGTGACCACCTGACTTTAATTAAGGCCCCTCTGATCATATAAAAGGGCTCACTCCAGTCAGGCAGAGAGGAGCCAGGGAGAGGAAGTGTGGCTGGTTAATGAGTCATTAGTAAGGGAGCCCTAAGGTAAGGGTGAAGAAGGGAGAAGCAGGAGAGCTGTGGGGAAGTGGCCCAGAGAAATGTAGCAACTCTGGAAGTAAAAGGTTGGCTGCCAACAGCTGCTACCATTAGGGTCCCTGGACTGGAACCCGGAGTAGAGAGCAGGCCTGGGTTCCCCCCCACCGACCACTACAGAAACACCTCCTGGGAGGGGAAAACAGGCCCCTGTCAGGACAGGAGGCTAAACTGTTTTGGCATGAGGCTGTAAGAGCAACAGAGACTGTGGGAATTCTCTCATCAACCTCCATTGCTGGCTTATGATGAAAAGGGCTCAGCAGACTGTATCCCTGGCCCTAGAGAGAGAAGGGCTACGTGGAGGGTTGCAGTGAGCCTCTGAAGCTAGCATAAACTGACTAGAAGCGTGGGACCCGTGGGGACAAGGGGTATGTCTACACTATGAAATTAGGTCAAATTTATAGAACTCGGTTTTTTAGAAATCGGTTTTATATATTCAAGTGTGTGTGTCCCCACAGAAAATGCTCTAAGTGCATTAAGTGCATTAACTCGGCGGAGTGCTTCCACAGTACCGAGGCAAGCGTCGACTTCCAGAGTGTTGCACTGTGGGTAGCTATCCCACAGTTCCCGCAGTTTCCGCTGCCCATTGGAATTCTGGGTTGAGATCCCAATGCCTGATGGGGCTAAAACATTGTTGCGGGTGGTTCTGGGTACATATTGTCAGGCCCCCGTTCCCTCTGCTGATGAGCTCTGCATGGTCACCTGCAGCTTGGCACGCTGGCCAAACAGGAAATGAGATTCAAAAGTTCGCAGTTCTTTTCCTGTCTACCTGGCCAGTGCATCTGAGTTGAGAGTGCTGTCCAGAGCGGTCACAATGGAGCACTCTGGGATAGCTCCCGGAGGCCAATACTGTCGAATTGTGTCCACAGTACGCCAAACTCGACCTGGCAAGGCTGATTTAAGCGCTAATCCACTTGTCAGGGGTGGAGTAAGGAAATCGATTTTTGAGAGCCCTTTAAGTCGAAATAAAGGGCTTCATCGTGTGGACGGGTGCAGGTTTACATCGATTTAACGCTGCTAAATTCGACCTAAAGTCCTAGTGTAGACCAGGGCAAGGTCAGAGCTGCGCCACACAACCTAGACCTCCAGCACTGCAATTTGAGACCATTGCTCCTCGTTCTGTCACCTACCACCTCTGAGAACAGCCTAGCTCCATCCTCTTTGGAAACCCCCTTCAGGTAGTTGAAGGCTGCTATCAAATACCCCCTCACTCTTCTCTTCTGCAGACCAAATAAGTTCAGTTCCCTCTCCTCGTAAATCATATGCCTCAGCCCCTTAATCACTTTCATTGCCCTCCACTGGACTCTCTCCAATTTGTCAACATCTTTTCTGTAGCGGGGGGCCCAAAACTGGATGCAATACTCCAGATGTGGCCTCATCAGTGTTGAATAGAGGGGAATAATCACTTCCCTCAATCTGCTAGCAATGTTCCGACTATTGCAGCCCAATATGCCGTTAGCCTTCTTGGCAACAAGGGCACACTGCTGACTCATATCCAGCTTCTTGTCCACTGTAATTCCCAGGTCCTTTTCTGCAGAACTGCACTTAGCCAGTCATTCCCTGGCCTGTAGCAGTGCATGGGATTCTTCTGTCCTAAGTGCAGGACTCTGTACTTAATCCTTGTTGAACCTCATCAAATTTTTTTTGGCCCAATCATCCAATTTATATAGTTCACTCTGGACCCAATCCCTACCCTCCAGCATATCTACCTCTCCCCACAGCTTAGTGTCATCCGCGAACTTGCTGAGGGTGCAATCCATCCCATCATCCCAATCATTAATGAAGATGTTGAACAAAACCGGCCCCAGGACCAACCCCTGGGGCACTCTGCTTGATACCGATTGCCAACTAGACATCGAGCTGTTGATCACTAACCGTTGAGCCTGACGATCTAGCCAGCTTTCTATCCACCTTATAGTCCATTCATCCAATCCATACTTTTTTAACTTGCTGGCAAGAATACTGTGGGAGACTGTACCAAAAGCTTTGCTAAAGTCAAGCTATATCACATCCATGCTTTCCCCATATCTACAGAGCCAGTTATCTCATCATAGAAGGCAATCAGGTTAGTCAGGCATGACTTGCCCGTGGTGAATCCATGTTGACTGTTCCTGATCACCTTCCTCTCCTTCAAGTGCTTCAGAATTGATTCCTTGAGAACCTTTTCCATGATATTTCCAGGGACTGAGGTGAAGCTGACCAGTCTGTAGTTCCCTGGATTCTCCTTCTTCCCTTTTTAAAAGATGGGCACTATATTTGCCTTTTTCCAATCATCCAGGACCTCCCCTGTTAAGGCTGAATCCCCACTCTGTCACTCGGAGTGCAGAAGGTGAGGACCTGCAAGGATTCTAAAAATTAATACTTGCCACTCCAGGCTTGTATTAAACCCCTGAGGTTACAGCTTTTCTCTGACCGTGGTAAACGCTGCCACCATGCAAATGCAAAAAAACAAACAAAACAAAACAAAAAACCCTTGGACCCAGGAAGGAGCACTTGGTAATTCCTCCCTGTGGGGTACCCTCAAGCCCTTTCACCTCTACTCCGGGGAAGAGATGAGAAAGAAAATAAAAAAAATTAGCTGTTGCTACCAGCTAATCAAACAGCATATGCACAAACCTCTTAGGATGCCAAAAATCCAATCCTGTTCTTAAAAAAGGGTAAATTTTATTAAAAACAAAAAGGAAGAAAATACGTTTGGAACTTAGGCTTTTGCTAGATTTTAAAAGAGCAATTCCAAAAATTAAGCACCCAAAATAGCTTTCTTGGGGGTTAGCTTAAAGGTTACAAGCAAATAAAAGCATCTGGGGTTAGCACAGAGGAGTCCTCAAGCCTTAAAACATAAACAGAAATAAACCTAATTGCATCTTCCTAAACATTCCTAATTTACTTACATAATTGGGTTGTTAAAAGTCTTCTAGATATGATATGATGGTTTTCATATCTGGTTCAAACTTTATACAGCATTTCTGCTTATAGCATTGCTGCTCCGTGTCTCCTCCAGAGAACAACAGACAAAGGGAAAGTTTCTTTCCCAATTTTAAAAAGTTCTACCATCCCATTGGCTCTTTTGATCAGGTGCTCACTTCCTTTTCTTTACCTGGGGGACTTTTTAACCCTTTACAGGTAAAGCAAGTAGAGAACAGCTACCAAGAGGGATTTTACAGCTAACTGGCTGGCTGGGTTTTCCATCAAAGGAGCTAACTGCCCCCAAACTTCCTTTATCACATCCCCTGATCGCCATGACTTTTCAAAGATAATGGCCAATGGCTCTGCAATCGCATCAGCCAACTCCCTCAGCACCCTCGGATGCATTGGATCCGGACCCATGGATTTGTGCATGTCCAGCTTTTCTAAATAGCCCTTAACCTGTTCTTTCACCACTGAGGGCTGCTCACCTCCTCCCCGTACTGTGCTGCCCAGTGCAGTAGTCTGGGAGCTGACCTTGTCTGTGAAGACCAAGGCAAAAAAAGCATTGAGTACTTCAGCTTTTTCCACATCATCTATCGCTAGGTTGCCTCCCCATTCAGTAAGGGTCCCATATTTTCCCTGACCACCTTCTTGTTGCTAATATACCTATAGAAACCCTTCTTGTTACCCTTCAGATCCCTTGCTAGCTGCAACTCCAATTGTGCTTTGGCCTTCCTGATTACACCCCTGCATGCTTGAGCAATATCTTTATACTCCTCCCTAGTCATCTGTCCAAGTTTTCACTTTTTGTAAGCTTCCTTTTTGTGTTTAAGCTCACCAACAATTTCTCTGTTAAGCCAAGCTGGTCGCCTGCCATATTCTTCCTGCACATTGGGAAGGTTTGTTCCTGTGCCCTCAATAAGGCTTCTTTAAAATACAGCCAGCTCTCCTGGATTCCTTTCCCCCTCATATTAGCCTCACAGGGGATCCTGCCCATCAGTTCCCTGAGGGAGTCAAAGTCTGCTTTTCTGAAGTCCAGGGTCTGTATTCTGCTGCTCCCCTTTCTTCCTTTTGTCAGAATCCTGAACTCGACCGTCTCATGGTCACTGCTGCCCAGGTTGCCACCCACTTCTACTTCCCCTACCAATTCTTCCCTGTTTGTGAGCAGCAGGTCAAGAGGAGCACGGCCCCTAGTTGGTTCCCCCAGCACTTGCACCAGGAGGTTGTCCCCAACACTCTCCAAAAACTTCCCGGATTGTCTGTGCACTGCTGTATTGCTCTCCCAGCAGATGTCGGGGTGATTGAAGTCCCCCATGAGAACCAGGGCTGATGATCTGGAAACTTCTGTTAGTTGTTCAAAGAAAGCCTTGTCTACCTCATCCTCCTGGTTTGGTGTTCTATAGCAGACGTCCACCACAACATCACCATTGTTGCTCTCGTCTCTAAACTTAACCCAAAGGTTCTCAACAGGCTTTTCTCCAGTTTCATACTGGAGCCCCAAGCAATCATACTGCTCTCTTACATACAGTGCAACTCCTCCATCTTTTCTCCCCTGTCTGTCCTTCCTGAACTGTTTATACCCATCCATGACAGTGCTCCAGTCATGTGAGTTACCCCATCAAGTCTCTTTCATTCCACTCACATCTTAGTTCCTTGACTATGCCAGGACTTCCAATTCTTCCCGCTTGTTTCCCAGGCTTTGTGAAGTATGAGATGCTTTCCGTAGACTGAGAACTCACCACTCATAACTTGAGCAGGCGTTCCACCTTTTATTTTGATCCTTGCTGGAGTACATTGTGAGGTTCCCTTGCCTTTTTTCAGAACCCCCCCATTCACTGTTCCCCTAATCCCTCCACAAGAATTCCCTCACCTCAGGCTGCAATGTTAGCTGTGGAATGTGTTCTCCCCTCTGGCGCTGAACCTTTTGCCAGGCAGCAAGGCAGAAGCTTTTGGGGTAGGCTGAGCAGAGGTAGTCACACACTGAGCCTTGGGCCTTGCAGCCAGGGGAGGGGGGTCCAATCTTACAGCTTCACAAGCAGGTCCCAGCTTAGATCGATCCAGCACTGACATTGAGGAAGTGGAGCTTGATTTCACTCTGAACTGCAACATGGACTCTCATTCTTCCCATTTACACTAATAATCCAAGAGTACTGGGACTAAACATGCCTTTTTGAATTCTAAGGAGACAGGGTGGGTGAAGTAACATCTTTTATAGGACCAGTTTCTGGTGGTGAGAGGGAAAAGCTTTCAAGCTATACAAATGCCTCATACTGAGAAAGAGGGGCGATCAACAGGTTATCTCAAGTGCTTATATACGAATGCACAAAGCCTTGGAAACAAGCAGGGAGAACTGGAGGTCCTGGTGATGTCAAGGAATTGTGACGTGATTGGAATAACAGAGACTTGGTGGGATAACTCACATGACTGGAGTACTGTCATGGATGGTTATAAACTGTTCAGGAAGGACAGGCAGGGCAGAAAAGGTGGGGGAGTAGCACTGTATGTAAGGGAGCAGTATGACTGCTCAGAGCTCCGGTACGAAACTGCAGAAAAACCTGAGTGTCTCTGGATTAAGTTCAGAAGTGTGAGCAACAAGAGTGATGTAGTGGGGGAGTCTACTATAGACCACCGGACCAGGGGGATGAGGTGGATGAGGCTTTCTTCCAGCAGCTTGCAGAAGCTACTAGATCGCACGCCCTGGTTCTCATGGGTGACTTTAATTTTCCTGATATCTGCTGGGAGAGCAATACAGCGGTGCATAGACAATCCAGGAAGTTTTTGGAAAGCGTAGGGGACAATTTCCTGGTGCAAGTGCTAGAGGAGCCAACTAGGGGGGGAGCTTTTCTTGACCTGCTGCTCACAAACCAGGAAGAATTAGTGGGGGAAGCAAAAGTGGATGGGAATCTGGGAGGCAGTGACCATGAGTTGGTTGAGTTCAGGATCCTGACGCAGGGAAGAAAGGTAAGCAGCAGGATACGGACCCTGGACTTCAGGAAAGCAGACTTCGACTCCCTCAGGGAACGGATGGGTAGAATCCCCTGGGGGACTAACGTGAAGAGGAAAGGAGTCCAGGAGAGCTGGCTGTATTTCAAGGAATCCCTGTTGAGGTTACAGGGACAAACCATCCCGATGAGTCGAAAAAATAGTAAATATGGCAGGCGACCAGCTTGGCTTAACGGTGAAATCCTAGCGGATCTTAAACATAAAAAAGAAGCTTACAAGAAGTGGAAGGTTGGACATATGACCAGGGAAGAGTATAAAAATATTGCTCAGGCATGTAGGAATGAAATCAGGAGGGCCAAATCGCACCTGGAGCTGCAGCCAGCAAGAGATGTCAAGAGTAACAAGAAGGGTTTCTTCAGGTATGTTGGCAACAAGAAGAAAGCCAAGGAAAGTGTGGGCCCCTTAATGAATGAGGGAGGCAACCTAGTGACAGAGGATGTGGAAAAAGCTAATGTACTCAATGCTTTTTTTGCCTCTGTCTTCACTAACAAGGTCAGCTCCCAGACTGCTGCGCTGGGCATCACAACATGGGGAGTAGATGGCCAGCCCTCTGTGGAGAAAGAGGTGGTTCAGGACTATTTAGAAAAGCTGAACGTGCACAAGTCCATGGGGCCGGACGAGTTGCATCCGAGAGTGCTAAAGGAATTGGCGGCTGTGATTGCAGAGCCATTGGCCATTATCTTTGAAAACTCGTGGCGAACGGGGGAAGTCCCGGATGACTGGAAAAAGGCTAATGTAGTGTCAATCTTTAAAAAAGGGAAGAAGAAGGATCCTGGGAACTACAGGCCAGTCAGCCTCACCTCAGTCCCTGGAAAAATCATGGAGCAGGTCCTCAAAGAATCAATCCTGAAGCACTTACATGAGAGGAAAGTGATCAGGAACAGTCAGCATGGATTCACCAAGGGAAGGTCATGCCTGACTAATCTAATCGCCTTCTATGATGAGATTACTGGTTCTGTGGATGAAGGGAAATCAGTGGATGTATTGTTTCTTGACTTTAGCAAAGCTTTTGACACGGTCTCCCACAGTATTCTTGTCAGCAAGTTAAAGAAGTATGGGCTGGATGAATGCACTATAAGGTGGGTAGAAAGTTGGCTAGATTGTCGGGCTCAACGGGTAGTGATCAATGGCTCCATGTCTAGTTGGCAGCCGGTGTCAAGTGGAGTGCCCCAGGGGTCGGTCCTGGGGCCGGTTTTGTTCAATATCTTCATAAATGATCTGGAGGATGGTGTGGATTGCACTCTCAGCAAATTTGCGGATGATACTAAACTGGGAGGAGTGGTAGATATGCTGGAGGGCAGGGATAGGATACGGAGGGACCTAGACAAATTGGAGGATTGAAAGAAAGAAATCTGATGAAGTTCAATAAGGATAAGTGCAGGGTCCTGCACTTAGGACGGAAGAACCCAATGCACAGCTACAGACTAGGGACCGAATGGCTAGGCAGCAGTTCTGCGGAAAAGGACTTAGGGGTGACAGTGGACGAGAAGCTGGATATGAGTCAGCAGTGTGCCCTTGTTGCCAAGAAGGCCAATGGCATTTTGGGATGTATAAGTAGGGGCATAGCCAGCAGATCGAGGGACGTGATCGTCCCCCTCTATTCGACATTGGTGAGGCCTCATCTGGAGTACTGTGTCCAGTTTTGGGCCCCACACTACAAGAAGGATGTGGATAAATTGGAGAGAGTCCAGCGAAGGGCAACAAAAATGATTAGGGGTCTGGAACACATGACTTATGAGGAGAGGCTGAGGGAACTGGGATTGTTTAGTCTGCAGAAGAGAAGAATGAGGGGGGATTTGATAGCTGCTTTCAACTACCTGAGAGGTGGTTCCAGAGAGGATGGTTCTAGACTATTCTCAGTGGTAGAAGAGGACAGGACAAGGAGTAATGGTCTCAAGTTGCAATGGGGGAGGTTTAGGTTGGATATTAGGAAAAACTTTTTCACTAGGAGGGTGGTGAAACACTGGAATGCGTTACCTAGGGAGGTGGTAGAATCTCCTTCCTTAGAAGTTTTTAAGGTCAGGCTTGACAAAGCCCTGGCTGGGATGATTTATTTGGGGATTGGTCCTGCTTTGAGCAGGGGGTTCGACTAGATGACCTCCTGAGGTCCCTTCCAACCCTGATAGTCTATGATTCTATGATTCTATGAAATAAACAAAAACCAAAAAATCAAAAATCCCTCAAGCAACAGCTGGCCAATCAATAGAGGAGATGAAAAAGCCCATTGGCATAGCAATACAGTGCCCCCGTCTGAAAATTAGCACCCAAGGTGAATGCCCTCCTTGCCTTCCCACAGAACTGGCCCTAACTTGAAGCCACAATCTGGCACTGTGAAACCTTTGTTTGAACAGGCACTTCTGGAACTTGCTCTCCGTCATGGAAGTATGGTTTCCATTCAGCTCCTTACAATAGCCAGTTGGTCATAACTTTCTCAAACTAGTTTAAGGATGATGTTTTCCATGTAACGTTGACTTGTTTTTGAAAAAAGTCAAGCAAAATCCAGCTGGACTTCAGTTATGTAAATATGACGGGGGGGAAATTCGCTTCCCTTATAAGTTCTGATTAGAAATCTTGTGCTTACATAGTAATTTATGTTGCTAAAAATGTCACATTTTATTTGTTTTGTAGATTTCACTGAGAAGTAAAAATGAAAGTAAGTTTGAAGAAAACTTGGTTCAGTAGTTTTAAAGCTAGCAATATTTAAAGCCAGCAATTTTGTACATTCCCCTGAGAACTTGTGTCATAAATATAAAGGGAAGGGTAAACCCCTTTAAAATCCCTCCTGGCCAGAGAAAACAATCCTCTCACCTGTAAAGGGTTAAGAAGCTAAAGGTAATCTCGCTGGCACCTGACCAAAATGACCAATGAGGAGACAAGATACTTTCAAAAGCTGGGAGGAGGGAAGGAAACAAAGGGTCTGTGTCTGTCTGTATGCTGCTTTTGCCGGGGATAGACCAGGAATGGAGTCTTAGAACTTTATACTAAGTAATCTAGCTAGGTATGTGTTAGATTATGATTTCTTTAAATGGCTGAGAAAAGAACTGTGCTGAATAGAACGACTATTCCTGTCTGTGTGTCTTTTTTGAAACTTAAGGTTTTGCCTAGAGGGATTCTCTATGTTTGGAATCTAATTACCCTGTAAGGTATCTACCATCCTGATTTTACAGAGGTGATTTCTTTACTTCTATTAAAAGTCATCTTGTAAGAAAACTGAATGCTTTTTCATTGTTCTCAGATCCAAGGGTTTGGGTCTGTAGTCACCTATGCAAATTGGTGAGGATTTTTACCAAACCTTCCCCAGGAAGTGGGGTGCAAGGGTTGGGAGGATTTTGGGGGAAAAGACGTGTCCAAACTACGTTTCCCAGTAAACCCAGTTAGAGTTTGGTGGTGGCAGTGGAGATCCAGGGACAAAGGATAAAATTAATTTGTACCTTGGGGAAGTTTTAACCTAAGCTGGTGAAAGTAAGCTTAGGAGGTTTTCATGCAGGTCCCCACATCTGTACCCTAGAGTTCAGAGTGAGGGAGGAACCTTGACAACTCGTCTGTGCATTTTTAAATGCACTTCAGAGATGCATTTGTTAAAGATGCTCTGGTTAAAGATACCCTTTTCCACTGGTGACATCTAGAAGTTCCACAAGCTAAATATCCTTTGTTTAAGGAATGTGTATTCCACTGATGACAGCTCAATATAAAGAAACATACAAGATCAGGTAAGGATGAACTGAGTTATCAACAGCTCTGTTACAGCTGCCAGGATTGGCAGCTTGCAAATCTTAAAATCTCCATAGAAGAAGGAGACAACAAGCTAGAGAGATTTTAACAAAAGCCCAATATCAATGAATTTGCAAACTCTGCTGGCAAAGCTGGCAGACAGCTTTTCCCTCCATGAATTTGTTGGAGAGTGTCCTTTCTCCCAGGATCCGTGGGGCTGGGAGTCCACACTCCCCACCATGTCCCCACAAGGTGCCAAACCTCTACCCTGGAAGGGATCCTGCATGAGAAACCCTGGAAGGGGAACCGCAAGGATCTTTCCTGTCTGCCTGCCTCCTTTCCATGGGTTTCCAAATGGTAGGGAGAGATCTGGCCCAACGATCCAAAGCCCATTTACGAACATTAATTAATTTAGCATCACAACACCCTTATTCAGGAGGTCAATATTTCTATCCACTTTCTATAGATATGGGACCAGATCCTTAGCCCCTGCTCAGGCAGCACAAAACAAGGATGTCAATAATACTTTATGAATGTGATAATCATAACTTTTTGCTCTGTTGCCATTGAAGAGAGAACAAAATTATTACTGGGATAGAATATGGAGAGAAAAAACAAAAAAGATAAAGAGAGCCCAGAAGCAAAAGATGTCTTCAGCTCAGATAGAGCTCGCTGGGGATTGCTCCAGGTTTCTCTGCAAACTGGTGGTCACCAAAAGACACTCTGATAAATCAGTAAAGGGTCACTAGCCTTGCTGGAATTATGCTTTTTGGTTATTTGTGTTTAGAAAGGAAGTTTGGGGAAAAAAATCAATATCTTTATTGGCCACGAAGGCAGGATCTCTCATTATTGCCAGAAAGCAGTTTGCTGATTTCATCAGAGGGACAGTTAGTCTGCAGTTAATTAGCAGTGTCCTTGTCCATACTAATAGGCATAAAAGTCAAACAATGGGAATGAAGAGTGTACATTCCTCTCCTCCCCTAAGAACTGTCTGTTGCTCTAATAAAGGAATCAGCTAACATCAGCCCTGTGTGTGTGTGTATTGCTCTCTCAGTAGATATCGCTGTAGCTATCTCTGCATGTGACACAATCTTTTGTTTTGGGGAAGAAGAGTCCTTATCCAAGCCCTCCACAGCAAAGAGCAGTGCTAAATGATCTTATTCACTCCACTAGGACACCCTCCTTGCAGATACCTTCTGTAAAAGCCAGTTCTCTGTTTTATCATTTTTGTTATTCCTGGTATATTTCCCTGGTAAGAGAGGAGGCATTGTGGGGACAGCTTTCTACTCAGCATCCTATATCACTGTCTCTAGCTATCCTTAGTGAAACTGGCCAGTGATGCTGACAGCAGTTTATCTTAGAAAGATGATTACTGCATGTACAGTGAAAGCTAATAGGCACAGAATAAAAAAACATTGTGTCTTCTAATGTTTTCCAGAGGCATCGGCATAAGGGAAGTACCGGGGAGTGCGGGGGAGAAGAGAAAGAAGGGTACTGAACATGATTTTAAGAAAAAATATTAGTAATTGAAGCTCTGGTGAACTTCTGTCCTGTTTATTTTAGGATAACCCAACTGTTGCTAGTAACTGAGAATTACTGAAGTGAGTTCCAGAGAACACCAAGTTAAATGTATTCGCCAAAACAAAGAGAAAAATACAACCAAGATAAACAAGGGAATCTAAGACTCAGGCCCATATTTGCAGCTGGTGTTAATCAGCATAGCTTCATTAATTTCAGTGGAGCCATGCTGATTTACACCAGCTGAGGATCTGGTCCTTAGTCTTTATGAGCTCATCCTCAAGACATTACAGTACTCCTTTCCCGGGTAGGGCTTTGAGAGATCAGTATCTCTCAGGGTAGCCATTGCAATCTGCTATGGTCCAAATGTTACAATAGAACTCAGCCATAAAAACAGTCATTCTGAAAGGAAAGGAAAATGCGGCTAGATATCAGGGGGAAAAATCCTAAGGTGAAATCTGTTTGATTATTGAACAGTTTCCCACGGGTGGCAGCCCGGCTGATCAAGTCATTTACAACTGGAATATACAGAGCCCAAGCGAATACATTTTAGGGGAGAATCTTGAATCAGCATCAGGATGAACAAGATAACCAACCTGTCAGCTTCTCCATTGCTAATTCATGTTTGGGGCAATAGTAATTAGGTGTCAGTTCTACTCTCAGCTCTGAGGGTGAGAAAGGTCCTGCCCCAATGGGACTGGTGCAATTCCATTGCACAGGGGCAGGAAGGATGTGAGAAGCCCTCATACCTAATCTCATCTTGCTACTGGGCATAGGACTGTTTTCTGCATATGACAATAAGCCCATAGTCTTCAGTAAAGTGTAGAATTTGGTTCACCATACAGCAGCCCTGTCTATCAGTCTAATCACTGATCCATGGAGGTAGCAAACAGTGCATCAGACCCTCCCGTGAAAACTCAGCAGCTTCAAAGGAGCTAATCAGATTTCAGTGAAAGCATTTTGAACCATCCCAATTCCAGATTTTTTAATAAGATGAACAAAAGGAGCTAAATGCTGAATTACAGCTTGCAGGAATTCAGTGGATTCTCAACTTCCAAGTGAACCTTCGGGGACTGGCTCAGTGGCAGCCTCTGTCAGTAGACTCTGCCAGATCTAGTTTGTGCAGTTTACATTAACCAACCCTTGCTAGGTCCTCTCACCACTAATGTTCAGTTCATTCATCCCTAGCAATGGCAACAAGCCCCAGAAAAAGGGAAGCATCATCACCACCAGGAACTTAATTCAAAGATCATTGAGAGCAATACGCAGCCACAGAAGAAACCGCAGGTAGAGAGGTGTGTAAATAGGTTCATATTCAGATTCCAAGTTCTACATTTCCCCCAGTCTTAGGACTACTAAATACATATACCATCCAAACATGAATAGCAATATAGAGTATTTATTGATTCTCAATAGGAAGCTAATTTTTATTAATAATATTTATTGCAGTCTCAGATCAGATGCCCAGCTCAGGATCTGATGCCCATTGTCCTAGGAGCTGTACAAACAGTTCAGTTTGGACATGCATGGAAAGTTCAGAGGCTTAGACAAGGCTTTTGGGTCAGCAATATTGGGCTGGAAATTGCATTAGACTTGGCTTTGCTCTGACATTTGTAGCCTTTGTGCTTCTGATTCTGGCTGGCACCAGAAAGGCAGACTTCTGAAACTGAAAACTGAAAATGAAAATAATTAGCTAAACATTTGAAAACTCAAAAAAGATTATGGTTTAGGCTTTAGGCAAAGGTTTGATTTTGCTCTCATTTTATTTGAACTGGTTCATCCATCTTAAATAGATAGAATGTTAAAGTCCTGCTTACCAGACCTAGAACGGACTAGCAGAGACTTTGAGCAGTAGGGCTCAATCTTAAGCCTACCAGCACTGGCTCATGGAATTTTTCTGCCCTATGTATTGTAGGTCCAACCTTTCAAAAAACATGCAACAATTGTAAAGGTCAACCAACTGGCTGGCAAAGCAATCAGTACAACCATTTATGTATAAGGGGTGCAAGAACGCATGTCATGTTACTGCACATGTTGCACTGGCCTAAGACCAGACACTACATAGAATCATAGAATATCAGGAGGTCATCTAGTCCAACCCCCAGCTCAAAGCAGGACCAATCCCCAATTGAAATGAGAGAGAACATGTATTATGATTAATGTAGCCTCTCCCCCCGCCCCATCCATACAGTTACTTCCTTTAACACCAGTCTATGTTTGAGTTTTGATGGATGGGCCTGATCTCATCTGGATCCCACCCCCAGCTCAGGAGGGTGTAACTTTCTTGTTTTCTTCCCAGATCAATTTACTTGGTGGTGCTGTACCCTGCTTGTGCCTTCCTGGCAGAATTACCAGGCAGTATGGAAGGAAAATTCTAATCACAGGATAACCCCTAGTTACTTGCGATCTTTACCCCTTCCATTCACGTAACACGTGTGTATGTCTCATTCATTATCAGAATGCTCTTGCACTCCCCCACTGCCCCTCACACCACAGTTGATCTCCCAGCCAAACCCATTAATTCACAAAACTCCCCAGCAGGACCAGGACTCATACCATGAATTATCCTATGCAACCTGATGCAGTATTCAAGGCAGTGAGCAAGTAGGTCACTTCAGATAAGTGGCACCCTGCAGCGAAAAACCTTCGATTGTTAAACCAGCACATGCTATTGAATTAATAGCCAGTCCTGACAGGGTTCTCTCTTGAACACACTGCATAGTCTCACTCCTGTCAGTGGATGTTACTATGGACAAGAAGCCATAATAGTAGAGCTATGATTATGCACATAGTCCCAGAAATAAACAGAATCTATTGTGTCTGATGGGCAAGTACGTGTATGTGAGTTTTGTTGCTAGAAGAACTCACACATAACACACTTTCAGGTATCAGAGTAGCAGCTGTGTTAGTCTGTATCCACAAAAAGAACAGGAGTACTTGTGGCACCTTAGAGACTAACAAATTTATTAGAGCATAAGCTTTCGTGGGCTACAGCCCAGTTCATCGGATGCATAGAATGGAACACACAGGAAGAAGATATATATATATATATATATATATATATACATACAGATAAGTTGGAAGTTGCCATACAAACTGTGAGAGGCTAATTAGTTAAGATGAGCTATTATCAGCAGGAGAAAAAAAGTTTTGTAGTGATAATCAAAATGGCCCATTTAGACAATTGACAAGCAGGTGTGAGGATACTTAACTTAGGGAAATAGATTCAATATGTATAATGACCCAGCCACTCCCAGTCTCTATTCAAACCCAAGTTCATGGTATCTAGTTTGCATATTAATTCAAGCTCAGCATTTTCTCGTTGGAGTCTGTTTTTGAAGCTTTTCTGTTGCAAAATTGCCACCCTTAAATCTTTTACTGAGTGGCCAGAGAGGTTGAAGTGTTCTCCTACCGGTTTTTAAATGTTACAATTCCTGATGTCAGATTTGTGTCCATTTATTCTTTTGTGTAGAGACTGTCCGGTTTGGCCAATGTACATGGCAGAAGGGCATTGCTGGCACATGATGGCACATATCACATTGGTAGATGTGCAGGTAAACAAGCCCCTGATGGTGTGGCTAATGTGATTAGGTCCTATGATGGTGTCACTTGAATAAATATGTGGACAGAGTTGGCATCAGGCTTTGTTGCAAGGATAGGTTCCTGGGTTAGTGTTTTTGTTGTGTGGTGTGTGGTCACTGGAGAGTATTTGCTTCAGGTTTGGGGGCTGTCTGTCTCCCAAGATTTGTGAGAGTGAGGGATCGTTTTTCAGGATAGGTTGTAAATCTGTGATGATGTGCTGGAGAGGTTTTAGTTGGGGGCTGAAGGTGACAGCTAGTGGCATTCTGTTATTTTCTTTGTTGGGCCTGTCCTGTAGTAGGTGACTTCTGGGTACTCTTCTGGCTCTGTCAATCTGTTTCTTCACTTCCGCAGGTGGGTATTGTAGTCTTAAGAATGCTTGATAGAGATCTTGTAGGTGTTTGTCTCTGTCTGAGGGATTGGAGCAAATGCGGTTGTATCTTAGAGCTTGGCTGTAGACAATGGATCATGTGGTGTGTCCTGGATGGAAGCTGGAGGCATGTAGGTAAGTATAGCGGTCAGTAGGTTTCTGGTATAGGGTGGTGTTTATGTGACCATCGCTTATTAGCACAGTAGTGTCCAGAAAATGGACTGCTTGTGTGGATTGGTCTAGGCTGAGGTTGATGGTGGGATGGAAATTGTTGAAATCATGGTGGAATTCCTCAAAGGCTTCTTTTCCATGGGTCCAGATGATGAAGATGTCATTAATGTAGCACAAGTGGAGTAGGAGTCTTAGGGGACGAGAGCTGAGGAAGCATTGTTCTAAATCAGCCATAAAAATGTTCGCATACTGTGGGGCCATGCGGGTACCCATAGCAGTGCCGCTGACTTGAAGGTATACATTGTCCCCAAATGTGAAATAGTTGTGGGTGAGGACAAAGTCACAAACATCAGAAATCAAACAGCGATTCAAACTCTGTCTCTCTAAGGAGATGAGCCATTGTTGTACCCCTTCAATGCTGTGGTTGTTAGTGTCTACATGATACTGCAGCTTCACTTGTCTCCCCTCACTGGAATTTGTTCATCACGGCTGGTAGAATGGCGTAACTGCATGAACTGTTAGGCATGCATTGGGGAGAAAACACTGCTAGTGTATGAAAGTCATTTTACATTAAGGATCTTACTTTAAGGCCTGGCCATACGGGACTAGTGACTTGGCACTACCTTGCTACACAGCTACCGTGCTATATCTAGTGGTTTATATTTACTAACTAGCTGGACAGCCAACAGCTACATTTTCTTTTAGTAAATTTCGTTCTCTTCATTGCCTTTTGTTCAGCCACAGCCACCGAAGAGTAAGTTAAAAGGGAAAACATATAAAGCTAGAGCTTCCAAAAATCACAGGAAGGTGATATAGGAAAGAAATAGAATGACTGTGAAACGATTTTGCAGGTTTTTTTCTTCCAGCACACATAATTAGGTGCATAATTATGACTTTGATCAGACATATACTGTGCATGAAGCCTTTCCTGTGATTTTGAGATTAATAGTAGCTTCAAACTGTGAAGGCTTTGTTTCCTGTATATTGTATCTTTCTGTTTCTAAAATCTCCAACTCTCTGCATAGGGATCAACAGTTTTGTCCTCAGAGCCTCTGCAACTTTGCAGACACACTCTGCTCTCTCACTGAGATTTTATTTTTGGTCTCTCTTCCAGTTGTTTTCTTTATTCTAAAGTAAATCAAATTTTTAGACTGTGCATCTTGCTCTTTGCGTATGGAAACATTCTCTCAGATGCAAGTCAAATGTTCCACAGAAGTCAGTCCTTCACACATACAAGCCCAAGGGCTGTGCATTCGTGTTCTTCAGGAAGCCAAATAAACTCCAGCATCTCTGAATTTGGGTTTGTTTGTCATTGGTGGGTTTGTTTTCCGTTCATGAAGACATTTATGGCTGATAATGCAAGACCTAATCTTTTCCTAGTATTTCGCCATCAGGGATCTGAAATGTCATGAGAAGTCAGATCATGTGTTGGTTTGGCCCCATTAAATGGCTTTCTTACAAGTTAGAAAATAAATCCATGAAAAACATAAACCAGAGCACCCAAACACTTCAAACAAATGATTCTCTTCCTAGAGTTGATCATACTGTGATGAAGCAGAGGAACCCCCCACCAACATGGCAGGGGTTAGGGAAAGCCCTCGGGTCCAGCTAGCCCTATCCCATTATACATGCAGCCTCTGCCAGGCCTGGTGGGGAGAGAAAAGGAGGTTGCCTGGCTCAGTTTGGGGCTGAGTGGCGAAGAGCTAGGAATTAGCTGCCTCTCTACCTGAGGGAAGGATCACTAGCCTGCTGGCTGAGGCAGCCACCAGAGACCAAGCAGTGTCTACCCTGGCTGAAGGAGACATAGAAAGAGGCCTAGGAACACCTGGCCTCGGAGGAACCCGGGTGACCAAAGTGCAGAGACCTTGTGGGGGTTCTGGCCCTGTCAAACTTATGGCTCCCTGGCCCAGAGGAACCTGGGACAACAGCAGGGTGCCTCCCATGATCCATGAGGGGACAAGGCACCACAGGAACTTGGACCATACAGGCGACGCCCCAAATTGAAGGGCTATAGTAGGAAGTAACCCAGGGCAGTGAACATAGACTCCCAGCTGGGAGGTCCCCTACTCAGGGTGACTTACACAGAGCCCTGGGCTGGGATCCAGTAGAGTGGGAGGGCCTGGGCCCCTAATCCGCCTGCCTTAAAGACTGAGGCACCTTGACCACAGAAGCAGGAAGCTTCCAACCACTAGGCCAACTGGCTCTCCACACTCCTCTGTTACACACACACTATGTGCTCTTTGTGTCACATTACGTATGTTTGGTTCACATTTTACTTCTTCCCTCTAAAAATAAGTACAGAAACGTCAGACATTTGTGATATACTGTAAACCTTTTTCATTGTCTTAAAAGCATGATAACTTCTTTGCCCTCAAGTAGCAGTAACTGTACCTAATGCAGTTTATGTGGAGTGATTGACGATAGAAATTTTACTTGTAAAGCTAAAGCATTATATTTAAACATCTTTTCATTTTAAAGGAATTAAATGATTACTGTATCTTGACATGGATTTAATATTTTGAGCCACACATTTCAGGTAAAGAGTAAGTGAACAACAGAACTACTGCAGTGGCATATTTGCATAAGAAACACCTCTATATTAATGTCGTGTTCAATAAAACTATTGACCAAAGTGTTATGAGATTTAAGTTTTACATTTGCAGGCCCTTTACCATATGGCTCCTGTGGGTAACTTTTCAAATCTTCCTGCTGAGATCCGAAACAGTATGTTGGTGTTGAACATTGACCCCTGACCTGAACTTGGAGGGTCTATAGTTTTGGGTAAAATATAACCTATCTGCTAAGCATGTTTACAGAAAAAATAATGGAAGCAGTAACAGCAAGCAGAAGAACTAAAATATATGTATTACAAATAGGCTTGGCTATAGGTCTTAAGTATTAAGTGTTAAGAGCTTAGAATTAGGCCTAGAAGAAGTTGGCAGTTGGTATATAATAGCATGAGTGTTATGTGCTTGACCAAAGATTATGGAATGATACAAGCTTGACCTAAGGTTATAAAATTTTGTAATATGTGTCTTGTGATAGTTTAGCAATGCATTTAGAGATGAACAGGTAAACCATAAATGATGGTAGCATCTTAGGGGCTATTTGTACTAAGAGCTAATCTCATTGTTGTCTCAAAACTATTGGGAAAGAAACTGACACAAATGGTTGGGTTAACTGCTGGAAATGGAATTATGGTCAAGAGGAACACTACACATGGAGAAAAAACCCTAAAACTGATCTCCCAGAATACCAAATATGAATGAAGGGCTGAGACTTGACTTCATCAGATATAGTCCCAGATGTATGTGGGTATAATGGGAAAAGGTGGAATAGGTTGTCAAACTCATCCGTAACAACCGGACAACAACATGGGACAACTGGGTAGGAAGAGGAGGACTTGTGGCACCTTAGAGACTAACAAATTTATTTGATCATAAGCTTTCGTGAGCTACAGCTCACTTCATCGGATGCATTCAATGAAGTGAGCTGTAGCTCACGAAAGCTTGTGCTCAAATAAATCTGTTAGTCTCTAAGGTGCCACAAGTCCTCCTTTTCTTTTTGCGGATACAGACTAACATGGCTGTTACTCTGAAACCTGGGTAGGAAGACTGTCTCGGCACCTTCCTTTTGGGATGATCTCCACTTACTTTTTCTTCCATCTTTGTTTCTAATGGTCTTGATGAGGTTGTAGGTATGCAGGATATAAGACTATAAGTATAAACAATGCAGGACACAACTTGACTGTACTTATTCTAATATTTATGCATATTGTTTTTCCTATGATTTCTATTATTTGTCTGTTTTAACTAAAGTTCATAAACTTTATGTGTGTGCTTCCCCAATTTCATCTTCTTTAATTAACTGTAAGTAGCCACCTGAATAAAGAACCTGTTATTTATGCCAGGTACACTTGTTTCATCCCAGGCTACATTGTTCATATACTTTTAATGCAATTTGTATCTCTGTGAGTCCAATCGAAGACAGCTACTATATGCATATGCGACACTTTATCTAGGTGAGATATTACTACTTGAGCTGTGTAAAGGTCCTTCTGCAAATCCTAGGCCCAAGAGATACTTAGCTAACAAAACTATTGATACACTTTCATGAAATACAATATTTCTTAGGGTATGTCTACATTTGAGCTGGGAGGGGTGATTCCCAGCTTGTGTAGTGTACCCAGGCTAGTTAGCTCTGCAAAAGCTAGCACCTAAAAATAACAGCATGTCTGTGGCCCCGCAGGCACTGGCTCCGGCTAGCCACCCAAATGCACACGCAGGATGTCGGGCATTATTGTATTCAGAGTGGCTAGCCCAAGTGGCCCCCTTGCTGCTGCAGACACATTGCTATTTTTAGGCGCTACCTCAAACAGACCTAGTGTGGGTGGGTGCATCTACACAAGCTGGGAATCAGCCCTTTGAGTCCAAATGTTGATGTAAGCTATATCTCCACTCATTTAGGAGAGGGTGCAGGAAAAGGTGCATAGACCTGATTATCTACATTTGCACAGAGTTCAAAAATCCATGAGTGCAATTCTGTGAGTAGTAGCCTTTTAGAGCAGTGACAAAATGCAATTTCTAGATTTGTAACAAACAAACAGGGGACAACATTTTAAAAGTCTAGAACCTATTAGATATTCATCAATCACCAAAGAGACTCAGAAACACTAGTACCACTGAATTTCAGTTTAAGTTGTGTGCCTTGGTCACTTAGGCATCATTGAAGAGTCCATCTATTCTTTTTCTCTCTAGCAGAAAGATCCTTCAGCATAAGGGAGAGCAGGTGGAACCAAATGACAGGCACAGGATCCTGAAAAACCAGGAGTACACTCTCCTGATTGGGCAAAGAGAAGGAAAAAGTATCCTGAAGAGAGAAAACAAATGCAACAACAAAGAGATATTGCAAAGGAATGCAGCCCTTGAGATAGTCTTTCAGCCAAGGAAAATGAGACTGTTTTATTTTTGTTATGCTGCAATATGCAAATCAACCCATTTAGCTGCAAAACATGCTGTTATTGGATCTGGAGAAATTTCCCTTTTAAAAATAAAAAATAATATTTGTGGAAAACACTCTCAGGGGCAGCAGATTGTTTTTCCATCTCATTTGAGTCATGATTCATCGTTCTCTTACAGATTTCAAATGATTGCTTTTTTACATAACATTTGGGTAAGCAAGAATGAATAATATGCTCTGAAACAAGAAAAAGATGCTAAATTGCACATTATTCTTCAATACCTGAGAGATTTAGAATGTTTGCTGCAATAGAAAGCTTAATTATTTCTCCTAATGATTTACGTGTGTGCTAATATCCTCAAGTGCTTCTCCATTTGCTATCAACCATCCCCCCTTAATTGTAGCCACAATTTTTGTAATCATCTCTAGTCCATTTAATTTTTGTTCCCCAGAAACAATGTACAATTTTGCTGACCAGAAGGTTTAGGAAGGAATGCAAACTTTCTCAAATCAGCCATGTGAGAATCTGCTAAATGAACTCCAATTTAATATGGGTATGCCTGAGTGTTGTGTATATAAAGATTTCACAATTACACACATGTACACAATTTCTAGAGACGGACTAATGATACAGTAGGCCAAATCCAGAAGCAAGTCTGTGACACTAATTTTACATTTTTAACCTTATGCAAATCAGCAGGAGCTCCACTGAAATTAGTGGAGCTACACCAGTATGAACTGGTGTAAGTGAGATCAGAATCAGGACAAGCATAATATGCGATGTTAAGTCAGGATGAGCAAGTCAGATTGAAGGAGGTGTAATTTATGCCATTGTAACCCATGTACTTAATAGGGAGATATCTCTTTAAGAGATCCATTGCGGGGAGGCAGGAGTGAGTTGTGTCTGGGTCATGGTTTTTTTTTTATTATTATTTTTATTTTCCACATTTGTGTCTATTAAAAATTGACATTGTAAACAAAACCTGTACAAAAAAATATCAGACTGCTTAGAATTTTGTAACAGTAGTTTTGGGTCTGCTTCAGTTGGTTCCCTGTTGCTGGGGGTCAGATGCCTTGAGGGCAAGCAGTCAGGGCAGCTGCTTTGCAGAAGGCCATGTGCCCTGTGTGAGTTGGGAGAAGCTGAGCCCAGGAGCCGGAAGCAGGCTGTTGTCCTTAACTCTGAAGCATTTTGCAGCAGGTTAGTGATATTGTTAACTCTCTAAGGGGGAAGCATGGGCAGTGCTAATTATAGCCAGGGGAAATTGGGAGGGAAAAATAACTTCTATTTTAATTGTACGCTTTGAATGTTGTTTTGATTTTAGCCAAACTGTTCTAGTTAAGTTGTCTCAGCTAGTCTGAGTCACCAGCTTTTCTTTAAGTGTAGTAACGGGGAAAGAGTCATTGCTAGTTTGCTATTCTCCGTTTTGTATTTTCTTGTAACAGGGTTTTCTTTAAATCTATACACTTAACTGCGTGGTTGGATAATCAGGCAGCTGACTGGCTAGCAGTGATTTCAGCAGAGGAAGAGTCTGCCTGGATTCCAACTGAAGAGGCCTACAAGCAAGTGGAGGGAAGATGTTGTTTTAGACTCAGCTGACTGGATAGCTCTAACTGAGACTTAGGTGAACAAAACCTAAGCTTTTGGGAACTTTTCATTTTTTCTCACTGTGTTTCTGTGGGGACGGAACTGTACATATTTTAATTTGTTTTATTTATGTTTATGTATAACTGTGAAGGCAATCTCTGTGGATTATAAAATAGCCACGTTACGCTGTAAAATTAGATTATTATTTGTTTCTTTATCATAAGATTTTATAAAGTTATTTAATTAAATTCAAGGCTTTAGGTCCTTTTGGGACTTGAATGTGGGGAGGTTGACCCCCTGTAATCCTTGCTGAAAATCCTTCGACTGACTTCTGAGTCTCCAGCTACTTTCCATGGGTGTTTTTTGTTTTGTTTTTTTTAAAGGATTGGAGATGGGAAATGAAGTGAACTCTGGCCCACCCAAAGGTTACACCGTCTTCTGGCCTCTTCATTGAGTACATTACAATACCTTAGGCTTCAGAAGTCCCTTAGATTTACTTACTTAAGGGCTTGTCTACCTGGAGCAGCAATGCGCACGACAGCGTGTGATTTTTAAAGTGCACTAACGTGTTGTGCGTTAATTGGTCCATGTAGAGCAGGAGTCGGCAACCTTTCAGAAGTGGTGTGCCGAGTCTTCATTTATTCACTTTAATTTAAGGTTTCATGTGCCAGTAATACATTTTAAAGTTTTTTAGAAGGTCTCTCTCTATAAGTCTATATATTGTATAACGAAACTAGTGTCATATGTAAAGTAAACAAGGTTTTCAAAATGTTTAAGAAGCTTCATTTAAAATTAAATTAAAATGCTGATCTTACGCCACCGGCCTGCTCAGCCCGCTGCCAGCCTGGGGTTTCGTTCACCTAAGCCGGCAGCAGGCTGAGCGGGCCCTGTGGCCCGAGACCCTGGCTGGCAAGGGGCTGGCAGCCAGAACCCCAGACTGGCAGCGGGCTGAGCGGGGCCGGCAGTCAAGACCCCAGACCGGCAGCGGGCTGAGCGGCTCAGCCCACTGCCACTCAGCCCGCTGCCAGTTTGGGGTTCAGTCCTCCGGCTCCTGCCAGCCAGGGTCCCGGCTGCCGGCCCCGCTCAGCCTGCTGCCTGTCTGGGATCCCGGCCTTGCCCACATCGAGTGGGTATCTACCTTCTCCTTGGTTCTAGCCCATTCTCTTCCTCTCTCTCTGCACTGAGCTGAGGGTGGGAGTGCGCTGAGCACAGGGCTCGGGGTGAAGGAGCAGGCTGGGGGTTGGGGTGCAGGGTCTGGCCAGGAGCTAGAATGAGGGAGGGGACTCAGGGTTGGGGCAGGAGGTTTGGATGTGGAATGCTTACCTGAGCAGCTCCCATTTGGTGCGAGGGGTGCAGGCAGGAATGTGGGGGGTGGTGGTGCAGGAGCTCCTGTTTGGTGCTCAGGGTGTGGTGCAAGAGTCAGGGGCATGGGGTGGGGGGGTGCTGGAGTCAGGGCAGGGGGCTGGGGGTGTGTGAGGAGGGTGCAGGAGTCAGGGCATAGGGTGTGGGGGGGCTGGGTATGTGTGTGGGGTGCAGGAGTAAAGGCTGGGAGCGTGGGGGCGTGCAGAGGTCAGGGCAGACGGCTGGGGATGTATGAGGGGGGTGCAGGAGTCGGGCAGAGGGCTGGGGGTATATGAGGGGGGTGCAGGAGTCAGGGCATGTGGAGGCTGGGTATGTGTGGGGGGTGCAGGCATCAGGGCAGGAGGCTGGGGGGTGTGAGGAGGGTGCAGGAGTCAGGGCAAAGGGCTGGGGTCATGGGGGGGGGGTGCAGGGGTCAGGGCAGAGGGCTGGGGATGTGGGTGTGGGCTAGGGTCATGGGGATGCTACCAGCCCCCTGCCCAGAGCGGCTCACGGCAGGGGGCTGGAGGGGATATGCCCTGATTCCTCCCCCTTCCCCAAGGCCACGTCCCCACCTCTTCTCCGCCTCCTCCCTGGAGCAGTGAGCGCGCTGCGGCTCCGCTTCTCCCCCTCCCCTGCAAGGGCCATCAGCTGATCGGAGGGAGGGAGAGGAGGAGGGGCAGAAACCCAGCATGGCAGGGGAGGAGGGGACCTTGCCTGCCCTGCAGCAGCAGCCAGCAGGACCAAGCTTCTTCACCCTGCCCCCGGGGGGGGGGGGGGGGGTGGGGGCGGGGGTGGAGAAGAGCGGGCTGGGGCCGGCAGGATTTTTAAAGGCATGCTGCTGCCTGCCGGGGTCCCGCCCTGGGTTCGGCAGCCGGCTGAGCGGGGGCCGGCGGCTGGGACCTGACAGGCAGCAGCATGCCATTAAAAATCGGCTTGCATGCCGTCTTTGGCACACTTTTCATGATCTGTGTGTATAAAAACATCCTCACTGCATTTTCCACTTTTATGCATTTGATGAAGTGAGCTGTAGCTCACGAAAGCTTATACTCAAATAAATTGGTTAGTCTCTAAGGTGCACAAGTCCTCCTTTTCTTTTTGCGAATACAGACTAACATGGCTGTTACTCTGAAACGTGCCATAGGTTGCCGACCCCTGACGTAGAGCATGGTGGTGCACATGAAAAGTTCCCTAGTGCGCTTTAGTGTACACACACTATGTTAAAGTGCACTTGGGAGCTTTTTAATGCACACCAGCGGGGTCTGTGTGAAACAATTCATGCACCGCACATTTGTGCGCTTTAGAAATTAGACCTTGTAGTGCTCATTACTCCACCCTGTAGAAAGTCCTAAGCCTCATGCCTACTTACCAGCATGTAATTTTCACTACAAATCTCCTCTGAATTGAATCCACTTTTCAGATCTTTAATAGCTTTATTCTGTTATTTGGGTTCACATTCGATGACACTGTAATCTTATAAGCTGTTCTCCCACCATCTTGGGTTGAAACCTTATAGGTGTAATTGTTTCTATTGGGATTTCAATTACATCCAAATGACAACTGGAAATTAGGCCCTTCCTTCCTTTGGCTCAAATCCAGAGTTGAAATTATAGAAGTAGGTTTGGATGCCGAGATACAAATCTGAGCCCTTCCCCTTTACAGTGAGAAGTGAAGGAACACGTGTTCCAAATTGGGTCCTTCTCTGTTTTTACATGATAGAAAAACTGCAGCAGATCTTAAAGGACCCACATTTTCCAAAAGGTCTTAAAGTTTCTGAGTCTGCACGCTCACAAATTGGAGGCTCCAGGTTTTGTGTTATAATTTTGGATGACCAAGTATTGCATGATCCTAAGTAGAGCTAGCAGGAAAAATTCTGATGAAACATTTTTATTGGCATCACATCTTTTTATGGAGATGGTTCATTTTCAGCAAATTCCGACAAAGACGAGAGAGATATCTGATGGAATCCTGTCTGATTTCCTGTCAACTTGCCCACCTGGCCCCTTAGCAGCCCGCCTACTGGATTGCCTCAGAGTTGGGAACCCAGAGGCTCCTCTAGCTATAGGCAAACTAGGACAGTGGGGTGGCCAGGCCATATTTGAGTGGTGTTACAACCCCAAGCGCTGGGTCGCAATACCATTCACTCAAGCCGTCCCTCTGTCATGATGGAGGGGTGACTGGGCCAAACTTGCTGCACTAGACCTATGAGAAGGGGAGTGGCATACTGAAGGATGGCAGATTGTCTTGAGTGGCCTCTGTGGAGATCCCAGCGCTCCCAGGATGTGTGGCTCTGGGGCTCCACCTCTTTTCATGGCAAATTTCAAATATTTTGGTTTAAAAAGCAAATCCAACTTTTGAAATATCAAAATCTTCCATTAAATGGAATTATCTTTCCCTGTACAGCTCTGCTTTCAAATCCAGGGGTCAAGCTGTCCTGCAGTGGCTCAGGAGCATGAGTACCAATCTCAGGGAAGACAGTTAAGAAGTAGGGCACAAACCGCACATTGGCTGTGAGTTCTATACTTAGATTTTACCAACCAAGTATTAAGTGTAAACTCCTCAGGCACGATAACAGCCTAACTATGGAGTCACAGACAGTCCCCCTGGGTACTCTTCTATCTTGCCACCTATGCAAGCTTCCTTTTGTGATGGATGGTCCCTTACACTGAAAATCACAACAATATTCACTTACTGTAGATCAACTGCACTTTAGATCTTATATTAAAGACAATGCTTGTAGCCAGTCCTATAATACTCTAGCTAAAGATTTATTAGAAGAAATATTCTTCTTATTATTATATGCAATATTTTAATTATTAAATTTAATCAATTGTTATTTATAATAATTAATATGATTATACCAAATGATGATTAATATAATTATGTTAATATGGTATACTTATTTAATTATTAATTATTATTATTATTATTAGAAGAAACATTCACTTACTGTAGGTCAATTGGACTTTAGATCTTACATTAAAGACAATGCTTATAGCCAGGCCTATAATAATCTAACAATTTATCAGAAGAAGAAAAAGAAATGAGAGATATTTACAAAATTAAAGCAGGTGAACATATATAGATATATATATACATACACACACACAAAAAGGAGTTCCAGTCTTAAGTTTCAAAAAGTAATAGAAGCTTCTTTAATAAGGAAGCTCTATATGGCTTTTAGGGCTAACCCAGGTCAAGCATTCAAGTTCTTTGGCTTATGCTTAGTAATCTTTGCCCCTGAGGGCTTGTCTACACTGGCACTTTACAGCGCTGCAACTGTCTCAGGGGTGTGAAAAAGCACCCCCCCCCCGAGCGCTGTAAGTTTCAGTGCTGTAACATGCCAGTGTAGACAGTGCACCAGTTTTTTTAGAGCTGCTATGCCATGACTACACAAGCCACGTTAAAGCGCTTCTTCGGCAGCGCTTTAACGTTGCCAGTGAAGACGTGCCCTCGCAGTCCAAGCAGCATAAAGATAGTTTCTCCTTGCTAGAGATTTTCCTTCCCTTTTCCCTGTAGTTCAAGCTGATGGGATGAGTTCACTCAGCTTTTTCTCTTCATGGAGGAGTGGGGAAAGAATGCAATTAACAAAATCTTTGTTCTTTGATGTTTCACAATGGCTCCTTTGGTTTCAATGGGCCTCTTGGTGGGCCGGATCTAACACCTTCTGTAGGAAGCCAGCATTTTTACATTAATTAATTCTCCTTTCCTGTTTGATGACTTACACAATTACAGTGGACTACAATGCAAACATTTACTGCCGCCTTATTACATGGGGCATAGATGTCATAAGTGTGATTAATACATGCAGCATTCTACAAGCGTTTCATAAAATCTAAACACATGCTGATAAATTTGCCATCTATTTCAACAACGTTAACAACACACAGGTGGGGAGACTGGTTGACAGCTATGTATTTGTTAGTGTTCAGTTGAGACCTAGGGGCCTTGGCATGAGGTGAGACCTGGTCTGCCAGCATCACACCATATTTATGCTAGCAAACAGCATTCAATTATATACCATGGTATCATCATCTTCTTTCTTTTTTTAAAAAAAATGGTGTTTGTGAGTACACACCCAGGTTTTGATCACCTGAACCACAAGTGTAAAAACTGTGACACACAAATGTAGAGGTCGCTTTAAAAAATGCATCCCAAAACGTTAGCTAACTTTTCTCTCTTAAGGAGAGTGAGTGCATGGCTAGACTCCCGTCTATATAATCAATGTGGGCCAACACTGCCACAGCCCTGACTTTAACACTGATCAGAAGATAACGCATTCTCTCAACTGAGAGAGAAAATTTAGAAAAGAGGGACAGAAGGAAATATGTGTATTTCATTAAAGTGGGATTCTAACTGGAAAAGTGTCTATATACAAATAGCATCTTCGTACTCAATAGATCTGCTCTATGTATCCACACTCCATTCTGTTCATTTCAATGTCAAAAATTAATTAAAAACGCTTTTTACTTCTTTTTGCTCTGTAGAGCAAGCACAGCTATGAGTGAGTGATGTTAATTCCAGTCCCTCTTAGGCATCATCAACAAAATTAATAAACTTAAAATTAAATAAACTTCTATCTGGGGCTTAATTAGCATCTCATTTACATATGTGCAATCTCAATAAATAATTAATAATAATAATACTTATATAGCACTTTACATCAATAGATCTCAAAGCAGTTTACTAAGGAGGTATTATCACCCCCATTTTACAGCTGGGGAAACTGAGGCACAGAGCTAAAGTGACTTTTCCAAAGTCACCCAGCAGGCCAGTGGCAGTGGCAGAGCCAGAAACAGAACCCAGGCCATTTAACTTCCAGTGATCTATCCACTTGGCCACACTTCCTCTCCTTGAAGCCAATTAGGTATATCTATGCAACTTCTCTTCAACCTACTGAAGTTGCAGAGGCGTGAGGCCAATATTTGAAAACAATGGGATTGAGCAGTTCCCAGTGTTCCCTATGCACTTCCTTAAGGTGAGATTCGCTTCTTCATCAGCTAATCATAAAAAAGATCATAACCTTCTGGCAAATGGTAAAAAGACATTTTGGCTACTGCTGAAAGATGATCATCAAACGATAGTTAGGCATCCAGCCAGAGTCAGGATCCTTTGTTACAAATATGAACACCAAATGGTGGAAACACGCCCTGAGACGGATGAATAGATTGATTGTCTATTTTCGTCAGTGCTTCACTGAAATCTTACAAGTAGTAAGAAAACAATTTTAATACAAAAAACATGCACAGTAGACTTGCTGCCTTTCATCTTAGAAGTGGCAAAGCTGAGAGTTTTCTTTATTTTTACTAATTTTCAATTTGACGCAGATGTGATTCCAATGTTAATTATGCCCCCTGCTGTCTTCAGGCTCTTGTGAAATGTGACTCCCTGATGTTTCTCATTGTCTTTCATTTACAATTGGAAGGAGCTGACAGAAATCAGCTGTTTCTGCTTTCGGAGTAGCAGCCGTGTTAGTCTGTATCGGCAAAAAGAACAGGAGGACTTGTGGCACCTTAGAAACCAACACATTTATTTGAGCATAAGCTTTCGTGAGATACAGCTCACTTCATCAGATGCATGCAGTGGAAAATACAGTAGGGGGATTTTATATACACAGAGAACATGAAACAATGGGTGTTACCATACACACTGTAACGAGATGGATCAGGTAAGGTGAGCTATTACTAGCAGGAGAGAAAAAAAACCTTTTGTAGTGATAATCAAGGTGAGCCATTTCCAGCAGTTGACAAGAACGTGTGAGGAACAGTAGGGGGGAAAATAAACATGGGGAAATAATTTTACTTTGTGTAATGACCCATCCACTCCCAGTCTTTATTCAAGCCTAATTTAATGGTGTCCAGTTTGCAAATTAATTCCAACTCAGCAGTCTCTCGTTGGAGTCTGGTTTTGAAGTGTTTTTGTTGTAATTTTAGGTCTGTAATCAAGTGACCAGAGAGATTGAAGTGTTCTCCGGCTGGTTTTTGAATGTTATAATTCTTGACATCTGATTTGTGTCCATTTATTCTTTTACGTAGCGACTGTCTGGTTTGGCCAATGTACATGGCAGAGGGGCATTGCTGGCACATGATGGCATATATCCCAAGATCCATAAACCTGGAAATCCTGGATGTCCTATCATCTCAGGCATTGGCACCTTGACAGCAGGATTGTCTGGCTATGCAGATTTCCTCCTCAGGCCCTACACTACCAGCACTCCCAGCTACCTTCGAGACACCACTGACTTCCTGAGTAGTCAGCTACAGCTCATTCAGTAAATGCTGGTGATTTGTTTTTGTGTTAGCTCCCTAGAATGTAGTATTAGTATGTTCCTGTAGCTGTACGCTGATGGGAGTCACGCATACAGCACCAGAGTTGTCAGTTCAGTCTGTAACTGCAGCACTCTCAAAAGGAAGCTCAGAGAGCCATCAGTTCTATTTGTATATGCTTAAAAATTATGCTCCATGTATGCCTAGGATAAAGTCAAAGTTTTAAGTGGTCCATATGATATGAGTTAGTGGCCTCTGTCCAGGTACTGCCACCAAGTCAGGCTTGAAGCACATTGGTGTTGGAAGCTTATAGTGCCATTCATTGCCGTCACTATAGGCCTAACTGTGCCATGCTCACTCACACTGAGAGGTATTTTTACCTGGGACCAGCATGAGCAAGGGCTGCAGACTCAGGCACTAGAGTTCTGTGGACAGAGGATTCGTTTCCAGCACTGTCAGCCCAGCACCTTCCACAAGCCCTGTCATAACACAAGATTTTAAACAAAATTGAAATAATAAAAGATCGTAACAATGAAGGTTTTAAGTGCATTGTGTGGGTGCATTTGGAAGTACCTCTGCATAATCAATTAGTATGAGAAGACTAGAAATACATCAAGCTTTTCTGGGTTCCCAGCTTTTTGCAAATTGGGGTATTCGCTGTTTGTGAGGAGACAGATGTTCACATGACACTATGACTTGGCACACTGTTTCTTCGCAATTGACCGTTGTGCCAACATGAAGAATGAATCACTTCAAATTACTCGAGGGTGAGCATGGAAAATTCAAGTTGTAACTTGCAATCTTCTGCAAATTTCCATTGCAGAAAACCCCTCAGACATAAGGCCCGACTCTCATCTTGCTTACATTGATTTCACACTGATAGCATCACATCACTACACTGGAAAGACTCTGGATTTACACTAGCACAAGTGAGAGGAGAATCAGACCCACATTATCTAAGACATACTAATGTACAAACATATTATGCTAATTACTCCATGGAACATTTCATAAGTGACAGGCATTTTTTCATAACCTATAGTTAGTTGACAGTCATGCATTTCTAAGAAATCCATATGTTCAATGCTGACTTCCTGGTGTTACAGCCAGTAACGAGTAATGAATGCCCGTCTGCTTTAACAATGTACTGAACAGTCACAGTCTTGTGTGAGCTGAGCATATATCAGTGCTTCATTTTACCTCAACTGGCTTTTCTTCCCATTTAAAAGCTATCAGGGATGGGAGGATGCCTCAATGTGACCTTGAACATACTGTATCTCGATCAATCTGCTGAACTTCAGAAATGTTGCCCTCTCTGACACCACAGCCTGTTTCTCCAGTCCCCGTGCACAGAGAAGCTAAATGTTCTGTCCCCTGCAGAAGCCCACACAGGGAAAGCAGATTAGAGGGATCCTCCAGCTCAGAAATGTATTAGCAGAGCTAGAACTCTTCAGCTGTGACCTTTGCAGTCTGTAGGGAGGAAGAAAAATAAAGAGGCAACTGGAAAAATCAGTTCTGTTGAAACAGGCACCCTGCTGCTGGTAGCAATATAGAATATGTGACATTTGAAAGAAAAGTAAGTTCCAGTAACTCAAGCATTATAAACTCCTGCTGGTCTCTCCACCTGCTGTTGCCTTCCGGTCCCTTTCACCTGCTGCCTGCCTGATACTGTCTTTCTGCTGTTCTATCCACCTGCTGCCTGCCTGTTGTTACCCCCTACCTTCTGCCACCCCTATTTGGCTTTACTTTTAAAATATACCCTTTTTACTGGGGGAGGCGACCACTTTAAAGCTGTTCACAACAGGGAACTGGTCCCAATTCCAGGTTCTAAAAGCTTAACATCTCCCCTCTTCACTCATATTCACCAGTTTACAATGTCCTTTGTTTTACCCAAAATTTGATGTGCCATAAATCTAGCAAACCAAATTCTTCTCTTCCTAGCACCTCTGTGGAACCCCTTTGAAGTTACCTCGGTTGTGACTTAGGACAGAATTTGACCCAGTGTGTTTACAACTAAACCATCTTATAAACACAAGTGTAAGGAGTTGGAGAAAGATCTCCCTTGCGAAAGGCTCCTCTTCTTGGGCTGATACTGAAAGCCAAGGCTATATCCATAGGTTGGCACCCAAATACTATGTGTTTTCTGTATATTTAGGGTAAACAAATAGTTAGGTTTTCTTCCTCACCAATAGAATGAAATAAGGAAGAGAACATAAAATGAATACTATCTGAAACAAAAGGAAATGTGGTCTGCTAGCTAGACTGGGATACTGTGAGTCTGGCTTTGGCACTAGTTTACAGCATGATTTGGGGCAAATCATCGTGCTGCTCTGTGCCTCAGTTTACCCATCTGTAAAACAATAATAAACATACTTAGCTCTTGCATAGTTCTTCTGATCCATAAATATCACGATGCTTTACAAAGGAAGATAAATAGCGTAACGAACCAAAATCTCTTGAGTCTCCTAAATCCACTGGACAACATCATCTCCCTGCAGCAAATATAATGATACTACTAGGATTCTGCTGGCCTTAATTAATTAAAGTTGGCAACATGCGTTAAGGTATGTAGATGAAATTATTATTAATTATTATTATTACTAGAATTTTGTATTAGCCACATAAATAGAATATCCAAACTTTGCATTTATATAAATGTTCAGACACATAAAATACTATTTTTATTAGGGCTGTCAATTAGATGTAAATTATATCAGAAAGACTTTACTAGTCTTAGTCATGCTGAGTAGTACTTTTCACCACAGACTCTTCTCCGCCCCACCGCGAGACTCTGTGTAGATTGGAGTACTCTTCAATATCAGTAAGAATGCCAGAATCAGGCCCATAATTCACACCGGCTATTGCAAAATTAGCAGTCCCTTTACATTTTGGCTCCAAAGCTTCATCAGGGAGATTATACCACTAAGAAAGAAACAAAAAGGTAACAACACCCGTTAATAATTTTCAAACAGACTTTTACACAGAAATCAGACATATGGAAACTGACACTGTCCTTTGAAGTAGAGGTTGAGGAGCATATAAAGAGCAGTGAGGCTCTCCCCCACCCCACCCCCTGAACCCTCTTTTATTAGCTCCTTGTTCTCTTTGTCCACAAAAGAAAGCTAGAGCACACACACGCAAACCCACAATTATTAGGACAATGTGTGATCATATTGTCAGCAAAGCTCATTTTTCTTTTCATATCAGCACAGTCAGCTAAATGCAGAGAATATTTCCAGCCCGTGCACACACAGGCGGTGATTATCATACCCTTTGCACTGTCTGCAGTAGAACGAGTGCTGAAAGCCTAAAAATATTTCTCTCAATTGATTGACTTTTTCTCTCTTCTCTTTTCCTGCTGGGGAGGCCATGACCCTCCCTCCCTTCCCCTGTGTTGCAAATAAGCCTATTTCTCTGTTAGATCTCAGAGTGTATGAAGTTCATAGTGCACAGCTGAGGCCCTACAGCTTTGTGGTTTCTCATAGGTTCTCTCTTCTAAGCGGATGCCTTTATCCTCAAAATGCATCTGATAACCGCAGACTTACATTAAACAGACTTCTGTTCCACACAAACTCAGATATTTGGGGGCAATATTTTAAAAAAAGATGCTTGCAAAATATGCATGCATGCAAAAAGGCAGGTGCGTGTGCACACACGCAGCTGTGCAAAACAGGTGATTGCACATCCAGAACAGATACTTGTGTGTCTAAACTGCCTGTTTAGCTCTTGGGGGTGTGATTGCCTACATGCACTCATATAGGGGCTTATCCAAAGCCCACTGAAGTCTGCAGGAGGCTTTCCATTGACTTCAATGAGCTTTGAATCAAGCCTAAAATCTGCAAGTGTAGTGTCTGAGCCTTTTATGAAGCATTCAATCTTTCAGAGTAAAAGTACGAAAAAGCCTTAATTTTCTATAATTTTCTACAATTTTAAAAATGTTGAATTCCAGTCTATGACCATATTTCACACTTGTACAGCATTTCCCATGGGAGGATCGCAAAATGCTTTACATACATTAATTAATTTAGTTTCACAGGTAAGCAGGTATGTGAAACAGGTAGGTATTATCCTGTGAAGCGGGTAAATATTATCATTCCCATTTTGCATTAGAAGAAACAATGGTATGGAAAGATCAAATGATTTGCTTTAGGAAAAGAAACCAGGTCTCCTGAGTTGTACAACCACTAAAAGATCCTTTATACCCATTTACATCTGGCATGTAAGGATAGGTTGCAAAGAAATTTTGGAAGACTGGATTTCTCTTTCATATAAAAAGATGATTTAAATGTAATGTAATATTCTGATGCATAAGACCGGCCATACTGGGTCAGACCAAACGTCCATCTAGCCCAGTATCCTGTCTTCCAACAGTGGCCAATGCCAGCTGCTTCAGAGGGAATGAACAGAACAGGCAATCATCGAGTGATTCAGCCCCTGTTGTCCGCTCCCAGCTTCTGGCAAACAGAGGCTAGGAACACTCAGAGCATGGTGTTGCATCCCTGACCATCCTGGCTAATAGCTATTGATGGACCTCTCCTCCACGAACTTATCTAGTTCTCTTTTTAAGCCATGTTATAGTCTTGGGCATCACAACATCCCCTGGCAAAGAGATCCACAGATTGACTGTATGTTGTTTGAAGAAGTATTTCCTTTTGTTTGTCTTAAACCTGCTGCCTATTAATTTCATTGGGTGATCCCTAGTTTTTGTGTTATATAAAGGAGTAAATAACACTTTCTAAGTCACTTTCTGCACACAGGTCAAGATTTTTATTGCCCTCTATCATAATCCCCCCTTAGTCCTCTCTTTTCCAAGCTAAAAAGTCCCAGTCTTTTTATCTTTCCTCATACAGAAGCCGTTCCATACCCCTAATAATTTTTGTTGCCTTTCTCTGTACCTTTTCCAATTCCAATATATCTTTTCTGTGACGGGGTGACCAGATCTACATGCATAATTCAGAATGTGGGTGTACCATGGAAATATAGAGGCATTATGATTTTTCCTGTCTTATTATCTATCCCTTTCCTAATGGTTCCTAACATTCTGTTTGCTTTTTTGACTGCCGCTGCACATTGATGTTTTCAGAGAACTATACACAATGACTCCAAGATCTCTTTCTTGAGTGGGAACAGCTAATTTAGACCCCATCATTTTGTATGTATAGTTGGGATTATGTTTTCCAATGGGCATTACTGTGCATTTATCAATGTTGAATTTCATCTGCCATTTTGTTGCTCAGTCACTCCGTGTTGTGAGATCCCTTTGTCGCGCTTCGCAGTCTGGTTTGGACTTAACTATCTTGAGAATTTTGTATCGTCTATCACTGTCTAAACATATTACTCCATACAGAGGTGGCTATCAGTTAAACCTGAGCTTATCTGATTTATTGGAGCACTTAATGCTGTAACATAATTCTAAAGGTTTGAACAATCTGTTACATCTCAGCAAGACGTAATCAGCATTAGCAATATTTGTGCATGAAGGAAATATTATTGTGTCAATGGCAAATCCACATCAACCCACCATCAGGCATTTGTTTCTAAGTATGGGGAAGATGGCATCTTATTGGGGTAAATATACTGACTTTATGCTAAGTTAGAAACTTTTCAAAATATATGAGAAGATTTCGTGGCAATTGAAAACAATTCAAATTTAGGAAAAAATACATTAGCGTCCCGAAGTATTAAAAGGGGAAAAATGTCAGATATCCATTCTTTTCGTATTCTCTCTCAACTCATGTTTTCCCTTTCCTTCTATTTCTTTTCTTTCATGTCCTCTTGGACCTGATTGTGTCATTACAAAGATGGAGAGTAGAGTAGGGGGTGGGAAGAGAGAATGAATGAATGAATGAATGAATGAATGAATACACAGATAATTCACAACAGAGTCAAACAGGCTGTGTTCAAATCCAGGTTAGGTTTAGGCTAGGATTTGGAGTTTAGGTGTGAGACTGAACCAGGGCCACAGAGTTTGTGCAATAATGGAAAGAGCAAAAAAGAAAGTGAATTAACACAGAGACAAAAGTGATGAGAACAGTCCGACAGAGGGTGCACTAGCAATGGATGTACCTCAAAATGTACAGAGCACAGAAGCTAGGATTCCTCTCACAGCAGTGGACAGTGGGTGTCCAGAAAAGGGTGCTTGCTAGGATCTTGATCCGTACACATACACTGCACTTTTTCCAACCCCAAAAATGTTTTCAGCTTGGTTCAGACTTCGAGGTTCAGACTAGTTATCTTCATATACTGGTTCTTCATAGTGCTCCTTATTTTATCTGAAATAGTTCATCCTGGGGTCCCTTTTTTGGTTCCATCCTGAGACAAATGGGCAAAATTCTCCTTTCAGATTTACACCATAAATCTGTGCACCAATATTTCCCTAAATCATGTATAAAGAGAGCCACTCTATGGATCTTAGAGGAAATATTGGCCTAAGACAGCAGTCACAGAAATGTTATTTTGTTTTGAAAGTGGGATTTTTTTTAATAATGGGAAGTAGAATAACAATGCACAGAAACATGTTTTCCTCCAAACAAAATCCCTTTAAAAATGACACAGCATATTCAACAGGAATGCAGGAGGAAGCTGACCTTTTGGAAAGTTATCCAATACTATGGATTGCTACATCATGTATAAAAGGCCTATACAACATCTCTACTACCCTGCCCTGGCCTCTTAAAGGAAGTTTTGTACATCTAGGGAAAGCAGATTATCCGAAACAAGGTTCTCATATGGAACCGAGAAGAGAATTTTGCCCTTTTTATAGTGTGATTTTTTATATTACTAAATATTATATTTTGATGAAAGAGTTTGTGACTAGCTCTGTTGCTAACCATTTGATTACAATTTGGTATTTTGGGGTGAACTGAGTTTGTCTCAGCCCAGCTCCCTGTGGATGGTTATCTACATCACAAATATTCCAACAACATCCTGGCACTAATAGACCTCCTGAGGCCAAGCAGAGAGGCCAAGTAATGAACCAATATGGAGCCTGAACTATCTTCACACTCCTAGAGGTGGGTCTTTCAAAGCAGAGTTAAGACACATTGGCAGGGCACCAACAGTGTAGGAAAATGTCCATTGATCTTGTGGTAAAGGGGTACTTCAGTCTGCAGTGCCATTCAGCCCGGCATCTCTCTCAAGCACTAAATTCATTTAAATAATTTCTTAAAGGGTCTGTTCACTGAGCTGCCACCCACCCTTAAGTATAATTCAGTGAGGTTTAGAATCAGATCCAAATTTTTTCCAGTCCTTATTATTTTACATTTTCACACAAGGCTTCATGATTATTGGTTTGGAACATTAAAATGCAAATGATAGAGGAAGCAATACATATTTAAATGTACAGTGTCAGCTCGGTATAAAAGCTCTTCTGGAACGGAATGACACGATTTTTTCATAAGTTTTTAAAGTAGGGAAATAAAAATGAAAGGAAAAAGTCTCAGGTTTATTTTTATTCATGCTTTGTTGGTCATGCTGAAAGAAAAGGCTTTGTAAGCTGGGGAAAAAACAGTCATTAGTGTAAATGCAACCCTCAGCTAACTTTTTGACTCAACAGACAGCTGGATAAGAAGACAGTAACAGGGACATTAGGTTTAAAACAAGGGTTGCCTCCTATCTGCAGAGAAACAAAAAGAGCTTTGACTTACCTTGTCTTTGTCATTTCTGGAATCAACATCCTCCACACGTAAATGCAAAGGACAAAGGGTGAAGAAAAGAAGAGACATGGCAGAATGTCTAATGACTTTCTTACCTCCTGCCTTTGGGAACTGGAATGTATGTTCTCTTTTCCAAGTTTAACTTCAGGATAAAGTGTGACAGAGGGTCACCTATTCCCAAGACACTTTTGAAAGCTTGCTTTACTAAAAGAATAATCAAAAATGTTTCCTGTTTCTCTGAACTCTTTTAAAAGACTTTTGCCTGCCCCACTCCCTCCCAGTATTAAGCATCTCCTCAGAAGTGAACTAGTGTTTTTGGAGCACAGCAGTCATAACAAGGAGTCTATAGCTGGATTTCATAGCCATGTAGCTGTAGTCCGATTGTTTTGTGTTGCCCATTCCTACGCCAAATAGTTATTTGACACTGGGATTTAATTATATAGTTTTATTTCTAAAATTATTTAGGAGTCAGTGGCACGCGAATCATTATAGGCCCAATTCTGCAACCCTTACTCGTGTTGCACAGCAGTTACACAGTACACCTATTGGCTTCAAGTAAAGCATTTGAATGAGTAAATGAGGGAGAACTGCAGAACTGGGCCCTGGATTAGTAACAGCAAGTGTCACTATTAGTGAGGGCCCCAAGCCACAAAATGTAGCTCTCTATCTAGATACAGATTTTGACCTCCCCAAAGTTTAAGAGTGTCGGGATCGAGGGGTTTGGTTTGGACTCATCCCTGCTATGCAATATAGATAACATTAGATAAAATTCACCACTGTGCAGAGCGCCATCACAAGGTGCAAAAATGCATGCACAGGCTCTCTGCATATTGGCAAGTCACCTTCTGAGACTAGTGAGAGACAAACCTTAAGAAATTTTGTGATTTGGTTTAGTTGCTTGCAGTGTATGAATCTTGTTGGTCTGCAAAACTGTTGTGGAGATATCCACAAGAACAGACTTCCTCTCTCCAGGATTCCATTACTTCCTGCTCCTGATGAAGCTAGAATACTATGAGTCTGATTTCATTGTTGTAAATCAGGAATAATACCAATTAAATCAATGGAGTTACTCTTATGTGAAACCAATAATACAGGAAGTGATATCAGACTTAAGCACTTAAGACCTGCCTTCTTTCCAGTTACTTGTATCTCTATTTCCATAACCAGACCTCAGAAAGGCAGAGGGGAGCAAAATTGAAAAAGGACAGAGGAAAACATTAATCTACCTTTTAGAACGTCTGAAATTGTTCTTTCTAGGTTGGGTTCAAGATCTGGCCAAAGGTCTGGAGGGACCTTATTCTTTCTAGTTACACCAGTTCAACCATCCCTAACTGGGACAATATACTTTTCACAAACATTCCTCTACCACAGAAACAATATTCCATTCCTAAGATTCCTTTGCATTCAGTGAATATTCAGAATGCAGGTTAGCCTATTAGAAACTTCTGTGTGTATTTCCTTTGTTTATGTCTTAAACCCTCTTGTGTTACCCTAAAGGATGTGGTCAATACATCAACACTTCTCAGTGACAACTGTGGTTTCTAATTTTCCCTTGTGCTTTCCTTATAAAGCTAGTTGAATGCTTCCAAACCTTATTAAATACATTTTGTCTCTTTTACCTTTCATAGTGTCACCATTCATGCTGCAGATTTGTGCTTTTAAACTAGAAGTTTATTCCAAATATTGCTGTTCTCTCCTCATTCATAAATTACCATTATGCAAATGGAGGGCCTTCTGTTTACAGTTGTCTGAGTTCTTCCCTCTTTCTGAGGGCTGCTTCCCATGCTAGTTCTACAAAAGACATTGCCCCGGGATTCCAACTTCCTGAGCCCAGCAATGAGTCAGATTTGAAATAATTATGCTTGTGAATTGCAATATGCCATGGAAATATATTCAAAAGCTCTTCTTCATTTGAGGACTGTCAGTGACATTATAAAAGGGCATCCAACTGAAACCAAAGCCACACGCAGTTCGCAGATATATTTCTGGAGCAGCTGCTGAGCATTCACATCCCTGACACGGGAAAGCTACTTGTTATTGTTGCAAGCAGCTCACCATATAAAGAACCAGGCTTCAACTTGGCCTGTGTTGGAGCCCGTTAGTACTTACTGTTCCCTGCATAAGATGGGGGAGGAATTCACTATCCTGGATATACTCTTTTGAGGTAATAAAGATAAGGCACTGTTTGAGACCAAGCTACCCAAAGGAGAGGTGCTACAACAAACTAATTAAAGAGAAAGTAGTCTGTCGGTTCACACAGCAGTTACAGCTTGAATCTGTTATTCATCAAAATACTTATAAAACAATTTTGAATAAAGAATAATCATAGAAACGTAGGGCTGCAGAGGACCTTGAGAACTCTTTGCAGAAAGTTCACAAACTAAAAAAGAGCTAAGTTTGCCTAAAACAAATGTTCTTAGTAGAGAGTTCAAGCAGTTCCATGTAGAAAATCATGACCAACGAAGGAGTGGGGTTGTGAGAAGCCAGTCTTCCTGTTTAGTATAAAATCATGAAGCTATAAGTAGCAACCGTATTATGCTTGAAAATGGGTGGCTGTGTATGATCTTGTCCTCCATCCTCAAGGGACTTTCAGGGTTTGAGAGATTCAGAAACTATCCAAACAGAATTTCTGCATTTGTTAAATGGTAACACTTACCTCCCAGCCTGTAGATTCTTGCTTCTTTTCTGCTCCTTTATAGTCTATGCTCCCTCTGTGAATCATTTGTGAACATTCATTAGTATACCCCTCTGAATTTCAGAGCACTAAAGTATCTCTTGAAATTTAAGGCATTGGTTTGTGATGTAACGTTGCCTTGCTTTAGAGTGGAGGCCTTTGCTATTTGAAATGATTTAATTTTACATACTCAGTGAGGTAAATTCAGATCCATACTTATTTTGAACCTGCACGATCTTGTGCTGTAATGCAGAATACAGCAGAAAGGAGACATGCAGCTGACTTATGCAATGTTGCCAGCTGTTGTAATTATATCACAAGTCTCTCAATATCTGGTGCTTTTCTTAAAGCCTCGGGTGGAGTCAAATGGTTGTTAGAATCTCAGCTTTCATTTTTAAAAGAGTACGTTTTTAGCCCTAATTGCTGCAGAGTAAAGCTTGAAAGGGTGAAATGAATCCTAGAGGCTCAGAAATCCAAGACAAATCCAAAATATCTGCAAATTATTATTTTTAAAAGTCTCATGATTTTTAACTCAATCTCATGATTTTGGGGACCTGATGCTTGAACCCGTTGGTTTTGCAATATTGGGTTTTCCATTAACTTACATGGGAGCTGAACTACACCAATTCTGAGTGCTTTTGAAAAATCCCATCCTTAAAATCCACACAAGTAGAAGTCAAAAGCATTGTGCAGCATGGTGCCCTGAAATCCATGTAAAAGCCAGAAAGCCTGGAGGTAAGAGAAAAGGGGCCCACTAATGGGCTCAGGTGAATTGTCAGTAGTGTTTTAAGGTGTGCCCTCTGACCCCCTAAGGACATGCTGAAGACACACATACATTGAAAGGGCACCTGCCCTGCATGGGCCTGTGGATAGGCATTGTATGGTACATGCACTGAGAAGTAAAAGTACTGGGTTGACAAACTACAGCAGCAGGGACAGCTGAAGAAATGGCCTTATCTTCTCCGCAAAACCTCTCCAGGTATGTGGCTCTTCCCTTCCCCACCCTCCGTCTGAATGAGAGAGCAGGGCCTTCTTGATGTGAGGCGGCACATACCAGCTGCTGAGCCGTCAGCAAAACAGATGCTGCCAGGGGGCCAAAAGAGGTGATCATTTACAGACATAAAAGTGCTTTTTAATCCAAAGGCTCATTGTCTTTTTAGGGCTGGACATATTTTTAATAGCTGTTTTCATTTTTTTTCTTGTTTTGGAGGGGTATGAAAATATTTCTTGAAAAGAATGAAACTTTGTTTCCGTTAAAAAAAGAAAAGAAATAACTTGTCTGACACTTTCTCTCTTTGCACATTGTATTTTCTGGGGACTGTAACAAGGATTCAAACTTAGAGCTACATTCTCCTCTTGATGTGAGTACGTAGCTCTCATTATTATTAATGGGGTCTGTGTGTGTATGTTGAGAGAAGAATAGACCCCTAAGGACCTGTATACTTGTATCTGGAGCTAATCCTTGTAATTGCATGCATTCTACACTGCCCTGAAATTTGCCTCCTGCATGAATCCTCATTTATTTTTACAACTTTCATTTTAAAAATCCTCTCTCCCCATTTATTTCACACTGCCACAGATATTTCAGCTCCACACAGGATTTAGCATCTGTGCAGCAAACAAATCAGGGAGTCTAGCCAGTGAATTTATCTTTAGCTGGTTGCATTATAGCCTGGGACTTGGTTGGTAAGGACAAATGAAGGGTAAGTCTTTTCTTTTCCTAAGAGGTCGACATGCCTGGAGATGGTTTTCCCACTAGCAGCCACACAAACCTAAAGCATGTCCTGCAAACTCCTCTCCCACAGCTTTTACATTTAATTAAGATTGTGTCGTGTGCTCCGCGATAGCGGTGCTGCACCACGGCTGCTGCCATGGCTACTACGAGAAGGGGAAGACATTAGCAAAACAGAAGCAGCTGTCAACGCTTGCCACCCCACAGGCCTGGTCCCTGCAGCGTCGTCTTGATTTTTGAGTAATGTACAGTAGTGTATCCAAAAGTTAGTTTTCCTTTGAATCTGACAATTGATGATTTTTGTGGTTGGCAACATTTCTGCTATACATTTAGATTCTGTAAAGAAAAGGCAATGGAGAGATGACTTTTGAGGTGGAAGGAGGACATTACATTCAAAGTCTAATCAGTTGGAGCGTTTCCCCCCATCCCTCCAGTGAGGATGCTGGCACTAATTATGAACCAACTGAAATCCCAGTGGATGACACCATCTGCAGTGAAAGCTGATGAATTAGATTCTTAGCACCGGTGGCAGGCGCCACAGACAACATCCCACAAATGAGGTTGATATGGAGGTAATGATGGGGGAAGAGATCTTATTTTATAATTGCACCTCTTTCCAAATAAATTCCAGCCAAAAATTTTCATATCTCGTCTCATTTGTTACTAAGGGTTAATACATGAGGATGACTTCCACAGTGAATTCAGCGCCAGTGACTACATGCATATTCAGTATGCTTTTGTGGGATATTTGTTTTTCTGAACACTGTTTATTTTGGGCTTGATTCTGCTTTCACACAGGTGTAGATCAGGAGCGATTCCTCTGAAGTGAGTTGAGTAACACTGCTGTAAACCTGGGATGCAATCAGAGTCAGGTCCTCAGAAGTTTCTCATAAGCCCTGTCCCACTTATCAGTTAACCACCCCTTTAAAACACAAATCAAAATGGAGTAGTGTGGTTATTATTCACACCATTGTCCAAATCCTGAAGTCCTTATTCAGATTTGACTTAGTTCTTCCCCAGGTAAACTTCATCTTCATTGGGAGCTTTGTCTGAGTAAGGGTTTAGTGAAACCTGAATGAGGGCCTCATGATTTTTCCTTATATAATTGCCCGAGAACTGATATCATGCTACAAATGTTTCAAAACCATTGCTGAATTCTGCTAGGTGGTCGTGCAGGATGGGGAGGAAGAAGGGAGGGATTATTTTAATATAGGTTTCTGATTAACATGATTCCCTGACCCTTAGGGAGTCATTTTACAGGCAAAAGCATGGTTCCTTGAGGCACAGTGGGATGCATTGACAGCACTGACAATCCTAAACATTAAAATATCATGAGATTAGATTAAAAATCACAGAGGGGAAAAAGTCAGTGGTTCTTTTAGTTTACCTTCTAGCTTTTGAGCCTTAAGGGTGCATTCAACATGTTTTCAAGCTTTACTTCACAATCATGAAGGTTAGAAACTTACTTAAAAAACAAGAGAGAGCAAGCTGAAATGAATTTGGGAGCTGGGGCTTTAAGAAAAACACCAAATTATCACAAGATTCACAATATAAGTCACAAGAGTTGGCAACTCTGCACTCTCCCCATTTCCAGTGTGGTCTCTCTCACATGGTTTAACAGGGAGGGCCATAAACGATATACACTTCCACCTTTGATCCCTTATGAAGGGAAAGATTAGTCCCCCCAGAACACACTCTCCTCTGGTCCATCCATTAAGACCATCAGGCACAAGAGAGCCTTACTATCTTACAGAGCACTGCATTAGTGTTGTTGAACTGCTTAAAATAGTCCTCTAATTTTCTTATTCTCTAAAGGGAAACTTCATAGAGGTCTGTCTAGCTTGCCTAGGGTTTATTAAAATTTGCTCCCTCCACATGTATGTCCTCATGTGTGTGGAGTCCAACTTGGAGCCAGAGCCTGCAGCTGTGAGATGCAAACTCTCAAGCTAAGTGAGATTCTTCATCACATGCAAGACATACTCAACTTGTACACATAGGCTTTTTTTTAAAAAAAATTTCGGAACTACACCATGTTCCAACATGTTCATGTTCATCCACAGTTCCCAGATACCTCCTTCACATGCTAAATGCGGGTGATCATTTTCAGAGCAAACGTATGATGGGTTATCATTTTCAGAGCAAACGTATGATGGGTTATTGTAGTAGTGGTCTCAGAGGCTCTCCCATGTGTAGAAAAAGTCATTCATAATACATGTAGAGCACAGGAAAACATTTTGAAAACATCAACTGAGTATGAATAATTAACATATTTAATTCAAGAACTATAACTTGATTTCAAACAGAAAATAATCGCTTGTTAGATATTACAGTTCCAGAATTATTTTAAAAATTCCTTTGCAACAAACGTTTCTGTGTAATTCCCATTCAGTCCTTGGTCTGTCTGTAGAGACCACCAACTATTACTGCCAATGACAAAAGAGCAGTGTGCAAACCTGATGACTAGAAATTGGACTGCACTCATTATAAATCTATAGCTATAAAAAGACACCTATATTTGCAAAACATCCTTTCAAGTTGTTTGTCTATCCTAGTGCCCATATTGGCCCTTGCTACCCTCAGTTTGGGGGAAAGGAATCAATGCCATTTTCCCTTCGTATTTCTGACCACACCAGCTCAAAGGTCGGACTTCGGATGCTTTTCAAACATTTGACAATGCCCAAGACTAGACCTTGTTGAATTATTCATTACAACTTATTTATCCAATGAATTTAACTGTTTTTCTGTTCATGAAATATACATAATGAGGAAATGACTTTTACAAATTTGTTCTTTATTCACAATAGCGAGCATTAGCTTAATGGTTTATTCCTGAACTAGTTAGCTCTGAGTATTTGCTGTTTGTTATCCATACTGTATGCAGGGTCACCAAAGTCACATGGTGCTGTTTCTGTTCTCTGATTGGAGAATTTAAGATTTATAACAGGACTAGTATTTTCTTCGGTTCACAAATTATTGAAGAACATGTATAACTGTTTGACAAATGTAATGTGTGACTTATAAAAAGAGCTTTGTTCAATGGCTCAAAGTGCAGTTCCAGTGCACAGACTTTTGTGGAATATTGACTCATGCTAGTATTTGTGAAATTTTTGCTTTCCTCCAGCATTTCTGCAAATAAGACTTCACTCAGCTAAATGTCTGGGTAAGCAATTAGGGATACCTGGGAAGTAAATCAGCAGTTTTTACTGGCAAAAATATTTATGAATACTCTTTTTCTGTATTAACCCAGTGCAAGATGTTTTAAATAAATACACAGTTGCCAAATCATCAGAGGAAATAATTACATAAAAGATAAATAAGTAAAATAAACACTTGTCTAAACAAAAGGAGTACTAGTGGCACCTTAGAGACTAACCAATTTACTTGAGCATAAGCTTTCGTGAGCTACAGCTCACTTCATCGGATGCATTCAGTGGAAAATACAGTGAGGAGATTTATATACACACAGAACATGAAAAAATGGGTGTTATCATACATACTGTAAGGAGAGTGATCACTTAAGACGAGCTATTACCAGCAGGAGAGCGGGGTGGGGGGGAGAAAACCTTTTGTAGTGATAATCAAGGTGGGCCATTTCCAGCAGTTAACAGGAACGTCCGAGGAGCAGTGGGTGGGGGGGGGAAATGCCCCAACTCTACTCTACTTGCACTACATTGATGACATCTTCATCATCTGGAACCATGGAAAAGAAGCCCTAGAGGAATTCCACCATGATTTCAACAATTTCCATCCCAACATCAACCTCAGCCTGGATCAGTCCACACAAGAGATCCACTTCCTGGACACTACGGTGCTAATAAGCGACGGTCACATTAACACCACCCTATACCGGAAACCTACTGACCGCTATTCCTACCTACATGCCTCCAGCTTTCACCCAGACCACACCACACGATCCATCGTCTACAGCCAAGCTCTACGTTCCAACCGCATTTGCTCCAACCCCTCAGACAGAGACAAACACCTACAAGATCTCTATCAAGCATTCTTACAACTACAATACCCACCTGCTGAAGTGAAGAAACAAATTGACAGAGCCAGAAGAGTTCCCAGAAGTCACCTACTACAGGACAGGCCCAACAAAGATAATAACAGAACGCCACTAGCCATCACCTTCAGCCCCCAACTAAAACCCTCTCCAACGCATCATCAAGGATCTACAACCTATCCTGAAGGACGACCCATCACTCTCACAAATCTTGGGAGACAGGCCAGTCCTTGCCTACAGACAGCCCCCCAACCTGAAGCAAATACTCACCAGCAACCACACACCACCACAACAGAACCACTAACCCAGGAACCTATCCTTGCAACAAAGCCCATTGCCAACTGTGTCCACATATCTATTCAGGGGACACCATCATAGGGCCTAATAACATCAGCCACACTATCAGAGGCTCGTTCATCTGCACATCCTCCAATGTGATATATGCCATCATGTGCCAGCAATGCCCCTCTGCCATGTACATTGGTCAAACTGGACAGTCTCTACGTAAAAGAATAAATGGACACAAATCAGATGTCAAGAATTATAACATTCATAAACCAGTTGGAGAATACTTCAATCTCTCTGGTCACTCGATCTCAGACCTAAAGGTCGCAATATCAAAACAAAAAGACTTCAAAAACAGACTCCAACATCTCCTTGTTCTTCCGAATGGTTCCGACTCTTTCTCCCCAAACACCATAGGTGAGGAGACCATTACACATGGCATCACTTTCGAAAACCATCAAAGTGGTAAAACTGGTCTGAATGCAGTTTGAATGATTCCTGCTTCTTGCTACCCCCTACCAGCATCAATGAACAGTCACTGGCTCTTTTAATGATACAATCTTGCCCACACTGAAATCAAAGTCAAATTTCCATTGACTTCAAAGGGAGCAAGATGGAGCACTAAATATTCCCCTTTCCCTCGTATTCACATTCTTCCCCATCTCTGAGATGGATTTTAATTAGCTGGCTATTGGGAGGTGGCTTCCAAGCCAATGGGAAATGAAAGATGTGGAATTCATCCCTCCTCAGTAGCAAACAAGATGTTACATTATTAATTGCAGTAGAACCCAGCCAATCCATGCTTCACTAACCTGCAAAAAATGTACAGTCCTCTTTCTACTGCTCAGCCAAGATTAACACAGCAAAGTGCTGTAATGAGTCCATGTACTGTTCTTTTACTAAATTTACTATAGTACATTTACTAGTACATTAAGAAGTATTACCATAAATAATTTAAAACTAAACTATGATTTTCCAAATAAATGAACAGAGTACACTTTATAATGCACAATCCTTGCTCTTTAATGGAGTTTGTTCTCTTCCTAATTTGCAACATCCAGGGATTTACAATGGATTAATGCAATTCTACTGTACATATATTTTACAAAAGAACCTTAAACATCTGCTAAAGGTACTTGAGAAAGCAATTGAGAAAGCAAATGGGTAGCTGGTGTTTCATTTGCAAAGAGCGAAGCTGAATGTAGGTTAAGTTGAACCAATTGAACTTTATTAAATCCTGTGGACTCTTCTGTTCATAAGCGCACTGCAGTCTTGTCTTTCACACAGGCTCAGCTGGTTACACAGTCTTTTGAGATAATTTGATCTCCTCAGTGGGCAACCACACTGCGAGTATCCTACCTCTGTCTCTCTAACACCTGTCTCCAAGTCTAGTAAGCTAACTCTCTGTGAAGTCTCCTCGTTCCCTGTGGGGTTGGCTTCGGAGTGGTTCTCACTCTCTGTTCTGTAGTGATCTCTGTAGGCATTCCCTGATTGTTGTGTATGTTAGCTCGTAAATGTCTCCTGTGTCTTCAGATGATGTGTCTCTCTTGGGTAGTCACTCCCAAAACTGGTGGTTAACACTGAAGTTAAACTCACCAACCAGCCACAGACTATACTTCTGATCTCCCACACTGGTTATCAAGAAGTTACAAAAAATCACACAGCCCCCTTTATTGTATTCCAGTTCTCTGGCTCCCAATCAGCACCTAGATCCAGTACAGTTAGAAGTTATGTAAAAAACTCTGCTCACTATACAAAATGTTCTTCTGAACCCCAAAGGCCAACGACATTGCCAGATCAATATTAGGTTGGATCTTACCAAAAATACCATGCTGCCAGCCAATCCTTTAGTGTCTAAAACTGAAGGTTTATTATAAAGAAAAAAGAAAGAACAAGAAGACAGTTGCTAAATGATAAAGCAATCAGATACATACAGAGTCTTCAAAGTCCATCTATCAGATTCTTCGTAGTATTGGTGAGTTTGCTGGCTTGAAAGTCCCTCTGAAACAAATCCACAGCTTGGATGGGTGATTCAGTCCTTTGTTCAGCTTCAGTTTGTAGAAAAGTCACTCCAGAGGTAAGAAGCAGGATTGAAGACAAAATGGAGATGATGCAGCTGCACTGTATATTCCATTTGCCATGTGGCTGGTACTTCCTGTGTCCCAAACACAAGCTTCACAGCACATGGACAGGTAAAAGCCTTAGCGTTCTGTCCATAGGACACATGCCTTGCTGACTCATAAGATGTATCCCATAGTTCCTTTCAATGGGTTCTTGGTACGGTTAATGACCCTTGTTGGGCCATCGAACATGCTAGGCAGTGCTGATGCCAATCTGCCTGGGGGTGTCACCCAGAAACCCAGGACAAGTTTGGAATACAGATAAACCCTACATAGCTATAATTCATAATACAAAGGTGATACAAACATATAAACAAAATTAGCACACTTGGCAACTTGTAACATTTTCGCAAATACTTCACATGGCATATCTGGCACGATTCGTCGCAATTTTATAATATTGGTATCAACAATATCATAAAGTGTCCCACATATTCCATACAGTGTCATGCGTCTCTAGGAGCTTGTCATCTGATTGCATTATTGCTGGGTGGCCATAGTGTAATGGTGGAATTGCTCCACTCCAAATACCACAGCCAAAAGCTCTTTTTCTATTTGGCTGGATCCCTGTTCAGTCTCTGACAGGGCTCTGCTGGCATAAGTGACTGGCTGCTCCTGAAAAGGAGCTACACCCAATCCTTTCTCTGATGCATCACACGAGCATCATTGTCTCTCCTAGCTGGTAGTACTTCAGGACAAAAGAACCTGTCATCTTTTGTGTCAGCATGTCAAATGCCTGATGCTGGGATCCTGCCCAGTCCTACGCAACATCCTGCCTTGTGAGATGACGTATGGGTTCCACTACTGCACCCAGGTATAAACAAAACTTGGACAGAAAATGTAGCACTCCTATGAAGTGCTGTCCCCTTTTCACCTCCACTGGAGCTGGCATGTCTCTGACTGCCTTGATCTTGTTGGCATCTGCTTTCAGTCCCTCTGCTATGAGCTGATGTCCAGAGTATGTCACCTCATGCTGTTTGAGCTACGTTTTTTTTCTGGGATTTATGTTCTTCTCCCTGCATCACTGTAGAAAAATGTGTAGGTTTGTGTCATGGTCTCATTCCGTTTCTGTATTATTGCTCATTTCACCTACAATGAGGATATCATCTACAATTATTTTCATCTCAGGCAGTCCTCCTAGCACTTGGGTGAGTCTTCTCTGGAACACCTCTGCTGATGAGCTTATGTCCATTGGCATGCAACAGACATCTGTAGTGACCAAGTGGTATTGCAACAGTTGTCAATATGGTGGACACTTTATCACAGCTTACGTGCCAAAACCTATTCCTCACATTACAGGCCATAAAGATTATGGCTTTGGAAAGTTCTGGCAAGATGTCATCAATTGTGGGCAGTGGATAGTGGCATCTTTTCAATGCTTCATTCAGTGTCTTTGAGTTGAGGCAGATGCATAATTTCCTGATGGTTCTTTACCACCACCAGGCTGCTCCTTCTACAGGTGCTATGATACCTCTGCTCTGCTGACTTTCAGACTCCTTGCATACTGGATTATGTAGTGCCACTGGAATTTTCCTTCATAGTAAGCATACAGACTCCACTGTGGGGTCTACTTCCAGTCACAGCTTTCCTTCGAGGCACCTTTGCCTTTGAAAATATCCCCAATAAGTATCTAAAATTGTCTCCATGCCCATGGTGTAATGGAATGCTAAACTGTATTATACAGTGAAGCCACTAGGTGGCGCTATGTGTAACATACCTTATTTAAGCTAACCTCCGCCATACCTGGCAGAGCATGTAAAGGATCTTATAGTGAACACATCTGGTGTTCCTTTCTTAGAAGGAAGCACTGATAGTCAGTCCATATCTGGTACAGAAGCCTGGCCTGCTAGTAGCAGTTCTGCGACCTACTGTGTACAAGGTATGCATGGAGGTTGGTATTGTCCCTTATTGCTTTCCTGTCCTGAGTGCCTGAACCTGATATGTTCTCAGATTCAATGAGTCATCATGTTATCACTGTTGTCTGATGTGCCATCCCCCTCTTGTGCAAATCTGTCTGAAGCTTTCTGAGATCTTCCTCTGCTTTTGCATACACTGTTAAAATGGTTCAACTTGCCACATTGCTTGCAGTGCTGTCCTACTGTGGAGCACTTCCCCTTTACCTGCTCATGCTGTCTCCCACACAATTTTAAAATCAAGACTGGATGTTTTTGTAAAAGAGATGCTGTAGAAATTATTTTGGAGAAGTTTTATGGCCTGTGTTATTCAGAAGGTCAGACTAGATGATCACAGTAGTCCCTTTGGGCCTTGGAATCTATAAATGTATACTTCTCATCAGTTCTTCCTTGAAGATAATCATGGAAGGAGGATAGATCATTGGAAGGAAAGACTTGAGGTATTATCAAGAGAAGGTCAGGAACTGTTAGAAGTTTGCAATTTACTGTACTGGAATCATTACAAATTAGCATCCTCAGTAACCTGACAAACACTTTCAAGTTTGCACTCAATCATGAAAGTGATGTGAGTCTTGTAATGTTCCTCTCTCTCTCTCTCTCTCTCTCACACACACACACACGAAATATACTACTTTATTTCTTAGAATTCAGAATGATAACACAAAAGAACTCCAAAACAGAGAGAGAAAAAACAGGCTGCTCCCAAAGGCAGTGAGGTACAACTCATCCTGCCTTGCTTTAAGCTGGCTCTTTCCAGAGTGACTCTGATCACACTCTTTGCTACAGAGCTGCCAAGCCTGTAAGCAGGACCAGGAACCCACTCATCTCTCAAAATGAGAGCTTGCAATTTCAACACAGTCTTCAATATACCACAAATACATAAATTTGACTATAACTTACCAGGCAGAGAGAATTTTAAAGTGGAATTTGGACTTTAGGGGGATGAGTTGCAGATGCTGCCACTGCGAGAGAGCCTCTTTTCTTGTAGGTAGTTGTTTTCAAAGCAATATTTTCCAGCAGAAATTTCTTTACAAGCACTGGATACTATTTGTGCTCAAAAAGCTGAGTAAAGGGCCTTATTATATATATTTACAGTCACTTTAAGAGCCCTTTACACTGCCACGGTGATATAAAGGGGCCTTCATGTAAATGAGAATCAGGCCCAGAGAGTCTAATTCTGAGAGAAAATATTGTATGGCAGACATATCTTTAATCTCCAGACAACAGACATCTAAGACCATACAGGCTGATGATTGTTTTTGGTCATGTTTCATTTTAAAATACGTTTCAAGTGATGAGTTCCACAAAATGGAATCAGGTCTGCCCTGGCAGCATATAGAACATTATTATAACAAGGTGTGTGTGATATTGTGACTCCGAACATGGCACCTGTTTGCCTCAATATTGCCAGGGACTGAAGTCAGCGTTGTGGTGTTACATACGACAGAGCCAATCCTGATTCCACTGGAGTCAACAGCAAAATGCCCACTGCAACAGCGGGTGGAAGGCAAAGGCAGCACTACACCAATTCTCCTTCTCCCTCAACCTGCCCCATTCCTGAGGTGGCTAGAGGGTTTGGCACTAACACCAATCAGAGCAACCTAAATTTGGCACCAACTAGAGCAACCTAAATTGCTAAGGCGTTCCTAGGTGCTGCTCTAACAAGTGTTATCTTGTAATGGCCTCCTAGGGGCCATTATGCCAGTGGGGAGTGTCAGGTTACAGTGCCTTCAGGTCATTCTACCTTTTGGTCCCCGACACTCCCTGTACACGCTGTGTGTGTGTGTTGTGGGGGGGAGGGGCTCATGGAGAGCTAGCTACATGATGTAATGCTAGCTGAGGATTAGTGTGGAACAAGGTCTGGCCCAGTCTATTGTTGTTCAAATAACAACATGCATCTTAACTCTGTGTGTGTGTGTGTGTATGCATGTACACATGTGTGAGAGAGAGGGAAAAAAAGGATGGAAAAATCATTATTAAAAGTACATAAGACATTTGAACTCCTATAAACCATGGTATATTGATAAGATAGGGATAGGCACAGTGTAACCTGTGTATGTTAATAGAATGCAATTAGACAATAGATTACTGATTTTAAATCCCATAACGTCTCCCTCCCAGTGGGAGTTTGTATGGCTAAACAAATAATGTGCTGCTCAATCATTATACCAATTAGAGTTTGCACAGGTTAAATGTACCCGTGTAAAGGACAATAGCTGCTTTTTCATTCTGATCTCTGTTACAGCCGCATAAATGAGGTACAATTCTAGTGAAGTCAAACAGGTATAAAGGAGATAAGAATCAGGCCCAATATTTCAGTATCTTCCATTTCTCCCCAAACATATAAAGCAAGACGACGTCATTTTGTGTGTTCCGACGCCCTTGTTATTTTAATCCAATATTATAATTTTAAATCAAAGCCTTTTTGAGTTAGAAAAAAAAGAAAAAAAAAGATGGATTAAAATAACAACCTCCCTTCCCCCCACCTTCATTTTTCCCCTTCTTATTTAGATAATAAAAATAATCCAAAGCAACTAAAATAAAATCACTTCCTTGCTACTATTTTGAAAACCCAAGTTTGAGCCTGGAGCAGATTTCACAGCTGAATTATAAACTCCTGGGCCAAAGGGGGGTTTATACTAGAAATGCTGCTGACACAACCTCAAGTACAGTATTGCTGGCAATTCTTACAACTGCAGTAACTGCATGCACAGTGTCTTTTAGAGTGAAAATAATACCTAGAGAAAGATGAGACAGTTTTCTGTCAAAGGCATCCTTTTCTATGTTTTCATACAGCCGGGGCTGTAATCGGGCCATGTAAAATATGTGCACAAGCCCTGTTCACTACCCCTTTGTCATAAATATAAAGGGAAGGGTAAACCCCTTTGAAATCCCTCCTGGCCAGGGGAAAGCTCCTCTCATCTGTAAAGGGTTAAGAAGCTAAAGGTAACCTCGCTGGCACCTGACCAAAATGACCAATGAGGAGACAAGATACTTTCAAAAGCTGGGAGGAGGGAAAGAAACAAAGGGTCTGTGTCTGTCTATATGCTGGTTTCTGCCGGGGATAGACCAGGAATGGAGTCTTAGAACTTTTAGTAAGTAATCTAGCTAGGTACGTGTTAGATTATGATTTCTTTAAATGGCTGAGAAAAGAATTGTGCTGAATAGAATAACTATTTCTGTCTGTGTATCTTTTTTGTAACTTAAGGTTTTGCCTAGAGGGGTTCTCTATGTTTTTGAATCTAATTACCCTGTAAGATATCTACCATCCTGATTTTACAGGGGGGATTTCTTTACTTCTATTTACTTCTATTTTTATTAAAAGTCTTCTTGTAAGAAAACTGAATGCTTTTTCATTGTTCTCAGATCCAAGGGTTTGGGTCTGTGGTCACCTATGCAAATTGGTGAGGCTTTTTATCCAACATTTCCCAGGAAAGGGGGGGTGCAAGTGTTGGGAGGATTGTTCATTGTTCTTAAGATCCAAGGGTCTGGGTCTGTAGTCACCTAGGCAAATTGGTGAGGCTTTTTACCAAACCTTGTCCAGGAAGTGGGGTGCAAGGTTTTGGGAAGTATTTTGTGGGGAAAGACGCGTCCAAACAGCTCTTCCCCAGTAACCAGTATTAGTTTGGTGGTGGTAGCGGCCAGTCCAAGGACAACGGGTGGAATATTTTGTACCTTGGGGAAGTTTTGACCTAAGCTGGTAAAGATAAGCTTAGGAGGTTTTTCATGCAGGTCCCCACATCTGTACCCTAGAGTTCAGAGTGGGGGAGGAACCTTGACACCCTTATTCAGGTAAAGTTTAAGTCAGTGGGAATATGGGCTGAAAAAGGGGTTCTGAATAGGGTGTGTGATGATAAGAGCAGGTGGTTACATAAATCAGGGAATGGGGGTTTTAGGCAAAACAATTGCTGCAAAAGGTTACAAGTACCATTTGCAACTTTGTGAAGGAGAGCACAGTACATTGCAATAATGCAGAAAGCTGGTGAATATTAGTTGTATGTACTACTTTCATCTATCTCAGGCTTCAAGTCTCTGTAGTTCAGACTTAGGGTGAAATTCTGACCCCACTGAAGTCAATGGAAGTTTTGCCACTGTTAGACTGGGCATATTTTCTATAAAATAAGATGTAGAAGGCACTTTGGGGGAAAAGTAGGCAAACAAGTTATCTTTCATAATTTGAATGTGCTGAATCGGAAAAAATATGAATTTGAATATTTCACCTTCTAAACTGGAGTTCAAATTTTAAGTAAAATTTGAAAAATTAGTACATTTCTATGGCTTTTATTCCACTACAGACAGTTACTGTATATCATGCACATTGTTTAGACAAACATAATTTAACAGTTCCTACATATCACAACACACTCCTTGCATGTACAGGTCCCAGTGCCTGCCAATGTGGTATTTCTGCAGCTACAGCATTGTGATACACACCCTTTGACACATCCATGAGTAACAATTTCTGCACAGCTGTTGGGGATTGACTCCGTGGGTGCTCCGGGGCTGGAGCACCCACAGGGAAAAATTGGTGGGTGCTCTGCACCCACCGGCAGCTCCCCACCCCGCCCCCTGCCCCAGCTCACCTCCGCCTCCTCCCCTGAGCGCACCGCTGGGTCCTGCTTCTCCCCCCTCACTCCCAGTGCTTGCGCCACGAGACAGCTGTTTTGTGCAGCGAGCCTGGGAGGGAGGGGGAGAAGAGGGAATGCAGCGAGGAGGCGGGGCCGGGGTGGGGATTTGGGGAGGGATCCAATAGGGGCAGGGAGGGGTGGAGTTGGGGCAGGGAAGGGACTTGGGGGGGGGAACGCGAGCACCCACCGGCGCTGACAAAAGTTGGCGCCTGTGACTCCAGTGACATTGCTTGGGTACTGGTTCTCCATTGTGTTTGGTCCAACCCACATTCTCTGGTGAGGGCACAGGGGCCAACTTTTGTCAACGCTGGTGGGTGCTGTTTCACGGCGCAAGCGCTGGGAGGGAACAGGGAGAAGCAGACCCAGTGGCACGCTCAGGGGAGGAGGCGGAGGCAGAACGGAGGTGAGCTGGGGCGGGGGGGCGGGGCGGGGAGCTGCCGGTGCTCCAGCCCCGGAACACCCACGGAGTTGGCGCCTATGGGCAAGGGTATGGTGGGGTTGTTGCCATTTGCCTGCCTCTACACTGTGGCTTGAAAGTGAGTTCTTTGGATGTGGTAGCACAATGCATCACTTGTGGGGGGCAGTGCATCTGGTGATTGGCATTTGGAGAACAGGATCATCGGTGCCTTGTTGCAGCTCTCCTCATCAGGTAAATTGTACCTGGTGCAGATGAACTTTTCTACTGAAATGATTTTTTCATTCTCTAGATCATCCTTCCCTGAGTGTCTCAGCCGTCCATGTTTCTCCATGAATATTGTACAAGCAGTTTTCCTGCTGTGCCCAGCACTATGGGAAACAGTATCACAGCCTGTCAATGCACAGAAGGAAAATATTGGTTCTATGTCTGTTTGAGGAATTACAGGCAGAAGCTTCTCTCAGCTAGTATACACAGGAATGCATCTGGGTTTTTTGATGTTCTAGCCTTCATCCACAACTTACTGCAAGGCATTTTATCATAGTGTGCCACTAACAGAAGAACAATATCAGCAATGTCTTGTACTGACACAACACTGCATGCAGGGCAGTACAATCCTGGTGTTGACCTCTTTGTGGTCAGCTTGCAACTGACTTGTACCCAGAGTTGAGTTTGATGATTTAACTGTACTGTCTTCTATGAACCCTCTGGATATGTGTTGTGGAGCATTGACTAGGAGTTTGAGAAGAAGCAAGCCTGATCACCCTATTTTGGGGATGGGCCAAGAGGTCTGGCCAGCTGTTGGGAAGAGAAACAGAGCTATCATCAATGATTTTCCAAATTGGCCTGAAAGCTTTGGAGCATGTCTGTCACATCATCCCTTTAATAGAATCCTGTCTGTACCTGTCAAAGGTTACATCAAACCTGCTAAAGAGCTATCCAGAATGAAGAACTGACTCGACAAAAATGTTTGCAAAGTCACCAAAGGTTATACATGGAAGAAATTTCCCCAGTGCCGTTACCCACACTTGGCCATCGATCCCCAGAGAGGAGGTACTATCAAGCATAATCTCAGGAGGACAAGGGAAATCTCTGGTTAAAATGTCTGTCACAGCAGACTTATTTCCAACTCTAAAATGTCCATTTAGCTCAGCAAGAGCAAGTGGAACTGGCATTAGCTCATGATGCAATATGCTGTGCAGATCCACCGTCCTTCCTGCATTATAGGCAGTAGTGATGCGCTGTAGTATGAGATGATCAGCCTTTATTGTGACTACCTGGTCTTTGCTTTGCTCTGCTCTTTCCAACTAATAATTAGCTCATAATGATTTATAGTTTTGAAAGAGGCTAATTTATGGAAATAAACTATAGCAAACTATGTTGTGTATGATACTTTGAGTAATGATAGCAGTGCGTTTAACTCTTTCGCATATCAAAAATTCCTAAAAAGTGGATAGTTTACCTACTCTTAAATGTTGACCTTACTGCAAAACCAACAAAATTCAAATGCATATCATCATATGACCAGAGGAAGCAGATAGTGTGGTCTTCCAAAGAGATTGCACCCTGTGCTTTCTGATAGCACAACATTCCAAACTAAGAACGTATTCCATATTTTGTACCTCTCCTTTAATTTCTATTTATTTTTAAAGTTACAAATGGTAGCCATTTTCTCTTTTTGTTTTTATTGACCTTAAAGTTCAAAATTCAGCTTTGTAGACATCACTGTCAGATTCAGCACATTCAAATTACAAAAGAAAACACGTTTGACAAATTTCCGCCAGCAATGCTTTTGGTTTTGTTAGTATCAACGTATCTGGGAATGTGGCCTGGTCTGTGGCAGAGTGGAGCCAGGATTCCACCCTAGATGTCAAAACAGTGGAAAACAAAAGGATAAGGTTTCAGAGTAACAGCCGTGTTAGTCTGTATTCACAAAAAGAAAAGGAGTACTTGTGGCACCTTAGAGATTAACCAATTTATTTGAGCATAAGCTTTCGTGAGCTACAGCTCACTTCATCGGATGCATACTGTGGAAAATACAGTGAGGAGATTTATATACACACAAACCATGAAAAAATGGGTGTTTACCACTACAAAAGGTTTTCTCTCCCCCCATCCCACTCTCCTGCTGGTAATAGAAAGGATAAGGATGGATCAGAACAAGACTTGACAGAAAGTTATACCTTGGCCCCAATACTGCTTAGCATGAAAAATGAGCCAGCATCTGCCCAAAACCCCTAAATAATAATAGTAGGCACCTATGTAGCACTTTTCTTATGAGCATCTCAGTGTGCTCTCTAAACATTAACTAATTCATATCCCACAATACATATGTAAAGGGATCACCTCGCCCACTACTGAAAAACAGCCCTCTCCAGGGTGGAACATGACAGCAGAGTAATAAAGTTCAGCAACACCGTACGTACTCTTATGAAGAGCGTCATGGACCCTTTAATGATCATGTGTGTTCTAGACCTCAGATGTATGTCTCACAAGACAAATGCCAGTGCCATCTATGCAGTTCTCCCCTGACACCATGCTGGGGCACTGGTTTAGTGGACGTTCTGAATCATCAACATGGCTTCCAGCAGCACCTTGGTGTTCTTTGGAGCTCACAGAGTTAACCCAGGAAATACCTCCAAATCCATTGCAGTGGATACCCACAGAATAAAGTAAGTTTCCTTTAAAGCCTCACACAGAGCTTTCATCCTTATTTGGCACGCAGGACATTTACTTGTTGAAGTACCTCAGATGATGCATATCATTCTAATCCTTGTTCCTTTTGGAGATATTTGGGTTTGAATAGAGAAATAGGCTCTCAGTCTTTAATAAGAAGTTGTCAAATATTTTAGGCTTTTTATTATGGAGGCTGGGGGCTGGTTTCTCACACTGTTGTCTGTAATGTCATCTTAGAAAGTAGAAACTAAGTGGCCTTTTCCTGCCAATTTTGCTTTCCCATTTCAAAAACACTGATTTTTCATGTCTGTGTTTTCAGCTGCCTCCTTGCTAGTCTCCCACTCCAGCATCTTAGCTGCAGGGGTTTGTTTAGAAACCACAGTGGAACTTTAGGATGTACGTGGGATGTGGGCAACACTGGAGTCATGGTTTGCTTAATAGGTGGAGCATGTTATGCAGCAGTGAAACATAATGGAGATGAAATTTCAACAGCCTGCAGTCATACAACCTTGTGCTGTAGGGTACCCCCAATCTCTGAGACTGGATAGGGACTGGCCAATATTTGGGGCTAGATTTTACCTATTATACATAGCCTTGACTACTGAGCTGCACCACCCAGCTGCATCAGTGAAACAGAATCCTTCACCAAGCTCTTCATTGCACATGGGCGTACACAGATTGTGCTATCCTGCTTCCTCTTCTTCCCACCCTGCCCCTTTGGGCATGAACTGCATGCCCAGAGGTGCAAAGAAGGAGCAGTCCCTGCAGTGCCCTGAGCCAAGGACATAGCTTGTCCTTGACAGACTTGCAAAATGCTGGAAAGAGGGAGCTGGACATCTGGCTACGCCATCAAGTTGCTAGTCCTATCTTGCAGAAGAGAATTGACAGTCAGGGAGGGACTCTGAATCATGTGTGTACAAAGGAGGAAAATACTGGCCATATCAGTATTTGAGCTTTTCATGACTGTAAAAACACCTGTAAAGTTTTTATTCTCCATGTATTTAAAATCTGCCCATAATATATGTATGGTTATGTTAGCTGTCACATTGCCTAACTTTTAGGTGCCTGGGAAAATCACTGAAAGATGCAAAGTCTGCGTTAGGTGTCTAAGCGCCTTTACATTGAAGAGGGAGAGAGAGGCGCTATAAACTGCCATTCACAAAAGCCAGCATGGTAGGCAGGGAGCCACCTATCCTAGCCAATGGGAGACGCTGACAAGAGGGAGGCGTGCTAAGCCTCACCCCTCTCACAGAGATAGGTGACTGAGCCTTAGCTGCACGAGGTGCCTATTTCTGCTTGTGATTCACACGTGGGAACCTTCTTTGGAGTTAAACACCCTATGCCATTTTAGTGAGAAGCTGCGGGGGAAGGAGAGCATCCCTCATAACTTTTAGCCCAGTGGTTAGGCTACTCCCCCAGGATGTGGGGGACCTCCAGTTCAGATCCCCTCTCCACTTAATGGGGAGAAGAGATCTGGCAACTCTCAGGTGAGTGCTCTAACCATTGGGCTGTGGCTTATCCTGATTTGGGGAATTCCTCAGTCTCTCCTACCAAAGGATGGCCACAAGGAGGCAGCACTGCACATGCTCAGAGGCAGAAACGTAGGTACCTCGGGAATTTTTAGTACCAAAACTTGGGTGCTGAGTGAGTTTAGGTGTCTATAGGGTTTCAGTGGGAGTTTTGTGCATCACACAGGTCCCAAAACTGGGACTTAGGCGCCTAAAACAAGGACTTAGATGCCTAACTCCTTTTGTGCATTCAAGCCCCTGTGTGTCAGTTTTATGTCTGTAAAATGGCATAATAATACTGTACTTCCTGACCTCACATGGGTGTAATTAATCAGGGTTTGTACGGTGCTCAGATAGTAGGTGATTGGAGCCAAAGGAAAATCCTAGAGAGGAAGCAAACATCCTTATTCAGTGGAGGAGTAGGATTCTGTGCAGTAAGAGCCTTATCTAATGCCTACTGAAATCAATGAAAGGCTCCCATTGACTGCAATGGGCATTACATCAGGCTCTAAATGGGACACAGGGCTACACATTGATTGATAAGGTTAAAAAGAAATAGTAAACATATTTCGCTGCTTCATTCACTGTGAGCTGTCCATCCCGCACACCAGATGAGGTGAAGGGTCCCTGAAAAAAATACTAGATAGTAATGTAACAGAAGTCTGTGTCATAATGCGCACACACAAGGGGCAGAGATAAGGTTGCAAGGGCAACATTAAACTTGTCATTTTCTTAATTTTGAGTGTTACAACTTTGCAAGTCTAATATTCGTTTAATATAATTGTTCAGGTAAAAGATTTTAGTAATTCGTTTTTCATGCAGTCCTGATCTCAGCTGCTACCTTGCCCTGTATTTTAAACAAAAGAATGGGAGCAAAAGAGCAAGAACCGGAGCATAAAGATCGGTGACCTTGCCCTTTTTTTGCACAAAGGGTAGGCAAAATATTCAGTCTAAGAAAGTTTTGATGACATATTGTCTTTTAAGTTTTCATCGTATTTTCCAGTAATGGTGCTATTATGTATCTTTTTTTACACTCTGTGATATCCCCATGCAATGCATGAATTTATCAGATTTCAATGATATGGAAGCTTTCATTTCCACTTCAGTGAGTTCTTTATCTAGCGGCTGCCTGTCATTCTCTCTCTCTCTCTTTCTTTTTTCAAATAGCAACTGTTTGTTCAAAACAAAAACTCCAGATGATTGCTGGCTGACTTTGTGAGAAAATATTTTTTACATACGATGCCCAATTGCCCATTGTAGAGTGAGGGGGAAAGAGGGGAACACAACATACCCATTAATGTGCTTTGGAGGAACTGCACCAAAATCATCTCATGTAGAACCAGCAATGGCGGGTGACAAAAAGTGAATGTCATGGCCAAAAAAGCCAATGTGTATGGATTAACCGCTCTGGCCAAAATAGTAGTATTTTCTACAGCCCATGCTTTAACGATAAATGCAACTTGAAACTACAAATACTTTGGTGATAGATACTAGGTGTAAATGGAAGCACTGGAGGGCAGTTCAAAAGGCACTAGCAATGCATTTTAATTACTGAAGCAAAAATCCAGGGTCAAGTGTATTAAAAACTACTTAGAAGCCCAGCATGACCAGATTAGCTAGCTGATCCAATAGAAAATCAGCTCCAAAGGAAAGCCAGACCCCTGCAGAACCTACACACGATGTCCTTGGTGCCCAGGTTGAGTAGCCAATGCCTTCTCATTCAGCTTATACCAAAAGATATTAGTCATGAATTAACCAGTGCTACAACATCTGGCTTTTTGAGTGAGAGGTAGACCCCTGTATCTTTAAAAATGACTGGCATCCAACTGTCCTCACGTGAGGTCTTGGTGAAACCTGTCAACAATGAAACTACAACTCCACTACCCATTTTAAATAAGGAAGTGGAACAAACGTTAGAATCACAAAGCTAGGAAAACTCAAAGAGTAATGGACAGTTCCATTAAAAACTAAGCTGAGCTTAATCAAGAAAGACAGACCATTGGGAGCTCATGCATCTGCCAGTCAAAATCCTGGGTAGACTTGTCATGTTGCAGCTGATCTAGCTTCCACAGGAAGCACATAAGGTCATCACAGCAACCACATGAAGGAACGGCTCTAGACAGTCTGCATGAATCAGACAGAGCACTACTCAGAAGAGTTCAGCTGGATGACGCTTGTAAAGAGTACAGCTAGCATGAGGAACATCTCTTGGCCTCCCATCATAGCTCCTCTGTATTTCCACATAAAATCCTTGCTCAGAAGAAGTCTAAACTTTAGACATCTACTCAGTCATCATCACCCCAGTCTGCAGTGCAGCTACTTCAGTTCCTGGAGATCATTATTAAAACACAAACTCTGGACACAAAGAACAGTAAGGGTCTGGGGAAAAAATGAAAGCCCCTCTCTAAAAGCTACTAATAGCTACTGGTGAGTGTGCACCCTGTCTGGAAGTGACTCTGGATCTGTACTTCATATCATAGAACTGAGTTTGTTTTTATAAACATATCTTTTCTCATGTAGATAATGAAAAAACATAAGAAAGTGCCAGGTCCTGGACCTTGCTCACTTAAAGCTACCAGGAATTTTACCTTAGGCAGGACTGCAGGCTTGAGCCCTAATACATAACATTAACTTCACAGCAGGAGCTGCATAGTAAAGAGGATGGTTGGCTTTGTGGTTAAGGCAGTGGCAGAGGACACAGGAAACTGAGTTCTACCATGGGTTTCCCATGTGATCTTGGCCAAGTCATTTAATCTCACTAAGCCCCAGTTCCCCATCTGTATAAATGGGTGCTGTGGGGGAAACTTCATTAAGCTTGGTGAAGTGCCAAGATGTTGGGGGCCATATAGGCACCTAGATAGGTAGGTAGATGAATCATTGCAACTTCTTGGACAATAGAGTTCTAGTTATTGTATCAAATTCTTTGGTGAATTCAATAGTGGTATTAGTGACCAACGGGCTGTAGATTGGTCAGGAGAAGATGTGAGGGACAAAGTAGTGTAATTTGCATAAATATAGCATTCTGTGGGTGGGCAAAATTACATACTAAGAGGCGCAGAGTGGGGGTACAGTTGGAAAAGCAAATAACTGGTGGTTGTAGATTAAAGAGAGGGCTGATGGCTTTATTCTACACTTTCCTGCTAGTTACTTTTCCTACTACAGCACTCCTCTCTGCACCCTTTGTATGTAAATTGCACTGATCTTGCACACAACTGAATGCCAAACTAGTGCAAGTTACAAAGGCCTGCTTCACCACTGGGTTACTCCAGTATTATGCTGGTGGAGTTCCATGTTAATCAATGATGTGCCAGCAGTGTAAAGCTGGAGTAATACTGTGCTCAGTGAGGCCCCATCACTTTACCACTCAGACCAGTTTGATGACTCATTTAATACCCAGAGGCCCAATTTTCTGCTGGTGTAAATGGGTGCTGCTTCACTGACTTCAATGCAAGTTCAGTCCTTACACCAGAGAACTTGACCCCATGTATATTTTACAACTACATATTTTTCTGGAGTTGCATATTCTTACACCAGGGGCAAATCTGGCTCATTATTTTTTCTCTTTTATTCAGGGCTTTCCAAGATATATTTTAACATGTCTCCATCAAGAATGTAGTAAAGAAGCTTAGCGTTTCTTTTGTTAAAAAACTGCCCAATCATCAAAGTTCTCTATCTAAAAAATTCAACTCACCAACAACCAGCTTAAGTTCTATTTCCTCTGCTCACCTCAGAATAATATTAGTTTCTGCCACCACAAAGCGTATAGATCATCCCTAGCATGAAACCCGGTAAAGCACATTAAAGAAGAGATGATATAGTGGATTAGGGTTTATGAAGATACGCAGCAGCACCTGCTGGGTCTAACAAGGCAGCATTGTCTGGCTGTGGTATGTTTAATCTTCTGCTGCACCGTCACCTGCTTTTCTAAAGCGATGAATGATGGTTTATTAGTAGCATGGAATGGTCTGGCACATTGAAAATCTTTCTACATATTAAACACATACCAAACTCAGTGATTTCTGACATATAGTAAAAATGTACCCATGGAGACTTGGCTACCGCCAAACATCTGAGGTGTCCCCTCAGCGCATCAGTTCGTTGGTGATATAGAAGTACCATGTAAACGTAACCCTTTGGGGTTTAGGAAGCCAGGGAGGAATCGCTCGAGAAGGACAGACCAGAGCTGGATCCGGTATCACTACTGCCCAGAGCTGTATGGAGCCCTGAGTACTGGGGCTCGTGACTTTGCCCTGGGAATAAGGAGGGAGGCTCTTACCTAGTTAAGTGGGGAGGGGTCGCTCTGTGTGGCTTTGCAGAGAGTGGCAGAAGAGGGCACCGGCGAGGTTTGTTGGGGGAATTTTACTGGCGGTGAAGGTGACCAGGAGCACCCAAGACTCACCACTGGACTAGAACTTTGCCCAGGACTCCTGAACTCTGTGTGCAGACAAATTGCTGGGTGTCTGCCCTTTCAGACTGTGCCACCACTGGGCCTGTAGGGCTTTGTACTGAATGCAACCCTGCTTTACTGCTCCCCTTATATTTCTCCCTGTTGTTTTTCTCCTTTCATCCCTCTGTAAATAAATATTTCCCTTTGCTATATTCATTGTACTTTTCCAGTGTGTGTGTGTTCACTCTGGGGAGTTTGGAACAGGTGCCCCTGGGGTGCAAGGGACTTTCCCCGCTGCATTCCTGCACACACCTTCTCTTGGCCAAAGCTGCCTGCAGAGCAGACTCCATCTTGGCCATGAGGGTGGTAAAGTTACATAAAGTACCTAGAAAAGAATCAGACTAAAGACTGGTTAGAGATGAAGAATCTGGATCCAGATCCATATTTCAAACATATTTCAAGTGTCAGGGTGTGACGAAAGTGGAAATTTTTGTAATAGGTTTATGCACTATCTGTCCATATGATTCTGTATCTATCCCCTTGGCATCGCTACCCCTTGGGAGATAAGAATTGGTTTTCTCCCCGAGACATGGGAGCTCAGGGTAAGTATTTGAGACATAGAGCCACTAGGACTGTCTGGGCTGGAGTCAACACATTTGAATGAAAGACCCTACAGAGGCAATGGAAACCCTGAAGATAAAGGTCCAGCTGCAGAGGCAGCTGAACATGTGAACACTGCCTGGCTGTGGCTGGAGAACAAAGATGAGAGGAATCAGGTGTCTGTGTTAAGAAGAGACAAGTACACGGACATGGAGGACTTCTCTGGGGACTGAGAGCCAATGGGGACTCAGAGGGCGACAATGGAGCTTAGCAAAGCCGGGCATAGCAAAGCCCTGGTTGCCTTCACCGGGAAGCCTACCTCACTCATGCTAACCCAAAGGCTTTCAGATTCTGTATATCCAGTGACTAATAATTGCTACCTTGTTTTAGAAAGGCTGCTTAGTGTCACTGCAGTTACGGACTGAGAGCATTGTGGGAAAGGGGTGGAAAAAGTCTCCTGCAGGAATCTGGCTTTACTGGACTTGTTGCAGGGAGCCACTGAAAGAGACAGGGATTGCCGGAGCCCCCAGGCCCCGTTTCAGAGTCGTGGAGGCCATGCTCCTGACCCTGGGGAACTGTGTGGGTCTTTGGTATACAGCACACTGAAGGGGTAGTCCCAGGAGACCAGTTAAGTGCTGGGGTGTAGACCATATGCAGTGGAATTTGGATCAAAGGGGATTTTAAGCACTACAGATAGGCACTAGCTCTTAAAAACAAATAAGTTTCCAGGTTTGGATTCATAGACATCTACCCAGTACTCCTGGGGGAATTCTGCACCAAAAAAAAAAATAAATAAAAATTCTACACACATTATAATAAAATTCTGCAAAATTCTACGTATTTTATTTGTCAAAATAACACAATATAATCACACCAGTTTCAATTATTTTGGTAATTTATTTCAAGATACCTGTCAGCAAGTATGTCTGTAACAATACAGACAACACAAACAGATTCAGGAAATGTTTTTTGACAAATAGATTTTTTACTAGGCATATTAATACAGAACTTTGAGTAATAATTCATTTAAACTACAATACAGAAACGTATTTCCTGCACCCCTCAGAAGCAGTGCAAAGGCTTGGGAAAGTCAGGGGTAATGGATGAGCTAAGGAAGAGGGAAGTAATTGCTGGGAAGGAGCCTGGGAGCAAACCTGGAGGCTAGTTGGGTGTGGGTTGGGGAAGTATGGAACAGGTTTTTTTGGAAGGGGATGATTGTTAGGGAGTTGGGGAGCCTCCTGCATGAAGACCCTGGCTGACCCTCGCCTCTCCCATTCAGTCAGGCACATCTGTCTCTGACCCCATGTGTCCCTGCACCCATACTCAGCTACCCCTCATCCCCCTCCCATGTGTTCCTGAACACCCTTCCCCAACCCCATGTGTCCCTGCACCCCCACTCAATCACCCCTCTTCTCCCCATCCCCATGTATCCCTGCTAGACATATTTTAGAAAGTGATCCAGTTTTGATTTAAAGACTTCAAGTGACAAAGCATCCACCACACTTCTTGGTAAGTAGTTCAAAAGATTTTTGAGGTGGCCAGTATACTTTGTGGCTGGGGGAGCTGCCCAGCATGCAGCTGATGGCACTAAAGTCATCACAAATGCCATCCTGACCATTAGCTAGATGCCTGCAGATGAAATAGCTTTTCCTTTAATCTGTCGTTATGGCCTTTGACCATATGGGAATGGTCAGGTCAATGAAGGAGCGGATTTTGCTACTTTCCAATTTGATCTGTGCAGTTCCCCAAACACTCCAGTGGGTCACTTTATAAAATTCATAATTGTTGTTATGCTGTTACACAAGCAAAGCCTACTAGTTACAACACAGGACTGGGCGCTTGCAGATCTGGGTTCTGTCCCTAGCTACGCTGCTGACTTAGGACCTGATCCAAAGCCCATCAAAATGAATGGAAAGACTCCCAGGAATTTCAATGGGCTTTGGCTCAAGCCCCTTGCTGTCTAATTTTAGCCTTAATATCTCCATCTATGCAATGGGATAATAATACCTACTCTATCTACCTCAGATGTGATGTTTAATTCATTAATGTCTGTAAATTGCTTTGAGATCCTCATAGGGGAAGTGTTGTATATATACACAGCATATTTATATCAAGCCAACTTGACCATCTTTACTGTAATTCTGGCACATTGTAATATGCATTTTGCTCAAACATTCATTTTGATTATTCTGTCTATAATGTCTCATCAATAAAACTAAGTGATCAAAAAGGGAATCTCTCTGATGTTGAATGTTAGTTGTATCTGCTTAACCTTGGAGTTTCTAAAAGGGGCTTTACTCTGGGGAGTTTGTTTTCTTGCTACTCCAGAGCTTTTATAGCTTGTTAATGTTTTTCCATTTATGATCCAGGGAATTGCCTGAATGCCAGTGCCTACCTTCCTGGTTCTTTAGGTGTGACTGCCTTCCAGAGTATGGCTACACAGTCCGCGAAAGCGAGCCTCCTAGTCCGGGTAGACGGACTTGGATTAATGGGGCTCACCCTACTGCTCTAAAAATAGCTGTATAGACAGCACTTTGACATTGTGGCTCGGGCTGGAGCTCAGGCTCTGAACCCGCCCCCCTCACTATCCTTCAGGGCCTGAGCTCCACCCAAGTCATAACGTCAAAGCGCTGTCTACACAGTTATTTTTAGAGCGCTAGGTGAGCCCCCGTGGCCCAGGTCTCTCGACCTGGGTGGGAGGCTGGCTGCCATGGCCTATGTAGACAGGGGCTTCGTTCTGAAGGCAGGTTGGCACCTGAGGGAAGTCTCCAGTAACTGCCCCCACTTTGCCTCAATATGTGCATTTGGCCTGACACTCCTGCTTTCATTTTATTTTACTTGTTGTCAGTGTGCATTTTCCCTGGTTTCTTTTTTGGCTAAGTTGGCAGTGACTGTACGGGGCCAAATTTTCAACCCTAACTTTAACAGCTGAACAAGGAAACAATGCATCCCCTGCCCGCCACCTCAACTTACACACACATCTGCACATGCAAATTAAGGTTGGCATGGCCAGTTATTAGATGATGTCAAAACCAGTTCAGTCAGAACATGTCAGGCTGCCTTGAACTGAGTCTTTGCTATGGATCTATCTGGTTTTAAAATCTGTTTAACTGAACTGGTTTTAAAACCAAGTAGAAATTTCTCTCACAGAAGATAGGCCCTTAGAGCCAGATTCTGCTGGGCCTTACATGGTTATGCAGTCTGGGGAGGGTTTAAGAAGCATCATCATAGCCTGCATAAAGGCCAGGAAGAATTGCAGACCCTAAGGCAGAACAGGGCCTGCTGTCTCCCTACTCCCATGAAGGCACATAGAAACCAAAAGGCAATGGGTGAGGAAGGAGGTGTGGCTCTGGCCATGGCTCTACTCCAGTCCTGTACAGCTGATCAGCTGCAAAGGGGAGAAAGCTGTACTCACAAGGGTTGTAGCAGAGCACCAAGAAATGCCTCTGATGCTCTCCCTGGAGCAGTACAGCTATGTATTGGTACACCAGAGGACTGTGCCCAATATGCACAGTCAAGGCCATCAACAGTTAGCAGGGCTGTCTCTATATTTATGCATTGTAGAGCTCCAGGCACCCTCTTGGCACTTAATAAGGAGGGGAAATAATAATAAATAATAATAATAATAATGATGATAAAATAATACTACCACCTACCTTTGTAACATGTACACAGATACAAAACTTCATGTAGTGCTAAGTTTTATTGCTATGATTATCTTCTGATAAAGGAATAGAGCTCAATCCTGAGAGACACGGAATGCTTGCAACTCCCATTGGCTTTAACAGGAGTTGCCCGTTTTTCTGCAACTTCTGAGGGCTTGGCCCATGGCCATTATACGGACACTAATATGAAAAATACAGTTATTGGGTCATGAGACTGATGTTTTTATTCTTTGGTAACCATAGGAAAAGTAGTGTCAAATGCAGGTACTGTAGTTTTATTACAACCAAGTACTTGTGTCGTATTTTATCTTACTATTCAAAATTGCTACAATTCTAAAATCCAGCCATAATTTACACTACTACTTAGCACTTCTATAGCACTTTTCATCTGTAGATCCAAAGGTGCTTTTCAAAGGAGGATATCATTATTCCCATTTTGCAGAAGGGGGAAAATGATGTACAGAGAAGGAAGTGACCTGCAGAAGGTCACACATTGGCCCAGCAGCAGAGCTATGAATAGATCTCACATCTCTCAATTCCCAGTCTGGTGCCCGATCCACTAGATCATGATGACTCACTCTATGAGGATAGAGTATCTGGACACAATACAACTTTTATAAGTGCAGGATCTGGCCCTTTGTCTTACTTGTTTACTTGATGTACCCTCCAAGAATGCAGTAAATACACACTTGGGGCCCGCTCCAGCATTCCAGATTCAGGGAGCATTGCTAACCAAGTAATGACCAAGAAGTACAGGATTGGGCCTTTGAGTTGAAATGTTAGCTGGGGATCCTATAGTGCCATGCAAGATGAGCTTATATTTCCTTAAGGTACCACTGAAAGGGTGTATGCCAATACTAGAGAAACATCTAAGAAAATTCTGATGCACACTAACAATGTTCCCGTTAATTAATGGTAAATGATACCTTAAGAAAACATTTGATACAGTACCATCTGCTCAGAGCTGTGGCCGCTCTGCTGCCTGGCGTGATCCTCAGCGCAGAAGTCACAAGTATGCTGGAGCTCCCCGGTTGCACTTTGAGGCAGGTGGTACTATTGCAATGAAAAGGGGATTTGTGAAGGACATAAGAGCTTACTAATTAAAAAGATAAATCTCCTGAATTGCACTACTATACACTCATTACAGCTAACACAGCTAAATGAATGCACAAAAGCATGGCTTTTGCATTACTCCACTATGTTTACATAAAAATCTCTTCATGCTGCAGCCCCATGACTGAATTGCTAGTTTGTTAATACCATATGTTTCTCTCTGTACACTCCAATGGGCAAATCCAGGCCTTTTCATATTCCCAGTAGCTACCTCAGAAAGTCCAGAACATCGATTTTGGTCATATGGTGTTCCATCTCCCTGGTGACACTGAAGTCTGACTCACTGCTGGCGTTCAGATCAGCTGTCAGAACTCATCTTTTCTTCTTAAATACTGTAATTAGATTGGTATTTTGTGCCACTGTAAAGCATTCCATTCTTTACTTTCTCAAAGCCCGGGCATTGCTCACTGTTAATTAGCATTGTCGTGCTAGATTTTTGTGCACAACTATTTGTGGCTGTGTTCCAAGTGATGCTGAGTTGCACCCTGATAAACAACACCAGTTTGGTGGGCCGAAGAGGATTTTATTCAAAACAGGAATATAGCAATGGAACCACAATGGAGTGAAGCCGCAGGCTATGCAATGAGAATCACAGCAATAAGAATCAATAATAGTTCTACAATGCGCCTACAATTTCATGATGGGCTGTGTTGCCCCCACCAGTTTTAACTGACACACTGGAAGTAGGGGTGGCTGAACTCCTTAACTGAGCTTACCGATTCCCAGGAAGACGAATCTCAAGAATTTTTTTTAAAATGTAAGTTTCTAGCCCTTTTCCTTGAATAGATAACCTTGAAAATGTCAACAGCTGTAAACCAATGTACTGTACCAGTAAAACAATTCCTAACGCTGAAATGAAGACATCTGCAACAGGAGGCTGCTGGGACCTAAATATCCTTGCCACCCACTCCACCAGGCATGCTCCTACTTTTTATAGAGAATGAGCCACTAAAGTTTTGGGCATATCCCAAAGAACCCTCTCAGCAACCTTTCTCAGACACTTTAGTGCCTAGCAGTGACCGAATGGTGGACAGGAATCAGTTACAACGTTTAGGAGAGGAACAGCAATATATTGCTTCACAAGCCTGTCCCAAAATGCTAAGGTTGATTGTGACTGTTAATGTTTTAAGCACCCTCTGGGGCTGGCTGCTGCCCATTCTGTTCAGGTGCTGGCTATTACAGTGGCCGCTGCTGCTACAAGGGGAATGCCTCTCCTGTGCCCCACATCAGTACTGCTCGGAGCACATAGGGGATGTCCCATTTCCTTCCCAGCCCATCTACACAAATGTGTCGTATGCTCCAGCAGCACACGAGGAAGAGTAGGGAGGGATGAAGCCAAGTTGCTTCTATACTGAGTGGGAGTCTTGGAGCCATTGCCGCCAGCGATAGTTTGCCTGCCAAACTCAAAAATGAGCTGGTATGGGGAGGTACTCCCTCCCCAGTCCATCAGTCCCTTCAAGAGAAAGCCAGTTTACCCAACCCCTAACCCACCACACCAGCCTGGGGTAGACCTGTCCACTTCTGACTCCACCACTCCAGATAGGGGAAGCAGTCAGCAGCCAAAGGAAACGTGCCTGCCTCAAGAATCAAAGGAGACCTAATCTCCAACTGACCATCCAGTCCACCACCACAAGAGATCTCTTTTCCCAGCCAACCAAATACCCGTCTAGCTAGCGGCCTCAGTCTTGTGCTACCATCATTGACAGCAGAGGGATCAGGACACCTTGCTGCCACTATCACTATTACTGTGAGGAACAGCTACCAGGGAGGGGAGGCACCAAAAGGAGACTCCATGAGGAGGCTGGAAGCGGGAAGCACTGGGGTGTAATGTACGTAGTGAGAGATGGATCTGTGGCATTGTTTTGGGGAAGCTCTATGGCCTTCGTTACACAAGAGGTCAGACTAGAGGATCACAGTTGTCCTTTCTGGCCTTGGAATTTATGAATCTATGTGTGGGTGGTTGTGGAAGAGCTGATGGATTTTGTGGGTGGGAAGGAGTGTATGGAGTCAGTAGATGTTTGCATGGGAAGAGTATTTTACCCAAGCATGTCACATGGATCACTGACTCAGGCAGAAGCTTTTTCAGGGAGCTTCCCGGCCAATGGGAGCTGCGGGGGTGGTGCTTGCAGGCAGGAGCAGTGCGCAAAGACCCCTTCCCCCCCCAGCCCCAGGGGCTGCGCGGGCATGCTGGCCACTTCCGGGAGCGGCGTGGGGCCAGGGCAGGCAAGGAGCTTGCCTTCACCCCACTGTGCCGCCAGATTTTAGCAGCCAGAGATCACAATAGACTGGCAGAGGCTCCAGGATTGACCAGTCGATTGCAATCTACGGTTTGGTGATCACTGCTCTAAGGATAGGACAAGAAGCAATGGGCTTAAATTGTAGCAAGGGCGTTTTAGGTTGGACATTAGGAAAAACTTCCTAACTGTCAGTGTGGTTAAGCACCGGAATAAATTGCCTAGAGAGGCTGTGCAATCGCCATCACTGGAGATTAAGAGCAGGGTAGACAAACACATGTCAGAGATGGTCTAGAAAATACTTAGTCCTGCCATGAGTGCAGGAGACTGGACTAGATGACCTCTCAAGGACCCTTCCAGTCCTACAATGCTATGAAATATTGTCAGTGGATTATATTATTTGCTACATGTTGCTGTTATTCGCTAAATAATTTATCTGACTAGGAGTTGTCACCACTCTGCCTCTCCCATATTGGCGAATAGGAGGAGGGACCAGGCTGGATGGGGGAAGGAGAAAGGATGGCTTCCTGGGGTCTTGGTATGGAAAGCTGGGCCACAATATGGAAAAGGTTGAAAACCGATGTGTTTGACAAATATTTTTTGCAGCATTCAACCAGCTCAAAAATAAAACCACACTCAAATTTTTTTAAATGCTCACATATTGTATCCACAGCTCAGAAGAGCTGTATCCAATCTACAGAGCAGGAGAGGCACTAACATACAGTTTGGGAGGAAGAACGAGAGAGGAGCATAAAGCTCTCCTTTAAATGGCCTTCCTCGTAACTCCATGTGAACTGACAAAATGCCAGGTGGCTTGCTCTTTGGGTGAAAGGCATGCTTGGCATAATGCCAATGATGTTAATGGTATTACACTAGGGATTAATTTGGTCCTTTATATCTAACATTGTTTCACCTGTTTCAATTAAAGCAGTTCTAAATAAACCCACAAGTGTAAGTACTTTACTCCTTCCCTTGTATTTTTTTAATGGATTAAACTAATGTTTATTGTGAATAATGGCTTTGTGACCACTACACCCTTCCTTTCAACTGGTGAGACACCGTCTTGAAATTATGTTCTTCATAAGCCACTGCTGTCTATGATGGGAAATTAACTAGTTTAAGAATTATAGGTGTGCAACTGTGCACAGAAAATAGGTGATTGCACACGCAAACAGCCAATTCTAGAAATGTGTTCATGCAGTTACGTCATTTGGAGGTGCTGTGGCAGAAATGCACACATAAATTAGACGCACAATAGCTGTGGTTTGCCTCCACGCTCCAGGTTGCTTTTCAGCAAACACATCAGAATGTGTTAACTCCTCATGGTTTCAGCCCCCATTGTGTTTGGTGTCAAACACAAATGATTTGAAAACATAAAATTGTTCCTTTTCATTCTATACCTATCAAGGAGAAGGGAGAATGTTACCCTTCTCAGTGTTACTGTTTAGGACAGTGGTTCTCAACCAGGGGTACATGTACCCTTGGGGGTACTCAGAGGTCTTCCGGAGGTACAACAGTTCATCCAGATATTTGCACAGTTTTACAGCAGGCTACACAGAAAGCACTAGTGAAGTCGGTACCTTTACCCAGTTCCCCCTTGTTCCTTGGAGGAAGCAATCTTCTACTACCCTTGGCCAGCAGCAGATGACTTCCCTTTCTGCACCAGCTCAGCTCTGCTGGCTAGGTGGGTGAGGAAGGGAGTCAAGACTCCACATAGTCTCTCACCTCTAACTGTTCATTCCCCACTCACCTGTGCAATAGGATCAGAGCGGGGGAAGGGAGGTAGTTGCGCAGCCCTCTCCCCTCCCAGGCAGCGGAATGAGGCTTTGTAACCTCTACCTCCTTGAATGGGAGTCACAGTCTGGCCCAACATTTTGGAGAGTGACTAAAGTGGGTACCACACTCATGATCTCTCCTGCAAAACTAATGAGCTGGAATTCCCTTTTGAGGAAAACCACTGGTACGTAAAATTAAGTTTCAGTGATGTGCCTAGCACTGCACCTCTCCAAGTGAGTGCCAGTCTGATTCTGTGAGGGCGTTAGCAGTATTACCAGCAGCAGCAGAAGCAAATATACTCTACATGTCTAACACCAGATGGTGAAGCAAGCCAAGCATTTAAATGCTGTTTCAGCTCTGACTATACTCACTTATGAATTTTAACTTAGAGCACTGCTTTTTGTGTGTGCGGCTCTTTTCTTTCTTTGCACAGTGATACTGGAGATATAGGGAGTGACAAGAATGCTCTTGGCAGAAGCAGTGTTAAGAAAGCCCCTCAAAGCTAACTGTGTCTGGTAGATGCACTCATATGATTGCTAATTCACGTGCCTGTCATGTTATCTGAGGCTTTTTCTGTGGCCGCTTTAAGAGCGCACCTTAATTGAAACTGCAGTGTGATGGGGTGAACAAACCACCCACCAGGCAGGCAGGTGTTAGAGAGCAGCTTTCAGCTCAAGCATCCCCATCCTGCTACACCTATGAGGCATGCCAGTCTTGGGGGAGGAGCTTTAAAAAAAGGAGAAAGTCCAAAAGGAGCTCAGTGGAGAGCCAAGCTACCTTTGTTGCCTGAGAACACAGAGCGACAGGACAGATGGCTGGGGATCATGGTAGGACAGAGAACCTGGAACCTGGAGAACCTAAGTTCACTGTAAGTTGTACGGCCATGCAGCAGGCTATCAAGGGCCGCACAGGTGGGGAGACGCGCCCCACCCCTGGCCCAGCCCAGCCCAGCCCTGCTGGAGAGAGGAGCCCCTCCCCCAGCCTGGCCCAGCCCAGCCAGACTTGTCGTGGCCGAGGAGAAGCACCTCTCATCTGGCCCTGAGCTGCTGTGGTGAGAGAAGGCTGGGGGGAGTCCTCTCTCCCCACCGCAGTACTGGGTCAGCCTGCACCCCAAACCCCTCATCCCCGGCCCCACCCCAGAGCCTTCATCCCTAGCCAGAGCCCTCACCCCCCCCCCTGCACCCCAACCCTCTGCCCCAGCCATGAGCCCCAACCCACACTCCGAACCCCTCGCTCCACCCCCACCACACATCACCTCCATATTGGTGCACATAACAATTCATTCTGCACATGGACGTAAAAAATTAGAGGGAACACTGCTTGGAACTCCTCTTTATTTTTGTTGATTTCATTTATTTTCCGTTTTTTAGCTTGAGGACTGAGACTACGGGGGTTGACACCAGAGCAGGGGTCCCCCTCAAGAATACAAGCCCCCTGACGAGAAGGTGCATGCATTGTAGGAAGTAGTTCAGGGAAGTAGTAAGAGGTCTGAACAGATGGATCATAACCATCAGCCACAAGAATCCCTGGGCTGGAACTGAAGGTAGAGAGGAGAGACTGGGTTTCCCTTCAGCCTCACCAGCAGGAGGACCTCAGAAATAAGGGGTCAGAAGGACTACTGGGCCTGGACCAGATCCACTGATCTGGTGTGAGGACCCCAGAACTATTGGATGAAAACTAGTTTATCCCCAAAAAGGTGAGACCAATGGTCACTTTGCCAGACCTTTGATATCTCTGTGTGTTGTGATACAGCATGGCCAGAGGGCAGCAGGAGAGCGTTAGAAGGGAGCCTTATTCCCTGTAGAGGGAAGAAAGTTTGCTATAAATTAATTAAAGCACCTGAAGCCAATTAAAAATATATGAAAATAAATGAAGCCAATCACATGATAACCCCCCCACACACACTTCAATCAGACAAGAGGAGGAGTTGAAGCAGCGTGGATTGGTGTTGGAGCAAAGAGCAGTTTGGAGGAGTTGAAACAGAGTGGATTGGTGTTGGAGCAGAGAGCAGTTTGGAGGGAAGCAGAGGAGAGTTTGGAGAAGTGCTGTGGTGGGCTAAGAAGAGCAAGACCCTAGGTAAAGGGACACCTGGTTTGTGCAGAGGGAGGGCAGGAAGCCCCACAAGCTGAAGGGCAGGAGAGGGAAGTAGCCCAGAGGAAGGAACCACTAGTTCTAGTGGTTTACTGCTATCCCTAGGGCCCCTGGGCTGGGACCCGGAGTAGAGGGCAGGCCTGGGTCCCTCCCTCTCCACTCTCCTCCTCTAGGACACTAGTGGGGCAGTTAATACCCCAGTTCAGGGGCAAGAAATGGTGCCCTGAACCCCCACCCAAGAAGAGAAAGCACGAGACCCATCATAGTAGTGCTGGCAATTTGCCACAGTGTGCATGTGGGTGCATGCCAAAGATGGAGCACAAGAGGAACCTCAACACCAAACCCCTTTGAATTTAAATAAATGGTAGTTTCCATCTGAATCCCAGCTCTAAACTTGTCCTATAATTTTGTTTCTGGATGACATCCAAAATCAGATGGGGGTTCTGCTTCTGTTCCAACTGAGGTGTGACTGAAGTCTCCTGAGACAATTTTATCTCAAGGAATTTTGGCCTCAATGGGTGACAGTCTCACAACAAAAGTTCACAAGATTTTGGCATAGTTGTATCTGAATCCAAACCAGTTTATTGATTCAGCCTTAAGACCAAACTTTAGCCTGCACCTAATCCAGACAGAAATATCCTCTCCTCGGCCTCTATTGAATATGTATTTTAGGGAATGGCTTGAGCTCCAAAAGCCAGATCATTCAGATTCAGACTAGGTCTACACTACAGACCTAGATCAGTATAACTATGTCACTCAGGAGTGTGAAAAATCCACACCCGTGACTGACATAGTTATACTGACCTAACCCCCCAGTGTAGATGGTGCTATGTCCATGGGAGAGCTCTCGGGGAGGTGGATTAATGACGCTGAAGGGAGAAGCTCTCCCTTCAGCATAGCAGCATCTTCACAAAAGCTTCATTGTAGCTCTGTACATGAAGACCCGCCCTCAGATTTTGAACCCCTCGGTGTATGGGAGTACAAGCAAGAACTGCACCATGCTCAGGTCTTTAATGGAAGTTCTGCATATGAAGCTGTTGTTAGACTTGGCTCCTATCTGTCTGTAATGTTATCTGCATCTACACACAGGTACATGTGGTAGTGATAATCCGTGGGATAAATTGTAGTCATCATGCACTTAGGGTTACTTTATCTGCTCTCTATCCACTAATCCATCTTTCCTAAAAATAATTCTAACAGTCCAAACATCTGAGCAGCTTCAACCAACCCTCATTAAAAAAAAAAAAGCTATCAGATAAATATTTTCTCTTTTCACCACAAATTTTGGAATTGCTCCACAAAATACTCACAATGCTTTGAGGTACAACACAGACAATATTTATTTCAGAATCAACTTTCTTAATGGGATGCACACCGTTTGCTTCTAGCCCTGGAATGTCTAGATGTTCAAAAAGCAGAAAACCATGATGCATAGAAAACCTACTTGGGGCATTTTTAGAGGTTTCTAAAATTACCTTCGTTATAAGTCTTCTCTCTGTTTGCACTTTGTATTTGGACTCATGGTACTTAGGAATTCTGATGTTACCTGTAGAGAGAGAAGAAAAAGAGAACCAAGAATCTTTTTTTAAAACTGGTCCAAGGGTACAGTTATGAACACAGGCCATAATATTTCACCCAAGGATTCCTACATCAAGCTAAAACCAGATATGTGGGGGACAGCATCCAGAATCCATGCTACTAAGAAACGGTATAAAGCAGTGGTTCTCAACCTTTTTGGGTTCAGGATCCATTTGTAAATGTTTATGACCTGTTGCATAGTCTGGGGGTGGAGGCCATGGGGAACTTTTGGTCGGGTCCTGTCCCCTGGAGAGGTTGGGTCCTGCCTGGCACCAGTGGTGCTGGAACATTTTTAACAGTAAACGTGCTGAAAGCCAGCCCCCTTACCCTGCCACCCTCCCCTGTCCAGCTGAGGCCGGGAGCCAGGACCCCAGGTGCGCAGGACTGCAGCCATGACCCCAGGTGCGCAGGACTGCAGCCAGGAGCCCGGGCGTGGGGCTGGCAGCCAGGAGCCTGGGGGTGCTGCAGCACCCCTCTGTACCCCTAGTTCCTGTGCCAGGCATTCACCCCACAGTAGCGGTTCCTGAAGCTCCTGTGCTGTGGGACCGCCTGGGCTTAGCTCTCTGCTCTCCAGGGTTGCAGTGCTGCTCCAGTTTGATTCCCCCACCCCAACTGGACCAAATTTGTGCGAATGGAGTTGTGATCTGGCTCATCGGGTTGCAGTGCCACTCACTCAAATTTGGCCTACCCAGACTCCTGTCATCATGATGGCTGGGCCAAATCTGAGTGGCTCTGGGACCTCAGAGATTACAGTGCCTGGAGCAAGCTGGTGAGCCCAGCCAGCCCTGTGGGTCAGGAACGGTCACATGACCCCTTGAAACATTCTGGCAACCCAATTTTGGGTCCCAACCCATGGGTTGGTATAAAGGGTTTAACATCACTCATGAGCTATGATGGTCATCTCAAGGGCATGCGACAAATATATTTTTGCCTCCCTCACCACTAGGTGTACGTGTACCTACATGTGTACAGATACTGAAAGGAAAAAATGAAATTATTGTACAAAGCTGTTGTCAGCAGAACAGTAATTACAAGTGTGCAGTTCAAGGTATGGCCTGGGTGAAAGTGAAAATGAAAGGACTCTACTCTTGTTTCAAAGAAAAGAAACACATACAAAGGTTGGCTGGGCAAACCTGGCTTGTCAATTTGATTGTATTGCAACCCCCCTTGAAAACTAAAAGAATATACAAGACAGCATCATCTAGCTGGCAAAGCAACAAAAGCTTGGACTGCAGTGTAAACCCACAGGCTTCTGCCTGCTTTCCCTGCCAAAAATATTAAACCACTTCTTGTTTACTCCTCAATTGCTTCTTTTGCCATTTATAATAATAATTATTATTTAATATTTAGATTGCAGTAGCTCAGAAAAGTCATTTACAGGTTGGGCCCTATTCTGCCTGGCCCTGAATAAATGACTGTCCTTGTCCCAAAGAGCTGACAGTGTAAAATCTCTTAAGCCTTTTGCTTCATCAGTTCTCTCTTTTGCTCTGTGAACAAAATAATGAAGTGGCTGCTCCAAGTCCTGGAACAGACATGCTATTTTGGAGAGACTAGTGTAATCCGCAAATCCCCATTTCTGGAACTCCTTAGATTGATGAGAGAAAGTGCAGGTCTCTGTTTCCAACCGTAGCTAAACGAGATTGAAACAGGAGGGGAAGCGCTCACTATGGCAGCCAAGGAGGTGGGGGAACTCTCAAGCCAGGAAGAGGAGGGGAGGGATTTGCTTTTAACAGGGGGGAGCTGTGTCCTGCTCCCCCACCTTACTTTAGCAATATATATATATTACACACACACAAACAGGCCAGTGGGTTGAACCCCCATCCTACTGTACTTTCATAATGTCCCACTATAAACCTGCCATTGCGCTCAGTGGATAAAATTCATCTCTGTGCAGAGGATCAACAAAAAGTCAATGCACTTTCCCACTTATCCTGTTTTTTGAGGGCTTAAGTGATGCATATAGGGCTGCTTGAAATTTTTCCATTAATTTTTTTTTGATGGACAATGGTTTTTAGATGAGATGAATTTTTGTGGGAAAAATACTTTTTTGATTAAAATGTTACGGTTTTGTTAAAAATCTAAACAATATTTCAGTTTTCTGTTTTTTGACAACCCCCCCACAAATTTTAAAGAAAAATTGAGACAAAAATGAATTTATCTAACATGATCTCTAACACAGTGAGTGCAGTCAGATTAGTCTGCTAGAAGTGTGTGTAAGAAAAGAAGAACCTGAAAATCACAAGGAAAACTATTTTCATCCTATGGCAAATGCAGGGAGGGTTGTGTTGAGAATGATAGGAAAGGCACAAAAGAATCTGAACTAATATTATATCAAGGGGAAAAATTCAGAGAGAGTTAATGAAGAATGACGATGCAATAAGATGGGAAGGGGTTAGGAGAATATATAGTAAAGTTTGAATGATAAGATATGGAAAAAGGGATGAGCTGCAGATATAGGGAGATTGTAATCTGATATACTAGGGTTGGAGACAGAATGATAAAATGAGCAGCCAGACAGTTAGGGCAATATGATACAGAGATAGGAAGAGGTAAAATGTCTTCATAAGATGATGATAAGACCAGGCTGTATAAGAGTGCAGGAGAGGGAAAGATGATATGACACTGAACTGATGAGACATCACAATATGAAACAGGAGAAAGAAGAACACATATAGAATTAGTACTTGGTGAGCACAACATGGCGGAAGAAGGGTCAAAAGAATCATGAGCAGAGCAGGGTGAACAGTTGCACAAAATATCTGTGAACATTTAGACAAGTTCAAAATAGAATTTTGTTTCAGACCATTATGGAATCCCCTTTATATTTGCTCCTCATAAATATTCATATGAGTGAAGTTTGTGTGTACGTATTTTCACAGATGGCGTTTATGCTTTTGCAGAGAGACAGCACAAGGACTATATACCACATAAATCCATTTTGAGGACGTACGTTGGATATTAGTGTCACGTAGCCTTTGTACTGACCCGCTGCATGGGGGTGAATTTTACGCTAGAGTGAAATTCAGACCAATAGCTAAGAGCTGGTCTGTGAGTAGTTGAATTCATTTCGGGTTGGAGCCGGAATAATTTATAAAAGATTAGGACATCCACTAAGGGACTAAAAACAATCTTGTATGAATTAGGTGACCGACCATAGAGCTCAAACATTGCATCATAATGAATGCACCAAGGAATGCTTGCAGTGAATGGGCATAGGCTGGCATTGTAATCAAATTAGTTGTTGTGAATTGGTCACAGAGTTCCAATAGTAAGTTTTGATCCTCCAATGGGGTGGGAGAGAGCTCTGTGTTAATGGAAAGCATGGAATAGATAGAAAACTCCCCTGCCACACACATTTTTTTCTCTCTTTTCTTTCCTTTTGTCTTCCTTTTACTCTGAATTCAGTCATACAAATATTTGTGGAAAGCAAACCCCAAAAGGGTGCAAGCATGGCTGAAGCAAATAGTCACAGGAAAACATTAGTTGCATTCTGCTCAGCTATGAGCAATGACCATTGGGGACTATAGATATGGCGTCCAATTCTGATCTCATATTTGCATAAATCAAAATTAACTATTGACTTCACTAGAACTATTTTGGATTTATTCTGATGTAGCAGAGCAGAATTTAGCCCCGAATCTATAAGGTCTGGATTTGAGCCAGAGGCTAAAGACTGATCTTGCATTAGCATTATTCCAAAAATATCTCCCTGTTGCACTAACGTGTGTCATTTCAAAACTTGTAGCATTGCAGAGTGCACTAATGTTAACTGGCCACTGTGGCCTTCAGCATGTTAACCACTCTGTTGACAAACCCTTCTCTTAGATCAGGGGCGGGCAAACTTTTTGGCGTGAGTGCCGCATCGGGTTTCTGAAATTTTATGGAGGGCCAGTTAGGGGAGGCTGTGCCTCCTGAAACAGCCAGGCATGGCCCGGCTCCCGCCTCCTATCCAACCCCTCTCTGCTTCTTGCCCCCGACAGCCCCCCAGGGACTCCTGCCCCATTCACCCACCACTCTCTGTCCCCTGACCGCCCTGGACCACCCACCCCTAACTGCCCCTTGCCACCCCATCCAACTCCCCTCTCCTTCCTGACTGCCCCCCCGGGGCTCCTGCCCCATTAAACCACCCCTTCTCCTTGACCACCCCCGGACCCCCTGCCCCTGACTGCCCCTCGCTGCCCATCCAACCCCTCCTCTCCTTCCTGACGGCCCCCCGGGACCCCTGCCCCATCCAACCACCCCTTCTCCCTGTCCCCTGACTGCCCCCAGAACCCCTGCCCCTGACTGATCCGCACTGCCCCATCCAACTCCCCCCGCTCCTTCTTGACTGCCCCCCCGGACCCATACCCCATTCAACCTCTGACTGCCCCGACCCCTATCCACACCCCTGCCCCCTGACCACCACCCCCAAACTCCCCTGCCCTCTAGCCAACCCCCCTGCCTCCCCCCGCCCCGTTCCCTGCCTCTTTACCGCGCTGCCTGGAGCACCGCGGGCTGGCAGCATGACTGCACCAGGACAGGCAGCCGCACAGCACAGAGCACCGGGTCAGGCTGGGCTCTGCAGCTGCACCGCCCAGAGCATTGCGCCGGCGGAGCAGTGAGCTGAGGCTGCGGGGGAAGGGCCGGGGGCAAGCCTCCTGGGTCAGGAGCTCAGGGGCCAGACAGGACAGGCCTGCAGACAGGCCTACTTTGCCCACCTCTGTCTTAGATGATACAGTACTTAAAATATCAACAGCTGGTCTACATTAGCACTCATCAGTGGAGCTCTGTTTCTCTCTCTCTCTCAGACACACACACACACTCTCTTACTTTAATCTCTGTATATACATACGGCCACTACTGCAAAGTGATGGGAAATTTTTAGATAAACGTTAGCGCAATCAAGACTCTAGAAGAGAGAGTCTGGGCCAGATCCTCAACTGGTGTAAATTGGAGTCGCTCAACATGGAGCTTTGCCAGTTTACCCCTGCTGAGGATCTGGCCCTCTACTTATTACCATTGCACTCAGCCATAAGGTCCCTTATTCAAGTCACTTTTACTCTGCTGTAAGCATGTTCACACAGCAGAGAAATAGGAGTGTGGCACTGGGAGCAGAGGGAGGCAAGGGAAAACAGGAAAAGGAAGTGGAGGAAAGACAACCATAAGGAGGTTTCCAAACCTTATCTCCAGCATAACTCAACCACTTTGGTCTTTCTTGCACCCACGACATACCCAATATTCCAATTCATGATCGGAATAGCACTGCAGCAGGCAAGAATCTGCTGCTTGCACGGTACAAATCCACATCCCAGCTGTCCCCTCAGAGCAGCATCTTATTGCCTGACAGCAGCTTTCCAGTGTCCCAGGTTGCCAACCTGTTTTCCACCTTCATGGAACAAAACTTTGGCAGGGTTTGCTGCTTATGAGCAACAGAGAGTGGCGGGTTTGCCATGCCTACAGCATATGCGGGATATACTACCCTACACTGGCTGTCATGGGCCCTGATCCAGTTGTCTCTGTTGCTGCTGACACTCAGTTTGTAGAAAGACAGACTCACCCAAGAGTCAGAAAAGGAAATGACACCATAGATCCCCCAGTTCACGTCCCTTCCAAGGCAGGATTGCTCCCGCCTTTATACTTGGCTAGTGCTTTGTCCAGCCCAGTTTTAAACTACTCAAGCCATGGAACTTTCCCCATTCCCTCTGTGAGGCTATTGCCCTTGCTATGTTTGCAATAGCTCTGCCATTGCCTTTTGTTCTCACCACGTCTTCCTCCTTAAAAGCAATTTAAAACTTTCCTTTCCTGCACCGACGGCAAAACACTAGACAACCATTACGCAGCTGGTGTGCTGAGGCTGCTGCCTACCATGCTCGTTGTGCCCTTGTATTCCCCCATTCATCCGACTGTATCCACCTGTTGTCTCTTGACTTATACTTGGTCCCTGCCCCAAAGAATGTATAATCAATCATTTTGTTCTGTGGTTGTACAGCACCTAAGCACAATGGCAGTTTGGTCCATGAGTGAGGGGGCTAGTTGTTACAGCAATACAAATAACTAACAAACAAATAAATAAATATTTAAACTTGTGTAGGCCCCTGTAGGCAAGGCCATTCTTCTCTTTATTCTGCTGTCCCACCCTCACTTAACATTTCATCTCATCAGCTACTTCACTGGGAATTTTGTGTTAGTAACAACTCAATAAAAACTGAGCACCAACTTCAAAATTTATCCCAGTAAAACTCAGTATCTATATAACTTTTTATATCTTCCTATAAAGCACTTTATAAATGCCAACTAATTAATCTTCACAATAACTCTGAGCTGAGCGAGTCCAAGAGGTTAAATGACTTGCCCAAAGTCACACAGCCAGTTTGGGACAGATTTGGAAAAGAATTCAGCAACCACAATTGGAGCTAGAGTTTCAAAGAGTTTCAGTCCCCCATCAAGGTGCCTAAATACGGGGCCAAATTTTCAAAAGAGCTCAGCACCCAATCTGAAAATCTGGCCCTACATGGCTGAGCTTAGAATAAAACTCAAGAGCCATGGGCAGTGGGGGAACCACGGGCTTGGGAAGGCTAGCTCCCTGCCTCGCCCACCCCTTTTTCCTGAGGCCATGCCCCTTCCCCTTTCCCCCCAAGACCAGATCTGCCTTCCGCAGGTGCCAGCGCCCCCCAGCCTCACGTCGCCCAAGCACCTCCATCTCGGAGTGCTGAGCGGCCCCCACTCCCCAGCGCCGGAGCACCGAGTGGGTAGGTGATGTGAGGCCCTCCCTCCCACACAGCCCTGGAGCACTGGGCGGCACAGCCCCAGCACCGGGGACCGCCTCAGCCATCCCAAGTCCCAGCCGTCTTCCCTTTCCAGAAGAGGCTCAGCCTGCCTGGGTGGCTGGGGCCAGTTAGCAGCAGGAGGGAGCCCTTGGGGCAGAACATGGGCAGGGCTACACAGGGCTGTTTGGGGAGGCATAGCCTTCCCGACCTATTATATGCACCACCCATGTCAAGAGCTCCTGGTTTTCAGTCCAGAGCTCAGGACCTTGTGTTGCCTTTCTCTCCTGGGAAAAATAGTCCTTAAAGAATTTGCTGATTGTTTCTTTCCAGCTCATACCCACCAAACAAGGAAGGGGATGCCCTCTTCCACAATGGTTATTTTCCCCTGCTCACGGTCAATATTTAAAATCTTCTTCTGTGATGATTTTCCTCCATTTCCCAAGACAGTCCCACACCCCACCTTACCCTCCCATATCCTCTGCCACCACTTACCAAGCGCCCCTCTGTTTTGAGTCTAATTGTGCAGGTGAGCTTCTGACCCTGAAAAGCTGCCACAGTGTGAAAAATGTACCCTGTGACCTTTGGCTCACCTTGTCCTTGTCATCCAAGAATTTACTTTCCACCATGTACAAAACTGTTTCACTGGCAAAGCAAAATCTAATTGTTGCTCACACTTCATCGGCAGATAACTTCCTAGGTAAAAATGGTCCATACTCACTTTGTGAACATTAGTCCAGGTTCACAAAAAGTTCATTGCACTGTGCTCTTCACACAACCCTAGGTCCCTGAATCCCCAGCCCTCTCCATAAGGCCCTCCCATTTCCTCAGCTGACAGGAACTGGGAAACCCTCTTGTTCTCATTGACAGAAATGTCAACGAGCCAGAGCAGACTGTGTCTCATAATCCCTAGCATGATGGGTAGGGAACTACCCCCTATTATTCCCAGTGCATGGTTGCTAGGAAACCCCTAGGAGAATACATGGCAACAGGGACTGTGCAGTGCTGTCCGCAAAATCATGGCTGTTTTCTTAGTTCTGCTACCCCATGGGAGCTCAGCCTATTTCATCCTACCTGACCCGTGTTGGGTCTCTCCTCCCAGTCTTGCAGCTTTCAAGGAGAAGGAATGGCCATCTGGCATTTCTTGAAGATCCTGGGGAAAGTGCCACCTAAATATAAAATAATGTTAGGAGTATGTGTGTTGGAGTTCCCATAGTAACAATCCCAGCAAACAAAACCAAGTTAAGGTTCAATTTATGAGTGCTTTGCAAAGTGACCCTTACCGAGGTTATTCTGTTCCCATCTACTGGGTGTTTTTTTTCCCTGCAACATTTAACTCATTTGCTAACATCCAAAGCTCTGTAAGGATTGCAGCTCCTACTTCTGCTGACAGGGGCAGTGATGTCATCAGCTATTGCATGAAAAATAGAGACCCAAAGTCCTGAGTTCAAATCTTGGAAGTTTAAAAAGCCTTTCATAGGAACACAGTAGATACAGAGAGAAGAACCATATGAGTTCATCATTATCTGTCCCTCTGCCAGAGCAGGATATGGTCTCCCCACAGCAGATATTAAACTGATACTGTGCTTGATCTTAGGTGGAAGATTGTCAGGTCATCTCTAAGTTACAGCTTTATAATTTATCCCCAATTGCCCATGCTGATTTATATTTATTGTGTTTGTCCTTGTGTCTTTCAATACAATCATCTAATTTTTCCACATCGTTGCTGTACTGTATATGGAGTATGAATATATCCTTATAAATCCATTCGCCTCCCTAGGATGTTTTTGTCCCACTTCTCCCATAATGACATCACTTTTGCAAAAAAAAAAAATCTTCTTAACTGCCTCTCTTATATTGAAGTTTCACAAATATCTCTCATCTCCAGCAAACCCCTCTTGGATCTGTTCAACTCTGGTTTATGTAGTTACGGATGGCACAAAAAGGATCACCTTTGCTTATAGAGAAATAACACCACATGACAGATTTATTTCTCCCTTCCCCACCAATTCCTTTGAGACTGTTACTCTGGCAGGAAGGCAGGTCACTCCCTTCTCATTTCCCACTGAGCACTCATGCACTAAGTGGAGTGTCACTTTAAAAGATGTAAAGAGCCACTGCCAGCTGAGACCAGCTTAGCACAGTACTTGCTGGTGTGGCTGAAGGGAGGCTTCCATTTGGAGCTAGGAAAATTGCTGTCTTTAGACCGCCAGAATGTAATTTGAGTCTCAGTTGTGATCCGTGTATGATGGTAACTCCCGCCACTGGAGGGGAGTTTCTGTAACTGGTTCCATTTACTCTAACCTACAGTCAGACGTCACTGACCTTGTTTAGATCAAAGGCCAGCTGTTATTTAGTGTCAACTCAAGACTTCAGAGGTTCTGCATCATACCCTGCTGCTCATTGTTCTGTGGAGGTAACCCAGGCCCCATCAGCATCATCAGAGGGACTAGCTGAATTCCCCATCCTGGGAATTACCATATCTATCCACTCCCATTTCATTAGTGGGAATGATAAAAGTGGTATTCCTTTGCCCATCATTACACACAACACCCAGTATTATCCTTATAAGAGCTGGATGTACCTTACACCAGTAAAAAGCTCATGATGTTGAGGATGTTAATTGTGGCCTTGGTTTTTCAAAAGCAGCAACTGGGGGCTAACCTGTGTAACTAAGATGTCATGCAGATCCCTGCTGGAGGATCTGGCTTCAATTACAATATTATGCTGAGACCTGAATCTACATGGCTGGTTTCAGCTTTCATGATTTAAAGACTTGCAGGGCTCTACTTTATATGATACCTATCGATTTTTTTTCCCTGGTCCTGAGGCTCAGGTAACGGCACTGAAGTGATTTCTCTGCCACTTGGTAGCAGGTTTCCTTCCCCCTCGCTCTGAAGGAGTCCATCAGTGCACAGCTCAGCTGCTCAAATTGTGCGCTGGGTCCAGGATTTTGTCCTTTGGGAATGCTAATCATTTTTCAGTGACTGCCCATTTTTCAGAGCATATCCTGAGTATTCAGGGCTTCTCAGCCAACAATGTAGGTCATTATTTCCTATCTGATTCCTCACATGGTGCCTAACACCCCAGGAGCTCCCTCAAAACAAACATGCCGACAAATAGGCAGTGAGGCTTTTCAAGAATTGTGCGTGCACTGCAGTGGAAACTACATTTTGTCTGTGAATCCCAAGGGCCTGGTGTTGTGAGAGCTTTAATATTATAGAAGGGAGTGAGTAACTGGGCAAACCAGATTCTGCTAGCTTTAAAAAAAAAAAAAAAGCAGGAAAGAATTACCAGGAGACCAAACCCAGTAGGTGTATGACAAGTGAGAATGGATTCATATAAAAAGGTTAGTCAGATAAACTCCATTATGGCCTGCAGCTAACGGAGTGTGTAGGAGGGGAGAGGAACAGTGTGAGGCAGACCATTATAATCCTGACATATATCACTCTAACAGGGTTAGGGCTATGTTTTCTTTAGCTTTGAGTGACTACATTGCAGGTGGAGTTGCTGGCCTATCTGAATGGCGGGGTGGGTGTGAGCCCTCCAGAACAAAAGGGTGCCCTCCCAGGTGAGGGAGGGGCCACAGAGCTCAATGGTCAACAAATGAGAAACCAGGGACGGGGTGAAGGTTGCAGGCATAAAATGAGGGACTAGACTGGAACAGAGAGAGAACCCTAGACAATGTCCACTGCTCCAGGAAGGAGTCCATGAAGTTGATGGACTGACAGCCCTGGAGTCTGAAGTGTGTTACTTACCACAGATTAGCAACACCACCAGCAAAAGCAGAGCAGGCTTTTCCCTGGCTCAGCGTCTTGATACTGTTTTGGGGCAAGCATATGTAGGGAGAGATTAGTTTTATTTATGACAAAAATTGATTGAATTTTTTGCATCTCAGTGAATGTTCAGTCTGGCTTTTTTCTTCTTCTTTTTTATTTTTTCTTGAGCAAATACTTAAAGACTTCAGTGGTTAAAGTAGACCAAAACAAGAGGGGGAGCTTTCCATTTTGGTAATTGGATGTAGTGATGTGTGCTCGTACCATAGAAGCATAGATATGTATGACTGGAAGGGACTGTGTTAGGTCATCTAGTCCAGTCCCCTGCAATGAGGCGGGACTAAGTATTATCTAGATCATCCCTAACAGGTGTTCATCCCTGGAGGTTTTAAAGAACAGGTTAGACAGAAATTCCACAACCTCCCTATGTCCTTTGTTCCAATGCTTAACTACCCTTACAGTTAGGAATTTTATCCTAATATCTAACCTAAATCTTCCTTGCTCCCATTTAAGCCCGTTACTTCTTGTCCTGTCCTCAATGGTTAAGGAGAACAATTTATAACCTTCCTCTTCATAACAACCTTTTACATACTTGACAATTGTTATCATGTCCCCTCTGTTTTCTCTTCTCCAGACTAAACAAACCCAATTTGTTCAATCTTTCCTCATAGGTCATATTTTCTAGACCTTAAATCATTTTTGTTACTCTCCTCTGGACTTTCTCTATCTACTGAAGTGACATTGGATTGGCTTGTGTGACAGGACACTGAATGAGGGGGGACAAGGTATCTGAAAGCAGCCCATGTCCACAGACCTAGCCAGCCAAACAAAAAATGTGTGTTTAAGTGTGCATAAAGCAGTGTAGTGGAGTGAACATGTGTGAGTTCATGGAAAGCTCTTCTGGTAGCTTCTGCCGCTTCAGATTCTCTCACCTGATGAGTCCTCATGTCACAAGACCGCGAAGAGGCAGGAGGTGGTAGAAATCAGGAGAAACTGAATCCCCAATTGGAAGACAGAGAAAAGAAAGGGGAGCTTTATATTTGCTTTTAGCAAAGCAGCTGGAGGTATACTTCCTCCACATCTTTAATCCCTTGTCTGTTTTATTTACTTGAAGCACAGGCCTCGGTGTGGTGACTGGCCCCTCTGTCTGACTGACTCTTGGTGAAAGCATGGGATCCTGTGAGGACACCGACTCATCGGCTCTCCCTTGTGGGACTGGTGTCCAGACACAGGCCTCTGTGAGATTATTTTCTGGATGGTAGGGCTGAAGTCAGAAGTCAGGCTGCTGTGAGGTTATTGGATCAGCACCTCTCACGTCCATGGATGAAGCTACAGCACAGGACTTTGTAAGGTTCCTAGCTAAGGAGTCTACCTTCTTGGAATAACGTCAAGGCCCCACCCTCTCTGAGACTACCTGTCTCAACACCAGGTCGGTTGGTCTGATGTCAAGGGATACACTTATTTGCTCAGCATCTCTAGCATGTTTGGTTGATGTCTGTGATCACACTGACTTAGCACCTCTCTTTGGTGGGACTCATGCCAAAAGACATGCCACCATGATGTCAATGGATCATTACCTCAGTCTTGCAAGGCTGATTTCATGGTGCAGATTTCTGTGAGATCTGTAGTTCAGCATCTTTAGCTTCCTGTGCTGACGCCAAGGCCCAAGTCTCTGTGAGATCATTAGCTCAGCAAGATCTCTGCTTCTATTTCAGGAGGATGGCCTCATGGAGAAGTACAGAACGCATTGTGAAAGTTGACTCAAAGAATAATTTCGCTTTTCTTTTGCACAGAAGCATATTAATATCAAATGTCTATTAATGTGTCAAATATGGGCCAAACACACACAATAAACCCTGTATCACAAAACTATTTCTGGCCAGTTCTAACTTTTTACAAAGATGTAAATCAAAGATGTTTGTTTAATCCATTCATTCTGGATTGATGCTGCAAATTGCAGAGCACCTTCAACGCCCATGCAAATCAGTGCAAGTTGAAGATGCATAGCACTTTGCAGGATCAGGCCCTTAAAAAGATGCAGTTGGGGCCAAAATAGTGCACCTACAAATACCAACCCCAATCTATGGCCATCAACATTTGAAAATGGATCTCATACTATCTTGGTTGGGAGAAAGACGAAGGAACTAATGTATTATACAGAGGAGTGTAGGAAGAAGTTTGAATAAAACCAGCTTCATGAAGTGGCATTTCCTTAGGGCAGATTTTTTTTTTTAAGCATACCCTGTGCAATGTCAGATATACCATGAGCCTTCCTGCAGCAGTAAATTGGCTCAGATCATACATTTACATACCAGCTTTGCTCACCCACTTTCAGATGGCATCAGCCTCCACGAGTCTCATGAGCATTCCTAAGGCTTCTCAGGTGCATGGCTAACAGTACTCAGAGAATTCACCCAGATCAGGAGATGTGTCAATGAGAGAAGGCTGGGCAGAGCAGAGAGGGAGACTGAGTAATAGACAAAATAGCAGCTCAGCAGCTACATGCCACATGTGAACAAGCGAAACAGCCCTAGGCCTGCTGTTTGGATAATGACAACTTGTCCTTATGGTCTCAGACAATATGCACCAAAGTCCTGAAGGAATCATATTGCCATCTAGATTTTCTCAACTTCTATTTGAGTAATGAACTACATATTATTCCCAGCCTCCCACATAATAAACCCAAATAATACTCTTCCTAATGGATTGTCACCATCCACTAGAGTCTTATCATATTTCCCTTTTATCTGCTTCCTGAAATATGTGGCTGACTAAAAATTGCTATGAGGTCCCTTCGGTATGGAAAGAGATGGTACTTTATCCTGGGAGTGGGCTCATTTAGTCTCCTTTAACTAAAGGTTACGTATATTCAGCAAGAATTGCCTGTCTGAGACAATGAAAAAGATGCCACTACAGTAAATTACAAAAGAAAATTCCAGGGCAGCAGGGCTGGGGGGATGTAGTTGCTACTGAATTCACTTTGTACACTGTGTGAACACAACCTGTCTCTTTAATTCTGTTCTGCTAAATGTGGAACTGTTTTCTGATGTTTCAAATCATTAAATCAGATCCTGAGAGAGGCTGAACACCCACTGCCCTTACATCATGAACTGAATTGTGCTTTTACACAAGCAAAATTCCTATTGAATTCAATTGTGGGAAAGATCTTGATTTTGCTGATTTCCCAATTTTCCACTGGGAAAAAAGAAATATAATATTTTGTTTGGGTCCTGATTTGGAATATTTTGAGTTTTTTGAACTAACCCAAACCAGTTTCCAATCAGTCAATAAAACATTGAACTGCATTTCTCTAGCTGCACATTGCCTTATGAGAGTTGTAGTTTGGGAATGTGGGAGTATTCTCTCATATAGGCCAAGTTCCCTAGAGGATTACATCTCCCATAATGCAATCCAAACTTCCCTTTAACCAAACTTCAGAGAAGTCAGATAACTCTAAGTGCATCTTGAGAGTCTGGCTAGGCAGCTTGTCCCAAACAGTAGAATGGAGACATCAGTCTCCCAAACTACAACTCCCATGAGGCAATGCACCAAAATGGGGGTGGGGAGTTTAATGTTGAAATTACTCAAAATTAAGTAGTTCAGATCATTTCAACAAACTGAAATGAATTTTTTTGATATTTCACAATAAAAATTTTCTGGAATTTTTCATTCTGTGAAAAAAGTTTAAATTTTAACTTTTGTTCCAATTTGGGAAAAGAACAAATGTCGGAATTTCCCAGGGGATAGACATTCTGAATTTTGCTCAGCTCTACTGTTAAGTGACCTGTAGGACTAAGATTTAGGGAGGCACCATTAACCTGACTATATTTCTGGCTTCCCCTTAGGTTCCAGAAGCATAGAGAAAACAGGCCACCCACTCAAACCCTCTGTTTAGTTCTTAGTGTTAGACCCTGTCTACACTGGCAAGTTTGTGCACCGTAAAGCAGCTTTGAGCGGTTTAACTCCCAAGGCGTACACACTGCCAAGCCACTCAGTGCACAGAAACTGTGCAGATGCAGCGATCTTTAAAAAATCACCTCAACAAGGTGCGGTGCCAGTGTAGACACCCTGGTGATTACAGCGCTGCTGTTCTCACCTCTCTGGCCATCAGTTTGAACTCGACTGCCCTGCCCTCGGGTGACCAACCGTCAGCCCCACCCCGTACATTCTTTTGCAAATTTGAAAGTCCCCTTCCTGTTTGCATGGTGATGTGTGCAGTGGTCTCAGTGCATCTTTCCAGGTGGCCATACCTGCTCCACTCACCAGATGATCCCCCCCTTGGAGCAGTGCCGAGCTGCTGGACCTCATTGGTATTTGGGGAGAGGAGGCTGTCCAGTCCCCACTGCACTCCAGCCATAGGAATTATGATACCTACAGACAGATTTCTCGATACATGATAGAAAAGGGCCATGACCGGGACACACTGCAGTGCAGGGGCAAAGTGAAGGAGCTGCAGAACGCCTACCATAAGGTGCAGGAGGCAAACTGCCGCTCCAGTGCTGCGCCCAAGAGCTGCTGGTTTTACAAAGAGCTGGACACGATACTCGGTGGTGACCCCACCTCCACTGTGACGTCCCCTGTGGATACTTCATTGGCTTCATTGCCAGTCGAGAGTGGACCGAGCCAGGAGGAGGCAATATTGGCTGAAGAGGGGGAGGTGGAACCAGAGGCAGAGAATGGCTGGAAGGCCAGAGATGCATGCAGCCAGGAGCTCTTTTCTACCCCGGAGGAGCCTAGCTAGTCACAGCAGGTGGATATTGGTGAAGCGCAAACAGGAGAGGAGGCCTCTGGTAAGTGGATCTGATTTTGGGAATTGCTGAAGCAAGTTGTTGGGGCCAGGAGGGTTGCAGAAAGCAGGCTTGTCTCCCACCGCATGCCTAGTCTGAGCAGAGGAACAGGCTGTTGATACACTCCCTCATTTCACATGAATCTCCCTCAGAGATCTCCAGGAAACTCTCATGGTGATACTGGGCAATCTGCTCCCACAGGTTCCTCAGCGGAGCTGCTTTGTTTCTTGCCCCATGAATGGTAACTTTCCTGCGCCGCTGTGCCGTCATGGGGAGTGGGGGGGACCATAGCTCCACACAGGCTAGCCACACAGCAGGCAGGGCGGAAGATGCAGGCTTGGAGAAGACCCTCCCTTGATTCCCTGCTCACCCTCAGCAGTGAGATCTTCCAAAATGATCACCTCCTGTGGAAAGTGTGGGGACAGGAATGATTATCAGGCCATCCCCTACAGTGCTGGCTCTCCCCAAGTGCCCAGGATCCACGTGCCCAGTGTACAGCAGGGTCCGGGAACAGTGATTTACCCTGCCCCTGTGGCTACTCACCATTCTGGGGTCTTGTGGCTTATGTGTGCTTACCTGGAGTCAGCCAGTTAGTGTCAGGTGTGTGAATACTGGCTGTGTTTTAAAGCACTGAAACAGTGTTGTCTGTGTTGCAAACAATACTGCTTCCGTAAAATATTGCATTTAAACTTCACAGAAATTACCTTGGGAGGCCAGCCTCCCTTATCAGCGGCAGAACAATTGCGAAGAATTAGAAAACGTCCAAGAACAACTAAGGAGGACTTTATGCATAAGATTATGATGCACTCCGCCACGGAGAAAAAGTAATTGAAGGAGTGGCAGGACAGCGAGAAGAGGGACCGAAAGAAGAATGTGGGACATCAGAAGCCACGGAGCGGTTCTTAAACATTATGAAGCACCAAGTGGATACGCTTCAGGCGATACTAGCTCTTCAAACCGAGCAGCTCCATGCCCACCTCCCCTGCAGCCGCTGTCGAAAAACTCTTTCCCATGCACCCCTGCTCCCCCCACACTGCCAACCCACTCATCAACCTCCCATGTCCACTCCCTACCTGCAGTATTCCACTCCTCCCACATCACAGTCCAGCACTGTGGACTCCCAATACCCACTGCACTAAACACACATCCGTCTGCAGTTTGGCCCTGCTGAAGTACAGCACCCGCTGCATCGTACTCCAGAGGAGAAGGTTGGGTATGATCCCTGGACATACTCAAATCTGTAGCTGTCCAGGGACCCCTCCTCCTCTTGAGACCTTCCATTCCCCCTGCTGATGAATTTTTTTGTTTGACTCTCTCCTCTAGTGGTTGTCTTTCAATAAAAGAATTGTGTTTGTTTGAAAGCAATCTTTATTCTATTAAGTGAAAGCAAAAAGAGCACTGCAAAGCAACATACAATTATGTTAAGGCCCCTTTCTACATGCCTCCAGCTTTCATCCAGACCACGCCACACGATCCATTGTCTACAGCCAAGCTCTACGATACAACCGCATTTGCTCCAACCCCTCAGACAGAGACAAACACCTACAAGATCTCTATCAAGCATTCTTACAACTACAGTACTCACCTGCTGAAGTGAAGAAACAGATTGACAGAGCCAGAAGAGTACCCAGAAGTTACCTACTACAGGACAGGCCCAACAAAGAAAATAACAGAACGCCACTAGCCATCACCTTCAGCCCCCAACTAAAACCCTCTCCAACGCATCATCAAGGATCTTCAACCTATCCTGAAGGACGACCCATCATTCTCACAGGTCTTGGGAGACAGGCCAGTCCTTGCTTGCAGACAGCCCCCCAACCTGAAGCAAATACTCAGCAGCAACCACACACCACACAACAGAACCACTAACCCAGGAACCTATCTTTGCAACAAAGCCCGTTGCCAACTGTGTCCACATATCTATTCAGGGGACACCATCATAGGGCCTAATCACATCAGCCACACTATCAGAGGCTCGTTCACCTGCACATCTACCAATGTGAGATATGCCATCATGTGCCAGCAATGCCCCTCTGCCATGTACATTGGGCAAACTGGACAGTCTCTACGTAAAAGAATAAATGGACACAAATCAGATGTCAAGAATTATAACGTTCAAAAACCAGTCGGAGAACACTTCAATCTCTTTGGTCACTCGATTACAGACCTAAAAGTGGCAATTCTGCAACAAAGAAACTTCAGAAACAGACTCCAACGAGAGACTGCTGAATTGGAATTAATTTGCAAACTGGATACAATTAACAGGCTTGAATAAAGACTGGGAGTGGATGGGTCATTACACAAAGTAAAACTATTTCCCCATGTTTATTCCCCCTCGCTGTTCCTCAGACGTTCTTGTCAACTGCTGGAAATGGCCCACCTTGACTATCACTACAAAAGATTTTTTTTCCCCCACTCTCCTGCTGGTAATAGCTCACCTGACCTGATCACTCTCCTTACAGTGTGTATGGTAACACCCACTGTTTCATGTTCTCTGTGTATATAAATCTCCCCACTGTATTTTCCACTGAATGCATCCGATGAAGTGAGCTGTAGCTCACAAAAGCTTATGCTCAAATAAATTTGTTAGTCTCTAAGGTGTCACTAGTCCTCCTTTTCTTTTCGCAGATACAGACTAACATGGCTGCTACTCTGAAACTCTTCTTGCATCATGTGCACCAATTGCCTCCTAGCATCTCAAGCACTGCAATCCCGAGCATAGCAACAAATATTAGTGTCTTTCAGCTTCAAATTGCTGCCTCAAGGCATCCCTGATCCTTATGGCCCCGCGCTATGCCCCTCTAACAGCCCTGGTCTCTGGCTGTTCAAACTCAGCCTCCAGGCACTGAGCCTCTGTGGTCCAGCCCTGAGTGAAGCTTTCACCCTTCCCTTCACAAATATTATGGAGCATACAACACGCAGCTATAAGCATAGGAATATTGTCATTGGCCATTTCCAGCTTCCCATACAGGCATCACCAGCGGCTTTTAAAAAGCCAAATGCACACTCCACAGTCATTCTGCACTTGCTCCGCCTGTTGAACCGCTCCTTGCTGCTGTCAAGTTGCCCCGTGTATGGCTTCATAAGCCACAGCATTAAGGGGTAGGTGGGGTCTCTCAGGATCACAATGGGCATTTCAACTTCCCCTATGGGTGATCTTCTGGTCTGGGAAGAAAGTCCAGCTCGCAGCTTCTTGAACAGGCTGGTGTTCCGAAAGATGTGTGCATCATGCACCTTTCCGGACCAGCCTGCGTTAATATCTGTGAAACGCCCATGGTAATCCACAAGCGCCTGGAGAACCATTAAGAAATACCCCTTGCAATTAATGTACTCAGTGGCTAGGTGGTCTGGTGTCAGAATTGGAATGTGCGTGCCATCTATTGCCCCTCCACAGTTAGGGAAGCCCATTTGTGCAAAGCCATCCGCAATCTCACGCATGTTGCCCAGAATCACGGTCTTTCGGAGCAGGATGAGATTAATGGCCCTGCACGCTTGCATCAACATGACTCCAGCGGTCACTTTTTCCACTCTGAACTGGTCAGCAACCAATCAGTAGCAATCTGGAGTATCCAGTTTCCACAGTCCAATCGCCACGCGCTTCTCCAGCGACAGGGCAGCTCTCATTCTCGCGCCCTTGTGCCGCAGGGCTGGTGCGAGCTCATCACAAAGTCCCATGAATGTGGCTTTCCTCATGCGAAAGTTCTGCAGCCACTGCTCATCATCCCGGATGTGCATGACGATGTCTTCCCACCACTCAGTGCTTGTTTCAACACTTATTTCAATGGTCAACACCTCCGTGAATGCCACAAGCATTCTTGTGTTATAGCTACTACATGTGGCGAGATCAGTGTCGCACTCCTCTTGCCTTTGTAGTTTAAGGAATAACTCCACTGCCACTCGTGACGTGTTTGCTGGTCAGTGCAAACAGCATTCTTGTCAACAGTGCGGGATCCATTCCTGCAGCCAGAAAGAGGCAGGGCAGGGCGCGCAGTACACAAACCGTTGAAAGATGGCCCCAAAGGCAGACGGAAGCACAGGGATTGCTGGGATGCAAAGCAATGCATCACGGTGGCGGGGGGGTACAGGACCCCCTCCTCCTTCCCACAACTCTTAGCGGCAAAATAGAAAGAGGTGCTCTGTGGGATAGCTGCCCAGAGTGCACCGCTCTGAATAGCGCTGCAAGTGTGAACGCGCTATTGCGCAGGCAGCTGTCAGTGTGAGTACACAACAGCGGTTTCCCTTCGGCACTCTCTGAGCAGCGCTGTGACTGCCGGTGCTGTAACTCTGCAAGTGTAGACGTGCCCTTATACAGATGACCCAGAATATCAAACTGCCTAATACATGTCTATTCCAGTTCCAGGCTCTTCAGTGAACAAAAAAAAATGCCCAAGGAGGAGCTTACTCAGAAAAAAAATTAGTCTCTGCCACTTGGGGTTCCTGTGAACCATCTGCTTTGCCAAGGTCATCACTCACCATGGGCATGAACACTGTTAAGGCAAACACTAGTGGGTGCCTCCCCATCTTAAACACCCTTTCTTCTCCTCTAAAACTAGCAACAATCGGAAAATGAGAGCAAAGCCAAGCCTGCTGTACAAATAAATACTAAAAAAAACCTGCAAGGATTTCAGGATGTTTCACTTCCTAGAAGCCTTTTGGGCCGTCTGCCAGATGAGTGACAGATCAAGATGCCTCCCAGTCCCTCCTAAGAAATGGCATCAGATAGCAGACTAATTTAATAGAGCCCGGTGACTGAGGTTAGCCCTGCTGTCATACCAGCACACGAGGGAGAAGAGAATCATCAAGAAGTCTAGGTAGGAGGTGATGGACAAGGCCGGTGAGTTATGCAATCCCTCTTATGGAAAGGTCTTTGAGAAGTTGGGTGCATGTAACAGGCCTGAGCCTTGGCTATAGCCAAAGAATACCTCATATACTACATGAGTAGGGGATGCAAAAGTGCCCTTTGTGCTCCCACAATCCTGAGCTATCCAGTTACCAGGCTGTTCCCTGGCATAATCCAGAACAACCAGAAAGCTAAACTAATCTACACTGGCTACCCATAGTCCCACAAGGCAGCGTCAGCAGCCACTGATTGCGGAGGAGCAGGGACATCCTAATTGTGTATCTTTGCCAGCCATAGGGAAAGATAGGTAAGAGGTACTTACTCTCTTACACCTTCCAGTGTGTGTTAGGGTCACTTTGTGCTGACGGGGTGGCATGCAACAATCCTAGAACTGTTAATGATGGAGGTTGACATGTTAGAAAAGAGGGTCTTCTCCGTCTCTCTCTGTAGGCTCCTGTTATTAAAGTAAAACCTTCTGGTTTTAACAATTCAATTCTTCTAAAACAAATCACAACTTTTAAACCTTTGGGATGCTGTGTCATGCAAGTGGTGCTCAGAGACTATCGTGATGGCCAGCAATATTAAACACATAGACAGGTGCCTCACATAAACTTATTCCAACATGTCAGCACAAGTGCTGTAAGCAGATGTGACTTGGTTTGGAGTTGATATGTTCACCTTGGTGGAAACTGCAAAGAAAAAGCAGATTTAGAAAGCTTTTCAGAATACAAAATGAATGGCCAGTTCCCTACAACGCTCAGAATGGGCGTTGGGCTTGGGAATTTCACTGGCGGGAAAGCATGCAGAAGTAAGTGTAGTGTATATAATGACAGTGCAGTACTTAACTAAGCCCAGAGAGACGAAGCAAGGAGTGTGCAGCTGCAAAAAGGAATATTTCTCACGTTTACATTTCTATTATACTCCAACCTCCTCCTGTTTTCTGAATGATTTAGATATCCCGAACAACCAGCCTTTTGGAACGTGTATTCATTTACCAACTATCTGACTAAAGATCAAAAATGTCACACAGCTAGACAGTGACAGCAATGGGACCAGAACCCAGGAATCCTACTACCCAATCTCTTGCATGTAAAACCAAAATGGTAACATATGAGGGACCATATTCTTCCCTGCACTGTGGTGGCTTTATGCCACATTGATGCTCAAAGCAGACATAAAGCCAGAGTAGCTGGCTAGTGGAGGATGATCGCAGGGTAGGAGACTCTTCTGATGGGGAAGTGTCAGAGTAACAGTTCTTCCATCTCCTTGTGATCAATGGTGGAGAAGGAAGGACGGTCTGTTGGGTAGAGCGCTAGAATAAGGCCATGTTAGCACTACAAACTGTGGTCAACGCAAGTTACATCACCAAACAGTTGTCAAAGTTTGTGTGTCACTTGGGTGTATGCATACTTGTCTGCTTGCGTCAATGCTGCACATACTCACCAGGACTGCCCATGTCAATGCAAAGTACTCCACTTGGGAAGGAACAAGTAATTGCACATACACAAAATAGGAAATGATGACCTAGGCTGGCGTACTATGGAAAGGAATCTGGGAGTTCTAGTGAATCACAAGCTAAATATCAGTCAATAGTGTAACACTCGTGCAAAAAAGCAAACATCATTCTAGAGGTATCAGCAGGACTTTTGTAAGTAAGAGACGAGAAGTAATTCTTCCACTCTACTCCGCACTGATAAGGCCTCAGCTGGAGTATTGTGTCCTGTTCTGGGTGCCACATTTCAGGAAAGATGTAAACACATTGGAGAAAATCCAGAGAAGAGCAACAAAAATGGGTCTAGAAAATATGAGCCTCCTATGAGGGAAGATTGAAAAAATTGGGTTTGTTTGGTCTGGAGAAGAGAAGGCTGAGAGGGAACGTGATATGTTTTCAGGTACATAAACGGTTGTTACAAGGCTGAGAGTGAAAAATTGTTCTGGTTAATCAGTGGTCTTAAATTACAGCAAGGTAGGTTTAAGTTGGACATTAGGAAAAACTTCCTGTCTGTCAGAGTAGTTAGGCACTGGAACAAATTGCCTAAGGAGGTTGTGGAATCTCGTCATGGGAGGTTTTTAAGAACAGGTTAGACAAACACCTGTCAGGAATAGTCTAGTTATTACATAGTCCTGCCTTGATGCAGGTGGCTGGATGAGATCACCTATTGTGGGCTCTTCCAGTCCTACACTTTTATGATTCAGTGAAAGTGCTGTGTGCTACAGGCTGCCATCCAGCAATATGCCTTTGGGGAAATTTTCGCAATCTGTTGTGGGGCAGAAATGACTCATCCAAAACTCTCTGAGGCCTAGGGGTCAAATTCCCAGCAAGCAACTTTCTCTATCCCATAATTTTCATGCCCTTTTAAAAAAAATCCCACAAACCCAGGCAGCACTTTCCAGTGTCTGCCATCTCTGACAGACGCATGGAACCTGCAGAGCTCTGCACTATTCTCATGAACATCGCAAATACCAGACACATGATCCTCCTGTATTTGCAGACCTGCCGGAAGTACTGCAACAACAGGTGACATGCTGATTTCTTTGAGGACAGTTTGCTGAGGGACATAGTGACTAACCAACTGAAGGCAGTTGTTGGTGTTCACGGAGCAGCTGTAGACCGCAAGACTCCGCTTGTGGGTGGAAGAAACAAGCACTGATTGGTGGGATGGCATCGCGAGGTTTGGGAGGATGAGCAGTTGCTGCAGAACTTTCATTTTATTTATATTCCTGGATCTGTGTACTGAGCTCAACCCAGCCCTCCAATGCAGGGACACCAGACTGAAGGCTGCACTGAGAGTAGAAAAGCGAATGGTGAGTGCTCTGTGGAAGCTTGCCATGCCAGATGGCTAACGATCAGTGAGACATCATTTTGGAGTTGGAAAATCCAAAGTGAGGGCTGTTGTCATTCACGTGTGTAGGGCTATTAATTGTTGCTGCACAAGACTGTCCGTAATGTGCAGGACATAGCAGATGGATTTGTAGCAATGGGGTTTCCTGAACTGCAGTGTGACGATAGCACACAGATTCCCCATTTTGGCACCAGCCCACCTTGCCACAGATAAGACTATTGAATAGAAAAGTCCATAAACCCATAAAAACAGCCATACTGGGTCAGGCCAATCGTCCATCTAACCCACTATCCTGTGTTCCGAGAGTGGCCAGTGCCAGGTGCTTCAAAGGGAATGAACAGACCAGGTCAATTATCAAGTGATCCATCCCCTGCTGTCCAGCACCAGCTTCTGGCAGTCAGAGGCTTAGGGACACCCAGAGCATAGGGTGGCATCCCTGACAATTCTGGCTAATAGCCATTGATGGACCTATCCTCCCTGAACTTGTCTAGTTGTTTCTTGAATCCGGTTATGTTTTTGGCCTTTACAATATCCCCTGGCAATGAATTCCACAGGTAGACTGTATGCTGTGTGAAGTACTTCCTTATATTTGTTTTAAACCTGTTGCCTATTAATTTCATTGGTGACCCCTGGTTTTTGTGTTATGTGAAGGGGTGAGTAACACTTCAATTTCTCCACCCATTCATGGTTTTATAAATCACTATCATATCCCTCTTTACTCAGCTCTTTATTAAAAGGAACAGGCCCAGTCTTTTTAATCTCTTCTCATAAGGAAGCTGTTCCATACCCCTAATCATTTGTGTTGTCTTTCGCTGTACCTTTTCTAATTCTAGTATATCTTTTTTGAGATGGGGGTGAGCAGAGCTACATACCATGGCTTTACATAGAGACATTATGATATTTTCTAATTTGTTATATATCCCTTTCCTAATGGTTCCTAACAGTCTGTTAGCTTTTTTGACTGCTGCTGCACATTGAGTGGATGTTTTCAGAGAAACGATGACTCCAAGATCTCTTTCTTGAGTAGCAACATCTAATTTAGACCTCATCATTTTGTGTGTACAGTGGGGATTGTGTTTTCCCATGTGCATTACTCTGCATTTGTCAACATTGAATTTCATTTGCCATTTTATTGCCCAGTCATGCAGTTTTGTGAGATCCCTTTGTAACTCTTCACAATCAGCTTTGGACTTAACTATCTTGAGTAATTTTGTACCAGCTGCAAACTTTGCTACCTCACTGTTTACCCCTTTTTCCAGACCATATACGAATATGTTGAACAGCACTGGTCCCAGTACAGATCCCTGGGGGGGCACCACTATTTACCTCTCTCCATTCTGAAAACTGACCATTTAGTCCAACCCTTTGTTTCCTTTCAACTAGTTACTGATCCCCGAGAGGACCTTCCCTCTTATCCCATGACTCCTTAGGAGCCTTTGGTGAGGAATCTTGTCAAAGGTTTTCTGAAGGTCTCAGGTACACTTTATCCCCTGGATTACCCTTTTTCACATGCTTGTTGATAACCTCGAAGAATTATAATAGATTAGTGAGGTATGATTTCCCTTTAGAAAAGCCGTGTTGACTCTTCCCCAACAAATCGTGTTCATCTCTGTGTCTGATAATTCTGTTCTTTATTATAGTTTCAACCAATGTGCCTGATACTGAAACTAGGCTTACTAGCCTGTAATTGCCACACACGCCTCTGCAGGCTTTTAAAAAATTGGTGTCATATTTGCTATCCATCAGTCATCTGGTACAGATGCTGAGTTAAGCAATAGCTTACATACCACAGTTAATAGTTCTGCAATTTCATATTTGAGTTCCTTCAGAATTCTTGGATGAATACCATCTGGTCCTGGTGACTTATTACTGTTTAATTTATCAGTTTCTTCTAAAACCTCCTCTACTGACACCTCAGTTTTGGACAGTTTCTCAGACACATCATCAAAAAATGTCTCAGGTGTGGGACTCTCCCTCACCTCCTCTTCAGTGAAAGACCAATGCGAAGAATTCATTTAGCTTCTTTGCAACCACCTTGCATTCCTTGAATGCTTGGTTAGCCCCTCAATCATCTAGTGGCCTCACTGATTGTTTGTCAGGTTTCCTGCTTCTGATGTACTTAAAAAATTGTTGCTGTTAGTTTTTGTGTCTTTTGTTAGTTGCTCTTCAAATTATAATTTGGCCTGCCTAATTATACTTGACTTGCTAGAGCTATGCTCCTTTCCATTTTCTTCAGCAATATTTGATGTCCAGTTTTTAAACGATGTCTTTTTGTCTCCAACCACCTCTTTTATTCTATTGTTTATCCATGGTGGCATTTTTTTGGTCTTTTTGAAGTTTTTTTTTATTTGGTGTATATATATAGTTTGGTGTTTTAAAAATGTTTCAGTGCAGCTTGCAGTCATTTCACTCTTGTGACTGTTCCTTTTAATTTCTATTTAATTAGCTTGATCATTTTTGTGTAGACTCCCTTTTTGAAGTTAAATGCTACTGTGGTGGGTTTCTTTGGTATATCTCCCTGCCACACACAAAGATGTTTAATTTAACTACATTATTGTCACTATTACGAAGTAGTTCAGCTATATTCACCATTTGGACCAGACCCTGTGCGCCACTTAGGACTAAATCAAGAATTGCCTCTCCCCTTTTGGGTTCCAGGACTCGCTGCTCCAAGAAACAGTCATTAACAGTGTTTTGAAATTTTCTCTTCATCCTGTCCTGAGGTGGCATATATCCAGGCAATATGTGGATAGTTGAAATCCCCCATTATTATTGGGTTTTCTGTGTTTGTAGCCTCTCTAATCTCCCTGAGAATTTCACAATCACCATCACCATCCAGGACAGGTATTCAGTAGTATATTCCTACAGCTATACTCTTCTTATTCAAGCATGGAATTTTTATCCATAGAGATTCTATGGTACAATTTGATTAATTTAATATTGTTACTATATTTGACTCTACTTTCTTAGTCATATAGTTCTTGTCACCCACCTGCATGATGTACTCTGTCATTCCTATATATTTTTTACCCTGGTATTACCGTGTCCCATTGATTATAAGTGTTCAACCAAATTTTCATGATGCCTATTGTATCAATATCTTCATTTAATACCAGGAACTCAAGTTCACCCATCTTAGTATTAGACTTCTAGAATTTGTATACAAGCACTTATCAAATTTCTCAATATTTAGTTGTCTTCATGTGATGTAATTGAATGGGACCCTGACTTTTTTCTCTTCAGCTCCTACCTGTACTTTATCAACCTCTATCCTTTCCTCTTTAAGAAGATATAAAGAATCCCCTTTGATAATTCTCCCCTAAGGGATTTATCTATCCAAACATGTGCTCCCCCACACCTTTCAGCTTTCCTTCAGATTTGCCCTTTAATTTAAAAACTCCTCTATGACCTTCTTAATTTTACATGCAAGCAATCTGGTTCCGTTTTGGTGGAGCCCATCGTTCCTCTATAGGCTCCTCCTTTCCCCAAAGGTTCTCCAGTTCCTAATAAATGTAAATCCCGCCTCCAAACACCATCATCTCATCCACTCATGGCGACCCTGCAGTTCTGCCTGTCTAAAAGGCTATGGTTATGCGTGCACTGGTGAATCACTAATCAAACACTTCACTAATATCAATGTTGGCTGATCAGAGAAGGTTCCCGACGCACGCATCTTTAAGAACACAGGATTGTTCAGAAAGCTGCAAGGAGGGACTTTCAGTCCTGACCAGTGGATTACCACTTGTGATATTGCAATGCCAATAATAATTCTGGAGGACCCAGTCTCCCCCTTGCTCAAGAAGCTGTACACCAGCCATCTCAAGAGCACCAAGGAAAGATTCCACCACTGGCTCAACCTGTGCAGAGTGACTGTTGATTGAAGGGATGCTGGCTAGATTGGATCTCCGTGAGAAAAATATCCCAATGGTTATAGCTACCAGTCCTGCACAAGATCTGAGAGGCAAAGGGGGGAAACCTGACAGCCAGGGTGGAGGGGCTGTCCGCTGACTTTGAACAGCCAGACACAAGAGCTATTACAAGTGGAAGGCTTTGAAAGAGCACTTTAATGGTCAGCCACATTTGTGTTCTGTGCTGGAATGTACTCTGGGTCGGGAGCTTTTGGTGCCGCTAAGAATTGTATAGTGCTTACTATGCATTTGTGAATCTGACTGGGTGTTTTTCTGAACCTATGAATTCTGTGATGCTTTCTGGGCATTTACAAGCACTGTTTGCTTTGACCAGTGCTATGCATTCTGCAATATTTGTTATGAGCTAATAAAGGTAATTTGATTCTTCAAAAACAGAACTTTGAGTGGTGGAAAAAACAGTGCAGAAAATCAATGTGCAAAAACCCCCACAGGCAATGTTACACGAACTTTTAACACAAATTGACCAAGTGAAAATTTTAAACTAAGACATGCAGCAAACAGTTATGTCCATTGCAGTGCACAAATGTAGCCCGTTGTGGCTACACATCCACTGATCTGTGAGAAGGATGGTTGGTGTATATGATCCTGTGGTTTGCCTTGCTGTCCCCTAGCATGGAGTGGTAGGGGTCAGGATGCAGAGCCAGGCTCTCTCGCAGGCAGCTGCTGCGCTGCGTCCCAGAGCTGCCTATCAGCATGAGAAGTGGCTCTGGTCCCACCCCTTCCGCTCCCTATCTCAGCCACTGCTGGGGGAGTGCTTGACTCCACCTGCCCCCATACGCATCACCTCCGCAGTTCATTGTAAAGAAAAGCAGGTCCACAGGGCAGCACTAGTTCTGTTGTTGCCTTCCCTGGCCTTGTGGTATCCTTGATGAAGTTCCTTTGCCTGTGCAATCTGCTCATCAATGTCCACGTTTTCTACAACTGGTCCATAGCTGTGCTCGCACACCCTCTCCTCATCACAGGCCCAGAAAATCTAATAACCCCTGCCTAACCCAGGCAGGAGCATGACTAGTGCCTGGAGGTGGCATGGTCAGTTGGGCAGTTGCACACAACAAGGGTAAGCTACTAGGTGCGCTGGCCAAGGTGGGAAATCCAGAAAAGGCTTTTCAAAAACACACAGGGGACTTCAAAGGGCAGGGGTGTGGCTTCTGGTTTCCATGACCCGTGGGCAGTGAAGTTCATAATTGTGACAAGAGCGGTCACTACCGCAGGGACTGAGGCATTGTGGAGCAGCTGCTTGAGGACTGTTAGGGTCAACACAAGCCATGCAGAGTCTACATTCACACTGCATTGACCTCACTAAGTTGACCATGGCTCTTCACCAGTCAGGGAGATGGTTTTACTGCATCACTGTAACAGGACACTTAAGTTAGCTGGAAACAAAGCTGAGTTACATCAACTTAACTTTGTATTGTAACCAGGCCTTAAGAGTTGGGAATTCTAGATTCAATTCCAACCTCAGCCACACCACCTGTGTGACCTTGGAAAGGTCATTTAATCTGCTCTGTGCTTCAGTTCTTTATCTGTGAAATGGGGATACTACTACTCAACCTCACAGGGGTGTTGTGTGTATGAAATCCATTAGTGATTGCAAGGCATTTGGCTATCACAGTGATGAGGGTCACATAAATAGGTAGATAGAGGACATGGCAGGACTAGAACTGGGTGAAATGCTTTGGCCAAAAAATGCAGATTCGGGTCTATCAAAACATCTGTGAATTTGTGTCGATTTCAGTTGCCTCAGCTGAAACAAAAACAAATAAATTTCAGAAAATGTCAAAATGAATCATTATTGAAATGAAAGATTTCAATTTTTCAGGCTAGATTCACAAAACAAAGAGAGAGAAGGTCTTTCACCTTACAGCCAGTAGTTAGGGAACACACCTTGGCTAGGGGAGACCCACGTTCAAATCCATTTTGGATCAGGGACTTGCACCTAGGTCCCCCACTTCCTAGGTGGGTGCCCCAACCACCAGGCTATAGAGTCAGGCTCTTTTAAGCTACTGACCATTTAAATATTTTATACAAAGTGGAACAGCTTCAACAGGCAAGACTGAGAGAGACACCTCCCAGTATAGCTGATATTGAATACTGGGCAGAAGGGGGATACCACCTCCTCCTCAGCATTTTTGTAAATGTAACCTTTCATTTCTTGTACTCTTGTTCAAAATGCCTTAACACAAAATGAAACAAAATTTTTCTGACTTTTTCAATTCACCAGAAATTCCAAAATATTTTGTTTTCAGCTTGACCCAAACCAAAAGTTTTTTCTGAGTGTCGTCCCCCCACCACCCCGAACTACCAACAAACAGGAAATCAGTTATTTGCAGCTCTAGCCAGGTTTTCAGGCTGCTCTTGCTCATGATAGGCAACTGGCCCAGTGCACAGCTGACCCATTATTGGGGTTTTTAAAAGTTAGCTTAAAGTCACCATTGTACGGTGAGCACTTTAGGTGCAGGGGAGAACCAGGGCCAACAGAGTTGCTTTGCATGTTGTTATGCATATGGGGGCAAAGGGGTCCTGGGTCTTGTCTTTTTTTTTAGCTGTGGGAGATGTATAATGATAATAGATAGAATTTGTTTTATGAACAATGAATAATGGCAGTGTTAAATCATATCTATAGTGCAGACGTTTTGCTAACTGGTTGGAGCCCCATTGTGCTAGGCACTGTACAAGCATGGAGAAAATTATAGTCCCTGTCCCAGCGAGGGCAATAAAGATATTTTTAGAGTGAGGAAAATCAGGGTGGGAGTTAGGGAGGAAGGTATCAAGTTTTACATCGGCTGAGAAAGTATGAAGCAAAATTAAACGGAAGGAGGACAGGAGAGAGCAATTTGAAGAAAAACAAAAACAATTCTAACAGCAGTTGGCATACCATTCGGAAAGACAGTAGAAATGGCTGTCCTCTTTTCTGCCAGAATGGCAAGATGCTATTTTATTGATGTTATCTTGAAGATGACAGAAAATTGTATTAAACTGAAATGAGAGTCGGAGGCTTTGGGAAAAGCAGTTGATGCTTTTTAAGTGACTGAGGGATTGAAATCAGTTGAATTTTATGACTCACAGTGGTTAGATTTTTTAAGTGATTCTGAGGCCTGGGTGTCCCACCCACTAGCAATTTCCCCTCACTGGCTAAAGCATGTTTTGTCCGAACAGTTCCTCAAGTTAGGTATTATCCTCACAGTGATACCCTTACAGCAAACAAGTAAGAATACGTACTCCATCACAAGAAGTTTTGATCGCACTGTGCCCACATGCAATGGGGAAGCCTTTTCATTCAAAATCAAATGTGGTTTCTTCCCAACAAGTTGTCTTGATTTCCCTGCCCCCGCCCCCCAGTTTATTTATATTTTCTTTCCCATATAATCTTTTTTCTAGTCAGCTTTCACACCTTAGAATGAAGCTAATGAATGGGTGCGATCAGCAAAACATGGCATGCTTCTCCCTTGGACTGGCAGCCTCCATCTGTACTTCTGGCAACACTCCTTTTACTATTCTCCTGTGGTTACTTAACAATAAAAAAATAAAATTGCATGAGTTGGTACATATTCCAAAAACATATGAGAGAGATTATGAAAGGGGGACACAGTGTCACCTTAGCAGGCAGAGCCAACATCACCAGGGCACGTATCTAAAGCTAAAATACTGTTGTATTTCTAAGGCTAAAATATTAATAAGCGGTTTCTTTGTTCCGGTTTGTTTTAAATGAAAACCGAGAAGGGATCAGATTGACAGACCTAGAGAATGGCATGTTGTTATCCACAGAATAGGTCCAGCATTGACAATGGCAACATAAAATTTCCTTCCCAGGTGCCTCAACTCTGACACGGAGGGAACTGCTCTAGCGTTCAGTTCAGTCTCCTCCTTCTGCGCATCCCCACAGACTGCGAATTTGGGCCCAGATAATATAGCGAGGGGAGCCATATAAAAAAGAAAGACAGATAGAATAAAGCCAATTAGTGCCAGTTGTGATGTGAACAGCTATCCACTAAGAGGTGGACTGAGACTTCATTTCAACTTGTCCACTTAAAAGTTTGACTTTTCTGATTCAAACATAAAACATATTTCTTGCTGAGCACATGGATGGAACTGATGACTATCTGAGTTATCTACTGTCAGGAATACAGCGACAGACTGTACGGATCTCCATGATACTGAATCTTTGACTTCCTACTGTCAGCATAAAGCAACAATGACATACAAATGGTAAATTCCAGGGAGTTAATGGAGATTAAAAAAAAAACAGCATTCACTGATAAATTCATATATTTCAATACAGGGATGACAAGACATTACTAGATAGCATTACTATCTTCATGTTTCTGAAGAAATTAATAGACATACAGGGACTGGTCCTAGGGTCAGCAAGTCTACACTAGTATAACTCTACCGAGTAATTTTTTACTCCTGATTTATAGCAGCCTGAAATCAGAATCATAGTTGTGTCAGAGTAGCAGCCTTCAGTTCACATTGTTCTAAAGCAGATGTGAACCAGAAACAGAGGCAAAAGTCTCCATGGCCATTATACCAATCACCTGAGCCATCAGCCCCATTATTTCTTAGTATTTATGAAAAACACAAAAGTGTGAATCAAAAAGTCTCACAGTGTTTGATGGTGTTTTAGCTTCAAAAATCTTGGGAGCAGGGCTTGCAAGCGGGGCGTCTTCCTCTTTCCCTGGGGAGCAGGGACACTGATTCCATCTCAACTGTCTTACATAGCTTAGGACTATGCTTCTTTGGTGTGGCACCCTTAATTTATAAGGAAACGGTCAATGCCAAAGACAGCTAATTGGCCATGTGCAGAACATTCAAGGGGACATGAAGGAATTAATAAAATAATTAGAAATGTTGAACATATGACTAATTCAAAGATTAGTCAATAAAAAAACCTGATTTTTTCTTATTTCTTGTTGGCCAGTAGTCATGATTCTTTGACATATTTACCAAAGAGTGCCAAAAGGAGGAAACCCAGTATTGTTCCCATTTATGTCACTAACACAGTCTCCCACTAACTTCAAGGGGAACAGTCTCAGGTCTCTCATGTTCACTTACTGATTTATAAGACACCCAAATATCCAGGTGTTTTATTTTTTAAATAATTGAATCAATCAGTCTTCATTTTGGGATTGGATTGCATTTGTGGGTTCATAGAAATGTAGGGATAGAAGGGACCATGAGAAGTCATCAAGTGCAGCCTCCTGAGCTGAGGCAGGACCATGTAAACCTAGAGCATCCCTGACAGATGTTTGTCCAAACGGTTCTTAAAAACCTTCTATGATAAAGATTCCACAACCTTCCGTGGAAGTCTATTCCAGACCTTAACTACCTTATAGTTAGAAAGTTTTTCCTAAAATCTTACCCAAATCTCCTTTGCTGCAGCTTAAGCCCATTACTTCTTGGCCTACTTCAGTAGACATGGACAACGATTGATCACAGTCCTCTTTATATCAGCCCTTAACATATTTCAAGACTTATCAGGTTTCCTCACTTCAGTCTTCTTTTCTTAAGAGTAAATATGCACAGTTTTTTTAACCTTTCCTCACAGGTCAGGTTTTCTAAACCATTTATCGTTTTTGGTGCTCTCTTCAGGACTCTCTCTCCAATTTGTCCATAGCTTCCTAATCTGTGACACCCAGAACTGGACACGGTACTCCAACTGAGGCCTCACCAATACCAGATAGAGTGGGTCAATTACCTTCAGTGTCTTACATACACCTATTAATGAATCCCAGAATGCTATTAGCCTTTTTTGCCACTGCATCACATTGTTGATTTGTTGTGATCACTATAACCCCCAGCTCCTTTTCAGCAGTACTACCATCTAGCCAATTATTCCCTGTTTTGTAGTAGTGCATTAGATTTTTCCTTTCTAGGTGAAGTATTTTGTACTTATCTTTATTGAATTTCATCTTGCTGAATTCAGACCATTTCTCCAACTCGTCAAGGTTGTTTTGAATTCTACATCTATCTTCCAAAGTGCTTGAAACTCCTCCTAGTTTGGTGTAATCCAAAAATTTTATAAGCATGTTTTCCATGCCATTATCCAAGTCATTAATGAAAATATTGAAAAGTACCAGACCACAGGACTGAGCCCTGTGGAACCCTCCTAGATATGGCCTCCCTATTTAACAGCGAACCACTGATAACTACTCTTTGCACACAGTCTTTCAAGAAGTTGTTCACCCGCCTTATAGCAATTTAATTTACACCACATATCCCTAGTTTGCAAATGAGAATGTCATGGGTGACTGTTTGGTCTGAGCTTTAGGTTAATTTTTATAGGACTTGTAAACCAGCCTGAGGAAGGAACAATGTTCTGTCCATGCTTCCCCCTTACTAACAGTGTTCAGTCCTTTCTTATTCTCATACTGCACCACTCACTCCCCACCACTGCCTTCCAATTTGCCCCCCACCTGTGGGAGAGGGGGAGGAGGTGTTTGCCCACTGCTGCTTTCCCTCCATAGAAGGGGTGATGCAGGTAACCTGCACAGAGGGTGGAAGGAGTCCCATCACTCCCATGTGTATATCTAGCTTATGACAGAACCCATAATAATTACACCCATTGATCCTTCCCATTTACTCTTGCTTAAAAAGTTTTGTAATATCCTGCAATAAGATTCAGACTAGATATGAACTGCAGACTGAGGTTCAAGTTGTTTCTTATTGTAATCTAGGGAGTTCACTCAGTCCTAATATTCAAGAAGTGGAGCAATGTGCAAACTGAATTCAGACCATTTTATTTAGGGGAATCTATTTCCCAATAGGAATTAGAGACTGCACTTAATTTTAGACAGCGCCAAATTGAAGAAAGCGGAGCTTCACCAGCTAAAACTATCAGAGTATATGGCTCAGTGTTTTCACCTTCCCATTTATCAAAACACTGAAGTGCATTAATATTTGTTGATTTCTTCCAAAACCATAATTATTATTGATTGTGCTCATTTTCTAATGAGTGTTTTAGGTCTTAATCATTTAACATATCACCTGATTGTTCAGGACTTTGACTCTGCCTTGTCAAATAGAAGTGATTGAATTATTCACAATTCAAGTCCAACTAAACTTCTAAATGGGTATTACATAAATTTGGTCCACACAATTTCCTTGATAATTAAGGATGGGGCATGCCTTCAATGTTTGTAGCAGTTTTACAGGCTTAGCGAGCCTCTTCATGCATATCAGCCACATGTGTGCCTGGTTTTACCACGGATCAAGGAAGGATGGTGTCTGAATTGATTTGCAGAACAGATGACGTAGTCATACCATGTTGAGCTCTGAACAGGTCAGATGCTCTAGGTCAACAGCATTGCCAGCTACTGGGCTTGCTGCAGGAATAACTGGTTGAAATTCAATGACCCCTGTTATGCAGGAGGTCAAGCTAGATGCTCTCAGTGGTCTTTCTAGTCTTAAAAATCTATGAATCAGATATCATTATCTCAGGAGGACGAGGCCTGGTCAACACATGAATGGAAAACCTCTAAGGAACATCCAGGGTTTCTCTGAAGCAGTGTTAGTGAATCACTAGATGGCGCTATTTTTGGAGTCAGTACTAATTCAATATTCTAGTATGATGCTAAGGGACACTATGATGCACAAAGGCAATGAGATGAAAACAAAGGTTGTCAGATAGCACTTTCTGAAAGAATAGAAATTATACCTGGTAGCATGTCCAAAATTCCAGTTTGGGGCAATTGCATTCTGCCTATATACATTCTCCATACTGTTTTAAGTCGATAAAACTAGGGCTGGATGAAGACATAGATACTATAGGCTCACGCTTATAGCTGAACCCAAGACCCATAACCCTGAGGAGAAAAAGGAGAAGGCTGCAGCCATGCCTCAGGGCTGGGTTACATTATTATTTGTATTGCGGTAGTGCCTAGAAGCCCAGGACATGACCCAGGATCCCACTGTGTCAGGTGCTATACAAACAGAGAACAAAGTGACCTAGAAGTGCTGATCCAATGATCTCACAAAGTCTCATGCATTAACTTCAGCCCAGTAACCTCAATGTGCTGAACCACTAACCTCACAAAAAGAAAAGGAGTACCTGTGGCACCTTAAAGACTAACCAATTTATTTGAGCATAAGCTTTCACGAGCTACAGCTTACTTCATCGGATGCATCTGATGAAGTGAGCAGTGGCTCACGAAAGCTTATGCTCAAATAAATTTGTTAGTCTCTAAGGTGCCACAAGTACTCCTTTTCTTTTTGCGAATACAGACTAACACGGCTGCTACTCACTAACCTCACAGTGGCCTAAATTTTGGCACCTGCACAGCAAACCTTGAACTTACAGAGACCTGTGATTGGTCATCAGTCAGCAAGTTGGAGACACTGAGCAAAAGTTAAAGTAAGGTGAGCTAAAAGCAGAGAGCGGGGCTCCTCCTCTTTCTCTTCCTCCTCCTCCTCCTGGTCTTGGATGAGTGCATCTCTGAAAGAATCTCGCTTCCTCTTGCCTCTTCACTTATGGGTGAATGAGGGCTCATCCTCTAGGAGAATCTGAAATGGGACCAGTAGCACAGAATTGGCTCTTGGCTGGGACCTTCCCGCCAACGGTCAGAGCACCACCAGCACCTGACAGGAGAAGAACTGATCAAGCTGGCAGTCCCCTGTCCTCTTCCTTTCTTCCACAGGAAGATCTGTTGCCATGTTGGTTCCCCCTTCTCTCAGCGGGAAGGGCAGGGGAGAGAAAGAAGACCCTATTACTTGCCACTCTCCCTCCTCTCCAATGGAAAAAGGAGAGCCTGCCACCAGCTTCCCTCCCCCTAGCCTAAATCTTATCTATTCCCTCTCCCCTCCTGGTTCTCCAATGGGGAAGAGGTTATGAGCACCAATGTTGCGCCACACACTTTGTGAGCACGCACACATGGGTTTTGTTTAACTGGCTATGTTTGAGGATATGGAGTCATTTTAGATACATTTATTCCCTTGTCCTTGTTCCCTTCCACACGTAGTATCCTGCCCCATCAAATGATGGCAACGCAAAGTCACTGACATGTCAGCACTTATCACACCATACAAGCACCATAATTAATGACCTTCCTTTTTGGTTTCAGAGTAGCAGCTGGGTTAGTCTGTATTCACAAAAAGAAAAGGAGTACTTGTGGCACCTTAGAGACTAACCAATTTATTTGAGCATAAGCTTTTGTGAGGAAAGCTTATGCTCAAATAAATTGGTTAGTCTCTAAGGTGCCACAAGTCCTCCTTTTCTTCCTTTTTGGATCTATTTTAACCTCTAACCATGGATAGTCAAAAGTCCATGAGGTTAGAGAGCTGACCCCTCTCCACCACGTCCATTCCCCCCCGTCCTCCTGCACAGGATGATTCAGAGGACAAGCTAAAACTCATTGAATTTCCTGACTCCTAAGTGAGTTTTCCTGCACAGGGGGCAATCTAGCCTCTGGAAATTGGCCAGACTGAGAAATAAAACATGGCAGAATACAAGCCTGAATGACTTGGTTAATATGGAGAAAATAACATTTCAAGTAAATGAAAGAAGAGAAAGAGATCCTTTAATTTTTTAAAGGTATATGATTAATTGTACCTATGAGGGACTTTCACAGGTTAATGTTAGTATTTGTTTGATAAACACTATAAATATTGGACTATTAGAAAGAAAAATTATTGTACTTTGAAGTTATTCTGGTCATTGCATATATTTTAATATCTACACTTCAAAATGATGTAAAAAGATTATTTATGTCGTAAATTCAAGCAATCAAAAGTTAAGAAATGCTATCTTTATAGTTGCCCATGCAACCATAATTCTGCCCCCCCTGCATGTCCAATCTGTGCACTGAATGAGGTAGCATCCATGAAATAACAGTATGATCAATGTGAATCTTCAGCATTGCAACACAGACTGTATCATAATGTGTATGTGTCAGGGGACAGAATTAAGGTTGTATTTCCATAGTGCTGGCACATTGGAGGCTGTGTAGAATTTCCTCATCAATATCAGCTTTCTGTGACTGATAATTGCCAAAGTAAAGATAATGATTGACATTCTCCAGGGTCGTCTTATTACTCTGAATTACTGGAGCAGGATCCTGGTGATTCAGAACCTGTTGGTGGAATACTTTAGTTTTTTTGTGTTGAATGTGAGGCCCAGTTCGTTGCAGGCTTCAGGGAAAATATCTAATATTTGTTGAAGATCTTCTTCCAAGTGGGCTCACAGGGCACAGCCATCTGCACATCGCATTCAGTGACTGATTTAGTGATAGTCTTTGTCTTGGACAGAGGGGATTGAGATTGAAGAGCTTGATGTCCATTCTGCACTGGATGTCATGTCCGGAAGGGAGCTCGTCAGTAATGAGAAGGAGGATGACAACAAGAAAGATGGAGAAAAGATTGGAATGATGACACAACCTTGCTCAACTCCTGTCTTAACTAGGAAGGAGTCCATTTCAGATCCATTGCTGATAACCATCACAGACATGTTGTCATGGAGGAGTTGGAGGATGGCAACACATTTTGGTGGGCATCCAAATTTAATCTCCACAGAGCCGCATGATTGATGGAGTTGAATGTTTTGTGAGAGCAATGAAGGCCATGTACAGAGGTTGATGTTGCTTGTGACACTTTTCCTGAAGTTGGTGGGCAGAGAAAATCATGTCAGTGGTACCTCGAGATGGTCTGAACCCACATTGTGATTCTGGAAGGATTTCCTTGGCCAAGGGGAGCAGCCATTTGAGGGGAATTTTGGCAAGAATCTTTCAGGAGGCAGACAAGGCAATTCCTCAATAGTTTCCACAATCCGATTTGTCTCCTTTTTTTGAAGATGGTTGTGATCATAGCATCTCTAAGATCAGCTAAGATTTCTTCTGAATTTAAATCTTGAGGCTTAAGATGGTGAGCCAGTTCTTCTCTAAATGCAGAAGAAAACAGCCAGATGGAAGATCACTTTGTCTTTGTCCATTTGTCAAAAGTCTTAAGAACCCAGCTAAACATGATCTTTTCCATGTCATGATCTAAACTAATCAACTGATCAACTAAACATGATCTTTTCCAGATCTTTGACTGCATGTCATTAAGAACGCGCACTATGTATTTTTACCAAGGATTCCCACAAAGTATTTTTGACCGATCTATTTTTTATGACTAGAACCATGCTTTAAGAAATGTAAGAATACACAGTATTTGTTTGTCAGATGGAATTCAAGCTTACAGCTAGTAATTTTACTAATGTATTGATGCCAGCAGTTATTCAAGCATCTCCTCTGCCAGACATTATGAAATATGGAGTGCCAAGAGAATCTGAATAAGCATCCGAATAATGGTCTAGCTTAGGGGTTCTGAAACTGGGGATCGGGACCCCTCTGGGGGTCGTGAGGTTATTACATGGTGGGGGTCACGAGCTGTCAACCTCCACCCCAACCCTGCTTTGTGTCCAGCATTTATAATTGTGTTGAATATATTAAAAAGTGTTTTTAATTTACAGGGGGGGGGGTGGGGGGGGGGTGCCGCATGCAGAGGCTTGCTATGTGAAAGGGGTCACCAGTACAAAAGTTTGAGAACCACTGCTCATATCCATCAAAAAAGTTGTGTGCTCTGATGGTTTTTGTTTGCTTGTTTGTTTCAAGGCACTGTGTGATTTGTATTTGGAGGGGAATTCAATACAGATTCATTATTCTAACACTAGAATTAGCGCATGATAATAGTTTTATTTTAAAATTCTCCTTAACCAAGATACTATTACATTAATAGAAACACCTTTATGGAGACTCTTGAGGAAAATCTCCCAATACTAGAAGCTGTGAAATCTGATTATGTGTCTTATTATTATCAGTGCCTAAAATATCAAAGACAGAAAGATCAGTAGTTACGGGTCCATGTGAAAGGGCTGGGTTTTCTAATACGTTTCTAGGTTGCAGAACCTTGCTCATGCAGTGGATGCAAAACTAGAAAAATGTGTGGTGGTGGGTTTTTGTTTTGTGTTGTTTTTAAGAACATAAGACCAGCCATATTGGGTCAGACCAAAGGTCCATCTAGCCCAGCATCCTGTCTTCTGACAGTGGCCAATGCCAGGTGCCCCAGAGGGAATGAACAGAACGGGTAATTATCAAGTGGTCCATCTCGTCTCCCATTCCCAGCTTCTGGCAAACAGAGGCTAGGGACACCATCCCTGCCCATCCTGACTAATAGTCATTGATGGACCTATCCTCCCTGAATTTATCTAGTTCTTTTTTGAACCCTGTTATAGTTTGGTCTTCACAACATCCTCTGGCAAGGAATTCCACAGATTGACTGTGCATTGTATGAAAAGAGACTTCCTTTAGTTTGTTTCAAACTTGCTCCCTATTAATTTCATTTGGTGCCCCCTAGTTCTCGTGTTATAAGGAGTAAATAACACTTCCTTATTTACTTTCTCCACACCAGTCATGATTTTATAGACCTCTACCATATCCCCCCTTAGCTGTCTCTTTTCCAACCTGAAAAGTCTCAGTCTTATTAATCTCTCCTTATACAGCAGCCATTCCGTACCCCTAATAATTTTTGTTGCCCTTTTCTGAACCTTTTCCAATTCCAATACATCTTGTTTGAGATGGGGCAATCTCATCTGCATGCAGTATTTAAGGTGTGGGTGTACCATGGATTTATATAGAGGCAATATATTTTCTGTCTTATTATCTAGCTCTTTCCTAATAACTCCCAACATTCTATTTGCTTTTTTGACTGCTGCTGCACATTGAGTGGATGTTTTCAGAGAACTATCCACAATGACTCCAAGATCTCTTTCTTGAGTGGTAACAGCTAATTTAGACCCCATCATTTTACATGTATAGTTGGGATTATGTTTTCCAATGTGCACTACTTTGCATTTATCAACATTCAATTTCATTTGCCATTTTGTTGCCCAGTCACCCAGTTTTGAGAGATCCTTTTGTAGCTCTTCGCGGTCTGCCTGGGACTTAACTATCTCGAGTAGTTTTGTATCATCTGCAAATTTTGCTACTTCACTGTTTACCCCTTTTTCCAGATCATTTATGATTCATTCCAGATCCATTTTAAGAAATGGGTGAGATCCCTAAGATTCTAAAGTCTGATAACCAAAGCCCACCCAAACATATCCATCTTTTTGGACTAGAAGTTGTCTGGGAAGTCTTCTGAGAATCGACTTTCTTGTAAGATTCCCAGTATTTTCTGATTGGAGCTGATGAGGAGTACAGTGAGAATATCCTTGTCCTATTTCTGCTTCCATTCCTGGTCTTCTGGACATCTGAGTTCATAGAATCTCAGGGTTGGAAGGGACCTCAGGAGGTCATCTAGTCCAACCCCCTGCTCAAAGCAGGACCAATGCCCAATTTTTGCCCCAGATCCCTAAATGGCCCCCTCAAGGATTGAACTCACAACCCCGGGTTTAGTAGGCAAATGCTCAAACCACTGAGCTATCCCTCCCCTGAGCTATCCCTTATCTGAGAGCAATCTGGAATATTTGTTCTTTTGCTTTGACATCATGTTTTGAAGAATTCAACAAAAAGACCAACATCTTGAATTTCTGTCAGTAGATATTTATAAAGGCCATAGGTTCTATGGATCAGATATACCAGAACTCACATGTGGAAACAGAAAACATGCAAAGTAGCAGAAATAATTTAACAGTCTCTTGATTGGTGCTGATGCCTGTCTGAAAATTACCTTAGGGCCTTGATGTCGTTTCCTAAAGTGCTCAAGCATGATGCCAAGAGACCAAGTCTTCTCATCCAGCTGATAACTTAACTAACCCCCAGAGGCTGGGAGTCAGTATTGCTAGGGTAGTAGCTCTGGCAATCTGCAGCAGCATGAACATGAGGAGAGCCTCTCATAAGCTCAGTCATCCAGCTGAGTCATTAAGAGAAGCTGTCCAGTCAATTTGTCTCAAGTGGTATAATGTGCATGCATACATGTGCGCACACAATGAGACGACATATCCACAAACGTCTCATCAGAACCTTCCGAGCTGAGTTTCATGTTGATCGAGATTTGTAGCTATATCAGTAACATTGGCTTTTGTTTTTAATGTGTTTAAACAAAGTTGGTGCTTCTGAACATTGCCAGTGCTGGAAAACTGAATCCTCTATACATGCAGCCTGGGCAGAGCATAGGCAACTGTGGTGCGAGCTTCTCCACACTGTCCCATCAATATGCTTCACCCCTGACCTGAAGGAAGCACTTCTGGGCTAAGTCTCCAGCCTCCCGTTCAGCCGTTGGCCTCTCTGCTGAGAGTGACAAGGGTGCCAGTAAGTGTCAGTTGTGATGGTTTTGTAGTATTAAGATTTGTCTATTAGAGACCGAATTGAGGCCATACGGTATATTTATTTCCCATAAGACACCAAACAGCTCTCACAGTGTCACCTTTTTGAATCACTAACAACCTGGGGTAGGTTTGGACCAGAGATCTAGACACATGAAGGGCACTTAGTCCCATTGCACCATCCTGTCCCCCTCGCCTTGATTTCCATCTACAGCCAATAGCAGTTACTATATTTCTGAGCTCAGCACTAAATCATTGAAGGTTTTTGTGCCTGCCAAATCACTCATTTAACATGACGCTATAGTGACTGATGCTCATTTAGAGCCATTATCTCCGAAAATGTCAAATGTGTGTCACAGCTGGCAGCTCAATATGAAAAATATTTCCCAAGGATTTACAGTCTGTGGGATTCTTTCAATAATCTGGTTATTAGGGAATGATTCTCCTTGGATACCCATGTAAATCTGGAGTAAACACACTGGCAATAATTGAATAACACCGCTGTAAGAGCAGAATTAGGTCCCACAATGGAGAAATTCCACTCTTGCTCCTAAAACTCCTTCAAGTTTCTGATCTATGAAAGGGGAAACAGGTTCATTAATTCCCCACATACATCTAGAGCGTAAACCCATTATTTCACTGTAACCATTAGGACACCTTGGAACTGTCCAGTTTCCTAGAGTTTGAGGGAGCCACTAAGGGCTAGTCTACACTGGCAACGCTAAGGCGCTGCCGTAACAGCGTTTTAACGTGGCTTGTGTAGACGCAGCAGAGCGCTGGGATGGAGCTCTCCCAGTGCTCTAAAAACACCACCTCCACGAGGGGCCCTGCTCCCAGCGCTGGGGCACTGTCTACACTGGTGCTTTACAGCGCTGAAACTTGCTGTGCTCAGGGGGGGTGTTTTTTCACACCCCGAGCGAGAAAGTTGCAGTGCTGTAAAGTGCCCGTGTAGACAAGCTCTTAGGGGTACTATGGGAAAGGGACCAGGATTCAGACTTGCATGAGGCAAAGCCTGGTTAGAACTTTTACCTGGAGCAAATCCTGACTGGCCCCACCTCCATCATGGCAAGAAAATCATATCTCCTGCCCTCATCCTAGTAGAATGAGGCCATTTGCCCACTGGGAATGGGAAATATTTTCCATGCTTGCTGGGGTTATAGTGTTAGGAGAGGAGGTTGGACACTTGTTCAGGAAATAGTAGGGAGAGCTGGGAAGGCACAACGAGTTGTGAGGCAGGAAGCTCACTCCTTTCGAGGGAAATGGGGAAATGGGCAAGGAAGGGGGACATGAGAACAAAGCACAGTTATCTTGATGATTAGATTATTCAAAAATACCAGACCACTTTAAAAAAAGTATCAAGAAACTATCTCCAACAGAATAATAAGTGAGAAATTCCATACAAGAGAGTTGTTCTACTCGAGGATTCTGGCAATACTATAAATCATGAGATTTAATATTTATAGTAAAATTAAGGAGGACTCAGTCGTGCAGAAAACTTGAATAGCTGAACTTTTCGCACATTACAAATGTGAAAAGTTGTCTCACACAACATGAAATAAACAAGTAGGAAAAAAAAAACCCTTGACTGTTTCTCTTATATTCTACCCATAGAGAGTCCCTGTAATTCAATTCTAAGTATCTGTATGAATCATGCATTGTAATGATATAGTTTATTCTTATGTTTAATAGCTTTAAAAGAAAAATCCAAATCTTTCCTCTTGACTAGTCTCAGATGAAATTGACTTTATTGTTAGCTGGCTGCAATAGAGAGGAAGCAAAAGCTTGCATTGTTTGGATATACATGGAAGGCAAATAAACTTAAGAGTTTACATTTTTAGCATTTTACACCAACTCAAATTCTTGTCTAAATACCACTGACCTGATACCAATGACTTAAGGACTTACATTTATTCTAGCTGAACTATCTGTCTGGGACACAAGGATAATCAGTGTAAATAAGTCAAATTAAAATAAAGTGTTTTATAACTGAGGTAGCATTTTTAAAATCAAATTCTAGGAAACCGGAAAAAAATCACATTTGTTTGGCTTAATATTATAGGTATGGAAATCATGCACCTTTTCTTCTTGGCCATGGACCTAACCACAATGATCTCTGAATTTATCACATCCATGTTGGAGTAGCGCAGCTCACTCCTTGTGAGACTGGAAGCAGAGGTGAAAGTAAGACAGTACGGTAAGAGCTGGTACACAGCAGACTGTACCAGCAGGGCCGCAGATGGGGTGGGGGGAGAAGGGAGGGAGGCCAAAAAGGGGCAGCCCCAGGCCCTGGGGTAGCGGCAGTGAACAGGAGCCCTGGGGCTCCGGTGGCGATGGGGTTCCGGCCCTTTAAATCACTGCCAGTGCCCTGGGTGGCGCAGGCCAGGCAGCCGCAACCCCACACCTTCCACCCGAGGCCCCTTCCGGGGGCCCAGAGCCGTCCCCCCACCTTGCTCAAGACCCCAGCCGCCCTTAATCCATTAAATTACTTTCACCCCTGACTGGAGGCTATGTGGAATGACCAACTGGGATAAAATACATCAATCTACCCTTTAGGAGAAAGAATGAAGAGAACATATCACCACAGTTGCCAATTTTCATGTGGTAAATAAGCACCCTGACTTTCACAATAATTCAAGATAATCCCATTTCAAATCAAGGCCAAAACAAGCCAATCCCTAAGAACCCCAACCCTCTATGTGACTGAATCCCCACAACGTGCAGCCTGGGACTGTGGTGGGCCCGCTGTGCACCCCGACTCTCTCCCCCCTCTGCCCTGCTTGCCCCTCACTTGCCAGGAGCCGATCAAAAAAAGGAAGCAACAAGCTACACTCCAAAAATTAGCCAACGAGCAACTCATCAGCCAATTAAGACAAAAACAAGCCCAATTTCTGCATTTTTCCACAGATTTGACATGTCTGCATATCACACCGATACACCTCATTCTCCATTGGTTCCCCACAGTTTTATGTATTTACTCCAAGGTCCTGGCCCTCTTTCGCAAAACCTGTCAAAGGCTTTGCAAAAGGGGACCCAGCCATTTTAGAAACGTCCATACCTCCAGTGAACACTTGTCTCCTAATTGCACTTTGGATGATGGAGCCAAGGCTGCATTCCCAGTGGCAGGGGTAGGGCATTCTTGGCTGAAGTTGTTTCTCAGGTGCACGGTGACAGAAAAATACTGTGTGTGTGAGTTCATTTTGTCATCTCATTCTCCCATTGCTTGAAGACTGATCATATTTTTTCTTGACATGGCTTCTGTTTAATTGAATTACTTTTCTTCATGACCTTAACTTGAGGGCAGCTTCAAAAAGGAGTCAGAGTAGCAGCCGTGTTCGTCTGTATTCGCAAAAAGAAAAGGAGGACTTGTGGCACCTTAGAGACTAACCAATTTATTTGAGCATAAGCTTTCGTGAGCTACAGCTTATGCTCAAATAAATTGGTTAGTCTCTAAGGTGCCACAAGTCCTCCTTTTCTTTTTCAAAAGGAGTGTGGCTCATTAAAACACTATTCCTTGTAAAGCATTCAGCTTTTAGTTTAATCCAGGTAGCCTGTCTAAATTCTTTTGCGCCTTGCACCTAGGACCTGAGAAGATAGTTGCACCAACTTGTAAGCAGACACAACACCAGCTCAGCCAATAGACAGGAGAGTACCATAGACGGCCAAAGTGTGGACTGAATATATTTCTCTCAGGGAACAGTCAAATTACAATGCATCCTGATCTCCTACAACTGTAGCTCTAAGGGTTTCTGTTCTTGTCATCAATTTATGATTTCAATGGAGCTACATCAATTTACATCAGCTGAGACTCTGGCCCCATAGCTACAGAACTAGTGTACTCTATGGGCAGGGTGACCAGACAGCAAGTGTGAAAAATCAAGAGACATTTTTTTCGTGGCGGGAGTGAAGGGCTGTACAGTTGCCTATCTGAGACAAAGCCCCTGATATCAGGATGGTCCCAATAATATTGGGATGTCTGGTCACCCTATTTCTGGGGGAGATTTTGAAAGGCACATCTTCCCATCGACTTTCAATAGCAGTTGGATGCCTAACTTCCCTTTGTTCCTTTGACGCTCTCCCGCTACACAGCTTCAGCTATTAAACAAAGGGAGTTTTTAAAAATGGCCTCGTAAAGTCTTGGCTACTAAATGTGGGTGCTTATTAATCTGGGACAGCCCTTACACAGACTACACCATATATGCTTCCAAGCTGCAAAGGGTCAATATGAACATAGTACCTGGAGCGCCGTAACTCCCCTTTGTTGCCCAGATTCGTTTCTTCTCGGGGCATTTTTGAATGTGTTCCTCCAGCCTCACTGCAGCGGCCGCTGGGCTCCTCAAGGACATGCAGGATCCCTGCTTGAAATCCTAATGCTGTCCCCTATTGGAATTTTCCCTACATAGTCTGGCGCTGCCCAGGCATGAATCCCTTGTCTGGAAAAGCAATTCCATTAAATGAATAGTTGCGATGACATTACATTTGTACAGGTTCTCTTATGGAACTGGGTTGACAGAATGTTTGTTTTATTCTCATTCTATTCCGTCATTTTTGAGCATTTCGTTTGCCCCAGTGGCAGCACCCCACTGACCCCAAGACCAATGAATACTCACTTATAGCCACAGGAGACAGAGTGGCCCTGAAAAATCCTTTACAGATAGTGACAAGGAAGCTTGAAATATGGTTTCTTTATAAACTATCATGAAAATAATGTGTTGCCCCCAAATCATCATATTCCAGTCCTGGAAAACTACTGTATTCCCTTCCAAAGAAAATGACCCCCACACAGACTGGTAGTCAGTGAGAATTTGGTTTCACTTTCCACAAGTAAGCCACCTGTGAAGTGAGGCAGGCATTTGCCATGCAAAATCCAAATATCAATCTCCTTTCCCTGAAGGAACACAGCACACACTCAAGCTTGGGAGGACTGGACTGTCCAGACTCAGTATGTCTCAAACACCCAGACAAAAGCAGGGTGGAAATTTTATCAACAATGATCCAAGTTGTTATTCTGAACCCAGAGAGACACTGTGGCTGGAGCTGCCATTTGTATACAATGAACACCTTCCACGAAAGGCAAGTAATGGAACTGGATGTTTTGCTGCTTTCAGTTTCAATGGGGGACTTAGTACACAGACAGACACTGTACATCATAACCTATAAATTGGGGCAGACAAAGTTATTTAAACAGCTGCAGAAAAAGTGCTGCACCTTAATAACTCCTCCTCCCCCCCCCCCAGTAACCTTCCACAGTCCTTATTACAGACTCTTCAGTCATTTCATTTTGCTATTAAATCCATCACACTTGCTCAAGTGACTTATCCTTGCAGGATAGAGGTCAGGTTGCATCCTGGGTGGCAGATTCCACTCTGATAGCGCATCAAATATGAGGAGATTCCCTGCCTTCAGCAAGTTTTTCAAATGAGATTATTGATTCAGCTCCGCAGCTGCATCAGACTGGATCACGTGAGTGAATGCACTGGGACTTTGCATCTGAGGGGAGGACAAAAGGTGAAGGTTTTCTATGGCGTACTAAGTAGAACAGGTAAACATTGTGGATCACTTTTATGCATCAAGACAGTGTCTGCTATCAGTGCAGTAACTCCTTGGCGCAGGGATTGTGCCTTATTCCTTGTGAGGAAAGTGCCTAGCAAACTGTGGGCACTACCAGAAATTGATTGATTAATTGGTTGTTCTAGTTTCTGAACAGTCAAGAAAATTTAAGACTCCACGGACCAGCGCCTCAGCTGGTCAGTGGAGTAATGTCAGTTTACATCAGAGATGAGATTCTGTTACTTTTGTGCCCCTTGGATCCTAGTCCTCTTCTCCAAACATAATTTACATCAGCCGGAAGGCTGATCCAAATTATTCCGATGACAATGGCCCCAAGGAGCTGTTACAACAGCTGGGATCACAGGGACATCGTCATGTCTCTATATACTAGCTGGAGGCAGAAAATGGCATAGGACCTGCTTTGTCATCTGTATGCCCTGCACTGGGTTGGCTCTTCCCATGGCTACTAGCTATGCCAGGTGGCTGCCTAGGCTGTACAAATACAGCTAGTCAGAATCTTTTTGATGAACGTTTTTTCCCCCACCAAAAAAAGGCCCATTAGCTGAAACCAAAACTGTTTGTGAAAAGGGTTGGTTTTGATGATCTCTGAACTTGGAAAATTTTAGTGAAAAAAGCTTCAAAACTGTCAGAATAACCAATTTTGACATTTCTGATGTGGAAAATTTCAGGGGGTTGTATTTTGTTGAGAAATTTTAAATTAGACTTAAAAAAAGGCAAAAAAAAAAGGCGAAAAGGTCCAATCGGAACAAAATCTTTCAAAATGATAAAAACAAGACATTATAATTGACCTGAACTGAATTCTTTTCAGATTGCAAAAATTGTTGATATTTCAACTTTTTGACCTGATCTGAGACAGGACAATGTTCATGGGACAGGAAAACCATTTCCCATTCGTCTCTATTTACAGACCCAATTTATTCTCCCAGTGACAGGGGCATTATTAAGAATCAAATCTCCTTATCCCTTTTTAACACTCAAGATATTTGAATATTATTTGTTCCCTTTGGCAATGGCAGTTCTCATGTGCCTTACATTAATGGGTATTGGGAACGGACCCTGCTGGAGTTAATTTCTATGAGTATTTTTCCAGTATGAAATATTTCATCGTTGAGAATGAGACAATGGGATAGAGTTGATCTCTGTTTTTCTCCACTCAGTGTAGTTTTGCTTTGCTGCTAATGTTATTTTAAAAATCAATATAATTTGTTTTATTGGTGATTTTTACCAGAAAACAGGTTCATTTTCTTTAGCAGAGAGTCTGGAAATAGTTTACAACCAGAACAAACCTTCTTAACATTAATATTCAGGAGTAAAATATGTCTTACAAGATGACAGAGAGGCCAAAAATTCAATGCAATGTGACAGCATTCTCTTATGATATGGCAGCAGATACTAGGCACTGCTACTGTTACCGTTTGTGTCACCATTTCCATTTTAAACCCTAATTTTAGAGGCTTGTGGTTTGGCAGTAAAGATTTGCTCTGGGGAAAAACTTGTCATACAATTGTTCATCCAAGAACTAATTTCTTTTAACAAATATTAACAAAAAATATTTGGCTGTTTTAAAAGCTGAAAATCTTCTACATCTAAATCTAATCAAAAGGCCTGGTTCCACACTGGGTGTTTTATGCCACTCCAGTTTTATGCCAGTGTAACAGCATTCATTGCAACTGATAGACTCAGGAATATTTTCTTAATCAGTACCCTGGGAATTGGTACTGGGAGAGATCTAGATATCATTGCTAACAGTGAAATATCCAGACTCCGGTTCTGGGGTAATCACCAGGTAAGCAGGTGATGTAAATGCAGCTGGAGTAGTGGAATTCTGTGATGAAGATGGCAATGCTGATGAAGATGGTGCTGAGCATACCAGTACAGAAGCAAATGACTACTGACTGAGGTTTTCTAGTGCAGCGTGGTACTGAAGATTCTAAAACTGACAGTAATGATGGCATTGGGTCTGAGGTTGCGATTGCTGAAGGCGCATTACTGGAGCTGAGGGATGTGAGTCAGTAGATCCCAGAGACTCATGGTGCTGGTGAAGTTTAGCTGGAGCTGACTTGGACAAGTTAGAAGAGTGTTTTGGATCTCTTGGTTGGTACCTGGGATGGTGATCGATGCCAAGCTGTGTGTGAACTTTTGGATAAATGGTTATAAACAGGCTCAGGGCCTTCTTCCAGATCCAGCAAATGGACAGAACCCTGGTCCATGGAGGGCACGATCCTTAGAGAAAGGCTGGAAGGACTTGGCCTGCTGAGGCCCCATAAGTCTGTGTGCTTGTTCGGAGCTGAAGCTGTGCTGAACTTGTGACCTCAAAGGAAACCCTGTGAGTAGGGTGTTGAAGGACTGCTTCTGCCAGAGCTTGTGTTAGAGCTGGGGTGATATCTGGTAAGCTTATTGGTTTGTGTGTAGATCCTTTTATTGTTTTACATATGCTTTCTCTGAAGTGCTTTTACCTTAAGAATAATATAGGCTTGCATTAAAAAAAAATGGTGTGGTAACTTGAAACTGTTGACAATCAGTGTGTTATCAGTCTCTGAAGAGAAAGCAAGAAGGTGTGGCTTGGGCAGCTTGTCTCCGCTGGGAATAAACACAGTGAAAAGTAGGGAACTGTGCTACCTCCAATACCTAGGTCAGAAGAGAGTGAGACACAGACGTCCATCCACGAAAGGCAACAGCTGGAGATCTGAAGCCTGCGAATGGGTGCCCCTTGCTGGACCCCTGAGGGGTAATACGGGAACACTTGCCCTGAACTGTGACGGGATGTTCATTGATGTTAGACCTAAAATTGCATCCACTTTCTCTCCATAGCTTTCTTTGCAAAATCCAGTCATTTTGTATATTTGTTTTGTAACATAAATGAAGCAATCCAGCATTCCTGAGCCACTCTTCAACAACAAACTAGTATGCACTAGGAAAAGAGGAGTGCACGGGAATATGAATTTCAAATTTCCAAGAGGATTTGATGCATGAGGTTAATAAAGCTATTCAGAGATGACGACAATATCTTGATAGCATACCTTTTAATGTTTCTCTAAATAAATATCAACAATCTTAGTGGACAATTGGCAAGATGTTAGAAGGCTTATTGCATCCTGCACTGTGGAGCTATCTAGTTTTAAAGAGCAAATGACTCATGTAGAAAGAACATTCTTTAGAGCTTAGTAAGAGGTTTAAACCACATCAACATTAGAAATCAATGAGCCAACAAACTGTGGACTACTGAGGTCATGGTTAATAAAGAAAGACTTCAGTTTTATTTTTATTTCCCATTCTTGGTCTAATCATTTGACCTCAATTTTAAGACAGTGTCTGGGTATAATTCACCATTCTACATATAAAGGGATTGATTCGCCTCTCACTTGCACCAGGTTTATTATTCATTGATATCGGTGGCGTTAACTCCTCTGATTTCCACCAGTGTCACAGAAAAAATCAGACCTCAATTTTTTTAAAAAGAATAAAATCAATGCACCAATTATACAGCAGACGTCTCAAGTGGTGTGTCACAAAAAGTGGGCTTAACCATCAATGCCATTCGGAGCAGTTCTGACTAAATGATGTGACATTACACGTCCCACCTGTAATGCCAGAGTAAGGTATATACAGATGACCCAGTGGCTGTCCTACTGAGTTGTGTGGCAGATGTCTCCTTGTCCAAAAAGCTGGACTGGAACTGGTGTGAGGGCTTTTCTGTAGGCAAGGACTTCTGACCTGAATACAGACCAACAGAACGCAGACCAAGATTTTTAAAACGTCGGTGCCTAAAATTTAGGCACCTAAATCATATTTAAGCATCTAAACATGGACTAATTTTCAAAGTGCTGAGCACCCAGCAGCTCCTGTTTTTGTAACTGGAGCTACAGTGTATAGGAGAGAGCAGGGAAGGACATTAGTACCTTTTTTAGTGCCTTGCCATATGAAGATGCTTCAAAACTGGTAGTAGGTTGAGTCCATTTTCTGTTGTGTGCTAAGTATATCAAACTCCCATTGAGAACACACACCTTGGGCCTGCTCAGCCTTCCAAGCCATCAAGTTGTAGGAAAGGGATCAGGTTCTGGGAAAGAAAGGAAGGTTTATTATGTTACAAAACTATGGTCAGAGACAGGGATCCAAGAAGGATTACTTTGCTCATCCTGATTATTACTTTGTTTGGGTGCCCAGAAGTAGATGTGAGGGGGGAAGAATGAAAGGAGAACAGCCCCAGCACCTTAGAGCTATGTGGTCATAGGACAGTCAACAGCAGTACATTTCAACTATGGGCTGGTTGCACACTCGTTGATCAACCTTGACACTGGCAAATTTCCTCGAGGACACGTGGATGGAGGCTGCATTCCTCCAGCACTCACTGAAATATGCTTCATGGAATGTTTGGGGGCTTGCACAGGAGGGGAGTAGCTCTTGTTGAAGAGGGGGAGGCATTGCATGCCAGGGGTTACATAAGAGCATCCGCTACCTGGAAAGGAACCTACATAGTCAAAGCTTTAGAAACTCAGGATTCTTCAGTGCAAATAAGGCTCAGATTTTCAGGAGAGTGATATTTCTTAGTAAAAAATGACCAGTTACCAGTTAATTCTGAACCCAAAGGGGAACCATGGTATTAGTAATTGTGGGGAGCTATGTTGATTAACACCACCACGGAGTCACGTTTTATTCAGTGAGCGATAACTCCAGCCCCTCAAATAGTCATAGCACATTGCCAAGCTGATCAAAATGGAAATAAAGCTTAGAGGTTTACTAAACTTTTTGTCTTTGGTGTTCAAGATAAGCTCTTTTTCCAACTAAACTTGGCGGCGGTAGACCAGAAAAAAAGAAAATGGACAAATTGATTAGAGATAATGTAGATGGTTCTGATACATTCAAATTAAATAATGTCCACGTTTCATTAAGCCTTTTGGGTATTAGTGCTAGCATATTTATTGTAAAGAGCACAGTAATTGTTACATGCTTCTCAGTGAAGATAATATAGTCAAATGTCCCAATGGAACAGGTTTTAGAGAAGTAATTTTCAACACCTTAAACAATTGCTTCGTCAAACAGCTAAATATAGGACATGTAAGAGGAATACACAGGAGCTGGTTCAAGAAGTAGGCATAGCTTCTGCACTAAATAATAAAGACCACAATATGATTAAGTTCTACATCCTCAGGAGTAGAAATCATACCAAAAACAGTTCTGCATCAGTATCTTTAGAAAAGAGAATGTTAATAAGAAAATATTAACATGTAAGCAATTTCTGTAGTTGCCACAAGGATGTTATGAGATCATGAATGGGAAGTGGGATAGTCCACGTGGTCATGAATGGGTGGGCAGGTGGCCCCAAAAGACAATCTCTGTATTAGACCATGATCCATATTATCGCACCTTTAGGTCAGAAGCAAAAACAATTTGGTGGTCTCATTGTAGCTGCTATTGGACATTTCTTCACATTACCAAAACAGCACAAAGTTTGTCACAGATGATTGATTTCTGTTCAACACTGGAATTCTGCAGGTCAGCACTGAGGTGCTGGGAAGGTTTTGTCAGTACTATGGCTGCGTCTCTTGCTAGCGTTTAGTCCGTCATTTTCCTGAGCACTAAGTTCCTCTGAAAAGATGACTGAAAAGAGTAGAAAGAAAAGGAGGACAAGTGGCACCTTAGAGATTAACAAATTTATTTGAGCATAAGCTTTCGTGAGCTACAGCTCACTTCATCGGATGCTGTAGCTCGCTAAAGCTTATGCTCAAATAAATTGGTTAGTCTCTAAGGTGCCACAAGTCCTCCTTTTCTTTTTGCGGATACAGACTAACACGGCTGCTACTCTGAAACCTGAGAAGAGTAGATAATCAAATCTCTACATTTAAATGCATCCGATCTCTACCTCAAATCTAGAATAAGGTTTGTGGTAAAATTGATTGATTGCACATATCATTAAACATTTAAGGACAGATTGTGAACCACTTCCCTCTTGGTGGCTAGCAGTTACTCAAGTAGATTCATTTACTGTGGCAGCACATGACTGAATGATTATTGGGAGTTACAATCAGAGTAAGGGGGTCACAATCCTTGAGTGATTTTTCTCACTTTTGGGAACAAAATATTCAAGTGTTTGAGACCAGGAGGGAGAGAGAGAGAAGAAATCCACTTGGCAAACTTCTTTTGCACAGTTCATTATTGTAGTTATTTCAGCAGCTGAAAACAGGACTTAGTGTATATACACTATATTCTGCTAATAAATGTTATCTAAAAAGTTTTAACTATTATACAAACTCAATATTACCTCTCCAGAAAAAGCCCCTTCTTTGAGTTCACTTCAGTTAGCACAGCTTCCAAAGACGACAAGCCTCTCTTGAAGGCACATTTTACTGACAAATTGTGACGGTTGTACAGTTTGCAATTTGGCAAGGTGTCCAGCCCAGATGGGTTGACTAATGACTTTTGCAAGGTGTTTAAATCAGATTCTAGTGAAACACACGACTGCCATGTTTAATTACTGTAACTTAATGGAGCTTTTTGCCAGACATTGCCCGGCATGTTAGAATCAGAGCCATTGCTAAAAGAAGTACAGGGACTCAGAATGCAGTCCCTTTCTTCCGCCCCTCCCCTGTAACCCCCATTTCACTAGTAAATTGTGATACTGAAATTTTGGTCAAAGTCTTGATGTTCTCTGTCCAAAGATGATTTTTCCTATTGTTCATCCAAAAAACATTTTAGCAGAGAGAGATCTTTGTTCCACTTCAGAAAACATAATTTGGCCCACACAGTACATAATAGTGGATGAAGAATAATTTGTATCAGCTGAGTTTATGCACTTAAAGCTTTGAGAGCTTTTACATTGGGCTTTAAATGTGACTTTCCACATTCACTTAGAATCCATTTTTTGTGCCTGTGCTTTCAACAACATCACAGTCTCAAACTGGCTCTTCTTGGCAGACTAACATCAAAGGGGCTCGTCAGCTTCAATTCATTTCCTACAATTGCACCTTTCCGGTAGATTTTAAGGAGAGTACTAGATGTGGAATTGCAGCAAAAGAAGATGAATATACAATAGGCTAAGCTATCAGCAGCATGCTTTCATATCTCGCAGATGCTAACAACATAATCAAATCTTGGACTGTACACATTAAAGATGGCGGAGTATCTGGCATTAAGATACATTTTCAAAATACTTGATGCCTGTTGAGTGATTTTTCTAAATTTCTCCGTGTAGTGATAGTTCTTTTAGGTCAATACACATAAGTAGCTGGATAGTTTTTGCTCCCTGATCAGAATAGCTACCCTGTCAGGTAGAGATCGGATCACACCAACAATGGCATCTACTTTGTGGGCTGATCCTGAGACGTGAATGGGAGCTATGCCTGCTTAGATTTTCCTCAGGATCAGAACATAAAGTAAGATCACAGATGAATACATTTATGCACATGACATTCAGAGTGGACTGAACAGAAACCTAAACTATGGACAGTGGAATTGGATGTGTGCTGTATGATGAAAAACTGAAATATCAGTTTTTGAGGTTTATATTTTTAACGTTTATTAAAAAAGCAAAATGTATGTTCATCTCAAATGAAACAGTTAAAAATGTTAAAGCATACAAATAGTGTACTAGCAGCATCCAATCATTAGAATTTTCTAGTATTCCTCAGTACAGTCTCAGCAAGCTAAAAATATTACAGCTCGCAACCAACTGTCTTCACCATAGTGCAGATAAAACAAAAACTTTACAAAATTAACAACTGAAGGTTAAATAAGCTTAAATAAAGGTGTTAAATACAAGACACTTGATCAAAGCTTCTGTACAAAGAAACGAATATGGCATTGTACAAGTGATTGGCTGGCTCACACCATACATGATTTTAATATTTAAGCAGTATAACTGTTTTAGCTGAACATCAACTATACAAAATTATCTGAAGTTGGAGTGGGCTAACCCAGTGAGCCATTTACAAGGCATGTGTATCTTTAGAAAATCAGAACATTGTTTATATTCAGGCACCATTTGTTCCTGCAAATAAATAATCTCTAATGTATCTGCATCCAAACTAGTGTTAAACACATCAGTGCTAACGTTTTATACACACAGCTTTGTGACTATTCACTATACCTCCATTCTTATTGCTATGACAATGTGACTGTGGAAATAAACTACTGTACATACAAAAAATAGAGCACCTTTTAAACATTAAGGTATATGTCTGATTATTCTTTTTATCTTACAATACTGAAGCCCAAGCTACTGTAAATTGATTTAAACATCTTCACCAGAGGACCTGAAATACAGGAAATAAAACCCAAAATGTTCCTCTTCAGGCAATCCCAACCCAGAGCATTTTCTAAAAATGTCTAAAATGACACCAAGAATTTTACATTCATCTTCACACAAACAAATGTCTGCTATTCTCTGCTTTCTTCAGATGAATACAAAGATAGATCCACATGGCCCTCAGTCTTGTTCAAATGAATAGAGCTGGACAGAGAATACAGCAGAAACATCTAAAATGGATTGTGAACACAATGAAATTATATTTTGTTAATTCAAAAATACAGCTGTTACACAGTTCAAATAGTGCTTTCCAGAGGCCTAGACATTAGGATTTCTTGTCTATGGTATTAAAAAACCATTCTGTGAATTTTCTCAGTTGAGCGGCTGCTGTTTGAGACTCCTCCTGAAGTCTCATGTTATCTTGTCTCAAATGCTGGACCTCAGCTTGGAGAACAGCTTTGTCTTGTTTTTCCTGGTTAATAAAAATATAAGTTGAATAAAGTAAGTAGCTAGGATGACATTAGTTTTGTTGCTCATATTTCTAAGCGAGTCACAGAGCTCTGTTTACTTTAGCTCCCTAATCCATTATGACAGCAATTGAACTGTAAGCTGAATCCCCAAATTTGTTGCAGTGTTGTACGAAGAAGATAACATTGCAGGCTAAAAAGAAAACTAAATGCAATTTCTGGATGAGAATTGTAGAACCCAATTCCTGTATAACAAAGATTTGAGCACTAAAAAGTTATTCTACAGTTCAGATTAGACTCATCCCTAAAAGTAGGGACTGAAAAATTGTGAAACCTCCCAAATGTGTTTTCCCAAAGAAAAGATTCAAGATCGGAGGATTAACAAGTGATACAGAAGAATTCAAGTCACAAGGATTTGATTTCACAAATACAAAGCTAATGCAAAATGTTTGGCTTCAATTATTTCCCTCTAATGGTTTATTTCATCACTTAAAGCAATATGTGGCCTGTTGCTTAACAGATCTGTCACCCAAGTTCCTGTTTCCAGCTCTGTCACTAACTCACTGTTTGATTCCAGTCATGCCACAAACCATTCTGTGCCCGTTTACTCATCTGCAAGTTGAATATCATACTCCTGGCATATAGTCTCATGGATTGTAAATGGCTGCACTCATTGCAGGTATGCCTCCTGGTGACTAGGTCTGAGAATTAGCTTTCAACCCACATGGCGCCCCATCATTGGCTGCTCATGACTTGAAGTGCTCCATCTTTTTGACTCAGCTCTCTAGCCAAGTCGCTATACAGTCTTCCGTTCCAGGGTATCAAAGTCCCACTGGACAAGTTGTCCGGATGCTGCTTCAGACAGTCTTCTGTTTCACCTCTAGGTACTCTGCCACTTCCCAGTCACCGGTGGGTAGAGGAACCTGGGCCTGCCCACAACTCTGGGTTGTAGCCCAAGGACCCTATGACTAACAGTGCAGGTCTGCTCAGTTTCTGTTGCTGTTTCCCTGGGCTCCTTCCTACCCCATGTCTCTATCTCCTGTCCTATCTCTAGATTTACCACTGGAGTATCCTCTGCTCTCCATAGCTACTTCACCCCTCTTGGCCTCTTGTCTGACTACACAGTCCAGGGCAGGATCCCATGGCTCACTTTCCCCCTAGACTTCCACATTGTTTGTGACCAAGTCTCTCCCTCTAGAGAGTGACTGCATGCTCCTTCCCTGCAGCCTCCAGCTGGCTTTATAATTCTATCCCAGCTTCTCCTGCAGCAGCTCTTGATCTGAAGTTAGGCTTCTCAATCCCCTCTAGGTGCAGCATATAAGGTTAATGCCCTCTTTTTGCCCACATTAACCCGCTCTTTGAAATCCTTGGATGGAAGGTACTATATAAGTATAGTTATTTCTATTGGAGAGCAACGGAGACATTTAATTCTGATGAAGAGATTTTTACCTTCCGGAGGTCAGTTTGTAGTTGCCGCAAGATCACTTCCAGCTGGTTTACTTTTCCAGTCAGAGTAGATGGTGTGTGCTCCCTACAAAGTAAACAAGAACTTCACTCCAGAGTTAGTTCAAAATACTTCCTTCCTTAATGTCAATAAAACATACTCTTATAGGGTCACATCACAAAAAACAATTGACCCAGGGCCAATTGGGCATGTCAGCTGGAAAAAGCAACAATTGACTTGCTCAAGCACGAACCCACTACTGTGATGTTTGAAATACCTTGCTGCATCTCCCACTAATGAAGCAGAAATGAAAAATGACTTTGAAAAGGATATGCTTCAGATCTTACTCGCACATGTATTCACAGTGCAAATTAACTATTCAACTAATTAATGCGAAGAGTGCATTTGTTAACAAGCTGCTTTCTGATAAGGAACATTAGTAACAAAGCAAGTTGCAACAGCAACGATTATAAACATATAGGGTTATTTTAGTTCTCTTCTCTGGTCTGCAATTGTGCCATTTCAAGCAAAAAGATAAACCAGTGACTTTATGAAGACTAACATTTTGTCTTTAAAGGTCAAATATACAAAATATAGCCACCGGTTAATCAAATGCATGACTGAGAGAAAATGCAGAGAAGAGCTGTTGTCCTGCTTATGATAGTGAACACTTTGGGAGACAGTTACATACACATTCACAGATTAAATTAGACGTAATGTGAATTATTTCATCTAGATGAGAGACGCTGAAGAAATATACAAAGCTCAATCAGCTGCTTCATGCAAGTTAGCAAATTGGACAGGTTTGACAACACCAAACATGGAATGCCTGCATGCCTTTTTGCTATTCCAAATGCACACTAGCTGGAAGAGGTGATGTGAGTTTAAAGTCATTGAGGAGAAATGTGCTTTACCATGTAAGTAGATTAATTTGTCCAAAATTGGTTCTAATTAAAAATGACACCCTAATAAGCAAAAAGACAAGTCCCCCCCCCTTCCCCTTTCTTCCACTTCTCAAGTTGAAAAGCAAAACAAATCAAAGATTTTAAAACCGATACATTCTATTGCTGAATCTTCCTGTTTTTGAAACCCACAACTCCCTAGTGGAGAGGATAGAAGCCAGGTGGCAGTCTAGAGCTCAAAGCACCAGGTTGGTGTGAGGCACTAGGGTACTTATTCCCTTTGTGACCTTAAGAAAGTTACAATCTCTCTGCTTCAGCTGTAAGCAGGGGCTAATGGTTTGCCTGTATTTGTTGTCTAAAGACACATAGCTGCTGTCTTTTCTTGTACCAAGTCACCAGACAGGGAACTCACATGATGCTGAAGACTTAAGCCCCTTGTTCCAGCTGGGGGCACTATATGCCATCCCTGCTGTGCAGAGTTACACAACACCCACTGATCAGTTCCATCCAAATGAAAGGTAGAAATAAACAAAGCAAAGTGTGTTTAAGGTGGGGTGTGTGTGTCTGTGGATTGTAACAAAAGATTACAGAACTCAACTTTGAAGGGAGATAAGGTAGTGAGTGGTGATCTGAAGACCAGATTCTACCCCACATTAGATGCTAATTTCAAGCAGAAAACGTCACTGGCTACCCTGCAAGTCTCCTAGATGGAAACTGACCAGGTTTTGGCTGCAGAAGCAGAAATCTCTCTAATGCAATGTAAAGGCATATTCAGTCAAAGTTGCAGATCTGCAAAGGCATAGCAATGAAATGTGCAGAGAGCCATCTAGACATGGTACTCTTGGAAACAAGGGAGCCAATTGTATTTGATATTAAAGAGGAAACAAGCTGCATAGCCTTCGAGCACTTTGTTTAATGACGACTAAAGTCCCAGGAGTCATTTTCACACTGAGTTTTTAGAGAAGGACTTTTTTAAATGGTAATGGAGATAGGATAAAATGACAGAGATTTCAGTGAAATTCTTTGGAAAGAAATTAGGAGGTGCTCATAAGCAAGCTTTTTACCTTTAAAGCAGGGTGTATGGTGGGGTCAATAGGGTCTGACATTCTTTGCTAGCAGGGACTGGATTTCCTCTTGCTGAATTTGATAGAAGGAAAACTTTACACAACTTATTCAAAGAAATATTTTTAACACCAATTGAGAATGCTTCAGGCTGATCTTTCAAGGTCTGCATTACTAGAGCACTGGTGGCCCGCGGAGGCCTAACACCTTCCTAGTTACATGAACCTTTTAAGGTTCAGAGGTCTCCAAAGAGATGCTTGGAGGAGGTGGTTGCCTTGTCTTCTCTAGAGCAAAGCACTTTTTTCTGGCGAAGATCAGAAGTGCTCTGCAGGACAGACACCTACCCCAACTATTGCCCACCCAAAAGTCCTTAGGTGCAAAGCTCCTACTGCAGCAGTGTTTTGTAGCTGCAGACCTCCCAACTTCCTGGCTGTCCATGTGCTTTCTACAGTGTACTTAAACTTGAGAGGAAGGAGGTGGATAGAGCAGAGACCCAGCCTCATTGAGGTGCACAAGCTTCATTTACTCAGCATCAGTGTTTGGCTGCTTTTGAGTGCTGAAATGGTGCTAGATGCAACTACAGAGAAAAGAAGATTTACTTTAGTAATTGTCCTTATACCAGTATATGTCCGAAGGCAACTAAAATGCCTACTTGAGGCAGACACCATCTTTTTGTTGTGTTTATGTACAGTGCTTGCTTACACAATGCGGTCCTGGTCTATGACTAGGGCTCTTGGATGTTACAGTAATCCAACAAATGGTAAATAATGATTGATTGATAGATAGATAAATAAATAAATAAAGTCACTTAATTGCTCAGTGCAATTTGTTCTAAGAGGAAGTGAATACTCTGTAACTGGAGTTTCTCTTGCTAACGTTGAAGCAACTCCAGAGCTTTGGGGACAGAATGCTCCAGCCTGATCTGCTGACGTGTCTCCTGACTTCCAAAAAATTCAGAAGCATCATTGGTCTACAGGTATAGCAAAGGGGATCCAGCTTTAAGTTCTAACACAACTTCTGCTGCCTGAAATCTCCGATCATCAAGGCTACCTAAATTCCTCTTCCACAAAGGCTGAGGGTTCTGCAGACCTGACCACCAGTGGTGCCTAGTTATTCCTAGTCCTTGAGGGACCCTGGCATCCCCTGGGTTCCCATTAATTAGCCTCCCAAGGTGCTGAACCACTTTCTTAATGCATGGACAATCTTCCTAAGGCAGAAGCAGAAGCTACTCCTCAACTCCATAATACTTTTTTATCATGGCTTGCCAGAGACTCTCTTCAAATGAAGCACAAGACCACATATGAGATATTTAAAAGCAGTCTTATCTTTTTTAAAAAGGGACTTCAGACCCTGGCAAACTGTTATAGCCACTGATGTTCCTTAGGAAGTTCACTGAGTGCTGATGAGCTTTAAAGTTTTCTGGACTGTCTTCTCAGCAAGAGCCAAGAAAAGGTGTCTGTTCGCTGACAGGCCTGCAACATAGTATAAAACACTGCAACCTCCTTTCATACTGGAATAATTTTCTTTCTATTCTGTTTTATTTTGCCCTTGGTGATAATCAAAAACAGCAAACAGTAAACTGAATATGTTCTACTCATCCTGGAAGTCAGTTGTTTCGAAAGATGCTGAATAAAATTTCTTATATATTGTTTTGTATATTCGTGCTAATAGACATTTCAAAGGATAAGGACCTAATGGTGGCGTTACCCATTTGATTAGAATGAAATATGAAAGAACAGGATTAGGTCTGTCCCATGCTGACAGCATTTTATTAATGGATCTAAAATTTTCCAGAGTACACCCCAAATTCATAGAAATTACTTGAGCGTTGATATTGGAAATGTTTGAAGAAGCAGGTATGTTAAGATACATATTCTTCCATATGGCCATTTACATATTTATCTTGTTTTCTAAGGCAACTATCACTGTGCTATCTATGTGCCAAAAAACAGTTACAGATGGCAGCGTGTGTTCCTTGAAGGGCCAATTCCTCACAGCCTCTTTAGTTCCTACTGTGTACATGTCCTTCTTGCCTTCTACTATTTCCCCTTCAGTATTCCAAATTGTTGGTTGGTACTGGAAAGTTGCAATTACTTGGTGAAAGCCATTACAGAGGTAGACCTTGCATGTAAACCTGAACATGACCGAGACTGGGCTTCTCCTGGTAGTCAGGGAGCTACACACTGGATGACTCTGTAGCTGTGGAATCCAAACCTTGCTCCAGAATTGTAGTCCAGTATCTCTGCTTATAGTTGAAAACACTATGCCCAACACAACAAAAGGTGCCTGAAATTGGGCACCAAAAGTCATCTGTAGGTACAAGTTGTAAGAAAAGTAAGCCCCTAATTTTCAAAAATGCTGGGCACTCAGCCGCTCCTGTTAATTTCAAATGAGCAGTATTTTTGATATGGTGTGTACAAATTACTTGGTATTGTGACTTTGTTAAAGAAGTTAATTTTTTCAAAAACAAGAATAGCTGTGTCTGCCATTGTAGTTTATCTCTGATAATTCTTCTTCAAGACTTCATAGCATTACACAGAGAGATGTAGTTGTTATGGCAGGCCAAGACAGTAGGAAGGAGCATTTGTCCAGTGATTCAATGAACTAGCTCAGCACTGCATGCAAGTTTCCTCTGGATTTTTATCCCTCAGGGCAATGATTATATTAAACAATCTCATTGTTTAGCTTGTCATGATCTACAAGCTTGACAAGTTAGCATGGATAACAGTCACAAGTTGATGAACTGCAAAAATTGTTCTTAATATCCAGAAAGCAGTAGGTAAACCAAACAATTCCCTCCCATATCTTACTGCTCTGACAGTTCTTCAAAGATATTGGCTTATAATACGGTAACTCTGAATCGTAGTTGAACTCCTAAACTTTTGGGAATGCCATAGTTGTAAAAGGTATTTTCTGCAATATTTACAGGGGAGTCTCAATTTTGATATGATAATTTGGGCATTTTAACACCCTGATCTTTGAATAAGTATCTCCTCTAGTTAGAATAAATTATTTTCTTGGCATGGAAAAGTAAAGAACGTTAGGCTGTGTTAAGAACATCACGTAATTTCAGAAGTTATGTCATCTGCTTCATAATAAAAGTGCGCTAAATCTTACATACCCAGTAGTATCAATGAAATCTTTTCCATTTGTTGGCCCTTCATCCAAAGGTAACTCTTGAGCACCTTCCAAACCTGGAGCTTGCTGCATATCATTCAGGGTGCAAAAAGATGCCACTCTCTGATCTGTAAAGGCAAAAACAAAGCTAATGTAAAGCTAATTTGTAAACATGATTTCATATACAAAATAAAAAAATCAAAGGCCAATGTACAATTAATTATTTGGATATAGTTAGAGCCTGGGAAGTAGATTTCTACATGATAGCTTTGAAGACAATCAGCAGATTTACAATTTGTTCCAGTTAGTTGCTCTTTCCAACATCTGCATCAACATCTGGTTTGCAAATATCAGCAAAGTGATAGATTTGTTTTGACTAGTTAATGCTAATCTGAATAGTAAATTGGTCTCACTGAAATCCACAGAAGACCTGAGAAACAGGGGCTATGATCAGTGACAATACCAATTCATGGAAAGCTAAAGCATCAAATTCCACAGAAATTTTCACAGTTCCATTTTTATTATTCTGACATTTCAGACACATTGTATAAGCTGCTGGTTATCTATATATTTGAAAAGCAGTATACAAGTGCTATTATGCACTTATTTTGTCATATTTAAGTATAAAAAGTAGCTTTTATTTGGTGAAAGCACCGTCAAGTACCAAAAATACTAGATGAGGGCCACCAGCATACATGGCCAATGTGCTTGGAACTTAGCCTGTCTCCCAATGACCAATATCATTATCTGTGGACATTCAGTGTAGCTGCCAAAATATACCACAAATCATTTATGAAAAATATGCCACGCAGATCACTGCAAAGAATAAAAGTAAATGATTCATTATGATTTAAAATTGTTTGTTGTGGAAAATCCATATTCTGTGGAGATTGATTTAACTGATTTCCATACAAATTCCATGCCTGCAGCTTTCTATTGACTCTGGCCATGACATGCCTTGCCTTCCCTTCTCCCTCTCCTCCCCCACAGGCCCAAAGCTTGCATTACCATGCAAACGTGCAAACACTTGAAACAGAAAGGAAGTTTACTAAAGATAAAAGCCAACAATCAACCCCAAACCGTCACCTAGAAATGATGTATGATGACAGACTGGCCCAAGATCTTCATCAGAGTCAAAACCTGGAATAAGATTTAGAATGTTCCTATAAACAAGAGAGTACATCCAACTAACCTCTCTGCTAAAGCAGCTGTGGTCCTTATGCAAAATTCACATAATGGAATACTGTCAATGCAGCTCAGAGTGCCTCTTATTGTGAGAAGCCCTTAAGACTTTCAAAATCAATTTTTATGTAATGCCAACCAACATGGTTGAAATTACACATTTCATGCTCAGCGGCCCTCATATAATGCACAGTATTATGATACATAGCATGGAAATGTGGTGCACCACAAAAGTCAAATGGTAAATACATGGCAAATTGTTTTAAGTAAGAATTTTTACTAACTTGTTTTAAAAGTGCTACCAAGATATTAAAACAAGAAAACCAGGGAATCAAAGCAATTAGAAGTTTTTGTTAAGTGATTAAAAAATGAACACTTTTGGAGGTCACTGTAAAGATTGAAAAGTCATTTCCAGCTCTCACACTACTTTGATGCAAATTTTCACTTTTATATCTGATTTCAAGACCAACTTTATATAGCAGTAGTTTCCCCAAGTTTTATCCTTATTTGCAATTTGTCATATGTCTTGGCATTTTTAGGTCATGAGTTTTCCACACACATCTAAAGTGAGAAAGGAGAAGAATTTCGCACACCATTGCTATCACAATGACACAACTCACACTATGCAAGCGATATAACTTAATTAAATTAAGCAGCAGGGAAAGGTTAAACTTAGTTTCCTTACTCAAATTAGGTGCCACAGAAAAGACTGTGCAAACAATTATGATCACAAAAGAAATGGGGCAGAAGTAAATTTAAGGTATACATCTAATTACCCATTTCACTTGTTCTTTTCTTCCCTTCCCTAAACTTTGATTACAGAGACAAGGGGTTGAGGTAATATCTTTTATTGGACCAACTTCTGTTGGTGAGACAAGCTATCAAGCTTACACAGAGCTCTTTTTCAAGTCTTTGACTGACAGTTGATGGTGGAGGACAGAAAAGCAGTGGCAAATCTTATACTGCTCCTAACTTTCCTACATGATGAGTTAGTTAATGGTCAGTAATGCAAAACATGGGTATTTTATGTCACTGAACTCTATTTCAATATAATTTACCCTGTGTTTTCCCCTCACAATACTGACTAAGCATTTCTAAGAAGAATGTCTTAACCTCAGTAGACCAGACAAGAAGCACTTGTCTGGTCTACCGAGGTTAAGACATTTTCTGTTAAGTTAAAAAAAAAAAAAGATAGATTGTAGTTCTGGACTTACTAGGGGTATTTGAATCAAACCACCACCTTCCCTTTAGTGAGGAAGTATTACAAAGGATGTTCGTAACAGTCACGGAAAGCATACTATGAAGTTTTAAAATAAAATATTTCACCCAGTTTTTAAAAATTTCCATTGATTCATAGATTCCAAGGCCAGAAGGGACCACTGTGTTCATCTAGTCTGAACTTCTATATAACACAGGCTATTGAATGTCCCCAAAATAATTCCTAGAGCAGATCTTTTAGAAAAACATCCAATCTTGATTTAAAATTTTCCAGCGATGGAGAATCCACTATGACCTTTGATAAACTGTTCCCATGGTGAATTAACCTCACAGTTAAAAGCATATGCCTTATTTCCACTCTGAATTTGTCTACGTTCAACTTCCTGCCACTGGATCATGTTATACCTACATTGAGCTCACTGAGTATCACGACAAGGCATGTTTTCTAATCCTTTAATCATTCTCATAGCTCCACTCTGAACCCTATCCAATTTAGCAGAGGCAGTTCTACCAATTTTGCCGCCCCAAGCAGTCGCCGCCGAATTGCCACCACCCCAAGAAGAGCGGCGAGCTGCTGCCGAATTGCCGCCGCGGGACACGGACTGCTGCTCCATTCTAAATGCTGCCCCAAGCACCTGCTTGGAAAACTAGTGCCCGTAGGGGGCCCTGCAATTTAGCAACATCCTTCTTGAATTTACCCCAAAATTTTAATTTTAGTCAGCAAAAACTACAAATAGATTACATTACTTTAAATGTGCATTGACTATAACTTGCGCATTTATAACTTTTTATTCCTTGCAAAAATTCTACTAAATTTTAATGTTGTATTTGTATGAAATTTAAATTTAATATTTAGAGCTTTTTATTACTGCACTTCTGCTAGTTTCTAAACATAACTTTACTACGTTCAATTACTTGTGAAATGTTAAACAGCAACCCACCACTCATCCTTTGGGCAACAATGTCACTAAATAGGTGTTAGAAACCATTAGGCTCTCACACTGTATGCTAAATAAGTGATTTTGTGAGCTGTTATTCCAAAAACAACCACCTAATTTATGGGTTTCAGAGTAACAGCCTGTCTGTATTTGCAAAAAGAACAGGAGTACTTGTGGCACTTTAGAGACTAACACTTTTATTTGAGCATAAACTTTCGTGGGCTACAGCCCACTTCATCGGATACATGCAGTGGAAAATACAGTAAGAAGATTTTATATACACAGAGAACATGAAACAGTGGGTGTTACCATACACATTATAACAAGAAAACAAAAGGAATACTTGTGGCACCTTAGAGACGAACAAATTTATTTGAGCATAAGCTTTCGTGAGCTACAGCGCATCCGAAGAAGTGAACTGTAGCTCACGAAAGCTTATGCTCAAATAAATTTGTTCGTCTCTAAGGTGCCACAAGTACTCCTTTTCTTTTTGCGAATACAGACGAACACGGCTACTACTCTGGAAACTATAACAAGAGTGATCAGTTAAGGTGAGCTATTACCAGCAGAAGAGAAAAAAGACCTTTTGTAGCGATAATCAAGATGGGCCATTTCCAGCAGTTGACAAGAACTTGTGAGGAACAGTAGGGGGGAAAAATAAACATGGGGAAATAGTTTTACTTTGTGTAATGACACATCCACTCCCAGTCTTCATTCAAGCCTAATTTAATGGTGTCCAGTTTGCAAATTAATTCCAATTCAGCAGTCTCTCGTCCGAGTCTGTTTTTGAAGTTTTTTTGTTGTAATATTGTGACTTTTAGGTCTGTAATTGAGTGACCAGAGAGACTGAAGTGTTCTCCGACTGGTTTTTGAATGTTATAATTCTTGACATCTGATTTGTGTCCATTTCTTTTACGTAGAGACTGTTCGGTTTGGCCAATGCACATGGCAGAGGGGCATTGCTGCCACATGATGGCATATATGTTAAAGTCAAAATTTACTCCCTCAGTAATACAACAACAAACAGATAATAGCTAGCACATCACCAACAAGTTTTCTCATTTCATTTCCCTGGAACAATGCATAAGACAGTTCTGTCATAAATAAGGAAACGGAATATTGCAAAGGGAATGGTTACATAGGAAGATTCTTATTCAGCTGCATGCCTAATTTTTTATTTTCAGTATTTATTTCTTGTCCCACTGAATGTGCCCAGGAGTACTTTCTCGTGTTTAATAATTGTTTCACCAGTTTAACAGGGCCGTTTTTAAAAGGTGAACTGAAATGAGTTAAATCCGTGCTTTGGAGGGCAGAATTTGACCAAAAGTTGTTGTTCTCCTTGTTCTCTTTTTCAGTTCTGATTTTCCAGAGTAGCCATCAATATTAATATAACATAAGGACTTGGGTGTGACTCTCCATTCACTGGCACCAGTGGAAATCAAAAGACCTCCACTGATACCAATGGAGTTAAATTGAGATGAGAGAAGAATCTAGTCTTTTGTTTATGATTGCAACACTTGTGCTACCAAACCCTGCAAGGACAACTCCCATTGACATTAATAGAAGCTCTATGTGCATATCAAATCCTCTCGAATGACATATCTTTCCTTTTTCTAATTTTGGTTTGGAATGTCATTTTCTACTCACACAAAGGAATTACTTGAGAAGATATATGGGTACTTACATCAAAATTTTAAGCAAAAAATTGTCTACTCCAGACAGACAAAAATGAGAACACTGGACCAAAACGTGCAACCCATCCACCTCAGTGCATGTTAATGGGACTGCATAGTTGTAAAAGAGAAGAATTTGGACCAGAACTGCATTTGTTCAGCAGCATCACAGATAGCAAAAATAAATAAATAAATAAATAAATAAAATTATCCAAACAATTTAAGTTAGGTAACATATAGCATAATAGAAGAAAGCTAAAAATAAAATAATGCATCAAATGGCCCTCTCATTGCTAAACTCCCATCTCAAGGTCAAATTCTGTCCACAGACACACACACAAACTTCCACTGAAGTCAACAGGAGCTACAACATGCATATTAGACAACAGAACTTTTCCTAAATGTTTTGAATTTTATTTTTCTAAACACTTAAACAAGCTAATTTGATTAGATACTTATCTTTTATGCTGAATGCTTTTCTTTCCCCTAATCATAATATGTTTAGCATAACTTTTATTAAACTATGAAGATTTAAAATGGAGATGATAAAACAATATTAATTATAGTAGCACACATGGTGCCACAAAGATAAAATGGCATTAAGAAATGCTGCATTCTAATTGGCATAAGTAGCTTAGAACTGTGAAAATACCTGGTATACACCAGTGGTTGAAATCAGTGATGAGCTGCCAAAATCTTAACAATGGGTTCCCTCCTCACCCCATGAGGGTGTCGTTGCCCACCCCTGCCCCCCGGGACCCCTGCCCCATCCAAACCCCTGCGTTCCTTGAAACCCTCCCCCAGGACCCCTGCCCCATCCACCCCCTTCCTCTGTCCCCTGACTGCCTCCAGAACCGGGCAGGAGGGTCTCATGGGCCACCGTAGTGGGTGCGCACCCCACCCCTAAGAGCCAGAGGCACCTGCCAGGGTGCAAGGTGGGGCGTTCCGGCGGTGCTTACCTGGGGCAGCTCCCAGGAAGCGTCCGGCAGGTCCCTCTGGCTCCTAGGGATGGGGGAGCATAGCTAGGGGGGAGCAGGGGGAGCAGCCGCTCCCCCCACCGATCCCATCAAAAGTGGCACCTTAGGCACCGAAACCCTGGGTGCTCCGGGGCTGGAGCACCCATGGGGAAAAATTGGTGGGCGCAGAGCACCCACTGGCAGCTCCCCGCCCCGCGCCCAGCCCCAGCTCACCTAACCTCTGCTCTGCCTCCTCCCCTGAGTGCACCGCCCCAGTTCCCATGAGCGCCCCTCCCGCCCCGGTTACCTGCTGCGGCGCGGGCGGCCCTCCTCGCACCCACCCCTACCCGAGCTCACCCTCTGCTCTGTCTCCCTGGGCCTGAGCGGGAAGCCGTGGCTTGCTTCTCAGCCTGCCCTGGCTTCCCATGCGAACAGCTGATTCGCAGGAAGCCTGGGGGGGCGGAGAAGCAGAGCGGGGCAGCGCCTTCAGGGGAGGAGGCAGAGCAGAGGTGAGGTGAGCTGGGGCCGGGGGTGGGGCGGGGAGCTGCCGGTGGGTGCTCTGCACCCACCAAATTTTCCCCTTGGAGTCGGCACCTAAGGCGCCACTTTTGGCGGGTTAAATTTAGAAGCCCTTTCAGAACCAGTCGTCCCTTACGGAACAACCGGTTCTAAAAGGGCTTCTAAATTTAACAACCGGTTCTAGCGAACCAGTGCGAACCGGCTCCAGCTCACCACTGGTTGAAATTACTTTTGTTTATATAACCAAATCATAAACAATACATAAAGGGGCTCTCTGTCAGGTTGTTTAAGCCCCAAAATATTATTTAAAAAACAGCGAACGCCCATTTTTAAACTAAAACCAGCAGTTAACAGTGACACAAATACTGCTGGGCCTGTACATAAGAGTCAATGTTTATGTTTATGTCCCACTCCAATCTTCTAGAATGAAAAGCAGTTGTGGGAATCTTGGACAGTTTAGTGTTTTTTTCCTTCACTATATTCTTCAGTTATTTGATTTTCCAGAGTAGCCATTACTATTAATACAATGTAAGTACTCAAAAGTACACTGCTCTGCTCCAAACTCAGAACTATGAGGATTTCAGAGAAGCATAATAAAGCAATTAAAGGAATACGAATCAAATTTTCTAAAGGTTGTCTCTTTTCCTGCTTATTCTCTAACATTTCTTTATCCCCTTTTCTCTCCATTCATTCTCCATTTTAATCTATCAATCTCAATACAATTTTCTCTTTTCTCAGTTCTGTTTATTGTTTTCCTTCTATTCTATACTCTTCTTTTTTTATTGTCTTGCCTGGTAGCATCCAATTCTCTGTTGTTCAGTTCCTTTCTCTCCTCTTCCATATTATGTTATCTCTTTACCCTTTCTTCTCTTATCTTGTTATCTGTCCCCTTTTTCCTCTGTAGTCTCATCTATCAGCTTTGCTCTCAGTTGTATTCCTTTAGCTCTTCAAGTTTCTTCCCGTATTATACACGGAGAAAACACGCTTGTGTAGTGTAAAGGTTGCATTGCCATAAATTTGTAATGTGACTAATGAGGACAAGTGGTGAAGCCACAAGTGAGTTAATTATAGGCATTGCAGTCTATAAAAAATGGTCACCACATCACAGTAATGTAGTTAAGTATTGAGGAAACCCCCCAGCGATCAAAATTTTAAGTGTGTCTTGGCCAAGGACACAGAGAATCAATGTTTGAGCTGAGCTGCACTGAACTGAAACAAGACTAGAATGCTGGAATCCTTTTGCCCCTAGACCTATTCTTAGGGTGACCACATGTCCCGTTTCAGCCAGGACAATCCACTTTTTAAGCCCTATCTCAGCCTTGATCAGTTGGCAAGAGCTAACGGGACAAATGCCCACTTTTGTTAAAAAAAAAAAAAAAGAAAAAAAGGAGGGGGGGTGCATGAAGGAATGTGCGGCGGGGCGCGTGGCAATGCCAGCCCCACGCAGCACGGGGTGGGGGGCTTGGGAGAGCAGTTTGGCTAACCGTGTGTGGAGGAGTGGCTTGTGCTGGCCCCAGGCGGTTGTGTGTGTGTGTGTGGGGGGGGGTTTTCAGGCGAGCAGCTTGGGCCAGCCCCACACAGAGGAGGGAGCCTTGAGTTAGCCCCACTCTGTGTCCCATTTTCCCTTTGGGAAGTACGATCACCCTACCTATGCTTAGCTCATGCTGCTTCACATTACTGAATGGTCCAGACACCATGATGACTGCTCTGGAAAGGACTGCAAAACTGCAAGCAGCTGACAGGAGGAAGCCCTGGGTGTTCTAGCAGCATCAGTTGCAGACTTTCTAACGCCCACTTCTCCCCAGCCATGAACGGGTTCAAAAAGCAAGGAACCGTACCTGTTGATTTCATCAATCGCAAAGGACCTCTCCAAGAGACCATGTGGGAACAGTGAACTCCACAAGAATGTCAGGAAATACTAGCGGTAAACTTTCAACTTTAGAAATTGGTTTCCATTTTCAAGGCTCTGTCTGCAGCAACAAGTGCAGAAACTGTCTTAAAAAAAAGAAAACAAAAAACAAAAAAAACCCTCCTAAATTTTGCTTTGATATTTAAAATGGTCCCAAATCAGGGACTACATGGACCCCAAAAGCCATCTCTGAAGAGAAAACTGGACCACAAGGTCAAGCTACAGGAAAAAAGGGAAGTTGCTCAGGCTCCCTCTCATCAAGATCCTACTCAGTGTGAGGTTTCATCATCCACCTGTGCACAAAGTTCTTGTCTAGTAAGGGGTGGTAGCAGTTGAATCCTCAAAAAGTGACTGTCATAAAGGAAACCAATAGCATCAGGATCCTGATGAAGAGTCTGAGCTGCTAGAAGCATTGGTATCTGGATCTCTAAGATCCTCTCTCTCACAAATCTTGGGAGACAGGCCAGTCCTTGCCTACAGACAGCCCTGCAACCTAAAGCAAATACTCACCAACAACCACATACCACACAACAGAACCACTAACCCAGGAACTTATCCTTGCAACAAAGCCCGTTGCCAATTGTGCCCACATATCTATTCAGGGGACACCATCACAGGGCCTAATAACATCAGCCACACTATCAGAGGCTCGTTCACCTGCACATCCACCAATGTGATATATGCCATCATGTGCCAGCAATGCCCCTCTGCCATGTACATTGGTCAAACTGGACAGTCTCTACGTAAAAGAATAAATGGACACAAATCAGATGTCAAGAATTATAACATTCATAAACCAGTCAGAGAACACTTCAATCTCTCTGGTCACACAATCACAGACATGAAGGTCGCTATCTTAAAACAAAAAAACTTCAAATCCAGACTCCAGCGAGAAACTGCTGAATTGGAATTCATTTGCAAATTGGATACTATTAATTTAGGCTTAAATAGAGACTGGGAGTGGCTAAGTCATTATGCAAGGTAGCCTATTTCCTCTTGTTTTTTCCTACCTCCCCCCCGCCGCAGATGTTCTGGTTTAACTTGGATTTAAACTTGGAGAGTGGTCAGTTTGGATGAGCTATTACCAGCAGGAGAGTGAGTTTGTGTGTGTATGGGGGTGGGTTTTTGGAGGGGGGTGAGGGAGTGAGAGAACCTGGATTTGTGCAGGAAATGGCCTAACTTGATTATCATGCACATTATGTAAAGAGTTGTCACTTTGGATGGGCTATCACCAGCAGGAGAGTGAATTTGTGTGGGGGGGTGGAGGTTGAGAAAACCTGGATTTGTGCTGGAAATGGCCTAACCTGATGATTACTTTAGATAAGCTATTACCAGCAGGACAGTGGGGTGGGAGGAGGTATTGTTTCATATTCTCTGTGTATATATAAAGTCTGCTGCAGTTTCCACGGTATGCATCCGATGAAGTGAGCTGTAGCTCACGAAAGTTCATGCTCAAATAAATTGGTTAGTCTCTAAGGTGCCACAAGTACTCCTTTTCTTTTTGCGAATACAGACTAACACGGCTGTTACTCTGAAACCTAAGATCCTGTAGCATTCTATTCACAGGGGCTTTTAGAAAGCAAGGGTTACAGCACAGTCTAAAAAAAAATCTCAGTATCAATTTTTAAAAATATATTTTTCAACATTATCTTAGACCAAAAACTTTGCAGGAGCAAAATGATGAGTTAACCAGAGGGAAAAAGCTATTATTTATTCATTTAGTTCTAAACTACAAAAGAAGGCCTTTGTAGCATCTAACAGTGAATTTCAAGTTCTAGCTGTATTGGCAAAAAAAAAAAAGTTATGTCGACATTCATTCTTAAATCACCTCGCTCCCAGGTTTAAAATCCCTCATCTGTTCTATATTGTTCCATCTTGGATGAGAGTTGGGTTTAAAACACAGAAGAATTATGGTAATAATTCAAAATGTGTATTTATGAATAAGTATTAATTTTATGGGCTGTCAGTAGATAGAATAAAGAGGCCCAAGAAAGAACTGACCTTTTAATCATGCCACCAGCTATGGAGAGGAAGAGATATAGAAAAATTGCCTTGTATGAAAAAAGAAAACTAAAATAAAGTTCCCATATCAAGGACTGTAAATTGCATAATTGTTAGGAGACTTGGCAGATCAGAATTGGAGACTAATCTAACTTTAATTTCTTAAATCTTCAGTAGCAAACAACCCCTTTAACAATGGCTTAGTCTTCATTAACTGGATCACTTTTCTTTAAAAAGACAGACATATCTCAAAAGTTTTGATCACATTCTCATCCACCAAAATAAAAAGGTCCGAGGTTTTAATCCCCACACAGCTAAGGAAATGATTGTGGCATCCCAACTTCTGTGCTTGTACACACCTTTTCCTTTTAAAATATTCTTAAAGAAGAATGCTGAACTAGCTATTCGGCTTCATTTCCAAACTTCTAGAAATGTTCCGTTTCAAACACTGTGAACCCTGCATAGCAGAACTCCATTGACATTTTTATCACCAATTTCCTTAATCTCTGGGATCATCAGTTCTCTATTCATTACATTCATAGAGTCCAGAACACTAGCTCCCACCTACTCTTAATACCAAGTCTTGAAGTGATTCCTCAATTACGAAGGACAACTTCAACATACACAGGAAAATAGCATCCAATTCAAACCCAACTATTTTAAGAACTCATTATTTCTTATAATGGATTCCCTCCAAATGAACTTTTCTCGATATGCTAATCAGTTGTGCTTATTTTGACTTTGGCTTTCTGGTCGTGAGACTGAGTATGCAAAAAGTTGACCAAATCTTTTAGAAAACCCATTTCCACTCAAGAGGTCAATATCATAGCATGAAATCAAAAAATTAGTTATAATGTTTTATAGGTTATATAGAACATGCATAGATCTTTCCACCTTCTGCACGAATGCGCCCACTAACAGAAAAGAAATGTACCCACTAACACAAAACTTAGAAACACTTACTATAGCATTCTTTATGGGAATGTGCATTACAACTCAAATTTTTCAAATAATTCACAAAGCAATCAATGAGACAATCTCTATTTTGTGACTCAGACTGTCTTCTTCAAACTATGAAGTCTGAACAAGTACTGTAGTACAAAATGAATAAATGAAAATATCTGAAATATATGCAACTAAAAACAAGTCAGTCAATAGCTTTTCCTATTTGAACAGAACAAATGAGAAAAAAATATGACTGTGCAATTATTGAGAATAAGCATTAAATTACTAGAATCGAGAAAATGCTGCTCAAATTAATTATTTGCAGAATAAAGCAGTATGCCATTATTCTGAGCTGAGGATTTAAGGAGACTAGAAAAATGAAAATAAAGTTTCTAAAAGACTTCAAAATATCTGAGTTTCAGAAAATATGAATACAGAACAAGTACTTTCAGTCAGCTGAACTGATAAAATAGTTGTTGAACAACAAAATCTTCTTTATGCAGCAGTAAAAAATGCTTTAGCATGAACACAGTTACATCACTCCAAGTCTTCTTTGTATTGATAAGTCTTTATTTTCCAGTTGCTGCATTAGGATACTGGTAACAAAAATATATACACATCTCCCCGCAAGCAACCAAGTGTGTAAATACAATGGGAATCCTGTTCAGAATACCTTTCAATTTTATAATACATTCCTCTTAACTGATAGGAAGTATATGAAAAGGGCTGAACAGAGACAAAGGGACTCAAAGTTAATCAGGATAGAAAGCATGATGGTATTTTAGAATGCTGATCATCACTGATACATTTTCTATGCATTCAAAATAGTACAAGAATAGTTCTGAATGCCTTTAACTAAAGAGTAAAAACAACAAAACCTTTCTACTTGAGATTGTTGAACTCTAGGACAGTATAGAGAAAGACCTGACCAAAGCATACATTAAAACAAAACCTTTAAATATGCATGTCTACTATTCTGTTTACCTTTAAACTAAGCATGTATAGGTTTGATATCAAAGAGATGAGTGTGTCATTTTCTCCAGGTTAACCTAGAATTATAGTCCAATTCTGCACGACTGCTCTACTTCCTGACTGCACACTATATTTGAAAACATATCAGTAGACATTTTAAGACTTGTACCACTGCAACGGTCTTCTGAGGGCTTATTATGCGAGTCGGAGGGAGGGGCAACATCACTTGGACTGCACATGCAGAGTTGATAGTAGCCACACAGTACATATGGTGTCCAACACAGTTCCTCATTTGAAAGTAAGTGATATTACAAAAAGGACAGAAAAGGCTATAACTACTGAGATACATATAAGATTTTTATTATTCAAAATGAGTATATAGAAGATATGGGAAAAATTTGGAAGAGCAGTCTTTTTGCTGAGTTTTCTTACCTTCAAAAGCTCGTGCAGCATCCACCAGGTTGGACCAGTCTAGTCCTGCGGCAGTGTCCGGAAGGGGCATCAAGCCAGGATCGTTGAATTTGGCTCTGTCAGACAAGGAGCCATCTGAGAACCAGAATTCATCTATCAACAAACACAAAAATTAGTCGTCTTAGGACAATGGTCTATATTTAGTTCTAAGGCTATTAGAATTAAATTTCAAAAATATATATAGCCAAAGGGTGCTCATCCTCACTTTTCCCTTGTCCCCTGCTTTTTCTATAAATGCTCAGTGTCAGCATAACATTTTAAGCGGCATTGGATTGACGGAGAATGAGAAGGAAGGAAGATTTTTTTAAAAAGAATATTCTCTTCCTAACCACCACTTTACATGAGAGCATACTAATATTATAAATCGACAGAACAGAGTTATAAATAGTAGAATATTAAGGAACCCAAATAGTTGCTTTTTTAAGATCCTTTGTGAGGAGAAAGTTGTTAGACACCCCTATAGATCCACATTTTCAAAAAGCCCGTGAAACCACACATGCAGAATTTGTGTGCATACAGAGTTATACACACAAAAATGGGGTGTGCTCAGATTATGGGTGCAGGTAGAGACTGCTTTGAAAATTATGCCCACATTCCATCCAATATTCAGAAACTTTCCCTTTTTAGTTTTATCAATTTGTTCTATCCTCTAAAAGAAAAATTATATTCAGATTTTAAAATGCTCTTTCAATTTTATCTTGATAAAATGTATATCGGAGAAAGTGATAGATTTCAACATATTGTAACACTATTTCCAGAATGAACTGCAACTCTTACTATACCATAGATACTGCACAAATTTGTATTAGTGCACAAGCTCTCATTTATCATTAATAATAAGTGATATTGAGCTTTTAGGTTATACAGCGTTTTACAAACAAACATACTATGAATTTACATTTCAGAAGGAATAGAAAATTATTTTCATAGTCCACTTTGGGAATTACTTTACATTTTCTTTTTGAAGCTAGGCTTTCTTTACAAAGGAGGACCCGATAACAGTCTTCAAATATGTTATTTGTTATCATAAAAAGGACTGTGATCAATTGTTTTCAAAATCCACTGAAGATAGGATAAGTAGTAATGGGGTTAATCAATAGCCAGGGAGATTTAGGTTAGATATTAGGAAAACTTTTTAACTATAAGGGATTTAACTGCTGGATCAGGCTTCCAAGGGAGGTTCTGGAATCCCGTCATTAGAGGTTTTTAAAAAGAGGTTGGGCAAACATCTGTCAGGGATGGTGTAGGTTTATCTGGTCCTGCCTCAATGCATGGGGGTGGACTTGATGATTTTGAGATTCCTTCCAGCCCTACATTTCTATGATTCTGTGCTCTATTTGTATATTGATGTATAATGCAGACATAATATAATAAAAATACTGCAGTTAGATATACTGACATTCATGAAAGTAGATATAACAATTAGATTTAATCATATTAGGGAGAAGAGAACATTAATTTATACTAATAAGATGAATGATAGAAATTTTTATTTCATTAAATGTCATTCAGCAAAAAAGTTATTCGACTTCAATCCTTTTTTTTTTAAAAAAATGTGGTTGAATCAGAAGTTTAAAAAATATTTTAAAAATACAGACTTTTTCCTCCCTCAAGTTCTTCCCCAGATATAGGCTATTATATGTCTGAGGAATCCTTTTCTCACTATAGAACCATCTAAAAAAAATTGAAGAGTTTTTTCCACAAGGAAAGAAACAATGCGCACACATAACATGGAATATCTTCTTCTTGTATGAAAAAGGCATATTACCATTTGTCCAGATATTAATGGAAGAATATAATACACAGTCTATATAAATTAAAGTTTACATACAAACACAACAAGCATAATGTATCACAATACCTTCTATTGCATGCAGTAGCCTCTATCAGAATGAATCATCTTTCTAATGGAAAAGATGGGGTGGAGGAGCAGGTATGCAATCCTCAATAAAAACATATGGGGGGTGGGAGGGAGACTTGCATCTGAAATATGATGCAGGAAAGGTAAAAATCCCATATACCATGGGATTTTTCTGTCTTATCCTGAAATACATATACAAGATATTCCATTATTAAGTTTTCATGGAGTAACTGAGAAAGTTTACAGCTAGTCTGTTTAATAGAATTTGCTGTAACATCTGCTGTCTCTCTACCGAACCCCAGGAATGCAAAACTAGATTTTATATTAAATGGAATTTCAGCATATAAATATATTCCGTTCCCACTTCCTGCCTATATTTTCTGTCTAGTACCTTGAATATTGAATATCCCCAGAAAACATTAAAAGTGTCTGAGGATGAAATCATACTTGGGACCGATCATGGAACAATCTCTTGGGAATTCAGCTTGGAGTCTGTAAAAGTCCTTTGGAGAATAATACAAATACTTGTGTATTCTGGTGCTTGACAAAAAGGGAAACCTTCTTCACAGACAGGATATCTTATTTGAAAGCTGGTGATCCAGCTCTTATCCTAGAGAAGTGAGTCGTCACTTCAAAAGAACCCCTGCTTTTATGTGACAAGTCAATAGAAGATGAATGTGAAACCTGTCAGGAAAGTGTCTACTCGATAAGATTCTGCTGGTTTCCCAAATTGGGGTGTAGGATTGATTTATTCACCAGTAATCATCCCTCATTTTATACGTCGTTGTGAGGACCTAAATTCACATAAGATCTACACTACTTTGTCCAGGGTAGACAGAGGGCCTTAACAGCAGAAAGCCTTCTGGATGAAAGGAGGTTTGGTTACTGAGAGGTCCGGAACCTCACAGTGTTGATGGAAGAAATAAGGAGGAGTAACAACAGTCCAGGCATCAGCATGCCTGATGCCTGACAGACAATTATTTAAATTTAAATAGGGCAAGATAGATATATTCTGGTGTACTAACAGTGCAAAAACCTCCTGGGCCTCTTGAGCTTTAGGGAATGATTCTTCCATGCTGTTTGCATTTTGGTTGTGGTCTGAGTGTAGGAGAGAAAAGACTCTATGCCCTCTGGGACAACAATCCATGCATTAACCCACAATTTTAGAGAAAACATTTTTGTTTGTGAAGTCCGTGCTTTTTGGTACAGTTATTGATCTTGTGACTTCCAGTTCCTTATATAGAAGACACCATGACCATACCATCAAACTTTATTCATTTTCACTTCCCTTTTATTATTGCAGAGAAGTGATATAGAGCAATTTTGATAGCATTTAGTTTCAGCAATTTTTTTATTTAAAACTCATAGGTTCCAAAGCAGTTCTCCTGAAATCAACTGACATTAGTGCCAGAAAATCTCCCTATTCAGAGAGAGGTTTCTTATTTATATAAGAGTAAGCAGATTTATCATATCTGGTCCACCCTGCTACCAAGGCAACTATCCTGTTTCTGTCAGTGGGAGTTGTGAGTTCTCCTCTCATGAAGAGATATTATGGGAGTGGGGAAGTTACTACGTATTTCATGTGCCACATACTGGGTAATGACATGAGAGGACTCCATCTTTTGAAAACTAAAATTGACTCATTATTAAGAGAGCTATTTACAGAGATGCTGCAACTGCAGCTGGCATTCAAGCCATATGCACACAGACTGTCGTCCTTATGCCTCTTCCAAACTCTTCCCTCCTGCAGCCTCTGCTCTCCCCTCCAAGTTCCAAGCAGCTTGCGACACTGCACACAGCTGAACTAATTTGTTCCTCTACAACATTCACTTTTATAGGCAACACTGTGTAGATCAAGATATCAAGTTCTCTTTGAAGTCATGACTGTGAGCACTCCCCAAGCTAAAAGATCCATAGAGGATATCTCAAATCACCCTTGCAAGGGAACGCAAGCACCCCATGCGCTCCAGCAACAAGATCTTTGCCCAGCAATTATCTCCATATGTAAAAGACCCAAAATAATAAAGTAATAGAAATGTTACAGAGCATTCAATTTAGAAGAGGATGGTTGGCAAGTTATTACGTATTTATTTTCAGAGGGCAGTTATAGATAAGTAGTTCCCTCTTCTTTGAGGGTAGCCTTCATTAAAGATCCCCTCTTCTGGAGATTAAAACACTCCAGGATTATTGAAAACAAAACAAGATGACGCAGGTAGAATGTGAATATAGGGTTAATGTACCTTTATTCTGAATAGTGGGATACCAGTTTTCAAGTTAACCGTTTGAAAAGTAGCTAAAGTAGGGTTGTCAAATGATTAAAAAAATTATTCGCAATTAATCACACTGTTAAACAATAATAGAATAACAATAATTGAAATAGTTTGGGATATTTTCTACATTTTCAAATATATTGATTTCAATTACAAGACAGTATACAACGTGTACAATGCTCACTTTATATTATTTTTATTACAAATACATATACTGTAAAAATGGCAAAGAAATAGTATTTTTCAATTCACCTAATACAAGTACTGTAGTGCAATCTCTATCATGGAAGTTGAACTTACGAGGGTAGAATTATGTACAAAAAACCCTGCATTTAAAAGTAAAACAATGTAAAACTTTAGAGCCTACTCCTACTTTTTGTTCAGCCAATCGCTCAGACAAACAAGTTTGTTTACATTTATGGGAGATAATGCTGTCCACTTCTTATTTACAATGTCACCTGAAAGTGAGAACAGAAATTCGCATGGCACTGTTGTAGCTGGCGTTGCAAGGTATTTATGTGCCAGATGTACATAAGATTCATATGTCCCTTCATGTTTCAACCACCGTTCCAGAGAACATGCATCCATGCTGATAATGGGTTCTGCTCGATAACCATCCAAAGCAGTACGGACTGACGCATGTTCATTTTCATTATCTGAGTCAGATGCCCCTAGCAAAAGGTTGATTTTATTTTTTTGCTGGTTCGGGTTCTGTAGTTTCCACACTGGAGTATTGATCTTTTAAGATTTCTGAAAACATGCTCCACATCTCATCCCTCTCAGATTTTGGAAGGCATTTCAGATTCTAAAACCTTGGGTCGAGTGCTGTAGCTATCTTTAGAAATCTCACATTGGTACCTTCTTTGCGTTTTGTCAAATCTGCAGTGAAAGTGTTCTTAAAATGAACAACATGTGCTGGGTCATCATCTGAGACTGCTATAACATGAAATACATGGCAGAGTGCAGGCAAAACAGAGTAAGACACATACAATTCTCCTCTAAGGAGTTCAGTCACAAATTTAATTAATACAATATTTTTTTAACTAGCATAATCAGCATGGAAGCATGTCCTCTTGGAATGGTGGCCAAAGCATAAAGGGGCATTTGAATGTTTAGCATAACTGGTATGTAAATACCTTGCAACGCCGGCTACAAAAGTGCCATGCGAATGCCTGTTCTCACTTTCAGGTGACACTGTAAATAAGAAGTGGGCAGCATTATCTCCCATAAATGTAAACAAACTTGTCTGTCTTAACAATTGGCTGAACAAGAAGTAGGACTGAGTGGACTTGTAGGTGCTAAAGTTTTACATTGTTTTGTTTTTGAGTGCAGTTATGTAACAAAAAAAATCTATGTTTGTAAGTTGCACTTACATGATAATGAGATGGCACTACAGTACGTGTATTAAGTGAATTGAAAATTATTTCTTTTGTTTGCCATTTTTACAGTGCAAATATTTGTAATAAAAATAATATAAAGTGAGCACTGTACACTTTGTATACTATGTTGTAATTGAAATCAATATATTTAAAAATGTAGAAAAACATCCAAAATATTTAATACATTTCAATTGGTATTCTATTGTTTAACAGTGCGAATAATCGAGATTAATTTTTTTGAGGTAATCATGTGAGTTAACTGTGATTAATTGACGGCCCTACTCTAAAGCTATGTAGATATATATATTTTTTTTTTATCTGCAGAGAAGCAAAGGAGGAAAATAAGATACCCTAGAAAAAGTTTCCACAATAGACTAAATCTTGACTCCTGACTGGAAGGTGAATCTGAGCAACAGAGTATAATCTGAGTATATTCAGTTAACATAAAATGCTGCCTTGTAAATCTCCAAGATAAAAACAGATGAGAAGTTTGCTGCCATAACAGATTCACTCCACACCAAAAGGACATTGACATGACCTACAAGCTGCAGGCCTGCCATGGTATAACAATGAAACAGATATTGAGAAATGTGGTCTCCTTTGAGACCACACAATCTATTGAGCTAGTGTCAACTGAAACAAAGGTGCATGTATTTAAGGGCTTTAGTTCTCTCCAAATAAAGCCAAAGGATCTTTTGGCATCAAGTTTATGGAGAAGAGTTTCACCAGGATTAATAAGCGGGTGTGGAAGAATGCAAGCAAGAGGACTGAATGATTGAAGCAGAACTCAATTACCATCTTATGGACAAATACCAAATAATGACCTAACACTATCTTACTTTTGAAGGATTTAGTTTAAAGTGAACCAGTCATTAGAACGTGAAACTCAATCACTGTGAATGGAAGTCACTGCAACCCGAAAAGTGATTTACTATGTAAAAAACCTTGATTTCAGAGGTTAGCAAGTGGTTTGATAGTAGCTTTCGTCAGCTCAGTTAAAACCATATTAACAACCCATGACACAAGGGTTTTTCTAATTTTAAAATGTATCACGTGCCACATTATCCTAATGGTTCTGAAGGATCAGTTGATTACCTACTTAAGGATAAGGATCATTGAAAATAAGGATCATTGCCCATCCTCTCCTAAGCTTAGTCAGAACCTTTGCTATCAGAGATAATGGATACATATGTAAACTTACCTCAGCAGTGAATAAAAAACAAAGTGTCTGTTGGCAGTGCATTTGCTTTCTGGTGCCTCATGAAGAACACTGGTATTTTGTACAGAGGTGTTCTGGAAATACCTATCTCCAGTGTTTCCCCACTTGATAAATCTACCACCCCTTTATCCAGGGAACATTCTTGTGCTTCATTACTGATCCATGTATGGGTTTTCCTTTCCTGTCTGAGTGCCAACTGACAATGTCTTAAGACAGCATCCAAATTCTACACTTGCAATGCTTCTTGACATAGGAGACATGAACTTATTCCACCCTGCATATCTGCTAATAACATGTTCACCGGGCAATTCAATCAGGATCTGGTTTTAGAACACTACATTTACAAAGATTTTTGTCCAGAAAAGCTATGTAGGTCCTCAAGATGGACTGTAAACATTAGGAACCTTCATTCCAAAACCTTCAAGCACTTTAAATCAGGGTGAGGAACAGAGATCTCTCTAAGGATTTGTCTTCACTAGCAACGTTAAGTGCTGCCGCAGCAATGCTTTAACGTGGCTGTGTAGATGCAGCACCAGTGGTTAAAAAAACCACTTCCAAGCAGGGAGTAGCTCCCAGTGCTGGTGCACTGTCTACACTGGCACTTTACAGCACTGAGACTTGCAGTGCTCAGGGGTGTGTTTCTTCACACCCGAGCGAGAAAGTTGCAGCGCTGTAAAGTGCCAGTGTAGACAAGCCCCAAGATATGCACCTGAGAGGACATGCACTAGTCTTCCTAGCCCTGCAAAGTGTTCAGTAAGTGCCATTCAACAGGGGCAGCCAAAACAGCTGCAGCTCTAAATTGGGCTCCCTTCGCTCTCTCTGCTGTAGTCTCAGTGAGAGGAGCCCAGATTAAAGCTGCAATTCCTTACTAGGCCTAAAATGTGGGAGGCAGAACCAGTAAAGGCCTGCAGGGAGAATAAGTGAGGATTTCAGTGCTTTCCTTCCCCTCCCACTGTCTCCAACTGCCACATAGAGGGCTTCAAAAATCCATTTACAAGAAGTGAATAGGAATTTGGAATGGGTAAATGAGATTACTGGATCCAGGGAGCAGAGCAGAGCAAACAGAACTGCTGGTTCCTTCCCTGCTGGAAAGTAACAAGTCTAGGAGAAAAGGAAGATGGAACGGGAACAGAGTGGCTCAGGAAGTTTTGATGGAGCATATGGGTAGTAGCTGGGAACAAACCTGTGAATGCATGTGGTTGAGCAAATTGCTGTAGGTATGAATGAGTGTATAAGCAAATGGGCTCCTTCACCTGCTCCAGAACAGAGTCCATACAAAAGCTGTGTCAAGTAGAAAGTTACCTTCATCACTAGCTTTTGGTTGTATTCACAAAAGGGATTAAAATAAGCCACCACAAAATCCATTCCAAGTTTTCTGTCCAGTATCGGCTTCTCCCATCTGTCCAAAAGTCTGACAACTAACATAATTTGCTTAATGAAGGCATCAGGCTAACCAATAGTTTATGGTGTTCCAGAGGTCGAGGAGCTGGTTTATCAGCACAAATACAATTGAAACTGAGATAGCTGGAGGCCTTGGACAGTTGCAGTCTCCGGGTAGAGGGCAGAGCTGGCTGAAAGCTGGGAATTCAGTAGGCTCTTGGTGCAGACTTGCCTTGGCACTTGCAGAACGGGAATGCCTGGTTTGAAAAAACGTCTGTTTTGAAAACAACCAGAGGGGCAAAGATGACGTCTGAGCTTCAACATGTTCTGTTGACACGCATGCAAAGGAATAGCTTTGGGCATCACATGTTGGGCCCATGCAACTCTTGGAGGTATCAATTCAGAGTCTCGATACCCAGCTGTTACTCTTGATTCTGGGTCACTTGAAGCCAAAAACTTCAGGCCCTCAGGACCGATTTCACATTAGACTTAAATGAAACAAGAGAGGTGGCCGGGGAGCTTTCTGATGCTTTATCTATGACTTGATGGTTCACAGCAACATTGCCAGCAAATCTCAAAGTTGTGTCTGTCAGTCTGTTCTGAAGCAGATAATTCAGTAGTTAAGCCTGTCCATGAAAGACATGGTCTGGACAGTTTTTTATTATATTATTAGTTATTATTTCTTCTTTGATCTTCCTCCTGTCCATACCTGCAAGACTTCAGTGGGGCTTGTGCTCCTAAGTCATTTAAGTGCTTAAGTCACAAACTCCTATCCATAGGTGCCTAAATATGGAGTTAAGAACCCAGTTTGGCTCCTATTTTTGAAAATTTTGGCTTAATTCAAATATTAAGGTACCTAAATAAAAGTGGCTAGTTTTTCAGAGAGCTGCTCCCATAAGAACATACTAGGTCAGACCAATGGTTCATTTAGCTCAGTATCCTGTCTTCCGACAGTGGCCAATGCCAGGTGTCCCAGAGGGAATGAACAGAACAGGTAATCATCAAGTGATCCATCCCCTGTCACCCATTCCCAGCTTCTGGCAAACAGAGGCTAGGGACACTTCAGAGCATGGTTTTGCATCCATGCCCATCCTGGTTAATAGTCACTGATGGACCTATCCTCCATGAACTTCTCCAGTTCTTTTTTGAACCCTGTTATAATCTTGGCCTTCACAACATCCTCTGGCAAAGAGTTCCACAGGTTGACTGTGCATTGTGTGAAGAAATACTTCCTTTTGTTTTAAACTTGCTGCCTATTAATTTCATTTGATGACCCCTAGTTCTTGTGTTGTGGGAAGGATTAAACAACATTTCCTTATTTACTTTCTCCACACCACTCAATTTTATAGACCTCTATCATATCCCCCCCTTATTCGTCTCTTTTCCAAGCTGAAAAGTCCCAGTTTTATTAATCTTTCCTCACATGGAAGCTGTTCCATACCCCTAATCATTTTTGTTTTCCTTTTCAATGTACCTTTTTCAATTCCAATATATCTTTTTTGAGATGGAGTGACCAGATCTGCAGGCAGTATTGAAGATGTGGGCACACCATGGATTTATATAGAGGCAATATGATATTTTCTGTATTATCTATTCCTTTCTTAATGATTCCCAACATTCTGTTATCTTTTTTGACTGCCACTGCACATTGCGTGGTGCCTAAATTTCAGCACCCAGGTCTGAACATTTTGGGTTTAGTAGAGGTATTAGTATTTACCATCCAAATATTTACCTTACAATTATTCTAGAGTAATCTTTGCCATCTATACTGATGGAATATATTCATACAATAAGATCTCATCTAACATACAAATGAAGAAACCTATTTAAATCAATTTAACTTATCCCAAGACCACTGTTTCTTGCTACTAAAAAGTGATAAATGAATTGCTAAGTGCAGGGGTTCAATATTGTGAAGAATATTGTGGAAAAAATCTCAGTAGATTCTATCTTGAAAAGCGGGACAAGGATCACAAGTGTGCATTAAGTTTTAAGATGTGGTCACTAAGGTGAATGGGCTATCTTCATATCAAACTTAATAGACAATGAAATTGATAACACTAATATACATTTGTTAACAGTTTGAATGTCTGAAAACGAATAGCAACAAAATAGGGAAATCAACTTAAATACAATCTCGTGAGACAAAGCTAGTTAGCTTTATTTAGCTAGATCATTCATTGGACTAAAATAGAAAAATGAAAAGAGCTGTCTTGAGGCAAGCATTCTTTGCCTATCACTTGCTTTGTGAAAATCTACTTTTTGGAAAACGTCTCTCCAAAGCTGAAAAAAAATTTGAATTCTGATCACTAAATCAAATATAAACAGGCATTACTGACGAGACTTGTTATTTGCTAAGGTCTCTAGAACGGGGCTCTCAAACTGGGGGTCGTGACCCTTCAGGGGGTCACAAGGTTATTCCATGAGGGGCGGGGGGGTCGCAAGTTGTCAACCTCCATCCCAAACCCTGCTTTGCCTCTGGCATTTATAATAGTGTTAAATACAAAAAAAAGTGGTTTTAATTTATAAGGGGGGGGGGTCTCATTCACATGGTTTGCTGTGTGAAAGGGGTCACCAATACAAAAGTTTGAGAAACACTGCTCTAGAACATAAAATGCTGAAATAATTATGTAACTTGCCATTAAAAGAAAAATTATTTTAACATTTGGCAATTCATTTGAGTTCACTAACAGAACCTGAAACCTGCTCATAACATGTTCAATCACTTACTTCTTAGATTTCCCATTCCAAGAGCCAGACTCATTCTGGGAGGCAGAGTGCTGTGATATGGTGGGGTGGTGCTGAACAAAATATCATTTGGCAAGGCTTGATCAAGCATTGAACTCCGTGAGCTAGCATATGAAGATCCTCTCCGATTACTACATATGCTCTCATCAGAAAGGGTGCGATAAAGCGACCTCCTTGGAGATAGGTTCCCATAAAATGAAAACTAAATATTAAAATAGTTTTAGAAAGGTGAATTGGTAAAGAAATGAAAATACTGAACATATTTTACTAGTTAAAATAATGTATATGATATTGTGAAAACTCTTGTAGTATTTCTGTAGGCAGGCATAAAATATCATTTTGGAATTCTTGAACTTGCAATAGAAGATCAAATATTAGTTCCATCACATCAACTCTCCTGCAGCCTCAATGAAGTTACTGAATTGGATTTTTATATTTCCTCTTGACATTTTGGAACACATCACCATGAATTAATTAGATACTGTATTGTTTTATTAATTCTGAAATGTTAAATGAAAGCTCCATAACCCTATGACAGTAATGGGCTTCCAGAAATATATATATAAGGTTACCATCTCTGGCAACATTTATTCAAGACCATACATAGGACTGCTTGATTTTAATTTGAAATGACTAGGTTTTAATATCAAGCCATTCTGAAGTGATCAACTATATGTGAAGTGCAATCTAATTTATATGACAATAAAGCTGATTTAAATTATTATAGCTGTCTAGGTAACATGAAATACGCTTAAAACAAGATAATAGAGTTCAGCGAAAGCGGTTTTATCTTTTATAAAATTACTTAAAATACCATCTCAATGTCTAAAGTAAAATTATATCTGATTGCCCTAACTGGATCACACTTGGCTATTTCACTTAAGAACCCTTTAATTCTATAGCAGTGCAAAAATAGTTACTCTGCCTGTCTACATAGGCAATTTATTTGTACAAATGATCTTAAACTTATAAGAGTCCAACATCCTGACCTGCTTTCTTTATAAATAGTTTAGGCAGCACACTTCCTATACTGAATACACATCAAGTATGTATAGAAGCAGTGGCTTTTTTTAAAACAGTGAATGTAGCACCAGAGTTAAAAATATCTACATTGTTATATTTCTGACAAGTCTTCCTAACTGATGAATACTTCTCAAAGAAACAGAGGGAAACATTCAATAATGCAAAAGGATAATATGCTACGTACAAAATAGTTTAATATACACTAGGGCCCCATTTCAGGAGTGTATCCCTTTTCAGGACAGCACTGAAGCATGTATTTAACCTTAAGCATGTGCTTAAGTCCAACTGAAGTCTATGGGGTTTAAGCAAATGTTTCAGTGCTGTCCTAAAGCAGGAGTTAAGCACATGCTGAAATTCTTTCCACAGTCAGGGTCTAACTACTACTATATGCTTTCAATATCGAGACCCTGATTCTGGAAAACATTTAAGCATATGCTTCAGGACAGCACTGAAACATTTCCTTAAACCCCACCGACTTGTTAGATTTAAGTACATGCTTCAGTGCTTTGCTGAAGAGGGATGCTTTACTGAATTTGGGCCCTAATCTGTATTGAACTATTTTTTACAGAGTATATTTCCCTTTGCATGATTGAATGTTTCCCTCCGTTTCTTTGAGAAGTATTCATCAGTTAGGAGGACCTGTCAAAAAAATAACAATGTAGATATTTTTAAATCTGGTGCTACATTCACTGTTTTAAAAAAGCCACTGCTTCTATACTTACTTGATGGGTATCCAGAATAGGAAGTGTGAAACCTGAGTTATTTATAAAGAAAGCAGTGTAGACATCACCTTAGAGTCAGAACTGCAGTCCAATTAGTTATTATATTAATAATGTGTCATTGTAGGAAGAATATAATAAACAAAAATTCTCAGCTATTATTCCTAAACTTTCAGAGATTTTATATCTATATATGTAACTAACTATATATATGTTAAACAAACAATCTGACTTCTTTTAAATTAATTTTAGCATGTATGAGGTTCCCACGTTACCTGTTTACACATGATGAACATGTTCTTTAGTATGTATTATGGACGTAGTGGATTAAAGTACCATTGAGTTAAGATCTATTTTAAGAGCATTACTTCAAGTAATTAAATTGCTTGTGGTGCCATTTGCTCTTATGCAAAAAATTCCATGCCACTGGTACTTGCTGTTCAGAAAGCATACTGTAAGTTCAATATCAGTACTTTAATGAACTTTTTAACATGAACAACATTGTCTTTGTATGACAAAATCAGATCACAGCTTTCTGTGAGCGGACTATGAGACCTTTCCAACTAACTACTTGTAATTAATATCTGTATATCGCTCACTCGTACAAACTTCAAATGGGCGTAGCTGTTGCTGGGAACCATGAAAGCCATGCCACTTTATTCAGTTTCCTAACTTTAGGCACCTAGGTTTTAAAATACCAACCTCAGTCTTTGGACTTATACTCAAAATTAACTAGGTGTTTGTATTAAAAAGCTCAGCTTTCAAATTTGAGCAGAAACATGCTTAACAAACACTGAATTTAATCCACAACTTCTACATGCTAGAATCATTTTATAGAGCAGGGTATGCTTATTATATGCATTACTGTCAGAATCCATAGTTTATGCCTAACATGTTTGGTGTATATAGAATGATCTTGTCTAATCTAAATCAATTTCAGAACTAAAAGTAGATGATTTCCGGGTAATTGCCTCTTATATGTGTAGAGCCAAAAAAAGAGTAGCTCACCTTTCTTCTACCCTCCTCCAGAGTGAGGCTATCTGGCAGCATCAGCTTCAGAAAATCTTCTTTGGACAAGACTTGCTGGCTTTCAGTAACTGCACTCCTCACAGAAGTCTGAAGCTGACTTGAAGCAGACATAGCATCATCCTCACCATACAGTCTGTTGAAACAATTGGTATATTAGTATGGTAAGAAGTACCGCTCATGGATTTACAATAGTGCATTTATTTTCATTTATGAAAACTAAAAGTTGCTGTATGACTCTCCCTCTTTGCATAGTGCATTGTTACCATCTCCCCCAATCATTTTAAATTTATGAATTAGTTTCAGTTTCATGATGGAATTTTTAAATTATTCAAAAAGTACTGAATTCCCAAGAAACAGGAAGAAACAAGCAGCAATATTTCTCAAAGCCTACACTGCTCTTTTGTGCACACTACAGTTCTCTGTTGTCTTGTTTATACTTGAATAATTTATCACAGATCAAAATATTTTAACTTGTGCTTCCTGAGCAAATAAGAAAATCAATATCTTGTGGTGTGAAGCTGTAAGCAGCATCACAATCTGACAAAATCATCATGGTCATCACAGGTAGTGCCGAAAGTTCACTTGTAATCAATTCTGCCATGTGCCAAGCGCATTTTATTATCAGCCATTTCACAAAGCTGTTTGGATAAATAAAACAGGTGTCGTCTTTAATTATCAGCATACAAAAATATATGTACATTCAACAAAAGAGTGTCAAACTGAATTATTGTCTTTCAGCTCCCTTCCAGCAAGAAAGGAGAGACACAATCTTAAAAGGTTTACTCTGGAAACGGAATCTGAGAAGCTGGAGATTCCCAAACACGCAGTGCATACATCTGAGACCAATTACTTACTGCCAAGTGCAGCATAATCAGCGATTGTATCCTCAGCAGAGAGGAAATAGGCTTTGCTATTGTAATTCTCAGTGAATTATGTCTTACGGTGGCACAACCTTCAGCAAATGACCTGATTTTCATCACCACTGCTAATTTAAGATGCTATTTTATTTCAAACTAATTATCTTTGAAATAGAGTGCCTTCTCTTCCCCCTTGCTCTCCTCCCCCGCCCAACGATGCATGGAAAGCTTTCCTAGAGAGAGAAAAAGTTAAGCATTGCTCTAATGCATAGAAAATTTATGAGAATATTTTTTGGTATGTGCAGTGTGGCCATCTTTGATTCACACTGTTCAGATGGAGCTACTCCTCACAGACATTTTTCAAAGTTCTTGCATTTTTAGTCCAAAGGGAATGCTTAATTATGTAGTTTTCAATAAAAGTTTTCATTTCAAACCAGTGAGAGAGGTTGCAGCAACTCATTATGCAGAAGCCTGTGGGACAAAAGAGACTGCCACACTTTTAAAGTGGCAGCACTCTTATGACTGAACAATCTAGTGAAAGTGTGCTTATTCACAATATTAAGGCAAAACAAATATGCAGAACAAGAAGGCCACAACTGGGAGCAGTTGGTGCTCATAACTTTTGAAAGTGAGGCAAGTGTTGAAATATGGTTTTAAAGAGCCTAAAGTTAAGCTCAATATATAAAATTTTGGCCTACGTTTTTACTATAGATTTTGCTATAAATATTATACAATATATACGAAACATTTACAACATTCGAGATTTAACATTAATTTCCCCCTCCCACAGAATAAAGGATAGTCCACATATCACATTTAAAAATAAACTACTGCATGTGTCTTGCTGCCAGTCTGCCAAGATACACAGCGCTTTCTACTATGTAGAAAGAGGCAGAATTTGGTTATTTATACTCAATAGGGAAGTAAGGGGATCATCATGGTACATGATTTTGAAGAGAAAAATAATATATAACATTTTTTTATTATATGGCAGATCCAAACAATAGTTGTTGCTCCTATTACGCTGGTGCAATAGGAAGGATGCAAAGCACCAGCTGTAACCAAATTTGAGTAACTGCACCACATTCTGAACCAAGGCTTTCGCTTCTGCACAAGAGGAAGAAGTTCCTCCTGAGCTTTCCTAGTGCCAGGCAAGATATATTGCTGTTTATTAGAGGTGGTTGGACATTTTCAGCAAAATGAAATTTTGCTGAAAATATGCTGTTTCATTGAAGCCAAAACATTTCACAGAGATGTGTAGACTTTAATCAAGTTTTGAAAGAGATGTGCACTCACCAGGCGGTTATGGCCCTGACCTGAATTGTGGGAGACCTCGGTTCAAGTCCCTGCTCTTCCTGATTCAGAGTACACCATCCCAGATCACTCTGAATCAGGCAGAGCAGGGACTTGAAACTTTGCCTCCCACATCCCAGGCCAGGGTCCTGACCACATACACATACATACACCTGCACCACGGCCCACTCTGTCTTAAATGCTGGTTTGAAAACAGATGTTTTGATAATTCCATTTCTGTGCAAGTGTTGTAAAGGGTTTGTTTTCATTCCAATGCACAATGAATACAAATTCTGAAAACTCCAAAATGAAATCTCATCTGGCTCTAATGTTAATTTCACCAGCCCCTTCATCTTGGAAACAGTTTCCATAAGGGGATATGTGCCTAGGATTGGAAAGAAGCTCGGACTCCTCAATTCTTTTGAAGTTTCCTAGCTCTAGAAACAATTGCTGAAGGGTCCAACACTCAAGTCAGAAAGGCCTCTGCTTCCACTGAGTTCCACATGCCTGCAGTGCCACATCTCTGTCCTTGAAGAGTGCTTTTTGGAGCTTTGGAGGGCTCTTTCTGAGGCAGGGCCCGGATCTTCAGTATTTCTCTGCCATTTTTTTCTCCTCCTTACATCTAAGCAGAACTGAGTAGTTTTTCTAAGCGCAAGAGTCAGTTCAGAGAGAAAATAAATGCCCACATTGTGAGACACCTCCACTCCCAAAACTGAGTGTGGCCTTTTCATCAAGTGCCCCAGGACCATCCAGGGCAGGATTAAAGCAATTGAGGCGCTCCACTACATAGTGCTTCATTCCTATACCACGACTCTGCCCTCTACCCACACTTGCAGTGACACTGGGACCTCAGGGATGGGTAGTGGCATGGAGTCCCTATCTACCCCCCAAGAATAGTAGTAGTTCCAGCAGGGTCCCAGTACTTAGCTCAGCAGCCTGGGAGTGTTTAAATTGGATGAATGAACGGGTTGGGCACACTGCATTTTCTTCCTACCATACTCAGTCCTCTGATGAGAGAGTGCTGGCATGTCCCCCTACTATTTTCAGGTACAGCTTAGTACCCCCTTGAGATAATGGGGCTGTTTGCACTCTCACAGCTATTCTGTCATTGTCTCTGAAGACTATGGCAGACACTGCTGCATCAGTTATGATCAGTTCATGTTTTCGAGCTTTCCCTTGCAGCTATAAAGGCTAGAAATATTTTTAAAAGTGAAAATTGTAATTCTGATGCAATTGCATAATTCCAGGAGCTGGACAGAAGTGGAGTGTCCCTCCACAAGATGACTCAAAAGCAACAGTAATTTCAATTGACAAGACTCAAAGGTGTTTTTTTTTAAAATCTCAGCAGTACTCTTCTTCTTTTCATCTCAGATCAAAACCAGCATAGAAAAATCTTGAATTAAGGTTTATGGAGCTTGGGCCCTCGGGTCCTAACCCAGAGGTCATAGCCAGGAGCAACCTTATTTACAACCCCTTCAATGAAAGTTAAGCTTTTTGAGAAGATACTTAGGTTCTCCAGACCTGAATGGGGTTATGCCTAACTAATCCTCTTCAAAATGGAATTTCATGTCTTTACAACACAACTGTAATTTTTGGCCAGATTAACAATGCCTTCTTCTCTCATTTTGCTTCACTGGGCAAAAGGGAGGAGGTTCAGTAGGAAAGAAACGAAGAGAGAAAAAAGAAGGAGGAGGCAAAAGGACCCTCCAACCAACGATTTTCTTTGACCTGTGTCGAGATCTCTGGTACATAACAGAAGGAAAAAAAACAGACAAATATTTCAAATAAAGCTGAAGACAAGGAGAGGCATTTTATACTTTTCAAATAATGAGAAAGTTAAAAACTTTCCCCACGCTATTATATATATTACTTTCTAAAATAAGAATAAACATAAATCTTACTCTTGGCATTGAGAAACTTCAGATTCTTCAGGCGTAGGGCTGCCTTCTGACTTCTTCCAACCAATGACATATTTGCTCACTGCTCCTTGTCTGTGGTGTGATTTTGATACAGACCCAGAGATCTGTTGACCGCTATTCTGTGACACTATGTAGACCTTGGAGGTATCTAGAGAGCCACTGTTTTTAGAACAATGTGCTGAAGGGCTTCCTGAATGGTGAGACCCACTGAAAAGGAACAAAGAACAAAACTGCAGTGCAATAATACATCAAGGACTTTAGACTACAGCCAGCTATGCAACCATAATTCTTTCTTTTAAATTTTCTCTAAGGTCAAAAATCAAGGCAGCAACTTTAATACGTTTTATATATCGCTAAATCACAGTTATCAACTCTCTGAGCACACATTCATGAACACACGCATGTGTACACACTCAGAAGGACTTCACAGGACAAGCATTTTCTATCATTGAACCTATTGCAATGCCAAGGCAAACCAGTCTGATTTAAAGACAATGAGCAAATTCAACCCTGGTGTAACCCCATCAATGCCAAGAATTACATCAGGAATGAACATGTCCCCAGATGATTGCCTGAACTCTGAGAACTTCTAGACATTTCCACTTGGCAAGAGTAATGTTAAGACACATCTGCAAAAGGTAGGCGCTTGATTTAAGCTTTCTTTTAAAAAATGTCACATAAATAGAAATAACTTTCACCCCAATGAAAGTGGCAATGAAAACAGTTTTCTGGATTATTTTAACGTTCTCTTGCATTATTAATAGTGCTAGCAATTATTAATGATATGTTTCATCAGACTCTCTCAAAGTACTTTACAGTCAAATTAAAGCAAACAACGTCTCCTTGAGGAAGGCCTTATTTTACAGATGAAGGAACTAAGGCACCAGTAAATATGACTTATTTAAAGCAATTTGTTAAGTCAGTTGCAGAGCTGGGAACAGAAGTCACAGCTCTGACTCTGACTCCTGTGCCCTAACTACCATACAAGGCTCATTGCTAATCCAGTCATAATAGTACTGTGCTCATTCATGAGAACCAGAAAGTGACAGTGACTAGACTTGTTTCATTGTTCATGCTGAGTGAAATGTAAATGGTAAAACAGTATAGATATGTTTTGATTGACCTGAGTTTTCTAAAATACCTACTAGGAGCAGAGAGGGAAGATACATCTCTCTCCCCCCACACCCCGCCAAAAAAGACAATGGATTACTGATACACACAGCATGAACATTCAATTATTAAAAATGATTAACACTGGGATATCAAGTATTGGTGACATTACCCCTTATTGTAGATCACTTTTTCACCCTCAGTGGATGGTAGAACAATTATATTTTTTTCCCCTAATTTTCTCTGATTCTCTTAGTTGCCAGCTGTAGCCAGATGATCAACGGGCAGGATTATGCTTGTCAGAAAATGTAGGTGGGTAACTTTAAAGGTGATCAGTAGCAAGCCAGAAGGAATTTGACACATGCCGACTCCTACTCCAGGAGAAGATTTTGTGAGGAGCGGAAATTGGGGGCACTGCTGTAAGAGCAGTGCCTGGAATTGCAGCTCCTCAGCTTCGTCAGATTCTGGAGCAGGGAACAACCTGTGGCAGATTTACCTCCACATACCCAAACAGAAAGTGGAAAGGGGGATGAGGAAGATCTCCTGAAGGATATGCAGAAGGAGCAATTAGAGAGGTAAGAAGAGAGCCAGGACAGGACAGTCATGAAAGACAAGGGAGGACAAGATTTCAAGAACAGCACAGTTGACTGTATCAAAAGTGGCTGACAGGTCAAGCAGGATGAGGATGGAGTATTGGTTCTGAGATTTGGCTAAGAAGAGGTCTTCAGAGAATTTGGTGACAGTTGTTTCAGTTGAGTGCGAGGGTAGAAGCCAGACTGGAGAATCTAGGATGGAATTGGAGAGAAACTCCAGACAGTGACTGTAAACAGCACGTTCAATGAGCTTAGAAATGAAAGGGAGATGGGAAAAGGAGTGGTAGGCGGAGAGGCAAGTGAAGTGGAAGAAGGGAGGGATCAGTAAGGCAAGCTACCTTATTGAGGTCAGAATATGTAGGGATAAAGTGAGACAGGCTAAAAGTCAAGTAGAGTTGGACCTTGCAAAGGGAATTAAAACCAATAGTAAAAGGTTCTATAGTCATATAAATAGGAAGAAAACAAAGAAAGAAGAAGTGGGACCGCTAAAAACTGAGGATGGAGTGGAGGTCAAGGATAATCTAGGCATGGCCCAATATCTAAACAAATACTTTGCCTCAGTCTTTAATAAGACTAAAGAGGATCTTAGGGATAATGGTAGCATGATAAATGGGAATGAGGATATGGAGGTAGACATCACCATATCTGAGGTAGAAGCGAAACTCAAACAGCTTAATGGGACTAAATCGGGGGGCCCAGATAATCTTCATCCAAGAATATTAAAAGAATTGGCACAAGAAATTGCAAGCCCATTAGCAAGAATTTTTAATGAATCTGTAAACTCAGGGGTTGTACCGTATGATTGGAGGATTGCTAACATAGTTCCTATTTTTAAGAAAGGGAAAAAAAGTGATCCAAGTAATTATAGGCCTGTTAGTTTGACATCTGTAGTATGCAAGGTCTTGGAAAAAATTTTGAAGGAGAAGGTAGTTAAGGACATTGAAGTCAATGGTAAATGGGACAAAATACAACATGGTTTTACAAAAGGTAGATCGTGCCAAACCAACCTGATCTCCTTCTTTGAGAAAGTAACAGATTTTTTAGATAAAGGAAACGCAGTGGATCTAATTTACTTAGATTTTAGTAAGGCGTTTGATACGGTGCCACATGGGGAATTATTAGTTAAATTGGATAAGATGGGCATCAATAGGAATATTGAAAGGTGGATAGGGAATTGGTTAAAGGGGAGACTACAACGGGTCCTACTGAAAGGTGAACTGTCAAGTTGGAGGGAGGTTACCAGTGGAGTTCCTCAGGGATCGGTTTTGGGACCAATCTTATTTAATCTTTTTATTACTGACCTGGGCACAAAAAGTGGGAGTGTGCTACTAAAGTTTGCAGATGATACAAAGCTGGGAGGTATTGCTAATTTAGAGAAGGACAGGGATACCCTACAGGAGGATCTGGATGACCTTGTAAACTGGAGTAATAGGAATAGGATGAAATTTAATAGTGAGAAGTGTAAGGTCATGCATTTAGGGATTAATAACAAGAATTTTAGTTATAAGCTAGGAACGCATCAACTAGAAGTAACGGAGGAGGAAAAGGACCTTGGAGTATTGGTTGATCATAGGATGACTATGAGCTGCCAATGTGATATGGCTGTGAAAAAAGCTAATGTCGTCTTGGGATGCATCAGGAGAGGTATTTCCAGTAGGGATAAGGAGGTTTTAGTACCGTTATATAAGGCACTGGTGAGACCTCACCTGGAGTACTGTGTGCAGTTCTGGTCTCCCATGTTTAAGAAGGATGAATTCAAACTGGAACAGGTACAGAGAAGGGCTACTAGGATGATCCGAGGAATGGAAAACTTGTCTTATGAAAGGAGACTCAGGGAGCTTGGCTTGTTTAGCCTAACTAAAAGAAGGCTGAGGGGAGATATGATTGCTCTCTATAAATATATCAGAGGGATAAATACCAGAGAGGGAGAGGAATTATTTAAACTCAGTACCAATGTGGACACAAGAACAAATGGATATAAACTGGCCACTAGGAAATTTAGATTAGAAATTAGACGAAGGTTTCTAACCATCAGAGGAGTGAAGTTTTGGAATAGCCTTCCGAGGGAAGTAGTGGGGGCAAAAGATCTATCTTGCTTTAAGATTAAACTCGATAAGTTTATGGAGGAGATGGTATGATGGGATAACATGGTTTTGGTAATTAAATATTCATGGTAAATAGGCCCAATGGCCTGTGATGGATTTTAGATGGGGTAAGATCCAAGTTACCTGGGAAAGAATTTTCTGTAGTATCTGGCTGATGAATCTTGCCCATATGCTCAGGGTTTAGCTGATCGCCATATTTGGGGTCGGGAAGGAATTTTCCTCCAGGGCAGATTGGAAGAGGCCCTGGAGGTTTTTCGCCTTCCTCTGTAGCATGGGGCACGGGTCACTTGCTGGAGGATTCTCTGCTCCTTGAGGTCTTTAAACTACAATTTGAGGACTTCAATAGCACAGATATAGGTGTGAGGTTTTTTTTGTAGGAGTGGTGGGTGAAATTCTGTGGCCTGCGTTGTGCAGGAGGTCAGACTAGATGATCATAATGGTCCCTTCTGACCTAAATATCTATGAATCTATGAATCTATGAAAGTCAAGGGTTTGTATCTTTAAGATGGGAGAAACTAAAGCACGTTTGTATTGAGAGAGAAAACAACCAGAGGACATTGGGAGGTTAAGGGAGGTAATAAGAGTGGCCCCTGCAGGGAGATCAGGAGATGGGATGGGGTCACTGGAGCCAGGGGACGGTGGAAGAGAGCAGATAAACTTCTGCCTCCGTGGCCAACGAAGGAGGAGAAAAAAGTTTAAGGTGGGGAAGAGAGGGGAAGAAAAAGGGGAAGGGAAGGCAAGCCAAGGGAGGGGAAATGTCATGTCAAATTTTGTCAATTTTCTCTTGAAAGAAAGTGTGCAGAGAGAAGTGGTGGGAGGAGGTGAAGGTGAGAGAAGTGAGTTAAAGGTGCTAAAAAGGCAATTGGTATTGAAGGCATGAGATTCAATTAAGTTGGAAAAGTAGAGCTATTCAGGAAGGCAGCAGAATTGAAAGAGGAGAGAATGAATCTGTAGCAGAGGAAGTTGGTCTGGTCACTGGATTTCTGCTAAAGATGCTCTTCACTGCGAGTGCAAGAGTAGAGGAAACAGATGCTGGGGTAAGCCACAGCAGGAGGTTAGTAGGATGGATCTTGCGATGGGAGATAGAAGTATCAGAAGGAACTTTTTGACATAGATTTGTTACAGCATCAAAATTAAAGTATATAGAAGCTTCTCCATCTCAGGTTACAGATTCAGTATGACCTTGCCTCATCCAGTGGCATGCTGGTTACTAGCTTTTGAGTCCAAAACTATTGACTAGCTAGGAAGGTAGATATGCAAAACTATTTGAAGTTAAATGAAACTGTTTGTAACAGTACAGTAACCTGATTGTATTTGGTAATCCAAGGGTGTAATTAGAATTTTAAAAAATGAGAGAGCAAGACAGAATTACACAGCTGTAAAAAACCAAGGCTGTACATATTTCAAAGGGATCTGACAGTTTGTGATGTCATTACACACAATAGGCTTGATTCTGTAACCCTTACTCAGACAGATTAATACTTTCTTCAATGGGACTACTCAATATGAATAAAGGGTGGTAGAATCAGGCCCAATATATCTATATTCAACAGCATTCCTGGGTTGTATTTCATCCTTTTAATAAACAGCATACAATTTTAACAAGGAACCATTGATTTTTTTATATAGGAAATAGCTTTCCTCTAGCCTGCCTGTTTGTTTTAATTTATGAGCTATTTATACTTACAGAAAATGTTTATTATTAAACATTTATACTGTGGTAATACCTAAAAGTCACAGTAGGACTCTGACCCGTTTGAGTTAGTCACTGAGAAAATACAGAGTCAAATTCTGAACAGTTAAGGAATATCATACTGATAAGGATTTGGCATGGGGATGACTTGCCAGTCAGAACACAATTCACTTATATATTAAAATAATGAAAACACCGTATTTCACAGTAGCAATATCACAGCTGTGAAATAAGACTCGTTTCTTAAAGTTTGCTTGGCTACAGTACACCAGATCCTTAAAAGTGCTTAAGTATCGATGAAGTATGGTTTGTGACACAAAACTCATTTGAAGAGTTGTACCTAAAACAGGTAACCCATATGAAATACAATTTATGATTTTTTTATAGTAACATCATTTGGCACTCAAATTAGGAATACATATTTTTAAAAAATTATTACCAAAGTGAGATTGGACAACCCTGAAGAGAGTCATGATCTCTTGAGTTTTAACTGGCTCTGCCATTGACTTAGGTAAGTCATGTGAACTCTTTGCATATCAGTTTTTCCATCTGCAAAACAAGAATAGATTTTCCTGTCTGCCTCCCGGAGGTGGACTGAAGATTATTTAATGTCTGTATGGCATTTTACATGTTTAAAATGCTATGCAAATAATAATTATTTCTATTCTATTCTTCAGAAATCTATTTCAGCCCACTGTATCTCCAGAGTTCGTATTCTATTATGTATGTATATAGTATTCAGTATTGGAAAGTATTTACTAGGTATTCTTCCTGCCTGTACACTACTGTATCTTCTACAGTTTAGGAGAATGATTATGAAATTAGATGAGACAAATTTACTGAATACAGAGGGAGGATGTTGAATGCAACTCATTGTTTTTTTCCTGTACTGGTTTGCATTGAAAATAGACGAAGAGGAACAAAAATGTGCAAATAATTTCCCTTTAAATGACTCCACCTTATCAAACAAAAGCCTTCAACATACATTCAAAAGCAGCACCTTCAAAAACACCAGAAAATGGGAATTACAAGATAAAAGCGTCCAGTTGTACGAGTCCTCTCACACAACACAACTCGCTTTTAGAACACACATACTGTACACAAATTCCATGTACAGTCAAAGGGCAGACAGCAAAATCCATCAAATTCAATCCAACATAAATATATTTTGCCAGGCATCTAACACATTAATTTAAATTAAGGGGCAAGGTATGCAATACAGCTTCACTATACACAAATATAAAGAAACAGATATTTCCAGTGGAATTATATCTGATTGCTATAGCATTAAATCCTTATGTCATCAGTTGCATTGTACTGAAAGAGCATGTGCAGCCAAGTGCTTCTTGAAAAAATGTGCTAATCAGAGAAAGGGGTGCCAAGCTAACTTGACGGGTTTCTTTTTGAAGCTATTACAGTTATTTAAATTAATTGGAATAATGGAGGCAGTGATACTAATGCAAAATTAACATTAATAATATAAACACACTGTGCTGATATTTTACTAATTTACAAACTTATTTTGTACCCATTCCAATATTTTAATGATCACTTGATTGCCAGCAGGACAGAGTATAGTTTATTTATTTATTCCATCTTAATAGCTATGCTGCTGAACTGAAGTGTCACGATACAGTGGAAAGAAAAGGAGTACTTGTGGAACCTTAGAGACTAACCAATTTATTTACAGTGGGATTCTCAAGGAATAAACTATATACTTATTTCTGAGTAGGTTTTTCTATGGTGCTCATTGTATTATCTGACATCTCCACCAATATTAATGAACATATTCTCCTAACACGCCCATGCAGTAGATGTTTATTCTCCCAATACTCCCACAGTGCTATCCAATTTTGTTATTCTCTTGTTTAAGAAATGAGAAAATGTTGTACTATGCAATACATAAATGACAAATGCTTTATCCAATTAATCCCACAACCCCAGAACACTCAGGGCCCTGCAGGTATGCCACCTTGTGCTGTGCTCCTGACAGGCTACACAAGCTACACAGGGTCAGATCATCTGAGTACATTTCTGGGAAGACCTCCACAAACACATAATAGGAAATGGTGACGATGAGTAGCTGACTTTCATCCACGCAAGTCAGTATAAATGTTTGCATGAGGCTTGCAGCAAACATGTGGCTCACTGTGGGCAAAACCCTGAAGGATCTTGAGGTATGTAAAGCATCCAAAATTGAGGTGTGTGATTGTGAAGGGAGTTAGAGCTTGTCAACATGGGAAAGCTGTACCAGTGTAAGGGAAGATGTGAATTTAAATAGCTATAGTTATACTGGTACAATTCCTAGTGTGGACATGCTTACTTTGGTAGAAGTATGCTTTTTTCCCCAATTTAACTTATGTTGCTTTGAAGTGGTTTAAGCTAAACTGAAAAAAGACATTCTTATTCCAGCATAATAGCATCCACACAAGGACTTATCCTGGTATAACTACAGTGGTTTAACTACATCAGTATAATTATACTGGTATAACTGTAAAATTTTCCCATGTAGGCAAGCCCTTCGAAAATCATGGATGAAAGTATCCTGTTAAATAGGAGAAGGAGGAATCTACAAGGTGCCGCCACATAGGGCTGCAATAAAGGGGAAGGCACTTTGATTGTCCAAGGTGCTTGGTTATCCCCACAAAATTCTCGGTGAACATGAAGCAGATTGTACTCCTCATCATGTGTCACTGTAGCATGACAACTAAATATCACAGAAGCATTTTATTCTGGCCTTACTGGAAAGTTCTTCCTCTCTAAAATACTTAGAGGGGCACTACAGCGCAAGTTTGACACCATTGTGTGAACTGGCCTTGACTGAAACAATGGCTCATCATTTTGCTAGCTAAACACTCCCTACCCAGTTCAAACTGATATGGACGTTATCATTTCCCGTCCTAAATGTTTGTCCAATGTAGTCAAGTGCCATTAAACAGGTACTGCATTTTCACCTCAAAGGGTAAAAGTGCTTTGGGGTTCTTTGGGGAAAAAGTGCAATATACATGTAGGTTATTATGCCTTTCAAAGTGGGTCAATCAATTTCAAAGGAGTGATATAGACTCAATAAATTGTGTGTTCCCCCAAAGATACTAAATGCTCTTACAAATTTTTTAAAATTTTTGTGTAACTAACACCTCTGGATTAGATTTTTAAATAGAAATTCGTACATACAGACACACCCTCTGTAACAGACTCATGGAAGGTGAGGGAAAGCCTTTTGCTGGCTTCTTCATATATGTATTGAAATATAAAAAGTTAAAATTCATAAGCGCATTTTCAAGGAAGAGAAACAATGAGCACAAACAAAAGCAAATGCTCTCAGTCACTAATTTTATCACCTAATTTGTATAGAAAACCACATACCTAGAATGAGAGGATATTTCACTGAGGTCTCCCATGCTACCTTCAGCTATAGTATGACTGCTAGAAATGGCAGAAGTATAGCTATGTACAGCATACATTTTAGCTTGTTCATCATCTTGCCCAGGAGTTTCAGAAGATTCAGTCCACTGCTCAGCCCGACTGTGCACCCCAGACCTGCTGCCAGCAAGGTGTAAAGGAGCCATAAGAGGAGCAGGCATACAAGGAGCTGTATCAATTCCACTGTCAGTAGAAGCCCCTTTAATATACGTTAATCCAAGCAATTCAGGGTCCATCAGGTCTCCGGAGCCAAAGTGCTTTTCATCACTATTGCTCGACGTATTACTGGACAGGGTATTGCTGCTGGAGTGACTGGAACAGTTTTTGTCTCCAATCTTTAAAAAAAAACAAAGTTTATAAATAATATTTACTTCCGTTTAAGGTTACTTAATTTTCTTTATTCAAAGGTTATTTAGCCTGCATTTAATACTTGGCACAGCATTGTTAAATACAAACACCAAATACAAAAGAAGCTAAATGCACAACCAGCTTCTATGAAGTGAACTGCACAATTGGCTAGGTGTATTATGGGACTTTTCTTTCCTCCAGAATAAGTCTATTGTTTTGGTAGGTAAATAGACATTAGACCATTGGTTTGATCTCATATGGCAAATCCCATATTCACATTTAAATTTTTTGATTCTGACATGCTTGCATCCATAAACTATCATTTGTGGATAGTTAAAATGAACAAACCATTGAATTAGGTTCTATTGCAATTCGGAAGAACAATGAAGACTGAATTACTGTTACCCTCTCTGAGTAGATGAAATATCCAGTTTATTGGATCAGGTGCAGCATGTATGACTACTTGAAATGAAGGCAAGTGAAATGTGTTTACCAAATGCAAGTGACTTGAACCTCTGGGGGTTCAGGCTCAATATGACTGCTGGACTAGAAGAACTGTGTCAGACAGTTGTGTCAGTAGAAAATTTGAGGGGATTTTATAAAGAGCTGAATTCATTTACCTGTGAGGCAAGACAGCCAAGACCAGGCCAGATGAAGCCTAGGTAAGAAGGAAAGTAGGAGGGTAGACTACTATTTTTAATTAGATTCCCCTTCCAGCAAATGTACATAAGGATACATCATTTGTTATACACCAAACTGTTAGAGGTAGCCCTTCTGAAAAGGCTGCCTCACCTAACTGCACGTTGACAATTAAGTCTCAGTATCGGTTTGAAAAGTTGCTACAGAAAGAGGGGGTTTAAGTTCATTATGAACCTTATGGAGATGGTTTTCAACTTCACTATAAGGGAACTAGATGCTGGAAATGCAAATGAACACATTTCTAGGGATGGGATGCACAAGGATTTGCTAGAGAGTTGTCTAGCGCAGAGGTGCTTCAGTTTGGACCACAAATGCAACATGGCATCGAAGAGGAAAGAAACCATTAGGAAGGAAGGAAGCCTTCAGGAAGTAAAAAAAAACACAGGAAGGAGCGATGTAAATATCAGTCCGAGCAAAAGGTTCCTTCAGGCTGCTCTAGTCTATAGTAAGTACCTGTGTGGCACTGGAACTGGCACAGAGGATTGGGGTGAGCTGGCAAACAGCACCTTTGCGTGCTCTCCTCTTGAGCTCAACAAGCATACCTCAGCTACAGCTCAGAGTCAGGTATTTCCATGTGCCACAGCCACTCTTCATAGGGAATCTCAATGTGGCCTTAACAGCGACCGAACTCCGTCATGACATGATGATGTCATGGAGCAATTAGAATTCAAGTATAGTAAATTATCAGGACAAGATGATATTCATCCAAGATTTCTGAAGAGCAAAGACACTGAGGTGGATATGCAATGTATCCCAAACAGCAACATGTGTTCCTGAAGACTGTAAAGTTGTTCGTTTAGTGTTCATCTCCAGCAAAGGACAGTCCAAGGAACTGGGCAGCAAAAATGATTGGGGTATGGAACAGCTTCCATATAAGAAGAGATTAAAAAGACTGGGACTTTTCAGTTTGGAAATGAGACTATTAAGAGGAGATATCATAGAGGTCTATTAAATCTTGACTGGTGTGAAGAAAGTGAATAAGGAAATGTTATTTACTTCTTCACATAATACAAGAACTGGAGGTCACCCAATGGAATTAATAGGCAGCAGGTTTAAAACGAACAAAAGGAAGTATTTCCTCACACAACGCAGTCAGTCTTTGGAACTCTTTGCCAGAGGATGCTGTGAAGACCAAAACTATAATAGGGTTACAAAAATGTAGGTAAGTTAATGGAGGACAGGTCCATAGGTGACTATTAAGGATGGGCAGGGATGCAACCCATACTCTGAGTGTCCTTAGCCTCTGTGTTCTAGAAGCTGGGTGTGGACACCAGTGGATGGACCACTTGATGATTGCCCTTTCTGTACATTCCCTCTGAAGCACCTGGCATTGGCCACTGTCAGAGACAGGAAACTGAGATAGATGGACCATTGATCTGACCCAGTATGACCATTTTTATGTTTTTATGCTTTGGATAGGCCTCTTTCAGTTTTGAATTAAGTGACTGATTGAGTAATTCAAGGATAGAGTAATGCTGTGCTGCATTCAAATATATATAACCAAGTCAAAATAAATGTATGAAGTTCAGTGAATAGAACAGTATCTCAGGTATTGGTACTGGGTTTAATGCTATTCATTCTACACAGTGACTCAATCCTCAAACGTCTGGGCAACTTCTCCTTGCCTGAAAACATCAGGAAGTAATTTCCCCCATGTGTCAGATTGTATAGTACTGTACACAACAGCATTATGAGGGTCTTTTTTCAAACATCATGGACCAGATTCACAGCCTGTATAAATCAGAAAGCCAATTTCACTCCAGCTGAGAATCTGGCCCCATAATCCTATTGAAATTAGTACTTTTTACAAGTAGTATCATACAGTTTCCTGGTACATCTAGCAAGACTTCTGTATTACAAACACACAAAATGCTATTAAGGGAACAAGGCACTTTACTATTATTTTTTTCCTTTCCCTAAACCATAGGACACTGGCCACTACTAAATGCAAGCTAACTGAACCAGGTAGACCAATTATCTGATCCAATACTTCAACTTGTATGCATCTTTTCTTAAGGCAGCCATAGCATTTGTATTAGATTTAGAAAATGAATCTGTTTAATAACTTTTAACTTCTAATCCTAGTGAAGTTAGTACATTTCTTAGTGCACACCACTTAATCCAGCTGGAAATCATTAAAAAAACAACCAAAACAAAAACAAACAGGCCACCACTTTCACACCCACAATTAAAAAGGCACAAAAAGAGAACATTTAACCCGATACAGTCTTTAGAGGTGGAAACTTTGCCCAAATAATAAGAAAGCTGATTGCTGATAATTATAGTACATATGTTATCCCATACAACATGTCAAGAAATGGCATGCATAAATGTAATGTGTATAATGGGAGGTGCTCCTATGACTGAGCAAACCAATGTAAACGAAGCTCTCATCAGACAGCATAGCAATGCTCACATTAGTAAGGATTTTATCCCTGCAATGTCCCAGAAACCAGAACTTGACCTTTTTAATGCACTTAGTTTGAGAATACTGCATCCATTGCTGAATCAGAGATCCTTGCATAGCTATGCACAATACTATTAGCCTCTCAAACTCCAAACTGTACTACAGGAATTACTAAAATGTATTTTAAACATTTAAGATTCTTGCAAGTGTCTTTTCAGACCCAAGTTTTTAACAGCAGAAGAGAAGTTTGAACAGACTTACATGAGAAAGTTTGCTTGGCGATTCCTTGCCATTGCCTTCTTTTGGTAAAGCCCGGTCTTTGTAGGAACTCAAGACTTTGGTGGATGGTGCATGCCACTTCATTTCTGCCATAAATAATCGTATTTTAATTTCTGATTTCTAAAAGTCTAACTTGATTTCTAAAATGAACATACTGTACAAAGGGAAAGCACATAACTCAGTGCTTTAAGCATCAGGTTTAAGACAACTAAACCCTGTGGAATCACAGGTTCAAACCTTGGCAGACTTTTCTAACCCTTTTGTTGTTCCAAGATCATTAATTAGAGTTCTATGCAGTCCACTCTGTGAGATGAATGAAACCTTAGAAATCAAAGTGTTTGTTCTGAGCCTATTTTAAATATTCCATGGCCCTTCCTATAAAAGGGTAAGAATTTGCCTCAGTGTTCTGTGGTCAAAATCTATCCTATTCTGACTGTTACACTGCGTTTAGTTTCCTCTTACCACCTCGGAGCTGGCTGCATTTCACTGATGCTGCATTCATTTTAAAGCACTTTAGGATCCTTTGGGATGAAAGGTTCTATATAAATTGAAATTAGGATCATCATCAGAACCAGTAGTTAACTTTACTTGTATATCCTAGGAAGATTATTTACTTTTAATATATGGTATTATTATTACCAGCATATCTGGTTCCTTCCAAAGTTTCCTCTCGTTCTCTGCCTCCTTCACACTCCAGTGGACTTGAACCTTGGTGTTCATGAAGTAAAGGGGATTGGCACCTTGTAACATAAGCAGACGATCAAGTTGTTTCTTTCTTAACTACAAAACTGGATTATCCCACAAGGAACTTTCCAAGGTGAAAATCTTCGTAGGTCATTAACTGTAAACAATCACCACCACCCAGCAAGCAAATAGTATTGGGAAATTTGTTACTCTAAGTAAAAATATCTAAGTGTAAGTTTGTTGGCAGAACACTGTTTAGGATTAATTATAAACAAATAATGCTAGATTAAAAACCCCTACATTTTTGGGGCCAAACATTCAAAGCCCCATACAATGGATGGACCATGAAAATGCATCAACTAGCTGTTCCATGGACCAGTTCCCACTTCTATGCACACAAATATCCGACAGTATGTGCAAATGTAGGATTCTACTAATGAAATGGGTGCACAACATATTTTGCATCTACTGAACCGAGGTTTGAAAATTTTGCCTTTTATTCAAAATTGGAATTGATGGCTCTACACACACCAGTACTAAATCCATTACTTGAAACACTTCCACTTTCACAGATGTCAGGCACTCTTAATCTGAAATTCCTTGAGCAGGTTCCAAGACAATACACATATCTGCTACATGGGATATTTTACACATAATCAAACATGTCAAGGCAATATTCTGCTGATAACAGACAAGAAGATGATTTGTGTGTCCATATTTTATTATAAAAATAACTTAATTAACTCTGAGTATCATGTCTCAAGTGTTTTTAAATTAGGCAGCTTGTGTATTTCTGTATCTCAATATTTAACAGCAAAAATGTTACCAAGCAGTAGATACATGCAACCAAAGTGCTACATTCACAGTAATGAAGAACAGATCTCACATAGAAAATATGTATTAGAATTGAGTTAGTTAACTTTTTGGTGACCTTAAACATTTAACATACTTTTTGGGAGGGGTTCCTATTCACTAACAGCTCAATTGTGAATCCTCCTGTGCAGGGAAGTAAGGGGAAGTAACAAGCCCCATTAACACTTATGTGAAAGAACTACCCATATTGCTGGAGCCTGCCCGGGGAAAAGAGACCAGCTGCCACGGGGATACTAAGTCAGCCTCCCGTGCAAGTGGATAGGAAGTAGATGTCACTGGAGCAAGTGCAGAGGGAGAAATAATTTGCACCAGTAAAAGGACTGACACAGAATATTACGCCCACTAAAGCAAAGGGAAGTAGAAACCAGACTGGAATGGAGTCTCAAGCTGGTTCCTGAACGTAGGCTGTCCTAATCCAGCGCTAAAGCACTAACTAGTGTGGTTCCCAAACTGTGTTTGTGTACACATTGCATGAGAGTCCCTGCTTCCAGTTTACTTAGGGTAGTATCACAAGTACTTTTCCTGATCCTCATTAATTTGCAAGGGATCTCAATTTGTGGGTAGAAATTCACAAATTTTCCACATTAGTTTGAGGACCAAATCCTGAACTCAATTACAGTGGTGCAAATCTGGAAAACCACCACTGATTTACACTGAGGTATCTCAGATCAGACTAGGCCTGTGATGCCCTCTATTTAAACTACATTTCCATCGCAAATGGGACTATTTAATATTTAGCTTGTACATAAATTCTGTTTCATAAAGAATTATATATGGGAGTTACAGTGAGATATAAAATCACCAGTACCCGTCATATCCCACTTGCTGTCTCCACTGGCTACTCCCGCTGGGTCCTGGGTCACTGGAGGAGGACTGGTTGCTCGGTGAACTTCTGTAATGTTGACTAGAATCATTAACAGTGCACTGAGGTATTTGTGGAGTTTCAAAATCTTTAACTGGTCTGTTATTTATTTATTTTACAAATAAATTCATTTTTACAATTAAAAATGAGGCACACAGATTGCAGTTTGAATACTTTAAGTATATTCCTATTGGGATTTTACAGTTAGACTTATTTCCTACAATTCATGTCATTTAAGCATTTTAGAAAATAATATTTCCCAGTTTGTTATTGGCAGGATATTTCCATATGTAAATCTTAAAAAGACACCATGAAACACAAAAGCAGAGAACAGACTAGGTTTTAACAGACTAATGGCCAAATCCCACTCTCCTTATTCATATAAGTAGTCTCATTTGAACAAAGAGTTTAAGTTACTTGCACGAGTAAGCAAAGCAGGACTTTGCTCAGTTTTGAATATGGGAAACTCCCACAATGAAAAAAAGCACCTTCCCAACCAGAAACAATTACTAACATGTACTATGATATACCAGAAATGGTGAGGGCTTTGATTACACTATGGAATGCATAATATCAGTACCTTCATCCAATTGAGAACTAGGTCATCCTTCATATACGTTATGTGGGTAACATGAAGGCATTTTAAAGGGAATTTTATTATTATACTTTTAAAGAACATCATGTCTCGCATTAACAACTGTGTGACAAAAATTCTTGTATCTCCAAATTCTTCCTTTAATTGCTCTTTCACCTTGCTTCTCATTGCCAACTTTCAACTCCACTATCTTGTGGATCCCAGCCCCATACTCTTGATTCCTCATCCTTCTTTCCCTTCCCCCTTCCCATTTTCTTCATATATCCAGTTTCTAACTTGTGTCATTTCTTCCTTTTTAATCTCTAAAATTCACCCTTTTCTCATTGTCCCTAGTGCTATATAATCTGTATTTCTTAACCTTGTTATCTACCATATTAATGTCTCATCTCACTGCCCTTCCTAGCCCCAACTCCTCTCCAATCTGTCTGAAATGCTGCTGCTAAAGTAACCACCTATTTCCTAGAAACTCTCTATAGGCTTCATAGTCTGACCTCAGTAAATCTGAGTTTCTCATCCTCACCAACAAGGTCCTATATAATACCATTCTCTCCTATTTTTCTCTACTCAGTATCTAATTCCATAGGCTAGTTCCAAACCTTTTCTTTTATCATCTTCCCATCTCTCTGCTTCATGGATTTTACCATGCTGCTTCCCATGTCTGGAAGAGTCCTCACCCATTGGGCACCATCTCTCTTCTCTATATCCCTTTTTAAAACCTCACCTCCACAAGCAAATTGTTTTCATCATTAATCTCCCCACCCTGCCTATCCTGACCTGCTAGCTAATGTTTTGTCTTTGTTAAACTAGTCCTATTTCTATTATATAGTAAGCTTTTCAGGGCAAGCAATGGCTCACTGTATTTAAGGCCTCAGTCCTCCAAACATGTATGCATGTGCTTCACTTAGTTATGAATACACAAACATGTTTGCAGGATTGGGGCTTATATTTGTAATGTGCTGTGGGAATTAATAGCATTTTATTAACTGTTGAATAAATATTTAAGTACTGTTTTCTAATAGAGCTTCACAAATCCAAAAAATTAGATATTTAGTACAACTGCCCTTTTAACATTGGACTTTAACAAGGAACAAAAGAATGGGTCAGTAAAGTGATCTTAAGTAATCTAACATTAAGCGTGGTTAGTTAAAATGCATTTTTGAAACAAGATGTAAAATATGCAAAGCATTAACTCAGAACCTTCTTTCCCTCAGGACAAGTTTTAAAATGTGCATTACTATTACTAATAGCCTAACTGAGATGTTTTAAACAAAATGTAAAAATACTATCAATTATTTCTCCTTCAGTACAGTAATAATTTATGCTTTTTGGGGCCAGAGAGCAGAAATTTTCAAAACCAATACATGACAAATTTTAGATTTTTATACAAATTAGGAGATTTCAGTCATGAGATCTGTTTTGCCTGGAGGTTAGAGAAACTGCATGGTTAAAGGGGAAAGGGCATAAAGGAGGGACAATTCCAAATAAAAAAGAAATTAATGGGGAAAGAATTATGTTAAAGAAATGAATTTGTTTACCTTATTTGGTGAGAATTAAAGAGTCAAATGCATTAACAGTTTTTTTTTTTTTTTTAAAGATCTGTATCCCTTTTCAAGGAGTAAAATGATTCATAATTACCTTTAAAATACTTCACCATAATGTAAGAGGTTTGATATTTTTACATCACAAGTTCTCTTTTTTTTAATAAGCAGAGAAAAAAAGCAAAGCAGACGGAGTGGTAATGAATTACAGAATCCTTTGAAACTGTGTCCATAATACAATAAATTAACTTAAATCATTCATTTTGCGAGAGACAGGTTTGTTTTATTTATGCTTATCACTCATCTAAATAGGTTTCCATGACATCACTGATTGTGCCTCAGCTTAGAGCAAAAGTAGCCAGTCAGCTTCTGTTTCATTTGATTTGGGGTTGAAGGAGATGGTTGGTAGTCCTCATGGGGTGAAGTTATGAAATAGTGATGAGTGAATTACTCATTTTTTGGTTTGATAATTCAAAAACAATTTTGGGGACCGGTGCCAACCTGAAAAGTAGGTTTTTCTTGATAAAGTGAAAAAATGTGGTTTTTGACCAGAAACATTTTTTTTATTTTTGTTTTGTTTCATTTTCACAGAATATCAGGGTTAGAAGGGACTTCAGGAGTTCAATCAGTCCAATCTCCTGCTCAAAGTTTTCAGCTGGTTTTTACACCTTTTTGTTTTCTAAAATAAATCTAGCAAAATTTTGAAACAAAAGATTTCAAAATGAAAAGTCAAAATGTTTTGAAAATGTCAAACAAAACATTTTGCTTTATTTATTTATTTTACAGGAGGACACAAAACTATTCACCAAATTCAACCTAATTTAAGTGGGATAGCTGAATTCATGAATAGCTTTGGTCTACAAGAAACTGCATTGTTTAGTGAATAAACTATTAGTCCACAAAATTCTGCCCATCTCTAATTATGAGTAGTACTACTGTACACTATCACTAAACTCAGACGTCATTTGTTTCAACTAGGATGAACTGTGGTTCATTCACTGGGTTCACTTTGGCGCTTAAATCTCAAACTTAAATCCCTGTTAAAACCCAACAGAGTAATGAATGAATGATCGAAAAAGGCTTTAAAAATAACTTTATACCAAGGCCTAAAAAGGTTTACAAGTGAAGCATTTAGGAAAATGACAGGAATTAAATGGAGAGTATATTACCTTGCACCATCTGGCAGCTTTCTATCAAAGGAAGTGCTGCGAGGAATGGCTGTCTGAGCCTGCTGGAGAAGCTGCTGGCATTGCAGTCTGTCAGATGTTCCTAGGATTGGAGATGCACGAGAAAGAGGCTGCCCAGCAGGAGTCGGCACCCGATGCCAAGTAGTATTCCTTCTGAAAGGGGTTTTATACTCACATGGGGTGCCTTCGCTGTCGAGTTTATATTCCACCATGGGGATTCGGCATAGTTCTGAACAACCCCTGCAGGACACACAAAAATGCTGATAAATCTTACTGGAGGGGAAAAAAATACCAAAAATCTTTCTACCATAAAAGGTAGGGTATATTTTTCTTACAAAGGCACAAACATTCCCATATAGCACTGTCTTTTGCACACTTCAACAAACAAACCACTTATCTGGCAAAAAAATAATGTAAACGGTTCACTACTATGTGGAAACCAGCGTTTCAGATGTCTGTCTTTCGAAGTGAAAAAGCAGTATAAGATACTGAAAGTTTATCCGTGTCTTAAATTCTGCATTATACAAAATAATAAATAAAAACTAAAATCTGAGAACTATAAAGATTGCCCAGTTAAGCACTCAGAAGTCAGGAAATGTCAACATTAAGGTTGCAAGTGCAGTCTTAACTCTGTTCCCTTGTGTGTACGCATCACACTACAAGTCAAATGATATGATCACACATGATTTCTCAATTTATACAATATCATACAAGTTGAAAAATATTTAATGTATAGTTTCTCCTGCAACCTTATTTACTTTTATGTAGTACCTGGTATTATTGATTACTTCTCTGTGTATGCCAGGCAGGTAAACAAACCGGCCAGGCCCGCCAGGGGCTTTCCCTGCACAAGCAGAGGAACAAGTTTGGGAACCACTGGTAAAGAGAAAGAGGGCACGTAGAGGGATGGAAGAGACTGAGACAAGGACAGGCTGAAAGGACAGCTGGAGCAAAAGGGTCTGTAATCACTTGAGTACGCTGAAATACATCCCAGGGTTTCTGAATTTCGGCATTTCTCAATTCTGTGCCAGCGATGTTCTGCGTCTGGCTGGAAGATTCAAATCCACCTCCGCTGTGCCGCCGTCCCCAATGTAAATAATAACAAATAACCCACAATCACTGCTAAGTACTTTTACAAATGGACCTTCCAAGCCTTCTCTGATGCAATCTCATTAATTAGCTCATCCCAGTCCACCCGCCTTGCTTCCAAGCTCTCTACAGAAATAACTAGCAGATCATTTAACCCTTTCCTGCTCTATGGACACTCTTAGCTAGGTCTTGAGTTTCAACCAGGTGAAATTACTTTCATTAGCAGCTATGGTTACAGGAAGATAGCAAAAACTATGCAGACCTATTTCTGTGTCAGGGAAACTCATCTATAGACCGTTTGTCTCTATAGCTAAGGAGATCAATGAGCGCCTTTCTTTTTTTTTTTTTTTTTTAACACACGCACACACACGTCATCCTTAAAGATTCACTTGCAAAAAGTGGCAAAGAACTCCATCTCATTCTCAGTACTCAGTTTAAATTCCCAGGGCTAGCTGGCTTGCTAAATTTTAAGCATGCCTCTTTAGGTCTTCGTTATTGAGACACTTCAGTATCTCGTCCATCAAAAAAGCAGCCCTTTTTATGGCTGCATCCTGTTTACACATCCTATCATCAAACCGTGTTAATATTGTCTCTAACTGGGGATTGAAAGCCTCACATCCAAGAACTTTTTTTGGGACCTGTTCACCTTTCATCCTTTGTAAGTTTGCCTGGCATTACTTTCCTCCTTCGAGCTGAATAAATATCCCTACTGTGTGGGCCTATGAAGCAGCAGAAGCAATGAACCCAGAAGCCCATAATTCTGATAAAGCATCTCGAAGACCACCAAGTAAACTGCCAGCTGTTTGAATGTCAAGATGTGGACTCTGCCATTTTTTTGCTCACAAAATTAATTTTTGGTCAGTATAGTAACAAAGGCCCCGAAGTTATGAGTTATTACTGTTGAAGAATTGCCCAGACATCAAGCCTGTTTTAGAAAAAGATAGAACTGATGGAAATGAGAATAAAAACTTAAGGTCTAACAGTAAGATTTCTTCAGACTGTCTGAGCAAACTCAGAATAGCTGCAGCCTTTTACAAGAGTGTACCACTGGTGCTGCTAAAGAGACTTCCCCTTTTCCCTTTCTGTGAACGAGAGAGTGAATAAATTAAAAATTAAATTAATATCAAACATTAAGATATTATATATTAACAGATACAGCAGTGAAAAACAGGGAACCTGATGGAATCTAATATTGTAATTAAGTTAAGTTATATCTATAACATAGAAAGTTGACTATAAAGTGAGAAACTTTGGGCAAAATATTGTAAACTTTAACAGGGTTTACTCCTGTGAAAAGAGTGATGTGTGAGAGGAGAATGCCTATTAAATTGAAAAGTAAGATCTTCAAGATGGTAATTGGGCTGCACTTTTATATGGATCTAAGTGCTGGGCACTGACTGGGAAGAGACAAGAGCAGATCCTGAATACAGTTGAAATAAAAATGTTAAGATGAATGTTTGGAGCTACAAGGATGGACCATGTTTGGAATGAATGAATTAGGGAAAGGTACCAAATACAGAAAAGCTAAGGGAATCCATGCTTAACCGGTTTTGGCATGTGCAAAGAATATATAGGAAAAAGGGTGTTAAATTTAGGAGCAGAGGGTAAGAGAAGGGTTGGAAGAGCCAAATCTGGATGGATGGATGTCATATAAGGATATGAATAACTGTGGAATTTCCAAGGAACTGCTTCAAGACAGACTGGACTGGAGAAGGAGGACTCGAAGAGCTGACCTCATACAGGTGGGACCAAGGCTAGAAGAGGAAGATGACAAGGTTTACCTCATGGGCAATCCTATTAGGAAAAGAAAGGGCTTGCATTCATATTGATTTATTTTATTTTAGTGAAGTAGTAAGGCTAATATTTGCAATCAAGCATGCTTATGTTATTTAGTGATATACAGGTGTGGTGAGAGGCAGTAAATAAAAGGAACTGAAATCAAAGCTTGTGTTTATATGAACACTATCAGAGTGAAATAATCAGAAATATAATTGATTAATAATGCACAGTGTCAGCTGTGTCAGTGTCACAATAATGTACAGTGTCAGCTCAGCCATACATAATAAGGTCCCATTGTTTTTAAAACAAGGAGAACAGGAATGGAAGGATTTATACAGTTGTTCTGGTCTGGTAAAGAACAATAGTTCTAGAAGTGACTTTGCATTGTATAATGGACAGTTAAAACAAGTTTAAAGAGCATCAAAGAACATGGAAGGTCTTTGTACAAGTTATATTAACTTTAAACTGGAGATTTCAGCAACTAGTATAATGTTGATGGAGAAATTGCAGCTTGAATAAGCACAACTGCAAAGTTGGCCAAGAGATGCACCACAATGGGACCTATGGAAAGTGACTTGCAGAGAAAGTTGCTGACCAGAGCAAAACAGATGGTTCCAAGATAGTGATATCAAAGCTATGGCTTAACTTGTCTTACACAAGCTGGTATGATGAGATGTGTTGCACACAGATATTGGAACATTCCAGCCCCAGTTGCTAGAACCGCCAATGTGATGTCTTGTTCCCTGATAGGATGGTGATAAAGGATGATTCATTTTGGTTGGATGTTTCAAATCTTTGGAAGAAGAACAAATCACCATCTGATTGGTCCACACTAGTACCTCGAAGAAAAGGAACAAACTTGGACCACCCAGCAGAAATAGGATAAAACAGGTCTGTCTCCTTCAGCACATTGCTTCCTGAAAGCCAAAGACACATGGAAGGAAGAAGACTGAGGTCCAGGATCAGACATCTGGAGTCCTCCTGGTGACAAAGTACCTATCTCAGACAGGTACCTTTAACTATCTCTCTATATTTTCCAGCATTGGGTTGCCTGCTAGTGCATTGGGGAAAAAAAACTATAGTCATGTCTGTCCTTTGCTCTACCCGTGTTTGCACTGTCAACTCCTGGTATGAACAATAACTGAGTTGAAAGCGGGCAGCTGAACAAACATCTGGTGATAAAGTAACATACTTTCTCTTGGGTAACAGGTCAAATCAGTCAATTGATCACTTCCTGAAACTGGGTACCTAATTAGTATGGTGGTGTATATGCTTGCGCATGTGATCTAAAGGTTGTCACAGAGTTACTGTGTCCCTTTGTTTTGTAAAAGATTCCAATCAATTTTGTTGTAAAGCAGCTTTAAAATGCAACAAGTTACTGTTGTTAACCAAGATTGTAGAATGTGTGTGTATGACAGTAATGATTTCATACTGCCCTTCAAGTTCTAGATGCATACAGACATAAAATGAGGCCATGTGTGCAAGCTTCTTGAACTGCACTCTGTCTGTATTGTCTGTCATAAACGTAGAAGTAATGTTAGATAGTTGGGAGTGTTAGATCCTGGGTCTAATATAATTATTTAGAATATTAGTTAAAAGGGCTGTCTACTAAAGATCCATAGAGAAGGAGAACTTGGTGAATTAGCATGCAAGCAATTGACCAAATTATTTTATCTATCTTTGGATCTTTGGTTTTTCCTCTGTTGTATTAGCAACAATGGAGTTAATAACCATTTGACACAAGGAACCCCTATTCTGAGGGACTCAGTCAAAAATCTAAACAAAGTCACCTTCCCAAAATAGTGATTCAGTACAAGTTTTCTAATTATAGTACAATGCTATTGTAGTCTTCTTATATCCTATACTATTAGTGGCTGCTGTTAAAGATGCTTAATATACTCTATAAACTAATTTCAGCTTTCAAGTCCTTTACATTTAATAAAGCAATCAAAATTCAAAGATCTGTAAGAGAGGTGGTATGGGTAATCAGTTAAGCAACTGCTTAAGTAAGGTTTGTTTTATACCCTATCTTTCTTACATAAGATAGTATACCACATCTCAAACAAAACAAAACTGAAAACTCTGAAATTTGTTTGCAAGCTATCAATTTCTGACTTAAGCTCTGGGGTATGATTGTGTGAAACCTGGAATTTGTCTAACATATCAAGAATACCTTCAATCTGATTTTGTAGTGGATGTATGGCCTCTATCCTTACTGGAGTGACCAGATGTCCCAATTTTATAGGGAGAGTCCCAAAATTTGGGGCTTTGTCTTATATAGGTGCCTATTGCCCCCAGCACCTGTCCCGATTTTTCACCCTTGCTATCTGGTCACCCTAACCTTTACTGACCATCTTGTCATGCTTTGGCATTTTAATATAATGCAAATATGCTTTTTCAACACATCCCAATAACTAGAAGAAGTGGAAAACAGGATATACAATCTCTGAACAATTCAAAAAATAGAAGAATTTAGAGAACCATTGCAGCAGCTTCTACAAGATTCAGTGAGTGAGCAGTACATGGGTTGAGAGACGTATATTGATTTTCCTGATTAATTTGATTTTGAACTTGTTCGTATGCTGCAGCCTCATTACCTCCATTGTCATAGCTTTGTCCACGGCAATCAGCCATATCTGAACCATCTTTTTTTCAGTTTCTCTAAAATAATCTCCTTAATACACTACCCAGTTTTTGTGTGGCTAGCAATGAAATCTACACAATTCTCAACAAACTTCTCTCCATTTTTCAGAACGTTGTGACACCTTAACACTAGAAACATTTGTTCTATTCAGGAGTACAGTCAAACACAACAGATAACTATTTAGCTTTCCTAATCTTCTCAAAAACCTGTCATACTTTTCTTGTGATCCTATTGATAAATTCATTTTGATAATATGTCACATCTGCGTTACTGGCCTTAATGGTTTCCACATGATCTCTCAACATACTATCATTTCTGCAAGCAATTCAAATAAACCCAGAAACCTCCCATTACGAGGACTGTCTAATTTCTCATCTGAACCTGTCAAAACTAAATCTCTCACCTAAGTTCAGCAAAATATCCAACGAATGAGGCAAAATATTGCTCTTTATGTCTTTCTGCACCTGACAGAAAGTTTGCATACCTTTGTCAATTGTGTGGCCCTTTTCCAACCATTCTACAAGTTCCATCCAGCATGTGACTGCCTCTATATGTTCCTTCAAACATACGTATAAGCATACTCTCTCACTAAGGTGGAAAATGTTCGTGAACCCAGTTTTACAGTTCACAAAGGAAGATGAGGAATTTGACTGGAAAAAGCAAACAAGTGAAACAGAACCAGGAGGCAAGAGTGAAACCGTACATCAGCCAAAAATGCTGGCTTTACACCTTATTAGGTGTTCTGACAAAACCAAAACTTTAATTCTTGCTTTCCTCTGCATTTGCTAGGTAAAAAGTCTTTCTAAATTAATTACAGGGCTGTTTTCTACCAAAAGAACCAGCAAACAAAAATTTCTCATTTGTGGCCAAGTAGTCAGCTCTACCTGATGAGCCAAAATTCTGTCCCATGCTTTCAATAATGAAACTGCTTTCAGAGTCTATGTCCATAATAGTTGCACTAGCAACCACTAGGCAACTTTCTGTCCTGAATCAGAGCCTTGGGGACCCACAAGTCTGACACACCCAAATCAACCTCCTCACTAGCTAAGGAAGGCTCAAAAGTGAGAGTAGAAGAACTCTTCAGGAACATGGTCAAATTTAATATATTTAAAATAAATGCATAGACTGGTTGCATTTTTCTGATCTTTTTCATGGACATGCTGCAGCTAACACTTTTGAGCACCACTCTTGTGCATGTAGGTTTTCATGGTAGACATAATGGTTAACTGTAAGAATTCATCTTCCAAGCTCTTCATGAACATAAAGTTAAAAGCAAAAACAAAAAACAAAACAATGGAGCCCTTTATAGGCCCTTGACAGGCTGTTTGAAACCCGCCCACTCCTTTTAATGTAATTTTTGGGATGTAATTATCTACACAGATTGTCATTATTGGATTAGGAACTTCAGTTATGTGAATGGTTATCTAAACTACCCCTGATTTGATTCCCAATACTCTGCATTCCTCCCTTATCCTCTCTCCCATGTATCCTGAGTGTGAGAAGCTTTTGCTTTAAGCTGATAACATCACTTACAAATTCAGACTTTTCCAGATATTGATCTTACCTCTTAGTTTGGTAACTTGAACAAGGTCTTTCTAGAATATGTATATGTCATTCTCCACATCCTTAAATCCAAAAAAGTATTTTAAATGTTTAACCACATTTTCATAGATTTTAAGTCCAGAAGGACAATTACGATTATCTAGTTTATCACATATCTAAAAGCATGTTATATCACCAAATTACTCCTTTCTCAGTTAAGATTAATACCTTCAAGTTTTGTAGCTACTTGCCTCAACTGGAGAATATGTCCCTTTAGCTAACCAATGACTATGTGATTGTAGACATTGTTCCTGTAAACAGAGGTTTGTAAACAACTCTATTTCAAATCACTATCAGATCTAATCAAGCAACTTTTATAAGCTGAATAAGTACACATTGGACTTCACATACAAAACCATAAGAAGCAATGAAGTTATCCAACCCTGTCCCAGTCACTTAAAAACAGGTAAATATATAGCTTATATCAAAGTATTTTTGATCATCCTCCTCCTTGAAATCACAGAAAGAAAAATATGCTGTTTGGTGTTTTTTGGGTATTAGATCAGAGCAGTCAAGCATTAAGATTGAATGGCATACTGTATTACTTCACAACAACCATACAGAGAATAAGTACTGCAGTTCACAGAAAGAGAAGGTCATCATTGCATTTACTCTGTGTATTGGGGACATGTGAAATAATCTACTAGTAGGTTTCCAGCCAAATACTGACACTGTTATTTTGGATCTAGAGAATTATCCTGGCTAACTGCTGAAATCGTATTTAATTTACTGTTCAACATTTAGCTGGGTTGCTAACGAGCCTTTGTTTGCTACACTTTATTGCATTGTTTGATAGGTATATGTGGGCATTTGTATTTAACAAAAGCGTTTGCACCTACTTTTTAAATGCAAAGACCAAAGCTAAGCCTTATGCTCCTATGAAGATATTTAAATGATGTAAAATAGAAAAAGGGAATTGCTGGAGAGTTTTCCCCAATATCGTCCAACATATTGTTTTGACAAATAGACTAAGAAAAGATCCCTGATTCAAAAAGTTAGATAGCAAATATGACCAGAAGGGAAAATACAGATGACAGAGTCAGTTTCTAGATCAGCACATCAGAAGCCAGAACATTTCTTCCCCTTCATAATGGCATGTAGGTTAGTACTCAGGCCTCTGAGCTAAATAGATGGACTCAAATATTTAAGGATCCTCTGTTTAGAAACCATGTGTTAACCTATAGCAATGCTAAGTTTATGCTGGTAAATTACTATAAAAGTACCACCTACATGCCTAAGTGGGACAGCTAACACTAGAGTGACCGGCAGTGCTGATTACTGCAGCTTAGCACATAAAAAGCAGCAGCTGTGGTCATCTGCAATGTTAAAATATTATTGCAAACAACATTTTAGTTTAATACACTTATGAAGCAGTCTGCAACAATACATTATCAGCTTTAAAAACCATGAAGCTCTGAAACCTTTCAATAGTTATTCGAGCTCCTACATGAAGGGCTTCTAGGATGCACCCTGAAGGAGCTACATTAGGCTAATATGATACTTAAAAGTTTAATGTAAAGCTCTTGAGAAAACTTGAGAAGCTTTTATATATTATGATTAAGAGTCTGCTGTCTTGATAACTACATGAAAGCCTTGTCTTTTTCAATTACATTCCACCATCATAATAAGACTATTACTCAGCATGGCTGTTGTACTTTGGGTCACAATTAAATTGGGCTCTACAACTAAATCTTATGAAAATACAAGTGTTTTATTGTAATCAAAATGCTCAATTTCCAGCTCCTTAAATTCTCAGAACCAAATGGATATGCTAGCGATCTCAGTTGATCTACAGTTTGACTCTTGCCTCCTTGTTCTGCTTCATTTGTTTATATTTCCAGCCAAATTCCTCATCTTCTTTATGAACTGTAAAACTGGGTTCATGAACTTTTTCCACCTTAGCAAGTGAGTATGCCCACAAGAGTATTTGAAGGAACATGTGGGAGGCCACCATGCACTTGATTGAACTTGCAGAATGGTGAAAGGAAGCATTATTTCAATTTTACAGGTGGGAAAATAAAGAATGGAGACACTAATGGACATTCTCAAGGTTAAACAGGAAGATCATGGTAGAACTGGGACTGCACCTGTATCCTCCAAATTCCTGTCAAGTGCCTTCACCACATGACTATCCTCTTGATTCACAGAAACTGTTGTATTTTGGTCAGACAGCCAAACAAATTGCAATAAATAACTAGCAGGCATAGACATGTTCAAAAATAGCTTCCAGGTTTGATCTGATTTCAAGCAGGGCCACAGGAAACATGCAAACATCTTCCTCAGAGGGCATAGTTCAAAGCCCATTGAAGTAAATGCAAATACTCCCGCTAACTTTGGATCAAGCCTAGAGATTCTACCTGGACAATACTGGCCAAACAATGAAGGTCAATCCATGTCACTATAACTTAGTCCCCACAGCCCTCCAGAAACCTACTAACATTAACTGCATACTGTCAAAAATCAACAGACTGATGAAAATATTAGTTAAAATAATGTATAGCATCATAAATACATAATGATGTTGCTAGGATGATCACCTTGGATGATGAAGCTGCCACGAGCCCTACCAGTTCTGTCAGTAGAAGTGGTGAAGCACTCATGGTGAGAGACGTGAAGAGCTGAAGTTGACAATGTGCTCTTACAAAGTAAGATCTTCATTCATTTTTAGGCTAAGAGGAAAGCTTTGGGCTGCTGAGCCCACAAGCAAGTGGAAGTTTCTTAAATGCCCTTGGAGATGCAATGCTGTATGTGAGAGACATGAAAAACAGGGACAGAGTACATGCACTAGCTAGAGCGGATGACCAGGACTTAAAAAAAATAAACTACAACCTGATTGGCACACCTGTGTGATCAGTGAGGCAGTATCAAACCTGTAGTTTGCACTAATGAGAACAGGACAACAGAACCAGAACAAGACACATTTCCAAGTCCCAAAGAATACAAAGACAACCACACACAAAAGATGACATGATACAACATTTATGGGGAAGGCAAATGATCAGAAGGAAAGGAAAATCCTTGGAAGGGGAGGGGGGGAATGAAAAGTTATACCACAGCTGTAAACCTATGAAAAGGGAATGATATAATGAAGTTAACAATAACAAGAGGGAGGAGGAAAGTCGGGGAGTGATATCAGGAAGAAAGAAGACATCTAGTGCTGGAAGTTTAAAATGATGGTGGAACATGCAAATGATGTCAAAGACATCTGGAGATGCAAGATTTGGAGGAGGAAGACAGGTCAGAGATTTAGGAATCATTCATATAGAACTAGTGGTTGAAGCCATTTTTCACAAATAATTCAATATCAATCAAGTCTGAAATGCAAAGTCAGCTACAAAATCTGCTCTCATATGAGCACGAAATTCCAACATTATTAATTACATTTTATTTCTGCTGACATATCAGCTCAATTAAACTGCTTTGTACAAGAGTTCTAGTGGAGGGCACAGTTTGAGATCATCATCAGACTTACCAAAAGGAAATGCTTAGAAAATATAGACAAGGTTGATAGATCAATTACATACAAGTTTTTGGCTATTTTCTCTGCTCAATAACAAATGTACATATGTGCTTATGCAGCTTGTAATTACTGTGCTGGATAGAAACCAGAGGAAAACTGAGGACACATTCAACTTTAGGGTTAAACGGAAACATAACTAAGTTCCATACCATTGATAGAGCAAAGAAACACAAATTTTCCTGCTGTCTCCTGAGAATAACCCTGAAATTCTGGGAGCAATACATTTTGAAAAAAATGCCTGCTACATAGAGGCATTAAGAATGCAATTATTAGAAAATATCAAACAAAGAAAAACCACCACAATAGAGCTTTGAGTCCTAAGCATTCATTTTAATGTAAAAATATAAGGTTTGGAGTTTTGACAAACAGCAGGGCTACTGCCTGAAGAGTGGTCATTTTTTTACTTCCCAAGTTTATCATCTTCAACTGATGAATAATCCTCCTTTTGGGTAACAAGTAAGCTGACCTTGGTTTCACTCTGACTCCACAACAACAAAGCCAAATACTGATTGATATGAACTAAAAATATCTTTCGGGGTCAGAAATGGTGGATTCCTAGAATCTGAGCGAGATTAGTGGAGTGAAGGAAAAAGGAGGGAACACTGGAGCAGGCAGGCATATCCACAGATTTCTCCTCCTTCTTTCCTCTTATCTGGTACTGGGGGCAGCTACATCTTTTGTGTGGTAGAGCTTAGTGCCAGAGAGATTGCTTTGGAATATCATCTCACTTTCTTCAGAGTTGAAGACCTTGTCTCTTTCTTCAGAGTTAAAGACCTGGCACTCTCCCACAGTGCCCCAAACAGACCCAGCAAGGCTCTTAGTACATGCCTCCTGTTTCAACCAACAGACTAGCTGGGGAAGAGACACAGGCAGCCATAACACATTCTATAATAGCTTCCCATATTCCAGCTTGCAGCACAGTAGGCATGCAGTGGTACCTCCTTTATGTGGGACCATACGCACATAGAGGGTCAGTGAACACAGTGTGCCCACTTTCCTTGAGGTTATGCCTTGAGATTGACTCACACTCCAAAGTCATGGAAAACTATATGAACATACACAGATGTTCGTGCTTACGTACCAAGTTGATAGTCATCTTAGATAGACTGATCTGCTGATTTGTAACCCACTGAGAAATGGATCATATCTTCAACAGGATGTACTTCTGGCCCTGCACTTTGAAATTTTGCTTGCAGAACTTCACCCATTTTCTGCTTATATAGGGTCAAATGACAGATCAACTTTGGCCCTATAATTTGGAAGGGTAGGAAATTCTCTCAAGCTTGAATAAAGTGTGGAATTTAAGTGGAGAGGAAAGATGTGTGTGCATTGGGTTGGTCAACAGAAAACAGTCTTCTGTTTCTTCGCCACTGATGGATGGAGCTACTGAAACAGCAGAAGAAAGAGGAAAGCACTAGGGAATATTTCAAGACAATAATAGTGTGAGAAAGTGCAAAACAGAAGTGTCTTGAAGTGGAAGAAGATGATTCATAAACATATAGTATACAGAACATATCTTGTCAAGTTACTTTATATCTAGGAAGTCTGAGACAGAATTTAATATAACATTAGCCATAAAAAAATCCATGAAAACAGCAAGCTTCTGTTATATAAAAAGATACATACTGTCATAAAATCCATTGGGTTACAGTAAGTGTATTCAGACAAGGATTCAGAAGGAAAAAAGCCTTCCCCCTCACCCTAAAGTCTGAATTATCTTGAGATGTTGTTTAAGATATGATTAGTATTTAGGATATGATTGATAGGTGAGGCTTAGGACAATGTCAAAGTCAATATGAAAGTAGGCTTCTTTTGGAAAGAAAGCACACATCAAATTTAACACACAAAGGTTCTTTTAGGGATTTTCAATGATGGTGCATGTAGTTACATTCAAAACCTACACTTCTAGCCAAAGTAATGGCTCAAACAGAGTGTTAATTTTCAAGAGAAAACAAATCAATAGAAGCAATCTTTTCTAAAGGATTTTTATAAGCCATTTAAAGAATATAGAAAAATCATTATAGCTGCTAATAAACTTTCAGAAATAGAGCAGAAAGAAACATTTTGTGCAAAGTGAATTCTGAGCTGATTGCAAAGCCAAGTAGCAAAGTAAAAAAGTCCAAAGTAAAACACTTTTCTCCTAACCCTGGATACTTTCATCACCAAAACAGATAATTTCATACTGCTATAAAAAACTACGAAGAAATAAACAAGCCACGGACAAAGCAAAAACCAGAAGTTCACTTATCTTTATATAATGTAGATTCTCTCCACTAAATTCCCATGAAGCGCTTTGAAAATTTATCACACAAGATTTCTTCCACTGATGCGAGCAAGAGTAACTGCATTTGCATTACTAGAAGCTACAGATATAAACGCTCCTGCATGATAATGGGACAGTCAACCATTTAGTCAAAGACTTTCAGAATACAAAGAAACAAAAAGCAAATGATCAAACTTCTTTCTTTTCTCCCCCTCTATAAAATGTCTATTAACCATACTAAACCAAGATAGTGAAGTTGAACACAGACTGATTTTTAATACAGAGTAATATTGAGGACATCATCATGTCGACCCATGGAAAAGAAGCCCTTGAGGAATTCTACCATGATTTCAACAATTTCCATCCCACCATCAACCTCAGCCTGGACCAGTCCACACAAGAGATCCACTTCCTGGACACTACAGTGCTAATAAGCGATGGTCACATAAACACCAACCTATACCGGAAACCTACTGACCGCTCTGCTTACCTACATGCCTCCAGCTTTCATCTAGACCACACCACACGATCCATTGTCTACAGCCAAGCTCTACGATACAACCGCATTTGCTCCAACCCTTCAGACAGAGACAAACACCTACAAGATCTCTATCAAGTGTTCTTACAACTACAATACCCACCTGCTGAAGTGAAAAAACAGATTGATAGAGCCAGAAGAGTACCCAGAAGTCACCTACTACAGAACAGGCCCAACTAAGAAAATAACAGAACGCCACTAGCCATCACCTTCAGCCCCCAACTAAAACCTCTCCAACGCATCATTAAGGATCTACAACCTATCCTGAAGGACGATCCCTCACTCTCACAGATCTTGAGAGACAAGCCAGTCCTTGCTTACAGACAGCCCCCCAACCTGAAGCAAATACTCACCAGCAACCACACACCACACAACAAAAACACTAACCCAGGAACCTATCCTTGCCACAAAGCCTGTTGCCAACTGTGTCCACACATCTATTCAGGGGACACCATCATAGGGCCTAATCGTATCAGCCACACTATCAGAGGCTCGTTCACCTGCACATCTACCAATGTGATATGTGCCAGCAATGCCCCTCTGCCATGTACATTGGTCAAACCGGACAGTCTCTACGTAAAAGAATAAATGGACACAAATCAGACTTCAAGAATTATAACATTCAAAAACCAGTCGGAGAACACTTCAATCTCTTTGGTCACTTGATTACAGACCTAAAAGTGGCAATTCTTCAAGAAAAAAATTAAAAAACAGACTCCAACGAGAGACTGCTGAATTGGAATTAATTTGCAAATTGGATACAATTAACTCAGGCTCGAATAAAGACTGGGAGTGGATGTGTCATTACACAAAGTAAAACTATTTCCCCATGTTTATTCCTCTCCCTCCCCCACTGTTCCTCACACGTTCTTGTCAACTGCTGGAAATGGCCCACCTTGATCATCCCTACAAAAGGTTTCCCCCGCCCCGCTCTCCTGCTGGTAATAGTTCACCTTACCAGATCCATCTTGTTACAGTGTGTATGGTAACACCCATTGTTTCATGTTCTCTCTGTATATAAAATCTCCCCACTGTATTTTCCACTACATGCATCCGATGAAGTGAGTTGTAGCTCACAAAAGCTTGTGCTCAAATAAATTTGTTAGTCTCTAAGGTGCCACAAGTACTCCTTTTCTTTTCGCGGATACAGACTAACACGGCTGCTACTCTGAATACAAAGTAAGATGCTGTCATTTATAGGCTTCGTTATATGGATATAATATAATGGAATAAACCACACACACTCTCGATCTTCACCATTATTATTGCTTCAATAAAAATGCTGAAACAAGAGTGTTTCATTTAAGAATCAACTTCAGAAGGAATTAAATGACTGCTAGGGATGTGGTTCATTAAACAAACTGGGTCTCTAATGCATTACTACATACTGTACCTTCAGCAATTCACACACTATTTGCAGCTGCAAGAAGTTTCAGTACGGGTCATTTGCTTTTAGTAATCATTTCACCCTGTAAGCATGTTGTATTTATCTACTGGAAAAAAACAGTTCCTTTGAAATGAAGGCTCATTTCCAAGGGAAGTAATTTGTGTTATTTCTTTTAAGTATGGTTGTTAAAACAAGTAAAATACTGGTATTACAAGACAACATGCACATGACACTCTTTCAAAATGTAACAATGGACACTTCATATTGAGCAAAATTCCAAGTTGCAATATACAGAACAAAAACTATTAAGTTCTCACTCAAATTACATAATTTTCCCTTCCAGAATTTAGACATACCAAGAAGTTTGTTAATTACATGATAGTTACAAGAGAAAGAAAAACAAGTCCAAATTAAAAACTTATATATTTCTTCCTCTGGTTTACAAAAACAGATAAAGCTTTTGGGGAAAAAAAATGCAGAAAGCTGAGTTAGATACAATAGTATAAGCTATTTCTTTCACTGTAATACATAACTTTGTAAAATGAAATTCCTGTTTAGTATGTCGGTATTCTCCATGATACTCCTTGCATACTCATTTCAATGCAGAAATATCCAAAAAGAAAAAAAAAAAAGGCTTCAAGATAAGGCAGCTTTAAACTTTTGCAAATTGCAATTATGAATGGTGTGGAGAAAGTGAAAGTGTTATTTATCCTTTCACATAGCACAAGAACCAGGGCTCACCCAATTAAATTAATAGCAGGTTAAAAACAAACATAAGGAAGTACTTCTTCACACAGTGTACAGCCAGCCTGTGGAACACGTTGCAGGACCTGTTGTAAAGGCACGAAGTATACCTGGGTTCAAGAAAGAATAATCTAGAGTTCATGGATAATAGGTCCATCAATGGCAATTACCAAGATGGTCAGGGAGGCAACCTCATGCTCTGGGTGTTCCTAAACCTTTGTGTTCATTCCCTCTGAAGCATCTAGCATCAGCCACTAACGGAAGACAGGATACTTGGGTAGAGGGACCATTGGTCTGAACTAGTATGGCCATCATTATTTTCTTATATTTCCTTAGGGTTAATTCCTTCTGTTGCCTCTGAAAAAAACTAGTACTCTCAACTTACAAGTTTCAGATATTTTCAAGCATTTCAGTCTTGTAGCATTGGCCATAATTAAAACTCCATTTAAAGCCTTGGAACTTTCAAGCTCAATTTGCATAAACAATAAATTGTTAATAGCCTAAAGGACTGATCTTAAAGAAATAATTCGCCCTGATCTTAAACCCCAGGATCTCAGACAGACAGACATCAGGACTTAAAAAAAAATTTACACAATTCTTAATTTAACTGGCAGAGAGCTTTAGAAAAATTCTTAAAGGAAAATGAGTAAGTGTCTCATCAGGGTTTGATGATAACCCCAAGAAAGTTCAGGAATAGCCACAAAACTCTAAAACAAGAAATATTTCAAAATTGGCGGCAGCTGATTACAGCAGCAGCTTTAAATCCCCAAAGTCATTCCAAGCTGTTAACTTGCTCACAGACCAGTCACTGGAAACTATTGCTGCTGAAACCGTTCTGGCACAGTGGCTGCTCTTATGTTTCTATTCCTGGTCCATCTGAATGCTGTTTATTGGTTTTGAATTTGTTTGTTCTCAGATTTTAAGCCACCTTTCCATAGTAGTTATGCAAGTTCATAGTTTAAAAGGGACTTAGAACTAGAAAGAAGAACTCACTGATTTGGCTTGGCTGATCAAAGCATGTGGTATCATCTCTGAGCACTATTGTGATAATGTCAAGGAATGAAAGTTAGAATTCAGTTCATTATTTTACTGTGACAACGTGTGCATAGTTCTAAGTATTGCTATGACAACACTGGGCACTCTGACAACAACAGAGCAGCAAGGCACAAAATCTTCTTAAACACAGAGTCCTACTGAAGCAAACTTGAAATATGAACATTTATACAAAAATGAATGCATTGTCTATCATGTTCTTACACTCTACTGGAACTGAAGGTATTTATGTTTTAAAAGGCGGTTTCTCCTCTGTGGCTGAGCATCAGTGTGTTGCCATGCAAATATTTGTGATATTCCAATTTGCACATTATGACTTAATTGCTGAAGAAAACAAGGTGGTAAGTGTTCTGTCAATTGCAGTCTGAAACAAGTTTATTACTTTTGCTAATTAGCAAACTTAGGCTCTGATCCTGTGATTGATTTTGCAGGCAGACTTCTGCTCTCAAGTGGAGCAGAAGTGCAGGGAGTCAACATGCAATGTTCTACTGGCAGGAATAAATAAAGAAAGTGATGGAAAACATCTATTATGTGAATGTGTTGACAGTTTGAGTCTGATATATTGCATTTAATAATACCCCCACCCATACAACCACCATCTTTAAATGTGAGCAAGATTCCAAGTCCTCTCTCTTTGTGCTGGAAAGAATTATGCTGCAAATGATCTTATATTAAAAATAAAAACTCATAGTTAACAATGATTCAGTGTTAATATTCTAGATGTGTTCATACTTACAAGGTGTAATTAAAAACTTACAACGGTGGGGGACTGAAGGCTACAGCGCAGGTAAGCTATCATCCCTATTTAAAATCAAACTAAAACAGTTAAGGTCTGGGACTGGACTGCTTTGGAAACACCCTTCCACACTTTAAACTCTCATTTTCATTTGAAGAGTCTAATTCCCAAACCAGTACACAGCAGTCATATCCAATGTGTGTAAACTCACTCCAGAACCTGATCCCAGCAAGAGGCGAGTGCTAATAAGCACCCCTCCTCCTCAAAGAGGAAGTCCTTACTGCTCTTTATTCCTAAAACTCAGCAGTCAACAGCTTTAAGTGAAAACTGCTTCCCTTTCAAGCCAGGGAACAATCAGTTGATTTTCTCAATAAAATGCTAGGTGGTTGTTCTATGAAACAAATGCAGTTTTCTTAGCTAAGATAGACATATATTCTCATTCAGAGCCAAATTTTTATTTGTACTTTGATTCTAGGAGAAATGGAGCAGTTAATGAATATCAATGTCTTATTGATAGCTAATCTGAGATAAATTTAAGTTACATCTAATGGTAGAATTCAAAACCTCTGATTTTCTTTGTATTTAATTACATTCATAAAATGTCATTTAAACTTCAGTCCTTTCATAAGAAATGAGACTAAAATACAAGAAGATAAAAATAGGGCAGTCACAAGTCTAAAGTAAACTCATGTCTTCTGCAGTAAAATTATTAGAATTTGATTTTTTAAAAGTGCTGATTGTAGTTCTTCGTGATCACCCCATACATAAACAGAAACTTCACAAAATAAAATATCATGCATTGGAAGAAAATTTTCCCTCCTTCTGGTAGCTTTTAAATATGAGCTGGAAAATAAAATTCTCTTTAGTGAACAAAATCTCATGACACAATAGTAGTTTAAATGAAATAATGCAAAAAATATGTACCACTTAATTGCCTCTCTCTGCTTCTCCACCATCCTCCCTCTAGACATGCAAAACCTGAATGAAGCAAATGTTTGATTATGCCCCGCAACGGAAAGAAACTCCTCTTGACGGGAAATGTATTTTGAGTGCCCCTTGCTGATTTATGTAAGCTACTGCTGCCACAATGCTGGTTCTGAGAAAGACTTGACAATAATAGAATTATCTCCCATGGTGTGGAGGGCGTACCTCTCTTGTGCTCAATGGCATACATCAGAGACAACGCCACACAAACACCTGGTGCCAGCTTATGGTTTATACAGGCGGCCAAAGCCAAGATACTGGAATCTGTTGTCAACTACACATGCATTGGAACCACCTGGGGCATATTTTGTTAGATGCGATCTCTTTTAATCTTTTAGTGGGGCCTGTTTCTCCTCTAGTTCAAATAACTACACTCCTAAATTCAAAAAGATCTGCTCCTTAGGTGTAGCTAAGACCAAGTCACAATCAGTTCCAGCAGTGAGCAGAAGAGGCTCTTGCATTTCGATCTGCTGAATGATTCTTTCCAGGGATGGAAACGCTTGTTGAATCTCACTAGTTCCTATTCCCATCAATGACTTCTACTGAAAGGAAATGAGATTTAAAAAAAACAAAAAGAAAAGGAGTACTTGTGGCACCTTAGAGACTAACCAATTGGTCAGTCTCTAAGGTGTCAAAAGTACTCCTTTTCTTTTTGGGAAAACAGACTAACATGGCTGTTACTCAAAAAAAAACAAAAAAAACACTTCTATCACTTGGTCCAGAAACCAAAACTGGCCTTTGACCTTGTTTTCACAAAAGCAGACTGCTGAAAGAAGATGATCACGTTCTGATGAGCCAAAACTCTAAACAAGGTATGACACAAATTGTGACGTTACACCGCATATTCTTTATGGAAATATACTTATGATATGGCAAACAGATATTTGATGCAAGATGGGTCTTGTAAGATATCATTGGAAAGGTTATGATTATCCAATTTGTATGCATGTATCATATCTGTACCTAAAGTTAGGAACATTGACTATAACAATTACAACTGGGAGTGTACTTGGGAAACACACATCGGACAACAGGCCATCAGCCTTGATGGGCCATTAGGAAGAAACAAGAAGACTTTGCAGATACTAATCTCTCTTTTTCCTGGGAGGGACCTTGCAGTGACACTACTAGGTCATGTGGTCATGTTACCTGGTACTAAACACCATCTTGGACTTCTAATACTTTTCCACTAAAAGTAGGGGAAGGTTAAGATTGGAAAACAAAAGATTCCTGCCTTACGTAAATCTTATTTAAGCCTGGGGAGTAAGCTGATCTAGGTACACTCTTCACTGAATGCCCAGCCAGGGTGACTGCTGGGAACACCTAAGGACAAGGACAAAGGGAAAGTGGGAGGAGTACTGAACCCAGGCTGGAAAAGGGATCTGGACTGTGAATAAGATACCTGAGAATTTTAACCTGCTAGAAATGTAGCTAACCACCAAGAATTTCTGCAACCGGCCTGAAAGCAACATTTAGGGTGAGAAATTACTTCTTGAAACCAGTCTCTTCAGGAATTAAGCTTAGTATGCATGTTTTGTTTTATTTGCTTAGTCATCTGCTTTGTTCTGTTTGCTATCCCTTATAATCACTTAAAATCTGTTTTTATAGTTAATAAACTTAGTTCTTGTTTATAACATAACCCATTTTGTGCAATTCATATCTGGGATGGGCAAGAAGCTGTGTATATCTCTCTCCACATTGAGGGAAAGGGTGAATATTTATGAGCTTGCACTGTGAAGACTTTTCTATACTTGCTCAAGACAATATTATTTTGGGTTTACTCCCCAAAGGGGGTGTGTACTTGAGTGCTGGGCAACTTTCTAGCTGAATCTTCCCATAGAGAGCTGCTTGTAGATTGAGATTCTACAGCTGGTACATCCCTACCTGTGTGTGTGTGCTGCTAGAGGCCTGAGAGCCTGATTCAGCAAAACAGGGAGAGGGAGCCCAGGCTAGGGGAGCCGGCAGCTCAGTGAAACCCCAATACATCAGGTGGCATCCAGGACCGGGGAGAGGGGGTCCAACCAGTCAATACTCTCTCCCCAGGACAATTACTGCCACTACTACATCAGGGTTTACAGGAAGATCCTTGGGCAGTAATCAAAAGCATTGAAAGGATCAGGTACTAGAAGTAGGGCTCAACCACCCTGAAATGCAGGAATCAGGATTTGTAGATATGCATCTTTCTTGCAGATTAATTCCAGAGAGTCTTCAGGGATAGTTCTAGAAGAGATTAATACATGGTTTCCATCCTGAACTTCTGACACCCTAGACACTGGTTCAGCCACTTTAGTTCCAGTCTTGTGCCTACTAAGTTTTTGGAAACTATGAATAGTTTTAAATACCCACCTGCCCTAGAACTCAGGACTAGTTGGGACATTCCAAATAGCTCTAATCACACCGTTTGTGAAAAAGTCCAGGCAATTTCCAAACAATTAAAAACTCCTTAAAGAAGATAATCTATTATTTCATTGCCTCAAAAATCTTCTGCTCAATGTCTAAACTAAAAGGTACCACACTATCATTGCCAAAACACTTGTAAAGAACATCCAGGAAATCTAGCAGAGTGTCTTTAATTAAGAGGCATGATTGCTGACAAAAAATACTCAGTTGCTTCATGACGACTCTTAGGGGAGCTGGAATTGCTCTACATTATCTGAGATCCCAGTTCCATGCATGCCCTCCAAATATTCACAGCCTAAGTGTTAGGGCTCAACAGTGTTGCAGATAGTTCAAAATTCCTACAGTCTCCTCAATCATCTGAGTGCAGGTATCTTTGGGAGAGACATTGGCTTCTAATGGAGTAGATGACCATGTTGTCATGGTCTATATCCTCATTTGAGCTGGGAGGTGAGATTCCCAGCTTATGCAGACATACCCACTATAGCTCTGCTAGAGCCAGCATCTAAAATTAGTGTGGCTGGGGTAGCACTGGCCACAGCTCAGGCTAGCTCACCAAGTAACATACGCAGGTCCCCTGAGTATGCAAGTACTTTGGTGGCTAGTCCAACCCGCTGCCTATGCTACCCCAGCCATGCTGCTATTTTTAGCACACTGGCTGGGGAAGAGCTAGCATGGGTATGTCTACATGAGCTGGGAATCGCACCTTACAATTCAAATGCAGACATACATCAGTGGGGTCAACCAAAAGGGAGGTTAAGCAAGCATGCTGCATTTCTCTAATTTAAAATGCTCATTCATTGGCCAAAGGGCTTTTTCACATCCACAGTCTCCCAAAAAGCATTAATTCTCAGAAGAGGCTTTGCCTTGCGCTACATGTATGCCTGAGACAATGCTGGCCCATAGCAGTTATTTGATTTACCACCAGAAGCTATTGTTGTGCCTGAGGCAGTGGGTATCCCACAAGAAACAAAAGGAAATGAGGATGGAGGCCCATATTGTATCCCTGAAATTAGCACACATGCGTCCTTGAGAAAAATCCTTGGGGAAAGCATCCTGCTCATTTCTACTTATTCTAAGAGAAATTAGGAAAAACTGGAGAAAGTTGTTTTTTAAAGAAAACAAACAAAAAAAGCTGCCCTGAATAGTCCTACTTTTTTTTCCAAGGAGCCTGGAAGAGAAGAGGAGGAGACATGGCCTAAGTGCCTACAGATAGACAAAACTAAAGAATTTCATTCGTTGCCTGCCAAGTGGGGGAGGGAGGAGAAAGAGCAAGATGTGTGGGGGCATAGCAAACTGATTGTATATTATTTCTATGAACATTTACAATAAACCTTCATCTATGCTCCCTGTTGCAAGGAGTAGCCTACCTTGGAACTCTAGCACAGGGATCATTTCACTAGGGATTTGCCACTGGAGGTTGTCTCTAGGTTTCCACCCAAAGGAGGATTCCTGAAAATCATCCAAAACATGGGCATGTAAACGCCCTTGGTCTGCAGCCAGATCCTTACGATCACACCGTATTAGACAACGCTTAAGGGAGTTAATAAGCTGAGTGCCCTTAAACTGTTGCATTTAAAAAGTATCATCTAGCAAATTGGGAAGGCATCTAAACTGCTGGCTGTAGGAAGAATTGCTCAACACTGTTTGTGTTTCTTTCCCCCACCTCATCTGTCCATTCTGTTTCAATTATCAATTTTGGGAAAGGGTGGGTTTTCAGCAATTTCTGAACATCAGGCCCCTTTCAGGTATCTCAAATTGCTCCCAAAATCACTAGTCACAATTTGGAAAATCTTGGGACTTTCATTTCAGTGGGATCAGAACTGGGCCCAATGAAGAGGGGGAGGGGGAAGGGATAGCTCAGTGGTTTGAGCATTGGCCTGCTAAATCCAGGGTTGTGAGTTCAATCCTTGAGGGGGCCATTTAGGGACCTGGGGCAAAAATTGGGGATTGGTCCTGCTTTGAGCAGGGGGTTGGACTAGATGACCTCCTGAGGTCCCTTCCAACCCTGATATTCTATGATTCTATGAACAGAAAAGGCAGGAGGGAAGATTCCCATTTCTTTTGTAACTTTATTTTTGATTACATGGCTTTTTATTTTAATAAAGCACTGGTGCTACACACATTTTACAGCTGGACTGTAAATTTAAAAGTAAACTTCAATTTATTTTTAAGTAGTGATTGGTTTACCCAGTTCTGAAAGATGAGAAGAATCTATATTTTGGTTCCCCAAGAGATGCTTTGAAGTTTTCTTTCCAGTTCAGTGGCACGCAGCTAGAACTTTAACTTACAGATAGAGCAGGTGCCATGCATCTCTTAGTGTATTATACTGAATTTTGACTTCATAATTTTAAATGTAAAATGTACCACATATGTAAAAACTGCTCATAAACAATACATAATTCTACCAAGCACTATAAAATATACATTTTATCTTAAATATAATGGATCAGCTCATTAGGCTCATACTTTGTAAACAGCTTGGGAATGTGCACTACACAAGACAGTGAAAATTCATATTCAGAAGCAGATGGAGAGAAAAGCTGAGCTAAGCAGAGAGAGACTTAATTGCAAATTATATGCAAGTAGTGAGAACAGAGGTGTGTTTCTCTCTCTCTCTCTCTCACACACACACACTCCCCCCCCCCCCCCCCCCCCCAAAAGAAAGGAACACCCAAAACTTGGAGGTGCAGGTTATGGCAGGGAAGAGAACTTTTTGTGTCATTCATCCAGCCAGTTTGGAGAACAAACACACCAGCATTCGTGCATAGCTTGCCAATAACTCCACCCTGTTGTACATGATGTAAAATTTTATGGCTGATTTTCATGCCAAGAGCAGCATCCCTATTTTTTCCTTTGTTAAATTAAAAGAATATCAACAGAAGATTTAAGGAGACAAGCAAGTAATTCAATTTACTGAAGCACACTTCTAATTCAGACTAATTAACCAAACTCACGGTGCATAGGTAAAGGATGAGTGAAATAAGATTGTATTTCTGTGAAGTTTGGAATCAGAGTTGTCAGCTGATGTACTTTTACTCAAATGGTGGCAGCAAGGCAAAAATCTTCTGGCCATGAACAGCACCTTAATCAAGAAAGGCACTGGCAGGCACTGCACCCCACCCACAGAAAGAATGATACAGTCATCTTTTATTATGCTCTTTTCCCAAGCATGACCCATTTATTTCATGTTAAAGCAAGATTTTAGTTTTAGCTAATGATTTGACTGATATGATTCAACAGTTAATGTGAATGACTTAGAGCAGATATTTACAGAGAATGGGAAAGAAGCTGTGGCATGATCCCATAGCTATCTCGCATCCAAGGTTTCTCTGTTTTTGAAAATCACAGGTTAAAATAAAGGTCTCCTATCTCAATAGTAAGAAGTCAAAGAAACCTCAAAGAAAATAAGAGTATATTTTTCAGGCAATTCCCAGTTTGCAAAACTAATATTAAAATATAATAAAACTGTCTCCTGTGGAAGAGAAAAGTCACAACCAATTTTTAAAATACTTCAGTCATGCTGCACTTTAGTTTACTTCTTATCCTCTCAAGCCTTATAAGTCAATTTCCCAATAAATTGCTTACAGGATCACATTTTATCTTTTATTACAAGGTAATAGCTCCTTTTTTTCTGAATTGCTTTAACGGCTACAATCCCATTATTACCAAACAGGAGACACAATATCCATTTCCTAAGGGCCTTTACCAAAGACAGCACTTGTTTAAAAGCCAAATAATAAGCACGAGTAAAGAAAAGAGTTGGAAATGTCACATTAAGGACTGTTGCTTGTTACCTTCTAGGTGATCCATCCTCATGTGGCTGAATAATCACCACCTTTACTGTCACCGATGTGCGTAAAAGGTCAATCATTTGTTCATGAGTCAAGGTTGCCACAGCCACTTTACAGATCTCAACTAGACGGCTCCCTTGCCTTAGGCCTGCCTTCCATGCAAAACCAAATGGCTCCACATCTGCTACTATTCCTTCGAAGTTAACGTGGAATCCAAGCTGGCCCAACCCATTCCTCCGCAGGGTCATTTCCGTTGTTTCGCATCCTCTGGTGACTATCTAAAGGAGTATCAGATTGTTATGCTACTGTCTTTGTAGACTCATTTCTTTGGAAACATAGAAAATAGATCCTTTCGACACGATAAAGCTATGTTTGGTTTCATGTACAATACCCTTAACATACTAATAGGTGACTAACAATCATTTTGTCATTTATGGTTGACTATAGGTTTCTGCATAGAGCAAAATCCATGAAGACCTTCAGAGTCCTAAAATTTGACTTCCCTGGAACAACCAGCTGTCCTGCGTCAAATTCTTATTTCTTTCCAATGCAAAGACATTTATATCTTACTGAATATTTAGCAGCTGTCTTAGTTTCAAAACACAAGGCAAGCAAAATGCAAACCTGTCAATTACTTCATTCTTTGTTGGCTGATTGACTGCAGGTGTGTAGTGGGTTTTTTCTTCAGGAAAATAATAACCTTGAAATTTAAGATGAGTCAAATCAAGTGAAATTTTTCAGTTCCAACAGACTCCCATCCCCCAACACTAAGTAACAAAACGAGATAATGTATTTCTTTTGCTCCAGCAATCAGATTCTGATCTATGACATCCATGCCATTGCCATCTCCAGATGTAGGCTTTGCTACAAATAGGAGAAGACTGATTATTTCATGGGAACTGAGAGACAGAGAACTGAGATCATTCATACTTAATTGGAAGTTATTCTGGCATTACATGGAATAATCCAATAAACTGAAATTTTAGCATTTACTAAAGGGATTTCTTTTTTCATACTACATAAAATTGAACAGTTTCACAAATGGTGAAGCAATCCAGGGACAATTCAGTAGTTTTTGCAATACATTAGTGCACTAATCTTTCACCTCTGGAGATTGAAGGTCAAATTCTGGTTTAGGTCATAACATAGGGTACAGCACTGGAAGGGACCTCCTGGGTCATCAAGTCCTGTCCCCTACTATCACAAGCAACCCAGTCATAGTCCAATTCATAAATTTATTAAGATCCATTTTTAAAATTCCGTTGTTTGCCCCAACTTCTCCTATTGGAAGGCTGTTCCAAAACCTTACTCTTCCGATGGTTAGAAACCTTCTAAACTCCGATCATCTTCTAGTTTCTAGTCATAAGTTAAAATTAGTTTCTTTTGTTCGTGTCACAAAATCAACATGTATTTTGGGCACAGTTGTTACTCTGCTTAAGGGAGGGCCAAGACTGGATCACTATGAAATATGACAGTCCAGGATAACTGTATTTGAAAGAGGGCAAAAGCTGGGACACAGAGATCATGTGATTTGCCCAGGGTTACACAGTAAGCGAGTGACAGAGCCAGGGAAGGAAGCCAGTAATTCCAGCTCCTACTCCTCTCTCTAACCACCAAATGACTGATTGGAAAAGCTTTGAGGAGCTTTGCATAACTTATGCCTGCACTGTAACTAGCTCAAAGCCATGACTGTTACCTTCTTACAAAGTTTTAAAGATGCTAGCCATATTGTTTTTACAAACTGCTGTCAGTAAAACAGTAAGTTCTACAATGCAGTTGGAAGGCTAAAAGTGGCATTCAACACCCTAGAGTAGGACATATTTTTAAAAATTCTTATGTCATCCATTTATCCTTAGAGGGTTAGCCCCCACTCCAGTGCAACATCCCAGCATGCTCTGCTTACATACTCATGGCATAAGCATGGGAGGCCCACTGGAGAACTGAGAAGATATTCAGAATAGTAAAATGTGCCTCTTTTCCTTTAGGAACCGCAATACAAACTTTTGCCCAAATTTCCTGTCTCAATGTGACAACCAACATGTACTATGCTATTAATATTGCATCAAACAGGTAAGCTTGTTGGAAAATTAAGCCACATGTGTGTGTGTTCAGGTGTCTACTTCATATTGTCCAGTTTTGCAGATTTAAAAATATTTTATATTTGAAATATCAAACGTTGAATGCTGAAAAACCACAAAACAGTACTAACAGTAAAAACGGCATTGTTCTCAACTCTCCATAAGCTAGTAATGCCAGCCTCCATCTCCCATTTGATATATTTTCAAACAAGCACCTTTGGGCTCTCTCATATGCTGCCCCTTCAAGTTTGGGAGGAGCTCTCTGTAAACATCCACAAAACTACTTCATTATTCTGCTTCAAATCCCTTCTTAACACCCTCCTTTGGCAGGATACCTACGAGAAAAACTTGCCTGGGACCACTGCCCAGTACTATCATTTCCTGGTACTCCTCCATTTATCTGTAACCATATGGTGTTTTACGTTATACTTTGATTTTAAGCTCCTTTTTGTTCGGTATCTGTACGGTCCTAGCATAGTTGACTTCTGCTCCATGACTAGGGCTGGTAGGCACTGTGGTACTACAAATAATAAAAAACTTATTAGCTTTCTGGACTCACTGCAAAGCCTACTATTTCCCAAGGCTTTTGGCAAGGGAGGAAAATGATAGATTGGAAGGGGTTTACTAGATGGTGGATATTTATCTATTCATAGAAGTCCGATAAATTAGTTATAAAATGTGACATGATGGACAGACACCTTATGCTTCAATCATATAGTGAACTCCACATAGATGGACTCCTGACTTCAGCAGCGCTCTCTAATCAGGTAAGGGGGTCTGATCCTCCATTAAGATCTGTGCAGACAGTCTCATGTTATGCAGATGTGTGTAATGGTTACCTTTAAATAGCATGAGCCCCTATTGAGATTTTTATAAATCAAATAACTAGCTAAAGGTAAAGGGTGTCTGGGTGTTTAGAACATTCTTCATTAAAAGCTAACATTTATCATCTGTGTGAAGGTTTCAGGGGTAGAGGAGTCCAGTATTCCAAAATTCAGCTTTTAAATTAACTTTTAAAGAGAAATATTCATACAGTTAAAAAAAGGGGAGGAAGAGGCGAGAAAGAAAAGGGAGCTTTTAAAAACAAAAAGGTTACTCAACACAGTGACTAATCCTTCACAAAGAGCATCAAATTTGAGAGGTCTGGGATGAAAGAGAGAGGAAGAGCACAAATTCAATAGAACATCAACACAAAGTATTCGAGAGTTATTCAATGTACCTTGCTGATAACTGTTTCTAAGGACTTGTGTATGCTGTCCTGCAGTTTGGAAAACAGGGTGTGAATAGCAGGGTGCACCAAAGTGATGCACTGTGACTCCCTAACGTGGATGCTGCGGTCCATAGGCGCTGACTTTTGTTTTTGCCGGTGGGTGCTTTTGAAGAGGTGGGTGTGGTTACGGGGGAGAGGTTCTGCCAGTTTTGGGGGGAGGCTATTTTCAGCATATTTATACACTTCTTTCATATTCTAGTTATTGAATGTGTGTCTATTATTGGTATCTTTACTATTTTAATAATTATTAAATTTTTATGAACTACATAATTATATTATCATGAATTACAGTATATTAAAATCATTGCAATTACTTACAAGCTGTCTTTACTAACATCCCAGTTTAAAGAGATTACATCTCACTGCTTTCTGGATAACCGTCAGCAATCTTATTTACCTCTAGTTCCTTGGTATGGTCTTGATGCACGTTAAGGACAGCCACATTATTCAGTTGCATCTGTCCCATTGATGGCTGGAGATCATTGTTAAGTCTTCTGAATGATCATTCCTCAGTTCAGGGTGATATAGGTACAGTGAGAAGGATTCTTATAAATTTGCAGTACTCTGGAAGCATAGTACTTCCAAAGTACTGCAAATGACTCCAAGATCTCTTTCTTGATGGTACCAGCTAATGAAGACCCCATCATTTTGTATGTACAGTTGGGATTACATTTTGCCATGTGCTTTACTTTGCATTTAACACTGAATTTCATCTGCCATTTTTGTTGCCGTCACCCAGTTTTGTGAGATCCCTTTGTAACATTTTGCAGTCAACTTTGGACTTAACTATTTTGAGTAAATTTGTATCATCTGTAAATTTTGCCACCTCACTCTTTATCCCTTTTCCCATATCACTTATGAACATATTGAACAGCTCTGGTTCCAATACAGAAACCTGGGGACATCACTATTTACTTCTTTCCATTCTGAAAATGGACCATTTATTCCTACCCTTTGTTTCCTACCTTTTAACTGGAGGCCCTGGCAATGCTTTCAAGATCTAATGATCCTTAATTTAATTTAATGACAAGCCTTCTGTTATCTTAATCACCCTGCTTCCGTTTAAAACAAACTCCTTGTCCCAAGGGCAGAAACTGTTAGCAGCACAGAACTCACATTCCACACTCAAGCTCCCTCTGGGGCAAGGGCGTGCTCTATGAGCAGACCTCAAGTACAAAACTATGGCTCCTTAGTGCTGAGCACCCTGTATTTTTTTCCCCATGGGTGCTTGAGCCCCAGAGCGCCCACAGAGTCTGCGCCTATGCTGTGGTTGCAAACTAAAAGCTCTTAGTTCACATCAATGTCACCCTCTTCAAAGGTTTAGTTTGAGCCCACACAGGGGAGTTCCAGCACAACACATTGCTATGCACTGCTATTCACACCCCTGAACGCTGCATTGTGGGGTAGTGTAGACAGATCCTAAGTTGCTAACTCTGAGGCGTCAGGCCAATAGATTTATTTAGCTAAGAATATGGTTATTGCCTCAAAAAAGGAGCAGTCTCAAGTTAAATTTAAATAATGTTGTACTGTAACAGATGGTTAGATTTGAGTGAAATACAAGGCCATTCAAATCAAACTGAATGAAGTCTGTTGTAATGATTAATGTCTCCAAAGACATAGTTTTCACAGATAACCACATCAACTAATGCTATAAAAAAAACTAAATGTTTTTATACATCATATATAATGAAGATCTGTCGGCAGAGATTCAGTAGAAACTTTACCAGTTTGCCCAACCTGCTATAATTTCATGTATGTTTTAAGATTCAAGAAGTGATAAATGAAGGCAATGCGGCTTACTAGAATGGGACTACAAAAACACATAGGTTCTATTCCCAGCTCTGCCCCTCGCCTGTTGGGTAACCATAGGCTAGTCATTTCCCCTCTGTTCCTCAATTTCCCTATCTGTAAAATGGGGATAATGATACTGCTCTCCTTTGTAAAGTGCTTTGTGACCTACTGAGGAAATGCACTATGTAAGAGCTAGGTAGTATTATTAAAATAACACTAAAAACAATTTGTGTTACAATATGTAGTGATGAGATAAAAAACTAACATTCATTAACCTTATTTTCAGCACAACGCTGAGGCAATTTATAACTGTCCAATTAGTGATCATTTTACAATAGTAACATGATAATTAGAGAACATTTTTTCTAAATTTCAGAAGGAAAATATTTGTATATGGAAAATGACAATATCTGAAGAATTTAACAATGAGGTAAATACAATGCAAGTGACAATAATATGAATTTACGAATATTAACCTGTACTGGAAGAAAGACTCCATCACACATGGTAGGTATTAATCACGGGCCTGTGTAGCACTAAGCATCCTCAACAGTCTTGAAAGTTTAGGGTATCACAGCACCTTGCAGCATCAGGCCTTTGTTTTACACATCAGTTTAATCCTGGCCACTTCATAGCTTGTACGTCAGCTCTACTAATCTCCAAAAAATTAGGTCTAGTGATTGTTTTCCAGTAGAAGCCTCAATTCAATATAAAAAAGGCTTATGCCACTAACCTCATTTAATTTAAGGGGTAAGGTCAAAGTCAAACTATAACGAGAACAGTGATACCTCAATGTTTTATACCCTGCAGCCTGTATTAGTACACATTTGTAATAGCTGTAAGTCAAATAATTTAAGATGTTGAGCACACAGAATGCCTGAACTCCACCTGTCTTGACTGAGATTGCATCAGCTCTGATAATCAGTGTTAACTGATCTAACTGCCTTCATTTTCTTCCAGCTCATCCATGCAAAATAAGCAGTATATTCCATGCTTTATTTAGAGGGTTCTCACTGTTTAGATATAAAATACATTCAAAAGGGTATTCTTTATTTTTATTTTTTTAATTAAGATATTTTTATTAAGGGGTGTACTCTGACCTCTAGACCACAGGGCTGGAAACCAAAAATTCAAGTTTTAATCCTGGCTTTAAAACTAAAACCCTATGTAGCCTTGGACAAGCCAATTTAATTAACTGCATCAAATTAGTCACCTATAAAAGCAGGATGATAATATACATCTATTCCACATGGTGTTATGAGGAATAATGTTTGTAAAACTCCTTGAAGTTGGAAAGTGCAATATAAGTTTAAATATAGGAAAATTTGAGTTCTTTCCCAAAGAATGATACACATGAATAATTCTGAATAAAAGCTTTGGTAGATCAATTTAAAAATTTGACTTACTTCTAGTCTTTGAACAACGTCTCTGATGTCATCGGAACAATTATCAAATGCAGACAGAAGAATACATTCTCCTCTTTCATAAAAGATTTTGATACTCATTAATCCTGATGTCCATCCAATAACATCTCTGCAGGAGCAGTTAAACACAACGTTTTTGGACTCCTTTTCAATCAACATAATAAATTCATTGGAAACTCCAAGGAGACATTCAATGTCTGCAGACTGGCCAAAGTCCCGTGCTATCACATTCCACATAATTGCTCCAACACTAAATAAATGAGCATCCTTTCTTGGTTTCACTTTCTCCTTTTTCTTTGCACCTAGAGTAATAAAACTGAACTTCACTGAAGTATCCACTGTAGCTGTAGTAACAAAATTTTCTGCCAGATCTTTCAAGTATTCTTGTCGTGTCCTGGTGGCCATGGCTCGAAATTTTTCTGACTTGTGTGCTGCATTTTCAGCATTAATAACTTTGGCTAAAAGGAAGTCCCTAAAGACCGCTGATTTTGGGAAAGTTACTCCTTTGGGGATTGGTGGACCAAATGGAGGTACATCTTTTGATCTTGAAACTCCAACACTAGAAATAAAAAAGAACAAAATGGTTAACTGCACCAGCAAAACCTCATTACAGGACTATGAACTATATAACCCATCGACACAGGTGAGTTTCAATGTAAAATTTGAGACAGATGAAATTTTAGAAATTAGGAAGCTGTGTATCTGAAACGTACAGGAAACCTACTATATTGGCACACATCTAAAGATCAAATAAAATGGGTATAAACAAAATTGACTGGACAATCTTATAAAAAACAAAGCCATTTATGATTTTAATTATATGAATTAATAAAAAGTCACAAAGTCCAGGATTTAGCAAGCTGCAGCATTTCAAGAAGGCCTGTTTATAAAGTGTCTGTTTCTTCTTCCTTTCAATGGGATAAATACAAAATGCATCCTACGGGTATTGTTATTGAGGAGGATCCTTAATTTGAAGGAGCTTTAAAGTTGAATTTTCTTAAGGCAAATATGTCTTATTTATTTTTCCACTCAGTTGCTCCATCTCTGACAAACTGAACCAACTTCTTTCTGAGGGCAAAATTCTCCCCCACCCCCAAGCCCCTACTACACCCATATCATTCCATTGACTTTGATACAATTGATACAGATACAACCCCTGCCCTAACTGTGGAACTAGAAGAAACAGATTGCCCTAGAAACTATACACATTACCTCTTCTATCACAGTAAGAATACATATGTGCAGGACCTAGATCAATATTGACATTAACTTTATTTAAAATTTCTCAGAGCTAAAACAAAACTAAGAAGAGTAACCAGGTTGTCATTAGCCGATAAGACTCTCAACTTTGAAAATACACAAAATGTAATACTTAAGATATATTTGACAGCAGTACATCATCAGAATTTCAAAAAGGTTCATTTAGTAGGTCATGATCATTAGCGGTTTACGTTCAGAGAGTTTTTTTTTTTTTTATCTACTTCACAGCAATGCCTTAAAATGAAAGAATATCTAATCTGACTGTTTTCAGTCCTCAGCCAGCTCAGAAGCTGAAAGAAAGAGAAAATGAGACATGTGCCTGGCACATGTCTATGATGGGAGTACTCATGGGTTTTTTTGTTTTTGTTTTTTGATGGGAGGGGGATTCCCTAGCCCAAGTGATGGAATTTTAAGACACTTGAAACTCTCATTTTAGAGTGTGACAGTGAGATTTTGGGGAGATATTTTGAAACAAAAAAGGTTTTCATTAACATGTAAGTCACAGGCAAAACTGACATTTATCTGAAAGGATCTCAAAGTACCCTGCAAACTATATAAAGGGACCACTTAAACAAACCATGATTGAAATACTGTCAAGTTTGGGATCACATTCTGTAGATATTCAGCTAAATACATTGCCAGTGATTTATATTTGTATTAATAATCTTCTAAAATGACTTCGCTCTACCCTAAAAAGAAAGATAATAAAAAACTAAAATTATTTCCATTGCTATAGCTTCAAGTCTTATTTTTAAAACCCGACTGCCCTTTATATGCCCACAAATAAGCTAAACAAATATCTACACATTTTCAATTGTGCCTAAAAAACTGTACCTACAATTACATATGGACACAACCAAAGCTCTCTAAACTTAAACCACTAATGATAATGATCTACTACATGAACCTTTCTGAAATGCTAACTGCTGTGTACTGCTGTCAAATATCTTAAGTTTTACATTCTATGTGTCTTTAAAAATGAAACCCTAAAACACAAGAGAAATGTAGAAAACACACAGACAACTTCTTTGGGAAATACAAGATTGCTAGAAAAAGATGCTTTATTAGAATCAAAATAGCAAACATAAAAAATAATAAGTATCTACTCACCTATAGCATACATTTTCAGTGCAAGGATTATGCACTTTGACGATGACAAACACATGTTGAAAGTGAGAACGGATATTTTTTGGAGTAAAAGGAAGTGCTCCAGGCTCTTGGAAGACAATGGTAACAATATCATTTCCTATGTGCCTTTTCCTTAGAAGCTACATAAAAGAAATACAATTTTAAAAACAGTTAGTTAAGAAATAATACTTTTTCTTCACATTGGCAAAAACAATGGACAGTTTAATTTTAAAAAGGAAAGAGTCACTTCAGAAAGTGGAGACACTCTTATAAGGCAGTATTATCTATCTATGTGGAGCTGCATGAAACTGGGATGAATGGGAAAGAGGTCTGGGAAAAAAACTGGGCTAAGCTCATAAGTTTATCAGCCTTTCTTTCTGAGTGGATTCCTCTTTTCCTGTGCCAGCCAGTTTTCATCTCCCCTATATTAGCATATTTGTGTAGTAATATGAAATGTGCATAACGTCATCTGACATTTATCACTGTCTAACATTTGTACGTGGTCTGTCCTTTTCTACAGTAAAAGACCTGTGTTCATATCCAAAACACAAGATTGTTTATCTCTTCTCAGGAGACCTTTCTTTTCCCAAATTGTATTTAAACTGAATATTAGATTATGACCCTGAACATTTTTAAAAAAATAGTTTCCTACTAAACTCTCAGCACAAATTCTAGCTATCTTCAGTTTAGCAATGCAGCAGTGAAAACAACTACGAATGTACCAGAGATTCAAATTTACTGATAACCTTATTATAGTAAGTAATTTTTTGTTGTCAATTTATTTATGATAGGGATATATTTTATGATTAATTTTACAGGTAATATCTTTTTTGTTACAGGTAGAAAATCTAATAGCTATGTAGTTGGAAAAATAGTGTCTAGTGAGGGAGAAGACCTCTTCTCAAAAATGATTTTGTTAGCCTTTTGTAGATACAAAATGAAATTATGGATATTATTGTAAGAGTTGTACATCTCTAACTTAATTTTTTTAAAGAGAACTTTTTAAAGAGCTGCTGATGCTGTTATGTAGATAGTGCTAGAACAGCACACGCTGTAGGGTACAGATGTATTATCGGCCAGAAGTCTGCAGAGCTTGCATTGTGGACTAGTGACTCAGATTTTTAAGGCTGCACTAACACTAAAGAGGCAAAATACAACTGAAAACTGTAAGAAAACAAATGTAATCAACATCTACATGATATAGGGCAATGATAGGGTTATTTATCAAGTGTTTAGAATGAAATTATTTTGCTGTTTAGAATAATTACTTTTCTTGGTTAGTTATGTGACAAGCCAATATTGCAACTAACACATAAAATAGGCAAAGTTATCTTATTGTTTACGTATAAATGCCTGTTTATGACTTTCATTGTGCCTCTCAATATGTAGGGCCAGAATCATACAACATGAAATATAACAAGAATGGCTGGAAATGCAATTCAGAAGCACTAACAAAAACATGCTACTTCAAATGCACTAAAAACATCAGTAGCGATGTAAAGAAAAAAAGATTAACCAATGAGCACTTAGAAAGATTTGCCAAATGCTAATTTTTGTTCTAATAAATATAATTTCTTATTTATTAAATGGTAAAGCCACAATAAATGGCTGTCAAGGCAACTCTAAGATGTACATTTACTGCACACAGATTATTTTTGAAATGCATAATAAAGTATTTGATATTGCGTTAGATTTAATCTCAGAAATAACTTAATTTTATTGGTGAACAGTGCATTTAGATTGACACAGTAAAGCATAAGTTCACAGTTAGAGGTTATCACTGCCTTACAGCTTGAAACCTACATAGCAGCTGAATTTGTGTCAGACCTCCCAATTAATAGATATAGCAAGGATATCAATTCATTAGTGTACATATTATTAGTGATCTGTTGGTTCTAGCCAATTATTCTTCCTTGTTAAGTTAGAGTTCATGTCTATTTCTATACCTGTCCACAGGGGTATTTAAATTGAAGTTGAGGAAGCAAAACTTACGTAAGACTGAATTTAGTATATTTTGTCTCCACACATTTTTTTGCTTTTTAAATGTGATAAAATGCTTTTTGGGAGGTGCTGTTTAAACTGCCAATAATCATAGGATACATAAGCAAGAATGGGACACACATCTGCTGAGAGACAAATCTACGAAGTTTTTGAAACCTAGAACCACTGTATTAGCATCAGAGTCCTTTACAGTGAAACGGGTTCTTAAGTTCTATCAATAAACTGATTGACATTTTTAGATACTTAAGCCTTTAGAAAGCTTAAAAATATTAACATGAATTTAAAAGGTGGTCAGCATTCTTAAAACCTTACCAAGTTTGTTGAGATCTGAGTGACTTCCTTGAAATTTTTAAATAAAACCAAATATAACTCTATCATTATAAATGGCTACCATGCACAAGTGATCAGTGAAGTTCAACACAAGGTGAGTGAAGGCAAAACACAGTGATGTATCTGCATACAGGGAATCAGAACGCAAAGAACTTGAAAGGGGAGAGAAGGAAATTGGGCGTGAACTGGAACATGGAGCGAAGAGCTTTAGTAGGATCAGCAAACAGGAAAAGGAGTAATTATTGAATGGAGAAAAAGGAGGGGATAACACTTCCCTGGAAAGCATAAGTAAGGATAGTGGGCTGAAAATGAGAGAGGAATTGAAGGAAACCAGGCTAAGTTAAAATGTTTGTCCCATGCCCTTTTCCAGTTTGTCCCTTTTAACCTATTCTCTTTCCAACTTTCACCTCCTAGCCATTTTTGAGCCTCAGTTTCCTCTTCCTCTCCCATTTCCAGGTCTGCTCAGTTTATTCAATCTGCCTTTCTAACATATTATGAAGATTCTCATGCCAAATGCTGGAGCACACTGCGGATTATCAGTAGGGTACACAGGCCACGCAGGGTTACTTACAGAAAGAAGACACCAGACACTCTCTGAGATCACTCTAGTATCAGGCTAAATTGTTATGGTAAAATGTGAAAATGAACTTAATACAATATGATGGGCAGTCAACAGGAAACCAGTGAAGAAGTTTTATAGAAGACTTGAGACACATAAAAGGGAGTCCAGTAAGGAGAATATGTTAGAAAAGCAGAAGCTGTTAGATTAAAAAGTAGTTACACAAAGATATTAGTTACTGTATTGAATATGATATCTTAACTATAATACTTAACTCTAATTTTCTGATGTATACATAAATCTGGAGGGAAAATATGGGCTATCATGTTAAAATGTAGCACACCTACTGGCTATGTAGAGCCATACATAACCTACCCATTTCTGGGGAATTTCAACCACCTGTTGCAACTGAGAACCAAGATGTTTTTGTGATAGAGTGAAAAATATTCTTCATTCAATTCAATCATGAAAAGTGAAGAGATATCACAAATAAAGAAACCTTCCAACTTATTTTAGTACATTTCTAAAATAAGTAAAGGAGCTTCAAAAAAGCTTGAATTTCAGTATGTGTTACTGTTCAATACAATAAAAACAAATGCCAAACAACATTTCAATCAGACCTGGTTAAACTGAGTTAGGTACATCCATGTGTCTGGTTCTCTCAAAAAGTTTAGCAGTAACTAATTTTATGTAGCAATAAAATGACTTGTTAATCTGACTTCTAGCTTCCATTAATCCAGATAAAAATGAATGTTATGAATTGGTTTGGATTAATCAGGTCTGACTACGTACAGAAGCAGACTCAAAATGTGAGAAGGAGAAACTTGCAAGGGAATGAACTGGAAAGGTACTTTATAAGGGGAAAGTTTAAAGGAGAAAGCCTTGAACTATGATTTGAAGGAGAGGCTAATAATAGGAAAAGGAACTGGGGCCACACCATGGCTGGTCGTCCTCTCTGTCCTAGGGAAGGAGCAGCTGAATTGAGGGTCCCCAGCCTATGTTGCAGCCAAAGTGAAAATTACCTTGCTTTTTGGATCTCCTGCTGGCTCTAAAACTAGAGGGATGTCCTGATCAGTGACCAAGCAGGGCGTAGTTAAGTCCTGGAAGAAGCAACAGACAATTCTGGTGTGGCCTATTTTTGGCTCACCGGTATTTGGAAAGTAACAAAAGCTCACAGCTTGCTCATAAGAGGTCTTGTTTCTAAATGTTGAAGAATGACTTGACACCTTGGCAAGTGACCATAGAAAGTGGGATATGATATTGAGAGGGTAGAGTCATTTCAGTGCCAGAATACACTCCTTATGATGGCACAATAAGTTATTGATTTGGGGTCCTTGGTTGCCTTCAGTATCTATAAAGGAAAGTTGCCGTGCTCTCTAGACTCCCCCCTACTTGGGTACATGGATACAGCGAGCCAAGTCCTGCTGAGAAAGCAGTGTTTATAGACCACAGAGCTTATAAGCCTCTGTCCTGGAGGCATGAGCAACTGCACCTGTAGTCTTGAGCCTTCCAGGCTTATTTTTCTAATCAGATTTCTTCCTAACTTGTGAGACACCACTGTAGATACATTGCACATTTCAATACATATTTCGGTAACTAAACAGCAATAGTGATAAATTAAACATTTATTAATGATCCCTTTTACACATTAAGGCTGGCTAAATGCTTGGTATTTTAGTGTGCTATCACACCTAAGGAAGGTGTCCAAGCTGTGCAAACATTGCTGGGTTCCAGCATCTAAAAAAAATAATGTGATGGGTCTTCAGGTATGCATACTGTTGGAACTTGTGAAACTGCCATATTATTTTGACCTCAAGAAAGCCATGGATCACAATACAATATTGCTGCTAAATACTGAGACTATCAGAAGTACAAAGACTGATGGGTGCTTGCTAAAACACTGTGCAAGGGAGTGTTCGTTGCTGGGGAAAATAATAGAATTAACACTGGAATATTTTGGAAGTAGATCCACAACAGGCATCTATCTAGAAAGGAAGAGACAGAAGGGAATGTCAGGGAAAAGGATGAAGAGAAGGCAAAAGTAGAAATGATAGGATAGCAGCAGGGGTGGCTGAACAACGCAGCAGTGGAGCTGACAAACAGCAAACAACCATGAAAATTACTGGATCAAGGTAAAAGGGTTCCCTATGCTCACAATTGAGGGCAGCTCAAGACAGACAATGACCAAAATAATAATAATAAAATAAACTTCAAGTAAGGCCATATTTACTGTCAGCACCTGTGATCAGCAATGAAAATATTCATTTTAAAAATCAAGCTCATTCAGCATATTATATCTTATTGCATTGCAACCATTCCTATTCATATAAGTCTTTAAGCCATTCACATAAAGATCAATATTCAGAAATATTCTATTATTCCAACATATTTTGCATCTGTGTTTAACTAAGGAGAAAGAGGTCTTTGCAGACAAATATACAAAATTAGCTGATAATCTGAACCTTGGCAATATATCTTTGAAACACTATCTTTCATACAAATTCATCACTTTGATCTCCAGTTTGTTTTAAATATATACAGTATCTCAAGAAAATTTAATGTGATTTTTAAATTAAGCATAAAGCCATGTATATTTGCAAATATGGTAAAATTTAATATAAAAGAGTTTAATCTGACAGTGAACCAAGTAAGACTGGCCTCTGGGCAAAGTGACTCTTATGCAATGTATTCACTAAATGACTACATCACAATAAGAGATGGGCCAAAATTGTCAAGAGGACTGTGGGTGTTGCCAAACACTGGAGATAGTAAGTCAAAACAACAGATTATCTGTTAGCACTGAATTATGAGATCTCTCAACTATTTCGCCATCTGAAAGCAGTGTAGATTTTGAGATTGGCTGATTCTATGATCTAAGATTGGTCTAGAAATTGGTGCTACTATAATGGTAGGAAATATTTTTCCATATTATGAAGACTTTCCACCTATTTTCCAGTTTCCAGATCAGACCTAAAGCAGAGGCGGGCAAGGAGTGGAAGAAACAGATATGAGAGACTATAACTTTGGAAAATTGTTCTAACAATTCATTATCTTTGCCAAGTTTAACATGAGCAGAGAGGACTGACTACTGAAATTTAATAAACAAAATGTGTCCCATTTCAGTTTTCACAGTTAATTCTGCGACAAGAATTTGTACTTTGTAAGTTTCGTCTATTGGTTGATGCCTTGACACATCCCCCGTCCCTCCCACAAGAGCTGATGGCAGGGCAAAATGTGAAAGATGAAGATTCTATTAATATATGTAGCTAAAATAACAGTCTGTGATCTAAGAAATAATCAGGAACCACAAAGTTTTCCAGTAATTTTTCTACATTCCTCCAAAAGAAAAAAGGACAAAATCTTTGTAGCAGGGGAGACCCAAATCATCACTGGAAAAATGATTATATCTTGCATGGCAACTGAGAGGATATTGCAATTAAATACTTTTTGCTTTACTTCTATAAAGATAGAAGTATGTAGAATATGTAAGAGAAGTTATATCTTCAACAGTAATCTGACCTGTGAATAGCTCTACTCTTTATTATTCTTAAGTGTTATTGTTTTGATATACTATACCAAATGTGCTTTTCAACTTATTCATAAAAAATATTTATTCTTAATGATTTCAGTATCTAGTACAGGCAAAGACAGACATAACCTTATTCAAGATTCCACACACTTTGGATGCTGTGTTGTTTTTTTAGCCATCCTTAATGCTCTAAGAGTTTCTGAGCTGTACTATGAACAATGAGCATTTTCAAGACATAAAATAAATTTGTTGAACAGCTTTCTGTCTCTACAAGCAGATGCCTTATAGGTTTTGGTGAGGCATTTATTGTTAAAATAGTACAGTAAGAGAAGGTTTGAAGACTGAAATGAAAAATAAAGATTACTTAGGATCATTTAAAAACCTTATTACATTATTACATATTTTAACCACATGATGGATTTTAGTCCAGTTTTAAGTTTTAGAAAAATGTTTCAATCTCCACAGTTGTCAATACTATTTAATACTGGCATGCAATAGAAGAGTCAGGATAAGTTCCTGAATCATGCAGATAAATTAAAATAACATCTCAGAGTATTTAATGCTTTAATAAGATTTGTGTAAACACTATTCCAAATGATGTTCACAATTTGCATAAACTATTAATATTTTTGTACAGCAGAAATATAATTTCAAGCAAAAACAAAAACTTTTTTCACCCCTAAATTTAAGTCCACATATTACTATAAAAATGTGAGTTAAGAAAACATACCTGTTGCCTATTACTGGGCATGTATGGCAGCATAGTTGATACATGAAACATTAATTCATAATCTTTATAGGTGGTATAGAGGGAATGAGTTCCTGTTGAATCAGCTGAAAATAAATTTCATTATAAAAAGAGGGTCAGTAAAACAGAACTTTCACACTGCTTTTAAGACACCACTCGTTACATATTATGGCTAAAATTTCCTATTTAGATTCCTAACTGTAGGTTAAATGGATTTCAATGGTGCTATGACAGTTTTCACCACCTGAAGATCTGCCCCTAAATCCATATTAAGGCATAAATAGGGCTCGGAGGTCTTGCCAGAAGCTGTCCACATTGAGCTCCTTGCAAGATTGGGGTTTGAGTGATCTAATTTTGAAAACAGTGGCCACTGCAGGTTCTCCCTGTCTTTTGAAAAATCAAGCCACATATTTAGTTACCTAAATATGAAATTAGCTAACTTCCAGCAACAGGTTCAAAATGTATTCCTATTTTTTTGAAAACGTGGTCAAACATTTCATTTTTCAACACACAAACCATGGCCCACGCAGTACTTTCCCCTAAATAATAACAATAATCAGAGATTGTACTTACAAATACTTCACAATTTTAAATTTATAGAACAAACTCCTTAACTGGCACTTGGCTATGCCATATATTAATCTACAGAAAATATTGACAGCATTTTTCTATCTATCATACTTGACAAATGCTGCAATTGAGACTTTAAAAACAAAACAAAACTACATTCTATTTCATGATACATTATGAAAACTCACAATTATAAGTACCGTATATACTCGTTCATTTGCCCATTCATTTGTAAGCCGACCCCCCCCCTCCCCAAGATGGATAAGTAAAAATAGTAAAAACTGTATGACTCTTTCATAAGCCAACCCTATATTTCAGCGGTTGGCAAACTTTGGCTCCCAGCCCACCAGGGTAAGCCGCTGGCGGGTCGGGACCTTTTGTTTACCTGGAGCATTCACAGGCATGGAGCCACTCAGCTCCCAGTGGCCGCGGTTTGCCTTTCCCAGCCAAGTGGCGCCACTTCCTGCAGCTCCCATTGGCTGGGAATGGCAAACCACAGCCACTGGGAGCTGAGGGGCTCTGTGCTTGCAGATGCCCCAAGTAAACAAAACATCCCAACCTGCCAGCAGCTTACCCTTACGGGCTGGGAGCCAAAGTTTGCCAAACCCTGCTATATTTTAAAAGCTGGCGTCACAAGAAACACTCAAAAGTTTTGCTAGAATTATTTCAATGTAATAACAAAAAACCTGTTATAATAACTGAATATGTATTCACTTTCAAAATTACAGTCAATATTTAAAATCAGTAAATGGATATTTAAAACAAGTAACTTAGAACAATATGAGACTTTAAAAAGTCTTAAAATCCTTCAAAGTCTGAATCAGTCTCTGATTCACCAAACAGTTCATTAAACTCTGCTTCAGTCACAGCTGCACCTGCATTGTCATCGTAAATGTCAGCAGCGTCATCTTCAGACTCAGATTCCCTCTCATCATCAGCCTCTGTTGTGTCATCATCAAATATGGCATCATCTTCTGACCCATCAAGTGCATTGCTGATACAGCATTTCCGAAATGATTTTTCTATCATTTCCGAGGGAATGGACACCCACGCACCCTTTATCCACTGGGCGGCCAGACTGATATAGGGCTTCATAAGATTCCCACCTTTTGTCAACTTCTCCATGCCTGAGCACATCCATTCAGACCATAATTTGTGTAGCCTCTCTTTAAAGGGTTTGTTCAGGCAGACATCAAGTGGTTGTAGAACTGAAGTTAAGCCTCCAGGTATTACAACCAAAGTAGTTTTCATATTTTTGGCCACATTTTTCACTTCATCTGTCTTGTGTGCCCTGAACATGTCCCAAATGAGCATAGCAGGTTTCTTGAAAAGCGCTCCTGGTCTCTTATTCCACATTTTTTCCAGCCATTCAATAGTCCCACTTTCATCCATCCATCCATCCCTTTTTGTGTGCACGTACGATGATACCAGCAGGAAATTTCATATTTTTAGGCAAGGTGTTTCTTTTAAAAACAGGAGGGAGCTTTGATCCATTTGCCAAACACGCTAAAACCACTGTAAAATGGATTTTTTCCATGGCCAGTGGTTTTAATTAAAACTGTTTTCCGTTCTGTTGCTTGGGAGATCGAATGTCATCGGTGTCTCATTCATATTTCCTATTTGTGACAGTTCAAATGCATATTCCTTTTGATATTTTATAATAAACCCTTGGAAAGGTTCGATTCTTTTCTTCCAGATCTCTCAGCAGCTTTTGCGCTATCTTTGTTCGCTGATGAAGACAGAGACTATGACTGTTCATGAAGTGAGTACACCAACCCGCTGATGCGACAAACATTGATGGCTTTACTGACTTGTATTTGTTATCTTTTGACATTTGCATAGCATTCAGACAAATTCCAGTTCTAGTGACAATGTACCCATTTTGTAAACATTCAACAACCCAATTATTGAGATATTTCTCCAGCTCAGGAAATGAATCGTACCACACTGGACATTTTTTGTTTCTTGGCATATCTTTTAGTGTTGTTTTATTTTTTCACCATTCTCTTACTTGCTACAGATTGATACAGAATTCACAAACAGTGGCGTAATTATTGTTTGCTTCTGCATATTCAACAACTTTAAGTTTAAACACTGCGTGATAAGCAGACCTTTTTCTTTTGATTTCACCGTTCAATTTAAATACTAGTATGAAAATAGATTATTATTGTAGTCATAGATTTTGTAGGACTTTACATAGGAATGTCACCTGCTTTATCACTGTCAAATTATTATTGTTCTTTATTTTAAAGCAGCCCTGTAGATTAGCATGTCTGTGGGGATAACAGGCTATTTCAATTTTATTAGAGATTCCATTGATTCTGCACATATTTTCATATTGGCTCGAGACTTATGAGGTCCATTGGTAGAAATACATGAAGAGATCAAATTACACAGTAGTGGACTGACACCAGTGCTATAGTACTATCATTCATTGTATTTTTCTGATTGGCTTGTAAGGCATAGCATTTTGTGAAATGCATGAGTCAAATGTCATGCAGATCTGCAGCATTGCTCTTTTAGTATTCCTTCCAAGCCAATCTAGTCCACTAACCAAAGCCTTTGCAACTTTAAAAGGCTGCAGTACTGACATCAATAAGTGGGTCGGCAAACTTTGGCTCCCGGCCTCCCATCTGTTCTGCAGGGTCTGGTGCCACTTTGAGTTGGTGTGTCCTGGTTGGCAGGAAGCTTGTTTCTGATGATGAGCTTGGAGAGTTGTTTGAAGGCCAAAAGAGGGGCTTGGGGAAAAGATTCCTTTCAGGATGTGGTCCCCCATCAAGTATAGGTTGTAATTGTTTGATACCACCCCATGTGGGTTCCAGGGTGGAATGGGAGGTGTCAAATAGGAGCGTGCTGTCAGTATTTTTTGTTTGTTTGTTTTTCTGTATTGAAGCAGGTTCTCTCAGGGAATTAGGATGGCCTGTTCCATAATGCAATCTATTTTGCTGGTGGAGTGTATTTGTTCAGTGAAAAATGTTTAAACCGTTTTAAGGTACGTATCCCAGACTCTCTCTTTGGAGTATATTCCGTGGTATCTGAATGCCTGGCTCGTGGGTTACAGATTTCTTCATGCATCTGGGGTGGTTGCTGGATCTGTGGAGCTAAGTGTGGTGATCTATGGGTGTGACAGTCTACATCATTATATTCACCTCTTTTATAAGACTATGATAAATTTTGTACAAAAGTATGCTTTGGTGAGGTGACATTTGAAAACTCACAATGTGCTCATAATTGTCCTGGTAAAATGTGTGTATCAACATCGTATGTAAAGTTATAAGTTTCTATGTATAACATTGCTGTATCATGTTCCAGAATTAGAAAGGCAGGTCCAAACCCGTTCTTCAGAGACAAAGACACACTGGCACCGTTACAAGAGAATTGGACTTGACATAACCCACAGCCATCTTGTGCAGTTAGCCACCATAAGCTGGAAGTGAGGACACCATGTAGCAAGAAAGAATCTGGCCTTGGCTTGGCAGACAGAACAAAAACAATAGCTGCAGCGTTACTAACAAGGATAGATACAGTGAAATAACAGATTCATGAAAATGAAAGGGAGTGTGGATAGGTGACCTTGGTCTGGGCACCTGTGTCTTTAAATTTCTTGCTGAAGTTACTTTGCTGGAAAGTAGAATAATGAATTATTATTTGCTGTTTCTAGGGAAACTGTTAGCCTATTAGGGGCCATTATGAGTTACATGCTTTGTTTGAAGAAACCTATAAAGAGTTTAGTGAGAGCACACTTTGGAGAAGTTTAGATTTTTTTTTTTTTATGAGCAAGCAGACACAGACATCAGACACAGACATCAATCTTCCCAGCAACTAGGAGGAAGGCTGGGCACTGGAGAACTGCTGCTGCCACTTGACACCACCTCTGACTCTGGGTAACTATATCTATTTGGAGTGATCTAGACTATTGCTATTTTTGATGTGTGCTTTGTATTCAATAAAAACAAGGATTTCTGCGTGGAAGCATTCGTGTGTACCAATTATTTATCAGAAAGAAGTGCTGCTGTGTCCCCCACTGATTTATTTCCTGGAAAACGGAGACTAGTTACCATAGTTCAAATAACCCTGGGTAACAGCACTCCCAGACAGGTATAAACAAAGTCAAGTGAGCTATTTCTTAGTTAAATGACCATTGTCTGACAGGGGGAAGGTGTGAACAAGAAATTTGCATTTCATCACAAGGAATGGTCAAACATGTCCACGAGAAACTGTTTGTCACCATGACTCAGCAAAGATGTTTCCAGCACAAGAAACTGAATTATAAAAAGAGGGGAGAAAAAGTGTTTGACCTCACTCTCCTCCTCCATCTCTGCTCATGACATCAACGACTCTCAAAGAACTGAAGTTGGGCACAGGAATGGGGTGGAGGGAGTCCTGGCTGGGAGGTTTTTCAGCCAGTACTAACGGCTGTAAGCTAACGGAGAGAAATCTTTCTGGTTTTAAGTTTAAGTTTACTTAGCTTGTTACATTAGGCATTTAGCTTGCAATTTATCTTTTATTTCTTTTGTAATCAGACCTTTATGCCTCATTGATTGTAGTCACTTAAAATCTCTCTTTTCTTTCTGTAGTCAATAAACTTGTTTCACTGTTTTATCTAATAAGTGTGTGTGGAAACTCCATTTGGGATAATAAAGTTGATGTATATCATTTTCCATTGATGAGATGACAGACTTTATATGAGCTTGCATTGTTCAAAAAGGTGCTGGGCAATGCAACACACACATTTCTGTGGGGAAGTCTGGGACTAGAGAATCTGCTGGTGTTCTTCTGCAGTGCAATTCATGAGTGGCTAACTAGCAGGACTCAATACTGTGCAGCTGGAAGCAAGTTACAGGCTGGAAGCTGTGTATTAACTGGCCAGGAGTGGCTGTACACCAGTAAAGCAGTGTGAAAGGTATCCCAGGGTGGAGAACTGACGGGAGACTGCTATTCAGCAGTCCAGATTGTACTCTGGGAAATGTCACAATGGGTTTCTTGCACATAGTGGACTGTAGGATTTCATTGTGGAAGCTGATAGTGGTGTTCAGGAAATTGATGCTGGTATAGGAGTGTTCTAGAATGAGTTTGATGGATGGATGGTGGTTGTTGACATTGTGGTGGAAATCTGAGGGAGTTTAGGTCATCTGTCCATAAAATGAAAAACAATATGCCTCAGGTATATCAGTTCTGTATTGCATTTTTCCAGAAAGTTCTTCCTCAAAGTGGACCAGGAAGACATTGGCATATTGGGGAGCCATCCTAGTAATCACAACTGTTCCCAAGGTTTGGACAGTATTTGTTGTTGAATATTACGCTATTATGAATACAGATGAAATGGATGAGTTTGGCGATGCATTTGGGATGCATATCTGAGCATCCATTGTCTTGTAGATAATTGAGGTAGGCAGTGATTCCATCACAGTGAGGGATGTTGTGTATTGAGAGGTGATATCCACGGTAGCAAAGATGGTGTTCTGAGGGAGTTTGTTGATGTTGCATAGTTTCTGGAGGAAGTCGGTTGCATCTTGGAGGAAATTTCCCCCTTGTTCAGTGATTGGTTTGAGGATGGTTTTTTGATACTCCTTCAGTAAGAGTCCCTGGCCAAATCATAGAATCATAGAATATCAGGGTTGGAAGGGACCCCTGAAGGTCATCTAGTCCAACCCCCTGCTCGAAGCAGGACCAATTCCCAGATATGATGGGTCTGCCTGGGTTCCCTTGTCTGTGTATCTTGGGAAGCATACAGAAGGTCCTTGCAGTGGGTATGTGGGGGATGAGGAAGTAGAGTTGCTCTTGGAGTTGTTTAGGGAAGAATTTAAGGTTATCCTTAAATTTCTCTGTGAATTGTGGTATAAGGTCTTTATTCAGTTCTTTATAATAGGTCGTGTCAGAGATATGTCGGTTGGCTTCATTGATGTAGCCATCAGAGTCAAGGACTACGATGGCACCCAATTTGTTTGACAGCTATTTGGTGGTTGAATTTCAGGGATCGTACAACTGTCCTTTCAGCAGTGGAGAGATTGTGGTGGATGTGTTATTTGTTAAGGATTTCACTGTCAATTTTTTTTCCTGAGGCAATCAATGTAATGCAGGGGTGAAAGTAATATTAATCTCTTACCAGTACGGAGGCTGGCTCCGGGCCCCAGAAAGGGGTGGGGCTTTGGATGGAAGGGGCGGAGATGGAGGTCAGCATCCCCCACCAGCCCATCTGCACTGCCTGGCCCACACCGCCAAGGGCTCCGGCGGCAATTTAAAAGGGCCTGGGGCTCTGGCTGCTGCTGGTAGGGGTGGCAGTGGCTGGGAGCCCCAGGATCTTTTAAATTGCCAGCCCGGGGTCAGCTGCCCCTTTTGCACCCCCACATTCGTGGCCCTGTCGGTAGGGCCCCTACCGGCAGGTCTTCTGCTGGAGAGTGGGCTGGGGGTGGGAGGCAAAAGGGGTAGTGATGTTAAAGTGACGGCAGCACTTTAACATCTGCTGCATGCTGGACGGTACCGGCTTCATACTAGTATGCTGTACTAGCCCATACCGGCCGACTTTCACCCCTGATATAATGATCAAATATGCAGTTTTGTTCACTGGTGGGTGACCAGTCGGATGATTCTTTTTGCTTATGACTGTCAGTAGAAATATGGTAGTTGTGGGTGGTGGTGTCTTTCTTGTGAAATAATTCTTTGACGCAGTCAGCAAAAGAATTCTTCTACTTCTTCACATTAGTATGGTATCAGGTTCTGTGGTAGGGCAAAATTTCAGTCCAGATGGAGAAACCAAACAAAAGGAGGCAGCCCTGCTCAGTCAGGCGGGCGACAGAGGAGGAAAGACGTACACTGCCAGCTCCTGGCAGTAGAGCCAGAACACCTGGACTACGCTCCAGGTGACTCACTGATGGCAAAGACTGCCAGGGAAGCCAAGCCACTGCCTGCTGAGGAGGCTGCTACCTGCTCTATGTCTCAGCCCAGAGGGAAGTAAGGTCTATAGACTGCTTGTTTGTTCTGCCTCACCCAGGGGCCATAGACTGATTGACGTTTTGCCCAGCCCAGGGGCTAATTCACCAAGTGCCACTGCTGCCCCAGCCAGGAGACTGCAGAACTCTAGACTGTTTGCCCTACCCAGTGGCTGCAGCCTGCTTGCTGCTATCCCCAAGTACTACTGCTTGCCTCAGCCAGGAGGTGGCAGGGTTCTAGACTGTTTGTTTGCTCTGCCCAGGGGCTGCAGTCTGACTGCTGCTAAGTACTATTGCCTGCCCCAGCCAGGAGGCTGCAGGGCTTCAGGCAGTTTGTTGCGTCTGCCCTGAGACCACAGACTAGTTATTTACGTGACCCCATCAGGGGCCGAGACCAACTTGGTAGAAATCAGCCACTTAACAGGGAAACCCGTCCACAGGGTGATGGGGTGTACCAACCCTGCACTAGGCCAATAGAGGCACCCCAGCTCGACATGCAGGGCTCCCATCACAGAGAGAGGAGAAAACACAGAAAAGCGTCTTCATCCAAACAATGGCAGCAACAAAAGCAAGACCCCCAGTTCCCTTCAGTGAGATATGAACTTCAACACTAGAGCAATTTCTTCCACCTTCACTTCCTTTCAAGGAATATAAGGAAATAAAATGTAAAAAGCTTTGTTACTGACACTTTAAGGTTACATAATTAAAAGTAATGAAAAATTCAAGATGTGAAAAAGAAAGTTCCAAGAACATTGTTAATGTGACTCTGTTGCACATAGTATTTTCAGTATTGTTTTTCTGTGTAAGCATGTAGCCTATGATATTACTATTTATGTTATAAAACACATCATGAAACATACAGGGTATGCAATGTGGCAGAATTAGAAATGTTGCCTTAATTTTTTCCATTTTCTGGTTTTGATATTTCAAATTGTACGATCTTTATGTTGCATTGATGTATATTTTTGCATTTAATATATGCTGCAGATCTGCATGGAATGGTCCAGATACATCCAGTTACACTCATCAGAATAATGTGTATGATAAAAACCGGTAGACAGTGAAAACTGTGAAACAGATAGATTGAAGGATAAATAATCCTCCAGTGAAAAGGTCACATTAATTCATCAACTTCTGAGGAATGGAAGAAAGGAATCAGTTTAATTAGTTACAGCACTATAAAAATGAAAATGTAAAACATCAACAGCAAATATTATGGTACCATTATGCCTGGTACAGGAAGTACAGTAACTCCTCACTTAAAAAGAAAAGGAGTACTTGTGGCACCTTAGAGACTAACAAATTTATTTGAGCATAAGCTTTCGTGACCTACAGCTCACGAAAGCTTATGCTCTAATAAATTTGTTAGTCTCTAAGGTGCCACAAATACTCCTTTTCTTTTTGCGAATACAGACTAACACGGCTGCTACTCTGAAACTCCTCACTTAAAGTTGTCCTGGTTAACATTGTTTCGTTGTTACGTTGCTGATCAATTAGGGAACATACTCTTTTAAAGTGGAGCAATGCTCCCTTATAACGTTGTTCAGCAGCCGCCTGCTTTGTCTGGTGCTTGCAGGAAGAGCAACCCTAATAGACAAAAAGGCAGACCATCATAGAGCATTTTAAACTCTCAGTCTGTAGAATATGGAAAGATTAGTTTATTCTAACTGTAAGCTTGGCACTCCTGTGACATTCACTATGGTTTTCAGCAAAAAAGAATTATATGGTTACACAAATAGACAACGGTCTACTGAAGCCAGAATTATATATTCACCATAAAACCAGAGACAACTTTTGTCAGTCATCTTGATTTCACTCCCTTTCAGACAGCAACATAATATATGATAGCATATTTTCTGCACTATCGTCTTCAACAACATACAGCAGTTAGTAGCATACCTGAATTATGTTACTAAACTCCGCGGGGCAAAATGTATCAGCTGTTTGCTTTCACAGCAAATCATGGTAAGTGTGCACTGAGAAAATTGCAGGCACTAAATTTGATGACATCGTATCAGCATATATTTTGATATGTAGACTGTGCCTGATGATTTTCAGTCACACTCTCCTTGTGGAACATCCAAAAGATCATTTGGTCATTTTTTCCCTAATGTGTGTACTGATCCCAGAAAATTTAAGCCAGATCTAAGTATTGTTAACCAGTATATATATTATGTTATATGTTATGTTGTATGTATATGTTGTATGTTAACGTCAAACGAGAGAAATGGATAATATTTTTCACTGAAACAGAATGTACTAAACATGCCATTATCAAGAACAGATTTGTATTAACATTATCCTGGCAAATCCCAAAGGAATGTGGCGTCCTTGCAAATCTAGCAGTAACAATAGTATTATTTCAAAAAAGATACACTATGCTAATGAAAAATGCTCCAGTTATGTCATCTATAGTATATTGGTAAATTCCAATATCTGTTTGCAGGCCATGCCAACTTCAACAGTCAGGTTGGCTGAAAGTTAACACTTGGTAGATTATAGCAGAAATAAGTAAACCTAAGCAGTATGAAGCATTAAATAAACGTAAGCAGTAGAGAGATCTACTCTGCATTTCACCAAATCACGTGAATCTCATGTTAAAACGATATCAAAACCAGTTCAAACAAAAAGAGATGAGTTCTGTTGACCATACCCATCTTGACTAACTCAAATTGAGGTGTTCAT